>NC_090935.1:186702911-189202911 GCF_040938575.1 Ambystoma mexicanum
TGTTGGCATAAGTTAGATCTGCAGATTGGCGCATGTTTTCTGTTAATTCTCTGTATTGGAAATGTTGCCAAAGGTTGACATTTCCAATGCTGCCAACAGTTTTACGGCAGAGTTTGTGCCCTAATGTTTTAAAAATAGGTTCACCTTTTACTGGTGTTAATTGAAGCAGATCTCCAAAAACAATAATGTGTTTTCCTGCAAAGAGCTCTTCATATTCTGTTTTGAGTACTTCTTGTAATCTGAGGTGAATCAAAGCTAACATCAGGTTGGAGACCATGCTCGCTTCATCTATTAGTAGCATTTTCATTAGTTTCAATACTCTGCGTAATTCCATTGCAGCTTCTGCAGAAAGTTTGTAATAGTCTAATTTGTTCTGGTGTTCTACTGGTAATAGTAGTAATCGGTGTAATGTAACACCACCTATGTTGTAGGCATCTAAACCTGTGGGGGCAGTGACAACAGCTGACAGTTTGTTGTTTGTCAATTGTTGAAGGAACTTACTAATGATTTTGATTACGAATGTTTTGCCAGAACCAGCTTCACCACTGACGTACAGTAGTATAGGTTTATAATTATGGCAGGAACATGCTTTATTTTCATGTTTTACACCATGTGCAATTTGTTTTGTTACTTCTTGAAAAATGCTACTTTGCTCATTGTTTAGTTTTGATTGTAGTATAGTTAAGTCTTCCTTATCTTCATACTGACACATGGTGTTTTCTACTTCTATCATAGCTAATTCTGCCTCATTTGTTATTAGTGGTTCTCCCAGTGGTTCTTGGCTTCCTGTTACAGAAGGTTGACTACTGTCACGAGTATCCTTATCTAGTTGGGCTTGGAGTTCTTCTTCATGTTGCTGTTCATTGTGCAACATTGTTTTGTACTGTGTAAAGTTTACATCAGTTATAGTGCTTTCATTTGATTTGAAAGCATCCTCATATGAGTCATAGTTATCTAGTAATTGTTCTTCTTTTCTCCATGCTTTGAAGAGTTGTAGCAGTGACATGTAATATACTTATTTATGTTGAGGAGTCTTCAATGACAATTTGATATGATTAATTAAATTTGGTTTAGTGAGTTTAACTAAGCTGCCTTCACAGTCTGTCACTCTATATTTACCTTTTTTTTCATCGGGTTTCATATTATTTTTGTATGTGTAGTTTTGGGCTATTTGGTATAGACACATGTTTTCCAAAGTATTACTTCTGTTGGGGTAGTATGTTTCCAATAAAATGTTTTTTAAAATGTCTTGGCTGTTGGGATCATGTGTGGCTATTGTTTCTATATCTTCATATGATTTTAGAACTCTTTTTCTAGATTTAGCTGGACCAAGACTTAGCCATACTATATTTTCAGATTTACCATACAATGAAGTACCAGTTAAACGATCAGCTGCTTCATAAGATCCACATTCTCTATGGGTGAGCATTTTTATGCCCAAGCTGTATAATTTCTGAGATACTGTTTTATCTGATGACAGGTCATTCCAGAGCTCTTGGAGCTCTGTCTTTTCTGCTTTAGTTAAGTATGCTGTGACATATCGTGCAACTGCAGTAGAATTGTCAGCAATGTACTGCACATCTATGTTTGCATTCCATAAGTGGGCAATGATTGCATTATAATCATTGATATATTTTTCTTCTTCTTTTCTTTTTATGTAATATGTATTTTTAGGTGACTTTCCTTTAACAGTATGTCTAACTGAAGACATGAGGTTGTTTACTTGACCTGTACTTGTAACTGGTCTAGGGAAACCAAATCGGCATTTGGTGTAGTATTTGCCTTTGTTTTTGTATTTGCGACGACAATATTTTCCACATTTGTGTCTTTGAAATTGTAAAATTTGTGCACGAAGATCAATATTTGTGGATTCTAATGGAATTTCACAAGTGACATATTTTTCAATAAACTGTAAAACAGTGGCATCACTGTCTTGACCAAATTTAGGAGCATATTTAATCCATAAAAGCATGTGGATATGTGGTGCTCCCCTGGCTTGGTATTCTTTTATCCAAAAGAAGTGTTGCACTTCTCCAAGGGGAGGAACAGTTTTATTACAAATAAAATGTAGCATAGCAATGAAGCGATGGTGAAAATATCTTGAAACATTAACAGGATCCAAAGAACACAGTTCTCCAGGTGTTAGAATATCTATGTTTGTTTTGTTTTTATTTGATATGCGTAGGAAATCATGTAAATCTTCCCATGCATATTCTGCACAACTTAATGTAACAAACCAAGTGGGTGGGCCAAGGTTTCTGATCATACAACGTCCATCTCCATGACGTCGAAACCAGTACTCTTTAGTACCACGCATATTTGCTAATAGATTTGTAATATTTGATTGTAAAAGCTCATCCTTTTGTTGCACTTTCTCTAATAATTGTGTAGCTGTCATATTTTGAATGTGTGATCCTGATTTTAATATGTGTGCAACTCCGTAACATAAAGTTGCTAGTTCACTTTCAAAGAGTAGGTGGAATATGTATTCCACATTTTGTCTAAATCTGGGATCTTCAGAATGCATCCGTAATGAGCGGTATTCTGAAGCTGATATTTGAATATGTCTATCATCATACCTTCCTCCTTTGCCAGTAGGAAAGAGTAGAGGAAAAGCACGTGTTTCTATACTTTTTTCCCATATACTGATTGGCGATCCTTTTGTTTGACGCATTTGGTAAGTTTCTAGTACATCTTGTACGGTGTCATTACAGTGCAAAAGATGAATTGTATAATGGTCTAAAGTATTTGATATTGTAGCAGGATCTAGTAGCTCAAATTGACCAGCTTCTTGTGTTTCTTGAATTATTTCAGTTGTATCTTTCAAGTTTTCATCAATATTAATTTCTTTGTAATATTCATTATTCTCTTTAAGATATTGGAAGACTTGTCTAACTTTATATAAATCTACCAGCTGTTGCCATATTTTTTTGTCTTTTGTAGGTACTCCATTTACTAATATAATTAACGATTGCTGCATTGGACGTTGCACTCCTAGAGTATGCACATTTTCTTTTAGATTTAATGGTAACTACACTACTTTTCCACAAATGCCTTTTAGCAATTCAGAGGGAGGTAATTTTGCTGTTTTTGGTTGAAGGCGTATTATTGCTTGAAATGGGTGTACTGTTTGAATTATGATGCTCTCATATAAATTAAGTTGTTGTAGAGGTTTTGGTACTGGGTATAATTCCAAATTATTTGTGATAGAATGTGAAGGAGCTTGGTTGTTGTCAAGTTTTGTAGTGCAATAACTGCAAAGTATTAAGGGCTCAGTTATTTCATATTTGTTTTCTGCTAGACGTAGAGAGCTAATTCAAACCATTTAGAATCTTCATTGTCTTCTATTTTGTATGATAGGTCCACAGTTTTTGTGTTACTTTTATAAAAAATTCTACGGCAACATACACATACATGGTTTGGCACCTCAGCTGATGTACTTTTAAATTTTAGTATTTCTTTTTTGTATGTGTTTAGCAAAAGGTTGCCATGTGTAGAATTGTGCTTAATTGGTTTAAAGCTATTTCATTCTGTAAATGGCTTTCAATTCCAAAATATCTTTTCTGGATATAGTGAATTTCTTCAAGTAGGTCTTTTGCTGTACCATGTAGAAGGATGTTATTTAACTTTGCTAGTGCTAAAGCAGGACTTTTAGCATAGTACAGTTTATAGACTAGATTTCTTATAGTTGAATGATGTGTTGATATCCTTTTGATATCATGGAAAGTGGTTTTACAAGTAGGTCCTGTAATGCAGGCCAATGAATGTCCTTGTAGTCCTGTGTACTTGCGCACTGGACAGATATCTATATTTTGCAGTAATTTAATTTTGATTTTGTCTTTGCTTTTTACATATTTATTGAGGAATTGGTGTAAAGATTTGAAACATTGTTTGGGAATGTTACACATTGACGTGCATGGCCATTTGTACACTAGACGTTCTGATTCAGTTGAATGGAGGGGTAATTCTAAGTTTTCAGGGCATATTTTTGTAAGGAGTACTTCTTGTTCCATTATGGTATTATTCACTTTTTCATAACCTCGACCACTGCTATTTATGGCAATTGTATTTGTTTGCTTTTGTTTGTACGCTTCTTCATTAAAATATGGTTCTGTGCTCGTAGTGTGATTCCATTCACCTCCGCAGATACTTAAGAAGTTCTTTCTGTTGACATTTCGCTTATTGAGAAGTCTTTTTTGTAATTTAGTTATTAGTTTTGTTAGTGGTTTCATTTTGTTTAACAGTAAAATAAATACATTTCTTTTGAGAAGAATTGCACTGTCCATCAATGCTTCTAAGATTAATTTCCTACGATAGGTTTTAAGCTTTGAACCTGATTTCTCTCCTGTTTTAATAAGATTTTGAAGGACTTTGTGACGGTATATTTTGGCTAAAATACTTTTCTTGGTATGCTTACTTTGCACTATATTAAAATTTGAAGAAGTAGTTTTATCTGTACTGATAGCTGATTTTCTGTTAATTGTTTTTTGGTTTGTTTTACATTTTGATAGAGGAAGCAAAGTTGTGCACTTGAAACTTCTTGTGTTTCACTAAATGATTGTATTAGCTGTTTTGTTTCAACTATTTTTACAAATTCTGCTAGAGATGGATGCTTATGTTGGACTCCTTTATTTTCATTTGCTCTAATTTTGCGTTGCTTTCTACGGAGTTGTCTTTTGGTAGGCATTCTTTAGGGTCTGTTAAAAAAAATAAAGAAGATATGGGTTGGGGTGTTCTGGAATGTATGTGTGCTGTGTGCATGAGTGTTTGAGTAAGATGATAAAGATGTATGTAATGGTGTGTGATTGTGCATTGGGAACTAAAACTAGTAGGGATAGGTATTCTTGAATTTATGTGTCACTAAACTGGGGTTCAGATGACAAAAAAAAAGTAAGCTAGTGGTGTGGAAAAGTACAAATAGTAAATCTAATGTATACAATTAAAACAGTTGTTTGTTCCATAATATGAAAATAGTAGTGGTTCAGTGGGCTAATTTGTGTGTCCAAAAATAGAAATTTGTGGCCATTCTGGTTGTAAATCGCTGTTTACGACATGGAAATTTTTGGACAAAATGGTACAAAATCTCTATTTTAAGAAACCAAAATAGCTGGTATTAATGTTATAGTATATTTCATTAATAATATAAATATTATGGTGATATCTTACTTACTTTTTTTTTTTTAAATTAACAGGTAACTTCTTAGTTTTTCTTTCTTCTTCGAATTCGGCTGCTTCTTTTCAGGAAACTGGTCTTCACTGCAACTGTAAAAGCTTCAAATTAGTAACTTTGTTTTTATATAGCACTGTTAATTGTAATGTATACAATTAAAACAGTTGTTTGTTCTATAATATGAAAATAGTAGTGGTTCAGTAGGCTAATTTGTGTGTCCAAAAATAGAAATTTGTGGGCCATTTTGGTTGTAAATCGCTGTTTATGACATGGAAATTTTTGGACAAAATGGTACACAATCTCTATTTTAAGAAACCAAAATAGCTGGTATTAATGTTATAGTGTATTTGATTAATAATATAAATATTATGGTGATATCTTACTTACTTTTTTTTTTAAATTAACAGGTAACTTCTTAGTTTTTCTTTCTTCTTCGAATTCGGCTGCTTCTTTTCAGGAAACTGGTCTTCACTACAACTGTAAAAGCTTCAAATTAGTAACTTTTTTTTTTGTATATAGCACCGTTTTTAATTTAGATATTGATTGTTTTAATTGAAATCCTCAGTGCCTTCTGTAAAACCATTAAACTAATTTATTTACAAAAGATACATTGCATCAGTTCAGTACATGTGATATGTTCTTAATGAACAAATTGTATTGAATGACTAACTGTAGCAAAAATAAAATATCTTTACTATGTCTTGTGAAATTTATAATATATTAGTGAATACCACTATTTCTGTAAGTAAACTGTTCTAGGTAATAGCGCCTCAATGTCATGTCTAATTTAAAGTAATTAAGTAAATAAATAAATAAAAACAAAAAATATGAAATTGTATAAGTATTTTTATAAAGGTTTAAACATAGATTGTGTTTGCATGCAATTTTGTATGAATATATATAGTCTATATATTTCATTTAAAAAATGTTAGTTTAACATGATTTGAGTGTGTGTGTATAAAGAAAGTAAAAAGTATAAAGGTGTATAAGTGATAGTTGATTTTAGGAAATTGAAAAAAGTACAGTAAATTCATTTTACAGATTTTACAAGGTAAAAGTCTGTTTGAAAATGTGTTCATCTACCATAGCTCTCAACTCACACGCTTTTGGCGGGTGTCACACCCCTTGTCAAGGGCAGACTCACCCGCCAAGCCTCCTGCATGCCCATTCATTCCAATGGGCGTCTCACCCGCCAAAAACAAAATCGGGTGATTTCACCCGCCTGTAAAACAAAAATGGTTGAGAGCTATGTCATCTACTATACAGAAAATATGCATACCTGAAGTTTGTGTTCATGCATATGGATATGCATGGAGCTGCAAGTAGAAATCTTGAAGACTTGTACAGTATTTGTGGTAGATGCTGCTTGCCAATGATATGACACTTGTACTCAGAGAGATTCAGAGTACATTTGCAGTGCTGATCTATAATGATGCAGATAGATGTAGAGGTCTTGAATGTGATTGGTGCATGGTCATGTGATTTTTGAGGTACATCCAATGAGGGAATGGCAGAGAGAGTGTAGTGGAAATGGTAGAAGGGCTGTTGATATTACGATATGTCCGCGGACATGGCGGTAGTTCCCGGACATCGGGAGTTACATTCGGGGATTTTTGGTTTCAGAAGTCACGCAAATGAGAATAAGCACTGAAAGGGATTGGTCAGGAAAGTTTGGTGGGTGTGTTGTGCCAGGAGAGATTTTCTGAGATACTCTTTTTGCTGAGAGAACAAAAGATAGCTATGGCTGTGTGTTTCAGAAAACAGATTGTTTGGATTTTAGGAGATTCGTGGATACATTGGTTGAAGGTGCATGCAGAAAGCTGTGGAGTAGCTGTAGATCTTGGATTCCCACATGTGGAAGTACACTGGCATGGAGTATGTGGAATGAAGTGGTTGGATTTGCTACCTCTCTGTGCTACTTTGGAGACAGAGCAACATCCAGACATAATTGTAATTCATTGTGGAGGGAACAGTTTAGGGCATGTGACTGGATTTTTTTTGCAATTTGCTATGAAAGAAGGACTGAGGAAGGTTATGGACATGTTTCCTAATTCTCAAGTGATATTTTCACGGATTGCGCAGAGACAAATGTGGCTTTGTTCTTCTTCATTTGGTCCACAAATGGAAAAAGCAAGGCGCAATGTTAATAAGGCTGTTTGTGGCTTTCTAAGAGATTTTGGCATGTCTTCTTTTCACAATGAAAATATTATGTTTTGTAGTAAATACATTTTTCGAAGAGATGGAGGCCATCTTACTTATGCTGGCAATCAGATTTTTCTGAGAAATGTACAAAATGCATTGCAACCTTTTTTGGAATTACAACAACGATTTTGAAGTAGATGTTAAGCATTTACAATTTTTGACTTACAAACACCACCCAAAGGCTCTTTTCAGAGCCACCACTTCTTTCCAGAGAAAATTACAATGTTTATGATGGAGTAGTAACCCCATTTTTTTAATGTTCGCGAACTGTCCACGAACTTCTAAAAAATACAAAGAGCCCTGCTTCATTTATTTTCACTTCTATTTTTTAACTGGGAAAGACGCCTCTGAAAAGAGCCTTATTTTTTTTTATTTTTGTAATTTTGTATTTTTTTGGGTTTTTCAGACACGACACACTAGGAGAGGAGGGTAAAGGAGGGTAAAGGGGGGACACCAACCACAGGGATAAGAAAGGGCGAGCTGAGAGAGGAAGATGTAGAGTGGGTTTTATTTGAGTAATGAGCAGGTCTTCTCGTGCTCTGAGACGATAGTCTCAAAAGCACTCCAAAGTCGCTCCCCCCTGCAGAGTACTGTGTCACAGTACATACATACAACTGTGACCCTCGAAAGGTAAGGGTCATCAGCATTCTGTATGGCCTGTGAGGCAGCTTGAGAAAGACGCTGTCCCACAGAGGTGGTCCTTGTGGTGACAGGATCAGAAACAGAGGATGAAGTAGAGGAAATCAACCTGCTACGTTCTTCGCAAGGTACAACCCTGCGAATAGCCCCAGAGTGAAATGACCTCAGGTGTCGCTTCATAGTAGTGGTCCCAAAGCTGTAGTTACCGTGCTTCCCGCGACTGAGTATCATTTTGCACTCATTGCAGGTAACATGGTTCGCACGAGCCTTAGGACCATTCCCATGAATGGTAAATAACCGCCACACCCAAGACTCACGTCTAGTGCGGGTAGTAGGGATTTCATCTATCTCATTCTCATCATCCTCTTCTTCCTCCTCCGCATCCTCAGTCCTGTTCCCCTCTTCAGGCCCTTGGGGAGGTGGTGGTGGTGCTGAAGCAGGTGCAGCACCAAGTGGCAGTTCAGCAGCCAAGGATGCCATGTCGATGATGGTGTAGTCTGCAGGTGGCAGCAAAAATCACTGTGTTATGAAGAATAGCCAGAAACACAATAGGAATAAGCTCTTGGGCGTGGTCTTTTATAGGGGTGCTTGTGCGCGGTCCGCGGACATGCGCACTGTGTGCGGACAGATCGAACACAAAAAAAGGATCGGAAAGTTTCAAAAGGTATATAGAAACTCAAGATTGCTATGTGGGACTTGTGGCATGGTGAGATTTTATTGAAAAGTATTATGGATTAACTGAAAATGTACTTTTAAATTGTTCGGGGACACGAACAGTGTCCGCATTTCAGGACACACGATGAGCGTGGGCGCGGTCATATGATCTGTTTGCGAACTGGTCTGCGAAGGAAGCGCCTGTCCGCTGGACACCAAGTGCACGTAGATTGGTTAGCGCATGCGTATTGATGTCCTACGGACACTGTTCGGGTTCTGAAGTAATTAAAAGTGCATCACACGTGAAAACGAATATTTCAGGACACCGCGTGTGTTCTTAGAACAGTTTAAACTTGGTAGCGAACAGTAAGGGCAGATATAGTGTGCTTCAGGACACATGTAATTTGTACGAACATTTCAGGACACCAATTGTGTTCTTAGAACACTTTCAATTGGGTAGCGAACACTGCGAACAGTTGTACTGTTGTTCAGGACACATCATTTTGTTTATTTACGAACATTTCAGGACACCAATTGTGTTCTTAGGACAGTTTTAAGTTGATAGCGAACATTACGGACAGATATAGTGTTCTTTAGAGCACTTTAATTTTTGTTTCTTTACGAACATTTCAGGACACTACGAGTGTTCTTAGAACATTTTGAACTTGCATGAGAACATTGCGGACAGATGTAGTGTAATCAGGTCAGTTACAGTTTCGTTTCTTTACAAACATTTCCGAACAACCGCAGTGTCCGTGGACACCTAAATTGGTTTTATTACAAGGAACTGAAAGTAATTACAACACAATATAAAAAAGGAACTTTATTTAACATATATAAACAATTTATGACTGAGAAGGTGGGGCAGAAACGGAAACAAAAACAGGAGAATTAGGGTTTTCAATATTAGTGGGATCAGGTGAAGAAAGGATGGAAATCTCATCAAAACGTTGTGGTCCATAGAGAGAGTTTGGGGATAAATGAATGGGATATGGTGAGGGGGGACAAGTACAGGTGGGACAATGGTATGTTGTTGGTGGTTTTAGGTGATCTTCCACAAAGTTCTTTAAATCCATAAAATTTGCCATAAATTGGTCCATTTTGTGGGTAATGTGTTCAAGAGTGTTATCCACCACTTCTTTTTCTTTGGAAGTTGCAATTTTTGTAGGGTCTGTAAAAAAAAATGTATATGTTGAATGTATACAAAATAATATTTATCAATTGGTTTATACAGTAAAGTGTGTACCATTAGGTGGACTATCTTCTAACATTTCGTCTCGTGGGAAATGGTCCTCTAGCCAGTCCAGAGTACTACACATTTCTGTGAGAAAACAAAGAAGTAATATGTTTTGTTTTTCTAATATAGAAAGTTTATAAATATATGAGTAAAGAAAAGTGCACTTACTATGGTGAGATATGCAATCAGTAGTGTATACGTCTGGTCTTGCTGTTGGTTGTGGAGCGTCTGTGAGGTAATTATGGTGGAAGCCACTTTATCTTTTTTTGGTATATTCCATTTTAAAACATATTGGGCCTCATTACGACCCTGGCGGAAATCGAAAAACGATGGCGGAAATGCAATACCGCCATCGAATAGCGCTCGGTGCGATCATGACCCGTCACCGCAAAGTACGATGCCATTAGCGACACCGTAGTGAACGCCAACGCTAACTGCACCAAGTACGCGCGCGCGCGCCATGCCAAACCGTAATTAGCACCATGGCGCAACGGTACGCGAATTCCGACCCTAGCGGACATGCACCTAACGCCATCAAGCACGGCGGAAAGTACCATTCCGCCATGGTGAGAAGTACGGCATCGCGAACCAACCGTAAACGGCCCTACTGAGTGCTTGTACACCGCTCCCTGGCCACATTGTACAACCCCCCGTAGGTGCAATGAAGTCACACAATGCAACCAGTGAAATGTACTAGTCATCCATGCCTGCCAACGAACAAATGAATCTCAAGAGGGCCCAATGGGAGCTGCAGGGCACAGATGGCACGAATACAGAAGCCATACAAATGGACATGACCTCAGTCTCCCACCAAGAAACGCACGCAAACACAGGCACCTGTGACCAGCAATATTCCGATAATCACATCATTCCACCTATCCAACTGGCTGACCCGCATCTGTTACACAAAAGCTAATCCCCCGCCCCTGAGCATGACATCATCAAAACAGTCATAATGGCAGCCCTCATCCCTGACCTCACTGGGCTTCGTAGGCAAACGCGCCCAGCACAGTACCACGCAACTATACCCCGAAGCTGGAACCCAATGCAGATCTCCTCACAATACATCGCTCCCCAAATAGGAATATGCCACATCACTTGCAAAGAAGAACGCTACACGGTTCATATCAGAATAGAAATTTAATGCACAACAAATTCTCCAAGCCCATACAGCCATTAGGCCATGAACTCCAAAATATATTTCATTATTGTGGGCTGCATCCGCAATAAATGACCAGCTACTTCTTGTGTGACGCCCTGTTCCTTCATGGTACACAGGGGCTACATTCCCGTACGAAAAGGCAACATGGAAGCGCCTAGAACCGCAGGGCCGTCCCAATAGGGAGGCACTAGTCCAGCTGAAAGGCCGAAATGTTGCTCCTAGCCACTAGTACTGCGTAAGGGCATGTGGCCCATTGGCGATCGTCCCATAAGATCGTAATGCTGCTCCACTGATTAACACGAAGCAGCAGGTGTCGGGAGTAAAATCCATCTGCAGGAGTGGCATACAGATGGCAGTGGCAAAAGGGGAGGAGATACCTGTCAACCAAATGAAATGAAAAAGAATAGTATGGCCATCAGAACTACATTTGAATTACTCACTTCAATGATCACACCAAATCCACAGCCATATGCATGCTAGCCCACTCCAAAGGATCATCACCACCCAAAAACCACTTGCGAATCATAACTATCTATATCGAGGTGAAAACACTATCACAAACGAGTGTACCTGTGCATGCGTCTGTTAAAACAGAATCCATCTGATGGGATTGGTAACGTGCATAGACACAAGTGTCTGAAGGCGCGTCGAGACAGGGAGGGCTCAACAAGGCCAGATAGACGATGGTCCCACTATGGCAGCCCTGCATCACATAGCGCAGGGGTGGCGGATAGATTCCAAGAAGCCCTGTACATGGCAAACTCTGTATCAAATCATCTGTCCATGCATCCATACATCATTCCCTCATCCCGTAATGAAAACGCCTGTTTCCATACTCACATAACATGTGAAATTTCCATTGAGTCTGTGCGTTATGCAGCCTGCAAAATCCACTGTGCCCCAGCCCGCAATTCCAGTGTTGTGAAGTAACATGTATTTGGGAACGTCCGGCCTCATCGCCCACGTCGCTATTGCGCATCCCAAACTATTCATATCAATCATTGCATCCTCGCCATGGCCCCTGTCCCAAGGACATTGAACAATAGAACGTTATATTTGCAGTCAGACCTGTGGGCATCTCCTCGCCGCTAGCTGAAAACCGAAAGCGCCGCCCTTCGAATTCCTCATTTGCAACATCACGTCGAAAAGGCATCTGTGGCCGCTTGAAATCACAAATTAATCCATCTAGTGCGGCTGTGTGTGAAAATGGCAACTGCCTTCACTCACAAATGGGACGCCCCGCCCGTCGGTGAAGCTCGGTACAGTGTTGCATGAGGGTCCACCGTTACTCGAGTACTACGTTCCACTGACCCTTCACAAGTCTGTTCGCGACTGCAAAGATAGTATGTGAAACAATGGGACCATAGCCGAATGAACATATCAACCAATGTTACACTGCCATCGGGTACAAATACATGATTGCAATAGCAAGATGCCATTCGTCGAATTGCAGCGTTGTGTGCGGGACGTGCTCGCCCAAAGGGGAGTGCAGCTTGCACAGGTGGAATGAATCACCACAGGTGGAGGCCATACAGCCTGAAAACACATAAATTGCACACCCAGTCTCCTCCCACAACCACACCCACTCCGAAATGCTACCGGCAGGACTAGCTATGTTGGCCTTGGGGGACCTGATAGCACTGCAAGTACTCCAACTTCAAGAAGAAGACGAACACCAACTACAACCGGCCGCACGGCGGAGACGCAGGAGGAGGAGGAGGGCAAGGCAGGGCCAGCAAGGGCCGCCAGCACAGCCACTACCACCACGCAGGCAGCCCGCAATCCCACGCCTCCGAGCACATCCGTTCAAACTCACTGATGAGCAGATCCACACCCTCTACCGTTTGGACCGGGACACCATAACCGCCATTGTGGACATGACACAGGCTGACCTTGTCAGCATGATAGATAGCCCAACCGCCATCCCACCCCTACTGAAGGTGGTGTCTGTACTCCACTTCCTGGCCACAGGCACCTACCAGCACACAGTCGGACAGTTGCATGGCATATCACAGCCACTGTTCTCACAGACACTATTGCAAGTGCTCGATGCCCTCCTGAAGCACGCAGACGACTACATCTCTCTACCACGCTCGGAGCAGGAAATTACCAACACAAAAGTGGGATTCCATGCACTTGCCGGCATACCGGGTTGCATTGGTGCCATCGACTGCACCCATGTGGAATTGGTCGTCCCACATGCCATGGAGGCCCAGTACCGCAACCGAAAACAATTTCATTCTCTGAATGTACAAATGGTGTGTGACTCCAACAGGATCATTACACATTGTTGTGCCCGATTTCCTGGATCAACCCATGATTCTATGGTCTTGAGGAACTCTACTATACCACGCTACATGGAGCGACACGCAGGGAACAGATCCTGGCTACTCGGTGAGTCTCATTTCATGCATGATGATGTGGGGTATGTGATGCGGCAATGACCTGGCAGGAAGGGGGGGTGCGTACGTAGCAATGGCATTCCTCAAAATTCCTTACTTGTCCACATACAGGTGATGCCGGGTATCCACTGAAGAGATGGCTCCTCACACCAGTCCGCAACCCACGGGACCAGCATGAGGAGGACTACAACCATGCCCACTCACGCACCCGTGTAGTCATAGAACAGGCATTCGGCCTACTGAAGACTCGTTTCCGCTGCCTCAGCAGGTCTGGCGGGGCACTCCTGTACCCCCATATGAAGGTTGCAAAGATGGTCATGGCATGTGTCATGCTACACAACATGTGCGTACGTAGAAATGTGCCTATGCCCCCTGACGCAGAACTGCAAGCACCTGATGATGGTCATGATGAGGGTGGGGATGTGGCAGCACCTCAAGGAGTCTGCGAGGCACAGGAGGGCCGTGACATTCGTCAGCATCTCATAGATGCATGCTTCTAGCACTCACGCCTGGTGGCTGATACATGGACACGGGACTCGTGGCACTGTGTGTGTCTGGAACATGCACAATATGGACTGTACGCCTATAATGGCCTCGTACACAAAGATCAATGTCCACACATCTCATTGCATGATCGTGCATTGTTTATGGCATATGTGATATCATGTTAAACACCCTATCGACCCGCCACCCAAGTGAGCCCAACACACCCCCTCCACCCTCCTACCTCCCCCCCGAACACCAGTGTCCAAAGATGCTCATTGTCAGTGGGCAGTCGCTATTGCAAGCCCCCTCTGCGGGTATCAGGGGCACCCCTGCCTGTGGAGCGCAGGTTCCTCCCAGATCTACGTTGGGGGCTGCCCTGGACGGAACTTGCAACGGATGATGTCTCTGCCTGCTCACGTCCATGCATGTCCCTAAGGGTTTGTGAGAGCTCAGTGAGCACACGGCGCACTGCGGCAAGTTCGGCACATACGTCTTTGGACGTCGCATGCAGTTCCCCCCTCAGGCTCTCGGTGCTTCTCTCCATTTGTACTCTCAGGCTCTCGGTGCTTCTCTCCATTTGTACTCTCAGGCTCTCGGTGCTACTCTCCATTTGTGCCCTTAGTGTCTCTGTACTTCTCTCCATTTTTGCCCTAAGTGTCTCAGTTGGTGTTTCTATGTCTGCCTTAGTGCCCCCACATTCATCGGCATGGTCCTTGAGGAGCGTGGCCAGTTGCTGCTGTTGCACGATTACCTGGTCGAGGGACTGTTGCCTCTGCTGGGCCATGGCCATTTGCGGTGGTGTCACAGAGGGGCTGGTCACCTCATGTTGCCTTGCCACAGGGCTTGTGTTGGATGGCCAGTCGTCGTCTTGTGGGTGCCCCTGCGTGGTATCCTCATGGTGTACGGGATGGAACAGACAGGGGGATTGAGACAGGTCATGGATGGATCTAACTTCGACATCCCCGTTTTCTGTGTCGGAGCATGCTGCCATTAATGCAGTGTCACCTATGGTGCTGCTGCCACCAGAAGCAGTGCCTACTGTGGCATCCATTGGGGGGACCTGTGGTGGTGGTGTTGTGGGCATGCTGGCTGCTGGGGTGCCTGTTGAAGTCCCCTCCTGTGTGCTGCCACTTGATTTGTGCTGCTGCCGTGTCTTGATCCGTGCAGCTGAGGTGGAGGGTCTTTGGCCGTTGGTCTTGGCCCTCTTTGCAGGTGTGCTGGTAGGGGTGTCCTGGAGCTCGTCGCTTGGATCGGACCCTGTGGTGGAGTAAAGGAGGGCGAGCGTTATTAATGGGTTTGTGGGAATTGGAATGGCAATGTATCACATGCATTGGGGTGGTACCTGAGGGTGATTTGGGTCGGGGCCTTGGAGGTGGTTTCATTTGTGTGTGGAGTGTGGGTGCAGTTGTTTGGCAGCCTGCAGTTAGGGTGTGCCTGCTGCACGTGTAGAGGGTGTTTTTAGGATTTTTAATTATTTATGTATTTGATGTGAGTTTTAAAGTGTGCTATCAGGCCTATGTATGTGGACGTTCTCCTGGAAATGTGTTCCTGTTGCACTATGTGGGCACGTGGTACTTCACATGATTGGACGTTGTGGTTTTGGCATTGTTTTATTTGGGACACCTACCTGAATCTTCGGATGTCTGCACTCCTTTCTCCATCCCTCCGACTCCCTCTATGCTCTCCATTCCAATGGTGGAGGCACATATTTCTTCCCAGGGGGTCAACTTGATGGGTGATTCCGATCCTCCCCCGGTAGCTGTGGCAATGTTGCGGTTGGCAGAAAGTATGCTACGGACGCGTATCCGCAGGTCGTCCCATCGCTTTCTGCATTGCTGTGGGTTGCGGGGTGCGGTCCCCACCGCACTTACCCGCTGTGCCACCAGGGCCCATATGGCCTTCTTGTTCGCAAGTGCCGTCTTGGTCATTTGCGTGGAGAAGACGGCGGCAGCATTCTCCTGGAGGGTCTCCGTGAGCACGGTGAGTTCCTCACGGGAGAAGTGGACCTGCCGCTTGCGGTCGCACGCTTTCTTCGCTACTTTTCCCATTTTTCTTGGTTTCACTAGGGTGGATGACGGGTTGGGATGTGTCTCAGGGTAGTATTTTTAATGGTTGTGTGGAATTTGTGGTTTTATAGGTGTACGGCGGGATGTTTCCCGTTCCGGGACCATGCTTTTACTTCCGTTTCCGTATATTTACGGTCACCGTACTTTCCGGTTGCCGCTCACTGCGGTGTCCGCTGAGATGGGTGGCGGTATTGCACCTAGGGCGCCGTACGGCGGCGGTGTGGGCCGTTTTGGGGTCATTTCCGCCATCGCGGACTTTGCACTTCCGCCATGGCGTGGTGCTCGTGCCCGATGGGTCGGAATGAGCCGCACTTTGCTCCATCGTGCAATGGCGGAAACGCTATTTACGCTATGGCGGTCCGGTCGGTTGATTTCCGCAAGGGTCGTAATGAGGGCCATTGTATTTACATGAATGGTTAGTGTGTTACATATATGGGTAACATTTTTTAAGTATTACTACATATACTTTGTATGTGTGCTGCTTTGTGAATTTGTTAAATGTTCCTATGTTATGATATAACTATTACACATCATACCTCCCCAGAGTTTTTAGGTGGTGGTACTGTTCTCCGAACATGTCCGCGAACATTAAATAAATTTGCGGACATCAAGTTCATAAGAAGAGATCTAGTCAGTTACATATGACATGTATATAAAGTGAAAGTCATTATTGTTAAGTTGTGCTACTAAAAAACTATGACATTCAGTGAAAAAACTTTCTTAAAGGGACGTTATGGTTAAGTTGCGCTACTAAAAACCTATGAAATTCAGTGAAAAAAACTTTGTTAGAGGGAAGTTATGGTTAAGTTGCGCTACTAAAAACCTATGAAATTCAGTGAAAAAACTTTGTTAAAGGGACGTTATGGTTCAAAGTAAAACCGAAAAACCCCTGAAATTCGGCAGTTATGGTAAGATAAGCAACCATAACTCGCGCCACCGTGCACTGCTAACACTAACACCCAGGACATCAAAGATGACATCACAAATGTCATTGATGACATCACTGATGACATCACATGCCTGGCTCTCCCTTTTTTTCCTTTACTGACATATCTAAGCCACATAGTTTTCTTCAGTAACAGTCAGGAAGTAAAAATTGAAAAGGTACTATATTTGTAGACTTAGGGTCAAGTCATATCATATGAAACATAAATATAGCGGAAGACACAGGATTGAAAGAGAGCAATCCTTTCTGTGCATGAAGATAATCATTAGAGTTATCAGCACTTTCTCATAGTTTTATTTTCATTACTATACCTTCCCTGTATATGCTCATATTTGTATACTTTGTACTCACACTCCTTTACTTAGGGTTCACTGACATCATTTGATACACATACATACAATAAGTAGCAGCTTTGAAACAGAGCAATCATTTCTCTGCATTAAGATAATCAGTTAGGTTATGAACTCTTTCTGCTACTACTTCTGCTTTTTTCCTTAATTTTCTGTCCCTGTATATACTCATATTTGTATGTGTTGTTGTCTCTTTGTGTTTTGTCTGTATTAAGTGTAATTATGTATTTGGTGGGTTTTATTAGCTACTTATTACATGCTTCACAGTACGCAAAACTCTAATAAGAAAGCAGTTATCATTTCATTATTCTACATGGCAAGATTATGAATATTGCACCTTCATCATGTATACTGCACCCACTGCCTAAGTTTCTGCATGAGTTGCTTAGTATACTGGATAGAACTTCATAATAGAATGCTATTTATATCAATGCATTGCTTAATGGACTAATTAGCTCATGATATGCATTCAAATGATCCTTGACACTTCTTGGTCAACATTATAAGAATCCCTCCTACAGAGTTTTCATGAAAAGTAAATGCACCTGTGATGTCATCAGTGATGTCATCAATGACATTTGTGATGTCATCTTTGATGTCCTGGGTGTTAGTGTTAGCAGTGCACGGTTGCGCGAGTTATGGTTGCTTATCTTACCATAACTGCCGAATTTCAGGTGTTTTTCGGTTTTACTTTGAACCATAACGTCCCTTTAACAAAGTTTTTTCACTGAATTTCATAGGTTTTTAGTAGTGCAACTTAACCATAACGTCCCTTTAACAAAGTTTTTTTCACTGAATATATATATATATATATCAGTGAAAAACACTGTTAAAGGGACATTATGGTTACAAGTAAAACCGAAAACCACAGAAATGTGCCGGTTATGTTCACCTAAGCAACCAAAAATCATGCCACCACCGTGCACTGCTTAACACCCAGGACATCAAAATTGACATCTCAAATGTCATTGATGACATCACTGATGACATCACACATCTGTGCCACTGCTTTTTGAACACTGACATATCTAAGCCAGGCTGTTTAGTTCACTGGCAGTCAGAATATACAAATGTAAACGCTGCTATGTATAGAGGTTAACCTTCTTGCATGTTCTTAAAGTACTTTCCCTAGGGTTTGGTCTCAGCTCATGGTGCACATATATGGGGCAATACACAGGCCTTAGAGATTACATTGGAGATCACCACCTTCATGACAGATTTTTCTAATAAATCATTAGAGCCAGGTGCTGTGCTTGGGGAAGTTAAGAAAACATGTTATCATGCCGCTTTTGTAAAAATCAAATCTGCATACATCTGTTCTGCAGAACTACTGCTCGATTGCTGGCATTACAGGGCCAGGCAAATTACTCTTATGCCAATGACACCTAGGTCTTCATCAACATAGAAGATGCTGAACATACCTTTATTAGGGTTAATCAATGTTCAGACATTGGATGTTGGTAAATCAGTTACAATTAAATCCAAATAAGACTGAGGTTTCCCTCATGGCAGGAAACAGTCCTCAGGATTTCCATCTTCTGTGGACTGACCTTGAAATTGGCACCAAGATAAAAAAAATCTTGCCAGTATTTGTCAAAATAATCTTGGCAGTGAAAGCCAGGTTAGAGTTAAGGTCCAGGCAGTCCTTAACACTCTGTGTACTTTGCGACAAGTATTGCCATATGCTCCAAGTAGTGACCATGCTTTAGCAGTGGGTTCACTGGTGAATTCTTACTTAGACTACTGCAATATCCTCCTTGCTAGAATTCCTGTGGAAAAACAGCATATACTACAAAAGGGTCAGAATGCAGCGGTCAGACTAGTTTTGGTCTGAATAGATATGACCATGTCTCAACTGCACACCATACTCTACATTGGTTGGCAGTCGAAGATAGGATCAAATTTAAGATTGCCTGTTTGGCATAACAAGCTTGAAGGGACTTGCTCCAGCTTGTTTAGTGGACAAGCTCAGTCGCTATCATCCAGCTAGGCAGTTACGCTTAAGAGATCAACTGCTGTTAAATATCCCCCGATCTCAGTGTGTCACCAGGGGTGACAGAAGGTTTCCTGGCTCCCCTAGCACCTGTGATCTGTATCTGTAGGCCTACAGTCCCTTCTCTCTGCACTCATGAGACACCGGCTGGCTTCACTTTTTGAGTTACCTGCACCCCTAACCCCTTGGCACTTCTCCCCTTCTACTTCCCTGCACTTGTGCAATCTGAATGACACAGGGGGCCTCATTACGACCCGGGCGATAACCATGGCGCTATTTGCGCCATGGTTGCCACCGGTAAACTACCATGGCGGAATTACCGCCCCATTCCAGTGTTTGCGGGGTGGTAATTCCCGATTTACCATGGCCCTTCCCCATTCCCATTTGAGCCCCCATAGGGCTCAATGGGAATGGGAAAGGTGGTAATTACGGTACCACAAATTGCGGTACCTTAATTACCTCCAAAGTCCCTTTGTGGGTCCCGTCCTTAACGGCTGGTAAAACCAGCCGTTAAGAGAGGACCCACAAAGGAACCTCAGAATTGGGCGGTAAGGGATTACCTGTACCGGTGCCCTTACCGGTACCGGTAATCTCTTACCGCCCGGGTCGTAATGAGGCCCAGGGTCTAGTAAGATTGTTGTTTTGTCTTCCCTATGTTTCCCCCTCCTTGTCTTGTTGCGCCCAGCAAGACTTGTGTACAGACACCTTAGAAATGCCTTATCATATCATATCATATTGTCTGAAGTTTTGCAACAGCATCCCTCGAGAAATTAGGTCCTTAGAACTCTTTCCAGCAATTTCACAGAGCCCTTTAAAATCCTTCTCTTTAGATAATGGGTACATTAGACGCCCTGTCTATTAACATTGACCTTTGGTTCTTCGCAATTAATTTCTCCTTTTGACTAATGCTTGCTAGTCATCGCCTTCTTTGTTAACACCTGTGCCTCTATATGATTTGGTTTGTCCTTGTGCATGTCATAAAAAGCTCAAATCAAATCAAAACCTCAAACACACAATTCATTTGTATACATTGGGCCTCCTTCCGAGATTGGTACCTGTCATGGCGCTATTTGCACCATGACTGCCACCAATAACGGGTCTGGCACGCTCTAGTTCAATGGATACTTACCGGTGTACTCCGACCTTTGCGGAACCGGTAAGTCCCCATTGAAAATAACATTCCCCATTCCCATTTGAGCCCCCATAGGGCTCAATGGGAATGGGGAGGGCGCAAATAATGGGCTCGCGCATGTCAAGCCCATTATTTGCTCCCTGGTCGCTTTGCGGGTCCCGTCCATAACGCCTGGTCAGACAAGGTGTTACTGGAGGGACCCACTAAGGGACCTTGTAGTAGGGCAGTAAGGGATTACCGGCACCTGTCTCCTAACCGGTGCCCGGTATCCCTTACCGCCCTACTCGGAATGAGGCCCATTATGATGTACTTTAACGTCATTGACATTTTCTAGTGATGGTTTATCTTTCTTCCTTATTTTAGTTTCCCTGTATGTGCCTCTGATTCGTATGCATTGTGGGGCTTCATATGTATTGTTTGTACTAACACAAGTGTGTAGCAAGTCTTCAATTGTTTGCTATTTATTCCATGTTAAACATTACTCAAAACTCTGTAAGGTAGCATTTTATTTTTTACTATCCAAAATTACCAGATAAAAAATATTGTACTTCTATGGTGCATGCTGCAGCCATTGCCTATGTGTATGTATGATTAGTTTCATGTATTAACAACAACATTGCAATATATAATGTTTTTTTTTTAGGAGAGTAGATTCTTTAATACATTAAGTCGTTCTTGATAGGTCTCCCGATCACCCCTGACATCTTGTTACCAACATTACAAACACAACCCCTTGTAGGGACTTTTCATCCAAATTATGTTCATATGTGATGTCATCAATGAGATTTGTGATGCCATCGTTGATGTCCTGGGTGTAAGTCTTAGCAGTGCACAGTGGTGTTGTGAGTTATGGTTGTTTTGCTTACCATAACTGGTGAATTTCTGTGGGGTTTCAATTTTACTTGTAACCATAATGTTCCTTTAACCAAGTTTTTTCACTGAATTTCATAGGTTTTTATGAGTGAAAACATTTCATGATGTTACATCACTGCATATACGTTATTAATAATTCCTCTTTTAACATATATGAAAGAACTGTAACTCTCCTTTAACAAACATATTTTTTTCAACACATACTGATATGTGTTATTATCATCAGTGCATGGTTCGATTGCTTAGTGCATGAGGCTCGACCATGACCCCAGCCCCACCTAACCACCCCCATTATCCACTGCACCTACCCTGCATCCTAGTTTAGTGTCCAATATACTCTGATAATGTGACAAATGGCCAGAGATCATGACTTGCAGCCAAAGCCAGTCGTCTCCACAATCCATGGGGCATGGGCGTTTGGCTACGCAGCAATACCCAATAGGCAAATCAGTGTGGATATTTTTCCTTGCCGAGGACAAGTCCCACTGCCCAGCCATCAAAGTTAGATCACTATTTTTTGTACTTACTTTTTGATACTTTAAAAACAGAAAAACACAGGACAGACTTGCAGGTCCTTGCTGATGCTCCGTGCCAGTTTGCTGCAAGCCCGTCCAGCACTTCGGGCTGCAGCCACAAGCAGAATTATTTTTCACATTTAAACCTAGGGCTTCCGCCATGCCACATGCCCCAATAATTAATTCATAGTAGGCATTAGTCCTTGCCGAGCGCCATGTCTACTTTCCATGCATCAAAGTTATATCACTATTATATCACTATTTTGTTTACTTACATTTGGAGGTCCTTGCTGATGCTCCTCGTGAACGTTTGCTGCAATCCTGTTGAGCACTGTGGGTGTTAGCCACAAGAAGAATTCCTTTTCCCATCCAAACCTACCCCGATTACCATGTAGCCGGTCCATGGTGGCCATGCCCATTTTAAGCCTATTCCTGGTCCCTCGTGGTAATGACAAGTAGCCAGATGTTCCGGGTCATGGCTTTTGCCACTGCCCATGGCCACAGGCTATACCTCAGTCACCAAAGGTATGTCACTATTTTTTGTACCTACATTATGACACTTTAAAAATAATAAAACACAGGCACTCTTTACACGAGTTTGCTGCAAATCCGTCCACGTTTTATTTTTTGAAAAGTGTCAAAATGTACGTACATAAAATAGTCATATGATTTAGCCCCCACTTGACAAAATCCATTCAGACTTTGCACAAACATTCAAGGTTAGGTCTATAATCTTTCTGAAAACATTTATGCTCATCCGTCAAACGGCAACAAAGTTATAAGCCATCTGAAAATGTTGAGGCCCTGTATAATTTTGCCCCCTCTTGATGAAATCCCACAAATGTTTAAAAAACTATTTAAATCTGGATCAAAAATCTGTATGCAAACTATTGTGCAGATTCATCCAATCGCATCACATTTATAAGCCTTTCAACTATTGTGTGCCCCCCCCCCCTGTAATTTTGCTCCCTCTTGGCAAAACAGCACCATTCAGAGTCAGCTCTATAATGATTTGCAAAATATCATGCAATTTCATTGAGTGGCGCCAAAGTTATAAGCCATACAAAAACTGCTTTTTACCGATCTTGTAATGCAGAAATAGGCATCAATGTCCCTGAACATCCAGACTGTTTGCGGACTTCAGAGATTAAAAATATCTGTTTTTTGGCTTTTTAAGGCAATATCCCATTCCATTCTCATCACTCCTCACCTCGCCAGAGATTGTTTCATCAGTTTGACAAGTTCAATGGTGGGTTTTTTAATATGTGTTTACTATGATATCTGCGGACATGGTGGCTGTGCGCAAATCCAACATGGTGACCGTTTCAAAATATCTGACAAAGCTCCCGTTTTTCTTCATCAAATAGGCAGGTGCGCCTGTTGTATGCGGACATCACACCGGATCTGATTGGTCCAGGGGGATGTCCGCAGACCGAATAGGGAAGTAAATCCACGGACCGTACCCAAATATAACACATTTTTTGGATACCTACTTGTGGGCCATTTAAAAAAAAATACTGGACAGATTTACACCAAATTTACAAAAGCACGCTTTCAGGACCAAACCTCCACTCGTGCTGCAAATTCTTGCAAAGTTCGGCGAGGATTCGTTCAGGGCGCGCAAAGCTATAAATCACACAAAAAGTGCTCTTCCTATGGGCTGCTACTGCAGGCCCTGTACTGCTTATTGCATTGCAAGTAGCTTGTTTGGTTATTTTTTTTCTTGATTTCACCAAGGCATAGGGTTAGTTTGCCTAAGGGGGGCACCCAAATGTTTCCCTGGATTTATATTTTCCAACCTTTCTGCAGCCTGTTGTGCAGCAGTACAGGAGGCACTCTGAGGTGCGGTGACAGGTTTCATACATTGTAAAAACATCTATCGATGGAAGATATGTATATGTATAAGGATTCTTTTTAATTATGAATGATACTAACTAATAACTAATACTCCCCCAAAGAAACAATCTTACCCTATAATCTGGAAACAAGAAATAGCCTGTTCTAATCCAAATATTTAATTTGCTTTAAAATAATACATTAAAGCTGGCATTATTTTCATAATAACCACAAAAAGTATGCCCATGCTTCACAAAAAGAAGCAACTTCAAATAAATGGTGATACAGAATGAGAGTCTTAATTGTATTTACTGAACACATCTGTCTTGAAGACTGGGAAAATCACTTTGGAAGGTAGGCCTTTTCTGCCTCCCCATAATATACCATGGTGCTACTTGGGAGGACAGAATTCTTCCTTAGTAAAGCAATGGAATGTGCCATGTGTTGCATCCAGGTCAATGTCCTGACAAATATATCAAAGCTGCTGATAAAGGAGTGGGGTAATAGTATCAGGATTATTTGGAGTAGTGTGCTGACATTTCCTGTGATTAACCAAACTAACCCCACCCAGATTTGAGTCTCACATCTGATTTCTACAATTAATATCTCCTTGAAAGAAGTTGTTGAAGAAGTTAGCAGAAGAAATTTGGAAACAAAACAATGTACTTAGTTATCTCTGAAACCATTAAGAAATATTAGCATCAGAGAAACATAGTGCTCTTGTATAGTTCACCTATGCTTGGACTAATTTAAACCTAAATTGTTGGACACTATCTATGACAATCTCTTTGTTCCTAGCTTGGGCAGAGATACAATTGGATATCATGTATGGGGCTGAATTGGTTGCACATCATTTTGTTAGTGTTTTGCGGTGTCAGCTTCTTTTGGAATGCTGGGATTAACATACTCTTTAACAAGTCAAAGGGAATCAGGTTCACCATCAATACACCCCTGTTCAATGGCTTCATTAAGGAATAGAATTCAATTAGTTTATCATCTATGGCAAACACCAATCACAAGGGATTGTCATTTCATATTTCAATATGAGATGTCGAAGGCCGTCAGAGACCTAAAATTGCATTAGAACATTCCTATTATGGTGTAGGTACCTCACGATTCATATTTAAATTATGATATTTGAGGTATGAATTCATATTTATATATAAATAATTAATATAAACAATTAGCTGCACTGCTAGTGGGTCCTGCTCTGCATGTCTGGTCTGGCCAGGTGTCCAGAGCTGGACCCACTGCAGACCGCGTAATGTGGCAGCCCGGAATGAACAGTGCCGGTCCCTTACCGGCACCGTTCATTCCATGGCCGCCAGCCTCCTAATGAGGCCCATTGTGTTGAACAAAGGGGTCATGAGGCACAATGCTCTGCCAAGGTCGATGGTAAGTGTCTGTATAAGCCTCTGCTTCTTCTGAAGTTATGTCACATGACCGTCAAGTCAGACATCAATCTATTCCCAAGGTGATCTTCCAAATGAGCTTAAAAATAAAAGACCATACAAAATTATGTTCCTGGAATTCATAGCGACTTGTTTGTTTTCGTCTTTGGGAACATGCCTATCATCCCAAGTAAACACAGATGAAGCATTAACTGTGTAATTCATAGAATTTAGCGCACAAGTGGCGCACACGGCTGGCGCACAGAGGGAGCGTGCGCTAGTCTGCTGCAGCCGAGTGCGCCATAACTCATTTTGACACACAGCGCATTCATGGATACTAACATCCATAAACAGCCATGGCGCAGAGTGGCGCAGCGACCCTGCAGCAGTGCCAGTTACACCCCAATCCCACACTGTGCGCCAAAAACTTCGCACTAATCCAGTACATGGCGCAAAGACCAGTGGACCAGCATGCAGCCCCCCAACCATGAAAACACAAGGAAAACTCCCCACGCACCGCTCGGAATACGCATACCCCGCTCACACCAGTGAAAACACGTGGAAAATTCGATGTGCACCCCTCGGACTACGCGTACCCCGCTCGCGCCTGCAAAAATGCATGGAACTTCCCACGCACCCCTCGGACTACACGTACCCCGCTTGCGCCAGCAAAAACGCATGGAAAACTCCCTGTGCACCCCTCGGAATATGCGTACCCTGATCGCACCAGCGAAAACGTGTGGAAAACTCCCTGCGCACCCCTCGGATACGCGTACCCCAGTCACACCAGCAAAAATGTGTGGAAAACTCCCCATGCACCCCTCAGAATATGCGTACCCCACTAGCGCCAGTGAATACGCGTGGAAAACACCCTGCGCACCTCTCGGAATACGTGTACCCCGTTTGTGCCAGCAAAATCACGTGGAAAACACCCTGTGCACCCCTCAGAATACGCGTACCCACTCGTGCCAGCAAAAATGCATGGAAAACTCCCCACACACACCTCGGAATATGCGTACCCCGCTCGCACCTGTGAAATCGCATGGAAAACACCTTGCGCATCCCTTGGAATACCCGTAACCGCTCGTGCCAGCAAAAACACATGGAAAACTCCCCGGGCACCCCTCTGAATATGCTTAACCAATCGCGCCTGCGAAATCGCGTGGAAAACACTGCGGGCACACCTCGGAATACGCGTACTCGCTCGCGCCAGCAAAAACATGTGGAAAACTTCCCACGCACGCACCCCTCGGAATACGCGTGCCCCTCTCACGCCAGTGAAATCGTGTGGAAAAAGTGCGGAGCATGCCCAGGGGTGAAGGGCTGCCTGCGGGCTATGCCCAGGTGTGACGGGCTGCCTGTGGGGCATGGTCAGGGTGGATGGGGTGCCTGCGGTGCATGCCCATGGTGGATGGGCTACCTGTGGGGCATGCCCAGGGTGGATGGGCTGCCTGCAGGGCATACCCAGGGGTGAATGGCTGTCTGTGGGGCATGGTCAGGGTGGATGGGCTGCCTGCGGGGCATGGGGAGGGTGGATGGTCTGCTTGCGTGTATACTGGGTGTGCGCGGGAAGTTTTCCACGCATTTTTACATGCATTCTGAGGGGTGCGTGGGGTGTTTTACACACGATTGGGCAGTGTGGGCCCTCGCGGGTGTGGTCCTCCGCCCCCTCACCGTCCCCCCCAGGCAGCCCATCCACACTGGGCGTTTTGTCAATTTTTTGGGGGGGTGCCTGAGCATTGCGTGACCCGACATTTTTCACAAGGGGTCACAGACAGCCTTGCAGGATCACTGGGGTATCTATTCCATCCAGTATCCTGCCCCCTTCTAGCCAATTGCCCAGGACAATTCTTGAGTGCACCTCCCATCAGCTGCTTTCCATCTGTGCCATGATTGGGAGGCCACCAAAGGCTAAGGGCGGCAAAGATGGGCATCCTCCCAGGGCTGGGCATGGTCGGGCACGTGGGCGCGGATACCAGGGAGTCTAGGGTGGCGAGGGTGGCTACAGAGGGGGAAGAGACAGGGGGGCCCCACTGGGGTGGGATGCCCAGCCATGGGCTGGTGCAGACATGCCACCCTCCTGTAGCACCTGGTGATGCAGCTGTTGCATCACAACCTGGTGCCCATATGATCCAACAGCAATTTACATCTGCTGTCACGGTCCCACTGGTGGTGATAGCTGCAGGTGCAGCTGCGGGCACCACCACCCGGGCTCAGGGTCAGGCAGCGCATGATGCGTTGCGTGACGAGGACGCCCAGGACAATTTCCATCTTGTCCAGAGGTGCGGGTCACATGTGTTCAGTGTAGCTCTGACTGGGGCACACGTATCTGGGGCAGTTATGACATCTGCCGTCCCAAGCAGCCGGGTGGTGGTAACTGTATGTGCAGATGCAGCCAGCACCACCCCGGCAGTGAGTCAGACCCAAGCCAGACCTTCTGTCCTCAGACCAACACCCACTGCCTTGGTCCAGGCTGCGGCCTCTGGAACATCAAGAAAGAAGCCTTTCTGCAAGCAGGAACTGGCCTTCCTTGTGGACTAAGTGTCGGAATACCAACGCGATATGCTTGTGGGCCCACAGTGCCATACAACGCATCACCAGCGTTGGGTCCACTGGCAGCATGTTGCTGAGGGTGTGACAGCCATGGGATTCCAGGTGTGCACAGCTCAGGACTGCTACAAGCGTTGGAATGACCTCCAATGCAGTGCAAAACAAAAGCGTGCCTCCAATTATTCCATGTCTCTGGTGACTGATGGTGGGCCACCACCAGAGGAGGATGAACTCACTCAGCATGAGGAGATCGCTTCAGAGTTCATCCTGGAAGAACAAATCTGTGGAGTGGGAGAGAGGGTGGATTATGATGCATAATCTGGTGAGTACTGATGCGTGTAACTCAATGACATGTGTGTTTGGTGTGTGTGACCCTCCAAGCTACAACTTGGCTCCTTCCTTTCTTCAATCTCCCTCTCTACCTGTGTTGTTCACCAGGGGTCTGACCTCTCAGCCTGACTTTACAAACAGCACCTGGAAGCTCTCGCCTACTGCATTTTCATTTTCTGCTCTGACTTCCAGTGCTATGCTAATGACAACCAACTCATTTCCAGGCTGCCCTTGGCCACCTCTTCTCCCACCCTTATTTCTGCTCACAGTCTCTCATGCTCTGTTGTACTCAAGGTTGGAGTACTGTGACAGGCTCTTCCAATATTCAACCTGTCTCCACAATCCGCCCTCTACCACTAATCCAGTACAGGACTGCAAGACTTGTCCTTGGCCTCATACCCTTGGATCCTACCTTTCCAGCTCTGTAATCCCTTCATTGGCTACCAGTGGATGCAAGGATAATACTTCAGACCCTCTGCATTGTGCACAATGATTTTTTGGGACTGGGTCCAAAATACCTTCAACAGTCCCTCTGCCAATTCCTCCCCTCTTGAGTCCTTTGCTCCTTTATCTCACACTCCCTCCGGGTCAGTCATTAATTGAATAGATAAACTGGGGACAGATCTGTGTGTATGGCAGGGTAATCCCTTTGGAACAGCCAACTAGCCACGTTTAAACTTGAGGAGAAACATCTCTGCTTCCGGAAGCACCTCAAGACCTTCCTATTTGCTCCTGCATTAGCCCCTCTTCTCCCCAGCTGAAAAGTTTCCTCTCTTGGCACTGTGCCACTGCACACACTCTGTCCTTCTGGCCCAGGTACCTGCTCACCTTTCCTCCCTGCTGCACTGCCTCCAGGCCTCCCATTGCAATGGCTCCTGTGTGTGTACCCATGCAGTCCCCCACTCTTCTTCTGCACTCATCAGATTTGCCCTATCCAAATAATCTTGAACTTGCCACTTGCTGGCTGCACTGTCACCTTTTGAATGCCTATTCTTTCATTGTACTTCATTTTCGTTCTTTGGTCTCCTCTGTTTGGCACATTCCCCTTCTCCTCCTTCAAGGGTCTTCAACCCTTTATCCCTTCTCCATGCACTTGCATGTTCTCAATGTCACTGTGCCCAGTATGATAGTTGTTTTGAATTCCTTTTCTCCCTTGTTCCACTCCCTTAGCTTGTTTGCGCTCTGAGCCACCTGTGGACGAGTGCAATCTTGATGAGATGTCATATCATGTCATATGCATCCATTGTCCTTGGTGTAATGTGTCTCACTCTGACTGTGCTGATGCCAGTGGCTCCACATGCACATGTGTGCAAAACCGTGTTCCATGTGCATTCCATGTATGCCCCTAGATGTCCTTGACCGCCTGCTCATTGTAGTATTTGTCCAGGAGGATCCAAGTGTCATCTCATTTGGACAGCCATGCTATGCTCACTGAAGGTCTGTGTGTCATCACGCACGACTTCAGGCTGTCCACATCTGTATCATGCACATGGCTCCAGTGTTAAAGGGCCCACTGCTTCTTTTCAACTGGTGTTGTCTTCTACATGCATGGGTGTAATATTGATGGTTCCTCATATGTCCTCCATCATGTCCACTTCTCATCGGCTCTAGTGACATTTGGATGATGAAATGCAATAGACGCATGTCAACACTGTCTGGCAATGCACAGTTCTGTGGGGAACATTCTATTGCTATGCAGTGCCTCCCTGCTATTGCCCAGAGGGTGGGTGTTTCACAGAATCCATGCTACATGGTACATGCCATTTGCACACGATGGCTGAAATTGCCCTTACACTGCCATCATGTTTGGAGATTGTCATCACTACGTACGTGTTGATGTTGGAAGTTGAGGTGCTACACATGCACTGCATGGCACACACCCACTCCTGTGCCAAGTTCAGCCCTTCAACATGCAAACACAATGCTTCTGTGTGATGGTGTGATGGTGATCTGACATGTATATACCCATGTCCCTCCTTTCACTGTATAGAAAGACACTATCGTAGGTGCCTCCTGTGACACATGTACTCTGCATTGTTGATGGTAGTTGAGTGCTGCACATGAACATGCATGTTACATGTATCATGGTGTGTTTGGATTGATTGCTAGATGTGGATATTTGTGTGTTCCCACATGCTTATGCTAGGTGCCATCTCTTTGTTGCCATTTCTTATTTCTGCATTGGATATGTGCATGCTAGAGGTTGTGTGTGATGCAGGTGATGTGCAACATGCAATACATGTGTTACCTTCACATTTTGTACACATCCTTTTCTGCTTTTGGGATACTTTTGCATTGTGATGCCACTGGATGCATGTTGGGGTTTGAGTTGCCTGTGACATGGCTGTTTCATGATTTGGCTGTAATGATGTGAACTGTATGTGTGTGGTATGTGCTACTGACATGCGTGTCCTTGTTTCTTTCCTTTATGTTGCAGGTGATGACGCACTGGCGGCAGAGGATGAAGATGTCATCCCAGACACGGTGGTCAGTTCACATGACTGACCAGGCACCAGTGGTGGTCGTGGGGTGGCCGCCCGTGAGAACCCACAGGCGCTCCAGGCCATCGTGTCCAGAGCTGACTCTGAGTCAGGCTCTGATGTATCCTCTGACCACTATGTTGAGCCGGATCTGCATCATGACATGTCGTCACCGGTAAGTGATCCTGTGTTGGATGATCTTCTGTCCGCCACACCTAGAGTAGGGGGCCAGGCAGGGTTGGAATGTCCGCCTGTGGTGTTTACGGGTGCATGGTCTCACTCAATACCAGTTGGCCATGTTCCTGGGGCATCAGGTTGATGGAGGGATGGAGTCCTCCAGCCACGGGCAGCACCAACCCAGCAAGGACCACGGCCCTTTGGGCCCAGCAGGTGTGGTGTCCGGCAACGCGGTGGCCGTGTGCCACCGGTGTCAACTGAGTGGGAGCGTTCCATGTTTGCCATAGCACAGCAACAGGGGGGAGAAGTTGAGATGATTGCTCAAGGTATGAAAAGTGTGGCCCATTCCATCCTCCCCTCTTTAAGGCAAATGGTGCTCCAGCAGCAGGATACGCAGTCCATGTGCCGCTCACTCAGGCTGGGGATGGCGGCGTCTGACATGGAGCGCCGGGCTGAAATGTTGGCTCTGCGTCAAGCACTTAATGCTCAAGCAGAGGCATACCGTGAGGCCCTGAGGGTGGAACAACAATCCCTCCGATCTACTCTGGCTGCGCTCTGGATGGACAAGAGTAGACGGACAGAAGACAGGATGGTGCAGCTTGAAAGAACCATCTCAGCTGAACTCCATGCAAGCCGGGAGTCGCTCCGTTTGTCATGTGAGGCCATGCAGGCAGAACTCATTCTCACATGTCAGTCCTTGCTGGAGGAAGCATGTGTGACACGTGAGTTTATACATGCTTACCTTAGTGTCATTGCCATGCAGGACCTGGCATACCAGACCAGCATGCTTGCTGCCATTGAGGTGCAAGGCGCGGCTAGGCGTGGTGAGTCAACTGTGCCACGTCCACCTTCTGATTTCCATCCAGAAGGTGACGATGACAATCCCACATAGGTCGGGCCGTGCAGGCGCTGAGCCCAGTGAGTTTTTTTTTAAATCTCAACATCTACACATGTGGGTGTTGAGGTGCACCCTGTACCTCCACCCCCGGGTCATATATAGCCAAATTATATTTTTTCTGCAATTTTTTGAATTTTTTTCCAGCTATTTGTTTTTTTCTGCAAAAAATTGTTTTTTCCTCATTTTTTTTATTTTCTGGTAAGTATGTTTGTTTTCTTGCACCTTTTTGTTTACATTCTTTTTTTAAATTACTTTATTTATTACTTTTTTCACAAGAAATTATACTTGTTGAAAATAAATTTATGATACTTTTTTTCATTCAAATTGTTATTTAATTGATTTTTATTTTCTGCTTATTTTTTTATTTATTTCATTTTATTTTGTCTATTGTGCCTACATGTGACAGTGTGGTGCATTGTGGAATTGGAAGGCATCCACTGTGTGCTCCAGCTGGGCCCATTCAGGCTTGTCTTGTGTATGTGCTTTGCTTGGGGTCCTGACTCATATGCTACTCCTGCTTCCCCTTTCCATGGGCTCGCAAGGATGGCTCGGTGTAACAGCATCTCACACAAGGGCATTGGGCTTCCGTCATATCTGTGGCCAGCCTGCAGTCCTACTTGTGTGTACACCCCTAGTGGGTATTCCGGATGGATTCTCCAATGCATGTCTGCACTTCACTTTGGTGAGTATTCTGTTGACTGTGCATCATGTTGCTTATGATATTTGTTATGTATTGACTGTCTATGTTCATGCACTTCCTGCTGTAGGTGGTACCATGCATCCTTTGGCTGTGTAACACACACTGATGGTGGGAGAGGTCCATGTGCTGACAATGTTGAATTGTGACACTTTCCCCACAGTGATTTGGATATGGCACATGAAGGCTGCATGCTGAGTTATCCATGTCACCATGCATTTCAATGACCACCCATTCCTTGCTTGCACCACTTTGGCCATCTTGTAGCCCTGGCTGGTGCTTTGATGTACAATTTGAAGTATGGCCACATTACTTTTGACTTGACTGTCATGTTTGTGTCCTGGACCTGCTCCCTCCTCCCATTAGTTGCACTTGGCCCTTGTGACAATCCGGCCAACCAGGAGGCTGGAGCCTGCCACCACTACCAAAAGCCCACAATGGAGGTCCTGTCTAGCCTTGTCCACCAGCCTTCTTGGTCCCTTGATTGCCCCCCTGTCTACCCTTCCCCTGCCAGTCTCCCTCTGTCTCCCCCCTTCACCATCACGCCCCCTTCCCCTTCTGCACCACCGTCTTTCCCTCTGTCCCCTGTGTGTGCTTTCTGTCCCCATCTCCCCCTTCATGGCCCCCTCTTCCCTTCTCTTCTCCCTCTCCCTCTCCACCACCCTTTCCCCTCCTCCTTGTCCTCTGTCTGTCATTTTCAACCACTACCCCGTAGCCGCTTGCTCTTTGCAGACATTTCCCCTTCTGGCTCCGTTCATCCGCCCCCCACCTTCACCTTTTTTAGTATTGTTTTGGCAATTACTGTTATCATTGGTCCCTCCACCACTGATTACAGGTTGTCTCTTCCCCCATGCCCTTCTGTCTTTCTTCTCCCCCTCCCCAGCACTAACTCGATTCTTTGTCGACCTTCCAGGGTTTGTCAATTGTTTTGTTACTCTCCTCACCTCTTCCCTCCTCTTCCCTCACTCCCCTCCCTATGTGACTCCTGCACTGCAACTATTGCCGTCAGGCCTAGCAATGTTGATGCTAGTCTTGTTTTCCCACATTCCCTCCCTGGACTCTCCCTTATATTTCCAGGCACTTGTAATATGTACTTTGATATTTAATTTTCACATTGTGGACTGTTTGAAGGACTTGTATGAATGTACTGTTCTCCTACCTTGTTCCCTCCCTCATTGAGGAACTTTGTGTGTAGGTCATACAAGGATTTTGAATGAAGAAGTGATGGGTCACTGTCTGCCATTGTTGGTGTGGGGTACTAAGTACATGATATGTTCTGCTGGTCAATGGATGATCCTATGTTGTGCTTTATTTTGAGGTGTCAGGGGATGGGTGTGGTTTAACACACAGGGGGGTCCTTGAGTGCAATGGTCACATGTGCTGTGTACAGGACACTGAGGCTCACTTCATTTCACATGCATGTATTCAATGCATGTCCCTACTGACGCAAACACTTAGGCAACACCCCCCCCGCCCACCAACTATGTTGACACCATGCACACACGTACACCCAGATTTCCTTCTCAGGCATGCTGTGTCCCGACAATCCATGTTCACTTTCAAGTCATTGATCGTGTATATGCATGACAGGGTACTATCTGGTTGATTGCACTTTTTTAAATGATGCTCAAGGGGTTTCCCCAACGCAATGCACACTCACTGTGCTGTCCAGTGAGCGTGTTTGATATGGCAATTTTCAATTGTCCAGTGTGCACGCCAACAGGTATTCTGACATTTGTTGCTTGTACCACTGGTGGCATGCATTTGTGCCACCATTTTCAGTGTGTGAGGATTTGGTCAGTGATTCTGTGACAGGTGTGATTGTCTGGTGCATATTTACATTTCTCACGTGGCACTTCATGACTATTGTGTCATGTATTGTGCATATGGTTGGATGTTTTGCCGCTGCATACCATGGCATGGTGTGGCAGACAGGGCTCATGGGGCTTGGCAGGGTTTGGGTTGCATACCGGTACTTTCATGCCCTGTTTTGCAGGGGGGGGGATATCAATACCTTGCATGTGTTCCCTTTGGTCACATGGGATTGGTTGTGTTTAAATAGCTAAGGATGCACACAATGTGACACTTCCGTGGACACATTCACAGGGTGGTAAGGTTGTGACAGTTAACTGTCCCTTTCTCTTCATTGATTGTGACCTGGTATGTGCCAGGCCTGTGTGCACTCCGCAGGGGTTGGAGTTTAGGTGAAAAATGTGGCCACATGCTCTTTCCCCTCCCATGCGCATCGGCCGTGCGTGAGGTTGTGGATGTGGGGGCACCACCATGTCCACCGGTACGCCATGCCGTGTTGCAATGTTGTGAAGGACACATGCAGCCGCAATGATCCTGCACACTACTGGGGGTGCATATAGTAGCTGTCCACCAGAGCGGTCAAGGGAGCGTAAGCGTGACTTGAGCACTCCGAATGTGCGCTCCCCTATGGCCCTGGTTGCAATATGGGCTGCTTTGTATCTTACCTGGGGTGGTCTGGTGGGGTTCCGTATTGGCGTCATCATGTAGGGGCTCAGAAGGTAGGCACTGCCCCCTGGTAAGGTGATAATGGCTGTCATTAGTTGGGCTTGTGTATTTGTCTGTGTGTGACATGCATGCATGTGCACAGGCATTTGTACTCACCTAGGAGCCATGTGACATCATGCTTCCCAGCTTCCAAGGCCCGGCTCAGGGCGGACATTCTGAATATGAAACAATCAACCCTGGATTGTTTGCATAGACAGATATGATGATTCACTTGGCATCGCATACCACGTGCACATTGCTGGAATGCCAGTGCTTGCGGTTTCGATAGATGTACTCAGTGGCCCTAGGTGGACGTAGGGCCACATGGGTGCAATCTATGGCACCAAGCATTTTGGGGAAGTGTGCCACCCTGTAGAAGTCCAGGACCACCTTTCTGCGAGTGTTCTGGGCATGTATATGTGCCTGTGGACTGAGGGGCATGCAGTGATTATTGCCAACACCTGGTGTAGGCAACGTGACTGTGTGAGCTGTGAGACGCCCCCCACTATGGCAGTTGTCCGCTGAAATGACCCAGTGGCCAATAAATGCAGTACATTGAACACCTTCTCCAAGGGGCTCAATGTTTGGGAGCACAGGGTGGGTGATGTGAGTTAATCCTCCCACTCCCTGACCAGCTCTAGGATGATATGAGGTGGAAACCTATACCTGCCATAGACCTGGTCATCAGGCATCCCAAAAAGGCTGGTACTGGACAAAAAAATGCGGGGCCTGGCTATTCTCCTCCTCCTGCGGTGTCCCACGATCACTGCTGCGATGAATGGGACATTCATCGTAGCTGTATATGCTTGTTTGTTGTTTGCGTGCACCCTTTGTGCTGCGCAGGGGCGCTTCCGCCTGCTTTCGTGTAATCTAATTGTGAGTGTGCGTGTGATTTTACATGCAGTGGTTTTCCCTATTTAATTCCATGAATACGTGTTGTTCACTAGCGTGTGGGCGTTACGTGTGTTTCTTAGCTGTACTTCCCACGTTACGCCTACATTTTCACGTGTTGTTCCCCAATCCCCGTGTCCCACCCCCTTTTTAAGTGTGTGCGTAAGAAGTTGTGCGCTTTCCCCGTTCCTGTCACGCACGCGTTTGGAAAGTTGCAGTGACATGTAAGGTAAGCGCAGATTTGGCGCACATCCCGGGAAAAATACGCGCAGGTCCTTCCATGAATCGCAAGCGTGTGATTCACACATGCGCGCCTGCTTTTTCACGCTTGCGCCAGCTTGTGCCACAAATTTCGGCACACATTTATTCCATGAATTACCCCCTAAATCTTCTATGCTTTGATCAAAGTGAATTTCAGGGGTTCTGGAAATTCCTGATTTAATAAAGGGGCATTTGCACAAACATATGGTGTCTGTTAAACGATTCACAGCATTTTTCCACAGAATGCCAAAGCTGTATAAAAATAAAAGAATGTTCTGCCCCATTTAATCAAATATTGTGTTATTTAAACAGTGTGTACTTGTAACAGCATTGTAACAATATGTTGTTCTATTAATAATTGTATTAGAACTTTCAAAAGATGCATATTATCTTTCTGTTTTTCTTTAAATTCCAGTGGCCCAATTAACACTTTTTCCATCTTATTCATCAATGCATAAATGTTTCTATATCTGTGTCCTTCCCAGTGGAGACGCCTTCAAAAGACTGGCTTTTTTTGGCTGGCTTGCAGAAGCCTCCAAATTGCATATGTAGGTTCCATCGGGGCTTTCAACTCTGAATCCCAATACCACACTCCCACCTCCAGCCATCCTCCCCCTTTCTGAACATATTTTGTCCTACATGCCTCCACCCCCCTTGCCCCAACCTGAGCAATCATGGTAACACCCGTCATGCAAGCCCACATACTGATCCCTCCACAGCACCCCCGGTCCCTCCAAACTCTTAAGTTTTCCTCTGCTGGTGCCATCATCTTCTTTTTACTGTGCCATTTACAGTAATATTTTTGAGTGTCTTATTCCAACACTGTCCTAACTTGACCCAGAATATGGGTATCAGTGGATTCCCAGTCCCTTCCAGCCTTGAACAGGTATTTAAGCATGTGCCCTACAATGAATGACGGCTTAGATGCTTCTTCCATCATGAAAAAGCTGTGGGCAACCTCTGACCCTTAACAGCCATCAATGCTCTTGTTGACTCTATACTAGTATTAGAGGATGCAGCAAAGTCTGTTCTCTGATTCTTACATTTGCTCTTTAACATAGATGGCTCTACGTTTCTCAAAGCTGTGGAGTCAACTAATGTATTCAATTAGAATCAACACGAGAAAGTGTCCTAAATACTTGGCTTCCTAATTCTAAATCATATGTATAAAGCTGAGCGACAATAGTATGCAAACACATTCCAGAATGGCAAGAATGATGCATGTGGCCCTACTCTAGCACGTTGCTTTTTTAATGTTATTTCTTTAACTGCAGTTTTATGACAACAACTATTGCCTGAAGATGTACATCGGTTTCGACTAATTTGTGGGTTACTTCCTAAAGGTTGGCGGTGAGTGACTTGATAAGAAATGTATAAGCTTGCAGGACTTTCCTATTTTTGTAAATAGTATTGAAGTTGTAAGGAACTCATGGTGGCAACAGCAAAGACAGACACAAGTGATCACTGTTCAACGGTGTTTATTAAACTGTAGAAGAAGGTTGGAAAAATACCTAATCTAAATGTAAATCTAAGATGGGAGCAAGCTACGACCATCATAAAATAAATAGGCAGCACTCATGGCGTCTTGTCACGTGAAGGCCTGATACGGAAAGGCCCTGTTGTGCGCCCTCCAGCCCCATTCACACCAGACCCTTGGAGCGGGCAGGAGCCCCTCCCAGCCACTCTCTGGCAATCTCCCCTCTACTTTGCCCTGAATCTGGACTGCAAGTGATAACCCGACGCAGCTGATACCAGCTGACCTGAGGATTCGATTATCAAGCTAATCCGTGGATTTGTTTTGAGGCAGGTGCTCTGCCCTGCAACACTGATGCAGCCAATATCCACGAGCCACTACAGCTACCAGATGCAATCCTAACCCCTGTGTCACTCACACAGAAGTGAGCATAGTTGTGCTCAGAATGACCTGATACGTGTATTCCTGTGATCAAACACCTTGCTCGTGGTGTTTGTCCCTACCGTGCCTGCACCCATCATGGCCGTCGCATTACATGGCACAACAATGAGGCTGGGTACACGTTGCTAGGAAACGTACCTCCGTTTCTCCAGACTGCCCCGCCGGCAGGCGGAAGACGGCCCTCCCACGTGAGGGCCTGGTACAGAAAGGCCCTGTTCTGCACCTGTTCACGCACTGGCGCGCCATAGCTCCTATACTGAGCACACTTATGTTGAATCCAGGAAGGTAAGAAACATACCTCTATACTACATTATATCCTAACATTCATGCTTTGACTCCCCGCTCCACGGGTGCTACGCCGAGGCCCTCGCAGATTGAATGATAGTTTGCACCGCTCGGGCGATCGTTCCGCCCACTACGCTCTCACTATTCGCATGACTCTAATCTCAATCTGCAACATCATCCTCACATTTTACCTGTGTTTTGACTGTCGGCTCATCCGTGAGGTTTGCTTAATTGGCTTGCATATACTGCCAGTAAGCTACCTCCTAACTTGACCACACCGACCCACTAACAATGGAACTTAACTTTGGGCCAACCCCACCACCTGCCATATAACGAATTACATCTATTAGCACTGTTGGTGGCTTTATCCCCTATAACCTTTGTACACCCTATCCACTATATACTTTGGGACTGCAGCAGTATTCAATTGTATTTGACAACCTAATATGCTACTCACTGTACTGTATGCATGAAATTCTTGTGGTCACTTGCCAGTATTTAATAACACATACCATTGTGTCACAACTTCACTGTACTGGCATTGCTACCATCATTATTATCTTGACTTGCATTGACCCTACTGCACTTTTTCATCGTGTTAACATTGCTACCATTGACGATCGTTCCTGCCCTCTGTATGTCAGATTCAGACCCAGACATGGTACATAGATGGCACTGCTAGATCTCAAGATTCAGATGGATGAGCTGAAAGACAGAGGAAGGGTTGCCATTCTCCTGCTCCTGGATCTATCAGCTGCCTTCAACTTGGTAGACCATGAAATCCTCACTCAACACCTAACATCAGCTGCCACCTCGTCACTGAACGCGGCCAGCTTGTTCAAATCCTTCTTCTCCAACAGAACCACTAGGGTCTTTTCACCTACAGCCTCAGCACCACCAGTGCCCATTACCTGCGGGGTCTCTCAGGGCTCTTGTGTGTCACCCACACTCTACAATATTTTCACCAAACTCCTATTCAACTGTCTCGATAATCTGGGTGTCACGGATACCAATTATGCAGACGACACCCAGATCCTTGTCACACTCACTGGATGCCACTCTCAAAACACCAAACTGATCAACGACATTTATCTAGAGATCCAAGCTTGGAGGGCCTCTCATAGCCTCTGTTTAAACGATGATAAAACTAAGCTACTGATCATTGGCTCTCAAACTTGTTTAAACAAATTAGACTACCACTATGAATCATTTAGCATTGATGGGAATATCATCAAAGTCTCGAGGGAAGTCAAAACGTTGGGCATTTACCTTGATTCCACGTTGACGCTAAATAGACTAACTCTTTAGCCTCCACGACAGCCTACAGTAACAAAGTGATCAACACATGTAAGCCCTTTTTATCCACCACCAACTGTGCCACACTAGCAAGAGCTTACATTCTGTCCAAGCTCAACTATTGCAACACATTATTTGTCGAGACCTCCACACGATACTTAAACAAACTCCAGGTGTTGCAAAACAATGCCCTTAGATCAGCCTTCAATATCCCGCGATCGAGCTATATCTCCTCCCTCAGAAGAGAAGCTCAATGGCTACCCATACAGAATAGAATTACCCTTCGCACACTGGTCATCACTCATAAGTGCCTAGTTAACACAGCTCCTGCGTACCAGACAGCTAAATTCACAAGACACCAAACCGAGAGACCCACCAGATTCAACTACCTCAACCAGCTCACAATCCCCAAATTCAACCTAAAAACAGCAGGAGGGATCAGTTTCCCAGTGCTAGCAGCCAAACGATGGAAAACCCTCCTTCCTGCCATCAGAGCAGAGCCGGCCTTCTGGACTTTTAGAGCCAAAACCAAAGCTTGGCTCCTCAGTCCAAATGACTCCTAAGCCTGTCTTATCCCTTCCTGATAACTGCAAACTCCCAGAGTGTGCGGCTTCCGATCTCCTGCTCATTGACTCTGCCCTCAAGGTGTTCTGTAACACACCTCCAGCATCCATTTCTGCAAAAAGGGGATCTGTAACACACCCCCACTATCTATTTCTGCAAATGGGTGATCTGTAGCACACCTCCAGTACCTATTTCTGCAAAAAGGTGAAATGTAACCGACCACCGTCCCGCCTGGCAGGATTTGTATTTGATGTGTGTAACATTGTTCCACTGTCTAAGTATAAGTACCCAGATACCCTTGGGTGAAGTGCACTATATAAGAAAATAACACATAAACATCAAATTGTAAATGTTTACTACCTTGTAAGATCAAGTACCCTATGCTCTGATCTGTATTAGTCTAGTACACTCACATGGCCTCATGACCAAGTACCTCATCTGGATCTGCCTAGTGCATGTATACTGGTCCATCCTCACCATCTTTGCTTACCTCGCTCACTGCCATCAACCTATGCACTCATTAGACTATCATAGCACAATGCATTGGCTATACCAGTTGTACCTTTTACATCTCCTAGTTATCATCTCCACATCAAGCAGACAGCCCACCACCACTATCACGTGCATCATTAATAGGCAAACACTCACGGTACACTCAACCCAGATGCCATCTCATCTGCTACAAGCACCTCTTTCCCTGTGCCACATTGTCCTACCATCCCACACAGCGTACACGCATGCCATTGAATTTGGACCTACTATGCTTTGCATTAACCCCTATCTTAACGACCCAGCCCTGTGGCTGAAACACGTTGCCACTAAACCCACACTCAACCAACCTTGTACACTCTCAATGAGGAACTCAAGACTAGGTTCCAGATCACGCCACAAAACTCTGCACACCCACTCTCTCCCTGAGATAAAACCATTACCTATGACCAATCCACATCCCAAAATATTGGCTTGCCAGAACCCAGTGGTGACATAGGCTCTACGTTCTCCAACCCCACCAGCCAAGCTATCAGCTGCCCCACCTCTAAAGTCACTCAGATTAAAGGTGCCCTGATTAATGCCAGATCAATACCTGTACACACCCTTGACATTGCTAACTTCATCATAACTGAAGACCTGGAAATCCTAGCCATCATGGAAACTTGGCTACACGCAGCAGCAGACCCCTCACTGTCACTGGCAATACCTGACAATTAAGCATTTATCTTTAAAAAATCCCTTGAATTTAGGGCTACCCCTAACTTACAGATCCCCTCTGCTGAGATACTCTCAGCCAAACTGCCATTATCACCTAACCAAACGGCCACAGTGCACCTTATTTATAGACCACCGGGACCTATTTCTACATTCTTAGATGACATATCATCTCTCCTAGCTGCCAACACTAAGCCTAAGTCTCAAATTATATTACTTAAAGACATCAATCTAGGATACCTTGACCCTAATGATCACAAAGCCACTGACTTAGCTAACTCCTTAACGGACATAGGCTTCACCCACCATATCCAAGAAATCCAAGAACCCACACACAACAAAGGGAGAACACTTGACTGGCTTGCCGATCTAAATTGTACTATCAAACAGGTGACAGTCACCTTGTATCTGGTCTGACCATCATAAGATTACCTTTGCTATCCAAGCCAGCACCCTCAGCCCCAACCCTAACATTGCACCTGCTATACATACCTGCAACATGAAGGACATATATATGGAAAAACTACTCCCTCTCATCCTCCCTCTTCTCAATAATACACTATCACCTTGCTCCGACCCCATGGTTCTAGTAGACATTTATAACCACTCTATACGAAAAGCCCTGGATACTATCGCCCCATAAAAAATATGCAAACCTAAGCCCCTAGCACACCTCAAATATGCAAACCTAAACCCCTAGCACACCTCAATCACCCCATTACACCCCATTTACATAATGTACGTAATGCTAAAAGAAACACTGAGGCAAACTGGAAAGGACATCCAACTGAAGCTAATAAAAACACCTTGATCACTGCTTCATCCAATTACAAAGAAGCAATTCTCTTAGCAAAAAGGGAGGTCTATAACACACACATCTTGCAAGCTCAATCTAATACTAAAGAGCTCTTCAAAATCCTAAAAGAGCTTGAATCACCTATTGCCCCTACTAATAAATTCAACACCGACGCCCCTTGGTGCAACAATATCCAAAAAGTGCTTTTTGATAAAATCTCTACCCTACAAACTAAAATCAACAACAAATAAAGTAACCTGCCACCTGACCTACCAGCCTACTCTTTTAACAACAAACTACCAGCACCTCATTCATTCAAACCCTTGCATTTCTCTTCCTTATCCATCCAGAAGTGGAAAACATAATTTACAAGATTAAACCTTCCAACTGTCAAGGGGACTCATTCCCTGGTCCTATCATTAAGGAGGCATCCCACGACCTTGCCCCTTTCATCACCACCTTCATTAATGCCTCTTTCAAATCCGGCACGGTACCTATTAATCTGCAAGATGTGTGGGTCATCCCACTAATCAAAAAACCTAACTTTGATCCGAGTAACACTTCAAACTACAGACCCACACCACAATGCCATTTTCTTGAAAATTCTTGACCATGCTGCCTATCTTCAAATGCAGGCCTACCTGGAAGATAACAAACTTCTGGGTCTTGTCAATCAGGCTTCCGACCCAGGCATGGGACGGAAACTGCCCTGATTGATCTAAAAATGCAAATTCAGGACCAAAAAGACAAGGGCAAATTGGAACTCCTTCTCCTGTTGACCTGTCAGCAGCTTTTGATTTGGTCAACCACCAAATTATTTGCCATCACCTCAAAATTGATGCCCATTTCTCAGAGGCTGCCACCTCCTGGATTAGATCCTTCCTGGCAAACAGAATGATGAGGGTCTTCTCCCCATCTGCTACCGCTAGCCCTTTCCAGTCACATGCAGGGTCTCACAAGGGTCCTGTGTTTCCTCCACATTATATAATGTATTTACAAAGCCGCTCTTTGATATTCTGGACTCTCTGGGTGTCACCTACACAAATTACGCAGATGACACCCAGATACTGATCCCTATCACTGGTGACTATGAGACCGACTCAAAGGCGCTTAACAATGTCTATAGTGTAATCTAAGCCTGGATGGCACATCATAGTCTATGCCTGCCTGATGATACGACCGAGTTACTTATCCTAGGCTCACTGACAGCAATACCATTAAGGTGTCTAATGATACTAAAACCCTCAGTATCTATCTAGACTCTACCTTATCACTTCATCGTCAAACAAACGCAGTGGTTTCTGCTGAAGCTTACACTTGTAAGCTGATAACAGCTTGCAGACCCTTTCTTACAACCAATAACTGTATCATCCTGGCTAGAACACTTATATTGTCAAAGATTGACTGTTGTAATGCTCTCTACCTCAGGACTAGCCAAAGAAACATCAACAAACTCCAGGTTACCCAGAATCAGGGGTGCTATCAATTTCCCTAGGAAATTACATATCTCGGACACTAGGCAGAGCCTTCATTGGCTACCGGTGGCCCACAGAATCTCACTGAAAACACTAATGATCACTCACAAGTGTCAAGCCAACCTCGCTCCTGAATACCTTGCCAACCGCTTTACCACAAACACTGCCCTATGATCACTGAGATCCTCTCTTACTCACTCACTGTCTATTCTGAGATTTAAGCTATGAACAGCAGGAGGGACCAGCTTCCCAGTCCTCACGACCAAACTCTGCAACACCTTCCCCAGCCTACTCAGAGAGGAGCCTTCCTTCTCTGCCTTCAAACACAAAAGTAAAAAATGGCTTTTAGAGCAGGACATAGCAGCACCACACTCATAATGCCAGTCCTTCTATTTTCTGCACCTTTTCCCACTGTACTTTGGGAACCTGCACTTTGCTTTAACAATTGTACCATCTATTCTCTGTATTTTGTATTATGTAAGTTATTCTTTGTATGTTCTATTATCTGTAACATTTACATTGTGTAAGAATTTCATTGTATATGTAACCTATCACCTGTAAGAAATGCGCGGGCCAGGCGAGCAATACAAATAAATAAACTAAACTAAATAAAAGGGGCTCTACTAAGAAATAACCTAGTGCCAATCCTGATGATAATACAAACAAAGAGTGTGGGATAATGTTCATAAGAAAGAAAAGTGTATGTAAAGTCAGGATGTGGGGTCTCTCTTTCCCACAATTTGAGCACAGGACAAGTTGGGTTCATGGAGCACAGTATACGCTCAAGCTTTCCCAGCACGAGCCAGGGGTTCTGCTCTCAGCATTCAGGGCCTTCGGTGGTTAAGTCTCTTTTCTACAAAAAGTCTCTTGCCTCCGAGGACCCAATGTATCCAAAATAATAAACAAAAAGTTCCTTTCCACATATACGTTGGGTGATGACCTTCACCCCTGAATCCCCCTCTTGCAGGCTCAGATCCACAGAAAGTCATTGGCAATATCAGGACCTTCAGTAGTTAAGTGTTTTGCTTCTGAGGGCCTGATGAGCTCAAGATAATAAACAAAAGTCCTTTCCTGCTTGTACTTGGGGTGATCATTCTTCACCCCTGGGTCCCCCTCTTCCGGACTCAGACCGCTCTTAAATCTCAGCCTCCCTGAGTCGGGTTCACTCTGGCATACATTCAAAAGATGTCTTTGTGGTAGTTCACGTGTCAGTGAGGGGATGTCTTCTCACCCCTGGATCCTCCTCTTCTGTGCTCAGAGCCCTCTGAAAGATCAGCCTCCCTCCGTCGGGTTCAATATGGCTTCTCAAGACAATATGATCTATGACATTCTCGAATCTTAATGCCTTTTTAAACAGTTCACTGTGAACATCCCTCTGTTGGGTTCATTCTTGTCAACACACTATTCATGTGGTGCCTGACTCTTCTGTAGTTGGTTTTCCCCTCTCTTACAAACAGTTCTTTGTACTTTCTTCAATTAGCCGTTTGCTACTTTTGTTCAACGCATTTGGACTTCTTAGTGACTATCCCCTCGTCTCACTAGATCTGATGAACCACTTTGCTTTGCTTGTCTGTGGCGTCAAGGTCGATACCACGGTGGCAAGCTGAGCTATCTCTCTCATGCGCTCTGCCTTGCTTGTATTGTGCTCTCTTGCTCCACCTTTTACGCATGGGGGGAAGGAAAAGGGCCATCAGGTGTGTGTGATTCTGGTCAATTGCCTGACTTTGCCTGACCCTTGTGTTGGGACAGGTCAGGTAAATGTCTCTAGTGTTTGTCTGTCATCTTTTGTGGTGTGCAAAAGTGTTTGTGCCGGAAAAGGGGATGGGGGGTTTAAAGTTTTTAAGTATCCTATATGGTAGGAAGGGGAAAAGGTATTATAAGAAGGGCGATACTGCATCTCACCCGTCGGTGTCCCACGTTCACTCCCGCACTGGTCGACTCCCAGGAACTGGATCTAACAGCGATGACTGTGTCCTGGCCACCTGGATGACAGATCCCTGGGGACTAGCAAGCAAGACACCTTCAGGTCTCTCACAAAGTGCACATGGTTGGCTCCTTTTAGACACCCTTCACCACCCCAACAAATGATCAAGGGATTAATTCAGCTATTGCATGCCCTAATTCTGAAAACATCCTTGTAGATAATTGAATATCTTTTCTAGTACCTATGCTCTGAACACTTCCATAATCCCTATCGACACAGCCAACTTACTAATGAACAAATGGCCAACTGGCTTACGGTTTATGATTCAAACTTCATTGTTCAGATTTCCCATTCTGTGTCAGTATTATTCATGCATTTGGTAAATGTACCCATCGGATGAGAACCTTTCTTCCTCAGACAAAACGGGACAGAATGTGGACTATGATTAATAGTGTAAGAGGGAGGCATGGCGTCCTTATTACCTAAAGGAGCCATTTTAAAAGTGATCAGCGACTGGTATGGTCTAGAGAGTCTATCATTGGGGCTAGACGAGACAATGTTCATTTTACTCATATCTGTAAACACGGAACATCCTAATGGTGTCAGTACTAATCTTTCAAATTCATTTATATTGGTTCCATCAAAGTTTCTGGTTGCACTATCATTCTATCTTCCAAAGAAGAGGGCTCATAGTGCAGCATAGCAAGCAGTACTCAGGGATAAGGGATGTGCATACCAACCCATCCCTCTTTCTCCATGCTGGGGTAAATGAGAGCATGCCCACAGTTAGATTTATTCAGTATTGCATGGGTCATATTCATAATCAATAAAAGAGTATTGTTTTTATAACCTTTTTGATGCTTAACATCTCGCGCAGGAAGAGTGTAAGAAAGCACATTTGCAGGGGTGGTAGTGGGAACAGTAACAGTTGGCAAAAGAGTATTCATTGGATATATTCGTTCTAAGTACCAGATCATGGGAATCAGAGTAAGTAAGATACAAATGAGTACGATGAATAGCAGGATTTTCACAGACCAAGGGCCTCATTACGAGCATGGAGGTAATGAAAAAAGGAAGGCGGAATGGTATTACTGGCATCACTATCAGGTCCGGGCCATTATGAGCCGACAACCTGGCAATATCGCCACTGCCGGTACTGTGCCCCTTCTTACCGGCATGCGTGCGTAACCATGCCCCTTCGCAGCGGAAATACCAGGATGCAGCTAACAGGAGGACATCACAAGTTACGTGGGTATGCACTTACCAGCATCCAGATGGACTCAATGGAGCCTGTCCCAGTACAAAAGGAGAACACCAGCACACCAAAATTATCCCACTAACTGTTGCAATCCTGGGGCTGGAGGACATACCCGTACTGCTACACCAGCAACACCAACAACAACAAGCAACACAGAGGAGACGCAGGAGGAGAAGGAGGGTGAGACAGGCCCAGCAAATCCCACCAGTGCAGCCAGTGGTACCATGTAGGCAGCCATCAATCCCTCGCATCAGAGCCAGTCCATTCAATCTAACCCCTGAGCAGATCCACACCCTGTACCGGTTGGACCGGGACACCATCACCAACATAGTGGACATGATACACAACGACATTCTCAGCCTGATAGAAATCCGCCATCCCCCCGTCTACTGAAGGTAGTGTATGTGCTCCACTTCCTGGCCACAGGCACCTACCATCACACAGTGGGGCATCTGCATGGCATATCACACCGTCTCTTTTCATGCATGCTGACCCAAGTGCTGGATGCCTTCCTGAAGCACGCAAGCACCCACATATCCCTACCACGGACTCCCCAGGAGCTTGCTGACACTAAAGTTGGCTTCCACGCACTGGCAGGCATGCCCAATTGTGTCGGTGCCCTCGACTGCACCCATGTAGAATTGGTGGTCCCTCATGCCATAGAGGTGGTGTACCACAATCGTAAGCAACACCACTCCATCAATGTGCAGACGGTATGGAACTCCAGCAAGATCATCACATATTGTTGTGACCGATATCCCGGATCCACACATGATGCCATGGTGCTGCATAACTCCTTGCTACCTTGCTAGATGGAGAGACATGCTGGACGACGTGCCTGGCTGCTTGGTAAGTTGCCTGACAAGCCCATGGCAGTGCAGTGGGGGGGGTCACATGGGGGTTTGATACATAATCCACTAGGGTGTGAATGGGGGGATGCATAATCCATTTGGGTGTGAATGGGGGGGTGTATAATCCACCTGGGTGTGAATGATGGGGATGCATAATCCACCTGGCTGTGAATGGGGGGATGCATAATCCACCTGGGTGTGAATGGGGGGATGCATAATCCACCTAGGTGTGAATGGAGGGTGAGTGGACAATGCACATACAGCTAATCACTGTTGCCCTGAACATCCCAACCTGAACATGACACATCAATGCCATAAATAAAACCAATGCTGCACAGCAATACCAATATGCCAGATGCACAAGCAGGCCGCCATGGCAATGTCAAGTGATGGATGACAAAACATGAATACACCTGTGACAATGCTGCTAGTGGCAATACATACAGAGTGCCTTACATCACCAACATGGGTGGCAAGACATGGTTCCGCATCCACACTACATCCGCATCAGCATGCAAGTGAACACCCTGCATCATTTGGACAATGCAATCCACACCAGAAGACCATAGTACAGTACACATTGCATCGAATGAGCCTGTGTGCAAACATCCAGGGACATGTGCATGTCAACACCAAATAGCTGCAGCCATGGCAATGATTTCAAATGTTTTCAGGTCAGATATTGACTTACACATACCTCATTGTGCTACCATGCAGGTGATGGCGGCTATCCCTTGAAGTTGTGGCTACTTACCCCTGTACGGAACCCGCAGAACACACATGAAGAGGAGTACAATTGGGTTCATACCCGTACCCGTGTAGTGATTGAGCAGACCTTTGGCCTGTTAAAGGCACAGTTCCGCTGCCTCAGCTGGACTGGTGGAGCCATCCTTTACCGGTCTCAGAAGGTGTGAAAAATCACAATGGTCTGTGTCATGCTGCAAACATGTGCATCCAGGGAAATGTACCACTGCCACCTGATATTGACCTACATGCACCGGGTGAGGATGATGAGGATGATGATGTCGGAGGACCAGCACCCCAGGCAGTTCGTGATGCACAAGGTGGCCGTGCTGTGCGCCAATCAGTGATTGACGATTTCTTCTGAACCTCAGGGATGCACTGCACTGGGCATGGGGATGTTGTGGACATGGACACACGGTGTGTGGGCGGTTGGGCACTGTGTGCTGCCATGAATTGAATAAACACACACAAAATGAACAATGTCCAGTCATGATATGATTTTTGACACAACAGGTGTATTGAAATTCTAACAATATTTTGCTTCATCCCTCCACCCCACACACGCCCTGCCCCCTGCCCCCACCCCCCAAAACCTCAAACACCCCATACACCCCCAACACCCCATATCCCCCAACACCCCATAGCCCCCCAACAGCCCCCACACACCCCCAACAGCCCCCAAACACCACCAACATCACCTCCCCCTCCCCCATTGTCATCCCACACACGATGTGCCATTTTTGAGTTTAGCAAGGTGGCAGTTAGCACATGCAGGGTGGTCCTGCTATTTCTGGCCTCTCTTCGGGTCTGGGGGCAGCCTGTCAGTGTGGCGTGCACTGTGCCTGGTCATGCGCACATGACTTCGAGCTGGCAGGTGTGGTGGATGGGGTAGAGGTGGATGGCGGTGCGACCGCCGCGCAGGTTGTTGCTGCTGCATATGCTCTAGTATCCTGCCAAGGACCTGTTTAACCACAGCCAAACTGTCTCTGATGACAACAGTGTTTGAGTTCATGGCCATTATAGAAGCCACATTTGCCTCCCGTATCTCCCGGCGGGCCTGTTCCCCCTCCGCCACATACTGCCATACAAGTTCAATCATGCAGTCCTCACGGGCCTCTACCCTGGTCAGTCAGGCCTCCATGTCGGTCAGGGATGTGGAGGTGGATGGTGCAGGGGCAGGGTGGCCCATTGCTGGACTGTCCTCTGAAGTGGTGGACAGATGCGGACTCCCCATTACAACGGGATGTTCCTGCATGGGGCATGGTGGTGTGCCCTGTGTGAAGTGCAGGGGGGTGGCCTGGGGGCTCTGTGTATGGGGACATACTACATGGATATTGTTTTCCATTTCTACAAATTCCTCAGCTTGGCCCTCCGCGTTGCTGAGGGGGGCAATGGCGGCTACCTCCACTATTGGACTTGTGGCAGCTGACAGAGTTCCTTCACCCTCTTCCTCTGCAGGAGTTGACGACTCCATTGTGGCTGTGTTGTCGGCTGGTGTTGTCTCCTTCTGTGCTGGCGTGGCCTGTACTGCAGGACCGTGTTGCACTCTGGGCGTTGGTGTGGCCTTGGTGGTGGAAGGTCGAGTGCCTTCTTGTCTGGCCCTGGATCCCTTTGAGGATGTACTGGCATTTGGGGCAGACTCCTACCCTTCACTTTATGCATCTGTGCCTGTGGGGAACAAGAGATGCAGGCCATCAGTGATGGTGGTACGTGCAAGATGCATGATTTGGTGCTGTTCAGCATTTCACATTTCATATATTGCTTTCTTGTAGATATGACACTCAGGTTACTTGCAATGTGGAGGGGCCATATTGGCATACGTCGTGGACTCTCCTTTCTGGACTGATGTGTACTAGGTGGCATACCGTTGTATTGCAGTTTGCCTGATGTGTGACATGTGATTGATCCCTGTGTGTTTGGTGTTTGTTGGTAATGGGATTGGCACGCAGCATGCATTTAATTGTGCCAGGGTTTGGGCCACCATCTGGACATGGATCTAAATATGTGTGTATGATGGGCCATACATTGCCTTGGTTCACTTTCACATCAGTTGTGCGACACCATGCTGTTTTTTTTGGGGTTGTGGGGTCCTCAATCAATTCTATGTTGATCATGGTGCCTCACATCTCCTCCCATCTCATCAATTTGGTGGGTGAGTGGTCCCCGCCGCCTGTAGCCATGGCCTCCCTGTGGTTGGCTGCAAGTATGTTGGGCACCCTGAGACATAGATTGTCCCACCTTTTCTTGCAGTCCTTCACAGTGCGGGTGGTGGCGCCAACCGCATTCACCTTCCGTGACACCTCCTCCTATATTTGCTTTTTGCGCAGTTGTGCTTTGCATTTGAGGTTATTGGCAAACATCTCATCTGCATGGCCTGCCAGCGTGTCCGCCAGCATGTTAAGCTCATCGTCAGAGAAGCGCTTCTTGCGCATGCGGGGAGTGGACTTACTGGTAGCCTTGGACAAGATGGGTTTATTCTGCCTGCTCTCCACTCTGTACCAGTGCTGTGTTATGATGATTGCAATGGATTGTGTTTTTAAAGATGGCCACCGGTGCATTTCCCGTTCCGCCGCGATGATGTTACTTCCGGGTACGGTATTACAAACCCGGTATTTGCATGATGGTATTACCGGGTCCGTTATTAAGGGGTTGCTCCAGGGCAGAGGCGGTATCGGCAGGTCCCATCATGGCGCTATCAAGGGTTTGGGGGGTCTTTAGCAGCATGGCGGTGCAGCCATTACCAGCATGGGCATTTGCGAGTGCTTCGCACTTGTAATCAGCCGCTATTAGCGCTGTCAAGGGTACGCAGACGCGCTAATACCACCATGCCGGTAATGACTGCGTTTTTCCAGCGATTCTCGTAATGACGTCTTTCTCGGATCCGGCTCAATGTTAATATCTCCAGTCATAGCCATATCCACCTTGTCAGTAGTACTAAAGGCAATAGGAGCAGAGGCAGATATTTCTCAGAGGAAGTGATTTCAAGCAAAAATGTCTCAGCGTCTTTAGAAAAAAGCCTTGCTGTTAAGCTTTTTTCGTTCAATATCTCAACGAAGTGGCAACACACGTATTAGTCAGTAGAAGTTCAGGATGCAAACAGATGCAACAGGTTCAATTGTGCCTGCTAAGAATATAGCAAGCTGGTGTTTGCCTAAGGGGCTCCAAATGCAGGAGCAAATATCAACATCAGATTTCCATAGTGTCGGTACTTTTGTCCCCGCTTGTCCACGCAAGGTTGCAAAAGCCCTTCACTTTTCAAAGATAGCACCGGGAAACCGTGCATCAAATCTTCATCCAGTACCGTTGTACAGCTCATACGCTTCTTTTCCTTGGGCCTCCATTGATGTGACACTGATGTCTCAGATTGTCTTGCAGTCTCCCCAGGCACCTCCTTGGGCTCAGGAAGTGATTTCAGCTGAGTTTCAACAATGTCTTTGTGATCAATTAAAACCGGCTCCCTCTGGAAATCGGAATCATTGGTTTCTTTTTCATGTGGCAGAGGATACGGGATTCGTTTCGTGTGTGTTGCATGTATCCAATGTTTACGATCGCTCACTCGGACAGCAGTCTGCATGGCCAGAAGAATCTCAAAATTCTTTATTAGTCATTAGTCTGCAGCCGGTGACCTGGACCTCTATATCTGGCAGGAAGAGCCTCTTGCACCTGCTGATGAATCAAACGCAAGTTTTGAGTCAACGGTTCACAATAATCAATCAAAAATGGGTATTCAATGCTCCTAAAACTTTTCGGACGTGGCACATTCCATACATTGGCAGGTCTCCCCATCATGATTTCGTATGGAGAGAGACCTGTTATTGATTGCACAACTGTGCGCATTTTGAATAGGGCTATAGGTAGCACGTCTGGCCATTTCACATTACTTTGGGCACAGATATTTGCCAGCTTATTTTTCAAAATTCTGTTTTGGCGTTCTACAAGACCGGCACTCATAGGGTGTCTAGCTGAATGAAATTGCGTATCAATTTGGAGACCTGCACAAATTTGTTGTATTACAACAGCTATAAAGTGCGGTGCATTATCGAACCATATAAAACGTGGCAAAACAAACCTGGGAAAGTATTCCTTTAACATGGATATTGCTATGGACATGGCTGGACAATCTTTGAGGGGGTAGGCCTCTATCAATTTACTAAATGCACAGACCACTACAAGTACATACTTATAGTTCTGGCATCATTCCATTTCAATGAAGTCGAAGTGTATTACTTCAAACGGCATTGAAGGAGGACCAAAACTTCCTATTGGTGTTGTGGTTCCCTTTCCAATGTTATATTGTAAACAAGTCATGCAATTTTGAACCAATCTCCCAGCAGTTTTTATAATATTGTCATTGTACCATACAGCATCAAGGTGTTGACAAATTTTCTTTGCACAAATATGTGTTGGACCGTGGGCCATGGTAACCATTGCCATAACATATGTATTTGGCAACATCCATCTACACTTTTCTTTGTCCACCCAACAACCTTCGGGATCTAATTCTGCTGGACCCTCGGACCATTGTTTAATCTCCTCGGGAGTAGCCTCTGCTTGTATTTCTTTTACAGTTCCAATTCCATCCTCTATCATACAGGACACTCTTTTTGTTGTCTTGACATACATTTTTGTGTGTAAATCAGTGGCAGTTTGTTTCTCAATTCTGTCCGCAAATGTGTTTCTTTTTCCTAAATCACATATTATTTTCTTATGTGTGTTACATTTTATTATTGTTAGTTGCTTTGGAAGTGCAAGTGCTGACAACAGTCTTACTATTAAAATGCCATGTTCAATTTTGTTCCATGAGATGTCAGAAACCCTCTTTCTACCCATAATTGGCCAAAGTTGAGGACCACCCTAAAGGCGTACGGGCTGTCAGTACATATGTTTACGTTAAGGTTTTCAGAAATTTCACATGCTCTGGTTAAGGTTATTATTTCCACAGCTTGTGCTTAGTTATGTGGGATTTGTTTACTTTCTACAATAGTTCTCAATGTGGTAATGGCGTAGGAAGCAGTTGATGTGCCATTTGGTAATTTAAAGCAGGAGCCATCACAGAACAATTCTCCAAATGGCTCTTTCAGAGGTGTATCTGTTAAATCAATCGTTCCTTTTGTTTCTTGAACAATTAAGCAATCATGTAACAATCTCTCCTTGTTTCTTGCTTCACTTGGGAGAGGCAATAATTCAGCTGGATTCAAAGAGCAACATCTCTTAATTTGGATATGTAGTGCAAATAGGATCAGTTCATATCTTGTTAATCGGGCAGAAGTGAGTTGTTGCGTCTGTGTTCTATTTATTAGAACATCTACTGAATGGGGTACCATCACAGTTAAAGAGTGACCTAAAACCATCCCCTCAGTTTGTTTTACTGACACGGCCGCAGCAGCAACAGCTCGCATGGCAAAGCACATGCAAGAGGATCCAACATGGAAGAAAAATAACCACAGATTCAATTCTCCCCCCCAACTCCTGAGTCAAAACAGCCAAAGCACATCCATTCCTTTCATGTACAAACAACATAAAACACTTCTTATAATTTGGTGTGCCCAAAACTGGAGCTAGCATAGTGCAGCTCTGAGCAGGTCAAAAACTTCTCGACATTCCATGTTCCATGGCAAAGGTAAGGCAACATCCTTCCTTGTCAATGCCACCATGGGCTGTATGATCATTGCAAAATTCGGAATCCACTGTCTACAATATGAAGCAATGCCGATTAAAGCTCGGACTTCCTTTTGCGTATTTGGACTTGGCATACCAGAGATATTTTCTATATGTTCTTGTGTCAATCTCCTTCCCTCCTTCGATAGGAGGTAGCCCAAATAGGCCACCACCTGTCGACAATACTGGAATTTCTTCAATTAAGCTTTATGTTCATGTTTCGCTAAATGTGTCAATAACAAGACCATTCACTCCTTGCAAATCTCCTCAGAGTCTGCTGCTATGAGTGGATCATCAATATGTTGCAATATAATGCAATCTGATGGTAACACAAGTATATCTAGCTGTTCTTTTAATGCTCTACTGTAAATGTTTGAGCTTTCAGTGTAACCTTGTGGAATCCGGGTGAAAGTGAATGAGCGTCCTCCCAACGTGAACGCAAACAATTATCTACTCTCTACATGGTCGGAATGCTAAAAAATGCATTCCGCAAAATGTGATACAGAGGATGGAATCAAAGGCAAAATTGTGGGGACATCGGGAACTAGCGGGAATTGTGGTACAACAATTTTATTTATCACGCATAAATCAATTATAGAACAGTACAGGATTTCATTGCCTCCTTTCTAGTAAACAGGAAGAATCTGGCTATTGATAGTTCTTCAATCATATTTCAATTAATCAAATCAGATTAAATGCTCTTCAGTGCCTGCTCACCTTCAGTCAAAAATGTGTATTGCGGAATACGTGGTAATGTAATTCATTCTTTCAAAACTACTTTTAGTTTAGTTTATTTTAGTTTGTTTATGTATAGAGCGCGTCCGAACCCTCAGGTAGCTGGGCGCATAATCATGTGGACAACATAGTTACATATCGTTGCACGAAACACAAAAAAATCAAAAAAAGGGTTCATGCATTCAAAGGTACACAGGAATGGTACAGAATGTGGCATGATATAAGTACGAAAGATAGTGAGGACCGGGTTACATGGTGGTCCATTTCAAAATTTAGTTAAGACATACAGTGGTAATTGGTGGAGAGAATAGACTGGGAATATGCGTAAGTAAGTGGCCGGGTGTTAGGCAGAGAGCCAGGATTTCACCATGGCTCTGAATGGCCAGAAAGAAGCTTCCAATATGATTGCAAGAGGGAGAGAATTCCAACATTGAGCTGCAAGAACTGGGAAGCTGGAACCTCCTGCTGTTTTTAGGTTGAAATAGGGAACCTTTAGTTGGTGCAGGTAGGGAGTTCTGGTGGGTCTGTTGGAACTGTGTCTAGAGAATTTGTCCGATAGGTAGCGTGGGTCAGTAAGTGACAGGCACTTATGTGTGATGACAAGGGTTCTTAGCTTCATTCTGTCCCGGATAAGGAGCCAGTGGACTTCTTTGCTGGCTGTAGATATGCGAGCCTTACGCGGGAGGTTAAGGGCGCATCTTATGGCATTGTTTTAAAGAATCTGGAGTCTGTTCAGATTTTTTGTGGTGGTGCCCAGGTAGAGTGTGTTGCAATAGTCTAATTTAGACAATATCAGTGCTCTGGATAGGGTGAGACAGCTGGAGGAGGATAGAAAAGGCCTACAGACATTGATCAGTTTATTGGTGTAGGTGGTGGATGAGATGGTGGTGTTTATTTGTTTTTTCAGCGATAGGGTGGAGTCGAGGTACACACCTAGTGTTTTGACCTCTTTGGAGACTTTTATGATGTTGCCATCAATGGTGAAAGATTGGTACCTAGAGTCCAGTTTATTGAGGCAGGCCTGGGAGCCTACGATAAGCAGTTCCGCCTTATCATCATTGAGGCAGACACTGTATGTGGCCATCCAGGCTTGAATTTCAAGGTAGATTTCATTAAGCTTTGCAACATCTTCATAGCAACCAGAGAGAGTGATGAGGATCTGGGTATCATTTGTGTAATTAGTGTAGCTGACACATCAAGACGGTTGAAGAGAAGTGAAGATGTTTTAAAGTGTGGGAGAAATACAGGAACCTTGAGGAACTCCACTTCGGATTGGGATAGGGTCAGCAGCTGCTGAGGGGGGCGAAGACCCTAGTCGACCTGTCAGACTGAAATGATTGAATCCAATTGGTGGCATTCTGTGAGAATGCAGCAGCCGAGTAGAGGTGTTGTGTGAGTATCTGGTGGTCAACCAGATCGAAGGCAGCGGAGAGGTCCAACAGGAGCAAAATGGCCTGATTGCCCTTGTCTTTGACATCATCCATTTGGATTTTTAGATCCAGGAGGGCGGTTTCGGTCCCATGTCTGGGTCTAAAACTGGATTGTCGCAGGCCTAAGAGGTTGTTGTCTTCCAAATGTTGTTGTATTTGGAGGTAGGCTACTCTGTCTAATATTTTGAGGAGAAAAGGGACTGTGGTGATGGGTCTATAATTCGTGGTGATGTTAGGGTCTAAAATTGTTTTTTTGAGAAGGGGGAGGACCCACGCTTCTTTGAGGTTGTTGGGGACCACTGAATTCTTGAAAGAAGAATTGATCAATGAGGTGATTGAGGAGCTAGATCTTTAGCTCCATCTTTAATGACGGAAGTGGTCATAGGTCACCTTTGCAATTGGATGGTTTGAGGCTAGCGATTATCTTAACTACTTCCTCCTCCGTGACTGGAGAGAAGTGGACAGGGGGGCAGTTGGGAATGGTAGGGTCTTTTTTGTTATTGAGGTTATCTTTGGCAGCAAAGTTAACTTTTTTGGCTTCTATCTTTGATTGTATAAGGGCAATTTTGTTGGAGAGGGCAAGCTGGATATTATTGCACCAGGCCTTGTCCTTGGTGAAGTCCTCTGTAGGTGGCAGTGGTGATTCGAGTTCCATTAGTATAGAGAATAATTCTTTAGTGCCAGATTTGGCGTTGTGTTTTCTCATGTTATAAAGCTCTTTTTTGGCGTTAGCAGATTTGTAGGGGGAGGCGGCTGAGGCGAATTTGTCTTTAGTGGAGAGAGATGGGGCTTTTCTCCAGCTAGTTTCTGCAGTTCTGTTGATGTTGCAAAGAGCCTTTAGTTCTGCTGAGAACCATTTGTTGGTGTGGGCAATGGGTTTGGCTTTTCGTTGTTTAAGTGGAGCTATCTGGTTGAGAGCTAGTTCCAGTGTGTTGTTGTACAGGTCTACAAGGGAGGACGGATTGTCATTCTGAGTGGGAAGGTTGGCTTTAGTGATGGGCATGAGAAGTGGTCTAAGGTTCTCTATAGTGATGTTGCGATTGTTTCTGGAGATTATTTGTGGTGTCCTGGAAGGTGGTGTCGTTATGGGCACAGTTCTGGGTAGAGAGAAGGTGATAAGGTGATGGTCGGTCCAAGCACAAGGTGTGATGTCTGTGATGTCTGTGTGATGTCTGTCAGTGAGAGGTTGCAGTTGGCGTCTGCTAGCCAGTCTAAGGATCTTCCTTTTGTATGTGTTGGTTTATTAATGTGTTGAGTGAGGCCTAAATGTCATTGAGAGAAGTGGCGTGATTGTCATTAGGGTATTTGAGTCCCAGGTTGAAATCACCCATGATGATGATTTGTGATTTAGGTTTAGTGTTTGTGGTGAGTAGGAGTGAGATATCCTCTTCAAAGGTGGATAAGGCGTCTGGAGGTCTGTATATAATGTGTAGGAGGATGGTTTGGGTGTTAGATAATGGAAGTTTAATAGATAGGAGTTCGGCTGAGGGTAAGGTTGTGTTAGTTGCTTCTCTAATGTTTAGGTTAGACATAGCAATACATGCCACACCTCCTCCTATTCAATTTTTTCTGTCAGCACGGATGATGTTAGAGTTGTCAGGTATGGCTAAGGCTAAAGCAGGACCAGCTGCTAGGTGGAGCCATGTCTCAGTGATAGCGATGAAGTCGAGGTGGTTAGCAGATATTATGTCTGCAACATCGGTGACATGGGCTACCAGGGAGCGGGCATTGATGAGAGCACCCTTAATGGAAATGGATGTAGGGTTGACTTTCGTGGGTGGTGGAGTGTGGGGTGTTGTGGAATTATGGCTAGCTGTGGCGTCGATATGCGGAGTTTGCTTTGTATGGTTCTTAGTCTGATTGGTGGTGACTTTGTGGCTAAGGCGAGTGCGGTGGCTGAGTTTCGCGTTTCTAAGCTTGATGGGGGGGCTGCATTCAGGAAGGTGGTAGTGGGTAGAAGGAGGCAAGTGCCTAGTCTTGTGTAGGGCAAGGTGTGAGGGGTGTGGATGGGCGAGCAAATCTGTTTATCCAGTCCAGTTTTACTGGCTCCATTTTTAGACTACATCGTTATCATTTACTGACCATGTATTAGTTGGTACGCTACTAAATTCTGTTGGCAAAGGTAAAGACATAAATTGCGATATAGGAGTTTGTTGTGGCAAAATCATCAAGTACCCTCCATCAGGGGAACAATAAATTACTGCATTCAGTTTCTTCAACAGATTCAATCCCAACAAGTTCTAGCTGCAATTTTTCATCAAAAGGAATGGACAAGATTCAGTGAATGGACCTAATGTGATGGGCACTGACTGTGAAACATAATTAATTACTGGTGTATCTGGGAACCCTACTGAAACATTGCTATGCCCTGACAGTGGTATTTCTGGAACCTTCTGGTGATCAATTGACCATTTCTGTGCACCTGTGTCCACTAGAAAAGTATGCTCCCTATTCCCGACTTTAATTTCTATGTAGGGCTCTTTCTCATTAACGGATTAGGCACTGGTTCCAAACCCTGCTTTGGGCTGTCCTAGGGTACAGTAAATCATCATATGTAAAGTCTCCAGAATAATATGCATTGGAGGGATTATCAAAAACATTTGCACTATTTACTGAATTATGTTGCTGGTTCTGATTAACCTGATTATCTTGAAATTGTGCATTGAATTGACTTCGGTTAGGACCCTCACTCCTGGGCGACCTCTAAATGGTCTTCTTGAAATGGTTCCATTTGATTGCCGTACCTGTGGGCATTGTGCTCGCCAATAGCCCTCTGTTTACAATAGGCACATTGATTTATACCTATCGGACCCCCAAGCAAATTGGATGCTAATGCAAATTGGACTCTTGAAGGAGCATTCCCACCCCCTCTATTTCCTCTGGCTACCTGTTGTAGTAACACTCTAGTTGTTAAGTCTACCTTCTTCCTTACTTCCTTATCCTTTTCTGAATTCAATCGGTTTTCATTATATTGAGCCATGTGTAATACTTCAGATTGTGACTTAGCTTGCCATGCACGTTCAGATGTCATTATTAATGTCTGGATCTCTGGTATCAATCCTCGAACATATTTATCAACAAACAATCTCTGACCACTAAAGTCCGCAAATATTCCTCAAATCGGTTAAAAAATTCCATCACACTTTTCGATTTACCTTGTAACCAAGCAGTTAATTTATCCGAAACAATTCTTTTTTCAGGCACTAAGGTATTCAATTTTGATATTATTTGCGAAGGCAGAGTTAAAATGACTTAAGGAGGCTTCTCTCCAGCCTTTCTTTCACTATAAATTCTAATCAAGTTCTCCCATGTATTGCCTAACATCGGCGCATCATTTATACTTCTAATTTGTTTCCATATCTCAGCAGGATGTATCACAGGGAACAATAAATCAATATCACTCAATGTAAAAACAGATGAATTCAGAACAGATTCATTTTCCTTAGAGAAACCAGAAGTATTTTACTCATATCAGGTACTGGCCCTCATTACGACCCTTGCGGAAATCGGAAAACGATGGCGGAAATGCAATACCGCCATCGAATAGCGCTCGGTGCGACTATGACCCGTCACCGCAAAGTACGAAGCCATTAGCGACACCGTAGTGAACGCCAACGCTAACTGCACCAAGCACGCGCGCGCGCGCCATGCGAAACCGCAAACACCACCATGGCGCAACGGTACGCCAATTCCGACCCTAGCGGACATGTACCTAACGCCATCAGGCATGGCGTAATGTACCATTCCGCCATGGTGAGAAGTACGGCATCGCGAATCAACCGTAAACGGCCCCACTGAGTGCCTGTACACCGCTCCCTGCCCACAAAGTACAACTCCCCGTAGGTGCAATGAAGCCACAATGCAACCATTGAAATGTACAAGTCACCCATGCATGGCAACGAACAAAAGAAACACAAGAGGGGCCAATGGGAGCTGCAGGGCACAGATGGCACGAATACAGAAGCCATCCCAATGGACATGACCACAGTCCCCCACCAAGAAACGCACGCAAACACAGGCACCTGTGACCAGCCATATTCCGAGAATCACATCATTCCACCAGTCCACCTGGCTGACCGGCATCTGTTACACAAAACCCAATCCCCCGCCCCTGAGCATGACAACATTCAAACTGTCATATTGGCAGCCCCCATCCCTGACCTCACGGGCTTAGTAGGCAAACGCGCCCAGTACAGTACCACGCAACTAAACTCCGAAGCTGGAACCCAATGCAGATCTCCTCACAATACATCGCCCCCCAAATAGGCATATGCCACATCACTTGCAAAGAAAAACGCTACACGGGCCAAATCAGAATAGAAATTTAATGCACATCAAAGTCACCAAGCCCATACAGCCATCAGGCCATGAACTCCTAAACACCAATCACCATTGTGGGCTGCATCCGCAAGAAATGACCAGCCACTACTTGTGTGTCGTCCTGTTCCCTCATGGTACACAGAGCCACATTCACGTACGAAAAGGCAACATGGAAGCGCACAGAACCGCAGGGCCGTCCCAATGGGGAGGCACTAGTCCAGCTGAAAGGCCGAAATGTTGCTCCGAGCCACCAGTACTGCGTAAGGGCATGTGGGCCATTGGCGATCGTCCCATAAGATCGTAATGCTGCTCCACTGATTAACACGAAGCAGCAGGTGTCGGGAGTAAAACCCATCTGCAGGAGTGGCATACAGATGGCAGTGGCAAAAGGGGAGGAGATACCTGTCAACCAAAAGAAAAGAAAAAGAACAGAATGGCCATCAGAACTACATTCCAACAACTCACTTCAATGATCACACGAACTCCACAGCCATATGCATGCTAGCCCACTCCAAAGGATCATCACCACCCCAAAACCACTTGCGACTCATAACCATCTATATCGAGGTGCAAACACCATCACAAACGAGTGTACCTGTGCATGCGTCTGTCAAAACAGAATCCATCAGATGGGAATGTTAATGTGCATGGACACAAGTGTCTGAGGGCGTGTCGAGACAGGGAGGGCTCAACAAGGCCAGATAGACGATGGTCCCACCATGGCAGCCCTGCATCACATAGCGTAGGGGAGGCGGATAGATCCCAAGAAGCCCTGTACATGGCAAACTCTGTATCAAATCACCTGCCCATGCATCCATTCATCATTCCCTCATCCCGGAATCAAAACGCCTGAATAATTACTCACATAACATTAGAAACATCCATTGAGTCTGTGCGTTATGCAGACTGCAAAATCCACAGTGCCCCAGCCCGTAATTCCAGTGTTGTGAAGTAACATGTATTTGGGAACGGCCGGCCTCATCGCCCACGTAGCAATTGCGCATCCCAAACTATTCATATCAATCATTGCTTCCTCGCCATGGGCCCTGTCTCAAGGACATTGAACAACAGAACGTTATATTTGCAGTCAGACCTGTGGGCATCTCCTCGCCGCTAGCTGGAAACCGAAAGCGCCGCCCTTCGAATTCCACATTTGCAACATCACGCCGAAAAGGCATCTGTGGCCGTTTGAAATCACTAATTATTCCATCGAGTGCGGCTGTGTGTGAAAATGGCAACTGCCTTCACCCACAAATGGGACGCCCCGCCCGTCATTGCAACTCGGTACAGTGATGCATGAGGGCCCACCGTTACTCGAGTACTACGTTCCACTGACCCTTCACAAGTCTGTTCGCGACTGCACAGATAGTATGTGCAACAATGGGACCACAGCAGAATGAACATGTCAACCAATGTTTCACGGCCATCGGGTACAAATACATGATTGCAATAGCAAGATGCCATTCCCCGATTTGCAGCGTTGTGCGCGGGACGTGCTCGGCCAAAGGGGAGAGCAGTTTGCACAGGTGGAATTAATCACCACAGGTGGAGGCCATACAGCCTGAAAACACATAAATTGCACAGCCAGTCTCCTCCCACAACCACACCGAAATGCTACCGGCAGGACTCGCGATGTTGGCCCTGGGGGACCTGATAGCACTGCAACTACTCCAACTCCAAGAAGAAGACGAACACCAACTGCAACCGGACGCACGAAGGAGACGCAGGAGGAGGAGGAGGCCAAGGCAGGGCCAGCAAGGGCCGCCAGCACAGCCACTACCACCACGCAGGCAGCCCGCAATCCCACGCCTCCGAGCACATCCGTTCAACCTCACTGATGAGCAGATCCACACCCTCTACCGTCTGGACCGGGACACCATAGCCGCCATTGTGGACATGACACAGGCTGACCTTGTCAGCATGATAGATAGCCCAACCGCCATCCCACCCCTACTGAAGGTGGTGTCTGTACTCCACTTCCTGGCCACAGGCACCTACCAGCACACAGTCGGACAGTTGCATGGCATTTCTCAGCCACTGTTCTCACGGACACTATTGCAAGTGCTCGATGCCCTCCTGCAGCACGCAGACGACTACATCTCTCTACCACGCTCGGAGCAGGAAATTACCAACACAAAAGTGGGATTCCATGCACTTGCCGGCATACCGGGTTGCATTGGTGCCATCGACTGCACCCATGTGGAATTGGTCGTCCCACATGCCATGGAGGCCCAGTACCGCAACAGAAAACAATTTCATTCCCTGAATGTACAAATGGTGTGTGACTCCAACAGGATCATTACACATTGTTGTGCCCGATTCCCTGGATCAACCTATGATTCTATGGTCTTGAGGAACTCTACGATACCACGCTACATGGAGCGACACGCAGGGAACAGATCCTGGCTACTCGGTGAGTCTCATTACATGCATGATTATGTGGGGAATGTGATTTGGCAATGACCTGGCAGGAAGGGGGGGGGTGTGCGTACGTAGCAATGGCATTCCACATCATACGTTTCTCGTCCACATACAGGTGATGCTGGATATCCACTGAAGAGATGGCTCCTCACACCAGTCCGGAACCCACGGGACCAGCATGAGGAGGACTACAACCATGCCCACTCACGTACCCGTGTAGTCATTGAACAGGCATTCGGCCTACTGAAGACTCGTTTCCGCTGCCTCAGCAGGTCTGGCGGGGCACTCCTGTACCGCCATGAGAAGGTTGCAAAGATGGTCATGGCATGTGTCATGCTCCACAACATGTGCATACGTAGAAATGTGCCCATGCCCCCTGACGCAGAACTGCAAGCACCTGATGATGGTCATGATGAGGGTGGGGATGTGGCAGCACCTCATGGAGTCTGCGAGGCACCGGAGGCCCGTGACATTCGTCAGCATCTCATTGATGTATGCTTCTAGCACTCACGCCTGGTGGCTGATACATGGACACGGGACTCGTGGCACTGTGCGTGTCTGGGACATGCACAATATGGACTGTACGCCTATGATGGCCTAGTACACAAAAATCAATGTCCACACATCTCATTGGTTGATCGTGCACTTTTTATGGCATATGTGATGTCATGTTGAACACCCTATCGACCCGCCACCCAAGTGAGCCCAACACACCCCCTCCACCCTCCTACCTCCCCCCCGAACCCCAGTGTCCAAAGATGCTCATTGTCAGTGGGCTGTTGCTATTGCAAGCCCCCTCTGCGGGTATCAGGGGCACCCCTGCCTGTGGAGCGCAGGTTCCTTCCAGATCTACGTTGGGGGCTGCCCTGGACGGAACTTGCAACGGATGATGTGTCTGCCTGCTCACGTCCATGCATGTCCCTAAGGGTTTGCGAGAGCTCAGTGAGCACACGGCGCACTGCGGCAAGTTCGGCACATACGTCTTTGGACGTCGCATGCAGTTCCCCCCTCAGGGTCTCGGTGCTTCTCTCCATTTGGACTCTCAGGCTCTCGGTGCTACTCTCCATTTGGACTCTCAGGCTCTCGGTGCTACTCTCCATTTGTGCCCTTAGCGTCTCTGTGCCTCTCTCCATTTCTGCCCTAAGTGTCTCAGTTGATGTTTCTATGTCTGCCTTAGTGCCCCCACATTCATCGGCATGGTCCTTGAGGAGCGTGGCCATTTGCTGCTGTTGCACGATTAACTGGTCGAGGGACTGTTGCCTCTGCTGGGCCATGCCCATTTGCGGGGGTGTCACAGAGGGGCTGTTGTCCTCATGTTGCCTTGCCACAGGGCTTGTGGGGGATGGCCGGTCGTTGTCTTGTGGGTGCCCCTGCGTGGTATCCTCATGTTGTACGGGATGGGACAGACAGGGGGATTGGGACAGGTCATGGATGGATCTGACTTCGACATCCCCGTTTTCTGTGTCGGAGCATGCTGCCATCAATGGGGTGTCACCTATGGTGCTGCTGCCACCAGAGGCAGTGCCTTCTGTGGCATCCATTGGGGGGACCTGTGGTGGTGGTGTTGTGGGCATGCTGGCTGCTGGGGTGCCTGTTGATGTTCCCTCCTCTGTGCTGCCACCTGATTTGTGCTGCTGCCGTGTCTTGATGCGTGCAGCTGAGGTGGAGGGTCTCTGGCCGTTGGTCTTGGCCCTCTTTGCAGGTGTGCTGGTAGGGGTGTCCTGTAGCTCGTCGTTTGGATCGGACCCTGTGGTGGAGTAAAGGAGGGCGAGGGTTAATGATGGGTCTGTGGGAATTGGAATGGCATTGTATCACATGCTCTGGGGTGGTACCTGAGGGTGATTTGGGTCGGGTCCTTGGAGGTGCTTTGATTTGTGTGTGGAGTGAGGGTGCAGTTGTTTGGCAGCCTGCAGTTAGGGTGTGCCTGCTGCACGTGTAGTGCGTGTATTAGGGGTTTTTAATTATTTATGTATTTATTGTGGGTTTTTACGTGCGCTATCAGGCCGATGTGTGTGGCCGTTCTCCTGGACATGTGTTTCTGTTGCACTATGTGGACGCATGGTACTTCACATGGATGGACTGTGTGGATTTGGCATTGTTTTATCTGGTACACCTACCTGAATCTTCGGATGTCTGCACTCCTTTCTCCATCCCTCCGACTCCCTCTATGCTCTCCATTCCGATGGTGGAGGCACAGATTTCTTCCCAGGGGGTCAACTTGATGGGTGATTCAGGACCTCCCCCGGTGGCTGTGGCAATGTTGCGGTTGGCAGAGAGTATGCTGCGGACGCGTATCCGCAGGTCGTCCCATCGCTTGCGGCATTGCTGTGGGGTGCGGGGTGCGGTCCCCACCGCACTTACCCGCTGTGCCACCAGAGCCCATATGGTCTTCTTGTTTGCAAGTGCCGTTCTGGTCATTTGCGTGGAGAAGACGACGGCAGCATTCTCCTGGAGGGTCTCGGTTAGCACGGTGAGTTCCTCGCGGGAGAAGTGGACCTGCCGCTTGCGGTCGCACGCTTTCTTCGCTACTTTTCCCATTTGTCTTGGTTTCGCTAGGGTGGGTGACGGGTTGGGGTGTGTTTCAGGGTAGTGATTTTAGTGGTTGTGTGGTTTTAGTGGTTTTATAGGTGTACGCCGGGATGTTTCCCGTTCCGGGCCCATGTTTTTACTTCCGTTTCCGTATATTTCCGGTCACCGTACTTTCCGGTAGGCGCACACTGCGGTGACCGCTAAGAGGGGTGGCGGTATTGCACCTAGGGCGCCGTACGGCGGCGGTGTGGGCCGTTTTGGGGTCATTTCCGCCATCGCGGACTTTGCACTTCCGCCGTGGCGTGGTGCTCGTGCCCGATGGGTCGGAATGGGCCGCACTTTGCTCCTTCGTGCAATGGCGGAAACGCTATTTACGCTGTGGCGCTCCGGTCAGTCACTTTCCGCCAGGGTCGTAATGAGGGCCACTGTCTGTTTTATAGTATTCACTTCTTGTCTGGAGAAAGGGACATGTACAAACTGTGCAATATAATGGGCTTCTATCGTACACGCTAGAACTTGACCTGCGGCAGGAATCTCAACCTTTGGAACAAACGTGGGAGGCACCTCCCTCATGGGTAACTGCTAAGTAGGGGGCTCTGGAATCTGAGCGTCTATTGAGCAACAAAGCTAAATCAAGGAACAAAGCAGCAGTTCCTGTCTCAGGCAACAATGCTCTCTTATAAATCGTCATCAAATAAGCAGGACAACAAACGTTCTTCTTAATGCACTCATCCTGTAAATATTCCACCATAACTTGTAATACTTTTCTCTGTATTTCTGGTCAATATTGACTAAATGTATCATGCAATTCAATCAGAGAAATAGTTGCATCCGTAATTTATCTAAGTGTATCTCATGTGCAAATACCCATGTCCTCACTAACAGGTTTCATTGGTGGAAGAAATCGTTTCTGAACATATGACATATGCGGTTCACGTGCATTCATTATATCTTTATGCAATCAATCAAGTGCTCGTTTAAACACAAATATTCGTTCTACATCTCGTAAATGGGAAAGGACAATCAAGTCACGCAGCTCTTGCGGTACAACTCGATCAGTTAAATCGCTCCATACTTTAACAAGATATTTGCCCATATATTCTGACAATGCCTGCTGTTCACCATTACCTCTATGATCAGATATGGAGCTTTGTACTGCCAATTCATTGCCATCATCAATATATGTCTCAGCTCACCATTTCAGTTCTTCTTTTCGCTCTTTACTAATCGTACTACGAGTCTGTCGAATACTCCGTTTGTCAGGCCCTACTGATGCAGAACTGCTAGCTAAAGCATATAACTCATGCTCTGAAGGAGGCGGAGGAAAGGATGTCATTGGTGTAGATGGGACTGTTACTGCAGATGCAGATGCAAGCATGGGAATAGTGACAGGAGGGGATACATATGGAGGCGGCGCACTTATTTATCAGTTCGTCTGATGTATGCAAATACTTTGTAGGGTATATTTTCTGTATATCTAATTGGAAGGCCCTATCCATGCTTCAAATGGCTTCTGTCTGCTTCTGTTGATAATGCACTAGCATTTTCTCTACATTTGACATGTGCCTATGTGTGTATTTCTCTCTACTTTTCAAGCGTTGATTCGCTTCCTTCCTCAAGTCCCTAACAGCGTCAAACGCTGCAGGTCTGGCCTTCTTTCGCAGGAGTACTGATTCTAAATGCTCTATTTGTGCTAGCCCGAAGCTCCCATTATTCAGCCACTGAAGGTCTGATACACGCCGGGTCTGCCTATGCCAAACCACATTACATACAATGGCCCCAATACCATACTTAATGTACATCTCATACACCGGCGACCCTTCAGGTGGCGCGACCTGGCCAGATTCTTACCTCTCTTACCTGAGTGTTTGTACTTGCAAGTGCTACTCTCAACCAATACCAGGACGTTTAAGAATCGGATCAGGGTATGACTCACCTGATCAATAAATTAATCTCTCAGGATGCAATTCACCCATATACAGGTGCAACCATGAATCGTCTCAACCAGCATGTCTGGCTTAATTTGCCTCGATTCCAGGACCCTCGCCTTGATGCTCTCTGGCCGCTGCTCGTCTATCAGGGATCGGCTGTGTACAGATCTGCTGAGGAGTCTCTAATCACTTCTGCTGGTGCACCCCGAACATCTTCCGATCAGACAGCTTCGTCCTCAACTCATCTTTGGCTTCAACGTACGCGATGGAGCATCACATGGAGGGTCCCTATTCGGGCGCCATATTTGTTACACCATATATGGAATGAAGGCACCATAACCATATACTAAATGACACGCCAGTCGTTGGGTTCATTTTCCAAACAAGTCTGGTTTTATTCAGAGTATCTCGATCGGCCGATCGGGTCTCAACATCTCATGACGTGTGCTCACAAACAATGTGAGAGGAGAGAGAGAGAGCCGTCGATGAAGCAGTAATATATATACATAATACATCATCATTCGGACCACCCATATACATGACGTGCAAGCTAGGGTTCAGTAATTGACAGTTAGGTACATAACTTCATTCAGTTTAAACATTTGGTATTTCTAGCTGAGGTTTGCAGAGACAGCTTACTGTTTTGGGGAGTGCGGTGTAATGTAATCTGGCTGCTGCACTCAAAGGCTAAGGGTCAGACAGTTCTAAAGCATAGAAATACCATCCTTCGTGAAAGAACACCACTAGTTACAGATCATTCTCAGTTAAATGTCTTCCACAACAGTGTTTGCAAGACAAGCTGGCACCTGGGTCTCTGATTAGCGGCGGCTCTTGTACAACTTCAAGTCTTTACCGAATAACAAAACAATGTATTTCTGCAGGGTTTCAATTCCACTCTAAACGGGATTCAGAGTTCAAGCTATGGCCTCGCACCGTGTGTAAGTCTAAAGTACAAAATATAGTTTGCAAAGCGTTACAGAAAAAATAAAATTGCAGACAATTACAAAATGGATTCCCACTGGCCACATTTAGAGGCCGATTCATGGAAATAATGTGCGCGGAAAAACCGGCGCACGTGTGCGAAAACGTGCGATTCGCAGTGGCACAGAAAAAATCGCAGAAAATTGCACAGAAAACAGCGCACATCCATTCATGGAAGCACGGGCACGCGCGAAATGTGGGATGTGCGCTGAGAAACTGCGCGGCGCACGCTGGCGCACAGGTCATCGAACGCTGTGCGATAAGGCCACAGCGAATTCGCACATAGTGCGGCGCACAGAACAAAAGTAGGCGTAACACGGGGCGTCACACGCAGAATGGGGAACAACTCGTGAAAATGTGGGCGTCACGGGGGAAGTACAGGAGGCAAGTGCGCAGAACGCCCACACGCTCGCCTACAACACGTATTCATGGAATCGAATAGGGAAAAACAGCGCACGGCCAAAGACGCGCACAGGCCCATAATGTCCGCCACACGAAAGCAGGCGGTAGCGTCCCTGCGCAGGAAAAAAATGTGCGCCAAAGTCCTACACGCGCGAGAAGGCCCACACGCGATCGGGCCTGGGCCTGGGGGAGCGTGTGTGTGTATTTCAGGGGTGTGCCTGAAGTCCCACACTCGATTGGCCTGGGTGCGTGTATTTTAGGGGCTCACGGGTGTTTTCACACGCGATTGTCCTGGGCGCGTGTATTCCAGGGGTGCGCGAGAAGATTCACACGCGATCGGGCCTGGGGGAGCGTGTGCGTGTATATCAGGGGCTCGAGGGTGTTCTCACACGCGATTGCCCTGGGCGCGTGTATTTCAGGGGTGTGCAAGAAGATTCACACGCAAACTGGCCTGGGGGAGCGTGTGCGTGTATTCCAGGGGCTCGCGGGTGTTTTCACACGCGATTGTCCTGGGCGCGTGTATTCCAGGGGTGCGCGAGAAGATACACACGCGATCGGGCCTGGGGGAGCGTGTGCGTGTATATCAGGGGCTCGCGGGTGTTCTCACATGCGATTGCCCTGGGCGCATGTATTTCAGGGGTGCGTGAGAAGATTCACACGCAAACTGGCCTGGGGGAGCGTGTGCGTGTATACCAGGGGCTCGCGGGTGTTTTCACACGCGATTGTCCTGGGCGCGTGTATTCCAGGGGTGCGCGAGAAGATTCACACACGATCGGGCCTGGGGGAGCGTGTGCGTGTATATCAGGTGCTCGCAGGTGTTCTCACACGCGATTGCCCTGGGCGCGTGTATTTCAGGGGTGCGCGAGAAGATGCACACGCGATCGGGCCTGGGGGAGCGTGTGCGTGTATTCCAGGGGCTCGCGGGTGTTTTCACACGCGATTGTCCTGGGCGCGTGTATTTCAGGGGTGCGCGGGAAGTTCCACACGCGATTGGCCTGGGCGCGTGTATTTCAGGGGTGTGCGGGAAGTTCCACACGCGATTGGGCTGCGTGCAGGTATTAGGGGTGCGCGCAAAGTTTTACACGCGATTGGGCTGCGTGCGGGTATTAGGGGTGCGCGCAAAGTTTTACACGCGATTGGGCTGCGTGCGGGTATTAGGGGTGCGCGCGAAGTTTCACACTTGATTGGGCTGCGTGCGGGTATTACAGGGGTGCACGCACATTTTCACACGCGATTGGGCTGCGTGCGGGTATTACAGGGGTGCGCACGAAGTTTTACACGCAATTTCAGCAGGGTACGTGTATTTCAGGGGTGCCGGGGAGTCCTACATGTGATTTGCCAGTGTGGGTCCTCCCAGGTGTTCCCTGTACACCCTCCACGGCCCCTGCAGGCAGCCCACACCACAGGGGACTACCCTGCATCCCTGGTCATGTCCCGCAGGCAGCCCACCCAACATGGGCATGCCCCCCAGCAAAGGCACATGTCTCCTTGCACCAATGATCACCAACTCATGTCCCCTTGCACCCCCACCCCCAGCATTGCGGGGCACCTGCCAGCAGGCCCCCACCCATGTCTCCCAGCACCCCCACCCCCCCAGTCACCAGGGGCAGCCTCCACCAGGCCCCCACCCATGTCTCCCAGCACCCCCACCCCCCCCAAGTCACCAGGGGCAGCCTCCACCAGGCCCCCACCCATGTCTCCCAGGACCCCCACCCCCCCAGTCACCAGGGGCAGCCTCCACCAGGCCCCCATCCATGTCTCCCAGCACCCCCACCTCCCCCAGTCACCAGGGGCAGCCTCCACCAGGCCCCCACCCATGTCTCCCAGCACCCCCACCCCCCAGCACTGTGGGGCACCTGCCAGCAGGCCCCCACCCATGTCCAACTCATGTCTCCCACCACCCCCACCCCCCAGCACTGTGGGGCACCCACCACCAGGCCCCCACCCATGTCTCCCACCACCCCCACCCCCCAGCACTGTGGGGCACCCACCACCAGGCCCCCACCCATGTCTCCCACCACCCCCACCCCCCAGCACTGTGGGGCACCTGCCAGCAGGCCCCCACCCATGTCCAACTCATGTCTCCCACCACCCCCACCCCCCAGCACTGTGGGGCACCTGCCAGCAGGCCCCCACCCATCTCCAACTCATGTCTCCCACCACCCCCACCCCCCAGCACTGTGGGGCACCTGCCAGCAGGCCCCCACTCATGTCCCACTCATGTCCTCTTGCACCCCCACCCCCCAGCACTGTGGGGCACCTGCCAGCAGGCCCCCACTCATGTCCCACTCATGTCCCCTTGCACCCCCACCCCGCAGCACTGTGGGGCACCTGCCAGCAGGCCCCCAACCATGTCCCTCTGCCCCCAGGTCCTGACGATACACAATCATGGCAGTAATGGGCAGCATACCCAGCACAAACACCCAGCCAAGGATTGCATCCACCCACATAGCAAATGCAATTACATGATACAACCCCAATGGCAAGTATGTAAATGAACACATGTCCGTCACACACACATACACAATGGGTGCAAGTGAATGTCAAAACCCATATCATGACATGCATGAAACCAATGAGAAAATACCACAAAAGAAAGTTATAAAAACATGTATTCTCGAAGAAAATGAAGTAAACAAATCAAACATACAACAATGGGGATAACAAAATAAATTGTCCATGTCCGATAAGTAATGTAAAAATCCAAAAAACAAAGGAATCCAAAAACTAATGTTGTCCAAAGCAAAATCATGGTGAAAAAAATAAGGGAAAACCATTGCCTCATGGTGAACACAAATATAAATCAATAAAATGTATTTTAAAAAATCCAACTATACACAAGAATATTCCAGGGTCCATGAGCCCAACACTATAAATGAAACCTACTACTACCTAATAAAAAAACTATATACAGAAAAGTGGCCATTGTCCGAGGGGTCCAAAAAAATCTCAAAAAATAAAGGAAACCTAACACTAACTAACTAAAGAACTATATACAATGGCAGTGGGCAAGTCCTGCGGCTCACTCTGTGATGTTGCCGGCCAGGGCATCATCGAACTCCATGTCGATGTCCTGGAGGCGGGACTCCGTCCTGGCCCCGAGGTCTCGCAGGGATAACCCCATGTTCACCTCAAACTCCCTGCGAGCTTCCTCGAGGCACTCAGCCCGCCTCAACGCCCGACGCATGGAGAACTCCGCCCTGACCATGGTGAGCCGCTCCTCTTCCGCCCGCTGCCGCTCCGCACCTATCCGCTGGACCAACTGCTCCCACACGGAAGACACTACCATCCCAGGGTTCTCCTGCCCTCCGGCCGATGCCTGCCCCTCTGATCTTGATGTCCCCGAGCCATGATGCCTCCCACGTCGAGCCTGCTGCTGCCTCCGACGCCACTGCCTCTGCCAGCACGACCCTGCCCGATGATGCCGTCACATCCTCCATCTGCTGGGGTCCAGTTGCTGTGGTGTCCACCCCTGCTGGACCTCTGACTCCCGACTGTGGCAGGGATGGGATCCCCACCGAGCTGGCTGCCTTGGTCAGGGCAGGTCCACAGGGGGCCCTGGTGGCATCTGGGCCGGAAGACAGCAAGGAGAACGACTGGCGTATAGTCTCCACAGAGGAGGAGAGGGCCGCCAGATTGGCCGACACATGCAGGAAACCCCCGAACATGGACGATCCCAATTGGGCCACGTCGGCACGGTGCTCTTCGTGATGACGTGCATGCTCCTCCTGGGAAGCACGCACGGCATCACGAATCACAGCTGTGCGCATCGCGACCCCAATCAGGACCTTCTCCACATGGCCAGGGGTCCCCTCGTCCGCAGGTGGAGGGGAGTCAGATGACATGGACATCCCCTCTACCTGCGGACGGGCCTGGGACGGGGCATCCCTGCTGGTGCAAGGTGGTGCACCCACAGGTTCAGGGAGAGCGACATGCACAGGCCCCTCCACGGTGACCTGTGCTGCCTCCTGCCCTTGCCCCTGGACTGCACCACTTGCACCAGCAGGGATGCCCCCACCAGGCCCCATGTGCGCCTCAGTGGCGGCCTCCTCCTCCTCTGTGGAAACCACCAACCTGGATGGCTCCTCACCGTCTACCGCCGTGGCAGGCCCCTGTGGGGGCTCACCCACCCCTTCCGCTGCAGCCGTGGGGGCATCCCCGCCGCCTTGCTCCACAGCGCCGTCTCCGCCCTCTCCTTCACTAGCCGCTGCGTAGAGGGAGACATAGAACACAAGCATCAGGGTACTGTACAATGGTCCCCTAGACAGGAAGCAATAGCAGATGAGTGCCACTGTCAAAGTACACTTCCATCATGTCACACCACAACACATGTGTCAGTCCAGGCAAAACACACACAGTGACAGTCATGGTGCGTGCCATGGACATTTCAATACATGTCCAATGGACTCTCGAATCATACAATGTAATGGGACTCACATGCATCATGGGTCATGCCTATCACATGCACACACTTCACCTCAGTCACATCCATCTGGCCCCGTACACCCCAATCACAGTGCATACAAGGATGACTAGGCTGCATCAGTGAATCTGTACATTGTCACAGACATGTGTCATGCATCCATGGCACTCACACTCACAGGCACGCAGGTCAGGCACACAGACATGGATACCACATATGTAACTGGCATCAGCACCCATCCCTCGCCCCCACCCATGTCCAGGAACAGAGACTGCCATGCTCTCATGTGTGCAATCTGCACAGGGCTCCCCATGTCGCATTCAAACACATGCAACAACCGTGCGGTTCACACATTACAGGTCGCACATGCATTCCCATGATGTCCCTGCACACATACATGCGTACATGGCCTATGTCACACATGCAGGCAAGTATCAGACAACCAGCACACTGCAACATGCCCTGTCTCACACAGCAATGCTTGGCCACTTACCGCTCAACACCAGACGGGTCTCCCTCTCAAGGACCTGGGCGTGGAGCGCTGGGTGTACGCGTTCCAGGACCCTCAACTGGATGGAACTCATGCGGCCCCGGCTCCCCTCCACGAGGCGCCGGGCCTTCATGAGGGTCCTGGACCTCAAGTCCTCCCAGCGCTTCTTGACCTTCTGGATGGTGCGGGTTGCCACCCCCTCCGCGTTGATGGCAACCACACAGTCGGCCCAGATCCTCTCCCGTCCTTCCCTGTTGGCGCGGGACGATCCGAAGAGGGCATCATACTGCCCCAGGACTTGCTCCACCAGGACACCAACTTCGGTGGCAGTGAAGCTGGTGCCCCTCTGCCCCTCTGGCCGGGGGTTGCCACTGGTGTCAGATGTAGATGTGCCCGACATGGCAACCCCAGGGGCAGGAGTGGGTTGGCAACTGGGTCCTGGGGCTGGGCTGTGGAGCGACGTTATTCGAGTCGGGAGTCTTCTGTACCAGCAGGGGTGGACACAGCAACGGGACCCCTGCAGATGGCTGATGTGCAGGCACCAAATGGCAGGGCACGGTGGCAGCAGGCAGGCAGGCAGGCAGGCAGCAGCAGATGGCACGTGGGAGGCTGCTTGGGGCACTGGGGGGCAGTGATTCGGCCTTCTGGGCAGGAGCGTGGTCTTCCGTGTGTTTTCGCGTGGCCAGCTTGATACGGAGTGATTTGGCACGTGAAAATCCTGCACGTCAGCGTGAAATTCGAGGAAAGGCCTTTAGCGCGTAAGCGCGTCAGCACGCGTACGCGATTTCATTGGACCAAAGGCCCTTACAGCGTAAGCGCGTCTGTGCAGTTTCGCGCACAGGCGTTGCCCTGGCAGGGCTTCTCTGTACGTGCTTTTCATGCGGTGCGTGTGTTTTCCATCCGTTGGGATTCACTCGCTATTACTTCGCAGCGGGTGTTGGCTATGCGTTCTTCTACATGCAAGGCAGACGGTGAGTGGTACCCCGCTCCCCCAGGCCCCATCGCGTGTGAAACCACCCGCAGGCCCCTGAAATACACGCACCCCGCTCCCCCAGGCCTGATCGCGTGTGAATCTTCTCGCGCACCCCTGAAATACACGCGCCCAGGCCAATCGCGTGTGGAACTTCCCGCGCACCCCTGAATTACACGCACGCAGCCCAATCGCGTGTGAAACCACCCGCGAGCCCCTGGAATACACGCGCCCAGGCCAATCGCGTGTGGAACTTCCCGCGCACCCCTGGAATACACGCGCCCAGGCCAATCGCGTGAGAAACCACCCACGGGCCCCTGGAATACACGCGCCCAGGCCAATCGCGTGAGGATCTTCCCGCGCACCCCTGAATTACACGCACGCAGCCCAATCGCGTGTGAAACCACCCGCGAGCCCCTGGAATACACGCGCCCAGGCCAATCGCGTGTGGAACTTCCCGCGCACCCCTGAATTACACGCACGCAGCCCAATCGCATGTGAAACCACCCGCGAGCCCCTGGAATACACGCGCCCAGGCCAATCGCGTGTGGAACTTCCCGCGCACCCCTGAATTACACGCACGCAGCCCAATCACGTGTGAATCCACCCGCGCACCCCTGAAATTCACGCACGCAGCCCAATCGCGTGTGGAACTTCCCGCGCACCCCTGAATTACACGCACGCAGCCCAATCGCGTGTGAATCCACCCGCGAGCCCCTGGAATACACGCGCCCAGGCCAATCGCGTGTGGAACTTCCCGCGCACCCCTGGAATACACGCGCCCAGGCCAATCGCGTGAGAAACTACCCGCGGGCCCCTGAAATACACGCGCCCAGGCCAATCGCGTGTGGATCTTCCCGCGCACCCCTGAATTACACGCACGCAGCCCAATCGCGTGTGAAACCACCCGCGAGCCCCTGGAATACACGCGCCCAGGCCAATCGCGTGTGGAACTTCCCGCGCACCCCTGAATTACACGCACGCAGCCCAATCGCGTGTGAAACCACCCGCGAGCCCCTGGAATACACGCCCAGGCCAATCGCGTGTGGATCTTCCCGCGCACCCCTGAATTACACGCACGCAGCCCAATCGCGTGTGAAACCACCCGCGAGCCCCTGGAAAACACGCGCATGGCCAATCGCGTGTGGAACTTCCCGCGCACCCCTGAATTACACGCATGCAGCCCAATCGCATGTGAAACCACCCGCGAGCCCCTGAAATTCACGCACGCAGCCCAATCGCGTGTGGAACTTCCCGCGCACCCCTGAATTACACGCACGCAGCCCAATCGCGTGTGAATCCGCCCGCGCACCCCTGAAATTCACGCACGCAGCCCAATCGCGTGTGGAACTTCCCGCGCACCCCTGAATTACACGCACGCAGCCCAATCGCGCGTGAAACCACCCGCGCACCCCTGAAATACACGCACACGCTCCCCCAGGTCGCGTGTGTTACTTCTCGCACTGGTACAGGGTTGGCGCAGCCCTTTGCGATGGTTTTGCGATCTTGATGGCTTTTCCTTGCGCGAGGGTGTTCTTGGGGGCGTAACTGGCGCTGCTGCAGGGTCGCTGCGATACTCTGCGCCACGGCTTGTTTTGGAGGATTATTCCATGAATACGATGTGCGCTGAAATGGATTTTATCGCATGCGGCTGGCGCAGACATTCGCACGGGAACACTCTGCGCCAGCCGCGTGCGATACTTTTGACTGTATTTCCATGAATCGGCCTATGTCTCCCTCCACCCCCACCCCCCAGCACTGTGGGGCACCCACCACCAGGCCCCCACCCATGTCTCCCACCACCCCCACCCCCCAGCACTGTGGGGCACCTGCCAGCAGGCCCCCACCCATGTCCAACTCATGTCTCCCACCACCCCCACCCCCCAGCACTGTGGGGCACCTGCCAGCAGGCCCCCACCCATGTCCAACTCATGTCTCCCACCACCCCCACCCCCCAGCACTGTGGGGCACCTGCCAGCAGGCCCCCACTCATGTCCCACTCATGTCCTCTTGCACCCCCACCCCCCAGCACTGTGGGGCACCTGCCAGCAGGCCCCCACTCATGTCCCACTCATGTCCCCTTGCACCCCCACCCCCCAGCACTGTGGGGCACCTGCCAGCAGGCCCCCAACCATGTCCCTCTGCCCCCAGGTCCTGACGATACACAATCATGGCAGTAATGGGCAGCATACCCAGCACAAACACCCAGCCAAGGATTGCATCCACCCACATAGCAAATGCAATTACATGATACAACCCCAATGGCAAGTATGTAAATGAACACATGTCCGTCACACACACATACACAATGGGTGCAAGTGAATGTCAAAACCCATATCATGACATGCATGAAACCAATGAGAAAATACCACAAAAGAAAGTTATAAAAACATGTATTCTCGAAGAAAATGAAGTAAACAAATCAAACATACAACAATGGGGATAACAAAATAAATTGTCCATGTCCGATAAGTAATGTAAAAATCCAAAAAACAAAGGAATCCAAAAACTAATGTTGTCCAAAGCAAAATCATGGTGAAAAAAATAAGGGAAAACCATTGCCTCATGGTGAACACAAATATAAATCAATAAAATGTATTTTAAAAAATCCAACTATACACAAGAATATTCCAGGGTCCATGAGCCCAACACTATAAATGAAACCTACTACTACCTAATAAAAAAACTATATACAGAAAAGTGGCCATTGTCCGAGCGGTCCAAAAAAATCTCAAAAAATAAAGGAAACCTAACACTAACTAACTAAAGAACTATATACAATGGCAGCGGGCAAGTCCTGCGGCTCACTCTGTGATGTTGCCGGCCAGGGCATCATCGAACTCCATGTCGATGTCCTGGAGGCGGGACTCCGTCCTGGCCCCGAGGTCTCGCAGGGATAACCCCATGTTCACCTCAAACTCCCTGCGAGCTTCCTCGAGGCATTCAGCCCGCCTCAACGCCCGACGCATGGAGAACTCCGCCCTGACCATGGTGAGCCGCTCCTCTTCCGCCCGCTGTCGCTCCGCACCTATCCGCTGGACCAACTGCTCCCACACGGAAGACACTACCATCCCAGGGTTCTCCTGCCCTCCGGCCGATGCCTGCCCCTCTGATCTTGATGGCCCCGAGCCATGATGCCTCCCACGTCGAGCCTGCTGCTGCCTCCGACGCCACTGCCTCTGCCAGCACGACCCTGCCCGATGATGCCGTCACATCCTCCATCTGCTGGGGTCCAGTTGCTGTGGTGTCCACCCCTGCTGGACCTCTGACTCCCGACTGTGGCAGGGATGGGATCCCCACCGAGCTGGCTGCATTGGTCAGGGCAGGTCCACAGGGGGCCCTGGTGGCATCTGGGCCGGAAGACAGCAAGGAGAACGACTGGCGTATAGTCTCCACAGAGGAGGAGAGGGCCGCCAGATTGGCCGACACATGCAGGAAACCCCCGAACATGGACGATCCCAATTGGGCCACGTCGGCACGGTGCTCTTCGTGATGACGTGCGTGCTCCTCCTGGGAAGCACGCACGGCATCACGAATCACAGCTGTGCGCATCGCGACCCCAATCAGGACCTTCTCCACACGGCCAGGGGTCCCCTCGTCCGCAGGTGGAGGGGAGTCAGATGACATGGACATCCCCTCTACCTGCGGACGGGCCTGGGACGGGGCATCCCTGCTGGTGCAAGGTGGTGCACCCACAGGTTCAGGGAGAGCGATATGCACAGGCCCCTCCACGGTGACCTGTGCTGCCTCCTGCCCTTGCCCCTGGACTGCACCACTTGCACCAGCAGGGATGCCCCCACCAGGCCCCATGTGCGCCTCAGTGGCGGCCTCCTCCTCCTCTGTGGAAACCACCAACCTGGATGGCTCCTCACCGTCTACCGCCGTGGCAGGCCCCTGTGGGGGCTCTCCCACCCCTTCCGCTGCAGCCGTGGGGGCATCCCCGCCGCCTTGCTCCACAGCGCCGTCTCCGCCCTCTCCTTCACTAGCCGCTGCATAGAGGGAGACATAGAACACAAGCATCAGGGTACTGTACAATGGTCCCCTAGACAGGAAGCAATAGCAGATGAGTGCCACTGTCAAAGTACACTTCCATCATGTCACACCACAACACATGTGTCAGTCCAGGCAAAACACACACAGTGACAGTCATGGTGCGTGCCATGGACATTTCAATACATGTCCAATGGACTCTCGAATCATACAATGTAATGGGACTCACATGCATCATGGGTCATGCCTATCACATGCACACACTTCACCTCAGTCACATCCATCTGGCCCCGTACACCCCAATCACAGTGCATACAAGGATGACTAGGCTGCATCAGTGAATCTGTACATTGTCACAGACATGTGTCATGCATCCATGGCACTCACACTCACAGACACGCAGGTCAGGCACACAGACATGGATACCACATATGTAACTGGCATCAGCACCCATCCCTCACCCCCACCCATGTCCAGGAACAGAGACTGCCATGCTCTCATGTGTGCAATCTGCACAGGGCTCCCCATGTCGCATTCAAACACATGCAACAACCGTGCGGTTCACACATTACAGGTCGCACATGCATTCCCATGATGTCCCTGCACACATAAATGCGTACATGGCCTATGTCACACATGCAGGCAAGTATCAGACAACCAGCACACTGCAACATGCCCTGTCTCACACAGCAATGCTTGGTCACTTACCGCTCAACTCCAGACGGGTCTCCCTCTCAAGGACCTGGGCGTGGAGCGCTGGGTGTACGCGTTCCAGGACCCTCAAATGGATGGAACTCATGCGGCCCCGGCTCCCCTCCACGAGGCGCCGGGCCTTCATGAGGGTCCTGGACCTCAAGTCCTCCCAGCGCTTCTTGACCTTCTGGATGGTGCGGGTTGCCACCCCCTCTGCGTAGATGGCAACCACACAGTCGGACCAGATCCTCTCCCGTCCTTCCCTGTTGGCGCGGGACGATCCGAAGAGGGCATCATACTGCCCCAGGACTTGCTCCACCAGGACACCAACTTCGGTGGCAGTGAAGCTGGTGCCCCTCTGCCCCTCTGGCCGGGGGTTGCCACTGGTGTCAGATGTAGATGTGCCCGACATGGCAACCCCAGGGGCAGGAGTGGGTGGGCAACTGGGTCCTGGGGCTGGGCTGTGGAGCGACGTTATTCGAGTCGGGAGTCTTCTGTACCAGCAGGGGTGGACACAGCAACGGGACCCCTGCAGATGGCTGATGTGCAGGCACCAAATGGAAGGGCACGGTGGCAGCAGGCAGGCAGGCAGGCAGGCAGCAGCAGATGGCACGTGGGAGGCTGCTTGGGGCACTGGGGGGCAGTGATTTGGCCTTCTGGACAGGAGCGTGGTCTTCCGTGTGTTTTCGCGTGGCCAGCTTGATACGGAGTGATTTGGCACGTGAAAATCCTGCACGTCAGCGTGAAATTCGAGGATAGGGCTTTAGCGCGTAAGCGCGTCAGCACGCGTACGCGATTTCATTGGACCAAAGGCCCTTACAGCGTAAGCGCGTCTGTGCAGTTTCGCGCACAGGCGTTGCCCTGGCAGGGCTTCTCTGTACGTGCTTTTCGTGCGGTGCGTGTGTTTTCCATCCGTTGGGGTTCACTCGCTATTACTTCGCAGCGGGTGTTGGCTACGCGTTCTTCTACATGCAAGGCAGACGGTGAGTGGTACCCCGCTCCCCCAAGCCCCATCGCGTGTGAAACCACCCGCAGGCCCCTGAAATACACGCACCCCGCTCCCCCAGGCCTGATCGCGTGTGAATCTTCTTGCGCACCCCTGAAATACACGCGCCCAGGCCAATCGCGTGTGGAACTTCCCGCGCACCCCTGAATTACACGCACGCAGCCCAATCGCGTGTGAAACCACCCGCGAGCCCCTGGAATACACGCGCCCAGGCCAATCGCGTGTGGAACTTCCCGCGCACCCCTGGAATACACGCGCCCAGGCCAATCGCGTGAGAAACCACCCACGGGCCCCTGGAATACACGCGCCCAGGCCAATCGCGTGAGGATCTTCCCGCGCACCCCTGAATTACACGCACGCATCCCAATCGCGTGTGAAACCACCCGCGAGCCCCTGGAATACACGCGCCCAGGCCAATCGCGTGTGGAACTTCCCGCGCACCCCTGAATTACACGCACGCAGCCCAATCGCGTGAGAAACTACCCGCGGGCCCCTGAAATACACGCGCCCAGGCCAATCGCGTGTGGATCTTCCCGCGCACCCCTGAATTACACGCACGCAGCCCAATCGCGTGTGAAACCACCCGCGAGCCCCTGGAATACACGCGCCCAGGCCAATCGCGTGTGGAACTTCCCGCGCACCCCTGAATTACACGCACGCAGCCCAATCGCGTGTGAAACCACCCGCGAGCCCCTGGAATACACGCCCAGGCCAATCGCGTGTGGATCTTCCCGCGCACCCCTGAATTACACGCACGCAGCCCAATCGCGTGTGAAACCACCCCCGAGCCCCTGGAATACACGCGCCCAGGCCAATCGCGTGTGGAACTTCCCGCGCACCCCTGAATTACACGCACGCAGCCCAATCGCATGTGAAACCACCCGCGAGCCCCTGAAATTCACGCACGCAGCCCAATCGCGTGTGGAACTTCCCGCGCACCCCTGAATTACACGCACGCAGCCCAATCGCGTGTGAATCCGCCCGCGCACCCCTGAAATTCACGCACGCAGCCCAATCGCGTGTGGAACTTCCCGCGCACCCCTGAATTACACGCACGCAGCCCAATCACGTGTGAAACCACCCGCGCACCCCTGAAATACACGCACACGCTCCCCCAGGTCGCGTGTGTTACTTCTCGCACTGGTACAGGGTTGGCGCAGCCCTTTGCGATGGTTTTGCGATCTTGATGGCTTTTCCTTGCGCGAGGGTGTTCTTGGGGGCGTAACTGGCGCTGCTGCAGGGTCGCTGCGATACTCTGCGCCACGGCTTGTTTTGGAGGATTATTCCATGAATACGATGTGCGCTGAAATGGATTTTATCGCATGCGGCTGGCGCAGACATTCGCACGGGAACACTCTGCGCCAGCCGCGTGCAATACTTTTGACTGTATTTCCATGAATCGGCCTGCTTGTCTTTGGGGTTTACAGTGTTCGTTGCATGATGCAATTTGCTTACGGCCAACATACATAATTTGACATTTGGATTGTGCAATTACATTACAGTTTAACAGAGCACAAAGTCTTTTTTATGCAGTGGGCAGTGTTATGTTCAACTACACATATTTTCTGGTCAGTAGTAACACAAGCACAGCACAGCAAACAATATTAAGACTTGAGCTAGACTAGAGCCATCTCAATCTCCTGCCATGCACTGTGCATGCATTGTCAGAGTTGCATGGACACAGATACGTGTTTTCCCACTCTTATTTTATAGATGTATGCGATTTCCACCTGCCCCTATTCCAGGGGAGTTAAAGGGTTGTCAATAAAAATATAGTTCTGAGGTATTCTACAAGTCTTTCTACATCTGCGTCCAAACCTTCTCATAGTGCACCAATGGTTACTATTTTAATAAATGTGGACCCCACATCTTGCTTGATTGGTCAGTGTGATAGGTTGCCTCTGGAGATGCTGGTTTTATGATGTTATCTTTTTCACCTCGAACTTAGTTTTGACTGGTGTCTTCTGTTAACCCCTTACACAGTGCATAATGCTTCACCGAGGATGAGTAGCCTCTGGCTTTTTAACTTTACAAGGAGTGGATTCACACCTGTCAGATGTTTGAGCCACCCCACCTTGATATTTGGGCTTAGCCATATGCTAATTAAAACAATTCAACTTTACAGTATTTTCATATCAACCCAATCTCCTGTTCCATTGGACTTTAAATGAGCCTTCCTGAAGACCAAGGTCTTTTGTTGCACCTTGAAACTTGTGATCTACTTAACCCATTGATCTTCAGCAGTTGCATGGTCATGCACAATGACTGACATGTACATAATAGAGATGATAACGTTTTGTTGTTGTGTATAAAAAGTAATACATTAAAAAAAAAACTCTTCAGACTGAGTGGATCTCCAATACATTACTGCACTGAGTGGAAGAACATCAATTGAAGAGGATAATCAACAATCAATATGAAAACATGTTGTAGGGTCTTCTCTAGCAGAAGGGGGAATGTGCTACATAGGACAAATCAAATGTGAGGCTCTGAAATCCTGCCTTCCTTTTCCCTTTGCTTTACAAGTCTTTTAGATTTCTGTGTGAGATATTTCACTACCGTTAAGTTGATGAACAAACAGTTGTGCAGCTGAAATGCCTGACGTTCTCAATTCAGAGGATTGAAGTCACAGATGAAGTAAATACACCATGCTCAGCAAGGTGCAGGTTGTAAAAGGTGCATTGCCACTTACGTCAGAATGTACTATGCCTTGATATGCAAATACTACACAGTAGGTTATTTTCTTTATGTTGATAGTCATCTGCACGACATGGAAATAAATAATTACAATAACGAAAGTGGCTCCTGGATAATCAGGGTATCCAATTGTGGCAAATATCACAATAGTGCTCACCCTTATTTACAAATATGACTGAGGTAGGGCTGTAAAGTGAAGTGGGATGGGAACTTTAATATTGATGTGCAGTTTTGATGTACATAAACAAATGGGTCTTATTTAGTCCTAGCATCTCACGTAAGATCTAACATTAAAAAGGAGAAGATGGTGGTGCATAGAACACATTAAATTGATATAGGCAGGTAACTTGCAATCATTTATCATGGTGCCATGATGCAACGTGTTGGGCTTTCAAATGATAGGATACCTGATTAGCATGCTGCAACCAAACCATCAGCCGACATGGCCGAGGAGCTATAGTCTTCTTTGACGGGTTAATAGCCCGGGATAATGGCCTTAACAACATAATAGAGTATGTAGTGAAATGGTGCCGCATGTGAAAATGCTTAATGCCCAGGCCACATCAAAACACCAGAAGATGATCGACAATGATACATTGCTCGTTTGATGCATTCATGTACAGTTAAGAAATGTGCTTGGGACAAAACCTTTCCAAAGTCTCAGGACTAAATTATGAACAAGATGTTCTAGACATGGTTCTGGGAAGAGGTGCTTTTCAAGTACATTGGCATCAGGGGAAATTGAGAACAGAGCTTCCATTGGTCATTGATTGGAATTGAACTGTTGTACATATGTGAGCCACAAATCCCATGGCATTCATGGCAGTGATGTTGCTTCCCACTACTCTGCCTATGACCTGGACAGGTTAACTACAGTGTTGTAAAGTGTGTGAACAGCAAATATGTCATTCTCATCAACTCTTGCCAAAATAAATAAAAGATAATGCATGAAACATGTTGATGAATCTTCAATGGTAAAGGACAACACAGTGCTTCCAGTCGTCCAATTTTCAATACAATTCCATTGTTACTTTGATTGAAAAGCAGGACCTCTCATCTAATTATCAAACTTCAGAGTCTAGATGGTTATAAATGGCTGAATCCCAAAATGACAATAAGGCAAGATTAATGGTAATGTGTGTCAATAAACAAGAGAGGTGCCTGGCAAAAAGCGAAACAATGAAAGCTGACTGTATTGAAAACCTATTATTTGAGGTTCTATAGAAAACTCTACGGAAATCAAATTTGTGCAGATTGTATTTTTAAATGAAAATGTTCTTGCATGTTTACCACGTGTGCATGAGGTTTTAGATGTGGTCACACAAGATAGTTTACTGAAGAAAATATTTTGTAAACTGTGAGGGGTCAGAAATGTGAGATTGACAAGTAGATTGTAAGAGGATTCAATTCAACACTACAGCTAAGTCAATGCCTAGTCTGGGATACTGAATGGAAACCCTTATTGATATATCTTTATGTCCAGTTCATGCGTTCTGGATGACTACCCCTATATAACACCCCTCCCTTGGGATCCCCCTGACCCCACTGAGCCAAGAAGTAGTTCTGTTTTGCAAGTTAAAAGGTTTATTTGATAATTGAAATAATAGATATATATATCACACTTTATAATAATTTAATAATTGAATATCACACCTAATCTGAGCAGTAATCAATAATGGATAGTCTGGCACTAGCACACTTCTTTATAATCAATGATGAGTGGTTATAGGATGGATAATATAGCAACAATACTTTATGGTTTCAAATGGATGCAAGGTGGAATGAAAATGCAGTACAGAAAATACTCAATATGCGTTCAACAAAAACAATGTAATCACTTTTGTCTGGCAATCCCCTCCCCCCTTTATGCAATGCAAGGAAATGGAAGGAAAGCACACAGTTCTCAGAAATGCAATCAACTATAATTCATTGGAAACACAGGCCCAAAATGCTTTTATATGTGCTTTTATATGTGCTGGCAATGAAGTGAGGAATATGCTGAAATGCTTTTAATTCCCTCTAGGAGGTTCAGGGTGAGTGAAATATACTTGGGATGAGTTCAGGCTCACTTTAGCAAGGATCTAGGAGTAACTAGCAGGTTAAACGAATTTTTGGCAAACGAAAGCAAGAAAACTGCTGTTTTCACACGTAAAGAAATTTTGCAAATCGCGGCAAATTCGCGAGTGCGTTTTTCGCGATTACAGAGGAACTACAAGGCACTATCGTTTTGGGATCATAGGACAGCCTCGGATCTCAGCTTCCAGATGAAAGTTACTGCAAGTCTCTAGGACAAACGGTCACGGAGATATGAGCGATATGGTAAAGGTCGTTTTTCAGATTTGAAATTTTAAAGTTCAAAAAGACAAGTGACAGCTAGCAACTAGAAATGACAGGTGACAGCTTTGCAAATGACAGGTGACAGCTTTACAAATGACAGGTGACAGTTAGGAGGCAGTTCTACTTAGATTAAAATAGATTGAATTATATTATTTTAACTAAGAGATTGGTTCTGCACAGTCTTGCTAGGTACTCACACTATATTCTTGAATTAAATGGTCCTCGCCACGGATCTGGTCAGGTTTTAGACTGGACTCTGGTCTGGTCTCTGGACTTCACAGTGATCTGGGTCAGCTCTCTGGTTCTGCTAACAGTGGTCTGGTCTGGGTCTGCTCTCTCTCTGGATTCTGGAGATTGATGGATTTAAAGTCTGGATCTCTAGATGTGGATAGATTGAAGTCTCTATGTTGGCTCTCTGAAGGTTGATGGAGGTAAAGTATGGATTTTCCCGGCAGAGCGTCCCGCAGCAAATGGATTTGAAAGTCCCTATCTGTCCTGACTGTCTGCTTTTATGTGTTTTGAAAATGGGTGTGTGTGCAGCATCACTAGGCTCTACCCCTCTCCACTTTGTCATTGGCCAAGCTTTCATTTCTCCCCTGATTGGGGGAGCTAAATTGTGTCAGAGTGATGTCATTTTACAGCCTGCAGAAAGTCCACTCCTCCTGTCAACTTGCACACAAATCTAGATTTGAACCAAATACATATTTGCAGAGGTACATATTGTTTTAAATTACATGCACCCATCACATATCACAGGAGGTATACCCTGTCCAAATCTGCTCTTCCTGGGAGCTTGCATTCAGAAATGGCAACATTTGCACTTTTTAACTGGTTTCGCAATATCGGACATTAACCCAAATTTACACACATGTGCGCAAGGAGTATGGACATTAATTGATGAAGTGTCAGATTTTTAACATCCATACATTTTAAGTAATACCCTCTTAACTGCAAGTTTGCCCCCAGATCATGCCACCGGTTCTAAAAACCTCTTAAAATGTGGGCAGAAAAATCACAAGAATTATGGTATCATTTAAATAATTTTCACAAGTCCGCTCTATGAGTTATTCATCTTTTTCTAAAACCATATTCTGGCTACAGGGGTGTGGTTTCCCCCCAGCACAAGGTTGAATGATCTGGGTCAACTGTTTTTTCCAGTTCTGCCAAGCCAGCTTGCTCTCACAGGCAGTGCTCCTCCCCTTTGCTTCAGGAGGAAGCCACTTTTTACGGCCCCCGTAATAAAACATTTGCCTGAGTCAGGACAGGGCTTTGTTCAATTTCCTGCAGATCCCAGGTAATTCAATCAGAGAAGTGTCATATCCCTTTGGGTGGGAGCAGCAAAAGGGCAGCGAGGCCTGGGAACACAGCTGTTGTGCAAGTCTCAACTCCTGTCGGGGGTAGCTGGTGGGCAGAATTCAGTTTCTTAAGCCAGGCCCCAGCTAATGTCACTTTTGTTCCCCAGTTTAAGTCAAGACAATGTTTTACATATGCAGCTAGGATGCTGATTCTAAGTTTAAAACTATGACATTTAAACAATTGCAACCTATGTGACACTCAAAAGTAGGTCACTCATTTCTTTTAAATATTTAGGTTTTTAGTGTCTTTCAGTCCAAATTTACTTAAACTGCTGAAATCCACAGCTCAGCCAGTCTTGTTATAAACCTTCAAGTCACTTCAGAATATAACTTTAGATTGTATCCACCTCTCAGTAAGTCTTTCTTTGGCTTGCCTTGGGTTCATTTATTCAGTTTTAAACAAAATCTGGTGGTTTTAAAACGCCGGCTTTCTGATAGTGGTGAGTACTGGTACTGCACCCCTTTTTGGGATTTAAGAAAATTCCCCACAATTCTAGGTTGCTTTTGGCAATCAGCATTGCCATTCCCAATGGTTTCAGACTACTGTGTGGGTAGTCCAATGGTGGTTTTAGGCAGTGCCCTTCTGTGCCCATAACATAGGCAAAAATGAGTGGCAGCCTACTCTTCATGCATTTCCCTGTGCATTTTCTGGGAAGCTCTGGCCATCATGATGTTTTCCATGTCAGTACTGCACAGTTTTGAGGTAGGGCTTGGATGCATGGATAAAAACATCCCACAAGATAGAGTTTTTTCACAAGTAGCCATATTTTTTAATAATAAGGGTGAGACAAACTCCTATCTTTCCCTAACCTAACAAGGATTTCCTTACCTGTCAAACTAAGGCTAAGGATAAATGATCTAATATCCAAAGGTATCTGTCCCTCACACTCAGACATACAAAAACACCATACAGGCCATATATGGCTGTTTAGGCTCCATAAAACAACAGTTATATTTAAAGAGAATCGTTATAAACATGAATCACTTTGCCCAGGGTCGAATCCCCCTCACCAGGATCAATTCAGGATACACCAAACCAGAGTCCAAAATCAAGAAAGTTATTTTCAGTAGACAAGCTCTACTCCAAATACAAAAGTCTTTTGCTTGGAAATGTAATTGTCTTATTCCCAAACAGAATTTCTCAATCTTCAAGAAAATTGTTAAAGTTTCCTTCAACTTCTGTTTGACAAACCAAAAAGACTTTGGGCCTCATTACAACTCTGCACGTCCAGAAACAATGGTGCCGGTAAGCCTACTGGCACTGTTGTTTTTGGACCAGCACAGTGCAACTCTACACATGGGTGCCGTCCTGCCCGCCAGGGTAAGACCTGCTGGCCAGGACGTCACCCGCTCCTCACAGAGTTCTCACAGGAGCATCGGTGCTGTTGTTAACAGTGTTGGTGCTTCCGTGTCCCCATTCCCATGGAGTCCTATTGGACTAACAATATTACCGGTGCCCGACTTCCCGGCCACGGACTTGGAATAGCCCGATGGCACCGGGAAGTTAGGCGCCGGTAATTCATTACTAGTCCAGCGGCTACCTGCCAGTTTACTGGCAAGGTTACCGCAGAACCCGTAATGAGGCCCTTTGTCTTCACACACTAAGTCAGTATTTAATGTAATTATTCTCCACTTGGAAGACCAAACACTTTTCTGAAATTCAGATTTCTTCTTCATAAGCAACATAATTTAGTCAGGAAGTTTTTTTTAACAGTTCCCCATAACACATTAGTAGACTTGCCACTTTCTTTCAAACACAACCTTCTGCCACACGGAACTATTTCAACTTGTCCTGTTCCTGGACAACGTGCGGGCCAGGACTAACAACTATCTGTCCCTTTCCTGGTGTACTTGCCTGCCAGTATAAAATTCGTACTACTTCTACTAGCTCTGTAGCAAGGTTTGCTTCAAACTTTCCACAATGAAATCCTCAATGGGGAAAGTAAATCAAAAACTGCTGCTTGGATACTTCTTTTGACTTTCAACACCAACAAGTGGTTTATAACTTCTTCTAAAAGGATGCAAAACAAATTAACAATATCTCTCACTCTGATGTGTTTTCCACAGCCAATGCAGATTACATTTCTCTCCTCCTTGAAGATTTATATAAGCAGGGCTTTATCCTACAATCATTGATTTCCTTTTACATCACCAATTAGCTGCTGGTAAGGTAGTCTGTGATGTCTCCTTCTCTCATTAGGTTGTATACCCTTTCATTTGTGAATGACTTTCTTTGGCTTAGGCAATAGTGGTTACAATCTTCTCTTTAAAGTAATCTTCCTTTCTGTAAATTACACTGGTTAAAATTGTTGGGATGCACGTTCAGAACCCAGCCCCTCCCAAACGATATAGATTGCGGAAAGCATACTAATATGCAGGAAAAGCATATATGTGGGTACAGGTGAGAGGGGGGATTCTTGTGGGTAGCGGTAAATGGTGCAGGTTACGCTTATTGTAGAGGCTTATATAAATCTAAGGAAAATGAACAACAAGCTTTACAGGGTGCTAGGTAGAACACACTGCATGCGCTTATAATACATAGCATGAATTGACACTGTACTCGAGGATAGGCCTGAATCGTCACAAGTCCTGTTGGGAACAAAAAACAAAGTGTCATTGTGTTTGAATATTTCATCCCCATCCCCAGGCAAAACAGAGAAAACATACACATCCACTAATGTCTCCTGCTAAGACATTGCGAAATTAGGTTGGAATTTGAACAGTAGAATTTGAGAAGGGCTACAGCCTGTTGTTAAGGACAAATCCATGGGGGCCAGGGCAGAGGTAATGAGCTGCAAAAATACAAGTTGAGGTTTAGGACACCAGCATCCCACCATATAATAGTCATCCCATTTGAACTGCCCATGAGCAATACTCCTAAATCCTTCACATTTTAGACTAATCAGTGGGACCTGCAGGAAACTCAGACCGGCCCCTCGGGAGGAGTAGCTGATAAGTAGGGAACTGAGGATAACAAACCCCCTGATTTGTACCTTGGAGCGCAATTGGTGATGCCAACACTTATAAGATTATGGAGGAGAAGCATGATGGAGCGCCTCTGTGTCTGGGATAAGAAAAGGGTTCACTTATTCGCAAGGACAAGACTGACCTCCAAGTTATCCACTGACCGCATGGTGATGGCCAGGTGCACATCACATGATTAGGTCTCAGGGCAGGGTAGTGTGTTCCGAATCTTAACCAATCATTTTACATTAACTCAAGGTGAAGAGATTGTCACCCATGTGTGAAGAAGTTGAAGCCAGAGAATGTCTATATGTTATCAGCAGAATGTAGATAGGCGGCAGCCAATGAGGGTGTGGGATGAATACTGTATATTGTGTACATCATAGATGATGATTTCCACAGTTATAACATGCTGTTTGCTTTGAAGAAGAGAGAGAGCTCTGTGGCAGAAGACTTATAATACCCTGTCACATTTCTCCTTTTGTTTACAAATAAAGCTCTTGTTCTTCTCATAAAAGGGCACATATTGCCTTTTCCCCTAGAGGGTTGTCATTTCTTGGTCTTGTTGTTGGAGGTCCACCCTACAAAATTGGTGACCCTGACATGATACCAGACTCACCCAGAAGTACGGAAGATTCCAGGACGCACATCCAGAGGGGCTGCGCCCACCTGCAGCCACCAGTCCCCTTATGCGCATCTTGGAGAGGTTTACAGGAGCTGTGTTATCAGAATTCCTGTCTGTTCTTTGGAGCAGAGCACTGTCCCCAGATTGTGCAGGCCATTGATGGGACCCCGTGACAGAGGATTTTGGGAGAGCACATGGATGTAAGTGCATCTTTTGCAGAGAAAAACAAGTGGGGTAAGGAAGGTGGATGTGGGTGTTTGAGGGTGCGAGGAATTGAGTGCAGTGAGCGAGGAATGAGTGGAAGCTTTGGAAGATCATGTGCCATTGTACATAAGTCGGTTTGGTTATAACATAGAGGATTGTGGTGTAATGGGTCCATTTCCTATTTTACTTTGGAAGAAGACAGCTCTGTGTAATGAAGAAAAAAGGTACTGACAGAGGCTCTGTATATTTATATTTAGTGGCCCTGGGATCTCACCATTCAGTACACGGGGGAGGTGAGAATGAGAAAGAGTTGTGGTAGAGGACCCTTGTGGGCCTGGGTTATCCTCACCCAATATATAGTGGGTATTAGGACAAAAAGTTTGTTTTTATTGTGGTTTGCTTTATTGTGATGAGGAAAGGTATGGGGAGGGCCTGATTTTGTTGTGGAGAGGGGATTTGTGGATGGTGTGAGGATGTGCATGAGTGGAGTGCGGGAGGTTGTGAGTGAGAAGAAGGGTGGGTCATTGGCAGTGAGAGGGCAAAAAGGGGGGGTACCGGGTGAGTACAGCCTCACTGGTTCAGGGCATGGTTAGTACAAATATTGTATAACGGTGACAGAGAGGCAGCTTTGATGAAGCCACCAACCCCATTGGAGTATATGCTTAAAGCTCTTCCATTGTACCAAGAACATTTTCTTAAATACTACAAATGTCTAGCAGATACTAAGGGAGTGATGTGTAAGCCACGGCTGGAACAAAGAACACATTATGAAGATATGTTAGGCCATGTGTATACATTTGGGCGGCTAAATACAGAGGTGCAAACGTTGAAAAACAGGAAGGAAATGTTAGAATTGTGGAAAATGGTGGAATACTTGGAAGACGTTCCTATCGATCGCTCTAAGATGGTGAATGGGCCACCAATATGTCCCGACCAGTATTTTTAACAGGGTTCTATATGAAGATTTAGGTAACATCCAAGTCCCAATTGCCATCATTCAGTATGTGGATGACCTATTGGTGTGTAGCACTACATAGCAAAAGTGCAAGAAAGATTCCATCAAATTACTACAGTTGCTGGCTGAGAAAGGGTACATGATGGACAGAGCAAAGTTGTAGGACTGTCAACAAGAGGTATTGTATTTAGGCCAACTGATTTCAGTTAATTATAAGAAAGTGACTCCAGAATACGTGCAGCAGTGGTGTGTACTACACACTAGCCAGTGACTGTCAAAGACATGCAAAAATTCCTTGGGTTATGCAATTATTGTACGGCATGGTTCTTTGACTTTTCATCATACACTCGACCCCTGCTGCAAGCACTTAAAGAGGACCTACGGACGATAAAATACCATTATTTGTTCTGACGAAATACTGACTAGTTTTCAACAACTGAAGAATGCTATCTCCATGGCCATTGTCCTAGCAACCACTGACAATACTAAAGAATTATATTTTTTCCCACACTCAGATGGTAAGATGATGACAGCAGTTGTGGCACAACACAGTTCTATGGGTCAGAAACCCTTAGCTTCTTATAGTTGTATGATAGACTCTATTATGCAAGGACAGTTTTCCTTTGAACAAGCATTAGCTTGAACAAAACCAAAAGGTTTCTAGGTGCTAGTTACAGAAAGTGCATCGTTAAGACATGATAGTTACAGGACTGCCACTTGGGGAGTTATTCCTGAAGTTGCGCAGAAAAACATTGGAGTACATGCAATGTACAAGGTGCATAGGTACAAAATATGTAAACTGGGAGAAGCTATACCTCATGTTTCGGGGAGCTAACATTAGAATACATGCTAAGGGCATAGTAGGTACAAGATATGTAAACTGGGAGAAGCTACATCTCATGTTGCGAGGCACTAACACCAGACTACATGATAAGGTCATAGTAGGTACAAAATATGCAAACTGGGAAAAGCTACACCTCATGTTGCAGGAAACTAACATCAGAATACATGCTAAGGTCATAATAGGTGCAAGATATACAAACTGTGAGAAGATACACCTCATGTTGCAGGGAGCTAAACAACAGAGTACATGCTAAGGTCATAGGTACAACATATGCTAAAACAGGAAGGCTGCTACTCATGTTTTAGGAGCTGCATTAAAGTGCAAATATCTGATGGATACGAAATATTATATCAAAATGAAAGGTTACTGGTAGATAAGAAAGCATTGAGGAGCGTCTCGTTTTGTGGCAATGGAACTATTTCAAGTGTACCGTTGCTGGCCGGTATGATGCATATAGCATATAGTTGCAGAGTGAGTGGGGAGGGTGTAAGCAGTGGGCTAGGATATTTATTCAGGCCTCCCTGTTGATCAGACCAGGGAGGGGTGCCTTGATAGCGGGTGTATGAATAAAATTAATGACGGAATGGCCTAACAGATACAGATCGTGTGGAGCATACCAAACAGATTGCATCGCATGGAATTTGAGGTGATTAGGCATTGGCAAGGTACGGATTTGATGACTTCCAGGTACAGTTTGCTAAGATGCAATGAAACGGTTGCAGGGGCCAGTAGTTCGTGTGCACTATTGCCAGATCATAGATGCAAGTCACATTAGGAAAGCCAACTAGGAACAAAATCGCTGAGAGGCGGTGTGAAGTGACTCCAATCAAGCACTCCCACTAAGTCAGTGCTTTGTCTGGGATTGCTCAAGGGAAGCCCTTATTTATATATTTTTATGACAAGTTACACTCTGGACGATAAACCCTTATACAACGCCCCTCTCTTTGAATCCCCCTGACCTCACTGAGCCAAGAAGTAGGTTTGTTTTGCAATTTAAAAGATTTATTGGAAAATTAAACTATATATATATATATATATATATTCAGTGAAAAAAACTTTGTTAAAGGGACGTTATGGTTAAGTTGCGCTACTAAAAACCTATGAAGTTCAGTGAAAAAACTTTGTTAAAGGAACGTTATGGTTAAGTTGCGCTTGCGTACATTTTCAGTTAATCCATAATATTTTTCAATAAAATCTCACCATGCCACAAGTCCCACATAGCAATCTTGACTTTCTATATACCTTTTGAAACTTTCCGATCCTTTTTTTGTGTTCGATCTGTCCGCGCACAGTGCGCATGTCCGCGGACCGCGCACAAGCACCCCTATAAAAGACCACACCCAAGAGCTTATTCCCATTGTGTTTCTGGCTATTCTTCAGAACACAGTGATTTTTGCTGCCACCTGCAGACTACACCATCATCGACATGGCATCCTTGGCTGCTGAACTGCCACTTGGTGCTGCACCTGCTTCAGCACCACCACCACCCCCTCCACCACCACCACCTCCCCATGGGCCTGAAGAGGGGAACAGGAGTGAGGATGCGGAGGAGGAAGAAGAGGATGATGAGAATGAGGTAGAGGAAATCCCTACTACCTGCACTAGGCGTGAGTCTTGGGTGTGGCGGTTATTTACCATTCATGGGAATGGTCCTAAGTCTCGTGCGAACCATGTTACCTGCAATGAGTGCAAAATGATACTCAGTCGCGGGAAGCACGGTGACTACAGCTTTGGGACCACTACTATGAAGTGACACCTGAGGTAATTTCACTCTGGGGCTATTCGCAGGGTTGTACCTTGCGAAGAACGTAGCAGGTTGATTTCCTCTACTTCATCCTCTGTTTCTGATCCTGTCACCACAAGGACCACCTCTGTGGGACAGCGTCTTTCTCAAGCTGCCTCACAGGCCATACAGAATGCTGATGACCCTTACCTTTCGAGGGTCACAGTTGTATGTATGTACTGTGACACAGTACTCTGCAGGGGGGAGCGACTTCGGAGTGCTTTTGAGACTATCGTCTCAGAGCACAAGAAGACCTGCTCACTACCCAAATAAAACCCACTCTACATCTTCCTCTCTCAGCTCGCCCTTTCTTATCCCTGTGATTGGTGTCCCCCCTTTACCCTCCTTTACCCTCCTCTCCTACTGTGTCATGTCTGAAAAACCCAAAAAAATACAAATTACAAAAATAAAAAAAAATAAGGCTCTTTTCAGAGCCGCCTTTCCCAGTTAAAAAATAGAAGTGAAAATAAATGAAGCAGGGCTCTTTGTATTTTTTAGAAGTCCGCGGACAGTTCGCGAACATTAAAAAAATTGGGTTGCTACTCCATCACAAACATTGTAATTTTCTCTGGAAAGAAGTGGTGGCTCTGAAAAGAGCCTTTGGGTGGTGTTTGTAAGTCAAAAATTGTAAATGCTTAACATCTCCTTCAAAATGGTTGTTGTAATTCCAATTACCACAATGCATTTTGAACATTTCTCAGAAAAATCTGATTGCCAGCATAAGTAAGATGGACTCCATCTCTGCGAAAAATGTATGTACTACAAAACATAATATTTTCTTTGTGAAAAGAAGACATGCCAAAATCTCTTAGAAAGCCACAAACAGCCTTATTAACATTGCGCCTTGCTTTTTCCATTTGTGGACCAAATGAAGAAGCACGAAGCCACATTTGTCTCTGCGCAATCTGTGAAAATATCACTTGCGAATTAGGAAACATGTCCATAACCTTCCTCAGTCCTTCTTTCATAGCAAATTGCAAAAAAAATCCAGTCACATGCCCTAAACTGTTCCCTCCACAATGAATTACAATTATGTCTGGATGTTGCTCTGTCTCCAAAGTAGCACAGAGAGGTAGCAAATCCAACCACTTCATTTCACGTACTCCATGCCAGTATACTTCCACATGTGGGAATCCAAGATCTACAGCTACTCCACAGCTTTCTGCATGCACCTTCAACCAATGTATCCTAAAATCCAAACAATCTGTTTTCTGAAACACACAGCCATAGCTATCTTTCGTTCTCTCAGCAAAAAGAGTATCTCAAAAAATCTCTCCTGGCACAACACACCCACCAAACTTTCCTAACCAATCCCTTTCAGTGCTTATTCTCATTTGCATGACTTCTGAACCCAAAAATCCCCGGATGTAACTCCCGATGTCCTGGAACTACCGCCATGTCCGCGGACATATCGTAACATGAACAGCCCTTCTACCATTTCAACTACACTCTCTCTGCCATTCCCTCATTGGACGTACCTCAAAAATCACATGACCATGCACCAATCACATTCAAGACCTCTACATCTAACTGCATCATCATAGATCAGCACTGCAAATGTACTCTGAATCTCTCTGAGTACAAGTGTCATACCATTGGCAAGCAGCATCTACCACAAATACTGTACAAGTCTTCAAGATTTCTACTTGCAGCTCCACGCATATCCATATGCATGAACACAAACTTCAGTTATGCATATTTTCTGTATAGTACATGACATAGCTCTCAACCATTTTTGTTTTACAGGCGGGTGAAATCACCCGATTTTGTTTTTAGCGGGTGAGACGCCCATTGGAATGAATGTGCGTGCAGGAGGCTTGGCGGGTGAGTCTGCCCTTTACAAGGCGTGTGACACCCGCCAAAAGCGTGTGACTTGAGAGCTTTGGTAGATGAACACATTTTCAAACAGACTTTTATCTTGTAAAATCTGTTAAATGAATTCACTGTACTTTTTTCAATTTCCTAAAATCAACTACCACTTATACACCTTTATACTTTTTACTTTCTTTAAACACACACACTCAAATCATGTTAAACTAACATTTTTTAAATGAAATATATAGACTACATATATTCAAACAAAATTGCATGCAAACACAATCTATGTTTAAACCTTTATAAAAATACTTATACAATTTCATATTTTTTGTTTTTATTTATTTATTTACTTAATTACTTTAATTTAGACATGACATTGAGGCGCTATTACCTAGAACAGTTTACTTACAGAAATAGTGGTATTCACTAATATATTATAAATTTCACAAGACATAGTAAAGATATTTTATTTTTGCTACAGTTAGTCATTCAATACAATTTGTTCATTAAGAACATATCATATACACTGAACTGATGCAATGTATCTTATGTAAATAAATTAGTTTAATAGTTTTACAGAGGCACTGAGGATTTCAATTAAAAAAATCAATATCTAAATTAAAAACAGTGCTATATGCAAACAAAGTTACTAATTTGAAGCTTTCACAGTTGCAGTGAAGACCAGTTTCCTGAAAAGAAGCAGCCGAATTCGAAGAAGAAAGAAAAACTAAGAAGTTTCCTGTTAATTTAAAAAAAAAGTAAGTAAAATATCACCATGTTATTTATATTATTAATCAAATATACTATAACATTAATACCAGCTATTTTGGTTTCTTAAAATAGAGATTTTGTACCATTTTGTCCAAAAATTTCCATGTCGTAAACAGCGATTTACAACCAGAATGGCCCACAAATTTCTATTTTTGGACACACAAATTAGCCAACTGAACCACTACAATTTTCATATTATAGAACAAACAACTGTTTTAATTGTATACATTACATTTACTATTTGTACTTTTCCACACCACTAGCTTACTTTTTTTTTGTCATTTGAACCTCAGTTTAGTGACACATAAATTCAAGAATACCTACCCCTACTAGTTTTAGTTGCCAATGCACAATCACACACCATTACATACATCTTTATCATCTTACTCAAACACTCATGCACACAGCACACATACATTCCAGAACACCCCAACCCATATCTTCTTTATTTTTTTCAACAGACCCTAAAGAATGCCTACCAAAAGACAACTCCGTAGAAAGCAACGCAAAATTAGAGCAAATGAAAATAAAGGTGTCCAACATAAGCATCCATCTCTAGCAGAATTTGTAAAAAAAGTTGAAACAAAACAGCTAATACAATCATTTAGTGAAACACAAAAAGTTTCAAGTACAACAACTTCGCTTCTTCTATCAAAATGTAAAACAAACCAAAAAACAATTAACAGAAAATCACCTATCAGTACAGATAAAACTACTTCTTCAAATTTTAATATAGTGCAAAGTAAGCATACCCAGAAAAGTATTTTAGCCAAAATATACCGTCACAAAGTCCTTCAAAATCTTATAAAAAAAGGAGAGAAATCAGGTTCAAAGCTTAAAACCTATCGTAGGAAATTAATCTTAGAAGCATTGATGGACAGTGCAATTCTTCTCAAAAGAAATGTATTTATTTTACTGTTAAACAACATGAAACCACTAACAAAACTAATAACTAAATTACAAAAAAGACTTCTCAATAAGCAAAATGTCAACAGAAAGAACTTCTTAAGTATCTGCGGAGGTGAATGGAACCACACTACGAGCACAGAACCATATTTTAATGAAGAAGCGTACAAACAAAAGCAAACAAATACAATTGCCATAAATAGCAGTGGTCGAGGTTATGAAAAAGTGAATAATACCATAATGGAACAAGAAGTACTCCTTACAAAAATATGCCCTGAAAACTTAGAATTACCCCTCCATTAACTGAATCAGAACGTCTAGTGTACAAATGGCCATGCACGTCAATGTGTAACATTCCCAAACAATGTTTCAAATCTTTGCGCCAATTCCTCAATAAATATGTAAAAGGCAAAGACAAAATCAAAATTAAATTACTGCAAAATATAGATACCTGTCCAGTGCGCAAGTACACAGGACTACAAGCACATTCATTGGCCTGCATTACAGGACCTACTTGTAAAACCACTTTCCATGATATCAAAAGGATATCAACACATCATTCAACTATAAGAAATCTAGTCTATAAACTGTACTATGCTAAAAGTCCTGCTTTAGCACTAGCAAAGTTAAATAACATCCTTCTACATGGTACAGCAAAAGACCTACTTGAAGAAATTCACTATATCCAGAAAAAATATTTTGGAAGTGAACGCCATTTTCAGAATGAAATAGCTTTAAACAAATTAAGCAACAATTCTACACATGGCAACCTTTTGCTAAACACATACAAAAAAGAAATACTCAAATTTAAAAGTACATCAGCTGAAGTACCAAACCATGTATGTGTATGTTGCCGTAGAATTTTTTATAAAAGTAACACAAAAACTGTGGACCTATCGTACAAAATAGAAGACAATGAAGATTCTAAATGGTTTGAATTAGCTCTCTACCTTCTAGCAGAAATTCAAACAGTACACCCATTTCAAGCAATAATACGCCTTCAACCAAAAACAGCAAAATTACCTCCCTCTGAATTGGTAAAAGGCATTCGTGGAAAAGTAGTTTATTTACCATTAAATCTAAAAGAAAATGTGCATACTCTAGGAGTGCAACATCCAATGCACCAATCTTTAATTATATTAGTAAATGGAGTATCTACAAAAGACAAAAAAATATGGCAACAGCTGGTAGATTTATATAAAGTTAGACAAGCCTTCCAATATCTTAAAGAGAATAATGAATATTACAAAGAAATTAATATTGAAGAAAACTTGAAAGATACAACTGAAATAATTCAAGAAACACAAGAAGCTGGTCAATTTGAGCTACTAGATCCTGCTACAATATCAAATACTTAAGACCAGTATACAATTCATCCTTTGCACTGTAATGACACCGTACAAGATGTACTGGAAACTTACCAAATGCGTCAAACAAAAGGATCGCCAATCAGTATATGGGAAAAAAGTATAGAAGCACGTGCTTTTCCTCTACTCTTTCCAACTGGCAAAGGAGGAAGATATGATGATAGACCTATTCAAATATCAACTTCAGAATACCGCTCATTACGGATGTATTCTGAAGATCCCAGATTTAGACAAAATGTGGAATACATATTCCACCTACTCTTTGAAAGTGAACTAGCAACTTTATGTTACGGAGTTGCACACATATTAAAATCAGGATCACACTTTCAAAATATGACAGCTACATAATCATTAGAGAATGTGCAACAAAAGGATGAGATTTTACAATCAAATATTACAAATCTATTAGCAAATATGCGTGGTACTAAAGAGTACTGGTTTCGACGTCATGGAGATGTACGTTGTATGATCAGAAACCTTGGCCCACCCACTTGGTTTGTTACATTAAGTTGTGCAGAATATGCATGGGAAGATTTACATGATTTCCTACGCATATCAAATAAAAACAAAACAAACATAGATATTCTAACACCTGGAGAACTTTGTTCTTTGGATCCTGTTAATGTTTCAAGATATTTTCACCATCGCTTCATTGCAATGCTACATTTTATTTGTAATAAAACTGTTCCTCCCCTTGGAGAAGTGCAACACTTCTTTTGGAGAAAAGAATACCAAGCCAGAGGAGCACCACATATCCACATGCTTTTATGGATTAAAGATGCTCCTAAATTTGGTCAAGACAGTGATGCCACTGTTTTACAGTTTATTGAAAAATATGTCACTTGTGAAATTCCATCAGAAGCCACAAATAGTGATCTTTGTGGACAAATTTTACAATTTCAAAGACACAAATGTGGAAAATATTGTCGTCGCAAATACAAAAACAAAGGCAAATACTACACCAAATGCAGATTTGGTTTCCCTAGACCAGTTACAAGTACAGGTCAAGTAAACAACCTCATGTCTTCAGTTTAGACATACTGTTAAAGGAAAGTCACCTAAAAATACATATTACATAAAAAGAAAAGAAGAAGAAAAATATATCAATGATTATAATGCAATCATTGCCCACTTATGGAATGCAAACATAGATGTGCAGTACATTGCAGACAATTCTACTGCAGTTGCACGATATGTCACAGCATACTTAACTAAAGCTGAAAAGACAGAGCTCCAAGACCTCTGGAATGACCTGTCATCAGATAAAACAGTATCTCAGAAATTATACAGCTTGGGCATAAAAATGCTCACCCATAGAGAATGTGGATCTTATGAAGCAGCTGATCGTTTAACTGGTACTTTATTGTATGGTAAATCTGAAAATATAGTATGGCTAAGTCTTGGTCCAGCTAAATCTAGAAAAAGAGTTCTAAAATCATATGAAGATATAGAAACAATAGCCAACCATGATCCAACAGCCAAGACATTTTAAAAAAACAATTTATTGGACACATACTACCCAAACAGAAGTAATACTTTGGAAAACATGTGTCTATACCAAATAGCCCAAAACTACACATACAAAAATAATATGAAACCCGATGAAAAAAAAGGTAAATATAGAGTGACAGACTGTGAAGGCAGCTTAGTTAAACTCACTAAACCAAATTTAATTAATCATATCAAATTGTCATTGAAGACACCTCAACATAAAGAAGTATATTACATGTCCCTGCTACAACTCTTCAAACCATGGAGAAAAGAAGAACAATTACTAGATAACTATGACTCATATGAGGATGCTTTCAAAGCAAATGAAAGCACTATAACTGATGTAAACTTTACACAGTACAAAACAATGTTGCACAATGAACAGCAACATGAAGAAGAACTCCAAGCTCAACTAGATAAGGATACTCCTGACAGTAGTCAACCTTCTGTAACAGGAAGCCAAGAACCACTGGGAGAACCACTAATAACAAATGAGGCAGAATTAGCTATGATAGAAGTAGAAAACACCATGTGTCAGTATGAAGATAAGGAAGACTTAACTATACCACAATCAAAACTAAACAATGAGCAAAGTAGCATTTTTCAAGAAGTAACAAAACAAATTGCACATGGTGTAAAACATGAAAATAAAGAATGTTCCTGCCATAATTATAAACCTATACTACTGTACCTCAGTGGTGAAGCTGGTTCTGGCAAAACATTCCTAATCAAAATCATTAGTAAGTTCCTTCAACAATTGACAAACAACAAACTGTCAGCTGTTGTCACTGCCCCCACAGGTTTAGCTGCCTACAACATAGGTGGTGTTACATTACACCGAGTACTACTATTACCAGTAGAACACCAGAACAAAATTGACTATTACAAACTTTCTGCAGAAGCTGCAATGGAATTACGCAGAGTATTGAAACAAATGAAAATGCTACTAATAGATGAAGTGAGCATGGTCTCCAACCTGATGTTAGCTTTGATTCACCTCAGATTACAAGAAGTACTCAAAACAGACTATGAAGAGCTCTTTGCAGGAAAACACATTATTGTTTTTGGAGATCTGCTTCAATTAACACCAGTAAAAGGTGAACCTATTTTTAAAACATTAGGGCACAAACTCTGCCGTAAAACTGTTTGCAGCATTGGAAATGTCAACCTTTGGCAACATTTCTAATACAGAGAATTAACAGAAAACATGCGCCAATCTGCAGATCTAACTTATGCCAACATTTTTAAAAGTTTGAGAGTTGGTATCCTTTCTAAAGAAGCAGAAGCAACATTGAAAACCCGGCACATTAATGCACTTCATGGCAATAATGCATGTGCTACAGATGTTAGGGAACAATTAGCCCACAAAAATGTCAATTGTATGGCCTTAATGCCAACTCTTGCAAGCTGTTTCAAATTCAATGAAATCATACTAAGTAAAGAAATGCAACCAATAATGAAAATTAACGCCACAGACAAACTAGATGTACATGGTATGACACTACCCATGTGTGACCAAGCCACAACAAGACTAAATAATTTAGAAAAATCAATCTCAAACACAGCAGGCTTAGAAAAGATGTTAAAATTATCCTTAAATTGCAGAGTAATGCTTAAACGTAACCTTGACGTGGACCAAGGACTAGTTAATGGAGCACTGGGTACAGTTGTTGGCTTTCAAACATACCCACGTGACAACAAAATTCAGTTTGTCAATATACTCTTTGACAAACGTTCAGAAGTAAAACGGATAGGAAGCTCAGCAGCTAGATTCCTTCTCTTCAAAGATATGTATGCACGCAGGGAACAATTTTCTCTAACTCTTGCATACGCAGTCACAATTCATAAATCACAAGGTCTTACCCTAGACAAAGCAATGATAGATATTGGTAACACAGTCTTTAAAGAAGGCATGAGCTACGTAGCACTATCACGCTTACGTACACTTGACGGTCTATTTCTAATCAACTTTGATGCAAGTAAAGTAAACGCTGATATTCCTTGCATTTTAGAATATAATAGACTTCGCTCACTATACACTCCCCATCTAAACACATATTCTGTTCCACAAAAACTAAAACGTTGTAAAAGAAAACTAAATCAAACTGAAATGCAACAGGACGTCACTGGAAATCCTCCAAAGAGAGTAAAAGAAACTAATACTTCATCAAGTACCACAAACAAAAAAGAATCAATTAGAGAAAGTAAACCAGGTACTTCTTTAAAGAAGGAAGACAAACTCCAAAAAAAGCAGTTAGATACAGAACTACCTGGACCATTTAAATTCTCAAATATAGTTGGTGTAAGTTGCTATGCAAATGTAGCAATGAATATTCTATTTCAATTACCACCAATTGTTGACAACATTTACTCACACAGTACAAACCCATTGTGTTTGCAAATGTTAGTACTTCACAGAAATGCAGCAAATAATCCTGACAACACATATAGTGTTTTTGGAATAAGACGACAATTGGACTACTGTGCTGGAATGGTGAAATTCACTATAAACTCACAGGAAGATCCACAAGAATTTCTAATGTACTTACTACAAGTACTGGAAAACAAAAACATACCTATAAATGAAATCTTTCAGATTTCATACATGTGGAAACATACATGCACTCTCTGCAACAATGTGACACAAGAAGAAATCCCCAATGAACGCTTCATATATATATCAATACCAAATTGTGAATCCATTCCATTTCAGCAACTTGTACAAAATGCAAACCATGGTAGATTATGCTCTACCTGCAATTCAGATAATCGCTCCACGTTACTAATATAAACACATAGTAAATACGTAATACTAATGCTTCTACGTTACAAGGCAGATGGTACCAAAAACAACTGCAAGCTGACTGGATTCACACATAGTCAAATATCACTTGGTAAGAAAACCTTCACAACAATAGGTATAATCTACCACGCAGGAGCCACAACCAATTCAGGGCACTACACTGCATACATAAAAAAGAAATGTGGATGGTTTGAATGTAATGATAGTACCATTACTCTAAAGCAGAGATTACCAGCAAATCTTACAAACGCTTATTTGATGTTCTTAAAGCCAAAATTTGATAAATAAACTGTATTTAAACCTTTAAGTAAATTTGTGTTACAAAAATATAAACTGTTAGAATACTCCAAAAGCTATCTAACTGCTCAAAGATTCTACAACAACTAATCAGCTAAATGAATACCACTAAATTAGACCAAAAAATACACAGTTAGAATACGCCAATTGGTATCTAACTGTCCCAAAATTATAAATGTGTGTTAAAATAATATAAACTGTTAGAATACTCCAAAAGCTATCTAACAGCTCAAAGATTCTACAACAACTAATCAGATAAATGAATACCACTAAATTAGGCCAATAAATACACAGATAGAATACGCCAATTGGTATCTAACTGTCCCAAAATTTAACAATATCCAAATAGGTAAATGAAAACCACTACAATATATTAAAAAAATAGACAGTTAGAATACGCCAATTGGTATCTAACTGCTCCAAAATTTTATAATATCAAAACAAATGAAGAATCTGTTACTGTTCCAATACAACAAAGCAAAGTATAAAGCATTAGCCAGAAACAACAAGTGAACACTGAAAACAAACAAACAAATAAACTGTAGCATAACAGAAAAAGGGTTTTTTTAAATCCAACATGGATTTTTTTTTTCTCCCATAGACCCAATGATTTTAGCAACAAATACAGAAACTGAGCAAATTGCACAGTACTCTGAATTGTACTCTACTAAATATGAGGGTCGAAAAAAAATAAAAGTATATTGCTTATACAATGTAATAAGTCATTACAAAATACTAATACTAACATGCTATTTTCTTTTATCACAGAAATGAAGAAGAAAAACATGGACTCCCATTACTAGACCAAACAGTAAGTATACAATAATAAGGACAACCATAGCAGCACATCACATCCATAGTATCTAATACCTTTGTTCCTTATACATTTGTTTTTCACCCAAAGTTATAAACAAATATGAATGTGATATGCTGCAGTGGTAGTTGCCAGGGCATAGAGTCTTGGGTGCATGGCCAAATGCATGGCCCTGGCAACAACCACTGCAGCATATCACATCCATAGAGTCAAACATTTCAACTATGGGAAACTTTTAATGTCCGCAAACAATGTGAGTGTTCTTAGAACACTTTGAACTTGCCAGCGAACAATATGGACATCGTTTTCAGGACACCCCCTACGAACATTTCAGAACAACGCGATAGTTCTTAGAACACTTTCAACTTAACAACGAACAATACGGACAGCGTCCTAAGGACACCCCCTACGAACATTCCAGGACACCGGGAGTGTTCTCAAAAACGTCTTCAGAACACCCCCATCTTGTTTATTTGCGAACAATTCAGGACACCGCAAGTGTTCTTAGGACACATTCAACTTGACAGAGAACAATACGGACAGTGTCCTAAGGACACCCCCTACAAACATTCCAGGACACCGGGAGTGTTCTCAAAAACGTCTTCAGAACACCCCCATCTTGTTTATTTGCGAACATTTCAGGACACCGCAAGTGTTCTTAGGACACATTCAACTTGACAAAGAACAATACGGACAGCGTCCTCAGGACACCCCCTACGAACACTCCCCGGACACCGCGAGTGTTCTTAGAAGCGTCTTCAGAACACCCCATTTTGTTTATTTGCGAACATTTCAGGACACCGCAAGTGTTCTTAGGACAGACTTAACTTGACAGAGAACAATACAGACAGCGTCCTCAGGACACCCCCTACGAACACTCCCCGGACACCGCAAGTGTTCTTAGAAGCGTCTTCAGAACACCCCCATTTTGTTTATTTGCAAACATTTCAGGACACCGCGCGTGTTCTTAGAACACATTCAACTTGACAGAGAACAATACGGACAGCGTCCTCAGGACACCACCTACGAACACTCCCCAGACACCGCGAGTGTTCTTAGAACAGTTTCACTTTGTTTGCGAACAAAACAGACACATTTTGACTCCTTAGAACACCCCCTAGTCAGTTTATTTAGAAAATTTCAGAACACCTGTGATGTCCGCAAACAAATCGAACACAACAAAAACGTCTAACACATAAAAAACACAACTTTCATCCTATCTCACACACTCCCACCCTCCCCAAACACTCCTACACACCAACACACTCTACAAAATACACATTTTGAACAAAGTTTCACCGCGCTGTCCGGGGACGTCCGCAAATCCAATATGGCGGGCGCTACCGAAAAATCTGACGCGCTTCACGCTCCACGCCGTCCAATCAGCGAACACTTTGCATGTCCGCAAACATCACGCAAGACGATTGGCCAATCAGGACACTTTCCGCGGAGCGAACAGGGAAGTGTATCCGCAAACCGAACACAGATATCACTAGTTTTTTTTTACCTAATTTTTGGTCTTTTTAAAAAAAAAACTACTGGACGAATTTTCACCAAATTTGCAAAAGCACGCTTTCGGGACCAAGCCGCTGCTCCTGGTCCAAATTTGGTGGAAATACGTCCAGCGGTTTGGGCTGTAGACGCGAGCAAAGTTTTTTTCCCATTCAATCTATGGAGAGTGAGTATAATGTATACAAATATGAGCATATAGAGGGAAGGTAGAGTAATAAAAATAAAACTATGACAAAGTGCTGATAACCATAATGATTATCTTCATGCACAGAAAGGATTGCTCTCTTTCAAGCCTGTATCTTCCGCTATGTACATGTTTCATATATGATGTGACAGGACCCCAAGTCTACAAATATAGTACCTTTTCAATTTTTACTTCCTGACTGTTACTGTAGAAAACTATGTGGCTTAGATATGTCAGTAAAGGATAAAAAGGGAGAGCCAGCCATGTGATGTCATCAGTTATGTCATCAATGACATTTGTGATGTCATCTTTGATGTCCTCGGTGTTAGTGTTAGCAGTGCACGGTGGCGCGAGTTATGGTTGCTTAGTTTCCATAACTGTCGAATTTCAAGGGTTTTTTCACTGATTTTCATAGGTTTTTAGTAGCACAACTTAACCGTAATATCCCTGACATGTAACATAGAACATACTAACCCCCTCGTAGTGATTTTCATGTCCGCGGACTACCGCCATGTCCGCGGACACATCGAAAATCTGAGCGTGGTGAATGTAAATTTAAATAGTGTGCCCCATTTCCCCTTTGAAGTTGGCTCTGAAAAGAGCTGTTTTTTTTTTTACAGATGCTTGACAGACACCTGTTATTTTATATTTTTTTTCTTGTTTTTTTTTCTTACTTTACTTCTAAAATCTTCACATAACGTTCTCCAAAGCAACCCATACATTCCAAAATAAAAAGGCATTTCCGGTAAAAGATAAACAAATGCAATCTTCTTTAAAATTAACAGCTAAATTAACTGGCATCAATATTCTCATTGTTACAGAAGAACATACCAGCTCTAAGCATGAATGCACACATGCCTCGGTTGATGACACACCTAGCAATGTTTTGCTGAGGACAAAAAACTGAACTATTGTCCCATATTGCCCTAGGTAGTAATCCAGAAAAAATTACTTTCGCATTTGGAAGGATCTCCACTACGGCTTGAACCAAGCGTTCCAAATCAGCCAACAAAGTAGGGGCACTGACGTTGCCCAAATGGAAAGCACCATAGTGCAAAACTACCACATGCGGACTGTTCATCGTGGCCATATCCGCAAAAACTTGTACAATTCCCTGTACATTGCAATCAGGCACAGTGCTCCACACCACCTCCACTCCTTTGACATCAAAGTTCTATGCAACATGCCTGCATTCAGCGTACTGCTGTAAACCATGCACAAACATATCTCTGAGCACCAACACCCTGACTTTCTCCACTTCTGCCATCTTCACCACACACAGTCTCTTTCAACACAAATCCACAACCTCGACATCTGATTGGCTGATCCGTACAGTCTTCTTTCCATGTTGGATTTCCTGGAAAAACCCGGATTTACCACGCCCTGTCCACGAACAACCGCGGTGTCCACGGACGGCGTCCACTTTACTCTCTGTACCATTCCCTCATTGCATACAGCTAAGCAATCACACAATACGAATAACGTCCTCAGAACACCCCCATTTTGTGAATTTTCGAACATTTCAGGACAATTATCATTTCATTATTCTACATATTAACATTACAAATATTATACTTTTATCTTGTACTCTGCACACAATGCTATCTTTCTCCATTAGCAGCTCAGTATACTACATAGAATCCCATAATACAATGCTATTTATTGATATAAATGCATCGTTCAAATTCAAAGCACTAATAACGGTATGATACTTATTGCAATATCCTTGACACTTTTATCGGAACATTATAATGAAAATCCCTAGTACACAAATTCCATGAAAAGTACATACACATGTGATGTCATCAGTGATTTCATCAATGACATTTGCGATGTCATCTTTGATGTCCTGGGTATTAGTCTTAGCAGTGCATGGTGTTGGCGCGAGTTATTTTTCATAGCTTACCATAACTTGCTATTTTCAGGGGTCTTTCGGCTGTACTTAGAACCATAACGTCCTTTAAACAAACTTTTTTTAATATCACGCAAACAATATACAAACATGGTGTGCAAAAACCAACTTCTACAGATGGCTTTACACAGAATGTTGCAAAGTAAGAATTTATGCTCGTTCACAGTGAAGGTCAGCTGCTTCCATTTTTTTCTCGGGCCCCGGAGAGGCTCACGAAGCAGACTATAAGGTTGTATTGTGTTTTGACCTTGACAGACAGAGATTGTGATGAAAGACTTCTCTTGAAGGAGTGTTGCTAAAACGTAAGAGAAGATAAAGATGAAATTTCTGAAACGAAACCACTTTTACATATTATATCACTATGCAAAAGGTTGTTGGCACACGCGGAGTCGTATTTTGGGACTGCACCACTCGTAGACAATGGAAATTGAAATTGTACTGTAAGTAACCCTTTACATTACTTTATACCAAATATAATTACAATAGCGCAGCATTAAAGACCGCTGAAGTTGAACTTGTTCGTTGAAAGTGGCATAATATTTTCTACAGCGCACTATCACCGCCGAATTGATCCCCTGTCATTTAGAGGGCTCTGAAAAAGGCAGACGACACAGAGTGGGTTAATATAAATAATTTAACCGGTCTATAGGCGGTCAAGCGCTCTACTTGCTGTGCCACTTCACTGTAGCCTGTCAAGTGGCACAGTGAGTACAGCGCTTGCTTTGACATCCGTGCACAGCTTGCTAACGCAAGTTCGAATCCTGGCAAGGCTAAACTCAGCCTTTCATCCTTCCGTGGTCAATAAATGAGCACCACACACCGTGATTAATAATAAGCACCGCTTAGATACCTCACAGTTCTTAGCGCTATATGAATGGGAAAATATTATTATTTTATTATTAACATACTCTGTTGCACTATCTTCGATAGCAAATAGCTTCAGGTCCTAATAAATAAAATGATGATTTTTAATGAAGATCGGCTGGTGAGACTAATTTATGTTTTTTAAAACAGGTACCTGGCCCCGTTTTGTCTATGCCACGATTTACAGACTCCAGCAGATGGGGTCTTCAACTGCCAGGTGCAAGTCCAAATATGCAACTTCATGACCCTCACCATTTTATGGGACAATCGTCAAGGACCAATATGCCCTTACGCAGTACTAGCGGCTACAAACAACATACCAACCAATACGGTGGTCTAATGGCTCATTGTTGGAGCAACCTTCCGATTATCAGAGAGACCATTTACTGCTTTTATCATAAACCAACAGCCTATCTACCGCAAAGGAACAACGCGTGGCTCCAAATAAACTTTTGCTGATCGACAGCAGAGACAATAGCAAATCGCTGAATATTCACTAAACATTTCAAGTGAAATAAATGTACTTTACCAAATGTACAATCCTGCTGTTTACTTTTAAACCACAGTTTCATATTCCGAATTGTGGCGCACTGAGTTGTAACCTAATCTAACACTCTCTGTACCGCAAAGGAACATCGCGTTTCTCAACATGAACTTTTGCGGATCGACAACAAAGACAAATGCAAATTGCTCAATATTCTCTAAACATTTGATGTCAAATAAATGTACTTTACAACATTTACAATCTTGCTCTTTGCTTTTAAATCACAGTTTCATATTCTGAATTGTGGCGCGCTGTGTTGTGACATAATGTGTGTTGTCTTCCGGGTTCTGTGTAAAGTCGCGTAGTACTGGAGACGACTGGGCGCGTTTCATTACGCACCATGTAACGTCACGGAGAAAGGCGTGGGAATATGAATGCTTTGATAATATCAGGCTTAGTGGCGGGAGATATGATTTAGTGTCGCAAAAGCAAGTCAGCCAGGTCAATAGCGCGAGTCATAGGATTATCACATAATGTCGACGCACACCAGCCGGATTTATTGTTTCTTTAGTGGACAAAAAGTCAGTTGACGCCCCTAGGATATTGTACTATTAGCGAACAAAAGGAGTGCTCTTAAAACACTTTCACCCTGACAACGAACAATACAAACAACGTTCTCAGAACACCCCCATTTTGGAACACATTCAACTAGACAGATTACAATACGGACAACGTCCTGAGGACACCTCCAGTTTGTGTATTTACGAACAATTAAGTACACCGCGAGTGTTCATAGCTCATTTTTACTTTCCTTGCGAACAAAAATGACACATACTCCTTCCTCTAAACACCCCACCATTTAGTTTATTTACAAAATGTCAGAACAGCCGTGTTCTCCGCGGACAAATCGAACGCAACAAAAAGGTCTACCACATAAAAAAACAAAGCATTGAACCTATCTCATACTCCCCTACCCTCGCCAAACACTCTTACACACCAACAGACGGCACTAAATACAATTTTTTATCCACGTTTCACTGCGCTGTACGCGGTCGACTGCGAATACAAGATGGCGGGCGCCACAGAAAATCTGACGCGCTCCACGCCCCTCGCCGTCCAATCAGCAAACACGTCGCATGTCCGCGGACATGACGCAAGCCCATGGGCCAATCGGGGTGCTGTCCGCGGAGCGAACAGGGGAGTCCGTCCGCGAAGCGAACGCAGATATCACTAATTTTTTTGCCTTACATTTTGGTCATTTTTAAAAAAAACTACTGGACAGATTTACACCAAATTTACAAAAGCACGCTATTGGGACCAGGCCGCCGCTCCTGCTGCAAATTTGGTGTAAATCCGTCAAGCGGTTCGGGCTGTAGCCGTGCGCAAAGTTTTTTCCCATTCAGTCTATGGGGAAAAAAAAGTTTTGGGACCCCCCCTATAACTTTCCCCCCCCCAGACGAATCCTCACCAAACTTTGCAAAAAAATTCAGAGTGACCCAACTACTTTTTTTGCAAAGTTTGGTGAGGATCCGTCGAGGGAGAGCGAAGTTATAAGCCGCCCAAAAAGAGCTCTTCCTATGGAAACAGCAACTTAACCATAACTACATGGCCACTACCGTGGCCATGTAATATATATATATATATATATATCACACTTTTATAATAAATGAATATTTGATATCACACTTAGGCATATGAATATAATGTTGATCGACAATAGATAATATGACACTAGCACACTTCTTTACAATCAATGAGGAGTTAGTATAGGAAGGATAAGGTAGCAGAACATACTTTTATGGTTTCAAGGAAAGCAATGAGGGAAAAATGCAGCACAGAAATAAACTTGATATGATTTCAACAAAAGATAATATGATCACTTTTTCTTTGACAATTCCCTCCCCCCTATGCAAGATAAGGAGATGGAAGGGGAGCACACAATTCTCAGGAATACAAGATGCAATACAAATTTCCAGTTCCCCCCAGAGAGCTTAGAGGAAAACAGGTATGATTTTAAAGCAGGCAAGATCATTTTAAATGTGGTGGCAATGAAGTGAAAAATATGCTGAAATGCTTTTAATTCCCTCTAGAGGTTCAGGGTGAGTGAGAGATACTTTAAATCAGTTCAGGTCAGCCCCACCAATGATTCAGGGATGGTTATCAGGTTGAAAATGGGATTCAGTAATGGAAGCAAAAGACAGATATTTTTACACGTGGTTGAAATGAAGCAAACTGGCAATTCGCTGCACTTTTTTCCAAGTCCGTCGATCGCAGTTACGGCGGAACTATAAGGAGTAGCAAGTCAGTTTTAGGTTTGTTGGAAAGCTTAGAATCTTACCTTTAAGATGCAAGTTAAACCATGTTCCTAGCACCTACAATAATGGCAAAGTGACACTTTTACAGGTTTTTTTTACATTTTTGTTTATTTGTGTATGGTTCTACTACAAACGTAACAGAGCCTTTACAAAATTTTAAATAACAAACAAACATTACATTATATGTCTTAAAACATGTAAGAAACAACATTACATATAAAAACACATGAAAACATATCCAAGAAATGTAGATTCGCCGGACTCAGAGGAATATAGCATTACATGAGAGAAAGTAGAAATGTTATTCCTCTTTGCATCGTAAAGTGGAGAAAAACGAGTAAATTATCATTTTAATAATTCATTCTACCTTCTCTCAGTTTGCATCCCATTTATGCATATCATCAGATTACTGTAATTGTTGAGTTCTTTCTCTATTGCTTTGCAAAATCTCCCTAGAGCATAAATAAGCGGTTTATGATTTCCTTGCATCATACGAGCCCATAGGAATGGTAAACAATCAGTAAAATTGATATTGACAAAGTCCATAAAACAAACAGTTCTAAGATCTTTAAAATGCGGACAGTATAAAATCAAATGTTTTAGCGTTTCCACCTGTTCATTACATACAGGAAATCTACAACTCTTATTCGTTTTGTACAACGTATTGCTAGTCCAGGACGTAATTCTGTCTTTCGTGTAAAATAAATTAAATTTAAACCGAAGGAAGACCTTGCGTATATGATTACACGGAAATATCGTAATGTAGTCATATCTGGGTAAACGCTTTTTCGTGAACAAATGATATTCTTTAAACGATTTATAAGATCCTATCTGTCAATAGTGTTAGACCAATCCTTTTCAAATAATTTTTTTTTAGCATAGGCAGATCGATTATGGACATCCTCCACTGTTATGTTAGCATCATTCAGTATAGTATGTATCCTTGTCAAATATCGGACCATGTCAGTCGTTGGCCTTTTATCGATTGATTGTTTCATATCAATATATAGTGAATTTGGTTTAGGGTACATAATCTTTGCATAATTCGTCAGGAGTCGCCATCTCCAACGAGTAGATAAAGCTATGATACCTGACTCATGCCTTAGCACTACATTGGGTAGTGACAGTGGGAGGGACATTGCTCTCTTCAGAGCTGACCCTTGCAATTGGTCCAGTGTCACTCCCATTTCACACAGACAAATGTCTAATGAATAGAGCATCACAGTTTCGATTTTCAATGTGAGGAATTCAATCAGTGGAGTTAGTGAAAATTTGCAATATTTGGAGTATATGATTTTTAACTGTGAAGTAAGTAATTCAGTCCATTTTTTGATGGAATTATTCCCTGCTAGATAATATCCTAGATAAATGGTGTTGATATTTAGGGGTGTGATGGTTTTCATGATGTACCATTGAGCTTTCCCAGTTCTTTTCAGGACACCAAAATTCATTACAGCGGTTTTTGTTGGATTCGGAGATAAATTATGCTTAATGGCGAAGTCTTCAAATAAGCGTAACTTAGTTTGTAAACCCCCGGGAGTAGGATCGAAGTAAATAATGTCATCTGCAAAGGCAAGCCAATTTAGTTTCAAGAGCCCCGTCCTTACAGAGAACAAACACTCCTCATCCCATCTTTTGTCCAAATCAGCTAGATATAAATTAAAGAACGTGGCCGCCAGATTACAGCCTTGTTTTAGGCCTACTTCCGTGGCGATTGGATTAGTAGTGCGGCCCTCTGATGTAAGTTTAATTTTGTAGGATGTGTTAGAGTATAGAGCTCTAAACCAGTAAATTAGCACTAACGGTGTATCCCATTTCTTTAGTTTGATCCATATTAAGTTCCTGATTACCGTATCAAAAGCGGAAGACATTTCAATGAATGCAATGTACACCGGATTTGCAAATTTTTTACTTAGCTCCAGCAATGGTAAAAGCCATTATCATTGCGTTCAAGGAGGTCCCCATCCCTTTCCTAATGCCCGTTTGGCATTTGGAGTATAATTGGTGAGATTCAATACATTTTTCCAAATCATGGAGGAGAAGTCTTGCAAATAATTTTGCTTCCGTGTCAATTAAGGCGATCGGCCGATAATTCTGGGGCAAAGAGGGATCCCCTTTTTTAAAGATCGGAATGATGTTGGCCGAGATCTTGGGATACTTCCTGAATTGTGAATAGCCTGGAATTTAGATTGTAAAATTGTTGCCCATAGGTCTGGATCTGCTTTATACAAACAGGGGGGAAAACCATCCGGGCCAGCAGACTTGGAGTAATTGAGTTTGGAAATGGCCCATTTTACATCATCTATGGACCAAGTTATTTGTTGGAGATCTTGGTATCTCGGCATAGTGATGTTCATGTTTCTAAACTGATCTGGCATTCGAAATTTCTGAGAAATGTAGGAGTGCCATATGGGCTCCGATATGACATTGGTTTGTGAGAGGGAAACTAGCTTCTGATGGCTCTTGATGGTACGCCAAATCGTACCTGTATCATGGTTGGTGATGGCCCTAATAAGATTGCAATTAATTTCATTGTATCTTTAGATTTTTATGTGTTTTAGATTTTGTTTATATGTCGCCATAATACGGCTCCGCTGTTGCTGGTATCTTTCACATGATGTATATTTGTTTTTGCTTAAGGCTCTCAGGGCTTTGTTTTTTTCTCGTTTGTGATTTTTGCAGAGTGGATCAAACATATGGCGATGTGTAATAGGCATTCTCCTAATTTTACTAAAGTGTAGTAGAGCCATCTGAATTATTTCGGCGTAGATTGAATCTAAGCTGCTAATAGAGAATTTCCTTGAGATGGGGTAATTCGCGATCGCCAGTGTTATATATTCGACAAATTGTCTGCAAAGGGTATGGCTCCATCTCATGGACAAATTAGGGAGATCGATTTCACAAAGTGGGATTGAATGATCAGGTACACCAATGGAAACATTGATATTTAGTTTCCCCAAAATTTGAGCATGATCGCCATAGGGCATAAAAATAATCCTTAGCAGGACCGCTATTGATAGTAATTTATGGGTTATAAATAGAAAGTCAATTGTGGAGGATTTGGTATCTCTAGACCATGTAGTCCAGGTAGATGTCTGTTCGGGAATAATAAGCTCGAGATCCCAGTCTCTCAAAAAGCACCTCCATTTAGTGCCTCTGCTCTTGGATAAAGTGCTACCAATAGAACTTCCACGCTCGGTGGTCGTCCTGCAGTCACAGTTAAAATCACCTCCAAAGATAATTTCTGTGTTCATGTATTCATTGGTGATATATTCCAAGCAGTTCTCCACCTGGTCTAACATCGCATCAATGGATACGTTCACTGGGTTCCAATAGATAGAAATTACAATTATGTGTTGATGCTGCTTAAGGTTAGTCTGTAAGAGTAATGCACACAGGTTATTTGTTTGCCACACCATGTTGGAGGTAAACCCTAAAGCATTGTCCACAGCAATCAGAATGCCTCCAGAAGGACGGCCAACTGGGGATTGAATGGCCGGGATACAATGTGTGGTATAATTAGGCAATGTAAATACTTTTGTTTTCATAGTTTCTTGGATCATTATTATAGATGGTCGCTGATGGTCATCTAGCCTCGTATGCCATTTCAAAAGGTTCTGATAACCACATGAATTCCAAGATAGAACCGTTAAAAACGGCTACGATCTAGGCAGAGAATCATTGGATTTGAGAATGGAAGCCCTGGGCAGTGCCCACTTTGCTTAGCAGTTCATTAATAGTTCCATTTTCATCTCCCTTGATTGTGGGTAGCAAGTTGGCATGTGGATCCAAGGTGGAAATCGATGGGCAATTATATTGCACACATTTCAAATCCTCTTGTTCATTTTCCAATGAGGTTAGAAACAAGCCTTCTTCTTTTATGTTTTCCCTATTAAACCATAAGTATTTCAGTACTGCTTCTGAGGATAGGCGACATACTGCACGGTAATTATTTTCAGTAAATAATGAAACAGTTAGTATGTCCTCTGATTTAAACATCCTTAATTGTGGAATCCGACTAAATAATGCTAAAAGAAAAGAGCGATTAATACGGTTGCTCCCAAGCAGATCGCGCTTTCCTTCAAAACCTACCAAATGCTGTTTTTCTGTGATGGTTTGCGAAGTCTCCTTCGTCTGTTGGTCGCTCGTTTTAGCTTGAAATTCAAGCTGGTTGTCAGCAGAAGTAACAGATTTATAAACATTTGAGTTTAGATTAATTTCTTGATTTTCTAAGGAACTTCTGTTCGATCTTTCATAGAGTTCCTTTCTTAAGATATCTAAGATATCATGATGGGAGAGCAACAATGATGGTTGTGATTCCAAAGCTGCTCTGTGTTGGGAGGGGCCATGTAACATAGTGCCATTGGCTTCCATCACTGATGGTACATTCTGTTGCTCTAAAGTAGTTCTTCGTAGGAAGGGAGAATCTATTAAAGGTCGAGATGAGATCGCAGTTGTTTTACCTTGTCCATTAATAACTATCCCTGGTCCCACCAATATGGGGAAGTCGATTTTTGTGCTATTGGCGGGAAGACCATGGGTCGTGGATAATTCGTTAAGAGCCAAGGTTGGTGGAGTCTTGCCAATCACATTCTTGTTCTTCCAGTATGAGGGTAATGAATGATCACCTGACGAGATAGAGGCAGGGGAGCAATTGGCTTGGTCAATTATCAAGAAGTCTGGACCAATGTGATTACAAAGCTCCGCCGCTCCCTTACTCCTAGAACAGGTTTCACTGTAGGTTTTGATCATTGGGTTGGGGGGGCACCCATTAAATGCGGTGTCCTCCTGACGCATTGTACGCGTTCTGCCACATATTGGGAAATAATTAACTAAGGTCGTTTTGGTACTAGACAATTTAGGAATATTTTCTATGGTAGAGAGGTTTACCCCTTCCGTTACATTTTTGGATGGCACATGATTATTATTTTTTGTATTATTTTTCCGTTTAGATATTCGTGACGATTGAATAATCTCATTAGAGTCAGCCATAGATACTATCGTAACAGAATTCGTGGCACTGGACTCCTTCAAAGGAATTAATTTACTGGGAGATGTTTGAGTTGCTAATGTGTGTATGGCAGTGTCAGCTGTTTCGCATGAGGGATTGATGGATAAAAGTAAGGCCTCTTGGCTTTCTTTAGAAAGTTGTTGGACGTCGATGTGGTCTATATCTATGATTTCCTTTGAAGTTATGCAGGCAGGTTGAGCCACTATGTTGCTTTGCAAATTCGAGTCTACAGCCACTGTGATCTTTGATCTTTTAGCATTCCTTTTGAGAGCTCTTTGATGTAGTTTTTTGGCTCTCCGAGACATGAAGCTAGTAGGCTTTCTCTCAGGAACTTGTTCAGGAACCTTGTTAGACATTTGATCTAATGCATTAAGAAGTTGAGTTGGGCTGTCTGCGCCATTTGGAGGCATGGATGATCTTAAAGTGAGTAGCGTCATGATCTCATTCAGTCTTCCTGTGACTTCTTTTAGCTCTACTTGAGTATTTTTGCAAGTGCATGATGCTGATATTAGCAAATCTATCATAGCAGTTTGGCGGGGTGTGGAGGATAGTTCGAGACAGCACTGGGACTCTTGATTTTTCATAGTTAGGTTGCTCTCCTTTGAGATCATAGAAATTGGAACTGCATTGAGTTTTTTTAGGGTGTCAGCAGCCATAATAAAACCCTCAATGCGGTCCATCTTTGAGGACATGTGTATAAGCATGGTTTTGATCTCCTTTAGGTCAAGGTGGGTCAGGTCATGACCTTTGTCGAGGAGGTCCAAAATCTGTATCATAACAGGAAAGGAGCCCGGAGAGTGCTGACTTGGGCTCTCCTCTGGAGAAGGTGAGTGGTGAGCAATTTGAGTGGGGATCCCCCCAAGTTCTGATTGTGAAATGGTTTGTGGTGGGGAGCACTTGTTATTCATATCTTCCTCCATCTCAATACTCATATGCAAATTATTTTTTGGGATCGGTAGGTAAATTTGAGCGAAAGGACATACGTTTTTTTACTGAGTTGAATACAATTGGAGTCAGAGTGCCTATGGAGCGGCAAACCGCCCGGTCAAGTGCCTCCATCTTCTGCATTGTAGCATCAAATTGCCTTTTGTCTGATTCATAGGCCAGCGGAGAGTCGGAACAACTTCCAAAGTCATCAATGGCCTTTCGCACCTCGGGGCTAATAGAAGGGCCGGGGGAGGAAGGCATTAAGAGATCCGTGCATAAGGTATGCTTAATAGCAAGTGGAGATCCCTGCGTGTGAATGTGTGCACTCTGAGGGACCAAGGGGGACAGAGTTAAGCTTGCCTTATCAGATATCATGTCCTGGGAATCTGAGGCTGCTGGTTCGAGATAAGCAGAATTCCCCGGACAAACCAACGAGTCAATTTTCCTGACGGAAAGCGGATAAGGAGTAATTATATTGCCTTTTTGACTGCGAAGGCCATTTGCCATATTTACAGTGGCAGGAAGACAATAATGTTAGCCTTTCATATGTTAATAGAACGTGTGTGACAAAACCCAATTACCCCCGAAGCGTTACAGACTTACTTTCTTTGTTGGTGTCGTTCGCCCTGGTTATGTTAATGACGCTTTGAGGATGTAAACAATCTTGGTGTCTCTTGTTTACTTAATATAGGAAGTGTAAGGTAGGTGGCCACCAGCTGCCAGCTAACAGCTAACAGCAAGCAGCGCTACTTAGAGCGCGTACTTCGATGCGCGCGCGCAGATGCGCGCGCGAGTCAGTCTAAGTAGGCTTCTGAGTAAAGGGGCGGAGCCACCTAAATAAATACAGATATAAACAGTATTACCAGCTTATATAGGATATAAAGCATATACATTCAATACTGTTAATGTCCTTTACAATTTTAGCAGAGTAACACCATGAAAGTCCAAAAGAGGGAACGTTCGGTGTCGTAGTTCTTGTTTGAGAAGGGTTTCCTCACAGCAAACAGCGCTACTTAGAGCGCGTACTTCGATGCCCGCGCGCAGATGCGTGCGCGAGTCAGTCTAAATAGGCTTCTGGGTAAAGGGGCGGAGCCACCATGAAAGTACAAAAGAGGGAACGTTGGGTGTCGTAGTTCTTGTTTGAGAAGCATTTCCTCACAGCAAACAGCGCTACTTAGAGCGCGTACTTCGATTACAGGTTTAAAATCGGAGAATGAACACACGATTCCTATGATGCAGTTCTGGACAGGTTCAAATGTTTTGAATCAGATTATTTTAAGCTAAGAGATTGGTTTTGCACAGTTCTGGCTGAGTACTCAGACTATGAATTTGAAATAGGCCATCAGGGTCTGGTCAAGTTCGCTCTCTCTGGTACTGGTTCTGCTCACAGTGATCTGGTCTGGGTCTGCTAGCGGCACTTCACAGCGATCTGGTCCCTGGTTCTGGCAAAAGTGCTTGGCACTGCTCAGCGGTCTGGTCTCTGGTTCTGGATACAGCTCTGCTTTCTGGGTGTTTCTGGCACAGGGTTCTAGCCAGAATCAGACAGCTCAGCCTGGCTGTTTGAATAATTTGCAAATGATTTTGAGTCCTGCGGAAAAAGGATTTAGCTGGTGGTGCAGGCCTCTCTGTTTTAATTTCTGGAGTTAAGTTCTGGATCTCTGGATGTAAAGTCTGGAACCTGGATGTGAAGTCGTCCGTCAAAATGCTCCGCAAGAAAGTGTAAAGTGAATCTCTTGCCTGTCCAAGCAATCTCTTTTTATGTGTTTTGAAAGTGGGTGGGTCGGTTCATTCTGCATGCCCAACCCTCTCATGATTTGATAGGTCAAGGATTCTCTGTGATCTGATTTGAGAAGGGATAGTGTGTCAGAGTGAGTCAGAGTGTTACAGTCTATTGAAGAAGCTCCCCTTTGCTTTTACTTAGAAAATGAATTTTTCATAACTAACAGATTTCCCAGATACACACGTCGTTGAAATTACATACAAAGTTCACAGATTCATTTAAGATACACTCTCGCCCAACTCTGATCCCCCTCAGAGCCTGGGTTCACAAATGGCAACATTTTGTGCTTTTTAGTGACTTTCGCCCTATTGGTTTTTCTTCAAAATTTACACAGACCTGCACCCCTTCCCTGAGCATATTACTGGAAATTACTATGTCTCTATCCTAAACACAGTGTCTGCAATATTAATAAATAGCGGGGTTCAGTCCCAGAACACCGTACAAAGTGGAATTTGGGCTCAAATCGTGAGGGCATTTTTAATTTTCATGATCCCCAAATTGTACATTTCTGTGAGCTTAATACAAGATTTTAGAAGCATTTAACTTAAACATATATTTGCTGCAATATGAATCCACAGTCCTGTCTGGCCCGCCCCTAGGAACTGGGGGAGTCAGGGATCACATGTCTCTCCTTCCAGGCAGAGCTCTGTTTACAGTCTACACCCAAAATCAGCATACCCTATTCAATTGCAAGGGTCTACCGTGTTGGGTCCAGCAGGCTGCAGGGAAGTCCCCTCCCTCTCAATCAACAGGGCCATGTGATATCCTGCCACCTGGTATGGGTCTCTGGGGTGTTAAGAGTTCTCAGGAAAGGCCAGTCTTTTGAACTTTTAATTATATAAGACCCCCTTCTGTTCACTGCCCAGTTCTGCAAGACAGCTCTCCTGTCAGGATTTATAGAGCGCCAGCACCGGTCAGTGTCCAATGCCGGTACTGCACCTATTTTTGACAGCTGTCTTGAATTAATACATTTCAAAAGGAAAGGATTTTACTTGATAGTATATGATCCTTGCTTGACATGACATTGATGTGGATCTGTAGTAGAGTAAAGTGAAACTCTCAACCATAGTTGGATTTTTGTTTGATGGTTTCGGGCCCATGATCTTAGCAATTTTTAACATTAATAAAAATGGGTTTTGAACAGAACCATCTTTCTTTGCACTGGTGGGTGGCAGGATAGGGGACCATTTTGGTGTGCGTAAAACAGCACGGTTCTCCTGGATTCTGGCGCAAATGTGGGCTTTTCCGCCATCTTGGAATTCCTAAGCCCACAGCACCAAATGTTGCAGCATAATAGTCCAAACGTGGGTCAGGACACCCAACAGCGGTGGGACTTAGCTTAGTTAGCAGTTGTAGAGTTTTGGTGTCCAAAGTCGTGGCTATGGTCAACGTGGAAACCGTGTGGAATACACCGAACACGACATGTTTAGGAGCATACAGGGGCATACAGGGCCTTAGCTCGTGGGCTTTGGGAGGTGGGCCGGCATCCGCCTGCAGGCTCACCTGATAGGTCCATTTCGTGAGCTGGAAGCCAATCAGTGGCAGCTAAGCACATATACTGGCATCCTGCAACAAAGAGAAATCCATGTCGACCATGATGGAAGAGGCCTTGTGCAGCTTTTAAAAATGTAATATGGGCACCAATCCTCCAACGACAGGGTGCACATCAGTTGAGGGACATCACAAAATAGAAACAAATAGTTTCTCACGTAACGGGAAGATGATTGCAGCAGTATCTGTAAAATAGGATTGCCACCAGAAGGTACATGTGGAACGACCCCACAATGCCCTCATAGCCCGACCTCTAGGCAGTGATGGAATAATGTAAAGTAGTCGACGGGCATCCAGGAGAAAGCAGACCCCTCCTGCATTGCGTCTGGGAGTTAGAGGAGTGATCTGCCTGACATATAACACAGGGCATACTTTGAAGCCGCTCACGGGCACTCTGCCCCACCAAAGTGGTCAATTTCAAGACCTCCATATGGATTCTGCCGACATGGGAGAATGGTGCAAAACCTTTTTTTTTATTTCATAATTGTTTCATATGCCCCTTCTTCCATTGGATTGAGGCTGGTCTATGTGCATGTCCTGATGACAAATTGGCAGCCACATTTTTGGTAAGAGAAATGTTTCCCCGATGGAGAGTATGTGAGATGCTTAGAATTGATTACGCCATCCACTTCTTCAATGAGCTGTTTCAGGAAATTTCATCTCTTTTTGGGATTAAACATAACTGTGTGTCATTTACCACCACCAGGCAACGGCAGTGTTATGAGGATGAATGGCCTTCTGATTGCCAATTTATCCAAATTATTTGTTACGCTTAAAAAGAGTTGGATCCATTACTTGCCTTTGGCCCTTTTCAAATCAATGGACTGAGCCCTGTAAAGGCCATCACCTCTTGCCTCACAAGATAGTGATGGGGAGATGTATGCACACGCAGCTATCACCTGTGTGGAGTGCTTCCGATGCTCACCAAGCTGCGTCAATTCTAGGAGGTGAGTTCAAGTCAAACTTAACTGCACTGACAAAACCAATCAAATGTCTTTCTCAACAGATAGTGCCTCGACCAGCAGAAGAAGATGACAGTGTTCAGCCGGACTCTGCAAGCTCGTCACTGCGTCGGCTACATCAAGGGGATGTCATTTATGTGCAGAACTTTGTCCACAGGTGGATTGAGCCGCACTGTAACAGACCTTACATGGTAGGGTATGCCACTCCATTTGCAGTCAAGGTGAAAGAACTGCAGTATTGGGTGCAACTTTCTAATGTCAGCAATGCATCCCATAGAGTACTTGCTTCTATGAGTATTTTGTCTGAATGTTTTTTGTAAATTACTATATGAAAACAGGAACAATATGTGTGGTTATTTGTTGAGCATTGCAGTAGGTTGCTCACATCAGCTTTATCAATTGGTGTTCCATATATGTGTGTTGGTATGTTGTAAAGTGGATACATTGTTATTTTAGTGTTATTATTTTCTTTTTTGAGAAAATGACTTTTTCTGTTAATGTCACACACTTTATTTCTCCTTCATTCAGTATGCTGAAGTTGTGCTACAGGTCTCACTGTAATAAGTTCCTTTTTAATCGTTGCTATGGGTTATGTTTGGGATATTTTTATATTTGAACAGTGAGTTTATATGGCAAGGACACATAAAGGGGGGAGTAGAATATAGGAATGTGTAAATAGGGATTTCTTTGACTCTACAACACCTACTGTTGATTTTATGACTACTGTAGTAAAAATTAAAAGAACATGCACACTGAACACAACCATGTGGCAATTGAAATTGCGTCTTAAAATAGGATTAGATGAAGAAAATGAATATGCTCAATAAAAAGGAGTTGTTTGTGATACCAAGACAAAGGTGTTCTTCGCCTCCCTTCTGATGCCAGGGGTCCAGGCTGCAGCAAAGGCTAAATGGTTGCAGATTGTGATGTGGGTGAAGATCCAGCTGGAAAATAATATTGAACAAGTCTGAATGCTATCAAGAGTGAATTAAGGCCGATCCGGTTGATGACACTCCAGAACCGTTCTGGATCTTCTGACACCAATGTAAAGAAATTTGACTTTCTTTCTGTACATACGCCCCCCAAATGATGCAGAAAGTGGTCCTTGACACATATTATAGGGGCTCTGCACAAGTTGAAGACTGATATGGAAAGTGAAGCAGGGATGCATGCTGAAGATTGACTTGCCATGTTATTCTCCCAGGCACTAACATGGCTCGGACCATTGGTGAACATATCAGTCCCGATCTTGGTGCTCCTGTTGATGTTGTTCTGGATGTGCCAAATTACACTTCAATGCTGTGCCAAGACTATCCTGAACAGTCCACTGGTGATGCAGGAACATCTCTCCCGAGTATGAAGATATTCATCTTGATATTTTATTTGTATCGCGCTCATACACAAGTGTTTCAGAGCGTGACGAGGCATGGGAGGGGAACAAGGGAGAACAAAAACAACAATCTTACGAGGCTGAGTGACATTGAGAACACACAATTGCAGCACGGGAGCGTGAGAGGGGTAAGTGCACGGGAGGGGTGGAGAGGTGTAAAGTGCTGAGTAAAAATAAGAATAAATTAAAAAGACATTAATAAATAAATAAACAACAAAGGCAACAAACTGGTAGTGCAGCCAGCAATTGGCACATGCTAGGAAAAAGGCAATAATAAGTGCAGAAAAAGAAAAAGGGGGGAACTGTAGGGTTACAGATACAGACCCCAGTGCAAGGGATTGCCTGGAGGAAGTGCGAGCGTGTGGCAGGGTGAACAGGTACCTGGGCCCTAAAGACAGAGGGAGACCAGGTGCACAATGCCGAGACAGAACAGATCAACAGGGGAGAGGAGGAGAGTAGGCAGAAGCATAGAGGAAGGTCTTGAGGTGCTTCTGGAACCAGAGATGTTTCTCCTCAAGTTTCAGAGTGGCGGGGAGGCTGTTCCAGAGGGAGACGCCAGCCGAAGACAGAGATTTACCCCAGCTAATTTCTTAGACAAACGACTGACCCTGATGGAGTTAGAGGAGGAAGAGAAAAGGGCTCAGGAGGGAAGATATGTATGGAGAGACAGCTGAAGGTATTTTGGACCCTTGCCCCCGAAAGCCTTGTGGACATTGCAAAGGTTCTTTAATTCTTGCTATCACTGGGAGCCAGTGAAGAGATTTCAGGGCTGGAGAGATAAGGTCCCATGGCTTGAGACAAGGACAAGTCTTGCAGTCCTGTTTTGGATAAGTTGCAAAGGACAGAGACTAGAAGCAGGTAGATTTAGAAAGAGGCTGGTTCAGACAGAGTCCCCAAAGAAGCCCTGTATGGTCATAATTGAATGACCAATAGATGCCCTGTGGACCCCGACTTGGCCCCAACCAGACCCAGAGAATTATACAGAGCACTGGGTGGATTTAGTGGGTGATGGGGTTGCAATTACCTCACATGTACTCGAGTATGCCTGAGATGGGGAAAGCTTATGTCTCATGAGTAGGGGTGGGACCCTAATGATGAAGTGGATAGGAGGAGAGAGATGGAGAGATTAGTTAATGATTCACAAAGTTAAAACATGGTGTTTGCTTTTACTCTGCGGTAGTAGACTTATAATACTCTATCGCCATTTCCGTTTTGTATACAAGCTCTTGCTCTTCTCACAAAAGGTTGCACCTTGCCTTTTTTGCTAGAGGGTTGTCATTGCTTGGTCTGGTTGTTGGAAGTTTACCCAACACAATCTCCTTACAAGTAATCTTCCTTTCTATAGATTACATTCACGTTGTTTGAATATTGTGGGCTTTTTGCTATGGCAATGCTGGTTACAATATTCTTCAACTCGGTCTCTATTAATTGAGAGTTCCAACCAAAATGCTTTGATTCCGCAGTTCGGTGTTCAAAACCTTTTTCATTTGTTCAAATATTGTTCCCTTTTTACTTTTACAATGGTGGTTACAATATACTTCAACTCGGTCTCTCTTAACATGAGAGTTGCACCAAAAATGCTTTGATTTAGCAGTTCACTATTCAAAAGCTTTTTCCCTTTGAGCTAGTTGTCTATTCCGGAGGCCAACTCACCCGTATTTCCTTGCATCTCCATTGTGCCAACTGCTTCAGATTTCCCTGGCACCTGACAGCCCCAGCAAAGACTCCCGCTGCTCGTGCCTCCTTTTTGACTTCTGCCTCTGAAAAAAAGGGAGCTTTCAATGATCTGCCCATACTCTGGTGAACACCACCCACTGCAGTAGAATTCAGAATGGGGAGAGCTTTTCTCTCCTTCGGAACAGTCAGTTTAAGCACCACTTTCCACTGCGCATCCTCTGAATTTGTCAGGTTTCTCGACTTCTGCCTCTCCCTCAACACAGCGTCCTGCTTGCAATACAGTGGTAGCTCCATCTTCTACTTCTTCCGCCTGCTTCTGTTGATCCCACTGCTTCTCACTAATAGCACGCCCATGAAGAGCCTTTTAATGTCTAAAGGACCCACTCAGGTGTGGGTCATTACAACCGCTAGACTGAACATGACAGTTTTGCAACTCTGAGCCCCTCTTCCTCATCTCTGTACTAAGATAATTATGGGACTTGAAGTGCACACATGTTCTAGTCATTTTAAAATGATTTACTTCACTCTGTTTTAATAACTAATAGAATGCACTTTGAGGGTAAGCTTTTAAAGGAATGAATGGTTGGTTTTTGTAGAATTATAACTATCAGAAGTAGTTGTATAATATATCATCCCAATATGTACCATAAGGGTTTTGATGACTGACATTCTAGGACATTTTGGGAGGGGACAAGAGGATGAATACTGCATATCTCCTAACAGAGTCATCACTTTCTCTTGATGACCTTCTCCTCCCATGTGATCCACCCGGCAAATACCACCCCCAGGGTTTGGATCAGGCAGTGGCTGCCTTGCCCTCGTCACCTGGGAGGAGACTTTGGGCTGGAATTAATTCTGTGAGGACTGGGTAGGATTCATCACAAAACATAACTATGCTATTGCTATTGTGACATTTTATGGTGCATTAGGACACATTTAAGGCATTATGGGCATTCAGTTACAGGACACTTGAAAATAAATTAAGTTGTGATGAAGTCTATTGAGCTGACTGATAGGGCTGGGTACCTGACCATGCTAGTGGATGATGGGCAAGGAATTTTTGTATGGGGAGCTGCCCTTATCATGCACATCCATAACACTATTGACCACTGAAATTCAGCATTGTATGGGGAAGGTTGGATGTTCCTTTCCATTTTCTTCAGTGCAACACCAGATGGCAAAAGTGGTCAAGTATTATGATATTATCAATTTAGTAAACAGCACCCCACAGACACTGACAGTGTACAGGAACCCAGTAGTGTCTCATATCTTGGAGATGAGTTTGTATGTACATGCATTGGAAGGACCATGGTTCTATTTCAAGATGGAGTGCCAAATTAGACACAGGTGATCGTAGTACAGAAATTAGACAAAGTGAATCTGTGATCACATAATTTGTCAACACAGCTGTGAACCCTGATAGTTAGTCCCAAATAACACCCCCTTCGCCAAGATATATAAGCACTGATGCACAAGAGAGGGGAGTGGATGTTTTGAGTTTACAGTGAGTTTGTAATTTGAGTGAGAATTGGGAGAAAGGGGTTTGAGGGAGAGAGGCAGGAGTGGAGGAGACAAGAGAAAAGAGGAGATGAATGTTCATTAGTATGCCGAAGAAGAATACCTCAGGATGGATGTAGCTGGAGGAGAGAATTAAACATTGGCAAACAGAGACTATTGTAAGGTGGCAGGAGGTGAACCTTAGTAGGTTGGAAGTGGAGAGTATCAAGCAGTGGCAGGAGAATAAAACACGGCAGTGCCCATACGTGACAATCAGGAGGTGGCAGATGGATAAGATCAGGAGGTCATAGTAAATAAACCTAAGGAGGAGGCTGGTGTGCAGGAGGATCCGGGACTAGTTCACTACTAGACAAAGTGAGTGAGATGGAATGAGTGAGGAAGCTTCATCTAAGGATGGGGGGCTGATTAGAAGAATCTGAATTCATGGTGGGAGGAGGAATATTCACGTGGTGTGGCCCTGAGGAAATACATGGCCAGAATAGGTATAGAGAGGAGATTTTGAGAGTAGAAATCAGGGCCATAGTGATCAGAGATGATAAGCGATTATAAGCCCCTCATAAGCTCCTCTTAGGAAACTGGGTCCTGCAATCTTTGTTGTCACTAAATGCCAGAAAAGCACTGTCTGTTACTATGGATAGTAAAAGGGACACAATGGTCCTCATTACAACCCTGGCGGCAGCCGTGCCTGTAAAGCAGGCACGGCTGCCGCTGGAGTTGCATTTTCTCTGGCCCCTGGCAATGGGGATGTACAGGGACATTTCAACGTTAGCGGACCCTGTATGTCCCCATTGCCAGGGGCTGGAATCCATTACTCCCCATTCCCATTGAGCCCAATAGGGTTCAATGAGAATGGGGAGGTCGGATGCACCAGCACTGTTTATAACGGTGCCGGGGCATCCGACATGCTGTGCTCGCGGGTGCCTTTCTGCCCGCCAGGTCCGACCTGGTGGGCAGAAAGGCACCCGCGAGCACAACTCATAGTTTGCTGGTCCGGGAACTACGGTACCGGCATGCTTACCGGTACCATAGTTCCCGGACCAGCAAACTTATAATGAGGAATGACATCAACAGAATCTACACGAGCAAGTAGAGAGAAGACAAGTAGGAGAACTTTTGGGAAAATAACCACAAAGACTGTGCATGCCAGAGGACAGCACAGATTTTTAAGACCTTAATAAGGAAACCTTTTAATTGGTGAAAGTATCAATGACTATCCAGATATTTTTGCTTTGATTTAGTTTTGCCCGCGTTTTCCTATAATTTGTGGTTTGTCTCATTTGTGGCCCTCATTTGCCTATATGATGAAGTGCAATGTGGATTATATATCTGCTATCTCTTTAACAATTAAATAAGTCACTAGTAAACATATTATTCAAGAGTCATCCTTCCATTTTAATCACTCATTGGTGAACCAGTAAAAGGGAATTACATTATTTAACTTTTTATACTTAATGCTGAATTATGAAATTCATGAGTTGGAATTAGGATGAAATTGATAATTGTACTTATGGCACTGTGGGCCTCATTCATGGAATTATCTGCATATAAAGTCGTGACTTTGCGTGCCATTCTTTTTGACGAAACCCCATTTGTAGATTCATGGAATCGACTGTGCAGGACTTTTCTGTAGTCTGTGGGGACATCGCACCGGCACGGCACGTCTCTACGAGCGGTCGTGTAACTTGCGGGATACACCTCGCAGAGCATGGGTGTGTCTTGCGCACAGACCAGAGTTTTGTTCAAAACTCACAAAATGGGGAGGAACAGGGAAAATATGGGTGTTACGAGGGATTGCTTGTGCGAGCCGATCGCACGTCCCACATTTGCGCAGATAAAATCGTATTCATGGATCCAACCACGCAACCTCACATTGGGGAAATGACCACCCAAAGCTCTTGATGTAACCACCACCCAAAGGCAGGCGTACAGACACTTGCACGTAGGATTCAACGTGCAGAGGTTAGATTGCATGGTGGATTTAGGGGTGCATTGCCTTTGCAGGATATCTGCATCCTTTTCCATTAATCAGGCCCTACATCACTTCGAAAAAGAAAGCTACCTAGCATCCTTTTGTCAAATCCCACCTACATGCCTGGAAAATACCATGACACCTAATATGTTCCCTCAATGACACGTGCTTCCTAGCTGGGTTCACGCCATTTAAAACCCACATACAGAAAAAACATGTTTGGCTGCCCTGAGGAAGTATTATGTGCTTAATTTTGGTTTTAGGACAGGTATTTGCAACATGTGACTGTCCAGAGCTTATTGACTGTGACTCCCATGATCCCTCATCATTGACTATGTTGACTTGGGCTGATGGGAGTTGTATGCAGAACCATATGGGGAGCCAAAGGTTGCAGACCCTTGCCTTGAGACCTACGCAAACGTTCTAAATGTGGGAGGTGGGGCAATATTGTGTCCCAAGTACCAGGCTACATGGCCAAGTCTTTGTTTGACTGTTGCTGTTTGGAACAAAGGGGAATTAACAATCAACTAATAAATGGCGTCCCTGCATAGTGTGTCAGGGGGTGCTTTTTAGTGGAGAATAATGTTGTTCCCTTCATTGGTGGAATGTGTTTTTTTGTTCTAAGAGGGTGCCCTGGAAATGTCCGGGTTACCCAAATGCTGAAGGCAAGAGAAGAATTAAGGACTAAAAACTAACAAGCAGGAATATGTAGGATCTATAGAGTGGGGCGTCCCTTCTTACCTGCTCCTGTCTGTGAGAAACCTCAGATCCTGGGGATCTGCTGTTGGCTTGCAACCGCACCTTGTCATGTAGTATCGGACAGTAGGCTTTATAATATGATGTCTTGCGTGTTTGAAAACATAGACGCACACATCGGGCCTCATTACACGGATGGCGTTAAGGGTTTACCGGTACTGGTATTTTACCGGTACCTGTAAATCCTTACCGCCTTACTACGAGGTTCCTTTGCGGGTTGGGGAATTTAACGCCTGCTATTTGCAGGCGGTAAAAACCAACCCGCAAAGGGACCAGGGAGCTAATTACGGTACCGCAATTTGCGGTACCATAATTAGCGCCTTCCCCATTCCCATAGAGCCCTATGGGGCAAAAATGGGAATGGGGAAGGGCAATGGTGGAAGGGGGAATTACCGTCCCGCCAACCTTGGAATAGGGCGGTAATTCCCCTTTCCATCAAGGTGGTGCCGGAATTTTACCGGAATGAACCATGGCGCTAATAGCGCCATGGTTCACCGCCATCCGTGTAATGAGGTCCATCCACTTTAATTTTGGCATATGAATTGTAGACACATTGGGCCTCATTACGAGGTTGGAGTTAAGGGATTACTGTCTCCGGTAAGAGCACCGGTGCAGGTAATCCCTTACCTCCCTACTACAAGTTCCCTTTGCGGGTCCTTCCTTAACGCCTGGTTTTTGCAGGCGTTAAGGACGGGACCCGCAAAGGGACTCAAGAGCTAATAACGGTACCGCAATTTGCAGTACCGTTATTAACACCTTCCCCATTCCCATTGAGCCCTATGGGGGCTGAAATGGAAATGGGGAATGGCCCTGGTGAATGGGGAATTACCGGTCCCTCCGACCTCGGAATGGACCGGTAATTGCTCCATTCACCAGGGCGGAGTCAGAAGGGTTTTGGTGGCAGCCATGGAGCTAATAGCTCCATGGCTACCTCCAATCTCGAAATGAGGCCCAATTGTAAATGAACTGCATAAGATTTTATGAAAATAGCCATTATAAAGGCTGCAGTATTTATGATTTGGCCGTGCACTAGCAAGACCTTTTCTGATGGGACTATTTTTGTAACACTGCCAGAGATCCAGACACAAATGTCAAAGGACCATCCAGGGAATTGTGGTGGGAAGTGGCCTACTACCCTTTGGAGCGCTCTAGAACATGAATAGCCCCGTGTGGGGGGCCTAGGCGAGCCCCCTTATAGGCACGTGGTTATCGTTTTTTTTTTCTTTTTCTAATTATTGCATATATATACTGGGAAATAGAAAATAATAACTTTGTATTTCTAGCGTGAGAACAAACATTCTATATATTTAGAAAGAGAAGTGCTATTCTTCAAACAAATTGGTCTTGTACAGGAGCTCATGATGGGCAATAGATGCATGTGATCATGATCATGAATGCTTAGTGCAGTAAAGCCCTAAAACGTGTGAAGACATGGAACACATTGAAATGAAATGGAAACTTTAATTGTCGGTTTTGTAAAATTCGTATTACAATTAAATCTTAAATCAAATTTTAAAAAAGTGCTTTTCTTTGCAATGCCAGTGAGCAACCTTGCACTAGGCTCGCAAAGCTGCACTAAAAATAGAATAAAAAGACGTTTATTGTTTGCGGAGCACAACTCCAAAAAGACAATTTAATACAATGGTGCTGGATGCGTCACGTCAAATGTTAGTATGTGGGCATTGGAAGATGTCAAGAGGGCATTGTGTTGATGGGGAAAAGGGTAACACAGTGTGAGGCCCCTCTGTGTGACACACAATTATTCTAGAGTCATTAGATGTTTCAAGTGGTGACCCAGGTCTCTCTGTGAGAGTATGTTGAACAACATTAATCCTTCTATAAAACCAGGGCTCAAGTCAAGGGTACACTTTTTTCAAAGGGTGGACTCAGTCCCCACACCTAAAATGAGGAACATTAACGGGGTAATTCTTGGAATAAATGTGTGCCGAAAAGGGGAGCACAAGCGTGAAAATCGCAGCGCACGCATGCCAAAGCCGTGTGTGCAGCCGTTGATCGATTCATGGAATGCGCTGCGCTAGTAAAAGCTGGGATGTGCGCCAAATCCGTGGGTTGCGCACGCGGGCGCACACGTCACTAAACGGCGTGCGCTACACACACACATGGAAAGCGCACATAGTGTAGCGCACACAAGAAAAGTGGGCGGAACATAGGGCGTAACACGAGGAATAGGGAACAACGCGTGAAAATGTGGGCGTTACGGGGGAAGTACAGGAGGTAAATGCTCACAACGCCCACACGCGTGCTAACAACATGGAATCGAACAGGGGAAAGGTGTGTGCCAAAAAAGATGCGCTAATCCGGAAACACGTACTCCAGCAGGAAGCAGGCGTAAGTGGCCCCGCGCAGTATAAATGTTCACGCAAACAACAAACTAGCTTAGACGCTACAATGAATATACCGTTCCTCGCAGAAGTGGTCGTGGGACACCGCAGGAGGAGGATAGCCAGGCCCGGCATTTTGTTACCCAGGAACAGCCATTTTGGGATGCCTGACGACCAGGTGTATGGGAGGTTCAGGTTTCCACCACACATAATCCTAGACCTGGTGAGGGAGTCGGAGGATGACCTCACATCACCCACCCTGCGCTCGCAAGCACTGAGCCCCTTGGAAAAGGTGCTCAATGTACTGCACTTCTTGGCTACTGGTTCAATTCAGCAGACAAGTGCCATAGTGGGGGGTGTGTCACAGGCCACGCAGTCACGCTGCCTACACCAGGTGTTGGCCATCATGACTGCACGCCCCTCAGTCCGCAGGCACATGTACCTGCCCAGGACACCTGCAGAAAGGCAGGTTGTTGTCCAAAAATTTTACGGGGTGGCACACTTCCCCAAAGTCCTAGGTGCCATTGATTGCACCCATGTGGCTCTACATCCACCCAGTGCCACACTGAGCATATCTATCGGACCGCAAGCACTGTCATTCCATCAACGTGTAGGTTGCATGTGATGCCAAGGGCATCATCACCTAGTATATGACAACTATCCAGGGTCCAGCTTGATAGTTTCATATTCAGAATGTCACCTCTAAACCGGGACCTGGAAGCTGGCCAGCATGACGACACATGGCTAATTGGTGAGTATAAATGCCTCTGCACATGCATGCATGAAAGAAACTGAGAAATGGGAAAACCCCACTAATGACAACCATTATCACCTCCCCAGGGGAAAGTGCCTACCCTCTGAGCACCTACACGATGACGCCAATTTGGAACCCCACCACACCACCCGAGGAAAGATACAACAGAGCCCATATTGCAACCCGGGGCATAGTGGAGAGCACATTCGGAATGCTCAAGTCACATTTTCGCTGCCTTGACCAATCTGGTAGTCAGCTGCTATATGTGCTCCCAGTAGTGTGCAGGATCATAGTGGCAGCATGTGTCCTGCACAACGTTGCAACCAAGCGGGGCATGCCGGTGGACATGGTGGTGCCCCCACATCCCCAACCACATGCACTGCCACTGCACATGGGAGGTCAGAGGCACGTGGTGAGCAGCCCGGGCCAAGCTTGTGGCAAATTACTTCACCTAAAATCCCACCCCTGCGGAGTGCACACAGGCCTGGCACATACCAGCTCACAATCAATGATGATGACAAAAGGGACAGTCAACTGTCACAACCATACCATCCAGAGATTGTTCACCTGGAAGTGCTACATTGTGTGCATCCCTAGCTACTCAAAGACACCCAATGCTGTGTCACAAAAAGGCACACATTCATGCAGCATGAATGATTACCCCCTTGTAAAATACCACATCAAAATAGTGGCATGTCACCCAACACCTCCCCAACACACCATGGCATGGCATGCAATGTGAAAGCAACCAAATTAATGCATAACACATGACACAAGTGTCACAAAGTGCACTGTCCTAAATGGAACAAGACAATTTGCTCTCAATAATGAATAAAAAAACAACACACATGAACAAATACTTACCAGCAAGAGAAAACATCAATACATGTTCAAACAATGGCAATATATGAGAATTAAAAATCGAAGTAGTGCAAGTGTCACAACCTCACTAAGGCAGCACATCGACCCATTCCATCTGCAGACTGTTGGTGGTAGACAAAAGTTTCAGTGTACTGCATACAACATGAACTGCATCTGCAAAGTAGATGGGCCTGTTAAGACATGAAGAAGGTACATGTGTATAAGGAAAAAGTCATGGATGTAGAACCATACATAAATCCACCATGCGGTGGAGATTTCTACAACAATACCCATTAGGGATGTACACACAGTTTTGACTACAGACTGTCCACACAATTTATGGGAGCCCAATGTCACTGTGTAAGTTACTGTCACTTGGTCACACCCTTTGCAAGCCCATGGAAAGGGGAAGCAGGAGGGGTGTGTGTGTCAGGAACCCAAGCATCTAACCCAAAGATAGGAGAAGCCTGCATGTGCCCAGCTGGAATGGATGCCTACGAAAGCCACACAAATCAAGACACTGTTTAAAAAAAAATATATATATATCAAAAATGGCCATGTGTGGACCAGGGGGGGGCATCCAGGAGGGACGAGGTACAGGGTTCACCCCAACACCCACATGCGTGGATGTTGAGAAAAAACAAAAGTACCTCCATGGGCTCATGGCCTGCACGGCTACGCTACAGTGGGAGAACTGCCGTTTCTGTCATCACCCTCTGGTGGTACATTAGAAGGTGGCCGTGATATGGGAGGCAGAACACGCAAGGCCCTGGCTTGCTCCTCCATGGCAGCAAGCATGCAGGTCTGAAAGGTTTGGTTCTGCAACATGATGGTATGGAGATCCCCATGCAGCACCTCACGGGTAGCACGCATTTCTGCCTGCATGGCCTCGTGTGATTACCGGATCTCCTGACGGGTTGCGTGGAGCTCAGCTGAGAGTGTGCTTGTCAGCTGCTCCAGCTGCTGTTCTGACCTTGTACTCCGGGACACCTCAAGTTCAACCAGAGTATTTCTGAGGGAGCTGTGTTCCTCAGGGCTTCCCTGTGGGCTTGTGACTCTACAGATATGGCTGTGCGCAGAGTCTCCAGTCCAGCCTGTCGCTCCCTGTCGATGCCAACATGTCCTCCCTGTGTGAGTGGCAAATGGACTCTCTTGCCTGCTGCTGGAGCTCCATCTGCCTTTCATGGGGGAGAAGGGAAGTGGCTACCCTATCCATTGCCTTAGCCATCATTTCACACGATGCCCCCTGTTGCGCTGCTATAGTGTACATGGAGTTCTCCCACACAGTATTGCCTGGTGGCGCACAGCCACCGCGTTGGCGGGCACCACACCTGTCTGGGGCAAGGTGATGTGCTGGCACTGCCTGAGGCTGCAGGACTGCATTCCTCCTTTGATCTGCTGGCCCATGAACAGGAGCAAATATTGTGGAGTGTGACCCTGCATCCCTAACCGCCACAGGTGGACTTTCCATCACTGAATGCCCCATAGAGGGGTTTACCCCGGTGCAGGTGGGTTGGACAGAACAGCATCCCTGCCAGAAACACTCACCTGCGATGGCACATATGTCTCAATGTCCGATTCAGCACCTGATTCATAGAGGTCTCCAGAGGTGTACCCAGAGACACCCATGGACAGTATGGTTGGTAGGAGTAATGGGTTTTCACCCACCACCACCCCACATCCTCCACTGGTGCCCGGTTGTGGCTGTGAGTCCTCCTAGGTCTGCACCATCTCCTCCTCCTCAACAGCATCAAGTGTCTCATCACCTGCAAAAACAAAAAAGAAGAGTAATGAAAACAGGCATGCACACCATAGCCCACACACATAGGCATGACGAGGCAGACATCCATTACATAAATGACACATGTCACACATGACAATAACTCTGGCATGCATGCACTGTCAATGAGTTGGAAGGGGAGGCAAAAACCAGACACTGAGGACTCCAAGATGGAAAACCAACACATGTGCTGCATGCCGGATAGCACTTGCATCACACATTAGCCTGTGAGTGGCATGGACAATCCACTTGACACATGCCAGCACACAGATGGCACGTAACATAGCCATGGCAGATTTGACAAAGACACCCAGATGGTAGCAAATCAGTACTGGCACCCATCCATGTGAGATGGACATCATGAAATAAAACATGGAAAATAGTGTGACAAAACACGCATATGCCACACGCTGCAACAAAGCCAGTGTTCACTCAAGCACTGATGGCAGGCACATGGATACATCAATGGTTGGTCACTTCGACATGAGAGGATACAATTGTCATGTTCAACATTCAAACTGGGCGCCAAAATGATTGTGTGCAGGCCATGTGTAGGTGCACATTACTCAATCAGCCTGACTGTTCAAATCTTTCCCATAATAAGTCAAGAAATGTGGCCCATTGTGCGGTGTAATCTATGACTGAAGTATGTCACATTTGGGACAGTAGGCCACAAAAATGTCTGGTAAAAATGCTAATCATTTCATCAATCAGGCTGAATGAACAGGAACACAGTATGAACAATGTTGTGGCAAGAGGACAGCATAGGGCAAGTGCATTAATCATGTGCAAAAAGTCAACTGTGGTCAGAAGGGATACTGTGATACGGAAACACAAGGCCGGGTAATGGTTTTGAGGGACCACATGGGTGACCCATAGCAGTCATGACTAGACAGCCTCACCTGGCACTCAATCAGAACACATCACCCAAGCAACATACACATGGATTGCACACACATGCATGGTCACTCACCGGACAATGCTTCAAGATCTGGTAGGTCTCCCATGCCTTGGATCTGATCCTCTGTGATGAATGCTCCAGTGATAGACTTACGTGCAGTGAGTTCTTCCTCCTCTGGTGGAGACCCACTGCCAGCCACCAGAGTAGAGGCATGATTTGAAGCCAGCTTGTTCTTTGCTCTGCGTTTCAGGTCATTCCAGCGCTTAGAGCAATCATCAGCTGTGCGCTTCACAAATCCAAGGGAACTACACATAGCCCACAAGTGCATCTAGTTCTGCATCATTGAAACTAGGCTTCCTTGATGTGCCGGAGTGAGTAGCCGTGTCTGGGGTCCCAGCCTGTACCGCAAGAGCACCCTTCTTCCTCTTGGAAGGTGGTGCGGACCCTGAGTGGCTTATGCCGCTCTGGTTGGTAGGGGCAGAAGCGCAGGTGGACTGGGCACTGGAAGAAGCCAAAGGCACGATGACCAAAGGTCTCACTGCAGGTATTGGCTGCTGGGTGATGTTGGCAGGACCAACCTCGGTGTGATGGACTTGGACCGATACTGTCCCGGCTGGGACACTCAGAGCTGGGGTGGATTGAGCTGCAGCTGCCCCTGCAGCCTCCTCACCCTGGCTACTTGGGGCAGCAGATGACATTGCTGCCCCAGATCCACATGGCCTGGTGACAGCAACTTTCGCCGCCACATGTGGCTTAGACTTGGTGACACGGAAGTCAGCCTGGGAGTCATCCTGAGCCGGTTCTGTTGACAATATGGGCCGGTTTAACAAGGGCTGAGCTGGGATGGTGTCAGCTACATCTCCCTGAACCATTGGGGGGCATAGGTGTCCCTGATTGGTCCTCCACACACTGGCCTCTTGGGCCAACCTGCACATCCTGGCCACGTCCCCTACCGCACCCACCTCTTTGAGGTTGGCCTCCTTTGCCTCCCTTACTGCTTGGTCGCCTCCCAACCATAGCACTGATGTTGTTGTGCATATGGGAGTTGCAATAAACAATTGTCCTGGGCAATTGGGGTGAAAAGGGGTAGGGTACTAGATGGAATTCATACCCTAGTGCTCTAGCAAGGCTGTCTGTGACCCCAGGGGGAAGATGACGGGTCACGCAACGCACAGGCACCCCGAAAACAATATTTTACATGCACGCAACCCCTGGTAGACCACGTGCATGCACAAATGAACCCACACTACGCTGTGGCACCCAGAAACACAATAATAAGCGTACACGTGGTACACGCAGCCTACAATGACCTCTGAATGAGTATGCGACACACGGGGGCAACCACAGTTGGAAAATACGTGCGTGACTCACCGTCTGCCTGGAAAAATAACGTGAAAAAGACGCATGTGTGCGCGTTGGCAACACCCCCACCAAAAGAAGAATGGAACGCTGTCTGAGTAAACAGGGAGTACAAACTGGAACCGTTGTGAAGTTATCGCGTGTGAACCAACAAGAAGTACAAAAAGCACCCGCCCGCTCTCCACAAAAAGCACGTACAAGAAAATGGCATCATACGCGTACCTTTTAACCCAGCCCACACATGCAAAGTCACTTACGCGCGTACGCGCTAAGGCCCTTTCCTCCAATTGCACACAGTGACACCCGGACGTGCAGTTTTTGCATGTGTACAATCAACATGCACTCGTGTTGAGGGAAACAACCTTGTGCGTCATGTCACAGACTCGCTTACGCGCTAAGGGCCTTTCCTCTAATTACATGCTGACGTGCAGTTTTTTCATGTGCCAAATCACTCCGTATCAAGCTGGCCACGCGACAAAACATGGAAGACCACATTCCAGCCCAGAAGGCCATTTTCCTGCTCCCCAGAGCCCCGAGCAGCCTCCCATGAGCCATCTGCTGCCTGCCTGCCTGCCTGCTGCCACCATGCCCTGCCATTTGGTGCCTGCACATCTGCCATCTGCAGGGGTCCCGTTGCAGTGACCACCCCTGCTGGAACAGAAGACTCCAAACTGGTGTTCCATCACTCCACAGCCCAGCCCCATGACCCAGTTGCCCACCCACACCTGCCTCGGGGGTTGCCATGTCCAACACTACACCTTCCGGCACCAGAGGCAACCCCCAGCCAGAGAAGCAGAGGGCTGCCAGCTTCACTTCCAAAGAAGTTGGCATCCTGGTGGAGCGAGTCCTGGGGCATTATGATGCCCTCTTCACACCATCACGCGCCGACAAGGAAGGACGGAGGAGGATCTGGATGGACATAATGGGTGCCATCAACACGGAGGGGGTGGCACCCCGAGACCTGAAACACATCCAGAAGCGCTGGGAGGACTACAAGTCCAGGACCCTCAAGAAGGCCTGGCGCCTCTAAAAGGCAGAGGATGCAGTGGGGCGCCGGGGCCATCTTACCAACCAGCAGATAAGGGTCCTGAAAGGGCATTCGCTCAGTGCTTTGCCACCAGATCCTCAGGATGCAGTCCCGTCTGGAGTCGAGCAGTAAGTGGCCATGCATTTCTGTGTGAAACAGGGCATGTTGCAGTGTGCTGGTAGTCAGCTACTTGCCTGTATGTGTGACACTGGCCATGTATGGATGTGTGTGTGCAGGCACATCATGGTGCTGCATGTGAGACCAGTCATGCATGAACCACATTGATGGTGCATGTGTTACATTGCTACATGCGGGGCAACATGCGGAATGCACACATTAATGCATGCCTGTCTCTGTTGTTGGACATGGATGGGGTGTGAGAGATGGGTGCTGCTGTGAAGGACATGTATGGTGTACATGTCTATGTGTCTGAGTAGTGTGTGTGTGACTTGTAAATGCCATGGATGAATGACACATGTCCGTGACTATGTTGCGATTCACTGAGGCAGCTTAGTCATCCTTGTCTCCACTGTGTCTGGGGTGTAATGGCAAGATGGATGTAAGTACGGTGATGTGTGTGCATGTGATCAGTATGATCCGTGATGCATGTGCGTTTCCAACCACCATCGTATGTTTGAACAGTTCTTTGGACATGAATGCGAATATTCTTTGCCTGCGCCATGCCTGTTACTGCATGTGTGTTGCCTGCACTGACCCATGTGTTGTGGAGGTGCATGATGGAAGTGACGTTTGACAGTGCCACTCATGTGCTATTGCTTCCTGTCTAGGGGACTATTGTACAGTACCCTGATACTTGTGTTCTATGTCTCCCACTACACAGCGGCGAGTGAAGAAGAGGGCGGAGACGGCGCTGTGGAGCAAAGCTGCGGGGATGCCTTCACCGGCCGGCGACACAAGACCCAGTCAACCTCCCAGGAATTGCCATCATCCGGAAGTGAGGGGACTGGTGCCGCGTCTGCCACTACGGCTGCAGCGGAAGGGGTGGGTGAGCCCCCACAGGGCCTTGCAACGGCGGAAGACGTGTGGAGACATCCAGGTTGGTGTTTTCCACAGAGGAGGAGGAGTCCGCTACTGAGCCGCACATGGGGCTTGGTGGGGGTTGTACCACTGGTGCAAGTGGTGCAGTCCAGGGGCAGGAGGCAGCACAGGTCACCGTAGAGGGGCCTGTGCATGTCACTGTCCCTGACACTGTGACTGCACCACAATGCACCAGCAAGGATGACCCATCCCAGGCTCGTCTGCAGGTAGGGGGGAGGTCCACGTCATCTGACACTCCTCTAACTGCGGACAAGGGGACCCGTGACCATATGGAGACCGTCCTGATTGGTTTCGCATTGCACAAGCGTGAAATGCGTGATGACGCGCGTGCTTCCTGGGGAGAGCACACACGTCATCACGAAGAGCTGCGTGCCAACATGGCCCAGTTGGGAGGGTCCTTGGTCGGGGGTTTCATACATGTGTCGAGCACTTTTGCCTATCGCGTGTGAAACTTCCCGCGCCCCCCAAGATACATGTACCCCACTCGCACAAGGCCTATCACGTGTATAACTTTCTGCGCACCCCCAAAACACACGTATCCCGCTCGCACAAGGCCTATTGCGTGTGATACTCCCCACGGACCCCACAGAATACACATACCCTGCTCGCACAAGGCCTATTGCGTGTATAACTTCCTGCGCACCCCCAAAATACACGTATCCCGCTCGCACAAGGCCTATCGCGTGTGATACTCTCTGCACACCCCTCAGAATACACATACCCCGCTCACCCAAGGCCTATCGCGTGTGATACTCCCCACGCACCCCTCAGAATACACGTACCCCACTCGCCCAAGGCCTGTGGCGTGTGATACTCCCCGCGCACCCCTCAGAATACACGTACCCCACTCACACAAGGCCTATGTCATGTGATACTCCCCGCACACCCCTCAGAATACACGTACCCCACTCGCCCAAGGCTTATCGCATGTGAAACTTCCCACGCACCCCCCAAATGCACTGTACCGGCCCTGTGAACTGGTGCAGGGTTAGTGCGGCCCTTTGCGCTGCATTGGGGATTTCAATGCCTTATCCTTGTGCAAGGGGTGTTCTTGGGGGGCGTAACTGGTGCTGCGGGATGTTCTTTGCGCCAGCGGTCAAAATGGCTTTGATATTCCATGCCTCTCTGTGCTGCTCGTGTGTGCTGCCTCTGCACTGAAATCTATGAATTACCCTGTGAATGTCTTCTTTGAATTTATGAATGAGAGCCAACCTTGGTGATCAAACCGCAGTCCTGAGGTTTGCAGGCCGGACACTTCACCACTGCACTATATAACCTGATGAAAAATAACAAACAACTAAAGGTGAAATGTACCGTTTCGGTTCTGCATGTTTCAGGGAAAACAATTGTATTGGTTCTTGGAGTTTAAAACATGCACACCTTTTAATGTTTACAAAAACGCTACCAGAAGAAAATATCCTCTCTTAGTTTTGTGTGTGTGCTGATTTTATGAAAGGCAAATGCCATTCGTCCGGTGCAATTTGTGTGGTTTTGCAAAGCCAATTTAATGAAATGTGCATATTTCACCTTGATATGCTAATTTCTGGCGATAACAGACCCCATTGCGTGTGTTAATGAGTACCCCCACTTGTATGTTTAGAACTTGACCCCTGTATAAGAAAGGAGCCGCTTTTGACTCTAGATTAAAATGATCTGTTACCCACCCTGTATTAGACTTCATAAATGCATGGGCAAACATGGAACCCGGTCAGGTCGGTGTGCCCTTTTCACCAAATCAGTGGCAGTTACACAGAATTTATGTATGGTGCTACACGGCCTATGATTCTGTTCTTTGTGCCTCCTTGGAAAGGTGTGTCCATGTCTACTGAGACTCGGCCTATCCTCCATTGTACATCACTTCACCCATCAAGTGTTGGAGCTCTGAAACTGAACAGAAATACCAATATTTTTCAGATTCAGTGACTGAAGCATTTCTATTCACAACATTCATGTTACTGCCTGAAAGGGTCCACGATTAGATATTGCATGTTTACAATTCCACTCCTTTCCTGTGAAGGGTTTTGACCCATGCTGAATCAATAGACTGGGTAGATGTGGGGATGTGCTGTCGCCGCCCACATTCATGCCAGAATCCAGGAAAGCTGCGCAGTTGGCACAAGACCACTCCAAAGATACAACCTTCTTGTGGGGGGTTACACATCACCACTCTAATGTAAGGATGCCTATCAAAAAAATAGCAAAAATCTCCTGTCAAATTCAAGACAACTCAAAAATGGATGCAGTACCGACAAATTCCACAAGGCGGCGCTAGCGGTCTAAACTCTGACAGGAGAACTGGCTGACAAAGGGACCTGAGTCAACTGGACTTCAAATCCTGTGGGTTAATTGAAAATCTTAGCCACCTGCTGTTCCCAGAGGCCAAGAGGCTGAGAACTCTTAACACCCCAGAGACTCACAACAGGAGGCAGGATATCACATGGCCCTTCTGAGTGAGAGGGAGGGGGTTTCCCCTTCAGCCTGGAGGAGAGAGACAATAGCCCCTTTCAGTTGAATGGGCTATGTTAATTTTGAGTGTTTCCTGTCAACAGCCCTCTGCCAGCAAGGAGAAACATGTGATCACTGACCCACCCAGACTTCTGGAGGAGGACCCAAACACTTTGGGGAGTTGAATTGCAACAAATATATATTTTATAGAAACAGTGATAACTTTTTGTAACCAAATGACAGGAACGTACAACTTTGAGAGTCTTCGTATGGAAAATGCCCTCACGATTTGAGTCCAAACTCAAATTTGTACCATGTTCTGGGGCAAAACCCCGCTAATTAGGAATATTGTAGACACTGTATTTAAGCAAGAGACCTGGAAATTTACTGGGATATTTGGAGAAGGTGGGTGTACCTTTGTATAATTTTTGATGAAAAACCAATGTTGCAAAACCCACTAAAATCGAAAATAAGTTGCCATTTTTGAATGCAAGCTCCTAGAAACGCCAGAGTCGGGACAGGGACTATCTTTAGTAGTATATGATGTGTGTATGTGATGTCAAACAACTGTGTACCTGCGAAATATGTATTTGGATCAGGAATAGATTTGTGTGCACATTGACCAGGGGAGTGTCATTTCTGCAGGTCATAAAAATGACATCACTCTGACACACTATCCCTTCCCAAATCAGGGACCAAAGAAGCTATTGACCTATCAAATCAAGAGAGGGGCAGGCTTAGTGATGCTAGCCTCTCCACCCACTTTTTAAAACACATAAAAAGAGACTGCTGGGACAGGTAGAGACATTCATTTTCCATTTCTGCGGAGCATTTTTGAAGGCCGACATCCCACCCAGACAGAGACCAGAACCGGAGACCCATAGACTACAGAATTTTGAACCAAGAAGGCCCACTGCAAGCAAAAGTATTTGTCAGCAGGCCTCAAAATCTTTTGCTAACTATTCCACAGCCGGGCGAGCTGTCTGAATTCTTTGCCAAGAACTTTTGCCAGTACCCAGAAAGCAGTGTTTCATCCAGAATCCACTTGATCCGGACCGGAAAGCAGAGCAGTATCCAGAACCAGAGGCCGCTGTATCCAGAGAGGCTAGACCAGCAGAGCAGAGCTGACCCAGACCGCTGTGAGCAGAACCAGAGATCCGGAACGCTGTGAGCAGAACTGGTGCCTGATTGACCCGCCGAGCAGAGAGAACCGCCGCTGGACGTGTTGACCAGATCCGTGACGAGGCCCATTAATTTCAAAATTAGGAGTGAGTATCCGCCAGAACTGTGCAGAACCCAATCACTTAGTTAAACTAATCTAATCCAAACTATTTTAACCTAATTAGAACAGCCTCCTAGAAATCGTGTCATTCTGTCATCTTTAAAACTGAAAACTGTCATCTGTCATTCTGAGCTTTAAAATTTCATATCCGAAAAACTACCTTTATTAAATCGTCCGTATCTCTGGAACCGTTTGTCCTAGGAAAGAGATTTAACTTTCCTCTGAAAGCTTAGAATCTAAGCTTTCCAACAAGCCCAACAATCGCGATTTACGCACTCGCAAAATTTACCGCGATTTGCGATTTGGCCTGATTTCATCCTCTGTAGAAAGATAGCCGCTTTTGCCTGAACTGCTAAAATTCGTTTGCAACCTAATAACCATCCCTGAACCATTGTTAGGGCTGCCCTGAACTGATTTAAAGAGTCTACCACTCACCCTGAACCTCCTATAGGGAATAAAAAGCAATTTTAGCATTTTTCACTTCTTTGCCACCACATTACAAAGCACTCTTGCCCGTGTTTTAAAAAGCATACCTGTTGTTTAAGCTTGCTGGGGGGGAACTGAATTCCGTATTGTATTTGATTGTATTCCTGAAGACTGTGTGTGTTACTTCCATCTCCTTGCATTGCATATAGGGGGGGGGTGAATTGCCACCAGTGGAAAAGTGAACATATTATCTCTTGTGAAACCATATCAGTTTATTTTCTGTACTGCATTTATTCCACCTTGCATTTCCTTGAAACCATAAAGCAATTGAGCTACCTCATCCTCTATCCTACTTCTAAGTAACCAAATCAGTTTACCAGTAGAACATTATCCATTGTTGATGACTGTCATATTTTAAGTGTGATATCCAATATTAATTTATTATAAAAGTGAGATAGATATATATTGTTATATTTCTCAAATAAACCTTTTAAATTTGCAAAACAGACCTACTTCTTGGCTCAGTGGGGTCAGGGGGATTCTAAGAGAGGGGTGTTATATAAGGGTTGTCATCCAGAGTACATGAACTGGACCTAAAAATATATCAATAAGGGTTTCCCTCAGCATCCCAGACTATGCATTGACTTAGCTGTAGTGTTGAAGTGAAGCTGCTTAACATTCCAGAAGGGAGTGGTTAGTGGAACCCAAATGCTTCAATCCAGAATATATATGGAGAGTCGATAATTCAGGGTTCATTTTTGTCAGTGAGAAAATGTGTTAAAAAAACTTTGAATGAATCGGATTCGGCAGAAGACTGAGGAGCGCCTTCACACACCATTCTAATGTGCTTATATCTGATGCTCAGCCAGGGCTGTCACAAGATTTAGTGATTCCTGAGGCAAAACTTTTGATGAGGCCCCCTTAGGATTTCCTACACTGGGCCAGCGCCAGCACCTTGCAAACAGGAGACTCGAGAAATGTCCCCTCGAGTTTGTTTGAAGGATCCCAAATATGGTTTATTACTACAACTGCAAATCAACTACAAAAAAGGTAAATCTCTCTACAGAAGAAAGGTTTATGCCAGACTAACTTTTGTATAATATGGATCAATATATAAAGGATGGCATGATGCATGTGGTGCGTGATGCCAACATTAAGGAGCACTTTGCCCCTGTGTGCGCATTAAAACATACTTCATACACAGTGACAGCTAGATGATATACAGTGGAGGCTGGTACATTTCTGAACTGAAGAGGCTTAAATGTTTGTGCCAATTATTCAGGAGGGTTGCTTGAGGGGGTTTCTCAATCCCAAGAACATTTCAGAAACATTGGGTTAATATTATGCATTTTAAAGCACTTTCTTTGTAAAATTGGGTAGAAATCCACAGTTTGCAAATGACTTTGTATGGAAGCACATGGAAAAACCAAATAACCAACCATGCACAGGAACATTTTCCAATACATGCCATGCCGCCTTTGCACAAAACATAAGTTAGTATAAATATATATTTATGCTGGTTGTTCCCATGTATGTCCATGCAGGCTGCACCAATATATGCCATTATAACCATGTACAGACTCCCAGTCAGTAAAAATGCCATGCCACAGAAAGTATGTCCAGGCTGACTGAGCACCATAGGTGTTATTACTGCCTAGATTGGCCTAAATTCAATATGGGCCAATTTAGCCAAGTAGTATTTTTGCCTTAACCTTGATGCATCGTCCTGCGCATTAAGGGTAAAGCAAAACAAGCACTGGCAAAGCTAACAGTTTGAGCTTTCATGTAGGCATGGGATAGGCACTGCTGTATTGGTATTAACTGGCCATTGTGGTAGCAGGTGCAAACTGGTTTGAGTACCTGTGCATCTACTAACAGTGCCTGGCAAATGCCTAATACTTCTGCACAAGCCAAAACGTTTGGATTTGCCAATGTTTGTTTTGAACAAGACTTCAGTGAAAGACACACAGGGTGCAACACCATTGAGCAGATCAAGCTCTAGCCCCCTCACAAAATGCTGGGCTTTGTTGACTCAACCTGGCTGCATCAGCGGCGCTAGCCCTTGACTTTTTGAGGCAGAATGCCTCTTTCGGTGTGTTGCCAGCTGATAGCACTTGTTAAGGAGCAGCAGCAGCATCAAACATGCAGAGAACACAAACCTATCCGTGCTATATCAACAGACTAACTTTGATAAAGCCAAAGTTTTAACTTCTGGTCTCAGCTTTTAGATAGCCCACCTCTCCAGACATTAGAATAGTATTATGAAAGTAAACGGCCTCTGAATTAGGGTGAAAGGTACAACTTGTGGTCAAAGGGAAGGTGAAAAAGCTATTCAGCTTCCCAGCTAGGCTTATGGAATTGGAAGGAAAGTGGGAGCAGTGCTGGTTAAAGATGTGTCAGGGCTGGTGGGGGTCCATTTCTTTGTGATGTATGGGGGACTCCCCTGGTCTTACAGATTGGAAAAATAGGGCAAGGTATCTGTGGAGTACTTAAATCAATAATGAAGTTAAACTAATACTGCCAGGTGGTTACAAGCTGCAGCTTTTCAGTAGGTGTATAAGACTGCCAGCATGGGGTCAGCTACTTATGGGCCCATTTCAACTGCAAACGGTGAAAGACCCAGACTCCCCACATTGGCCCTACTCACTATCCGCTTTCAAAACAGTCATCCACCCACTGCCTTGTGGCCAATGCTGGATTGTCTTTTATGGACTTCATTGATTCACGGTGCGTCACCCTTTCTCAACTCTCATGCTGGACTTCCTTTGCAGCTTGCACTCTTGGTGTCCCTGAATCATGCTGTTCCCATTATCATCCTGTATCCTGGCATGCAAAATAATGTGTTACTACTGACTTCTGCAATTGTATTCGCTCTTCCCTCTTACTTCTCCACTCTTTTTGACTGCTTACTCTCTGTTCTCTCCTCCTCTCCCTTTTCCTATCTTCTCCCCTCCTCCCCTTACTTTCTTCTATGCACTTACCCTATCAGAATTGTGCCTGGACCTAGTATGATAGCTACCTCGTCTGTCTCCTCCCCTTCCTTTACTTGCCCCCCCCTCCAGCACTATCTGAAATGTCATCAGGCCTAGTAGGATAGTCGCTTGTTTTGTTCCTCCCCTCCCTTTCTGCATCCCTCTCCCTCACCTTTTGTTTTTCTCCGGCTCTTCCAGAAATGTCATAGGGCCTAGTACAGTAGTCGCGTGTCTGTTTCCATTTCTTTCCCACTCTCCCCATCCCTTCCTTATCTATGTCTTAGCGCTTGCACTATCTGAAATGTCGTCAGGCCGAGTATGATTGTTAATTTCACATCCTTACTGTTCATGGCATGTAAGAATGTCACTGTATTTTCCCTTGTTCCCTCCCTTACCTTGAAGCACTTTGAGACACATTGGGCCTCATTCCGAGTTCGGAGGTAACCACGCCGCTATGGCTGCCTCCGAACTCGTCCAAACTCCGGCCTGGTGAATAGAGCAATTACCGGTCCATTCCAAGGTCAGAGGGACCGGTAATTCCCCATTAACCAGGGCCATTCCCCATTCCCATTTGAGCCCCCATAGGGCTCAATGGGAAGGCGGCAATAACGGTACCGTAAATTACAGTACCGTTATTGACCCCGGAGTCCCTTTGCGGGTCCCGTCCTTAACGCCTGCTAAAAGCAGGCGTTAAGGAAGGACTCGCAAAGGGAACTCGTAGTAGGGCGGTAAGGGTTTAACAGCACCAGTCTCGGTACCGGTGACCGTTAACCCTTACCGCCCTACTCGGAATGAGGCCCATTGTGTATAGGCACTATAGAAATAAACTATCATATGAGAAACCTCGTTCTCACAGCAGTGTGACATTTCAGAAATGAAGGAGAGAGTTAGTTGCTTCTAACATTGAAGCTTCACAGAATAGTCTCATTCGAATGTGGAAAGATGTTAGATGTCCCCACACAAGTAAGTTTGCCCCTCCCTTACAGCCCCTGAAGTTAGCGCCTCTCCCAACATTTGAAGTGTTAGTCCAACCCCCCCAACCCCTTTTGGCCCCCCAACAGTTTAGCCTATGTGCACTTCTGATGCCATGACTCCACCCCTTAATTAAGTGGCCTGAATTAGGGGTGGAATTGCACACACATACACATTCAACACTTTCACCCATGCATGCATCCACCAGTCACAGAACTTACATGCACGTAAACATAAAACCCTGAACAGCATTGACTCAAACGTAAACATCAACATGCACGTATGTATTCATACACATATACATACTCATTTAATTTAAATGCACATATATACACATTCAATTTAAAATAAAAAACACTTACTTTACCTCCATGCTCCTTTCAAAAGCACCCGGGCAGCCACGGCACTCCAACATGTAGACATGCTGCCTGACAGGAGAGAACTCCTCTCCTATCAGTCAGCGTGGTCACGCTGAGCAACATGAACACACAGACTGACAGGGTAGGAGTCCTCTCTTGTCATTCAGCATGTCTACGTTGTTAACTGCCCTGCTGTCGTCCATTATTTTGCTGTTTGTTGCTGAGCCAAACGGCTTTGTAACAAACAGCAAATTCATTGCTGGGGCAGAGGGCAAACAGCACAGTCCCTCGTGTAAATAATGGACACGGGTGGACTGTGCTGCTTTCTACTAAGGAGAGGGTGCCGTGAGGCCCACCACATGCGTGAGGCCCGGGGCAGTTTGCCCCTGCTGCCCCCCCATTGTGACGGCCCTGTGCTCAGCTCTAAATGTGGATCAAAGAATCTGCAGAGAAAAACTGCATCCCATGCATGCAAAGAAGACAGATCATCACATGCACACATTCTGCAAGTAATGAGAGTGCAATGCCACAGGAGATCCTCTTGGCCTGTGTCATGGAAGGAGAAGAAAAATAACGGGAATGGTAGATCCGTGCTCTCAACATTTGGTCGCAGGAGATTTCGTCGTTTTTTTGCAACACATTTTGTCTCATATATATGTGGGAGGTTGGTTTAGGGGACTAATTAATGTAGGGCGTTGAAGGGTGGGTTGTAGGGGGTCTCCCTCAGCATATATATGTGGCAAAATACACATGACTAAATACAGATTTGACGAAATCTCCCACGATCAAAGACCTGATTCATGGAATTATCTGCGTGGAAAATAGGGACTTTGCACGCCAAACTGCGTCCATAATCCTGTTTGTCGATTCACAGAATCGACTGTGCAGCCCTCTTTGGTACTTTCCAGGGACTTTGCGCAGGCGCAGCACGTCTCTGCGAGTGGCCTAGTGCCTTGCACGAGACACCACACAAAGCATGGGTGTGGCTTGCGCAGAGGGCAGGGAAGGGGGCGGAACTTGGAAAATTAGGAAGAACAAGGGAAATATGGCCATTAACAGGAATGGCCAGCAGACTGTCCATCCGATGCTCACTATTGCATGGAACGATACGTATTCATGGATCTGACCACGCAACCTCTCAGCTGGGAAATGGCCACGCAAAGCCCTCATATTATCCAACATCCGAAGGCAGGTGTACAGACACTTGTGCATATGATTCACTGTGCACAGGTAAGATCGGGTGTCAGATTTTGGGGTGCACGCATATAGCCAGGGTTTTGATCTAACTTCGGAATGCACATGCACACTGTAGCGGGGTGCAGGAACGGTTTACGGGGGTCGGCACGCAGATTTCCTGAGTTTTACCCAAGTTATGAACTACTGTATGTATGTTGTTGGGTTTATGGTAACTGTTATTGGGCCAATGCGCAGGATCCCAGAGATGCAGGCCTTATTGCGGGGGACGCCATGCACTGTTTGAAGGGTGCATCTATTCACGGCCGGGGGAGCATGCAAAGGTGGTTGTTCTGTCAGTTTTTGCTTTGCCTGGGGGGCGTATGAGGGGTGTTCCGGCCGCGACTTGCGTATGCTGTTACTTTGCACAAACAATTCCATTAATACACAAAACGCGCATTTTTTTATTGTTCTGTGTGCAAGGCCGCACATTGTCCTTATCGGCGCATGGCCCTTATGGGATGAATGCACACTTTTACATGAATCGGGCCCCAAAAGTTTTCGATCAAATTAACCCAAGCCAGAATAACTGTCATCAACCTCAGCATCCTAAAGGGAAATGCAGATGTGGATACTGAGGTGGATAATGAATATACTGCTTGCATGCATGAACAAACACAGTGATGTGAGCTGCCACATGCACACGCGGGTGACTATGGGCCTCATTAGGACCCTGGCGGAGAGGGTATTACGCCAGCGTAGTGCATGGCGTACCTCTCCGCCATACTACGAGTTCCCGTAGCGCCATGGAGGTTTTCTCCGCCTGGTTTTACCAGCCGGAGAAAACCATGGCGCTACGGGACCTCGTTGTTAATTACGCCACCGTATTTTACGGTGGCGTAATTAACTCCTTCCCCACTCCCATTATACCCTATGGGGCGAAAATGGGAATGGGGAAGGGCAGAATGGGGATTGGGGATTTACCGCTCCGCCGAGGTCGGAATGGGGCGGTAAATCCGCCAACCCCCATGGCGCTATCGGCGGCTTTCCGCCATGCTTCGCGGTGCATTTAGCACCGCGAAGTCCGCCTGGGTCGTAATGAGGCCCTATGTATGCTACATATGCACTGGAGTTACACCCATGTGGATGTGGCAAGTATAATTAATTGAAATGCATCATCCCTATTGTCCCCTTCAAACAAGGCAGCAGGTATGTAATGTAACTTGCCTTGTGCATATGTCCTGAATGCCATGTAGTGCGGCCTCATGGCAGAATCTCTACTAATCAGCAATTGGGTCTGTAGGGACAGTCGACTGATAAAAGTGATGTGCAAAGGCAAGATGTCTGAAATCATGACAGAGCAACATGGCATAATGACATGGCTTACCTGGCTGATGCATAAGCTCCGTTTATGCTATACTGGTGTTGTGTCCGGACCACGCATCCCGGCTTCATGGTCGCCCAATCAATATGATGATTGGCTGCCTAGCCGTCCCCTGCTGTTTGATTTCCCATATTTGATCAACACTGTTAATTTATAATTCTGATATGAATGATACGTTCCTAATAATAATTTATGTTGTTACAGTTTTCATTGTTTTCGCCAAAATCAAGGATTAAAAGGTCACCTCGAGCTGATCAGAAACATTGGGAACCTGACCCTGTTTATAAAATGCTTCTCCTATCCTACTTATAGTTGAGCGTGTATGTAAAATAGGTTCAGGCAGTTTAATAGAGCTGAACCTGATTTTATTTTGGAGCTATTGAGAACTAAAAGTTAATTACAAGAAGTCTATTTATATTCAGAAGGATTTGTACCAATTAACCTTTAAAATGTAATCAGGCTGAAATCAGTAACACCAAACTTTATGTGGCAAGTTCCGTTACCCTTCAAACTAACTCTCTCTCTCTCTCTCTCTCTCTTTATCTCTCTCTCTCTTTCTCTCGCTTGCTCTCTTTTCATCTTTCTCATTACCTTTTTCTCTTGCAAATATGCATGATCACACATACATACAGGTTCAAACACAACATACAGTCACCTCTCACTTCCATGCTCTTGCACTCGTCCACAGACGCACACAAACCTGCACATACTAACCTCTTACACACATATTCCCACATACATGCATTCATGCATTCATGCATTCAAACATAATTCGATATCACACACACACATTTCACACAACAGACAGCACATTTTTCACCATGTTTTTACTTTTTTCTCTCCAAAAAGTAGCGTTCTCAATTGTATAAGGCGATACGACATCAACAGTAGCCTGAAAAAATGTTAGGATTACTATAAAGTTGCAGTGGAAATTAAAGTTTCTGAACGAGAAACATAGCCTCTCACACGGCAAGTTAAACATTAACTGACATGTCAGAACTACGTTATAATACTGAATGTAACTATACAATGGTTGTAATCTACGTGGTAGTAAAAGTAGGAGGTCGTTTATGGTCCAAGCAGAAATCAAAAAATGAAAAAAAGCAAGTAAGTATGTTTCTAATCATTTCAGAAGCATGTTTGGTTCTATTTGAGCTGCTCCCGACTTTGGTATTTTTAGTGATCTACATGTGGGGCCACATTTGCTGTATGCTACATCCAGGAGTGCTTTTGCTGTAGTCATCATTTGCCATTTTTTCGAAGTTATTATGGGACAATTGAAAATCATGTTTTAGAAATCACCAAAGAAAGCGTTTCAAAGTAAATAAATAAATAAATAAATGGATACGTGCGTTGCTAAACTGGCACACCACTAAACAATCGAGGGGCAAAGTATATATTTTACAGAGTACAAAGAGAAACATCTTCCTTTTGCAAGCAACGTCAACTTAATTGAAAATGATTACACCAGTTGAGAGAAACAAACATCTGCAGATTGTGCTGTAGTCATTACTCACAATCTGTGGATTGGTACATGTGGATCCCAAGGCGCATGCGCCCTCCGTGTAACATTATGCATCAATGTTGTTTCGCCATACAGGGTCAAGTGGACACTGGAGTATTAGTGGTGATTTTGAAAAACAAGTTATCAATAATGCCTGGGCAGAAACAGTGAGTCCTAGAGGGGTATGTCTGGGTGGTGACCCCATATTGTACATTTATAGAGGATTACCAAGCAAGGTCTCGGGACAATAGCTCAGCAGAAACGCGCTCACCTTGGAAGCAAAACGAGTGGAACAACACAGGTTCGATTCCGGGATTAAGCGCGTTATAAATAACCTCTCATATCATAAGGAATAAATGCCAATACCTCATTCTTGTTGGTAGGATGGTGCTCCAGTAAATAACCTCTCATATCATAAGGAATGAATGGCAATACCTCATTCTTTTTGGTAGGATGGTGCTCAAGTAAATAACCTCTCATATCATAAGGAATGATTCTTTTTGGTAGGATGGTGCTCCAGTAAATAACCTCTCATATCATAAGGAATACATTCCAATACCTCATTCTTTTTGGTAGGATGGTGCTCCAGTAAATAACCTCTCATATCATAAGAGATAAATGCCAATACCTCATTCTTTTTGGTAGGATGGTGCTCCAGTTCTGTATGTTTCTTTGCATTCTGCCACGTGTAGACCTTGGTTACCCGTGATATATCGAGGACTACAATTCTGAGAATGAAAAGTATAAAAGAAAACCGGTCTGCCTTCTGCCGACTGCAATGGCACAGGGTGGCATGAATTATAGAGAAGGTGGTACATTTTGTGGATGGATCTATGAAGACTTTTTAGGAAATCTTCAAAGCTTTGTGTTTGTATTTTTTGTGAACAGTAAAGATTTCATTGAATTGATATTTTATTTCTATCGTGCTCATATACAAGTGTTACAAAGCGCGACAATGCAAGGGAGGGGAACAGGGGAGAACAAAACAATGATCTTACTAGGCCCAGTGACATTGTGAACGTGCAAGTGTCTGGGGGAGTAGGAGAGGAAAAGTGCAAGGAAGGGGGGAGAAGTGGAAAGTGCAGAGCAAAAGGAGAACAGAATAAATAATAATAAATAAATAAATAATAAAAGCAACAAAAGTGGTAGTGCAGCCAGCAAGAGGCAAGTGCTGAGGTTAAGGCAGCAGAAAGGGTAGGTCAGATACGTGATATATCTGCAGAGGTGAGTGCCTCTTTCTTAGACTGATTACAGCCTCGGCCCTCCACACTATAGTGACACACTGAGTCATGTGTCCTCAGGCGATAGCTTGGTTGGGTGCAAATAAAGCAGCATTCATGGCAGAGGATGCTGTGCACAGTTCGCAGGGCATTATGATGTGGTGTAGTGCAGTTCTCACCGAGCACAGTGTTGTACTGTTGTCTGGTGATGAGAAATGGGTACAGTACAATCTCCGCCCATGCGGTTTATCGTGTGCTAATGCACACACTTTTGTGACGCATATATGTGATTTTTTTTATTTTTTATATTATCTGGTGACCCTTGATTTATTCACGGCTGAATGAGAAGGACAAAGGCCATATTGCAATACAATGTAATTGCGAGTTCTGCATCTGGTAAATACCATTAAGGTATGCTACAAAAGTGGACATTCAGACTAGTGCCCCATTACCACCAAGCCTGCAGTAATGTTATTTACGGGATGTGATGCATTAAGAACACTGCATCTGATAATAGCAGAAGTTACCAGAACCCGGAAAGACTGACTTTCCACAATAAAATACATGAGGCAGCAGACAGAACAGGCACACCATCCATCCACATTCTCAGCCCCAATCATCCACAATGTGTTGCAAATAAGATATCATGATATCATTGAGTACCAATTTCGGTTGGGTGATATTGTATGTACATATATGCTCTGTAAAGCGCTTTGGATTAAGGCACTATATTAATAACACATCATTATCATTATACCAGGGTGGTGGGGGAGGAAAGGGAGGTGGTGGCAGTCAGAGCACGCTGGAATTCAATTAGGAGCTCCATATGCTTGCTGATGACAATACCAAGGCTGTTGGGTCATCTGAAGGCAAAACCTCCCCCAGCCAAAAAGAGCACATCTGTGGGATTGGATGTGGAATGAGGTGCAGCAATGTCCACTTTTCCAAGGTCCATTAAGGAAATACATAATCACTGGGATGCCCTGAAGTACTGTGTGCATAAAACTATCAACAATTGCAGTCAGGCGTGCAATCGTTGAGTCATTCATGCGCCCATGGGAGAAGAAGACTGCACATGTGGTTAACATAACTGGGATCAAAGAAACAGGTGATGCAGAGGTTGGCATGTCAATCAAGTACTTGCTGGTGAATACACCTTCTGTGTGAAATACAGCAATGTGTGTGTAACACAACCCAAAAATACAGACGAAGGGGGATGCATCACATGAAAGGGAAGAGTTGTAAGTGGTTTCAACCCAGCACTCCACCTAAGTCAATGCCTAGCGTGTGATACACAGCTGGAACCCTTAATTATATATTTTTGTCTATAAATTCTTTTATTTCTGAATGATGTATCCTTATATCACGCCCCTCTCTTTGAATTCCCGCCGGTCTCACTGAACCAGAAAGCAGGCTGTTTTGCAAAGTTAAAAGATTTATTTTATGGATTTGCACAAGATATATCACTCTATTTAATATTTATACAATGATCACCAATGGGGTGATGTTACAATCAACAATCTCTTTAATCAGAAGGAGTATGGATAGGAAAAATAATGCAGTGTAGAATAATACTTTGTGTGGGTTCAGTCAAATGCAAGGTCACTCTTTCCCCCTCCACACTACTCAATCCGCCCAATATGCAAGATAAGGAGATGGAAGGAGAGAAAACAGGTTTCAGGAATGCACACTCAACAAATGCAGTTTCAATCCCAATTTCCCCCCAGCAAACTCAGAGAGAAACAGGAATGATTGCAAACAGGTCAAATGCTTTTGAATGTGGCTTTGAATGTATGGTTAGAAACACTGAAAAATGGATTTCATTCACTAAATTGGATTCAAAACTAGTGGGAGCAGCTTTGTATGGTATCAGATAAACGCTAGAAGTGATTATTGAGTCACTAGCAGATTGAACACTTAATTCTGAGGTCGGATGCAAAGAACATCTGTTTTACACGTGATGAAATTGAGCCAAACAAAACATTTTCGGCAAACATTTCTGCGCGCGAGAAGCACGATTGCGGAAAAACTAGAAAGAGTTGGAATGCGGTTTCAGATTCGTTGGAAAGCTGAGGATGTTAGCTTCAATTTAGTTTCTAGCATACACAGTACGGAAGTTACAGAGGTTTTAGTAGAGGTTGGTTTTTCTCAGAAAGAGTCAACATTTTCAAATGAAAGATGCTCTTTTGAATCTACAAACAACATTTCTTTACACTAGGGAGTCTATGATGCCACAAGCTACACGACAGCACAGCCACCAATCCAGCGACATCTCCCGATTGTTTCTACCTGCCGAGATGCTTGTCTTTCTTCAGCAAATATATTAGCGCAAAGATGATTCTAACACAACTATTATCAAATGAATATAGGGATGAGAGAAAGATTCAGGAAAGACAAAAGATTTTCTACAATGCAGTTCTGGATATGATAGAAGGGTTTGGATAGGATTACTTATGAATAAGATACAGGCTAGGGACAATTCTATGCTATAGATACTAACTACTCCTGTTTGGAATGGGCCCGTCAGGGATCTGGTCAAAGATTTCTGGACTGGAATTCTGCTAGCCCACCGGACGGAATTCAGGGCGCTCGGGTTCTTCACTCAGCACGGCACTCTGGACACTGCACGACACTCTGGACTGGATCTGACGGGTTCATTCTGGGTTGCAGCTATCTGGTTACAGCTCTGCTCTACTGGTTTGGATCTCTGGATTCTAGCAAGAATTCTTGGCAAGAAAGCAGAAACAGCACAGCCAGGCTGTTCTTTTTGTTGTGCCCCTTGGAGGTCTGGGGTAAAATCTGGTTTAAAGATTTTAAAGGCCAAGCTGAGAAGGGTTTAGCTTTGGAATTAGGCCTCTCTGCTTTCAAAGTTCTGGAGTTTTGGATATGGATTTCCTCTTGCAAAGTGCTCCGCCAGCATTCAGTTGATGGGTGAAGGTGTGTCTGTCTCTAGATCCTAAACTGTCTCTATTTATGTATTTCCCAAAGGGGTGGGTAGGTTGAATTATAATAGGCCACCCTCTAGGAATCCTATTGATTAGTGTCTGTCCTCTCCTCTGTTTTGAGAAGAAATTCTGGTGTCATGATGATGCTGTATTTTACAACCCAGGGAGAACCTCCCCTTTGTTTCTGCACAGTAAATCTATTTTTCATATAAAGCATACTTACAATATTACCAACTTGCTAGCAATAACACATTTACATCACAGATTTAGTGGAGCAAGTATTCATCCCAGTTCCATCTCAGTGAGAGCTTTACTTCAGATTTGACAGTTTTTCATGCTTTTGGTTGGGTACCCAGGGTCAGATTTGTCCACATTTTTATACATATATGTGCATGACATCTGGGCATAATCCTGTGAAGATTCATATTTCTAGCATCGTCACAATTGCTACAAAATCAAAATTTCTGTAGTCATGTCTCTGACCATAGCACAGAGTTCTAAGTAGTTTCAAAATGTGACCAGGAATTAACAACACTATATTTTACAGATTTGTACAATTTTGCACAGTTCTCTGTGAGTCTTTTTCAAAAAGATACTTACTTGTGGGTTAAGGATACACATATCTGTCTGTCCCGCCCCCCAAAGTTTTGCTGGGCCAAGAGAAATCCAGGCCTCTCTTTCTGCTGGCAGTAGTTTCTGTTGACACTTGAATTTGCATACCCTTTCAATCCAGGTAGTCTATTGTCTCTCCCCAGAGCAACAGAGCAAAATCTCCTCCCACTTCATTAACATCCGACTGAGAGTTCCTGGGGCAGAGAGGAGAAGGAAGACACCTTTTGTTTGGGACACACTGTGGAATTTGCCTTTGAAGTTCTGTGGCTGACATCAGAGGTTACTTTAAAGTAAATTGTTACATTGTTCTTTGTTGAAATTAAAGTTACAATTTTAAAAACAGGCAAACATATCTCCAATTACAGTCTTTTTCAACATAGAAATTAAATAGTGGCAAACTATATTGCTTTTGATGACAAGTCTCTTCTTTTCAACAATTTGATTTGAATGCACCTGTTTAAACTCCTAATGTACTTAACTGACAGCTTTGATGCAGGCAGGCAGTGGTACTGCGCCCATATCCTCGCCGATTTTCCCAGGCAAGCATTTTTTTTACTGTGGATATTCTTGTGATGAAATCTGCTTCTCCTGACATTGTGTGCTTCTGGTGATTCCTTAAATAAGTTGATGGTTAACACTCAGCAAGGATGTTGGATCTTTTCTGATGTTTGGGAACCATTATTTTGCAATTTCAACAGCCAAGGAAAAATGCCCTTCTGGGTTTCCTTGCAATGAAGCACTGCCTTTTCAGGAAGTTCCATTTCCCTCTGTGGGCAGCCCAATGACACGTTTTATCTGTGTGGTGTCCTGTTCTACCACTGACACAGGCAAAGTAGATTGGCAGCCAACTTTTCCGGTTTCACTGCGCACTTCTCAGTGGTTTTAGCGCGCACATGGCTTTTTGCAGCCATTCTGTTGGTTCTGGTGAAAGCAGCGCACATTGATGTCGCAGGGCAGAGCCTATTGGGTCAATCTATCCCACAAGCCCCCCGTCGCGATTTGGCGTTGGTCGTCCATCAATGGGAAGACGCGAGATTGGGATGATCAGTTTCTGGTTCAAATGTCAAAATTCATCAGCTTCTCCCATCAGTGGTGGATCGACCAGTTCTCCTCGCCAAGTCCTGATGTGAGTATGGAGCGATACCCCGGGCCACTTGGATCTTTCCTTCCGGTCCGTGGGTGCTCCTTCTTGGTTTTAGTCTCCATGGTTTCCAATTCTAGGATGACAAAGCAAAAGCATATTTATAGACATTTCCCCACCACTATTGATGTAGTGGGGCAGACACATACATTTGGCATATCAGGCAGACCCTCCAGTTTATAGTGATTTTGCGATCCCGCAAAATGCAGCAAAAATTTGGCTGTTTTTGCAAAAAAGCGCAAAACAGCCGTTTTTGCAAAAACACCCACAAAAATGTCAATTTTTGTAAAAAAATAATAATTTTAAACTCAAGGGACCAAGGGGCTCCACTCTTATTTTCTGGACTCAAGAAATGAAATGTGCAAGCACATTTCATCACTTGAGCAAAAAAAAAAAAAAGAGCAGTCGATCCACAAAGGACATCTGAATAGACACTTCTTATATGCGCCCATTCAGATGTCCTTTTTCACCCCTTTGCACAAATCAGGGGCATTTCTGCCCATTTAAAAGTGCATCCCAAATTGACAAGCAAGATGTGCTTTTAAATGTGCACAAATTGTAGGCCACTTTATGTGTCCACTTTACCTGCATGATGGGTGCCACTGCTTTACAGGGTCTTAAATGACCCTGCTGACTCATGCAATACTTAAACATTTTTTTTTTTAAGTGTGACAGCTGCTGTCTCACTTACATTTCTGGTTCCCAAATGGGGTAGAAATGTGTTTTTTTGGGTTGCATTTTACAGTGGCACGAACCTTAAGGGCCAGTTACGGTGAAATGCACGGGGAGCCTGTAGACCATTGTCGGGAGAGTGTTTTTAACACAAACGTATTCAAGGTGGCTGGCCAGCGCATCATTTGCACTACAGCTCTGCCCCGTGGAAGGCGCCGGTCACCTTTGAGATTAAGGTGGCCTGCTCATTTCCAAAAATCGGTTTTTCGACGTATTACATATCTATGACAGTAATCACCACAGCTGTGCTGCTTCGGAAAATCTTTCGCCGTATGTGCCCTGCGTCGATGACGTCGATACGCCGTCCTCGAGGACCTCCTCCGATGGCCGACGTCACCAGATGTTATAAGTAGGAGGCACAACGCCCGTAGCCTCAGTTCAGTTTTTTCCACGAATGTGTTCTCTTCGGAGATCTCGGCATGCCTCCACTCTTTGGAGTTTCTGTTCTTTCGGTTCTCTGAACCTGTTTGTTGTGAAGTTTATCGGGATGTCTTCCTCTTCTTCCACCCCGTGTCCAGGCTTCAAGAAGTGTGGGGACTGCGGGTCTAAGATGTCGGTGACGGACTCGCACGACGCCTGCCTCTGGTGCCTCGGGGAGGCCCACGACACGGATGATTGTGTTGACTGCCAGTCACTTACGTCCAACGCCTTGCAGGAACGTAAGAAGAAGCTGGCGGTCGGTCGGTAAGGTGTCCAAGCCCCGGAAGTCGAGGTCCACTGGGCGTTCGACAGACAATTCAAGGGGAGACTCTGCGCATTGTTGTCGTAGGTCTCAGGGGTCTCGGTCCCGGAGTGGGTCCCGCCACTCCTCTGCCTCTTTGAGGCATTCCTGGAAGCGCCATCATCGGTCGCCTTCCCCGTGTTCGTCTGAGGACTCCACCCGTCGGCGGGTTGCTCATCCCACCAAGCACGCGACTCCAGAGGAATGGGCTTCCTTCGGTAAGAAAATGTTGGTGATTCTTATATTGCAGGGCACCGGTCCGTCCGCGCCTCAGAGTGGGGTCGGGCATGTCCATACTAGAGACACGCTGGTACGTCTTCGGGCTCGGGTGGGTGGCACAATTCACGAGAAAAGTCCTGCTCGGACAAGGGGAATCGTTCTAGTCATGCCCGTAACAGGGCCTGGTCCTCGAAGCCCTCGAGACCGTGTGCACCTGTGAAGTCTTCGAAGAAGACGTCAATGCCTGTGGCGCCGAGGTTATTGAGGGACTCTCCCAAGGCTCCGCCTCTGAGGAAGTCGTCCACGCCATCGGCACCCAGGCTGTCGAAGGACACGCTCGGGGCTCTGCCCTCGAGGACTCTGTCGAAGCCGTTGATGCTGTCGGCACCGCACTCGATGTCGACGACACTTCGCTCGATGCCCTCGACGCCTTTCGAAGCAGTTTTGTCGGAGGAACCCTGTGGCATGGTGGAATCCCTTAGAAAGGCTCTTTCCAAGGCCAAACATGTCTTTGTCCCCCATTCTGTGCCCACTTTCCACCATCTTGATTATATGTATGAGGTGGATGAGGGTTCTAAGATGGGATGGTTCCTGATACGGTACCAGACGAGATTCACTCTGGACATGCGTCAGTTGCTGCACGAAGCCAGTGGTCTAGACACCTCTCCGGCGGTGGAGTTCTGTAGGCCTGAGCCTGGCACCCATGCCGAGTCCTCGTACTGGCGCCTTATGTCGAGGGTCAGCGAGTACTTGGGGTGGCCTGCTCCACCAGGGGATTTTCTGTAGGATGAGCTGACGAATATCCTCGACCAAGGTCCACCAACTGACCCAGTACTGCCGTTCCATATGGCTCTGAAAAGGAGGGTGGCCGCGGCTTGGACTGCTCCGGAGAGTCTCCCAGCAGTGGGCAATTCTTTGCCGTGAAAATACCGCCCAGCCAGTAGCGACCCCTGCTACTTGACCACGCACCCCACTCCAGAGAGTTTGGTGGTGCAGGCGGGGATGGCCCCAGCAAAGCAGGCGTTGTATCCTACCATCCCTCCTGATAGGGACGACAAGCGTTTTGATGGTTGGGCGAAGAAAGTGTTTTCTTCAGGGGGTATGGGTCTTCAGGCAGCCAACTCCGTATATGCCTTGTCACATTTCACGCATACTCTGTGGAACTGTGTTTCCTTAGCGGCAGAACATATTCCCGAAGGGGACTAACAGGATGGTTTTCTTGCTATGATACAGGATGGCAAGGATGCCATGTGTGAGGCCGTTCAGTCGGGTTTGGACATGGCAGATTGCGTCAGCCGGTCCATGGCGGCAAGCACCATAATACGCAGGTTTGCATGGTTGCGGAAGTCGGGGTTTGCTCCTGATGTGCAAGCCCGGCTCCTCAACATGCCCTTTGATGGTGTACATCTTTTTGGCAGCAAGGCTGACGAGAGTCTTGAGAGGTTGTAGAACTCAAAAGCTGCAGCAAAGTCGTTGAGCACTGCAGTTCGACAACCTCTGCCTTTTCGTCCTAGGGGACAGCAATCGATGGGGAGGTTCCTTTCGTTATTACTCATCCTTTAGTAAAGCGAGAGGAGCTGCTAGTCAAAGGGGCCACCGTAGGAGTGCCAGAGGTGGAAAACAAGGTACTCGACGTGCCAAGGCCACTCGGGCAGTTGCCTTTTTGCCCTCAGGCAATGCCGCAGCCGCTTCAGCTCAGTCATGAGGCCATGTCCCATGGTTCGCCGGTTGGGGGAAGGTTGGCACAGCATCTTGTAGAATGGCGTGCCATTACTTCAGATGTGTGGGTTCTGGAGATCATAGCCCACGGTTACTGTCTTCCCTTTCGGCGGAGGCCTCACGACAATCCACCAGGGAATCTCACTTGGAAGAGTCTGATCCGCTCCTTGCCCAGGAAATTCAAGCCCTGCTGGAGAAAGGCACCATAGAACTGGTGCCTGTAGCGGAGAGGAACAAGGGATAGTATTCCCCTTATTTTTTGATTTCGAAGAAAGACAGGGTTTGAGACCCATCATGGACTTGCGCGGTTTGAACAAACTCCTCAGGAAGGACAAGTTCAAGATGGTTACTCTTTCTCAAGTCCTCCAGGCCCTTCAACTTCAGGACTGGTTGGTGTCTCTCGACCTCAAGGATGCTTATTTTCATGTACCGATCCATCCAAAGCACAAGAAGTACCTGAGATTCGCAGTTGGCGATTCGCACTTTCAGTTTCAGGTCCTGCCGTTCGGATTGACCCGCACCCGAGGGTCTTCACCAAGCTCATGGTAGTGGTGGCAGCGCACCTCAGGAAAGGGGGGATTCACGTCTACCCCTACCTGGATGATTGGTTGATCAGGGCGCGCTCTCCCAAGCAAGTCCTGGATCGTCTGTCCGTCACCTGCCACTCCCTCCAGAAGCTGGGCTTCTCCCTCAACAAGAAGTCCCACTTGACGCCATCTCAGAGGCTCCAGTACATCGGAGCAGTGCTCGACACGTCCCTGAGGCAGTGTTTTCCTCCCCAGGTGAGGGCTCATCACATTCAGCAGATGGTACAAAAGTTCCAAAATGCCCAGATTCTCCCTGCATTCGAGTTCTTGAGATTGCTCGGCCTCATGGCATCCTGCATTCTTCTGGTGCCAGAGGGCAGGTTGCGGATGAGATCTTCCAGTGGTCTCAGTCCTCCGGCAATATGTCAGACCCCGTTCTGGTCCCGCCCTCGGTCACCCAGGACCTTCTGTGGTGGGCCGTCGAAGGCAATCTGATGAAGGGGGGTCTGTTTTAGCTACCTTGGCTGGAGATGACGATCGTGACGGACACGTCCCTCATGGGATGGGGAGCTCATGTCAATGAACTGACAGTCAGCAGTCGTAGGTCTCAGTCGGAGTCCAGACTCCAAATCAATCTGTTGGAGCTGGGGGCCGTCAGGCTTGCCCTGAAGGCTTTTCTGCCGACTGTGCAAGGAAAGAATGTCCTGATTCTGACGGATAACACAGTGGCCATGCATTACCTCAACAAAAAGGGGGGGACGGGTCACTTTCTCTGTCAGGGAGGCGATGCAGCTCTGGTTCTGGGCAATCCAGCAGGAAATTTCGATCTCGAAAGTTCATCTGGCCGGAGACGAAAACGAGATGGCGGACGCTCTGAGCAGGCAGAGCGTGATCTCTCACAAGTGGGAGTTGGCTCAGGAGATTCTCCTGGAGATATTCGCCATTTGGGGGACCCCTCAAGTGTCAACTGGAAGGGTGAAAGGTTCTGCTTGCGGTAATTTTCATCCAAGAGGAGCCTTAGTATATGCTTTCGTAGTGGAGTGGTCATTCCCACTGCTGTACGCGTTTCCTCCAGTCCCCATCATCCCGCAAGTGCTGGCGAGGTTACAGAGGCTCGGTTCCCGGATGATCCTCATTGCTCTGGCATGGGCCAGGAGGATGTGGTACCCGGACCTTCTCGACTTGTCCATCTGCCCTCCACGTCGTCTTCCCTACCGAGACGATCTGCTCTCATGGGAGGGGGGTCAGGTTCTCCATCCAGAGGTCGGATCCCTCAACCTTCACGCTTGGCTTCTGAAAGGTTGAGGTATAAGGATTGAGACCTCCCTGAAGACATGATGGAGGTGTTGCTTTTCGCCAGACGGCTGGCGACAATGTCCCTGTACCGTTGCCATCGGTGAAAGTTCTGCGACTGGTGCAGGGTTAAGAATGTGGATCCTTTTTCATGTGACATTCCTGTGGTTCTGTCTTTTTTGCTTTCTTTAGCCCACAGGGGCTTGCAAGTTGGTACTGTCAAAGGTTACCTGGCAGCGCTGTCCATATTTAAGCGCTCGTCTGAGGAGTGTTCTTATTTTAAAACTCCTTTAATTTCTCAGTTTCTAAAAGGGCTCACTAATCTATTTCCTCCGTTACCTTTGCAAGTGCCCGGTTGGGATGTGAACCTTGTTCTCAAGTTTCTAATGGGTGCTCTGTTTGAGCCTTTACATTCTTGCCCTTTTAGACTGTTAACTCTTAAAACTATATTTTTAGTTGCGGTCACTTCCTCTCGCTGATTGAGTGAGTTACAGCAATTTCAGCTAAGCCACCCTTTACTGTGTTTCATAAGGACAGGGTTGTCCTTAGAGTTCGTCCTTCCTTTCTTCCAAAGGTGGTGTCAGAATTTCATTTAGGCCAGAAGGTTATTCTTCTGGCATTTTATCCTCCTCTGCATCCTGGTAAAGATGAGGAGAGGCTCCATAGGTTAGATCCTAGGCAAGCTTTAAGTTTCTACATTTCACGCATGTCCCAGGTCAGAGTGCACGATCAACTCTTTATTGGTTACACTGGAAGGCGTTTGGGACAAGCTGTTACTAAGCAGACTTTGTCTTGATGGATTATCTTGGCAATTTCTGAATGTTACCGCTTGGCGGGTAAGGACCCTCCGGTAGGCTTGCGGGCCCATTCTACCAGGGGTATGGCTGCCTCTACTGCCCTGCAGAGCGGTGTTCCTATTCGTAACATCTGTGATGCTGCCACCTGGGCTTCGGTCCATACTTTTGTACGTCAATACTCCCTCGATTCTATCTGCAATTTGAATGGGCATTCTAAATTTCTATATTCTAAATTATTTTCCCACCTCCTTACGTTGGTACTGCTTTGGGAGTCTGTCATAGATATGTAATACGTCGGAGGACCCGATCCCCTTGAAGAACAAGTTACTCTCTTACCTGGTAACATTCTTTCGATGGGATGGTCCGACAACGTATTCCATATCGCTCCCTCCCTGCCTTCCCCGCTAAAGAATTTCTTATGCGATTGCAGCTTGCGTTTCCGCAAGGCTTATGTGGTCAGACTTGCAGAAGATCGGTGCCACACATTCTGGGAAAAAACTACAACTTAGGCTACGGGCGTCGTGCGTCCTACTTATGACATTTGGTGACGCCAGCCGTTGGAGGAGATCCTCGAGGACGGCGTATCGACGTCATTGACGCAGGATACAGACGCCGAAATATTTTCCGAAGCAGCACAGCTGTGGTGATTACTGTCATAGATATGGAATACGTCGTGGGACTATCCCATCGAAAGAACGTTACCAGGTAAGAGAGTAACGTGTTCATCTAAAAACAGCACATCTTCTGCTCTATTTTTAGATGCCCCATTTTTTTAGAACAATATCTAGTTTTTTACAAAAATTGAAAAATAGTCACATTATCTGGGAGAAAGGAGTGAGAAAGGAGTGAGAGGGAGTGATGGGTGAGCTGTGGTGTGGTAGGCAAGAAAGTGAGGGGAGATCAGAGGGAGAGCAGTGGGTCAGAGGGGGAAGCAGTGGGCAAGAGAGCAGAGCGGAAGCAGCGGGGTGGTGGGCCAGAAATCAGATAGAGCGGAGGTACAGAAAGTGGAAGGAACGTGGCCTAAGGGGTAGTAGTGGGCTGCAGATTGGGAGAAAGGATGAGGGAAGAGTGTGATAGAATGAGAGAAAGGATGAAAGATGAAGAAGTAGCATGCAAGAATGAAGGATGTTATACTGCAGGAGGAATTGGGGAGTGTACGGTGTGAGTTGGGAGTATTATTTGGAGTTTGGCAAGGAAACTGAAAGCGCAAATTGTGACTTGGCAGTGTGACAGAGCATGAGTATGTGTATGACTGAGCGTGAGGTTCAAAAATACAAGTTGTGATGGGGAATTGGTGAGACGTGTGAGGTGTGGTGGGTGAGAGAGTTGAGTGGGTATTTGCGGTACTGGGGAACATAGAAGGGGAATATTTTCAGCATTACAACTGATAATGATTAATAACATTAATAATATTAAATAGGCATGCACATTAAACCAAAAACTGTAGCCAAAACAAACACTGTTCTGCCAAGCCAAAGACATCGAAGACTCTTCCTATTTGATATAAAAGATACACATATTGACAAGTGGCTCTCTTGTAGCCTTGCACACAGCCTCTTTCCTGCAATGTACCAATCTTGCACCCTCCAGTCAATAAAAATTGTGCTGCAAAAATGCTGCCATAAATAATGGTTTGTGCCGCAAAATTTGCCATTTCATGCGCAAAATCCTGGAGGGTCTGATCAGGACAATTTTTGTATTTGAAATGTATTGACTATATAGATGGAATATTTTATAGTTGGAGTTCTATGGAGCCGGAGTGAGCCTCTCTGGGGTTCCAGAAGCCTCCTCCAGTTGCTGGAGAGTGTGCCTAGGATGGCAACACTTCAATTGGTTGATATGGACCCACTTATCTTCCCCCTCTGCCAAACTGCCTTTGGGGATGCAGATTTTGTAGGCGACTGGTAAGATTTTGTCAATTTTAAAAGGGCCCCTCCAGGTAGGCAAAAATGTGCGCTGTTTGGCCTGGTTCCTTTGGAAATTGTATAAGTAGACCCAGTCTCCTACATGGTATTATTTTCTAGTAATCTTTAAGTCATAGTGGGTCTTCAGGCTTTCTGCAGATCTCTCTAGATTTCGCTGAGCATAGGCAAAAGCATGTTGAAGGTGTTTTCTCAGATTTTCAACATACTCATGAGTTGTGGAGGCATTGATCAATGTCTGCTCTTGGGTTCTGTAGAGCAGATGCTGGGGAAGCACCACCCTGCGTCCAGTCATCAGCTCAAATGGTGACATTTTAGTTGCAGATGAAGGGGTAGATCTGATGGCCATCAGGACAAAAGGTAATCGAATATCCCAACTTGGCCCAGGCTCTTCCACAAACTTTTTTAATATGCTCACAATTGTCTTGTTGTATCTCTCTACTGCACCACTAGAGGCTGTCCGGTAGGCAATGTGTAATTTCCTTTTGACCCAAAGTATCTCCCACATCTTTGTCATTACTTCGCTAGTAAAGTGGCTACCTCGCTCTGACTCGATCCTTTGGGGAAGTCCAAAACGCGAGAAGATGTGGTTGATCATCAGGGCAGCTGCTGTTTCTGCCTCGCAATTTGGGGCCGGGAGATATTCCACCCATTTAGTAAGCAAGCATGTCACGGTCAACATGTACTTGTTTCCCCTAGAGGAGTGAATCACTGGCCCGATAAAATCGACTTGCAAATCTGACCATGGCAGTGTCATCCCCCAGTGTGTGAGGGATGTTGGCTGAAATTGTGCACACACAAGACACCCCTTCAAGTATTGGTCGAGGTCCTGCCACATGTGTGGCCAGTATGCAACCTCTCTTAAGATTTCAAGTGTTGTATGAAACCCCCTATGACCGGCTGTGGCCGCATCATGGGTGTGACTTAACATCAGGCTTCGGAATGAGGTAGGGACGACCCACTGATCATGGCCAGCTAGGGATCTCCTCACCAACAAACCGTCTTGGATTTGGAACATTTTTGGACATTTCATCAACACACTGAGGTCCTCTTTCCCAATGTAGTCGGTATCCATCAGGGGAAAGTTCTCAGGGTGCTCAATGTGTTGATAAAACTTACCAATTATTGGATCCCCTTCTTGAGCTGTAATGAAATCAGCATTTGGGGTCTCCTTACTCCATTGTGCAGTTGAGAGTTCCTTGTGAGCATTTGTCTGGGACCTAGTGATAGCAGTGACCTGGATCTCCCCCAACAGGGACTCAATCTCAAGTAGATCCCCTTGGATGGCTCTGGTTTTGGCCAGCTGATCAGCTAGGTCATTTTCAGTTTTGTCTGGTCCCTGTACTTTTGAATGACCCTTGATCTTTTTCCAGTAGATGGTCATCCCATTCGAGGTGACCAGAACATCAATATTTTGAATTAATTTCCCATGTTTCAATGGTTTATTATTAGCACATAACATGCCTCCGGTTTTCTAGTTAACCAGGTGCTCCATGGACCCGTTCTGTACATAATCTGAATCAGTGATTATGACCAGTTCGTGGAGTTGGTGTTGGACAGCAGTGGGGATGGCTTGATGCACAGCCATCAACTCTGCCACTTGACTACTTTGGAGACCAATCTTGTACCCAGCGGAGGGTTCTGGGGTCTCATTCACCCATGCATTCCCTACACCGGCCAAAAGTTTTTTTCCCCGTTGTTGTCAACATGGTAGGAGTATCCATCCACATAGACTGTGGGCATTCCCTCACACTTGTCTTCTTCAAAGACTTTGTGGGGGGAATTAAGGTATGCCTCCATGTTGTCTTTGATTTTTAGACTTTCGTCCTCGAGACAGTTTTCTCTGGAACAATCATGCAAGTCAGCCAGACCTTGCGCGAGGGAACTCTTCTTGTTTTGGCCATATCTGACCTCCTCAGGAAAGCCTTGCATTGACAGAATCCAGGAAGTAATTCGGGAATTACTCACATTTCTGGCCCAGATTCTGTCACTTTGGAGATATTGCAGAGGCTGGTGTGGAGTCTCCACTATGATGTGTTCTCCCTGGATAAACGGGCGGTAATTCTTCAATGCCCACACCGTTGCCAGGAGTGCCTTCTCACAATCGTTGAATTTTTCTTCCACAGAGGATAAAGTTTTACTCGCATAGGAGATTACTTTATTGAACTTGGCATGCTTTTGGTATAATACTGCAGTCAAGCATGTATTTGAGAACCCTGTCTCCAAGAAGAACTCCTTGTTTTTGACAGGGTAAGCTAGGCAAGGCGCTTGTGAGAGGCTTCTTTTGAGTTGTCTTACTGCCTCGGCTTGTTCTGGACCCCACTCCCACTTGACCCCCCCCTTCAAAAGATGGATCAGGGGTCTTGTGATCTCTGCATAGTCCTCAATTAACTTTCTACTGTAATTAGTTAGTCTAAGGAGGCTCCTTAGTTCCCGCAGAGTTGTGGGGTCTTTCAATTTCTGGAGTGCTTCCACTTTCTTTTCCTGTGGACAGAGACCCTGAGGAGTAATCTCATGCCCCAAGAAATTTACACGGGTTCTACACCACTGTGCCTTTTAAAAGGAGAGTTTTGCTCTGGCAGCCCTCAACTGTGTCAGAACATAACGGATCTCTGCTATGTGTTCCTCCACAGTTGAGCTTTTGATGAGAACATCATTTACATAGGCCAGGTTACCCCTTTCACCCAGGTCGGGCATGGCCTTATGTAGAATATTTTTGAATTCATTCCCGGAGTTGATGTATGCAAAGGGAGTCCGGGACCATGTGTACTGCTGTCCCCTGAAGGTGAAAGCCAGCTTGTATTGGCCCTCCCTACTGACCGGTACAGACCAGTATACATTGGTCATGTCTATTGCAGTGAATACCTGTGACCCCTGGATCTGGGCCAGCCCCTGGTCAATGTAGGGAAGAGGCCATCGGGAATTATGGACCCGTTTGTTGAGCTCCCGAAGGTCGGCGCAGAGTCTCCACTGGCCGCTCGGCTTCAAAATCCCCAGCACCGGATTATTGAAGGTGCTGTGGACTGGACGGATTAACCCATTTGACTCAAGGTTCTTAATTATTTCAGTAAGGGACTCCTTTGATGCGAGAGGCAAGCGATATTGCTTCACAAATACTGGAGTCATGCCCGGGTCCGTGGGGATTGTTGTTGTGTGGATGTAGGTGCACCAGAGTCATATGAGTCCACCGCAAAGAGATCTTGGAAATCCAAGAAAACTTGTTTAAATTTTTGCTTTTGCTCCAGAGCCTCACAGGCATCAGCTAGGTTGACTCTCTCTTCAACCATCTGCCTGAAGCCCGGAAAGACCTCTGGTTTTGCTATCTCAGCGGCCTCCTTCAGCTGGGTGGAGAAGTCCCTGGTCAGAGTGCTGATTTAGACTGGTGGCTTCAGGTGGGGAAGGCAGTCCTCGCGGACCTGGAAAATCACCTCATCCCTCCTGAAGTCACAGGTTACATCTTCCTTACCATAAGGGCAGGAATTTTACACCAGGAAGTTCCCCCCATGCTGGGTAAAGATCCTGTGTGGTGTTGTGTTGTCATCACTATCACTGTCAAAACAGTCCTTGGGGATTGGTCCTAACAGTTATTTGCCTAAATCTATGGAAAAATGTCGGTCATCAACCGCCATTCCAAGAATGGTGCCTGTGGCTAGAGTGATACTCTTTAAGTCGCTGTTATCCACCTCTATTGGAATGATGTCATGTGCTGTATTGACTAGTGGTGTTGGGTTTACCCCAAACCCTTGCTGTTGGAGAGAAGCATTTAGATGAATATAGGTATCAGGGCTTTTCAATTTCTGTCCTCTTTTAACCTTCACTTCCAGGGAGAATTATCGGCTCCTTTCTGGGATGGTGACTTCCTCTCCAATCTGAATTTCCACTGCATACGCAGTAGTTGAGCTGACCTAAATGCTTTCTTTGGGTCATCAAAGCCCATGGGATTATCCGCTTAGCGGGACCGAGCTTTGAAGTTTATTAGGTCCAAATGAATGGCAAAGCGATTGAGAATGTCACTGCCTAAGTAAAAGGCGGCAGTGACGTCTCGCACGTCCCAACAATTATTGACTATGCTCTTGTTGCCTATGGAGATTTTGAGCATGCACCTGCTTGGCAGGAGATGTTTGGAATTGGGTGTTTCCAGATCCATTTCCCATTTGTCTATCAGTTTAAATGTGGGAATGGCTGGATCTTTTGGGAGTTTGAGGAACATGGCTTCGCTGATGAAGCTCTTACCGTTGTTCACACACACTCGGGCGAGAACAGAGTCCTTCCCTTCATTTAACTGAATAGGGATGAACAACTGCTCTCCAATTTGCTGAATTTCAGCCAGAATTTGAGCTGATTTCTCATCTTTCTGGACTATAGGAGTGGGAATGTCTGATTGTGAATTGGTAAAGAATTTCAGAGTGTTTCCTTCCAGTGTGGAATGCCACCTTAAACTGGAAGGAAGGTTGATTTTCAGAAACAGAGATGAACCCCCCCCATCACCAGTTTGTTGTCCTACTGCTATTACTGTCACGTCTGGGATTTGGTTATTCTGGAAGTGAAATTCTACTTGGTCAGATTTTTGTTCAACCATGTGGCAGTTGCTGTTTAAACTAACATGGTTGACACTCTGTTTCAGTTTGATTGGTCTGCTAGTCTGAGTCCAGAGGACCTTGTTTAAACAATCTATTAGGGGTGACAACCTTCGTAGGAGGTCATTGCCTAGTAAAGAAGGGGTGCCCTCTGGAGTTACAACTATGACCGGGTTCTTCACCTTGTGTCGCCCAATTTTAATATCCAAATCCGCAGTCCCCTTGACAGGAATTTCCTTCCCGTCGAAGTTCTGAAGTTGTCCAGGAAGAGGGGTGAGAGGAATTTGGTAATTTTCCCCCTTCCCGAATTCAAGTTGTCAAAGGCCCTTTTTGACAGAAGGGTAGCTTGGGATCCAGTGTCCACCAGTGCCAAATTTGTACACTGGCCCTGTATTTGGACCGGGGCACAGAATCTTCCCTCCTTCTCCTCAATGGGGCACAGATAATGTACATTTTTGGACAACTGGTGGGTTTGTTTTCTAGTTTTGGACACTGATAGATATGGGATTTGGGCAGAATTCAGTGGGAGTCTTGGGAATCTGAAAAGAAAAGGTGGTAACTAGATATGGGAGAGGTTTTGGGTTACCCTGGTTCCGGTTCTGGGCTGCCCACCCCAACCTTTTGGAGGCAGTCACCAGGATCTGTTTGAACCAGGGGATTTTCATGTTGTTGGTTCTGAGGTTGGATGATGGGCGGTGCTAACTCTGTCCCCACATCTACCCAGTCTGGATTTGGATCCTTGGGGACCCATTTTTCTTTGGGAGGAGTTCCCCATCTCTGAAGGAGAAGATCCTTTTCCCAGGATCCTCTGAGGACCCCTCTCCTTCAAATTGGAACAATTGTACCTCCTCCTCAAAATGGGTCTTTTTGTGCTCTTTGTTTCTCCTACCCCCCTCTGATCCTTGGGTGGCAGACTTTCAGGGGCAGGAGATTTTGGTTCTGGTTCCTGGGTTTCCAGGGGATTTTTACATGTGGGGAAGGAAGCTTCCTCCAAGGTTTTACACCCCCCTTCCCCTTGTCCCTCCTCGTTGGGAACTGGTGAGTTGTCGGGGTTCTTCCCCCGTCATTGCTCTGGAGCACCAGGTCCGGAGTTTGATGCATTCTGCGTCGGCATGCTCACCTGAGGGTTCTGTTGAGCCCTCAGTATGCAACCCAGATCTTGTGCCATGTTTTGGATCTGGCGCTCTAGCTGTGACACCCGCTCAAGCTGATATGGGGTTCTGTTGTCTCCCCTGGGCTGATCCCGGGAAGGGTAGCTATCCCTTCTCTGAAAATACCCTGGGTTTGGAAAATGTGGGTACCCCTCCACCCTTGGCCTCCCCTCTCCTGAATTGGGTTGTCTGGGCTCAGGAAAGTGGGGAAAGAAGGATGGATTGTTTTGAGGTTGAAAGTTTTGCGGGTACCTGGCAAAGAAGTTCTGTCCAGGATTTGGGGAATTACTGCCCTCCTGGGGGAAGTGAGGAGGGAAGTTCCCTGGGTTAGCTGCTGTTTGGTTGGATGCCCCCCCGGGGCTGGGGGAGTCCACACATAACCCAGGATGAGTCTGTTCCCCTTGTAGCGTTGTCTTATGTAGTCAGGGTAGTGAGGGGCCCCATTTGTGGGACTACCTCCTTAGCTCCCTGTTTGTGACTGGCCCGAGGGCCTTCTGGGCTTGGGATTATTCTGATTCTGTGCAGGCAGGTTTTTAGGCCCCCCCATCTCTTAATCTAAAATGGGGGCAACCTTCACCTCTGTCACCTTAACAGCAGCAGGGGTGTTGGTTGGTTTGGGGCTTTTTACATTATGTTTGTTTTCTATGGGCTTTTGCACCTCATAAATTTGTGTGGCCTGTTCAATGACCCAGTCTAGTGATCTTTTCTCATGAAAATCTCTCACTAGCTGGGTCATGATGTACTTGGGGAGAGCGTGGACAAAAGTATTCACAAACTCTCTGCTGTTAGCGCGCACCCTTCTGGTAGTCTGCGCAAAGGCACGCTTTAATTCCTGAACACATTCTTGTGGGGCCAGATCTTCCCCACATTGCAAATTGTAGGCTGCCTTGCGAGCGTCCTGAGGATTTCTGTGCACAGAAAAATGTTTCAAGATGGCCGCCCTGTAGGTGGACCATCTAGAATGATTTTTGTCCTTCAGCCCCGCAAAGAAGCTGGAGTATTCTGGTGAAAGGTCCATTTCACATACTGAATACAGCTTTGGCTGTCCTTCAAATGGAAAGTTTCCATCATCTGTTCAAATAGCTCTAAGTGCTCGCAAACAGAATATTTTGCGTTATTATGATAGGGCGTGATGACGTTCCCTATCGCTTTGATTTGCTTTAGGGGATCCTTGAGTAAGGCCCTTCTGACCTTGTTTGCTTTTTTGGTTTGGGTAACCCTGGTCCACTCCTCCTCTGACTCAGAGGCACTGCTACCAAAGGTGCCTGTCTGGTCTTCTAGGCTTTCCCGGATTCTGCGAGCCTGGGAATGGCTGGCAGAATGTGGGTGCCTAGTTTCCTGTGTCCTGGGGCACTCAGAGGAGTCTTCTGATTCCTCCTTACTCCCAGGATTTGATGAGTACCCCCCCACTGTCCTAGCTGGGCAGAGGTTTTCAGGATGCCCTTAGTGGGCCTACTCTTATGGAGTTCCCCACTAAATTTTTACAGTACTTGGGAACCCATACCCAGATGCCCGCCTATCCATTCCTGAGAGGCGCTGATCCATGAGCCCCATGTTCCTTATCGGATTGAAGTCTGCCATCCCCGGGGCCCTTGGCTCATGTGCGCCAGTGGACATGGGGGTGGCAGAGTCCATGGAGTGGAAGAGATGAAGGCCTCTGGTACTAGGGTCTACATTTCACGCATGTCCCAGGTCAGAGTGCACGATCAACTCTTTATTGGTTACACTGGAAGGCGTTTGGGACAAGCTGTTACTAAGCAGACTTTGTCTTGATGGATTATCTTGGCAATTTCTGAATGTTACCGCTTGGCGGGTAAGGACCCTCCGGTAGGCTTGCGGGCCCATTCTACCAGGGGTATGGCTGCCTCTACTGCCCTGCAGAGGGGTGTTCCTATTCGTAACATCTGTGATGCTGCCACCTGGGCTTCGGTCCATACTTTTGTACGTCAATACTCCCTCGATTCTATCTGCAATTTGATTGGGCATTCTAAATTTCTATATTCTAAATTATTTTCCCACCTACTTACGTTGGTACTGCTTTGGGAGTCTGTCATAGATATGGAATACGTCGGAGGACCCGATCCCCTTGAAGAACAAGTTACTCTCTTACCTGGTAACATTCTTTCGATGGGATGGTCCGACAACGTATTCCATATCGCTCCCTCCCTGCCTTCCCCGCTAAAGAATTTCTTATGCGATTGCAGCTTGCGTTTCCACAAGGCTTATGTGGTCAGACTGGCAGAAGATCGGTGCCACACATTCTGGGAAAAACTACAACTTAGGCTACGGGCGTTGTGCGTCCTACTTATGACATTTGGTGACGCCAGCCATTGGAGGAGATCCTCGAGGACGGCGTATCGACGTCATTGACGCAGGATGCAGACGCCAAAATATTTTCCGAAGCAGCACAGCTGTGGTGATTACTGTCATAGATATGGAATACGTCGTGGGACTATCCCATCGAAAGAACGTTACCAGGTAAGAGAGTAACGTGTTCATCTAAAAACAGCACATCTTCTGCTCTATTTTTAGATGCCCCATTTTTTTAGAACAATATCTAGTTTTTTACAAAAATTGAAAAATAGTCACATTATCTGAGAGAAAGGAGTGAGAAAGGAGTGAGAGGGAGTGATGGGTGAGCTGTGGCGTGGTAGGCAAGAAAGTGAGGGGAGATCAGAGGGAGAGCAGTGGGTCAGAGGGGGAAGCAGTGGGCAAGAGAGCAGAGCGGAAGCAGCGGGGTGGTGGGCCAGAAATCAGATAGAGCGGAGGTACAGAAAGTGAAAGGAACGTGGCCTAAGGGGTAGTAGTGGGCTGCAGATTGGGAGAAAGGATGAGGGAAGAGTGTGATAGAATGAGAGAAAGGATGAAAGATGAAGAAGTAGCATGCAAGAATGAAGGATGTTATACTGCAGGAGGAATTGGGGAGTGTACGGTGTGAGTTGGGAGTATTATTTGGAGTTTGGCAGGGAAACTGAAAGCGCAAATTGTGACTTGGCAGTGTGACAGAGCATGAGTATGTGTATGACTGAGCGTGAGGTTCAAAAATACAAGTTGTGATGGGGAATTGGTGAGACGTGTGAGGTGTGGTGGGTGAGAGAGTTGAGTGGGTATTTGCGGTACTGGGGAACATAGAAGGGGAATATTTTCAGCATTACAACTGATAATGATTAATAACATTAATAATATTAAATAGGCATGCACATTAAACCAAAAACTGTAGCCAAAACAAACACTGTTCTGCCAAGCCAAAGATATCGAGGACTCTTCCTATTTGATATAAAAGATACACATATTGACAAGTGGCTCTCTTGTAGCCTTGCACACAGCCTCTTTCCTGCAATGTACCAATCTTGCACCCTCCAGTCAATAAAAATTGTGCTGCAAAAATGCTGCCATAAATAATGGTTTGTGCCGCAAAATTTGCCATTTCATGCGCAAAATCCTGGAGGGTCTGATCAGGACAATTTTTGTATTTGAAATGTATTGACTATATAGATGGAATATTTTATAGTTGGAGTTCTATGGAGCCAGAGTGAGCCTCTCTGGGGTTCCAGAAGCCTCCTCCAGTTGCTGGAGAGTGTGCCTAGGATGGCAACACTTCAATTGGTTGATATGGACCCACTTATCTTCCCCCTCTGCCAAACTGCCTTTGGGGATGCAGATTTTGTAGGCGACTGGTAAGATTTTGTCAACAATTTTAAAAGGGCCCCTCCAGGTAGGCAAAAATGTGCGCTGTTTGGCCTGGTTCCTTTGGAAATTGTATAAGTAGACCCAGTCTCCTACATGGTATTATTTTCTAGTAGTCTTTAAGTCATAGTGGGTCTTCAGGCTTTCTGCAGATCTCTCTAGATTTCGCTGAGCATAGGCAAAAGCATGTTGAAGGTGTTTTCTCAGATTTTCAACATACTCATGAGTTGTGGAGGCATTGATCAATGTCTGCTCTTGGGTTCTGTAGAGCAGATGCTGGGGAAGCACCACCCTGCGTCCAGTCATCAGCTCAAATGGTGACATTTTAGTTGCAGATGAAGGGGTAGATCTGATGGCCATCAGGACAAAAGGTAATCGAATATCCCAACTTGGCCCAGGCTCTTCCACAAACTTTTTTAATATGCTCACAATTGTCTTGTTGTATCTCTCTACTGCACCACTAGAGGCTATCCGGTAGGCAATGTGTAATTTCCTTTTGACCCAAAGTATCTCCCACATCTTTGTCATTACTTCGCTTGTAAAGTGGCTACCTCGCTCTGACTCGATCCTTTGGGGTAGTCCAAAACGCGAGAAGATGTGGTTGATCATCAGGGCAGCTGCTGTTTCTGCCCCGCAATTTGGGGCCGGGAGATATTCCACCCATTTAGTAAACAAGCATGTCACGGTCAACATGTACTTGTTTCCCCTAGAGGAGTGAATCACTGGCCCGATAAAATCGACTTGCAAATCTGACCATGGCAGTGTCATCCCCCAGTGTGTGAGGGATGTTGGCTGAAATTGTGCACACACAAGACACCCCTTCAAGTATTGGTCGAGGTCCTGCCACATGTGTGGCCAGTATGCAACCTCTCTTAAGATTTCAAGTGTTGTATGACCGGCTGTGGCCACATCATGGGTGTGACTTAACATCAGGCTTCGGAATGAGGTAGGGACGACCCACTGATCATGGCCAGCTAGGGATCTCCTCACCAACAAACTGTCTTGGATTTGGAACATTTTTGGACATTTCATCAACACACTGAGGTCCTCTTTCCCAATGTAGTCGGTATCCATCAGGGGAAAGTTCTCAGGGTGCTCAATGTGTTGATAAAACTTACCAATTATTGGATCCCCTTCTTGAGCTGTAATGAAATCAGCATTTGGGGTCTCCTTACTCCATTGTGCAGTTGAGAGTTCCTTGTGAGCATTTGTCTGGGACCTAGTGATAGCAGTGACCTGGATCTCCCCCAACAGGGACTCAATCTCAAGTAGATCCCCTTGGATGGCTCTGGTTTTGGCCAGCTGATCAGCTAGGTCATTTCCAGTTTTGTCTGGTCCCTGTACTTTTGAATGACCCTTGATCTTTTTCCAGTAGATGGTCATCCCATTCGAGGTGACCAGAACATCAATATTTTGAATTAATTTCCCATGTTTCAATGGTTTATTATTAGCACATAACATGCCTCCGGTTTTCTAGTTAACCAGGTGCTCCATGGACCCATTCTGTACATAATCTGAATCAGTGATTATGACCAGTTCGTGGAGTTGGTGTTGGACAGCAGTGAGGATGGCTTGATGCACAGCCATCAACTCTGCCACTTGACTACTTTGGAGACCAATCTTGTACCCAGCGGAGGGTTCTGGGGTCTCATTCACCCATGCATTCCCTACGCCGGCCAAAAGTTCTTTTTCCCCGTTGTTGTCAACATGGTAGGAGTATCCATCCACATAGACTGTGGGCATTCCCTCACACTTGTCTTCTTCAAAGACTTTGTGGGGGGAATTAAGGTATGCCTCCATGTTGTCCTTGATTTTTAGACTTTCGTCCTTGAGACAGTTTTCTCTGGAACAATCATGCAAGTCAGCCAGACCTTGCGCGAGGGAACTCTTCTTGTTTTGGCCATATCTGACCTCCTGAGGAAAGCCTTGCATTGACAGAATCCAGGAAGTAATTCGGGAATTACTCACATTTCTGGCCCGGATTCTGTCACTTTGGAGATATTGCAGAGGCTGGTGTGGAGTCTCCACTATGATGTGTTCTCCCTGGATAAACGGGCGGTAATTCTTCAATGCCCACACCGTTGCCAGGAGTGCCTTCTCACAATCGTTGAATTTTTCTTCCACAGAGGATAAAGTTTTACTCGCATAGGAGATTACTTTATTGAACTTGGCATGCTTTTGGTATAATACTGCAGTCAAGCATGTATTTGAGAACCCTGTCTCCAAGAAGAACTCCTTGTTTTTGACAGGGTAAGCTAGGCAAGGCGCTTGTGAGAGGCTTCTTTTGAGTTGTCTTACTGCCTCGGCTTGTTCTGGACCCCACTCCCACTTGACCCCCCCCCTTCAAAAGATGGATCAGGGGTCTTGTGATCTCTGCATAGTCCTCAATTAACTTTCTACTGTAATTAGTTAGTCTAAGGAGGCTCCTTAGTTCCCGCAGAGTTGTGGGGTCTTTCAATTTCTGGAGTGCTTCCACTTTCTTTTCCTGTGGACAGAGACCCTGAGGAGTAATCTCATGCCCCAAGAAATTTACACGGGTTCTACACCACTGTGCCTTTTAAAAGGAGAGTTTTGCTCCGGCAGCCCTCAACTGTGTCAGAACATAACGGATCTCTGCTATGTGTTCCTCCACAGTTGAGCTTTTGATGAGAACATCATTTACATAGGCCAGGTTACCCCTTTCACCCAGGTCGGGCATGGCCTTATGTAGAATATTTTTGAATTCATTCCCGGAGTTGATGTATCCAAAGGGAGTCAGGGTCCATGTGTACTGCTGTCCCCTGAAGGTGAAAGCCAGCTTGTATTGGCCCTCCCTACTGACCGGTACAGACCAGTATACATTGGTCATGTCTATTGCAGTGAATACCTGTGACCCCTGGATCTGGGCCAGCCCCTGGTCAATGTAGGGAAGAGGCCATCGGGAATTATGGACCCGTTTGTTGAGCTCCCGAAGGTCGGCGCAGAGTCTCCACTGACCGCTCGGCTTCAAAATCCCCAGCACCGGATTATTGAAGGTGCTGTGGACTGGACGGATTAACCCATTTGACTCAATGTTCTTAATTATTTCAGTAAGGGACTCCTTTGATGCGAGAGGCAAGCGATATTGCTTCACAAATACTGGAGTCATGCCCGGGTCCGTGGGGATTGTTGTTGTGTGGATGTAGGTGCACCACAGTCATATGAGTCCACCACAAAGAGATCTTGGAAATCCAAGAAAACTTGTTTAAATTTTTGCTTTTGCTCCAGAGCCTCACAGGCATCAGCTAGGTTGACTCTCTCTTCAACCATCTGCCTGAAGCCCGGAAAGACCTCTGGTTTTGCTATCTCAGCGGCCTCCTCCAGCTGGGTGGAGAAGTCCCTGGTCAGAGTGCTGATTTAGACTGGTGGCTTCAGGTGGGGAAGGCAGTCCTCGCGGACCTGGAAAATCACCTCATCCCTCCTGAAGTCACAGGTTACATCTTCCTTACCATAAGGGCAGGAATTGTACACCAGGAAGTTCCCCCCATGCTGGGTAAAGATCCTGTGTGGTGTTGTGTTGTCATCACTATCACTGTCAAAACAGTCCTTGGGGATTGGTCCTAACAGTTATTTGCCTAAATCTATGGAAAAATGTCGGTCATCAACCGCCATTCCAATAATGGTGCCTGTGGCTAGAGTGATACTCTTTAAGTCGCTGTTATCCACCTCTATTGGAATGATGTCATGTGCTGTATTGACTAGTGGTGTTGGGTTTACCCCAAACCCTTGCTGTTGGAGAGAAGCATTTAGATGAATATAGGTATCAGGGCTTTTCAATTTCTGTCCTCTTTTAACCTTCACTTCCAGGGAGAATTATCGGCTCCTTTCTGGGATGGTGACTTCCTCTCCAATCTGAATTTCCACTGCATACGCAGTAGTTGAGCTGACCTAAATGCTTTCTTTGGGTCATCAAAGCCCATGGGATTATCCGCTTAGCGGGACCGAGCTTTGAAGTTTATTAGGTCCAAACGAATGGCAAAGCGATTGAGAATGTCACTGCCTAAGTAAAAGGCGGCAGTGACGTCTCGCACGTCCCAACAATTATTGACTATGCTCTTGTTGCCTATGGAGATTTTGAGCATGCACCTGCTTGGCAGGAGATGTTTGGAATTGGGTGTTTCCAGATCCATTTCCCATTTGTCTATCAGTTTAAATGTGGGAATGGCTGGATCTTTTGGGAGTTTGAGGAACATGGCTTCGCTGATGAAGCTCTTACCGTTGTTCACACACACTCGGGCGAGAACAGAGTCCTTCCCTTCATTTAACTGAATAGGGATGAACAACTGCTCTCCAATTTGCTGAATTTCAGCCAGAATTTGAGCTGATTTCTCATCTTTCTGGACTATAGGAGTGGGAATGTCTGATTGTGAATTGGTAAAGAATTTCAGAGTGTTTCCTTCCAGTGTGGAATGCCACCTTAAACTGGAAGGAAGGTTGATTTTCAGAAACAGAGATGAACCCCCCCCCATCACCAGTTTGTTGTCCTACTGCTATTACTGTCACGTCTGGGATTTGGTTATTCTGGAAGTGAAATTCTACTTGGTCAGATTTTTGTTCAACCATGTGGCAGTTGCTGTTTAAACTAACATGGTTGACACTCTGTTTCAGTTTGATTGGTCTGCTAGTCTGAGTCCAGAGGACCTTGTTTAAACAATCTATTAGGGGTGACAACCTTCGTAGGAGGTCATTGCCTAGTAAAGAAGGGGTGCCCTCTGGAGTTACAACTATGACCGGGTGCTTCACCTTGTGTCGCCCAATTTTAATATCCAAATCCGCAGTCCCCTTGACAGGAATTTCCTTCCCGTCGAAGTTCTGAAGTTGTCCAGGAAGAGGGGTGAGAGGAATTTGGTAATTTTCCCCCTTCCCGAATTCAAGTTGTCAAAGGCCCTTTTTGACAGAAGGGTAGCTTGGGATCCAGTGTCCACCAGTGCCAAATTTGTACACTGGCCCTGTATTTGGACCGGGGCATAGAATCTTCCCTCCTTCTCCTCAATGGGGCACAGATAATGTACATTTTTGGACAACTGGTGGGTTTGTTTTCTAGTTTTGGACACTGATAGAGAAGGGATTTGGGCAGAATTCAGTGGGAGTCTTGGGAATCTGAAAAGAAAAGGTGGCAACTAGATATGGGAGAGGTTTTGGGTTACCCTGGTTCCGGTTCTGGGCCGCCCACCCCAACCTTTTGGAGGCAGTCACCAGGATCTGTTTGAACCAGGGGATTTTCATGTTGTTGGTTCTGGGGTTGGATGATGGGCGGTGCTAACTCTGTCCCCACATCTACCCAGTCTGGATTTGGATCCTTGGGGACCCATTTTTCTTTGGGAGGAGTTCCCCATCTCTGAAGAAGAAGATCCTTTTCCCAGGATCCTCTGAGGACCCCTCTCCTTCAAATTGGAACAATTGTACCTCCTCCTCAAAATGGGTCTTTTTGTGCTCTTTGTTTCTCCTACCCCCCCTCTGATCCTTGGGTGGCAGACTTTCAGGGGCAGGAGATTTTGGTTCTGGTTCCTGGGTTTCCAGGGGATTTTTACATGTGGGGAAGGAAGCTTCCTCCAAGGTTTTACACCCCCCTTCCCCTTGTCCCTCCTCGTTGGGAACTGGTGGGTTGTCGGGGTTCTTCCCCCGTCATTGCTCTGGAGCACCAGGTCCGGAGTTTGATGCATTCTGCGCCGGCATGCTCACCTGAGGGTTCTGTTGAGCCCTCAGTATGCAACCCAGATCTTGTGCCATGTTTTGGATCTGGCGCTCTAGCTGTGACACCCGCTCAAGCTGATATGGGGTTCTGTTGTCTCCCCTGGGCTGATCCCGGGAAGGGTAGCTATCCCTTCTCTGAAAATACCCTGGGTTTGGAAAATGTGGGTACCCCTCCACCCTTGGCCTCCCCTCTCCTGAATTGGGTTGTCTGGGCTCAGGAAAGTGGGGAAAGAAGGATGGATTGTTTTGGGGTTGAAAGTTTTGCGGGTACCTGGCAAAGAAGTTCTGTCCAGGATTTGGGGAATTACTGCCCACCTGGGGGAAGTGAGGAGGGAAGTTCCCTGGGTTAGCTGCTGTTTGGTTGGATCCCCCAACCGGGGATGGGGGAGTCCACACATAACCCAGGATGAGTCTGTTCCCCTTGTAGCGGGGGCTTATGTAGTCAGGGTAGTGAGGGGCCCCATTTGTGGGACTACCTCCTTAGCTCCCTGTTTGTGACTGGCCCGAGGGCCTTCTGGGCTTGGGATTATTCTGATTCTGTGCAGGCAGGTTTTTAGGCCCCCCATCTCTTAATCTAAAATGGGGGCAACCTTCACCTCTGTCACCTTAGCAGCAGCAGGGGTGTTGGTTGGTTTGGGGCTTTTTACATTATGTTTGTTCTCTATGGGCTTTTGCACCTCATAAATTTGTGTGGCCTGTTCAATGACCCAGTCTAGTGATCTTTTCTCATGAAAATCTCTCACTAGCTGGGTCATGACGTACTTGGGGAGAGCGTGGACAAAAGTATTCACAAACTCTCTGCTGTTAGCGCGCACCCTTCTGGTAGTCTGCGCAAAGGCACGCTTTAATTCCTGAACACATTCTTGTGGGGCCAGATCTTCCCCACATTGCAAATTGTAGGCTGCCTTGCGAGCCTCCTGAGGATTTCTGTGCACAGAAAAATGTTTCAAGATGGCCGCCCTGTAGGTGGACCATCTAGAATGATTTTTGTCCTTCAGCCCCGCAAAGAAGCTGGAGTATTCTGGTGAAAGGTCCATTTCTAATACTGAATACAGCTTTGGCTGTCCTTCAAATGGAAAGTTTCCATCATCTGTTCAAATAGCTCTAAGTGCTCCCAAACAGAATATTTTGCGTTATTATGATAGGGCGTGATGACGTTCCCTATCGCTTTGATTTGCTTTAGGGGATCCTTGAGTAAGGCCCTTCTGACCTTGTTTGCTTTTTTGGTTTGGGTAACCCTGGTCCACTCCTCCTCTGACTCAGAGGCACTGCTACCAAAGGTGCCTGTCTGGTCTTCTAGGCTTTCCCGGATTCTGCGAGCCTGGGAATGGCTGGCAGAATGTGGGTGCCTAGTTTCCTGTGTCCTGGGGCACTCAGAGGAGTCTTCTGATTCCTCCTTACTCCCAGGATTTGATGAGTACCCCCCCACTGTCCTAGCTGGGCAGAGGTTTTCAGGATGCCCTTAGTGGGCCTACTCTTATGGAGTTCCCCACTAAATTTTTACAGTACTTGGGAACCCATACCCAGATGCCCGCCTATCCATTCCTGAGAGGCGCTGATCCATGAGCCCCATGTTCCTTATCGGATTGAAGTCTGCCATCCCCGGGGCCCTTGGCTCATGTGCGCCAGTGGACATGGGGGTGGCAGAGTCCATGGAGTGGAAGAGATGAAGGCCTCTGGTACTAGGGTTCCTGAGGTTATGCTCAGGTGTTTTCCTTTCCCAGCGAACCTCATCTCCCTCAGCCACTGCTCCCTGTTACCATGCAAGAATCGGAGCTTTCTGTTCCTCTATCAAGGCCTTGCAGGTTTCTATCAATTTCTCTTGCATGGCTACCTGTCTGTGGAGCCTGTCATTGTTCTCACAGAGAGCCTCATTTTCTCTCTGTGCTTCCTGTGTTGTTTTAGAGTACTGGGCCAGTCTTTGCTGCAGGAGGGTTACCTCTTGAGTCCTGTCATACTGACCTGGTCCTTCCCTGCCAGAGCATCTTCCACCCTCCTGGTGTGCTCTAACAATTTGTCATGGTCTTTTTGGAAGTCACCCAGTCCCGGAATGGCCAGGTGATTTTCTTCTATCTTCTCTTTTAAATAACAGACTTCCTGGCCTAAGGTGTCCCTTTCCTGAGCAAGAGTCTGCCTCTGTGCAGCCAGGTCGTCCCTCTGTATTTGGAGCGTACCAGCATTCTGGCGCTCTTCATCAAATTCTGCCTGGGTATCCAGGTCTTTCAGGATTAATTTATTACTCTCTTCTTTCTCTCTCTCTAGCTGGCTTTGCTTCGTGACTACCTGCTCTGCGCTTGCCCTGTTGAAATGTATTTGCTGTTTCAGCTTTTTCTGGCTCTGCAGTAGAGAGTCCAAACTTTCTTGGTACTCCTTCTGCAAAGCCAGCATTCTGGTATCCTGCTCTACCTTCTACTGCCGCAGGATACCCATGTCTTCTCTTATTTTGATTAGGTACTGCCGGCTTTCATTTTCTGATTCCTGACTCCTCTGTAGCCTCTGCTCAGCAGAGTCCAGATCAGTTTGGGCCTTTTCTAATGCCTGCAGTTGCTTGTTTGCCAGATCTTGGCCTCTGCATATTTGTCCTGTATTGCTCCAATATGTAGGTATATATATGCCGCTATTTTGGCAATCTTGTTCTGCTCTTCCTTTGCCTTAGGGGCCATATATAGTTCACTCAGGGCCACGTATAATGGACCCTGGTCTTGCCATTTGTCTAACCCTGTTGCAGTGATCTGTTCTGTGATTGCCTGCAACCACACATTATAATCCTGCTCTGTCCATTCACCTCTTACAAATAATTTATGCAATAGGTGTTCTTTAGCCATATTAATTTCTACCAAAGTCGCCATTCTGGAAATATTAATTTCCTTTGTGATTTACAGTTTATTTTATTTTTGTAAACAGACCAATTCTTTAGAGAGTTCCTATTGAGGGGTGCATTTCACAGTGTAACACAGCGTGGTAGCCCAACCGAGTGTGTGTAACCTGTCAGTTAGCACACTGTATTAGACTGTCACAAGTGGTATATCTAATTCAGAAATCCCACAACCAGCCCCCAATCTTGTAAGAGGTTTCAACCCGGCACTCCACCTTAGTCAATGTCTAGCGTATTTTTGTCTATAGGTTCTTTTATTTCTGAATGATGTACCTTTATATGATGCCCCTCTCTTTGAATCCCCCCGGTCTCACTGAACCAGGAAGCAGCCTGTTTTGCAAAGTTAAAAGATTTATTTTATGGATTTGCACAAGATATATCACTCTATTTAATATTTATACAATGATCACCAATGGGGTGATGTTACAATCAACAATCTATTTAATCAGAAGGAGTATGGATAGGAAAAATAATGCAGCATAGAATAATACTTTGTGTGGGTTCAGTCAAATGCAAGGTCACTCTTTCCCCCCTGCACACTACTCAATCCCCCCAATATGCAAGATAAGGAGATGGAAGGAGAGAAAACAGGTTTCAGGAATACACACTCAACAAATGCAGTTTCAATCCCAATTTCCCCCAGCAAACTCAGAGAGAAACAGGAATGATTGCAAACAGGTCAAATGCTTTTGAATGTTGCTTTGAATGAATGGTTAGAAACACTGAAAAATGGATTTGAGTCACTAAATTGGATTCAAAACTAGTGGGAGCCGCTTGTATGGTATCAGATAAATGCTAGCAATGATTATTGAGTCGCTAGCAGATTGAACACTTAATTCTGAGGTCGGATGCAAAGAACAGCTGTTTTACACGTGATGAAATTGAGCCAAATGAAAAATTTGTGGCAAACTTTTCTGCGCGCAAGAAGCACGATTGCGGAAAAACTAGAAGAAGTTTTGCTTTTTCAGAATCATTCGAAAGCTGAGGATGTTAGCTTCAATTTGGCACTTAAATTTTGTTTCTAGCATACACGGTACGGAAGTTACTGAGCTTTTAGTAGAGGTTGTTTTTTCTCAGAAAGAGTCAACATTTTCAAATGAAAGATGCGCTTTTGTATCTGCAGACAAAATTTTCTTTACACTAGGGAGCCTATGAAGTCACAAGCTACACGACAGCACAGACACCAATCCAGCAACGTCTCCGGATGGTTTCTACCTGCCAAGACGCTTGGCTTTCTTCAGCAAATATATTAGCGCAAAGATGATTTTAACACTACTATTATCAAAGGAGTATAGGGATGAGAGAAAGATTTAGGAAAGACAAAAGATTTTCTACAATGTAGTTTTGGATATGATAGAAGGGTTTGGATAGGATTACTTATTAATAAGATACGGGCTAGGGGCAATTCTATGCTATAGATACTCACTACTCTGTTTGGATTGGGCCCGTCAGGGATCTGGTCAAAGATTTCTGCACTGGAATTCTGCTGGCCCACCGGACGGAATTCAGGGCGCTCGGGTTCTGCACTATTCAGGGCGCTTGGGTTCTGCCCTCAGCACGATACTCTAGACACTGCATGGCACTCTGCACTGGATCTGACGGGTTGGTTCTGGGTTGCAGGTATCAGGTTACAGCTCTGCTCTACTGGTTTGGATCTCTGGATTCTAGCAAGAATTATTGGCAAGAAAGCAGAAACAGCACAGCCAGGCTGTTCTTTTTGTTATGCCCCTTTGAGGTCTGGGGTAAAATCTTGTTTCAAGATTTTAAAGGCCAAGCTGAGAAAGGTTGAGCTTTGGAATTAGGCCTCTCTGCTTTCAAAGATCTGGAGTCTTAGATATGGGTTGCTCCTCTTGCAAAGTGCTCCTCCAGCAATCAGTTGATGGGTGAAGGTGTGTCTGTCTCTAGGTCCTAAGATGTCTCTATTTATGTATTTCTCAAAGGGGTGGGTAGATTGAATTATACTAGGCACACCCTCTAGGAATCCTATTTGTTAGGGTCTGTCCTCTCCTCTGATTTGAGAAGAAATTCGGGTGTCATGATGATGCTGTATTTTACAACCCAGGGAGAACCTCCCCTTTGTTTCTGCACAGTAAATCTATTTTTCATATAAAGCATGTTTACAATATTACCAACTTGCTAGCAATAACATATTTACATCACAGATTTAGTGGAGCAAGTATTCATCCGAGTTCCATCTCAGTGAGAGCTTTAGTTCAGATTTGACAGTTTTTCATGCTTGTGGTTGGGTACCCAATGTCAGATCTGTCCACAATTTTATACACATATCCGCATGACATCTGGGCACAATCCTGTGAAGTTTCATATTTCTATCATCATCACAATTGCTACAAAATCACAATTTCTGTAGTCATGTCTCTGAACATAGCACAGAGTTCTAAGTAGTTTCAAAATGTGACCAGCATTTTCTTGTTAACAACACTATATTTTACAGATTTTTATAATTTTGCACAGTTCTCTGTGAGTCTTTTTCAAAAAGATACTTTTTTGTGGGTTAAGGATACACATATCTGTCTGTCCCGCCCCCAAAGTGTTGCTGGGCCAAGAGCAACCCAGGCCTCTCTTCCTTCTGGCAGTAGTTTCTGTTGATACTTGAATTTGCGTACCCTTTCAGTCCAGGTAGTCTATTGTCTCTCCCTGAGCAACAGAACAAAATCTCCTCCCCCTTCATTAACATCCGACTGAGAGTTCCTGGGGCAGAGAACAGAAGGAAGGCACCTTTTGTTTGGGGCACGCTGTGGAATTTGTCTTTGAAGTTCTGTGGTTGCCATCAGAGGTTACTTTAAAGTAAATTGTTACATTGTTCTTTGTTGAAATTAAAGTTACAATTTTAAAAACAGGCAAACATATCTCCAATTGCAGTCTTTTTCGACATAGAAATTAAATAGTGGCAGCCTATATTACCTTTGATGGCAAGTCTCTTCTTTTCAACAATTTGATTTTAATGCACCAGTTTAAACTCCTAAGGCACTTAACTGACAGCTTTGAAGCAGGCAGGCGGTGGTACTGCGCCCATATCCTGACAGATTTTCCCAGGCAAGCCTTTTTTTTTAATGTGGATATTCTTGTGATGAAATCTGCTTCTCCTGACATTGTGCGCTTATGGGGATTCCTTGAATAAGGTGATGGTTAACACCAAGCAAGGATGTTGGATCTTTTCTGATGTTTGGGAACCATTATTTTGCAATTTCAACAGCCAAGGAAAAACGGATTTCAGAGCCCTCCTGGGTTTCCTTGCAATGAAGCAGGTAGTTCCATTTCCCTTTGTGGGCAGCCCAATGACAGGTTTTATCAGTGTGGTCTCCTGTTCTACCACTGACACAGCAAAGTAGATTGGTAGCCAACTTTTCCAGTTTCACTGCACACTCATCAGCAGTTTAAGCACGAACAGGGCTTTTTGCGGCCATTCTGTTGGCTCTGGGGAAAGCAGTGCACAGGGATGTCGCAGGGCAGAGCCTAGTGGGTCAATGCATCCCACAGAGCATACCAGCCACATATCACAGGGCCACCTATGTGCAGCATACATAGGTCCTTGACACATTAACCGTTCATGTGACAAACAAACCCTGGCTACACATAACCCATCTCCTGTAGAAAGGCGTCAACATGAAAAGGCCATGTGTCCACCCAGCACACCTCCAACACATCCTATGCAGCAGGTTTTGCAATCTCCATGCACAGCATATGCAGCCATGTATACCACTGAACATGTTGTGACTCACCTTCTCCCACCAGACAACCAATACATATACAGAGCAGGCTGGCAATGTGAATCATTACATGTACACATATTTCAACATCTAATACCACAGGCAACCTCATATCACTGATTTTCACCGAAATAGTCCTCCTTCAGTGATGTGGCTGGAACATCAGGGGCACAGACGAAAGCCACCACTGCTACATCTCCCTTTGGTCCACCAACTCCAGGCAGCGAGGGAGTTCCTGGCAAGAGGGCTATGGCAAAAGTACCTGTACCCCCTCACACCCTACCAGAGCAACAGCCCAGACATTGAAAGGGAAAGCCCGCAGCAGCCAAAGCCAGGAAAACAGGCTGAGTCAAACACAGCCAGGCCACCACTGATGCCAGCGCACCTATGGACCTAGAGAAGAAAACATCTGAGGCAGCCACTCCAGCCGCTGAGTTCCCCAAGCAACCACAGATGTCATCCTTACAGCTACTATGGCTCAGCCACAGCAGGTCGGCGAGGCAGCTAATCCCCAACAAAGACATTATTGAAATTGCCACTTGGGGTTTTGATGCAGTGAGTGAATCCACCACATCAGGGTATCATCCAACAGCAGGTGTGGGAGGTGATATAGGTGGTGGAGCTAGTGTTACAGGATAGTGCTCCCCTGATATTCAAATACAGTCAGACACCCCAAACCCTGTCACACACAGTCTTCAAATACCACTTGAGCAACTTGTGATGTGGTTCTCTGCAGGTCCAACATCAACGGTGGATCTGATTCAATCATGAAGGCTCAACACTAGGCCTGCTTTCTCTGCCTACAATTCCCAACCAACTCCAGCAACAGAATTCTGTCCACAGGGTACCTGCTAGTTTTCAGGGAAATCCAGAATACAATTTCAGCACATGCAAAAACAACAGACCAGCAACTCCCATGATTGGAATTTTGGTTACAGAGTCATGCAGATGCTATCATTGTACAGAGCAAAAGAATGCAGAGGAGCACTGTGGCATCCACGCCAGAATTCACACTGCTCTCAGGAATCTTGGAGAGGATTTCGTGGTCAGTGTTGCAGTTGCAGACATTATCCCCTGACTTTCTGACTCCATCTACTTGCACCCCAACAATGGGTGAGTATTCGAGAGGAAGCTCACCATGGAGCTCGTGTACATCATTCGAGCATCCATACTACAGTCTGCCAGGTAATAATCTACAAAACACAAAATCTCCTGGACATTAACCAATATATGCAGTTACTGCATAACACGTTTCAGTACACATGTCGCTGTCTGTGTATCAGCATGTATCGCCCTGAGTATGCAAGGCAGGGGCAACACCCAAAGACCCACCCAGGAAGACAACAACCCATGGTCTAACAAATCCAAAAAAAAGTGAACAATTTATTGTTACAATATGCAAAATAGAGTAAAATGACTAGCATCACAAGAACATAAAATGAACATATAGCATTACAATTGGAAATACAATCTCAAATGTGTGTGCAAACAAGATCACAAGCAGTTGAAATAATAGTTGCTGATTACGAGGTAATGCAATGCACCTGATACCAATGGTCCACATCTAGAGTACTGTGGACACCACTAGGCTGACACAACTGGGCTCACCTATAACCTATGGTCCACTATCAAGTTATGGACACAAATGCTGCGGCCAACTAGGTGTCTAAAAAGTGCACAACACTATGACCAACGTAGACTATTATGTTAAAAGCTCCACCGGGCCAAAGTATCCAAAGTTCACTGCTTGTTTCGACTCCACCGAAACAGTCTTCCTCAGAGCCACACATGAAAGAGAGGGGGCCTCATTACGAGTCCAGCAGTAACGGAGGTGGTAAAACAGCCGGGTTACCACCGGACTCGTATTACCATTCCGCCTCCGTGATTCTCGGAATTACCGGGGCATTACAACCCCGGTTTTCCGGGAATCACGGAGGCGGAATGGTGTTAATCCCCATTCCCATTGAGTCCTATTGGGATCATGGAAACATCTCGTAATGCTGCCGGTGTTTCCTTGTCCGCCTGCAGGCGGGCGGTGTTAAACCCGCCAGGTCAAACCTGGGGGGAACATCACCTCCCGCCTGCAGGAGTCAGGATCAGGCGGTCCGGAAACAACGGTGGCAGCGGGTTTACCGCCACCGTTATTTCCGGACCGGCTGATTTGTAATGAGGCCCCGGGTCTTCAATCAGTCACCAGACGGCCTCCAACCATGGGCTTTTTAGTACGACAGGTACAATAATTGCAACAAAACCAAAAGAAAAATAACTACTAAATCCACAAACATATGTCACACTCACCCAAAGTCACTGTCACCATGCTACTGTGGAGACCAAAATCACTAACACAGAGACGTCATGCCCAGTGAGGAGTCTGCAGTGTCCCCTGAACCCTATGGCCCTCATTCCGAAGTTGGTGGTAGTCATGGCAATATTTGCACCATGACTACCACCAATAACGGCACTGTGTCCGGATTGGTGAAATGTAGGTCTTACCGGTCCAGTCCGACCTTGGCGGGACCGGTAAATCCCCATTCACCAAACCATTCCCCATTGGCTCAATGGGAATGGGGAGGGCGCAAATAACGGGCCGGCGTATGCCAAGCCCGTTATTTGCACCCAGGTCACTTAACGGGTCCCATACTTAACACCTAGTCAGACCAGGCGTTAAGGAAGGGACCCGCTAAGGGACCTCGTAGTAGGGCGGTAAGGGATTACCGGCACCGGTCTCCTTACCGGTGCCCGGGTATCCCTTACCGCCCTTCACGGAATGAGGGGCTATGATTCAAAACACATTCCCAAAAACCCAATGGAAAACAATAATTATAGACCAACCAATGGATGCTAGAATAATAAATCAGCAATGGCTGACCAATCTTCCGTTCGAATGGCTGGCGACGCAATCTTTTCCAACCCTTTACTACAGCATAGTCAGACCTATTCATGAGAAAAACAGAAACCAAACCCGAACATTCGAATCTAAGGGGATAGCTCAGTCAGAACACCCTGATTCAAGATAACCAACAATTAAGGGCAATCACAACCTATAAAGCTTTGCTTGATTACAAAATTAGCATAAAACACCATACTTACATGTATGAAGTGGATGAATTGCACACCCAAACCACCACGTCTGCCAGGCAATAGCAATAGGCCAAGGCGCTAATGTGGAACTCTGTCATGTAACACAAACACCGTTGGGTTGGCAGGGAGTCAGGGCAAGAGTAAGACGGTGAACTGGGGTAACAAATAAGTGAATAGCTGAGGGGAAAGGGTGGCAGTGAGTTGGGGGAGCACACATAGGTGACAGAATATTGTGAATATGAGCTTGAAATGTTCCCAACATGTGTTCATTCCACCTTGTGGTCTGAACATATTCTGTCAGTGCCATTGTTTATGTGCAATGTAGATGTAGCTGCACAGCACTGTTTTCACATGTGAGAAATATTGTCATACACTTCCACGTGCACAGGTGTTTTGGCTGGCCCAACACTACATGTCATAAGAATGCTGCCACTACACAGTGCCTCATATCCAGCCCTTCTCACACATCTAAATCTGTTCTTGTGGGAAGAGTCTCATCCCTTCATCCGTGTCATCCTTTTCTGAAACTGTGACTATATTCTGGAGGAGGTGCACATTGTGCCATTTTCACAAATTGTGCAGCATGCAATAGGCATTGATTATGTGACTGAGGGGGTAATTCATAGAATTCAGCGCACAAGTGGCGCACGTGGCTGGCGCACAGTGTGCGCGTGCGAATCCCTGCGCCAGCCGTGTGCGCTAAAATCCATTTCCGCGCACAGCGTATTCATGGATTCCAGCTACCAAAACCAGCCGTGGCGCACAGTGGCGCAGCGACCCTGCATCAGTGCCAGTTACGCCCCCAAGAACGCCCCTCGTGCAGGGAAAAGCCATCAAAATCCCCAATCCAGCGCAAAGGGCTGCGCTAACCCTGTACCAGCACGGCAAGCGGGCTACGTGTATCACTGGGGTGCGCGGGAAGTACCTCACGCCATTTCAGCTGGGTACGTGTATTTCAGGGGTGCGCTGGAAGTTCCACACGCAAATGTCCTGGGTACGTGTATTTCGGGGTGCGCGGGAAGTTTGACACGCGACATCAGCAGGGTACGTGTATATCAGGGGTGCGCGGGAAGTTCCACACGCGAATGTCCTGGGTACATGTATTTCGGGGTGCGCGGGAAGTTTCACACGCAATATCAGCAGGGTACGTGTATATCAGGGGTGCGCGGGAAGTTCCACACGCGAATGTCCTGGGTACGTGTATTTCGGGGTGCGCGGGAAGTTCCACACGCGAATGACCTGCTTACATGCACATCAGGGGTGCGCGGGAAGTTCCACACACGAATGTCCTGGGTACGTGTATTTCGGGGTACGCGGGAAGTTTCACACGCAATATCAGCAGGGTACGTGTATATCAGGGGTGCGTGGGAAGTTCCACACGCGAATGTCCTGGGTACGTGTATTTCGGGGTGCGCGGGAAGTTCCATACGCGATATCAGCAGGGTACGTGTATATCAGGGGTGCGCGGGAAGTTCCACACGCGAATGTCCTGGGTATGTGTATTTCGGGGTGCGCGGGAAGTTCCACACGCGAATGTCCTGGGTACGTGTACATCAGGGGTGCGCGGGAAGTTCCACACGCGAATGTCCTGGGTACGTGTATTTCAGGGTGCACGGGAAGTTCCACACGCGAATGTCCTGGGTACGTGTATTTCGGGGTGCGCAGGAAGTTTCACACGCGAATGTCCTGGGTACGTGTATATCAGAGGTGCGCGGGAAGTTCCAAACGCGAATGTCCTTTGTACGTGTATTTTGGGGTGCGCGGGAAGTTTCACACGCGATATCAGCAGGGTACATGTATATCAGGGGTGCACGGGAAGTTCCACACGCGAATGTCCTGGGTACGTGTATTTCGGGGTACGCGGGAAGTTTCACACGCGAATGTCCTGGGTACGTGTACATCAGGGGTGCGCGGGAAGTTCCACACGCGAATGTCCTGGGTACGTGTATTTCGGGGTGCGCGGGAAGTTTCACACGCAATATCAGCAGGGTACGTGTATATCAGGGGTGCACGGGAAGTTCCACACGCGAATGTCCTGGGTACGTGTATTTCGGGGTGCGCGGGAAGTTCCACACGCGAATGTCCTGGGTACGTGTACATCAGGGGTGCGCGGGAATTTCCACACGCGAATGTCCTGGGTACGTGTATTTCGGGGTGCGCGGGAAGTTCCACACGCGAATGTCCTGGGTACGTGTATTTCGGGGTGCGCGGGAAGTTTCACACGCGAATGTCCTGGGTACGTGTACATCAGAGGTGCACGGGAAGTTCCACATGCGAATGTCCTGGGTACGTGTATTTCGGGGTGCGCAGGAAGTTTCACACGCGAATGTCCTGGGTACGTGTATTTCGGGGTGCACAGGAAGTTTCACACGCGATATCAGCAGGGTACGTGTATTTCAGGGGTTCTGTGGAGTACTACACGTGAATTGGCCGTGTGGGTCCTCCCAGGTGTTCGCTCCACAACCTCCACGGCCCCTGCAGGCAGCCCACACCACGGGGGACTAGCCTGCACTCCCACTCGACCCCCTGCACCACCACCCCCCAGCACTGTGGGGCACCCTCCACCAGGCCCCAACTCATGTTCCCCTGCACCCCCACCCCCCAGCACTGTGGGGCACCTGCCAGCAGGCCCCCACTCATGTCCAACTCATGTTCCCCTGCACCCCCACCCCCCAGCACTGTGGTGCACCCTCCACCAGGCCCCAACTCATGTTCCCCTGCACCCCCACCCCCCAGCACTGTGGTGCACCCTCCACCAGGCCCCAACTCATGTTCCCCTGCACCCACGCCCCCCAGCACTGTGGGGCACCTGCCAGCAGGCCCCCACTCATGTCCAACTCATGTTCCCCTGCACCTCCACCCCCCCAGCACTGTGGTGCACCCTCCACCAGGCCCCAACTCATGTTCCCCTGCACCCCCACCCCCCAGCACTGTGGTGCACCCTCCACCAGGCCCCAACTCATGTTCCCCAGCCAACATGTCATCACAATCTAGATCCCTGGTCCCTATGGTCAGCCTCCAAATGCAAAACACCCACCCGAGTATTGCATCCACCCACTTAGAAATGACAATAACATGTTAGAACACCAATTGCAAGTTTGGAAAAAAACACGTCCCTCACATACACCCAATGGGTGTCAGTGAATCTCAAAACCCATATCATGATATGCATGAAACCAATGAGATGATACTACACATTGCAGTTTGATCAAAAAATATGTATTCAGAGGAAACATGAATTGAATCAAAAATAAACAAACAGAAATGGGAATGTAAAAAAATAAAAAGAAGCATGTCCGTGAAAAAATGCAGAACCAAAATTCATAATCCAAAGGAATGGTGTCCAAACTCACAGTCCACAAAAGAAAATCCAATGGGAAATTATAATTGAAAGCCATTGCTCCATGGGTAAATTGTAAAATTAAAAGAAAATCCAACAGTGAACTATGTACAGATGTTCAAGCCAGAGTCCATGATCCCAACAAAAGAAATGAAACCTATCTAACAACACTACCTAATAAAAAAAAAACTATATACAATAATGTGGCCCATTGTCCAAAAGGTCCAAAAAAATGCAAAAACAAAGGAAACCTAACACTAACTACATAACTATTTACAAGGGCAGCGGGCTAGTCCAACGGCTCACTGGATGTTGTCATGGGCCAGGGCATCATCAAACTCCTGTTCAATGGCTTGGAGGCGGGCATGTTCCATGGCCCCGAGGTCTCGCAGGGATAAAGCAGCGTCCAGCTCCAACTCCCTGCGAAGACCCTCGAGGCTCTCAGCCCGCCTCAGCGCCCTCCGCATGGAGTTCTCCGCCCTGACCATTGTGAGCCGTTCCTCCTCTGCCCGCTGCCGCTCCGCACCTATCTGCTGGCCTAACCACTCCCACACGGAAGCCACTCCCATTCCAGGGTTCTCCTGCCCTTCGGCCGATGCCTGCACCCCTGATGTTGATGGCCCCGAGCCATCAAGCCTCCCACGTCGAGCCTGCCGCTGCCTCCGAAGCAACTGCCTGTGCCAGCACGACGGCATCCAGGCTGATGGAATCCACCGACGCCGTCGTGCACGTGCCCTGCCCGATGATGCCGTCACATCCTCCATCTGCTGGGGTCCAGTTGCTGGTGTGTCCACCCCTGCTGGACCTCCGACACCTGACTGTGGCAGGGATGGGATCCCCACCGGGCTGGCTGCATTGGTCGGGGCAGGTCCACAGGGGGCCCTGGTGGCATCTGGGCCGGAAGACGGCATGGAGAACGACTGGTGCATAGTCTCCACAGAGGAGGGGAGGGTCGCCAGATTGGCCGACACATGTAGGAAACCCCCGACCATGGCCGATCCCAACTGGGCCACGTCGGCACGGTGCTCTCCGTGATGATGTGCATGCTCCTCCCGGGAAGCACGCACCTCATCATGAATTGCCCCTGTGCGCAACGCGACACCAATCAGGACCTTCTCCATACGGCCAGGGATCCCCTCGTCCGCAGGTGGAGGGGAGTCAGATGACATGGACATCCCCCCTACCTGCGGACGGGCCTGGGATGGGGCATCCCTGCTGGTGCATGGTGGTGCAGTCACAGTGTCAGGGACAGTGACATGCACAGGCCTCTCCACGGCGACCTGTGCTGCCTCCTGCCCCTGGACTGCAACACTTGCACCAGCAGGGATGCCCCAACCAGGCCCCATGTGCGCCTCAATAGCGGCCTCCTCCTCCTCTGTGGAAACCACCAACCTGGATGGCTCCACCCCGTCTTCCGCCGTTGCAAGCCCCTGTGGGGGTTCACCCACCCCTTCTGCTGCAGCCGTGGGGGCATCCCGCCGCTTTGCTCCACAGCGCCGTCTCCGCCCTCTTCTTCACGTGGCGCTGTGTAGAGGGAGACATAGAACACAAGCATCAGGGTACTGTACAATGGTCCCCTAGACAGGAAGCAATAGCAGATGAGTGTCACTGTCAAAGATCACTTCCATCATGTCCCTCCACAACACATGGGTCAGTGCAGGTAAAACACATGCAGTAACAGGCATGGCGCATGCTATAGACATTAGCATACATGTCCAAGGGATTCTTGAAACATACAATGTTGTTTTGGAACTCACATGCATCATGGGCCATGCCTATCACATGCACACACTTAACCCTAGTTTCATCCATCTGGCCTCGTACACCACAGAAACAGTGGATACAAGGATGACTAGGCTGCATCAGTGAACCTGAACATTGCGACAGACATGTGTCATGCATCCCTGGCATTCACAAGTCACAGACACGCAGTTCAGACACACAGACATGGACAGCATACATGTACATGGCATCAGCACCCATCCCTCACCCCCACCCATGTCCAGGAACAGAGACTGGCATGCTTTAATGTGGCCATTCCGCATAGGGCAACCCATGTTGCATTTGAACACATGCACCAACCGTGTGGTTCACACCTTACTGGTCTCACATGCATGACGTCCCTGCACACACACATGCAAACATGGCCTATGTCACACATACAGGCAAGTATCAGACAACCAGCACACTGCGACATGCCCTGTCTCACACAGCAATGCTTGGCCACTTACTGCTCAAATCCAGACGGGTCTGCCTCTCAAGGATCTGGGTGTGGAGCGCTGGGCCTACGCATTCCAGGACCCTCATCTGGATGGTACTCATGCGGCCCCGGCCCCCCTCCACGAGGCGCCGGGCCTTCAAGAGGGTCCTGGACCTGCAGTCATCCCAGCGCTTCTTGACATGTTGGTAGTCGTGGACTGCCACCCCCTCTGCGTTGATGGCAGTCACGATGTCCGTCCAGATTCGAGTCCGTCCTTCCTTGTTGGCGCGCTTACTTCCGAAGAGGGCATCATACTGCCCCAGGACTTGCTCCACCAGAACACGAACTTCGGTGGCAGTGAAGCTGGCGCCCCTCTGCCTCTCTGGCCGGGGGTTGCCAGTGGTGCCAGATGTTGCAGTGCCTGACATGGCAACCCCAGAGGCAGGTGTGGGTGGGCAACTGGGCCTTGGGGCTGGGCTGTGGAGCGATGGTATCCCAGTCGGGTGTCTTCTGTTCCAGCAGGTTTGGACACAGCAAATGGACCCCTGCAGATGGCTGATGTGCAGGCACCAAATGGTAGGGCATGGTGGCAGCAGGCAGGCAGGCAGGCAGGCAGGCAGCAGCAGATGGCTCGTGGGAGGCTGCTCGGGGATCTGGGGGGCAGGAATTCGGCCTTTTGGGCAGGAGCGTGGTCTTCCATGTGCTTACGCGTGGCCAGCTTGATACGGAGTGATTTGGCATGTGAAAATCTTGCACGTATGCGTGTAATTCGAGGAAAGGCCCTTAGCGCGTAAGCGCGTCAGCACGCATACGCGATTTCATTGTACCAAAGGCCCTTAGCGCGTAAGCGCATCTGTGACGTTTCGCGCACGGGCGTTTCCCTGGCAGGGCTTGTAGATCCCACGTGTCTTTACATTGCTCTGTACGTGCTTTTCGTGGGGTGTGGTGCGTGTGTTTTCCAGCCGTTGGGGTTCACATGCTATTACTTCACAGCGGGTGTTGGCTACGCGTTCTTCTACACGCAAGGCAGACGGTGAGTGGTAGCCCACTCCCCCAAGCCGATCGCGTGTGAAACTTCCCGCGAACCCCTGAAATACACGTAACCCGCTCCCCCAGGCCCAACCGCGTGAAAGACTTCACGCGAACCCCTGAAATACACGTAGCCCGCTCCCCCAGGCCCGATCGCGTGAAAAACTTCACGCGAACCCCTGAAATACACGTAGCCTGCTCCCCCTGCCCGATCGCGTGAAAAACTTTACGCAAACCCCTGAAATACACGTAGCCTGCTCCCCCAGGCCCGATCGCGTGAAAAACTTCACGCAAACCCCAGGCACAATAGCAGTATGGGACATTCATCATTGCTGTATGTTGGCGCTTTTGTGATGCGCTGGGACGCTACCGGCTGCCTTCGTGTGGCGGACGTGTTTAGGCCTGTGCGTGTCTTTGGCCGTGCGCGGATTTGCCTTATTCGATTCCATGAATACGTGTGGTTCGCGTGCTTGTGGGCGTTCCGTCTGCTTCCCAGCAGTACATCCCAGTTACGCCCTTATTTTCGCGCGTTGTTCCCCATTCTGCGCATTACGCCCCGTGTTCCGCCCCCTTTTTGGTGTGTGCGCCGAGGTTGTGCACTTTCACTGTGCGCGTCGCGCACGCCGTTCGGGATGTTGCAGTGACGTGTGCGCCATGCACGGGTTTGGCGCATATCCCGAGGAAAACATGCACAGGGACTTCCATGAATCGCACGTGTGCGCCTGTTTTTTCGCGCTTGCGCCTGCTTGCGCATAGATTTTCGGCGCACGTTTGTTCCATGAATCGGCCCCTAAACCTCTTGAGGGGATTGCATATGGGCCCCACCAGTCCCCTGTAGGCATTTGAACCTGGCTTTAAACATTTCAAAGGCCACCTCAATGGTGGCCTGTTGCCTATGTGGGCAGCATTGTACGTCCTTTCTGGAGCCCTTTGGGGGTTACGATACGGGGTCATCAGCCATGCTAGAGGTGAATAGCCAGCATCAAATGCATGCACATGTCAGTGTTTGGTGGTAGATGTTTCACATAATTTGTAAATTCTATGGTTTGAAGCATTTTTGATTTCAGAGTGTGTGATGCAGCAAAACATTCAAGTATCACCCCCCATAGATAGGCTTGCTGGTAATCCCTTTGTACACCACTACCCCAGGAATCACCCCACCCTCCCCACTGGAACCAGGTATTTTCTTACTTAACAGATATGTCATTTGTTTCATGTGTGTGGCCAGGTAAGCTGTTCGGGGCTTCTTGCATACATTGTGTGTTGCGGTGCACTTATTCGGTGGCATTGGGTGGCACCAACAGCACATGCATACAGTTCATTATACCACTGATGCTGGGATAGTGTGTGTAATGGTGTAGAAATGGCCTTTGATGGTGTGGATGGCTTGGGAGTGCTGTGTACACTGCAATTGCACAGAGTAGGGCTCTCGGGGTTCATTTGTGCCATTCCATGTATTATACCAACTATGATTTGGAAGCTGCCAGTGGCAAAGAGAGGATAGCAAGAAACTTCAGGAGAGGAGGCATTGGTTTGTGAATGTTAATGTTGCTCTGGCCCAACTGAATAAGCTGCAGGATATGCCTAATGATGTTCGGTAAAAAGAATGTCTAACTGTCTGTCATCCTCCACAAACATCTCTATACACACAATGGGCTATAAATGCTCTGCACCGACACCTCTATGTGCACAACTGCTAACAAATAGATAAAGAAAATGTATTTGTTTACACACTGATGTAGATCTTTCCTCTGCTTCCTTGCCTCGAGGCGAGCAAACTCAACCTTCCTTAAGCTCTTCATCTAGTGCTGAAGGATATCCCGTCCTTTGCTCATAGGACTATAACTTTGTATACAGTACTGTGCTTCCCCATTTACAAGGAGCTACCCCACATCTATTCTTCACTTTTACTATTCTATATGATGTCATCGTTCCCCGGGTAGGGAAGATTCTCCTCAATCCTAGTCAAAACTTATGCAATAGCAGACAACATTGTCTTTCCTCATCTTTGAGGAGCTTTCCCTTCTATCACAATAGCAATTTACAAGCAATAACAAAATATATCAACACCACTGTGTCTTATGCAGAAAGTTCACTCATGGTCACGTTCTATGTGTCCTCGGAGTCCACTGAGGCCTCATCCCCCACAAACTGCATGCATGTCCCCCACTCTAGGGATCAGAAATACATTTAGAGAAACAAGGTATCTGCTCCTATCTTTGTTTGTGTTCATAGAACCTGCTCTCGGGAGGCAGGGCTCCGTGGGGCAGGATGTGCAAACGGAGGACCCTCAGCATCATTGGGAGGCACTGGAGATCATGTTGGGTTCACCAAAATGTATGGTATGCCCAAAAACCGATGTGAAAAATCAATCCAGAGCAGTAATATTGTAGTGTATGATTTGCAAAGAAAGACAGCTTTAATACATGTAAATTACTGCCGGGAGAGTCCGTCAGCTCCTTAGAAATGAAAACTGAAAACACTATTGACCAGTCCACATTGAGTTACAGGGCCTCATTACAAGTATGCCAGTCCGGAAACGGCGGTGCCGGTCATGCCGCACCTGCACCTTATTCCGGACTGGCATACTCTGAGTCGCGATGCCGCAAACTCTGTCACCGCAAGTGACCTACCATATCCGGCAGCACCGTGAACGGAATCTGCAGAATGCCGTGTCGGCCGTGCCTGAAACACCAGCACAGCAGTAGTATGGGCACATTCCAAGTACCGACTTAACAGAAACACTGGCATAAAATTGGCAGCGGTACTGTGATAACCAGAAACACCAGCATCGTGGACCAGGCGTTAAAAAGTGTCAGGTGTGCAGCAACAGGCCGCAGGTATCCCATTGCACACCCCACACCCCTTCCAACACAACCATGCTTGGAACAGTTGTAGCAGTAATGGAGCTGGAGGCCCTGCTTGCAGGGATACAACTGGAAGAGGCAGAGAGGCAGATGAGGTGGCAGAGGTGCAGGAGGAGCTACATATCATATTGGCCATGCATAATAACAATGGCCAGCAGGTACCACCCCGCAGACAGCAACCCATATCCTGCACAAGTGCCACACCCTTGAACCTCGGCCAAACACAGATCCACACCCTGTATCGGCTAGACAGGGACACCATATCCTCCATATTGGACCTAATCCACGTTGACCTCATCCGCCTCATCCAGATCCATACTGCCATCCCCAACCCTTGTTCAAGGTAGTGTTTGTGCTACATTTCCTTGCAACCGGCACCTAGCAACACACTCTGAGTGAACTGCATGGGCTATCCTAACCCTGTTTTTCGAGGGTCCTTCTTCAGATTCTGGATGCCCTCCTGCTGCACCTGTCTGATCACATAGTCCTACCCCGAACACTCGACCAGACTAGGTTAATGGCACCAAAGTTGCATTCCATGCCCTGGCCGGTATGCCTGATGTGATCGGTGCATTGGACTGCACTCATATGGAGCTGGTGGTCAGGCATGCCATTCAGTCAGTCTACATGGACTGTAAACTGTAGCACTCCCTCAATGTGCAGATGGTGTGTGATGCACACCAGCTCATCACCCGTTGCTGTGCAAGATTTCCGGGATCAACACACAATTCTATGGTGCTGAGGAACTCCATGCTGCCAGGGTACATGGCACGTCACAGCAGAGAGTGGACCTGGCTGCTGGTTGAGTGTAATTACTAAAGCATGTGCACTGTGGAATTGGGGTGGGGGTAATAACTGTCACCAGTGCATGTGTGTAATGCAATGTCATACCCAGAAATTGCATGCATGATTTGAAGGGCATGACTTGTGTGTGTGAAATGGCCAGAAGGAGCATGCACAAGCATAATAACAGCAAAGCTGGACTGCAACATACAATGCACTACAGGTACCAGAATGCATCACACCATTGGAAAATACCCCTGCAAAAACAGACTGAGCAAAACCCCCACTGCCTGCAGCAAAGACAAGTCATGCAAATGAAGACCACCACTCCACCTTCCCACCACTAGCGTACCCCACAGCATGTAGCCAGTTAATCTGCCTGTTGCAAGTGCACATATCCATATGCATGTGACATAAATGGCAACAAATTAGTAGGACATATGAATGGATCGGTGATATGAACATTGTACGACATGCAAATGGAAACCAAATTGGCACATGCATTGGACAAAGTTGAAGGTGGCGTAGGCATAGCGGTATTGGTCAAGGTGGGTGTGAATGGACGATGGGAAAGTGATAGCAAACCACCCATCCACCTCGCATAGGGAACTAGGCTATTGCCTGCATGACATTCATTATCCTGCCATCTCCTTCTCAATGAAATTAAATACATTTTTTGTCCCTCTCTGTGCATACATCCACATTGATAAGTTTGCATGATTCATAGATGATCATAAACCACTCTATGCTGCATATCATGAAATGCAAGTATGCACGCATGTAGTCATTCCCTAAATAAAGGCAAATGAAATCTGCGCACCTCAACTAACGTTAGTTCCTGTGACAAATCTGCCTACCAGATCTGTGGCACCCAGCAGTGTCAGACCTGTCGGGCACACCGGCTGCGGGAGGCAGAATTCTATTTTGCTGGGGCGGAAACAAGGCTTCTGGTAAGGCCACCGGCACACTATGATCCGGACAAGCAAAAAAAAACAGTTCCACCATTTAATTCCATTGAAATTGATGTATGCAGACACACAGGTAGCAGATCACAGATTCAACACCTGACTATGCGTACAATTTAGAAACAGCAATTTCCATTCACAATGCGCAGGATACTAGGGTCATCTGTGACAAATGATATGTCTTGTGCCAATCGCATGAAATAACTTGCATGTGTAAACAACCAACATACACACTGTACTAACATGATACTGGCACCAGAATGATTGAACCCTCTTTCTTTCCCTCCCGTGCAGGTGATGCTGGATAGCCCTTGATGCCATGGCTGATGACCCCTGTCAGGCAACCACAGAACAGACATTTGACTTGTTAAAGGCAAGGTTCCGCTGCCTGAGCAGATCAGGGGGTGCACTGATGTACAGCCTCGTGAAGGTGGCCAAGATAGTCCTGGCCTGTACCATGTTGCACAACATGTGTATCAGGTACAACATCCTCCTTCCCCTGGACATGGACAAGCACCCATCTGAGGCAGAAGATGAGAATGACAGTGATGACAAACTGGCCTTGCCACATTGCAGGGATGCCATGGATGGCCGTGATGCATGCGATTAACCACTATTTCTGAGCACAGCACACAAGAACATGGCCTAGGCTAGCTAATGCACTCTGCTGCACTGTACAGGAAATTAAACACTCACTCAAACTAAAAATGAAGGTCCAGTCATGATTTAAATAAAAATGGAAATACACCCACTTCTGCAACTATCCCTCCCCACTACCTCTGTTCTATCATCCCTTCCCACTCCCCCTCCCCAACTATCACTCCACAACTTGTGTCACGTCGTCCATGTAGTCCCTGCCAATGACACATCCAGGGGTATCTATGTGATCAGTGTGCCACCTATAGTGTCTACGACCATAACGGTGTGGCACAGTGATCAGATAGACCACTGTGGCCCACATCCCCCTACCGTGGTCGCCCTGGCGACTTACCTTAACGGCAGCAGCCGACTTCCCTCGATCCCTGCTGTGTCAGTTCCCACCCACTTACATGGGACGTGGGCGCCGCAGGGTCCCTTTTTTTCTATTTTTTTCTTTATACTTTCTTCTCCCCTGCTCTCAATTTAAAGGAAGTGGGGAACACTCCTGCAAAGGTGGCCTGACCCCTATTGCCATGACTAAGAGGAGAGGGAGACACCCCTGCAAACCCCTGCTTTCCTTTGTCACAGTACTGGGGGTCAGCAATTTTTTCATGCGCAAAGGCGCCATTTTTGTACCAGGCGACCTTATGTGGTTGCAGTACTGGTATGATTCCCATTCAGGGCACATGTTTGTTGTCGGCCTATTTGCGTGCCCACTTGCCATCTGTCGTGCGACTGTGTGGAGTGGATGACAGGTGCATCGACCTATGCCTTGGGCTGCTGTGCACTGAACTTGTGGGCGTAGAACTTGTGGATGGCATGTGTTTCTGCTCAGTGGACCGTCTATCCAGGGACACCTGAAGGGACATTGCCATTGTCTCAGCAATGGAGGACATTATGCTATTCCCCTCGTGTATCCTCTTGGCCATCAGGGCGATGGCAGTTGTGGCACATCCAAGGGCACGGGCATTGCACCGGCCAATGGCCTGTACACTTTCCCTCATCAACTGTGCCTCTTCGAGGAGCTGCTGCACTAGGGCAGTTAAGGCATCCCGCCGTTCCTCAATACAGCGTAGTCCGCTGTCCATTTCCCTGACACTGGGGAAGGGCGGGCGCTGTGGGCTCATGAGGTTGATTGGGCTGAAATCTGCAGTCTTGTAGCTCGTGCGGTTGCCGGTCTGCTCTGTGTTGTCTCCAGCATTGCCGGTTATGTCCTCAGCACTTGATTCCTGCCCACGTGCATATGGCTGCTGTGATTTTGGTGGTGTGACTACAGCAGGTGGGGCTGCCTGGATGGGCGCATCAGTGGTGACAGTGACAGGTGGGGCTGTCTGGATGGGCGCAGCAGTGGTGACAGTGGCAGGTGGGGCTGCCTGGATGGCTAGGCCAGTTTTGCCAGTGGTGGTGGCGGTTTCCTGGGCGGTGGTGGAGTTGGTCCATTCTGTCCCGCGGCAGCAGCATCTGGTGCCCCTTGAGGTGCTTGCTTGGCCCACTTCACTGTCAGATGATGTGCCTGAGGGAGTCAGAATGGCATGTTGTCAGTAAGCATGTGGATTCAGGAAGCACAGATATGTGCATTACGTTGGTCGTGCTGTATTTATTTATTATTTTTGTCTATTTAATTTATTTCTTAAGCACTGGATGCAAAGGCCCTGAGGCATATGAGCGCTAAAACATTACATACAACAAAGGACAAGAACAACAGTGATAGGCTGTAAGGGTGGACCGGCTTGTTTGTGTCAGGCATCCTAGGGGGAATTATTCAAAAAGTACAGTTTTCAGCTTTTGTTTGAAGATTGAAAGGCTAGAGTAGAGACGGAGATCAGGTGGAATGATATTCCAGATTTGTGAGAATGGAAAACAGCCATTCTGTACCACAACCTATTTGGCTTTTAGTGCCCATAGTATCCCGGAGCTGTTTGACCTCAGGCAGCATCTGCCAGGGAGCCATTTCAACTGATCGGCCAGGTAGGATGGACTCTGGTCAAAGAGACAGGAGGGTGCTATGCAGAGCGTGCGATACTGGATTCTCTTGGCAATGGGCAGCCAATGCAGTTTTCTCCTGGCAGATGACACATTATCAGACTTGGATAATCCCATTATCGCCATTACAGCTTTGTTTTGAACCACATGCAGATGGTTAAGTTCCTCCTTGCCCACCCCCAACAAACTGATAGCACAGTGTCAGGGACATGGCATGATGCATGGCATGATGCACACATGCTTGTGTTATGCCTACTGAGCTGCAGGATGTGTGATTTTTGTACATGGTAGATGACTGCACTGGGGATACTGTCATGGTGTACTGCTACTTGCTGGGTACAGTGTTAGGGGGGTGGCCATTCCTGTTATGGGAAGTTGGGATGGGTAGGGGTGTGGTATGGATGGGGCAAGCATGGACTTGCTGCCTGGACCAGTTGCAGGGCCAGTATGTGCATTTGTGATCAGGGGTTGGGCTGGCTGGGGTGAGGTGGCCACATGTCATCGACATTGTGTGTGAGGGTGGTCATGTGTGGGTGGAGATGGGGTCAGCAATACTGTGTTTTGATGCAAGCGGAAGCACGGCGGGCACACATGCAGTATGCTGTGTTAGTTTGATGTGTGTCTGTGTGGAAGCAGAAGCTTGGACACTTGGCATTACAGGGTGCGGGTGAAGTGTTCAACAAGTATTTCGGGCATGGGTGTTTGTTAGGGGGCCAGGGTGTTTGTCCATGTATGCATCCTGGATGTTGGCTCTTGTTGGGGGATGTGTGCATGCAGGGTGTTTTGGGGTGTGTGGACGGTGCAATTCACATTTAAGTGATATGTTGGTACAGTGGTGGGAGCCGGGTGGCCAGGGATGTTGATTATTATATTATGGTTACGTGTACTCACCAGCCTCTTCGGGGTGTCCTGGCTCAGGCCTCCACAGCGCTGACCCCTTCTATTGACTCCAGGTGCAGCACACCTCTGTACCTCTCCTCTCAGGGCATCAGGTGTATTAGTGAGGGGCTCCCGCTACCTGTAGCCATGCCCTGTCTCTGCTGGGCCAAGAGGAGGTTCTGTACCCTCAGGCAGAGGTTGTTCCAGCACTTGTGGCAGTCTCACACTGTGCGTGGTGTTGTCTCCACTGCCGACACCTTCTGCGCCACCTCCTTTCAAATGTTCTTCTTGCACAGCTGTGTTTGCCATTGCTGGTCATTGCTGACTAGCTCCTGTGCATGCTGGACAATGGTGTCTGCAAGCATGTTGAGCTCTGGCTCTGAGAAGCATGGCCTTCGCTTGCAGGTTTCACGAACTCCTAGTGATCTTTATTTGGAGGGGTGGATGTCACCTGTGAGTTGTAGATTGCAATGGATTGTTTTTTTTACGATGACCACTGGCCAGTTTCCTGTTCCGGCAATCACTTTGTTTCTGGTCATGCTAATAGAGGCACCACAGTTTCCAGTGCCGCTGGGTCCGGGGGAACCGTACGAAGAACAATGGTGTTTTCACTTTTTGCAAATTTTCACACTGTTTCCGTGATTCCGGTGCCGCCGTTTCCGGTATGCTGGAATGCACGTGCTCAACAACCCATAATAAACCGTTGATTCTGGAACCACATGTTGCTGGAAATGGTGGCACCGTTGTGACGGAAACTAGGAAACCTGCTGCCAATCTCGTAATAAGGCTTACCGTATTTAAAGACAAACACCACAACATTTGAATATATTACAAGTATCAAGTACATGGTAATCCCACATTCCCTACTGGCTCTGATCCATATAAAAGTCTAACGACTCCCATGATCTATTGGTTAATATATTACCCATGACCAGGGTCGGACTGGCACAAGAATTAGGCCCGGATGCCCAAGAAAAAGTTGCCCATCCCCTCGCCTCAAAAAGTGGCCCACCCCTCGCCTCATGACTCTTGACCTCTTAATGCATCCCGGGAGTGATGTCATTTGACCCCACCCAAAAATGACATTGCGGGAAGCGATGAAACACAACCTTTCACCTCTTAGTTATGATTTCACTAATGTGATATATATTTCATACAAGAATGGATCCCATATGTATCATTAATATCTGTGTGTATAGATCCATATTGTCAAATTACTGTGAATGCAAGCAGACATACAAGGCCAAATGATAATATGTTACTGTATAGCACTTATCCTTAAGCTCTTTTTTATATAACAAATATGCATACAATATCAGCCAACCTGTGTTGGTACTCATTTATCGACCTTGAAGGATGAAAGGCTGAGATGGCCTCGCTGGAATTCGAACCTGCAGATCAAACACACATTGCAGCAGCAAGCGCTCAACCCACTGAGCTATCATATCAGCTAGAGTAAAATGACCAATTATTCTGTAGTGGATACCATTAAACTGGTAACTGGGATTTAACAGCAGACCATTTAAGTTCATCTGCATGTCTGGTGCAAAGTTGGCTGCATGTCTAGGCTGCGTACATTTTCTTTCAGGCTTCAGAGGTTGGCAAAATAGGGAAAGCAGAGCACTCACAGGACATCCCATACTCTGAGCATTTGTTACCTCATAGTGTATGAGGTAAGGAGTGCCCAGAGTATGCAAACAAACATCCTGAACTGCATGCAATGTAGATGGGAAAGACAGACACATTACAGCACAGCATTCAATGTGGCAAAATGAAGTCAATGGCCACATGATTTTCTGTGGTCAAACATTTCTACACTGTACAGAAGCTTTTAGGCACAAGGATGTTGTCAAGTGACCGAGGACACCGAGATGGAATGTCTTGTGATGATCATAAAAGAGACAACGGCAGCAGAAACAAATACATGCTGTTACTGCAACTTGCTAAAAGCAAAATACATAGGGCCTCATCACGAGTTGGGCTGTATTCCCGGCTGTAATACCGCCGACTGTAATAGCCCTAGCACCAACCGGTCCGGCCGGATCACGAGGTGGGTGTTAACGGTAAATCCCCATTCCCCATTGGGTCCATTGGATTCAATGGGGTATTTTCAACGCTAATTATGCGGGCTAATACAGCCGGCGGTAATACAGCCGAAAACAGGGGATTTTCACCTCCAGAGAAAGGCTGGAGGTAAAACAGCCCATTTAGCGCCCAACTCGTGATAGGGCTAGCCCTTAAATGCGGCTGTAATACCGTTACCACCGCATTTAAGGGCTACAGCCCAACTCGTGATGAGGCCCATAGTCCGAAATAGATGCTTATTGTACTCTAAAATTGGTCGTTTTTTACTAATATCATTAATACATCTTTATCAATAATACAACAGCACAGTCACTCCAGGGAGCACCATGCTCCCTGGGGTGGGGGCACAGTGACACAGTGTCAAGAAACATACGATCGAAAAGCAAAGAGATGAACAGCAAGTAATGAATATCTCTACTAAACCCTTGACTCAGAATCAAATGTATGTACTGAATTTAGGTTTATCCATCACACCCACACAGAGTTTATTTTTATTTATTTATTTTATTATTTTTTTATAACGTGCCTAACACTGTACCTGAGTTTAGTTTCTAAGCAAGGATAAGGGATTCGAACCTCTGTTGCTCTGCGTGGTCTTGCTTTTCACCATAGCCAAAAGCCCTCAGCACCTGTCAGTTGGAGGCCCTATCAATGGAATCAATTACGTTATAGCCATCAAGCACTGAGATGCTCACCTGTTGTTTCATCCTACGTCCCAAGTATCCCAATGCCTAATAAACCCTGTCTGATTCGGACTTATCACACATGGGAGTGTTCACATTAATCGTTATGCCAGTATTTTAGCGTACACCTTGAGTTAGCATTAAGCAAGGTTATGGGCATATACAAGGACCATGTTTGGGATCTTTGCCTGGCTTCAAAAGTAACGCTGTCACAGATTCTGTCATAGACTCTGTGACCCCCCCAGAGCCAAGAAATGAATGAAATAGCTTGGTCATATGGGGAGCAAGGTTACCCATAAGCGCCTTGTAGTAGACATTAGTGAAGCCATCTAATTGGCCGGGCGGGAGCGTGTTGCCCACTTCACCTCCTCCTGTGTTATCAGAGATTTTAGTTCCTCCCTGTCATGTTGCTTGATCTGGGGAAGCTGGACATCCACAAAGAATTTGACCTGAACTTCTTCTTGTCGCGCAACATGTCAGAGAAGCTGCCCATAATCGGCTTACACCAGTTCTAATTTCTGTTTCTCCACATAGTGCTCCTAGCCATCCTTGTTCCGAAGGCAAGTAATACAATTCAGGTGGCCTGTCTCCTAAGATTGGCTGAGAGAATCGGGTTAGCTTTGTTGCCCCTAGAGCATTATGAGTGTCTCGTTCGGAGAAGGCTCCGAGCAGAGCAATCCGCACAACTGGCTTCGAGGTGGCTGTGTGCCTCTTTCAAGGCTCTAAGTGCCCTCTGTCAGCCCAGCCGCCTAAAACCTCTCTTCTTGACCGCCACATTTCTCTTTAAGAGTACTGTGTGGTGTCTGCTTATGATATCCCCCTCACCACATCTTTAGAGGCATCCCAGACAACATCCCTACCAATAATTCCTATGTCGTTCTCTTTAAAATATATAGTCAAAGTTTCCTTAAACGCCACCCTGATAGCCATGTCCAACCAGAGCATGTCATTGATTTTCCATGGCCCGAGTATCGGAACGTGCTCAGGAGGACCCAGAATAGTTGTAATCAGGGGGGCATGATCCGATAGATATTTCTGTTCAATTGTAATGCTATCAACATAAGGGAGCAGACTCGAAGAAGTCAATATCATGTATATCGTGGAAGATGATTTATGCTCAAGAGAATAAAAAGTGTAACCCCTTTCTGACTGATAAAAAACCCCACAAAAAATCAATTACGGAACACTCCCTCCAGATCCTAGCAAGAGCCTAACGGTTATACCTGTCATCAGGTGAGGTTTCAGACTTCTTATCCAATTATACCTCAATGAAACAATAAAAATCCCCACCCACAACGACCTTCCCCTCACAAACAGTATCAGGAGGAGTAAATTAACAAAAGAATCCTGCATCTTGTTTGGAGAAAATAGCTTTCCCTTAACCATAAGATAGTGGCTCTCAGGGCCCCAAAGGATCACCTCCCTAGTAAATTGCAAATCCCTATTAATGAGGATCGCCACACCCCTCTTCTTTGAGTTCTCAGAGGCAAAATACTACAAGTTGTATTATTTGCTAACCAGACACCAGGTATCCTGCTTAGGCGGGTGAGTTTCCTGCAAGAACAACACCACAGCATCCATCTCTCTCAAGTATCTCTCTATAGGCCTCCACTTAAGAGGAGAGTTTAATCCTTGAACATTATGGGAGACAAATTGTACTTGATTCATTGTGGGGTTGATAAGTGCCATTCAGGACACATTGTCAATAAGGGTAAAATCAAGCACATACAGACACATGCATACATATCTCCTGTTGAACTATAATAAAAACTAATTAAACAAATTGAACCCTGTTACCAACAATACCCTTCATGACCACACCAACCTCCAACCCCTTTGAGCACAAGTCTCAGCAAATGATGTGGGTGCATTGCTTCTTTGGATGAATCCTATTTGTGAAATTGTGTTGAGGGTAGTGGTGGCAAGCTGGTCAGATGGGTCGTTAAAGCCCATATTGAGGTCCCCAAGAATAAGTACTTGTGTGGAACTTTTAAGGTTACTGGACAGAATGGTGTTAATGTCCTTGTCAAATGGTCCAAGGGGGCCAGGAGGGCGGTTAATCAGGTGGATATTGAGGGTTTGGGCGTTAGTGAGTGGAACTTTAACAGTGTAATTCACATGAGAGGACATTAATAGGAGTAGCTAATCTCATGGAGAGGCTGCATTTTAAGATAATAGCAATACCACATCCTCTAGATTTTAGTCTGTCTTGTCTCAATATGGAGTAAATATCCAGGACTGCTAGCATAAGCATAATGTCTCCTCCTGGTCACATCCTATGTGATCTCATAGAGGTTCCTGCTCTGATCCAGGTACCAGCCTTGCCGCTCATGCTGGCCCCCATAGTGAATCTCCCCTGACCTCCTACACTGCCAGTGCTGACCAACCTCCATCACCCATCTGCCTGGCTCCATCTCCGGCCCTCAGCCCCAGTGTCACCTACCGGTGCGGGATGGGCTCTGGTTGCCAATGTTCCAGCCCTAGTCGTGGATCCGCCTGCCATATCTCTGCATCCGAACCCGTTCCACTGCCATCTTGGAGAGTAACGGATCTCCTCTCTATTCCTCAACAAGGCCCTATCTCTACAGAGATTGAGCCACTAGAGATCAGAGGCCTCATGGAAAGTTACCACACCATCTTAGGTTGTGGGGTTAAGTGTAGAGTGTCAGGGAATAGGGAAGATTATTCCATGCCACAGAGCTCACGGTCTGTGTGACGGCAACAATGTTCTGCTAGACCATACCCACTTGAATTATAATTTTAATATCCCTTTTTTTGGGAGGAAGTTGTTAATTTATTTTTTAATGCACTTTATGACATTGCCAAAATAAACAGCAATAACCTCCCTTAGCATGTATTTAGTGTTTTGTGGGTTTTTAATGACATGGTTTATCTTGCAGCCACCATTTCTACAGTGATATCATATCATGTCCTACCACTACAACCCCATAATACTGACCCCACCTGCAATGCCCAATGGTCATTGCCTTTACCTATGTCTTACTGAAGGAACATTGGGGTAATAACGAGTTTGGTGGTGTACGGTAAAAGTGGTGGTAACAAGAATTACTACCACTATTACCGCACTGCGTAGACAGTAATTCCATTGCTGGTAATACCACTGGTGGTAATACAGTCGGTGGAAAATCTGCTGACTGTATTACAGTTGTAAGTGATTTCAACCCGGCACTCCACCTAAGTCAATGCTAGCGTGTGATGCACAGCTGGAACCCTTAATTATATATTTGTGTCTATAAGTTCTTTTATTTCTGAATGATGTACCCTTATATCACGCCCCTCTCTTTGAATCCCCCCGGTCACACTGAAACAGGAAGCAGGCTGTTTTGCAAAGTTAAAATATTTATTTTATGGTTTTTAACAAGATATATGTCACACTTTTATGAATTTGAACAATATCTAGATATCACACTATTAATATTTATACAATGATCAGCATTTAGTGATATCACAACAATCAACAATCTCTTTAATCTGAATGAGTATGGATAAGAATAATAATGCAGCATGGAATAAATCTTTATATCGATAGGACATCAATGCAATATCACTTTTTCCCTGATACCACTCAATTCCCCCCAATATGCAGTATAAAGAGATGGAAGGAGAGAACACAGGTTTCAGGAATAAACACTCAACAAATACAGTTTCAGTCCCAATTCCCACCAGCAAACATAGAGAGAAACAGGAATGAGTTCAAAACAAGTAAAAATGCTTTTGAATGTGGTTCTGAATGAATGGGAAAAATACTAAAAAATTATTTTAATTCTCTAAATTGGATTCAAAACTAGTGGGAGCCGCTTAGGATAGTTTCAGGTAAACACTAGCAATGATGATTGAATAACTAGCAGATTGGAAACTGAATTATGAGGTTGGATCCAAAGAATAGCTGTTTTACACGTGAGGAAATTGAGCCAAATGCAAATCAGCGGCAAACTTTTCAGCACGTGAGAAACGCGATTGTGGCAAAACTATAAGGAGTTGGAATGCCGACACTTAAATTCCGTTTCTAGCATGTACGGTTCAGAAGTTATGAAGGTTTTAGGAGAGGTCATTTTTTTCAGAAAGAGTCAAGATTTTCAAATGAAAGATGAGCTTTTGAAATTACAAACAGATATTCTTTACACTAAGGAGGCTATGAAGATGCAAGATACCCAACGGAAAACCACCAGAACAGCGGCGCCTCTGCTCTGACGTTTGCCCGCCAAGACACTTGTCTTTCCCCAGCAAATATATTAGCGGGAAGAGGAATTTATCACTACAATTAACAAAGGACTATATGGATGAGAGAAAGATTCAGAAAAACAAGAAAAATGTTCTACAATGCAGTTCTGGATGGGATAGAATGGGTTTTGGTTGGATTACTTAAGGATAAGAGATTGGCTATGGACAATTCTATGCTATAGATACTCACAACTATGGTTTTGGAATAGACCCATCAAAGATCTGGTCAAAGGTTTCTGGACTGGAATTCTGCTAGCCCACCGGACAGGATTCAGGCACCCAGCACGGCACTCTGGTCTCTGCACAGCCTCTGAACTGGATCTGACGGGTTGGTTCTGGGTTACAGCTATCTGGTTACAGCTCTGATTCTACCAAGAGTTCTTGACGAGAAACAGAATCAGCACAGCCCGGCTGTTCAATTTTTGGTGTGCCCCTTGGAAGTCTGGGGTTAAAATCAGGTTTCAAGATTTGAAAGGCCAGCTGAGAAGGGTTCCGCTTTGGAATTGGGCCTTCTGCTTTCAGAGTTCTGGAGTCTTGGATCTGGGTTCTCCTGCAGAGCGCTTCCCCAGTAAATCAGTTCATGGGTGAATCTGTTTGTCCTTCTAGGTCCTAAACTGTCCCTATTTATGTATTTCCCAAAGGGGTGGGTAGGCTGAATTATACTAAGCACATCCTCTAGGATTCCTATTGGTTAAAGTATTTCCCCTCTCCTGATTTGAGAAGGAAATCTAGTGTCATAGTGATGCTGCATTTTACAATCCAGGGAGTACCTCCCCTTTGTTTCAGTACAGTAAATCGATTTTACAATATCACCAACTTGCTAATAATACATATTCACATCACAGATTTAGTATAGCATGTATCTGTCCGAGTTTCATTTTAGTGCAAGCTTCGGTTCAAAATTGACAGTTTTTCGTGCTTTTGGTGGGGTACCCAGTGTCGGATCTGTCCCAATTTTTCTCCATACATGCGATGACATCTGGGCATAATCCTGTGAAGTTTCATATTTCTAGCATTATCACAATCGCTACAACATCAGCATTTTGGTAGTCCTGTCTCTGAACATCGCAGAGAGTTCAGAGTAGTTTCAAACTGTGAGCAGAAATTTCATTTTAACAACACTATATTTACAGATGTTTACCAATTTTGTTCAGTTCTCTGTGAGTCTTTTTCAAAAAGATATTTTCTTGTGGGTCAAGATACACATATCTGTCTGGTCCCGCCCCCAAGGTTTGGCTGGGTCCAGAGCACTCCCAGGCTCTCTTCCTGCTGGCAGTTGTTTTCTGTTGACAGTTGAATCTGCATATCTTTTCAATCAAGGGAGTCTTTTATCTCTCCTCAGAGCAGCAGGCCAAAATCTCCTCCCACCTCCATTAACAACTCAATGACAGTTCCTGAGCAGAGAGCAGGGGGAAGATGCCTTTGTTTAGGGCAAACTGTGGAATGTGCCTTTAAAGTACTGTGGCTAACATTAGTTCACTTTTAAAACCCCTGGTTTAAAATTGTCTTTTCTAAATAAACTTACATTTCCACCAAATATACACACAGATCTCATAATTCCAGTCTTTTTCAAACATAGAGATTGAATTTTAGCAACCTATCTTGCTTTTGATGGCAAGTCACTTCTTTTCCACAATTTGATTTTAAGACACAAGTTTTAAACTGCCAGTATAAGTAAATGACAGCTCTGACACATGCAAGCGGCGGTACTGCGTCCATATTTTGACATATTTTTCCAGGCAAGCACCTTTTTGAATGGGGGTATTTTTGTAATGAAATATGCTTCTCCTGAAATTGTGCTTAGGCGGATTCTTTAAATAAAGTGATGTTTAACACCCCACAAGGATGTTGGATCTTTTCTGAGGTTTGGAAACCATGATTTTACACTTTCAACAGCCAAGGAAAAACAGGATTTTAAATCACTTCTGGGTTTTCCTGGCAATGCAGCCCTGCCTTTTTAGGTATTTCCATTTCACTCTGTGGGCAGCCCAATGACAGGTTTTGGTAGTGTGGTCTCCGGTTCCACCACTGACACAGGCAAAATGGATTGGCAGCCTATTTTTCAGGTTTCCCTGCGCACTTCTCATAGATTTTTAGTGCATACAGCTTTTTGGCAACCATCCTGTTGTTTCTCATGAAAGCAGCACACAGTAATGTTGCAGGGCAGAGGCTAGTGTGTCAGAACATCCCACACAGTCAACGATATTAGCAGTGATGATATTACGGGCAATGTTATTACTGCCGATTGTCATATCGCCCAAATACCAAAACGGTATTACCTGCATATTACAAGTTGGGATATGGCGAGAACACAACCGAAACTGTCCAGTAATATTGCCAAAAACACAGCAGAGCCACGGCTGCACCAATGCACTCAGGTGCATCCAATGCACTCAGGAAGGGCACATAAGGACCACTTCTTCCCAAAACACACTTTTCAACACCATCATGCTGCCTCTGGTTTCTGTCCATATTGATGTGCAGCTGCTCGAGCTCTGTGTTGAGCTGCAGTGGCTGGATGACCAACATAGGGTACAGGAAGCAGAGGAGAGGAAGAGGAGGAGGAGCTAGAGATGGGGGAGGAGGAGATGTCATGCAAGGCAAGCGCCCATTTCCCAGGTCAGGCCCTCACCCTGGACCCTTACAGACATCCAGCTACTCATTATGAACCGGCTGAACAGGGAGACAATTTCTGAGCTGCTGACCCTGATCCAAGAGGACATTGGAAGCAGGATCAACCTACGAAGGGCCATACCATCGCTGGTGAAGCTTGTGTCATTCCTGCACTTCCTAGCAATTGGCACATTCCAACACAATGTGGCCACACTGCATGGCATGTCCTAGCCTACATTTTCGTATGTGCTCATGCAGGTGCTGGAACTATTCCTGCACCAAGTGCCAAAAGTACTTCTCCATACACACTACCCCGGAACAGGTGAACGCCATGAAGGTACAATTGTATGCCTTTTCCCAAATGCCCATTGTCATTGCAGCTCTGGACAGCACCCAAGTGGAGGTGGTGGCACCCTAGGCATCAGAAAAGGTCTACTGCAACCTGAAGCAGTACAACTCCCTCAATGCCCAGGTCACCTGTCATCCAGACCACATCATCAGGCACATTTTGGTTGCTTTACTGGTTCCACCAATGATGCCATGGTCCTGCGGAATAGCGCACTATCGGGATACATGAAGAGGCACAGAGGGGAACAGAGCTGGATATTGGGTGAGTACAAGTGCCATCAACTATTCTTGCAGCACAATTGACACGCTATTTTGAGGGGGGGATGACTACAAATGTAGATTGAATGCCCTGTCAAGGCCCTGTAAATGCAATATCCGCCTGAACACCCAGCACATGACAGACTACAACCCACAGGACCAGGACATGAGTCATAATGCTGCAGTAAATGGACAATGCATATTTGCCCACTAGGTCAGCTCACACACATTGCACTCCAAGAATCACAATGCAACATTACACATCCCAATACAGCTATGGTTTTCATACTGGGGGGCTGGCCCCTCTGGGGGTGTCCCAGGTATGTCCATGAGGGCCCCCAGATTTAGCTAAAAAGGAAGAAGATGACTGTTGGTATAGTAGGAACAAGATGACTGTTCTTTAAATGCAAAATGATTAAGTTGGCTTATTATCATACAATATAGAAGCAGTGCAAATTCTTAGCATTTTTTGAACAGCCTGTGCCCCCCCCCCTCTAACTCCTGGACATTATGTGGCCCTCCTAAGGGGGGGATACACCCTAGGAGAGGGCCCAGAAACACTAGTAGATCTGCAGGGTCGGGGCTTGGTATGAACATGTTTAAATACCAGCACTTTACATGGATAACATGCTTCTAAACTGCAAATAAGGAATTTGACACTGGCAGATGACATGCCATGTACACAGGTCCCCATGGATGTAAATCCATCATGGAACAGACACAGACAACCTGCACAAGTAAAACCAAACACCCATCAGGTCACATGCATGGGAGCAATGCACAGGAACAACACGCAGACCATGGCATGAGGCCATGTCAATCACAGACCCTGAAAGCAACAACAGACACTGAGCACCACACACCGTGGGTAATAATAAGCAGTGCTTAGATACCCGAGGGTTCGTAGTGCTATATAAATGCCTAATTATTATTATTATTATTATTATTATTATTATTATTATTATTATTATTATTATTATTATTATTATTTACTGCTGGCTGTGAGCTCTGTGCATGATGCATCACGACAGAGCAAATGCACCCCCTATGTAAATGACTCTAAATGCAAGGACTGGATTGGGAAATCATGTTGTGTGACAATACTTGTTAAAGGCATGCTCAAACTGTCTCTCAACATGCCGCTGTAACAGGCAACACATCCACAATGCACTGTGACTGACACCTATGACCTTTGCCCTTGTCGGTGACTCTGGATACCCCCAGCTTTCATGGCTTGTGACACCACTGAGGAATCCACAGACGCCACAGGAGGTTGCCTTCTTCCTGGCACACTACCGGACTAGGGTCTGTATTGTGTGGATATTTGGCCTGTTGAAGGCTCACTTTTAGTGCTTACACCACTCTGGAGGGGCCCTCATGTACAGGCCCGATAAGGTGGGACAAAATGTCCTTTCCTGTGCAATGTTGCACACAATTTGCATCAGGTGGAATATTCCATTGTCCCTGGATGAGGACACTCCACTGCCTCATGAGGACGACTCAGTACCTGCCAGTGCTGTGCTGGCTCACATTGAGAGTGAAGAGGGCAGGGATGGATGGCTGTTTCACAAGAACTCACTGACATTTTTTTACCACTATTTCCATGCACTTGTCTCTCACCTATGTACATATTCACATCACAATTAAACAAAATAATACATTTCCCAGCATTTCTTCAATTGAAAAACAATGGGAAATAGCCTTCCCCAAAACACCATCTTCCTCCACAAAAGCCCTACCCAAAATCCCTCTCAAAACCCTCCCCACAAACACCCTCCCCCAAAACATCCTTGCAGTGTTCAACAGTTACTTCCTGTCCCTCTTGGGTATGGGGCCTTCTCCGGGTCCTTACCAGTGAGGTGGGATTGTGAGGGGCACCTTGGGGTACTGGTTTGGAAGCAGGGGTGGACTGGAAACCAAAAGAGGCCCTGGAAATAATTTTCATAGTGGCCCCATATTACACATTTTCAGCCGCCAGTCCACCCCTGGTGATGTGCGTGCCATTCTGCCCGCACATCCCCATTCATCAAACAGGGATTTGTGGGCAGAATGGCTCGCAAATCCCCATTTTACACGCAAATAATTCCATGAATCAGGGTGATACTCTGTAGGTGTTGTTTGGTTATGTGCCCACCCATTGCCTGCCCATAGCCATGCTAATCCCTATGGACAGTCGCACCCATTCCTGCCTCTGCCCGCCCAAAACACCACCTTGTGGGAACTCTTTGAGCTTGCTTTCATCAAGCCCTTCCATCAGGCTTTACATTCAATTTCATCAGGCTTTACATTCAAAGTGCCTGCCAGTGTTTGTTCAAAGCAGTCTTCAGAGAGTTAATTACTTAATTGGAGCTGTAAACACACCACTGGTGTAGTCAAAATGACTTACCAGGCCTGCCTTCGGGACTCGATTTATAAGCACTCTGCATGTCCTTCACTGAAGTCCTGTTAAAAACAAGCATTGGCAAAGCCACTGAAGTCATGTTCAAAACAAGCAATTGGAAAAACCAACATCTTTGGTTAGTCCATACGTTTAACGCTTTTATCAGGCAATGCCATTAGATGCCCAGCTACTTGCACCTTTTGCATCTGCTACCAACAATGGGTAGATAATATACCACTACGGCTGTGTCTGTTGAGTGTCTTCCCATACCTACACACAAGCCAAAACTGTTGGCATTGGCAATGCTGTTTAAATGCACCAATTCCAGGAAAGGGATAGCTGTATGTTAGAATTCTAGAAAATTAAAATGGACACATTCATTTTTCACATGAAAATGTCCATTTACCATCATGGCATGAGTGTTTGTTTTCTTATTTTCCTATATAAAGTGTCATGCAACCATAACACGGTAATATTACAGAGATGGTGAAAGAACGTGTGCAGTTATGATTAACCAGATTGAGACACATAACTTTGGTGCCTGCGGAGAAAAGTACATGAACTCTCCACACAAAATCATGCACACTGATAATCACGTTTCTGTTTTGCGTGTGGGCGCATGTGTATGTGTGTATTGCCTTTGTGTTTAGAGATTCGTGCACACATGAACAGGGATTCCAGTCTTCAAAATCCATAAATTAAGGGCATGAACACATTACCTTCGAAGTATGTCAGTGTTTGTTAAAAATAACTATAAAGCATTATGCCACTTCATTATTCACCTTTTGCTGCTGCACTGGGACCATTTCTGCTCACATCGCTTCCACTTCTGACTGCAGGATTACCCATTGACGCCCAGTTGTACAGATAGACTCCCTTAAAAGGGCGTGACTCTGCTCTTTACCAGATCATCCCACCACACGCCTTTCCCTGGCTGAAACCCTTCACAGTTCGCAATCTCTATATTATTTCTGATCTGCGTGTAAAATAATGTCTTCCTGGTTGGGTATCTCCCTCCACCCCGCCCCTTGCCTGCTTAAGGTGCTGTCTCGGGCACTGGCTTTCCAGGCAGACTGCAGTGCTGCAGTGTGCAGTGCAACACGCTGTGGACCTCACGCATATTTTTAAAATGAACAGTACCACCGAAAATTAAAATAAAAATGCACGCCGAGAGGCATTTCGCCTTCATGGAAAATGGCAATCAGATGTTTTGTGTGTATTTCGTGGCACACTGCACTGCTTTCATTAAAAGCGTACGTCTGCTTACCTTCGAGTCTCCAGCCGAAGGCCTCACTCCCGTAGGGACGGCTGCTGCCTGCTACCTGACCCACGCAATATGTGTGCAGGTCACATGCGGTTCCCCAGTGCCCAGGCCCTCCAGCACACGCGCGAGCCTTCAGCCCTGCAATAAAGACAAAAAAAGTGCTGCGCCTGCGGCAGCCAATTCAAACGAAACCACCCAGGCGGATTCACGCCACGTGTATCCTTCTCTTCCGCACCAAAGAGGCCCTATGAGGCCTGAGGCTACCGGGGGATGTCCCAGTGTCCCGGTGGGGCAGTCCAGCCCTGTTTGAAAGCCCTCTGTCAGGGTCACAGAGGTGGAAGGCTCTTACCCTGGGCCCAGATGAACTGCAGGTTGAGCTGCATGCATGGTTTAAGGGTCTTGGCAGAGGCTGAGGATGCCTCTCTGTGCTCCCACACTGTCTGTCCGACTGAGGTCATGGCGGTGGCATGACCCAGAAATCCTGCTACACCCCTGCAGGAAGTCACACATGGCCTGCATTTGTTGAAGGAAGTACAGTAACCCCATCTCCAGTTCTATTGGACATGGTTGCTCACTGAGTTCACCTGCCAACTTCCAGCCAAGTTTGGTGTAATTCTATCAAGTGTTTTCTGTGATGCACTTTGGAAAAATGCCGTATGTGACTTTGAATAGCAAACGTGTCTATGAGGGACAACTTCAGAGGCAGCAGCTTAAAATTTCCCTTTTCCTAGGGTTCAATTTTACTTTAAATGTTTCAGGTGGCTACAAACAAATGAGACTTCCCTCCTCTAAATCAACAAACTTGCCCCAAATAGTTACGCCCATGACACCTTCCTTTAAAAGTATTTCTTTTTAAGGGGTATTTTCCATGCATTTCAGAAATACCCTTTCCCTCCCCTTTGTTCTCTTTTGTGAAAAATGGCAAAATCAGTCCACAACCCCAAAATAGTGGCCAGACTCAACATTTTCAGTCTGATATTCACCAACCAAGACCCTGGATTTTGATTTCAATTTTAAATTACGTTTAGTAATCTTCTCTGCTAATTTTTTGGGCTTCAAAATCATTTGGCTGCTAACTATCTCCCTATCTCTATTGGCGGCTAGAAACACTTTTGTACAGGCACGTTATAAATACCATATAATATCATATTACCCCCTTCCTGGGGAAACTACCCGAGAAGCTTGCCATCTCACAATTGACTCAACACTCATTTTCTGTCGGCTATCTCTGCGACAATCAGTCTGGCTTCAGAGCTGCCAAAGGCACATAAACTGCTCTACTGAACACCTGTGACGACTTGCTCTCTAAAACTTTGGCTCTAACTCTCCTTCCGCTCTTATCCTCCTGGATCTTTCCTCCACCTTTGACACGGTTAATCATGCCACCCTGAGAAATCGGCTTTATATAACCCTCATGATCTGGCTTTGGACTGGTCGACCTCCTTCTTCTCAAACAGACCTTCCCAAGTCCAACTGGGCCCTTTTCTCACCCCTATCACATTCTCCACCTGTGGCATCCCCAAGGCTCTAACTTCTCACTCAATATCTACCTTGCCCCTGTGGCCGATCTGATCTCCTCTTTCTCTCCTCACATCCAGTGACACACAGCTCTCCTTCAAGCTGACCTCTTCCTCTCATCCCTGACTGTCTGACTGCCTGACTGCCATTGATCTGTGCTTTAATGCCAGTAAGAATGAGATCCTTTCCATGGGACCGTAGCTCCCTCTGTCCCGCTCTCCCTCTGGCTGCCCTCTATGGGCTCCCTCCTCTATCCTTCCTGTGATGCAAAATACATTGGTGTCATCTTTGATTCCTCTCTCTCCTTCTCACCTCACATCGCAGACCTTGCCAAGAAGGCCCACTATCATCTGCACCTCCTCAGATATATTCTCCCTTTCCTTACCTCCCACAGAAACTCAATGTCTCCAGAGCTTTGATCCTTTCTAGGCTTGACTACTGTGACAACCTCTTCCTCAATCTTCATTCATCCTCCCTCTGCCCCCTTCAACTAATCCAGAATAGAAATGCAAGTCTTAATCTTGGCCACAAGCCCAGGGACCCCATCTCTCCAGCCCAAATTTCTCTCCACTGGCCCCCGGTTGCTGGATGCATCAAATACAAGACACTCTGCATCATCCACAAGGCTTTCTGGGGCCTGGGACCCCACAACATTCAACTCTCTCTCCCTAAATACCTCTCTGTTAGAGCCCTTCAGTCTTTTTATTCCAACTCTCTGTGAATCTGTCACTTCTCTAGGCAAAGAGTGAGGAGTAGATATCTCTCCTCTGCAGGATTCACCCTCTGCAATGGTCTCCCTGACCCTCTCAGACTTGAGCTGGATCTCCTTAAGTACCGGAAGCTCCTCAAAGCCCTCCTTTTCTCCTCTTACTTCTCTCTCCCCCTCTCCTTCTACCTCCTTCCTCCTCATCTATGATGTTCTCCTGGTTCCCTTCTGAGTTCTACAGGGTCCCAGTGCCCCTCTGAACTCCTCCCCCACTTCCCTGTGCTTACCTGTTTTCCATGTCACTTGCCCTTGGGTCTCCCTGTTACACCTGCACTTTGCCCCTTCACCCTTCCCTTAAAACTTCTTTTGCACTGACCTGCACACCCCCCTGTACCCTCCTTCGTACTTCTTGTTCTGCACTTGCACAATTAAAATGTGTCAAGACCTAGTAGGACCGTTAGTGTATCTTTCTCCCTCCCCCCCCTTTGTTGTCCTGTAGTGCCATGAAGCACCACTTGTTGTATATGTGCCTTACAAATATCAAATAAATAAATAAATAACATTGGTGTTATAGTAGAAAGTTCAATTAAACCGTAACTACAAAGATACTATCACAGCCTCTGTAACGCATAATGGTATATTACATGGACGCGGTAGCGTCCATGTAGTTATGGCTAAGTTGGTGTTTCCATAGGAAGAGCATTTTGTGGGTGGCTTATAACTTAGCTCCCTCTGGACGAATCCTCACCAAAATTTGCAAAAAAAGTATATGGCCCACTCTGAATTGTTTTGCAATTGAGAGATTTGGTCCAGGGGGGGCAACGTTATAGGAGGGTCCCAAAACTTTTAGACATAATGGGAAAAAACTTTGCGCACCCCTACAGCCCAAACCGCTGGACGGATTTACACCAAATTTGCGGCAGGAGTGGGTGCTTGGTCCCGAAAGCGTGCTTTTGCAAATTTGGTGTAAATCCGTCCAGTAGTTTTTTTTAAAAAGATCAAAATGTAAGGCAAACAAATTAGTGATATCTCTGTTCGCTCCACGGACGGACTTCCCCGTTCGCTCCGCGGACTGTGCCCTGATTGGCCGAGCGGCTTGCGCGATGTCTGCGGACATCCGACATGTTCGCTGATTGAATGGCGTGGGGCGTGGAGCGCGTCAGATTTTTGGTGGCGCCCGTCATCTTGCATTCCCGGACGACCGCGGACAGCGAGGTGAAACTTGGTTTAAAAATTGTATTTAGTGGAGTGTGTTGGAGTGTTTGGGGAGGGTGGGGGAGTATGAGATAGGTGCAATGTTGTATTTTTTTTATGTGCTAGACGCTTTTGTTGTGTTCGATTTGTCTGTGGACAACACGGCTGTTCTGAAATGTTCGTAAATAAACAGAATGGATTCGGTGTCAAGTTGAAAGTGTTCAAAGAACACTTGTGGGGTCCTGGAATGTTCGCAGGGGGTGTCCTGAAGACGTTGTCTGTATTGTTCGTTGGCAAGCTGAAAGTGTTTTAAGAACACTCGCGGTGTCCTGAAATGTTTGTACATAAAGAAAATGGGGGTGTCCTGAGGACGCTGTCCGTATCATCCTCTGGCAAGTTGAATGTGTTCTACAAACTTCCTTGTGTCCGCGGACATTAAAATGGTTGCAATGCTTGAATCTATGGGTGTGATATGCTGCGGTGGTTGTGGCCAGGGTATAGAATGTTGGGTGCATGGCCATTTGGCCATGCACCAAAGACTCTATGCCCTGGCCACAACCACCGCAGCATATCACACTCATAGTGGCTTATAACTTTGGGTCAAAAACAAATTTATAAGGAACAATGTTATAAGCCAGTATGGGTGTGATATGCTGCGATGGTTGTATTTATCATGTTATACTTACTATTTGGATTAGTAACGGGAGTCCATGTTTTTCTTGTTCTTTTCTGTGATAAAAGAAAATAGCATGTTAGTATTAGTCTTTTATAAAGACTTATTACATTGTACAATCAACATTTTCTTCTTTTTTTTACCCTCATATTTAGTAGATGACAAACCAGAGTACTGTGCAATTTGCTCAGTTTCTGTGTTTGTTGCTAAAATCATTGGGTCTTTGGGAGAAAAAAAATCCATGGTGGATTAAAAAAAAACCTTTTTCTTTTATGCTACACTTTATTTGTTTGTTTGTTTTCAGTGTTAACTTGTTGTTATTGGCTAATGCTTTATACATTGGATTGTTTTCGTTTTTGGGAGCAGTAAGATATTAGGTATTTCTTTGGATATTGTAAAATTTTGGAGCAGTTAGATACCAGTAGGCGTATTCTAACTGTTTATTTTTTTTTATAATTTTGTGGTATTGATTTATCTGTTTGGATATTTGTAAATTTTGGGACAGTTAGATACCAATTGGCGTATTCTAACTGTCTATTTTTTTCTCTATTTGAGTGGTATTAATTTATCTGATTAGTTGTTGTAGCATCTTTGGGCAGTTAGATAGCTTTTGGAATATTGTGACAGTTTATATTTTTTTACTACAAGTTGACCTAAGGTTTAAGTACAGTTTAGTTATAAAATGTTGGTTTTAAGAACATTAAATAAGCGTTTGTAAGATTTGCTGGTAATCTCTGCTTTAGAGTAATGGTACTATCATTACATTCAAACCATCCACATTTTGTTTTTATGTCTGCAGTGTAGCGGCCTGAATTGGTTGTGGCTCCTGCGTGGTAGATTATACCTATTGTTGTGAAGGTTTTCCTACCAAGTGATATTTGACCATGTGTGAATCCAGTCAGCTTGCAGTTGTTTTTGGTACCATCTGCATTGTAACGTAGAAGCATTAGTATTACGTATTTACTATGTGTTTGTATTACTAACGTGAAGTGATTATCTGAATTGCAGGTCGAACATAATCGACCATGTTTTGCATTTTGTACAAGTTTCTTAAATGGAACGGATTCACAATTAGGTATTGATATATACACAAAGCGTTCATTGGGGATTTGTTCTTGTGTCACATTGTTGCAGAGAGTGCATGTATGTTTCCACATGTATGAAATCTACAAGATTTCATTTATAGGTATGTTTTTGTTTTCCAGTACTAATAGTAAGTACATTAGAAATTCTTGTGGATCTTCCTGTGAGTTTATAGTGAATTTCACCATTCCAGTAAAGTAGTCCAATTGTTGTCTTATTCCATAAACACTATACGTGTTGTCAGGATTATTTGCTGCATTTCTGTGAAGTACTAACATTTGCAAACACAATGGGTCTGTACTGTGTAAGTAAATGTTCTCAACAATTGGTGGTCATTGAAATAGAATATTCATTGCTACATTTGCGTAGCAACTTACACCAACTATATTTGAGAGTTTAAATGGACCAGGTAGTTCTTTATCTGACTGCTTTTTTTGGAGTTTGTCTTCCTTCTTTGAAGAAGTTCCTGGTTTACTTTCCCTAATTGATTCTTTTTTGCTTGTGACACTTGATGAAGTATTACTTTCTTTTACTCTCTTTGGAGGATTTGCAGTGACATCCTGTTGCTTTTCTGTTTGATTTATTTTTCTTTTATAATGTTTTACTTTTTGTGGAACAGAATATGTGTTTAGATGGGGAGTGTATAGTGAACGAAGTCTATTGTATTCTAAAATGCAAGGAATATCAGCGTTTATTTTACTGCCATCAAAGTTGATTAGAAATAGACCGTCAAGTGTACGTAAGTGTGATAGTGCTACATAGCTCATGCCTTCTTTAAAGACTGTGTTACCAATGTCTATCATTGCTTTGTCTAGGGTAAGACCTTGTGATTTATGAATCGTGACTGCGTATGCAAGAGTTAGAGAAAATTGTTCTCTGCGTACGTACATGTCTTTGAAGAGAAGGAATCGAGCTGTTGAGCGTCCTATTCTTTTTACTTCTGAAAGTTTGTCAAAGAGAATATTGACAAACTGAATTTTGTTGTCACGTGGGTATGTTTGAAAGCCAACAACTGTACCCAATGCTCCATTAACTAGTCCTTGGTCCACATCAAGGTTACGTTTCAGCATTACTCTGCAATTTAAGGATAATTTTAATATATTTTCCAAGCCTGCTGTGTTTGAGATTGATTTTTCTAAACTATTTAGTCTTGTTGTGGCTTGGTCACACATGGGTAGTGTCATTCCATGTACATCTAGTTTGTCTGTGGTGCTAATTTCCATTATTGGTTGCATTTCTTTACTTAACATTATTTCATTGAATTTGAAACAGCTTGGAAGAGTTGGCATAAAGCCCATACAATTGACATTTCTGTGGGCTAATTGTTCCATAACATCTGTAGCACATGCATTATTACCATAAAGTGCATGAATGTGCCGAGTTTTCAATATTGCTTCTGCTTCTTTAGAAAGTATATCAACTCTGACACTTGTTAAGATGTTGGCATAAGTGAGATCTGCAGATTGGCGCATGTTTTCATTTGTTTCAATACTCTGCGTAGTTCCATTGCAGCTTCTGCAGAAAGTTTGTAATAATCTAATTTGCTTTGGTGTTCTACTGGCAGGAGTAGTAATCGGTGTAAAGTGACACCACCTATGTTGTAGGCAGCTAAACCTGTGGGGGCAGTGACAACAGCTAACTGTTTGTTGTTTGTCAATTGTTGAAGGAACTTACTGATGATTTTGATTAGGAATGTTTTGCCAGAACCAGCTTCACCACTGACATACAATAGTATAGGTCTGTAATTTTGACAGGTGCATTCTTTGTTTTCATGCTGTACACCATGTGCAATTTCTTTTGTTACTTCTTGAAAAATGCTATGTTGCTCATTGTTTAGCTTTGATTGTAGTATAGTTAAGTCTTCTTTATCTTCATACTGACACATGGTGTTTTCTACTTCTATCATAGCTAATTCTGCCTCATTTGTTATTAGTGGGTCTCCCAGTGGTTCTTGGATTCCTGTGACAGAAGGTTGACTACTGTCAGGAGTGTCCTTAACTAGTTGGGCCTGGAGTTCTTCTTCGTGTTGCTGTTCATTGTGCAACATTGTTTTGTACTGTGCAAAGTTTACATCAGTTATACTGCTTTCATTTGCTTTGAAAGCGTCTTCATATGAGTCATAGTTATCTAGTATTTCTTCTTCTTTTCTCCATGGTTTAAAGAGTTGTAGCAGGGACATGTAATATACTTCTTTATGTTGAGGAGTCTTTAATGACAATTTGATATGATTAATTAAATTTGGTTTGGTGAGTTTTACTAAGCTGCCTTCACAGTTTGTCACTTTGTATTTACGGTTTTGTTCATCAGGTTTTATATTATTTTTGTATGTGTAGTTTTGGGCTATGTAGTATAGACACATGGTTTCCAAAGTGGTACTCCTGTTTGGGTAGTATGTGTCCAATAAATTGTTTTTTAAAATGTCTTGGCTGTTGGGATCATGTTTGGCTATTGTTTCTATATCTTCGTATGATTTTAGAACTCTTTTTCTAGATTTAGCTGGACCAAGACTTAGCCATACTATATTTTCAGATTTACCATACAATGCAGTACCAGTTAATCGATCAGCTGCTTCATAGGATCTACATTCTCTATGGGACAGCATTTTTATGCCCAAGCTATATAATTTCTGAGACACTGTTTTATCTGATGACAGGTCATTCCAGAGGTCTTGGAGCTCTGTCTTTTCTGATTTGGTTAAGTATGCTGTGACTTATCGTACAACTTCAGTAGAATTGTCTGCAATGTACTGAACATCTATGTTTGCATTCCATAAGTGGGCAATGATTGCATTGTAATCATTGATATATTTTCTTCTTCTTTTCTTTTTATGCAATATGTATTTTTAGGTGACTTACCTTTAACACTATGTCTAACTGAAGACATGAGGTTGTTCACTTGACTTGTATTTGTAACTGGTCTAGGGAAACCAAATCGGCATTAGGTGTAGTATTTCCCTTTGTTTTTGTATTTGCAATGACAGTATTTGCCACATTTGTGTCTTTGGAATTGTAAAATTTTTGCATGAAGATCACTATTTGTGGATTCTGATGGAATTTCACAAGTGACATATTTTTCAATAAACTGTAAAACATTGGCATCACTGTCTTGACCAAATTTAGGAGCATCTTTAATCCATAAAAGCATGTGGACATGTGGTGCTCCTCTGGCTTGGTATTCTTTTCTCCAAAAGAAGTGTTGCACTTCTCCAAGGGGAGGAACAGTTTTATTACAAATAAAATGTAGCATAGCAATGAAGCGATGGTGAAAATATCTTGAAACATTAACAGGATCCTGAGAACAAAGTTCTCCAGATTTAATAAATCTCCAGTTGTTAGCATATCTATGTTTGTTTTGTTTTCGTTTGATATGCGTAGGAAAGCATGTAAATGTTCCCATGCATATTCTGCACAACTTAATGTAACAAACCAAGTGGGTGGGCCAATGTTTCTGATCATACAACGTACATCTCCATGACGTCGAAACCAGTACTGTTTAGTACCACGCATATTTGCTAATAGATTTGTAAGATTTGCTTGTAAAACCTCATCTTTTTGTTGAACTTTTTGTAATAATTGTGTAGCTGTCATATTTTGAAAGTGTGATCCTGATTTTAATATGTGTGCAACTCTGTAACATAAAGTTGCTAGATCACTTTCAAAGAGTAGGTGGAATATGTATTCCACATTTTGTCGAAATCTGGGATCTTCAGAATACATTCGTAATGAACGATATACTGATGCTGATATTTGAATAGGTCTATCATCGTATCTTCCTCCTTTGCCAGTAGGAAAGAGTAAAGGAAAAGCATGTGCTTCTATACTTTTTTCCCATATGATGATTGGTGATCCTTTTGTTTGACGCATTTGGTACGTTTCCAGTGCATCTACTATGGTGTCATTAGAGTGCAATGGATGAATTGTATAATGGTCTAAACGTGTTTAATATTGTTACAGGATCTAGGAGCTCAAATTGACCAGCTTCATGTGTCTCTTGAATTATTTCAGTTGTATCTTTCAAGTTTTCTTCAATATTAATTTCTTTGTAATATTCATTATTCTCTTTAAGATATTGCAGGGTTTCTCTAACTTTATGTAAATCTACCAGTTGTTGCCACATTTGTTTGTCTTTTGTAGGTATTCCATTTACCAAGATAATTAAAGATCGTTGCATTGGACGTTGCACTCCTAGAGTGTGCACATTTTCTTTTAGATCTAATGGTAAATACACTACTTTTCCACGACTACCTTTCACTAATTCAGAGGGAGGTAATTTCGCAGTTTTTGGTTGAAGGCGTATTATTGCTTGAAATGGGTGCACTGTTTGAATTATGATGGTCTAATATAAATTAAGTTGTTGAAGGGGTTTTGGTAGTGGATATAATTCCAAGTTATTTGTGATAGCACGTGAAGGAGTTTGGTTGTTGTCAAGTTTTGTAGTGGAGTAACTGCAAAGTATTATGGGGTTCAGTTATTTCGTATTTGTTTTCTGCTATAAGGTAGAGAGCTAATTCAAACCATTTAGAATCTTCATTTTCTTCTATTTTGTATGATAGGTCTACAGTTTTTGTGTTAGTTTTATAAAAAGTTCTGCGGCAACACACACAAACAGGGGGTTTTCGGTTTTACTTGGAACCATTACATCCCTTTAACAAAGTTTTTTTACTGAACTGATAGGTTTTTAGTAGCGCAACTTAACCATAACGTCCCTTTAACAAAGTTTATTTACTGAATATTGTATATACATATACAATTTAATGAACATAGGGTGTCTTTAGAAAAAAACTGGGTTTTGGATGAATTATTGTTCTCCAGAATGGAAGTAACCATAATATGTGCATGATGGAATTCAATACATTTGAGAAAACTGAGCAGGCCTTATGACTGCATTCCTCAGGCTTGCATTTCATCCTGTCATAAGAAATTGGGACAGTGAATACATCCCATCAGGGGGCATGCAAATGTTGGTCAACATGTGTCCTCAATTATGCACCTGGACTTTATAATGGCTATATTTCATCTGCATCGAGAAAAACAAAAATGAATATCTTTCAAGTAAGTATTTGTGACATGTTTACTACGTTGGCTGCCTCGTCATTACAGTTATCGGGATAGGCCCATTGTTAATTTCCATTGGCATCAGAAAGGTGGACATGCGCATAGTTACATTAAAATCATCCGTGTGATGTAGGCATTGTAGAATCAGGTGTAACTTTCCTCTTGGATTGACGTGGTCTTCCAAACGAAAACAAAAGCTTTAAACATATTTCTTTACGCAATGTATGTTGCACAATAATAATTCATTCATAAATACATCCTGATCCCGAGCAGCTGAGTACAAATAATACCTTGGTGAGTTAGTTGTACTACGGCAATTGCCAGCAGAACTCCTAGTGCACATTACATTAAATCAGCTAATAGCTCAACCACAATTAATTTAAAACAAATAATACTCCGTCACAAGATATGATGGCTGCACATTACACATGTTCAAAGATGTACCATGCGTTCCGATTTGAACAATAATACCCATGTCTTTGTTTGGGTTCTTGATTGTTTTAGCGTCAAACTGTATATTAACGTATTATATATGTGATAACTTCATATTTACAACTTACAAAATGTCCACTGATAGAACCTTTTGTTTGCAATTTACAGCACCAACTAACATTGGAGCTCATTTTGCATACCGCATAAGGGTAACAAGGCCCAATCAGGCCTGCCAGTAAGAAAATGTGTGATCTGGAATTGCAAACTGAGCTCATCCAAAAGGATTTAACTCCCTGAGCTATCTTTCCCGGTATGGCGCACTTACACATTTACATGCCGCTATTCTCAAATACCTCTTGTTTAAGTGGAGGATAATACTCAAATAATCCCCTCGTGCTTGTAATCTCAGAATGTTCACGGTAGTTTATGAATGCCACATTTGCATTTTTAAATAACCCTGGCACGTGGGCTATTCTACTGACAGACTTGCTCAATATGAACTCTGAATGCATTTTCCTGGAACGGTCTTCATCATGTGGCTCACATCATATGGCTGCACTGGAATATATATATATATATATGTTTTTTAATTAAAATATGTTTGGTTAAAAAGTTCAACCTTTCACATTAATTACATTAATATTTACAAAGTGTATCCTTTCACATCGATTGCATCAATATTTACATCTTGATTAATTTCTAAATTCTAAAACATGATTACGGTACACACAATAATTTTAAAAACTGTCAATTGCTGTATCCTGTGGAAAAGTAATTTATATAATGGACATCCTGATTTATCTTGTATCATATGTTCAGACTCTCTAAAAATCGAATTGTTGCTATATTCAATGAGACATATTCGGCATTGATTATTTTAAGCCACGCATCATTAAGCGATAAACTTTGATATGCAGTGAAATATTTGCCCTAATGATCTTTTTGAAAGTCAATTAATGCTGTGAATTCGACCAACAAGTATTTAAGCATTTCAGGTTTGCCTTTATCTTGGCAAAATCTGCATACAATGTCATAGGACTTTTCTTTGGCAGGTTGTGCCAAGATGGATCTAGTTGGCCATAAATCAAACCTCATTCTCATGATTTTTGCAGAATATTCAGTATCAGGATATTTTTGCAATTATCAAGAGATTTGATCTCTTTTCTTGACGGGTAGGCAAGAGTTCTGGAATGCCTTATATGATTTACTTTTTCTAAAGTATTTATCCAGTTTATGTCATATCGTTTTTGTTCTGCTCTTGCAGGGTTGGTTATAAGCAACTAGTCCTCGATGTCGGCCATGTTCATAATTGCCATACAATGATCTCTCCATTCATTTAAGTGCTTATTGACATAATTTTGCATCGATTAATAGATAGCAGGGATTAGTGAGGTTTCGTGCACTTCTGACATGAGACATTTTCTGAATAACAACAAAGTGTTCCACCACACTTTCCATCTCAAGGATGTTAATTCGAGCTCACATCTTATCAATTTAATTGGTATGCTCTTCGGTACAGGCAACACAGGCTTCCAAAATAGACCTTCAATCAGTTCCCAATGTGGATGGTGCTGTGGCATCTTAGATTGTGCTCCATAGGTAATTGTTGGGATTACCTTTTGCTTGTAGTATGTCAATAATGGTATATACAAGAATTTCCCATATTTTGCATGGGTCCTTTTGGCCTGAGATGACAATAATTGTGTTCTATGTCTTATTTCCAGTTTATATGGTGTCTCAGTTCCGCTGCTGTTAATGTTCACACCCAAATATTTGTATTCATGACCATAGTTAACGATTCGCTGCCAATGGTCCATTAATATTTTGTATGTTTCGTTTTGCATTTGTCACTGTCAAATGCCATGATGTTTGTCTTCTGGGCATTCATTTCTAATTTGTTAAAGGAAGCAAAAGCATGAAGAGCGGTAAGTAGTCTTTGTAAAACTATGGGAGTCTGGTCTGTTGCAATTTGTGTTTGTCCCAATTTTGGTGGAAATGTATTTTTTGCCATTAAATATTTGGTCACAACTCTTATGTAGACGTTAAATAGCATACATGCTATTATGCACCCTTGCTTTAAGCCTTTTTCTGTAGATATGGGCTGTGATAAGAGTCTATCTTAGGTCAATTTAATCCTTATTGAAGTGTTAGAGTAAAATTGTTACATTAAATTCTGTAGATATGGAGGACACTGGGCATGCTCAAGTTTTTTCCATAATAATTGCAGAGAAACTGAATCAAACGCCTGTTTGAAGTTCACAAACGTGATGTAAATGGGGAACTTAGTTGCCATAGATTGTTGTTTTAAAGCAGGTAGTATTAAACAATTGGGTGTGGTGCCTATTCCTGCGATGAATCCTGCTTGATGACGATCCATGTTGTTTGTTTTTTTCAACCAAGCCTTCATGTCCTGTAATACCAACCGCACATACATTTTTCCAGGAACATCTAATAATGCCAGTGGTCGATAATTGCTTGGGTTATTTCGGTCTACTTTTTTATAGAGAGGTATTAATATTATGGACTGTTTCCAGGTGCATGGTATCTTTCCAGTGTTTTTCGATTGTTTGGTAAATTATTTGTAGTGCGGTTGCCCAGACATCTGGATGACATTTTAGAATGAAGTTGAATAAACCATCAGGGCCGGGGGCTCGAGAAGAGTTAAGCTTTTTTATCTGGAGTAATATGTCTAAATGGTCAATCCAGAGGTCTTTCAACATTATTGGTAGGACTCAATTCTAAGGTATTATCGGAGTCTGCAAATATTATCGTGTAATGTTCGGTCCATTTCTTTTAACTAATGGTGTTTAATAGCAAGGTTTTGTTTCTATCCTCATTGGCACTTTTTAGCAACTTCCAGATCTGAGCACTGGACTTAGATACCATTGCAGTTATCATCATTTCTTTATTCTCTTGTATTCTTAATGCTTTAAGTTGTTTTAATTTGTTCTTATTTCTCATTTTGGTTCTAGAACTGATGTTTTTTTTTCTCCTTCCAATCATGATTATTCAATGTTTTTATCGCCATCTTGATTTTAATTTTTAATGCTTTTAGTTCCCAATCCTTTGGATATTTGTGTTTAAATGTACGACATTCTATCCTAGATCTATCTGTCATTAAGGTTAAAAAATGATCATGATTGTTATTAGATGAACTACATTTATTTGTGATTGATAGTTGTTTTTCCTTTTCGAGATGTATTTTGAAACTTTCAATTTTCAGAGCCGAAAAGTTGCTGTGATTTCTACCATTGTTTATAGTTATTTGATGTGGAAAATATTGTTGAATTGATCTGAGTGGACGTTTCCAAGTGACTTCAAGCAAGTTGTGGTCGCTCTTGTGGGATGTCTTGGCCCACTTTTTGCTCTGCCATGTGGCATCCCTGTGATCTGATGGTGCCAGAAATATCAAAATGGCTGCAAAACCCTTGTGCGCACCAAAAACTATGGAAATCGCGCTTTGCAACACAAAAAGATGGCTGCCTAATCTCCCATGCATGTTGTCAGTGGTGGAACAGAGATCTCACTCCTGAAACATGTCACTGGGCTGGCCAACAAGGGAGAATGGAGCACAGAGGGAAAAGCGGTGCTTTACTGAAAGAAATCCAAAATCGTGCTTTTAAATCCTTTTTCTTGGTTGCTGAAACTGCAGAATGCCGGTACAAAACAACCTCAAACATCCAATGTTCTTGCTGGGTGCTACAATTCACTTAGTTCAAGAAATCATTATGAACAAACAATGCCCTGAAAAGCTTGCCTGCCTGTGAAATCTGTCAAAATCTGGGCGCAGTACCCTCAGCCACCTGAATGACAGCTGTCAGAAGCCTGCATGATAAACTGTAGACTTGTACAAACTGAAATCAAATGGTTGAAAAATAAGTGGCCTGTTACTGAGAATAACCTATGTTGTAACTGTTTAATCCCATGGTTTAGAATCTGGAATCAGTGTTCGAGCTGCATGTTTGAAATTGCAAGTTTATTTTAAGCAAAGATTAAATGCAACAGAATAACATTTGAATTTAAGCCTGACTAAAAGCAACCAGCTTCCCCCACAGAGGCCAGGCCTCTCCCTTCTGCTTCCCTCCACCAGGAAATCACACCTAAGTGATGAGTATAGGGTGGGAGGGGAATTTGGGCTGCTGTGGGAAGGAGACAATGGACATCCTCCAGCTAGAGAAACTGTCAAGTGTGAAGGGTCGTAAAATGGCCTAGGCCCAGGAGGAACTGGGAGGAGACTGCTTCTGAGCTGCAGGGAGATAGAAGGAGGCAGAGACAAACCACCATGTGCTGCTTAACAAGGACCAGAGACACATTTTAAAAAAGACTGTGTAAAATTGTTAAAAACACAAAAATAACAGCATTGTTTATGTAAATATTGGCTGCACATTTTAAAAGGTGCCGGAACTCTGTGACATGTTCTAGGAAGAAAGGGCGGAAAATGTGATATTAAACAAGATATATTTTTGATAGAAGCATGAAACTTCATACACTTATGCCCATGTTCAATGCGCATTTGTAGAAATGTGCTCCTAATTTGCACATTGTGTTCCGGATAAAAAGGCCAAAATTCTATAAAAAGCAGACACAAGATCTTACAGCGAAGGGGTTTGGAGGAGTATCTGCTACACAGAATATGTAATCTGTATATGTTATTATTATAGAGGTTGCACACATGGAAATGTGTATTGTACCAAAAGTAGATTTTGTGTTCAAGAGGCTAGGGGTGGACTCTAGGCCTCATAAACCCACATCATCATGGTGGCACCCTGTATTTCTCCTCCTATCAAGGAAGAGAGGAGACCCTGACCAATCCTTGTCCAAGAGGCGCACCTAGGATAAACCAGCACACACACCCCTTTATCATAAGCATAAGTAGAGACAGCTGAGCACTCAAAAAACACACAGATCCACCCACTAACTGATTACTGCCGGAGCACCCTGAGCAGAACCATCCATCTTACTTGCTCCAGACTCCAGAAACTGGGCAAAGCAGAGAAAGGACCATTGCATAGCTGAACCATTCTCGGTTAGGCCTTAAATTCCAGAACCAGAATCCCACCACCAAAGGGGAACATCAAACAAACTACCGGGCTGTGCTGTACTGCTGCCTGCTAAAAGAATTATCATCAGAACTAAAAGATCCAATCCAGTTGTGCTGTGCTGTGACCAGTGCCATTGCAGACCTGATCCAGTCCTGTGCCATGCTGTGAACAGACCCAGTCCAGTCCGGTGTGCCCAGCAGTCTGTCCTGACCAGAATCCTGACGGTTCCGTTTTAAAACCTATCTAGTGAGTATCTATAGAAAGAACTGTGTCACATAGCATATGTACTTTGCATAGTCTCATCCAAATCTCAATGCTTCCTATCTGCAAATTCAGAATCATAGTATTGTCAGAACTTTTCTCGCGCTGAGATTCTCTCATTTGTTTTCTAAAATCATAAGTCATTAGTGTTGTGAGTAACTAAAGTAAATCCCAGTAAGAAATTGAGTATCCACCACGTGAAGGGTCCCTGGCCAGGAACTGATGGAGATTCATGTGTGGCCTTCTCTTTTTCTATAGTCATAATCTAGTGTAAGAAATCCCATTTGTCTTTTAAAAGTGCATTTCTGTTTTCCATTTTTGCACCTATTTAGAAAAAATGTCCTCCACTAAAACGTCCATAGCTTCCTCAGTTTTGTGTTGGAATTTTTTTTTCAACTTCTGCTTGTAGCTAACATCCACAGCTTTAAATTGCATCAAATCCCTATGGTTCTCCCGTAATCGCGAGTACTGCGCACTGAAAAGTTTTCCATAAATTCTGTTTTAGGGAAATGTAAAACAACTTTTGATTGCTTCCGACCTCAGTTTTAAGATTTCACATTGCTTCTTAGTATTAAATCATTGCTAGTCTTGGTGTTTAACTATCTAAAGCGGCTCCCATAAGAATTTAAACCATTTCAGCAATTTAGACCATATTTAGTGTTTTCACCCAATCCATTCTTCAGATAACTTTGAAACCATTCTGACAGCTTGCCAACCAATTCTTTTTTTCTCTTGCGTTGTTGAATGGAAATTGGGATTGATATATTGTTTGAATTTTGCCGTTCCTGAAACCTGTTCTCTCCTTCTATCTCTTTACATTGTCTATTGGGGGGTTGAGGGGTGTGCAGTGGGAAATAGTAACCACACTGCTATCTGTTCTGAAAACACACCCAAAAGTATTATTTATGTGTTGAATTGTTTTGCCCACTATTTCTCCTTGTGCATTAAACAGATTGCTTAGTGTAAAATCACCCCATTGGTGATTATTGTATACCCATTAAACATAGTGTGATTAATTTGTAACTACATAAATAAATATTTTAACATTGCAACCCAGCCTGATTCCTGGTTCAGTGTGACCGGGGGGGTTCCAATAGAGGGGCGTGATATGAGTGATACATCATTCAGAATGAAATAACTTTTAGACACAGATAAATATAGATTTCAGTTGTGCATTACACGCTAGTCGTTGACTTAGGTGAAGTGCCGGATTGAAATCACTTACACTCTCAGATGTTTCCACTACTTTAAAGTTAATTATTTGAGTTACCATATTTGATCCCACAGAGACATAATCCAGAACGGCGCAGGATGAGTTCATTTTCCATGTAGATTGGGCAGGAATGTTGCCTTCAATGGTTCCATTAAGCATGGTCATGTTTCGTTCGGCCATGAAGGCCATCCACCTCTTACATTTATCAGGTTGATCCTTCTTATCCGTGGAAATACATCTTGCATTTAAGTCGCCCGCTATTATGATCAAGTAAGAAATTGTCACATCTAGTATTAAATCCAGAGCTTCAGTTACATATGTTAAAAATAAAACATCTGATATCAGGGCAGAATTCCAGTAGATATTAAGCATCCGTGGTGTTATTAGGAGCTTGAAAAAGGTGCAATTTAAGCAATTGGCAGGCCGATTCATGGAATAATTAGCGCGGCGCAAGTGGGCAAGAACGTGCGAATCGCAGTGGAATAGCGAAAATCGCAGTGCAATTGCGAAAATCGCACGAAAAGCAGCGCACGTCGATTCATGGAAGGCCGTGCGCGAGAAAACCAGCGGATGTGCGATAAAAAAGTGTGCGGCGCACGTTGGCGCACAGGCCATCTAACAGCGTGCGCCAGGTCACAGCGAAAATCGCACAGGCCACAGCGAAATTCGCACATAGCGCGGCGCACGCAACAAAAGTAGGCGGAACACGGGCGTAACACTCGGAATGGGGAACAACTTGCCAAAACGTGGGCGTCACAGGGGAAGTACAGGGCACAAGTGCGCGGAACGCCCACACGCTCGCCTACAACACGTATTCATGGAATAGAATAGGGCAAAAAAGCGCACGCTCAAACCAGCGCACAGGCACAAACACGACCGCCACAAGAAAGCAGGCGGTAGCGTCTCTGCGGCTGTAAGAAATGTGCGCCAAAAGGTGCGCCAACAAATAGCACCTATATACTGCCATGATGAATGTCCCATACTGTGGCCCTCCAGGAAAAATGACGTGCAAAGGGGTACCCACAAACACGGACACCCGCTGACAAAAAATACGTGTGCGTGTATACCGGGGTGTGCGGGAAGTCTAACACGCGATTTCAGCAGGGTACGTGCATCACAGGGGTTCGCGTGAATAACTCGGGCCTGGGGGAGCGGGCTACGTGTATTTCAGGGGTTCGCGTGAAGTTTCACACGCGATCGGGCCTGGGGGAGCGGGCTACGTGTATTACAGGGGTTCGAGTGAAGTTATTCACGCGATCGGGCCTGGGGGAGCGGGCTACGTGTATTTCAGGGGTTCGCGTGAAGTTCCTCACGCGATCGTGCCTGGGGGAGCGTGCTACGTGTATTTCAGGGGTTCGCGTGAAGTTTCACACGCGATCGGGTCTGGGGGAGCGGGCTACGTGTATTACAGGGGTTCGCGTGAAGTTCCTCACGCGATCGTGCCTGGGGGAGCGTGCTACGTGTATTTCAGGGGTTCGCGTGAAGTTTCACACGCGATCGGGCCTGGGGGAGCGGGCTACGTGTATTACAGGGGTTCGCGTGAAGTTCCTCACGCGATCGGGCCTGGGGTAGCGGGCTACGTGTATTACAGGGGTTCGCGTGAAGTTCCTCACGCGATCGGGCCTGGGGGAGCGGGCTACGTGTATTCCAGGGGTGCGCGTGAAGTTCCACACGCGAATAGCCTGGGCGCGTGTATTCCAGGGGTGCACGGGAAGTTCCACACGCGAATAGCCTGGGCGCGTGTATTTCAGGGGTGCGCGGGAAGTTCCACACGCGAATAGCCTGGGCGTGTGTATTTCAGGGGTGCGCGGGAAGTTCCACACGCGAATAGCCTGGGCGCGTGTATTTCAGGGGTGCGCGGGAAGTTCCACACGCGAATAGCCTGGGGGTGCGTGTATTTCAGGGGTGCGCGGGAAGTTCCACACACGAATAGCCTGGGCGCGTGTATTCCAGGGGTGCGCGTGAAGTTCCACACGCAAATAGCCTGGGCGCGTATATTTCAGGGGTGCACGGGAAGTTCCACACGCGAATAGCCTGGGCGCGTGTATTTCAGGGGTGCGCGGGAAGTTCCACACGCGAATAGCCTGGGCGCGTGTATTTCAGGGGTGCGCTGGAAGTTCCACACGCGAATAGCCTGGGCGCGTGTATTTCAGGGGTGCGCGGGAAGTTCCACACGCGAATAGCCTGGGGGCGCGTGTATTTCAGGGGTGCGCGGGAAGTTCCACACGCGAATAGCCTGGGCGCGTGTATTTCAGGGCTGCGCGGGAAGTTCCACACGCGAATAGCCTGGGCGCGTGTATTTCAGGGGTGCGCGGGAAGTTCCACACGCGAATAGCCTGGGGGCGCGTGTATTTCAGGGGTGTGTGGGAAGTTCCACACGCGAATAGCCTGGGCGCGTGTATTTCAGGGGTGCGCCGGAGGTTCCACACGCGAATAGCCTGGGCGCGTGTATTTCAGGGGTGCGCGGGAAGTTCCACACGTGAATAGCCTGGGCGCGTGTATTTCAGGGGTGCGCGGGAAGTTCCACATGTGATTTGACAGTGTGGGTCCTCCCAGGTGTACCCTGTACACCCTCCACGGCCCCTGCAGGCAGCCCACACCACAGGGGACTACCCTGCATCCCTGGTCATGTCCCGCAGGCAGCCCACCCACCATGGGCATGCCCCCCAGCAAAGGCACATGTCTCCTTGAACTAATGAACACCAACTCATGTCCCCTTGCACCCCCACCCCCCAGCACTGTGGGGCACCTGCCAGCAGGCCCCCACCCATGTCCAACTCATGTCTCCCACCACCCCCACACCCCAGCCACCAGGGGCACCCTCCACCAGGCCCCCACTCATGTCACCCACCACCCCCACACCCCAGCAGTGCAGGGTCACCCTCCACCAGGCCCCCACTCATGTCTCCCACCACCCCCACCCCCCAGCCACCAGGGGCACCCTCCACCAGGCCCCCACTCATGTCACCCACCACCCCCACACCCCAGCCACCAGGGGCACCCTCCACCAGGCCCCCACTCATGTCACCCACCACCCCCACCCCCCAGCCACCAGGGGCACCCTCCACCAGGCCCCCACTCATGTCTCCCAAAACCCCCAAACCCCAGCAGTGCAGGGTCACCCTCCACCAGGCCCCCACTCATGTCTCCCACCACCCCCACACCCCAGCCACCAGGGGCACCCTCCACCAGGCCCCCACTCATGTCTCCCACCACCCCCACCCCCCAGCAGTGCAGGGTCACCCTCCACCAGGCCCCCACTCATGTCGCCCACCACCCCCACCCCCCAGCCGCCAGGGTCACCCTCCACCAGGCCCCCACTCATGTCTCCCACCACCCCCACACCCCAGCCACCAGGGGCACCCTCCACCAGGCCCCCACTCATGTCACCCACCACCCCCACCCCCCAGCCACCAGGGGCAGCCTCCACCAGGCCCCCACTCATGTCACCCACCACCCCCACCCCCCAGACACCAGGGGCACCCTCCACCAGGCCCCCACTCATGTCTCCCACCACCCCCAAACCCCAGCAGTGCAGGGTCACCCTCCACCAGGCCCCCACTCATGTCACCCACCACCCCCACCCCCCAGCCACCAGGGGCACCCTCCACCAGGCCCCCACTCATGTCTCCCACTACCCCCAAACCCCAGCAGTGCAGGGGCAGCCTCCACCAGGCCCCCACTCATGTCACCCACCACCCCCACCCCCCAGCCACCAGGGGCACCCTCCACCAGGCCCACACCCATGTCTCCCACCACCCCCAAACCCCAGCAGTGCAGGGTCACCCTCCACCAGGCCCCCACTCATGTCTCCCACCACCCCCACCCCCCAGCCACCAGGGGCACCCTCCACCAGGCCCCCACTCATGTCTCCCACCACCCCCACCCCCCAGCAGTGCAGGGTCACCCTCCACCAGGCCCCCACTCATGTCTCCCACCACCCCCACCCCCCAGCCACCAGGGTCACCCTCCACCAGGCCCCCACTCATGTCTCCCACCACCCCCACACCCCAGCCACCAGGGTCACCCTCCACCAGGCCCCCACTTATGTCTCCCACCACCCCCACACCCCAGCAGTGCAGGGTCACCCTCCACCAGGCCCCCACTCATGTCTCCCACCACCCCCACCCCCCAGCCACCAGGGTCACCCTCCACCAGGCCCCCACTCATGTCTCCTATCACCCCCACACCCCAGCCACCAGGGGCACCCTCCACCAGGCCCCCACTCATGTCTCCCACCACCCCCACCCCCCAGCAGTGCAGGGTCACCCTCCACCAGGCCCCCACTCATGTCTCCCACCACCCCCACCCCCCAGCCACCAGGGTCACCCTCCACCAGGCCCCCACTCATGTCTCCTACCACCCCCACACCCCAGCCACCAGGGGCACCCTCCACCAGGCCCCCACTCATGTCTCCCACCACCCCCACCCCCCAGCAGTGCAGGGTCACCCTCCACCAGGCCCCCACTCATGTCTCCCACCACCCCCACCCCCCAGCCACCAGGGTCACCCTCCACCAGGCCCCCACTCATGTCTCCCACCACCCCCACACCCCAGCCACCAGGGGCACCCTCCACCAGGCCCCCACTCATGTCTCCCACCACCCCCAAACCCCAGCAGTGCAGGGTCACCCTCCACCAGGCCCCCACTCATGTCACCCACCACCCCCACCCCCCAGCCACCAGGGGCACCCTCCACCAGGCCCCCACTCATGTCTCCCACCACCCCCAAACCCCAGAAGTGCAGGGGCAGCCTCCACCAGGCCCCCACTCATGTCACCCACCACCCCCACCCCCCAGCCACCAGGGGCACCCTCCACCAGGCCCCCACTCATGTCTCCCACCACCCCCAAACCCCAGCAGTGCAGGGTCACCCTCCACCAGGCCCCCACTCATGTCTCCCACCACCCCCACCCCCCAGCCACCAGGGGCACCCTCCACCAGGCCCCCACTCATGTCTCCCACCACCCCCACCCCCACCCCCCAGCAGTGCAGGGTCACCCTCCACCAGGCCCCCACTCATGTCTCCCACAACCCCCACCGCCCAGCCACCAGGGTCACCCTCCACCAGGCCCCCACTCATGTCTCCCACCACCCCCACACCCCAGCCACCAGGGTCACCCTCCACCAGGCCCCCACTCATGTCTCCCACCACCCCCACACCCCAGCAGTGCAGGGTCACCCTCCACCAGGCCCCCACTCATGTCTCCCACCACCCCCACCCCCCAGCCACCAGGGTCACCCTCCACCAGGCCCCCACTCATGTCTCCTACCACCCCCACACCCCAGCCACCAGGGGCACCCTCCACCAGGCCCCCACTCATGTCTCCCACCACCCCCACACCCCAGCCACCAGGGGCACCCTCCACCAGGCCCCCACTCATGTCTCCCATCACCCCCACACCCCAGCAGTGCAGGGTCACCGTCCACCAGGCCCCCACTCATGCTCCCACCACCCCCACCACCCCCACCTCCCAGCCACCAGGGGCACCCTCCACCAGGCCCCCACTCATGTCTCCCACCACCCCCACACCCCAGCAGTGCAGGGTCACCCTCCACCAGGCCCCCACTCATGTCTCCCACCACCCCCACCCCCCAGCCACCAGGGGCACCCTCCACCAGGCCCCCACTCATGTCTCCCACCACCCCCACACCCCAGCAGTGCAGGGTCACCCTCCACCAGGCCCCCACTCATGTTTCCCACCACCCCCACCCCCCAGCCACCAGGGTCACCCTCCACCAGGCCCCCACTCATGTCTCCCACCACCCCCACACCCCAGCCACCAGGGGCACCCTCCACCAGGCCCCCACTCATGTCACCAACCACCCCCACACCCCAGCAGTGCAGGGTCACCCTCGACCAGGCCCCCACTCATGTCTCCCACCACCCCCACCCCCCAGCCACCAGGGTCACCCTCCACCAGGCCCCCACTCATGTCACCCACCACCCCCACACCCCAGCCACCAGGGGCACCCTCCACCAGGCCCCCACTCATGTCACCCACCACCCCCAGCCACCAGGGTCAGCCTCCACCAGGCCCCACTCATGTCACCCACCACCCCCACCCCCCAGCCACCAGGGGCACCCTCCACCAGGCCCCCACTCATGTCTCCCACCACCCCCAAACCCCAGCCACCAGGGTCACCCGTCACCAGGCCCCCACTCATGTCACCCACCACCCCCACCCCCCAGCCACCAGGGGCACCCTCCACCAGGCCCCCACTCATGTCTCCCACCACCCCCAAACCCCAGCAGTGCAGGGGCAGCCTCCACCAGGCCCCCACTCATGTCACCCACCACCCCCACCCCCCAGCCACCAGGGGCACCCTCCACCAGGCCCCCACTCATGTCTCCCACCACCCCCAAACCCCAGCAGTGCAGGGTCACCCTCCACCAGGCCCCCACTCATGTCTCCCACCACCCCCACCCCCCAGCCACCAGGGGCACCCTCCACCAGGCCCCCACTCATGTCACCCACCACCCCCACACCCCAGCAGTGCAGGGTCACCCTCTACCAGGCCCCCACTCATGTCACCCACCACCCCCACCCCCCAGCCACCAGGGGCACCCTCCACCAGGCCCCCACTCATGTCTCCCACCACCCCCAAACCCCAGCAGTTCAGGGTCACCCTCCACCAGGCCCCCACTCATGTCTCCCACCACCCCCACCCCCCAGCCACCAGGGTCACCCTCCACCAGGCCCCCACTCATGTCTCCCCCCACCCCCACACCCCAGCCACCAGGGGCACCCTCCACCAGGCCCCCACTCATGTCACCCACCACCCCCACACCCCAGCAGTGCAGGGTCACCCTCCACCAGGCCCCCACTCATGTCCCCCACCACCCCCACCCCCCAGCCACCAGGGTCACCCTCCACCAGGCCCCCACTCATGTCACCCACCACCCCCACACCCCAGCCATCAGTGGCACCCTCCACCAGGCCCCCACTCATGTCACCCACCACCCCCACCCTCCAGCCACCAGGGGCAGCTTCCACCAGGCCCCCACTCATGTCACCCACCACCCCCACCCCCCAGCCACCAGGGGCACCCTCCACCAGGCCCCCACTCATGTCTCCCACCACCCCCAAACCCCAGCAGTGCAGGGTCACCCTCCACCAGGCCCCCACTCATGTCACCCACCACCCCCACCCCCAAGCCACCAGGGGCACCCACCACTAGGCCCCCACTCATGTCTCCCACCACCCCCAAACCCCAGCAGTGCAGGGGCAGCCTCCACCAGGCCCCCACTCATGTCACCCACCACCCCCACCCCCCAGCCACCAGGGGCACCCTCCACCAGGCCCCCACTCATGTCTCCCACCACCCCCAAACCCCAGCAGTGCAGGGTCACCCTCCACCAGGCCCCCACTCATGTCTCCCACCACCCCCACCCCCCAGCCACCAGGGGCACCGTCCACCAGGCCCCCACTCATGTCACCCACCACCCCCACACCCCAGCAGTGCAGGGTCACCCTCCACCAGGCCCCCACTCATGTCACCCACCACCCCCACCCCCCAGCCACCAGGGGCACCCTCCACCAGGCCCCCACTCATGTCTCCCACCACCCCCAATCCCCAGCAGTGCAGGGTCACCCTCCACCAGGCCCCCACTCATGTCTCCCACCACCCCCACCCCCCAGCCACCAGGGGCACCCTCCACCAGGCCCCCACTCATGTCACCCACCACCCCCACACCCCAGCAGTGCAGGGTCACCCTCCACCAGGCCCCCACTCATGTCTCCCACCACCCCCACCCCCCAGCCACCAGGGGCACCCTCCACCAGGCCCCCACTCATGTCACCCACCACCCCCACACCCCAGCCACCAGGGGCACCCTCCACCAGGCCCCCACTCATGTCACCCACCACCCCCACACCCCAGCCACCAGGGGCACCCTCCACCAGGCCCCCACTCATGTCACCCACCACCCCCACACCCCAGCAGTGCAGGGTCACCCTCCACCAGGCCCCCACCCATGTCTCCCAGCACCCCCACCCCCCCAGTCACCAGGGGCACCCTCCACCAGGCCCCCACTCATGTCACCCACCACCCCCACACCCCAGCAGTGCAGGGTCACCCTCCACCAGGCCCCCACTCATGTCTCCCACCACCCCCAAACCCCAGCAGTGCAGGGTCACCCTCCACCAGGCCCCCACTCATGTCACCCACCACCCCCACAGCCCAGCCACCAGGGGCACCCTCCACCAGGCCCCCACTCATGTCACCCACCACCCCCACACCCCAGCAGTGCAGGGTCACCCTCTACCAGGCCCCCACCCATGTCTCCCAGCACCCCCACCCCCCCAGTCACCAGGGGCAGCCTCCACCAGGCCCCCACCCATGTCTCCCACCACCCCCACCCCCCCAGCACTGTGGGGCACCTGCCAGCAGGCCCCCACCCATGTCCAATCCATGCCCCCCTGCACCTGGGTCCCAACATTCCCCAATCATGTCCGTAATGCCCATCCTCCCCTGCCAAAAGGCCCAACCAACTATCACACCCACCCACATATCAAAGGCAATTACATGTTACACCCCCAATTTAAATAATGCAATTGAACACATGTCTGTCACACACAATGGCTGCAAGTGAATGACAAAACACCCAACATGACATGCCTGAAAGCAATGAGATGATACGACACATTGAAGAATCAAAAAAAATATGTATTGAACAGCAAGTAGAATGGAAATCAAATAAGAAAAAACACAAAGCAAATCAAACAAAACAAGATGAATGTCCAAGAAAATAATCTGAAAAATTAAAATAAGCCAATGAAGAACCATGAAGAAGATCATCCTGGGTCCATGAGCCCAACCAAATTAAACCTAACTATGACTACTAACTAAAAACTGAACTATATACAAAAAAGTGGTGCATTGTCCAATCGCAACCAAAAAAAAATCAAAAAAACAAAGGAAACCTAACCCTAACTATACAACTATATACAAAGGCAGCGGGCTATTCGGACGGCTCACTGGTTGTTGTCATGGGCCAGGGCATCATCGAACTCCTGGTCAATGGCTTGGAGGCGGGCATGTTCCCTGGCCCCGAGGTCCCGCAGGGATAACGCAGTGTCAAGCTCAAACTCCCTGCGAAGACCCTCCGCATGGAGTCCTCCGCCCTGACCATCGTGAGCCGTTCCTCCTCTGCCCGCTGCCGCTCCGCACCTATCCGCTGGCACAACCGCTCCCACACGGAAGCCACTCCCATTCCAGGGTTCTCCTGCCCTCCGGCCGATGCCTGCACCCCTGATGTTGATGGCCCCGAGCCATGATGGCTCCCACGTTGAGCCTGCTGCTGCCTGTGCCAGCACGACGGCATCCAGGCTGATGGAAACCACCGACGCCGTCGTGCACGTGCCCTGCCCGATAATGCCGTCACATCCTCCATCTGCTGGGGTCCAGTTGCTGTGGTGTCCACCCCTGCTGGATCTCTGACTCCCGACTGTGGCAGGGATGGGATCCCCACCGAGCTGGCTGCATTGGTCGGGGCAGGTCCACAGGGGGCCCTGGTGGCATCTGGGCTGGAAGACGGCAAGGAGAACGACTGGTGGATAGCCTGCACAGAGGAGGAGAGGGCCGCCACATTGGCCAACACATGCAGGAAACCCCCGAACATGGCCGATCCCAATTGGGCCACGTCGGCACGGTGCACTTCGTGATGACGTGCGTGCTCCTCCCGGGAAGCACGCACGGCATCACGAATCACAGCCGTGCGCATCGCGACCCCAATCAGGACCTTCTCCGCACGGCCAGGGGTTCCCACGTCCGCAGGTGGAGGGGAGTCAGGTGACATGGACATCCCCTCTACCTGCGGACAGGCCTGGGACGGGGCATCCCTGCTGGTGCATGGTGGTGCACTCACAGGGTCAGGGACAGCGACATGCACAGGCCCCTCCACGGTGACCTGTGCTGCCTCCTGCCCCTGGCCCTGGACTGCACCACTTGCACCAGCAGGGATGCCCCCACCAGGCCCCATGTGTGCCCCAGTGGCGGCCTCCTCCTCCTCTGTGCAAACCACCAACCTGGATGGCTCCTCACCGTCTCCCACCGTAGCAGGCCCCTGTGGAGGCTCACCCACCCCTTCCGCTGCAGCCGTGGGGGCATCCCCGCCGCCTTGCTCCACAGCGCTGTCTCCGCCCTCTTCTTCACTAGCCGCTGCGTAGAGGGAGACAAAGAACACAAGCATCAGGGCACTGTACAATGGTCCCCTAGACAGGAAGCAATAGCAGATGAGCACCACTGTCAAAGTACACTTCCATCATGTCCCTCCACAACACATGGGTCAGTCCAGGCAAAACACACACAGTAACAGGCATGGTGCATGCCATGGACATTTCCATGCATGTCCAATGGACTCTTGAAACATTCAATGATATGTAACTCACATGCATCATGGCTCATGCCTATCACATGCACACACTTCACCTCAGTCACATCCATCTGGCCCCAAACACACCAAACACAGCGGATACAAGGGTAATTTGGCTGCTTTACTGAATCTGTGCATTGTCACACACATGTGTCATGCATCCATGGCATGCACAAGTCAGACACGCAGGTCAGGCACACAGACATGGCTACCATATATGTACCTGGCATCAGCACCCATCCCTCACCCCCACCCATGTCCAGGTACAGAGATTGGCATGCTCTCATGTTCAAAATCTGCATAGGGCTCCCCATGCGGCATTTCAACACATGCAACAACCATGTGCATCACACATCACTGGTCGCACATGCATTACCATGATGTCCCTGCACACATACATGCACACATGGCCTATGGCACACATACAGGCAAGTATCATAGAACCAGCACACCGCAACATGCCCTGTCTCACACAGTAATGCATGGACACTTACCGCTCAACTCTAGACGGGCCTCCCTCTCAAGGATCTGGGCGTGGAGCGCTGGGCGTACGCGTTCCAGGACCCTCATCTGGATGGAACTCATGCGGCCCCGGCCCCCCTCCACGAGGCGCCGGGCCTTCACAAGGGTCCTGGACCTCAAGTCCTCCCAGCGCTTTTTGATCTTCAGGACGTCGTGGGTTGCCACCCCCTCCGCGTTGTTGGCAACCACACAGTCGGCCCAGATCCTCTGCCGTCCTTCCTTGCTGGCGCGGGACGATCCAAAGAGGGCATCATACTGCCCCAGGACATGCTCCACCAGGACACCAACTTCGGTGACAGTGAAGCTGGTGCCCCTCTGCCCCTCTGGCCTGGGGTTGCCACTGGTGCCAGATGTGGAAGTGCCCGACATGGCAACCCCAGAGGCAGGTGTGGGTGGGCAACTGGGTCCTGGGGCTGGGCTGTGGAGCGATGTAATCCCAGTCGGGAGTCTTCAGTTCCAGCAGGGGTGGACACAGCAACTGGACCCCTGCAGATGGCTGATGTGCAGGCACCAAATGGCAGGGCACGGTGGCAGCAGGCAGGCAGGCAGGCAGCAGCAGATGGCACGTGGGAGGCTGCTCGGGGCACTGGGGGGCAGTAACTCGGCCTTCTGGGCAGGAGCGTGGTCTTCCGTGTGTTTTCGCGTGGCCAGCTTGATACGGAGTGATTTGGCACGTGAAAATCCTGCACGTCAGCGTGAAATCCGAGGAAAGGCCCTTAGCGCGTAAGCGCGTCAGCACGCATACGCGATCCTATTGGACCAGAGTCCCTCAGCGCGTAAGCGCGTCTGTGACGTGACCCGCACGGGTGTTCCCCATTCAGCACGTGATGACGGGGCACACGTGGAGATACTGCACGTCAGAGTGTCATCGCATGTAATTGGACAGCACGTCAGAGTGTCATCGCGTGTAATTGGACAAAAGTGCGCGTACACGCGATTGGCCTATGTACGTGTATTTAATGGGTGCGCGGGCACTTACACACGCAAGTACGTCAGCGAACCTGTATCCCGTGGTGCGTGTGAATTTCCACACGCTATTGGACTGGGAACTGGATTCCAGGGGTGCGCGGGTCACACGCTGTATCCCGTGGTGCGTGTGAATTTCCACACGCTATTGGACTGGGAACTGGATTCCAGGGGTGCGCGGGTCACACGCTCGCCTAGAACAGGCGCAAAGCATAAATTTGCGGACTTTAACAATAACAAGCTCAGACGTCAGGATGAACATACCGTTCCTAGCAGCAGTGGCAGTGGGCTACCAAAGGAGGAGGAGGAGGATAGTCAGGGCCAGAATATTCACACCCAGAACCAGCCTTTTCGGGATGCCTGATGACCAGGTGTATGGGAGGTACAGGTTTCCACCACACATTATACTGGACCTGGTGAGTGAGTGGGAGGATGACCTCACATCACCCACCCTGTGCTCCCAAGCACTCAGCCCCCTGGAGAAGGTCCTCAATGTACTGCACTTCTTAGCCACTGGATCATTTCAGCGGACAAGTGCCATAGTGGGTGGGGTGTCACAGGCCACCCAGTCACGCTGCCTACACCAGGTCTTGAACATCATCACTGCACGCCCATCAGTCCGCAGGCACATATACCTGCCCAGAACACCTGCAGAAAGGCATGCTGCCGCCCTGGATTTTTACGCTGTGGCACGATTCCCCAAAGTGCTAGGTGCCATCGACTGCACCCATGTGGCTCTACGTCCCCCCAGGGCATCTGAGCACATCTATAGGAACCGCAAGCACTGGCATTCCATCAACGTGCAGGTAGCATGTAATGCCAAGGGAATCATCACCTCAGTATATGCCAACTATCCCGGCTCCACCCACGACAGCTTCATTTACCGAATGTCCACCCTAAGCCGGGACCTAGAAGCTGGGCGGCATGGCGATACATGGCTGCTTGGTGAGTATGTATGCCACTGCACATGCATGCATGTTGGATACTGAGCAAGGTCACAACCCCACCAATGATACCAATCACCACCTCCACAGGGGACAGTGCCTACCCTCTCAGCCCCCACATGATGACGCCAATTCGGAACCCCACCACGCCACCCCAGGTAAGATATAACACAGCCCACATTACAACCAGGGGCATAGTGGAGCGCACATTCGGAGTGCTAAAGTCACGCATTCGCTCCCTTGACCGTTCTGGCGGGCAGCTGTTATACGCTCCCCCAGTAGTGTGCAGGATCATAGTGGCAGCATGTGTCCTGCACAACGTTGCAACACGCCGGGGCCTGGCCGTGGACATGGTGGTGGCCCCACATCCCCAACCACATGCACAGCCGCTGCGCATGGGAGGGGAAAGGGCACGGGGGGAGGCAGCCCGTACACAGCTAGTGGCTAATTACTTCACACAGAAATCACAAACCTGTGGAGTGCACACTGCCCTGGCACATTCCATCTGACAATCAATGATGACTCAACCTGACACTGATCCTGAATGTCTGGAGAATGAACCGGGAATACCATGTCAGCCTGAGATTGTTCACCTGGAAGTGTCACAATGTGTGCATCCCTACCCACACAGACACCACCAATGCAGTTTTGTGAAGTTACACATTGAAGCAGCTAAAATGAATACCCACTTGCAAAATGCAACAAGAGGACAGTGCCATGTCAGCCAACCCAACCCCAGCACCGCCACACGACACACCGTGCCATGTCATGCTAATTGCAGGTAAACAAAGTAATCCCCACAACATGACATCAGTCTCACTATGTACAGTGGCACTATTAGAAACCTGCAACACCTGAAATGCTCACAGCAATGCCGGACCAACAACATACTTGAGCACGTAGTACCATTAACATGACATCACAAATGTTACATATTAGTAGTCTCACCACCTGGAAATGCCTGCACTCCCACCACTACCAACTGTGCAGTGTTGTCGCCATGTAGAGTTGTAGGTGCACTGCTGCCAACATGGACCCCATCTCCAGACTAGAGGTCCTTGTGTGGACATGAGGAAGGGACCTGCAAATTGGGAGGTAGACACAGAAGAAGAGTTACACATCAATGCAACATGCAGTGTACAACACAACAGCAATATGCACTAGGAATGTATACACAGTATTGACTACAGACTGCCCACACAGCTCATGGGAGTCCAACGTCACTGTGTAATTCACTGTCACTTGGGCACACCCTTTGCAAGCCCATGGAAACGGGAAGCAGGAGGGGTGTGTGTGACTCAAACCCAAGCATCTGAACCAAATACATTACAAGCCTGCATGTGCCCAGCCACAATGCAGCGTATGCCCACAGGAACCACGGAAGCCAACAGATCGTCCCAAAAAAATTGGGAATAAAAGAAATCGAAATAAAAATAAAAATAAGAAACAATCAAAAATGGCCATTGATGGGCCCGGGGGCGTTGGGGAGGCCACCCAGGAGGTCCGAGGACAGGATGCACACCAGAACCCACCTGCGTGGATCCTGGGAAGATAAAACACCTCCATGGGCTCATGGCCCACACGGCTACCCTATTGTGGGAGTATCACTGCTGTCGCTATTATCACCCTGTGCAGCTGCATCCGGAGGTGGTTGCACTATGGGAGGCAGCCCACGCAAGGCCCTAGTCTGCTCCTCCATGGCTGCAAGCATGCGGGTGTGGTAGGTCTGGTTCTGGAGGATGAGTGTGCGGAGGTCCCCATGCAACAACTCACGGGATGCCCGGACCTCCGCCCTCGTTGCCTGCATCTCAGCTGAGAGCGTACGGGTGAGACGCTCCAGCTGCTGTTCTGTCCTTTGGTGTGTTGAAGCCTCAAGCTCAACAAGAGTCGTCCTGAGGTGAAGGAGCTCCTGCCTCAGGCCTTCCCTGTGGCCCTGGGACTCAATGGAGATGGCCTCCTGCAGAGTCACCAGTGCCGCCCGCCTGTCCCTGTTGGACCCCAACATGTCCTCCCTGTGTGACTGGCAGATGGAGTCGGTTGCCTGCTCTAGTCGCTCCATCAGCCTTTCTGGGGGGACAATGGAAGTGGCCACCCTATCCATGGCCTGAGCCATCATCTCGGATGATGCAGCCTGTTGGGTTGCCATACCGTAAATGGATTGCTCCCATGCGGTATTGCCGGGTGGCGTACGGCCACCACGTCGGCGGGCACTACACCTGTCTGGGGCAAGGCGAACTGCGCCTTGCTGTGCCGGCACTGCCTGAGGCTGCAGGACTGCATTCCCCCTCTGATCTGCTGGCCCAGGAACAGGATCAGATGTCGCGGAGTGTGACCCTGCATCCGTAACCACCGAAGGTGTAGCTGCCAACACTGACATCCCCATGGAGGGTTCTGACCCTGGTGCAGGTGGGTGAGACAGAACAGAATCCCTCCCTGGAACACTCACCTGCGACGGCACGTAGGTCTCATCCGAATCAACACCTGAGTACAGCTCGGGGGAGGTGCAGCCAGAGACACCCCTTGAGAGCACGACCTGCAGCACTTGTGGGTTCTCCCCCACCACCACACCACGTCCCTCACTGGTGGTTGGTCGGCCCTCGGACCCCTCCTGGGTCTGCACCATCTCCACAACCCCAGCAGTATCAGGTGCGTCTTCCCCTGCAAAGACATGAAAACAAAGAAATGGAAACAGGCATTAGCACCATGGCACACATTGAGGGCTGAGAAGCAAGAGAACCAGTACTTGATTGACACATGTCCCACATGACTAAAACCCTCCCATGCATGCACCCTCACTGCATATGAAGTGCAGGCAAATGGCACACACTGATGACACCAAGATGGAAGATGAACACATTTTCTGCATGCTGCCTGGCAGTGGCATCACACATTGGCCTGTGATTGGCAGGTGAAACACACATGCCATCTAACAGATGGCATGTACCATTGCTATTGAGTGAAGATGGAGAGGAGGGCAGCACCTATTCATTCAGTCCAGTTCCCGCATGTAATTGCTTTTCTAATTCTAACAGGTCAGATTTTTCACCTGAAGCTGCCAGTCTGAAATGGTCCAATTGCACAGGGACATGTGTGTACAAATGATATCCAGGTAACAAAGTCACTCCACTTTACCATACCCATGTCAGACATGTGACTAGTGGACAGTGACATGCCTAGTGAAAGTGGTGGAATGCAAACAAACTGACTGAATGAACAGTGAAAAAGAAGCAAATATGTTGTGGCAAGGTGACACTTCAAGGGCAACTGGCGTGCAGTTGGGCTAGATGTCTACTGTTGGCAGAAGGGATACTGCTATGGCCAAATGCAGCTGCGCAGGAAGGATTGCATGAAGCACATGGCTGACCCATACGACTCAGGCGCACACACTCTCACCTGGCACCCGAACAGAAGCCCTCACACACACACCATGCACATGGATGACACACACATGCATGTGCACTCACCGGACAATGCCTCGTAATCAGCCAGATCTCCCACGCCTTGGATCTGTTCCTCCGTGACGTAGGTCTCAGCGACTGACTCATGTGGAGTGAGTTCCATGTCTACTACTGGAGACCCACCTCCAGTCACTAGAGTTGCGGCATGACTTGAGGCCAGCTTACTCTTTGCCCTGCGCTTTAGGTCATTCCAGCGCTTATAGCAATCATTGGCTGTGCGCCTCACGATTCCAAGGGCACTTATGATGTCCGCAACGGTCTGCCAGTGTGCCTGGCGTTGTGCAGGTGTGGTCTTGGATCCTGCAACAATGACCATCTCGTTGTCATGTCCGGACACATACTCGACAAGTGCATTCAGTTCGTCATCCGTGAAGCTGGGCTTCCTGGACGGGCCGGACTGTGTAGCCGTGTCTGGGGCATCAGCCTGTGCCGGACGAGCACTCTTCCTCTTCCGCTTGGAAGGTGGTGGTGATCCTGAGTGTCCTGCGCGGCTCTGGACACTAGGGACAGGAGCCCTGGTGGACTCTGTATCAGGAGTGTGGGATTGCACACTCAGCATGGGAGTTGGTGCAGGCATTGGCTCTAGTGTGATGGTGTCAGGGGGAATGTCAGCAGCATGGACTAGGACCGACACTGTCCTGGCTGGGTGTGTGAGGGCTGGGGTGGATGGAGCCGCAGCTGCCCCTGCAGCCTCTCCGCCCTGCCTCCTTGGTGCAGCAGATGACCTTGCTGCCCCAGATCCACGTGGCATGATGGCATCAACGTGCACCAGCGTACGTGTCGTAGCCCTGCTGACCTGGAAGTCAGCCATGGAGTCAGCCAGGTCTGGTGCCACAATGGGCTGGTCCAACAAGGGCTGAGCATGGATGGTGTCAGCCACATCAGCCTCAATGGGAGGGGGGGAGGGGGGGGGGGATTATGGGTGCCCGTGACTGGTCCTCCACTCATGGGGGGACAGGCTCACCCTGCAAGTTACGACCACGTCCCCTACCGGATCCACCACGGCCACCACTTGTGGCTCTTCCACCTTTGCCACCCTTACGGAATCCTCGCCTCCCAGCCATGGCACTGATGTTAATGTGCGTATGGGAGTGGATGTAGACTATTGTCCTGGGCAATTGGGGGTCAAAGGGGTTGGGTACCAGATGGTAATTGTACCCTAGTGCTCTAGCAAGGCTGAATGTAACCCCTGGGGAAAGATGACGGGTCACGCAACGCACAGGAGGCCCAAAAAAGGGAGATGACATGCACGCAACCCCTCCTAGACCACGTGTGCAGAAAGAAAAACCTGCACTACGCTATGGCACCCAGAAACACAAGAATGAACGTATGCGTGTCACACGCAGCCTAGAATGACCTCTGAAGGGGTAGGCTACACACGGGGCAAGCACAGATGTTAGATACGTGCGTGACTCACCGTCTGCCTGGTAAACGAGCGTGTAAAAGGAGCACGTTTGGTTGGCAACACCCCCGCCAAAAGAAGATTTGTCCGCTGTTTGAGGAGACAGGACAACAGTAGAAGGGAACACTGTTTGAGGGAACAGGCCCAGGTAAACCAGTAAAAGAGAAAAAAGAGAAGAAGCTGTCAGAGGTAACAGGGAATACGAACTTGAAACGCCGTGAAGTAAATCGCGTGTGAAACGACAAGAAGTACAGAATTCACCCACTCGCTCTCCACGAAAAGCACGTACAAGGAAAACGTGTTCTACACGTACCTTTTATACAGGCCCACACGTCCAGCATCACTTACGCGGTGTGTACGCGCTAGGGCCATTTCCACCTATTACATGCTTTGTCACTTCTGCGTGTAGGGCCATTTCCACCAATCACACGCTTTGTCACTTCTGCGTGTAGGGCCATTTCCACCAATCACACGCTTTGTCACTTCTGCGTGTAGGGCCATTTCCACCAATCACACGCGATTACACTCTGACGTGCAGTCTTTCCACGTGTGCTCTGTCATCACGTGCTGTGTGGGAAACACCTGTGCGGGTCACGTCACAGACGCGCTTACGCGCTGAGGGCCTTTCCTCAGTTTTCACGCTGACGTGCAGGATTTTCACGTGCAAAATCACTCCCTACCAAGCTGGCCACGCGTACGCACACGGAATACCACGCTCCTGCCCGGAAGGCCGAACTACTGCCCCCCAGAGCCAGAGCACGCTCCCACCTGCTGCTGCCTGACTGTCTGCTGCCCCTGCACTGCTGGGGGGTGGGGGTGATAGGGGACATGAGTGGGGGCCTGGTGGGGGCTGCCCCTGGTGACTGGGGGGGTGGGGGTGATAGGGGACATGAGTGGGGGCCTGGTGGGGGCTGCCCCTGCACTGCTGGGGGGTGGGGGTGGTGGGAGACATGGGTGGGGGCCTGGTGGAGGCTGCCCCTGCACTGCTGGGGGGTGGGGGTGGTGGGTGACATGGGTTGGGGCCTGCTGGCAGGTGCCCCACAGTGCTGGGGGGTGGGGGTGGTGGGAGACATGAGTCGGGCATGAGTGGGGGCCTGGTGGAGGGTGCCCCTGGATGGTGGGGGGTGGGGGTGGTGGGTGACATGAGCAGGTGTGCAGGGTAGTCCCCTGTTTTGTGGGCTGCCTGCAGGGGCCGTGGAGGGTGTACAGGGAACACCTGTGAGGACCCACCCAGCCTAATCGCGTGTGTAACTTCCCACGCACCCCTGTAATACACGTACCAAGCCAAATCGCGTGTGAGAATTCCCGCGCATACCTGAAATACACGTACCCTGCTGAAGTCGCGTGTAAAACTTCCAGCGCACCCCTGAAATGCATGCGCCCAGGCTATTCGCGTGTGGAACTTCCCGCGCACCCCTGAAATACACGCGCCCAGGCTATTCGCGAGTGGGACTTCCCACGCACCCCTGAAATACACGTAGCACGCTGGGAGACATGAGTGGGGGCCTGGTGGAGGGTGCCCCTGCACTGCTGGGGGGTGGGAAGGGTGGTAGACATGGGTGGGGGCCTGGTGGAGGCTTCCCCTGGTGGCTGGGGGGTGGGGGTGCAGGGGGACATGGGTGGGCGCCTGGTGGAGGCTTCCCCTGGTGGCTGGGGGGTGGGGGTGATAGGGGACATGAGTGGGGGCCTGGTGGAGGGTGCCCCTGGTGGCTGGGGGGTGGGGGTGATAGGGGACATGAGTGGGGGCCTGTTGGAGGTTGCCCCTGCACTGCTGGGGGGTGGGGTGATAGGGGACATGAGTGGGGGCCTGGTGGAGGGTGCCCCTGCACTGCTGGGGGGTGGGGGTGGTGGGAGACATGAGTGGGGGCCTGGTGGAGGCTGCCCCTGTTGGCTGGGGGGTGGGGGTGGTGGTAGACATGAGTGGGGGCCTGGTGGAGGGTGCCCCTGCACTGCTGGGGGGTGGGAGGGGTGGTAGACATGGGTGGGGGCCTGGTGGAGGCTTCCCCTGGTGACTGGGGGGTGGGGGTGGTGGTAGACATGGGTGGGGTCCTGGTGGAGGCTGCCCCTGGTGGCTGGGGGGGTGGGGGTGGTGGGAGACATGAGTGGGGGCCTGGTGGAGGCTGCGCCTGGTGGCTGCGGGTGGGGGTGGTGGGAGACATGAGTGGGGGCCTGGTGGAGGCTGCCCCTGCACTGCTGGGGGGTGGGGGTGGTGGGAGACATGGGTGGGGGCCTGGTGGAGGGTGCCCCTGGTGGCTGGGGGGTGGGGGTGATAGGGGACATGAGTGGGGGCCTGGTGGAGGTTGCCCCTGCACTGCTGGGGGGTGGGGGTGATAGGGGACATGAGTGGGGGCCTGGTGGAGGCTGCCCCTGCACTGCTGGGGGGTGGGGGTGGTGGGAGACATGAGTGGGGGCCTGGTGGAGGCTGCCCCTGGTGGCTGGGGGTTGGGGGTGATAGGGGACATGAGTGGGGGCCTGGTGGAGGCTGCCCCTGGTGGCTGGGGGGTGGGGGTGGTGGGAGACATGAGTGGGGGCCTGGTGGAGGCTGCCCCTGGTGGCTGGGGTATGGGGGTGCAGGGAGACATGAGTGGGGGCCTGGTGGAGGCTGCCCCTGGTGGCTGAGGGGTGGGGTGGTGGGAGACATGAGTGGGGGCCTGGTGGAGGGTGCCCCTGGTGGCTGGGGGGTGGGGGTGGTGGGAGACATGAGTGGGGGCCTGGTGGAGGGTGCCCCTGCACTGCTGGTGGGTGGGGGTGGTGGTAGACATGGGTGGGGGCCTGGTGGAGGGTGCCCCTGGTGGCTGGGGGGTGGGGGTGCAGGGGGACATGAGCAGGTGTGCAGGGTAGTCCCCTGTTTTGTGGGCTGCCTGCAGGGGCCGTGGAGGGTGTACAGGGAACACCTGTGAGGACCCACCCAGCCTAATCGCGTGTGTAACTTCCCACGCACCCCTGTAATACACGTACCCAGCCAAATCGCGTGTGATAATTCCCGCGCACCCCTGTAATACACGTACCTGGCCAAATCGCGTGTGATAATTCCAGCGCACCCCTGTAATACACGTACCCAGCCAAATCGCGTGTAAAACTTCCCGTGTACCCCTGTAATACACCTACCCAGCCAAATCGCGTGTGATAATTCCCGCGTACCCTTGTAATACACGTGCCCTGGCTAATCGCGTGTAAAACTTCACGCGTACCCCTCTAATACACGTACCCTGGCCAATCGCGTGTTAATCTTCCCGCGTACCCCTGTAATACACGTACCCTGGCTAATCCCGTGTAGAACTTCCCGCGTACCCCTGATATGAACGTTACCCGCTTTGCGTTCCTTGTTTGGCAGCCCTGTAAACTGGTCCAGGGTTAGCGCAGCCCTTTGCGATGGTTTAGCGATTTTGATGGCTTTTCCTTGCGCGAGGGCGTTCTTGGGGGCGTTACTGGCGCTGCTGCAGGGTCGCTGCGATACTCTGCTCCGCGGCTGGTTTGGGAGCCTAAAATCCATGAATACGCTGTGCGCGGAAATCGGTTTTAGCGCACGTGCCTGGCGCAGACAATCGTACGCGGACACTCTGCGCCAGCCGCTTGCGACACTTTTCTGCGAAATTCTATGGATTACCCTGTGGATGTATGGATGTGGTGTGGACCACGTGGATGATTTGCCTCCAGAATATATCCGTAGAGCGGCTATTAAACCAACCATGGGCCTTCCCTTAGCTTGCTTTATAGCGGGAACCCAGCAAAGCCCATAAATAGTTAATATAGGTTGATGGTGCATCTACGTTTCTCGAAGTAATATGAGCTGATAATTGTTGTTCAGAGGATGATCAGAGTTTTCTTTGATCAAATGCGAAAAGCCAAATGTGTTCCATATTGCTAACTTGAAAGGCTCATGTGAGACATGGTTTAAATCCCACTTGTGTGAAGAATGGTTGGTGCATTTTATGGCTTCTTTTAGCCAAGTCCATTTGGAAGGGTTGGATTGATGTTGATTATTTTCAGGAAATACCTCACAAACCGAATTTCCTTGGACCCTTCGCAAAGTATTAGCAATTTGCAATCTTCCTTTTTTGATGTTCCAGAATATGGATCTCTTGCTGGAAGTTTTGCAGTGGTGTCATCATTAGTATAATATGTTTTCTTGATATATAGGTCAAGACCTAGTTTAGCTAGATCTTCTTTGACATCCCAGATTCTTTCTTTTATTAGTTGTGACAGTATTCTGAGAGCGGCTGTATCCCTTCTCTTGTTCTTCTTTATTAGAATAGATTCTATGTTGTTGGAAGCAATAGATTTAAAATCTTGATTGAAAGCTTGTCAATATCGTAGTCCGATTGGGATATGGATTTTTCCAGTCTATGTCAATCATGGTGAGAGTAAGGTTGTCTGTTTTACTCAGACGTTTTGAAGCTCTCATCTCATTTTTATTTTCAGACCTCGTTTCTTGAATGTCATGGCTTTGTGTCACAGTTTTCACTTGTTTTGATTGCCCAACATTAGTCAAGGTAGTTTTTCTGGAAGATTCAATGACAATGATTCATGGAACTATTTGCGTGAAAAACGCAGATTTGCGCGCCATTCTACCCGAAAATCCCTGTTTGAAGTATAGGGATTTACGGCCAGAAAGGCGCGCAAATCTGCGTTTTTCACGCAAATAATTCCATGAATCAGGCTAAATATCTTTATCTAAGCAGATTTTTTGGGACGGTTCTTGTTCAGATTACTTTAGCGAGTCAAATTGGTTTCCTTTCAAGGATACACGACTAATTCGTCCTCTTTTTTGTTCCAGTGTTCTGTAGGAGGCTTGTGATTGAGCATGAAGATGCAGCCCCATTTTGTTATAACATCATCTATGGACATTCTGTTAGTAATTTCGATATCATTGACCGAGAGGCGCATTTTGTGTGTCGTCTTCTATGGACGCTTTGCCAATGATTTTGTTGCTTGCGATAGGAGCACCTTCTTGAGCATCATTTTGTATGAGAGAAGTGATAGAGTATGTAGAGAGGTCCAACAAATGATTCTCCATTTCGACATGGTCGTTTGGATCTTCATGATCAGTTTTCATCGTCATAATTCCCGTTGGATTCTAAATCTGTAGGTCCTTTATTTTTAGAATTGGTGTATAAGCATTCATTCGCTGTGCACGTTGTGGCTGGAATGGTCAAAGTATTTATGAATATTGTGGTTTTGATTTCTTTGTAGTTTTAGAGTTTGTTTGATTTTAGAATTTCTTATTTTTTTGAGTGATGATATTGTCAGTATGTATTTTCTTTTTACGTTTTTATTTGGTGAATAATTCAAAAACCAGTTCTTGAGCAACTTCACATGTTACAATCACACTGTCAGTGTTCAATAAAGGTGGCAAGATTTGGTTTTCTTGGCTTTTAACAATAAGCGAATCTGAGGCGACGGAGATGGTAGGAGTGATTTTATTATTTACATCTAAACTGGATGCAATTTGTTCCATTATGACTCTTGCTGGATAAGTTGCAAAATGTAATGACGTTATTGTATTGCATTTTTCTCGAATTGAATCAAGATTGAACTTGTGTTCTCACAATTGAATTGCAATACTTCTCTGTACAGCCTCAATTTTAGAAACGGAGGACAGTTTAGACGCAATTCGACAGAGTGCATTTTGGTGTTTGTGCATTTTCATGTCTAAATGCCCATAGAGTTCGGTAATGTCGAATACGTTATTATTCATTGCATTGAGTGTTATTTCACTAGTGGGATTAATCATTTGTCTCATCCCAAACGATGGACTGACTAGGCATAGGTTTGATGAATGATGTGTTTGATATAGCAGTGGCTTTAAGAAATGACTCAGCCTTAGATTGATATAATATTGGCGAGTGCGATAGATTCAATATGTGCATCAGAGGCGAGGTCATTATGGTGTCATATATGACCTCAGGTTGAGACAAGAGTCTAGGCATTGCCTTTTTCCAATTTGATGTGGCAGCTTCATTCACCAGTTTGGTGCTTTGTTCTTTGCCATTGCAAGTATGTGGATTCGCAGAGTTTCTTGAATCAGGGTTCAGCTGAGTAAATTGAACATGAAATGAAATTGGCTTTTGTGTACTAGCGGTACTTGACATCACTTTGGCTCCATTTTTTAGAAGTTGGGAATATAGCGGAATTGTGGTCTTGTCTAGCGCATTATGTATTTGCGCCATAGTTGTTGCCATGACAGAAATTCCAGAAACAGGAACCAGCATTTCAGTATTGACTTTCAACTGTTGTTGTGGGAGTGTGCCAGTTAACACTGAGCAGGATAACATTTCCTCATCGATGGGATCATTGTCGCATTGCCAGCAGCTTGGTTTGCTTGATTAGCTGCGAATGACAAGGATACAAGCTTTAGTGGATCAAAATTAATTGCGGGTGTTAACAAAGCAGCATTTGTTTTCATTGCTGGGATCCATAATAATCCCAAGTCGCACCTGATCGACTTAGAGCGAGCCGTTTTCGCTCGTGTTTTCTTATATGCAGCGAACTCACAGTGAACGTATGGTTCTTCCTCATTTCCAGGAAGTTTGGCAAACTCAGGCATGTTGGACTTCAAAGTATACGCCATGATAGACCTGTTAAGTCTTTCAAACAATGAGGAAGTGATGAGAGCGAAACTTAGATAAGATATGGTGATATGATATGATATGGCATTTATAACGCGCCTATACACAAGTGTTTTAAGGCGCAAAGAGGCAACGGAGGGAAGACAGACAGCGATCCTACTAGGCCAGGTGTAATTCAGATTGCGCAAGTGCATGGGAAGGAGGAGAAGTGCCTTTTGTTAGGTGCAGTTCGCCATTCGATGAGCAAGCTGAACAGGCAGAACAGGCCCACACCAAAGGCACTCTCCCAAATGCGCGCACCCAAATGCGCGTGTGCCCAGAACTTATAGGGCTGCCAGAAAGGGGAGGAGTTAGCACCCTGAAAATGAAAATAAACTCTGTTTTAGTGTGTTTGAAGGTTTTCCAAAGGTACATTAATGGTCTAAACATTTAGTAGAACAAGGTAATGAACATACCGTATGCAATTGGCAGTAGATAACTGATAGTATGTTTCCGCAGGATCCAAGATGGAGTGGCAAGTAGGGCAGAACAGGCACTCACCAAGGTGCTCTCCAAATGCGCATGCACAAATACACGCATGCCCAGAACTTATAGGGCTGCCAGGAAGGGGAAGAGTTAGTGCTCGTGAGCAATTGGCAGTAGATAACGGATAGTATGTTTCCACAGGATCCAAGAGAGAGCGGTAGGTATGGCAGAACAGGCACTCATCAAGGCTCTCCCCCAAATGTGCACGGAGTACATTCATGCAGAAAATTGCATGTGAGGGGACACACACAGCTTGAAGGTGTTTTCTGTTTATTTGACCACTCATATACTTCCCATGGCCTTGCTAATCCCTATAGCCATTCACACTACTGCCTGCTTCCGCACGGCCAAAGTAAATTCTTCATGCATCTATTTGGGATAGATCTATCAAGCGGCACCATCAAACAGTGACCTGCCAGTGTTATTTCCAAGCAGCCTGTCGAGCCTTAACAGCTTAATTGTAGTTGTAAATGCACTACTGGTGTAATATTAATATCTTAACGAAACATGCAAAAACCATTTGCTTTATATCTGTTCCTTGCACTGAAGCCTTGTTGAAAACATGCGCAAAGTGAATAGTTTGACTTGTGTGAAGGTATTAGATAGGCATTTGTCAGGCACTGCAATCCTAAAGCGAGGTAATCACAAACATCTTCTGATGTTGCCATTTTATGGCAAGATAGTGCCATTCCTGCAGTGTCTGGCAAATGCCTATCCAACGTCTGCACACAAACGATAGCAGGTGGCTTTGCCCGTTATCAGTTAATTGGTGCCCGGTTCTACTTTACATCAGAGTCCTTTAATTCTACACCCTCTACAATAAGGGTGTGAAATCCTGAGGTGTCCCGATATACCATGAAAACACAGAATGCGTGGAAGCCATATTACTGAGGCTTCTTTTGGCATTCGCCACCCTCAGGGTGAGGGTGTTAGTTTGCTCTAAGGTATGCTGCCCCATCAGGACAAGCCTCATTTCAGAAATCAAGTGTCCCAGACCCAATTGGTGGCACACCATTTTCCTTTTCTAGTTCTATGAATACAAGTTGCGTTGCTTTGTATATTGTGCTTCACCTAATGTACTGAATAGTTCTAAAACTACAGCTGAGAACTGAAGAAATACTTAAATGAAGATGGAATGGTTTGGTATCTTATCTGAAGAACTTATAAAGCATTATTGTGAATAAAATTAATAGCACATGAAATTGGCTTTCCGCAAAGTCACATTTCGAAACATTTGCAAAAAGTGTACTGCTGTAATGTATTTCTTGAAAATACATTTGGCAAAACAAAACAATAAAGCTTCTCTTTGTGTACATGCCTGTACATTATTTGTTCTCATTGCCGCATTTTGGGGATTTTATAGGCGCAAGTTATGCATTACATCTTTTTCTGAACAATTGAAAATAATGTCTTTATTTCAACTCCTGCGGGTTTCATTTTGTTATCTCTGAAATGCATTTATGTTAACTGGTGAATATGATGTTTATTTTGCAGTTGTTTGTTTGTCTCGGGAAATGTGTATTACCTTGTTTGGGGGGGCATATCTATCAAATGCTGTCACGGTGGACAGTTCGTTCTCCTATGCTCACATGAGTGGACATGTAAATACTGTACCTTTTTCCAGGGGTGGACTGGGAACCAAAAGAGGCCCTGGAAATAATTGTCAAAGTGGCCCCATATTACACATGTACAGCAAGCCCAACCCTTTTACTATTGGAACGTTTGGAAATACCGCACAAAAGAGGCCCAGAGTGCAGAGGCCTACCAGGAAATCTCCATAGTTTGCTAAGGATAACATGTTCACACTAATACTGTAGCTGCTTTCCTGCACATACTCGTGAACATACTGCCACTGATTCACTCACGCCCTGCAATATGACATTTGCTAAACTGCCACATTGTATTTTGTACTTTAGTTTATAGTATTTCTGAAAATGATGACTGTCAGTGGATTCTGGAGCAGATTTTGGTTACTTGTCTAAATCTATTGATCCCACAATGCCCACTTGTGTCTTGTAATTGGCATTGGATTAGTTTATGTCACCCATCTCAACCTAACAAGGCTGCACTACTTTAACTAGCTCATCGTCACTGGGACTTTGCTCCTTCCTGGATGTTTTCTCAGAAGGATCACTCAAGATGCACTCTAGCATTTCATACAGTAGACATGTTAAAAATATCCAAACCATTTTGGGTTTTGACAACCTACAACTCAGGTACAGGGTCTCTCTCTCTCTCTCTCTCTCTCTCTCTCTCTCTCTCTCTCTCTCTCTCTCGCGCTCTCTCTATCTCTCTCTCTCTGTCTCTCTCTCTTTCTCTCTTTATGTCTCTCACTCTCTCTCTGTCTCTCTCTTTCTCTCTCTCTCTTTCTGTCTGTCTCTCTGTCTCTGTCTCTGTCTCTCTCTCTTTCTCTCTTTATGTCTCTCTATCTCTGTCTCTCTGTCTCTCTCTCTCTCTCACACTCTCTCTCTGTCTCTCTCTATCTCTCTCTCTCTGTGTCTCTCTGTCTCTCTTTATGTCTCTCACTCTCTCGCTCTCTCTTTCTCTCTCTCTCTCTCTCTTTCTGTCTGTCTCTCTCTCTCTTTCTCTCTTTATGTCTCTCTATCTCTGTCTCTCTTTCTCTCTCTCCTTCTCTCTTTAGGTATGTCTCTCTCTTTCTCTCTCTCTCTCTCTCTCTCTCTCTGTGTCTCTGTCTCTCTCTCCCCCTTTCTCTCTCTCTGTCTCTCTATGTCTCTCTCTCTCTCTCTCTCTCTCTATCTCTCTCTTTATGTCTCTCTCTGTCTCTCACTTTCTCTCTCTCTCTTTATGTCTCTCTCTCTCTCTCTTTCGCTCTTTCTCTCTCTCTGTCTCTCTGTCTCTCTCTTTCTCTCTTTATGTCTCTCACTCTCTCTGTCTCTCTCTCTCTCTCTCTCTGTCTCTCTCTCTCTGTCTCTCTTTCTCTCTTTATGTCTCTCTCTCCCTCTCTCTCTCTCTCTCTCTCTCTCTCTCTCTCTCTTTGTCTCTCTGTTTCTGTCCCTCTCTTTCTCTCTTTCTCTCTCTCTTTACTTGTCTGGCTCTCTCTTCCACTCTGCCTGGCTTTCTTGCACTGCCTTGGGAAATCTAACATGCTTAAGAAACACCTGCTCTCACTTGCTGGACTGGTGAAATAAAGAGGCACAAAGTATGGGAGAAGAGAAGAGCTTTATTTGAGGCCCCCAGGTAGCTGCAGTGGAAGCATCAACTCGCGAGGCACTCTCAAATGGAATCTACATGCACAAGGTTCTAAGGAGACCTGTGCATGTATTACCATAACATCTCCCCCACGTGAGGCAAAAGAAAAAGGAAAAACAGGTGGGGGAAAAGCGGGAAAGTGAAAGGAAAAAAAAGGGTGTCAAGTGGGAGAGGCAGAGGGAAGATGGGTAAACTGGGGTACATTAGTAATAAACATAGTCATTGTTGAAGTTTTGGATGATTTTGCGGTTCCTTCTGAACATTCTTCCAGTGGGGACTCCTTGATGCATGGAGTGAGGTCTGTCATTGTCCACATGTTCACAGAGGGATTTTCTTGGGGAATGTGAGGTGTGTTGTGATGGTTTGTCAGGACTGTTGTCCTTAGATATGCTGGTCTCTTGGATGTCTTTTGTTACTTTTATGAGATAATTTCCATCATCGAGGATGACAGACTTCCCATGACAACTCACAACTCTCTGTGGAGGTCTGAAGATGGATTCACCCTTGAGAGTTTTCTTCGGTTCTTTGACACGTACCCAGTCTCCTTCACGAACCATCATCTCTTTTACTCCATGTCTGGAGTCGTATTGTCTTTTGTATTTTGCTTGTTTTTCTCTTACTGTCTTTTGAAGTAGATCCATGTTCACCCTTGCTTCTCCCGTGTATAAGAACATCCACGCCGGTCTAAATCGGTTAGTTGCAACCCTACCTCGCATGAGGGTGAAGGGCTCTATGTTCGTGGTGGTGTGTGGGGTAGTTCTATACGCATGCAAAGCTTCTTTGAGGGTTTCTCTCCACGGGAGGTTGTTGGCCGTGGCCAGTTGGACTACGCTCTTCACGAGCCTGTTCATGCGTTCCACAAGTCCGTTGGAAATTGGATGGTACAAAGATGTTGTTATGTGGCTGATGGACCTTTTCTTGAGGAAATCAGCAAATTCCATAGATATGAACTGAGACCCGTTGTCCGAAACCAATTCCTTGGGGTCTCCCTCCCTGCTGAAGATCTCTGTCAGGAAATCTATGACTTTCTTTGAGGTCACATTGTCCTCAGCTATTCCCCATTCTGTCCATTTAGAGGTGTAATCGACAAGTACTATGATATATACTTTGACTGTTTTGAGGTTCTCGAATGGACCCATGATGTCGATTGCCAGTTTAGACCACACATGTTTGGGAGGTTCAATAGGCTGTAAGGGGGTCTTTCTTAAGGTCTTGGACTTGTCACTCATGGCACACGTGGAGCAATTTTTGACCAGTTCTTCTGCTTCTTTCCACATTCCTGGCCACCAATAGTTGTTTCTCAATTTGTTTTTCGTCAAGCTTCTTCCTAGGTGACCTTCGTGTGCCAGTTGGAGTACTTTTTTTCTGAGTTGGGTGGGTGGGATTACTCGATCGCCTCTGAAGATATGCTCATCGTCCATCGATAATTCTTCCTTGAAGGGAATGAAGGTTGTTAAAGCCTCTCCCGTTTCCACCCAGTCATTAGCTATCGCTTCCCTGATTTCTCGCTGTTCCGGATCAGTATTGGCATTAATTTTCCATTCATCTCTCGAGATGGCAGGGTTTACGACAGCTATGATGTCCTCATCTGAGATGCAATCTCAGTGTCGATGTTGGTCGATAATCTGGAAAGACAATCTGCTACTTGGTTTTGTGGACCAGGAATATAGCATAGTTGGAGGTTGTATTGCATGATGTCGAGGAACCAACGTCTTATTCTCGGTGATATAAGGTGAGGAGTTTTGGACTGAAGGACATTTACTAGAGGTTTATGGTCTGTTTTCAGTATGACGGGTAAGCCCCAAATTAGGTTCCTGAAATGCTGAAGAATCCACCTCAGACCCAGAGCTTCTCTCTCAATGGTGGAATAGTTTAGTTCGGCTCCCCTCAGTACTCTCGATGCGAATGCGATCGTCACAATGTCCTTATCTTGTTGATGTTCTAGGACACCACCCAGTCCGGTTTTACTTGCATCTACGGATATGATGGTTTTAGCTTTACAATCGAACATTCCTAAGGCTGGGGCTTGGTTAATTTGAAATTTGATTTCTTCGAATTCGTTCTTGCATTCAGTGGACCATATGAATTTGGTTGCCTTCTTCAAGATGTTTCTCATGTTTTTGGTCTTATCAGCATAGTTGCTTATAAACTTGGAGTAGTATTCTGTCATCCCGAGGAAACTCCTTAATTGGTCTTTATTTTGAGGCTCGGCGATATTTATTATGGTGTCCATGAGTTTCCTCTTGGGGCTGATGCCGTTGGCGTCAATGGAATGGCCCAGGTATGAAACTCGGTCGCACTTTATGTTGCATTTCTCTAATTTGAGTGTGAGCCCACTTTTTTGTATGACCTGTAGGACACCCACAAGTTTTGCGTTGTGCTCTTCTTCTGTACTGGCTGATATGAGGATATCATCTTGGAAGCAGTGTATGCCATCAAGTCCTCCAAATAGATGTGACATGAGTCTCTGAAAGACTGCTGCAGCTGAAGCGAGTCCGAATGGCATTCTGTTAAACATGAATGCACCGAGAGGTGTGACAAAAGATGTTAGGTTCTTTGAGCTCTCTTCCAAAGCAATCTGGTGAAAGGCTGAGGAGAGGTCCAGAGTTGTAAAGTATTTTGCAGGTTTCATGGTCGATAGGAGTTCAGATATATTGGGAAGTGGGTGTCTGTCAACCCATATGTTTTTGTTTAGGTCTCTCAAGTCGACGCACATTCTTATGGAATCGTCCGGTTTTTTTACTAAGACAATTGGGGCAAGCCATTCTGAACTTTCGATGGGCTGTATGATATTTTCATCGCAGAGGCGCTTAAGTTCTTTCTTCAACGCCTCTTTTGTTCCAAAGGGAATACTGCGGACTCGGTGGGCCACTGGGACAGCACCTCTTTTGAGGATTATTCATTGTTGGAAACCTTTTAGGAGTCCAATCTTGTCGCAGAACACCTTGGGGAATTGTTTTGCTAAATTAGATTTGATGTCCATATCATTATTGAGCACACTCAGCACGGGGATTTCTTCTCCAGGGTGTATTCTTACTCGAAGAGCGGCTTGTTCTTCCCATCCCACAACGGAGGAGCCATCTTTGGCTACAAAGAGTTTGCAATATGTTTCTCTGTCATGGAACTTGAGGTTCACCCACACATATCCCATTATCTCGATGGGCGTTTTTCCATAACCGGTAGCTCTTACACAAGTGCTTCGCAGGTCATGTATCTTGCCAGAGAGTACACTCAAAAAGGTCTTGAGATCCACGATGGTGTAGGGGGAGCCAGTGTCTACCATTACAGGTAATGATATGCCGTTGATTTGCATTTTGACCCAGGGACCGTTGCTCTGTTGTTGGGATGTTACAGTGAGTATTTGTACCTTTTGTTGCATTGGACTGATAGATAACATGTCTTTGTGCTCTTGGTTGCTTTCGATTACTCTCACAGAGGACGGTCTGATGAAAGGTCGCCTGGTGAGATTGCCATATCTGGTTGTCTTTCCCCGTGTGTTCTTGCAGACTTTGGCAAAGTGTCCAATCTGGCTGCACTTATAACACTCCACAGCGATGGCGGGGCATTCTGGCAGCGCGTTGGATTCTGGGAGTTGTATGGCCTCGCTCTGCTTGAGCCAAATTTCGAACCCCTTGATGGCGGAGCCTTTCTTACTGCTGCTACTAGAGGCTCAAAAGGCTCGGACTCAGGGCTGACACATTTGATTTCCACACTGGTCGTGTGGTCACGTCTTTACCTCATGCATCGATCTCCCAATTCCATGCTCCTTGCTATCTCCGTGGCTTGGTCCAGGGTGGGATTTTTGGTTTGCCACAATTTTTTTGGATGCGTGGATCAGCCACATTCAGCACCAATTGGTCTCTCAAATACTCATCACAGACACCTGTGAAACTGCAGGTTGACATAAGCGCCCTGAGGGATGCTATGTATGAATCAATAGACTCGCCTTTGAGCTGCTTTCTGGAAAAGAACCTGTATCTTTCCAGTACTACGTTGGTCTTGTTGCCAAAATGACTGGTGAGTTTGGCCAATGCTATGTCAAACTTGCGGTTGCCATCTCCTCCCATGTTGCCGGGTTCGGGAAGGGTCCTAAAAAGTCTCAGTGCTTCTGCCCCTATACAGTTCAAAAGGGTCGCCTCCTTGAGGTCATCATTGAATTTGCTGCCCCCAATGGCTCTGAGGTAGACGTGGAATCCATCGATCCATTGTTCCCATGGGCAGGTTGGGCTCCCAGGGCATGGAAGAAACTTGGTGGGAGGCAGAATGCCCTGCATGGTGGTGTGCCTGATTCTAGGTTGTAAGTGGTGAGGAATGGCATTGAGTGGCACCAGTTGCTGTAGTGTAGGCAGAGGTTTTCAGTACTGTTGGCAGTTAGCAAGGAGGCGCTGAGATACAGTCTTTATAGAATTGCTAGCATGGCAGGGTGGGACCCGATTCAGAGAATGCCCAGGTGTATCTGTACTGCAGAGTCTTTAGGCTTCAGTGTATGGATGGTCCTTAGTACAGATTGTGACCTCACAATGGGCTGGGAGCACAGGTTGGCTGGTTCAGGGAAGACCTGATGGAATGTTCAGTTGTGATGTCACAATGGACCAAGATAGTGAGTGATCAGTCCCGGAAAGTCAGAGTAGCCATTGAGAGAATGAAGACTGCTAATGCTGTGTGTGTGTTGCTGGGCAACAGCTAGCAGCTTTTGAAAATGATGCAGGGTTCTGCTCAGGGCAGCAGTGAGGGTTTTACACCAAAAAAATGCCAATAAAAGGAAAGCGTACGTTTCATTTTGTCCGTTTTACACATAAAATGCCAAATGAAAGGAAAGTGTAAGTTTCACTTCGTCCTCCCCTCTCCTCTGACCTGATAGATGGACAGCTCCTTCTGTCTGAAGCATTTTGGAGTAGGGCAGGAGTGCAATGTGCGCCGCTCTAAACTCCCAGCGGGGAGGAGCGGCACCCTTTACAGTGGAGAACTGAAAGGTGATGTCGAGGCCTCTCTTGGCTGTTCCTCTTGGCTGTCCACAGCTGACAGGCAGGCCGCTGCAGGCGCTGGCAGCAGAAGTCATATGTGACGGCACTGCGCACCCTCATTTCTACGTGTAAGTTCACGGGCATAGCGGAAGAATACATTCGTGACCAGATCATGATGAGGACGAGTGACTCAAAAGTTAGGGAGAGGTTATGGACAGAGAAGGATCCTCCGTTGGAGAAAGTAATAGAAATAGCTCGCGCCCTAGAAGAGTCAAGGAAGAGCATCAAGGAAGTGACGGAAAGGACAGACATTGTGCACATGGTTCAGCCTCGCAAAAATGAAGAAAATCGCGCCAGGGACAAGGATCAAAGAGTAACGCCAAAGTGCTCTGGGTTTGACTGGTGAGGAGACAAGGGTTGTAGAGGAGCCTTCAGTGCTTGTGTCAGATAATGCGGGTTTGGTTTCACAAGGAAGGAGACTGTGTGGGAATTCTAATTTAGCAGAATCCTCCAACGAGGTGAATAATCGCCCAACCCGAATAAAGCAGATTCCAGCGAGGTACAAGGATTTTGTTTTAGAATTTGCAGATGATTAATCTTGAATGTAAATAATTATCAATATTCCATATAGATATGTCTTTTCTGCATATTACTGTTTCGTTATTACTTTTCAATTTCCTTAATCTATGTTCATATTTAATGAATATTCATTGTGAGGTTTACGGGGGGAGATGTGTAGTAATTGCTCGCGCTTCCGCGAGCCCTTTCCTAAAGTTCTAATGTGTGGAACGTTGAGGGATGAAGGTTCCGGGTGGCGGTTGGTGAGAAGGGTAGGAGCTGGGAGGAGAGGATGTATGGCGTTCGGGTCTGAAGAATAAAGATATTCAAACATCTTACATGTGTGGGGAACTACGTTATTACAGGAGGTAGAATCTTCAGAATGGTTAGCCCCGGTTGTATTGGCACGCAAATCCGATGGAGGTATGAGAATGTGTGTTGATCTAAGAGATTTAAATTCGAACATCTGGATAGACAGGCATCCCTTACCAAATATACATGAAATGCTTTCACTTGTGGGAGGGGCATCTTGTTTTTCCACCTTAGATTTGTCATCTGCCTATCACCAGGTGGATTTACACATCGAATCACGACCTCTTACTTCGTTCATTACGCCATTTGGAGCTTTCCGTTTCCGGCGTATGGCATTTGGATTGGCATCCGCCTCCGCTGTTTTTCAGCGGGTGATGCAAAAGTTGTTTTGTGAAGTGGATGGTGTGGAGTATTTCCAGGACGATATCTTGGTGTGGGGCAGATCACGTGAGGAACACAATGAGAGGATTCTACGAGTTTTGGGCATTCTAGAGAAGAGTGGTCTGACGGTCAAATTGAGTAAGTGTAAGATAGGGGTGGAAAGTGTGACTTATTTGGGACACACGTTGGATGCCAAGGGGATACATCCCAAGGCTGAATTAGTAAATGCGTTATGTGAGGTATCTTCACCCACCAGTAAAGACCAATTACGGTCATTTTTGGGTTTGGCTGAATATTATAGTAGGTTTATTCCCACGTACTCAGACAAGACAGTCTGGGCTTAGCCGAACAACAATACTTTCACGGGCAGGCTCCAGTCATTTCCCTCTATATTTTGCAGAAATAGAGGTGCAGTGCCTTTAATGTCGGCACACAAGGAGTTAACTTTCCTCTCCTTGCCGTTCCAGTAATGTAGACACACCCACCAATAAACAAGAAGTTTTCCGTCAACCTCCTATGTGGTGGGCGGAGCCGAACCACCGGGCATCCGTGTATACAATGTGTCTTCTCATCTACGAAGAGCGCCGGACTGCGCCCCCTCCCAGGGTCCTCCTCTCACCTGTGCCTTTCTCGAGCAACTTTGTGCACCTCACGGCACAGCCGCACCCTGCCGCAAGCCGCGCTCGACCTCTTCCGGGAGCGCGGCTCGGCAGGCTTTTCTGCTGTGACAGCGGCCGCTCAGCCGTGACACGGCTGTACTCCTTGCCGTGTGCCGCGCTCGACCTCCTCCGGGAGCGCGGCTCGGCCGGCTGCCGAAGGCAAGATAGCGCTGGACCAGCTGACTCTATTGACGCCGGGGGCCGCGCTCGACCACGTCCGGGAGCGCAGCCCGGAAATCAGCTGAGGTACCAGAGGATATGTACGGCTGGCAAGGCGCGTGGGTCGGGTCTGAAGATCCTCGTCGCCAGTGTAATAACGTAGTTCCCCACACATGTAAGATGTTTGAATATCTTTATTCTTCAGACCCGAACGCCATACATCCTCTCCTCCCAGCTCCTACCCTTCTCACCAACCGCCACCCGGAACCTTCATCCCTCAACGTTCCACACATTAGAACTTTAGGAAAGGGCTTGCGGAAGCGCGAGCAATTACTACAGACCGCTCCTTCTGTCTGAAGCACTTTGGAGTAGGGCAGGAGTGCAATGTGCGCCGCTCTAAACTCCCTGCGGGGAGGAGCGGCACCCTTTACAGTGGAGAACTGAAAGGTGATGTCGAGGCCTCTCTTGGCTGTTCCTCTTGGCTGTCCACAGCTGACAGGCAGGCCGCTGCAGGCGCTGGCAGCAGAAGTCGGCGGCAGCGAAAAAAGGGGGGGGGCAGCGCCCAATCAGGTGACCTAATACGCTCCCGGGTGCCTCGGGGTACAGTGCCTCGTCGCCATATGAAATAAAGAGGCACAAAGTATGGGAGAAGAGAAGAGCTTTATTTGAGGCCCCCAGGTAGCTGCAGTGGAAGCATCAACTCGCGAGGCACTCTCAAATGGAATCTACATGCACAAGGTTCTAAGGAGACCTGTGCATGTATTACCATAACAACTGGTCAACGCCACCATCACAGAACGAGGTCTGGAATCAACCAGGTCCGGCTGCAGTTAGGCTTTAGATGCCTTTCCATGATAGATGACCTAGGAACTGATAAAAATGGCAGGTGCTGACATTGAACTATCCTCTGAACTATCCTGGCACTGCACTGAACACAGAATGCATTGCATGGTACTTTGTTCTGAATATAATGCAGCAGGATTAGAGCCCAGAGCCTCAGCTGCACACTATACACTAACATTACATCTGCTATGTTGAATCAAATATGGGTACTGACATTGTTGCTTCAAGGAGCTATATTAGGCCCCATGATATGTGGGGGACCATGACATGTGCCCCATTTCCGGTCTCATAGTGGTGTCTCTGGTGCTGATGGTTGCATGGGTTGTTGTATGTCATTGTGCAATGTAGCTCACTTTATCTTATGTTTCTCCTAGAATGCCTCCAGTTCCCCCAAGACAGCAACATGCAGCGAGAGTTTCCCCGGAGGCAGAATAAAGAGAAAGAACACACTCTGGAGCATGGTGTTAGATGACCAGCTCAGGTATTGGTCTAAAGGTGCACTACATGACCGTCTACATGACCGTCTATATAATGCTAAAAGAGCAGCACATATAGGTAACAGATACCGTTTTTGGTGTTTGAGGTGGTTAAAGGTGGAGTAAAGTGAACATTGACGGTGATGGACATGGAGTGACCAATACTGATGAGAACAATCTCAATTTGAAGGACCTTCATGTTTTGTGTGGTGAGTTTGAAAATATGCAGAGAGGAGGGGAGAGTGCAGAACTAGTGTACATCGATCCAGAGGAACCGACAGTAGAGGAAACTTCGTTTTTCCAGGGAGATTAATAACATTGACACTATTATTACTGGCTAAAGGGTTAGTGATGTTGAGAATAGGGGAGTTTGTTTTAACTTGATGAATGCTAGTTCACTACTGGCCATAGCATCTAAAGTATTGCTGCTCTATTTACATTATCTTTTCATCCTAAAATGTCTCCTCAGACTGTAAATTAGGCTTAAATTATCAATACTTTGGTTTCTTTCAGAGCCCCACCTTCCCAAACTCGCCGGTCCATCTGCCCGGCCCCAACACTTCAGAGTCCACAGAGAGTCCATTGTGATGGTCAGAAATAAGCAATGGTAGTCGTGCAGAATAACTGAACATCTACATATGATACTGGAGAGCAAGGGGCGTAGGGGCTGTAATGACCATGCAGTTGCATGCAGTCGAGGAGCATTGCAGTGATGCTGACTGTAACCTCACACACCCTTGAGACCCTCTCCTTACCCGCCTTACTGACATACTGCATCTCACAGTTGCCCACCATGGCAGCCCACTTGACCCACTCTGACCCCCGTATTTAGTTTGCTCACCACTATGCCTCCTTTGTCATTAACCCCACGGCATGTCTTCTCTTATAAACCTCTTGCCCACACCAGCCCTAATGCATGATTCAAAGGAAGAAGAGATTTGTCCCTGAACGCACATCGTACAAACAATATGTTCAACTAAGGGATGTATCCAAGATACTGTTCAAACATTTGGTGACTTTTGAGCATTACCAGCACTGGTACAAAAGGGTCAACTTTAATGGCACTGATAACAAGCTTGGGCTAACTCTTCTTGTGAGGATGACTATCCTCGCCTTTATACATGACAGTTTTGGTGGTGATCATTTGCACATGTGTAATAATCAAATGATCACATGTCTGTGCATCGGAAGGGGAAATGAGAGGCCTCTGTACAGTCCAAAGGCCCACACTATTCCCTCCTTGACACCCGGAACATCCTCCTCCACACTACCCACAGCGTTTCCCCTTTCATCTGAACACTGTTATGTAACACCATGCCAGTCCTCCCTGCCTTGACACCTACACCCACACCCACACTGACACCTGTCCCTTCATATGTATAGTTTCCTCACGGCAGTATCAGCCATGTACCTTCTCCAGAAGCACACCATGCACATCTCATCTGAAAGACTATCATCTTGCCAACCAAGTTAGCAGCAACGGTACTGAGCCATGGCCCTCTCCCTGATAAACAGTGAACAGTGATTATTGCATTACATCATTAAACGTGGTAGGCCATGCCTGACACCCCCTGTGTTGCACCCCCAAATAAATCATCGTTCATGACTTGATAGCACCTCCCTTTCATTTTGAATCCCACTAAAGTACTGTGTATAATAAGTATTGCTGAAGTACAGTATCTTCCATGCAGCACCTGTGCCGAGTCAACAAAATGTGGTACTAGTGTTCATTTCTTAATTATAGTCAACCAGTTTTATTTGGGTTGGTAGGTACATGTAGAGTATTCTATCTTCACACCACGGGGCCCATGAACCAGAAACACTACACCATTCACACGTGTGATCCGCCACCTTTCCACCCAAGCACAATAGGTATGGCCTGCTTGAGGTGGTCAGACTTGTGTGAGTACCTTGAAACACATCATAGTGGTTCCGCCAACCAGTTGTGCATCTTCAGTGAGATAATGAACATGTTTTAGGCACCCACTGAGTTTGGCTCAGACCACCTTCATGGGATTTATGTCTGGATAGTTAGGCAGGAATTTTACCTTTGCCTTATATTCCGACAATAACACAGCCATTGCAGAGTGGTTAGTATTATTATCCTGGATGACCGATGATTGGTGGGTGTCTGAATCAGAGGCATTGCTGGGGGGGACTAAGGGGGCTATAGACCCAGGCCTCTTTTGGTCGTAGCCCCATAAAGAAGCTCAGGTACTACAAGCAAAATGCTAGCTAGCGCCGTGTCCCGCCAGTCCTGACATAAGCTTAGCCCCTGATCTTTTCCAGACCTAGCAACACCCCTGGTCTGCATGTTAATGGCATTGTGCAATCTCCACAAGACTCACAACCTACTAGTCACTGTCATTTCTCCCATCAATAGTGTGAACAATAATTACTTGGCCCTTTCTGACATTCTTGGTCACCGCCTTCTGAGACTACTGCAGAACTGATAAATGTTGGATGGAAGGTTTAAAATCCATAATAAGAACATGCGTTTATCAAGTGAACTCTCAAAGTCATCATTGTACAGCCTCCTGTGACTTTACAAGAGGATTAATTCCACATGTAATTCAGGCTTGTTCCCATCAAAAATCAGTCCAGATAAATGCACGGTCATATCCCTAATGAACGTGACTATAAGTAAGCCAGTTGACTTGTGTTTTGAACTCCTTGTGAATCATAAGTGAGGGTTAGTTTTGGACTTGAAAGACTACAATATGTTCCCTGTTCACTGCTGTTACAGATTAGACAGTGTGAGGATATTGTCTGTGCCATCGACTCATTGAACTGGCTGCCTAGATGTGAGTGCTATGGCTGTCTTACTTCTTCTTGCTGATAGATTTGATCCATCAGCAGTGATCTTGGGATACTGAGGCTTGAGCCTCATTACTCCATCTTCTCCTGTTGAGTATGTAGTTGTGGGTTGGGATTCTTCATGATCTGGGTGGACTTGTAGGGCTGGTTTCACCGGGCCTTCGCTGTGATGGGCCAGAGGTTGCGGTCATAGAAGTGAGTGCACAGCATGTAAGGCTCTTTGTATGGTACAGGTCCCTCTTCTGAGTAGGGTCCCAATCTCATCAGCAGGTGTCTGCCCTATGACCTCCACACAATCCTTAATGCTTAACTGGTCTCCTGATTCTTATTTCTCAGTTCATAGAGGCAAGATGGAAGGGCTATCTCCATACATGATCTGTCTTCATATATGATTGGGTGCCATACATGCCACTCCTGAATAAAAGAAGCAGCTCTTCCTAGAGGAAGCCCAGGATGAGTATCTCACAGTCCACAGGTGGCTAAAAAAAACAACGTTTCCCATAATCTGCATATGGGCTCTGTGGTGGCATTCGGCTATTTTTGGCACTAGGAAGCCAGTCACAGCAATATTTTTCCTAACCAAAATCGAGCTACTGGACATTTAAACTTAACACAACTGTAGTGAAGCCTTATGTTAGACATTCAGTGTGCACTACTGAATCACAGACCAGCTGCTGAGTCTAAGTTAGTTCCCGCTATAAACGAGTGCAGTCCGTGGAGCCAAAGAAACGCTTACAATATGGCCGCATGCGAATCTAAATGCAAACAAAATTGCCCCTTGTATATAAATATAACATCCACAAAGCCGTCAAAGATAAATTATACCGTTAGCTGGAGAAAAAAAAAAAAAACAGGTTATCATTAAACAATGACGATTCGTAGAGCATCATCCCACTGTGATTTCTTGGCAAATCAGTGTCATTAGCATTGATTTTTCCAGGCGAGATTAAGAGGGGTTTAGTGAGGGGAGCAGGCACTGTATATATTAGCGTTGCCAATGCAGCTCGTGGTCTCCAAGATGACATTTCCCTCTTTGCTTCATTAACTTGCAGAGCTTGTTGAGTTTCACCGGCTCCTAATTAATTCTTTTACTGCCTTTTTGAAAGTGTATCATCTCTGGCAAACCAGATAAAATGAAGGAATTTCTCAGAGGTTTTACCCTTTTAATTATTATATTTATTGCCTAAATGATGCTTTGGAATTGCAAATGTTGACATTTTGCTCGATTCTAGTCATTAGAGTATTCAGTGGGCTAAAAGGGAAAGAGGGGGGAGCAGGAGGGGGCTGGGTTTAGAAATGCAACTTGTGAGTGCTGGTAGCAGATGCAAGCCACATTAGGAAAAACAAACACATATAGTTTTGCGAAAAACTGCCTCTGGAAGGGTCTGCTCTTTCAGGCGATTGGAGAGAAGGGCACATAGTTAAGTGCAGTGTCTTGGTTGCCTTCTGCGCTTGCCCAGACACGCCACAGGGTAGAAGTTGATCAATATTGTTAGCTTCGATTATTCGAATAGAGCAATGGGAAGCCTGATGCTCTATCGTGTACAGCAGCTCGCAGGGCTTTGCTTACATACAATGGCGTCAGATCAGTAGCTGGCAAACATGGCTCCCTAGACCTAGATCAATAGCGACAAGTCATTGCAATAAAGCATGCAGAGAAGACAGCATGCATACCAACTAAAATATTCACACTCAGGGCAAATGCACGCCACGAGAATGTAGTGTAAAATGGGCTGCTGTGCCCAGAACATTGTTCTTAGGGCTAATAAGCACTGAGCTGGGGTGCATCTACATTTTTCTGCAGCTCAAGGGTTGTAATACACAGCAAGCATTCTGGCCACTTCTGTAATCCCTAATTCATTGCAGTGAACAGCAGACTAGAGCATTGCACTGGGGATTTAACCTAGTAAACAAGGGGATGCATTTTCCCACTGTGACTGCTCCTATCATGCCACCAGCATGACTAGATGCTAGTGCAGGGAGCTGCACAGCGGGGTTAAGGACGTTTTGGGCTCTCTCCGCCGGGGTAGGGATGTTTGTGGGCCCAAGCTTGCACTAAGGGAACATTGAGATCCTGGGTACATTGAGATCCTAGGTTCAGGCCAGTAGTCCAGACTGTGGGAGTGGTGCAGTCTACCACACTAGCACTACAGGTCAAACAACAACCAGTTGTGCAGCAGGACCATCAGTCAATGAAAGGCAACTGTTCAAATAGGGAACCATGCCATCCTTGCGCCACTTTTTACTCATTCCGCTGCATAGCACTGTCATGGCAAGCTGCAGTTGGGTTTGTGGGGGTTGCTTTGCGCAGATATGTTTGTGATTAGATCCGACCCTCAAAATGCCTATTAAGGCATGGAGGGCACATCGGGCCTGAACATATCCACAGAATGCATGTCGAGGCCTGCTAATGCACTGGCGGGAGTCTGCATGGCATGTTTGCACACCCTACTCTAAGATGAGAAGTGTGCTGGAGCTGCAGCAAGTAGAGGTGCATGCCGACCCAGCTGTGCACCAGTTCATCTGGTGGGTTGTATCCAAGTGGGCTCCTTGTATTGCCACTAATAAGGAAGCCTTCAAATCAACCAGACCTGAAATTATAAATATACCGTTCAAAATAGAAAGGAACTTTCCTGAGATAGAATGTTTGTATTTTTGTATTTGTTGTATTATTTGTGGTGTATAGTGATAATTTCGAAAACAATAATATCGAAAGTCATTATTTCGGAAAAAAAATGTGGAAAAAAAAAGTCGCATTTTTTTTTCAATACGTTTTTTTTTTAAATCGGGGGTTCTCCCGCCAAACCCCCTTTTTTAATTTTTTTTTTTTGTTTTACCCATTTTATTTTACTACCGGACCCCAAAATAAATATATAATTTTAAAAAACGGAATTCGACATTTTTTTTCGACATTTTTTTTTCAGAATTTTTGTCATTCGACATTATTTTTTCGAAATGATGACTGACCACCATTATTTGTATCGCACACCAAACTCTCAGGTAACTGGGCCTTGAAAAACATAGGTTACATAGATGGTAAATTAAAGTACATTTCATTCAAGTCAGGGGACAACGATTGTGACCCTAGTTACAGGTGGGTCAGACAGCAGAGATATTATACAGTAGGATCAATAAACAAGAGGCAATGAACAATCGCATAAATAAGCAGTGGTAGGATAGATCTAATGGTAACAACTTAGTTAAGAGGCTTGTTGCTCAGCCAATTTTTTTTTCTGCCTTTGAAGGTGAGCAAGGAGGGTTCTTGTCTGAGAGGGATGGGAATAGAGTTCCAGCGTTTGGCTGCTTGAACTGGGAAGCTGGCTCCTCCGGCAGTTTTTAGATTGAATCTTGGTATTACCAGGTTGTGGGATTGAGACGATCTAGTGGTACGTGCGGGTTGGTGTTTACAAATTTTGTCGGACAGGTATTTTGGGGCTGTGTTTGTAAGGCATTTATGCGTGCTGGCCAGGGTGCGTAGTGTGGAATTGGATATGGTTATTGACCATGAGCCTGGATGTTGTCGCATATCCGTTCATTCATGGGTATCAGGTAATAATGTCCCCATACATAATGTCACCGGGAAAAGCTATTGCCCACAATATATATGGCGACGGGTTGCAGGGATGTCCCTTGCTCCCCTTGGAAACAAACAAAAAAAAATGGGCTTACGTGGGTGTCCCCCACATGTTCAATGTAATAACGTCTCTGCAAAAAACGTCGACTTTTTGTCAAGAGACATTTAAGTGGGGACAATATTATATCGAACTTCGTCATGCTACTTTCTGTTTAAAAAATTGAATAGGGCAAAGCACTGTGCTTAGGTCATTTGTGCCCTTAAATATTCAAAGAGCTGGACTAGAAACACGATTAGCGACTTTGCATGAAGGGAGTGAAAGAGCCTCCCAAAGGACATGAGAAGTACAAGGCCACAGTGCCAAATCCTGACTAAAAGAGCACGTGCTCAGGATAATAGACGGTGGCAGTGTTACCAGTACAGATGTTCTAGGCTCACCGAAAAGCATGCATTAACAAATACTCTAGTTCAACGTCTAAAGTTATCTCTTTTACGGATATAAGGGCCACGGAATGCATGCCTTTTAGTTGCCGGCAAAGTGATAATCACATGTGGCGCAATATGGTCCAGAGGGAAGGGTCTGACCCCGGTGATACGGGATACACAACCTTGCGATATGGGCCTGAAGCGAAACAGGGCATTTGGTCAGCCTCCCGAGCCTGCACTGTCACTGTAGTGCTGTAGAAGTGGTGACACGGGGGCTGGGGGAGGGGGGGCTCATTGTTACAGGTGCTGGGCAGTGTCATGTGGAATGCAGGTGATCCACGCATATCAGGAACTCAGGATCACCTCTGCCTGTGGGTTACATTTAGTGCACACTACATTACTCCAAAGTTGCTGCCTTAAGTGGCCTTCTGTTTCCAAGAAAGGGTTAATTTATAATTCTGTAGGTATAACTGGACAGTGAGCCCCAGTGGAGCAACAAGAACCTGACTGGAAAGGTGTAATAAAAGACGATGTTTCTGTGTAGTTTTGCCGAGCGTTTTTTTTTTTTTATCGAATAAACACTTCACTGTATTTACTTCACTGTTTTTACCACAATAAGTGGGGGGAACCCCGCAGCCCCTCCCCTTTCGATCCTTACCCCTTCTCTGTGCTTTACCCAAACTTGTCACCTGTGATGACACCAACAAGTTGTAGATTCGTTAAATGTGGCATTCGGCTACAGTGGGGTATACCAAGCGAATGGCACTGATGGGAAAACACATCGCGAGACTACATCCACTCCAACAGAGGTGAGAGCATGGCAGCCATTATTCTGCACTCTGACCCTTCCCCCAGAAGGGCACGAGGAAAGAAGCCATGGAGATATGGCGTGTGACCGTGTATCCAACGCATCCTGGAACGGGAAAACACATCGCGAGACTACATCCACTCCAACAGAGGTGAGAGCATGGCAGCCATTATTCTGCACTCTGACCCTTCCCCCAGAAGGGCACGAGGAAAGAAGCCATGGAGATATGGCGTGTGGCCGTGTATCCAACACATCCTGGAACGGGGACAACTTAACGCATTTCAATCAAAACAAGCAATCCAGGTGTAAACAATGCGCAATCAAAAATGCCAGAACGTTTGCCAACGCTTGTTCAGTTGAAGTAATACCAGCACATACACAAGTGAGGGCACAATAAAACCTTATATACGGTAGCAGCTAGGAGAGTACCATGCACAGCACATACTACATAGCTGCCTCCCTGTTTGCCCATCAAGAAACATCATAGCATAGGGAATGCAATTATTTATAGTGCGCTTAACAGCCAGCGGTTTGTGTCGCTCTGCGTTGTCTTGCTTCCAAGGGGAGTGTGTTGCCCCTGAGCTATCCTCCCAGCCACGCATCATAACATGGTCATTTCCTGACACCATGAACGTTCCTGTAGCCATGCTTACTTCACCTACCACATCCAACAGTGTACCACGAGAAAACTATGCCAACACTGCTGGTCCCTCACTTCCAGTGATGGCGACAGAGGCTCAAGGTATTTATAACACTGACTGGGCAACACACCCATTCTATGAAAACGTGCAGATCAGAAGGACCACTTAAACAGTCAAGTAACACTTGCAAACGTCTGTTCACACTATGTTGAGTCATGTGTGTTTACATAATGCATTGATATTTGCATTTAGCCTCCCGCACCGACACAAGTTAAAATACCGGTCCACGATTAGGGACTGGGCCCCGGTGTTCAGAGCATTATAACGGATTACTGTATGCATGTACTTGTGTGTTTCTATTGCTGGTGCCAGGTGAAGATGGTAAAGCTTTACATGTGTAAAGTGTTCTGTCTTTCAGAGGTGTAATGCCAAAGCAACTTATTGCGTCACACCCGCGTCAGAGCAATGTCGCGCCCGTCATAATTATGCAGATCACAGCCACAGTATGTGTTTCACACGTTTGCTAACAAGCTGTTGTAGTGGCACTACGCACCAAGGTCCTTTCTTCAAGCCCCAATGCTCTATAAGGCCGGCAGTCCGATCCATGGAAGATTATTGTGGGGATATCACTCGATCGCAGGAGCATGTTCTCGCGAGATCTCGATCTTCGTTTCCCGCTTCAGAGCTGGCAGCCCGCCAGATGAAGCGGTCGCACCACAGCGCTGCTCCTGATGAGGAGCCGAGAAGGCAAGAACTTCCAGCAGCTGTACAGCACAGCTTCTAGGGTGTAACACCATAGCCACAGGAGGTTACCTGGGGGCCCTAGAAGCTTACAGCGTGCCATCCTAGTGCACCCATTTCCCTCAGTGACTCAACTGGGGTAGTCCTGAACGTAACTGAACTGTACGTACGTGCTTGATGAGAACTTGGACATATACCAGTCCACACCAGTTGTTATTTAATAAAGTAGAGTAGACTCACTACAGCGTCCTGTCATCCTTCAAGGCCACAACAATTATCAATACAAAAAGAACACGGTACGGTCCACTATTCATTCTTCCGCGGCTTCCATCTAGCATGGCTGTTATTTCTCGAACGCCTTCAAGCACGCAGGGAATGTTGGGGACTCTGCGTTCAGCGCTTTCACCATACCGTCCATTTCAGTGTATGACATCACCAGACATACTGCGGGTTGGAGCACAGCACCTCTCCAGCTCCCAACCGTCACCAAAAATAAGTCCTCCCAGATAATATAAAGGCTGTGATTGCACCATCGCAGCATGCTTTGCACTTCATACCCCTTCTGGAAATGTTGTTTTTTGTTAGCAACACCTCTTTTTGCTTGTTAGATGGCTGGATTTTTATGGACTATAGTTCCGTTGGGTGTCACGGTTGTGGTGATACCGGGTCCGTGGCGGGGCAAATCAGTGGTCCCCCCTTTTGTTTTCCCACCTGGTTGTATGAATGATTTCCTTTGGTTGTGTTGGGTTGGTGCCAGAGTGTGGAGACTCTGTGTATGGATGTGGCGGGTCCAGATGGAAAGTGTTTGTTGTGGTCAGATTGTTTTGGTGAAAGGTTGATGGTGTGGTGAGTCTGTGGTGAGTCTGGTATGAAAGGAAGATGTGGGTGGTTGAGTCAGGTATGAAAGGGAGATGTTGTAGTGTAGTCTTGTCTTGTCACTGGCCTAGGTGCTTGCTGTAAGAATGTTGGTGCATGAATGCAGCTCAGGAGAGTGTTGGGGGGATCTGTGTGTGAATGTTCTGAGAGTGTCAGTTGGGAACCTGAGCTGGGGATGGTTGGATGGCCGGTGGGTCCACTCCTATGTTCATTATGTTTATACCCACCCATGTTCCTATCAGTGTTTATACGTGACTGTACATATATACAAGAGAAACTGGAGTAATGTACATAATGTACATATGTAAAATAAAGCCTTGCCTGGAACCAATCTAGACTCCACAGCGTCAGTACTTCAGTGATGCATCCTAATGTCTAGTGAAAGGCTTTAAAACACAAGCCCATATGCACTTTATTCAGCCTTTATTTGACCATCATTTGAACCGTTTTGCAATGTGTGACACTCTTTTTGAACTAATAATACTATTAATTAAGCAGTTATATAACCCAACGAACCCCCAGGCATCCGAACGCTCATTATTACCCACCGTGTGTGGTGGTCATGTTTTGAACTCGGAACCATGAAAGGCTGAGGATTCAAGCTTGCGTGGGCACGGATGTCAAAGCGAGCGCGCTACCTGCTGTGCTATCTGACCGGCTGTGTAAGGAATCTTTTTTGCATTATCCAAGTGTGAATGCCCACCATGTAACACCACGTTGCTCGGCTTATAGTGTGTATTCATTGTTGAAAACAATATTCTGCTCCTCTTCATTTGGTCATTGGAAAGGCCACATGATGCTAAAGCAAGAGAGACATGTATGCATTCTAGCATATAGACAGTGTTTAAATAAACAGCACCAATTCAGCTCTTTAAGCGAATTATAAAGTCATTTACTATGCAGAGGAACACCTAACAACCCCTGCCACAACAATCCCATCATAAACACCTGGGAAAGAAACAGGCCTTTTTAACCTGGATATTGTGTTTTGTTTAGAATAATAATTCAAAATGATTAAATGTGGTCCTCTAACTTTGAATGCTGAGAGGTCACCTACAATATTTCATAAAATAGCAGGCAGCTTGTCTTCTGAAGAAAAATTACCTGCCTGCTATTGTCACGCTAATAATTACATAGACAATCCATTAGGATAAAGGCATGCCGGAATAACTATTCTAGACACATTGTGTAACCTTCATCAAATATACATGGGAATTGTCACTGCTTGTCGGCATAACATGTCAAGGGAAAATATTTCATTATTCTCATCAGAAACCTCCAATATATATTTCACTTAATGTTCTCTAACATCAGTGACATGTGTTAGCATCAGAGAAAAACCACTGGATACAAATATAGCTTTTGCATTCTGTGGGTAATTCAAGTCAACCTTTAGGGCACGGAATGTTTCAAGGCACGATTATAAAACACTGGTTATGGTATGTTGAGCTGTTTAGTACATAGGCGTGGGTTTAGGATTGAAGATTTATTTAGGAAAGCACAACATCGCAATTAATTTAAATAGTCACACAAATATGAGCTTGTACATTTGAGGGTTCAAAGGAATCCACACTTACATTTTCATTTGCACTAGAAGTCTGCTTAAGGAACAGTCACACATGACATTGGTTCTTAAAATTGACCTTATTGCTTTGGGAATAAAGTGAGCACACTATCCTACTGTCTGTTCATCCTAAACCATGGTTAAAACAGATCAAGAATTCTAACAATTCCTGCATATTTGTGAAACACATTGTGCACCATGTTAACGATTTGAGCTTTAATTAACTATGTGAAAACTCAGGAATATATTTAGATGCTGTTAGAGAATTGTATGTCATGATTAATCATACATTTTGGGGCTTCTATTTAGGGGGCTACCTATGGGCCAACCAGCTCTATCTTACATAGGGATAGGTGGTCCCTCCCTAATCCAGGTGTCCATCAACCCCAGGCTAATCATTAAGGATTGGTAACCACATTTATCAGAAAACTGCCTAGCTCACAGTGATAGCCTAAAGGCACATTTCTGTCTACACTGTTACTAGTGATTGGTAACCCCAACTATCTAAAAACAGTCTAACTCGCATTGATAGACGAAAGGCCTTGTCTGTCTAATCTGTAGAGGAGCAGGTAGATCTCACCATTTCCTGCTCCCTCACAGCCATCATACTGGAACAGTCAGAGAAGAGGAATACATGGGACCCCCTGCATTGGTCCCATACTGCATTGAGTGTATGAGAAGTTATGCACAGCCATATAGAATGACCCTATGTGGTACGGGACACATTGACACACTCAGCAGAATTTCCATCCATAACTAAGCTACACTTCAGCAGTTAACAGCAAAATGGCTGCGCTGGCTCCTTTCAGCACCACAGCCTGGCATCAAAACTGCATTTTGCAGTTACAAAAGGGTGGCTGCACTGTTTTTCCAAGCACCATCGGGCACGTTGAAACCAAGATCACACCAAGAAAGGCTTCCAGGGTGTGTTCTGGTGTGTATTATAGAAGTGGAGTGAAAAGGCAGTGCTGCTTTGCTGCTAGCCCAAAGTTTCCCATTGAAAAAGGAAAATATTTTACATTTAAAATGATGCCGCTTTGATTCTCTTTTCATCTATTCTACGTTACTCTGCTTTTATCAGTCAGGCCCTGCCATGCAAATCCATATTCAGATTGTGCTCCAGCTGAAGAGAGCCTTATTTCTGAATGGCAGGCTGTGTCAGATCAAGTGTGGGAAATCAACAGAAGCTTTACTTTCAACCGCACAGGAAAACGATTGACTTTTGGGCTACAAAATTGAAAAAATCACTGCTTCAAAAGAAACCCTAAATCTAAGGGCATATGTCAATTACAGTGGACCTGTGTCTTAAACAGACTGCTGTATAAGTGGTACTGACTAGGGCTGCAAAACAATGTTTGGAATCCAAATGAGAGAAAATTTGAAAGGGAAATCCCAGAAGCATTCACCACGTGCCAAAATGTGTTTTTGAAAATTAGAAACATGCTTCTTTTTAAAGGGACATGTTGTATAAAGCCCTTTCCTGCCCTAGAAATGCCAGGGGGTTGGTGGGGGGGGCTGGAGGGGGGTCTTGTCTTAAAACCTAAATGTGATGTTTTGTTTCAAAAGTAAATTCATTGGATGCATTGTGGAACTAGCCAAACAGGTTTGCTGCTTGGGGGGTTGGGGGGTTGCCAACAACAGGAGAGGCCTTCCTCCCCAAAAGAAGCCCCACTAGATTCTGGTACACCTACCTGTTAACTGCGCCCTTGAAAACGTTGAATGGACGAAGAGAAAGAAATATGACATGCTCGTCAGACTTCTGCCTGGGCTTCAGCTTGAGACAATAGATCTGGGACACCTACAGGCGACTGTGGAAGTGACAACCACCAGTCACTCAAGCTGGGGAAACTCCAGGGCAACCCTAGGCTGAATTGACATTTGGTGGTAACCTGAAGAAAAACATTGTCCCAATGGAGGACAAAGGCCGCCCATTTTGGCTCAAAAGACTAGTTTATTAATAAAACTTTGAGACTTTTATCTCCACAATTGGACAATGCAGAAATGCGAAATTTGCACAATCTAGATACAATTTGGATGGCTGTAATTCAAGACGTGGTAGCCTTCAGTGGCATATAAGGGACAGAAATGGCAGAGAATTGGATATTCTGAGGAAAGTATATATGGTGCCACTTTGAAATTCAAGATTAACTTGCCTTATGATAATATGTACACATGTATAAAATTATAGAATTTTAGGTCTGACATTTCTCACTGAAAAGGACGAAAAATTATTAGCCGGATGAAACAAAGTCCTACAAATGTGAGAATTGGACTGCCATGTTCTGCGTGAAATATGTAGTCTGCCTATGTAATTTGTTAAAGTGTCACAACTGTACAAATGTGCAATTTATGTAAAGATAGATTTTTGGCAAAAAAGGACTGCGGGATGGCTTTGCACCTCATAAAATACAACCCGTTAAACTGAGTCCCCTCTTTGAGCAGGCGACCAAAACAGGCAGACCTATCCGGTTCTTGGCGGTAGGTCTAGCTTAGTTCTGCCAACAATAAATTCTGTGATGTCACCCGTCTTATAAATAAGAGTGGCCGACACACACTAGAAGACTCTCTCCTGAATTTCCAGCACCTGCGTTTCCAGACATTCCAGATCCACCTTTGCAAGATTCCAGACTCTACTGGTAGGCCAATGTATAACTGACCCTATCCAAGCAGGGCCAATTATCCAGAAATCCCCACAAAAATCCAAAATAGCAAAGGGGAAAAGCTGTGGTACCTTAGGGAGCATCCTGTGACCAGACTGGCCTTTTGCTTACTACCTGCATGCCCACTGTACCCTTGCCATCCTGTCACCAGACCGGCCTTTGGCTCACAACCTGCATGCTCACTGTAACCTTGCCATCCAGTGACCAGACTTGCCCAGCTGCTTGCTGTTGGGAGTGTCCACCGCTACCCAGTGACCAGAGCTTTTGAGTCCAGAACCGGTTGACTGTCCAAATCCCCAAACTCAAGTGCGGATTGAATTTCCCCATCCAATAGCCACACATAGCCTACCCCATCTTGTCACTTTGTCTTTGTTCCTCTCTTTAAGTAATCCTACCCATACCCGGATTCCTTGTTAAAACTGTTAGAATTCTCTGTGCACCTTGTCATTGATCTCAAAGCGTAAGGGCCACTTTTCTATTAATTTCTGTCTTGCATAGATCATAAGTCCTTAGTTATAGTTGGAATAATCAAATTATTTCCCACATAAAGTTGAACCCGGGGTGAAAAGGTTGACATCACAAATCAATCTTGGAACATACTGTGTCTTTCTTTAACCATATAGTCTTGATAATTTAGTTTAAGTAAAACTTGCCTTTCCTTTTTAAAACCAATTTTCTTTTCTTAACTGCTTTATTTGACCTAGGCTGAGCCTCATTCCACCTTGAAAATCTCATCCAATTCTTCAGCTATAGTCACTCTTTCACTTCCATAGTGTCCTCGTGATGTGCATTTATCACCCAGCCTAAAAACTGCATTCCGATTCTGTGTATTTCACCCGCCTTTTCTTAAAAAACGTTTTTAACATTTAAAACTGAAAAAAGAAAATTGCAACTTTTCAATGTGTGAATGTGGCTGCACTGTATTTTAATTTCAAGTTGCTTTTTGAACTGTATGCCTTTTGTGATACCTTACCTTATTTTTGCTAGTGATATTACGTCCCTGATACTGTTATAAAACATAAGTATATCATTATTTAACCACACATTTCATTTATTATATATCAAATTCTGAGTGTCAATTTATTCATAGAAATTGTGTGATTTACTTTGAATTTAACATACATAAATATTCTGTTACCACTATGACGCAGGGTATTTGTAAAAGGAGGTTTGAGACGGGTTGGTATCAGCTCAATTCGAATTCGTAGAAAATCAAGAAAAAGCATTCTCATTGCGCGCTACATCTAAGGGCGAAGGTCCTTGTCCAGTGTGTGGCGGCCGGTTAGAATCCTTCACACCTCGCACTGAAGGTGTGGAAGGATGTTGCATGGAAGAATGCTATATGGAAGGGATTTCGCGTGCCAAGATGTCAGAATGCATCGATTAATATTATGGATAGATGTTAAAGTGAAATCTGACAAGGACAAAGTGCTGTCATAAAGAAGATATATGAACCTAACCTGATACCATATGAAAATACTTAGAAGTAATGATCTAACTAAAGCACTAAGAATAACATGTACCTAAAGCTAAAGTAATCATGACTACAAACAAGATGAAGTAACTTCCTGAGCAATAACTGTGAATACGCAGTAACGCAAGGTAGAAATAAAATGTATTGAAGCTTGCTATAGAGGAAAATATAATAAGGCAAGGGCAGCCATAGTAGGAAAATGGAAGATGGCTCATGTTAAACTTAGCCAAGCTACCTCAGAAACAGGCGGAATCTGTAGAACCAGGAGATGCGGAAAAACAGCTCAGTGTGCAGTGCCAGCGATGAGTCAAGGTTGGACCAAATTTAAGGATGCCATTTTCAAAGGATAACCACAGAGCTCAAAGGGAGTATGTGGATGCGATCTGAATGAGGGATATTCTTCATAGGTAGAAGACGAAAACATCTGTGAGAGCCAAACTGTTAGACAATTCAACTTATACAAAGTTCCTATAAGATAGAGCGAGCAAGTCTCTAGAGGCCAAGAGGAGCAACAGCACCCTGCATAATTAAATCAAATAGTAGTGAAGAGAAGATCAAAATTGACAAATTTGTGATCTCTTCACACTTGACTCAGAAGTTGGAAACAAAGGCTTTTCATTAGAGACTTAAGCTAAAATAGTGGTGTGCTCACACCGTCTTGAATGTTCCAGGACAGTGAACAGGCAAAAAGGACATCTTCAAATGGACGACTTTGTCTTATGGCCTAACGATGAGAGATGGTGGACTAATTGGAAAAATGGGGAGTAGTCTGATGTGATTCAAACACCATGTTTTGTTTGATAGACGTGCTTCTAATAAGCCAAAAGTCCAAAATTGGGATAGTATGCCAACCAATCAGTGGGTTTAAGGGACAACCTAGCATGCAATTTAGCATAGACCAATCTAATGTTGTTTTGTCCGCTATAATTAGTACTATACGTGTTGAGAGATAGTTCAAGGCGTGCTCTACAGATAAGGAGTAGTCAATGATGTACTAATCATTGTATGTTCTATACATAGATATTCTCCCTTAACCAAACCCTTCCCTTGATAGGTTTTGAATTTTGCCACATAGAATGACATCATGATGCATATTGTGGTATAAGAACTCTATGTAGTCAAGCTGCCATACGAGTGTGCATGCATCAGTCTGATGTCTGTGAATGGTCTCACCTTTACTAAATGATAATAAAGTATTACTTTGCCATATTCTTTGAGTCTGTAAGATTAATTGATGTGAGATCATTATTGTAATTCCATCTAGCACAAATTGACCCTTCAAGGTGCTAGAGCACAAATCCATCTCAGGCAACAATCTAGGGGGTTCCGACGCAAAGATTCTCAAGGTGATGCAACATAAGGGTTGTGTGTTTTCCAGACACTTATGCCACACTTGGTCTGCTACTTTCATGATCTTTCCTCCAACTATGTTTTTCTATTACTCTCCCTTTTCACTTCCTACTGTCCTTCCTCCTACTCCATCCACCATCTCTCCTTCTTCTCCTGACACTTTCTTGTTCCTCTTTCAAGTGTCTACCTCCACTCTCCAATTTTACCCTTTGCTATTCCCTTGCTCTCTCCTTTCCTCACTCTATTTCTACTCCTTCCCCTCTCCACACTATTAGTCCCCTGTCTACTCTACTGCCCTCTCCACAATACTACCATCGTCACAATACTACTATGTTCTTCTCACTCCTTGTACTCTATCTACACTAATTGTACTCCAGCCAAATGTTTTCTCTCAACCACCCTTTTCACTTCCTTTGTTGCCTTCCCACTCATTCCTTACTCTCTGCTACCAATTCCATTCACACACACACGCTCAATCAAAAGTACTACTTACTCTCACACATCTTGAAAGATCTCCCTGCACACTCCTCTGTACAGTCCTCCCTCGTCACGCTCAATCAAAAGTACTACTTACTCTCACACATCTTGAAAGATCTCCCTGCACACTCCTCTGTACAGTCCTCCCTCGTCATGGTGTCTTAGTCTTCCTTCACCCCCTCCGACCTCACCTCAGCAACCCACCATTTCCTACTTCCTGGGCCTCTTGCCATTTTGATGCCCCAGTACAGGTGAGTGTAGCGTCTCTATGAAGGATATTGAGGCTCTTTTTGTGTGTGCTGATGTACTGAAAGATTAAAGAATATCGAGGCTTAACCATAGTAATACACCAGTCACGAGTACTAAGGCACAAGTACACTTTATTTTAACAGAACAGCTGTCTGGCTCTTAACACCCTGCAATGTGTGCAAGCAGACACTCTGAGATAAGAGAGTGTTGGACATTTCAAAAACACGAGAATTTATACAGTTTTCTCACAATCTAGAACACATCATTCAGCCCCTCTTCGTGTCATACATTTACCTAGGGTATATGCCTTTCTACATAACTAATACATGTTAAACACTTCATATGTTTTTCAAGCATTGGACACAAAGATCACAGTCCTAATTTCATTTACTTATATTAGTCTACCATTTGTTCTTAAGTTTAAAGTCAGCTTAGTTTCAAGGAGCGAAAACAAAGATTTCTGCAAACGCACATGTTCAGCTATTCATCTTTCTGTTTTGCTATTTGAACGGGGAAGACATTGTTTTACAGATGGCATCTAAATTATGGATTAGCATGGCTCTTGTTTAGCTCCAAGGTTTCCTTAGTGCAGGACAAACAATCCACCTTAGCAGCGTCAGCATGCTTATCTACGTTGACAGTTAATTTTGCTCTGCTGGAGCCGAAAACACAAATTCTAACATGGGACAGAAAGCAGGAATTTAATCAAAATGGCGGATAACTTAAAATGGCGGCATAGTTAGCCTTTTTTCAGGCTCATTCAAATGCGATATACAGTGCGATGCAAATGTGCTTAGGCCAATGTTTACTTTCAGACGGTACTCATGCAAAATATACTTTTACAAACCCTCCTTTTGACCTAAGCCAAGAGCATTACTCAAACATTAGCATCATCCAAAGATGGTGTATCATCATCAGAACAACCTGAATCGCTATCCTCAAAAACATATTAACTCCTTTATAGCAATATCCTGCATTACCAAGGCATTAGTAATGTTTCCGGGCATATGTGCATATGTGTCTTAGGTTTTAGTTTACCAACCGCTTGTGCACAACTTCCCCCTATCATAGAACAAATGACAGGTAGACACTGTATGCAACAGCAGCAAAACAGTACATTGCCAAGGATCACCAGCAGAACTGCAAAGATTTCTCCCAGCCCCAAGATCGTAACAAGTCCCAGAACCATGTGCCAATATCCCAGTTTCCCTCTGGAACATGTACTTCAGTATTTAAGGTGTGCAATTTCTTAATTGCCTTAAATATAGTGAGGATGGAATCAGGTAAAAAAAAAACACAACACACAGATCCCACCTTTTTGCACACCCCACCACGCTCAGCTAGAAAGATGTCTCGCACCATCCTATTTAGAAGAGACACTAATCTATTAGCCTTTTGCTCTAGTGTAATGTTGTATAGGATGTCAGTGGTTTTATTGTTGGTTTTCTCTAAAACCCTTGCCAATTTTCTAATATCTTGGGAGTTTATTATCTGTCCCCAAAACGGCACAAAGGATTAAGCAACATCACCCAGAATCTGTGAGGGAGTGTCACCATCCTCATGCCGCCTGGGACGAGTTCTAGAAACTTCAGCAGTGGTGGCAGCATATACACGTGGTAACAGTACCCCTAAATAACAAGTATGGTAAAGCAGTCCTGCAGTGCCTGTCTCCCTGATCTATAGTTTACAGCCTCTGCAGTCTCTTGTCCATTGTTATTGTTTGTGGGAGGACCCACAAAACACTGAAGCTTTCCGCGGAGTGGAACACAGAATAGACGCAGAGTAAAGCAGTTCTGCAGTCCTCAGCAGGCGGCGGCGGGCAGGGGGCCATGGGAGATCTATTGGACTTAAGCCTGGCCTGCCTGACAGCGAGCTAAGATGTTGTCTGCGGAGCAACACAATCCCCTTACCTCGACTCCAAAAAGTCGCCCCAGCCTCTCCAGCTAAACGAGGCAAGAACAGTGCACAAGCCAGAGGGGTGTCCTCGGCCCGCTCGTGGAACACTAGTTCCCCGCACATTCCGATGCACTCATCCATCTTCCCTCTGTAAGGAATTTTGAAAAACTGATGACAAATCCAAGCACCATCGCACTCGCAGCACAAGAAGGAATTGACAGCACCTCAACATCTCAAGCAGTCGGAGATAGTCCTGGCTTACCTGGTGAGTGGAACAGGCAAACAGGGAACATTTCACTTGACAGCGAACTGAGGAGTGTATCCCCAGACTCTCCAGATGCCGCAGCTGCTGCTGCAGCGGTAGTCCCCGTTTCTCGGTCTAGTGCATGCCAGAGTCCCGCTTCGGCGAGAGGTTTGATCACTCAACACTCAAGGAAACAAAGAAAACCCTAACAGGCTATTTGATCCGCAAATAAAGTCCATTGACTCAGGGTCCGTTGTACAGCTGCCTGACCTGCCAATTGCAAACACTCTATGAATGGGGGTGCCCGGGAATGATCCTGGTTGCACCAAGGATGATGCTTTATCATCTGGCTCTGCAGCCTTTCAGGCAATGGCCTTGGTACATGCTGAACCAGTGCATGTTGAGGCCAGCGGCTTGTCTTCCTCCGACGGAATCATCAGCAAAGGGGCGGGCCCATCGCCTCCCATTAACCTACCAATACAGGGTAGCTCTGGCCCTCTATAGACCAACCACCCTAATCAAATCTCCCAAAAAAATACCATTAGCGCCTCTGCGCATGACGACTCAATGGGTATTGCCCCAGAGCCCATCTCATCCAATAGAAACAAATTGTCACCCCCACTGCTAAGGAAAATAATCTACAATGAAAATAGAACTGGAAAGGCAAAAGTACAAAGTCCAGTGAAAATCCACCATCAAGAGCAGAAATTGGCAGTAAAACAAAAGGAAACAATGCACCTCCTTTGGATGGGAAGAAAAATAATGCAAATTCATGTAAGAAAAACGACACAGGGAAACAAACCCCCTCAAATCCCTCGATTTTGAGTGCTATCTTCAATTTTTTCAAAAAACAACAATGTAAACGGAAACTGAACATGGAAACGGTACTCTCGGATGCAGAAATCCTGGAAGTACTAGACAATATGTTTCCAGTAACCAAGTTTAGAAAAACAGACAATCTAAACTTTATTCCAAACAAATTAGTTCCCGCACAATCTCTAAACACTGCGATTCAGGAATCAGATAACAGGCGGCTGGGCCAGAAGTCCTCTCACCAACTGCTGACCAAATAACAGCATATACAAGAGACTGCCACTGGGACATCAATGAGCCCACGACCTTGGGCTAACATACATCTGCAAAGATCACATTGGGGCACCAAATCTCTGACGCTGCAGTCAGTCACCACTAGTTTGACGTTCAGTAGTGGTGAACAGCCCTTCATGCCGGTAAGACCAAAGGCAGTCCTACAGGAGGTCTCTTCACTGGAGATCTCATCTGTTCTCCATAACTCATTCAAATTCTTGGAAGCCCAAGATGCCCTGACGAAAAACAGAAGATTTAGTGATCTACCCGCCAAACCTCACAAAGCCTCGCCTAAGAAGAAGCCAGACATTACAACAATCATGTCAGCTGTAACCATAGCTCTGGCCCCCTTCTGCAAATTATATGAAGCAATCAATTACTCCACAAAGGACAACACATCGATACTGGCAACAATCCAGTCCAAACTTACCTTCATTGAGGGGTACATTACAGCTGCAGAGGCAAAAAACGCCGATCTTCAAGCCACTTGGGAAGCAAAACTGGCCCTTTTAGAACTCAAGCAGAAGGGTGCCAGTTTCATAAACCAGCCTTGAATAGTGAGATCAGAAAAAGCTTCTCAGACTGTCGACAACATGGCTCGAGGCAGCCTTGCTCCTATTTTCAACAAACCGGCCACGACAGAACCACAAAAAGCTAACATAGCGCCCATTAGCCCTCCAAAAAAAAAGCAGCAACTGTCTGTGGAAAAAAAACAAGGCGTAGTCTTACAGTTGGCAGGAGCAAAACAAGCAGCCATTGTTAAGGAAACGTTTGCAGGTCGCAAACAATCAGGAGATTCAATTGGTCTAGCACCCATTACAAAAAACCCTCAAGAAAACAAGCCAAGAGAGCCGCCAGTGCCTATTGACCTCAGTAAATCACCCAGAACACCGGCTGAATTTCAGGCATCAAGCAGTTTGATGGACCTATCGCAGCACCTACATCCAGACTCATCACCAACTTGCTCTCAGGTCCACGGCAGCCCGAAAACCTTCAGGGCTTCTAGCAATGCCGTATTAAGTACAACACAAGAACCATCAATGGAAAAAAAAATTCAGTCGCCAACAGAAGGAGGCACCCAACATAAAGTTATAGAAAATCATCATGATACTAAACTTGCCCAAAAGGTAATGTTTCAAAGAACAGACTCACCACCTCCAGGTGTCTCCTCAACCCTTGTGGAGGCTTCATCCAAAAGGCTACCACACTGTCAAAAAACTTCAAGGGGGACCCGGGTCTTTAAATTAGAGCAAGATAGAGGCTTTGCAATCGTTAAGAACGAAAGCCTTCTCTTTGATCGAGCCTTATCATAAAGACCAAAAGGCCAAGGCATTTCTCCACATAAAATCCTTGGCACGTCAAGAGGTTTCGGTGGACGTCTATAATGACCTCAAGCGAGCTGGCTTTTTATTAACTGAAATCGGAAAGCCACAGAAAGAGACCCGAAAATGTGAACAGAACAAAGGTCGGAACAAAAGACTCATTACATCTCAAAAACCCAAGACCTCTATAAAGATAGACACGGCCGAAGGGAAACCGTTTGGGAGACCCACCATCAAGGGTCATACATGCATCGACAAGAAAGACGCTTCTCTTCCAACAGCAATGAAAATCACGTGAAGGCTTCAACAGGGCATGCAAAACAAAGAACTCATAAAACGTACTACCACACAAGCATGCAAGACAATGCAATAAAAGCAGCAAAGTCATGCAAGAATACCTCTCAAACCAGGGCAAAATCACTGGATCAAAGTGAAAACAGAGCCCTGAAAGACCCTTGGCAATGGCTGAAGGCCGCTGTAAATGGGAAAACTAGCAGATAGCAATCACAACTGGTGTCAAATGGGACTGGGGCAACATCGATCCTTGAACAAGAAGAAACGGTCACAAGCGCTCTGTCTATGGCTTCATAGAACACCCGAACCACATCCACGTTACCAACCCAAATAACTAGGACCTGGGGGCATATGACATCTTATGCATCCAGCAAACCTGGTTAACAGAACAACCATCTCTGGATGGCTTCTCCATTGAGTTCTCTGTGGCCACAAAGGGTTTGCTTGGACGGCCGTCATCAGGCCTCCTTCTAGCGGCTCGGTTAGGATCAGGAATCAGGGTCATCAAAAAACGAATAGAGGCACACAGGATTCTTGTGGTCTTACCACTAGAACATGTTCCACGTCTCAGCTAGCCATCAAAAACCTTTATTGGAACCCTCAGAAAACATTGATTACAATTTTTTGCAACCAAGTAGCAGATGTCATCGACAACATCCGCGTGGAGCAGAACACGATTCACATAATCATTTGTGGAGACTAGAACGAAAACTGTGACCCTGCTGGTGACAAAATGAACAAATGGCCCACCAAAGTTCGACGGAACAAAGAGGAATTGCATGGATGTCCTAGTTGAACTCTCTGAACTTTTACAACGTGACCTGGCTGAAATCTTGGGAAAAGATCATCCCGACATGGGAACAGGAAAACTCTAGGGCAACCCTAGACTATTTCTTCGTATCTCACAGTCTACTGTTCCTTATAGAATCCTTTGAAGTTATCCGGACCAAAGAAAGTGACCATATCTTCTCCCGATGACGTGGGCATTGGTCCACTCGGTGGGAAAATCATTTACCCCATCAATGATGGCAAATAACCAACAAACCAGATTACGCCTGACACCCGCCAATATCAAAAACATCACAGATAAATACGAAAGAAACACTCTAAACAAACTGGAAAAAATGGAATGTCCTGACTATCTCCTGCTCTTATTAAAATATAAGGTTGAGCCAAAAGGAGGGAAAAAAATGGGTAGGAAGCACAACCATGAGTCAATAGCACTCTGGTTGAAAGAAGAAGGCTCGTGAGGCAATTGAAAAGAACAAATCGATCACCGAGAACACCGAAACCTTGTGGCTAAAATGGCAATTAGAAGCGATGAGTCACAAAGCATGGTTACAAAACCATAGACGCTCCATGTACCAAAACGACGTGGAGACCATGCTCAGGACTCTGAGCACTAGGAAATCCAGCGACTTATGGTCCCTTATCAGAAAAACAGGCAAGAAACCAAGATAATCAACTATCCAACTTAGTCTCAGAAGAAAACTGGATTGAATTCTATGAAAACCTATTTGCTGCCCCGCCGGTTCAAAATCCATCTGCCTTCTCCATATGTGAGTCATGGCCTTGGATCAACTTAGCCACTGAAGGTGATATAAGAGATGCCATTAAAAGACTAAAATCCTCAAGAGCGCCTGCTCCAGACAGTTTATCCAACATCGACCTCAAACAAAATCTGGAGGCATGGACAAGATTCATCAGCATCCTATTTAGTCATTGCAGCACATCAAGGTCAATCCCGATCTCTTGGTCACACTCAGTGGTAGTGCCACTGTTCAAGCGTGGGAAAAGAGATGAGCCGACAAACTATCGACCGATATCTTTATTGGACATTAGTGGAAAAAATCTGGGCCACCTTACTACTAAAGCACTTCCAATCCTGTGCAAAGTCATCACCAGCCAACAACCGGTTCCAAATGGGCTTTCTAAAAAATGGTGGCACAGCAGTAAACATTCTTCTGGTGAACTTAATAAAATCTAAAGTTAAGCAAGGGGCACCAAAAGTTTTTCTGGCCTTTGTAGACCTGTCCCAGGCCTTTGATAAGGTGGACAGAAGTATTCTCTGGTCCAAACTGAAAAGATGGAAGTGCCCGAGTGAAATACTAGATCCTATGATGGCCCTTCATACCACAACCAAACTTTGTGTCTGGCCAAAATAAGCAAGGTTTATTGTCAATGCAAAATGACTCGACATCGCCTTCAAAAAGATCAAATCACCCCCCAATCTGGTGAATTGACCACTGTTCAGTTTATGCAACTCTCAGCCCATAGAGCAGCACAATGAACAGTTTCAATCATGTAAAAATCACAAAAATTATTACACATAAGTACTAATAACAAGTACACTCCCAATCTCTTGGCATCCATGGCTATGCGTCATTACCGCAAACAAAGTAAATCGGACCTCCTACGTACAGAGGTCTCTCTTCACAGCAACGTTCGTACATACCTCAAATGTACCCATTGGTTGGGAACGCTCTCTTCATATGCAAGATGGAACAAAGTTTGAACTATGGTTAACAGTATAGGAAGGAGGCATGGCATCCCTATTACCTATGGGAGCCATTTTAAAGGTAATCATTCATTGGAAAGGTCTGGGAAGGAATGGAATCCTAATAGAAGGCCTAATAGAAGCAACATTTTGTTTGCTCCTATTTGCAAACAGAGAACATCCTAGAGGTGCTAAAACTCATTTTTCAAACTCATTGAGATTAGTCACATCAAAAATTTCTGGTGACACTATCGTTCCATCGGCCAAAGAATATTGCCCTAAGCGAAGCATAACAAAAAGTAGTTAGAGGGAGTTGATGTATATACCAGCCCAATCCCTTTTCCCCATGTTTTGGCAGATGTGAACATATCCAAAAATTGGTCTTATTTAAAATAGCATGGGTGGTGTTCATGATCATCAGGAGGGTGTTGTTATTAGAATCCCCTCTATGTTGGAGGTCTAGAGGACGAAGAGTGTGCAAATGCAATCCAGTTTTCTTCTGAGACACAGTGGAGACACCTGTAGTTGGCAATGAAACATCAAGCGAATGTACACTCTCCAGATACCAAAACCCAAATGTCAATGTAATTACAATACAAACTGTTATTGTGATCAGTACCCATCCGGTCCTCGGGGACCATGACCCTTGATGGGTGGACTCATTATCAGCAAAATCATCAGTATCCTCATTAGTATGAGTGGCCTCTAAAATAGGCATACTTTCTTAGCGTCCATTAAGAAGCTTCACTGTTAGGCTCTTTAAGTTCATCCCTGGGTGGAACTTGACCACGTGGCCTATCTTGATTAAAGGTAACTTTGCCAGTCCCTGTCTCTTATTGTATACAGCAAAGGAATGACAAGGGCCTGGCTCAACAGTGGTTTCTTGTGGGTTTCTTGTGGGCACAGAATCCTAGCTGCACTTTCCTATTCTATTACATTAATGTAATGTCAGCAAACTCCAAATCTAAATCCTTTTCCGTGGTCGCAGATCGTACTTTACAACTCCAGGTACTGAATGACTGATGAACAAAGTGTCGTCATTTCCTGAAGAAGCAGAAACAAGATTGATTGACTGTGAAGAAGAAAATGAAGAAACAGCAATCTCCCCAGTCCCCACAGGCTCAGGAAGGACTTTTGTGACACCCTCGGTCTCGATCAAAACAGGCTTGTTGTGAGCATCAGGATCATCACTTCCCTTCTCCTCCACTCCGTCATAGGGCAGAGGAAAAGGAATCCTGTTCACATATGTCTCGTGGATCCAGCTTTCTTTCCGGTCACTCGTACAGCAGTTTGCATAGCTAAAAGGATCACATGTGGTCCTTTCCAACGAGGTGCAAGGCAGGTTCCCCTCTCGAAATTATTCTCCAGGTCAGAGTCGATGACCTAGACCCTTGTATTTTACAGGGAGGGCTGCTCGTACCTGTTGGTGAATCAAACGCAAGTTTTGAGTCAACTGATCACAACAGACAAACAAAAGCGATTGCTCAATTTCTTTCAACTGCTTGGGCCTCGGTGCATTCCATACATTGGGTGATGTCCTCATGACCATCTCATAGGTGGAGAGCCCTGTCTTTGATTGTGTGGTCATCTGAATTAATAGTAAGGCTATTGGCAAAGCATCAGGCCATTTCAGATTGCAGTGCACATACACCTAGGCAATTTTGTTCTTTAGAATTCTGTTATGGCGTTCCACAAGGCCGGCATTCTGAGCATGTCTAGCCGAGTCAAACTGTTTATCAATATGTAATCCTGCACATACTTGCAGGACGACAGCAGCGATAAAACGTGGACCATTATCGGACCAAATTACTCTCGGCAAGCCAAACCTAGGAAAATATTCCTTAAGCATCATCTTTGCTGTTGAAATTGCTGTGGCATCTTTCAGTGGGAAAGCCTCAACCCATTTACTAATGGCACAAATCACAACTAGGACATATTTATAGTTCTGACAATGTTTCATCTAAATCTAATCAAAATGGATCACCTCAAAACGCATGGAGGGTGGACCAAAACTCCCCTTCAGTGTCGGTTTTCCATTCCCAATGTTATGTTGCAAGCATATCATGCAACTCTGGATCAAACGTTCAGGAGTTTTCTGGAAATTAGTGTTATACCAGACAGGATCTAACTGTTGGCTTATCTTTATGGCACATATGTGTGGTGAGCCATGAGCCACGGTGACCATAGCAGTGACATAGGCATGGGGTAGCATCCATCTTTGCTTCTCCTTATCCACCCAACAACCTGCATCGTCTATACCTGCTGGACCCTCCGCACACTGTTTGATTTCTTCAGGGGTAGCTTCAGCCTGAATTTCTTTTATACAACTAATCCCTTCGTCCATCATGCAAGTGTCAGTAACACATTTTGTTGCATCGAACACGTACATCTTTGATTGCAAATCAAAAGCAGACTGTTTGGCTATTCTGTCAGCAAAAGCGTTCCCTTTTCCTACATCGTCCGTCACTTTCTGGTGTGCGGCACACTTCATTATTGCTAGTTGTGTAGGAAGTGCAAGTGCTGAGAGCGACTGGACTATCAGAGTGCCATGTTGAATTTTTGTTCCATGTGAAGTCAAGAATCCTCTCTCAGCCCATAGTAGGCCAAAAGGATGAACCACCCAAAATGCGTACTATCTGTATATATATATATATATATGTATATATATATATATATATATTCAGTGAAAAACTTTGTTAAAGGGACATTATGGTTAAGTTGCGCTACTAAAAACCTATGAAATTCAGTGAAAAAACTTTGTCAAAGGGACGTTATGGTTCCAAGTAAAACCGAAAAACCCTTGAAATTCACCAGTTATGGTAAGCTAAGCAACCATAACTCGCGCCACCACCGTGCACTGCTAAGAATAACACTCAGGACATCAAAGATGACATCACAAATGTCATTGATGACATCACTGATGACATCACATGTGTATGTACTTTTCATGAAATATGTGTACAAGGGATTCTTATTATAATGTTGCGAAACAAGTGTCAAAGATCATTGCAATAAATATCATACCCTATTTAGTTCATTGAACGATGCATTGATATAAATAGCATTCTATTATGGGGTTCTATCTAGTATACTAAGCTACTCATACAGAAACATAACATTGTGTGCAGCGTACAAGATGAAGGTATAATATTCGTAATGTTAATATGTTGAATAATGAAATAATAATTGTTTTCTTAATAGATTTTTGTGTACTGTGAAATATGTAATAAGTAGCTAATAAAACACATGTATTACATAATTGCATTACTATAGACAAAACACAAAGACACAAGAACACATACCAATATGGGTATATACAGGGAAAGTGAAGTTAGCAAAAAAGCACAAGTAGTAGCAGAAACAATTCATAACTTAACTGATTATTTTCATGCAAATAAATGATTGCTCTGTTTCAAAGCTGCTATTTACCCTATGTATATGTATCACTTGATGTGATTGGACCCTAAGGAAAGAAGTGTGAGTACAATGTATACAAATATGACCATATACAGGGAAAGTACAGCCATAAAAAAAACAGAACTATCAGAAAGTGCTCATAAGTCTATTGATTATCTTTATGCACAAAAAGGATTGCTGTCTTTCAAGCTTGTGTCTTCCCGTATATATATGTTTCATATGATGTGACTGGTGTAACGCTCAGCTGATTCTCGCAGAGGCACCGGTCTTGACTGGGCGACTACCGTATCTTCAAAGGTGATGTGTAGCACCCGGTTGGCTCTTTGGGCTGGACCTCTGTGCACTGTATGCCTGACTTCAAGAGTAAGATGTCTCCAGACAGAAAATATGGGATTAATGAACTGGGGTTATTGGGGTGTCCCTATCTCTTCCCTTTTTTGCTCTCCTGTAGACCCCCAAAGGTTAACGCTCTCACCTTAGGTAAGTGAATGCCGAGCTCTCCATCTGCCTCGGGGCAGGGTGCTGTAACCAGTTTCTTCACTGGATCGGTAGCGCAGGCCTCTTGACTTCAGAGGACTGCTGTCCGTCGTTTACTGCACGAACGGTAAGTTTCGAGTAATTCTATTGTCTTTAAAGTCTTTAGCAATGATGTCTCTTGTTTTGCAGGTTCCGGCGATGGCGGATGACGGGCTGAAGTGAGTTGAAGATGGAGTCCGTATGATGAATAGAAGCGCCTGGAAGCACGTAAGTAAGCGCTTGTTGCCTGCTTCACGATGCGCTCTAACTGTCTTTTATTTTGCAGGTACGAGTTCGGAGCGGCTGCAGGGTGCCGGAATACCCACTGGGGTTGATGTGGAAAGGAGTAATGGCACGTGAGTATTAAAGTTCCCCAATGTCTTTAAACGCACCTTGTTTTGTCTTTCAGATGCAGGATGCAGCGCCGAAGGCCTCCGGAGCGTGCGAAGAGTCGGTAAGCTTTTGTCTTTCAGATGCCGGAATGCAGTGTGAAGACCTCCGGAGCGCACGAAGAGTAGGTAAGCCTTTGTCTTTCAGATGCCGGAATGCTAACCAGTTCTTTCTTGTCTGTATAGGTGTTGCTGAAGACTGGATTCAGGATGGTAAGCCTTTTTCCTTAGGCCCAGGATCCGATGCAGAAGACACGATGAGCGTCCTGCTGCAGAGGATGCAGAATAACGCAAAGCAAGATTCATCCACAGGGTGTGGTTTAAATAGCCTTCTGTAGTGCTTAGGTGTCTCCTTCCACAGCCACGCCTAGGTAAGAAAAGAGTTCCTGCTTCCCAGAAGAGTTCCAGTGTTCTGAATCTAGGGAGTGGCTCCTGCCCCACCCAACAGGAAAAGTAGTTCCAAACAGAAGAGGATCAGAGGCTCAGCTGGCAGGCAAGTAAGCATCATGGTCTGCTGCAGGTAAGTCCACCCAAGCATTATGAGCCCGGCGCTTCCAGCGCTGGGACTGGGCACATTTATGAGCCTGGTGCCACTGGCGCCAGGACTGGGTCCAAAAGGTCCCAATTGGGACTGGTTGGCCCTCGGAACCTGGGTTATGGATCTGCTTCCAAGGGAGTTGGGAAAACCCTGACCTTTTGGAAGCAGAGATCATGACAGTACCCCCCCTCAAGGCCCCTCCCAAACCGGGCTTCTCCGGGAGTTTTGGCTTGTCAGGAAATGTTCGGTGAAATCTTTTGATTAGGCGAGGAGCGTGGACATATTCAGCAGGTTCCCAGGATCTCTCTTGGGGGCCGCAGCCTTTCCAGTCAATTAGGTAAAATAGTTTAGATTTGGAGATCTTGGAGTCCAGAATGCTTTTGACTTCAAACTCGAGTTCTCCATCAACTAGGATGGGTTTTGGAGATTTAGTTAGTCGGGTTTGAGGTTGCACGGGTTTTAATAGAGAGACGTGGAAGACCGGATGTATCTTCATGTGAGGGGGCAAGTCCAACTTGACCGCTACTGGGTTTACTATGGTAGTGATGGAATAGGGACCAAGGTATCTTGGGTTGAATGTGCGTGGCCCTTTTAGAGGTAGATATTTGGTGGATAACCAGACTTGGTCCCCCACTTGATATTGAGGGGCTTCCTTCCGATGTTGATCTGCTCCTTTCTTGTATTGTTCTTTAGCCCTTTGAAGGTGAGAAACAGCTTCCTTAAAGGCTTGGGTGATTGTAGAATGCAGGTAGTCTACTGCTGGTGTTTCAAGATCTTGGAGGGGATCCAACTCCGAGGTTCGAGGGTGACTGCCGTACAAAAGAAAAAACAGTGTTTTCCCAGTTCCCGAATGGACAGAGTTATTGTAGGCATATTCGGCTATCCAAAGGATGTCTTTCCAAGTTTTTTCAGTTTGTTGCAGCATGCAGCGTAAATACTGTTCCAGAGTTTGATTGGTCCTCTCGGTTTGTCCGTCGGTCTGAGGGTGGTGACTGGTCGATAGTCTCACATCAATTTGAGCCGACCGACAGCAACTTCGCCAAAAATGAGAAATAAATTGACTACCTCGATCCGAAATTAGAACCGAAGGAAAACCGTGTAGTCGGACGATGTTTTCGAGAAATTCTCGGGCCAGAGTTGCTGCTGTTGGCAAGCCTTTGAGCGGAATGAAATGCGCCATCTTGGAGAATAAGTCCACGATTACTAGAATCGTATTGTATCCGGAGCATGGAGGTAGATCGGTGATGAAGTCCATGGAAAGCGTATGCCAAGGGCGAGGTGGGATGTCAATAGGGCGTAAGAGGCCTGCTGGTCTTTCCTTTTGACTCTTGTTTTGGGCGCATACTCCACAAGACATTATAAAGTCTCTGATATCTTTTTTCCAAGATGGCCACCAGAAGTAGCGCTTGATCTTTTCTGAGGTCTTGGCCATACCGGGATGACCTTCCATTAAAGAATCGTGATAACAGGAGATTACTTTTTTCTGTAAATCTGTGCTGGGTAGGTATAATCGTTCTTGGAAATACAATAGGTTGTCCTTTACTGCAAAGTCCTTTCCCTGCAGATGCCAATTCTGTATGTCTGCTGGAGTTACAAGTTGCCTGGCTTTATCCTTAACTTCCTCTATGGATTCTGTGGCGATTACACCCAGAATTCTTTGTTCGGGAATGATTGGTACAGGTTTAGGGTTGATCAAGTGTTCTTCCACTCCCATCCGAGAAAGGGCATCAGCTTTACCGTTCTTTGTACCAGGTCGATAGGTAATTATGAAGTCAAACTCGGCAAAGAATAATGCCCAACGGAGTTGTCTAGAGGATTGGGCTTTTGCGGTTTTCAAATATTGCAGGTTTCGGTGATCCGTAATCACAGTAACGGTGTGTCGGGCCCCAGCAGGTAATGCCGCCAAGCCTTAAAGGCAGACTTGATAGCCAGAAGTTCCTTGTCAGTAATCGTGTAATTGATTTCAGGAGGCGAGAATTTGCGGGACCAAAATGCCACGGGATGCAACTGATTGGTTACCGGGTCCTTTTGTGATAGAACTGCCCCCATGGCAAGGCTTGAAGCATCAGTTTCCACGATGTAGGGGAGTTCGGGGCGAGGGTGTTTTAAGATTGGTGCAGAGATAAATTTAGTCTTCAAATCCTGGAAAGCTTGTTCCGCTCGGTAGACCATTCAAAACGTTTGTTTTTCTTTAACAAGGCAGTGATGGGCTGGACTATTCGAGAGAATTCGGGGATAAACCTGCGGTAAAAGTTAGCGAAGCCTAACATGCTTTGCACACCTTTTACGGAGGATGGTGATGGCCATTTGAGAACTGCATCGACCTTCTTTGAATACATACGTACTCCGCCAGGTGATAATATGAATCCCAAGAATTCAACTTCAGTTACGTTGAAAACACATTTTTCCAACTTAGCGAAAAGTTTGTGTTGACGCAATCTTTCGAGGACCATTTTCACGTGTTTCCGATGGTCAGATTCCGATGAAGAATAAACGAGGATGTCATCAATGTAAACAACAACACACACATCTATGAGCTCTCTGAGGACATCGTTCATAAAATATTGAAAGGCGGCCGGGGCATTGCAAAGTCCGAAGGGCATGACCTGATATTCAAATAGCCCATACTTGGTGCAGAAGGCAGTCTTCCATTCATCGCCCTCTTTTACTCGTACCAAGTGGTAAGCTCCTCTAAGATCCAGCTTTGTATATATGCATGCTTTTCTGACTTGGTCCAGGAGTTCAGGGATCAAAGGTAACGGATATCTATTCTTAACGGTGATCTGGTTCAGGGAGCGATAATCGATACAAGTTCTAAGGTCTCCTTCCTTTTTTGGAACGAAGAACAAAGCTGAAGAAGCAGGGGACTTGGAAGGACGAATAAACCCATTCGCCAGGTATTGATCCAGGTATTGTCGAAGGTGAAGGTTCTCAGGCTCGGTGAGGGCATAAATTCTACTACAAGGAGGAGTAGATCCAGGTATCAGGTCTATCTGGCAGTCATAAGACCTATGAGGAGGTAGAGTGTTAGCCTGATCCTTCCGGAAAACATCTTGGTATTCAAGGTATTCGGGAGGTAACTGGGGAGTCTCTGAAGAAATTGCTGCCAGTGCAACACCAGGTGGAGGGTGACAAGTAGAGACACATTCTGGAAACTGGACCGTTCTTGCTCGCCAATCGATCAGAGGATTGTGTTTCTCTAACCAAGGTATTCCTAGAATAATCTGAAACTGAGGGGCCTTGATCACATCGAACACGATCTTCTCATGGTGTCCATCTTGACTTACTAGCGTCACCTCTTGAGTGGTATGCGTTACTGGCCCGGAGGCTATCTCCGTACCATCCACTGTAGTAATGACGTCCTTTACAGCCTTGGGACAAAGAGTTAGATTCATCCTCAAAACCATTTCATGATCCACATAATTGCCGATGGCACCGCTGTCGACGTAAGCTTCAATTGCATGTAATCGATCCGGATTATCAGGGCTAATGAGGACAATAGGTATCACGAAATGCGAGGTCACGGAACTGGTTTTCACGCTCGGCAAGAGGACCTCTATTCTTGTCGGGCGAGGTCGTTTCCCTGCTCAGAGTTTGTAACTTTGGTAACTGCAGCTCCTACTGCCTTCTTGGCAGGTTTCACCGGACAGTCTCGAAGAAAGTGCCCTGAGTTTCCGCAATATAGGCATAATTGCAACTGTTTTCTCCTTTCCCGCTCCTTTTGTGTTAGAGGACCTTTCAGACCCCCTATTTGCATGGGTTCCCCGGAGTCTACTCCTTTGGAAGGAGTTGGCGGTTTGGAAAATACTCGAGCATCAAACTTGGAACGGTCGGCCTTCCTGTTCTGCAGTCTATGATCTATTTGAACGACCAAGTCTATATAATCCAAACAGTCTTGTGGGGGATTCACTACTTGGGCTAAAACGTCTTTGAGCTCTCCACGTAGACCTCTGTAAAACAGCGTAATCCTTTTGTCCTCAGGCCATTGAGTTTCCACTATTAGTCTATTGAAAGATGCAAAATAAGCCAAAAGGTCTTGATTACCCTGTCGCAACGAAAGAAGCTCATTGTCCAAGGCCTGCCCCTGTGAATGTCTTGCGAACAGTTTTTCCATACTAATCTGAAAGGCTTGAAAATCATGGAGAACCGGATCATCTTGATTAACTAGAGGGATCGACCAGTCTGCCGCATTGCCACTAAGGTATGAAAGTACAAAAGCTACTTTAGCTTGATCAGTTGGAAAGGCTGCTGGCCGGCATAAGAAGTGCAACCGGCACTGATTGATAAATACTGCAAACCTCTTTGGGTCACCAGAAAATCGTTCGGGCGGAGCCAGAGGTACATTCCCAGGTAGGTTGATCTGCACTGGATTCATAGAGGATGTTGAAGGAAGATTTGCCCCTGATGCGGGTAACGGGGTTTGTCCGGCGTGTGACTGTAGCAATTGTCTAGCAAGACCGTCTGTTCTCTCCTTGGAAATAATTAGTTCCCTTCTTAGAGCATTCGTTTCCTGACGAGCTGCATGCACTTCTGCCCTTAGTTCCCCAAGTAACCGGGCTAGGTGGTCAGTATCCGAGGTTTCCATAGCGCCTGGGCGAGAGTTTTGCGGTAGGCTTTGCGTTCTGTAACGCTCACCTGATTCTCGCAGAGGCGCCGGTCTTGACTGGGCGACTACCGTATCTTCAAAGGTGATGTGTAGCACCCGGTTGGCTCTTTGGGCTGGACCTCTGTGCACTGTATGCCTGACTTCAAGAGTAAGATGTCTGCAGACAGAAAATATGGGATTAATGAACTGGGGTTATTGGGGTGTCCCTATCTCTTCCCTTTTTTGCTCTCCTGTAGACCCCCAAAGGTTAACGCTCTCACCTTAGGTAAGTGAATGCCGAGCTCTCCATCTGCCTCGGGGCAGGGTGCTGTAACCAGTTTCTTCACTGGATCGGTAGCGCAGGCCTCTTGACTTCAGAGGACTGCTGTCCGTCGTTTACTGCACGAACGGTAAGTTTCGAGTAATTCTATTGTCTTTAAAGTCTTTAGCAATGATGTCTCTTGTTTTGCAGGTTCCGGCGATGGCGGATGACGGGCTGAAGTGAGTCGAAGATGGAGTCCGTATGATGAATAGAAGCGCCTGGAAGCACGTAAGTAAGCGCTTGTTGCCTGCTTCACGATGCGCTCTAACTGTCTTTTATTTTGCAGGTACGAGTTCGGAGCGGCTGCAGGGTGCCGGAATACCCACTGGGGTTGATGTGGAAAGGAGTAATGGCACGTGAGTATTAAAGTTCCCCAATGTCTTTAAACGCACCTTGTTTTGTCTTTCAGATGCAGGATGCAGCGCCGAAGGCCTCCGGAGCGTGCGAAGAGTCGGTAAGCTTTTGTCTTTCAGATGCCGGAATGCAGTGTGAAGACCTCCGGAGCGCACAAAGAGTAGGTAAGCCTTTGTCTTTCAGATGCCGGAATGCTAACCTGTTCTTTCTTGTCTTTATAGGTGTTGCTGAAGACTGGATTCAGGATGGTAAGCCTTTTTCCTTAGGCCCAGGATCCGATGCAGAAGACACGATGAGCGTCCTGCTGCAGAGGATGCAGAATAACGCAAAGCAAGATTCATCCACCGGGTGTGGTTTAAATAGCCTTCTGTAGTGCTTAGGTGTCTCCTTCCACAGCCACGCCTAGGTAAGAAAAGAGTTCCTGCTTTCCAGAAGAGTTCCAGTGTTCTGAATCTAGGGAGTGGCTCCTGCCCCACCCAACAGGAAAAGTAGTTCCAAACAGAAGAGGATCAGAGGCTCAGCTGGCAGGCAAGTAAGCAACATGGTCTGCTGCAGGTAAGTCCACCCAAGCATTATGAGCCCGGCGCTTCCAGCGCTGGGACTGGGCACATTTATGAGCCTGGTGCCACTGGCGCCAGGACTGGGTCCAAAAGGTCCCAATTGGGACTGGTTGGCCCTCGGAACCTGGGTTATGGATCTGCTTCCAAGGGAGTTGGGAAAACCCTGACCTTTTGGAAGCAGAGATCATGACAACTGGACTCTAAGGGAATTACTGTAAGAACCGACTTGAAGGATACGTCTACAAATAAAATAACATTTTTTGTTTCTGACTGTTACTGAAGAAAACCATGAGGCCTAGATATTTCAGCAAAAGAAAAAAGAGTGAGCCAGATATGTGATGTCATCAGTGATGTCATCAATGACATTTGTGATGTCACCTTTGATGTCCTGGGTGTTAGTCTTAGCAGTGCACAGTGGTGGCACGAGTTATGGTTGCTTAGTTTACCATAACTGGCGAATTTCAAGGGTTTTTTGGTTTTACTTGGAACCATAACGTCCCTTTGACAAGGTTTTTTCACTGAATTTCATAGGTTTGTAGTAGCGCAACTTAACCATAACGTCCCTTTAACAAAGTTTTTTCATTGAATTTCATAGGTTTTTATTAGTGCAACTTAACCATAACGTACCTTTAACAAAGTTTTTTCATTGAATTTCATAGGTTTTTATTAGTGCAACTTAACCATAACGTCTCTGTGACACAGTTGTTTTTTACTGAATTTTATAGGTTTTTATTAGTGCAACGTCACCATAACATCCTTTTCAATAGAAGAAGACCACTAGCGTCTTAGGTCCTCAAAGTGGGATCCCCGGGTGGTAAAAAAAAAAAGATTTTCCTTCCTACACCAGTGTAGGAAGGAAAATCTTTTACCAAGATGGCCACCATGGAAAGGGAAGGTGGGGTGTATAAAGAGAACACAACAGGGCATGAGCAGGAGGTGGGGGGGAACAGGGGAGACACATGGGCATGAGCGGGGGTGAGAGGGAACAGGGCACAAACGGGGCATGAGCAGGAGGTGGGGGGAAAAGGAAGGAAACACGGGCATGAGCAGGGTGGGGGGAACACGAGAGAGACACGGGGCATGAGCAGGGGGTGGGGAGGAACACTAGGGAGACACAGGGAATGAGCGGGTGGTGGGGAGGAACACGAGGGAGATACAGGGCATGAGCGGGGGGTGGGAAGGAACACGAGGGAGACACAGGGCATGAGCGGGGGGTGAGGGGGAACAGGGGAAAGACGGGGCATGAGCTGGGGGTGGGGGAAACAGGGCACACACGGGGCATGAGTGGGGGCTGGGGGGAACAGGGCACGCACGGGGCATGAGTGGGGGGTGGAGGGAACAGGGCAAACATGGGGCATGAGCAGAGGGTGGGGGAATAGGGCACACATGGGGCATGAGCGGGGGTGGGGGGAAAGGAGAGAGATAAGGGGAATGAGCGGGGGTGGGGGAACATGAGGGAGACACGGGGAATGAGCGGGGGGTGGGGGTAACACAGGGGAAACATGGGGCATGAGCGGGGGGTGGGGGCAACAGGAGGCTCATGGGGCATGAGCGGGGGGTGAGGGGATACACGAGGGAGACAAGGGGCAGGAGCTGGCGGTGGGGGGAACACGAGGGAGAAACAGGGCATGAACAGGGGTGGGGGGAACAGGGCACATGGGGCATGAGCGGGGGTGGGGGGAACAGGGCACAAATGGGGCATGAGCAGGGGTGGGGGAACAGGGCACACATGGGGCATGAGCAGGGGTGGGGGAATAGGGCGCACACAAGGGGCATGAGCGGGGGTGGGGGAACAGGGGGAACACATGGGGCATGAGCGGGGGGTGGGGGGAAAGGAGAGAGACACTGGGCATGAGCGGCTGGTGGGGGAACATGAGGGGGACACAGGTAATGAGCAGGAGGGGGTGGGGGGTAACAGGAGGGAAACACGAGGCATGAGTGGGGGTGGGGGGAAGATGAGGGAGACACGGGGCATGAGTGGGGGGTGGGGGCAACAGGAGACACGGGCATGAGCAGGGTGTGGGAGGAACACGAGGGAGACACGGGGCATGAGCGGGGGTGGTGGGTAACACGTGGCATGAACGGGGGGGTGCGGGGAACACAAGGGAAACACAGGGCATGAGCGGGGGGGTGGGGGTACAGGAGGGAAACACGGGGCATGAGCGGGGGGGTGGGGGTACAGGAGGGAGACACGGGACATGGCTGGAGGGTGGGGGGGCAACAGGAGACACGGGGCAGGTGGTGGGGGGTACACGAGGGAAACACGGGGCATGAGCGGGGGTGGGTGGAACAGGGGAGACACGGGGCATGAGCGGGGGGTGGCAGGGACAGGGGAGACACAGGGCATGAGCAGGGGGTGGGGGGAAAGGAGGGAGACCAGGGGCATGAGTGGGGGTGGGGGGAACAGGAGAGACACACGGGACATGAGCGGGGGGTGGGGAGGAAGGGGAGGGAGATACGGGGCATGAGCTGGGGGGTGGGGGGAACAGTAGAGAGACACGGGGCATGAGCGGGGGTGGGGGGAAGGGGAGAGACACACGGGGCATGAGCGGGTGGTGGGGGGAAGGGGACAGACACACGGGGCATGAGCGGGGGTGGGGGGAAGGGGAGAGACATGGGGCATGAGCGGGGGGTGGGGGGAAAGGAAGAGACACTGGGCATGAGCGGGGGGTGGGGGTAACACAAGGGAGACACGGGGAATGAGCAGGGGTGGGGGTAACAGGGGAGACAGGGTAATGGTGGGGGGTAACACAAGGGAGACACGGGGCATGACCGGGGGTTGGGGGGGTATCACGAGGGAGACACGGGGCATGAGTGGGGGGTGGGGGGCTTAACACAAGGGAGACACAGGGCATGAGCGTGGGTTGGGGGAACAGTAGGGAGACACGGGCCATGAGCGTGGGGTGGATGGGGAAGGAGAGAGACACAGGGCATGAGCGGAGGGTGGGGGGAAGGGGAGAGACACACAGGGCATGAGCGGGGGGTGGGGGGGAGGATAGAGACACACAGGGCATGAGCGGGGGGTGGGGGAAAGGAGGGAGACACGGGGCATGAGCAGGGGGTGGGGGGGAAGGGTCGAGACACACGGGGCATGAGCGGGGGGTGGGAGGAAGGGGAGACACACAGGGCATGAGCGGGGGTGGGGGGAAAGGAGGAAGACACGGGGCATGAGCGGGGAGTGGAGGGAAGGGGAGAGACACGCGGGACATGAGCAGGGAGTGGGGGGAAAGGGAGAGACACACGGGACATGAGTGGGGGGTGGGGGGAAGTGGAGAGACACACGGGACATGAGCGGCTGGTGGGGGAACATGAGGGGGACACGGAATGAGTGGGAGGGGGTGGGGGGTAACACGAGGGAAACACGAGGCATGAGCGGGGGTGGGGGAAGATGAGGGAGACATGGGGCATGAGTGGGGGCAATAGGAGACACAGGGCATGAGCAGGGTGTTGGAGGAACACGAGGGAGACACGGGGCATGGGGGGGTGGGGGGTAACATGTGGCATGAGCTGGGGGGTGCGAGGAACACGAGGGAAACACAGGGCATGAGGGGGGGTGGGGTACAGGAGGGAAACACGGGGCATGAGCAGGGGGGTGGGGGGTGGGGGTACAGGAGAGAGACATGAGACATGACCAGAGGGTGGGGGGCAACAGGAGACACAGGGCATGAGCAGGGGGTGGGGGGTACACGAGGGAAACACGGGGCATGAGCGGGGGTGGCGGGGACAGGGGAGACACGGGGCATGAGCGGGAGTGGGGGGAATAGGAGAGAGGCACAGGGCATGAGCGGGGTGGGGGGAACAGGGGAGCCACAGGGCATGAGCGGAGGGGTGGGGGGGTAACACAAGGGAGACACAGGGCATGAGCAGGGGATGGGGGAAAGGAGGGAGACAAGGGGCATGAGTGGGGGTGGGGGGAACAGGGGAGACACACAGGACATGAGCGAGGGGTGGGGAGGAAGGGGAGAGAGACACGGGGCATGTGCTGGGGGGTGGGGGGAACAGTAGGGAGACACGAGGCATGAGCGGGGGTGGGGGGAAGGGGAGAGACACACGGGGCATGAGCGGGTGGTGGGGGGAAGGGGACAGACACACAGGGCATGAGCAGGGGGTGGGGGGAAGGGGAGAGACATGGGGCATGAGCGGGGTGTGGGGGGAAGGGGAGAGACACGGGGCATAAGCGGGGGGTGGGGGTAACACAAGGGAGACACGGGGAATGAGCAGGGGTGGGGGGTAACAGGGGAGACAGGGTATGGGTGGGTGGGTAACACAAGGGAGACACGGAGCATGACCGGGGTTGGGGGGGGTGTCACGAGGGAGACACGGGGCATGAGCTGGGGGTGGGGGGGTAACACAAGGGAGACACGGGGCATGAGCGGGGGGTGGGGGATAGTGGAGATAGACACAGAGCATGAGCGTGGGTTGGGGGAACAGTAGGGAGACACAGACCATGAGCGTGGGGTGGATGGGGAAGGGGAGAGACACAGGGCATGAGCGGGGGTGGGGGGAAGGGGAGAGACACACAGGGCATGAGAAGGGGGTGGGGGGAGGAGAGCGACACACAGGGCATGAGCGGGGGGTGGGGGAAAGGAGGGAGACACGGGGCATGAGCGGGGGGTGGGGGAAGGGGAGAGAGACACGGGGCATGAGCGGGGGGTGGAGGGAACAGTAGGGAGACATGGGGCATGAGAGGGGGGTGGGGGGAAGGGGAGAGACACACGGGGCATGAGTGGGAGATGGGGGGAAGGGGTGAGACACACGGGGCATGAGCGGGGGTAGGGGGTAGGGTAGAGACACACGGGGCATGAGCGGGGGTGGGGGGGAAGGGGAGAGACACACGGGACATGAGTGGGGGGAAAGGGAGAGACACACGGGACATGAGCGGGGGGTGGGGGGAAGGGGAGAGACACACGGGACATGAGCAGGGGGTGAGGGGGACGGGGAGAGAGACACGGGGCATGAGCAGGGGGGTGGGGGGAACAGTAGGGAGACACGGGGCATGAGCGGGGGGTGGGGGGAAGGGGAGAGACACACGGGGCATGAGCGGGTGGTGGGGGGAAGGAGACAGACACACGGGGCATGAGCGGGAGGTGGGGGGAAGGGGAGAGACACGGGGCATGAGCGGGGGGTGGCAGGAAGTGGAGAGACACGGGGCATGACCGGGGGTTGGGGGGGTAACATGAGGGAGACACGGGGCATGAGTGGGGGGTGGGGGGTTAACACAAGGGAGACACGGGGCATGAGCAGGGGTGGGGGATAGTGGAGAGAGACATGGGGCATGAGCAGGGGTGGGGGAACAGTAGGGAGACACAGGGCATGAGCGTGGGGTGGGAGGGGAAGGGGAGAGACACAGGGCATGAGCGGGGGGGTGGGGGGAAGGGGAGAGAAACACAGGGCATGAGCGGGGTGTGGGGGGAAGGGGAGAGAGACACGGGGCATGAGCGGGGGGGTGGGGGTAACATTAGGGCGACAAGGGGCATGAGCGGGGGGTGGGGGGAGGGGAGAGACACACAGGGCATGAGTGGGGGTGGGGGAAGGGGAGAGACAAGGAGCATGAGCGGGGGTGGGGGGAAGGGGAGAGACACAGGGCATGAGCGGGTGGTCGGGGGAAGGGGAGAGAGACACGGGCATTAGCCGGGGTAGGGGGGAAGGGGAGAGAGACATGGGGCATGAGCGGGGGGTGGGGGGAACAGTAGGGAGACACGGGGCATGAGAGGGGGGTAAGGGGAAGGGGAGAGAGACACGGGCATGAGCGGGGGTGGGGGGAAGGGAGAGACACACAGGGCATGAGCAGGGGGTGGGGGGAACGGGAGAGACACACAGGGATGAGAGGGGGATGAATGGGAGGGAGACACGGGGCATGAATGGGGGGTGGGGAGGAAGGGGAGAGACATGGGCATGAGCGGGGTGTGGGGGGGAGGGGAGAGACAGGGGGCATGAGCGGGAGGTGGGGGGTAACACAAGGGAGACACAGGGAATGAGCGGGGGTGGGGGTAACAGGGGAGACAGGGCATGGGTGTGAGGCGTAACACAAGGGAGACACGGGGGATGAGCGGGGGGTGGAGGGGGTTAACATGAGGGAGACACAGGCATGAGCAGGGGGTGGGGGATAACACAAGGGAGACACGGGGCATGAGCTGGGGGTGGGGGGTAACACAAGGGAGACACGGGGCATGAGCGGGGGGTGGGGGGTAACAGGGAAGACAGGTCATGAGCGGGGGGTGGGGGGGAACAGGGGAGACACGGGGCATGAGCGGGGGGATGGGGGAACGGGAGAGACACACAGGGCATGAGCGGGGGGTGGGCGGAAGGGGAGACACACACGGGGCATCAGCGGGGGGTGGGGGGGAGGGGAGAGCCACACGGGGCATGAGCGGGGGGTGGGGGAAAGGAGGGAGACACACGGGGCATGAGTGGAGGGTGGGGGGAAGGGGAGAGAGACACAGGGCATGAGCGGGGTGTGAGGGGGAAGGGGAGAGACACATGGGGCATGAGCGGGGGGTGGGGGAAAGGAGGGAGACACACGGGGCATGAGCGGGGGGTGGGGGGAAGAGGAGAGAGACACGGGGCATGAGCGGGGGGGTGAGGGGGAAGGGAAGAGACACACGGGCATGAGCGTGGGGTGGGGGGAACAGTAGGGAGACACGGGGCATGAGTGGGGGTGGTGGGAAGGAGGGAGACACGGGATGAGCAGGGGGAACAGGAAAGAGAAACGGAGCATGAGCGGGGGGTGGGAGGAACACACAGAGAATCAGCGAGGGGGCAACATGGGAGACACGGGCCATGAGCGGGGGGTGGGGGGAACAAGAGAGAGACACGAGGGCCTGTGCCTCACTGCTTTTCCGTGGCTGACGCAGCCCACATCTACACTGTGCAAGCAGCAGATCCTGCTCCGATAAACAGAGATTACGGGCGTCTCTGAAAATAGATGCACTGCACGCTTCACGGCAGCCAATAGAAAAGCATGTCAGATGTCCACAGACATCACGCAAGCTGCTTGCCCAATCACTGTCCTGTCCGCAGAGCGAACAGGGAAGTGTGTCCGCGAAGCGAACACAGATATCACTAATTTTTTCTGACCTCATTTTTGGTCATTTAAAAAAAAACTACTGGACGGATTTTCACCAAATTTGCAAAAGCATGCTTTCGGGACCACGCCGCTGCTCCTGGTCCAAATTTGGTGAAAATCCATCCAACGGTTTGGGCTGTAGGCGCGAGCAAAACATTTTTCCCATTCAGTCTATGGGGAAAAAAAAGTTTTGGGACCCCCCTATAACTTTGTCCCCCCCTGGACGAATCCTCACCAAACTTTGCAAAGAAATCCAGAGTGGGCCATATACCTTTTTTGCAAAGTTTGGTGAGGATTCGTCCAGTGGGAGAAAAGTTATAAGCCTTAGTGTAAATATATATATATATTTACACTAAACCCTTCAGAAATTTCACAAGCTCTGGTTAGTGCAATAATCTTTGCGGCCTGAGCCATCACAAAATAACTCCACTTGTGGATTCTTTAAGGGTGTATCAGTTAAATCAATGTTGCCCTTAGTTCCTTGTTCTGTAAGAAAGAGGCAATCATGTGACATTTTGTCACTGCAATCCTTCTCTTGTGGAGGAGGCAATAGTTCAGCCAAATTCAATGAACAACATCTCTTAATTTGGATATGCGGTGCAAATAGAATCAGCTTGTAGCTTGTTAATCGGGTTGAATGCGATGTTGTGTCTGCATTCTGTTTAATAGAATGTCTATGGAGTGGTGTACCATCACGATTAAAGAATGACCTAAAACCATACCCTCACTTTGTTTCACAGATGCAGCAGCAGCAGCTACAGCTCTCAAACATGCTTGCAAAGCGCATGCAATAGCATCTAACGTGGTGGAAAAATATCTGGACCGCCTATTCTTGCCCCTATGCTTCTGTGTCAAAGCAGCCAAAGCACATCCATCAAGTTCATTCACATACAAAACAAAGTTTTTTTCGTAATTTGGTGTGAAAAATTAAAGAATATCAAGGCTTAATACCACATAATAGAAATACGCTAATCACGAGTACTAAGGTACAAGGAAACTTTATTTTAACAGAACAGCTGTCTGGATTTCAACACCCCGAAATGTTTGCAAGCAGACACTGTGAGATGAGAGAGTGCTGGACATTTCAAAAACACAAGTATTTATACTGTTTTCTCACAATCCCGGACACATCGTCCAGCCCCTCTTTGTGTCATACATTTACCTAGGGTACATAGCCTTTCCACATAACTAATACATGTTTAAACATCCTTGAATAGTTGGTTGTTTTCCGTTAAAAACTTCATATGTTTTTCAAGCATTGGACCCAAAGGTAACAGTCCTTATTTAATTTACTTATATGTGTCTACCATTTGTTCTTAAGTTTAAAGTCAGCTAAGTTTCAAGGAGCAAAAACAAAGATTTCTGCAAAAGCACATGTTTAGCCATTCATCATTCTGTTTTGCTATTTGACCGTGGAGACACTGTTGGCAAAGATGGCATCTAAATTACTGATTAGCATGGCTCTTGTTTACCTGCAAGGTTTCCTTAGGGCATTACACACAATCCACCTCAGCAGCTTCAGCATTCTTATCTACGTTGACACAGTACAAAGTTCAATTTTCTCTGCTGGAGCTGAAAACACAAATTCTAACATGGGACAGAAAGCAGGAATTTAATCAAAATGGCAGATAACTTAAAATAGCAGCTTAGTCAGCCTGTTTTCAGGTTCATTCAAATGTGATTTACAATGCAATGAAAATGTACTTAGGCCAATGTTTACTATCAGGCGGTATTCATGCAACATATAATTTTACAGTATGGGCTATCTTCTATGTTTCCCTGCATATCGGCTTCTCTCTGCCAAGATTGGGTGGGCGGTTATGCCGCAATCCCCTGAAGCGTCTCTTCGGCCACTCTCTCTCCTATCCAATGCTAGGCATGTTAGGATGTATGGTTCCCTACAAAATACAAAATAAACTGGCCAGCATTTTATGAGACAAGCATGAGGTGATCAACAGTGGTACTCATCATAAGATTGCTGGCACAAGAAGGGACAGACAATTGAGCCTTCCAAACTGCTACATCCCACCTCTTGGGGAGGACTGGCATTGACCTTCATCCCACCTCAGGCTGAAAGGTGTTGCCAACCCCTCATGACATGGTGAGGATACTGGCCTGTCACAATATACATATATATACATGCAAACATATGACTTACAAAGTTAACAAAAACTAGAAAACTAGGGGGCAAGGATTAAATGCTTCATACCAAAGATGTGTACTGTACAAATAACCACAAGAGCAGGGGGAGTTTTGGAGAGATCCACAGTGAGGTTGGCTTTGATTGTGATGGGCAGAAGGTTCCAATGGAGCAAGAGAGGCAAGCAAGAGGATGCACAGAGGGATGAGTCAGTGAGTCTGAGTGCAGAGGATCAGTAGAAGAAGAATATGGTGAGAAGGCAGAGATGAAATCAGAGAAGTGCAGAAGAACAAGAGTTTTGATATCTTTTTTGAATAGATGAAGGATATTGAAAAGTCAAAGGTTCTGTAAGGATGGGGCACCAGCATGGTGTTTGTAGGAAGAAGTTGAGGAGAATCTGGGAAGTTTGTAGAGAGCACAGGTAGTTAAGTTCAGGAGATTGTCTCAAGGAAGGAAGGCACAGAGTGGTTTTCCAGGGACCTGGATTGAGCATTATCCAAGTTTGCTGAGCACAAGGGTGGAGATTAGAGATTGACAATTATTCTAAATATTAAGAAGGTGAATACAAGCATGCAGCAGAGGTAGCGAGAGTAAGGAATTGTTGAATTCAGAGGTCACTATTGAAGAGAACTCAAATTGCAAGCCTGGGTATGGTATCAAGGAGGTCATGCATGAACAATAAAGCAGATAGGAAGGTAGGGAAGGTGTTTGAAGCCAGGAGAAAGATGACTGTACTTTTCTAGGAGTGCAGCATGAGAGCCATTCAGTGACAGATTGCAGTGAGAAAGTTTTCAATCTGTTCTGAGATGAATTCGGTGAATGAAGGAGGAAAGGATGTGAGTGATATCATGAAATAGGTGATGGTAAAAGCCAAATGATCGGAGAAGTGTTCCTAGGGCAAATTCTTGGAGGGGGTCAGTGACAGGGAGAGGAGCTGGTCAAATATTTGCTTGTTCCAGGAGATTTTAAAAGAGTGAGGCAATCGTGGCTACAGCAGAAATGTGCATATTTGTGAAAGCCAATGTCCTGGAGTTTGAGGAGGAGAGAGGAGGGGTGTTACAGTGTCAAAGGAGCAAAAGGGGTCCAAAGGGTAAGTATACAAGATAGCTTGAAGTGGTGAGCATCAGAGAAATTAGAAACTGTGCATGAGTGCTGCTTCAGTGGACTGTTCACTGAAAAAGACAGATGGAAGTGGATCCATTTTTCTCAAGGTACAGGGTGATCCAGTTAAAGATCACCCACTCAAAGGCCTCTGAATAATGGCGAAGAAGGGAAACTGAATGATACTTTGCCAGGACATTTGGGTCAGTGGAGGAATTTTAATGGGGATCATATTGCTAATGATTAAATAAAGGAAATCACATTTCTCCTGGGGATAAAGCATACACTGTGAACGGTTTACCATCCTCAAGCCAACAGTTTGATAGAGAAGATGAATACACTGCTGAAAAATTCTATTTGCTAAACTTATGCAAACGCTTGGAACATTATGGGAGCACTGCTTGCCTCTTGCTTTGTTTGTGCTAAGAAATACACCTTGGAGAGATCATCCCTTCACTCCCCATGACATTGCTGCAGGGCGGATAATGTATGCACCAATTTGCTGTCACATACAATCTTTGATGCTCACTTTACCTCTGCTATTCTGGTTGGGGGATTCAATTTGTATCTTAAAGAACATACCAAGTCCCTAAAATATATCTCCTTGCAGAGTAGGCCTAAAAACCAATATCGACAATCAGGTGATCCAAACAAATATTTCCCAATGGCAATATCTCTTTTTCAACTTCATTGGTACCACATATTTTTGGCAATCAAGTGAGGAAGTGGCAAGAGGGTAGCTTCACAGGCCCGCATGTCATCATCTATTCAACTCTTACATCCGTTAAAATCCAAGGATGAAGTGGATGGGCCACATCACACACTTTCACAGAGACAAAAGCACAGTCTCCCAAAGCACAGCTTAATGGGATGTATTACTGAGTTCTCTTTTCATTTTCTAACAGCCCTTAGAATTTATAAAGAACCCACGAAAGAGGGATCCAAAAAAGGTTACAATGCAAATTGGGCAACAAAGAAAACCACATATTCAGGTTTCTAGCGTTTAATGATATTAACATATTTTAGTGTAGTTTTAATGCTTTTGTTTTATATGTTCTTAAAAGAAAAAAGTGAAACATAGTTAAATGCAAAAAGAAAAATGGGAAAGCGAAATATGATGAATGGGGAAGGCTTCCACTATTGCACTAAGGAAGAGCATAATTCATTGACAGGCGATATCTGGTATGATGAAATGATGCATGTGGGAAGATATAGAGTGAATGGCACATGCTACTTGTGCTCTTCATTCCACATGTAGTTGGAATGTCCAAAGTTATTCTGCTCCAGGCTGTGTCATATGAGGAGGTGGAGCGCCTAATGCAACGGTCTCTCTGTATAACTCAAAGTTTATTCCAGGGGAAAAAGCTGCACTTCACTGGGTGAATGAAGGGGAAAATATATATAAAGATAACCATGTAAAATTAACTTGAATGATCAAAATCAGGAAACAAGGCATACGATAATGGAGTATGTCACTGAAGACCCTGAAGAGGGGGAATTACCAATACGCGACCAGAAAAGATTACAATGCACAACTAAAAAAGGCAGAGTGTTCCCTGCTGTCACACAAGGCCACTGATGAAAATAGAGGGAGCTGTTTGGTATGGGGACAAATGGGAGGGGGGAATAATGTAGTGTCGTGCTTAAGGACTGGTGAGTTTTGAGCAAAGCATGGTAACCAAGGTTAATGACAACTGCTGCTCAACTTGGGCAAAGTATGTTCATGCCATAATATGGTTACATAAAAAACATCAACCAGTTGACATAAGGAGCTTTACACGATTTCCTTTGTGTTTCAGGTCGAATTGGTCAATTTTCCTGGCAACTCATTCAGGGTGCACCAAGGTCATGCAGAATGCAGCGCTGACATGGGGTACAGCAGCAGTGATGGATCTGTGGTGGGCTTGCAGATCCAAATCATATGTGCAACTTCTGCCTGACTGGAATCTGCACACTTTTCGCTTAGCACAGCCATGCTCTTGTGGTGCTGCAAAAAGCACTTCCACGAAGATTGCACTGCAAGAACAATGGCACAGCAAAATGAGCTGCAACAAAAAGTCAAAAGGAGAAAGCGGCAAAACCAAATTCTGGATACAATGTTTTAAGGATGCAACAGGCTGTGTATGGGTTGGGGAAGATTTGAATGGCTAGGAAGAGACTGGGGGAAATATGGATCCATAAATATGAAGTTGCTAAAAAGGAACGCGATGCCCACATATATTGAGTTTTTAATAAATTAATAAATGGGGTGAATAATGGAATGAAAATGTAAGTTCAGCGCTTTTAGATGGAACACACATATGAACTGCGAGAGTAGCACTGTAAAAGGGGAGCAGGCTCTTTCTGATATATGTGAAATAACGACTTAATAAAACAAATTCATACATGCTGGGGCACAGGTAAGAATAATCATCCATAGTGGTAGAAAGAAGGGCAGTGAATAGGCCTTAAAAGCTTGCATCTGCTTTACACGTGTGCAAGCATTTTGTTGGTGGCAGAGTCTGCCACAGCTGGTGAATTAGTGCAGAGTTTGCGATCCCAGGCTAGCCCTGCGGGAAGAACACAGTGGTTGTTATTTTTCGAGGTCAACAGAATAATGCTCACAGGTCCCGCCAGCAAGTAATGAATAAATGACTGTTTTATAATTCAAATTCATTTATGAAATGCAATTTTCTAATGGAGCCGGCAAGAGCCACACCAGTTTCAAATCACCCAATAGAATGTTTACTCTGGGAAAAGGGTTATGGTGTCCTGATATGCAACATTTGTGCAGCGGTTTGACCCTAGTTCAAGGCTCCAATGGTGACATGGTGGGAGGCCATTCTCATGAGAAGCTTGATGAGGAAAACAGGGCAAAATATTAAAGTTCTCCTGGTCGTCTCAAATGTTTCAATGGCTTAATGTTATGCTGCAGGAATTGGGGGTGGATTGTGACATCACAGGTTATAATTGAGGGCGTTGTGGGAAGGTCTTCAACCCAATCATTGCTTGCAATGTATTTTTCCATTATGGGTTTAAAGTGCAAGGTACAATCTAACGTGTGTGGGGAGATGTTTTAATGTTGCATGATCGCAAATGCTAATTATTTAGTTTTCTACAAAAGCTATCAGTGTTGTGCTCTTTCTTGGACAGTGCCTTTTCATGCATTTCTGTTCCGCGTTATGTTTGAATTTGCTGCCCTAGCTGTGTCTGGGGCCCTGAATAAAAGTGCATTATTTCTTGCACCAGCGTACACTCCTTATTGACTACTTTTGGAATTTTTTTGGGAGTCACACGTGGCGACCCCCGATACAATGTTATCAGAAGAATACTGACAGATTCAGACAATATATGCCATATCTTGTTCTTCTCTTTTGCATTTTGTATTTTTCATGTTATAGATTATGGGGCCGATTCATGGAACAAACGTGCTCCGAAAATCTACGCGCAAGCCGGCGCAAGCAGGCGCAAGCAGGCGCAAGCGGAAAAAAAGAGGCGCACGCGCACGCGTGCGATTCATGGAAGTCCCTGCGCGTGTCTTCCTCGGGATGTGCGCCAAACCCGTGCATGGCGCACACGTCACTGCAACATCGCGAAAGGCGTGCGCGACGCGCACAGTGAAAGCGCACAACCTCAGCGCACACACCAGAAAGTGGGCGGGACATGGGGCGTAACGAGCGGAATGGGGAACAACACGCGAAAATAAGGGCGTAACTGGGGATGTACTGCAGGGAAGCAGACGGAACGCCCACACGCACTCGAACCACACGTATTCATGGAATCGAATAGGGCAAAGCCACGCACAGCCAAAGACACGCACAAGCTGAAACACGGCCGCCACACGAAGGCAGGCGGTAGAGTCCCAGCGCATCAAAAAAGTGGCGCGCGGGAAGTTAAATACGCGATTGAGCGGGGTACGTGGATTTCAGGGGTGCGCGAGAAATTCTACATGCGATTGGCCTGGGTACGTGTATTACAGGGGTGCGCGAGAAAATCTACACGCGATTGGCCTGGGTACGTGGATTTCAGGGGTGCGCGAGAAAATCTACACGCGATTGGCCTGGGTACGTGGATTTCAGGGGTGCGCGAGAAAATCTACACGCGATTGGCCTGGGTACGTGTATTACAGGGATGCGCGAGAAAATCTACACGCGATTGGCCTGGTTACGTGGATTTCAGGGGTGCGCGAGAAATGCTACACGCGATTGGCCTGGGTACGTGGATTTCAGGGGTGCACGAGAAAATCTACACGCGATTGGCCTGGGTACGTGTATTACAGGGGTGCGCGAGAAATCCTACACACGATTGGGCCTGTGAGGGTGGGGCAGTGTATTACGTGGGTATGCGGGAAGTTGCAGAGGTGAATTGCCAGTGTGGGTCCTCCCAGGTCTCCCCTCTACACCCTCCACGACCTCTGCAGGCAGCCCACACCACAGGGGACTACCCTGCACCCCTGGTCATGTCCCGCAGGCAGCCCATCCACCATGGGCATGCCCCCCAGCCAAGCCACATGTCCCCTTGCACCCCCACCCCCCAGCACCGTGGGGCACCTGCCAGCAGGCCCCCAACCATGTCCCACTCATGTCCCCTTGCACCCACACCCCCCAGTCACCAGGGGCAGCCTCCACCAGGCCCCCACCCATGTCTCCCACCACCCCCACCCCTCCAGTCACCAGGGGCAGCCTCCACAAGGCCCCCACTCATGTCCCCCTGCACCCCCACCCCCCAGAACTGTGGGGCACCTGCCAGCAGGCCCCCAACCATGTCCCCTTGCACTCCCACCCCCCAGCAGGCCCCCACTCATGTCCCCCTGCACCCCCACCCCCCAGCACTGTGGGGCACCTGCCAGCAGGCCCCCAACCATGTCCCACTCATGTCCCCTTGCACCCCCACCCCCCAGCACTGTGGGGCACCTGCCAGCAGGCCCCCAACCATGTCCCACTCATGTCCTCTTGCACCCCCACCCCCCAGCACTGTGGGGCACCTGCCAGCAGGCCCCCAACCATGGCCCTTGCACCCCCACCCCCCAGCACTGTGGGGCACCTGCCAGCAGGTCCCCAACCATGTCCCACTCATGTCCCCTTTCACCCCCATCCCCCAGCACTGTGGGGCACCTGCCAGCAGGCCCCCAACCATGTCCCCTTGCACCCCCACCCCCCATCAGGCCCCCACTCATGTCCCCCTGCACCCCCACCCCCCAGCACTGTGGGGCACCTGCCAGCAGGCCCCCAACCATGTCCCCTTGCACCCCCACCCCCCAGCAGGCCCCCACTCATGTCCCCCTGCACCCCCACCCCCCCAGCACTGTGGGGCACCTGCCAGCAGGCCCCCAACCATGTCCCACTCATGTCCCCTTGTACCCCCACCCCCCAGCACTGTGGGGCACCTGCCAGCAGGCCCCCAACCATTTCCCACTCATGTCCCCTTGCACCCCCACCCCCCAGCACTGTGGGGCACCTGCCAGCAGGCCCCCAACCATGTCCCACTCATGTCCCCTTGCACCCCCACCCCCCAGCACTGAGGGGCACCTGCCAGCAGGCCCCCAACCATGTCCCACTCATGTCCCCTTGCACCCCCACCCCCCCAGCACTGTGGGGCACCTGCCAGCAGGCCCCCAACCATGTCCCACTCATGTCCCCTTGCACCCCCACCCCCCAGTCACCAGGGGCAGCCTCCACCAGGCCCCCACCCATGTCTCCCACCACCCCCACCCCTCCAGTCACCAGGGGCAGCCTCCACAAGGCCCCCACTCATGTCCCCCTGCACCCCCACCCCCCAGCACTGTGGGGCACCTGCCAGCAGGTCCCAACCATGTCCCCTTGCACCCCCACCCCCCAGCAGGCCCCCACTCATGTCCCCCTGCACCCCCACCCCCCAGCACTGTGGGGCACCTGCCAGCAGGCCCCCAACCATGTCCCACTCATGTCCCCTTGCACCCCCACCCCCCAGCACTGTGGGGCACCTGCCAGCAGGCCCCCAACCATGTCCCACTCATGCCCCCTTGCACCCCCACCCCCCAGCACTGTGGGGCACCTGCCAGCAGGCCCCCAACCATGTCCCCTTGCACCCCCACCCCCCAGCACTGTGGGGCACCTGCCAGCAGGCCCCCAACCTTGTCCCACTCATGTCCCCTTGCACCCCCACCCCCCAGCACTGTGGAGCACCTGCCAGCAGGCCCCCAACCATGTCCCCTTGCACCCCCACCCCCCAGCAGGCCCCCACTCATGTCCCCCTGCACCCCCACCCCCCAGCACTGTGGGGCACCTGCCAGCAGGCCCCCAACCATGTCCCCTTGCACCCCCACCCCCCAGCAGGCCCCCACTCATGTCCCCCTGCACCCCCACCCCCCAGCACTGTGGGGCACCTGCCAGCATGCCCCCAACCATGTCTCCCACCACCCCCACCCCTCCAGTCACCAGGGGCAGCCTCCACAAGGCCCCCACCCATGTCTCCCACCACCCCCACCCCCCAGTGACCAGGGGCAGCCTCCACAAGGCCCCCACCCATGTCTCACACCACCCCCACCCCCCAGTCACCAGGGGCAGCCTCCACAAGGCCCCCACCCATGTCTCACACCACCCCCACCCCTCCAGTCACCAGGGGCAGCCTCCACCAGGCCCCCTCCCATGTGCTGCTGCCTCCGATGCCACTGCCTCTGCCAGCACGACGGCATCCAGGCTGATGGAATCCACCGATGACGTCGTGCACGTGCCCTGCCAGATGATGCCGGCACATCCTCCATCTGCAGGGGGACAGTTGCTGGTGTGTCCACCCCTGCTGGACCTTCGACTCCCGACTGTGGCAGGGATGGGGTCCCCACCGAGCTGGCTGCATTGGTCGGGGCAGGTCCACAGGGGGCCCTGGTGGCATCTGGGCCGGAAGACGGCATGGAGCACGACTGGCGCATAGCCTCCACAGAGGAGGAGAGGGTCGCCAGAAGGCCACACACATGTAGGAAACCCCCGACCATGGCGGCTCCCAAATGGTTCACGTACGCACGGTGCTCTTCGTGATGATGTGCATGCTCCTCCCGGGAAGCATGCACCTCATCACGAATGCCAGCCGTGCGCAACGCGACACCAATCAGGACCCTCTCCACACGGCCAGGGGTCCCCTCGTCCGCAGGTAGAGGAGTGTCAGGTGACATGGACATCTCCCCTACCTGCGGACGGGCCTGGGATGGGGCATCCCTGCTGGTGCATGGTGGTGCAGTCACAGTGTCAGGGACAGTGACATGCACAGGCACCTCCACGGCGACCTGTGCTGCCTCCTGCCCCTGGCCCTGGACTGCACCACTTGCACCAGCGGGGATGTCCCCACCAGGCCCCATGTGTGGCTCAGTAGTGGCCTCCTCCCCCTCTGTGGAAACCACCAACCTGGATGTCTCCACGCCGTCTTCCGCCGGTGCAAGCCCCTGTGGGGGCTCACCCACCCCTTCCGCTGCAGCCGTGGCGGCATCCCCGCCGCTCTGCTCCACAGCGCCTTCTCCGCCCTCTTCTTCACTTGCCACTGTGTAGAGGGAGACATAGAACACAAGCATCAGGGTACTGTACAATGGTCCCCTAGACAGGAAGCAACAGCAGATGAGTGGCACTGTCATACATCACTTCCATCATGTCCCTCCACAACACATGGGTCAGTGCAGGCAAAACACATACAGTAACAGGCACGGCGCATGCCATGGACATTGGCATACATGACCAAGGGACTCATGATTCATGCAATGTTGGTTTTAAACTCACATGCATCATGGGTCTTGCCATCACATGCACACACCTCACCGTAGTTCCATCCATCTGGCCTCGTACACCACAGACGCAGTGGATACAAGGATGACTAGGCTGCATCAGTGAATCTGAACATTGTCACAGACATGTGTCATGCATCCATGGCAGTTACAAGTCACAGACACGCAGGTCAGACACACACACATGGACACCATACGTGTACATGGGACCAGCACCCATCCCTCACCCCCACCCATGTCCAGGAACAGAGACTGCCATGCTTCCATGTGTCCATTCCGCACAGAGCCCCCCATGTTGCAATAGAACACATGCACCAACCATGTGGTTCACACATCACTGTACTCACATGCCTGACCATTATGTCCCTGCACACACACATACGTACATGGCCTATATCACACATACAGGCAGATATCAGACAACCAGCACACTGCAACATGCCCTGTCTCACACAGTAATGCTTGGCCACTTACCGGCCAACTCCAGATTGGTCTGCCTCCGAAGGATCTGGGCGTGGAGCGCTGGGTCTACGCGTTCCAGGACCCTCATCTGGATGTCACTCAGGCGTGCCCGGCCCCCCTCCGCGAGGCGCCGGGCCTTATTGAGGGTCCTGGACCTCAAGTCCTCCCAGCGCTTCTTGATGTGCTTGATGTCGCGGGTTGCCACCCCCTCCGCGTTGATGGCAACCACTACATCGTCCCAGATCCTCTCCCGTCCTTCCTTGTTGGCGCGTGCTCTTCCGAAGAGGGCATCATAATGCCCCAGGACATGCTCCACCAGGACACCAACTTCCTTCTCACTGAAGCTGGTGGCCCTCTGCCTCTCTGGCTGGGGGTCGCCACTGGTCTCAGATGGTGCTTGCCCCGACATGGCGACCCCCGAGGCAGGCGTGGGTGGGCAACTGGGTCCTGGGGCTGGGCTGTGGAGCGATGGTATCCCAGTCGGGAGTCTACTGTTCCAGCAGGGGTGGACACACCAGCAACTGTCCCCCTGCAGATGGAGGATGTGCCGGCATCATCTGGCAGGGCACGTGCACGACGGCATCGGTGGATTCCATCAGCCTGGATGCCGTCGTGCTGGCAGAGGCAGTGGCGTTGGAGGCAGCAGCAGGCTCGACGTGGGAGGCATCATGGCTCGGGGCCATCAAGATCAGAGGGGCAGGCATCGGCCGGAGGGCAGGAGAACCCTGGGATGGCAGTGTCTTCCGTGTGGGAGCAGTTGGTCCAGCGGATAGGTGCGGAGCGGCAGCGGGCGGAAGAGGAGCGGCTCACCATGGTCAGGGTGGAGTTCTCCATGCGTCGGGCGTTGAGGCGGGCTGAGTGCCTCGAGGAAGCTCGCAGGGAGTTTGAGGTGGACACTGGGTTGTCCCTGCGAGACCTCGGGGCCAGGACAGAGTCCCGCCTCCGGGACATCGACATGGAGTTCGATGATGCCCTGGCCGGCAACATCACAAAGTGAGCCGCAGGACTTGCCCGCTGCCATTGTATATAGTTCTTTAGTTAGTGTTAGGTTTCCTTTGTTTTTGAAGTTTTTTTTGGACCGCTCGGACAATGGCCACTTTTCTGTATATATATTTTTTATTAGTTAGTAGTAGTAGGTTTCATTTATGGTGTTGGGCTCATGGACCCTGGGTTATTCTTGTACATAGTTTGATGTTTGGAAAACATTTGTTGGATTTATATTTGTGTTCACCATGAGGCAATGGTTTATCCTTATTTTTTCCCCCCATTATTTTGCTTTGGACTACATTAGTTTTTGGATTCCTTTGTTTTTTAATTTTTTCTATTAGTTCTCGGACATGGACCATTTGTTTTGTCATCCCCATTGTTGTGTGTTTTATTTCTTTACTTCATTTTCATCTTTAATACATATATTTATTACTTACATTTGTGGTATTTTCTCATTGGTTTCATGCATGTCATGATATGGATTTTGACATTCACTTGCACCCATTGTGTATGTGTGTGTGACGGACATGTGTTCATTTACATACTTGGCATTGGGGTTGTATCATGTAATTGCATCTACTATGTGGGTGGATGCAATCCTTGGCTGGGTGTTTGTGCTGGGTATGCTGCCCATTACTGCCATGATTGCGTTTCGTCAGGACCTGGGGGCAGGGGGACATGAGTGGGGGCCTGCAGGGGGGTGGGGGTGCAAGGGGACATGAGTGGGGGCCTGCTGGGGGGTGGGGGGGTGGGAGACATGGGTGGGGGCCTGGTGGAGGCTGCCCCTGGTGACTGGAGGGGTGGGGATGGTGGGAGACATGGGTGGGGGCCTGGTGGAGGCTGCCCCTGGTGACTGGAGGGGTGGGGGTGGTGGGAGACATGGGTGGGGGCCTGGTGGAGGCTGCCCCTGGACTCTGGAGGGGTGGGGGTGGTGGGAGACATGGGTGGGGGCCTGGTGGAGGCTGCCCCTGGTGACTGGAGGGGTAGGGGTGGTGTGAGACATGGGTGGGGGCCTGGTGGAGGCTGCCCCTGGTGACTGGAGGGGTGGGGGTGGTGGGAGACATGGGTGGGGGCCTTGTGGAGGCTGCCCCTGGTGACTGGGGGGTGGGGGTGGTGGGAGACATGGGTGGGGGCCTTGTGGAGGCTGCCCCTGGTGACTGGTGGGGTGGGGGTGGTGGGAGACATGGGTGGGGGCCTGGTGAAGGCTGCCCCTGGTGACTGGAGGGGTGGGGGTGGTGGGAGACATGGGTGGGGGCCTGGTGGAGGCTGCCCCTGGTGACTGGAGGGGTGGGGGTGGTAGGAGACATGGGTGGGGGCCTGGTGGAGGCTGCCCCTGGTGACTGGAGGGGTGGGGGTGGTGGGAGACATGGGTGGGGGCCTGGTAAGGCTGCCCCTGGTGACTGGAGGGGTGGGGGTGGTGGGAGACATGGATGGGGGCCTTGTGGAGGCTGCCCCCGGTGACTGGGGGGTGGGGGTGGTGTGAGACATGGGTGGGGGCCTTGTGGAGGCTGCCCCTGGTCACTGGGGGGTGGGGTTGGTGGGAGACATGGGTGGGGGCCTTGTGGAGGCTGCCCCTGGTGACTGGAGGGGTGGGGGTGGTGGGAGACATGGTTGGGGGCATGCTGGCAGGTGCCCCACAGTGCTGGGGGGTGGGGGTGCAGGGGGACATGAGTGGGGGCCTGCTGGGGGGTGGGGGTGCAGGGGGACATGAGTGGGGGCCTGCTGGGGGGTGGGGGTGCAAGGGGACATGGTTGGGGGCCTGCTGGCAGGTGCCCCACAGTGCTGGGGGGTGGGGGTGCAGGGGGACATGAGTGGGGGCCTGCTGGGGGGTGGGGGTGCAAGGGGACATGGTTGGGGGCCTGCTGGCAGGTGCCCCACAGTGCTGGGGGGTGGGGGTGCAAGGGGACATGAGTGGGACATGGTTGGGGGCCTGCTGGCAGGTGCCCCACAGTGCTGGGGGGGTGGGGGTTCAAGGGGACATGGTTGGGGGCCTGCTGGCAGGTGCCCTACAGTGCTGGGGGGTGGGGGTGCAAGGGGACATGAGTGGGACATGGTTGGGGGCCTGCTGGCAGGTGCCCCACAGTGCTGGGGGGTGGGGGTGCAAGGGGACATGAGTGGGACATGGTTGGGGGCCTGCTGGCAGGTGCCCCACAGTGCTGGGGGGTGGGGGTGCAGGGGGACATGAGTGGGGGCCTGCTGGGCGGTGGGGGTGCAAGGGGACATGGTTGGGGGCCTGCTGGCAGGTGCCCCACAGTGCTGGGGGGTGGGGGTGCAGGGGGACATGAGTGGGGGCCTGCTGGGGGGTGGGGGTGGTGGGAGACATGGGTGGGGGCCTGGTGGAGGCTGCCCCTGGTGACTGGAGGGGTGGGGGTGGTGGGAGACATGGGTGGGGGCCTGGTGGAGGCTGCCCCTGGTGACTGGGGGGTGGGGGTGCAAGGGGACATGAGTGGGACATGGTTGGGGGCCTGCTGGCAGGTGCACCACGGTGCTGGGGGGTGGGGGTGCAAGGGGACATGTGGCTTGGCTGGGGGGCATGCCCATGGTGGATGGGCTGCCTGTGGGACATGACCAGGGGTGCAGGGTAGTCCCCTGTGGTGTGGGCTGCCTGCAGAGGTCGTGGAGGGGGTAGAGGGGAGACCTGGGAGGACCCACACTGGCAATTCACCTCTTCAACTTCCCGCACACCCACGTAATACACTGCCCCACTCGCACAGGCCCAATCGCGTGTAGGATGTCTCACGCACCCCTGTAATACACGTACCCAGGCCAATCGCGTGTAGATTTTCTCGCGCACCCCTGAAATCCACGTACCCAGGCCAATCGCGTGTAGAATTTCTCGCGCACCCCTGAAATCCACGTACCCAGCCCAATCGCGTGTAGATTTTCTCGCGCACCCCTGAAATCCACGTACCCAGGCCAATCGCATGTAGAATTTCTCGCGCACCCCTGAAATCCACGTACCCAGCCCAATCGCGTGTAGATTTTCTCGCGCACACCTGAAATCCACGTACCCAGGCCAATCGCGTGTAGAATTTCTCGCGCACCCTGAAATCCACGTACCCAGCCCAATCGCGTGTAGATTTTCTCGCGCACCCCTGTAATACACGTACCCAGGCCAATCGCGTGTAGAATTTCTCGCGCACCCCTGAAATCCACGTACCCAGGCCAATCGCGTGTAGATTTTCTCGCGCACCCCTGTACTACACGTACCCAGGCCAATCGCGTGTAGATTTTCTCGCGCACCCCTGAAATCCACGTACCCAGGCCAATCGCGTGTAGATTTTCTCGCGCACCCCTGTAATACACGTACCCAGGCCAATCGCGTGTAGAATTTCTCGCGCACCCCAGAAATCCACGTACCCAGGCCAATCGCGTGTAGATTTTCTCGCGCACCCCTGTAATACACGTACCCAGGCCTATCGCGTGTGGGGACACCCGCACACCCCTTAAATACACGCTCCCCACTCTGCGTTTGCTGCTGCCCTTTGCGCTGGATTGGGGATTTTGATGGCTTTTCCCTGCGCGAGGGGCGTTCTTGGGGGCGTAACTGACGCTGCTGCAGGGTCGCTGCGCCACTCTGCGCCACGGCTGGTTGTGGATGTTGGAATCCATGAATACGCTGTGCGCCTGAATGTGTTTCGGCGCACGCGGCTGGCGCAGACTACCGCACGCGCACACTGTGCGCCAGCCGCGTGCGCCACTTGTGCGCTGAAGTCTATGAATTACCCCCTATGTGTTTTGTCTCTCGGGTGATGCGTCCTGTAACGTTACTAACTCACAAAATGTTGAATTACCAGCAAATGCTAATGTTTCAGTGTCTAGAATTAAGAGGGATATTAATGACCCAATTGATTTTCCAGATTTTTCGGACAATGTGCATCACCGCACAGAAAATGTGGTACCGTCACATGCAGGCAGTGGAAATCAAGTGACCCCTGTTTTGTTTTGTCTTTGATTCCCCATACATCAGCCACAGCAACATTGTTCTTACCCCAATAAATGCAGCCAGATGTAGCACGATGTCTCGTTCATTTGGATTTATACAGAGTGTGAGGCACTGTTCAAGCACACACAGCTCAAATACAGTGGGTGGTAGTCAATACAACAGTATATGGAAACAACTATATAGAAGAGAACATGGTAACATGAGAAAATCGAGTAAGTGCACTCATACAAATGTAAAAGATATGAATGCAACTTGTTTTGCATCATTTGGCAAATATGTGAAATGTCTAACATGAATGCATCACAAAGTAACCCCTCCTAATTTTATGAAGCTCGCATGGTTCCCCTTGTGTTTCAGAAGCAATGGCAGCATGCTTGTGGGGACAAACACAAATTGCATTGTAACTGCCGATCTTCCAGATATTGAAGGGGGCACCTCTGCTCTGATGGCCTTATAATTGGTGTGTGGTGGACTGGCGCACATACACAACTGTCACCTTCCTGGCCAGGTGCTTGTTCCATGGCAACCTTGCAAGCTCCTGTCATGGTAGTACCGGATGTCAAGATCACAGCCATTCTCAAGCATCCAATGACCTAGCCCATGTACTTATTGCAGCAAATCAATCGCCCTTCTATGAACCTGCACCACAGAGGTAACTATGTAATGCAGAAGCCAAGTGACAAGCTGAATGAGATGCAACAGGAAAACAGATTGTTCAGCAGTGCCAACCTTTTTTTTTGCTTCATCTATCACTCCTGGGGTGCAAGCAAGAGCAAACGCCAAGTGGGTGCAAATAACAAGGTGGAAGCTCATTGAAATGGGCAACAACACAGAGAATGGGTTAAATGCTATTAGGGAGGAACTTGGGGCCATTCGACTAACCACCTTGCAGAACTGTTACATAATCGACATGTGGACTGCCACTGAAAGGGAGTTTGTGTAAAACTGGTTACTTCTTGCTGTAAATTCATATCCTACAATGATTCAGACAATGAATGGAAGCCACCTACAAGCAATACAAGCTTTGCATACTTTACGCACCACCATGAAGAAATAAGGTGGGGTGCAAAGCAATGACTGGTTCACATCGATTTTTCATGGGCACCCTCATGGATGAGGTTTAATATCCTGAAAGTGCTGATACCTATTGTTGTTTTGCTGCTTGATTTTTATTGAATTTGCCAACTGGCCAGGTGCTGCAAGAAACTGATGGTTAAAGTAGTCCCTATGATGTCACTCAATATAACAACCACTGATCTTACACCACTTGTGAAACACAAACACACCCAATTGGCCCAGAGGGAATCAAATGCCCCAGTGATTCTGAACATTATTTTATGACATATGTTGATCCTACCGGTGATGGGAATTCTTGTTTTTTTGCAATGTAGCTAAAAAGAATGTAAAGGGGATTTGGCGCAATGTGCTGAAAGTGTGGGTACCGAAAACAGGATGAAAGAGATGGGTGATGTAGTTGATAAATGAATAAGAGGGGTGAAATGTAAATATTTGTGTCGAATGTCGTGAATGTAAGAGAAAATATAGGCTTAGAGAATATTACTGAGATGTGTATCTCTGACCTTTTATTGCATTGGTTTTTGTTTCTGCTGCATCCTAGAGAGTTTGTGGACTGTGTATGTGTTATTTTCCAAATAATTAGGCCACGATTTCTCATGAATTTCTCATGAAACTTTCCCAAGAGAGACAAGCACACTATGTATTTATTTATTTAAGTATTTATTTATTCATAACATGCCGAAAGCCTGCCGGCATCAGGGCAAATACAAACACAATAGACAATGTGACACGGGACAACAAAAATGACCATTAAGGCAAAGGAAAGAACTGATTCAAGATAATATCACGATGTGGATAAAACCTATATAAAGAAACGATCCCTGAGGAAAAGATGAAGCCAGAAGTCAGTTATTCAAAGAGAACCATTTTTAACCTTTTCTAAAGACTACCAGGTGTTTTTCCTAACCACTGTCCCGAGGGTAGTATATTCCAGGCATGCACTGTTAAAGTATGAAATGAACGCACTCTACCTCTTGTTCATTTACTTCGTGGGATAGCCAGGTACCCACTTCAGAAAAGTTACCTCGGAGGGTCATAGACATTTTAAACAATCTTCATGGTACACAGATGTGTCATAATAGATACATTTGTGGGCAAGGCAGAGGGACTTGAAGCATACTCTCTCCTTAACCACCAGCCAATGGAGATTCTTCTTGGCACCAGACATGGTGTTTTCTTGGGATATCGCAGACAATACAGACTGCTTAATTCTGAAGAACTTGGAGTCTGTTTACACAGTTCTTATTCAAATTAAAAAGGGGGGCCCTGGGAGTCCCTCTGCCAGACATTAGCCCTGGTTATGAGATCATTACCGAGATTATTTATCTCACTGTCTTTCACAGATGAGAAATGTCCAAAACAAATCAGTCTTTGTCCTAACCTTGGGCTGTCCAGCACCGAAATGCTAGGCAATTCACCTCTGAACAAAAGTACAATCTTCAACCCTAGACACGTGTTTCTGTCTGGATGGACCTTATCAGTAGGGTGGAGCTCTGCCTCTCTAAGAATAGTGAGCAAGGATTCCACGTCTGGATTCCCTGGTAACTAGCTAGCTAGACCCAAAGTTACTTACATTTTGCAAATGAACAAGGGGGGGTACTGGGAGTCCCTCTCTCAGACATTAGTCCTGGTTACAAGATCCTTACCCAGATTCTTTAGCTCCCTATCTTTCACAACAGAGAAATATCCAAAACATACAAGTCTTCCTCCTACCCTTGGGTAGTCCAGCACCAAATTGCTTGGCAATTCTCCTCTGAACAAGAGTCCCAACAGCAACTCCAGACACATGTTTCGGTCTGGTTGGACCTCATCGGTAGGCTGGAGCTGGGCCTCTCTAAGAATAGTAAACAAGGGGTCCACGTCTGGATTCCCCTCATAACTTAGGGTGAGAGCCAAAGTTATTTAAATTATGCAAATTAACAAGGGGGGTCCTGGGAGTCCCTGTGCCAGACATTAGTCCTGGTTATGAGATCCTTACCCAGATTCTTTAGCTCACTATCTTTCACAGAGGAGAAATATTCAAAACACGGTTCTTATTAGCTCCAATAAGAAACATGTTACAGTAATCCAAGCGAAGAATGGTAACTGCTCTGATTCAGGTCTTACAGTTTTTGGATGATAAGAAAGGTTTAATGTGCTGTAACACTCTAATGTGATACTGAGGGCTGCGCACAATTCCATCCATGTGTGCTTCTGCATCGAGTGACGCTTCCAAGTGGACACCTAAAGTTTTCACATTATTTACAACATTTATACAGTTCCCTTCAATTGCCATGCTGGCATACTCAAGAGCGAGTTTAGCTCTCACCTGTGTAGAGCTGAAGATCATCAGCTCAGTTTTCCGCTGTTCAATCACATCCAATGTTTTGACATCCAGACTTTTACTAGCCCATATATGTGTTTCAGCCTGATGGAATATTTGCTGTAATCCTCACTCAATTCCATAAGGAGCTAAGTGTCATTCGATGTAGTTGGTAAAGTGAATTACCATAGTAGACAGCAGGTCACAGAGAGGTTTGATGTATACATTCAGCAATGCAGGGGTCAAACATACTCCCTAGGGGATGCTGCAATCTATTAGTTATGGTTCTGAGCTAGCTTACCCCAACATGCTTTGGACAACCTGTTTTTCACGACAGAGCAGATCCAATCTGAGGCATCGGCTGAGCAGTTTGCCAAGGGAGCCAGCATTTTCAGAAGGTATGCATGGTCAAGCAAATCGAAGGTGGCCAACAGATCCAATAAAATCAACAGCCCTGAACCATGTTTCTCTAGCACATCCAGCATATTAGTCTGGAGATCTAAGAGGGCCCTTTTACAGTCCCATGGTTGCTCCTGAATCCTGATTGATTTGGGTGGAAAATACCTGTTTTTGAAGTTGGGACGTAGCTATTGCATCCACAGTTTTCAACAAGTCATGGTTAGTAATGGGGCATAAATCACCTGGATCCATAGTGCATAGGCATGTTTTCTTCACCAATGGTGTGACCAGAACCTGCTTGATAGGATCAGGTACTGAGATCCATCTGAACGATGCATTTACAAAATTCACCAGGAATGGAACAAAGAACTTAAAATTAGCCCAAATAAGTTTTGAGGGAACAATATCGCCCATACATGAAGAAGGATGCATATTTTTTCAGGAATGTTTCCATTTCAATTTCCGTGATTGGATTGAATTTGAAATGAGTACTTTAAATATGTTCTGGCACCTGAGGTTTAGACAGAGTCTCAGTGCTGGCATTTGACACGTGCAGCATCAATTTTATCCCTGAAGGCTGATTGTATCTTCCTACAGTCTTCATCAGATGTAGTGGCAGACCGGGTCTGAGATTTAGGCTTCTCAAGATTCCTACACATCTCAAAGAGTTTTGAAATCATGGTTTGTGTCCTTGGCATATGCAGACAGGTATGCAATAGTAGCAATGACATGTTTTAATGTGCAAGAGCAGTGGGTTTTTGGAATAGCTTGGGATGCCAAGATGTCTGGTCACATGGGAGGGAATATCACTGTATCTAGTTGCTGCTATGGGGGAGGAGGAGGCAGGTCACACTCTCCTCACTCACAGCATGTTACATTATGTGTGATTGGATGCACATAGAATGTTACATATTGTTTACAGCAGTCAATTTCTGTGGTAATTAGTCTGTATACGCAGGAGTCAAAAGGATGGTTAGAATGTGCTTACACTTAGTGTCTAGAATGTGTCGAAATGTATTCTAATTTTGTGGTTTTCGGCCTTTAAATACTACAGCCTGATGTGGTTGGGTTGAGTTTTCAGTTTTCCTGTCTCGCGAGACTGGCTGACCCCCCTGCAGTTAATTAGCATTTGCAGTAAAACTGTGTTTTCTTGCAATTTGTGCCTATCCTTATTGTTTCCTGAAAATTACTAAGGGCCAATTCATACAATTATTGCATGATTCAAAGTGACTTTGCACTGCTGACACAAACCCTGATTCATGGAACTGTGCAAAGTGTATTTTTGCAGTGCAAAGTCCGAGCATAGTCATTTCTTTGTAGTACAAAATGACTTTGCACAGACTTTGCAGTGTGAAAATAAACTTTGCACAGTTCCATGAATCAGGGTTTCGGTTGGCAGTACAAAGTGACTTTTCATCAGAGTAAAGTCACTTTGAACCGTGCAAAAAATTCCATGAATCGGGGACCTCAATGTTTATAGGAGGCAGGGAAGAGCCCAATGGAGTGAGAGGGGTTAAATTAAATAACACAGATTTATCAGGCTCATTGCTGGGCAAATAGGTTGATGGAAGTGCAATATGTGTTTGTGCTGCAAAAGGTGGCTGCAAATTTGGTAGGGAATGTAGGACAGAAGTAGTCAAGTAGTGGGGAGAGATGGTGGACAGATGGAGTGTAGAGGAGGAGCCAAGTGCCTCTACCGAAATCCAGCCCCCATTTTGCCTATATGTTGGCAACCGGAAATTGCGACATGCGCAAAGCCAATAATTTTACCTATACCATGAAAAGTCCTTGAAACAATGTGTCCATTGAGAAAACCCTATATGATGTACCCGCGAAGAAATGACAATCTTCTGAAGGAAGTTCCGGAAAAAGTGTGAAGATGAGTGAAAGAGAAGGCTGGTGACATCACATGAAGCAGAAATTAATCTGATGTTAAAGTAAAGAAATGAGCAACATTTCACATGCAAAATGAAGATTGACCATGCAGAGAGCACAGTAGAAAATGCAAAGCCATTTTATAATCGTACAGATGCAGTAACACAAATAGACTAACAGGCCGATTCATGGAATAATTAGCGCGAGGCAAGTGGCCATAAACGTGCGATTCGCAGTGGAATAGCGAAAATGGCAGTGCAAGTGCGAAAATCGCATGAAAAGCAGCGCACATCGATTCATGGAAGGCCGTGCGCGAGAAAACCATCGGATGTGCGCTAAAAAAGTGCGCGACGCACGTTGGCGCACAGGCCATCTAACGGAGTGCGCCAGGTCACAGCGAAAATCGCACAGGCCACAGCGAAAATCGCACATAGCGCGGCGCACACAACAAAAGTAGGCGGAACACGGGCGTAACACTCGGAATGGGGAACAACTTGCCAAAATGTGGGCATCACGGGGGAAGTACAGGGTGCAAGTGCGCGGAACGCCCACACGCTCGCCTACAACACGTATTCATGGAATCGAATAGGGCAAAAAAGCGCACGGTCAAACCAGCGCACAGGCACAATCACGACGGCCACAAGAAAGCAGGTGGTAGCGTCTCAGCGCCTGTAATAAATGTGCGCCAAAAGGTGCGCCAACAAATAGCACCTATATACAGCCATGATGAATGTCCTATACTGTGGCCCTCCAGGACAAATGACGTGCAAAGGGGTACCCACAAACACGGACACCCGCTGACTGAAAAATAACGTGTGCGTGTATTCCGGGGTGCGCGGGAACTTTCACACGCGATTTGGCTGGGTATGTGGATCTCAGGGGTGCGTGGGAAGTCCCACACGCGATTTGGCTGGGTACGTGGATCTCAGGGGTGCGCGGGAAGTCCCACACGCGATTTGGCAGGGTACGTGGATTTCAGGGTTGCGCAGGAAGTTCCACACGCGATTTGGCCGGGTACGTGCGCGGGAATTTACACACGAGACTTGGCTGGGTACGTGGATCTCAGGGGTGCGCGGGAAGTCTCACACGCGATTTGGCAGGGGACGTGGATTTCAGGGGTGCGCGGGAAGTTCCACACGTGATTTGGCCGGGTACGTGCGTGGGAATTTAAATACGCGACTTGGCTGGGTACGTGGATCTCAGGGGTGCGCGGGAAGTCTCACATGCGATTTGGCAGGGTACGTGGATATCAGGGGTGTGCAGGAAGTCTCACACACGATTTGGCAGGGTACGTGGAATTCAGGGTGCGCGGGAAGTTCCACACGCGATTTGGCCGGTTACGTGCGCGGGAATTTACACACGCAATTTGGCTGGGTACGTGTATTACAGGGGTTGGCTGTGTGCTCCGAGGTATTACCTGTACACCCTCCACGGCCCCTGCAGGCAGCCAACACCGCAGGGGACTACCCTGCACACGTGCTCATGTCACCCAGCACCCCCACCCCCCAGCATCCAGGGGCAGCCTCCACCAGGCCCCCACCCATGTCTCCCACCACCCCCACCCCCAGCCACCATGGGCATCCCCCACCAGGCCCCCACTCATGTCTCCCACCACCCCCACCCCCCAGCAGTGCAGGGGCAGCACCACCAGGCCCCCATTCATGTCCAACTCATGTCTCCCACCAGCCCCACCCACCCAGCATCCAGGGGCACCCTCCTCCAGGCCCCCACTCATGTCTCCCACCACCCCCACCCCCCAGCCACCATGGGCATCCCCCACCAGGCCCCCACTCATGTCTCCCACCACCCCCAACCCCCAGCAGTGCAGGGGCAGCCTCCACCAGGCCCCCACGTATGGCCCCTATCACCCCCACCCCCCAGCCACCATGGGCATCCCCCACCAGGCCCCCACTCATGTCTCCCACCACCCCCACCCCCCAGCAGTGCAGGGGCAGCACCACCAGGCCCCCACTCATGTCCAACTCATGTCTCCCACCACCCCCACCCCCCAGCATCCAGGGGCACCCTCCACCAGGCCCCCACTCATGTCTCCCACCACCCCCACCCCCCAGCCACCATGGGCATCCCCCACCAGGCCCCCACTCATGTCTCCCACCACCCCCACCCCCCCAGCCACCATGGGCAGCCCCCACCAGGCCCCCACTCATGTCTCCCACCACCCCCACCCCCCAGCATCCAGGGGCACCCTCCACCAGGCCCCCACTCATGTCTCCCACCACCCCCACCCCCCAGCCACCATGGGCATCCCCCACCAGGCCACCACCCATGTCTCCCACCACCCCCACCCCCCAGCCACCATGGGCAGCCCCCACCAGGCCCCCACTCATGTCTCCCACCACCCCCACCCCCCAACAGTGCAGGGGCAGCACCACCAGGCCCCCACTCATGTCCAACTCATGTCTCCCACCACCCCCACCCCCCCAGCCACCATGGGCATCCCCCACCAGGCCCCCACTCATGTCTCCCACCACCCTCACCCCCCAGCAGTGCAGGGGCAGCACCAGCAGGCCCCCACCCATGTCTCCCACCACCCCCACCCCCCAGCCACCATGGGCCGCCCCCACCAGGCCCCCACTCATGTCTCCCACCACCCCCACCCCCCAGCCACCATGGGCATCCCCCACCAGGCCACCACCCATGTCTCCCACCACCCCCACCCCCCCAGCCACCATGGGCAGCCCCCACCAGGCCCCCACTCATGTCTCCCACCACCCCCACCCCCCCAGCCACCATGGGCATCCCCCACCAGGCCCCCACTCATGTCTCCCACCCACCCCCACCCCCTCAGCCACCATGGGCAGCCCCCACCAGGCCCCCACTCATGTCTCCCACCACCCCCACCCCCCAGCATCCAGGGGCACCCTCCACGTCTCCCACAACCCCCACCCCCCAGCCACCATGGGCATCCCCCACCAGGCCACCACCCATGTCTCCCACCACCCCCACCCCCTTAGCCACCATGGGCAGCCCCCACCAGGCCCCCACTCATGTCTCCCACCACCCCCACCCCCCAGCAGTGCAGGGGCAGCACCACCAGGCCCCCACTCATGTCCAACTCATGTCCCCCACCACCCCCACCCCCCCAGCCACCATTGGCATCCCACACCAGGCCGCCACTCATGTCTCCCACCACCCCCACCCCCCAGCAGTGCAGGGGCAGCACCACCAGGCCCCCACCCATGTCTCCCACCACCCCCACCCCCCCAGCCACCATGGGCATCCCCCACCAGGCCCCCACTCATGTCTCCCACCCACCCCCACCCCCCAGCCACCATGGGCAGCCCCCACCAGGCCCCCACTCATGTCTCCCACCCACCCCACCCCCCAGCCACCGTGGGCAGCCCCCACCAGGCCCCCACTCATGTCTCCCACCCACCCCCACCCCCCAGCATCCAGGAGCACCCTCCACCAGGCCCCCACTCATGTCTACCACCACCCCCACCCCCCAGCCACCATGGGCATCCCCCACCAGGCCCCCACTCATGACTCCCACCACCCCCACCCCCCAGCCACCATGGGCAGCCCCCACCAGGCCCCCACTCATGTCTCCCACCACCCCCACCCCCCAGCATCCAGGGGAACCCTCCACCAGGCCCCCACTCATGTCTCCCACCACCCCCACCCCCCTGCCACCATGGGCAGCCCCCACCAGGCCCCCAATCATGTCTCCCACCACCCCCACCCACCCGGCAGTGCAGGGGCAGCACCACCAGGCCCCCACTCATGTCCAACTCATGTCTCCCACCACCCCCACCCCCCAGCCACCATGGGCATCCCCCACCAGGCCCCCACTCATGTCTGCCACCACCCCCACCCCCCAGCCACCATGGGCATCCCCCACCAGGCCCCCACTCATGTCTCCCACCACCCCCATGCCCCCAGCCACCATGGGCAGCCCCCACCAGTCCCCCACTCATGTCTCCCACCACCCCCACCCCCCAGCAGTGCAGGGGCAGCAACCCCAGGCCCCCACTCATGTCCAACTCATGTCTCCCACCACCCCCACCCCCCCAGCCACCATGGGCATCCCCCACCAGGCCCCCACTCATGTCTCCCACCCACCCCCACCGCCCAGCCACCATGGGCAGCCCCCACCAGGCCCCCACTCATGTCTCCCACCCACCCCCACCCCCAGCCACCATGGGCAGCCCCCACCAGGCCCCCACTCATGTCTCCCACCCACCCCCACCCCCCAGCATCCAGGGACACCCTCCACCAGGCCCCCACTCATGTCTCCCACCACCCCCACCCCCCAGCCACCATGGGCATCCCCCACCAGGCCCCCACTCATGTCTCCCACAACCCCTACCCCGCCGCAGTGCAGGGGCAGCCTCCACCAGGCCCCCACCTATGGCCCCTATCACCCCCACCCCCCAGCCACCATGGGCATCCCCCACCAGGCCCCCACTCATGTCTCCCACCACCCCCACCCCCAGCAGGGCAGGGGCAGCAGCACCAGGCCCCCACTCATGTCCAACTCATGTCTCCCACCACCCCCACCCCCGCAGCCACCTTGGGCATCCACCACCAGGCCCCCACTCATGTCGACCACCCACCCCCACCCCCCAGCCACCATGGGCAGCCCCCACCAGGCCCCCACTCATGTCTCCCACCCTCCCCCACCCCCCAGCATCCAGGGGCACCCTCCACCAGGCCCCCACTCATGTCTCCCACCACCCCCACCCCCAGCCACCATGGGCATCCCCCACCAGACCACCACCCATGTCTCCCACCACCCTCACCCCCCAGCCACCATGGGCATCCCCCACCAGGCCCCCACTCATGTCTCCCACCACCCCCACCCCCCAGCAGTGCAGGGGCAGCACCACCAGGCCCCCACCCATGTCTACCACCACCCCCACCCCCCAGCCACCATGGGCATCCCCCACCAGGCCCCCACTCATGTCTCCCACCACCCCCACCCCCAGCAGTGCAGGGGCAGCACCACCAGGCCCCCACCAATGTCTACCACCACCCCCACCCACCAGCCACCATGGGCATCCCCCACCAGGCCCCCACTCATGTCTCCCACCCACCCCCACCCCCCAGCCACCATGGGCAGCCCCCACTAGGCCCCACTCATGTCTCCCACCACCCCCACCCCCCAGCATCCAGGGGCACCCTCCACCAGGCCCCCACTCATGTCCCCCTGCACCCAGGTCCTCACAATCCCCAATCATGTGCGTTATGGTCAGCCTCCACAGCCAAAAGGCCCTACCAAGTAACCCATTCACCCACATGGAAATGGAAATTACATGTTACACCCCCAATGTTCATAAAGCAAATGAACCCATGTCCGTCACACACATAGCAAATGAATGGGAAAACACCCAACATGACATGCATGAAACCAATGAGATGATACCACACAGTGAAGTATGAAAACAAAATTGTATTAAAAAAAATTGAATGCAAATGAAATGAAACAAACTACAATGACAATGAAAAAAAGATAAGCTGCATGTCCATCCAAAAAAATCAAAACTACAAATCCAAATCCAAAAAAATGTTGTTCAAAGTCACATTAAAAATAAAATCAATCCGAGAGAGAAAAATAAATGCAAAGACCATTGCTCCATGGAGAATAAATCAAAAATAAAAAAATAAAACAATCCAATGAAGAACTATGTACAAAACATCCAAGGGTCCATAAGCACAACTGAACAAAGGAAACCTACATAATACCCTAACTAAAATCCAACTATATACAAAAAGTGGAGCAGTGTCCGTCGACTCCAAATCATAAGAAGAAACAAAGGAAACCTAAAACTAAAGAACTATATACAAAGGCGGCGGGCAAGTCCAGCGGCTCACTCCATGGTGTTCCGGGCCAGGGCATCATCAGACTCCTCGTCTATGTCCCGGAGGTGGTCCTGTTCCATGGCCCCGAGGGTCCGCAGGGACGGCGCCATCTGCTCCTCCAACCCCCTGCGGATTGCCTCGAGGCACTCGACCCGCCTCAGGGCCCTCCGCATGGAGTTCTCCGTCCTGACCATCGTGAGCCGCGCCTCTTCCGCCCGCCGCCGCTCTGCACCTATCTGCTGGCCCAACCGCAGCCACGCGGAAGACACTTCCTGCCCTGGGTCCTCCTGCCCTCCGGCCGATGCCTGCCCCTCCGATGTTGATGGCCCAGAGCCATCATGCCTCCCACGTTGACTCTGCTGCTGCCTCCAATGCAACTGCCTCTGCCAGCACGACGGCATCCAGGCTGATGGAATCCACCGACGCCGTCGTGCACGTGCCCTGCCTGATGATGCCGGCACATCCTCCATCTGCTGGGGTACAATTGCTGTGGTGTCCACCCCTGCTGGACCTCCGACTCCCGACTGTGGCAGGGATGGGATCCCCAATGAGCTGGCTGCATTGGTCAGGGCAGGTCCACAGGGGGCCCTGGTGGCATCTTGGCCGGAAGACGGCAAGGAGAACGACCGGCGTATAGCCTCCACAGAGGAGGAGAGGGCCGCCAGATTGGCCGACACATGCAGGAAACCCCTGAACATGGAAGATCCCAATTGGGCCACGTCGGCACGGTGCTCTTCATGATGATGTGCGTGCTCCTCCCGGGAAGCACGCACGTCATCACGAATTGCGCCCGCGTGCATCACGACCCCAATCAGGACCTTCTCCATACGGACACGGGTCCCCTCGTCAGCAGGTGGAGGGGAGTCAGGTGACATGGACATCCCCTCTACCTGCGGACGGGCCTGGGACGGGGCATCCCTGCTGGTGCATGGTGTTGCACTCACAGGGTCAGGGACAGCGACAAGCACAGGCCCCTCCACGGTGACCTGTGCTGCCTCCTGCCCCTGCCCCTGGACTGCACCACTTGCACCAGCAGGGATGCCCCCACCAGGCCCCATGTGTGCCTCAGTGGCGGCCTCCTCCTCCTCTGTGGAAACCACCAAGCTGGATGGCTCCTCACCGTCTTCCGCCGTAGCAGGCCCCTGTGGGGGCTCACCCACCCCTTCCGCTGCAGCCGTGGGGGCATCCCCGCTGCCTTGCTCCACAGCGCCGTCTCCGCCCTCTTCTTCACTAGCCGCTGCGTAGAGGGAGACATAGAACACAAGCATCAGGGTACTGTTCAATGGTCCCCTAGACAGGAAGCAAGAAGCAGATGAGTACCACTGTCAAAGCACACTTCCATCATGTCCCTCCACAACACATGGGTTAGTCCAAGCAAAACACACACAGTAACAGACATGGTGCATGCCATGGACATTTCCATACATGTCCAATGGACACTTGAAACATACAATGATATGGAACTCACATGCATCAAGGGTCATGCCTATCACATGCACTCACTTCACCTCAGTCACATCCATCTGGCCTCATACACCCCAGACACAGCGGATACAAGGGTAACTAGGCTGCATCAGTGAATCTGTGCATTGTCACACACATGTGTCATGCATCCATGGCATTCACAAGTCACAGTCACGCAGGTCAGGCACACAGACATGGCTACCATATATGTACCTGGCATCAGCACCCATCCCTCACCCCCACCCATGTCCAGGAACAGAAACTGGCATGCTTCCATGTGTAAAATCTGCATAGGGCTCCCCATTTTGCATTTAAACACATGCAACAACCATGTGGTTCACACATCACTGCTCGCACATGCATTACCATGATGTCCCTGCACACATACATGCATACATGGCCTATGTCACACATACAGGCAAGTATCAGACAACCACCACACCGCAACATGCCCTGTCTCACACAGAAATGCTTGGACACTTACCGCTCAACTCCAGACGGGTCTCCCTCTCAAGGATCTGGGCGTGGAGCGCTGGGCGTACGCCTTCCAGGACCCTCATCTGGATGGAACTCATGCGGCCCTGGCCCCCCTCCACAAGGCGCCGGGCCTGCACGAGGGTCCTGGACCTCAAGTCCTCCCAGCGCTTCTTGATCTTCTGGACGGCGCGGGTTGCCACCCCCTCCCCGTTGATGGCAACCACACAGTCGGCCCAGATCCTCTCCCGTCCTTCCTTGCTGGTGCGGGACGATCCAAAGAGGGCATCATACTGCCCCAGGACATGCTCCACCAGGACACCAACTTTGGTGGCAGTGAAGCTGGTGCCCCTCTGCCCCTCTGGCCTGGGGTTGCCACTGGTGCCAGATGTGGAAGTGCCTGACATGGCAACCCCAGAGGCAGGAGTGGGTGGGCAACTGGGTCCTGGGGCTGGGCTGTGGAGCGATGTTATCCCAGTCGGGAGTCTTCTGTTCCAGCAGGGGTGGACACAGCAAATGGACCCCTGCAGATGGCTGATGCGCAGGCTCCAAATGGCAGGGCACGGTGGCAGCAGGCAGGCAGGCAGGCAGCAGCAGAAGATGGCACGTGGGAGGCTGATCGGGGCACTGGGGGGCAGTAATTCGGCCTTCTGGGCAGGAGCATGGTCTTCCATGTGTTTTCGCGTGGCCAGTGATGACTGAGCACACGTGGAAAGAGTGCACATCAGAGTGTCATCGCGTGTAATTGGACAAAAGTGCGCGTACATGCGATTGGCCTATGTACGTGTATATCAGGGGTGCACGGGCACTTACACACGCGAGTACATCAGCGCACGTGTATACCGGGGTGCGCGGGAATTTCCACACGCTATTGGCCTGGGTACTGGATTTCAGGGGTGCGCGGGAAGTTTCACACGCGAGTACATCAGCGCACGTGTATACCGGGGTGCGCGGGAATTTCCACACGCTATTGGCCTGGGTACTGGATTTCAGTGGTGCGCGGGAAGTTTCACACTTGAGTACATCAGCGCACGTGTATACCGGGTTGCGCGGGAATTTCCACACGCTATTGGCCTGGGTACTGGATTTCAGGGGTGCGCGGGAAGTTTCACACGCTCGCCTACAACACGCGCAAAGAAACACGTACGCCAATAGGAAGCAGGCATACGTCGACCCGCGACGCATAAATTTGTGCGCAAAAAAAAATAACAAGCTCAGACGCCAGGATGAATATACCATTCCTAGCAGCAGTGGCCGTGGGCTACCAAAGGAGGAGGAGGAGGAGGATAGTCAGGGCCAGAATATTCACACCCAGAACCAGCCTTTTCGGGATGCCTGATGACCAGGTGTATGGGAGGTACAGGTTTCCACCACACATAATACTGGACCTGGTGAGTGAGTGGGAGGATGACCTCACATCACCCACCCTGTGCTCCCAAGCACTCAGCCCCCTGGAGAAGGTCCTCAATGTACTGCACTTCTTAGCCACTGGATCATTTCAGCGGACAAGTGCCATAGTGGGTGGGGTGTCACCGGCCACGCAGTCACGCTGCCTACACCAGGTCTTGAACATCATCACTGCACGCCCATCAGCCCGCAGGCACATATTCCTGCCCAGAACACCTGCAGAAAGGCATGCTGCCGCCCTGGATTTTTACGGTTTGGCATGATTCCCCAAAGTGGGGGCTTGGTGGGGGCTGCCCATGGTGGCTGGGGGGTGGGGGTGGTGGGAGACATGGGTGGTGGCCTGGTGCGGGATGCCCCTGCACTGCTGGGGGGGTGGGGGTGGTGGGAGACATGAGTGGTGGCCTGGTGGAGGCTGCCCATGGTGGCTGGGGGGTGGGGGTGGTGGGAGACATGGGTGGGGGCCTGGTGGGGGCTGCCCATGGTGGCTGGGGGGTGGGGGTGGTGGGAGACATGGGTGGTGGCCTGGTGGGGGATGCCCCTGCACTGCTGGGGGGGGTGGGGGTGGTGGGAGACATGAGTGGGGGCCTGGTGGAGGCTGCCCATGGTGGCTGGGGGTGGGGGTGGTGGTCGACATGGGTGGGGGCCTGGTGGGGGATGCCCATGGTGGCTGGGGGGGGGGGGTGATGGGAGACATGGGTGGTGGCCTGGTGGGGGATGCCCCTGCACTGCTGGGGGGGTGGGGGTGGTGGGAGACATGAGTGGGGGCCTGGTGGAGGCTGCCCATGGTGGCTGTGGGGTGGGGGTGGTGGGAGACATGGGTGGGGGCCTGGTGGGGGCTGCCCATGGTGGCTGGGGGGTGGGGGTGGTGGGAGCCTGGTCGGGGATCCCATGGTGGCTGGAGGGTGGGGGTGGTGGGAGACATGGTTGGGGGCCTGGTGGGGGCTGCCCATGGTGGCTGGGGGGTGGGGGTGGTGGGAGACATGGGTGGTGGCCTGGTGGGGGATGCCCCTGCACTGCTGGGGGGTGGGGGTGGTGGGAGACATGAGTGGGGGCCTGGTGGAGGCTGCCCATGGTGGCTGGGGGGTGGGGGTGGTGGGAGACATGGGTGGGGGCCTGGTGGGGGATGCCCATGGTGGCTGGGGGGTGGGGGTGGTGGGAGACATGGGTGGGGGCCGGGTGGGGGCTGCCCATGGTGGCTGGGGGGTGGGGTGGTTGGAGACATGTGTGGGGGCCTGGTGGGGGATGCCCCTGCACTGCTGGGGGGGTGGGGGTGGTGGGAGACATGAGTGGGTTCCTGGTGGAGGCTGCCCATGGTGGCTGGGGGGTGGGGGTGGTGGGAGACATGGGTGGGGGCCTGGTGGGGGATGCCCATGGTGGCTGGGGGGTGGGGGTGGTGGGAGACATGAGTGGGGGCCTGGTGGAGGCTGCCCATGGTGGCTGGGGGGTGGGGGTGGTGGGAGACATGGGTGGGGGCCTGGTAGAGACTGCCCCAGGACTGCTGGGGTGTTGGGGGTGGTGGGAGACATGAGTGGGGGCCTGGTGGGGGCTGCCCATGGTGGCTGGGGGGGTGGGGGTGGTGGAGACATGAGTGGGGGCCTGGTGGGGGATGCCCATGGTGGCTGGGGGGGTGGGGGTGGTGGGAGACATGAGTTGGATATGAGTGGGGGCCTGGTGGTGCTGCCCCTGCACTGCTGGGGGGTGGGGGTGGTGGGAGACATGAGTGGGGGCCTGGTGGAGGCTGCCCACGGTGGCTGGGGGGTGGGGGTGGTGGGAGACATGGGTGGGGGCCTGGTGGAGGCTGCCCCTGCACTGCTGGGGGGGTTGGGGTGGTGGGAGACATGGGTGGGGGCCTGGTGGGGGATGCCCCTGCACTGCTGGGGGTGTGGGGGTGGTGGGAGACATGAGTGGGGGCCTGGTGGAGGCTGCCCATGGTGGCTGGGGGGTGGGGGTGGTGGTAGACATGGGTGGGGGCCTGGTGGGGGATGCCCATGGTGGCTGGGGGGTGGGGGTGGTGGGAGACATGGGTGGGGGCCTGGTGGGGGCTGCCCATGGTGGCTGGGGGGTGGGGGTGGTGGGAGACATGGGTGGTGGCCTGGTGGGGGATGCCCCCTGCACTGCTGGAGGGGTGGGGGTGGTGGGAGACATGAGTGGGGGCCTGGTGGAGGCTGCCCATGTTTGCTGGGGGTGGGGGTGGTGGGAGACATGGGTGGGGGCCTGGTGGGGGATGCCCATGGTGGCTGGGGGGTGGGGGTGGTGGGAGACATGAGTGGGGGCCTGGTGGAGGCTGCCCATGGTGGCTGGGGGGTGGGGGTGGTGTGAGACATGGGTGGGGCCTGTTGGAGGCTGCCCCTGCACTGCTGGGGGGGTGGGGGTGGTGGGAGACATGAGTGGACCCCTGCAGATGGCTGATGTGCAGGCACCAAATGGCAGGGCACGGTGGCAGCAGGCAGGCAGGCAGGCAGCAGCAGCAGATGGCACGTGGGAGGCTGATCGGGGCAGTGGGGGGCAGTAATTCGGCCTTCTGGGCAGGAGCATGGTCTTCCATGTGTTTTCGCGTGGCCAGCTTGATACAGAGTGATTTGGCACGTGAAAATCCTGCACGTCAGCGTGAAATTCGAGGAAAGGCCCTTAGCGCGTAAGCGCGTCAGCACACTGCTGGGGGGGTTGGGGTGGTGGGAGACATGGGTGGGGGCCTGGTGGGGGATGCCCCTGCACTGCTGGGGGTGTGGGGGTGGTGGGAGACATGAGTGGGGGCCTGGTGGAGGCTGCCCATGGTGGCTGGGGGGTGGGGGTGGTGGTAGACATGGGTGGGGGCCTGGTGGGGGATGCCCATGGTGGCTGGGGGGTGGGGGTGGTGGGAGACATGGGTGGGGGCCTGGTGGGGGCTGCCCATGGTGGCTGGGGGGTGGGGGTGGTGGGAGACATGGGTGGTGGCCTGGTGGGGGATGCCCCTGCACTGCTGGAGGGGTGGGGGTGGTGGGAGACATGAGTGGGGGCCTGGTGGAGGCTGCCCATGTTTGCTGGGGGTGGGGGTGGTGGGAGACATGGGCGGGGGCCTGGTGGGGGATGCCCATGGTGGCTGGGGGGTGGGGGTGGTGGGAGACATGAGTGGGGGCCTGGTGGAGGCTGCCCATGGTGGCTGGGGGGTGGGGGTGGTGTGAGACATGGGTGGGGCCTGGTGGAGGCTGCCCCTGCACTGCTGGGGGGGTTGGGGTGGTGGGAGACATGAGTGGGGGCCTGGTGGTGGCTGCCCATGGTGGCTGGGGGGTGGGGGGAGACATGGGTGGGGGCCTGGTGGAGGCTGCCCCACATTGCTGGGGAGGTGGGGGTGGTGGGAGACATGAGCAGGTGTGCAGGGTAGTCCCCTGTTTTGTGGGCTGCCTGCAGGGGCCGTGGAGGGTGTACAGGGTACACCTGTGAGGACCCACCCAGCCTAATCACGTGTGATTATTCCCGTGCACCCCTGTAATACACGTACCCAGCCAAATCGCGTGTGATAATTCCCGCGCACCCCTGTAATACACGTACCCAGCCAAATCGCGTGTGATTATTCCCGGGCACCTCTGTAATCCACGTACCCTGGCTAATCGCGTGTAAAACTTCACGCATACCCCTGTCATACACGTACCCAGCCAAATCGCGTGTGAAAATTCCCGCGTACCCCTGTAATACACGTACCCTGGCTAATCGCGTGTTTAACTTCACACGTACCCCTGTCATACACGTACCCTGGCTAATCGCATGTAAAACTTCCCGCGTACCCCTGATATGCACGTTACCCTCTTTGCGTTCCTTGTTTGGCAGCCCTATCAACTGGGTCCTGGGGCTGGGCTGTGGAGCGATGTTATCCCAGTCGGGAGTCTTCTGTTCCAGCAGGGGTGGACACAGCAACTGGACCCCTGCAGATGGCTGATGTGCAGGCACCAAATGGCAGGGCACGGTGGCAGCAGGCAGGCAGGCAGGCAGCAGCAGCAGATGGCACGTGGGAGGCTGATCGGGGCACTGGGGGGCAGTAATTCGGCCTTCTGGGCAGGAGCATGGTCTTCCATGTGTTTTCGCGTGGCCAGCTTGATACAGAGTGATTTGGCACGTGAAAATCCTGCACGTCAGCGTGAAATTCGAGGAAAGGCCCTTAGCGCGTAAGCGCGTCAGCACACATACGCAATTCTATTGGACCAAAGGCCCTCAGCGCGTAAGCACGTCTGTGACGTGACCCGCACGGGTGTTTCCCTCATAGCACGTGATGACGGAGCACACGTGGAAAGAGTGCACATCAGAGTGTCATCGCGTGTAATTGGACAAAAGTGCGCGTACATGCGATTGGCCTATGTACGTGTATATCAGGGGTGCACGGGCACTTACACACGCGAGTACATCAGCGCACGTGTATACCGGGGTGCGCGGGAATTTCCACACGCTATTGGCCTGGGTACTGGATTTCAGGGGTGCGCGGGAAGTTTCACACGCGAGTACATCAGCGCACGTGTATACCGGGGTGCGCGGGAATTTCCACACGCTATTGGCCTGGGTACTGGATTTCAGTGGTGCGCGGGAAGTTTCACACGCGAGTACATCAGCGCACGTGTATACCGGGTTGCGCGGGAATTTCCACACGCTATTGGCCTGGGTACTGGATTTCAGGGGTGCGCGGGAAGTTTCACACGCTCGCCTACAACACGCGCAAAGAAACACGTACGCCAATAGGAAGCAGGCATACGTCGACCCGCGACGCATAAATTTGTGTGCAAAAAAAAATAACAAGCTCAGACGCCAGGATGAATATACCGTTCCTAGCAGCAGTGGCCGTGGGCTACCAAAGGAGGAGGAGGAGGATAGTCAGGGCCAGAATATTCACACCCAGAACCAGCCTTTTCGGGATGCCTGATGACCAGGTGTATGGGAGGTACAGGTTTCCACCACACATAATACTGGACCTGGTGAGTGAGTGGGAGGATGACCTCACATCACCCACCCTGTGCTCCCAAGCACTCAGCCCCCTGGAGAAGGTCCTCAATGTACTGCACTTCTTAGCCACTGGATCATTTCAGCGGACAAGTGCCATAGTGGGTGGGGTGTCACAGGCCACGCAGTCACGCTGCCTACACCAGGTCTTGAACATCATCACTGCACGCCCATCAGCCCGCAGGCACATATACCTGCCCAGAACACCTGCAGAAAGGCATGCTGCCGCCCTGGATTTTTACGGTTTGGCATGATTCCCCAAAGTGGGGGCTTGGTGGGGGCTGCCCATGGTGGCTGGGGGGTGGGGGTGGTGGGAGACATGGGTGGTGGCCTGGTGGGGGATGCCCCTGCACTGCTGGGGGGGTGGTGGTGGTGGGAGACATGAGTGGGGGCCTGGTGGAGGCTGCCCATGGTGGCTGGGGGGTGGGGGTGGTGGGAGACATGGGTGGGGGCCTGGTGGGGGCTGCCCATGGTGGCTGGGGGGTGGGGGTGGTGGGAGACATGGGTTGTGGCCTGGTGGGGGATGCCCCTGCACTGCTGGGGGGGTGGGGGTGGTGGGAGACATGAGTGGGGGCCTGGTGGAGGCTGCCCATGGTGGCTGGGGGTGGGGGTGGTGGTCGACATGGGTGGGGGCCTGGTGGGGGATGCCCATGGTGGCTGGGGGGTGGGGGTGGTGGGAGACATGGGTGGTGGCCTGGTGGGGGATGCCCCTGCACTGCTGGGGGGGTGGGGGTGGTGGGAGACATGAGTGGGGGCCTGGTGGAGGCTGCCCATGGTGGCTGTGGGGTGGGGGTGGTGGGAGACATGGGTGGGGGCCTGGTGGGGGCTGCCCATGGTGGCTGGGGGGTGGGGGTGGTGGGAGCCTGGTGGGGGATCCCATGGTGGCTGGAGGGTGGGGGTGGTGGGAGACATGCTGTGGGGGCCTGGTGGGGGCTGCCCATGGTGGCTGGGGGGTGGGGGTGGTGGGAGACATGGGTGGTGGCCTGGTGGGGGATGCCCCTGCACTGCTGGGGGGTGGGGGTGGTCGGAGACATGAGTGGGGGCCTGGTGGAGGCTGCCCATGGTGGCTGGGGGGTGGGGGTGGTGGGAGACATGGGTGGGGGCCTGGTGGGCGATGCCCATGGTGGCTGGGGGGTGGGGGTGGTGGGAGACATGGGTGGGGGCCGGGTGGGGGCTGCCCATGGTGGCTGGGGGGTTGGGGTGGTGGGAGACATGTGTGGGGGCCTGGTGGGGGATGCCCCTGCACTGCTGGGGGGGTGGGGGTGGTGGGAGACATGAGTGGGGGCCTGGTGGAGGCTGCCCATGGTGGCTGGGGGGTGGGGGTGGTGGGAGACATGGGTGGGGGCCTGGTGGGGGATGCCCATGGTGGCTGGGGGGTGGGGGTGGTGGGAGACATGAGTGGGGGCCTGGTGGAGGCTGCCCATGGTGGCTGGGGGGTGGGGGTGGTGGGAGACATGGGTGGGGGCCTGGTAGAGACTGCCCCAGGACTGCTGGGGGGTTGGGGGTGGTGGGAGACATGAGTGGGGGCCTGGTGGGAGATGCCCATGGTGGCTGGGGGGGTGGGGGTGGTGGGAGACATGAGTTGGATATGAGTGGGGGCCTGGTGGTGCTGCCCCTGCACTGCTGGGGGGTGGGGGTGGTGGGAGACATGAGTGGGGGCCTGGTGGAGGCTGCCCACGGTGGCTGGGGGGTGGGGGTGGTGGGAGACATGGGTGGGGGCCTGGTGGAGGCTGCCCCTGCACTGCTGGGGGGGTTGGGGTGGGGGGAGACATGGGTGGGGGCCTGGTGGGGGATGCCCCTGCACTGCTGGGGGTGTGGGGGTGGTGGGAGACATGAGTGGGGGCCTGGTGGAGGCTGCCCATGGTGGCTGGGGGGTGGGGGTGGTGGTAGACATGGGTGGGGGCCTGGTGGGGGATGCCCATGGTGGCTGGGGGGTGGGGGTGGTGGGAGACATGGGTGGGGGCCTGGTGGGGGCTGCCCATGGTGGCTGGGGGGTGGGGGTGGTGGGAGACATGGGTGGTGGCCTGGTGGGGGATGCCCCCTGCACTGCTGGAGGGGTGGGGGTGGTGGGAGACATGAGTGGGGGCCTGGTGGAGGCTGCCCATGTTTGCTGGGGGTGGGGGTGGTGGGAGACATGGGTGGGGGCCTGATGGGGGATGCCCATGGTGGCTGGGGGGTGGGGGTGGTGGGAGACATGAGTGGGGGCCTGGTGGAGGCTGCCCATGGTGGCTGGGGGGTGGGGGTGGTGTGAGACATGGGTGGGGCCTGTTGGAGGCTGCCCCTGCACTGCTGGGGGGGTGGGGGTGGTGGGAGACATGAGTGGACCCCTGCAGATGGCTGATGTGCAGGCACCAAATGGCAGGGCACGGTGGCAGCAGGCAGGCAGGCAGGCAGCAGCAGCAGATGGCACGTGGGAGGCTGATCGGGGCACTGGGGGGCAGTAATTCGGCCTTCTGGGCAGGAGCATGGTCTTCCATGTGTTTTCGCGTGGCCAGCTTGATACAGAGTGATTTGGCACGTGAAAATCCTGCACGTCAGCGTGAAATTCGAGGAAAGGCCCTTAGCGCGTAAGCGCGTCAGCACACTGCTGGGGGGGGTTGGGGTGGTGGGAGACATGGGTGGGGGCCTGGTGGGGGATGCCCCTGCACTGCTGGGGGTGTGGGGGTGGTGGGAGACATGAGTGGGGGCCTGGTGGAGGCTGCCCATGGTGGCTGGGGGGTGGGGGTGGTGGTAGACATGGGTGGGGGCCTGGTGGGGGATGCCCATGGTGGCTGGGGGGTGGGGGTGGTGGGAGACATGGGTGGGGGCCTGGTGGGGGCTGCCCATGGTGGCTGGGGGGTGGGGGTGGTGGGAGACATGGGTGGTGGCCTGGTGGGGGATGCCCCTGCACTGCTGGAGGGGTGGGGGTGGTGGGAGACATGAGTGGGGGCCTGGTGGAGGCTGCCCATGTTTGCTGGGGGTGGGGGTGGTGGGAGACATGGGCGGGGGCCTGGTGGGGGATGCCCATGGTGGCTGGGGGGTGGGGGTGGTGGGAGACATGAGTGGGGGCCTGGTGGAGGCTGCCCATGGTGGCTGGGGGGTGGGGGTGGTGTGAGACATGGGTGGGGCCTGGTGGAGGCTGCCCCTGCACTGCTGGGGGGGTTGGGGTGGTGGGAGACATGAGTGGGGGCCTGGTGGTGGCTGCCCATGGTGGCTGGGGGGTGGGGGGAGACATGGGTGGGGGCCTGGTGGAGGCTGCCCCACATTGCTGGGGAGGTGGGGGTGGTGGGAGACATGAGCAGGTGTGCAGGGTAGTCCCCTGTTTTGTGGGCTGCCTGCAGGGGCCGTGGAGGGTGTACAGGGTACACCTGTGAGGACCCACCCAGCCTAATCACGTGTGATTATTCCCGTGCACCCCTGTAATACACGTACCCAGCCAAATCGCGTGTGATAATTCCCGCGCACCCCTGTAATACACGTACCCAGCCAAATCGCGTGTGATTATTCCCGGGCACCTCTGTAATCCACGTACCCTGGCTAATCGCGTGTAAAACTTCACGCATACCCCTGTCATACACGTACCCAGCCAAATCGCGTGTGAAAATTCCCGCGTACCCCTGTAATACACGTACCCTGGCTAATCGCGTGTTTAACTTCACACGTACCCCTGTCATACACGTACCCTGGCTAATCGCATGTAAAACTTCCCGCGTACCCCTGATATGCACGTTACCCTCTTTGCGTTCCTTGTTTGGCAGCCCTATCAACTGGGTCCTGGGGCTGGGCTGTGGAGCGATGTTATCCCAGTCGGGAGTCTTCTGTTCCAGCAGGGGTGGACACAGCAACTGGACCCCTGCAGATGGCTGATGTGCAGGCACCAAATGGCAGGGCACGGTGGCAGCAGGCAGGCAGGCAGGCAGCAGCAGCAGATGGCACGTGGGAGGCTGATCGGGGCACTGGGGGGCAGTAATTCGGCCTTCTGGGCAGGAGCATGGTCTTCCATGTGTTTTCGCGTGGCCAGCTTGATACAGAGTGATTTGGCACGTGAAAATCCTGCACGTCAGCGTGAAATTCGAGGAAAGGCCCTTAGCGCGTAAGCGCGTCAGCACACATACGCAATTCTATTGGACCAAAGGCCCTCAGCGCGTAAGCACGTCTGTGACGTGACCCGCACGGGTGTTTCCCTCATAGCACGTGATGACGGAGCACACGTGGAAAGAGTGCACATCAGAGTGTCATCGCGTGTAATTGGACAAAAGTGCGCGTACATGCGATTGGCCTATGTACGTGTATATCAGGGGTGCACGGGCACTTACACACGCGAGTACATCAGCGCACGTGTATACCGGGGTGCGCGGGAATTTCCACACGCTATTGGCCTGGGTACTGGATTTCAGGGGTGCGCGGGAAGTTTCACACGCGAGTACATCAGCGCACGTGTATACCGGGGTGCGCGGGAATTTCCACACGCTATTGGCCTGGGTACTGGATTTCAGTGGTGCGCGGGAAGTTTCACACGCGAGTACATCAGCGCACGTGTATACCGGGTTGCGCGGGAATTTCCACACGCTATTGGCCTGGGTACTGGATTTCAGGGGTGCGCGGGAAGTTTCACACGCTCGCCTACAACACGCGCAAAGAAACACGTACGCCAATAGGAAGCAGGCATACGTCGACCCGCGACGCATAAATTTGTGTGCAAAAAAAAATAACAAGCTCAGACGCCAGGATGAATATACCGTTCCTAGCAGCAGTGGCCGTGGGCTACCAAAGGAGGAGGAGGAGGATAGTCAGGGCCAGAATATTCACACCCAGAACCAGCCTTTTCGGGATGCCTGATGACCAGGTGTATGGGAGGTACAGGTTTCCACCACACATAATACTGGACCTGGTGAGTGAGTGGGAGGATGACCTCACATCACCCACCCTGTGCTCCCAAGCACTCAGCCCCCTGGAGAAGGTCCTCAATGTACTGCACTTCTTAGCCACTGGATCATTTCAGCGGACAAGTGCCATAGTGGGTGGGGTGTCACAGGCCACGCAGTCACGCTGCCTACACCAGGTCTTGAACATCATCACTGCACGCCCATCAGCCCGCAGGCACATATACCTGCCCAGAACACCTGCAGAAAGGCATGCTGCCGCCCTGGATTTTTACGGTTTGGCATGATTCCCCAAAGTGGGGGCTTGGTGGGGGCTGCCCATGGTGGCTGGGGGGTGGGGGTGGTGGGAGACATGGGTGGTGGCCTGGTGGGGGATGCCCCTGCACTGCTGGGGGGGTGGTGGTGGTGGGAGACATGAGTGGGGGCCTGGTGGAGGCTGCCCATGGTGGCTGGGGGGTGGGGGTGGTGGGAGACATGGGTGGGGGCCTGGTGGGGGCTGCCCATGGTGGCTGGGGTGTGGTGGGAGACATGGGTTGTGGCCTGGTGGGGGATGCCCCTGCACTGCTGGGGGGGTGGGGGTGGTGGGAGACATGAGTGGGGGCCTGGTGGAGGCTGCCCATGGTGGCTGGGGGTGGGGGTGGTGGTCGACATGGGTGGGGGCCTGGTGGGGGATGCCCATGGTGGCTGGGGGGTGGGGGTGGTGGGAGACATGGGTGGTGGCCTGGTGGGGGATGCCCCTGCACTGCTGGGGGGGTGGGGGTGGTGGGAGACATGAGTGGGGGCCTGGTGGAGGCTGCCCATGGTGGCTGTGGGGTGGGGGTGGTGGGAGACATGGGTGGGGGCCTGGTGGGGGCTGCCCATGGTGGCTGGGGGGTGGGGGTGGTGGGAGCCTGGTGGGGGATCCCATGGTGGCTGGAGGGTGGGGGTGGTGGGAGACATGGGTGGGGGCCTGGTGGGGGCTGCCCATGGTGGCTGGGGGGTGGGGGTGGTGGGAGACATGGGTGGTGGCCTGGTGGGGGATGCCCCTGCACTGCTGGGGGGTGGGGGTGGTCGGAGACATGAGTGGGGGCCTGGTGGAGGCTGCCCATGGTGGCTGGGGGGTGGGGGTGGTGGGAGACATGGGTGGGGGCCTGGTGGGGGATGCCCATGGTGGCTGGGGGGTGGGGGTGGTGGGAGACATGGGTGGGGGCCGGGTGGGGGCTGCCCATGGTGGCTGGGGGGTGGGGGTGGTGGGAGACATGTGTGGGGGCCTGGTGGGGGATGCCCCTGCACTGCTGGGGGGGTGGGGGTGGTGGGAGACATGAGTGGGGGCCTGGTGGAGGCTGCCCATGGTGGCTGGGGGGTGGGGGTGGTGGGAGACATGGGTGGGGGCCTGGTGGGGGATGCCCATGGTGGCTGGGGGGTGGGGGTGGTGGGAGACATGAGTGGGGGCCTGGTGGAGGCTGCCCATGGTGGCTGGGGGGTGGGGGTGGTGGGAGACATGGGTGGGGGCCTGGTAGAGACTGCCCCAGGACTGCTGGGGGGTTGGGGGTGGTGGGAGACATGAGTGGGGGCCTGGTGGGGGATGCCCATGGTGGCTGGGGGGGTGGGGGTGGTGGGAGACATGAGTTGGATATGAGTGGGGGCCTGGTGGTGCTGCCCCTGCACTGCTGGGGGGTGGGGGTGGTGGGAGACATGAGTGGGGGCCTGGTGGAGGCTGCCCACGGTGGCTGGGGGGTGGGGGTGGTGGGAGACATGGGTGGGGGCCTGGTGGAGGCTGCCCCTGCACTGCTGGGGGGGTTGGGGTGGTGGGAGACATGGGTGGGGGCCTGGTGGGGGATGCCCCTGCACTGCTGGGGGGGGTGGGGGTGGTGGGAGACATGAGTGGGGGCCTGGTGGAGGCTGCCCATGGTGGCTGGGGGGTGGGGTTGGTGGTAGACATGGGTGGGGGCCTGGTGGGGGATGCCCATGGTGGCTGGGGGGTGGGGGTGGTGGGAGACATGGGTGGGGGCCTGGTGGGGGCTGCCCATGGTGGCTGGGGGGTGGGGGTGGTGGGAGACATGGGTGGTGGCCTGGTGGGGGATGCCCCTGCACTGCTGGAGGGGTGGGGGTGGTGGGAGACATGAGTGGGGGCCTGGTGGAGGCTGCCCATGTTTGCTGGGGGTGGGGGTGGTGGGAGACATGGGCGGGGGCCTGGTGGGGGATGCCCATGGTGGCTGGGGGGTGGGGGTGGTGGGAGACATGAGTGGGGGCCTGGTGGAGGCTGCCCATGGTGGCTGGGGGGTGGGGGTGGTGGGAGACATGGGTGGGGGCCTGGTAGAGACTGCCCCAGGACTGCTGGGGTGTTGGGGGTGGTGGGAGACATGAGTGGGGGCCTGGTGGGGGCTGCCCATGGTGGCTGGGGGGGTGGGGGTGGTGGAGACATGAGTGGGGGCCTGGTGGGGGATGCCCATGGTGGCTGGGGGGGTGGGGGTGGTGGGAGACATGAGTTGGATATGAGTGGGGGCCTGGTGGTGCTGCCCCTGCACTGCTGGGGGGTGGGGGTGGTGGGAGACATGAGTGGGGGCCTGGTGGAGGCTGCCCACGGTGGCTGGGGGGTGGGGGTGGTGGGAGACATGGGTGGGGGCCTGGTGGAGGCTGCCCCTGCACTGCTGGGGGGGTTGGGGTGGTGGGAGACATGGGTGGGGGCCTGGTGGGGGATGCCCCTGCACTGCTGGGGGTGTGGGGGTGGTGGGAGACATGAGTGGGGGCCTGGTGGAGGCTGCCCATGGTGGCTGGGGGGTGGGGGTGGTGGTAGACATGGGTGGGGGCCTGGTGGGGGATGCCCATGGTGGCTGGGGGGTGGGGGTGGTGGGAGACATGGGTGGGGGCCTGGTGGGGGCTGCCCATGGTGGCTGGGGGGTGGGGGTGGTGGGAGACATGGGTGGTGGCCTGGTGGGGGATGCCCCCTGCACTGCTGGAGGGGTGGGGGTGGTGGGAGACATGAGTGGGGGCCTGGTGGAGGCTGCCCATGTTTGCTGGGGGTGGGGGTGGTGGGAGACATGGGTGGGGGCCTGGTGGGGGATGCCCATGGTGGCTGGGGGGTGGGGGTGGTGGGAGACATGAGTGGGGGCCTGGTGGAGGCTGCCCATGGTGGCTGGGGGGTGGGGGTGGTGTGAGACATGGGTGGGGCCTGTTGGAGGCTGCCCCTGCACTGCTGGGGGGGTGGGGGTGGTGGGAGACATGAGTGGACCCCTGCAGATGGCTGATGTGCAGGCACCAAATGGCAGGGCACGGTGGCAGCAGGCAGGCAGGCAGGCAGCAGCGGCAGATGGCACGTGGGAGGCTGATCGGGGCACTGGGGGGCAGTAATTCGGCCTTCTGGGCAGGAGCATGGTCTTCCATGTGTTTTCGCGTGGCCAGCTTGATACAGAGTGATTTGGCACGTGAAAATCCTGCACGTCAGCGTGAAATTCGAGGAAAGACCCTTAGCGCGTAAGCGCGTCAGCACACTGCTGGGGGGGTTGGGGTGGTGGGAGACATGGGTGGGGGCCTGGTGGGGGATGCCCCTGCACTGCTGGGGGTGTGGGGGTGGTGGGAGACATGAGTGGGGGCCTGGTGGAGGCTGCCCATGGTGGCTGGGGGGTGGGGGTGGTGGTAGACATGGGTGGGGGCCTGGTGGGGGATGCCCATGGTGGCTGGGGGGTGGGGGTGGTGGGAGACATGGGTGGGGGCCTGGTGGGGGCTGCCCATGGTGGCTGGGGGGTGGGGGTGGTGGGAGACATGGGTGGTGGCCTGGTGGGGGATGCCCCTGCACTGCTGGAGGGGTGGGGGTGGTGGGAGACATGAGTGGGGGCCTGGTGGAGGCTGCCCATGTTTGCTGGGGGTGGGGGTGGTGGGAGACATGGGCGGGGGCCTGGTGGGGGATGCCCATGGTGGCTGGGGGGTGGGGGTGGTGGGAGACATGAGTGGGGGCCTGGTGGAGGCTGCCCATGGTGGCTGGGGGGTGGGGGTGGTGTGAGACATGGGTGGGGCCTGGTGGAGGCTGCCCCTGCACTGCTGGGGGGGTTGGGGTGGTGGGAGACATGAGTGGGGGCCTGGTGGTGGCTGCCCATGGTGGCTGGGGGGTGGGGGGAGACATGGGTGGGGGCCTGGTGGAGGCTGCCCCACATTGCTGGGGAGGTGGGGGTGGTGGGAGACATGAGCAGGTGTGCAGGGTAGTCCCCTGTTTTGTGGGCTGCCTGCAGGGGCCGTGGAGGGTGTACAGGGTACACCTGTGAGGACCCACCCAGCCTAATCACGTGTGATTATTCCCGTGCACCCCTGTAATACACGTACCCAGCCAAATCGCGTGTGATAATTCCCGCGCACCCCTGTAATACACGTACCCAGCCAAATCGCGTGTGATTATTCCCGGGCACCTCTGTAATCCACGTACCCTGGCTAATCGCGTGTAAAACTTCACGCATACCCCTGTCATACACGTACCCAGCCAAATCGCGTGTGAAAATTCCCACGTACCCCTGTAATACACGTACCCTGGCTAATCGCGTGTTTAACTTCACACGTACCCCTGTCATACACGTACCCTGGCTAATCGCATGTAAAACTTCCCGCGTACCCCTGATATGCACGTTACCCTCTTTGCGTTCCTTGTTTGGCAGCCCTATCAACTGGGTCCTGGGGCTGGGCTGTGGAGCGATGTTATCCCAGTCGGGAGTCTTCTGTTCCAGCAGGGGTGGACACAGCAACTGGACCCCTGCAGATGGCTGATGTGCAGGCACCAAATGGCAGGGCACGGTGGCAGCAGGCAGGCAGGCAGGCAGCAGCAGCAGATGGCACGTGGGAGGCTGATCGGGGCACTGGGGGGCAGTAATTCGGCCTTCTGGGCAGGAGCATGGTCTTCCATGTGTTTTCGCGTGGCCAGCTTGATACAGAGTGATTTGGCACGTGAAAATCCTGCACGTCAGCGTGAAATTCGAGGAAAGGCCCTTAGCGCGTAAGCGCGTCAGCACACATACGCAATTCTATTGGACCAAAGGCCCTCAGCGCGTAAGCACGTCTGTGACGTGACCCGCACGGGTGTTTCCCTCATAGCACGTGATGACGGAGCACACGTGGAAAGAGTGCACATCAGAGTGTCATCGCGTGTAATTGGACAAAAGTGCGCGTACATGCGATTGGCCTATGTACGTGTATATCAGGGGTGCACGGGCACTTACACACGCGAGTACATCAGCGCACGTGTATACCGGGGTGCGCGGGAATTTCCACACGCTATTGGCCTGGGTACTGGATTTCAGGGGTGCGCGGGAAGTTTCACACGCGAGTACATCAGCGCACGTGTATACCGGGGTGCGCGGGAATTTCCACACGCTATTGGCCTGGGTACTGGATTTCAGTGGTGCGCGGGAAGTTTCACACGCGAGTACATCAGCGCACGTGTATACCGGGTTGCGCGGGAATTTCCACACGCTATTGGCCTGGGTACTGGATTTCAGGGGTGCGCGGGAAGTTTCACACGCTCGCCTACAACACGCGCAAAGAAACACGTACGCCAATAGGAAGCAGGCATACGTCGACCCGCGACGCATAAATTTGTGTGCAAAAAAAAATAACAAGCTCAGACGCCAGGATGAATATACCGTTCCTAGCAGCAGTGGCCGTGGGCTACCAAAGGAGGAGGAGGAGGATAGTCAGGGCCAGAATATTCACACCCAGAACCAGCCTTTTCGGGATGCCTGATGACCAGGTGTATGGGAGGTACAGGTTTCCACCACACATAATACTGGACCTGGTGAGTGAGTGGGAGGATGACCTCACATCACCCACCCTGTGCTCCCAAGCACTCAGCCCCCTGGAGAAGGTCCTCAATGTACTGCACTTCTTAGCCACTGGATCATTTCAGCGGACAAGTGCCATAGTGGGTGGGGTGTCACAGGCCACGCAGTCACGCTGCCTACACCAGGTCTTGAACATCATCACTGCACGCCCATCAGCCCGCAGGCACATATACCTGCCCAGAACACCTGCAGAAAGGCATGCTGCCGCCCTGGATTTTTACGGTTTGGCATGATTCCCCAAAGTGGGGGCTTGGTGGGGGCTGCCCATGGTGGCTGGGGGGTGGGGGTGGTGGGAGACATGGGTGGTGGCCTGGTGGGGGATGCCCCTGCACTGCTGGGGGGGTGGTGGTGGTGGGAGACATGAGTGGGGGCCTGGTGGAGGCTGCCCATGGTGGCTGGGGGGTGGGGGTGGTGGGAGACATGGGTGGGGGCCTGGTGGGGGCTGCCCATGGTGGCTGGGGGGTGGGGGTGGTGGGAGACATGGGTGGTGGCCTGGTGGGGGATGCCCCTGCACTGCTGGGGGGGTGGGGGTGGTGGGAGACATGAGTGGGGGCCTGGTGGAGGCTGCCCATGGTGGCTGGGGGTGGGGGTGGTGGTCGACATGGGTGGGGGCCTGGTGGGGGATGCCCATGGTGGCTGGGGGGTGGGGGTGGTGGGAGACATGGGTGGTGGCCTGGTGGGGGATGCCCCTGCACTGCTGGGGGGGTGGGGGTGGTGGGAGACATGAGTGGGGGCCTGGTGGAGGCTGCCCATGGTGGCTGTGGGGTGGGGGTGGTGGGAGACATGGGTGGGGGCCTGGTGGGGGCTGCCCATGGTGGCTGGGGGGTGGGGGTGGTGGGAGCCTGGTGGGGGATCCCATGGTGGCTGGAGGGTGGGGGTGGTGGGAGACATGGGTGGGGGCCTGGTGGGGGCTGCCCATGGTGGCTGGGGGGTGGGGGTGGTGGGAGACATGGGTGGTGGCCTGGTGGGGGATGCCCCTGCACTGCTGGGGGGTGGGGGTGGTCGGAGACATGAGTGGGGGCCTGGTGGAGGCTGCCCATGGTGGCTGGGGGGTGGGGGTGGTGGGAGACATGGGTGGGGGCCTGGTGGGGGATGCCCATGGTGGCTGGGGGGTGGGGGTGGTGGGAGACATGGGTGGGGGCCGGGTGGGGGCTGCCCATGGTGGCTGGGGGGTGGGGGTGGTGGGAGACATGTGCGGGGGCCTGGTGGGGGATGCCCCTGCACTGCTGGGGGGGTGGGGGTGGTGGGAGACATGAGTGGGGGCCTGGTGGAGGCTGCCCATGGTGGCTGGGGGGTGGGGGTGGTGGGAGACATGGGTGGGGGCCTGGTGGGGGATGCCCATGGTGGCTGGGGGGTGGGGGTGGTGGGAGACATGAGTGGGGGCCTGGTGGAGGCTGCCCATGGTGGCTGGGGGGTGGGGGTGGTGGGAGACATGGGTGGGGGCCTGGTAGAGACTGCCCCAGGACTGCTGGGGGGTTGGGGGTGGTGGGAGACATGAGTGGGGGCCTGGTGGGGGATGCCCATGGTGGCTGGGGGGGTGGGGGTGGTGGGAGACATGAGTTGGATATGAGTGGGGGCCTGGTGGTGCTGCCCCTGCACTGCTGGGGGGTGGGGGTGGTGGGAGACATGAGTGGGGGCCTGGTGGAGGCTGCCCACGGTGGCTGGGGGGTGGGGGTGGTGGGAGACATGGGTGGGGGCCTGGTGGAGGCTGCCCCTGCACTGCTGGGGGGGTTGGGGTGGTGGGAGACATGGGTGGGGGCCTGGTGGGGGATGCCCCTGCACTGCTGGGGGGGGTGGGGGTGGTGGGAGACATGAGTGGGGGCCTGGTGGAGGCTGCCCATGGTGGCTGGGGGGTGGGGTTGGTGGTAGACATGGGTGGGGGCCTGGTGGGGGATGCCCATGGTGGCTGGGGGGTGGGGGTGGTGGGAGACATGGGTGGGGGCCTGGTGGGGGCTGCCCATGGTGGCTGGGGGGTGGGGGTGGTGGGAGACATGGGTGGTGGCCTGGTGGGGGATGCCCCTGCACTGCTGGAGGGGTGGGGGTGGTGGGAGACATGAGTGGGGGCCTGGTGGAGGCTGCCCATGTTTGCTGGGGGTGGGGGTGGTGGGAGACATGGGCGGGGGCCTGGTGGGGGATGCCCATGGTGGCTGGGGGGTGGGGGTGGTGGGAGACATGAGTGGGGGCCTGGTGGAGGCTGCCCATGGTGGCTGGGGGGTGGGGGTGGTGTGAGACATGGGTGGGGCCTGGTGGAGGCTGCCCCTGCACTGCTGGGGGGATGGGGGGGGTGGGAGACATGAGTGGGGGCCTGGTGGTGGCTGCCAATGGTGGCTGGGGGGTGGGGGGAGACATGGGCGGGGGCCTGGTGGAGGCTGCCCCACACTGCTGGGGAGGTGGGGGTGGTGGGAGACATGAGCAGGTGTGCAGGGTAGTCCCCTGTTTTGTGGGCTGCCTGCAGGGGCCGTGGAGGGTGTACAGGGTACACCTGTGAGGACCCACCCAGCCTAATCACGTGTGATTATTCCCGTGCACCCCTGTAATACACGTACCCAGCCAAATCGCGTGTGATAATTCCCGCGCACCCCTGTAATACACGTACCCAGCCAAATCGCGTGTGATTATTCCCGGGCACCTCTGTAATCCACGTACCCTGGCTAATCGCGTGTAAAACTTCACGCATACCCCTGTCATACACGTACCCAGCCAAATCGCGTGTGAAAATTCCCGCGTACCCCTGTAATACACGTACCCTGGCTAATCGCGTGTTTAACTTCACACGTACCCCTGTCATACACGTACCCTGGCTAATCGCATGTAAAACTTCCCGTGTACCCCTGATATGCACGTTACCCTCTTTGCGTTCCTTGTTTGGCAGCCCTATCAACTGGTCCAGGGTTAGCGCAGCCCTTTGCGATGATTTAGCGATTTTGATGGCTTTTCCTTGCGCGAGGGCGTTCTTGGGGGCGTTACTGGCGCTGCTGCAGGGTCGCTGCGATACTCAGCGCCACGGCTGGTTTGGGAGCCTAAAATCCATGAATACGCTGTGCGCGGAAATCGGTTTTGGTGCACGCGCCTGGCGCAGACAATCGCACGCGGACACTCTGCGCCAGCCGCTTGCGACACTTTTCTGCGAAACTCTATGAATGACCCTGTAAGTAATCATGAGGCTTGCTATTTGTAGTGAATAGACTGTAGGCGGTGCTGCCAATGCCAATATATCTATAAATGTGTATAGAATCTGGATGTTCCACAACGCATTTTAGAAAACTTGAACCCTGTGAATAGAAAGGCTGAAAGTGTGACGCAGTAGAATAAAACAGATGACGACGAAGGAAGATTTGTGAAGGCTTGTCTGTCCCAGTGTCAAGAGTTGTAGCAGCCAAAAAACTGGTTATCTATTCGGGGAGATACAATGAACATGAGAAGCAAGATGGGCTCCTGTTGAGGTGTCATGGAAAAACACTAGAAGTGCCGGGTTTTATTAATTTAATAGTATTAAATACAATGAAGGAGCCCAAAAGTGGCCTTCTGTCACATGGTCAGATGAAAATATACTTTGGGCAAGCTACGCAGACAACAAAAGATAAGTTCAAATGCTAATTATTTAGTTTTCTACAAAACTAAATACTCCACACTCCATACTCCCTTCTATTCTCAGGCACAGTGGTCCTTTGCAAGGCCGAATTTAAAAGACTAATTGTATGGCAGACAGTAGGAGTGATGATGGATGTTGAGCTAATTGGGTGGGGAGGCATGAACAAGCCAACACTTCAGCACCTGTGGTACCAATTCCATACCCTATAGAAAGTAAACTTAGATGTTCTTCTTAAGCCTATTGCATCATTGCCACGTAGTCTGGCGTCACTTATGATGAATGTTTGTTATAAATATGTGTTTTTTCATAAAAATTGTTGAGAGACTTTTGACTGTACGGCGTCCTTTGATGCCCATTGTACTCCCTGTTTTAGACAATTGCAATTAAAGCAGCTGTGTGTTGCCAACTTCATGAGCTGGTCTGATTATTGGTGCGAGAGTAACATCTGCATTCCCATCCATCCCAGATCACTTACTCGTCTTAAAGGACCATAGGGTTCACTTGGTAGCAGAAAGTGGAAGGTTCAGATCCATCGATAAGTAGATTTTTAGAGCTTTCAGAAAATCGGGCACCCTCTGGAAGATCGCAAAGTTGCCTGTGGAGAGCGGCCAATATAGAATACTTACAAGGAAATCGATACTGCTGGGACGCGTCCCACTTTGACGAAATCCCTCCTGGTTACCAAAAGCGCTGAGCTGACCCGAAGGTGACGGTGGCCGATTGGAGGAGGGGACGATCCCGAGGGTCTGGAGCTGAAAAGCAAATTGTGAGTAGACTAAGGGGACTGGCAAAATAAAGGGGATGGGATTGTGGTAATAGAAAAAAGTAACTGGGGGGTTGTTTGGGGAAAATGAGAAGTGTTTGAACGGGGAGTGTTCTGTAGAGCCTGGTTTCCTAGCTCAAGGAGCTTCAGAAGGAGTCATTTCAAAACCCAAGTGGGTAAATTAGGCCGCACATAGACAGGTCTATAATAGGAAATGACTCAAACTCCAATCAGGGTATTTTAGGGGCTAAGAGAAAAGGAGTATCATGATGATGTATGTGTAAAATCGACTAGTCTGTCTGTTTGTGTATTATGTGTATTTAAAAAGAGAAGTGTTGAAGAGCAACAAAGATAGGCTGTGTTAATCAGAGACGAAAGGTTATTATCCCTTGGTCATCGTCTGCACTGACCACAGGGCAGATTGAAAAATTTGAGATAGAGGCTTTGATCGGTGAGGGTGGTGCACTCTCATATTTGGTATTTTTCTGACATGTGTTCTGTGTAAATCAACTGTAAGTATCGACAGTCAATTGTGACTTGTCATAATTGGGGATGTTACTCCACTGATGCACATGTGCAAGACACTGCCAAAACATGCACCCAAGCTCAAACAGTATAGCGCAGAGTGGGTAAAGGGTACAGCAGACAAAATGTTCATGACATGGCCACAAGGGAGATCGCTGTCAAAGGCGGTTTTGCAACACATGATCACATACTTGCACGCTGCACAGGGAAGAACTTGCAAAACAGGTTTGCTATTTTAGAAATCTGGAAGATGTACCAAGAGGAACGGGAAGACCCGCCTCCTGAGGATTTCATGCTTAACCACTATAGGGAGGAAGGTGCTGAGCCTTCTGCTCCCCTTACCTCTCCCGAAGTAAACAGAGATAGTGGAGGAGACATAGAATTATATCCGTTGAGGAAACTGATGGCAGCGACGGGATATAGTAATCTGATATATGAACCACCTGCTTATAGCAGTGACAATAGTCCAAATGAGACTAAAGGGAAGGAGGAGATCTTTAAGGTTTTGCAAGAGGAGAAAAGCGAATGACCAAATATGACCCCAGACATAGAATGAGAGATTAAGAAATGGAAAGGAGGAAAGGAGAAAGCTGATGAGGTAACACTCGTACAGAACAAATGGATGAGTGAACAGATATTGCTCAAGCTCGATCGGAAAGGTATCTAGGAACTTAGGTAGAGGGAAGATCAAGATGAACAGGATATAAAAGACAGGGAGCGAGAAAAGAAACTGAAGGAGAATGAATATAAGAGAAAGAATAGGCAGAGGTGAGAACAGATGTATCAAGAGGAGCAGCAAAAGAAAGAAGAAAGGGCAGAGAAATAAAGATGTATGACAACAGGAAGAGAGCAATCGAAGAGGAAAGAAAAGAAAAGAAAAGAGGAGGATGTGCAGAAATTAAGGGATAAAAGAATGCAAAAACAAAGGGAAGAAGAAGAAGTTGTCATGATCTCTGCTTCCAAAAGGTCAGGGTTTTCCCAACTCCCTTGGAAGCAGATCCATAACCCAGGTTCCGAGTGCCAACCAGTCCCAATTGGGACCTTTTGGACCCAGTCCTGGCGCCAGTGGCACCAGGCTCATAAATATGCCCAGTCCCAGCGCTGGAAGCGCCGGGCTCATAATGCTTGGGTGGACTTACCTGCAGCAGACCATGCTGCTTACTTGCCTGCCAGTTGAGCCTCTGATCCTCTTCTGTTTGGAACTACTTTTCCTGTTGGGTGGGGCAGGAGCCACTCCCTAGATTCAGAACACTGGAACTCTTCTGGAAAGCAGGAACTCTTTTCTTACCTAGGCGTGGCTGTGGAAGGAGACACCTAAGCACTACAGGAGGCTATTTAAAGCACACCCGATGGATGAATCTTGCTTTGCGTTATTCTTCATCCTCTGCAGCAGAACGCTCATTGTGTCTTCTGCATCTGATCCTGGGCCTAAGGAAAAAGGCTTACCATTCTGAATCCAGTCTTCAGCAACACCTATAAAGACAAGAAAGAACAGGTTAGCATTACGGTCTTCAGTGACAGCTCTTCACTTACCTGGTCCATCGGCTGTCACCAACGCCTCGCACTGCATTCCGGCATCTGAAAGACAAAGGCTTACCTACTCTTGGTGCGCTCTGGAGGTCTTCACACTGCATTCCGGCATCTGAAAGACAAAAGCTTACCAACTCTTTGCACGCTCCGGAGGCCTTCGGCGCTGCATCCCGCATCTGAAAGACAAAACAAGGTGCGTTTAAAGACATTGCGGAACTTTAATACTCACGTGCCATTACTCCTTTCCACATCTAACCCAGTGGGTATTCCGGCACCCTGCAGCCGCTCCGAACTTGTACCTGCAAAATAAAAAGACAGTTAGAGCGCATCGTGAAGCAGGCAACAAGCGCTTACTTACGTGCTTCCAGGCGCTTCTATTCATCACACGGGCTCCATCTTCAACTCACTTCAGCCCGTCATCCGTCATCGCCGGAACCCTGCAAAACAAGAAACATCATTACTAAAGACTTTAAAGACATTAGAATTACTCGAAACTTACCGTTCGTGCAGTAAACGACGGACAGCAGTCCTCTGAAGTCAAGAGGCCTGCTCCCCTTATCCAGTGAAGAAACTGGTTAGAGCACCCTGCCCCGAGGCAGATGGAGAGCACAGCGTTCACTTACCTAAGGTGAGAGCGTTAACCTTTGGGGTTCTACAGGAGAAGAGAAAGGGAAGAAGAGAGAGACATTCAATAACCCAGTTCCTTAATCCCATATTTTCTATCTGCAGACATCTTACCCTTCGAGTCAGACATACAGTGCACAGAGGTCCAGCCCAAAGAGCCAGCTGTGTGTTACACATCACCTTTGAAGATACGGTATACGCCCAGTCAAGACCGGCGCCTCTACGGGAATCAGGTGAGCGTTACAGAAGCCTACCACAAAACTCCCGTCCAGGCGCTATGGAAACCTCGGATACCGACCAGCTAGCCCAGTTACTTGGGGAACTAAGGGCAGAAGTGCATGCAGCCCGTCAGGAAACGAACGCTCTAAGAAGGGAACTGTTCGCAAGACATTCACAGGGGCAGGCCTTGGACAATGAGCTTCTTTCGTTGCGACAAGGTAATCAAGACCTTTTGGCTTATATTGCGTCTTTCAACAGACTGATAGTGGAAACTCAATGGCCTGAGGACAAAAGGATTACGCTGTTTTATAGAGGTCTACGTGGAGAGCTCAAAGATGTGTTAGCCCAAGTAGTGAATCCCCCACAAGATTGTTCGGACTATATAGACTTAGTCGTTCAAATAGATCACAGACTGCAGAACAGGAAGGCCGATCGTTCCAAGTTTGATGCTCGAGTATTTTCCAAACCGCCAACTCCTTCCAAAGGAGTATACTCTGGGGAACCCATGCAAATAGGGGGTCTGAAAGGTCCTCTAACACAAAAGGAGCGGGAAAGGAGAAAACAGTTGCAATTATGCCTCTATTGCGGAAACTCAGGGCACTTTCTTCGAGACTGTCCGGTGAAACCTGCCAAGAAGGCAGTAGGAGATGCAGTTACCAAAGTTAGAAACTCTGAGCAGGGAAACGACCTCGCCCGACAAGAATAGAGGTCCTCTTGCCGAGCGTGAAAACCAGTTCTGTGACCTCGCATTTCGTGATACCTATGGTCCTCATTAGCCCTGATAATCCGGATCGATTACATGCAATTGAAGCTTACGTCGACAGCGGTGCCATCGGCAATTATGTGGATCATGAAATGGTTTTGAGGATGAATCTAACTCTTTGTCCCAAGGCTGTAAAGGACGTCATTACTACGGTGGATGGTACGTAGATAGCCTCCAGGCCAGTAACGCATACCACTCAAGAGGTGACGCTAGTAAGTCAAGATGGACACCATGAGAAGATCGTGTTCGATGTGATCAAGGCCCCTCAGTTTCAGATTATTCTAGGAATACCTTGGTTAGAGAAACACAATCCTCTGATCGATTGGCGAGCAAGAACGGTCCAGTTTCCAGAATGTGTCTCTACTTGTCACCCTCCACCTGGTGTTGCACTGGCAGCAATTTCTTCAGAGACTCCCCAGTTACCTCCCGAATACCTAGAATACCAAGATGTTTTCCGGAAGGATCAGGCTAACTCTCTACCTCCTCATAGGTCTTATGACTGCCAGATAGACCTGATACCTGGATCTACTCCTCCTTGTAGTAGAATTTATGCCCTCACCGAGCCTGAGAACCTTCAACTTCGACAATACCTGGATCAATACCTGGCAAATGGGTTTATTCGTCCTTCCAAGTCCCCTGCTTCTTCAGCTTTGTTCTTCATTCCAAAAAAGGAAGGAGACCTTAGAACTTGTATAGATTATCGCTCCCTGAACCAGATCACCGTTAAGAATAGATATTCATTACCTTTGATCCCTGAACTCCTGGACCAAGTCAGAAAAGCATGCATATATACAAAGCTGGATCTTAGAGGAGCTTACCACTTGGTACGAGTAAAAGAGGGCGATGAATGGAAGACGGCCTTCCGCACCAAGTATGGACTATTTGAATATCAGGTCATGCCCTTCGGACTTTGCAATGCCCCGGCCGCCTTTCAATATTTTATGAACAATGTCCTCAGAGAGCTCATAGATGTGTGTGTTGTTGTGTACATTGACGACATCCTCGTTTATTCTTCATCGGAATCTGAACATCGGAAACACGTGAAAATGGTCCTCGAAAGATTGCGTCAACAGAAACTTTTCGCTAAGTTGGAAAAATGTGTTTTCAACGTGACTGAAGTTGAATTCTTGGGATTCATATTATCACCTAGCGGAGTGCGTATGGATTCAAAGAAGGTCGATGCAGTTCTCAAATGGCCATCACCATCCTCCGTAAAAGGTGTGCAAAGCATGTTAGGCTTCGCTAACTTTTACCGCAGGTTTATCCCCGAATTCTCTCGAATAGTCCAGCCCATCACTGCCTTGTTAAAGAAAAACAAACGTTTTGAATGGTCTACCGAGGCGGAACAAGCTTTCCAGGATTTGAAGACTAAATTTATCTCTGCACCAATCTTAAAAGACCCTCGCCCCGAACTCCCCTACATCGTGGAAACCGATGCTTCAAGCCTTGCCATGGGGGCAGTTTTATCACAAAAGGACCCGGTAACCAATCAGTTGCATCCCGTGGCATTTTGGTCCCGCAAATTCTCGCCTCCTGAAATCAATTACACGATTACTGACAAGGAACTTCTGGCTATCAAGTCTGCCTTTAAGGCTTGGCGGCATTATCTGCTGGGGGCCCGACACACCGTTACTGTGATTACGGATCACCGAAACCTGCAATATTTGAAAACCGCAAAAGCCCAATCCTCTAGACAACTCCGTTGGGCATTATTCTTTGCCGAGTTTGACTTCATAATTACCTATCGACCTGGTACAAAGAACGGTAAAGCTGATGCCCTTTCTCGGATGGGAGTGGAAGAACACTTGATTAACCCTAAACCTGTACCAATCATTCCCGAACAAAGAATTCTGGGTGTAATCGCCACAGAATCCATAGAGGAAGTTAAGGATAAAGCCAGGCAACTTGTAACTCCAGCAGACATACAGAATTGGCATCTTGCAGTAAAGGACAACTTATTGTATTTCCAAGAACGATTATACCTATCCAGCACAGATTTACAGAAAAAAGTAATCTCTTGTTATCACGATTCTTTAATGGAAGGACATCCCGGTATGGCCAAGACCTCAGAAAAGATCAAGCGCTACTTCTGGTGGCCGTCTTGGAAAAAAGATATCAGAGACTTTATAATGTCCTGTGGAGTATGCGCCCAAAACAAGAGTCAAAAGGAAAGACCAGCATGCCTCTTACGCCCTATTGACATCCCACCTCGCCCTTGGCATACGCTTTCTATGGACTTCATCACCGATCTACCTCCATGCTCCGGATACAATACGATTCTAGTAATCGTGGACTTATTCTCCAAGATGGCGCATTTCATTCCGCTCAAAGGCTTGCCAACAGCAGCAAATCTGGCCCGAGAATTTCTCGAAAACATCGTCCGACTGCACGGTTTTCCTTCGGTTCTAATTTCGGATCGAGGTAGTCTTTTACCGCAGGTTTATCCCCGAATTCTCTCGAATAGTCCAGCCCATCACTGCCTTGTTAAAGAAAAACAAACGTTTTGAATGGTCTACCGAGGCGGAACAAGCTTTCCAGGATTTGAAGACTAAATTTATCTCTGCACCAATCTTAAAACACCCTCGCCCCGAACTCCCCTACATCGTGGAAACCGATGCTTCAAGCCTTGCCATGGGGGCAGTTCTATCACAAAAGGACCCGGTAACCAATCAGTTGCATCCCGTGGCATTTTGGTCCCGCAAATTCTCGCCTCCTGAAATCAATTACACGATTACTGACAAGGAACTTCTGGCTATCAAGTCTGCCTTTAAGGCTTGGCGGCATTATCTGCTGGGGGCCCGACACACCGTTACTGTGATTACGGATCACCGAAACCTGCAATATTTGAAAACCGCAAAAGCCCAATCCTCTAGACAACTCCGTTGGGCATTATTCTTTGCCGAGTTTGACTTCATAATTACCTATCGACCTGGTACAAAGAACGGTAAAGCTGATGCCCTTTCTCGGATGGGAGTGGAAGAACACTTGATCAACCCTAAACCTGTACCAATCATTCCCGAACAAAGAATTCTGGGTGTAATCGCCACAGAATCCATAGAGGAAGTTAAGGATAAAGCCAGGCAACTTGTAACTCCAGCAGACATACAGAATTGGCATCTTGCAGTAAAGGACAACTTATTGTATTTCCAAGAACGATTATACCTATCCAGCACAGATTTACAGAAAAAAGTAATCTCTTGTTATCACGTAATCTATTGTTATCACGATTCTTTAATGGAAGGACATCCCGGTATGGCCAAGACCTCAGAAAAGATCAAGCGCTACTTCTGGTGGCCGTCTTGGAAAAAAGATATCAGAGACTTTATAATGTCCTGTGGAGTATGCGCCCAAAACAAGAGTCAAAAGGAAAGACCAGCATGCCTCTTACGCCCTATTGACATCCCACCTCGCCCTTGGCATACGCTTTCTATGGACTTCATCACCGATCTACCTCCATGCTCCGGATACAATACGATTCTAGTAATCGTGGACTTATTCTCCAAGATGGCGCATTTCATTCCGCTCAAAGGCTTGCCAACAGCAGCAAATCTGGCCCGAGAATTTCTCGAAAACATCGTCCGACTGCACGGTTTTCCTTCGGTTCTAATTTCGGATCGAGGTAGTCAATTTATTTCTCATTTTTGGCGAAGTTGCTGTCGGTCGGCTCAAATTGATGTGAGACTATCGACCAGTCACCACCCTCAGACCGACGGACAAACCGAGAGGACCAATCAAACTCTGGAACAGTATTTACGCTGCATGCTGCAACAAACTGAAAAAACTTGGAAAGACATCCTTTGGATAGCCGAATATGCCTACAATAACTCTGTCCATTCGGGAACTGGGAAAACCCTGTTTTTTCTTTTGTACGGCAGTCACCCTCGAACCTCGGAGTTGGATCCCCTCCAAGATCTTGAAACACCAGCAGTTGACTACCTGCATTCTACAATCACCCAAGCCTTTAAGGAAGCTGTTTCTCACCTTCAAAGGGCTAAAGAACAATACAAGAAAGGAGCAGATCAACATCGGAAGGAAGCCCCTCAATATCAAGTAGGGGATGAAGTCTGGTTATCCACCAAATATCTACCTCTAAAAGGGCCACGCACATTCAACCCAAGATACCTTGGTCCCTATTCCATCACTACCATAGTAAACCCAGTAGCGGTCAAGTTGGACTTGCCCCCGCACATGAAGATACATCCGGTCTTCCATGTCTCTCTATTAAAACCCGTGCAACCTCAAACCCGACTAACTAAATCTCCAAAACCTATCCTAGTTGATGGAGAACTCGAGTTTGAAGTCAAAAGCATTCTGGACTCCAAGATCTCCAAATCTAAACTATTTTACCTAATTGACTGGAAAGGCTACGGCCCCCAAGAGAGATCCTGGGAACCTGCTGAATATGTCCACGCTCCTCGCCTAATCAAAAGATTTCACCGAACATTTCCTGACAAGCCAAAACCCCCGGAGAAGCCCGGTTTGGGAGGGGCCTTGAGGGGGGGTACTGTCATGATCTCTGCTTCCAAAATGTCAGGGTTTTCCCAACTCCCTTGGAAGCAGAGCCATAACCCAGGTTCCGAGTGCCAACCAGTCCCAATTGGGACCTTTTGGACCCAGTCCTGGCGCCAGTGGCACCAGGCTCATAAATATGCCCAGTCCCAGCGCTGGAAGCGCCGGGCTCATAATGCTTGGGTGGACTTACCTGCAGCAGACCATGCTGCTTACTTGCCTGCCAGTTGTGCCTCTGATCCTCTTCTGTTTGGAAATACTTTTCCTGTTGGGTGGGGCAGGAGCCACTCCCTAGATTCAGAACACTGGAACTCTTCTGGAAAGCAGGAACTCTTTTCTTACCTAGGCGTGGCTGTAGAAGGAGACACCTAAGCACTACAGGAGGCTATTTAAAGCACACCCGATGGATGAATCTTGCTTTGCGTTATTCTGCATCCTCTGCAGCAGAACGCTCATCGTGTCTTCTGCATCTGATCCTGGGCCTAAGGAAAAAGGCTTACCATCCTGAATCCAGTCTTCAGCAACACCTATAAAGACAAGAAAGAACAGGTTAGCATTACGGTCTTCAGTGACAGTTCTTCACTTACCTGGTCTATCGGCTGTCACCAACGCCTCGCGCTCCATTCCGGCATCTGAAAGACAAAGGCTTACCTACTCTTCGTGCGCTCCGGAGGTCTTCACACTGCATTCCGGCATCTGAAAGACAAAAGCTTACCAACTCTTTGCACGCTCCGGAGGCCTTCGGCGCTGCATCCCGCATCTGAAAGACAAACAAGGTGCGTTTAAAGACATTGCGGAACTTTAATACTCACGTGCCATTACTCCTTTCCACATCTAACCCAGTGGGTATTCCGGCACCCTGCAGCCGCTCCGAACTTGTACCTGCAAAATAAAAAGACAGTTAGAGCGCATCGTGAAGCAGGCAACAAGCGCTTACTTACGTGCTTCCAGGCGCTTCTATTCATCACATAGGCTCCATCTTCAACTCACTTCAGCCCGTCATCCGCCATCGCCGGAACCCTGCAAAACAAGAAACATCATTACTAAAGACTTTAAAGACATTAGAATTACTCAAAACTTACCGTTCGTGCAGTAAACGACGGACAGCAGTCCTCTGAAGTCAAGAGGCCTTCTCCCCTTATCCAGTGAAGAAACTGGTTACAGCACCCTGCCCCGAGGCAGATGGAGAGCACGGCGTTCACTTACCTAAGGTGAGAGCGTTAACCTTTGGGGTTCTACAGGAGAAGAGAAAGGGAAGAAGAGAGAGACATTCAATAACCCAGTTCCTTAATCCCATATTTTCTATCTGCAGACATCTTACCCTTCGAGTCAGACATACAGTGCACAGAGGTCCAGCCCAAAGAGCCAGCCGTGTGTTTCACATCACCTTTGAAGATACGGTATACGCCCAGTCAAGACCGGTGCCTCTACGGGAATCAGGTGAGCGTTACAGAAGTGCGTAGAGAGAATGAAAAAAGGGAAGAGAAAAGATAAGAAGAGAAGGGTTAGGCAGCAAGAGAGAAAGCGAAGGGAATAAGGTGCAGAGAAGGAGCGAAAAAGGAAACAAAGGGAACGCGAAATTGATCACATTCATAAAAATGTAATGGAATCAAGTCCAGCAATATCGTAGAGTCATATAGAGAAGCTCCTCTCATCGCAAGAAGCAATGACAAGACCACTCTGGATAAACCTATAGGAGTTCCTCTCATCACGTGTCACAGATTTCCCCCCTTCTCACCTGAGATCGCTCCTTGCAGGATTTCTTGGAGGAAGTCTTCTTGCACACAGATCGGGTTTTGTACAAGCCCGCGCGAGTCTCCTCTGACTCCAGCGTGCGTTCAGAGTTACAGGATACTCGGATGCTCAGGACGTCCAGGAAGTGAGGAAGTGTACATGAATGAGGTGCACAAAATCTGGGAAACAAGGTAAGAGATGAGGGAGGAATGAATTGGGAAATTAGAGGGTCCAGGAACCAAGGACAGGAGAATAGTTCAGCAAACTACAGAGCACACGTCTAGTCACTACCAGCGATAGCATTGAGACACGCGGGGCCACGGGGGCGTGGTATATTGGTGGAATGTGCTACTTCCGACATGGAAGCTGGTGCAAGGCGTACCACGTTAGACATCCATGTTGGGAGTATCAAAGAGTGCAAGCCCTGTTGTAACAAGGACCAGGAAGTCCAAAAGGGACGCGTTCTGTGGATCATGTCAGCATGCCTCCTCCGAAAACTTGTTCCACCAGGTTTGCCCGGGTTTATGAGATGATACCTTCTGAGCAATCAGGGGTATTCAGATTAGAAAGTGGTTCCCAGGATCTTTCACTCGGAGGATATCCTTTCCACTTGACCAAATATTGAAGTTGACTCCTTTTATACCTGGAGTCGCATATTCTGGATACTTCATATTCCAGCTGATTGTCCACAACCACAGGGTTGGGTCTGCAGGATTTTCGGGAGAATCGGGTGTAAGGTTTTAATAAGGAAGTGTGAAAAACTGGATGAATCTTCTTCCAGGAGTCTGGTAACTTGAGCCAGAATGAGACTGGGTTTATGATTTCCTTTATGGAAAAAGGTCCATAGTAACGTGGGGCTAATTTGTTTGGTTGTAAATGTCGAGGCAGTAGTTTCGAGGACAGCTAGACCTGATCACCGACAGCATAAGAAGGCCCTGGTCTTCTTTTGGTATCCGCATAATGTTTAGCGTGAGTCCGGGCCTTTTCTAAATGTTCTTTGGCTTCCTTGTGAACATTGATGAGAGTTTCAATCCAGAAGTCAACTGTTGGTACAGGTGTGGGATGTGGGAGAATGGAAGGTAGAACTGACGGGTGGAATCCTTGGCTGCAATAAAAAGGGCTGGTCTTGACTGCCGAATGATCAGAGTTGTTGTAAGAGAATTCAGCCACGGGTATAAGGAGTGACCAGTCATCCTGTACCTTGGTGGTGAAACAATGAAGGTATTGTTCCAGGGTCTGGTTTACACATTCCGTAGTTCTGTTAGTCTGTGAGTGATAACCCAATGAGAGAGCACGTTGGATTCCTAGAAAACGACATAGATGTTTCCAGAATTGAGAGATGTATTGAGGTCCTCAATCTGATATGATCTTGGAAGGGAGTCCATGAAGGCGAAATATATGTTCCAGGAAAATGCCAGTGAATTCTGAGGAAGACGGCAATTTCTACAATGGTGTAAAATGGACCGTGTGGGTGAATAAATCAATGGTGACCATGATTGTCGTATAGCCCCTAGATGGTGGTAGATGGTGTTAATTCCACGATAACGTCCATAGCGATGAACTCCCAGGCCCTAGAAGGTAGTATAGGTTGAAGTAGGAGACCTGCCAGTTTCTTTTTATCATGTTTGTTTTGATTGCAGACTGTGCAAGCTTGAATGTACCGTTGAATGTCTGTTTTCATTTTGGGCCACCAAAATTGTCTTAGTACGAGACAAAGGGTGTTGGTGACACCACGATGCCCAGAGTGAAGAGTGTCATGACAGAGGTTAATAATCCGTAGTTGCAGTCTCTGTGTGGGAATGACCAGGGCATTGTACTTGAAAAAATATCCATCTCCAGTTTTTAGACTCCATTGATTCTTTCCTGTGAATTCTTTCCAGATTTCAGAAGACTGAGATTGCATTCGAATGTCTTTCAGGAGACTGACTGCTTGAGCTACAAAAATTGTGTGGGGAAACATCTTTGGGTAGGCCCGATCTTCAAGAGTTTCGTAATCAGAGCGTCAGCAATTATGTTCTGTGATCCGGAGATATTATTGATGTGGAACTGGTACTGGGCAAAGAAGAAGGCCCAACGGGCTTGACGACTATTCCTCCATTCCATAAATTGCAGAACTTGAAGATTTCGATGGTCGGTACGGACCTGGACAGGATGTTTAGCTCCCAGAAGTAGATGTCGCCATTCGGTGAAGGCTTGACGGATGGTCAACAGTTCCTTTTCCAAGACGGAGTAATGAGTCTCGCTGGAAGTTAGGGTTTGTGAGAGGTAAGCAATGGGGTGCTCTAATTTATCCTCAAATTCTTGCTTTAACACTGCTCCTATGGCGTAGTTAGAGGCATCCGTCTCCACTAGGAATGGTCGATTAATATCGGGTTGAGCAAGGATAGGGGCTTGAGTAAACTCAGTTTTTAATCGTTGGAATACCTTGTCCTGGGCTGGGGTCCAGAGGAAGGGGGTGTCTTTTTTCAATAATGTAATGGTCGGTTGAACTATCTCAGAAAAGGATGGTATGAATTTCCGGTAGAAATTGGCAAGCCCCAGGAAGGATTGAATCTGTTTCACAGAGGTGGGTACAGGCCAAGATAGTATAGCTTTTACCTTTGAATGGTCCATTCCTATTCCTTCTGGACTAAGGACAAATCCTAGCTAATGAACAGAAGTGACCTGAAAAAGGCATTTCTCGGGTTTAGCTAGGAGTTTGTGTTCACATAGCCGTTGCAAAACTGCCTTTACATGCTCTTCATGCTTTTGAGGATCCTTGGAGTAAATCAAGATATCATCCAGGTAAACGAAGACGAAGAGGAACAACATGTCAGAAAACACTCTATCCATGAAGCGTTGGAAGACTGCGGGGTAATTTGCAAGCCTGAAGGTCATGACCAAGTACTCAAAGGATGTTCTAAAGGCTGTTTTCCATTCGTCTCCTTCCCTGATATGGATCAGATGGTAGGCACCCCTGAGATCCAACTTTGTGAAGATTACAGCTCCTCTCACTGCTTCCTGGATATCAGAGATTAAGGGCAAGGGATAGTGTCCTTGAGGGTGCACTGATTCAATCCACGATAATCAAGACAAGGTCTAAACTCTTTAGTGTCTTTCTTGGGAACAAAAAACAACGAAGCTCCAGCTGGAGATTTAAACAGTCTTATGGTTGGTATCCAAGTATTCTCTAAGGGGCTTTTTTTCAGTTCGGATAGAATGAACATCCTCCCAAAGGGAATCACTGCTGAAGGTTCTGTATCTATAGCGCAATCTTCAGGTCTGTGAGGGGGTAGGGCCTGGACTATAGCAGTTGAAAACACATCAGCGTATTCCTGATAGGCCCTTGGAACCTGTATGACGTTTGAAACCATGAGTGGGCCTTGCTGGTCTATTGGCGTGCTTTTGGAAGTTGTCAAGGAGGAATCCGGGAATAGACAGTGAGACATGCAAAACTCAGAACCAAGAAACAAGGATCCTGCTGCCCAATTGTTGTAAGGATTGTGTTTCTGCAACCAGGGCATACCCAGTACCATGGGGTAATGGGCTGACTTGATGATGTGAAATTTGATCAACTCTTGTTGATGGTTTATCGAGAGTTGGATTTCTTTGGTCTGCAAGGATATAGGTCCAGAAGAGAGAGGTCTTCCGTCGATCGCCTCCACAGGTTGCATGATACTTCGTGTTTCATATGGAATGTGGTGTTTAAAGACCCAATCTTGATCAATGAATATTCCCATAGCCCCACAATCCAACAAGGCCAAAATGGGGTAGGTCTCATTCTTGGATGACAACAGGAAGGCTTATAGAATCACTAGATTGTTCTGTCCAGGAGAGTTCAAGGATGGAATAGATGTGGACCAAACATCTCTCTCCCGAAGCCTTGCTCCATCTAGGATCGGGAGATGGCATTTTCCGAATGCTGTGGAGAGGCTAGAGGACATTCTCTAGCTAGGTGTTTATCGGAGGCACAATACATGCATAAGCCCGTGTGAATCCTTCTCATCCTTTCTTGCAGGGATATGGGTCCACGGAAGGCCCCTATTTGCATGGGTCCTTGATCACAACCAGAGACTGGAGTAGGGTCGGGGTTCAATGATGTCTCAAGGGAAACCTTCTGGAAAGGCATCTTGGTCTTTTTCCTCTCTACCTTTCTTTCCTCTATACAAAAGTCTATCTGCATGTCAAGATCCATAAGGGCCTGGAATGAACTTGGACAAGCCACTCTGGCTAATTCGTCTTTTATCTCTTCATTTAGCCCCCTTCGTAAAAGAGTAAAGCTTGCTTCTGAAGACCAATCCGCTTTCTTGGCCAATTGTTTGAATCGTGTGACATACGTAAGCATGTCCTGGGATCCTTGCCGAAAGTCAAGTAGATGTTCCTGGGACTATAGACCTGTTCTGGGCAATCAAACATGGTCTTAAGGGCCTGTATGAATCCATCGTAATCATCCAGGAGGGCACCTCCAGAATTGACTAAAGGAGTAGCCCAAGTCAGTGCATTCCCAGAGAGGTGCGAGATTATAAAGCCCACCTTCGTCCTGGGAGTTGAAAAATAGTAGGGCTTAAAGGTAAAGTGGACTAAACAAGAGTCAAGGAATCCACAAAGGGTTTTTGCAGACCCATCGTATTTGTCTACAATGCCACCCAGTAGCACGCTTTCCTTTGTGGCAGAATTGCGGGAAAAAGTAGTTGTTTCAATGCAGCGTTTTCCGCCTTTAAATTCTGCATCTCGGTCATTAATTGTTGCATGCCACGCATGAGATCCTGAACGGCCTGTTCCATGTTGGTTTTAACTTCGGTCGTTTGGCGTCTCAAACTGTCACGGAATTCCCCCCTTCTCACCTGAGATCGCTCCTTGCATGATTTCTTGGAGGAAGTCTTCTTGCGCACGGATTGGGTTTTGTACAAGCCCGCGCGAGTCTCCTCTGACTCAAGTGTGCGTTCAGCGTTCCAGGATACTCGGATGCTCAGGACGTCCAGGAAGCGAGGAAGTGTACACGAAGGAGGTACACGAAATCCGGGAAACAAGGTAAGAGATGAGGGAGGGATGAATTGGGAAATTAGAGGGTCCGGGAACCAAGGACAGAAGAATAGTTCAGCGAACTACGCAGCACACGTCGAGTCACTACCAGCGATAGCGTTGAGACACGCAGGGCCGCGGGGGCATGGTCTATTTGTGGAATGTGCTATGTCCGACGTGGAAGCTGGTACAAGGCGTTCCACGTTAGATGGCCATGTTGGGAGTATCAAAGAGTACAAGCCCCATTGTGACAAGGACCAGGAAGTCCAAAAGGGACGCGTTCTGTGGATCATGGCATCGCGGGGAGAAATGCCAGGGCCATCTAAAGTAACATTAGATAAGAACTCCGGGATAGGGAGTATCAGGGACAGGATCGATAGATAGTATCAAGATTTAAGAGCAAGAAGTGAATCAGGGAGCAGGGGAAAAGAAAATTGATCTATAGTCGCCCGTTCCATGCCTAACAAAGTGCCATTGCCATATTGCAAACAAGAAACGTGTTTCAGCTTGTCTAAAGTCTCTGTGATTGAAGTGGAGAAGGTGATACTTTCACTCAAACCGTTCAATTGTAAGGGTGACCAATGCCCAGCACAACATATTAAGGATGCTGCTAGAGAGCTTGCACCTTTCATCTCTAAACTTATTAGTGCTTCATTTACATTGGGCACTGTCCCCAGTAATCTGATAGAATCATGGGTACTTCCCCTCCTTAAGAAGCAAACCCTTGACCCAACTATACCTACAAATTACAGGCCTATAATGACTGTGCCATTCCTCTTAAAAATCTTAGATAAAGTGGCATACATTCAAATCCAGAATTTCCTAGAATCCAACCTCTTACTAGGATCTCGCCAATCCGACTTCCGTCCTCAACACAACATGGAAACAGCACTAATCGATCTTAAGGCCCAAATAGAGGAACTCAAATATAAGGGTCATCTAGCTCTACTCCTCCTAGACCTCTCGGCTGCATTCGACTTCGTAGACCACAGGGTCCTAGCAGCTACTTGGACTCAGCAGCCCATTTTTCCAAGGAAGCCATAATATGGATAGAGTCATTCCTGAGCAACAGGACCATGAGAGTCTTCTCACCCTCGGCCGCAGTGGATCCCAGCCCCATTACTTGCAGTGTACCCCAGGGATCCTGCATCTCACCGACCCTCTAAAATGTATTCACCAAGCCCCTCTTTTACGATCTGGACCATTTGGGTATCGCCTACATGAATCATGCAGATGGTACTCAAATCCTCCTACCTCTTACCAGAGATTATGCTAAAGACCTGGCTTTGGTGAACAGAATTTATGGCATCGTTCAGGCATGGATGGCCACCCATGGACTCTGCCTGAACGATGATAAACCAGAGCTCATCATCCTCAGCAGCACTGCCTGCTTGACCAAATTAAGTCCGGATTACGCATATTTCACCATTGACGGCAATGCTTTCAAAGTAGCCAATGAGGTGAAGACCTTAGGCTTCGACTTAGATGCTACACTAACTTTTACAAAACAAATACATTCCCTGGCATCTTCTACTGCATATACGTGCAAACTAATCAGAGCAGGCCAACAATTTCTCTCCACTAACAGCTGTCTAATTCTCTCCAGAGCTCTCATACTTTCCAAATTAGATTATTGTAACTCCCTGTACATTGGTGCGAGCAAACACATCATCCAAAAAATACTGGTACTTCAGAATAACGCACTGAGAGCAGCACTAAATATAACAAGAAAGTACATATTTCCTCCACAAGGAGACAACATAAATGAATGTCTACCTTTGATGAAATGTGTCTCGAAATGGCATCCTGTCATGGCCATTGGGCAAGGGCCCAGGCCTTCATCACCCCAAGGTTCCACATGGACCCAGTCCTGGCGCCTTAGGCGCCAGGCTCATGGAAATGTGTGCTTTGCACACTCTGTGCCTAAGGCACATGCATCAGGGCATGGTGTGGCCATAGAACAGCATTGGGAGGCACGTGCTGGAGTCCTTGGGTGGGGCAAGGTGGAGCCACAAGGCATGGCTAAAGGGAGGGGCCGGAGCCAGCCTATATAAGGCCAGCCCAACCACTTGCCTTCGCTTCGCGATACTCTGCTTAGCAGCGTGACGCTTACCGCTGTTCTTCACCTTGATTCCGGTACTCCATCCTTTGAAGATCATCTCACCTACCTGATCCCAGCTGCTCCATCACTGAAAGCACACCTATCTGATTCCAGCCGCTCTATCGCTGAAGGCGCACCTACCTGATTCCAGCCGCTCCATCGCTGAAGGCGCGCTTACCTGGTTCCAGCTGCTCCATCGCTGAAGGTGCGCTTACCTGATCCCAGCTGCTCCATCGCTGAAGGCACACCTACCTGATTCCAGCCGCTCCATCGCTGAAGGCGCGCTTACCCAATTCCAGAACTCATAATAACAAACTCTTGGCCGCATCATCCCTGAGTCTTGACTTCCATTATAACGGCCAGTTACCTGTTGACCTCGAGAGCCCATCATCGTTAGGGGAATCTCAGGTTCCGTTCCATGCTTCCGATATATCATCTTCACACCTAGAGGAGAGCAGAGACATTACAAGACATCATTATTACTTACCATCAAGTCAAGACTCATTGTTAAAGACATTATTGAAAAACGAACAATAACTATAACCAAAGACTTACCCTCCAAGTGGATTGGTCACAGCCAGTCTGGATCGCAACTTCGTGGGCCAGTGAAGCAACAAGGCCCATTCTACGCGCGTCTGCTGAAGGAAGCAGGACGGAGAGCCCAGCATTACAAAATAACAGGTGAGCTTGCATGGGAAGGGTCTTGCGCACTCCGTTTTGGCACGAAAGGGGCGGGGGAATTCGTAATACCTCCACGTCATCCTCATTACCTCTATTCCAGGGGCGATACCAGCATCCAGAGCAACATACTCCCCAGCAGCTGTGAAAGACAGCCGATACAGGGGAGCCAAGTCGAGGGAGGGCCCCAACCGTGCCCCAATGCCCCCGCAGAGACCAGGTGAGCGTAACACCACCCTCATCCACAAATGCCTTAATAATAATGCACCGCCATACTTAAAGGATAGGATTACCAGAAAAACATCCCACAGACCTACCAGATTAGCCAATTCCAACTGTCTCCTTGTACCACTTTATAAACTTTCCACCATTGGGGGATCCAGTTTCCCAGTCAAGGCAGCACAACTGTGGAACTCCTTGCCCCTCCTTTAAGAGAAGACCAAACTTTTACCAAATTCAGACAGAACATGACCAACTGGTTGAAAGAGAATGATAAGTAATTTGCCATGCCGTAGCGGCCTATCAGTATGCAGTTGCTAGTTTAGACATTTTTACTGTACTCTGTACCTGATATGATTCACCTAGTGCCTTTTCTGCTCACTCTCATTCTGTATTTTGGACTCTTATGAACAATGTATATAGTGAGCTTTGTAAATGGTCCTTCATGTAAATGTATAGGTTATATCTTAGCCTTTATGTACTTCTTTTGCCCATATGTAACTAAGCTGAACGTATTCTTATGACTTGCGCCCTGATATCCTCGGGTGTGACGCGCACTACAAATAAAACAAACAAACACGGCGAAGAAAGAAGTTCGTTGAGTCTCATGCATAAACCATTGTTCTTAGACAGGCTGACCTTAAATAGGAATGAAAGAGACAAAAGCCATACTAGTTGGGGACTAGATATGTCAGACGAAGAGAGAGAAACCTTCCATGTGAAGGACGGAGAAAGTGCATGCATGTCCGAGGGATGTCTGCAGACAGATAAGGAAGTAAGATGGTCTGATATAGAGCAACCTAAGGATAGGACGCCAGACCCCATGGAATACCCAGCGCACCCTAAAGATGGTTGCCCAGTGAGAAGGGAGAGACATCACCATATGTGAACAGGTTAAGGTCATTGCCAAGAAGAAGGCGATCAGGAACCATTGTCCCTACTATGGATAGGCAGGTGATGGGAGCTGATCGTGGATTTGGGTTCACGCAATTCCCTTTATTGCAGAAAGGAAGGGCCAGACCTCAGTATATTCCTTGGCCCCAGATGGATAAGGATAATTTAAGGTGTAAACTTCCTAGTTTTATGGCTGGAGCAGGGAAATGGATTTGAAAGATAGAAAACATGACATGAGGAAATTCTCTGGCAATAGTGGACATTAAGGGTCTCCTAGCAGCCATTCTTGGGGAAAGGGCTGATGACACTTTTACGAGAGCAGTTTATTTTAGTGTGATGGCACAGAATACAGCTCATGATGGAGCGCCATTTAATAATTGTAGAGCAGACATCTGGAGAGCACTCAGGGTACAGTATCCTGATATGTCAGATATGGGTGAAATTATGGCATGTAAGATTAAAGATGACAAAGATCTGCTTGCTTATATTCAAAGCATTCATGAACGCTGGACTTTGGAAACAAAGGAGCCGTGGGGGAAATCAGTGCCAGTATTTTACCACATTCTGTGCAATTGATTGCTAGAACAGGTACAGAGACAGCTCAAGAAACTAGTGTGAATGGGAGTGAAGCCATGGGCAGAGATACAGTTGACTATCGCACATCACTGCCGGCTGTTGCAAGAGAAAAATAATAAAAAGGAAGATGTTTGAATACTTGAGTAAGCCAACGTAGTTCAGAAGAAATTGTTAAAATATGCCATAGAATGGGTGGTACTGACAAGCGGAGATGGATTGGGAATGCAGCAAGCAGTGGGAACATCGCAGGTGAGTAATCAACGCAAGATGGACCAAGGAGGGAATGGGTTTACGCCGAAAGGCAGAGGAATGGGATAAAGAGGAAGCTGTGGTTTTCAAAATGACCAAGTCGGGTTGCAGAATATGCAGAATGATAATCAGAATGGGAAATGGGTATTTAACCAAGGAGGGCTAGTCAGAACAGGCCCTCCTATATGTTGGACATGTGGAATGACTGGACACATTGTTCAAACATGTGGAAGCCAAGGGTATGTACAGAATGGGCAATTCTCAAGAGAGGGGATAGCATATCCTCCACCATATAGCTCACAAAAAGGGAACGGGTTTGCCCAAGATCAGATAGTGTATCAAGCACAAGCGCCACAAATGCAGCAGCCATTGCAACCACAGCAATCACCATTGAATCCGCCGCAAGGACAGTCACAGCACGCACCCATGCAGATACAGCTGAATGCAAACAAGGGACAATTATTGACACCTAGAGTAGGGGGTGTCACTGCAGTGGGGGAACTCCTTTTACAGGTACAAGGATAAGTATGTAACCACAATAGGACATCTCACAGGGCAACCTGATGTGTTCAGTACTATCAGTGACACCAGACTCCCAAGAGGAACCAAGGGTTGATGTTACTAAAGGAGGCAAGCCTTTTTTTGTAGACATGGATGCAACTCGCTCATGTATATGAGAGGGAAAATATCCTTTATCGGGAATTGCCATGAATGTGCAAGGTTTCTCTGGAGCTATAAGCAGAGTTCCGTTTACTGATGAATTACCAGTCTCCATAGGAGAGTGTGACATGTCTGTTCCATTATAGTATTCAAGACAGACATCTGTTAATATTCTGGGCCTAGATTTAGTGACAAAGCTAATATGACAATTTCTTTCACTGATGAAAGTATAGTGTTTTCCACTCCAGGGATACAATTTCTGAACGTGGGCAAATTTATATTGGTATTTACAGGGCAAATGGCTCTGCAAGGAGTGCCGTTAGAGCCAGAAGTCTTTCTCTATGGGGTACGCATTTTGTTGACATGGATGTCTGGCTTAGTGGGAACATTTATGAGAATACCTGATGAGTTTTTGTTCAGGCCACAGGTACCTATGGAGGAAAAAGGGAGGACATACTATTCCCCTAGCGTTAGATGCAGCCATAGTGTGAGGGGAATTGTTCATGTTCGAAGGAACCGATGATGAGGGCAGGCCATGGAGAACAGTGACTGCCATTGGGGAAGGGTGTAGGTTAACACACATCACTGACAAGGATATGTTTAAAGATGATCCGTCAGATTATGAAGTAATATTTGAGATGAATATTACATATTGGATCAGAATAGAGAAAAAGTAAATCCCACAACGAATGATGATAGTGTGGCAGTGCCCAGCATTTTCTGATGAGGACTTGGAAATAGTGCCAACCTTCTTATGGACAACAGGCCCCTATGATGTAGGCCTGCTGAAAGGGGTAGGGTAGGTTAAGATTAAGCTGAAAACAGGAGCAATTTTACTTCAAACAAGACAGTATTTTTAAGACTATTTCAGCATTAATGGAACAGGGTATTTTAGTGACGTTAGAGTCACTGTGTATACCACTGTGTACCCTGTGAAGAAATTGAATGGGGGGTCATGGAGACTAATTCAGGACATGAGACCAATTAACCAGATTAAAGAGCAGAGTTTCAGTTAGTTATGAATACTGCAACAACACTACGTAGTATCCCCATAGAGGCACGATATTTCACAGTGATTGACTTGAAAAATTTGTTTTTCTCAATCCCGTTGCATAAGGACTCCCAAGATTTGACATAATTTACGTTTCATCAAACTAAGCTGAAGAGCACTCATCTGCCCCAAGGGTACTGTGAATCTCTATCAATCTTTAATAGGGTCCTGCAGATGGACCTACGCAATATTAAATTGAAAAGTAGTGTTGTGCTGCAATACATAGATGACATTTTAGTTTGTAGCATGACAGAAGATGAGTGTAGGCAAGACTCAATTCAGCTAATGATTATTTTAGCAGTCAAGGGATATAAAGTAGACAAGGAGAAGTTGCAATATTGTCAAGAAGAGGTGTTGTACATAGGCCAGTTGATCTCATATGCGGGAAAAAAGGTCACACCTGAAAGAGCTGAGGCGATTATGAAAACAGCAAAACCACACAGGTTAAAACAAATGCAGCAGTTTTTGGGATTGTGCAACTATGTTAGAGCTTGGGTATTTGATTATAGTTCATACACAAGACCTCTTTTGCAGGCTCTGAAGAAAGCACACGTGAATAAGGAAAAAAATAGAATGGACTGTGGAAGTGGAGAGAGGGTTTGATGAATTGAAGAAAGCAATCTGTACAGCTCCTGCTTTAGGAATTCCCAATTATTCTGAAGAGTTGTTTTCATTGTCTCATAGTCATTACAGCGGTGCTTACACAGAGGACTACAAAAGGGTACAAACCTCTGCCATATTGTAGTGGGATTTTAGATCCAGTTATGAGAGGACCCTTTCCTTGGGAACAATTGCTGGCAGCAGCCGCGTTCGCCATTGCAAAGTCTACCAGCTATGGATGGAGGTGTTTGTGCCAAAATCGGAGAATCATATTGCACATTCATATCTTCTCATGATGAAGAGAATGGGACCTTGACAGAGGCCATAACGCTGCTGACAAACTTGCATGTCAAGATGGACGATGAGACAGAAGATATTGCGGATGACAGCTGGTTTGCGTGAATCTTCTCATGGGTTCCACAGTGGATGGTGAATATCTTCAATTTCCTTGGAGCCTTGTTGGTAATAATCATGTTTGGAATGTGTGTGATAAGAATAACAATCACACAGTGCAATAAGACAGCAAAGAAGGCAACAGGAATGAAGATCATGATTGATGTCGAATCAGGGTTTGGACCCAAAGAGCTGACAGATGAAGAGATCAAAAAGTATATAGAAGCAAGTATGCATGCACCTGAGGGAACAAAGTTCCTGTATCCAAGAAACCACAAGAGGTATGTGAGAAGATGGATCTACAGCAGCCCGAATGGAAAATGTAGTCTCATGACCTGGAGTATCGATGAACATGTAAAATAAGCAGGATCTCGGAAATGAGTAATGAAGATATGGACTGCGAAGAAACACTTTTCAGGTAAGGACATCTAGATGTGAAGACTGTTGGGAGAGTGGTCGATGAATCAACCAGAGGGGGGAGTGTAGAGGAGGTGCCAAGTTCCTCTAACGGAGGTGCTGCCCCCATTTTGACAATATGTTGGCAACTGGAAATTGCCACATGCGGCAAGTCAATAATAGTACCTATATCTCGAAAAGCCCTTGACACAAGGTATCTATTGAGAAAACCCCATATGATGTACCCACAAAGAAATCACAGTCTCATGAAGAAAGTTCTGGAAGAAGTGTGAAGATGGGAGAAAGAGAAGACTGGTAACATCACATGAAGCAGAAATGACTCACCAAGAAGAGATGCTAATGAAGAAGGTGAACAGACCTTATGGAATCTGATGATGAAGTAAAGAAATGAGCAACATTTCACATGCAAATTGAAGATTGCCCATGCAGAGAGCACGGTAGAAAATGAAAAGCTCTTTTATAATTGTACAGATGTAGTAACGCAAGTAATCATGACGCTTGCTATACATAGTGAATAAACTGTAGGCGGTGCCGTCAATATATATATATAAGTGTGGATGTTCCACGACACATTTTAGAAAACTTGGACGCCATGAATATAAGGGCTGAAAGTGGGCATGAATATAAGGGCTGAAAGTGTGACACAGTAGTATCAAATAGCTGACAACAAAGGAAGATTTGAGAAGGCTTGTCTGGCCCGAAGTAAAGAGTTGAAGCAGCCAAGAAACTGGTTATCTATTCAAGGAGATACAATGAACGTGAGAAGCAAGATGTCCACTTGTTGAGGTGTAATGGAAAAACACTAGAAGTGCCATGCTCTACTCAATTAATAGTATTTAATACAACGATAGAGATCAAAGCGTGGTCTCCTGTCACATGGTCAGATGGAAATAGACTTTGTGAAAGATACGCCAAGACCAGCCGATAAGGCCATGTAAACACTTCCTTTTATTCTCAGGCACAGTGATCCTTTGGAAGGCTGAGTTCAAAAGACTAATTGAATTGCAGACAGCTAGCGAGCGAGTGGAATATTCCAGAAGGGTACAAGCATGCCAACCAATTCTAGTTGGCATGATTGTAGCGAGTGGAATATTCCAGAAAGGTACAAGCATGCCAACCAATTCTAAAGGGACACTTAGCAAAGAGCCCTATAGTTTAAAAAGCCAATGAATGTCATGTATTAGTATGACACGAAAGATGACTTGCACTAGGCGTGGGCTTAACTGTCCACCTGAGCTTAGAGATCCAATCAGGATTTCATACTCCATAGAAAGTATACTTAGATGTTCCCCTTAAGCCTATCATATTTTCTTATTTTACCAAGTAGTAAGACGTCACTTATGACGAATATTTGTTGTAAATATGTGTTTTTTCCATACGAAACATTGAGAGACCTATGATTGTACGGCATCCGTTGATACCCGTTGTACTGCCTGTTTTAGACAATTGCAATTAAAACAGGTGCATTTTGCCAGCTTGCCTAGTCGGTCTGATTATTGGTGTGAGAGTAATATCTGCATACCCATCCATCCCAGATAGCGCAGCAACCTGTCTAAAAGGACCAACATGGTGGAGGAGGGTGAATGAGGAAAAGTGATACAGTATATACATTTTAGAAGACATGTAGTGTGCAAAGTCATTAGCCGAGAAGAAGGAGGTGTTAGGCAAGAATTGTTGTAGTAACCCTGTGAGAGACTACACAACCCTTGTTCTCTTGTTATTAGGTAACCCACCTATTGGTATAGGCCTGTACTGCACAAGTTGGTAGTGTGACTGAGCAGCTAGGCTTATCTCAATAGGGGTACATGTGAGATATAGAACTGTAGCAATGAAATCAACAAATACAAGTAGACAAGTAACACTTACACCCAAGGTTTTTAGTTAAAATAATTATTTATTTATTTAACAGTCGTTTAAAAATAAGTATTCTTTAAAGAGGGAAACAAATGTAGCCTATGAGGGACAGTAAGTATTAAAGTCAAATGGGATAGAAAAGTCTGCAGGGCCAGGGCACCCAAAGTCAATTGGAGCAAAGTCTATGGAGCTGAGGCACTTCTTAGATGGTAAAAATATTGCACAAAGTTAGAGAGTTTGTTGAAGAAAAATCACTGGAGCGTCACACGCTGTTGCACTTGTGAAGAGAAGAGCTGTTATCAACTCTAGCAAAGCAGCTACTGCAAGTCTCAACTGAAAAGAGCAATCTACAGACACTGAGGTAAGTACCCCAAGTCAAAACAGTACCATTGGTTAGAAGAAGAGTGGTCCAGCTGGCTTCTGCCTGGCTGGTTGCAGAGATGCAAATCATGTGTTCCTGGGCCTCAGTTGTGAGGACAAGAGTGAGGATGTCTGGGGACTCCTGTGGCAGCAATCTGCAGGTTGGCGACAGCTATGGGCTCTTTTCTGATCAGCAGCACCTCACGTTTTCACTGCTCGGTAAACAGCACTACCACGGATCTTGGATACCGGTTGGGTTTCCTTCACTCCTTGTGTCCTGCACTCTGGTGAGGGGACCCAAGCTCTGGTCATCCTGCTTCTGGAGGGTCCTGGGGAGACTCCTGGAGCTTCTGGCCGGATCACAGACATTGCACTCGACTATGTATTTCTCGACCCCTGACACACAGTTCCTGCAGCAGCAAAGAAGTACAGCCAGTCAGGGAAGGTGGTCCAGTGGAGTTCGTCCGGGGTTAGTTGGTCCCACTAACCCAAGGGAAGATGTCATTCCTTCCGGATTTCTCTTGTTGATCAGAAAAAGGAGTTTCAGCACAGCAGCAGGCCTCCAATGGGCAGTTCAATGGTCCAGGAGGATTTTACATTCATGGCTTCTTCGTTGGGGTGTGCTTCCCAGTGGTCGACACTTTCGTCTGTCCCAAAACCCCCATTCATGCACAGCCTAGCTGTCACTCAAACAGCATTGTGGATGTCCTGCAAGGACAGCCAGCCATCCAATCATGACTGGATGCATTCAGGCATTCCTAAAGACAAAGGACAGGGGAGTTTCGGGAACCTCCCTCACTTCCTGCCCTTCCAGACACACTGTGGCCAGAGGTGGGTTTCAGTACTGAAGCCTGCCAAAGTCAAACCAATCAAAGGGCTCAAACCTAGTTTGGGGTGCAGAGTAAAACCCATGAAAGACCTCACAAACAGGTGAAAAAAGAATACTGTGGCCATTTTGACAAATGGTTCCTCTTGGGTGCTATTCTGCAGCTGAGGATTCAGCCTGTGGTTGAAAAGCACAATGGTAGCAACATTAAACCACTGCCACCAGCCATTTAAAGTAGTGAGGGTAACATAAATAATGTTACACGAATAGGTAGGAAAAGGGCTACTAAGTAACCCCCCAGTACTCCACATAAAATGGTGTGTGCCGTAACTACAAAGAGAAAAGGTAAGTAAAGTCAATTTCACTTTACTGTTCTTGGGAACAGTAGTTCTCACAAGAAAAAAATATTAAAACCTTATGAGAAATCTAACGGATTTCTCTGTGACACTGCACTGGAGGTGCTGTGTGTCACCATACAAAAAGTAGATGTCTATGGAGTTTGTCAGACTCCAAAAAAACAGAAACACATAATCCATATCAGATCAAAACTCATGAGAGAGTGAGAAAAAAGGGCTCACTCACTCCAAGATTAAAATTAAAAAGTCCTAAAGTCCAGAAAAAGAGCTGGGGGTCTCTAAGTTGGGAGGAATTGAGCACTAAAAGGAAACTTCTCCCTAAGAGGAAGCAATAGATATTGCCTTGGGAGGAGTGAGCAAAGCAAGTTTACAAGGGTGATTGTAAAGGAAGGAGATTAGGTTTGGAAATAAGGAGGAGTCAGCCACCCTCTCCCATTTCTCTAAGAGCTGAGATAATTCCCGGGTCCCGAAGGTGGTAAGTACCTGGTAAAGTGTGGATGTAACCTTTGTAGGGATCCTGGTATGAAGAATGTTTGCTTCCAGGGGAGAACATTTTCGAATCTCAGCCGGCATTGGAAAATGGGCACGGATAGCGTGTGATAATTGTAGATGCCTGTAGTGCACCCCATTAGGTAGTGCAAACTTGCCCTGCATGTCCCCAAGTGGTAAGAGCTGTCCGCCCTGTATTACATCAGCTAGGGTTTGTATCCCCATCTCCTCCCACCTCGTGAAGTGTCCTATTTTTAGGACTTCAGGGATGTGTGTATTATTTGATAGGGGTTGATCTAACATTGGTCTCCTGCCCCAGCCAATATGATGAAGAGTTTTGAACCAGACTTGGCGGATATGTCTTGGCTTCTGGGCATATCTGCAAAGTGATTTCAATCCGGCACTTCACCTAATTCAACGCCTAGCGTGTAATGCTGAAATCCTTATTTATTTTGTGTCTGAAAGTTCTTTTATTCTGAACGATGTACCACTCATATAACACCCCTCCCCTCTCTTGGACTCCCCCCCCCCCCCGGTAACACTGACCCAGGAATCAGCCTGGTTTGCAAAGTTAAAATATGTATTCATGTAGTTACAAATTAATGACACTATGTTTAATGAATATACAATAATCACCAATGGGGTGATGTAACACTAAGCAATCTCTTTAATTACAAGGAGTAATAGTGAGCAAAACAATTCAGCACAGAAATAATACTTTTCTGTGAGTGCAGATCAAATAGCAGTGTGGTTACTATTTCCCCCTGCACACCCCTAACCCCCAACAAGCAATGTAAAGAGATAGGAGGAGAGATAACAGGTTTCAGGAATGCAGAATTCAAACAAAATGTCAATCCCAATTTCCCCCCAGCAAACACAAGAGAGAAACACAATTGATTGGCAAACTGTCAAAATGGTTTTAAAGTTATCTTGAGAATGGATTGGGTACAACACTAAGGGGGTAATTCATAGATTTCAGCGCAAAGGCAGCGCACGGGAGCAGCACAGAGAGCGAGTGTGCGCCAGTGTGCGCCAGCCGTTTGCGCTAAACAGTATTCTGGCGCATTTTGAGCACTGGCACAGAGAACATCCCGCAGCGCCAGTTACGCCCCCAAGAGCACCCCTTGCACAATGAAAAGGCATTGAAATCCCCAATGTAGCGCATAGGGCCACTTTAACCGTGCACCAGTTTACAGGGGCGGTACACTGTAATCGCATGAAAATACTGCGCGCACCCAGCTCACGGTGCCCAAAAGTGTGAAAATGTACTGGCGCACCCCTCGGAATATGCGTACCCCACTCAAGCCAGGTAAATTGCATAGAAAAAGCACCCCCCTGTGGCGTGGGCTGCCTGCGGGGCATGCCCAGGGTGGATGGGCTGCCTGTGGGGCATGGGGAGGGTGAGTGGGCTGCCTGTGGGGCCTGGCCAGGGTGGATGGGGTGCCTGCATGTATTTCGGGGGCACGCAGGAAGTTTCACACGCGATAGGCCTTGTGTGAGCGGGGTACGAGTATTTCAGAGGTGTGCGGGAAGTTTCACACGCGATAGGTCTTGTGCGAGTGGGGTACGTGTATTTTGGGGGTGTGCGGGAAGTTTCACACGCGATAGGCCTTGTGCGAGCGGGGTATGTGTATTTTGGGGGTACGTGGGAAGTTTCACACGCGATCGGCATTGAGCGTGTGGGGTTCGTGTATTTCTGGGGTGTGCAGGAAGTTTCACACGCTATTTGGCATCGTGGGCCCTCCCGGTGTACGTTTTCCCCACTCCCCAAGCCCTTCAGGCAGCTCACACCACAGGGGACTACCCTACAACCCTCACCATGCCCTGCAGATGGCCCACACCACAGGGGACTACCCCACAACCCTCCCCATGCCCTGCAGCAGCCTACACCACAGGGGACTACCCTACAACCCTCACCATACCCTGCAGGCAACCCACATGGCACCATGCACTTGTGAGCACACTTGTGAGCCCCGACTCATGTCCCCCACCCATCCAACCTCCCCCAATGATGGACACCTGCCAGCAGGCCCTGACTCATGAACCCCACCCACTCACACACCCACCATTAATGGGCACCTGCCAGCAGGCCCCGACTCATGTCCCCCTGCACCCCCACCCACCCAGCAGTGACGGGCACCTGCCAGCAGGCCTTGACTCATGTCCCCCTGCACCCCCACCCACCCAGCAGTGATGGGCACCTGCCAGCAGGCCCCGACTCATGTCCCCCCCAACACGTCATCACGATCCACACTCATGGCCATCATGGTCACCCAAATCGCACCCCACACCACCCCATTCCAAACACCCATCCAAGTATTCCATCCACCCCACATTGAAATCCCCATGTCATAATAGATCCCAAATGACAAGTATGCACATCAATACATGTCTGTCACACACACACAATGGGTGCAAGTGAACGAGAAAACCCACATCATGTCATGCATGAAACCAATGAGAGAATACCACACAAACGAAGTATGAAACCAAAATGTATTAAATACAAAAGCAAGGGAATTAAAGAAAATCACACAATAAAAGAAATAATAAACAAAAGGCTGCCCAAAATGAATGAAAAAATATGAATGCTGATTCAAAATAAATCCAAATGAAAAAGGTTCCAAAGCGTTCGTCCATCAAACCAAATCCAAAGGTAAACAAAAAAGAAAAGCATTGCTCCATGGGTAAAAAAAGATCAATGAAGTCAAATGCAGTCCAGAAATATATACAATGTAAAAATCCAGGGTCCATCCAAAGGAAACCTACAAAATATTCTACCTAACAAATAACTATATACAAAAAGGTGGGACATAGTCCATGCGCCCCAAATGAAAGAAAAATAGAAAGGAAACCAACACTAATGAACTATATACAATAGCGGCGGGCAAGTCCTAAGGCTCACTTGTTGATTTCCTGGGCTAGGGCATCATCGAACTCCTGTTCAACGTCTTGGAGTCGGGCCTGTTCCCTGGCCTGAGGTCTCGCAGGCATAACGCCATGTCCACCTCCAACTCCCTGCGAATTTCTTCGAGGCACTCAGCCCGCCTCAGCGCCCTGCGCATGGAGTTCTCTGGCCTGATCATAGTGAGCTGTGCCTCTTCCGCCCGCCTCTGCTCTGCATCTATTTGCTGATCCCAACCGCTGCCACACAGAAGACACCCCCAATCCAGGGTCCTGCCATCCGGCCGATCCAGGCTCCTCTGATGTTGATGGCCCTGAACCATCATCGCTCCCACCTTGAGGCTGCTGCTGCCATGCATGTGCCCTGCCTGTTGAGGCCTGCACATCCTCCTCCTGCTGGGGTCATTGTTGATACTGTTTTCCTGTTCATTCTGCCTGATTGATGAAATCCTTTGCATGTTGATCACACATTTGTGTGCCGTCTGCCCCAAATGTAACATACTTCTGACATAGATTACACCCCACAATGGCCCACTTATGTTCCCTTATTTTGGGAATGTTTTCATCAATCAGGCTTTCTGAGTAATGTGCACCTACACATGGCCTGCACAGAATCACTTTGGGACCTGTTTGAATGTTGAACATGACAATTGTCTTCTGTCATGTCGAAGTGACCATCCATTGATGTATCCATGTGCCTGCCATCACTGCATTAGTGGACACTGGCTTTGTTGCAGCATGTGGCACATGCGTGTTTTGTCACACAATTTTGCATGTTCTATTTCATGATGTCCATCTCACATGGATGGGTGACAGTACTGATTTGCTACCATCTGGGTGTCCTTGTCAAATCTGCAATGGCTATGCTACGTGCCATCTGTGTGCTGGCATATGTCATGTATACAGATTGTCCATGCCACTCACAGGCTAATGTGTGATGCCAGTGCTATCCAGCATACAGTACATGTGTTGCTTTTCTATGTTGGAGTCCTCAGTATCTGCTTTCTGCCTCCGCTTCCAACTCATTGCCAGTGCATGCATACCAGAGTTATTGGGCCTCATTAGGACCCTGGCGGAGAGGGTGTTACGCCAGCGTAGTGCATGGCGTACCTCTCCGCCATACTACGAGTTCCCGTAGCGCCATGGCGGCCTTTTCCGCCTGGTTTTACCAGGCGGAGAAAACCATGGCGCTACGGGACCTCGTTGTTAATTACGCCACCGTATTTTACGGTGGCGTAATTAACTCCTTCCCCACTCCCATTATACCCTATGGGGCAAAAATGGGAATGGGGAAGGGCAGAATGGGGATTGGGGATTTACCGCTCCGCCGAGGTCGGAATGGGGCGGTAAATCCGCCAACCCCCATGGCGCTATCGGCGGCTTTCCGCCATGCTTCGCGGTGCATTTAGCACCGCGAAGTCCGCCTGGGTCCTAATGAGGCCCATTGTCATGTTTGACATGTGTCATTTATACTGTATGTCTGCCTCATCATGCCTGTTCTCATTACTTTACTTTTATGTTTTTGCAGGTGATGAGGCACTAGATGCTGTTGAGGAGGAGGGGATGGCGCAGAGGCAGGAGTACTCAAAGCCGCAACCAAGCACCAGTGGAGGACGTGTGGTGGTGGTGGTTGAAAACCCATTACTCCTACAGACCATACTGTCCACGGGTGTCTCTGGGTACACCTCCGGAGACCTCCTTGAATCAGGTGCTGAATCGGACATTGAGACATATGTCCCGTCGCAGGTGAGTGTTTCTGGCAGGGATGCTGTTCTGTCCAATCCACCTGCACTGGGGGTAGACCCCTGTATGGGGCATTCAGTGTTGGAAAGTACGCCTGTGCCGGTTACGGATGCAGGGTCACACTCCACAATATTTTCTCCTGTACCTGGGCAAGCAGATCAAAGGAGGAATGCAGTACTGCAGCCTCAGGCAGTGCCTGCACAGCAAGGTGCAAATCACCTTGCCCCAAACAGGTGTGGTGCCTGCCAACGCGGTGGCCGTGCACCACCAGGCAATACTGTGTGGGAGAACTCCATGTACACTATAGCAGCACAACAGGGGGCATTGCGTGAGATGATGGCTTAGGCCGTGGATGGGGTGGCCACTTCCATTCTCCCCCCTGAAAGGAAGGTGGAGCTCCAGCAGCAGGCAACAGAGTGAAGTGGGAGACTGGGAGAAAAGACTACCCCCAATCTCCTTGCGCCCCTGTCCTAGAGGATCGCGACCCAGACACCCGCCACAAGATGAATTTGCCTATCTACCAGACGACCAAATACCCTGGTACAGGAACATACGGATGTGCTCATCAGCCTGCCCACCAGCCTGCCCTGCTCAAGCCGACACCTGCGGCGTGGATGAACTCGACTAAACCCTTCAACAGTAAATAAACACATCGTTAGAGATGCCATGACAACCTAGCCAACTGTCAGAACACTCGTGCAACCATGCACACTGGACACCCCCACACCAATCCACACGAAGAACATACTCAGTGCTATGACGTAGGTGACGGACTCACCCACTGACGCGCATCTTTATTATTTTTCACATAGGTTTTTCGAAATGCAGAAACGCAAGACGCACAAAGCACTCATCTAAATGAAGCAATGTGATACCGCAACTTAAAGTGCCGTGCATTAAACATCCCCACCTATGCACCAGGCCCAAGTAGGCCGCAAGCAAGAGCCTCCATGAACATTGGACGAGCAAGAGTACAATTGCTAACCCTGCAGAACGTGCCCAGCGAGAACTGACAGCCAAGGTAGAGATGTTGCAACTCGCATGCCACCAGCTGACGCCAAGGTCACACCTGCAAGCTAAGCCAGATACACAGTGGAAAATACAACTTTAAATGTGCAGAATTCTGCCTCAACCTAGGTCCCTCCTCACGTGACCAAGCCAAACCTGACAGGGTGCCAGACCCAGGAGGGAGAAGTCACCTGGGTCCCACGTTTGAGACACAGGTGGCAACAATGAAATGACCCAATGGACACCTACAGCGATGGGAATGGTCTGCTCTCAGGCATATGAGCAAATCCACGCATTGTCTGCACGAACACATAATTACATATTGTTGCAAATGACAGGTACACCGCGAGCTGGGAACAACAATGGTCCCAGGCTGGGGGGCTCGCGAGTCGACCAATCAGAACATGGGGCACTCATCACTGACGCCACTAACATTAACCAATCATTAGGGGTCTTCGTGTAACAATTTTCAAGTATCTAATAGAAGGCACAACCCAAGTATACCACCTGACTGACCCTTAACCACTAACACCGTTCTCTATACGTATGCTATACTAACCCTACCACTTGAGGAACCAATCCAGAGTGGCAATAGGTTTTTTGCTAACTTTGCCAGTAGCGCGTCATACTGAGGCAAAAAGGGGCCTGCGAGCCCCACGAATTTCGAGAGTCTGGACGGACGAGTACGATCCTAGACCCATCCATGCCGTTATTCAATAAACAGCAGAAACACCTTGCTTCGTGTGTGTGTCTCATACTCATTTTTGGGATACGTGGGAGGAGTTGGGGCCTCCCAGCCCAGAGGTCCGCGGAAGGCCAGCCGACCCCAGGAGAAACCCCCCGGCAAGTTGAAGGCACTGCTGAGATCTGTTTAAGATCTGCCTTTTATTTTTCCGAGTGCTCTTGTTGCGAGGAGGTCCGGCGGCGCAGCCCCCTCTGCCGCTGCCCCCTTTTTGAGGACTACAGGACCATCGCAGAACTGCAAGAAGACCGGACAGCGCAATCCGGATATTGGCACTCGGGAGCCGGTTGAGAAGTATCCCGCCTGCGGTTGGCGAGTGTCCAGACGTGGTCCGGAGGAGGGGAGGTGGCGAGCAGCTTGGAGGGGTGCACGCAGTCGAGCGGCCCCGCATCGAGAGAACTTGGTGAGTATGCCACACCCAACAAGCAATGTGAAATTGTGTGGGAGGGGGGAGGAATAGAATACAGGAGGTGGGAGGTGTTACCAAGGTGTGCGGCGAAGATTTGATAATTAGTGTTGACGGTAAAGTGAATGGTAGTTGGACAAGTGCGAGAGCAGTCCACTACGCTACGAAGAAGGGTGGGCGGGGCACGAAAACATCACGTGCGGCCGCTCATAGACACTGATTGGTCTAGGTCGCGACCACCTGTAAGGGAGTGTGTGTGTGCGGTTTCCTACAAATTGGCGATTATTGATCAATGAGTAGATGAGGATCCCTATTGATCGAGCAGAGAAACTCGATAGATAGATGACGCTTTCCTGTAGGCGGTAGCTAGCTGGTTGCCTAATACGGAAGATAATTGGCTGGTTAAGCCCTCCTGTTGAGGGGCGTATCACACGCGAAGCGACGCAGCGTGCACAGTCTGATTATATTGTTGATTACCTTGTTCCAGGCGTGACAAGAAGACAGCTGTGGGGTTAACCGGGATAGATAGCAAACTTATTTCCAACTTTTGAAACATGAAAAGAACTTACTGGTAGTTTTGGAAGATGTCGGTGACGTCACCGGTAGGGCTTTCATAGGATACCGGAGCACAAAGCATTGTTGAAGGTGGTGGGGAAGAGAATAGTGGTAAGGGAGTGGACACGGAGGTAAACGGTAACAATTATACCGGGGCAAGGTGGAGAGAGGGACGTGACCGTGCACGGAGAACGCCGGCCACGACGAGGGAGGAGAAGAGGAGGAGGGATGAAATAAAGTGGGGCGGCTGTATAAGCATGTCACACAGGGCATGCAGCCGCAGGGGGCTACGTGCGCCTCGGCCGTAGAGGGGCCGTAACGGTGTTAGGTGAAAAACGAAAAGACAGAAAAGAATATATGATTGCAAATGCTATATTTTATTATTTTCTTTTAGCGGACGATCGCAAGCCCCCAAAATTACGGGGCCAGGTAAAATATCTGAAATTGTATAGCGTTCATTATTAGAAAGATAACCGCTACCATATCGAGGGAGGATAACAACACAGTGCTACCATGTCATACGGGACAGGATCGGGAGGGTGGGGGAACACCCTCACTACCCCGCTACAGCATATATGTAAAACACTGTCACCCCATAGGGAGAAACTGATTAAATACAGCATAGAATGGACACAGGGGACGGACAACAAAATGACGAAACCCTGGCCGCCTATTGGCAGTTTCGACCCATATGTCCAACACTCACTATTGACTCATCTACATAACACAAACAAGGGGAAGAAGTTGTCACACCATGTGGAGGTGTTTAACTTATGGAGGATTTTCGAGGGGTCCTGACCAGGACCGAACGGAATGTTCACTGTGGGGGAAACAAAGGAGGAGAAGAAGGTTAAGGAGGAAGAACAGAATGGGGAAAAAGAGAGTGAAAGCACACAGTGCACGGGGAAAGGACAAGAGGGAGGAGAAAAGAGTAGCAACGCAGATGAAACAGAAATAAAAAAGGAACAGGGCGACGACATGCCCCTAGCGAAAGTAGTGAACAAGGAGGAAGGGGGCTTAAATCCTATAATGGAACTACGAGAAATAGTGAGAGAACAATTAAGGGCAGCTGAGGGGTATTCGAACCCAGCATACAGCCCACCACCATATACAGCTACAGGTGGCTACACGGGAGGAGAGGCGAGAAGTACGGCAGGGTCAACTTATACGAAGATGCTCGTGGGGGAAGGGAAGACTAGCGAAGAACAAATTGCAGCCATAGGACACGACGAATGGGTAGCTGCGCAGGTGTTATTAAAATTGTGAGGTTCATTAACAGGAGAAGAGAAGGAGGTAGTAAGGAAAATGAACGAGGACAATGACAGTAAGAGCGAGATGAAAGGGGAAGGGGGGTAAAGAAAGGAGGAAGAGCTGTTACGAGAAGAAGAAGAGATTTTGGAGGAACGATTAGCGGAGTTAAGGAATGAGCAAAATGCCCTGATCAAACAGCTTGAGAGGGAGGAAAGAGAGAGAAGACGAGAAAGGAAAGGAAGTAAAAATGAGTTGAAAAAAATGAGGGAACGAACTGAAGAACGAAAGAGGGAAGCTGAAAGGGTGAAGGCAGCAGCAGAAAGGGTATCTCGAGCAGCACAGCGCGACAAGAAAAGGGAGGAAGAAGAGAAAGTAAAGGAAATGGAAATATGGAAGAGGAGAATACTATCAGAAACGACAAAGAAATATGAAGAAGGCAGGATGATAGAAAGCATATTAGAACGGGAAAGAGAGAGATGGGCAAGGAGGAGAGAGGAGGAAAGGCTATTGAAAAAGATGAGTAGTGAAGTAATGGAGGAATTAAAAAAGAAAAGAGAGGAAATGGGTGGAGAGATAGTAGAGAAAAAAGAAGGGGAAAGAGAAGATAGGAGAGGGGAGAGTGAAATAAGGAAATATGTACGCAGGAACACAGAAGTAGCAACAACATCAGCGCAAAAGGGGGCAATTGGTAAAGAGGAAACGGGAGGAACGGATTTAATAGATTTAAAAACAGTGACGATTAGGGGGGAATAAGATGGATTGGGGTTGTCACTCCTGGATGAGTTTTGCAGCGAGGAAGAAGAAGGAATGGAGAGAGAAGGAAGAAATAGGGAAAGGGAAAGCTTAGATAAATTGTACATCACCCGAACTAACAGGGAATCACCATGGGCCTGCAGAAGGAAGGAAGAACTGGGGGGAAGTGAGGGAGAAGAGCAAGGAATGGCGGGAAGGCGCACACGTGCAGCTACACCCTCATCATCCCGTCCAACATGTTCTACCACCCCGCACTCATCCCGTGCAACATGCCCACCTACACCCGCACCCGCCCCTCACGAACACACACCCTACACTGGCAGGCTTAGAGATCTCCCTGGACGCAGGCAGGAAGAACGAATACACACACCCACATCAAATAAAGGAAATGATAAACGAAGGGGAAGAGACGATGTAGACGACACGGAAGAAGAGGAGGGGTATACGGACTCAACACTGGAGAACCCGGGGGGTAAGATAGGACACAACCTAATGCCACTTTTGGAGAGAGGAGGGGTTAGACCACAATACGTCCCTTGGAAGCATGCAGACAAGGAAAATATAAAGTGCAGGCTTCCATCACTAAGTGGAGGTGCGGGGAAATGGATATATGAGATGGAAAAAGACACCGCAGGACAGAAACTGGCAGTAGGAGACGTGAAGGGCCTACTAATATCAATATTGGGGGATGCAGCAGATGACATCTGGAAGAGAGCGGGCTTCCCTGGGGTCACAATAACAAACACATCATACAACAGGGCGCCATTCGCAAACTGCAGACATGCATTATGGCAAGCACTGAGGGTACAGTACCCAGACACATCAGACATAGGAGCAATTACATCGCGCAAGATGCGTGAGAACGAAGACCCTGTTGATTATATCCAGGAAATTCAAGAGAAGTGGCGTATGGAAACTAGAGAGCAATGGGACAAGACACCAGCAATATTTTATCATATACTAATACAAGGGCTCACAGAGGCAGTGCAGAAACAATTGAAGAAAGTAGTGGGGATGTAAGCAAAGGCTTGGCCAGAAATACAACTTACGATAGTACATCATTGTAGGACATGGCAAGAAAAGATGAAACAAAAGGAAGAGGATAGGAAAGCGGAAGAGGCTAAATTAGTGCAGAAAAAATGTACTAAGTACACGATGGAAGGTGCACTAATAACTACACCTACAACAAAGACACCAAACCCCACGCAAGTAGTGGCCGCACAAAATCCCTCCAAAATACAATCACCACAGATTGTAGCACAACAGCTGCCACCGCCCCCACCATACACGACTAACATGGGAGGAGGATACTCAACACCAGGAGCTGGATATTATAGTTACAACAGGGGAAGGGGAGGAGTGATGAGGGGGAGGGGATACGGCTATAACGCACAACAGCAGGGGGAGGATTCAGAAGCTTCTACCCCACTGGGCGACCAGTATACCAGGACAATTCAGGATGTTTCCCATGGCAGACCAGAGAACCACCTGTATGTTGGATCTGAGGATTGCTAGGACACATGTCACGCACATGTAGAATGAGACCCTCCACACCTGGGTGGGGAGAACAGGGACAACAAGGGCCGACAAGGGAACAGCAGGGTCACCAACAACAGCAGGTACTGCAACAGGGCAGTACGCAGCAACAGTTAGTAACACAACAACAGCCACAGACATATTCACAACCACAACAACAGGTAGAGATATCACAACAACACCAAATGCAGCAAGTACAGCAGCCCACTCAAATTCAAGACCATAAGGTAACCTCCACCAATACACAGCTACAGCAAACACAACTGGGAAGGGTGACTGTCCTGGGACACAACCCTTACACAGGAAGTGGTCAATCATTATACACACAATAGGACAGCCCACAGACGTCCTTGGTGTGTCCCATCCTGTCGGTAACACCTAATAGTGCGGAGGAACCACGCATAGAGGTAATGATAGGTGACAAAAAGTTATCATTCCTTGTTGACACTGGGGCAACCCGGTCTTGCATAAGGGAAGGTAAATTTAAGATGTCAGGTGAGGCCATGAACACCCAAGGATTCTCTGGGGCTAGGGGGTTGGTTCCCTTTACTGATAACATCCCCTTATCAATAGGGGATTATGACATGTCCATCCCGCTTCTATATTCAAGGGACTCGCCAGTAAACATACTTGGGAGAGACATAATGAGCAGGTTGAATATGACAATCTCCTTCACGGAGGACGGCATAATTTGTTCCACCCCTGGAATAAACATGCTCACTGCACGGCAAATTATGCAAGCATACTGTGGGCAGACAGTGACTAGGGCTGAGCCAGTAGATGGCAAACTGTTCCAGTACGGAACAGACATGGCATTCGCATGGATGCCAGCAATAGAAGGGAAGATCTGGAGGAGGCCAGCAGCCTATCTGTTCAGACCTGAAACACCAGCCAATGAACCAGAAGGAAAGGTGATTTCAGTGAGCATGGAGAGTATTATAGCGACTGCTGATTATATCGCAGTACATGCTCAAGACCGGGAAGGAAGAGCATGGAGGGCAGTGATAGCGCTGGCTGAGGGATGCAGACTCACCCAGGTGTCAGATGAGGAGCTCTTTTCAGAAGACAAGAAAGAGGGTGAAATGGTATTTATGATGAGTGTAGATATATGGCTAAGAGTGACATACAAGCAAGTGGCACAGAAAATTGCAATGGCACTTGAAGCATCCGCATCTACCCCAGTTCCCTTTTACGAGGAGGATATGGCAAAAGTTCCAACATCACTGTGGACCACTAGTCCCTATGACGTGGGTTGCATAAAGAGTATCGGGGGAGTAAGAATAAAACTGAAAAAGGGTGAAATACTCCCTAGAGTGAAGCAATACCCACTATCAAAAGAGGCAGATAAGGGCATATATGAAACAATAACGGCCCTTATAAATAACGGCATACTGGTACCATCAGAATCACCATGTAACACGGCCGTGTATCCAGTGCGCAAAGCTAAAGGAGGGTCTTGGCGTTTCATCCAGGACCTCAGGCCCTTGAACAACATTGTAGAAGCAGAATACCCCATAGCAGCAAACCCAGCCACCATATTATGTGGAATTCCAGCAGAGGCCTCACGATTTACAGTGATTGACCTCAAAAATGCCTTTTTCTCAATACCCCTGCATCCAGATTCACAAGACCTGACAAGCTTCACGTACAGAAATACAAAATGGAAACACACCAGGTTACCACAAGGGTACTGCGAGTCACCCTCAATTTTCAACAGAGTAATACAGATGGACTTAGGAAACATTGAATTGGAAAGTACGGTGCTGCAGTATGTTGACGACATAATAATTTGCAGCACAAGCGAAGAAAGGTGCTGGGAGGACTCATTGAAAATGCTGACAATATTGGCTGAAAAGGGGTACAAGGTAGACAAAGAAAAGTTACAATACTGTCAGGAACAGGTATTATACATTGGTCAACTGATATCCCAACACGGAAGAAAGATAGCACCACAAAGAGCACAGGCTATATCAAACACGCCACTGCCACAAACAGTGAGGGAGCTGCAGCAGTTCCTAGATTGTGCAACTACTGCAGAGCATGGGTTTTTGATTACAGCTCATACATAGGACCCCTACTTGAAGCATTGAGAGAAGCAAACAAAGGGGAGAAAAAATTGGGGTGGACTATGGAAATGAAGGAAGCATTTGACGAATTGAAACACGCAATATCAACTGCTCCGGTACTGGCCACCCCAGATTATGAACGACAGTTCTTTATCTTTTCACATTGCGATTCAGCAGTAATGAAAGCAGCATTGGCTCAGAAAACAAGCCTGGGATACAAGCCAATAGCATTTTACAGCGGTCACTTGGACCCTGTTATATTAGACCAGAACTATCTATTGTTAGATGCAGTACAGTTAATCCTGCAAGGTTTATAGCGGAAGTTATTGAGGAAGGTGACTATGCTCATGATTGTACCCAGACTACTGAAATGTACTCATGTACTAGAAAAGTCGAGGAGGATGCGCTAAATTGAGGAGAGCTCTTGTTCATTGATGGGTCATCGACAATTGACCAGAGTGATGGGATAAGGAGGACTGGGGCAGCAGTTGTAAAAATGACAGAGGAATTGGTGTGTGTCGCGGTGAAATGTGTACAGTTACCACAGCATTATTCTGCTCAAGCAGCAGAATTGGTTGCACTGATCTTGGCATTGAAGGAAAGCTTTGACAAAAGAGTTACTATATATTCTGATAGCGCATATGTCACGTCAACTGTCCACTCGGGATTGACAAAATGGTGGAGAAGGGGGTTTAGGAGAGCTGACGGCACCCCAGTGCAACATGCTCTCTTGTTAGCTGAATTAATTGAAGTAATAAATAATCCCCAGGAACTAGCTTTGGTTAAATGTCCCGCACACACTAATGGAGAAGATCATATCTCAAAAGGGAATGAAGCAGCAGACGCACATGACAAGTATGCTGCGTATTTTGGTGAAATATGGAACCCCCCAGAGTCAGAGAGAGGGAGAGGGAGGGGGATAGCTAAAGAGATGTTGATGAAAGAAGGGTACACCCATCTCCCAGCCACACAGATAATGGAATTACAAGCGGCCGCACCAATGGCAGAAAAGGAGATATGGGTAAAAAGAGGATGTACAATGTCACCAACTGATGCACTATGGCGTCAGGGTAACACTGGAAAAATGGTCATGCCGTTGGCACTATTGAACACCGCCCTGAGCCAGCTCCATCACCCAGCTCATACAGGGAAGGAAGTTATTGCAGCACGAATTAGGGAAGACTGGTTCTGCCCCGAGTTAAATTCTCATGTAACAAATTTTATCAGCAATTGCCTTACATGTCAACAGTTTACGGCCGGTCACACGCTGCAAGTGATAAAAGGTACTATACCCCAGCCAGAGGGATCCTTCCTGCACATTCATATTGATTACGTTGATATGATCAATGTATGTCAAGGAAATAGGTATAAGATTGTAGTGGTATGCCCATTCTCAAGGTGGATTGAGGCAGGACCCTGCTCACATGCTGATGCTTTCAGAGCAGCTAAATTTCTAGTGAGGGAGGTTTTCCCCAGGTGGGGAGTGTTCGAAGTACTGCGGTCAGATAACGGCCCGCACTTCGCTAATGAAATGTTTCAGCACATCACGTCCCTACTGAACATCAAGCATAAATTTGCGTGTGCATATCACCCGCAGGCCAACGGTGTATGTGAATGCCTGAAAGGCCTATTGAAGGAGGCAATCGCAAAGATACAGCAAAAAACAAAGAAGAGCTGGCTGTATTGTCTTCCGCTAGCTCTATTTGAGCTAAGGAATAGGCCAGGGTCCGACCACCACCTCACTCCTCACGAGGTGGTGACCGAACGTCAGATGCGCCTTCCCCTAACGCCAACATCAAGAGCATTCACAGACTATGAAAATACTGCAACTGTTCTTGGTGATGAAAGGTACCAGTATGTGTCTTCTTTGATTACTAGTGTAGCGTTTGTGTCTCAACAGCTCGAGCGCACGCGGGGCGGGTCTAAGAGTTACCAACAAGAAGACGCCGACAAAGAATTGGAAAAGGAAAGACTGTGCAAAATTGCTAAAGGTGACCACGTGCTACCCCGCAACTTCAATAGAAGGTGGAACAGCCCACGCTTCACTGGTCCCCACTTGGTAGAGGAGGTATCTACGAGAGCAGGGAAGTTGCAGGATAAGCGTGCTTGGAATCACCTACACGACGTAAAGATCTGCAAACTCCAGACCCGCCCTAGCGTTACCGACAGGACCATTGGAACAACAGCGCCAGCATCACCTACGGAGAAGGAGACGTCTACCACAGCTCACGACCTTAGTGTCACTATACCCTATCACCCCCCAGAGTCCCCAGAGACAAGTACTGAAATAGACACTGGTCATTTGCACACCACCCATCCCATGGTCACAAGATGAAAGAGTAAAAGACTTCCGCCAGTTGAGCCCCAAACCCCCTGCCCACGACAGCCACCACCCAATTGAAGGACATTGTTTTGCACACATACACATGTAAACACATGTATGTTTTCTTTTTCTTTCTCGCACATGCAGGTACCGTGTTTAATTGTATTGTTAAGAAAGTAGGTAACTAACAGCGTACATTGCCCAGGAGTAGATGTTACCCACAGACGATAACTACCCTGAAGCCCTATCACACCAATTTGTATATCACATAAAAAGGCCAAAGTACCTAAAAAGAAGGAGGGTACGTGTTTACTACACCGCATTTATCTTGGCCATAGAACAATCAATGCCCCACCTTCACCAGCACTTACCTGCTCTAAGAGATAGATCGCTTAGATTAGCGTGGGAGCAGCTCTTCACCTGGGCACTGAACGACTACCTGATAGGGAGGGCTTGATAACGAAAACTAACCATAATAACAAGCGTATTGAGAATTTTCAGGCGGGCAACTTTAACGTCGCAAGAATAAGCTGCCTGACTGCAGCAAGGTAAGAGCAAATGCCGGTGAGACTAGCTTTTGTAATAAAAATGATAGGGGTTTTGGTCATCACTGGTTTTTTGGCTGCTTCTGTATGGCAGAAAAGTTATGCTATCAATATTATGGCTGCACCCAAACCTAACGTACCCCCACCCACGGCTGCAACAGGTGTTACGTCAGGTGGTTCTAGCAACCCTCCACATAAGGGAAGCAGAGTTAAATGCAGCACATACTCAGATAATAAAGGTATTGATAATTACATAACCGATTCAGCACACATCTCAAACAACATGTGGTACCAGCACATGACCCAAATAGGTAAGCAGACAACAGAAGACAGCTGTTATGTCTGCTCATTGATCCCATACGCTATGAGCGCTTCTCGAACATTCGTCGCCACAGAAATAGAAGAGAAGACGGCACGATGTATAATATATCTGGCACTATTCCAAACGAGAGGCCGATTTCAAGGAACGGTGGTGAGACTGGTGTGGAAAACGCGAGACACATATCCATACGAAAACAACTTCCTCAAGTCATATTTGAGTTACCACAAGAGCAGTTTGCATGCTGAAGCGTTCAGATACATGACAAGTGGTCCTGAAAAGGGAGAAACGAAGAAAGTAACACTACAATACCTGCCATGTGATTGGTATGCCACTGAAGTTCCTGGTACACAAGGCTGTTGGGAAAGACCACTGGTAACAATAACCGGGAAGGTATACATGAACAATAAATGGGACATAGGAGTGGTTGGCAGCAACATGGTGACAAGAGAAAATATTGCCACCATAGATGAACACAATAACAGATGTTGGACGATATGGGGCAAGTACGTACCCATACTGACATGGATGGAGAAGGATGAAGACCCAATGAGCATACTGCCGCTGACTTTACCTAAGCTATGCTACCAACACAGAGGAGATGTGGACGTGGGATACAACACCAACTGTGCAAGCGTGTTAGAGTTACCAGAGGGGGGAGCAGGAACAGCAGTGTTAATGGACCACTACTGGGCCTGCGGGAATAAGACATATCACACCCTGCCCCCGCTGTGGAATGGTATATGCACAATGGTACACATTAATGTACCATCACTAGTGGTGCCCCAAAAACATGTGAACATGGCGAACTTCCCCAAAATGGATGAAGGAAACAAGAGGAAGAAGAGATCGGTACAAACTCAGAGGGGGGTCAGACAACGACAACAACAACAATAATGTCCTGAACAGGAAAAAGAGACAAATACAAGGAGAACCTCTGACAGGAAATTACCTATGGGGAAGGTCGGAAACAGCACTCACTTCAATCCCACCAGAACACAGACTATTCAGCAGAGCAGCAATGTTTTTCTCGTCAATAATACACCCTGGACTGCAAGCTTATGCAAACGCTAAATGGCTCCAGATAACCCGATGGGAGCTGATGATGACAATTAATTCAACAGTAAACGGATTCAACGCAATAAAAGAGGAACTACGAGCGGTGAGGATGGTAGCCCTACAGAACAGATATGTATTGGATCTCCTTACAGCAATGGAGGGAGGAGTTTGCGCAAAGATAGGACATTCATGCTGCACATTTATTCCTGCTAACGATGCCGACAATGGTACACTCACCGAAGCAGTATCACAACTGGCCCAGATGCACTCCAGAATGATGGAAGAAAGTAAAGGAGTGAAGAAGGATGACAGCTGGTTTTCATTGTTATGGTCATGGATGCCATTATGGCTGGCGGACGGGCTGAAGATTATAGTTGGATGTATAATACTGGCTGGGGCTGCATTGAATATAGTAAGGTTCTGGAAAGCCCGGAAAGCACGCACTACAGACGAAATGATCGAAATGGTTGGTACGCACCCCTTGATGCCAACTGATGATGACCAGCACACAGACACAATAATAAAGGAAAGAGAAAAACTGCGCAAACAGATCATCACCAACCACCTGGACCCGCCATCAGTGAAGCTCGAAAACCCAAGAAACCCGAGGAGCTACATCGGGAAATGGGTATACTGCACACCGGGAGGAAGTTGTGTGTATATGTATTGGTCATTTGAGGACCATGTCAACCACTATGGACACCTGGGAGGAGTAACTAAAATATGGAGAGTAAGAGGAGATTAGGAAAAGGATATGTTTGTGGTCGACAAGTCGACCAGAGGGGGGACTGAAGTGGGAGAATGGGAGAAAAGACTACCCCCAATCTCCTCGCGCCCCTGGCCTAGAGGATCGCGACCCAGACACCCGCCACAAGATGAATTTGCCTATCTACCAGACGACCAAATACCCTGGTACAGGAACATACGGATGTGCCCATCAGCCTGCCCACCAGCCTGCCCTGCTCAAGCCGACACCTGCGGCATGGATGAACTCGACTAAACCCTTCAACAGTAAATAAACACATTGTTAGAGATGCCATGACGACCTAGCCAACTGTCAGAACACTCGTGCAACCATGCACACTGGACACCCCCACACCAATCCACACGAAGAACATACTCAGTGCTATGACGTAGGTGACGGACTTACCCACTGACGTGCATCTTTATTATTTTTCACAGAGGTTTTTCGAAATGCAGAAACGCAAGACGCACAAAGCACTCATCTAAATGCTTGCAGACGCTTCTCCTAACCCTTGCATTGTGATGAAAATACAACGAAGACATGTTCCCGCCTATGAAGCAATGTGATACCGCAACTTAAAGTGCTGTGCATTAAACATCCCCACCTATGCACCAGGCCCAAGTAGGCCGCAAGCAAGAGCCTCCACGAACATTGGACGAGCAAGAGTACAATTGCTAACCCTGCAGAAAGCGCCCAGCGAGAACTGACATCCAAGGTAGCGATGTTTCAACTCTCATGCCACCAGCCGACGCCAAGGTCACACCTGCAAGCTAAGGCAGATACACAGTGGAAAATACAACTTTAAATGTGCAGAATTCTGCCTCAACCACGGTCCCTCCTCACGTGACCAAGCCAAACCTGACAGGGTGCCAGATCCAAGAGGGAGAAGTCGCCTGGTTCCCACGTTTGAGACACAGGCGGCAACAATGAAATGACCCAATGGACACCTACAGCGATGGGAATGGTCTGCTCTCAGGCATATGAGCAAATCCACGCATTGTCTGCACAAACACATAATTACATATTGTTGCAAATGACAGGTACACCGCGAGCTGGGAACAACGATGGTCCCAGGCTGGGGGGCTCGCGAGTCGACCAATCAGAACAAGGGGCACTCATCACTGACGCCACTAACATTAACCAATCATTAGGGGTCTTCGTGTAACAAGTATCTAATAGAAGGGACAACCCAAGTATACCACCTGACTGACCCTTAACCACTAACAGCATTCTCTATACGTATACTATACTAACCCTACCACTCGAGGAACCAATCCAGAGTGGCAATAGGTTTTTTGCTAACTTTCCCAGGTGACGCAAGTAGCGCGTCATACTGAGGCAAAAAGGGGCCTGCGAGCCCCACGAATTTCGAGAGTCTGGATGGACGCGTACGATCCTAGACCCATCCCTGCCGTTATTCAATAAACAGCAGAAACACCTTGCTTCTTGTGTGTGTCTCATACTCATTTTTGGGATACGCGGGAGGAGTTGGGGCCTCCCAGCCCGGAGGTCCGCGGAAGGCCAGCCGACCCCGGGAGAAACCCCCCGACAAGAGTCCATTTGCCACTCACACAGGGAGGACATGTTGACATCCAACAGGGACAGAAGGGCAGGACTGGAGACTCTGCGCATAGCCATATCTGCCGAGTCACATGCCCACAGGGATGCCCTGAGGTAAGAACACAGGTCCCTCAGAGATACTCTGGGTGAACTTAAGGTGTCCTGGAGTACAAGGTCAGAACAACAGCTGGAGCAGCTGACATGCACACTCTCAGCTGAGCTCCAGGCAACCCGTGAGGAGATCCCGGCATCATGCGAGGCCTTGCAGGCAGAAACACGTCCTACCCGTGAGGTGCTGCATGGGGATCTCCGTACCATCATCCTGCAGAACCAAATCGTTCAGACCTGCATGCTTGCTGCCATGGAGGAGCATGCCAGGGCTTTGAATGGTCTGCATCCCATATCACGCCCAACTTTTGATGTACCACCAGAGGGTGATGACAGCGACAACAGTTCTCCCACTGTAGGGTAGCCGTGCAGGCCATGAGCCCATGTAGTTTTTTTTTCTCAACATCCACACATGTGGGTGTTGGGGTGCACCCTATACCTCATCCCTCCTCGTTGCCACCCTCCCCCTGGTCCACACATGGACATTTTTGATCCTTTTTTATTTTGATTTATTTTTAGTTTTTTTCACATTTCATCTGAGTTGCTAAATGAAAATAGAATTAAATTCATTTGCTATCTTTATTCTTCTTCTTTGTTCTATTTATTATTTTCTTTTTTATTTTAAATCTTGATTGCTTGTTTTGATTTTCATACATTTATTTTTATTTGGTTATGCTTCTGATTTTTAATTTGTTTATTGTACTTTACATTTACTTTTGCTTTTTCTATCTTTCATTTGCATTTACATTTTTGTTAATAAACATTTTCATTCTGTTTGTGAATTAATGTTACAGTGTGTTGCTTTGTGTGGCTCCCGTAGGCATCCACTGTGTATTCCAGCTGGGCACATGCAGGCTTGTCCTGTCTTTGGGTTAGAAACTTGTGTTCCTGACACACACACCCCTCCTGCTTCCCCTTTCCATGGGCTTGCAAATGGTGTGACCAAGTGACTTTAACTTACACAGAGGAATTGGGCTCCCGTAAATTGAGTGGGCAGTCTGTAGTCCAAACTGTGTATGCATCCCTAGTGGGGATTGTTGTTCATTTCTCCACTGCATGGTGAATTTCCATATGGTTTTACATACAGGACTGTTTGCTTACATGCATGTAGCTTCTTCATGTCTTAACCAGCCCGTCTCCTTTGCAGATGCAGTTCATGTTGTATGCAGTACACTGCCACATTTGCCTACCAGCAACACTCTGCAGTTGGAAGGGGTTGATGTGTTGCCTTAGTCAGGTTGTGACACTTGCACTACTTACATTTTTTACTGTCATATGTTGCCACTGTTGGATCCTTTACTGATGTTTTGTCTTGCTGGTATTGGTGTGCTGTTTTTTTTGAGAGGCAATTGTCTGTGGCATGTTTCCATTTGGGACGGTGCACTTTGTGACACTTGTGTCATGTGCATTCATTTGGTTGCTTTCACATTGCATGCCATGCCATGATGTGTTGGGTTGCTGAGATGGGGTTAGGGAGGGGTTGGGTGACATGCCACTATTTGTTTGTAGTGTTTTGCAAGGGTGTAGTCCTTCATGCTGCATGAATGTGCGCCTTTTACTGACACAGAATTGGGTGTGTTTAAGTAGCTAGGGATGCACACAATGTAGCACTTCCAGGTAAACAATCTCAGGGTGGCATGGTTGTGACAGTTGACTGTCCCTTTTGTCATCATCATAAATTGTCAGCTGGGATGTGCCAGGCCTGTGTGCACTCCGCAGGGGTGGGATTTTAGGTGAAGTAATTTGCCACAAGCTGAGTACGGGCTGCCTCACCACGTGCCCTTTCACCTCCCATGCGCAGCGGCCGTGCATGTGGTTGGGGATGTGGGGGCACCACCATGTCCACCGGCACGCCATGCCGGATTGCAACATTGTGCAGGACACCTGCTACCACTATGATCCTGCACACTACTGGGGGCCCACATAGAAGCTGCCCACCAGAGTGGTCAAGGGAGCGAAAGCCTGACTTCAGCACTCCGAATGTGCGCTCCACTATTCCCTGGGTTGGAATATGGGCTGTGTTGTATCTTACCTCGGGTGGTGTGGTGGTGTTCTGTATTGGCGTCATCATGTAGGTGTCCAGAGGGTAGGCACTGTCCCCTGGGGAGGTGGTAATGGTTGTCATGATTGGGGTTTTCACATTTCTCTGTGTCTGACATGCATGCATGTGCAGAGGCATTTATACTCACCAATTAGCCATGTGTCGCCATGCCGCCCAGCTTCCATGTCCCGGTTTAGGTGTGACATTCTGAATATGAAACTATCATGGCTGGATCCTGGATAGTTGGCCTATACTGAGGTGATGATTCCCTTGGCATCACATACAACCTGCACATTGATGGAATGGCAGTGCTTGCGGTTTCGATAGATGTGCTCAGTGGCCCTGGGAGGACGTAGAGCCACATGGGTGCAATCAATGGCACCTAGCACTTTGGGGAAATGTGCCACTCCGTAAAAGTCCTGGACGACGGCCTGCCTTTCTGCAGGTGTTCTGGACATGTATATGTGCCTGCGGACTGAGGGGCGTGCAGTCATGATGGCCAACACCTGGTGTAGGCAGCATGACTGCCTGGCCTGTGAGACACCCCCAACTATGGCACTTGTCCGCTGAAATGACCCAGTAGCCGAGAAGTTCAGTACATTGAGCACCTTTTCCAAGGGGCTCAGTGCTTGGGAGCACAGGGTGGGTGTTGTGAGGTTATCCTCCCACTCCCTGACCAGTTCTAGGATTATTAGTGGTGAAAACATGTACCTCCCATACACCTGGTCATCAGGCATCCCAAAAAGGCTGGTCCTGGGTAAAAAAAAATGCAGGGCCTGGCTATCCTCCTCCTCCTGCGGTGTCCCACGACCACTGCTGCAAGGAACGGTATATTCATCATAGCGTGTGAGCTTATTTGTTGTTTGCGCCCACTTTTATGCTGCGTGGGGCCTCTTACGCCTCCTTTCTACTGGCGTACGTGTTTCTAGATTAGAGCGTCTTTTTTGGCGAATGAATTTCCCCTGTTCGATTCCATGAATACGTGTTGTTAGCACGCGTGTAGGCGTTGCGAGCATTTACCTACCGTACTTCCGCCGTAACGGCCACATTTTCACACGTTGTTCACCATTCCGCGTGTTACACCCCATGTTATGCCCACTTTTCTTGTGTGCGATACACAATGTGTGTTTTCCCTGTGCGCGTCACGCAAGCCGTTTAGTGACGTGTGCACCCGCGTGCACCACCCATGGATTTGGCGTACATCCCAAAGTTTTACACGCGCAGCGCATTCCATGAATCGATCAACGGCTCACATTTGCGCTCCCCTTTTTGGCACACACTTATTCCATGAATTACCCTGTAAATATGGAAATATGGTTTAAATTGCTGAAATTGTTTAAATTCTTATGGGAGCCACTTTAGATAGTTACAGGCAAACACTAGCAATGATTTAATACTAATAAGCAATGTGAAATCTTAAAATTGAGGTCAGGTGCAATGTAAAGTGTTTCACACATGCAATATTTTGCCAAATGAAAATTGGCGGCAAACTTTTCCAAGCGCAGTAATCGTGACCACTGGAGAATTATATGGATTTGGAATGTGGTTTTATGGAAAGCTGAGGGTGTTAGCTACAAGCAGAAGTTGACATTTTGTTGCTCGCATGAAAATTGAGGAAGTTATGGACGTTTTAGTGGAGGTTGTTTTTCTGAGATAGGCGCAAGAATGGGAAAACAGGGATGCACTTTTAAAAGACAAATAGTATTTCTTACACTTGATTATGACTATAGAATAATAGAATGCCACACATGAATCTCCACAGTCCTGGCCACAGACCCTTCACATGGTGGACACTCACTTTCTTTCTGGGATTCAATTTTTTTATTCACAATACTAATGATTTATGGTTTTAGAAAACAAAAGATATAAACTTAACGCAAGAAAACGCTCTGACAATTCAAAAATACTCCTAACACTACCGGTTCTGAATACAAGAGTGGATGGATGGGTTTACTATGGACAGCACATATGCTAGTGACACAGTTTTATCTATCGATACTCACTATATGGGTTTCAACCGGAACCGTCAGGGATTCTGGTCAGGGATTCTGATCCTCGCACTGACTGCTGGGCACACTGGATTCGACTGGGTCTGCAATGGTTCTGGTCACAGCTCGGCACAGGACTGGATCGGGTCTGCAGTGGTTCTCTGGTCACAGGACAGGAAAACAGGATTGGATCTTTTGGTTCTGGTGAGAATTCCTTTGGCAGGCAGCAGCACAACACAGCCCGGCTGTTTGTTTGATGTTCCCCTTTAGTTTTGTGGGATTCTTTCTGGTTCTGGAAATTCAAGGCGTAGTTGAAAATGGTTCAGTTAATGGAATGGGCCTTTCTGCTTGCCAAGTTTCTGGAGTCAGGAGCAAGGAAAATAGAAGGTTCTCTCGCAGGGTGCTCCACCAGCAATCTGTTAGTGTGTGAATCTGTGTGTCTTTTTTCAGTCTGAGCTGTCTCTATTTATGCTTATGATAAAGGGGGTGTGTGCTGGTTTATCCTAAGCGTGCCCCCTTAGGCAGGCGATTGGCTAGAGTCTCTTCTCTACCTTGATTGGAGAAGAAAACAGGGTGTCACCATGATGATGTGGGTTTATGAGTCAGAGAATCCTCCCCTTGTCCCTTTGAACATAACATCTACTTTTAGTACAATACATATTTACATGCGTGCAATCTTTATAACAACAACATATATAGATTACATATTTTGTGTACAAGATACTCCTCCAAACCTCATCACTGTAATATGAAGTTTCATTCTTTTGGGATAAATACATTTGGGGTAAAACCATATTTTCCGCAACTACTTCCCAGAACATCTCACAAAGTTCAGGCGTCTCTCAATCACATTAACAATGCTGTTATTTCTATAATTTTCACAATTTTACACAGTAATTTATCAATCTTTCTAAAATGTGCTTTTGGCCTTTGTTAAGCAGCAAATGGTGGTTTGTCTCCGCCTTCTTCTTCCCTTGGCAGCTCAGAAGCAGTCCCCTCCCAGTTCCTTCTGGGAGAAGCCATTTATGAGTCTTCACACTTTTACACTTTTCATGTCCTTTCAGCCAGAAGATGTCCATTGTTCTCTTCCCCTGCAGCACCACATTCTCCTCCCCTAATCTAATCATCACAGAGGTGTGATTACCTGGTGGAGTGAAGCAGAAGGGAGATGCCTGGCCTCTGTGGGGGAAGCTGTTGGACTGGTTTGATTGCTTTTAGGCAGTCTTAAATTCAATATCATTCTGTTACCTTTTTTTCTTGGTTTAAAACAAACTTGTAATTTCAAAACAAGCAGCTAGAACACTTATTCCAGCTTCTAAACCATGGGATTTAACAGTTACAACCTAGGTTACTCTCAATAACAGGTCACTTAGTTTTCAGACATTAGATTTTAGTTGTACAAGTTTAAATTCTATCATGCAATCTACTGACAGCTGTCATACAGGCGGCCACGGTACTGCACCCAGATTTTTACAGATTTCACAGGCAGGCACATTTTCGCTGTGAATGTTTTGATGACAAATTCAGCTTTTCAGAACATTATATTTTCATAGTGATTTCAAAAATTAAATGAATTGTAGCACCCAGCAAGAATATTTGATGTTTGATGGTGTTTTGTATGGGCATTCTGCAGTTTCAGCAACCAAGAAAAAGATTTTAGAACAAGATTCTGGATTTCTTTCAGCAAAGCACAGCTTTTCATGCAGGCTCCATTTTTACTTGTTGGGCAGCCGAGACACATGTTTCAGGAGTGAGATCTCCGTTCCACCACTGACATCATGCATGGTAGATTTGGCAGCCATCTTTTCGTGTTGTAAACTACGATTTCCATAGGTTTTGGCGCGCACAGGGGTTTTGAAGCCATTTTGATAATTCTGGCACCACCAGAACACAGTGATGCCGCAGGGTAGAGCATAAGTGGGTTAATAAATCCCACAAAGCCCCCCCTCATGACTTGAATATGACCGCCCGTCAAGGGGAAGTCGGGAGATTGGGATGTCATTCTTTCTTTTTTGTCCAAGTGGAAAAATGTGTCTGCTTCTCCCATCAGTGCTGGATTGACGGGTTCTCCTCGCCGGTTCCGGATGGGAGTATGGAGCGATACTTCCGGCTCCTTGGGTCTTTTCCTCCGGTCCCGAGTGGTCCTCCTTGGTGCTTAGAATCCATGGTTTCAGTACTATGATGACAGAACAGAGCAAGGTTAGGGACATTTCCCCACCACTATTCATGTACTGGGGCAGATGCATACATCTGACATACAATTGACAATCTTTCCTGCCTGCAATTGCTACTGATTTTAACAGGTGGAATGGCTTTTAATAGTTGTAAATTCCTAGGGATCTGGAATGTCCCCCTCTGGGTTTCCAGATGACTCTTCTAGTTGCCGCAGAGTATGCCTAGGATGGCAACACTTCAGCTGGATGATGTGGCCCCACTTATCTTCCCCTTCTGCCAAACTGCCTTTGGAGATATAGATTTTGTAGTCGACTGGTGAGATTCTGTCAATTCAAAAGGACCCCGCCAGCTAGGAAGGAATTTGCGCTGTTTGGCCTGGTTCCTTTGTAAATTGTACTAGTAGACTTGGTCTCCTACTTATTATTCGTTTCTAGTTGTCTTAAGGTCATAGTGGGTCTTCATACTGTCTGCAGATCATTCTAGATTCCGCTGAGCGTAGGCAAAAGCATGTTGAAGGTGTTTTCTCAGATTCTCAACATACTCTGCTTTTGGGTTCTGTAGAGCAGATGCTGGGGAAGCACCCTCCTTCGACCAGTAATCAACTCAAACGGAGACATTTTTTTGCAGAAGAAGGGGTAGATAGGATGTCCATCAGGACAAGAGGTAATCAAATGTCCCAACTTGGCCCAGAATCTGCCACAAACTTTTTTAATATGCTCACAATTGTCTTGTTGTACCTCTCAACTCCACCACTAGAGGCTTGACGGCAGCCAATGTGTAGTTTCCTTTTGACCCTAATTATTTCCCACATTTTTGTCATCACTTCACTGGTGAAGGGGCTACCTCGGTCTGACTCAATCCTTTGGGTTAGTCCAAAACACGAGAAGATGTTGTTGATCATCAGGGCAGCTGCTGTTTCTGCCTTGCACTTTGTGGACAGGAGACATTCCACCTATTTAGTGAAAAAGCATGTTACGGTCAACATGTACTTGTTCCCCCTAGAGGAGAGAATCATGGGCCCGATGAAATCGACTTGTAAATCTGACCAAGGCAGTGTCATCCCCCTCTTTTGGAGGGAAGCATGGTGTGTGAGTGATATTGGCTGAAATTGTGCACACACAACAAACCCTTTCAAGTATTGGTTGAGGTCCTGCCCCATGTGTGGCCAGTATGCAACCTCTCGTAAGATTTCTAGTGTCGTATGAAACCACCGATGACCAGCTGTGTCCGCATCATGGGCGTGACTTAGCATCAGGCTTCGGAATGAGGTAGGAACCACCCACTGGTCATGACCAGCTAGGGATATCCTCACCAACAAACCGTCTTGGATTCGGAACATTTTTGGACATTTCATCAACACTCTGAGGTCCTCTTTCCCTATGTATTCGGTATCCATCAGGGAAAGTTCTCAGGGATCTCAATGTGTTGATAAAACTTACCAATTATTGGATCCCCTTTTTGAGCCATAATCAAATCAGCATCTGGGGTCTCCTTACTCCATTGTGTATTTGAGAGTTCATTATGAGCATTTGTCTGGGACCTAGTGATAGCAGTGACATGTATTTCCCCCAACAGGGACTCAATCTCAAGTAGATCCCCTTGGATGGCTCTGGTTTTGGCTAGCTGATCAGCTAGGTCTTTCCCAGTTTTGTCTGGTCCCTCTACTTTAGAATGACCCTTAATCTTTTTCCAGTAGATGGTCATCCCATTCGAGGTGACCAGATCATCAATATTCTGTAGTAATTTCCTGTGTTTTAATGGTTTATTAGCACATAGCATGCCCCTGGTTTTCCTGTTAACCAGGTGCTCCACGAATCCGTTCCATACATAATCCGAATCAGTGATTATGACCAGTTTGTGGAGTTGGTGTTGGAAAGCAGTGAGGATGGCTTGATGCACAGCCATCAACTCTGCCAATTGACTACTTCGGGGACCGATTTTGTACCCAGCAGAGGGTTCTGGGGCATCATTCACCCATGCATTCCCTACGCCGGCCACAAGTTCTTTTACCCCTTTGTTTTCAACATGGTAGGAGCACCCATCCACATAAACCGTGGGCATTCCCTCACACTGGTATTCTTCATAGACTTTGTGTGGGGAATTAAGGTATGCCTCCATGTTTAACTTCATTTTAAGACTTTCGTCCTTGAGACAGTTTTCTCTGGCACAATCATGCAAGTCAGCCAGACCTTGAGCGAGGGGACTCTTCTTGTTTTGGCCATATCTGATCTCCACAGGAAAGCCTTGCTTTGACAGTATCCAGGAAGTAATCCGGAAATTACTCACATTTCCGGCCTGGATTCTGTCACTTTGGAGATGTTGCAGAGGCTGGTGTGGAGTCTCCACTATGATGTGTTCCCCCTGGATAAAAGGGCGGTAATTTTTCAATGCCCATACCATTGCCAGGAGTGCCTTCCAACAATCGTTCAATTTTTCCTCCACAGAGGATAACGTTTTACTCGCATAGGAGATTACTTTATTAACCTTGTCATGCTTTTGATATAATACTGCAGTTAAGCATGTATTTGCAAACCCTGTCTCCAAGAAGAACTCCTTTTTTTGACAGGGTAAGCTAGGCAAGGCACTTGTGAGAGGCTTCTTTTGAGTTGTCTTACTGCCTTGGCTTGTTCTGGATCCCACTGTAATGCTCACCTGATTCCCACGGAGGCACTGATCCCGGCTGGGCTGCTATCGTTTCTTCAATTGAGAAGCGTAGAGCTCGGCCGACTCTCAGGACTGGGCTTCCTCTTTTCGAATGTCTGACTTGCAGGGTAAGTTTTCTGCAGGTGGAAGAAAAAGGGTTAATCACTGTTTGATGGGATTCCTTCTCCCACCAATCACCAGTTTCTCCCACAGCCTAGCTTTCTACTTGTCTCGGCGAGCTCTCACCTTAGGCGTATAAATGCTGAGCTCTCCATCCTGCGTCTGGTGCAGGGGTGCGTGGATTCCAGTTACGTCACTGGATGAGTTCAGTGTTGAGGCTCAAGTCTTTTGCGGCCTTAGTTGTGACACTGGTGCTGGGATGCCGAAGAGCGATGCTGCCGTTACTGCACAAGCGGATGCCTGTAAGTATACTGTAGTCTTTAGGCTTTAAAAGATGGGCACCTCAATAATGTCCCTTTTCCTTTGTTTCAGGCGTCGGGATGCTGTGGGCGTAGTTTTCCGTTGCCGCTGCACGTGCCGATGCACGTAAGTATAATGTTCGTTGGCTGCTTTTAATGGCACCTCTAATAATGTCCGTTTTCTAGTTTTCAGGTGCCGGGATGCTGCGGGCTTTATATCAGTTGCCACTGCACGTGCCGATGCACGTAAGTATAATGATCGTTGGCCGCTTTTAATGGCACCTCTAATAATGTCCTTTTTCTAGTTTTCAGGTGCCGGGATGCTGCGGTTGATGCGGCCGCTTCTGCGCGTGCAAAAACTGGTAAGTTAAGATGAATGCGACTGCCTTCACCCGAACCCCTTTTTAATTATGTCCTTTGCCTTTCAGGTGCAGAGAAGCTGCCGAAGAGAAGGCCGCGGTTAGCTCCGTTGCAATCACGGATGGATCAGGTAAGCGGGCATGGCTGCGAGTGAGTTGCACTTTTCTAACCTTATGTTTATCCTTTGCAGGTTTTGCCGGTGACTGGATTCCGGGATCTGGTAAGTATTGTTCTGTGTCTTTCTTCATCCACAGGTTGCTGCGCGGAAGCTGAAGATGACTCTGGACCTGGAATGCAGGAGCCGACTCGGTGAGCGTCCTGCTGCTGCTGCAGAATAACGCGAAGCATGTGTTTTCCATCGGGCGTGGTTTAAATAGCAGAGAAGTGCTTCCAGTGTGTGTTCTTCCACCGGTTCCACCCAGGTAAGAAAAGAGTTCCTGAATGGAGGGAATAGTTCCTCCCAGCCCTGATGGCTGGGGACTTCAACTAGACTGGATTGTTCTGGGTAAATATGCAGCATGGTCTGCCTCAGGTAAGTCCACCCAAGCATTATTACACTGTTTATCAATATGAGCCCAGCGCCTATGGCGCCGGGACTTAAACCCTTCATGAGCCTGGCGCCAAAGGCGCCAGGACACGGTCCAAAGAGCCCCTGTAGGGGTCTGCTGGGTCCGGAGTAGTGGAAGACGGGTCTGCTTCCGAGGGTGCTGGGCCAGTCCTGGCCCCTCGGGAGTAGCGCCCATGACAGCCACTCCCACTTGACCCCCCTTCAAAAGATGGATCATGGGTCTTGTGATCTCTGCGTAGTCCTCAATTAACTTTCTACTGTAATTAGTTAGTCCAAGGAGGCTCCTTAGTTCCCACAGAGTTGTGTGGTCTTTTATTTTCTGGAGGGCTTCCACTTTCTTTTCCTGGGGACAGAGACCCTGAGGAGTAATCTCATGCCCCAAGAAATTGACACGGGTTCTGCACCACTGTGCCTTTTGAAAGGAGGGTTTTGCTCCGCCAGCTCTCAACTGTGTCAGGACATAACAGATCTCCGCTATGTGTTCCTCCAAAGTTGAGCTTTTGACTAAAACATCATCCCCTTTCTCCCAGGTCGGGCATGGCCTTGTGTAGAAAATTGTTAAATTCATTGCCGGAGTTGATGTATCTGAAAGGAGTCCGGGTCCATGTGCACTGCTGCCCCCAGAAGGTAAAGGCCAGCTTGTATTGGTCCTCCCTACTGACAGGTACAGTCCAGTATTCATTGGTCAGATCAATGGCAGTGAATACCTTTGACCCCTGGATCTGGGCCAGCCCCTGGTCAATGTAGGGAAGAGGCCATCGGGGAATATGGACCCGTTTGTTGAGCTCCTTTAGGTCAGCACAGAGTCTCCACTGGCCGACTGGTTTCAAAATCCCCAGCATTTCAGTAAGGGACTCCATTGATGCGAGAGGCAAGCGATATTGCTTCACAAACACTGGAGTCATGGTAGGGTCCGTGCAAAATGTTTTTGTGTGGATGTCGGTGCGACCACAGTCATATGAGTCCACCGCAAAGAGATCTTGAAAATCTAAGAAAACTTGTTTCAATTGTTGCTTTTGCTCCAGAGTCTCACAGGCATCAGCTAGGTTGGCTCTCTCTTCAAGCATCTGCCTGAAGCCTGGAAAGACTTCTGGTTTGGCTATCTCAGAGGCCTCCTCCAGCTGGGTGGAGAAATCCCTTGTCAAAGTGCTGATTTGGACTGGTGGCTTCAGGTGGGGAAGGCAGTCCTCGTGAACTTGTAATATCACCTCATCCCTCCTGAAGTCACAGGTCACATCTTCCTTGCCATACGGGCAGGAAGAGTACACTAGGAAGTTCCTCCCATGCTGGGTGAAGATCCTGTCTGGTGTTGTGTCATCATCGCTATCACTGTCAAAACAGTCCTTGGGGATTGGTCCTAACAGTTAATTACCTAAATCTATGGAAAAATGTCGGTCATCAACCGCCATTCAAATAATGATGCCTGCAGCCAGAGTGATACTCTTTAGGTCCCTGTTATCCACCTCTATTGAATGGTGTTGTGTTCTATGTTGACTAATGGTGTTGGGTTTACCCCCAACCCCTGCTGTTGGAAATGAGCATTGAGATGCATATAGGCGTCAGGGTTTTTCAATTTCTGTCCTCTTTTAATTTTTATTTCCAGTGAGAATTGTCGGGTCCGTTCGGGGATAGTGACTTCCTCTCCAATCTCAATTTCAACTGCATATGGCAGCAGTTGTGCTGACCAAAATGCTTTCTCTGGGTCATCAAAATCCATGGGATTACCCGCTAATCGGGACCAAGCTTTGAAGTTTATTAGGTCCAAACTAATGGCAAAGCGATTGAGAATGTCACTGCCTAAATAAAATGCAGCAGGGACATCTTGCACGACCCAACAATTATGGACTATGCTCTTGTTGCCTATGGACATTTTGAGCATACACCTGCTAGGCAGGAGATGTTTGGAATTGGGTGTTTCCAGGTCCATTTCCCATTTGTCTATCAGTTTAAATGTGGGAATGGCAGGATCTTTTGGGAGTTTGAGGAACATGGCCTCGCTGATAAAGCTCTTACCGTTGTTCACACACACTCGGGTGAGAACAGAGTCCTTCCCTTCATTTAACTAAATAGGGATGAACAAATGCTCTCCAATTTTCTGAATATCAGCCAAGCTTTGATCTGATTTCTCATCTTTCTGGACTATAGAAATGGGATTTTCTGATTGTGAATTTGTAAAGAATTTAAGAGTGTTTCTTTCCAGTGTGGAATGCCACCTAAGACTGGAAGGAAGGTTGATTTTCAGAAATAGAGAGGACTCGCCATCACCAGTTTGTTGTCCTACTGCAATTACTGTCACGTCTGGGATTTGATTATTCTGGAAGTGAAATTCTATTTGGTCAGGTTTTGTTCAATCATGTGGCATGTGCCGTTTAAACTAACGTGGTTGACACTCTGTTTCAATTTTATTGGTCAGTTAGTCTGGGTCCAAAGGACCTTGTTTACACAATCTATGAGGGTAGAAAACCTATGCAGGATGTCATACCCTAGTAAACAAGGTGTGCCCTCTGGAGTCACAACTATGACTGGGTGCTTCATCTTGTGTCGCCCAATTTTAATGTCCAAATCTGCAGTCCCCTCGATGGGAATTTCCTTCCCGTCGAAGTTCTGAATTTGTCGAGGAAGAGGGTTGAGAGGAATTTGGTATTTTTCCCCCCTTCCCGAATTCAGTTGACTGGAGGGTAGCTTGGGATCCAGTGTCCACCAGTGCCAACATTTTACATTGCACCTATATTTGGACTGGGGCATAGAATCTTCCCTCCTTTTTCTCAAGGGGGCAGAGGTAATGGACATTTTTGGCCAACTGGTGGGTTAGTTTCTTTGCTTTGGACACTGATAGGTGATTTGGGCAAGATTCTGTTTGGGCTCTTGGGAATCTGCAAGAAAAAGGTGACAACTAGTTATGGGAGAAGTTTTGGGTTCCACTGGTTCTGATTCTGGGCTGCCCCCCCCCCCCCAGTTTTGGAGGCAGCAGGATGGGTCTGAACCGGAGGATTTCCGTGCTCGTCATTCTGGGTACTGATGATGGGCGTTTTCAACTCCGTCCCCACATCTACCCAGTCTTGATTTGGACCCTTTGGGACCCATTTTTCTATGGGAGGAGTTCCCCTACACGTGAAGGAGATGATCCTTTTCCCAGAATCCTCTGAGGATCCCTCTCCTTCAAACTGGAAGATTTGTACCTCCTCCTCAAAATGGATCTTTTTGGGCTCTTTATTTCTCCTACCCGCCCTCTGTTCCTTGGGTTGCAGACTTTCGGGGGCAGGAGATTTTGGTTCCGGTTCCTGGGTTTCCAGGGGCTTTCTACAAGTGGGAAAGGAATCTTCTTCCAAGACTTTACACCCCCCTTATCCTTGTGCCTCCTCCCTGGGAACTCATGGGTTGTCGGGGTTCTTCCCCCGTCACTGCTCTGTAGCACCAGATCCTGGGTGTGAGGCATTCTGAGCTGCCATGCTCATGTGGGGGTTCCGTTGAGCCCTGAGCCTGCGACCCAGATCCTGTGCCATTTTCTGGACCTGGCGCTCTAGTTGTGACACCCACTCTGGCTGGTACGGGGTCCTCATGTCTCCCCTGGGTTGATCCAGAGAAGGGTAGCTATCCCTTCTCACAAAATACCCCGGGTTAGGGAAGTTTGGATGTTGACATGTTGTGGGTACCTTGGAAAGAAATTTGTTCCGGTATTTGGGGGATTACTGCCCTCCTGGGTAAAGTGAGGAGGGAAGTTTCCTGGGTTCCCAGGTGTCTGGTTGGATCCCCTCCCCTGGGCTGGAGGTTTCCACACATAACCCAGGATGGGTCTATTTCCCTTGTAGCATGGGCTGATGTAGTCAGGGGAGGTGGGGTCCCATTTGTGGGGTTGCTTCCCTGGCTCCCTGGGTTTGGGGTTGTTTAGACTCTGTGCGGGAAGGTTTTTCGGCCCCCGATCTCCAGATCTAAAATGGGGGCAACCTTCACCTCGGCCACTTTAGCATCAGCAGGGGTGTTAGTTGTTTTGGGGTTTTTGGTACTATTTTTATTTTCCAATGGCTTCTGTACCTCATAGATGCGAGTTGCTTGTTCAATGCTCAGTCTAGTGATCTTTTCTTGTGAAAGTCCCTCACTAGCTGGGTCATAATATACTTAAGGAAATGCATGAAATAAGGTGTTCACAAATTCTTCGCTGTCAGTGCGCACCCTTCTAGTGGTCTGCGCAAAGGCGCGTTTCAACTCCTGAACAAATTCTTGTGGGGCCTGGTATTCCCCACATTGTAAGTTGTAGGCTGCGTTGTGAGCCTCTTGAGGGTTTCCGTGAATGGAAAAATGTTTCAGGATGGCCGCCCTATAGGTGGACCATATGGAATGATTCTGATCCTCCATTCCCGCAAAGAAGCTGGAGTACTCAGGAGAAATTGTCCACTTCACATACTGAATACAGCTTTCGCTGTCCTTCAGATGGAAAGTGTCCATCATCTGTTCAAATAGCTCAAGGTGCTCCCAAACCAATATTTTACATTCTTGTGGAAGGGCGTAATGACACTCCTAATGGCTTTTATTTGTTTCAGTGGATCCTTGAGCAAGGCCCTTTTGACTTTGTTGGCTTTTTTAGGTCGGGTCACCCTGGTCCACTCATCCTCTGACTCAGAGGCACTGCCACCAGAGGTGGCTGTCTGGTCTTCTAGGCTCTCCCGGATTCTGCGAGCTTGGGAATGGCTGGCAGAATGGGGGGGGGGGGCTAGTTTCTTGGGTCCTGTAGCGCTCAGAAGAGTCTTTTGACTCTTCCTTGCTCCCAGGATTGGTGGAGTACCCCCCCCGTCCTAGCTGGGAAGAGATTTTTAATATGCTCTTAGTGGGCCTACCCTCATGGAATTCCCCACTACATTTTACCGTCTGATCTCTGGATAAGTGATATTTATGAGGATCCATTTCTCTGATTCTCCCCTCATTGGAGTCTCACTGATCAGAGAAGATGGCCCTAGCACTTGGTAACCCAAACATAGATGCCCGCCCATCCATTTCTGGGAGGCGCAAACCTATTGGCCCCATATTTCCCCTTGGGTTGAAGTCTACCATCCCCATGGTCCTTGGCTCATGTGAGCCAGTGGACATGGGGGTGGCAGAGTCCATGGAATTGAAGAGATTGAGGTCTCTGGTGCCAGGGTTCCTGAGGTTATGCTCAGGGGTTTCCCTCTCCCATCTGACCTCATCTCTCTCAGGCCCTTCTCCCTGTTGATATGCAAGAACGTGACCCTTTTGTTCTTCTATCAAGGCCTTATTGGTCTCTTAGTTGTTCCTGCATAGCTTTCTGTCTATTGAGCCTGTCATTTTTCTCACAGAGAGCCTCATTGTCTCTCTGTGCTTCCTGACTAATTTTGGAATATTGGGCCAATTTTTGCTGCAGGACGGTCACCTCCTGAGTCTGATCCTTACTGACCTGGTCATTTTTTGCCAGAGCATCTTCCATCCTCCTGGTGTGCTCTAACAGTTTTTCGTAGTCCCTTTTGAGCTCACCCAGTCCCTGAATGGCCAGGTGATTTTCTTCCATCTTGGTTTTTAAATAACTGACTTCCAGGCCTAAGGTGTCCCTTTCCTGAATTAGAGTACCCCTCTGTGTAGCCAGGTCGTCCTTTTGTTTTTTGAATGCACCAGCTTTCTGGCACTCTTCATCAAATTCTGTTTGAGATGCAAGATCTTTGAGAATCAATTTATTATTTATTCTTTTATCTCATCAATCTGATTTTCCAGGGTGACTATCTGCCCTGCGCAGGCCCTATTATAATGTAATTGTTGTTCCAGCTTTTGTTGGCTCTGTAGTAGAGAGTCCAATCTTTCCTGACACTCTTTTTGCAGTGCTAGTAATTTGGTATCCTGCTCTACGGTCTCTTGCTGCAGGATATCCATATCTCCTTTTACTTTTATCAGGTACTGTCTGGTTTCATTCTCTGATTCTTGGCTCTTTTGTAGCCTTTGCTCTGCAGAGTCCAAATCAGTTTGGGTTTGTTCTAGTTATTGTACTTGCTTTTTTGCCAAATCTAGGTTTTCGGCATATTTTTCCTGTATTTCTCCAATGTGGAGGTACAGGTATGCCGCTATTTTGGCAATTTTACATTGATCTTCTTTTGCCTTTGGGGCCATGTACAATTCACTAAGTGCCATGTGTAATGGACCCTGATCCTGCCATGTGTCTGATCCTGTGGCAGTGGCTTGTTTTTTGATTTACTGCAGCCAAACATGCTCATCCTGCTCTGTCCATTCACCCCTGACAAATAATTTGTTCAGTAGGTGTTCTTTTGCCATATTCATTTCTACTGAGGTCGCCATTCCGGAAATATTAATTTCCTTCTGACTTACAGGAGTTATTTTATTTTTGCAAAACAGTCCAAACTCCTTAGAGTGTTTCTATTGAAGGGTGTTTTTACAGTGTAACACAGTGTGGTAGCCCAATAGGGTTTATGTACCCCGTCAGTTAGCACGCTGTGTTAGACTGTCACAAGTGGTATGTCTAATTCAGAGATCTTGTGACTAGCCCACAATCTGTAAGTGATTTAAATCCGGCACTTCACCTAAGTCAACGCCTAGCATGTAATGCACAACTGAAATCCTTATTTATTTTGTGTCTAAAAGTTCTTTTATTCTGAATGATGTACCACTCATATCACGCCCCTCTCTTGGTACCCCCCCGGTCACACTGAACCAGGAATCAGGCTGGTTTGCAAAATTAAAATATTTATTTATGTAGTTACAAATTAATCACACTATGTTTAATGGGTATACAATAATCACCAATGGGGTGATGTAACACTAAGCAATCTCTTTAATCTCAAGCAGTAATAGTGAGCAAAACAATTCAGCACAGAAATAATACTTTTGTGTGAGTGCAGATCAAATAGCAGTGTGGTTACTATTTCCCCCTGCACACCCTTCAACAACCCAATAAGCAGTGTAACGAGATAGGAGGGGAGACAACAGATTTCAGGAATGCAGAATTCAAACAAAATGTCAATCCCAATTTCCCCCCAGCAAACACAAGAGAGAAACACAATTGATTGGCAAACTGTCAAAATGGTTTTAAAGTTATCTTGAGAATGGATTGGGTAAAACACTAAGATCCTAATTCATGGATTATTTGCGCCAAAAAAACGGGATTTGTGTGCCATTCTGCCTACAAATCCCCATTAGTTAAACAGGGATTTGCGGGCAGAACGGCGCATAAATCCTGTTTTTTTTTGGTGCAAATAATCCATGAATCAGGGGCATAATATGGTTTAAATTGTTGAAATTGTTTAAATTCTTATGGGAGCCACTTTAGATAGTTACAGGCAAACGCTAGCAATGATTTAATACTAATAAGCAATGTGAAATCTTAAAATGAAGGTTGGGTGCAATCTAAAGCTGTTTCACACGTGTAATATTTTGGCAAAACGAAAATTTGTGGCAAACTTTTCCACGCGTGGTAATTGCGATCCCGGGAGAACTATATGGATTTGGAATGCTTTTTAGTTCTATGGAAAGCTAAGGATGTTAGCTACAAGCAGAAGTTGAAATTTTGTTTCTAGCATGAAAATTGAGGAAGTTATGGACGTTTTAGTGGAGGTCGTTTTTCTGAGGTAGGCGCAAGAATGGGAAAACAGGGATGTGCTTTTAAAAGACAAATAGGATTTCTTACACTAGATTATGACTATAGAAAAAGAGAATGCCACACATGAATATCCACAGTCCTGGCCACAAACCCTTCACGTGGTGGATACTCACTTTCTTTCTGGGATTCAATTTATTTATTCACAATACTAATGATTTATGGTTTTAGAAAACAAATGAGAGAAACAAAGCACAAGAAAATGCTCTGACAATTCAAAAATACTCCTAACACTACCGGTTCTGAATACAAGAGAGGATGGGTTTAAGACAGGGATTACTATGGACAGTGCATATTCTAGTGACACAGTTCTATCTATAGATACTCACTATATGGGTTTCAGACGGAACCATCAGGGATTCTGGTCAGGAATTCTGGTTCTGGGACCGACTGCTGGGCACAACGGATTGGACTGGGTCTGCAATGGTTCTGGTCACAGCTTGGCACAGGACTGGATCGGGTCTGCAATGGTTCTCTGGTCACAGCACAGCACAACGGGATTGGATCTTTTGGTTCTGGTGAGAATTCTTTTGGCAGGCAGCAATATAGCACAGCCCGGCTGTTTGTTTGATGTTCCCCTTTAGTTGTGTAGGATTATTTCTGGTTCTGGAAATACAAGGCCTAGTTGAAAATGGTTCAACTAATGGAATGGGCCTTTCTGCTTGCCAAGTTTCTGGAGTCAGGAGCAAGGAAAATAGATAGTTCTCTCGCAGGGTGCACCACCAGCAATCGGTTAGTGGGTTAATCTGTGTGTCTTTTTTTCAGTCTGAGCTGTCTCTATTTATACTTATGATGAAAGGGGTGTGTGCTGGTTTATCATAAGCGCGCCCCCTTAGGCAAGTGATTGGCTAGAGTCTCTTCTCTACCTTGATTGGAGAAGAAAACAGGGTGTCAACATGATGAAGTGGGTTTATGAGTCAGAGAATCCTCCCCTTGTCCCTTTGAACATAAACTCTACTTTTAGTACAATATATATTTACATGTGTGCAATCTTTATAACAAAAACATATATAGATTACATATTTTGTGTAGCAGATACTCCTCCAAACCTTGTCGCTGTAGGATCTTGTGTCTGCTTTTGACAGAATTTTGCCCTTTTTGTCCGGGACACAATATACAGTTTATCAGAACATTTGTACAAATTTGCGCATGGAATATTGGCATACAAGTATGAAATTTCATACTTTTGGCATGAATACATTTGGGGTAAAACCATATTTTCCGCTACTACTTCCCAGAACATCCCACAGAGTTCAGGCATCTCTCAAAACGTGCATCCAGAAATCACATTAACAATGCTGTTATTTCTTTAATTTTCACAATTTTGCACAGTAATTTATCAGTCTTACTAAAAATGTGCTTTTGACCTTTGTTAAGCAGCATATGGTGGTTTCTCGCTGCCTTCTTCTTCCCCCGGCAGCTCAGTCTCCTCCCAGTTCCTTGTGGGATAGGCCATTTATGATTCTTCACACTTTTCATGTCCTTTCAGCCAGTGGATGTCCATTGTCCCCTTCTCCTGCTGCCCCAAATTCTCCTCCCCTAATCTAATCATCACTGAGGTGTGATTTCCTGGTGGAGTGAAGCAGACGGGAGATGCCTGGCCTCTGTGGGGGAAGCTGTTGGACTGGTTTGATTGCTTTTAGGCAGTCTTAAATTCAATGTCATTCTGTTACCTTTTTTCTTGGTTTAAAACAAACTTGTAATTTCAAAACAAGCAGCTAGAACACTTATTCCAGCTTCTAAACCATGGGATTTAACAGTTACAACCTAGATTACTCTCAATAACAGGTCACTTAGTTTTCAGACATTAGATTTCAGTTGTACAAGTTTAAATTCTATCATGCAATCTACTGACAGCTGTCATACAGGTGGCCACGGCTACTGCACCCAGATTTAGACAGATTTCACAGGCAGGCACATTTCAGCTGTGAATGTTTTGATGACAAATTCAGCATTTCAGAACATTATATGTTCATAATGATTACTTAATTTAAATGAATTGTAGCACCCAGCAAGAATATTGGATGTTTGATGGTGTTTTGTAAGGGCATTCTGCAGTTTCAGCAACCAAGAAAAATATTTAAAAACAAGATTCTGGATTTCTTTCAGCAAATCACTGCTTTTCATGCAGGCTCCATTTTTATTTGTTGGGCAGCCCAGTGACATGTTTCAGGAGTGAGATCTCTGTTCCACCACTGACAACATGCATGGTAGATTTGGCAGACATCTTTTCGTGTTGTAAAGTGCGATTTCAATAGGTTTCGGCGCGCACAGGGGTTGTGCGGCCATTTTGATAATTCTGACACCACCAAAACACAGTGATGCCGCAGGGCAGAGCATAAGTTGGTTAAAACATCCCACATATCAGACACATCCCTTTCGGTCTCATACAACACTTGAAGGGGTGGATTTGTGCCCATACTTCTAATCTCGCCCTCTATGTGTGGGAGTCCCGGGTCCCCATGGAGCCAATCGTTCACCACTCCCAATTGTTTTGGCCAGTAGTAAGTTCGGAGGCAGGGTAGACCTATTGCCCCTTACCAGACAGAACGCTGCAGGGTTTTGAGGGCTATTCGGGGCTGTTTCCCTCCCCATCAGAGTCTCCTGAGGATAACCTTTATAGATGCGAAAGTCGTGTGGGGAATACGGAGCAGGGGCATCTTGAAGGACATACAGGAATCTGGGGAGTGAGATCATTTTCAAGAGGGCTGCTTTGCCCAGTAATGTTAGTGGGAGGGATTGCCAGTTGGCAGTGTCCATTTCAATTCTGTCCACTATCCATTGCCAGATTCCTTAGGGTCTCCTGGCTGTAGTAAGAGTATCCGTGAAGGGTCTGCCCCTATGCCAGAAACCACTCTTCAGTCCTAGATGCACGCTCCTCTGCCTCTGTGACTTCCTAGGTTTGTTGCCAGGGGTGGGCCGACACCAGGGAGAGAGCCTCCCCATGGAGCACCACCTAATAGCCCTCCAAAAGCATGATCGGGCAGTCGACAGAGCCTTTGTTTATGGAAAAATGTTCTGCTGTTTTTTGGGACAGTCCATCTGCCATCCCGGGGATGTATTGAGATGCCAGTTGGCTTTGGATTTGGTCAGGCCGTATTTTAACAATATGATCAGGGGGGAATGATCTGAGATGCCCCTGGAAAGATACGCAACCATCAGTAGTCTGTGTGACATGTCATGGGACAAAGAAGTAGTCTATACAAGACAGGAACCTGTGTGCATTAGAGAAAAAGGATAACCCAGAGTCTGTGGGGTGCAGCGTTCACCAAACATCCACCCACCCAATTGCTGATGCAAAGGAATTCAGTTTTCCAGAGAGGCCGGGGTTACTAGTGCCCACATGCTTTCTGTTCCTAACCACGTTCATCACCTTGTTAAAGTCACAATTCAGAACCCATTTGTCTGCTTGTTTATCTAACATTGCTGCCTGGAGGTTGTTCAAGAGTAGAAGCATGAGTGCTGGGGTTGGGGGGGGCACGTATGCTGCTACAATAGTCCAGATGTTGCCCCCATGTCACCAGTTACCACAACAAAGTGCCCTCTCTGATCCACCTGGTCCCCCTCAATTGGAATGGGACCCTTTTATGTATGAGGAATATCATTCCCCGTGCCCTACTAGAGAATCCTGTGAACCTGTGTACCCAACACAAGACCCTTTAAGATGAGGCAGCAATACCTGATGAGTACTGCAAGGAGATAGATGGCGTTGCAGAATATACTCAAACATCAATAATCAGACTGACTCAGGACGTTGGCAAAGTAAGCCTGTTTTAATTGCAATTGTTTAAAATAGGGATTCCAATGAACATCAACGAATATGCGCTTGATCTTCTCACTCAGCGAGTTTCATAAAAATACATTTATAGTAAAATCTCATCATCATGGCAAAGTACAAAAACCTACTTGGGAAAGTGACAGGCTTAGAGGGAATATCTGGGTATCGGTTCCATACTTATTCGGAAAAGTGACTGGGTCTCTAACATTAGATGGGGCAACTAAGCCCTCCTTTAGGGAAAGTCGCTGTTAAAGTCATCAAAAACACGACATCCCATTGGTTATAAAAACTATAGGGCACTCTGTTATGTATCCCTCTATAATTGGTTGTACCCCTCTGTAATATTCCACACACGCTAGAAGTACGCAGGCTGACACCCAGGTGCTGGTGGGCTGGTCATAACCATAGCTTCTCACCTAATTGGCCTGCCATATAGCATCACTCTTGCTGTCTGTCTGCCAGTCAAGAAGCCCGTTGAAGCCTTTTGAACATTGGCCTTGGAAATATTATCTGTACCTGAGAATAGAAGGGAGTATAGGCATACGTTGTCTCTTGGTTTTGATTGAGCTCAACCCAGTATCTATTTTCATCTGACCATGTGACTGCAGACCATATTTCCTAGTCGTTCTGTATTTAAAATACTATTAAAATGATGAACCTCAAATGTCTTCAATGTTCTTGCTCCTCATCTCAGACAGGAGTTTGTTCTTTTCACATGTTCTGAAGCTACTGCATGAACATCCAGGCTCACAGTGGCCTTGACTTCCTGATGCTGGGCCAGCCAAGACTTTCTCTAATTCACCTCCGCCATTAAGTCGGTTTCTAACTGTGCCACACTTAAAAAACCTTTCTGTTCACTGGGCCAAGCTCTGCTAAAGTGCTTTGTGGAATCATCCATAGTCCATACATTCCTATGCATATACATTTGGCGCATCATGGCAATCTATTCACTACGTAGCTAGCCTCATGATTACTTTGTCTACTTGCATCTGTACACGCATAAAATGACTTTGCATTTTCTTCATTATTTCTGTAGCATGAGCATCTTCATCTCAAACCCGAAATGTTGCTAATCTCTAACACTTCCTCCTTAGATCTTTATAGAATGTTTATGTTCTCTTGCCTCTGCATCTCTTCTGGGTGCGCAAGCCCTGCTTCATATGGCGTTACCAATCTTCTCTTTTGCTAATGTTTTACTCTTGTTCTGGGATTTCATTCAAATGGCCATCATATTGTTGTGAATGCATATATGGCTTCCATAATGGATACCTTTGTTTCATGATTCTTTGCGCTATAGGTATCTTCACCGGTACTGCTCTTGTCCAACATTCTGGCTCCCAACATGTAGGCAAAAAGGGAACAGTGCTTAAGATGGGGGTACTTGGCTCCTTCTCTACCCTCCCCCCTCTGGGCAATTCATCGACCACTCTCTCATCAGTCCTTACATCTAGACATCCTCTTCTGAAGAAATGCTTCTTTGAGACCCATATCTTTATAACTCCCTTCAGGCATCCGGATGATTTCACATGCTCATCCTTGTTCCAGGACATAAGCATGCATTGTCAATTGGGACTGCAGTAGATCCACTTCCACACTTACTTCTTGTGGTTCTTCGGGTACAGGAACTTCGTTCCCTTAGATGCATGAATGCTGGCCTTCATATTGTCTCTGATCACTTCATCTGTCAGCTCCTTACTTTTCCATGCTGATTCAATATCAATCATAATCTTCATTCCTACTGCAGTCTTCTTGCATTGTGTCATTGCTATTCTGATCACACAAAATCCAAGCATGATCATCACCAACAGGGCACCCAAGAACTCAAAAATATTCGCCATCCACTGTGGGACCCAAGAAAAGATTGATCCAAGACAACCGTCATCACAAACATCTTGTACTTCATCTTCCATCTTAGCATGTTGTTTGTCAGCAACGTTATAGCCTCTGTCAAGGTGCCATTTTTGCAACATGATTCTCTGATTCTGGCACAAACACCTCCATCCATAGCTGTGATCATGTCCAGGACATATCTGTTATGAAGAGTCATCAGGCGTATGGCTCATAGCTCCTCCTTGATAACATTGAATCCCTTTATGGTGGTGTTGATTGTCTGTAGAAGCTCCCATCTGGTTATCTGTAACCACTTGGCATTTGCCATTTGTCTATATCCCAGGCATAAAGATAACATTAAAAACTGAAGCAGTCTTCCTGAACAATCTGTGTTCATAAGGAATAGCATCAAAGGTCTCTATCGATTTGGCTGAGAAATAGTTTTCTCTCTTAATTCGATCAAGGGGTTCAGCAGATCTCTTCTTCCTCAGGTGAGCATCTGCTTTTGTAAATTTGCCAATGTTCAAGTCACTCTTCAGGATCACCAATGCTGGAACATGAACAATCATAATAGAACACAGTCTTCCCCAATCTCTGGGCAGCTTCATGTATGCTCTGAATCCGCATGCCCAGTAGTGATCCATTATTCCACTGTCCCATCTTTCATTCCTGGCACATCGAAAATACATATGGCTCTCAACTCCTCCTTGATAGCATTGAATCCCTTAATAGTAGGATCGATCGTCTACAAAATCTCCCATCTGGTTATCTGTAGCCATTTGGTATTTGCTGCCATCTGGATCCTGGGCATAAAGATTATCCTGAAAATCGATGAAGTCTGACTGAACAATCTGTGTTCATATGGAATGGAATCAAAAGCCTCTATTGAATTGGCTGAGAAATAGTTTGCCCTCTTCACTCGATCCACCAGCTCAGCAGATCTCTGCTTCCTTAGGTGAGCATCTACTTTTGGAAAGTCGCCAATGTTCAAGTCACTGTTAGGAATCACCAATGCTGGAACATGGACGTTCATTATAGAACACCTACCTCCCCAATCTCTGAGCAGATTCATATAAGCTCTGGATCCACAGGCCCATTAGTGATCCATTATCACTGTTGTTCCAATGTTCATTCCTGGCACGTCAAAGGCACTATCTGTAAAGGCCCTCCTGGGTTTTTGACCCATGTCAGTAATTTTGCAAGTCTTGGCCATAAAGGGTTGTATCCATTTTCCACAATTTCAATGGTTGGTTTGCAACAACCAATCACCACCCACGCTCTGCAGATTACCACTCCTTATTCCCAGCCGTCTGGAGAAAGTACTGATCCCCAAATCTTCATCTGGCCTCTTTCTTTTGATCTTGAAACTTGTTCTGTAGTTTTTCCTAGGCTTTTAAGTCTTCTATTTACTTCCCATTGGATTCCAGCGCCTTTCACTCCAGGCTAGTCGTATCTTATCACATGATTTCTGGTGAATGTCCTTGCCCTCGTCTTTGAGTCTTCAACATAATCATCTTTGTCTGGAGCTGATAATTCTGTTGCCCATAAGATGCTGTTCGGCCCATGAACTGACCTCTTGCTCGGCAGAATGCTACGTGAGATAGGCAACGGGCTGTCTGAGCATCTATTTCAATAGCTATGAATATTTTAGATTTTCCCATAGCAAAGGCAGGAGTGCACACACTTATCATTCCTCCTCTGAGGTCTCCTTCCACCTCTTTCAAGTGCTGATAACACATGTTGTTCCCCAAATGTGCTGTGCTATCCAGATAAACAGTCAATTCATGATCATCCTCTCTTGTACTTCTCTAAGGTCTCTTTCTTGCCATATGAGCTTTTATGATCATCGCATGAAGCAAATCAGCATAGTTCCTTCTTACTAGAGGAACCATAGGGGCACTCATCAGTGAAATTGGTGTCTTTACATGTGCTACCGGTGCAGGGATAATTACACAAGGCCTTTGTTTTCGAAATATTGCTATATGTCTACCTTCCTGCTGCATAGGAAGATGCACAGGAATTACTGCTCTATTTGGACCAACATAACAACAGTATGTATTGTGAGAAACAAAAGGATTATGATAAATATAATACATGTATATATTATGTACCAATACGTCCAACTAGAGCAACAGTGGCTTCTTGCAGGTCGTTCTTTTCTTTCGTTGGTTGCTACATTATTATTGTTGTTATCAATGTTACCCATTTTGACTGTGATTATGTTTAAGGAAGGAAAACAATTTTTTATCAGGCAATCTCATGAAGTATTCTGACAGCTGTTGAATCTGTTCCAAAAGTTCCACAAGCATCTGGCTTACTGCAGGACGATTGATAGTATTCCGAATGAACACAAAGGAATTATCTTTATGCCAACTAAATGAGGATGAGCTTCAAGCAAATAGTAAAAGATCAAGGCCAGTAAATTGTGAATGTCCTCATTTGATAGAACCATTCATGCGCTCAAAGAGATGTGTCAGGCAGTAGACAAATCTGCTTCATAATTTTGTGTACCAACCAATTGATTGCAGGTCAATTTCTGGGATCTCTTATAAAGTGCTGGTCTGTCATCCGACAAGATAAGGATGTTCATGGAGCAGAAAATAAAATATCATTCCAAGCAGTTTGTGGGCATCCTCATCAGATAGGACCATATGTATTTTCAGTTCTAAACTCAGGTTGCTGGAGGATCTGCTCAATAATGGCTGCGAGCAGTCTCTTCACAATTGGAACATTTTTTGGATCTTGCAGCAACAGCGGAACGTTAGTAGTTCTCCCAACCAACATAAGATATACATGAAGAATGAAGAGGAAAACATTAGACACCACCATAGGTGCTTCCAAAGAGAAACTCAGTAAGAAAGGAATCGGGAAGCTGGTCTTTCCCAGTCATCAAAGATGAACCAGAGGTCTGGCATTTCTTTTTCCTTCAAGACTTCAATATGTCTCAGTCCAATGCTAGCAAACTCATGTGCTCAAGAACAATAGCTTTTTCACTCCTTGCTTAGCAGCTACAAAGAATGTCTCGGAAGAACCACAGTCCATGTGCACAATTTCCCTCTGTCTACAGGACAGTCTCTGTGTCCTTCTTCCTCGTCATCGATCTAGTCTGCATATGTTGAACTTCTTCTCTGTGGCTTGCTTCCAAATGGGGCAGTGGTGTGGTGGCCTCTCTGGCGTAGACTTGTACGTCTCCCTGGTGTAACCACGCTCGTCTCCCTAGGACCTTCACTGCCGATGAGGTAACATACTCCACTATGAAAGGACTGGTAAATCTGGGCTCTTTCCATTTGTGGGTAAAGTTCTGGATCAGAACTTGATCTCTGGGAAACTGTTTTGGCAAATATAGATCCATAGATCTGGTTGCTGTATGGTCTTTATCTGTGCTCTGAGACTGGCAACTCATCCGTTTTTCTATATCTGAAATGACAGAGATACTTGTAGTCATGTTTAGTAAGCACCTAGCTCATCTCCTAACAATTTTGCTGTTGTCTGGGCATCACTTCTAGTCTTCGATGGAGGAGTGAGAGGCATTGTCATTCACCTCCCTGTTACTAGTTCATGGGGTGTGAGTGATGGTCAGTGCCTGGTTGATTCCTCAATGCATATAATGCAAGGGACAGGTAATGCAGCTGTCCTTTTTTCAAGGTTAGCTTCAGCTTGGCTATACTTTTCTTGAGCAGACTGTTGATTCTCTCACATATTCCATTCACTTGCGGGTGATAAACAGAAGAAGACGTATGTTTTATGCTGAGCAATAAGCTAATTTCCTAGAACACCTCATTCACAAAATGTGGACCATTATCTGATCTCAACACATCACATATTCCTCATTTAGGAATACTTCTCGGACTAAAAACTTTGCAGCGCAAATGGCGTAAGGGTGTGTGCACGGACCAGCCTCGAATCACCTAGAAAATGGGCACAACACCACTATCATATACCTTTATCCATTACAGATATGCAGCATATCAACATAATCAATATGTAAATGCTGAAAAGGACCATTAGGTCGAGGAATTACTCCTCTGACTGTTCGCAGCGTGTACCCAGCAGTAAACATCTGCCATACGATACAATTTACTACATAAAAAACAATGTGTCTCATTACAAATCAGGCGGTCCGGAAATAACGGTGGCGGTAAACACAGCGCCACCGTTGTTTCCGGACTTCCTGATCCTGACTCCTGCAGGCGGGAGGTGATGTTCCTGCCAGGTTTAACCTGGCCATTATAACACCGCCCGCCTGCAGGTGGACGAGGAAACACCGGCAGCATTACGAGATGCTGCCGGTGTTTCCATGATCCCCATTCCCATTGAGTCCCATATGATTCAATGGGAATGGGGATTAACACCATTCCGCCTCCGTGATTCCTGGAAAACCGGGGTTGTAATGCCCCGGTAATTCTGGGAATCACGGAGGCGGAATGGTAATATGAGTCCGGCGGTAACCAGGTGGTTTTACCGCCGCAGTTACTGCCGGACTCGTAATGAGGCCCAATGTGTTCTAACAAATTCGGTACAAACCAGTCCTCCACAATAGTTGCTGCTAGGCTTTCCCTAGTGATATGTGCAGGGTAGTGTATCTGTTCCAATGGCGCCCTTAATAAGGCTAAAAGTCATCACCGGTTTACAAGTGCTGTCCTGTCACCACAGTGCCTCCGAAGGGGATAAAAAACACCCCCTCTGCGCTCACAGATCTTTTTCATAACGTGGTGCTCCACCTTGGTCTTCCATCGATTGAGTTTTAGATAAATGGTTAAAGCTTTAATTTACAATCATCAACACCACGATTCTCTCCTTCACATCAGGCATTGCAAAGCTCACTATATCAGGTGAATATGCAACTCTTTTTGCCTCTTTGTCTGCAGCTTGGTTTCCACGTGAAATAAAGTCTGTCCTCTTAGTGTGCACTGCATACTTAACTAGCACAATGGCTACTTGCAGTTGCAGTGTTTCAATAAGCCTGTTCAATAAGGTGGCATGCTGCACTGGAGTGTCGTCCGCTTGGAGGTAGCCCCTACTTTTCCATCGTGCTAGCCCTGCATGTACTGTTGATGTCACATAGGCGGAGTCATTGTACACCATTACTTCCTAGTCTGCATGTCTCTCAAGCGAGACAATCAGTGCAACTAATTCTGCAGCCTGTGCTGAAAAGTGAGACGGTAGTTGTACACTTATCATTACTTTGAATTCCACATTAGCCCTGTGTTTTACCACAGTGGAACCTGAGTATTTTTATCCATCAGTTTGATCAATCTTCGAAGAACCATCAATAAAGAGACTCTTCCCTGCTGCTTCTTTCACCCTTGGGATCGCATCATAAAATTCCTCATAATCGAGCAGTTGTGCATTTGCTTGCCCTCTGCCAGTTGTTCAGCTACAAATGTGGCAGGGTTCAAAATTTTACATCTAACTATTTTAATTGCTGGATTTGATATAACTACCTAAAAGGCAGAAGCCATTTGAGATGTCAGCAAACCCTTAGGTTTCTCCAAAACAGCAGATAAAGCATGTTCAACAAGTAACATCATAGAACACCCCATTACTATGCTGGCAGACTTTTCAATAGCGAACACGGCGGCTGCCAACAATTGTTCGCAAAGGAAGTGATCCCTCAATAATGGGTCCAAAATCCCACTGTAATATTCTAGAGGCATGTAACCCAACGTGGTTCTATTCATGAGCACTCCTGTCCATTCATATGTGGAAAGAAAAAGAATTCCTCAGAATAATTAGGAATCCCTAAAACTGGAGCTGTGCAAATTGCCTTTTTTAACTCATCAAACCTTTCTGCCATTTCCTCAGTCCATACAATCTTCTCTTGGTTCACTTGTGCTTTTTTCAAAGCCTGCAACAAGGGTCTTGTGTATGAACTATAATCAAACACCCATGCTCTGACATAATTGCATAATCCCAGAAATTGTTGCATTTGCTTTATCATGTGTGCTTTTGATGTCTTCAAAATCGCATCAGCTATTTCTGGTATAACTTTGTTTCCTTCACGTGAGATTAGCTGACCTATACACTACACTTCTTTCTGCCAATACTGCAATTTTTCTTTATTCACTTTATATCCTTTCTCTGCTAGAATAATCATTAGCTGAACTGAGTCACATCTGCACTCTTCTTATGATGCGCTGCAGACCAAAATATCATCTACGTATTGCAGCACAACACTTGGCAAATCAATATTGCTTACGTCCATCTGTAGGACTCTATTGAAAATCTATGGAGATTCTCAATACCGTTGGGGCAATCTTGTGCTTTTCAACTTAGTCTGACGGAATGTAAATGATGTCAGATATTGAGAATCTTTATGCAATGGGATTGAGAAAAAACATTTTACAAGCCAATCACAGTGAAATATCATGCCTCAACAGGGATACTACATATAACTGTCGCCGGATTAGGAAATAGAGGAAACTCGGCCTCTATAATATGATTGATTGGGCAAATGTCTTGCACTAAACGCCAAGATCCTACTTTGATTTTTTGACCAGATAGACTGCAGAATTGTAAGGTGACTCTGACGTCACTAAAATGCCCTGATCCATCATGGCAGATATCATCTTAAAAATACCTTCATCTGCCTCTCGAGACATGGGATATTGCCTTGCTCGAGGTAAAATTGCTCCCGGCTTCAACTTAATCTTGACTTCTCCAACCCCCTTCAATAGGCCTACGTCATAGGGGCCTGTAGTCCATAAAGAAACTGTTACTTTTGCCATGTCTTCATCAATAAATGCGGGGCGCTGTCGCACTGTTATCATTTTCTGTAGAACCTTGTGTCTTTCTGTCCTGATCCAATATGTAATACTCATTTCAAACACTAATTCATCATCTAACAGTTGGTCTCTAAGCAAATCCTCGTCAGTGATGTCAATCACTCTGTAACCCTCACCAATAGCAATCACTGTATTACATGGTCTGCCATCATCATCGACTCCTGTAAGCATGGCTAACTCTCCCCGTACTATAGCTGCTGGTAATGCTAAGGGAAAGACGTGTCACCCCTCTTCATCCATAGGTAGCTGCTGCCTGAGCAAAAATTAATCAGGTATTCTCACAGTATTGCCCACTAAACCACGTAGCCATGTTAACAAAATGTGTACCCCATAGAGAAAGACTCCTGGTTCTAGAAGGACTCCTTGTATAGCTATTTGTTCTGTAATTGTCATGATAAATTCTCTCACATTTAAATAATGTATTCCTGGCATTGAACACACTATGCCTTCATCAGTAAAAGAAATAGTCTTCTTTAGTTTCGTCATTAAATCTCGGCCCAGTATATTAACTTGTGTCTGTCTTGAATACAATGGGACAGACATATCCTATTCTCCAATAGAGACTGGCAACTTCTCAGTAAAAGGAACTCTACTTGTAGCTCCCGAGAAACCTTGAGCATTATTGGCATTTCCTGCTACTACAAATGTTCCCTCCCGTATACATGAGCATGTTGCACCTGTGTCTACTAAAAAAGAAAAAGAAGATCTGCCTCCTATAGTGACGTCAACCCTCGGTTCCTCTCGAGGATTGGGTGTCACAGATAGTACTGAACGCATCAAGTCACCAAGTGAGCTGTACCATTCTGGGTACATACGTATTACCATGTCTGTGAAAGGATTCCCACCATTGATAGTGACACCACTATCGAAGGAGTCAGTAACTGTCCTGTGTTTTCACTCTGCTGTATCTGCATGGGTGCGTGCTTTGACTGTCCTTGTGGCAGATTGAATGGTGCTTTCGGTGGTTGCAAAGCCTGTTGCATTCTCGGCGCTTGTGTTTGATGCACTGTCTGATCTTGGGCAAACCCATCCCTATTTTGTGGGCTATATGCAGTCGGATAAAGTCCCCCCTCTAGAGAACTGCCCATTCTTCACATACCCCTGGCTCCCACATTTTTGTGCTATGTGCCCTGTCATTCCACACATCCAAAATACAGGAGGAAGCCTTCTGATTTGTCCTCCCTGCATGCCCTGATTATCATTCTGCATAGGGTGAAAACCACCCTGGTTAATCTGAAAGTTTCCCTGATTTTTCTGGAAGCCCCTTCTGCGGAAGCCTCCCCTAATTCTTGGTATGAATCCATTATTTCCTTGATCAAACTTCAGTTGGTTATTCACCTGTGGCATGCCTACTGCTTGCTGTGATCCTGGCCCTTCTCTACTGGTTAACATCGCCCCTTCTATGGCATATTTTGACAATTTGTTCTGCACTAACTTAGCTTCCTCAATCTTCCTAGCATCATCGTTCTTTCGATTTTTCTCTGGCAACAGTCTGCAATGATGTGCAATGGTCAGCTGTATTTCTGGCCAGGGTTTTGCCTCCATACCCACCAGTTTCTTGAGCTGTCTCTGCACTTGGTCTGGCAGACGCTAACATAATATAAGTAGAATACAGGTATAGATTTTCCCCACGGCTCCCGTGATTCCAAAGACCAAACCTCTTGAAAACTTCTGAATACAAGCAAGAGGTTCCTCCCCTTCCTGCATCTTACGTGCCATTAAAGATCCCATATCTGACGTATCAGGATACTGTACTCTAAGCCCTTTCCAGATTTCCACTCAACAGTTATTAAACGGTGCTCCATCATGTGTTGTGTTCTGTGCAGTGACACTTGCGTACCCTGCTCTTGACCAAATGTCATCAGCCCTCTCCCCAAGAATAGTGGCTAGAAGACCTTTAATGTCTCCTCTGGCTAACGTGTTTCCTTCTGTCATTTTCTCTAATTCGCGTATCCATTTCCCAGCACTGGAAGTTAAACTAGGGAGTTTACCCCTTAAATTATCCTTATCCATCTGTAGCCAAGGTATATAATGTGGTCTGGCCCCTCATTTTTCTAACAAGGGAAACTGTGAAAACCCCAAAATCGCAATCATCTCCCATCATCTGCCTGTCTATAGCAGAGACAATGGTTCTGCATCGCCTTCTCCCAGGTAATGACCTTAGCCTGCTCACCTAGGGTGGCAAATTCCCCCTTTCGCTGAGAGATTGTCTTGTGGGTCGATCTGACCACACCAGGGGCTCTGGCGTCCTTGATTTAGGTAGGTCCAGATCTGACCATCTTACTTCCTTCTCTATCTGGGAACATCCCTCAAGACCACAGGCTTCAGCTCACTCCTCCCCGCGGAAGGATCCCCTTTCTTCATCAGACATGTCTTGCCCCCAACTAATACGGCTACCATCTTTTTCAACTCTGATCAAGGTAAGTTTGTCCGAAGACAAAGCTCTAGGCTCGAGGCTGAACAGGACTCCTTCTTGGCCTCATGACTGTATGCTTACAAATCGATCACCTTTCCCATTATTTCTCAATTCATTCTTTGTTATCATCTCTTGATAAACCTTATCAATTTTTTTTCCAGTGCTTCTTATATCACAATTATCCTCTAAATCTAGTCTAGAGGGTCCTGGCATTGGCTCTTGTGTTTAGAAGAACTCTTCTATGCCCTCCCATGCCACTACTAGACCAGGTTCCATTAATTATTTCTCCATGTGATCAATGTCACGTTCTTTCTGCCTTCTGTTTCGTTCCATTTCCTCATCAAAATCTTTTCTTTTCTTTGCTTCTTCCGTAACCCTTTCTTCTTCCTGCCTTTTCACTTACCTCTCTCATTTGCCCTACGCATTTCTTCATGCCTTTGTCTTTACATTCTTTTATCTCTTAATGTCTCTTCTTCCTCTCCTTCTCGCTTCTTTTCTAGCCTGTCTCGTTCTTCAAGCGCACTCTTTCTGTTATTATGCTTCCTTTGCTTCGGAAGCCCCAGCCAAACCTGAGTCAAATCAGCTGCCCTAACCACATTTAAGAAACGTGCAATGCAGTAAAAAACAATTTGAACCTTCTTGATAACCTCTGAATGTACAGGGTGGGTTACGTGTTCATGCTTAAGTTGTATGAAAATATATCGGAATTGGTGGAGAAGTTTGGAGAAAGTTGTTTGGTAAATTATAGTCTTCGATGTAACCCTGTTCTGAAAGCAACCTACTCCAAACCACCAATGATGGTACAGAAATGCAAACATTGCAAAAACCTTCAAGTTCCTTTGTGTATTTTCTCCAGAAGGCAGCAGCCACTAGTCCACTCTTCTCATAGTACCCCACTACCCTGACCCCCAACCCAAGGCATCACCCGATGGTCTACCCTCCTCCCAGTACCCCTTTGACCAGTGCCCCAACCCACCAATGCAAGGCAGCACCCGCTATTCTGCCTTCCTGCTAGTACCCACTGCCCCCTGCCTCAACCCCCAAATTAAGGTAGAACTTGCTAGTCTTCGCTCGACCCAGTGCCCTAACCCTCAAACTCCTATCCCAAGGCAGCACCTACTAGTCCGCCCTCCTTTCAGGAACACGCTGCCCCAAGAACCCAACCCAAGTCAGTACCCACTAGTCCCTGCCCCTCTCCTAGTACCCCACTGCCCCAACCCTCAAACCAAAGCAGCACCCTTTAGTTGGCCCTCCTCCAAGTACCTCACTGCCCCAACCCCCAACCCATGGCAATACTCGCTAGTTCACCTTCCTCCCAGTTTCCCACTCCCCCAGCCCCAATCCACCAATCCAAGGCAGCACCCGCTATTCCACTCTCCTCCAGTACCCCACTTCCCCAAACTCCCAATCCAAGCCAGCACGCATTAGTTTGCCCTTCTCCCAGTACTGAATGGACCCCTGAAGTCCAACCCCCAACCCAAGGAAGCTCCCTCTAGTCCATCCTCCTCCCAGTACCCCACTGCCTCAATATGCCAACCCAAGGCAGCACCCTCTAGTCTACCCTCCTCCAAGTACTACACTACACCAAACCCCCAACTGAAGACAGCACTCGGTAGCCCGCCCTCCACCCAGTTCCTCACTGCAATAACCAAAGGCAGCACCTGCTAGTCAGCCCTCCATCCATTAGCAAAATGTCCTAACCCCCAACCCAATGCAGCCCCCAGTAGTCCACCCTCCTCCCAGTACCCCACTGACCGCTGCCCCAACCCCCAAACCCAAGGCAGCACCGCTAATCCACCCCTCCTCAAGGCCTCCATCCAGGGTCCTGGTCTTAAGCTGCTAGTGTCATAAAACTGACAGTGGGCTTAGCTCGATCTGATGTATTGTTGCCATCTGAGCTATGCTGGGGAGTCAGCCACTGTATGCCACATTCCTCACATCTGTTGGCAGATGGGAATTTTGCACTGGGCATTTCACTCCTCACTCCCAATTTCTGAGGGAATCCTGGTCATTTAATTTCCCTCCACTCAGTAATATGCATTAAACTTGTAATTTGCCATGTCTGATCTGCATTCGTAGTCAGGGAACAGCAGCTCAGGTGGCTTGTCCTTTGCACCCTCGGGTCTGTCAGGGGGAGATGAGTGTCTGAGCATGCCCAAACACAACAGTTTGTGGGACCAGGTTGGTCACACATGTGCCAATGACACAGCTGGTGGAGTGGGAGGGAGAGGTTGGGCCAAGGCACAATTTGTGCGAGAGGGGTGCGGAAACTGCACATGTCTCCACCACCGATGTGGAGAAGGGTGCGGCACCTCCCTCTGGCACCACCCTCCAGAACAGTTGTCATTGCTGATGCTGTATAAAAACAGCTCGGTGGAGAAGTGAAGTGGCATGGCTCATATGGGCCCACACACACTGTATGGTTGCCAGTCCTTGTGGCCAGCCCACCACCCTACTACTCTGACATGACCAATGGGAAATTACAGGGCTGCTCAGCCTTTGCTCTGCTTGGAGGGGAGAGCCACCCATGTAAAGGAGCAATGCCGAGTGGATATGCTCTTGAGTCAACACCATCCCAAGGCGGGTGGAAGGTCATTGCATGTAACAACTGCTGAGGCCGGTCAAGCAGTCTATCCCTAGGTGGACCAAGTGTGCCAAACAATCCTGTGCACTGCAGGGAGACAATGGCCTGCAATTGAATTTCTCAGAAGAGCGTCCCCAGTGGTCAATGTTCTGTTGGCACATTCTGTGGTTCAAGGCCATTGGGTATCTTGGGGACGTGCAGAGTCTGGATATGGCAGTGAGAATCTAGTGGAGCACAGACAAGACCTATATACACTGTCTAGCCAGATGAAGGCTACTATGCTTACTTGAAATTTATGTACCAAGGGTGACAGAGGAGGAGTTCTGGCCAAAAGTGTCCTACCACCACATAGACCAACAGGAGTACATTTCAAATTTGAACCTATCTGGACATCCACAGTTGGCCAGTCATCTAGACCGTCCATAAATTCATGTCCTCAACAAATGGATGACCGGTCACAGAGAGCTGTCAACTGTTAGTTCATAGCATCATAATTGGCCCAGGAGGGCCGTGCACCTAGTCTCCTTGCAAAGAACACCCCTCAACGGCCTCCTCCTCTACTTCCCTCATCTCTGACTGTCTGTGTGGTATCCAGGAGTGGTGTGCCGCCAATGACCTTTGCCTTAATGCCAGTAAGATTGATATTCTCCTCATCGGCACAACCGCTCCCTCGTTTCCTGTAGCTCTCTGGCTGGTCTCTTTTGGCCCCCTTCCTGCTCCCACATGCAAGGCTAAAAATCTAGGGGTCATCTTCGACTCTACATTCTCCTTCTCTCCTCACATCTCTGACATCTCTAAGAATTCACACTACCAGCTGCAACTCTTCAGAGGTATTCTTCATTTCCTCTCCTTCCCCAAGAAACTCACTTTCTCCAGAGCTCTGCTTCTCTCCAAGCTGGACTATTGCAACAGCCTCTTTCTAAATCTGCCTACTTCTACTCTCCGCCCTCTGCAATTTATCCAGAACAGGACTGCGAGACTTGTCCTTGGCCTTAAGCCCAGAGAGCGTATCTCTCCAGGACTGAAATCTCGGCACTGGCTCCCAGTGGCTGCGAGGATTAAGTTCAAAACCCTCTGCATCGTCCACAAGGCCTTCTGGGGCCTCAATACCTTCAACTCTCTCTTCGTAAATACCTCCCTTCACGAGCTCTTCGCTTATCTACCTCCAATTCCCTCAACGTCAGTCAATTCTCCAAGCGACGAGTGGGTGGTGGATCGGTGGATCTCTTTCTGCAGGTGGGGCCTCCCTCTGGAACAGCCTCCCTGCCTCCCTGAAACTTGGAGAATCATCTTCGGTTCCGGAAGAACCTCAAAACCTTTCTCTTTGCATCTGCCTTTTCTCCTCCTCTTCCTTGCTGATTTCCTGGCTGACATTAAAACTGCACTGGTTACCTGGCCACCCTCAGATCTCGGGCCCAGTTCCCTTCCCCGCCAGTCACACTCCTGCACTGCCTTCCTGGCAATGCCCTCACTTGGTGACTGTTTTCTGTATCCCTACAGTCCCACCTCCAACACTCGACACTGTACGTCTGCACTTACCCTCTCACTTGCCACCTGCTGGCCGGATTTTTACTTATTGTTTATTTATTGTCTTATCCCATGTACTGCACTGTACTCTCCCCTTTTCCCCCGCACTTCTCCTCCTTCCCCTTCCCGTGCACTTCCCATGCACTTGCGCGATCTGAATGACACCTGGCCTAGTAGGATCGTTGTCTATCTTCCCTCTGTTCCCTCTCCCTTGTCTCTTCGCGCCTTGAAACACTTGTGTATAGACGCGTTATAAATGCCATATCATAACAGCATGACCGCAGGAGGTAATACACAGGGGCAGGGGGGACAGCAGGGCTCTTGGTAGGGTGGGCAAACACTAAATTCATGGGAGTATAGCTGGTCCAGGATAAACAATAGCTGTCAACATACCCTGTTCCATGAATCATCCCTTCAGCCAGTCCTAATTTCATTAAGCGCAGCATGGCCTTGCGAGCAGGCAGAGAGATGCTTTGGCAGTTGTCCATCCAATAACATATAGTAAAATGCAGCTATGACAGTCCGACCTCAAAGCATGCAACATGTAGAGACACCCATTGCTGAGGATCAAGCTGCAGTGCCATTTCTCTGAGCCCCAACAAATGCCACAGTGACATGCCATGCCTGGCCCCTCATGCAGTAGACTGAGATCACACAGCCATCCTTGCAGTCCAAGGCATCAACATGTCATTTCTAGACATCCATTCACAGGTGTCAGTCTCAGCTGCTGAGTGTGGCTGATGCAATCATCATTTGCAAATGAGCAATCCAAAGAGGTGTGGTGCATGCCCGTCCCTCACATGCCACCAACATCTCAATCTGGCAATGATACCTGCCTGGCTACTTGCTGTCAGCAACTTGTATCACATAGACCTGAGTACACTTGCTCACCAAGAACTGACAGTGAACACCCCAAAGCTTGTCCACTTCACAGATGTCTGTCATCACATAAACCCAACATCAACATGAGGCTGCATGCTTGTTAAGAATTGTACAGCACACATGCAGTGTACAGAAGAGATGACCTCAAATTATGAATACCCATTCAGAACACACAAAAACCTGTAGAGTAGTACACTGCATGGGCACTCACCAGCAGCTTGGATCCATGCCTGCAGGTCAAGGCTCTGGCTGTGGACAGCATGGTTGAACCTCTCCAGGTATCAGAGGTGAAGGACTGAATCCCGATGGTGGCCGCATGGTACACCTCCAAGATGGCACCTGCGTCAAGGTCAGCATTCGCCTTCGCACGACTGCAGAGCCTGTGGTCATCCAAGCGCTTCTTCATGTGATCCACTGTATGGAATGCTACCGCATCCACATTGATGGAAGCCGTGATGGTCTCCAAGATCTTCTGACACCTGCACGTCCCAAGCTTCATCTGCGGGTTGAAGAGGGTATCATAGTTTCCCAGGACCTGCTCACCCAGGATGCCAACTTTGTTGGCGCTGAAGTTGGCAGACGTCACCCTAGCCCTCGGGGTGCCGGTCAATAGAGTGGGCATGGCTCCCCCTTAGGTTGGTGGTGTGAAGCTGGGTCCTGATGATGAGTGCTGTAGAGCTGCAGAGTTGGAACAGAGAGGTAGAGTCCTAAGATGGCAGATGTGTTGGTCACAGAGCCTGACAGATGAGCCACAGGAGCGTAGACAATGGGGTAATAGCAGGCACTCAAGACAGTGCTGGTTGTCAGCAGACACACATACTACCAGGCAGCAGCAGATGGTGAGGTTTGGAGGCAATACATGGCATGATGCAGGAGGAGCTGGCATCTATTCACTAGGCAGCAGTGTGAAAATCAGAGAAAGGGCCATGATTGTCTAAATTACATGACGCACGCAGCATGCCTATGCACCCAACGCTGTGCCGGAAACATTTAAGGGGTGCAACGTGCAATACCTGTCATACGCGGAGACAAAGAACACAGAGACAGAATCACTTAGAGGGTTCAATGCGTACACATATCTCATGGAGATAGATAGGGGTGCAATGCTAATTTCATGGAACTTATTTCTTTGCGTGTGCCTTGTAGAGCCTATGTTTTGGGGGAGTTGCCACACAGTGCATATTTTTGTGCGTGTCCCTTACAGAGCCTGTTTTTCAGGGGTGCCACGTGGATTTTTAGCCCAGATTCCAGGCTACCTTGTCCTGAGTGCACCATGAGTGGGAGTGCTCCACGGAGAGGGAAAGGATGAGGACAGCGATGAGGGTAGGAGAAGGATGGTGGTGAGCCTACAGATGCTCCTGCACCACCAAGGTACACTTGTGGCAAGACGGGAAATCCTGCAGAGCAGGAATAGGCAGCACCGCCGGAAGAGGCACCGGTGAAGGAGAAGGGGCAATCATGGAAAAAGTGTTTCACCGATGAGGAGTTGGAAATCCTCACAGATTATGTCGGCAAACACCATGTCAACCTGTACCCTTGGGCTGGCAGCACCCTTTCTGAATCATTTGAAACACATGTGTACGAGCACGATACAAATAAAATATCATATAATTTTTTATTGTTTTATTTTTTTATTGACTTTAGTTTGTAAAAGCAAACAAAACTTTTTGTCAAAATTTCATCATTACAATCCAATTTCCAAAAGAAGAAAAAAAAAACACCTTCACAGTCATTTGGCTCCTTAATTCTCGTTTCCCCATTCTTTTCCCTTAGTCTTGCTTATATATAGTGATCTCACGAACAAGTTTCAATTAGCGCCGCTGTACGTGGCAATTTCATATCGATGAAGTTAATGATTGAACAGGTTAAGTTGCTATTTATCCCCGATATTACATAGCTCCACCATTCTGCTCCACCATTCCGCCATGTTTCCTTTCTTTGGAGCAAAGCGCGCTAGATGTAATGAATGCTGATTTGTAATGCTAGAGCATTCAGTTATGAGGTGTTTTATTGATTCAGTCTATGGGTCTCATTACACGGAAGGCGGTAATGGTTAACGGCCACCGTTAATGGTAACGGTGACCGTTAACATTACCACCTTACTACGAGGTCCCTTAGCGGGTTGGTGCTTTAACGCCTGCTTTTTGCAGGCGTTAAAAACCAACCCGCTAAGGGACCTCGGAGCTAATTACGGCACCGCAAAATTGCGGTGCCGTAATTAGCGCCTTCCACATTCCCGTAGAGCCCTATGGGGCAAAAATGGGAATGGGGAAGGGCAATGACGGAAGGGGGATTTACCGCCCCTCCAACCTTGGAATGGGGCAGTAAATCCCCTTTCCGCCAAGGGGGTGCCGGTATTTTACAAAGATTCCCAGACCCCCCTTTGTTTGCATACATTAACTTTGGGTTTCACCCTAAGTTAACAGGGCAATCCAGACGTGGACCCCTTGCTCACTGTTCTTAGAGAGGCAACAGTTTCACCTCACTGATGATGCCCAACAAGGCTGAAACACGTGTATGGGGTTACTGATGGTACTCGTGTTCAGGGGAGAATTGCATAGCATTTCGGCGCTGGACTGCCCCTGGGCAGGACAAAGGCTGATATGCGGGGAAATTTCTTCTCTGTGAAAAGGACAGTGAGTTAAAGACTTGGTAGAGTCTCTCCCAGGGGTTATTCACCCAAGAACAAGTCATTGGGCTGTGTTCGTGCTGGTAGAGAGATTCCCAGACCCCCCTTTGTTTATTTACATCTGCTGTTGCTAGAATTGACATCAATTTCTCTTCCCAACTATTTAACAAATATGCAGATGGCTCAGAGCTTTTATTATTTAGAATCAGGTAAGGTTTAGCTCCTGGTGTTAATCTCATTTTACGGAGCAAAATTATTGATTTCCACAGAACTACGGAATGTAAGGAGTTAAGGCCCAGTTCATGCGAATTGCTACCATTAAAGTACACTGTGGTAATTTAAGAACTTTGCGCCAAAATGTGCCTTCTATTTGGGTCCAAAATTTGGCGTCAATATTCCAGCTGGTTTCACTGTCAAAACATACTATTGGAGTCACTTTTTGGGTGTAGAAGGTAATTACCGGTTGCAATGAGAACTTCCCATATTTTGCATGTAGTTTCGCTCGATGCAATGGAAATTGCATATACGAGAAATTTTCATATGAGAAGATACTTCAGTTGTCCAGCTCCACTCTCTTATCGAGCTATTGAATACAACCCCCAGATAACGGATTGTATCTGCTTTAATCAGGACTTCATTGTTCACTTTCCACATGAATATTTTTTTCTTGGTGTTTGTTTTTAAACCCAAAGCAATGACTTGGGATTTTTTCACGTTTATAGTCAACAGGAAAGATAAATTTGAAGAGAGGACAGCAGGCTTTGAAGGCCAATTTCTGTACTGTCCAGTAGTACAATGTCATCTGCATAAATTACGTGGCTTAGGTGATTTCCGTTCATGAGACAGGAATCTTTTTTTGTCATGGCTATATGCTCAAATAATATTTCTTTGTTTGCTTTTAGCATTTGATTTGAAATGCCATCAGGTCCTGCGGCTCGTGAGGTCGTCAGTTTCTGAATTGCAAATTCAATATCTTAAGCTGTTTCGATCACATTCCAACTCCTTGCTACCACCAATGGATCAGATAGCATATTGGCTTCATGGTGGTTAAATACTGCTGTAAAGTGCTTTACCCAACATGCAGCATTCACTCCGTTTGATAGTGCACTCATCTGGTTTAGTTTGCCAGAATTTATGATTTGCCAGATGTTACGGCTGTCTTTTTGGATTAAAAGTCGAAGCATTAGTTCGGCTTGTTCTTGAACTCGAATGCTATTGAATGACTTCAGCCAATTGCGATTTCGATGTCGTCTTTCCCTTAGCAGCGACTTTAGATTTGGTCCACCAACTTTCTTTATCTGCTTCAAATCCTTTTGTAATTGTTTCTTTGCCTCGTATAATATTGGGCTGAAAGGGTGAATATTAGGAATACTTCTTGCTTTGCACTTGTTTGTGTTGGTGTATTTCTTCAAAAGGGATATATATTCAACTTGCTTGTTCTGATTCAATGTTTGAATATACCCCAGTGTTAAGATGTCAATCTGCTCACTATTTATTCGCAGTCTGTTTTGAGCATTGTTAATGCTTAATCGAGGTGTGTGTATTTGCGGCCGCTTTTCATTTGGATTTTCCCATGATAGCACCAGCGGATCATGACCGCTTTTGGTCGACTTTATTATTGAAAGCTTTGTAATGTGGAAATGAAGACTTTCCGAGGCCCAGATGTAATCAAGGGTTTTTGCGGTGTCTCCTCGGTGCCACGTGACTGCTGCGGGTATATCGCAAATGATTGAACCAATCAGCATTACACAATGTCGCAGCATTAGTTGATACTCCCATTTGGTGCCTCGATCGGCAAACTCTGATGGACATTTGAGTATCTCACATGGCTTTCGCCCTTTTACTTTGTCGAACCATGTATAATTTAAGTCTCCACACACTATTATATATGGTTCCACAAAAGTTGCATGGCAATTGTCTATTTCCGTTGTTACAGTCTGTATGAAAGCAAATTCCGAGATCATCGTAGGATTCCAGTATGTGTTCAACAACAACAGTTGTTGTTAGGTTGATTTCCCATCTTTTGCTTAAATTTCTGTTTGCAGAGTTAGTGCCTGTACGAACAAATTTGGGTTTCGAATGTTTAGTGGTTCCCATCCTGATGAGTTTTTTACCATGGTTAACAGGCCAGAAAAGGGACGTCCGAACGTATTTTTTCCTGCTGTGTTTAAGAATACCATGTATCCGTCACTTGATGGTAACTCCCTTAACCACGTTTCTTGCAAACAGATAAAGGTACTTTTCACATCCTGTATGTCACCATCTTGAAATAGGTGAGCAAATCCACGGGTGTTCCAGGATGTTAATAGTTGGGTCATACTACATGATCCTAGACATGGGACTTGGAAACGTTTGTTTCAGTTGGATAGTCAGATTGATGTTTCATCTGTTTCCATTATCATATCAATATCATGGTGTCCAGTCATAATCTCAAAAACAAAATATCGAATTACAATAACGTCGAAGCAATAATGTCGAAAACAAAAAAGTCGATTTTTTTTTTTAATTTACATGTTTTTTTGGGGTTCCGGTGGTAAAAAAAGGGGTAAAACATAAAAAAAAAGGGGTTTGGGGGGCAAACCCCCCCATTTCGAATAAAAATGAACACAAAAAAAGAAATTCGCATTTTTGTTTTCGACTTTATTTTTTCGACATTATGCCTTTCGACATATTTGTATTCGAGATTATGACTATAAACCCAATATCATATATAGCAAGCCATGGAGGATGTGGCAGGAGGTCAGAGACCTTATCAATGCCTGTGGTGTGAAGAGGTGCATTACATCAAAGTTCCAGAAGAGGATGTGAGCCCTCACACGACGGACCAAGGCATAGTTTGGATGCAAGGGGCCCTCTGTCCAAGCCACGGGAGGTGGATCATCATAAGAGGTGGAGCTGACTCTGAAGAGGTTGCCAGTGGGCTCAACAGCAGTGCACAGTTGGTTGGCAGTTGAGGCCTGGATATTTATGTAGCCACATCAGGTGAGTGCCATTTCTTTGCATGATATGCTGTCAAATGTTGTGGTATAGTTGGCTGGGGTCCTCCTCACCCATCCACGGGAAATATAATATATACCCATAATGTCGACTAAGAAAATGCTGACCTCCATTTTGGCGTGGCACAGTGATCACATAGATCACTTCTTACCTGCAATTTACTACCCGCTTCCCTCCTTGCCCACTTACCTTTATGGTGGCACACTTCTGTGTGCATTGTTGATTAACCCTCGCTGCCGGGTCCTCTATTCATTTTCAAAAATAAATCTTTTTAAACATTCTTGTCCCCCGCTTACCATGTAATGGAAGCGGGGGACACCACCACAACCCCCAACTCTCATTACAATTATCAAAGGGAGTGGGGGACTACCCTGCAATCCTCAGTTCCCGTGGGCGCTGTAATGGCAGTCGTTTTATTTTTACCACAAAGGTGCAGTAATAATATTGTCGCCATTATATGGTTGACATTTTGGCGTGAAACCGATCTCACAGTACACATCACTGTATACAGGAATTCACTGCTGCACCAATACACCGATGTGTGGCAATACCATACAAGATGCATCTCATTGGACATGTTCACAGTGTCATGTGTGTGCATAGTGCATTGTGAATGCAAATCAAGGGTCACACGGAATTAGACCAAGGTGTGGATGATGTCAGAGTCATCCATTCACTACAATGTCATTGGTGTGTCCCTTGCTGATGCCCCCTCTTGTTCATCTGCTTTGGTGTCCATGAGCCCGTGGAGGGGATATGTATTATGATGTTTCATTCTTTTATATTTGTGGAATCTCACCCCTCTAGGGTAACATTTTTTGTCTTTTTTAATTTGTTTTCACCATCCAATGCAGATTTTTTTCTTCTTTTTTTTTTTCCTTCATCCAAGGTGTACTTTATACTTCATGTTTCGTCCTCGTCCAGTGTGGACTCTGTTTGCTTTGAAACCTTGTCCAAGGCAGATTATTTTTTCTTATTTGGTGTTTACCCTCATGTCAGAGCCATTGTCCTCACAAGGGCATTTTGAGTCGGAGCACTGGACATGCTCTGACTGGACATGCTGCCATGCATAGTGAATAAACATACGTGGCATTGTGGGCTGAAACAGCCTTCCACATACAGGTGCACATACAATTTGTCATTGATTCTCATATGTGGAGTCTGTATGACTGTTTACTTTAGTTGGTCAAAAACCAATGTCCTATGTTGTTAAAGGTATCTTGCTTCATCCAGTGCCTGGGGTAGTGGAATTGATATCACATGACCCTTGACCTCTGATGACATCACAGGAAGTGATGTCATTTGACCCCACCCCGAAGTGACATCATGAGAAGTGATGGAACATGACCTTTCACCCCTTTAAGACGTCTAGCAATTATTGTATAGAATTCCAGAAAGACAAATTATTTCTTATTCCTATTCTTTCATATTTAGGGTCAGTGCTCAAAGTGCTACACTTGAGGAACGCCCTGTTTTTTTTAGAGGCCTTAACATAAATTCCATCCACTCTAGAAACAAAAAGCCACATGGCACTGGCCAGAGCCCAGGAGCTTCAATGTTAAAAAAACAAAAAAAACAAATGGAAAATAGTTTTAGGGGTAGCAAGGGAGACCACAGGGGTAGCAAAGGAAACCTCAGGGGTTGCATGTACGAACCCTGGCAACTCCCAAATGACGTACCTGTCTTAGTCCCCATTCCCTCTGCTGGACATTGGCCCTCCTTGCACCAATGCGAAGGTCCAATGTTAGGTTGAGGTGGTGAGGGATTCACAGTACCAAAGCTGTACCAGCAAGTAAGGGTGTATACTGTAAATCGTGCTCATGGCTGTTGAAATTTGCACCCCAACAGTGCATGCCATTACACATGCAGGGTATGCATGGGTGATGTGATTTGGTGATGTTTGGGTGCTGTTCACTGTTGTGAGGTGTCCTACATGTCTTGTGTGTGTGCATGATATTATATGATATAATATGGCATTTATAACACGTCTATACAGTGTTTCAAGGTGTGACGAGGCAAGGGAGAGGAACAGAGGCCGGACAGACAACTATCCTACTAGGCCAGGTGTCATTCTGATCATGCAAGTGCGTGGGGAGGAGGCAGAGACAGTGCAGTAATTGGGAACATATAATAACAATAAGTAAGTAACGGCCAACATGTGGCATGTGCAGGATAAGAGCAGACATCAGGTGTCACGGGATGGTAGGGGGACTGTAGGGATACAGAAACAGTCACCAAGTGTGGGTGGGGTTGCAAGGCGGGATGTGCAGGTGTTTGACACTGGAGGGGGAGGGGCCTGGGCCTGAGATCAGAGGGTGTCCAGGTAGCCAGTGCAGTTCCGGTTACAGCCAGGAGGTCAGCAGCAGAGAGGAGTAGAAAAAGCAGAAGGACATAGAAAGGTTTTGAGGTGCTTCCGGAACCGCAGATGGTGCTCCTCAAGTTTAAGGGAGGCGGGGAGGCTGTTCCAGAGGGAGGCACCAGCCGAGGAAAGAGATCTACCCCCAACTCATTGCTTCGTAAAGCGAATGACCCTGAGGGAGATGGAGGCAGATGAGCGAAGGGCTCGAGATGGAAGATATTTAGGAAGAGAGAGTTGAAGGTATTGAGGCCCCAGGCCCCAGAAGGCCTTATGGATGATGCAGAGAGTTTTGAACTTCATCCTCGCAGCCACTGGAAGCCAGTGCAGAGATTTCGGTCCTGGAGAGATACGATCCCTGATCTTGAGGCCAAGGAAAAGTCTCGCAGTCCTCTTCTGGGTGAGTTGCAGAGGACAGAGAGTCAAAGCAGGCAGATTTAGAAAGAGGCTGTTGCAGTAGTCCAGCCTGAAGGGAACCAGAGCTCTGGAGACAGTGAGCTTCTGGGGGAAGGAGAGGAAATGAAGAATACCTCTGAGGAGGTGCAGTTGGTAGTGTGACTTCTTAGAGACATCAGAGATTTGAGGAGAGAAGGAGAGTGTGGATTCGAAGATGACCCCAAGGATTTTAGCCTTGCCGGTGGAAGCAGGAAGAGGGCCAAGAGAGGCCGGTCAGAGAGCTACAGGAAAAGAGGGGCGGGTGTACAGATGAGGAGAATCTCAGTCTTACTGGCATTAAGGCAGAGGTCATTGGCGGCAAACCAATCCTGGATAGCAGACAGACAGTCAGAGATGAGGGAAGGAGAGCAGGAGGGTGAGGGTAGCCTGAAAATGAGCAGGGTGTCATCCGCATAGCACTGTAAGTTGGGGCAGGGAGCGGCGATGCAGTGGGCAAGGAGTGCCAGGTATTGGTTGTACAGCCAGCGAGAGAGGTTAGACCCCTGGGGGACAACACAGGTAGAGAAGAGGATAGCAGAGAGGAAGGACCCAAGTTGGACCTGGGAGGGTCAGGCAGAGAGGAAAGAAGTCAGCCACGCCAGAGCCTGACCAGTGATACCCAGGTTATCACGGAGATGGTTGAGCAGGATGGCATGGTTGACAGTGTCAAAGGCAGAAGAGAGATCACGCAGCATGAGGACGCAAGGGGTGTTAGAGTTAAGGTTGGAGAGCATGTCTTCACGGATGTTCAGGAGAGCAGTTTCCATACTTCTGGCAGCTCTGAAGCCAGACTGATGGTCATGAACACAACCAACAGATTCAGTGTGGAGATTAAGCTGGGAGATGGCCAGTTTCTCCAGGAGCTTTCCCAGGAAGGGAGTGATGGAAATTGGGTGATAGTTAGCCGGGCAGGAGGGGTCGGCAGAGGGTTTCTTAAGAAGAGGGTGCACAAGGGAGTGCTTCAGGGGGATGGGAAGACTACAGTGGTGAAGGAGTGATTGCAGAAATCCACCAGGGCAGGAGCTAGGGAGTCAATGTGGTCCTTGATAGTTTGGGAGGAACAGGGGTGAACCTGTTTTGACAAGACTTTCACAGATCAGACTTGTCTAGAGACCTCGTCTGAGAAGAACAGGGGAAAGGCAGAGAAGGAGGGAGGAGATGTGTCAGCAGAAGGGCCAGAGGAAGAGCTGGGAGTAGGGGGAGGGATGGGATAGGAGGAGAGTGAGGACAGGATGTCCTGAGTTTTAGAGATGAAGTAAGAAGCCAGTGCCGTGCAGAGTTCCTGGGAAGGGACAGGCGAGGTAGAGACAGCGGCAGGATTGGCCAGTTCCTTGCAGATTTTAAAGAGTTCAGCCAAGTTGTCAGATACCGCAGAGATGCGGGCTTGGATATGGGCTCTCTTCTTGCTTAGGACAGAGAGCCGGTATTGCCTTTGGAGCAGGTGGCAGGCCAGTTTGTCAGAGGATGTACATGAAGCGTGCCATTTCTTCTCGGGCACTCTGTACTTGCGTTTTAGGGTGACAAGGTCTGAGTCGTACCAGGAGTTGCACTTGGTTTAGGCTTCAGGCGTATTCTCATGACAGGGGCAAGAATATTAAGAGTATCAGATATAGCAGAGTGGAGAGGGCTGTGCCATGGTGAGAGACAGCCAAAGGGGGAGGGGCAGGTGAGAAGGTAGCGGCAAAAGACTCAACTGACACACGCTTCATGGGTTGGATGACTGAGAAGGTGGGTGGCAGTGATGGAAGTGGCTTGGCCTGAGGGGCAGGGAGGGTGAGGTGGAAGGAGAAGAGAGAGTGATCACTCAGGAGAGAGGACTGGAGAGAGGGACAGAAAGGGGAAGGTCTGAGGAGATCAGAACATCCAGAGTGGGCCCTGCAGATTGAGTCGGGCCATAGGGGAGAATAGTGAGTGAGAGAGAGTCGCAGAGGTCACACAAGAGTTCAGAGGGAGGGAAAGTAGGCATCCAGGTGGATGTTGAAGTCTCCAAGAAGCAGGAGTTGAGTGGTTGAGGCCAGGAGTGAGGAGGAGAGATCCGCCCACTCTGAGAGGAAGGAGAAGATCTGACCATGTGGCCGATAGATAGTAGCCACAGTAATGGAATGGCTAGGAGAGAGAGAGAGTCTGCAGTTGAGGCATTCAAAAGAGGAGGAGGAGGAGTGACAGAGACAAGAATCCACTCAGGGAAGATGAGGGCTACACCCCCTCCAGAGCGGTTGCACCTGGGTGCAGAGAGAATCTTGTAGCCATCAGGTAGGAGCATATCAAAGCTAGTGACAGAGCTGGCCGTGAAACATGTCTCGGTCAGACCGAGGACATTGAGATCAAGTTCTTCCAGAAGGCGGCAGATATCAGAGGAGTATTTGACAGCCGAGCGAGAGTTTAGAGTGGCAATATGGAGAAGGTTGCCATCCTTGAAGGACTTTCGGAGAGGGGTACAGATCAGAGGTACGCCCTGCAGAGGTGTAGAAGGAGCCCAAGAGGGGTCAGAGAGGGAAGGAGAAGGCAAGGTAGCCAAGGAGGAGGCAGAAGGGGGGGTAGCCGTGGGAGGGGGAGATGGGACAGCAGGAGAAGAAAGGCAATTGATGAGGCGCGGGAAGCGTCTATCAAAGAGGTACCACCATTAATGGGAGAAGAGGAAAAAGGGGAGAGCACAGAGACCATATAAAGGGTCCATAGGTCTGGCGAAGGAACAACAAAGAGGATGTCGGTGAGAGTTTCCTTGGAGGAGTCACGTGTGTAGGTGTCAGCGATAGGGAGGCCTGGGTTGGAGACCAGGATGTCCTTTTTAAACTTCTGCCACCAGATTTAGTGAGGAGGGCCGGATAGTCAATAGTGAAGCAGTTAGAACAAATAGGAGAGACAGAGAGCACAATAGAGTAGGTAAGGAGAGGGGAGAAGAGAAAAGGAAAGTTTTGGGAAAGGGCAGGGGACAAACTAGGGAAGGACACAGGGAGGAAGCAAGAAGATGAGACAGCGAGAGGCAAGACAGAATTGAGCAGTTGGACAAGACGACAAACTCGGAATTAAGGAACAAGAACAATGCAATTATATTTTAAATGAACAGTTGGAAAAAATTACTTAAGTTAGGAGTTTGCTAGTTGAGGGGTGGGTAGGGAGGCCTGCAGGACTGGTCAGGATGAGACTGTCAACTGGCATCCCCTGCGGACACCTGCAGACACAATACAAGAGCCGCCTCAGAGGGAGTCGCCCTTTGCCTAGAGGCCCTTCGCCATGGGGGCCGCCAGGCAGAGGGCTGCCCAAGGGAAGGAACATAAGTGGGAAGGAGGAGCTAATCAGGGAGGGAGGTTGGGTATGCAGGCAAGGAGGGAGGTATGAGGAGCACCCGCTCAAGCCGAGATGGAAATGGTGAGCGCGATGTGCGGCTGCTAACCAGACCTCATTGATCAGCCATGCATGTGATTAGGGTTTCCGGCTGCACATCCACAACTTGCTGCTTGGAAACAACCTCCTTGGGATGTTCCTGTGCAAATGCTTCTGGTGTGAGCTCGTTTCATGTGTGGTATTCCATTTGCATTCCTGTCATGTCAGATTTGCATAAAATATCCTGCCAAGTGCCAAGTGTCATGTCCAGTGGCCACAACATGATCAGGGGCGGACTGGCCTATTGGTTACTCTGGTGAACGCACGGTTGGCCACTGCCCCCTGGGCCTTTGTTTTGTGGTGTTTCCAGATTTTCTCATGTGAATTGGGTTGGCCTTGTAGTTGAAGTGTGATATGGAAAAACCTTGGGCATCATTTCCATGGTCTCTGTTAGTCCCCGGTCAACCCCAGTCCATCATCCATGGGCATGCAAGACATCTGACTGTTTAATTCCACAAAGATAGATGATCTTGCCGACATGTATGCATTTTTCTGATGTGCACCCATTAATTTGGTGAAGGAATGTTGAAGGAGAGGGGTGTTTCACCTTACCTTTTCATTCATGTTTGTATATCCTGTGGTTGGCTAGTTTGAATTCAGGTATTCCTGGAGAGCATCTTCATAATTTGATGGGGGGCATGTTGAGATCATTATAGACATCCATGTGAAGGAGGGTCCCTATTTCAGGAACATGTACATGGCTGTGATATGTGAAGTTCAGCAGGTCCAGCTGCAATTGTGTGGACTGAGATATCATGAACATCATGAACAGGGCTCATGAAACCTCACATAGGCATGCAGTGTGGCTCAAGCAATCCTGCATGGAACTTAAGTACATGACATGTATGGTCTACCTAGCAGTTTACCCAGGCCCCCAGCCCAGCATAGCTCAAATGAGTTTGGTGGTTTCCCAGCAGCCCCCCCTCCCAAAATTGCCCAGGAGTTTCCTCCTAGGGCTACACCACAGGGTGGGCGGGTAAGTGGGGCTAGTTTTGCCAGGATGAAAAACAAATAAATTCCCTAAATTGGGCAACTCCCATCTCCTGCACACTATCACTGGCTCCCATCTCCTGCACACTATCACTGGCCAACTAGAAGCCAAGTACTGAATAGACTATGTAACTATTGGTTGGCTTTAGAAAAAATTCAATAATAAACAATGTTTTCTCCGATGATCATTCAATATCAATTAAAATATAGACATAGACATGTCTTTTTTACAAAAACAAATACCTTTATTCATGTAGTGACCCAACACGTTTAAAAAAAAATCTACTCTTTAAGAGGTGTCTTGATTAGGATTTTTTGCCAGGGCACCAGTGTCCGTTCCCACCTGGGCCCATTGTTTTGCTTTGCATTACCAAGCCTGGCCATCTGGTAGTGGGCCTTATGAATGGATGGATGAACCAGATGGCCGGCCTTCTCTAGAATTCCAGATGGGTGCCAGTTTTTTTCTTACTTCATTTGGGTCTATAAGGTGGCTGGACACTTTTGGCAAGACCTACCACTCTGTTACCAAGAGTGCACAGATAAACCTAGTCACCTTCCCCCGGATTACTGTAGTCAGTGTTTATAGATCCTGTCTGTGCTCCGCTTGGTAATTGCTGCCATACCCTGGCTCCGTGGTGTAACCACAGCACCCCCGCCATCAAGCCAGTCAAGGGCCACACCCCACACAATGTCCGAGCACAGCCTGGCTTGCTGGGGGTGCCCAGCCAGCCCCCAGCCATGGGGTAAAGGAAATTGCATCTGCTGCTTTTCCGAAAGCCCAACTTGTTTCCAGCCAGCAGGGTGACTTCCCTGAAAGAAGAACCTCAGCTGACTTTCACGCAGACAGCATGACACCTGTCTTGGGAAGTGTCAAGGGTATGTTCCCTAAGGTAGGGCCCCCATTATAGTGGTGGCTACCCCTTAAAGGCAGAGCAAAGTCCAAGAAGCCTGGCAGCTCACTAATGGTCAGAACAAAGTGGATGAGATTGGGTGGTGTTAACCCCAGTGCAGGCCTTTTATACAATGATGTTGCCCCTTCTCTGCCAAGCATGTTTCTACAGCAGATCAGAACAACCATTCTGTGGGTTGCGACCCCCCTCCCTTGTCACCAGAAAGGTGGTGTCACATGGAGAAACTCTTCCCTCTTTAAGTTGTGCATAACTATTAAGGAGCCCTCCAGCCTCTTTCGATTGCAAATGGGGACCAGGTGCAAGTGGATCTTGGTCACCTGCCCCAAGCCCCGCCCACCTGGTGCCTTCCTGGTTGACACTTTTTTTCCCCACTTAGCAAGCCCTGCCCACCTGGTACCTTCCTGGGTGCCGCTCCTTTTCCCTACTTAAGGAGCCCTCCAGCCTCTTTTCCTTTGCAGATGGGAAGTAGGTGCATGTGGATCTTGGTCACCTGGCCTAAGCCCCACACGCCTGGTGCCTTCCTGGTTGCTGCTATTTTCCCCCAGTTAGCAATCACCACCCACCTTGCCTTCCTGGTTTCAGCTCTTTTTCCCTACTTAACAAGCCCTCCAGCCGCTTTTCCTTTGCAGATGGGGAGCAGGTGCAAGTGGATCTTGGTCACCTGGCTTAAACCCCGCCCACCTGGTGCCTTACTGTTTTCCGCTCTTTTTCCCACATAGCATACCCCACCCACTTGGTGCCTTCCTGGTTGCCGCTCTTTTTCCCTAAGTAAGGAGCCCTCCAGCCTCTTTTCCTTTGCAAATGGGGAGCAGGTGCAAGTGGATCTTGGTCACCTGTCTTAAGCCCAACCCACTTGGTGCCTTCCCAGTGGCTGCTCTTTTTCCTTACTTAGCAAGCCCTGCCCACCTGGTGCCTTCCTGGTTGCTGCTTTTTTAACTTAAGGAGCCCTCCAGCTGCTTTTCCTTTGTAGGTGGGGAGCAGATGCAAGTGGATCTTGGTCACCTGGCCTAAGCCCCTTCCACCTGCTGCCTTCCTGGTTGCCGCTCTTTTTCCCCACTTAGCAAGCCACACCCACCTGGTGCCTTCTTGGTTGCCGCTCTTTTTCCCCACTTAGCAAGCCCCGCCAACCTGGTGCCTTTCTGGTTGCCACTCTTTTTCTCTACTTAGGGAGCCTTCAAGCCTCTTTTTGTTTGCAGATGGGGAGCAGGTACAAGTGGATCTCTGTCACCTGGCCTAAACCCCGACCACCTGGTGCCTTCCTGGTTGCTGCTCTTTTCCTCCACTTAGCAAGCCCCGTCCACCTTGTGCCTTCCTGGTTGCCGCTCTTTTTCCCTAGTTAAGGAGCCCTCCAGCCCCTTTTCCTTTGCAGATGGGGTACAGGCGCAAGTGCATCTAGGTCACCTGGCCTAAGCACCACCCACCTCCTTAGCCTGCCTCTTCCTTCCTGCTCTTAACTCTTAGATATAGGGCCTCTCTTGCCCGGGCAGACAAGGAAAAGGCCAATTCCTGATTGGACCTGTTCAGACCAGAAGGATCCAGGGCCCGAACCTCTGCTCAAACAGCAAGTAAGCATGCACCAACATGTGTTTAGTCCCTCCGTCCCCCAAAGGCCATCCCCACCCCTCATATCCCCCGTGATGATCCCTTGCCCCCCCTTCTTGCCTGTTTTGCTTGATTCTTCTACCCTGCTCCCCTACCCCCCGCCACATCAACCTACTTCTGGTTTCACTAACACCGTCATGTGGCTAATGCTGGATTTGATGTGTATGTACTTCATTGATTCACAGTGCGTCACCCTTTCTCATAGTGGCCCTGAATCATGCGGTTCCCATCTTCATCTTGTATACAGCCTTGCAACATTATGTGTTACTACTGACTTCTGCAATTATATTCGCTCTCCCCTCTTGCTTCTCCATTCTTTTTGTCTGCTTACTCTCTGCTCTCCCCTCCTCTCCCTTTCTCCCTTTTCCTATCTCCTCTTTTTCTCCCCTTACTTTCTTCTATGCACTTACTCTATCAGAATTGTCCCTGGACCTATTATGATAGCAACTTCATCTGTCTCCTATCCCCTCCCCTTAGATGTTCCCCCCCCCCAGCCCCTCAAGCACTATCTGAAATGTCGTCAGGTGTAGTATGATAGTCATTGTTTTGTTCCTCCCCTCCCTTTCTGTACCCCTCTCCCTCACCTTTTGTTTTCTCTGGCTCTTCCAGAAATGTCATCATGCTTAGTACGGTAGTTGCCTGTCTGTTTACATTTACTTCCCACTCTCCCTCTCCCTTCCTTATCTATGTTTTAGTTCTTGCACTGTCTGAAATGTTGTCAGGCCGAGTACAATAGTTAATTTTGCATACTTACTGTTCATGGCCTGTCACTGTATTTTCCCTTGTTCCCTCCCTTGCCTGGAAGCGCTTTGATTCACATTGTGTATAGGCACTATATAATTAAACTATCATATCATACCACTACTGTTATCAGCCTAGAGGCTGTCACTTCTGGCTCCCAGCACTCGGCTCCAGCCAGGTGCGACCATCTCTGGGGACATTGGCAGGTGGACAGCTTGACTGGTGCAGTTAACCTCTACTACGATGACACAGGTGTCCTAAGTCAAACATAGGGATGACACACACATCCCTTGGCAATGAAGGGCAAAAGCTTTCGGGATCTTGATTGTACATATGTAGGCAGACTGTGTAAGCGCGGCCTCAAGTTACTTCTGCAGTTTGTGTTACAAGCAGGAGGTGCCTGACAATTACCACAGGGATACGTGCCCTGAGGCAAAAACACATTCATAGCGCCTTTTCATTTTGATCCTTGCTTGTTGTCTCTTGCTATCATTATGAACCAGACTTTAGCACATGTTAGATTGTTCACCCACTAATAGAGAACCTGAGCATGGTTCAGACCATTGTGTGACAGGTTAGTTTTACCCTACTGATAATGTGTTGTTGCAATAGTAATCGTCCTCAGTACGAGAGAATCTGTAGGAATTGTGTAGGGGTTACAGATTAGGCAGAATTTTATCAAAAACTGCAAACGAGATATGATTGAGTGGGAGACTCTGGTGTGAGTCTGGTGTGAGACAGTGCTGTGAATCCATACAAAACAAAACAAAAAGGGGTAAGATTCAGCATTGCATAGTAGCAGATACCATAGCACAAATCACTATACCATGGTATAGTATGGACTGAGTTGCAATGAAATGTAGGAATAACAATTACTTCCTACTAACACCTTAAACCTATTATCTAACACATTAACAGTATTAGAGACAGCTCAAGGTTAGAGGAGGAAATTGTCGGGGGGAAATTCTGCCGGGGTCGGCCGGGCCGTCCGTAGACCTCCGGGCAGGGAGGCCCCAACTCCTCCCGTATATCCCAAAACAGATAGAGTATGAGACACACGCAAGAAGCAAGGTGACTCTGCTGTTTATTATACAAAACGGCAGGGATGGGTCAAGGACCGCACGCGTCCGTCCTGACACACACACAATCGTGGGGCTCGCAGGCCCTTTTTACCTTAGTATGACGCGCTACTTGCGTCACCTTAGAAAGTTTAGCAAAAAACCTATTTCCACTCTGGATTGGTTACTCGAGTGGTAGGGTTAGTATAGCATACATATAGAGAACGGTGTTAGTGGTTGAGGGTTAGTCAGGTGATATACTTGGGCTGTCCCTTCAATTTGATACATGAAAATTGTTACATGAAGACCTCTGAGGATTGGTCAATGTTAATGGCGTCAGTGATAAGAACCCCATGTTCTGATTGGTCCGTTCGCGAGCCTCCCAGTCTGGGACTATCGCTGTTCCCAGCTCGCGGTGCACCTGTCATTTGCAACAATGTTTTACTATGGGTAGGTGTAAACAATGTGAGTATTTATTCATATGATGGGAGGTCGACTACTCCCACTGCTGCAGATGTCCAATGAGTCTTTTAATTGTATCTGCCTGTGTCTTGAAACGTGGGATTCAGGCGTCTCCTTCCTCCTGGGCTTGGCATCCTGTCAGGTTTGGCTTTGTCACGTGAAGTGGGACCGTGTTTGAGGTGAAATTCAGCGCAATTAATATTGTTTTTCCCACTGTGTGCCTGGTTTATCTTGCAGGTGCGACCTTGGCGTCGGCTTGCGGCATGCGAGATTGTAACATCGTGCCCTTGGCTGTGTGCTTTCGCCGGGCTCATTCTGCAGGGTCAGCAACCGAGCTCTTGCTCATTCAATGTTCATGGAAGCTTATGCTTGCGGCCTACTTGGGACTGGTGCATAGGTGGAACCGTTTGATGCAGAGCGCTTTAGGTTACGGTATCATATTGCTCTATCCTCAGTATCGTGTCTCCGTTATATTCTTCATTATGGTACATGGTTCTTAGAAGAATCGTGAGCAAGCCTGTTTAGATAAGTTCATTATGCGTCTTGCGTTTCTGCATTTTGAGACCCTATGTGGAAAATAATAAAGATGCACGTCCGTGGGTATGTCTGTCGCCTACGTCATAGCACTGAGTATGTTCTTCGTGTGGATTGGTATGGGAGTGTCCGGTGTGCATGTTTGCACAGGTGTGCTGACCGTTGGCTAGGTCGTCATGGCATCTCTAACGACGTGTAGGTTTAGTCGAGTTGATCCATGCCGCAGGTGTCGGCATGGGCAGGGCGGGCTGCTGGGCAGGTAGGTGGGCACATCCGTATGTTCCTGTACCAGGGTATTTGGTCATCTGGTAGATAGGCAAACTCCTGTCGTGGCGGGTGTCTAGGCCGTGATCCTCTAGGCCAAGCGCGAGAGGAGAAGGGCGGGAGTCTGTTCTTCCATTCTCCCACTTCAGTCCCCCCTCTGGTCGACTTGTCGACCACAAACATATCCTTTTCTTTATCTCCTCTTACTCTCCATATTTTAGTTATTCCTCCCAAATGTCCATAGTGGTTAACATGGTCTTCAAATGACCAATACATATATGCACAGGTTCCTCCAGGAGTGCAGTATACCCATTTCCCTATGTAGCTCCTTGGGTTTCTTGGGTTTTCGAGCTTCACAGATGGTGGGTCCAGGTGGTTGGTGATGATCTGGTTGCGCAAATTCTCTCTCTCCTTTATGATTGTGCCTGTGTGTTGGCCGTCATCTGCTGGCATCAAGAGGTGCATACCAACCATTTCGATCATCTCGTCTGTGGTGCGTGCCTCCGGGCCTTCCAAAATCTTATTATGATCAGTGTAGCCCCAGCCAAAATAGTACATCCAACTATAATCTTCAGTCCATCTGACAGCCAAGATGGCATCCATGACCATAATATTGAAAACCAGCTCTCATCCTTTTTCACACCTTTACTTTCATCCATCATTTTTGAGTGCATCTGGGCCAATTGTAAAACTGCTTCTGTCAGTGTACCATTGTCAGCATCGTTGGCAGGGATGAATGTGCAGCATGATTGTCCTATCTTAGCGCAAACTCCTCCTTCCATTGCTGTGAGGAGGTCCAGTACATATCTGTTCTGAAGTGCTACCATCCTCACAGCTCGCAGTTCCTCTTTTATTGCGTTGAATCCATTTACCGTAGAATTAATAGTCATCATTAGTTCCCATCGAGTTATCTGGAGCCATTTTGCGTTTGCGTAAGCCTGTAGTCCTGGATGTATTATTGAGGAGAAGAACATTGCTGTTCTGCTGAATAGTCTGTGTTCTGGTGGAATTGAAGTGAGTGCTGTTTCCGACCTTCCCCATAAGTAATTTCCTGTCAGAGGTTCTCCTTGTCTTTTCTTTCTCTTCAGGACAGTGTTATTGCCGTCGGTTTTGCTCTCTGGCCTCTTCTGAGGTTGTACATATCTCTTCTTCCTCTTGTTCCCTTCATCCATTTTGGGGAAGTTCGCCACATTGACATGTTTCTGGGGTACCACTAGTGATGGTACATTAACGTGCACCATTGTGCATATACCATTCCACAGAGGGGGCAGTGTGTGGTATGCCTTTTTCCCACAGGCCCAGTAATGGTCCATTACTACTGCTGTTCCTGCTCCCCCCTCAGGTAACTCCATCACACTTTCACAGTTGGTGTTGATTCCTACGTCCACCTCCCCTTTATGTTGGTAGCATACCTTAGGCGCAGTTAATGGCAGTATTGTTATTGGGTCTTCATCCTTCTCCATCCACGTGAGAATGGGTACGTACTTGACCCAGGTCGTCCAACATCTATGGTTGTGTCCATCAATAGTTGAAATATTTTCTCTTGTTACCATGTTGCTGCCAACCACTCCTATGTCCCATTTGTTGTTCATGTACACCTTCCCTGTTATTATCACCAGTGGTCTTTCCCAACATCCGTTTTTACCAGGGACTTCAGTGGCGTACCAATCACATGGTAGGTACTGTAGTGTTACTTTCTTTGTTTCTCCTTTTTCAGGACCACTTGTTATGTATCTGAATCCTTCAGCATGTAAACTGCTCTTGTGGTAACTCAAATAAGTCTTGAGGAAGTTGTTTTCATATGGATATGTATCTCGTGTTTTCTACACCAGTTGCACCACTGTCCCTTGAAATCTTCCTTTCGTCTGGAACAGTGCCAGGTATATTATACATTGTGCTATTTTTTCATCTATCTCCGTGGCAACAAATGTTCGAGAAGCGCTCATGGCGTATGGGATTAATGAGCAAACGTAGCAGCTGTCTTCTGTTGTCTGCTTGCCTATGCGGGTCATGTGTTGGTACCATATGTTGTTTGAGATGTGTGCTGAATCTTGTATGTAGTTGTCAATACCTTTATTATCTGAGTATGTGCTGCGTTTAACTCTATTTTCCTTGTGTGGGATTTTACTAGTACCACCTGACGTAACACCTGTTGCAGCTGGGGGTGGGGGTGTATTAGGTTTGGGTACAGCAATAATATTGATAGCATAGCTGTACTGCCATACAGAGGCAGCCAAGAATCCGGTGATCATTAAAATCCCTATCAATTTTATTACAAATGCTAATTTCACCGGCATTTTGCTCTTACCTTGCTGCAGTCCGGCAGCTTATTCTTGCGACGTTACAGTTGCCCGCCTGAAAATTCTTAATATGCTTGTTATTAGTGTTAGTTTAAGCTCTCCCTATCAAATAGTCATTCAGTGCCCAGGCGAAGAGCTGTTCCCACGCCAATCTAAGCGATCTATCTCTTAGGGCAGGCAAGTATGGTTGGAGGTGGGGCATTGAATGTTCTATGGCCAAGAGGAATGCTATGTAGTAGACACGTACCCTCCTTCTTTTCAGGTACGTTGGCCTTTTTTTTTCATATACAAATTGGTGTGACAATTCTTCCGGGTAATTATCGTCTGAGGGTACCATCTACTCCTGGGCAGTGAATTTGTTAGTTATTTACTTTCTTAGTAGTACAATAATACGCTGTACCTGCATGTGCGAGAGAAAAGAAAGAGAACATTCATGTGTTTACATGTGTATATGTGCAAGACAATGTCCTTCAGTTCAGTTATTACTGCAGTGGGTAGGGGGTCAATGGGCAGAGGGTTTGAGGCTCAATTGGCGGAAGTCTCTTTACTCTTTAATCGTGTAACCATGGGGTGGGCGGTATGGGGATCACCCCTTTCTTTTCTGGTAGTTGTCTCTGGGGAATCTGAGGGGTGGCAGGGTATGGGGACACTTAGGCCGTTGGTTGTGGTAGAAGTCTCTTCCTCCATTGGTGACGCTGTTGTTGTTCTTCCAGTGGCCCTGTAGGTGGCGCTGGGGCGGGTCTGGAGTTTGTAGATCTTTACGTCGTGTAGGTGGTTCCAGGCACGTTTGTCCTGTAGCTTTACTGCTCTCGTTGATACCTCCTCTACCAGATGGGGGCCAGTGAAGCGTGGGCTGTTCCACTTTCTGTTGAAATTGCGAAGTAGTACGTGGTCACCTTTAGCAACTTTGCACAGTCTTTCCTTTTCCAATTCTTTATCCGCGTCTTCTTGTTGATCGCTGTTAGACCCGCCCCGCGTGCACTCGAGCTGTAGAGACACAAACACTACACTAGTAATCAAAGAAGACACATATTGGTACATTTCATCACCAAGGACATTTGCAGTACTCTCGTGATCGGTAAATACTCTTGATGTTGGCGTTAGGGGAAGGCGCATTTGACGTCCGGTAACCACCTCGTGAGGGGTGAGGTGGTGGTCGGAACCTGGTCTATTCCTTAGCTCAAATAGGGCTAGTGGAAGGCAATACAACCAACTCTTCTTTGTTGTTTGCTGTATTTTTGCAATTGCCTCCTTTAATAGGCCATTCAGGTGTTCACAAATACCGTTAGCCTGTGGGTGGTATGCACATGCAAATTTATGCTTGATGTTCAGTAAGGATGTGATGTGCTGGAACATTTCGTTTGCGAAATGTGGGCCATTATCTGACCGCAGTACCTCGCACACTCCCCACCTGGGGAAGACCTCCCTCACTAGGAATTTAGCTGCTCTGAATGCATCTGGGTGTGAACAGGGCCCTGCTTCAATCCACCTCGAGAATGGGCATACTACTACAATCATATACCTATTTCCTTGACATACGTTGATCATATCAACATAGTCAATATGGAGATGTCGGAAGGGTCCCTCTGGCCGGGGTATAGTACCTCTTATCACCTTCAGAGTGTGACCGGCCGTAAACTGTTGACATGTGAGACAATTGCTGATAAAATTTGACACATGAGAAGTTAACTCGGGGCAGAACCAGTCTTCTCTAATTCGTGCTGCAATTACTTCCTTGCCTGTGTGGGCTGGGTGATGTAGTTGGCTGAGGGCGGTGTTCAATAGTGCCAGTGGCATTACAATCTTTCCAGTGTCACCCTGGCGCCATAGTGCGTCAGTTGGTGACATTGTGCATCCTCTTTTTACCCATATTTCTTTTTCTGCCATTGGTGCAGCCGCTTGTAGCTCCAATATCTGTGTGGCTGGGAGATGGGTGTACCCTTCTCTTATCAACATCTCCTTAGCCATTCCCCTCCCTCTCCCTCTCTTTGACTCTGGGGGGTTCCATATCTCACCAAAATGTGCAGCATACTTCGCATGTGCGTCTGCTGCTGCATTCCCTTTTGAAATGTGGTCTTCACCATTGGTGTGTGCGGTACATTTGACCAAAGCTAATTCTTGGGGGTCATTTATTGCTTCAATTAGTTCAGCCAATAGGAGGGCATGTTGCACTGGAGTGCCATCAGCTCTCCTAAACCCTCTTCTTCTACATTTCGACAGCCCTGAGTGGACAGTAGACGTAACATATGCGCTGTCGGAATATATGGTCACTCGTTTGTCAAAGCTTTCCTTCAACGCCAAGATTAGTGCAATTAATTCCGCTGCTTGAGCGGAATAATGCTGTGGTAGTTGTACACACTTCATTGCCACACACACCGGTACCTCCATCATTTTTACCACTGCTGCCCCAGTCCTCCTTATACCATCCCTTTGGTCGATAGTTGATGACCCATCAATGAACAGGAGCTCACCTCCCTCTAGTGCGTTCTCTTCAATCTTTCTAGTACATGAGTACATTTCAGTGATTTGCGTACAATCGTGTGCATAATCTCCTTCCTCAATTACTTCTGCTAGGAACCTCGCAGGGTTGACCGTGCTACATCTAACAATTGATAGTTCAGCTCTGGATAAGATGATCTCATAACCTGATGCCCTTTGCGTGGTTAGGGTGGACTTAGGTTTATTCAATATTGCAAATAGTGCATGTTCCACAAACAGTGTAGTTGGGCACCCCATGGTGATTGCTGATGCTTTCTCTACCGCAAAAGCAGCTGCGGCGAGACCTTGTTCGCAAGGGAAATGACCTAACATCACAGGATCTAAGTGGCTGCTGTAAAATGCTACTGGTTTGTAGCCCATGCTTGTTTTTTGAGCCAACACTGCTTTCATTACTGCTGAGTCGCAATGTGAAAATATAAAGAATTGTCGCTCATAGTCTGGGGTTGCCAGTACCGGAGCAGTTGATATCGCATCTTTTAGTTCATCAAAAGCCTCTTTCATTTCCATTGTCCATCCCAACTTTTTCTCCCCTTTATTAGCTTCCTTTAACGCCTCAAGCAGGGGTCCTATGTATGAGCTGTAATCAAATACCCATGCTCAACAGTTGTTGCACAGACCCAGGAACTGCTGCAGTTCCCTCACTGTTTGTGGCACTGGCGTTTTTGAAATGGCCTGTGCTCTTTGTGGTGCAATCTTTCTTCCATGTTGGGATATGAGCTGACCAATGTAAAGTACCTGTTCTTGACAGTACTGTAACTTTTCCATGTCTACCTTGTAACCTTTTTCAGCCAATATTGTCAGCATCTTTAATGAGTCCTCTCTGCATATTCTTTCGTTTGTACTGCAAATTATTATGTCGTCGACATACTGCAACACTGTGCTTTCCACTTCAATGTTACCCAAATCCATCTGTATTATTCTGTTGAAGATTGAGGGTGACTCGCAGTACCCTTGTGGCAATCTGGTGTGTTTCCACTTTGTGTTTCTGTAAGTGAAGCTTGTCAGATCTTGTGAGTCTGGGTGCAATGGTATTGAGAAAAAAGCATTTTTAAGGTCGATCACTGTAAATCGTGATGCTTCTGCTGGAATGCCACACAATATTGTGGCCGGGTTTGCGGCTATGGGGTATTCTGCTTCTACTATGTTGTTCAAGGGCCTGAGATCCTGTATGAAGCGCCAAGACCCCCCTCTAGCCTTGCGCACTGGGTATACAGCCGTGTTACATGGTGATTCTGAGGGGACCAATATGCCATTATCTATAAGGGCTGTTATGGTTTCATATATGCCCTCATCTGCCTCTTTTGATAGTGGGTACTGTTTTACTCTGGGGAGTATTGCACCTTTTTTCAATTTTATCCTTACTCCCCCTATGCTTTTTATGCACCCCACGTCATAGGGGCTAGTAGTCCATAATGACGTGGGTACTTTTGTCATATCCTCCTCAAAGAAGGGAACTGGGGTGGATGTGGGTGCCTCAAGTGCCATTGCAATTTTCTGCGCCACTTGTTTGTACGCCACTCTTAGCCATATTTCCACACTCATCATAAACACCATTTCACCTTCCTCCTTTTCTTCTGAGAACAGCTCGTCATCTGACACCTGGGTGAGTCTACATCCTTCTGCTAGTGCTATTACTGCCCTCCATGCTCTTCCTTCTTTGTCATGGGCATGTACCGCAATGTAATCAGCTGTTGCTATAATGCTCTCAATGTCCACTGGAACCACCTTTCCTTCTGGTTCATTGGCTGGTGTTTCTGGTCTGAACAAATAGGCTTCCGGCCTCCTCCAGATCTTTCCCTCTATCCCTGGCATCCATGCAAATGCCATGTCTGTCCCGTACTGGAATAGTTCGCCATCTACTGGCTCAGCCCTAATCGCTGTCTGTCCGCAGTATGCTTGCGTAATCTGTCGTGCTGTGAGCATGTTAATTCCTAGAGTAGAGCAAATTATGCCGTCCTCCGTAAAGGAGATCGTCATATTCAACCTGTTCATGATGTCTCTCCCCAGTATATTTACTGGTGAGGCACTATAATATAAAAGTGGGACTGACATGTCGTAATCTCCTATAGATAAGGGAATGGTATCAGTAAAGGGAACCAACCCTCTAGCCCCAGAGAATCCTTGGGTGTTCATGGCTTCGCCCGACATCTTAAATTTACCTTCCCTTATGCAAGACCGGGTCGCCCCGGTGTCAACAAGGAATGATAATTTTTTATCACCTATCGTTACCTCTATGCGTGGTTCCTCCGCACTATTAAGTGTTACTGACAGGATGGGACACACCAAGGTCGTCTGTGGGCTGTCCTATTGAGGGTACAACGATTGACCATTTCCTGTGTAAGGGTTGTGTCCCAGGACCGTCACCCTACCCAGTTGTGTTTGTTGTACTTGGGGTTGTTGTGTTATCGCTACCTGTTGTTGTGGCAGTGAATACGTCTGTGGCTGTTGTTGTGTTATTAGTTGTTGCTGTTCATTTCTCTGTTGCAACGTCTGCTGTTGCTGTATGCCCTGCTGTTCCTGTGTGGGCCTTGGTTGTCCCTGTTCGCTCCATGATGGTGTTCCTGGTCTTACTCTACACGTGCGTGACATGTGCCCTACTAATCCACAACTCCAACACACCGGTGGTTCCCTACTCTGCCATGGAAAGCTTCCTGTGTTGTCCTGGTATACTGGTTGCCCGGTGGGGTAGGAATTTCTAAGTCCTCCCACCTGCTGTTGTGTGTTATATCCGTACCCTCTCCCTCTCATAATTCCTCCTCTTCCCCTGTTATAATTATAATACCCAGCTCCTGGCATTGAGTATCCTCCTCCCATGTTGGTCGTGTATGGTTGGAGTGGCGGCACCTGTTGTGTTATAGTCTGTGAGGGTGGTATTTGGGAGGGATTTTGTGCAGCCACTACTTGTGTGGGGCTTTGGGTCATTGTTGTAGGTGTAGTTATTAGTGCCCCTTCCATTGTGTATTTAGTAAGTTTTTTCTGTACTAGTTTAGCCTCTTCCGTTTTCCTGTCCTCTTCCTTTTGTTTCATTTTTCCTTGCCATGTCCTGCAATGATGCACTATTGTCAGTTGTATTTCTGGCCATGCTTTTGCTTCCATTCCCACTACTTTCTTCAGTTGTTTCTGAACTCCCTCTGGGAGCCCTTGTACTAGTATATGATAAAATATTGCTGGTGTTTTGTCCCATTGTTCTCTAGTTTCCATGCGCCACTTCTCTTGTATTTCCTGGATATAATCAACAGGATATTCGTCCTCACGCATCTTGCGTGAGGTAATTGCTCCTATGTCTGATGTGTCTGGGTACTGTACCCTCAGTGCCTGCCATAGTGCATGTCTGCAGTTTGCGAATGGTGCCCCATCGTGCGATGTGTTTGCTATTGTTACCCCAGTGAATCCCGCTCTCTTCCAAATGTCATCCGCTGCATCCCCTAATATTGATATTAGAAGGCCCTTTACATCTCCTACTGCCAGTTTCTGTCCTGCGGTGTGTTTTTCCATTTCATATATCCATTTACCCGCACCTCCACTTAATGATGGGAGCCTGCACTTTATATTTTCTTTGTCTGTATGCTTCCAAGGGACGTATTGTGGTCTAACCCCTCCCCTCTCCAGAAGTGGCATTAAGTTGTGTCTCGTTTTACCCCTTGGGTTCCATAAAATCGAGTCCTCACACCCCTCCTCTTCTTCCCTCTCTCCTACATCGTCAATTTCGTCCGTATTTCCCCTGCTCGTAACTCTTTCTTCTCCATCTTTTCCCCTTCTTCCATCATTTCCTGTATTTAATGTGGGCGTGTGTATTCGTCCTTCCAGCCTGCGTCTAGGGAGGTCTCTAAGCCTACCTGCATAGGGTGTCAGTTCGTTTGTGAAGGGCGCGAGTTTGATTGTACGTAATGAGCGTGAGGTGGTTGAGCATGTAGGGTGGGATGGGAGAGGGTGTGATGGTGACGGTGTGGCTTCATGTGTCTGTCTTTCCGCTATTCCTTGCTCTTCCTCCTCACTTCTCTCCAGTTCATCCTTTCTCCTACAGATCCATGGTGAGTCTGTATTGGTCCGGGTGGTGTATAGTTTATCTAGGCTTTCCCTTCACTGTTTCTTCCTTCCTTCTCCGTTCCTTCTTCTTCCTCACTACAAAAGTCATTCGTAAATGGCAGCCCCCACTCCCCTTGATTGTTACTGTTTTTAAGTCTATTAGGTCCGGTTCTCCCTTTTCTCCTTTACCAACCGCTCCCCTTTGCGCTGATGTTGTTGCTACCTCTGTGTCTCTATATACATACCTCCTTACTTCACTCTCCCCTCTCCTACCTTCTCTTTCCCCTTCATTTCTCTCCTCCATCTCTCTACCAATTTCCTCCCTTTTCCTTTTTAATTCCTCCATTACTTCACTACTCATCTTTTCCAATATCCTTTCATCCTCTTTCTTCCTTTCCCATCTCACCCTCTCCCTTTCTAATATACTCTTTATCACCCTCCCTTCTTCGTATTTCTTAGTCGTTTCTGATAGTAATCTCTTCTTCCATATTGCCATTTCTTTTTCTTTCTCTTCCTCTTCCTTTTTCCTCTCTCGTAGTACCGCTCTTGATACCCTTTCTGCTGCTGCTTTTACCCTTTCAGCTTCTCTCCTTTGCTCCTCAGTTCGTTCCCTTATTTTTTCCAATTCGTTCTTACCTTCTTTCCTTTCCCTCGCTCTCTCTCTTTCCTCCCTCTCGAGCTGTTTGATCAGTTCATTCTGCTCATCCCTTAACTCTGCTAGTCGTTCCTCCAAAATCTCTTCCTTTTGTCGTAACAGCTCTTCCCCTCTCATTCCACTCTCCCTGGTATTATCCTCATCTATTTTCCTCACTACCTCCTTCTCTTCTCCTGTTAATGAACCTCGTAATTTTAATACTATCTGCGCAGCCACCCACTCATCATGTCCTATTTCCACAGTTTGTTCTTCTCCAGTCCTCCCCTCCCCTGCTGGCATCTTCCTGTGGGCCACATATGGTGGCGGGCTGTATGCCGGGTTCGAGTACCCCTCAGCCGCCCTTAACTGTCCTCTTTCTATTTCTCCTAATTCTCTTAAAGGGTACAACCCCCCTCCCTCTGTTTTCACTACCTTTGCTAGGGGTATATCGTTGCTCTGTTCCTTTTTTATTTCATTTTCTTTTGGGTTATTATTCTTTTCTCCTCCCTCTTGTCCGTTCCCCGTGTTCTTTGGGTCTTCACTCCCCTTTTCCCCATTCTCTCCTTCCTCCTTAATCTCTTTTTCTTCCGGTATTTCCCCCACAGGGAACATTCCATTTGGTCCTGGTCGGGACCCTTGGAACATCCTCCATAAGTTAAACACCTCCAGTTGGTGTGTCAACTTCTTCCCTTTGTATGTATTATGCAGATGGTTTAATAGTGAATGTTGGGTATATGGATCGAAGCTACCATTAGGTGGCCATGGTGTTATCATTTTGTTGTCCGTCCCCTGTGTCCATTCTATACTATACTTGATCAGTTTCTCCCTATGGGGTGACAGTGTTGTACATATGTGTTGCAGTGGGGTAGTGAGGGTGTTCCCCCACCCTCCCGATCCTGTCCCGTATGACATAGTAGCGCTTCACTTGTTATCCTTCCCCTATTTGGTAGCTATTATCTTACTAACACTTACAATACACAGCCTTATACCGTTACCTGGCCCCGTAAATTTGGGGACTTGCGATAGTCCGCTAAGGAAAATTATTAAAATATAGTATTTACATTTGTATATTTTCTTCTTTCCTTCTTCCTTTACACAACACCCTTACGGCCCCCTGCGGCCGAGGCGCACGTAGCCCCCTGCGGCTGCGTACCCCTTTTGACGTTCTTATACAGCCGTCCTATTTTCACTTGCTCCTCCTCCCGCTTCTACACTTGCCGTGGCCGGCGTTCTCCGTGCGCAGCCACGTCCCCCGTTTCGCCTTTCCCCGATCAACTCATTACCGTTTATCTCCGTTTCCACTCCCTTACCACAGTTCTCTTCCCCACCACTCTCAGAAAGAAAGATGCCTTGTACTCGGGATATCCTATGAAAGCCCTACTGGTGACGTCACCGATCTCTTCGAACTACTGGTAAGTTCTTCTTATATTTTTTAAGTCCAAAATACACTTGTAATCTACCCCCGTTAACCTCACAGCTGTCTTCCTGTCACTCCTGGAACAAGGTAATCAATAATATAATCGGACTGCGCACGCTGCGTCGCCTCGCGTGTGATACGCCCCTCGACAGGAGGGCTTAACCAGCCAATTATCTTCCATATTGAGCAACGAACTAGCTACCGCCTACAGGGAAACGTCATCTACCTATCGAGTTTCTTGCACGAACAATAGGGATCCTCATCTACTCATTGATCAATAAATGCCAAATTGTAGGAAACCACACACACACACCCTTACGCATAGTCGCGACCTAGGCCAATCAGTGTCTACGAGCGGCCGCACGTGATGTTTTCGTGCTCCACCCCCTCTCTCGCATAACGTAGCCGACTGCTCTCGCACTCGTTCGGCTACCATTCATTTCATTGCCATCACTAAATTGTCAAACCTTCGCCGCACACCTGTGCAACACCTCCCACCTCCCGTATTTAATTCCTCCCCCCTCCCTCACAATTTCACATTGCTTGTTGTGCGTGGCATGCTCACCAAGTTCTCTTGATGCGGGGCCGCTCGACTGCGTGCACCCCTCCAAGCGGCTCGCCACCTCCCCTCGTCTGGACCACGTCTGGACACTCGCCAACCGCGGGCGGGATACTTCTCAACCGGCTCCCGAAGGCCAATATCCGGATTGCGCTGTCCGGTCTTCTCGCAGTTCCGCGATGGTCCTGTAGTCCTCAGAAGGGGGCAACGGCAGAGGGGGCCGCGCCGCCGGGCCTCCTCGCAACAGGAGTACCTGGAAAAATAAAAAAAATATAAAGCAGATCTTAAACAGATCTCAGCAGTGCCTCCAACTTGTCGGGGGGAAATTATGCCGGGGTCGGCCGGGCCGTCCGTAGACCTCCGGGCAGGGAGGCCCCAACTCCTCCCGTATATCCCAAAACAGATAGAGTATGAGACACACGCAAGAAGCAAGGTGACTCTGCTGTTTATCATACAAAACGGCAGGGATGGGTCAAGGACCGTACGTGTCCGTCCTGACACACACACAATCGTGGGGCTCGCAGGCCCTTTTTACCTTATTATGACGCGCTACTTGCGTCACCTTAGAAAGTTTAGCAAAAAACCTATTTCCACTCGGGATTGGTTACTCGAGTGGTAGGGTTAGTATAGCATACATATAGAGAACGGTGTTAGTGGTTGAGGGTTAGTCAGGTGATATACTTGGGCTGTCCCTTCAATTTGATACATGAAAATTGTTACATGAAGACCTCTGAGGATTGGTCAATGTTAATGGCGTCAGTGATAAGAACCCCATGTTCTGATTGGTCCGCTCGCGAGCCTCCCAGTCTGGGACTATCGCTGTTCCCAGCTCGCGGTGCACCTGTCATTTGCAACTATGTTTTACTATGGGTAGGTGTAAACAATGTGAGGATTTATTCATATGATGGGAGGTCGACTACTCCCACTGCGGCAGATGTCCAATGAGTCTTTTAATTGTATCTGCCTGTGTCTTGAAACGTGGGATTCAGGCGTCTCCTTCCTCCTGGGCTTGGCATCCTGTCAGGTTTGGCTTTGTCACGTGAGGTGGGACCGTGTTTGAGGCGAAATTCACCGCAATTAATATTGTTTTTCCCACTGTGTGCCTGGTTTATCTTGCAGGTCCGACCTTGGCGTCGGCTTACGGCATGCAAGATTGTAACATCGTGCCCTTGGCTGTGTGCTTTTGCCGGGCTCATTCTGCAGGGTCAGCAACCGAGCTCTTGCTCATTCAATGTTCATGGAAGCTTTTGCTTGCGGCCTACTTGGGCCTGGTGCATAGGTGGAACCGTTTGATGCAGAGCGCTTTAGGTTACGGTATCATATTGCTCTATCCTCAGTATCGTGTCTCCGTTATATTCTTCATTATGGTACATGGTTCTTAGAAGAAGCGTGAGCAAGCCTTTTTAGATAAGTTCATTATGCGTCTTGCGTTTCTGCATTTTGAGAGCCTATGTGGAAAATAATAAAGATGCACGTCCGTGGGTATGTCTGTCGCCTACGTCATAGCACTGAGTATGTTCTTCGTGTGGATTGGTATGGGAGTGTCCGGTGTGCATGTTTGCACAGGTGTGCTGACCATTGGCTAGGTCGTCATGGCATCTCTAATGACGTGTAGGTTTAGTCGAGTTGATCCATGCCGCAGGTGTCGGCATGGGCAGGGCGGGCTGCTGGGCAGGTAGGTGGGCACATCCGTATGTTCCTGTACCAGGGTATTTGGTCGTCTGGTAGATAGGCAAACTCCTCTCGTGGCGGGTGTCTAGGCTGTGATCCTCTAGGCCAAGCGCGAGAGGGGAAGGGCAGGAGTCTGTTCTTCCATTCTCCCACTTCAAAATGGCTGCAGTATTTTCACTGGGCAGACAAAGGCAAGTTTCGCCTGGGGCGAGAGAGCAGAAAATATTCTAAAATTGCAACCACCTTAAATGCATTGCATTTTTTTGGACCGTTTATGAAACTGGGACGTGTTGAGAAACAAGCGCACATTTCTTTGCTTTCAGCTCATCTACAATGTTCAATGTACAATGATGGCATGTCTTGTTTTCCTGTGTACGTTTTTGTTCTGATCTGCATACATTTATAAAGTATCCTATGAGATAACAAAGGCTGTGTATGGCTATTTTCTGTGTGACACATTATTTCTGTAAGCACAATCATGCTTTTCCCCATGTTATCGATGCATCACTGAACCACCAATGTAATACAAATAAGGTAGAGGCAGTGTTCCCCTAGTGAAATCATAAGTCTTCATTTTCTCCAGCAAGTAATCCTAAAGTGAGTCTAGCCTCACAAAAATACAGTACAACCCAAAATACCCTACAGAGCAGCATTTTCAGACATTTGGTGTATATGCTTGGCTGAGGAGCCACTTGGGGCAAAGCTGCATCTGTGAGGTTATGACTGAATGCCTCTAAATCAACATTCCCCCTAAATATTAACAGTAATGCGGCACCATGGAGCCTCAGATGGCATAGGATAGCCAAGCTCTGGGTCAGTGAATAGAGTTGCAATACTCAGGACATGAGTGTGGACATAATAGGGCAACCTCTCTTGCCCTTAGTGCACCACATGTTCTTGTAAATGTGGTGCATAATCTTTGTGTAGATATTCTGATTATAGGACAGGGTTTCATGAGTTGCAAAGCAGCTATATCGCTGCCATCTATTGGAAGTCATCTTCTGAGCCAAGGTTTTGCAAAAGGTGCTTTTGCTGTGCCGGTGCCATAAGGATCTCTATCCTTTCTCTTCATGATGTGCCACGAAGTGTACAGGAGACTCCCACCCACTCTGAGTACACCTTCAGGGCTGTGGGCTGGGCGTGGAGCATTCTTCTCCCATTCCAGTCAGCCAAGCAGACCAGATGGCCTTAGCCCAGCCAGCAGCAGAGTGGCAGGACCCAGCCTGTGGGAGCAAGGGAAGATAGGCTGGTCCTCGGTTGGATGTGGTGGCTTAAACGGAACTGAAACCAGAAACCTTGGGTTCATCTTTGACTCCTTTCTTTCCTTCCTCCCTCACACTCAGTACATTGGCAATAAATCCAACTATCAGCTCGTCCTTTTGAAAGGAATTTGACCTTTTCTCACTTTCCCTCAGATGTGACTCAAGCCCTTGTTCTCTCTAGACTTGACTACTGTAACAGCCTTCCACTCTGAGACCCCCCCGAGTTTATCCAGAATAGGGCAGAGAGACTTATCCTTGGCCTTAAGCCCAGGGACTACATCTCTCCTGCAATAAAAAGTCTTCACTGGCTGCCAGTTGCTGCACAGACTAAATTCAAATCCCTCTGCATCATCCACAAGGCTGTCTGGGCCCGGGGACCGCACTATCTTCAACTTTATCTTTCTAAATACTCTCCCCCTAGACCACTTAGCTCCTCTGGCACCAACTCCTGCCATGTCAAGCATTTTGCAAAGCAGAGGGCAGGGGGTCACTCACTTTCCTCTGCAGGCTCCCTGCTTTGGAATAGCCTCCCCCTTCCCCTGCATCTTGAGCAGGATCTTCTCATATTCCGGACGCTCCTTAAGACTTTCGTCTTTTCCTCTTCCTTATCCCCTATTCTCCATTGCTAATCTCACAGTGTTTGAATAGGTCTCCTTGGCCCTTATGCATCTTTGGGGCCTTGACCTCCACACCAATTCTACCCAGCGCCTGTCTTTCCACAGCAATTTGTATCTGCATACCCTCTGCTCTGGAAACTTGCACTAAAACCTCTTGCAGCCCAGGCCGTGTAGCACTCATCATTCTAGCAATTCGTCCATGGCTCGGGCTACCCAGCACTCACCCCTCTTCCCTCTTCCATTCTGCACTTGCATGTTCTGAATTCTCACAAGGCATAGTAGGTTTGCCCCCTCCCTCATCCCCCTCTGCTCTTAAATATTGTGTTGTAATGTAATTGTACTCCCCGCCTTTCCTCCCTCCCACCTCCACTTTGAAATAGTATATTATTATTGTATAAACACCTAACAAGCAAACAATAAATATATAAATAAATAGATGCTGGATCTAGGGCACAGAGGTGGCAGCTTTAGGCCTGGTCCCAGGGCACATAGGTGATGGCTAACCCCTGGAAGTGGACAGTGGCCTTAGGGCATACATGGCCTCATGGCCACACAGCCATGTGGTTTGGGAGGACCATCCTGAGCCTGCTGGTCCTTCAGCTGAGCGCAACTAGCTATATGGCCGTGCACTCAGTCCATATGGCCTGAGTCGATTTTGGCTCGGCTGTCTCCTACATTTGTCTGTGGCTGTGTTCCATAGTGAACTGGATAACCCAGCCATTTAGGATGAGTAGCAATTACCCTGGAGATGGAGGGGATGCAGATTTTTATTCATACATCAATAATCTAAACGACTCAGGTAGTTGGCTAAAGGAAGACTGTTTTAATATCAATGATCTAATACAGGAGCATAACGAACATCAACGAATTTGCTCGATCCTCTTACTCAATGCATTTAAGAAACAACTGAGAATTCATGCACAAAACTCATCATCACTGACATAGACCTGAGTCACTACCAACGTCATCCTACGTGGCAAACTACAAAAACCTATGAGTATGGGTGATTGGCTCTGAGTGAACATCTAAGTATGTGATCCATACTAGTCTAAAAACGTGTGAATGTATGATTGGTTACTTAGCATAAGTTGGGGCAACTAAGCCCTCCCCTAAAAATGACCACTATGAACGTCACTAAATACACAATGTCCCATTGGTTTACACAACTATAGGACCCCTAAATACGCAGTCCTCGACAAATGGTTGGCACTCTAACCTCCGTCAATACTTTTCCATCTATGTCTAGCACCATGCAGGCTGGTCATCCAGGTGATGGTGAGCTCCCCTTAACTATTGCTTCCCACCAATTAGCATATCAGTCCATGATCACCTCAGTGGTCTACTGTCAATTAGGCTTTGAAGCTCGGCCTTGAGCGTGTTCTTAGCTCTGAGAAATTCAGGGAGTGAAAGCATGCTCTGCCCTAGTGCGTAGATGTGACTGTCTCGTTCGTCCAACTTCATGCTTACATGTGACTACAGACCATGAAATCGAGCTTATAGTGCATTGAATACTATTTTTTAATAGACCTCTGACATCTTTCTTTGTTATGTTCATGCCGTCTGAACAGGAGTTCTATTCTTTCACACGATTTGTATCCAATGTCCGTTTACTCCAGTTTGAAAAGACCTTGGCTTCTTTGGCTCATCCAGCCTTGTTTGCTGAGATGCACTTTATAATTCAATTAGCTTTTTAACTGCGACATACTAGAAATGAGGCCTTCTTGTTACTGGCCAGCACCGCTATTATGCATAGTGGAACCATCTATCCTTTACTTGTCCATATACATTACACAGCCAAGGTAGTGGCTGTGTAGTTATGGTTAAGTTGATAATCCCATAGGAGGAGCACTTATTGGCCGGCTTATAACTTCGCACTGTCAGGTACTGTTAGGATACAGTGACATAATCTGAGACATTAGGTCTGGGGAAAATTAGTATAGAAAGGTTTTTGGAAGTTATTATGAGTTTAATTTTAAAACAGCCAATTTTGCCCTTAACATTCATTGCAGTCTATGGAGAATGCCCCAAGCCAAGATGGAGGTCCTCAGTCTAAGTTCTGATTGATATGTTATGTTATGTTATTTTGCACTTATATAGCGCCTTATATACCATTGGTATGGTCTGAAGGCGCTGGTAGGTTGAACGCCCTTGGGAACCGAAGTTCTAGTCAGTAGAGGGAGGAGAGAGGGTCCAATAGGTGCGAGTGCGCATCTGGTATGTGTGCAGCTGGTGCGAAATTTCCTGTGGAAGCTGCTTCATAGCGGTAGGTGTGGTGGCTGAGAGGTCAGGAGTATGTGTTCGAATCTGGCAGGAATTATCCAGACCGAGAGTGGCAGCGTAAGGCCTGAGGAGAACGCCTGGCTGGGGGTGCGAGACCAGCAGTGATTACATAGAGTGATGTGGAGTGAGCGGCGTCAGATGTTGATATGAGAACAGTTATACCGAATGGTGTCATAGTATCTCTGTGTTCTAGTTGGGTGGTGGTGTAAGGAGAGAGTAAGCGTGGGGTGTGATATGAGGTATGATCTTTTAAAGGATCCATGCATTCTAGGTATAATATGGACTTCATGCAGTTAAGCGATTCGTCCGTTCTGCACATTCGTCGGCCCTCCACCCGTCTTTTCGCCACACACGTCCTCTCGCTACACATGTCGTTTCGCCACACACGTCCTCACGCCACACACGTCCTCTCGCCACAACACGTCTTCTCGCCACAACACCTCCTCTCGCCACAACACGTCCTTTTGCCACCACATGTCCTTTTGCCACCCACGTCCTCTCGTCACCCACGTCCTCTCGCCACCCACGTCCTCTCGCCACACACGTCTTCTCACACACACGTCTTCTCTCCACACACGTCTTCTTTCCACACACGTCTTCTCTCCACACATGTGTTCACTCACTACACCCGGCCGCCCTCCACACCAGGCCGCCCTCCACACCTGGCCGCCCTCCACACCCGGCCGCCCTCCACACCCGGCCGCTCTCCACATCCGGCCGCCCTCCACACTCGTCCGCCCTCAATACTCATGGGCCCTCAACACTCATGGGCCCTCAACACTCATGGGCCCTCAACACTCATGGGCCCTCAACACTCGTCCGCCCTCAACACTCGTCCGCCCTCAACACTCGTCCGCCCTCAACACTCGTCCGCCCTCAGCACTCGTCCGCCCTCAGCACTCGTCCGCCCTCAGCACTCGTCCGCCCTCAGCACTCATCCGCTCCCAACACTCATCCGCTCCCAACACTCATCCGCTCTCAACACTCATCCGCCCTCGACACTCATCCGCCCTCGACACTCATCCGCCCTCGACACTCATCCACCCTCGACACTCATCCGCCCTCGACACTCATCCGCCCTCGACACTCTTCCCCTCAATCGGTCGGTGTGATGGTGCTAGTTTGGAAGCCGGTTGGTTTTAGGAGAAGAGCCAGGTTTTCAGTAGTTTGCGGAAGGACGTTAAGTCCTCAGTTAGGCGGATGTGGGGTGGGAGCGAGTTCCACAGGGTTGGAGCTTGGGCTGAGAATGATGTTCCGCCTATCCTGATTGAGTTTGTTTTAGGAATAGTTAGGAGGCCGGCTGAGCTTGATCTTAGGGTGCGAGAGGGATGATATGGTATTAGTTTTTCTTGAAGATATTGAGGTCCAGTTTTATGCAGTGCTCGATGGGTGAGGCATAAGGTTTTGAAAGCCACCCTACGGGCTACTGGAAGCCAGTGCAGTGTCTTGAGGGCTGGGGATACGTGGTCTCTTGGACCTAGCTCAAGCAGCATTTTGGCTGCCGCATTTTGTGCTCTTTGGAGTTTATTCAGCTGGTAGGCATGGATTCCGAGGTATAGGGGGTTTCCGTACTCCAGTCTGGATATAACGATTGATTGGACGGCAGAGACTCTGTTCGGAAATGAGAGGTATGGAAAGATGCGCCTGAGGGTTTTAAGGTGGTAGTGGCAGGACTTTGAGACATTATTGACTTGGCGCGAGAGTGTTAGGCCGGAGTCTAGGGTGCAACCAAGATTTTTCACTGTGTTGGAGGGTGTCGGTGAGTTGCCCATGGCGGGTGGCCAGGGAAGAGGGTGCGGAAGAAGATCGGAGTTGCCGCACACCATGATTTCTGTTTTGGCTGGGTTTAGCAGGAGGTGGCTTTGGGTCATCCAGCGGTCAATGTTAAGGAGGCAGGCTGCCAGGTCGGGTCGGGAGTTGGGTTTCGAGTTCAGGAATTTTAAGATTAGTTGGGTGTCGTCGGCGTAGTTGTAACATATGATGTTGTGTGAGCGAATTATTGGCGGGAGGGTGATCAGGTAGAGATTGAACAGCAGGGCAGATAGACATGCTCCTTGAGGGACTCCCGTGTCGACTGGTCGAGCTTGGGAGGTAAAGCTGGAGAGTGTAGTTATTTGGTGCCTGTCTTTGAGGAAAGAGGCTATCCATTTAAGAGCGGTTCCACGGATTCCTAGGGAGTGGAGGCGGTCTAGGAGGATTGAGTGATTGATCGTGTCAAAGGCAGCGGATAGGTCAAGGAGGATTAGTGCTGCGCATCCTGCGGCGTCTGCTGTCATTTTGAGGTCGTCCCAGATCGACGTTAGGGTGGTTTCGGTTCCGTGACGTGATCTGAAACCTGATTGAGCAGGGTCTAGGAGGTTATTGGCTTCGACAAAGGCATTTAGTTGGGAGTAGACGGTTCGGTCAATGAGTTTGGCAAGGAACCTGGTGTTTGAGATTGGGCGGTAGTTTTTGACGTCGTTAGGGTCGAGCGAAGATTTTTTTATTAGAGGTTTGACGTATACCATTTTGAATGTCTCGGGAAATATACCGGAGGAGAGGGAGTCGTTTATGATAGATCTTGCGTGCTCCCCTGCGCAGGTAGAGGCAAAAATTCCTTTAAGAGTTTTAGCTGGGGAAGGGTCTAGTGGCGATCCAGATGGTTTGCGGGCAGATAGAAGTTTGAGAAATTGCTCTGGTGATAATGGACTAAAGGATTCGAACGTTGGTTGCGTTGAGGTCGCAGGTGAGGGGCTGGCCGGTGCGGGCGGCTGAGTGTCAGTTGGTTGTAGGAGAGCCAATTTGGTGTTTAGAGTTTTAGTCCTTTCAATAGCCGTGGTGTAAAAGTGGAGGGAGAGTGAATCACACAGTGATTGTGACGGGGTCGGGATGGTTGTGTTACAAGCTGGATTGGTGAATTCTGAGATGATTTTGTGGAGTTCTTTGCTTGGGTTTTTGGAGTTTAGGATTCGGGTGTTGTAGTGGGCTTTTTTTGCTTTCCGGATTTCGGCCTTGTACTGATACAATTGTCGGGCCAAGGTGGTCTTGCTCTCTTGGGTTTTCTCTTTCCGCCAATTGCGTTCGAGGTATTTGTAATGCCGTTTAGTGGTTTTTAACTCAGGAGTAAACCATCTGGGAAAAGGGCCAAGGCGTGATGATGGTTTGCACAGGGGAGTGAGTCGTGTCAGCGATGCATTGAGCCATGAGTCAAAGGCTTCAGGCGTTAGATGGTTGTGGGGACGGTAGGTAGGTGGTCGAGACTGGAGGAGTGCCTCGGCTAGGTCTGGGGTGATTTTTAGTTTTTTCCAGCACTTGCGTAGGTTCGGAGGCTCAGATGTGCGTATGGGAAGGGGGCTGGGAGAGTGGATGGTGAACGAGAGAATAAAATGATCGGACCAGATGATAGGGGTGGGGGGCTTTAGGTGAATCAGGGTATTGGAGCTAAAGATGGCATCGAGAGTGTGTCCTTTAAAGTGAGTCGGGCCGTTTATGTGGGGTTGGAGGTTAATTGCATCTAGACCGTCAAACAGGGCGTGGGTCATAGGGTTGGTGGGGTTGATTGGCTGGTGATTGTTTATAGGGAAGACAATGAACATTCTAAACTGCCTTTCATCGTCTTTGCCCAGCTGAGAGGTCGCGTATTAAGCTGCTCCTGCTTAACTTGTTCAGGGGTTTCAAGTTTCAAGCGGTCGAGCGGCTTATTTGGAAAAGCAAACAGGAATCTTGTGGAGATTCATTTTGGCACTGAACAGGAGTAAGAAGATTTAGAGTTATCCAAGAAAAAAGAAAGGTTTCAAAGACTCTCCACAAGATAAGTCCTTTTAAAACTCAAGACACTTTCTATAATGTCATTGTAGAAGATTTAATCTGATTTTCAAGTTCATATGAAAAATATTTACTAAGAACTTTATTGCTGTCGCATGTTTGGCTTTGTTACGCTACGTTTTCTATCAAGCGCGTGGTTTTTCGGTTAACAGAAGCCTGCGCGTGAGAGACTTCGCTTGAGTATCTAGCGCGAGCTCTTTGGTGTCGCGTGATACTCTTGTGCGTGTGTTTTTTTTACCCGCGGTTGAACTTCAGCGCGTGTGCTCGCATATTGGACTAAGCGCGTGTGGATTTTTACCCGCGGTTTGTCGTCAGCGCGTGTGCTCGCATATTGGACTAAGCGCGTGTGGATTTTTACCCGCGGTTTGTCGTCAGCGCGTGTGCTCGCATATTGGACTAAGCGCGTGTGGATTTTTACCCGCGGTTTGTCGTCAGCGCGTGTGCTCGCATATTGGATTAAGCGCGTGTGGATTTTTACCCGCGGTTTGTCGTCAGCGCGTGTGTTCGCATCCTGGACTAAGCGCGTGTGGATTTTTACCCGCGGTTGAACTTCAGCGCGTGTGCGTGCTTTCGTTTAATCGCGTGTGGATTTTTTCTGTGGTATAATCTACAGCGCTTCAACGATCTTCACTCAGTTTGGATCCCTATGCGAGTTCAAGAGATTTCTACGTGAGATTTTTGACGCAGTTTCAAGAACTGTTAATTTAAGTAAAAACACTCTAAAAAGAAATGTATAAGAAGAAATATAAATACTTTCCAGAAACACTAGAACTTCCATTTACTTTTAATGAACTTAAGACTTTGTTCAAGCTTCTTGAGTTTAAAGAAGATTACCTGCAAAGTTAATTTCACATTCATGGACCTACTAAGAAGGCTGAATGATCGTTGAGATTCAAGTCAACTAGTAAGGAAGTCTAGTCAGCTTATCACTTCTCTGGGCATATTGTAGAGAAGTTCCAGGTATGGTTTTTACTTTATTTGGTAAAGGATATTGATACTTAAGGTTAGTATAGTGCCTCATGAATAACAAGGTGTATTATTTGTTTATGTTTTACCACAGGTGAAGAACCAGCTAGTCTTAGCTTCCAGCCTGGTGTTTGTTAATTTGTCCCTTCCCCCTTTCCCCTGGAAGTGAGGTAAACTGAGCAGTTTATAGTATCAGCTCAGAGTGCCACATTTTGGGTGGATTGTCGGGGGCTCAGCAGCTTCTGCAGACACCAGGATCTCAGCCTGACAGAATGAAAGGCCAATAAAAAAGAAAAAGTCTGCCCAAGCTGTATGAACCCCGACGAGATAGCCATGGAGGCGTTGGGAGAAATGGTTAGGGAAATTAGAGAAGAGTTACGGGTGGCTCATCGAGAATACTCAAATCTTAATAAAAGAATAGATGAGTTAAATTTAAAGGTAACACAAATACAAGAAAAGGAAGTTTCGGAAGGTGCAGGAAACCCACCTGAGCTAGTGAGAGTAGGGGAAGAACAAGAACCTAGACTTTCAAGGGAAGTGGTGGGTGGTTTAGGAACTTTAGTTATGCCTGTTCCTTTGGCTGCTCCTGAGCGTTTTTTGGGAGATCCGAGAAAGTTTCAAATTTTTCAGACTCAGTGCGAATTACATTTCTTAAGTCGTCCCGAGTTATTTTCAACGGATGCTTCCAAGGTCACATTTACATTATCTTATTTATCAGGAGAAGCATCTGCGTGGGGAAGTCTCTTGGTGAGTCAAAAGAGTTTGGCTTTGAATAATTATTCCCTGTTCCAGGCCGAATTTAAAAAGATGTTTGATAAGAGACAGGTATCTCTAGAGGTAGATGGAGAACTACTGGAGTTGCGTCAGGGAGGAAAGGAGTTGATTTCTTATATCACTCAATTTAGAACTTTAATTTTAGAGAGTAGATGGCCAGAGGAGAAGAGGGCTTCCTTATTTTATCGGGGCTTAAAAGATGAATTGAAAGATGCTTTGGCTGGTGTTTTGGAACGACCAACTACTTTAGATGCTCTAATTGATTTGGTCGTTCGGTTAGATTTTCGTTTAACCGAAAGACGTTTAGAGCGTAGACGTTCTCAGGGGGAAGTTAGGTTTCCAGGAAGAGTAGAGAGATCTAAGGTTGAGGTGGTGAACAGGGAAGTTAAGTCAAAGGGAAATGAGCTGCAGAGTCGGGTGAGAGGTCCGTTGTCAAAGGAAGAGAAGACAAGAAGAAGGGAGAATAATTTGTGCCTATACTGCGGTAGGAGTGGTCATTTCCTTGAAAACTGTCCTTTTACCTCCAAGAAGATCTTCAACTCTTCAGGCAGAGTACAACAAGTTGCTAACACGATACAGACAGCTGTTCCTCATATAACTGTGAACGTATCCTTAATGTTTGAAAAGAAAATCTTAGGTTCTGGGCCAATTATTATTGATTCAGGGGCTACAGGAAATTTTATGGACAGAGGATTGGCAAAGAGTTTAGGTGTTCCTTTAGTGGCTAAGAAAGAAGTTGAGCAGGTAAGGGCAGTTGATGGTACATCTCTTTCTTCAGGTCCAATCACTCATAATACAGAGGTACTTGAGATGGAGTTAACTGGAGGTCATAAGGAAACTATCTCTGTTGAATTAATTGATGCTCCAATCTTGAAAATAATCTTGGGTATGCCCTGGCTTACTCTGCATAATCCTAGAATTGATTGGAGTGCAAGAATTGTATCCCTAGAATCAACTTTTTGTAAGGAACATTGTTTCTTAGGGAAAAGTCATGGAGAGGAAGAAAGATTTGTGAATTCTGTTTCGTTTTCACTTGCAGAAAGAGGGGCAATAGGTTTTGATGTTGGAGCAGTAGTGGGTGAACTTCCTACTTGTTATCAAGATTTTTGGGATGTATTTGATGAAAAGGAAGCTGGAGAGTTGCCTCCTCATAGACTGTTTGACTGCAGGATAGATTTGGAGCCTGGAGCTATTTTACCTAGCAGTAGGGTTTATGCCCTGACAGAAAAAGAGAATGACTATTTGAAAGAATACTTAAAGGAAAATTTGGCTAAGGGTTTTATTCGGCACTCTCAATCGCCGGCTGCCTCACCATTGTTTTTTGTGCCAAAATCTGACGGTTCCCTCAGAACTTGTATAGATTATAGGGCGGTAAATAGAATGACAGTAAAAAATAGGTATCCGCTCCCTCTCATCTCTGAGATGTTAAATCAAATTCAAGGTGCCACCATTTTTTCTAAATTGGATTTAAGGGGGGCTTATCATCTGGTACGAGTTCAAGAGGGGGATGAGTGGAAGACGGCATTTAAGACCAGATTTGGCCTGTACGAGTACCAAGTGATGCCATTCGGTCTTTGCAATGCCCCAGCGGCTTTTCAATTTTTTATCGATGAGGTTCTTCGGGAATTTCTTGATATTTTTGTTATTGTTTATATTGACGATATTTTGATTTTTTCCCAAAGTGTGGAGAAACACAAAATTCACGTTCGACAGGTCTTGAGAAAATTGAGAGAGAATAATCTTTACGCTAAATTGGAGAAGAGTCAGTTCCATACGAATTCCGTGGAATTTTTAGGTTTTGTGATCACTCCTAGTGGTCTGGAAATGAATCCGAAAAAGGTGGAAGCGGTTCGTGATTGGCCTATTCCAACGAAGGTGAAGGAGATCCAGAGTTTTTTGGGATTTTCCAACTTTTACCGAAGATTCATTGAAGGCTTCTCCAGTTTGGTGACTCCAATTACTCGACTTTTGAAGAAAGGAGTTCCTTTTGTTTGGGACGTTAAGGCTAATGAGGCTTTTAAAGTATTGAAGGAGAAATTCATAACTACTCCTATCTTAATTCATCCTGATACTTCCAAGCCATTTTTTGTAGAGGCTGATGCTTCCAATGTGGCAATGGGAGCAGTGTTGTCGCAGAGGCATAATCTTACTGGACAATTGCATCCTGTGGCCTACTTTTCTCAGAGGTTCTCACCAGCGGAAGAAAATTATACCATTTCAGATCGCGAGCTTCTTGCTATCAAAGCAGCATTTGAAGAATGGCGACATTTTTTAAAAGGAGCACGTCACACTGTGACAGTATTAACCGATCACCGAAACTTACTCTTTTTGAAGACAGCAAGAACTCTGACACCTCGACAACTAAGGTGGTCTTTATTTTTTGCAGATTATGATTTTATAGTTACTTTTAAGCCAGGAAATCAAAATAAAAAAGCAGATGCTCTGTCACGACAATTTCCAGAAAGTGAAGTTAAGTCGGTTTGTGAGTCACTTCCTCTGATCGCTCCAGAACGTTTTGTTCTTGCTGGAATTGAGAAAGAAAACGAAATCTTTAAACAAGTACGAGAATCCATATCTGAGAGACAACTTGAACATTGGGTTCGTTTGGATCCAGCTCGCAAGATTAAAGATGGTTTACCTTATCTGGACGACAGACTCTATTTACCATCTATTGAAGTTAGAGAAAAGATTTTGAAGGAATGTCACGATTCAGTTCTGGCAGGACATCCAGGATATCGAAAAACACTTGAGTTGTTCAGAAGACATTTTTGGTGGGAGAAAATTCGACAAGATACTCTTAATTTTGTTAAGACCTGTGAAGTTTGTGCTAGATCTAAGAACCTCATCGGAAAGCCTTCTGGGTTATTGGAACCGTTACCCGTTCCACCGCGGCCTTGGTATTCAGTGTCTTTAGATTTCATCACGGATCTACCACTAGATAAGGGGTGTACATCAGTATTGGTTGTAGTGGATTTACTCACTAAAGAAGCACATTTCATTCCAATGAAGGGAGAGGTTACCGCTGATAGTTTAGCTCACAGTTTCTTACAAGAAGTAGTTAAACTGCATGGAATTCCCAGTCAGGTCATCTCAGACAGAGGGTCTCAATTTATTTCTAAATTTTGGAGAGCTTTCTGTAAGAGATTGGGAGTTGAGGTATGCCTATCATCCGGTTACCATCCCGAAACCAATGGGCAAGTGGAAAGGATAAATCAGGAGTTGGAGAAATATTTGAGATGTTATCTACAGACAGGGGAAGAGTGGGTAGATATGTTGTGGGTGGCAGAATTTGCATATAACAACTGTAGTAAGGATGCCACCTCAATGTCTCCATTTTATTTGGGACGAGGTTTTCATCCTCGTTTTCTTAGTATAGAGATCGATTATGATGCTGAAAACCCGGAAGTGGAAAAGAGACTAGAGATCATGAAAAGACATTTGGAGAAGGCAAAAGGGGTGTTGGTGGAGAGTAAACAGAAATATAAAAGATTTGCGGACCTTAAAAGAAAGACTAGTCCCCAGTATAGGGAGGGAGATTTGGTATGGTTATCAACCAAATTTTTGAGAATTAAGGGAAGAAATAAGTTTTGCCCTCGTTTTGTAGGGCCGTTTGTGGTTAAAAGGGTGATAAATCCAGTGGCTGTTCGCCTTAGATTACCAAGACATATGAAAACTCATCCAACTTTTCATGTTAGCTTGTTGAAACCAGTGGTTAAAGGAACTAGATTGACACCTACTCCTTCACCAGTTGTATTTGAGGAAGATGATTCAGAAGAATTCGTAGTTAAGAAAATTCTGGACTCTAGAATAGTGAGAGGAAAGCTACAGTATCTCCTTGATTGGGAGGGTTTTGGTCCTGAAGAACGCACTTGGGAGAAAGCAAGTGATGTACATGCTCCTCATTTGGTTAAAAAATTCCATAAGAAATTTCCATTGAAAAAAGGCCCAGGGACTGGGCGTTAGAAGGGGGGTACTGTCAGGTACTGTTAGGATACAGTGACATAATCTGAGACATTAGGTCTGGGGAAAATTAGTATAGAAAGGTTTTTGGAAGTTATTATGAGTTTAATTTTAAAACAGCCAATTTTGCCCTTAACATTCATTGCAGTCTATGGAGAATGCCCCAAGCCAAGATGGAGGTCCTCAGTCTAAGTTCTGATTGGCTGGTGATTGTTTATAGGGAAGACAATGAACATTCTAAACTGCCTTTCATCGTCTTTGCCCAGCTGAGAGGTCGCGTATTAAGCTGCTCCTGCTTAACTTGTTCAGGGGTTTCAAGTTTCAAGCGGTCGAGCGGCTTATTTGGAAAAGCAAACAGGAATCTTGTGGAGATTCATTTTGGCACTGAACAGGAGTAAGAAGATTTCGAGTTATCCAAGAAAAAAGAAAGGTTTCAAAGACTCTCCACAAGATAAGTCCTTTTAAAACTCAAGACTCTTTCTATAATGTCATTGTAGAAGATTTAATCTGATTTTCAAGTTCATATGAAAAATATTTACTAAGAACTTTATTGCTGTCGCATGTTTGGCTTTGTTACGCTACGTTTTCTATCAAGCGCGTGGTTTTTCCGTTAACAGAAGCCTGCGCGTGAGAGACTTCGATTGAGTATCTAGCGCGAGCTCTTTGGTGTCGCGTGATACTCTTGTGCGTGTGTTTTTTTTACCCGCGGTTGAACTTCAGCGCGTGTGCTCGCATATTGGACTAAGCGCGTGTGGATTTTTACCCGCGGTTTGTCGTCAGCGCGTGTGCTCGCATATTGGACTAAGCGCGTGTGGATTTTTACCCGCGGTTTGTCGTCAGCGCGTGTGCTCGCATATTGGACTAAGCGCGTGTGGATTTTTACCCGCGGTTTGTCGTCAGCGCGTGTGCTCGCATATTGGATTAAGCGCGTGTGGATTTTTACCCGCGGTTTGTCGTCAGCGCGTGTGTTCGCATCCTGGACTAAGCGCGTGTGGATTTTTACCCGCGGTTGAACTTCAGCGCGTGTGCGTGCTTTCGTTTAATCGCGTGTGGATTTTTTCTGTGGTATAATCTACAGCGCTTCAACGATCTTCACTCAGTTTGGATCCCTATGCGAGTTCAAGAGATTTCTACGTGAGATTTTTGACGCAAGTTTCAAGAACTGTTAATTTAAGTAAAAACACTCTAAAAAGAAATTTATAAGAAGAAATATAAATACTTTCCAGAAACACTAGAACTTCCATTTACTTTTAATGAACTTAAGACTTTGTTCAAGCTTCTTGAGTTTAAAGAAGATTACCTGCAAAGTTAATTTCACATTCATGGACCTACTAAGAAGGCTGAATGATCGTTGAGATTCAAGTCAACTAGTAAGGAAGTCTAGTCAGCTTATCACTTCTCTGGGCATATTGTAGAGAAGTTCCAGGTATGGTTTTTACTTTATTTGGTAAAGGATATTGATACTTAAGGTTAGTATAGTGCCTCATGAATAACAAGGTGTATTATATGTTTATGTTTTACCACAGGTGAAGAACCAGCTAGTCTTAGCTTCCAGCCTGGTGTTTGTTAATTTGTCCCTTCCCCCTTTCCCCTGGAAGTGAGGTAAACTGAGCAGTTTATAGTATCAGCTCAGAGTGCCACATTTTGGGTGGATTGTCGGGGGCTCAGCAGCTTCTGCAGACACCAGGATCTCAGCCTGACAGCTCCCCCTGGATGAATCCACACCAAACTTTGCAAAATAATTATATGGCTCATTCTGAATATTTTAGCAAAGTTTGGTAGGGTTTGGTCCAGGGAGGGCAAAGTTATAGGGGGGCCCCAAAACTTATTTTTTCCCATAGACTGAATGGGGAAAAAAAGTTTGCTCACGCCTACACCCCAAACCGCTGGATGGATTTTCACCCAATTTGTGGCAGGAGCAGCGGCCTGGTCCCAAAAGCAGGCTTTTGTAAATTTGGTGAAAATCAGTCCAGTAGTTTTTTTTAAAAACAACCAAAAAGTAGGTCACAAAAAATTAGTTATATCGTTGTCTGCTCCGTGGACACATTTCCCTGTTCGGTCCGCGGACAGTGTTCTGATTGGCTAATCGGCATGTGTCATGTTTGTGGACATGCAACGTGTCCGCTGATTGGATGGTGAAAAGCGTGGAGTGCGTTGAATTTTTGGGAATGCCCGCCATCTTGTATCCGCGGACATCCACGGACAGCGCAGTGACAAATGGTGGAGAAATACAATTTTGGCAAGTGTGTTGGAGTGTAAGACTGTTTGGGGAGGGAGGGGGAGTAAGAGATGGGTCAAATATTGTATCTATTTAGGTGGCAGGCACCCCTGTTGTGTTTGTTGTGTCCGCAGTCAGCCACACTGTCCTTGATGTCCGTAATCGACCAAAATGGGGGTGTCCTAAGGACACTATACCTGTCTGCATTGTTCGCAGGCAAGTTAAAACTGTTCTAAGAACACACACAGTGTCCGGGATGTCCGTAATCAAACGAAAATGGAGGTGTCCTAAGGACACTATACTTGTCCGTACTGTTCGCAGGCAAGTTGAAACTGTTCTAAGAATACACACGGTGTCCGGGATATCCGTAATTAAACAAAAATGGAGGTGTCCTAAGGACACTGTACCTGTCCGTATTGTTCGCAGGCAAGTTGAAACTGGTCTAAGAACACACACAGTGTCCGGGATGTCCATAATCAAACAAAAATAGAGGTGTCCTAAGGACACTATACCTGTCTGTACTGTTCGCAGGCAAGTCGAACATAAAAATTGCCCATTTGACATAGTTAAAATGTTTGATTCTATAGGTGTGATCTATGGGTGTGATTTGTTGTGGTGGTTGTGGTCAGGGCCTAGAGTCTTGGGTGCATGGCCAGAGGCCAGAGGCCATGCACCCAAGACCAAAGTTCAAGACCAAAGTTGTAAGTACCGAAGTTATAAGCTAGCATGGGTATGATATGTTGCAGTGGTTGTGGCCAGGGCCTACCCAAGACCAAAGTTATAAGTACCGAAGTTCTAAGCTACCATGGGTGTGATATGCTGCGGTGGTTGTAGCCAGGTCCTAGAGTGTTGGGTGCATGCGCCATGCACCCAAGACCAAAGTTATATGCACTGTTTGCTTCAATGGTTGTGTTATGGAGCAGTATTTATGAGTTGTACTTATTGTAATATACTTACTGCTTGGTTTGGTAACTGGAGTACATATATTCTTTGTTAATTTCTGTGATAAAAGAAAAGATCATGTTAGTATTGGTAGTTTGTAAGGACTTATAGCATTGAATAATAGACATTCTTTATTCATTTTGACCCTTATATTTAGTAGATTACAAACAAGTGTACTGTGCTATTTGCTCAGTTTCTGTGTTTGTTTTTCAAATCATTGGGTCTGTGGGGAAAAAAAAAATCCATGTCGGATTAAAAAAAAACTTTTTTTTGTTATGCTACAGTCTATTTGTTTGTTTGTTTTCAGTGTTCACTTATTGTTTCTGGCTAATGTTCTATCTGTTGGCTTGTTGCATATTTCTGGAGCAGTTACATACCTGTTGGCGTATTCTAACTGTCTATATGTTGTTATAATTTAGTGATATTGATTTATCTGTTTGGTTGTTGCAAAATCTTGGGGCAGTTATATACCTGTTGGCGTATTATAACTGTTTATTTCTTGTTATAATTTAGTGGTATTTATCTGATTGGTTGTTATAGAATCTTGGGGCAGTTAGATATCTGTTGGTGTATTCTAACAGTTTATAGTTTTATAATTGAAGTTTTGTTAATGTTTAAATTTTGGTTTTAAGAAGATTAAATAAGCGTTTGTAAGATTTGTTGGTAATCTCTGCTTTAGAGTAATGGTACTATCATTACATTCGAACCATCCACATTTCTTTTTAATATATGCAGTGTAGTGAACTGCATTAGTTGTGGCCCCTGCGTGGTAGATTATACCTATTGCTGTGAAGGTTTTCTGACCAAGTGATACTTGACCATGTGTGAATCCAGTCAGCTTGCAGTTTTTTTTTTGGTACCATCTGCATTGTAACGTAGACGCATTAGTATTATGTATTTACTATGTGTTTGTATTAGTAAGGTGGAGCGATTATCTGAATTGCAGGTAGTACATAATCTACCATGGTTTGCATTTTGTAAAAGTTGCTGAAATGGAACCGACTCACAATTAGGTATGGATACATACACAAAGCGGTCATTAGGGATTTGTTCCTGTGTCACATTGTTGCAGAGTGCATGTATGTTTCCATATGTATGAAATCTGGAACATTTCATTTACAGGTATGTTTTTGTTTTCAAGTACTTGTAGTAAGTACATTAGACATACTTGTGGATCTACTTGTGAGTTTATAGTGAATTTCACAATTCCAGCACAGTAGTCCAGTTCTTGTCTTATTCCATGAATACTATACGTGTTGTCAGGATTGTTTGTTGTGTTTTTATGAAGTACTAACATTTGCAAACACAATTGGTCTGTACTGTGTAAGTAAACGTTGTCAACAATTGGTGGTAATTGAAATAGAATATTCATTGTTACATTTGCGTAGCAAATTACACCAGTTATATTTGAACATTTGAATGGACCAGATAGGTCTGTGTCAAAGTCATTTTTTTGGAGTGTTTGTTGCTTCTTTGAAGAAGTACCTGAGTTACTTTGAGTAATAGGTTCGTCTTTGGTTGTGGTAATTGATGAAGTATTAGCTTCTTTTCGTCTCTTTGGAGGATTTGCAGTGAGATCCTGTTGTATTTCTGTTTGAATTATTTTTCTTTTACAACATTTTCTTTTTTGTGGAACAGAATATGTTTTTAGATGTGGGTGTATAGTGAACGTAGTCTATTGTATTCTAAAATGCAAGGAATACCAGCGTTTACTTTACTTGCATCAAAGTTGATTAGAAATAGACCGTCAAGTGTACGTAAGCGTGATAGTGCTACGTAGCTCATGCCTTCTTTAAAGACTGTGTTACCAATACCTATCAATGCTTTGTCTAGGGTAAGACCTTGTGATTTATGAATGGTGACTGCGTATGCTAGAGTTAGAGAAAAATGTTCTCTGCGTACATACATGTCTTTGAAGAGAAGGAATCGAGCTGTTGAGCGCCCTATCCTTTTTACTTCTGAAATTTTGTCAAAGAGAATATTGACAAACTGAATGTTGTTGTCACGTGGGTATGTTTGAAAGCAAACAACTGTACCCAGTGCTCCATTAACTAGTCCTTGCTCCACGTCAAGGTTACGTTTAAGCATGACTATACAGTTTAAGGATAATTTTAATATTTTTTCCAAACCAGCTGTGTTGGAGTTTGAATTTTCTAAACTATTTAGTCTTGTTGTGGCTTGTTGACACATGGGTAGTGTCATACTATGTGCGTCCAGTTTGTCTGTGTAGAAAATTTCAATTATTGGTTGCATTTCTTTTTTCAACATTGTTTCATTGAATTTGGAACAGCTTGCAAGAGTTGGCATTAAGGACATACAATTGACATTTTTGTCCGATAATTGTTCCATAACATCAGTAGCACATGAGTTATGGCCATAAATTGCATGGATGTGCTGGGTTTTTAATATTGCTTGTGCTTCTTGAGAAAGAAAACCAACACTAATACTTTTTAAAATGTTACTGCAGGTGAGGTCTGCAGACTGTCACATGTTTTCTGTTAATTCTCTGTATTTGAAATGTTGCCAAAGGTTGACATTTCCTCTGCTGCCAACAGTTTTCTTTAAGAGTTTGTGTGCTAAGGTTTTAAAAATAGGTTCACCTTTCACTGGTGTCAATTGAAGAAAATCTTCGAAAACAATAATGTGTTTTCCTCCAAAGAGCTCTTCATAGTTTGTTTTAAGTACTTCTTGTAATCTGAGGTGAATCAAAGCCAACATTAGGTTGGAGACCATACTCACTTCATCTATTAGTAGCATTTTCATTTGTTTTAACACTCTGCGTAGTTCCATTGCAGCTTCTGTAGAAAGTTTGTAATATTCTAATTTGTTTTGGTGTTCTACTGGCAGGAGTAGTAATCGGTGTAAAGGGACACCGCCTATGTTGTAGGCAGCTAAACCTGTGGGGGCAGTTACAACAGCTGACAGTTTGTTGTTTGTCAATTGTTGAATTTGATTAAGAATGTTTTGCCTGAACCAGCTTCACCACTGACGTATAATAGTATAGGTTTGTAATTTTGGCAGGTACATTCTTTATTTTCATGTTGTACACCATTGGCAATTCCTTTTGTTACTTCTTGAAAAAGGCTACGCTGATCATTGTTTAGTTTTGATTGTAGTGTACTTAAGTCTTCTGTATCTTCATACTGACACACGGTGTTTTCTACTTCTGTCACAGCTAATTCTGCCTCATTTGCTATTAGTGGCTGTCCCAATGTTTCTTGGCTTCGTGTTACAGAAGGTTGACTGCTGTCAGGAGTGTCCTTATCTAGTTGGGCCTGGAGTTCTTCTTCATGTTGCTGTTCAATGTGCAACTTTGTTTTGTACTGTGTAAAGTTTACATCGGTGATAGTGCTTTTGTTTGCTTTGAAAGCGTCTTCATAAGAGTCATAGTTATCTAGTATTTCTTCTTCTTTTCTCCATGGTTTAAAGAGTTGTAGCAGGGGCATGTAATATAGTTATTTATGTTGAGGAGTTTTTAATGACAATTTGAAATTATTAATTAAACTTGGTTTGGTAAGTGTTACTAAGCTGCCTTCACAATTTGACACTCTGTATCTACCTTTTTTTCATCGGGTTTTATATTATTTTTGTATGTGAAGTTTTAGGCTCTGTGGTATAGACACATGGGGCCTCATTACGAGGTGGGTGGTAAGGGATTACCGGCACCGGTAAGGGCACCGGTGGTGGTAATCCCTTACCGCCCTACTACGAGTTCCCTTTGCGGGTCCTCCCTTAACGCCTTTTTTTTCCAGGCGTTAAGGACGGGACCCGCAAATGGACTCTGGAGCTAATAACGGTACCGCAATTTGTGGTACCGTTATTAGCGCCTTCCCCATTCCCATTGAGCCCTATGGAGGCTCAAATGGGAATGGGGAATGGCCCTGGTGAATGGGGAATTAACGGTCCCACCAACCTTGGAATGGACCGGTAATTGCTCCATTCACCAGGGCGGAGTCAGAACGAGTTTGGAGGCAGCCATGGCGCTAATAGCGCCATGGCTACCTCCAACCTCGTAATGCGGCCCATGGTTTCCAAAGTGTTACTCCTGTTTGGGTAGTATGTGTCTATTAAATTGTTTTTCAAAATGTCTTGGCTGTTGGGATCATTTTTGGCTATTGTTTCTATGTCGTCGTATGATTTGAGAACTCTTTTTCTAGATTTAGCAGGACCAAGACTTAGCCATACTATATTTTCAGATTTTCCATACAAAGCAGTACCAGTTAAACGATCTGCAGCTTCATAGCAGCCAGATTCTCTATGGGAGAGCATGTTTATGCCCAAGCTGTACAATTTCTGGGACAGTGTTTTGTCTGATGGCAGGTCATTCCAGAGGTCTTTAAGATCTGTTTTTTCTGCTTTGGTTAAGTAGGCTGTAACATATCATGCAACTGCAGTGGAATTGTCTGCAATGTACTGCACATTTATGTTTGCATTCCACAATAGGGTAATGATTGCATTGTAATCATTGATATGTTTTGCTTCTTCTGTTCTTTTTATGTAATATGTATTTTTAGGTGTTTTACCTTTAACACTATGGGCCTCATTACAGGTCGGGCGGTCCGGAAATAACAGTGGCGGTAAACCCGCCGCCACTGTTAATTCCGGACAGCCCGATCCCGACTCCTGCACGCGGGGGGTTATGGTCCCGCCAGGTCTGACCTGGCGGGTTTAACACAGCCCGCCTGCAGGCGGACGTGGAAACACCAGCACCTTCACGAGATGGTGCCGGTGTTTCCACGTCCCCATTCCCATTGAGTCCTATGGGACTGAATGGGAATGGGGGTTTACCAAATTCTGCCTCTGGAATTCCCGGGACACCAGGGTCATAATGCCCTGGTATTTCCGGGAGTCACGGAGGCGGAAGGGTAATACGAGTCCGGCGGTAACCAGGCGGTTTTACCACCTCAGTTACTGCCGAACTCGTAATGAGGCCCTATGTCTAACTGAAGACATGAAGTTTTTCACTTCACCTGTTTCTGTAACTAGTCTAGGGAAACCAAAGCGGTATTTGGTGTAGTATTTCCCTTTGTTTTTGTATTTGCGACGACAATATTTGCCACATTTGTGTCTTTGAAATTGTACAATGTGTGCATGAAGATCACTATTTGTTGCTTCTGACGGAATTTCACAATAACATATTTTTCGAAACTGCAACACAATGGCATCACTGTTTTGAACAAATTTAGGAGCATCTTTAATCCATAAAAGCATGTGGATATGTGGTGCTGCTCTGGCTTGGTATTCTTTTCTCCAAAAGTAGTGTTGCACTTCTCCAAGGGGAGGAACAGTTTTATTACAAATAACATGCAGCATAGAAATGAAGCGATGATGGAAATATCTTGAAACATTGACAGGTTCTAGAGAGCAAAGTTCTCCAGGTGTTAGTATATCTATGTTTGTTTTGTTTTTGTTTGATATGCGTAGGAAATAATGTAGATTTTCCCATGCATATTCTGCACAACTTAATGTAACAAACCAAGTGGGTGGGCCAAGGTTTCTTATCATACAACGTACATCTATGTGACGCTGGAAGCAGTACTCTTTTGTACCACACTTGTTTGCTAACAGATTTGTAATGCTTGATTGACATATTTTCATGTGTGTGCAACTCCGGAACATATAGTTGCTAGTTCACTTTCAAAGAGTAGGTGGAATATGTATTCCACATTTTGTCTAAATCTGGGATCTTCAGAATACATTCGTAATGAGCGGTATTCTGATGCTGTTATCTGAGTGGGTCTATCATCGTACCTTCCTCCTTTGCCAGTAGGAAGGAGTAGAGGAAAAGCACGTGCTTCTATACTTTTTGCCATATGCTGATTGGTGATCCTTTCGTTTGTCGCATTTGGTCCTTTCTAGTGCATCTTGTATGGTGTCATTAGAGTGTAATGGATGAATTGTATAATGGTCTAAAATATTGGATACTGTAGCAGGATCTAGAAGCGCAAATTGACCAGTTTCTGGTGACTCTTGAATTATTTCAGTTGTTTCCCTTAAATTTTCTTCAATATTTATTTCTTTGTAGTATTCATTATTGTCTTTTAGATATTGCAAGGCTTGTCTAACTTTATTGAAATCTACGGGTTGTTGCCATTTTTTTTTGTCTTTTTGTCTTTTGTAGGTACACCATTTACTAAGACAATTAAAGATTGTTCTATTGAACGTTGCACTCCCAGAGTGTGCACATTTTCGTTTAGATCTAATGGTAAATATACTACTTTGCCGCAAATGCTTTTCACCAATTCAGAGGGAGGTAATTTTGCTGTGTTTTTTTGAAGGCGTATTATTATTACTTGAAATGGGTGCACTGTTTGAATTATGATGCTCTCATATAAATTGAGTTGTTGCAGGGGTTTTGGTAGAAGGAATAATTCTAAATTATTTGTGATAGCACATGAAGGAGTTTGATTGTTGTCAAGTTTTGTAGTGCAGTAACTGCAAAGTGTTAAGGGGTCAGTTATTTCGTATTTATTTTCTGCTATAAGGTAGATAGCTAATACAAACCATTTGGAATCTTCATTGTCTTCTATTTTGTATGTTATGTCTATAGTTTTTGTGTTACTTTTATACAAAGTTCTGCGGCAACATACACACACACATGGTTTGGTACTTCAGCAGATGTACTTTTGAATTTTAGTATTTATTTTTTATATGTGTGTAATAGGAGGGTGCCATGTGCAGAATTGTTGCTAGTCTGTTGTAAAGCTATTGCCTTGTGTAAGTGGTTTTCACTTCCAAAATATTTACTCTGGATATGGTTGATTTCTTCGAGTAGGTCTTTGGCTGTACCATGTAGAAGATTTTTATTTAAATTGGCTAGTGCTAAAGCAGGACTTTTAGCATAGTACAGTTTATAGACTAGATTTCTTATAGTTGAATGATGTGTTGATATCATTTTGATATGATGGAAGCTGCTTTTGCAAATAGATCCTGAAATGCAGGCCAATGAATGTCCTTGCAGTCCTGTGTATTTGCACACTGGACAGGTATCCATGTTTTGCAGCAGTTTTATTTTGATTTTGTCTTTCCCTTTTACATATTGATTGAGGAACTGGCGTAAAGATTTGAACGATTTTTTGGCAATGTTACGCATTGACTTGCATGGCCATTTGTATACTGGACTTTCTGGTTCAGTCGAATGGAGAATTGATATTGAGTTTTCTGGGGATATTTTTGTAAGCAGTATTTCTTGTTCCATTCTGTTATTATTAAGTTTTTCATAACCTCGTCCACTGCTATGGATGGCAATTGTGTTTGTTTGATTTTGTTTGTATGCTTCTTCATTGAAATATGGTTCTGTGCTTGTGGTGTGACTCCATTCACCTCCACAGATATTTAAGAAGTTAATTGTGTTGACATTCCTTTTATTGAGAAGCCTTTTTGTTATTTAGTACTTAGTTTTGTTTGTGGTTTCATTCTGTTTAACACTAAAATAAATAGCTTTCTTTTGAGAAGGATTGCACTGTTCTAAGATTCATTTTCTACTGTAGTTTTTAAGGGTTGTGCATGATTTGTCTCCTGTTTTTATAAGATTCTGAAGGACTCTGTGGCAGAACATTTTTGCTAATATACTTTTTTTGGTATGGTTACTTCCTACTATATATAGATTTATAGGATCAGTTTTAGCAGTAGTGGTAGCTGCATTTCTGTTAATCATTTTCTGTTTTCTTTTACATTTTGATAGAGGAGGCAACGTTTCTGTACTCGACGATTGTTTAGTTCTGCTAAATGGCTATATTAGCTGTTTTGTTTGAACTTTTTGTACAAACTCTGCTAGAGATGGATGCTTATTTTGGACATTTTTATTTTCGTTTGTTCTATTTCTGTGTTGCTTTCTACGGACTAGCTTTCTGGTAGGCATTCTATGGGGCCTGTTGAAACAAAAAACTAGAAGGTATGGGTTGGGCTGTTGTGCAATGTATGGGTGCTGTATGCATGAGTGTTTGAGTATGATGGTAAAGATGTATCTGGTGGTGTGTGATTGTGCAATGGGTAGATACAATTAGTTGGGAAGGCTATTCTTCTATTTGTGTGTTACTGTACTGCGGTTCAGATGACAGTAGAAAGTGAGCTAGTGGTGAGGATAAGCACTAATAGTAAATCAAATGGTATAAAATTAAAACAATTCTTTGTTTTGTAATACTAATATTCTAGGGGCTGAGTTATGTTATTTGTGCTCTAAGAAACAGGGATTTGTGGCCATTCTGCGTGCTAATCCCTGTTTAATAAATGGTGATTTGTGGGCAGAATGGTACACAAATCTTCGTTATTTTGGTGCACAAATTACAGGAATCACCCGCACAGTGTGTTTGAGTAATACATTTTAATAACAAGAGGAGACATATAACAATTAACATTATAACAGTAACGGTGGAAGCAATTTAAAATTGAGAATCAGACCAAGAAAACAGTAAGTAGAGCAATTGAACTGAAGGGGAGAAGGAGAGTAGTGCAGTAGAAGTGAGAGAGAGGGAAGGGTGGGGAAGAGGATGAGGAGGGAAACAGATGGGGTTAAAGGTGGGAATGGGGGAGAGGGAAGGGGAGGGAGATGATTAAGGAGATAAGGCAAGGGGGCAGGGGGCAAGAGGTGGGAGGGGTTTAATGGTGGGGAATGGAGAAGGAGAGATTTGAGGAAAGTATAGAATGAGGAAAGGGTAGAAATAGAGCAGAGTGAGAGAGGTAAGGAGTTCCAGTGCAGGGGGGGCTAGGAGATGGAAGGAGTGGAAACGGGGTGTGGCAGAAGGGGAAGGAGGAACAGTGAGAAGAAAGTGGTCAGCAGAGTGTAGGGAGTGGGAGGGAGTGTAGAAAGAGAGGAGAGAGGAGAGATAAGGGGGAGCACGATTGTGGAGAGATTTAAAGATTAGTCAGAGAAACTAAGGTAGCATTGTACTTACTCTTTGTTTGTGGAATGAGCAGGTTTCATTGTAGTTGGTGTTTGTAGTTCAGATGTTGCTGTTTTCCAGGAGAGTGGTCTTCACTGCAATTGTAAAAGAAAGAAGTCAGTAATGTTGTGTGTTTATAGCAGTGATGTTAATTGAGAGATTCATTTTTATGTCTTTGTAGTAGTATTCTTGTTTGATTTCTGTACATAGTGTATGCATGCACTTTCATTTGACTATGAGCAGACTTTATATCTTACTTATATCATGTTAGTTCAACATGCTTTGTAAATGAGTGGAATATTAAGTGTATGAAATTCACTTGGTTTTTTAAAGCTCTGTTATAGAATGCTAGGAGAAAGAAGAAATAATGTTATATTTATTTTGCGATTTTTATTAGGTAAATGGCAGAAACTGTATAGAAAAGCATGGAATATATGTATTTGTGAAGCTGTGGGTAATAAAGTAGAAGGATGTGATTTAGAGGTAGTGGTGTTATTGCAGGTGGGAGAATTTCAATGAAAGTGTCTATGTGTGTGAGTGTATGAAGATGCATGAAATTGTACTGGCTGTGTGTAATTTTATGATACACTACTAAGTGTTTTTCCACAATTATATTGTTATTTCTTCCATCTTTTAATATTAGATTTTTTTAGATAGGTGTGTGTGTAAAAAAGTAATTAGATAGCAGACAGGTTTGGAAGTGATAGTTGATTATAGCAGATGGAAAAAATGATAATTAGTTAATTTTATAGGCTATACAGGTTAAGTGGCAGTTACTCTGTTTATATTCATTTTTTGTAGTAGGTGCTTTCTAATGATATGAGACTTGTACTCAGGGATCTACAGAACATTTGAAGTGCTGAACTCTGATGATGGAGTTAGATGTAGAGGTCTTGGATGTGATTGGTGGATGGTTGTGTGACTGGTTAGCTGTATCCAATGAGGGAATGGCACAGAGAGTGAAGTGGAAATGGTAGAAGGGATGTCCAAGTTACGATATGTCCGCGGACATGGCGGTAGTCCGTGGACATCGCGTATTACATACAGGGATTTTGGGGTGGAGAGGCATGCAAATGAGAATGAGTAGAGCAATCGATTGGTCAGTAAAGTTTAGTGGGTGTGTTGTGTAAGGAGAGAGTTTGTCGAAAAGTCTTTTTCCTGAGAGAAGAACAGTTAGCTAGGGCTGTGTGTTTCAGAAAACATGGCTGTTCCTGGATACATTGGTTGGAAGTGCATGCACAACTCTGTGGAGTAGCTGCAGATCTTGGATTCCCTCATGTGGAAGTGCACTGGCGTGGAGTCCGTGGAATGAAGTGGCTGGACTTGGTACCTCTCTGTGCTAGTTTGAAGACAGAGCTTCATCCAGACATAATTATAATTCATTGTGGAGCGAACAGTTTAGGACATGTGTTAGGAATTTCTTTGCAATTAGCGATGAAAGAAGGACTTGAGAAGGTCATGGACATGTTTCCAAATACCTAAGTAATATTTTCTCATATTGCGCAGAGACAAATGTGGCTGCATTCTTCTTCATTTGGTCCACAAATGGAGAATGCAAGGCGAAATGTTAATAAGGCTGTTTGTGCCTTTCTAGGAGATGTTGGCATGTCCTCTTTCCACAATGAAAATATTATATTTTGTAGCACATACATTTTTCGCAGAGATGGAGTTCATTTTACTTCTGCTGGTAATCAGATTTTTCTGCGAAATGTACAAAATGCATTGCGTCCTTTTGTGGAATTACAGCCATCCATTTTGCAGTAGGTTACTTAGGTAGTGGGCAGGTCTTCTCGTGCTCTGAGACCGTAGTCTCAAAAGAACTTCGAAGTCTCTCCCCCCTGCATAGTACTGCGTCGTAGTACATACACAAAACTGTGACCCTCGAAAGGTAAGGGTCATCAGCATTTTGAATGGCCTGTGAGGCAGCTGGGGGGATGCGCTCTCCGACAGGAGTGTCTCTTGTGGTGAGAGGAGCAGAAACAGAGGATGTAGTAGAGGAACTCAACCTACTATGCTCCAAGCAATGTACAACCTTGCGAACGGCCCCACCGTGGAACGACCTTAGGTGTCGCTTCATAGTTGTCGTACCAAAGCTGTAAGAACCAGGCCTCCCACGACTCAGTACCATATTGCACTGGTTGCAGGTGACCTTGTTTGCACGCACCTTGGGTACGTTACCATGAATGGTAAATAACCGCCACATCCAAGACTCACGGCGAGTGCTGGTAGTATGGACTTCCACTACCTCATCCTCATCATCCTCTTCATCCTCCTCTACATCCTCACACCTGTTCCCCTCTTCAGGCCTGTGGGGAGGTCGTGGTGGTGGAGGGGGTGGGGGTGGTGCTGAGGCAGATGTAGCACGAGGTGGAAGTAGAGGAGCCATGGATGCCATCAGGTTTCAGCAAAATCTGAAAGATTGGCAGCCAAAGTACACAGTGTTCTGTCAGATAGCCAGAAACACAATGAGGATGAGCTCTGGGGTGTGGCCTTTTATAGGGGTGCGGGTGCGTGCTTCGCAGATACCCGCGCGCTGTCCGCGGACAGATCGAACACCCCAAAAAGGCTCAAAAAGTTCCAATAATTATGTAAAAAGTCAGGGTCATTATCTGGGACATGTGCTATGGTGAATTTTTACTATAAAATACTGTGGATTGCCTGAAAAGGTACTTTTAACATGTTTGGGTTCCCAGTCAGTGTCCGCAATTCAGGACACACGCTTAGCATGGGTGCGGTCACATGATGGCGTCGCGAACATGTCCGCGAAGGGAACGGGTGTCTGCAGGACACCAAATGCACGGGAACGGTCACGCGCGGGTGTTTTACCGACATTGTTTGGGTCCTGAAACTAATTAAAAGTGCGAACATTTATGGACAGGCACGATGTTCGGAGAATTACAGGTGTGGTGCGCATGTACATAGATGTTCTTCAGGCAGTACGGACAGGTATATTGTCCTCAGGATACCCCAATTTCGTTTATTTACAGACATCCCAGACACTGTGTTTGTTCTTAGAACAGTTTCAACTTGCCTGCGAACAATACGAGCAGGTATAGTGTTCTTAGGACACCTCCATTTTTGTTTAATTACGGACATCCCGGACACAGTGTGTGTTCTTAGAACAGTTTCAACTTGACTGCGAACAGTATGGACAGGCATAATGTCCTTAGGATACCTCCATTTTCGTTTGATTACAGACATCCTGGACACTGCGTGTGTTCTTAGAACAGTTTCAACTTGCGGAAAGGCATAGTGTACTTAGGACACCTCCATTTTCATTTAATTACGGACATCCCAGACACCATGTGTGTTCTTCTTAGAACAGTTTCAACTTGCCTGCGAATTGTGCGGACAGGTATAGTGTTCGTAGGACACCTCCATTTTCGTTTGATTACGGTCATCCCGGACACCGCGTGTGTTCTTAGAACAGTTTCAACTTGCCTGCAAACAATGTGGACATGTACAGTGTTCTTAGGACACCTCCATTTTCATTTGATTACGGACATCCCGAACACCGAGTGTGTTCTAAGAACAGTTCCATTTTGCTTGTGGACAGTATGGACAGGTATAGTGTCCTTAAGACACCCCCATCTTGGTTAATTACGGAGATCCCGGACACCCGCGCTGTCCGCGGACACCCCAACTGCCTTTTTTTTTTTAAAACACTAAAAAGAACTGAATTAAAACACATATTATATTTTTGTTTTATTACATATAGATGTACAATTTATGAAAGAGAAGGGGAAGCAGAAACTAACAAAAACACAGGGGAATTGGGGGTTTCAAGAGAATGGATAGGAGGAGATGAAGGGATGGAAGTCTCATCAAGACGTTTTTCTCCGTGGAGAGGGTTTGGGGATAATTGACTGGGATATGGAGAGGGGGGACAGGTACATGCGGGACAATGGTATTTATTTTTTTCTTTTATTTGGTCCTCCACAACATTTTTCAAATGGTTGAAATTTGCCATGAGCATGTCAATTTTTTCTTCCATGCGCTGGAGAGTCTTTTCCAATGTATCTTTTGGTATACTATTTTCAATGTTTGTATGGTCTGTTAAAAAAATATATATATATGTTAAGTGTACATAAAATAATGCTTATTAATTTGGTTATATAGATAAGTGTCTACCATTAGTATCACTGTCTTCAGACATTTCCTCACGTGGGAAATGCTCCTCAAGCCATTCTAAAGTACTGGACATTTCTGCGCAAAAAAAATATATATTACTTTTATTGTATCTAATACAGAAATTTTAGAAATATATAAGGAAAATGAAGTACACTTACTAGCTTCTGGTAATGTGTGTTCTTACTGGTCTGTAGATCTGCTATTGCTCCTAGTTGTGCAGTTTTTGTGATGTAATTATGTTGGAAGCCTATCTTTCTTCAATGACATTTGTGATGTCATCTTTGATGTCCTGGGGGTTAGTCTTAGTAGTGCACGGTGGTGGCGCGAGTTATGGTTGTTTAGCTTACCATAACTGGCAAATTTGGCGGTTTTTCGGTTTTACTTGGAACCATAACGTCCCTCTAGCAAAGTTTTTTTTCTGAATTTCATAGATTTTCGGTAGCGTAATGTATATTTATATATATATATATATATATATGTAACGGCGCTTGCCGCAATCTATTCACTAAAAAGCTAGCCTCAAGATTACTTCATCTGCTTGCGTTTCTTTTGCATCTGTCCACATCTAAAATTAATTAATTTCTTCATCTGTTTTTGTGGCATAATCTTCTTCTCCTTGATCCCAAGATGTTGCTTATCCTTAGTAATTTCTTGATGCGTTATAGAATATCTGCATCCTCTATTCTCTGCATCTCTTCTATGTATGTCAGCTCAGCTCTGTGTTACGTCACCATTCATCTTGACCCTTCTTTTGCTGTGCTTCTTCAGGAATCTCATTTAAACATCCATCATATCTTCTTGAGTGAAGATATGGTTACCTCAATGGGATTCTTGACTGTAGGATTCCCTTTCGCCTTTGTTATTTCAACTGCTCTGTGTATGTCCGATATTCTGATTTCCAACATACAGGCAATAGGGGCAGAGCGGTTGAGGTGGGGGTACCTGGCTCCTCCTCTGCAATAGTAGTCAGTGGGAAGTGTCTCCATGTGGGATGTAAGTGTGTCGCTGGAGCTGGACAGGCTCCTCCATGCTCGGACTGGGGCCCCAGAGCAGGTAGGGACCAATGGGCCTAGCCGCAGAGGGAGAGGATAAGCAAGCCCAGCAGATGATGACCTAGGTTGGTCCCAGAGTCCGGTATGTGCCCCACTGAAGTGCTGAGGGAGCTTGGCCAGAAGGTCAGGGGCCCCCAGCCTCTCCAGAGAGCATAACTCAAAGGTGTAGAGTGCTGGACATTCAGGGGTGCTTACCCAGCAATTGTGCATGATACTCAAATGCAGGCTGCCAGCTACCTAACTTAGGGGTGGACCTTACAGGGCCGGAGCCCTCTCTGGAGGGCAATACTCGAAGGCATCAAGGGTGGGACCCCAGACAGCCAGGGATGCTACCCACCCTTGTTTGCCCCTGAGTAGACCATTGCTGTCCAGTTTCCTTGTTCCAAGCGGGACACCTCAAGGCAGTCCTGTTTTTTTTCAATCTGATGGACAGTATGTCCTTTGCAAGTGGACGAGGTGATTTTGCAAACCCTGTTGAGGACAGCAGTCAGATGAGGGCTTTGTTGCGGTTGGTGCTTGGACCCTTTCTCTTTTCACTCTACACGTCCTTCTTAGCCCCATCATTTCTTCATCACATAAGTTCGACGTGGATAATACCCAGCTCTTTCTCTCCTTCTCCTCCTTTTCCTCCTTCTCTCCTGACATCTACCAGAAACTTTCTTCTTACCTCTCTCTTGGATGTCCTCTCACTTCTTTACTCTCAATACCGATAAAACTGAAGTCCTTTTCTTCCCTGCATGCACTCTCAATCCTCCATCTCCTCCCCTTTCATTCTCATTCCCCCCTTCAATCTCTCCTTCTCTCCCGACACACGTAACCTTGGTCTTTATCTTGACCCCCACCTCTCCCTTTCTTACCATATTTCTCTTACTGCTAGATCTTGCCACTTTCACCTTTACAACATCCGTAAAGTTTGATCCTTCCTAACCTTTTATGCTACCAAACTTTTAATCTCCTCCCTCATCTTCCCTAGACTCTTCTACTGCTCTACTCTTTTCTATGGACTCACCTCCTCTCACCTCTCCCCACTTAAATCTATCTACCACTCTGCCATCTGCTCCCTCTGCCTTCTTGCTCCCCATGACTCAATCTCCTCTTTTCTCACTTCTCTAGGTTGGCTCCCATTTCCTCCTCCATGGTCTTGCCTGCCCATCTTTCCTCCCTCCCCACTTTCTACACTCGTTCTCGTTCTCTCTGCTCTTCCACTCTCTACCTACTCTCCTCTCCACCTCTACTCTGTGCCCCTTCTCTCTTCCGCTCTTTCCACCTGCCTGCCCCTTACCACTGGAACCGCCTTCCTCTCTTCATCTGCTCACTTTTTCCTTCACTTACTTTCGTACCTCCCTAAAATCCTATCTCTTTCATTCATCTCCTTAAAATCCTTTACTTCCTCTCTTACTTCTATTAGTACTCTCCCCACACCTCCTTTTCCTTTTCCTACTTCCCTTCCCCCTCTCTCTCTCCTTTCTCTCCGCTCTCTCCTTCCTTATGTCCTGTACATTTCTAATCCTCTTCTCTTGCTTCCTTCTCCCTACTCCTTCTGCCTCCTCTCTTACTTCTCCTTTCACCTTTCCTCGTACCTACTATCTCTTCTCTCTTCTTGACCCCTCCCTTCTCTTCTTACCCTGCATAATGTAAATAGTTTTTGTACTGCTTTCTGGTTTAATTCAATTGTTATGTAATGCTTGCTGTATATTGTTGGTTCCTCGTGTAAAGTGTTTCGGATTAAAACGCTATATAAATTCAATAAAATACAAATAGATCTAACAATGGGGAAAAGGGATGCTTTCTCTAAACATGCGTGCTTCAGCTTTGTTAATATAAATTTGTGATACAATTCCTTTGTGGACTTATGACTTCCCATTTCTGCAAGCAACTTTTGCTCAGTTTTATGTGTGCGCAAGTATAGAATAAGCTGGTTACAGTTACTGCCAAGGTCCTCCTGATGATGGAGCTTCCCTTTACCGACTCCACAATCACAGTGACTACATTTTTGCTGCACAATCCTATGAAACACTTTGGGCCCAATTGAAAAAAGCATTTTGCAATCAGGTTTTTCCTATTCAAAAATGATTTTGTAAATCAGGCCCTTTGGTTTGTGCTCTATCAGAAATTAGAACCCGGAGCGGGACGGGGGTTGTCTGTCTCCCAGCCAATGAGGAGGCTCATAATGCAGTCTTTACTGCACCGAGAAAGACCCCAGTCCAAGCTTTCTCTGAGTGGGATGCCATGATCTTCCGTCTCCGGAAATGAAGGTAAGTGCGCCCCATGTGCCCTTTCCTCCCAACTGGCCTTTTCCACATATCCTGTCCCCTCCCTATCCCCACTCCACTTACCTGCACTGCTCTGTCCCTCGCTGGCACCGGGAACAGTACTGTTCCTGGTGCATCTCCTGAGCGTGACTAGCTGCCATGGAAAGGGAAAAGGGGCTATGTGTAGTCCCTTCTCCCCGATCCATGGCAGACATATTTGTTGTATTTGTTTTCTCAAGATGAGAGACGGTTTACAGGACGTTTCTCAACTCAAGAAAAATAAACTATAAGTACCCTGGTACAACGTGCCAGGTTACTAACAGCAATAGAACCTTGAGGGCATTACTAGTCTCGTAATTCCCCAGGTTTTACGTTAAAGCCCTCGCTTTTCAAGAGCTTGGAGATGGCTCCCGGGGCATTACCAGCCTGGTAATGCGCCCCTCCTTGGGTTCTATTGCTTAATTGTAAAACGTTACAGAAAATGAAATCCAATAGAGAGGAGCCGTTGTCTGAGGGCATCCTGAGATGGCACTTCAACCTCCTGAAAAGATGTGTCGGCCGCCTCAGTCTAGGGTGAAACTGGAGGTTTTAACCAGGCACAGAAGAATGCACCTTGTTATGGGAAGACATGTTTCTCCTACCCCACTGAAATACAGGCTTTTCCGATTGAACAAATCGAAGAAAATCCCCTTCAATATTATCAGCATTCATAACTTTCACACTGATCTCTCACACACAGATAAGGAACACTATAACACTGTATAATACTTTGCTCAATGATCACAGTTTACTTGTAGCATAATACTCACAAGCACATATGTATGAATGTTTACATCTGTAGCACAAACCTAGCAGGCACGCAACAGGCCTCCATTAAGGTTGCAAGAAGTAGATTTAATGAGGGGACTTTGGAGGGAAAGGAGGAAAAAGGAATTTACAGATGATTAGTACCCGCGGGGGAGGGATTGGCAGCTTCTCAGCCAATACGGAGGCTTGGAACGAGGGAATTACCAGACCGTACTCCTCACTCTCCGAGCCACCTCACAGCTGGAGCCCACCATTTTCCACCACCGGGGAATGAGGAAAGTGCTTTGCCCCTCCACTTACCTGTTTTTTTTGCTGCTTTTTGGGAGAGGACACGCTGGTAACGCTGCTATGGACAGGAAGAAGGGACCACACGTAGTCCCTTCTCCTTTACATGGTGGCCATTTTTTTGTTTCCTTTTTTTAATCTATTTCCAATGGCTGCAATGGAAAGGGAACACAGACTTCATTTTCCCTTCACCAGCAGGCATTTTTTAAACCTTTTTTTCTGTTCCAAAACACTAGAGCATTTTGGAATTGAAAAAAAAATGCTTTTAGTACCACGGTTTTATGGGCCGAGTTACTAATAGCAATAAGCCCCTTGCAGGGGGGGCATTACCACTTTAGGTGACCATGGGCTCTGCTGCATTACCTGAAGTTGTAATGCCCCCCCCCCTGCTCGGGGCTTATTTCTTAAATAGGAGCATGGTGAAATTTTAAAACATGTGACGGTTTTGAAGAGAATGCTGGCAATAATATCATATAGATAATTAGTCTAAATGAAATATTGTAATCCAACTAGAATTATAGTACAAATGAAGGGGTATAAGAAATTAAAATTTAAAATTTAAAATTTAAAATATAAATATAATTATAGACGTGAGCTTGGCAACAAATTGTAATTGTGAGGTCAGTGTCAGAATAGATGAGTACAGATTTTTAAAGACTTAAAATGTGTATTCCTTAGCTTCGGCAAAACCATTTTACAACAAATCACAGACAAAAGTTAGCCATAGCTCTCGAAAGAATGATGGTTTTCAATTTAGGAAGTTGGCCTGCACCATAGACACAACCCTGGAAATGTAGGTTTCTGTGTCAAACAACTAACCCTATGAAAACAGGAGAAAGCCCATAAGGGACCTCATTACAAGTCAGGCGGTGGACCATGGTGCTATTAGCACCATGGTCCATGCCAGATTCCGCCATGGTGGATGGTGGAATTACCGCTCCATTCCAAGGTGAGTGCGGCAGTAATTCCCCATTCACCATTTACCCTTCCCCATTCGCATTTTTGCCCCAGAGGGCATAATGGGGATGGGGAAGGCGCTAATTATGGCACCGTAAATTACGGTGCCGTAATTAGCACCAAGGTCGCTTAGCGCCTTGGACTTTAACGCCTGCAAAAAGCAGGCGTTAAAGTGTGAATCAGGCGTTAAGGGTTAACGGCGCCGACGGCGCCGTTAAACCCTTAACGCCTGACTTGTAATGAGGGCCCTTGGTCTGGAAAAAAGTAGATAAAGTAAAGAAAAACAAAACTGCATTAGATTCTTTCTTTTGAGCTATTTATTCTTAACTCTGCTCAGCCACAGTTCTTGAGCTGTGTTCTGCACGTGGGGAAGTGTATGTTCTGTGCAAGAGCAAAACAAATCACTTTTGGTTGCGAATCTATTGCAGCGGATGCACAGTGAGGTTCTAAATAATGAGGAATAATATAATTTCACAAAAGCTGTCGTTACCTAAATAACTAATAAAAAGTAAGCCCTGAACTGTCACCCTTGACCTGTCTGCAAATACTTATGAGCATGTCCACTTTGTTCCCCCATCCGCCATTTCGTTCTTGTGCAAGATCCTTGAGAATGCAGTGATTGATTACTCCAAACCCATTCTGAAGCTAATCTTATTTTGTGAAATCCTCAATCATGTTTGATAAGGAAGTAGCACAGAATTCTCTCTCCTGTACATCTGTGGACATGTGTTCAAAACTATAACAACATATCTGCCAGTCATCCTCATTCTTCTTGACCAATCCTCAGCCTTTGATACTGTTGATCACAACATGTTAGTAAAATGATGTACATATTTAATTGCTCTGAATGGTTCTGTCCTGTGCCTGGTTGAATCCTTTTTCAAGGAGTGAACCACCCTGGTCTGTCTTGGCAGCTTCCACACCCGAATTCATGCTATGGTTTCTGGTGACCTCCTCATAGCCCATCTGTCAACTTGGCATTTGAATACCTGCATGAATTCCCTAACTGGCATACTACAAACCAGATCTCCCACACTGCAACGCTATACACAGGTCATCCACCTTGACGGCAATCATGGAGACAACGTACACATCTACATGCGTATGGTATGGTGCAGGTGTAGCATATTCTGTTGGGATGATTAGAGGGAGGAGTCAAAGCGGGAAACCATAGGATAAACAGTTGGATCCACACTCTTTTGCACTAATTTAGGATTTTATGACTGAAAATAATCTCTGCCTTTGCACACCAAAGTCTGAAACATTCTTCTTCAAAAATGAGTTTAAAGCTACACTCACCATTCCAATGGCATAATACCATGTGCGAACATCCTGTGCCCAGGATCAACACCAAGAATATGAGTGTGATTTTAAATCATGATCCACCCTTCACCCTATCCCCCTGAATATATAGTTTAATAAAATAAAAAATCCTGCACATACTGAGGACATTGTTCCACGGGCTGGATATAACTCACAAAGCCAAAATGATCAGAACTCTTATTCATGATAGGTGTAGAGACTCTATTGTTAGCCTCGCTACGGTCACGCGCACTCTCGGGTCATAGCATGGAACGAGAGCCGCGTGACCACAGGAGGCGGTTAAGGTTTAAACGATTGTGAGCCTGGCTGTGAAGGGCTCCGGCGGGCTCCTTAATAAAGAGACTTACCCGCAGTACAGTGTTGCTGTACTTGAGGGACTGTCTCCGCGGTGCCGGGGAGCGTGGCGCTGCAGGGGGACAGTCTCCCCACCTCTGCTCCGAGTGGCTGTGGAAGAGAAAGCAGCTCTTCCTGATTGGGGGCGTGGTGCTGCAGTGAGACAGTCCCCCACCTCTGCAACAAGCGTCTGAAAGGGAAAAGCAGCTCTTCCTGGTTGGTGCCGCCACCCTGCTCATTGGACAAGAAGGTGAGGAGCAGGGAGAGGGAGGGGCCAGGCACAACCAGAGGGGGAGGCACATTTAAAGGGAGGACAGAGCTCACGAGAGACTATTGCTGTGAGGAAGTGCCTCGCAGAAGGCTATTGCTGTGAGGAAGTGCCTCCCAGAGGACATTGAGACAAATACAAGGGTGAGGGAGCCTCACACCAGACAGTGTTTTGGGGAAAAGCATATTAATAGTGAAGCAGCACCAGAAAAAAAACACTGTGCATTTAAAACTGAAAGACTGAAAAGCAATAAGAGGATATTACAAAGAGGGACATAGACAGTGCATTGGTGCCCTTGTGATATTGGGTGTAATTGGAACACCAAGAAAATGGCTGCAGCAAGCATGTCACCACCGCCACCGTTTCTGGCAGAACCTGGTACTCCACCAATAAGGTGGGACAGGTGGAAGAAGCTATTTGATACTTACCTAATTGCCATTGGAAGGGATAAATTTGCATCAGCAGGAAAAGAAGCGATTTTACTTCACAATTTGGGGACTGAAGGCAGAAGTGTTTATGATGGTTTGCCTGATCCTCCCCAGCAGGGTAAAGGGGAGGTGGATGAATATTCCATGGCGGAAAGGAAGTTGGAAGTTCACTTTGAAGCCAAGAAAAATATAACGTTTGAGAGGCATAGGTTCTTCCAAAGAATACAAGATCCACAGGAACCAGTGGAAAACTTTATTGCAGCCTTGAGGTCCCTTAGCCATACGTGCGAATTTGGAGTGCTCACAGTTTCTCTAATAAGAGACCAATTGGTACGTTGCACGAATAATGTAAAGATACAAGAGAGGCTATTGTCCAAGGATGCATCACTGGAAGCAGCCATAGACAAGGCAAGAAGCATGGAACAGACCCATAAATATATGACTACTACGAAGGGAGAAAAATCGGAAGGAGAAGTGGCCGCGGTGAGAGGATTCTGCAAGGGGGTCCCGAACAAGGAAATAAGGTGCTATAAATGTGGGAGTAACCGCCACATCTCAACAAGCATGTTCTGTCCAGCCAGGAACATCTCCTGCTTAAAATGCAAGAAAAAGGGTCATTTTGCGAGAGTTTGCCGTGGGTACGGGGTGGTGCAGAACATTGAGGCAGGAGGAAGAATGCCGGAACAAGAAGAGGATCATGCAATGGGCATGAACAGCCGGGCAAAGCATGTACTGGAAGTATCAGAAGTATCAAACAAAGGTGGTGCACCAACGGATGTGTTCATGATCAATGGAGAGTAGTAACAATGAAGGTGGACAGTTGTTCACCGTGGACTTTGATGTCGAAGGCAACATTTTTGGGCTGCATGCAGGGAGACGTAAAACAGTTGAAGGAACACAATATTGAACCCTATGCATATGGGAACGTGAGAATTGAAATTGTAGGGATGTTCCAGGCTTCTATAAAGTACAAGGGGAGAAGCTGTGAATCTGAGATATATGTTACTCAAGAAGGTTCGTCACTCATGGGATGGGGCGAACAGTGGAAGTTAGGAATTATAATCCAAGCGAATGCGTAAAGACCTATTGACGTGGCCGAGCTGAAAGATAAGTGGGAGAAGGAATATCCCAAAGTGTTCCAAGATGAATTGGGAGTGTTAAAGGGATTTGAGCACCAAATTCAACTAAAGGCAGGAGCCAGCCCAAAAGTGCACAAGGTGAGGCCAGTGTCTCATGATTTAAATGAAAAGCTAAAAGTAGAAGTGGAGTCGCTACTTCAAAGAGGAATAATTGAGAAGAGTGAGAGCTCTGAATGGCTGTCGCCGGTGGTAGTGGCAGCGAAGGCAAATGGAGACATCAGACTGTCTGTAGACCTGCGAGACCTGAACAGGAATATTTTAATAGATAGACATCCCCTGCCGATAATTGGTGACAAGTTATCTGTGTTGAACAATGCCAAAGTATTTTCAGTCATTGATCTTTCTCAGGCATACCATCAAGTTCCGCTGAAGGAGGATTGCCAACATTTGACAGCATTCATTACAGTGTTTGGAACATTTAAGTATTGCAGGATGCCGTTTGGACTCGCCTCGGCGGCAGCCGTATTCCAAAGGGTGATGGAGACAGTGTTGAGTGGAGTAGAGAACATTATCGTGTTCCAGGATGATGTTCTGATATATGCAAGTTCCCCTGAAGAACATGATGAGGTGTTGAGACAGGTGTTAAATAGATTGGGTGAGGAAGGGGTTAACGGTAAAAAGGAGCAAGTGTAAGATTGCGGTGCACAAGGTAGAATATCTTGGACACGAGATAGATGAACAAGGGGTGAGGCCTAAGAGGAATTTGGTGGCGGCAGTGAAAGTTGCACCTGTGCCATAGAATAAAGAACAAGTGAAGTCATTTTTAGGATTAGCCGAATATTATCATAAGTTCGTGAAGGATTTTGCCAAAGTGTCCATTCCCATTAGAATGTTGCTCAAGAAGGGTGCGAAATTTGAATGGACAGCAGAATGTGATGTGGCTTTTGAGTGTATCAAACAAGCAGTGTGTGAAGCGCCATCCATAGGTAGATTTGATCCCAAAGATAAGCTTGTTTTGGTGGTTGATGCGAGCATGCTTGGGCTTGGGGCAACATTGGTGCAGTATGACAGAGAAAATACAGAGAGAGTTTTTGCGTTTGCGTCTAGGACGCTGAGAGGTGCGGAGTGCAAATATTCCGTTATAGCAAGGGAAACTTTGGCCATGTTCTGGGCAGTAAGCCATTTTAAGTACTTCTTGTGGGGAAGAAGATTCATAGTCAGGTCCGACCACAAGCCCATGGTTCAACTTTTTGAGAGTCGAAGATGGGCGTTGGGATCCCCAAGGATTAGTAGGTGGGGTTTGGGACTCCAAAACTATAACTTTGAAGTGAGTTATCTGCCTGGGAAGAGAAATGTGATGGCAGACTGCCTGTCAAGACTGCCGGTGAACTGTAAGATTGTAGAAGGTGGAGAGACAGAGGAAGAATCAGTAGTGGCAGAAATACAAGGTGCCATTAGTAAGGAAGAGTGGACACAAGAAGAAAGTACAGATGAGGACCTCAAGCTAGTAAAGGTGTGGACAGTGAGGGGGTGGCCGGCCAAAAGAGACTTGGATAGTAAATTCAATACATGGTGGGAGGTAAAGGATGAATTAAATTTGTGTGAAGACAGGCTAAGGAGAGGAAAGTGCATTGTTCCTCCATAATCACTCAGGTCGGTGTTGGTTAGGCTGGCTCATCAGGGACATCCTGGAGAGGCTGCCATGAAAAGCAAGTTGAGGCAGAATTATTGGTGGCCGGGAATCGATAGGAGTGCTGAAAGGTGTGTCAAGGAGTGCATGACTTGCCAAACTAGTGACAACTGCAGAGTGGTAAGAGAAGCTCCATTAATACCTAATGTAATACCAGACCAACCTTGGAGCAAGTTGGCGGTGGACATTATGGGTCTGGTAGCAGGTCTGGGAGAAGGCTTGAAGTTTTTATTTGTTGTGGTAGACTTTCATTCCAAATGGTTTGAATGGGAAGCGGTGAAAGAGGTCACGGCTAAGGAGTTGATTAGTTTCTTGCAGAGAGTTTTCCTTAAAGAAGGGGTACCGGTTGAAATTGTGTCTGACAATGGGGTACAATTTGTATCTGTGGCCATGAAAAAATTTCTGGCAGGCTATAGCATAAAACACACGAGGACGGCGTTGTATAATCCCAAGGCGAATGGTCTTGTTGAAAGAGTCAACAGGTACATAAAAGGGGGCCTGCAAATGGCCATGAAATCAGGACAACCATGGAGGGAGGTGTTAAGCATGTTAACATAAAATTACGTTACTACGCCACACTCTGTGACCGGTGTATCTCCATTTGTGTCTATGAAAGGTAAAGAACCTGGGACAAGGCTTTGCCCATGATGGCTAGGTATGGCCAAAGTGGTTAATGTTGATCGTGAGCACATAATGAGACTCATTACTTTGAGTCAAGAGAGAAATAAGGAATTGTTTGATGACAGGATGAAGGTGAAGGAACGACAATGGAAGGTTGGGGAGATGGTATATGTAAAAAATCCCAGGTTGGTGAACAAATGTGTGGAAAGTAAATTTCTGGGACCGAAAAAGATATGTGCAGTAAAAAGTAACATTGTCATATTGGAAGGAGGAGAGGTTTGGTCAAAAGGAAGGTTGGCAAGAGTGGGGAATGGTAAAGAGAATGAATGGGATAAGCAAGTGAAAGGAAGGGAAATGAATGTGAACAATAATATGGAATTGGAAGAAGAGATGAAAGGAAGGCTGGTAAATGTAAAAAATGATGGCACCGGCGTGAGAACCAATGAAGAAGGTTCGCATAGGTCTAGATCAAAGCCTGTGTGGATGAGAGATTATGAAACTTGATACACAAATACAAATTGCATGTTATATCTTATTACAGGTATTTTAGCAATTGACTCTGTTCTATGTTAGCACATATTTCTTATGTACTGCTTCTGCTACAATTGGTTATGTTTTTCTCCTTACTTATTTCTTCATCGTATATTTTGTTTTGTTTGTTTTCCCTAAGGGGGAAGATGTGTAGAGACTCTATTGTTAGCCTCGCTGCGGTCACGCGCACTCTCGGGTCATAGCATGGAACGAGAGACGCGTGACCACAGGAGGTGGTTAAGGTTTAAACGATTGTGAGCCTGGCTGTGAAGGGCTCCGGCGGGCTCCTTAATAAAGAGACTTACCCGCAATACCGTGTTGCTGTACTTCCTTCAAAAGGCTTGACTACTGTCCCTGTATCTACCAGAGAACTCCCATCAGAATCACCCATCAGCACCGAATCCATACGAATGTAGTGACCAGGATGACTATGGGGCTCACATGGCATAACTACATCTCATTCGATGTTTTGACTTGGAGTATATACCTACAAAGTGAATATATGTTCTTAAGGCCCTCAGGTTTGTCCACAAAGCAACACATTGAAAATGACCAAAGTGCATTGTCTAAGTCTTCGGTCAGCATGTACCATCAAGATCACGCAGGATAATGTCACGTGCCTGTTTTATCATACCTAGCATTTAGAGACTCAAAAATGGAGTCAACCCCCTAGTAGCCCACCCGTCCAGCCATTCAAACAACCTAAATCTAAACCTCAGAAAGGAGAGGAGATCCAAAAAAGTTGGATCACAGCTCATAGTCCTTCTCTGTGAACCACCATTCCTCACTAATTAGCACAACTCTCTTGCATCTACTTCTTAAAACTATCCGATTAATCACCACAAATATACTGAAAATAGCATCTAACTATGCCGCTCTGCCCTTCAACTACCCCTACGTGTCTCCCCCTCCTTCTGCTTTTGTTGCACTTCAAAGAAGTGTTTTGTTTTATTGAAATGGTCCGCCATATACTGGTAAGGATTATGGCTTCGTTATTGTGATAATACATGATCACATTAACGCCCCACCGGTCTTGTCAAAGACTCCTTCTAACTGACCTGGAGCTCTGCCCACATTCTCATTCTAAGCTGTTCACTCAATGTTCCATTCGTACATTCCACCTATGCTACATTCATGCACATTTACAAATCACCAAAAAATCAAAATATTTAAAAATAAAATGAATTTGACAAGGTTGGCACACCCATGCAGGGGAGCACTCTGTGATATTGGGCAGAAGGGAGGGGAAGTGTGGCACGTCCTGCTCTCCTCCTGCAGATAGAGATGGCATCAGCATGGTCCTTATGTCTACAGGACGTTTGCATTGGCATGTACAATCAGCCAACCCTCTTTTAGAACGTGGTCACTGGCCTTAATTGTTTGTGGACGATTTCCAAAAGCATGATGACCACTTTTTTGGTGGCAGCGCTAACATTGGCATACAAATGCTTTTTGCAGACAAACCACTTACAAAGAAAATCATAAAATAAGTTGTGAATTCGGAAGACATGAAAATACAAGGCATGTCCTGGGAGGATAGCTCAGCGGCAACACGCTCACCTTGGAAACAAGACAACACAAAGCAACACAGGTTCGTTCACCGGGTCCGCATTTAGAAACCTCCTGGGTATTAAGCGCATTATAAATACGCAACTAAGAGACATATTCCTATAACAGCGCCTTGATCGCCCCGGGCTGTGTGAGCGCTTTAAAAATGCAAAAAATAAAATAAAATAAATAATTGACTTTAGCGTGGATGTGATAGATGCAAAATTACATGTATTGTGCTTCTTCATTTGGAAATAAAACCTAAACAACAATCGCTAAGAGATGCCATGAGCAATGCAAAAGGTCCATGATGATTGGTCAGAAGTTAGTGAAGTTATTTGAAAAAGAATGAGAACTAGTGTCTCCTATTAAATTGTAATGGGTAAGGGTCCTGTTCCAAGCATTAGTTCATCGGTATATGCAGGCATGCAACGAGTTGTGTTCTACAGGATAATGCAGCTATTGGAAATATACCACCTATAACGAGTGCTTAAGAATATAAAGATGGTGGAAAACAGTCTATACATCCAAGTAGGTACCACAGTTCAGCCAAACTCTTCTACCTCATGAGGAAGCCAAGGAATTGAGCTGAGGAAAAGAACAATCATGTTTCACTTTTGGAACATCTTCGTTGTTCCTGGGGGCTTGTCTGTCTGTTTGACTTCCATGCTCAAGGCATTAACATGCTAGGTTATAGTAGATATATGTTGTTGATGAACTTGTCCTTGAGGAAGAGCTGGGTATATTATCAGCATATTGACATATCTTGAGGTTAACGTTTGCAACGAGTTTCCCAACTGGTTCAATGGAGGTAGAGAATATGGAGATAAAATGGCCCTTTGTGGGACTAAGCAGATTATGGGCAGGGTTGGCATTTTGGTATTGGTGTTGGTATCCATCTGGTTAAGGTGGTGTTGGTACATGACGTAGGAGGTGAATCATAACTCTAGATTCATCCATGATCAGAAATGCCAGATCTACATCACACCAAAATTTAAGTCCATGCACCTGCTTCATATAAAAGAAATTACGCATTAAAAGCCACTATGCCCTGTCAACCCAGCCATTGACTACTCACCAAGGTATCAAAACCTATTTACTATTAGTACCCAGCGAGGGACAATGAGCTTGTTACAAGCAAGGTCATTGGCCCTCGCCGGGGCGTTACCCGATCAAGAATCCCTCTGCCCCCAATGTTACTTCCCGGAGGGGGTGGTGGGTGGCAGCCACTCCTCTGCCAATGAGGAGGCTCGAAACGGGGTAATCCCCACTACAAGCCACAACACTGTAGGAGGTTGCTATCTTCCCTTGCCAGGGATCAAGTTAAGTTTTATTGAAGTCACCAAATGAGGTCCTACTCCTTATCCATCCGAACAGAGAGCAGACGTTTAGAAGGAGAACCCTTTATTTCCAGGGCTTATAATACTTCAATTGGTTTGCTTTAAGATTGTAAGACAACTTCCTAAAGTTGATATTATGTTTAAAGATTAATTTCTTTCATGCCTCATGTGGTCTGGGGTTTCTGCCATCAATTATTATTTTTTCCACTAATCTCCCTGACTGACCACGCCCTGAAGACTGGACTCACCTACCAATCTGGGCCGCTCATAACAAGATGTAATCAACAGAATTTAACCAAGTCATAAAGACCTGTTCATGCCTGGGTGATAGCTCACAATTAAAGGTGTGGTCTCTGACAGGCGGGCACCATGAACATCGCAAGTTTGAATTATGTGGCATGTGCGACTGAGGCTTCCATCCTTCCAAGGTCGACACATAGTGCATTAATGAAATGAGTTAATAATGATACCTGTTAATACACTGCTTACTCGCTGGTGTAATCTAGCATTAAGTGCTATGTAAGAGCGTGTTATTATTATATGTCTTATGTTTGATTATTGTGCTTGTGTGTTGTATGTTTTCCTTTTGCTCCACCCCTTTCCTGAAAGCGCTGACGTGGCCTTCTGAAAGTGTGTAACATGTAGCAAATCAGTTTACACAACACTAGGAATGCCAACATTACTGGTCGTTTACTACTTTACGAAAACGTGTTACTCATTAGTTTGGGATATTAGGGGTCGCTTGTCGCATTAGAGTACATATATTGAGAAATTGCATATGAAGAGGGACACAAAGCTTGTAGGCGTTGTTTCGTTATTTACCCATCCATTGACTGCCCATGCTGAGCCCTATGGACATTCCCACCCTGTTTTTGCTCCTCCACGCCAAAACACCTCCTCGTGGGAACTATTTGAGTTCGGTTTAATCAAGCTTTACCCTCAACCGTTGCACTCAAAGTGGCTGCCAGTGTTTTATTTCAAAACAGTCTTCTGAGAGTCAATGGGCCTCATTACGACCCTGCCGGTCCAGAAAGAATGGTGTTGGTAAACCGCTGCCACCGTTCTTTCCGGACCGGCTGATTAAGAGTCCTGCAGGTGGGAGGCGTCACTCCCGCCAGGTCTGACCTGGAGGGTTTAACACCACCCGCCTGCAGGCAGACATGGAAACACCGGCTCTGTCATAGACGGAACCAGTGCTTCCCTTGTCCCCATCCCTATGGAGTCCTATGAGGCTCCATGGGAATCAGGATTTACACAATTCCGCCTCCGGAATTCCTGTGTCACTGGGGTCTTAATGCCCCGGTGATTCCGGGAATCACAGAAGCGGAATGGTAATATGGGTCCGGCGGTAACCTGCCAGTTTTTCTGGCTCGGTTACTGCCGAACTCGTAATGAGGCCCAATGACTTAACTGGAGCTGTAAACTCCCAACTGGTGTAATAAAAATCTCTACATAAAGTCTGCCTCCAGCCACTCGACTGATAAGCACTATGCTATTTTTCGGCTATTGTTGGTTTTAAGTTACAAGGGTTACTAGCTCTATGTTTCCAATTGAAGGGCCGGTGACCCAAATAGAAAGAACATTGGATTGGTGAGGGGTGGTTGAGAATGTCACAGCGACTGCGGGAGTTGCCTTTGAGCTGTGACACTAGCTCTAAACATTCTGTGGAGATTATTGCATAGAATCCCCCTTGCATTAAGAGAGCATTACTGTATTTAAAAAGCACTTCATTGGAGCTGGCAGTGGCTGCGTGTTAGAGCTTAGTGCGGCCTGACTCAGTGAGTTGTGAGCAAGCGGTAACCAGTAAGTAATTTGCTGGAGCTCGCGGTGCTGGTGCAGGTGCGGCTCAACGGTTTCATCTTAGGGGTGTAGAGCCCTGTGGAAACCAGTAGAGAATTTCTTGATCATTTTCCCTTGCTAGTCGCGGTAAATATTGAGCAATAAGCCGACCTGGAACTTGGTTCTTTTGATTCTTCCTAGATATAGCAGTCATCTTCATACTGCTAATTAGCTAATACCAGCAGGGCTTCAATAGCAAGTCCATTTTCTGGAAGAGGAAAGTGGAACTCCAGTAAATACCATAGCAGCAGAATGTCGTCCCAACGGAAATCTGCACAGAACAAATATAATTTGCGAAATAGGCAGTTTAAGGTATCTGCTGGTAAAATGGGGAAAGAGGATGCTACTAACAGACACAATCAGCAAATTCCAAAGACTAGTGCTACTATTACAATTTTTTTCCACGTAATATCTTACCTAAGTCCATTCCTGAGACTGCTGAAAAAGATAGAGGGTCTGATCAGGAGAGAAGCACTTTGCAAGATCATTCCTCAGTATTAATGATCGACAATAATTCCTTATTGGAGCTTTGTCTTTCTGTTCAAAGATCATGAACTCTCGTCTTAAATAGTTTGGCTCTGTATAAGGAAAAGGATGTGTCATTAACAGTGCTCCCACTACCTGTGACAACTTCAGAAAGGTCATCTATGTCTCCGGATTTGGCAAGGCACACAGAAATTCCAGAAGTGGAATCTAATATGGGTTCATTTTCAGATACAAATACCTTGGCAGAGATGCAATCTACTATGGCCTCACTGCAGTTTGCATTGAAAATATTGCTCAAATTGTGTGGCCGTATATTGGAAAACACTATTAATTTGGCAACAGTGAACACAGTGGATAAGAAGTAAAGGAGGATGTGGAGACAATCTGTCCAAAGCCATTAGAATGATTAAAGAACCTACTCCCTGTTGGAAGTGGAGCAGAATGTGACAAATTATTCTGAAATTTATTTCTCAAGAAAACAATGACGTTTAGCAAGAATGGCTATTACTAAGAAAAGAGCGGGTGCGGTTGCATTAACAGTTCCAGAATCTGATCCAGGGGTTAGAAACACAAAAACAGTCAGCAAAAATATGGCGCGGGCTAAAAAGAGAAACTCTGAGAAGGAAGGGCGCCTTCGAGCTGGCGTATTCCGGAGAAAGATAAACTGCTTCCCGAGATAGAAGAAATAGCACCTGACCTCTCTAGCAGAACTAAATGAACAATCACCAGAAAACATCTAATCTACACCGAACAATTCAAGATTGATTTCTTACTCTGAGTCTGCACAAGAGATCATTAACAGGAACGACGGGGAGAAGTTAGATCTGAGAAACAATCACACCTGTATTATTAAGACCCTTTATCCAAATAATGACCGGGACTGGTTAACACGATGAGAATTCCTGACCAGGCTCCACTCTATTCCCCAACGAAGAGTCTTAGCATCTGATGACTTTGAATACATAGAACCATTAAATGTTCCAAATATGAATGTCTCAGCAATCCACTGTAAATTTGTGCCAATCTGTTACGTGCTTTTAAGAATAACTTGGTAGAGGTTGACGTAGGAATTGACGTGGACCCTGAAAAAGCTGACCCTGATTGTCTAAGGAAGGTACTACCTGAATCTAAGATCAAGTTTAGTAACACACAACTCCCTGAAGGCAATGAGATTCAATTGGCAGATGTGCAAAATATCCTAAAATGGTTGGCAGAAGCTCTACCAGTGGTGTTGAAAAAAGACTGAGGCATTTCATTTCTATCATGGAACACTAGAGGTTTTAGTCCTTTGCTTGCTCAGGAGGGATCTTTTTCATTTATAAGTAATTATGCGTGTTTTTGCCTACAAGAGGTATGGTTGACTGATCTTATTGTGCTGAATGGATACATAGTGTGCCAATCTCTTGCCAAAAAAGGTGAAAAGGGAAGACCATTTGGGGGATTGATGGTGGGCATTCGGCACAACATTAAATCATTAATAAACTTTCAGGTCAACATTTGACAACAAATATTTTTTTTTTATAAAAGGAATATACTTGTCCACAGTATTATACTGTCTCCTTTACTTACATCCACAGAGAAATAGAATTGAATGCATTGCGTGATGAATCGTTCGCGAATCAAACACAATAGAAATCGCAGGAGAGCCCTACCTCTGTATTACTGACATTCTGTCTGTCAGTGGCGCCACACAATCTTGCGAGACCAATTAGAACCCGCCATGATAACACAAGGACATCTGATTGGATTAATGCATGGCGTGCCTGAGTGGGATGTGTTAAACCCGTGCTCAACGACACTACCCTATCTGACATGAATGGTCATACTACCCTATCTGACATGAATGGTCATTTGTCATTGATTATTGCATGTTCTCCTTTGTTTTTGATAAGGCATAGGCTATCAGGCCAAGACTGAAACGTCCCCATACGGTGTGCAAAGAGTGGAGGGGAAAAAATTAATACTCAGAGTGCTTGACAAATGGCGTCTATTGTCAGGCTTCTATCTTCACAGCTGGAACAAAGAAGAAATGTGTGCACCGCGAGATAAGCCAGAAGTGACAGTAATGACTTAAAGGGGCATTTGCAGAAATGCTGGAAGATCATACGGCTCTCTGCCTACAGAATACACCGGGGGATAGCTGAATTATGCTGTAATTACACTCCATCAAAATAACGGAGCGGGATTCAGAGGGTTATTAAAGTGCTTGTCATAATGCGGATGCTAATGACGTGACCCAGTTTTGATCTTGCCTTTGATAAGCGTGCGCACACTTCACTCGGTGCACATTGTTGTTTTTCAGTGGGGCAGAGGGTGTGGACAATTGGTTTGACCTTGGTCGGCCACAGGCGATCTCTCAGCGATGTAATATTAAACCATAGTAATAGTGATTGGTATTGTTGTGTGCTTATGATGTATCATTAAAGAAAAGGGCGCTCTAAAACATTGCACTGTCGTCAAAATAATAGTATTATTTTGAAAATCAGTGTTCAAACTGCACAGCTTAAAGAGAAAGATATCAAAGTTAACAAAATTGAAGCCCATTCCGTGAGTTAAAAATGATAAAGGGGAGCAATGCAAACAAAGGCGAGAATGCATACCAAGGTGAGAGTGCATGCAAAGTTGAAAGTGCTTACCGAAGTGACTGTTCTTTCAAAGGAGGGAGTGCATGCAAAGGTGAACGTTCATACCGAGGTGACTGTGTGTTCCAAGGTGGGAGTGCATGCAAAGGTGAAAGTGCATACCGAGGTGACTGTGTGTGACTGTGTTCCAAGGTGGGAGTGCATGCAAAGGTGAACGTTCATACCAAGGTGACAGTGTGTTCCAAGGTGGGAGTGCATGCAAAGGTCAAAGTGCATACTGAGGTGACTGTTTTCCAAGGTGAGCGTGCATGCAAAGGTGAAAGTGCATACCGAGGTGACTGTGTGTGACTGTGTTCCAAAGTGGGAGTGCATGCAAAGATGAACGTTCATACCGAGGTGATTTTGTTTTCCAAGGTGGGAGTGCATGCAAAGGTGAAAGTGCATATTGAGGTGAGTGTGTGTGACTGGGTGTTCCAAGGGGGGGGAGTGCATGCAAAGGTGCAAGTGCATTCCGGGGTGACGGTGTTCCAAGGTGGGAGTGCATGCAAAGGTGAAAGTGCATACCAAGGTGACTGTGTGTGACTGTTTTCCAAAGTGGGAGTGTATGCAAAGGTGCAAATGCATACCTAGGTGACTGTGTTCCAAGGTGGGAGTGCATACCGAGGTGAGAGTGCCGACAAAGAATTGTCACATGCTTAGTAAACATATCGCAGCCAAAAGCACACTGTGTTCTTCTGGTGGTGCAGATGTGTGATTACGTTTTGCTCTGAACAAAGCTGAAAGCGTATTTAAGTCAAGGGCCAAAGTTGTTTTATTTTTAATACAGTGCTCATAAAGGAGTATTGATTCAAAAGGGAGGCCATACCTTTTCCGTTATGGTACGTGTGACGACTGGACCCTGGAATAGTTATAGGATGAGCAGGTGCTAAGTGGTTGCTGAGACCTCACACTTCTACAAACCAAGAGCCAACACAATCACAATGGTATAACAGGCAGAGTTAATAGATATACCCCCTTCCTTTTGTGGAAACGTGGGCCAAGGAAAGTATAGATTCTCAATAGGTGTGTGAATGTGATTCAGGAGCAAGCCATGCAGCCCAAAATATAGGAATATCCAATCAAGCTTCTATGCTATATATACTTTAATTAAACACACAATGTAAAATAATGGCTAAATGGAGAACCCACCCCTGTGTCGAAATAGAAAGTATATCGTGCCTCCTATTGTAATAAATAGATTAATATTGGCCTACGCCAAGCTGCTCGAAAGTCGCTTGCGAAAGAAATCTGTGTTACAAGGTCCTGACCTTAATTCCATGTAAGCCGCCATTTTAGGTCATACCGCCATTTTAGGATTCGTTGTGTAAAAGTCACCCTGTGAGCTAAAATGGTGGACGATGTCATTCCAGAATACAACATGGCCGTCTTGACCTCTGTACATAGCTAATGTGTAATTTGCCTGCAGGCCACTTGTTGAGGTTGTGAACTGAGACCTTGTCCTTCGTTGACCTATGTGTAGAAGGATTACTTTGTGCAATGAAACTAATCCACGAGCATATGTTGAGACAATGTATTCAAATACTGAACGAAGAACATCTGTTTAACTACTTTGTATTAATGTTTAAGAAGGCCTGCATGGAAAACTTTAGAATACACAGTTATTGCATACGCTTGTTGATACATGTATTAAAGGCAAACTAGTTATATGCGGTTATTTGAGACTTGGCACAAACCCTAGATCGGACGGTGTGACATAAGGGGCCCCCTGAACAAGACACGACACCTCAGCAGCACTGCACAACCCGATCCTTGGACGATAAGTGTGCGGTCCGAGACGGCATCTTGACGAGGGTCCACTTATCGAGGCGGGCAGATTTGCCAAAATCACCATACACGAGGTAAGATTAGTTAGGTAAGATTCTTAGAAGTACCGTTCGGTCCTCCTTAGGTTTGGTCAGATGAGTCGTGACCCGATTCTTAATTTAACCCTGACAAATTTGAATTTTGGCGTATTGTATCTGCAGACACAATTATTGACAAGGTAACACCAAGAATTTGAGATATGCCTGGGACATTGTCTACCTGCTTTAGGGCATTATTCCGCAGTGATAGACAATCTTTGGAATTTAGCCGTCCTGCACCACAGGAGGGGTCGCCGGCATGTACTATGTACTGTAAGCATGGCATTGGAAGTATAGTATTTAATGATATTTGGCACAGATAAACCAGACATGCCTCCGAACTTCAGTGGCCAATCAATGGTAGTTTTGACATCCCTCGTATTGAATATTTGGAGTCAGTCTTGTTAAAGAAAAAGGCTAGACCTGCAGCATTTGATGTTTTGCAGAATTGGAAAAAAAGAAGCGTTGCAATAAACTTAAAGGTGGAGAGAAACATGCACGCCGTCATAAAACGAACACTGAAAAGTGTTGTTATATGACCAAGATAAACAGTGTGAGGCGACTAAAAATATGGATAGGGCTTTCTCACTTGGAATTCAGAAAAACTATCCTTCTAAAGATCTTCATATTTCTGATGAGTTTATTGACAAAATATTAAATGAACGAAGGCCTGGTGCCTCTGCGCCACCTCCGTATGTTCCTCTTCCCACTGCAGTGCCTCTTCCTGCTGTTATTCCTGATCTTGCTCAAACTGCTGTTCCTATTCCACCGGTTTTTGTCCCTCCACCTGCTCCTACGCCTCTTTTTATCGCACCAGTTATAGTAACTCCATTGAATTTGCTTCCTCCCTCTCTTCCAAGTGGTCCTGAGCCGCTTGCAATCGATTGAGGTACAGGAACAAAGGTTGTCACTCGCAATACTGTACCGCCGGAGAAGAAACATGAGTTAATTGCATGGGCTAAGCATTGCATGGAGAAGGATGATCAAGCTAGCGTTTTTGCCACGCTTTGTAATATGGATAATTTTCCTGAGAAAAATGTTTTTATTGAAAGTTTAGGGATTCAGTTATGTATAATGTGGGGAAGATTAAATAATTCGGATGTTCCGCAAGGGTTAAGGGATCTAAACACTCTAGCGCTTTCTAGAGACACTGTGAAGAAGGTAAATTAGCATGTCGAGAGGTTATTTGGGTATAGAAAGGAGTTAGAAAAGTTACAGAATGAGGATGATGAAGAGGAAAATATGTATGTACAGAAACGGTTCCTTCCGTGTCATAAACCGATATCGGAGGAAATGCGAATTTGTAAGAATGACGCGATTAGATGGATTTCAGACGGTGTCCAGTCATAATATCGAAAAAATAAAGTCGAATGACAAAAAAGTCGAATCAATAATGTCGAAAAAAAAAAAGTCGAATTTGTTTTTTTATTATTTATATATTTTTTTTGGGTTTGGTAAGTAAAAAAAGGGGGTAAAATAAAAAAAAATAGAAAAAAAGGGAGGTTGGGGGGGGAACCCCCCATTTCGAATAAAAAACGTATTTACAAAAAATTCGACTTATTTTTTTTCGAGATTATTTTTTCGACATTTTGACTTTCGATTTTATTGATTTCGATTTTATGTCTAGGAACCATTTCAGACATATCGATAACTCCAGTTGAGGTTTATGACACATATAGTCAATATACGTTATAAATACAGAGGAAAGTGATACAGGTAATGGTAAAATACCTGCAGGATTAATGTGTAAAAAGGAAGATTAGTTGTCCCACAGAGTTATTGAGCATTTATAAGAGAGCTTTTTCACTTGACACTTCTTCGACTGCTTTAGCGCTCAACTTGGCTCTGTTGCTTAGTAAGCGTTCGGAGTCACTTATTTCTCAGTTGCCTATGAGAGAGGTTCCTCCGACATTTGTCCCGAAGGTTGAGGTTGCGGCCGATGCTGTAAATAATATAGTCGCTGTGAACATTCCTGCTCATTATGTATCACAGTTTGTTCACGTTGCGTTCTCAAGACAGGAACTGAATACTATTAGGCAATCTATTCCTGATATTAGGAAAAATCCGACAGGGTTCTATAAAGAGATAGAATCTGTTTTACAGTCCTCAGTGTTCACCATAGGTGACATTGATTTGTTGTTTCCTGTACTCCTGCCCGTAGATCTATGGAAACAAGTTAGAACTATTGACGATGTACCCGGGTTGGGAGATACATGGGCAAATATAACTAGACTCGATGGGGAAAGGCCAGCTGGCGAAAAACCACAACAGGTGATATTAACTCTGTCTGATAGAATCGCTGCTAAATTAAAAACCATAATTCTCTAAAAGAGACAAGCTTACGGCCTGTGTCCAAGGAAAGATTATTTGTGGACAAATTTGTAAGTGGATTGCTGCCTGACATCCAGTCACAAATTATGTCTTCTGAGAGCGCTTGGAAGGCGAAATCACAATCAGAAGTACTGCACATGGCTCAGTACTATGAGAACTGTGTCAATAATGAAAAAGATAGGATTGAAAAACGGAAAGGCGATTTAAAAACTAAAGTTCTATTGCAGCAAATTGTTAGGGGCCCCAGAGGGGGTAGTTCTCAGCTTAGAGGTCAGTATGTCCCGTAGGGGAATGTGCCCTTGGGTCCTATGAACATTAACCAGTGCGCTTATTGTCGTCGAGAGGGTCATTGGCGAGCACAATGCCCCGTCCTTCAACAAAGGTCGAATAATACATTTGGTAATATGGGTAGGCGATCCAGAGGTCGCCTGGGCGTAGGGGGCCCTGGTAGAGGTCAGTTTACACAGGACCCTCAGAAACCTTTTTCGCAGGACAATCAGACTCCAAGTGTGGACACTAGGAACATATTTGATCATCCTTCCGCTGCATATTTATCTGAAGCGCTTCCTTTTGATGATATTCTGTTTCGTTAGGATTGCCCGAAGCAGAGTTTGGAACCTACACCTATTCCCGTCAATCAGAAAGGTCCCTACGTTGAAATGGTGGTGGTAAATCGGAAACATCAGTTTTTGATAGACACTGGAGCAAAGAAGTGTTCCATTGATCATTCACGGGTTCCAAACATTCCACTGTCAGGGCAAACCAATGTTTCTGTAGGGTTTTCTGGTAGACCAGTTGTTTGTCCGGTTTCTATGCCGGTACCTATTTCTTTGGGTCCCTTTACGGACCAGTGTCCATTTCTGTTGACTTCGGATTGCGGAGAGAACTTGCTGGGGTTGAATTTGTTAAAAGAATTAAATGCAGTGATTTATTGTTCTTCTGATGGAGTGCGCTTGACGATTTCACCACAACAATTTTCTGTCTCGCAATTTTTGACTAGACCTTTGCCTCCAGAATTTATTGATGTACCAGAGAGCTTGTGGGCTGCTGACGACAATGATGTTGGTGTTTTACAGATTGAGCCTGTCAAAATAGTTTTGAAACATGGAATTGAGCTGCCACGCATTCCGCAGTATAAAATTTCAGTTGAGGGCGAGCAAGCTTTGAAATGTATTGTTTCCGATTTTGTGCATCGCGGGGTGATTGAAGAAATTTGAGGAAGTTTGTGTAATAGTCCGATTTTATCTGTGTACAAGAAAGGCGATAATGTAATTCCATTCCGTTTTATGATTGATTTACATGCCATTAATAAAGTTGTGGCACCACAATTTCCAATTGTGCCTGATGTAACGACAATCCTAACCATGATTCCAGCTACAGCTACTTACCTTAGTGTTGTGGACTTAAATAATGCGTTCTTTAGTATTCCTATACACAAGGATAGTAGATATTTGTTCACGTTCACCTTAGGGTGGACGATGGTTTACATTTACTCATGCACCTCAAGGGTACACAGAGAGTCCTAGTATTTATAGTAGTGCTTTGAAAGAACAACTTGATACCCTTGTTTGCCCTCTAACTGTACTTTGCTTCAGTACGTTGACGATTTGCTTCTAGCTGCTGACTCTGAGAGGGCACTGTGTTACTACTTATTCATCTAGCTAAGCATGGTCACAAAGCTTTGCTTAAAAAATTTCAATATTGTTGGAAGAAGATTGACACCTGAAAGAATAAAACACATTTCTGGCATGTCTGTCCCAAATACACAGAAGGAAGTTAGGGCCTTGATAGGTATGGCTTCTTACTGTAGGTTGTGGATCCCGAATTATTCACTAGTGATCAAACCGATGTTGGCTTTGACGAAGAAGGCCATTTCTTCGCCATTGCCATGGAACGCGGTACACCAGCAGTCGTTTGACTTGCTTAAGACTGCATTATGCTCTGCACCAGTTTTGGGCACACCAAACTATGACAAGGCCTTTGTGTTATTTGTGCATGAATGTGATGGATGTGCTTTGGCTGTATTAACGCAGGAGCATGGAGGGAAGAATAGGCCGTGCGGTTACTATTCTTCCGCCCTTGAACCTGTAGAATGCGCTTTGCCAAGATGTTTGCGCGCTGTCGCTGCAGCTGCCGCGCCTGTAAAACAGAGTGAGGGAATGGTCCTAGGGTATGATCTAACCCTGATGTTGCCTCACTCTGTAGATTTTCTACTGAACCGAACTCGAACACAACACCTCACTTCTGCATGGTTGACAAGATATGAATTGATCTTGTTTGCTCCTCACATTCAAATTAAGAGGTGTTGTGTCCTTAATCTGGCTGAACTCCTACCTTTTCCGCAAAATACTACTTGCGGCAGTGAAGTACCACATGATTGTTTGTATACGACTGAACAAGAAACAAAGGGTAGAAATTATTTGAAAGATACTCCTTTGGATAATCCGCAAGGAGAGCTGTTTTGTTACGGCTCCTGCTTTAAACTTCCGGATGGTACATCCACAGCCGCTTATGCAATCACTGCATTGAGCACGTTTGTGGAAACTAAGAGAATCACGCATAATTCTGCACAGGCCGCAGAGATCATAGCATTGTCCCGAGCTTGTGAACTTTCCGAAGGGCTTGCAGAAAATATATATACTGATAGTCAGTATGCCTTTGGGGTGGTTCACAACTTTGGGAGGCTTTGGTCAGAGAGAGGGTTCCTAACTTCGCATGGCACCAAAATTCAACATGGCTCCCTAATAGTACAACTACTCTCAGCGCTTGCGCTCCCTACTCAGTTAGCAGTTATGAAATGTGCAGCACATCGAAAGATTTAAGATGATATTGGAAAAGGGAATGCTTTCGCTGATCAGATAGCTAGACAAACTGCCATAGATCTCTTCATGGAGATGTATTTTTCAAGGGAGACTGTAGATGCCTATGTAGTGGAAGAGTGTGTTGGGTCTGTACGGGATATCCAAGCTGATGCCACAATGGAAGAGTCTAAGAAGTGGGCTGAAGGCTTGAGGAAACTTGATGATGATGGGTGTTGGGTGGACATGGTCGAAGAGAAATGGCTGTTACCTGACGCCTATGTCATGATGATGTTTGTCATGGCACACGGCCCTACACATGTTTGTGCCCAGCAGGTTACAAAAATGTTAGAAAAAGTTTGGGCAAATGACAAGATTTCAAAAATTACACAGCGCTATGTCCAGAACTGCATGATTTGCCAGCAACACAATGTGGGAAAGGGGACATCAACTCCAAGGGGAAGTTTTGGGCCACCTTCTGTCCCCTTCGAAGTTATTCACTTTAATTTCATTGAAATGGAACGATGCAACAATCTAATTTGTGCCTTTTGTAAATGGGTTGAGGCTTTCCCTGTTAAAGATGCTACAGCCATGACCACTGCGAAAACCATGTTAAAAGAATACTTCCCCCGGTTCGGTTTGCCGAGAGTTATCTGGTCGAACAACGGTCCACATTTTGTCACTGTTGTAATTCTACAGATATGTACAGCATTACGAATTGACAAACGGTTCCATTCGGCCAGACATGCTCAGAGCACCGGACTAGTAGAAAGACACAACGGTATCATCAAGAACAAGCTCGCTAAGACGTGTGCCGGCACCAACCTAAAATGGCGGGACGCCTTACCAATTGTGTTACTAGCCATGCGTACAACCCCTCAAACTAAGACTGGGCTCTCTCCATTTGAGGTGGTAATGGGGAGACCTGCCAATATCTGGAACCTTCCAAAATGTCGAACTTTAAAGAATGTTGAAAATGTATTGCTTTCAGATTATTGTAGCCAATTGACTAAAAACTTGTATTTGATTTTTCACCAGGTACGAGAAGCTTTACCTGTGCGATACGAGGGCCCGGGCCACGGCATACGGCCTGGGAGTTGGGTGCTCGTCAAATCATTTGAGCGCGCCTCCTGCCTCGCGCCTCGCTGGCGTGGGCCATTCCAAGTCATGTTGGTCACCCAGACAGCGGTGCGGGTCGCTGGATGAAAGAACTGGATCCATGCATCGCACATCAAGAAACTTCCTCACCCTGTGCCACACGCTACAGAAGAAAGAGAACCCCTCGCTGATACTGCAACCAATGATCCCAAAGCAGTAAGCAGCACTGAGAGTGTGTCGGAGAATATCTCTGAGCCCGGGAGGCTTGGGGAAGCTGCCATTTTGTCTCTGCACTCTCCACAAATTTTGCACCCGGAAACTGCTTCAAATTCAGCCCCTTCACTTGCTTCTGACAAGTTGCTTCCAGCAGGAAGTGACGACATATTGTTTCCGGATCAATCAGTACCAGGAAAAGTACGATATAACCTGCAACCACGAAGGTAGACTTACGGCACGGTTTTGCTGTGCATCTGATAGACTTACGGCACGGTTTTGCTGTGCATCTGATAGACTTACGGCACGGTTCGGCTGTGCATTCGGAGAAGGAAAAGAGTCATTGAGGGCTTGATTTTTGCCCAAATTTGAGAAAGGGGATTCTGTTGGCTGGGGTGGTGACAGGAATAAGAAGGCGCTCGACGGGGAGGTCGCCAGCAACAAACTTTGGAGTGTTCGTTTGAAGACTACGATGCCCGCCACCACTACCGCTCGTATGGGACTTGCAAATAAGGGGGTGACCAACCGGGACAATGGACAAAATGCCTGGGCCCCGAAAACGTTTTGCTGTATTCTTATAATGATATTTGTTTATTTAATAGTCGCTGCCTTAGGATTATGGTACCTCGAGGAAACTCACTCTTTAGAACTTTTGTTGCCTACTGAAAGTGCACCCATTGTTCCTATTCCCTTTGTATATGTGCATACTTTATTCCCTCGGGATTCCCAGCACGGACAAAGGTACCAGAATAACACTTTACTGCTTATCATGAATGCTACACATGCCATTTTTAATAAATCCAACTGCTGGGTCTGCTCACATTTACCACAACACGGGGATAAGGGGCTAGGTTGATATATTCATCCTTTACCGTTGAGAACTGCCTTCTATGCTTCTCTTAGAGCACTGTTCTTTGGCCGATGGAATGATAGCATCTCAGGGAACTTTGATGGCACCAATTTAAATAGTTTTGAGAAACATGTTTTGACTCCCCTGGGATGCTCGCTTTTTGCAAATAGGAGTAAACTGAATGTTGCTTGTATTAGGCCTTCTGACAAACTGTCTCATGCTTTACAATCTTTGATTTCCTTTAAAATGGCTCCGATAGGCAATAAGGATACCATGCCTCCTTCTTACACTGTTAACCATAGCCCGATTCAGTTTATTTTTGCATACAGAGGAATGGAATTCAGGCAATGGGAAATTTTCTAGGTTGTGCCAACGTTGCAAATTTGACTGGGGAGAACAGACCTTTGTATGTAGACAAACCTGTCTACTATGTCTGCGGTAATGTAGCATTCCCATGGTTGCCCAGGGATTGGCAGGGAACCTGTTATTTAGGGATCCTGTTACCTGGGGTGTTTATAGCTAGTACAAAAGAAGTTTCAAAGGCTCGTCCACGGCGGGATGGGATTGGCGACACCCCAGCATAAGTCTTGGGAGATATAGCTAAATCAGTTGTGCTATTTTGGGGGCAGATAGCAAATTCAGAAGATATCAGAAAACTAGCGAGAGTACTGGAGAGAACCATCAACCGGACCACAGACATACTCTATAATATGACATTAGAACAAAAGGCGATAAGATTAGTAGCACTTCAAAATTGAATGGCATTAGATGTCATTCTAGCGAAGCGTGGTGGAGTATGCAAATTAGTGGGGTCCGCTTGTTGTGTTTTCGTACCAGATTCAGCCCCAACTATCTTCAATGCAATACAGAATCTGCACGTCCTTAGTTCCGAAGTGCATATCTGCGAGGGAAACTGGGATCTGAGCGCTTGGTTCTGGGACTTTTTGCAATCTTGGGGTTGGAAGGTACTTTCGGTCTTATTGATTATTTTGGGAATACTGTTGTTTCTTTGTTGCTTTATTCAGTGTCTGCCTGGTATGTGTTCGATGCTAGGGGGATGTTGCGCACAAGCAATAGGTTCGATAGGACATAAAGTGTATGCTCCAGATAAGACTTCCAAAGAATATGTATTGAAGGATATTTTAGCAAAAGACCTAATGGCAATAGATATTTCCGATAGTGATTCAGGGTGCATTGACAATGATGCATGGAGTTATTTGCAAAGAGGTCCAAAGTAGTTTTTAGCACTTGGCATAGGCCAAAAGAAGGGTTTGTCGAAATAGAAAGTATATCATGCCTCCTATTGTAATAAATATATTAATATTGGCCTACGCCAAGCTGCTCGAAAGTCGCTTGCGAAAGAAATCTGTGTTGCAAGGTCCTGACCTTAAATCCATGTAAGCCGCCATTTTAGGTCAAACCGCCATTTTAGGATTTGTTGTGTAAAAGTCACCCTGTGAGCTAAAATGGTGGACGATGTCATTCCAGAATACAACATGGCCGTCTTGACCTCTGTACATAGCTAATGTGTAATTTGCCTGCAGGCCACTTGTTGAGGTCGTGAACTGAGACCTTGTCCTTCGTTGACCTATGTGTAGAAGGATTACTCGTGCAATGAAACTAATCCACGAGCATATGTTGAGACAATGTATTCAAATACTGAACGAAGAACATCTGTTTAACTACATTGTATTAATGTTTAAGAAGGCCTGCATGGAAAACTTTAGAATACACAGTTATTGCATACACTTGTTGATACATGTATTAAAGGCAAACCAGTTATATGCGGTTATTTGAGACTTGGCACAAACCCTAGATCGGTGATGTATTAAAAGGAATATTAACCCGAAGTGGGGCTGGACATCGCGCCCACTAAATGTATAAAAAGTGAATGCATTATAATGTACAGCGTCTCTCACTGAACACACTGAACCACGCTGGAGTTCGTTGTGTTGTACTGAGGGCCGATAGCTATCTGATTTTGCACTGTTTTTTGTAACTGGATTCAGTATAAAATAAAGTACTTTGTATGTTCCTTTGTAGCCCGTGTTTGGTGTATTTCCTTTTGGGGTACTCGGCCTCGATATATTATTTCTGTTTTCACACCTGTCCAAAATACACAAAATATGCAAGATAGCAAGATGCAACACTCTGGGTAATAGACAGAGGAAGAAAGGGCAACAAAAAACAATGCTCAAAAGAAGATGTTCTTGAATTGAAAATGGGTATTAAAGTGACCTGGCTAGTCTCTAGAGACCAAAATGGACAATGGGGCAGTTATCAGTCGATAACACGTTTGCAATGTCTTGACGGTTTGACAACAGCGAACTAGGTTTCCAAGGTGTGTTTGGCAATGCAATGCAGTTTGAAATTGCAGTGATTCAGTGGCAAGCCAATGTCAAAGTGGTATCTAACTGAAGAAGGCTGCAGATCGTGGAGGCAACCAGGTTCGGCAGTCAAAGTTCAACGGCAGACAGGCTAATGACGGGATGGGCAGGCGAGTCGATTCGATGCAGGGGCTCGAAGGATGCAGTTCGGGAAGACCACTAGGGACAGTTTCATTGTGAACTCATTTGGCAATGAAGCAGCTGGAAGTTTGAACAGCGGCTTGAGCTTCAACATTGCAGATGCAGAGGTGCTTCATTTTTTTTTTTTTATTCTTTATTTACATTTTACCAAACAATAAATGAATACATGATAAAATATATTGTGTAATACAGAAGATAGTCAAGCGAAGAAAGAAAGAAAGAAAGAAAGAAAGAAAGAAAGAAAGAAAGAAAGAAAGAAAGAAAGAAAGAAAGAAAGAAAGAAAGAAAGAAAGAAAGAAAGAAAGAAAGAAAGAGAAGAACAAATACATATTATACATATGTTGAAGAACTAGTACATACTCAATAAAAACACCTCAGACCTTTGCATGTAAATGTACGTTCCCCATCCTTCTGTAAATAACCTTTTCAATATTCTCTAAACAGTTCATTTCTGCAATCCAGTCATCAGAGTGTGGCGGAATTTGGGATTTCCAACCCCTCAAAATCATTTCTTCGCATATTGAAGCACCCCTGAATAAAAACTTTTTTTCCGATAAAGAAAGGTCCTCAAGTAAAGCACTACATCCCAAAACCATTGTTTCGAAATCTAAATTGATATTTTGATTCAGAACCCACAGACACATAGTGCAAACCTCTTGCCAAAAACCTTGGACTCGAACACAATCCCAGAATAAATGTTCCATACTGCCCACCTCATTTCCACAACACCAACAAACTTCAGAGTCTGACATACCCCTCTGTTTAAGTCTTTCCTGGCATCAGTAAACCCTATTGAGAATTTTATTTTGTCTTGGGCGTTCACTCAAACTGATCGGGCAAAGTTTCACATTTGCACACATCTCAAGCCACACACCGAAGTGAATTCACACACCAATCTTATACTCCATTCATTCATTAGATCAGAATTCTCTTAATAGTTTGCAACAATTTGATGATATACCTTGTGTGCAAGCGATTGATTGCCCACAGTGAATAATTCCAAACGCACAGTCACATTCCAATCAACCTCACCAATACATCTTTTCAATTTTCTGTAATCTGTAACAGAAAAACTATCAATATTGAAATTTGTGCGCAACTCATCACAATCAATCCACTTCTCATTCTTGTATACATCACTAATCCAATGAATGCCACTAACAAACCACTCCAGCCAGAACAAAGTCCTGCCACCGTCTAATTTTCCACACGTCCCTTAGGAACTCAGTCAAGGGAAATCTCTTACCATGCCTGTTGATAGTCGTAAAAACTGCTCTCGGGGCAAGAGGGCCCACCACGCTTGCTTCCGCCACAGCCCATTCACCAGGGGAATCCCCCAGAAAAGGAAGGAAAAATTGGCATGAGAACACCAAATGATATTCCTTAACATTTGGGACCCTGAGCACCCCCTTTTCAACAGGTAGTTGAAGCTTCCACAGCTTAAGTTTTGGAGGCTTCCCATACCGAATGAAGGATTGCAGTATGCCATCAATCAATCTCCAATAATATTGACTCATTTTCAGGGGGAGCATCCTCAATATGGAATTGATTTTTGGCACGGCATTCATCTTCAAAGCATTCACCTTGCCCCACAGCGATCAATAGAAAACCGACAACCTTTGCTTAATTGTTTGAGTCAAGGCAACAACAAGCTTTCAGATGGCATGGTGCAGTGGTTAACAAGTTCGGACATGCAGGACAGAGTTTTAAGGATTTGTGATTGCAAAAGGCAGCTCCAGGAGAGTACTTTTGTTTTCAACACGGTCAAACGAGATCAAATCACGTTTCACAGTGGTTTGATGCTAAAACTACAGGAATTCTGGGTGTCTTGGCTACTGAAACTACAGGAATTCTGGGTGTCTTGGCTCCCAGTTGTTGTGCGCTCTAAATGACAAAATTAGTCCTTATCTTAGACTCCCAAACATGGGTTAGGCTCTCCCACACCTTCAGACGTCATTCAGCCCAGTATGTTCCTAGGGAACAGTGTATCTGGCAGAGATGTAGGTCTTGTCCAGCAGCAGTTTATCCCCTAATTGTCCCTGTGGTTGGTTATGGGACAGAGCTTGACTCTGTCTTGGATCATCAGCCTTCACCTTGCAACTGGAGGACATTGGAACGGACTGCTCTCCCAACAGGATCCAACAAAATCCTCTTGAAAATGTGAAGTCCAGAGATGATTCAAAGAGGTGTGTTAGACCCCTTCTTTTAAAAGGCACAATTCTACAGGTAATTTGGACAAAACCAAACTTGCTTTAAGTGCCTTATCCCTGTCCTTGGAATAAGTTGACTTTTACTTCTGACATCACACACAAAATGTGTTGTGCTATAGGAAGTGGAAGGGACAATAAGGGAAGATAGAGGCAGAGAGAAACAACATGGTGAAAATTTCCTCCAGCTGTTAGGAGCTGACTTTGTTTACAATAAACACGCCCCTGTCCGTTCTCAATAGCATCAAAGACCCTTTTGGTATGTCACACCCTGTTGGGATGCTACTCTATTTGTGAATGGGTGTGCCCTTTGATATTTGTTCCCGGGACAGCTTCCTGTGGAGTGGATGTCTCTCTGGGGGGGGGGGGTGTTACCTGCCCGTACAAAAGAACAATGAAAGGCAACCACCAGGACTACAAGACTACTTGTAGTCCTGGGGCTTGTAGGCAAATACATCCTTGCTGAGGGAGTTACACATAACCCCTCCACAGTTGCACTAAGCTCACATTGATGATGCACATGTGAAATCAAATTGTTGTGGCTTGGGCAAATATGAGAAATGCTAGTCTCCATACCTCAAACTTGTTATAGTTACAGTTTACTGTGATACCGGTCCCATAGTTATGTACTTTTGTGGAACAGGGGTCCGTATCATAAATTCAGCTCATGCGCTATAGTGACTTGGCAGTCACAACAGCTGTGAAGAGTGCATCTGTGAACCTTAAACATGCTCTGTGCCAATGGAGAGAAGGGACTGCAGATCAGGCTACAGGTGCAACTGGGCACAGGTATACCCTATGCTTTTGCCATTGAGGTTTTGGATGTGGGTCCTAGTTAGCAGGTCAACCTTTCTAAGATGGAGTCAACCTCATAATTAATTAATACAAATAAAAACATATATGAATTCTCTTCAGTTCTGGGAGCAGAGATTGAACACTACCTTATGCTCTCTGTAAATGTGTGAAAACTGACATAGGAGAAACATTTAGCATCTGTATAGATAGACAGTGTCTCCTCCTATTTATACACAGCCAGGTGAAACATTCATGTCACAGTAGTAGGGCTAGAATACCATTGAAGCAGGTATCCCTTTTTTTCAATTTAAATGTGTATATCACTCCACGCCCACTCTGTGACAAGATGGTTTCCAACTGGCCCAATACTCAAAATTATTGCACAAGCCTGGCTTCAACCTATTTGCTCTCACATACTACGAATACATGAATGGACCACCACAAATGACTCTTAACACAAGTATTTTAAAAATAAACAATTTCAACCATTGGTGACTGGGCTAAGGATGAGAGTTATCCATGGCTTTGCATGCATGGGACGGTGCCTGGACTGATCGATGTGGCTGATTCAAAGCTATTAGAGCTAATTATTCTAGCTTCATCAATGCATAACCCAGAAAGAGCATATCTGTAAAACTATCAAGCTAATAGCTAGAAATTGCAAGACAAGTAGTCAATCTTTTTCAGCAAGGATATCCAGGTCCAGTGGCTCCTGTATGCCGACGTCTTGGTGTAATTGGATCGCACCCCAATTGGCCTACAGAGACAGCTGGATGCTCTATCAATATGTGCAAGGACCAACGGTTTGACTATTATCATCTCAATCTATGTCGAATGTTATGAAGATTTGTCCCACTAAGAAAGGTACCTTGATAGGCTCCCCTGGCAATAGTCCAAGATTATTGATATCTGGAGACTTGTTATAACAATAAGAGAGTTGACCTCAGGTGGAGAAATTATCTTCCTAAATTGCAACACTAGCTCCTCAAGCTTCAATTATTAATTAAAAGTATGGTTTGTATACTTTATGCCCTTTTTCAATGTTTTATAAATAAAAAGTAGTCCCGATAATCACATATGAAGCTGACACCTTAATACATTTGGTTAGAGAGAATTTGAATTAACTTGAGTATATTTTTGGAAATGTCTTTTACCTCTCCCAAGGAATACCCCAATTGTGGTTATCTGACAAGAACTTGGAATTATTTCATTGAAGGGCATAATTATGTTTCAGCATCTTTCTCTTTTGAGGATGTAATGATTAGCTAACCCTGATTCTTGTTTCAAGAGAATTAAACAGGCTATGGAGTCTGTAGGAGAGGTAACCCTTTAAACTTGGGAAAATTAGTGTGGGGCATGTATGGAAAAAAGCTAATATCTTTGGAAGATTGCGCTTACCAACCACAAAAAAGCTAAAGAGATAGTGTGGCTTTCTGATGGCTTTGATACCGAAGTGTCTTGCCAAGGTTATAAATCGTTTATAAATTTACTGATTTAACAGAAATCTTTTAATAATGAACTTCCTTAATATTTGGGAAAATTTCCAAGTCTGAATCTCCAAAATCAATTTTTAAGAATTCGATTTAATGTGATTTTAACTCGAGATGTTTTAGCGATTACGTCACGAGATTCCACCTATGATGCAAATTGTAGATTTTGCCATAAGAACCGTGAAACTTTGATACATCTTTTGGAAGACTGCATAGCATTGAATGATCCTAGCAAGATGACCTTTGATACATTTAGATGTGAATATAGATGGGTGTTACGTGAACAATGGTTAGTTATTTTATTAAATGGGCGTTATACTTCTTGTAACTGTGATGAAATGTGTTCTATTTCTGAATTTCAATGTATTTTTCATGATGATTGCTGCTGTTATTTCATCCTAATGAAATGTGATTGTATTCTTTTTCATGAATTGGAGTTTAAAGGCGAATTGTTTTGTTTGTATTCCTTTTCTTTCTGTATATGGAAATGATGTATGTCATTTAATGTGTTCTTTTTTTCTTCTGTGAGTAAAGGTTTAAATTGAACTGTAAACCTAATTAAATAAAAAAAAGATACAGAGAACATGTTGCCTTGGGCTCAATTTGAACTGACAGTACATTAAAAAGTGCAGATTAGTTAGAAAAGATTAACAGGGAGACAATGAAATGTTACCATAGATGTGTATGTGTTGTTTTGAACGTGCAATGGAACTGAAGGCTTGCTTTCAAAATGGTAAGTGCTAATAACACAATTTAGTTGTAAGGTATGGTTAGAAATTAAAGAGCTCTGTCATTAACATTTGTCATACTTGTTGACAACAATGCCCCAGTTGCCACTATACAAAATATGTTGTCTTGGCGAACAGCCTCCAGCGTATTGGATACATTTTTCTACATTGCCATCGGCATATAGTCCAGTAGTGCGGCTTGTGAATTGTTTAATTGGAGGGGCATAAACACTTCCCATGAACATGCCAGAATGACCAATTGTAGAGAGGGAAACTAAACCAACCAAGGGAAGATCAGCATGGCTTTCCTCCTGAGAAAATTGGTTGAATAATGGGTTAAAGTAGTGTATTATAAAGCACACTTTCTTAGAAAAATTGGCTGAAAAGACAGAACGTTTGGAATGGGTTTTGTAGGGTTATTGAATAACTACACATCACCAACCATACAAAGTTCCCAGTGCGTTTGCATGATTCCTTTGCCCAAAACATATGCCAGTATAAAACCATGTTCACATTGGCTGTGCCCATATATGTCCATGCTGCCTACACCAATATATGCCAGAATTCCCATATAAGAGCATACACATGTTTGCTTTGTGCATATTGGTAGTAATGACACTATAATAAACATGTCCTTGCTCCCTGTGCCAATATATCGCAGTATCCCCACGTTAGAACATACTTCTTTTGGCTCTGCCTTTAAAAATGCCATGTCACAATTAGTAAGCATTGCCAAACTGGCTTCACTATGTAGGTGAGTCTAGTCATGTAATAAAACATATCATGTTTGCTTTATCCTTGTTACCCAGTGCAAAATGCCATTCAGCAGTAGTATAATAGCTAGACTGGCTGCACCAACATGCCAGTTTAACCAAATAATAACACTTATCATGCTTACTTTGTCATAGATGTTCTTAATAATATACCATGCCACATTATCAAATGGCTAGATTGACTGTCCCAAAATGCAGTGGAGCCACATAATAACAATAAACATGCTGGCTGTATTATAGAAGCCGAGTAAAAAAATGACATGCCACAGACAAAATGGCTAGTTTAGCTGCGACAAAATGCCAGTCTAGCCATATAATAGGACATAATTCTTGATTTTTTTAACCACATTACTTATTGGACAGGTATGATAGAGGCAGGGTAAACAAATTCCACTGTTGCACACACCTACCCCCACTCTCCACCTGCCAAGATCAACTCCACAGCCCCACACAAATGTGTACATATGTACAAATATTATGTATTTATGTTCTATGTAAATCACTTAGGCATACACACTATATAAATAACACATCATTATCAGATGTGCACACAGTTAACCTGGAAATGCATTGGAGGGAAAGGGCCTCCCTGTCCTTGTCATGTTCTCACATATTATGTGTGGTCTGTGTTATTTTCTACACAGGAGTCCAGTTGGGACCCTTGGCAGTGCAGCTCTTTCTCTTTTTGTTCATGGTTTATCCAATCAGAGATATGGGTGAAAATCTTTATCCTCTGCAGCTGCCTCCCTCTGGAACAGCCTCCCAGCCTCTCTCCGCCATGAGCCTGAGATCCTTAAGTTCTGAAAACTCTGCAATACCTTCCTCTTCTCTTCCTCTTTCTACCTCTCCCCTGCTAAACTCCTCTCTTTTTCTCTCCTGCCTCACTCCTCCTTCTCTTCCCTAACTCTGCTCAGTTTTTGCTGACTTGTCGCCTGGTTCAAGTCAAGAAGCCTCGCAGGTCCCAGGCTTCCCCACCAGTCCTTTCACTTGCCTCCGGGCCTCCGCACTATGTTCAGCACTACTGCACTTTCAGCATATGTTCCATGAGAGGGGTAACCTCTCTACACTTTAACCCAGGGGCCGGCTGGACTGGGCACACTTGTCCCCCGGTCCACTGCTCTTCCATTTGGACACTTGCTTGACTTGAATTTACTAGGCTAGTAAGATCTGTCCTGTCCCCCTTTGTATGCTAGTTACTTTTTGGTGTTTTGTTAGATCATTCGGAAACCTCAAGGCCTTAGAATGACTACTGTATCCCCTTGCTCCCTTCCTTCCTCAAAGCACTTTGAAGCACTTCACTTGTGTATACGCACTATACAAATAAACAATTACAATTACAATGATGAACAGAGACCCTTGGGATACCCGTATGGCACCGATGGGTGGGGGTATAGCCCTGTACCACTAATGTATGTTTTTGGGCACCTGTGTGTTGCCCACAGAGCAGAGTTTGGGCTGGTTGCAGCTTCATGATGATCTGACAGAAGCTCTGAGTATCCTCCATTTTGAGATACCCCGGCCCTGCTATAGCAATCAGTGGAGTCCTGATAGAAGGCAAGATAGCCCCTGAGGCCTCTTGGTTTCTATTGCCTTTTAACTTGTTTTCCCAAAGTCCTGGGAAACCCTGACTCTGTCCCTTCCACTCACTGGCTGTTGGGTGGAAGAACCATATATGGTATTGTTGGGTAGTCCAGGCCAGACTGGCTGGAGTCTTCCCAGTGACTATATGTTGTGGGTACATCCTTGGGGTGGAACCTGTGTGAATAGAGTGTGTGACCAATATGCATTCTTTGTTATGGGTGTCTTTTCTGTGTGTGTGACACAATGAATGAGACAACCATGCCTGAAACTGACATGAATTCAGTGTGGTGTGCTTAAAGGCTGGGTGCTTGCCCCAATCCTCATTCCTTGCTATGGGTGTCTGGGTGGAAATGAATGTACTGAATGCCTGCGAGCCTGATTGGCTGCCTGCCTGCATGAATGCCCTTCTGTGTGATTGGCTGACTGAGCCTGGTCAAGCCAGAGTCAATGAGGGACAGATGTGTATATCTGGGCACCTCTCATTTACCAATTTGTTCAGAGGCTGAAGACGAAACATGAAGCTGATCCTTAGAGCCCAACTGGAGGAGAAGATTGCTGCTGCATTTCCTTCAATGTAATCCAAGAGCTGTCAAGTCCGTCGAGGACTGATCCAAGAGAGGACGTGGCTAGGAGACTCTCCCTGATCTACAAGGGACCATCAGTCAAAAAGTGCCGTTCAACCTGGAAGACAGTTCTGTGAGTCTGATGTACGGATCAGGGGTCTGCCGAGAATCCTGAAGAGACTGCCTGGACATCGAGGTGATCGAAGTACATTGACGTCGACCGGGGTTCGGAAGATTTCTCTGACCGCTGGAAGCCAGTCAAATCATGCCACCCAAAAGCAGGGACACCTTGATGCTGTGCTGCTCGACGCCCGAAGCCAAGAAAGCTCCACCTTGCCTAAGATCATTTGACAGAGGGCTCCCTTGCCATCACCGTCGACCACATTGTCCCGCCATAGAAAGCAGAGGTTGCCGCCCATCGAGGAAAGGCCACCAGTGGATTTCCCACCACCAGAAGCAGACAATGATGTCCTGAGAACATTGATTGAGTGAATATCAAAGGTCCAGGCCACGGTCGAGTCCTGATCACCGAATCTATCCCAAGGTACATGCTGCGGCTGCAGGATGGACAACCCAGAGGAGGCCTACCACGATCCTCAACATCTGACACCCGCTGCCGGGCCTGCATCCATCACTGTCGGGGGTCATTCAATTCCACAGAGTCTTATTTGTGGTACTGAACACTTTGCATTGAGCTCTACTGCATGCCTCACCTTCCCAGGACCTCCACCATCGAGGAAACGATAGTCAAAGAGCACTGCGAAGGACATAGCTGATGTATCGACACCAGTGTTGCACTTTTTCTCGAGGTTCTGGATGACCAATGGCTCCTGCTTTAAAGGGTGTCCACCCTCGAAGGATACCGTCAACACACCCTCCAAGAAACCCTTCCACTTCAGGTACATTGTGGTGGTTGAATATTTTACCCAAGAAGTAAGGCTTATGAAGCATTTATGGACTGCACTTGTTAATTCTTTTATTATAGGTTGCCCAGGTGGAGGGATCCATATTCAGAATTGTGCATCTAAATCCAAAGAAAGCATTCTGCCATTCTTTAACCTTAACCTGCCTTCCTTCCTCATTATCTATGCTGATGCAACTTACTGAATGATTTGTATGCTCTGTTGTAACTACCAGCAGTAGATGCATTTTAAAATCTAAAGTCTAAGTGTGGTACCACAAAGAATTGTATAGATTTGTCAGTATAGAATTAGCAGAGTACAAAGTGTGTTGTTGAATTGTATATATATCTCTCAACCTTATTTTTATATAAAGAATTGTGTTAGCACATAACATAGTGTGTGGAAATTCCTTTGTGGGGGTTTGGGGATTCACTGTACTTAAGAATGAACCTGCATCACCTCCTGAGAGCTTAAGCCTTGGTTTCTCGTCCATAGATACCATATAAAGAACCTTGGCTGGGGTTCTCTGTGTTTCTAACCTATCCTATAGGGGTCACAAATAGAGATAACCCTTCCAGTCTTTATACTAGTGGCAGTGATGGGATGCTAAAGGTTTTAAGACTCAGTGTGTAACCTTGTCACCTACAAAATATCCACACTTTGTTGATTTGAGGTTTAGTTGTGTATACTAGTAGAACTACATTACACGCAATGGAATCTATTGCACATGGCAGATTGACAAAGATGAATTTAGAGGCTCTCCAGAGTGCTTGTCAAGAGAGATAAATAGATTTCACTGATAAATTTGGGCAGATTGTATAGCTGTGCTTCTGGATTACCAGCAAAACAAAAGGGTGATGGCTGGAAGGTTTAGTATAAATCTTAACCTCTGACATTGCTGAGCATTTGTCAATTTGGGTATCATGCAATGGATTTGGATGCAGAATAACTCTGACACTAAATAATCAAACCAACTCAAGAAGATGGCAAAGGTGCTGTTTTATTAACAATTATCTAAAACAGGGAGTTACAACAGACATCAACGGACATTCTCTCAAGCTCTCAGTGTATTTCTCATAAAAAAGTACTTATATTCAAAAAATACGTCAGACATGATGTCATACTATGTGGCAAGTAAAAGAAAACCAATGAGGGATTCTGATACGTTCAAGGGGAGCATCTAAGTATATATTGCATAGGAACTAGGATTGTGATTGGCTGCCCACTATCAGGAGGACAATTTATGCCTACCTCTAAAAACATGTCATGTTCAACACTATTAAGTACACAGTTTATCATTGGTCTTCAAACTATAAGGGCCTTCATTTTACAGCCCTCTATAATTAGTTGGCATGCACATGCCATGGCTGGAACATTCGGTTCACTTAGCAGCACGTAAGCTGAGACCCAGGTGCCAGGAGCTGGATTTGACATTACCTCCCCACCCAATTAGCCCAACATCAAAAATAATCCAAAAATAATAACATCTCTCATCACCCATGCCTTCTGCCATGAAGATTGTCTTTGAACTTTGCCTTGCAAAGTAATCTTGTCTCTGGGAATATATGGGAGTACAGGCTTTCACTATCGTTGTTCTAGTGCTCCACGCTCAACTCTATTTCCATCTTAGGCTCACGTGACAGTAGATCATGATTTGGTCCATTATGGAGCATTTAAATGTCTTAAATGAATAAAACCTTGCACTCTTGGTGTTCTTTCTTTGCACCTTAACAACAGATGATTTAGCTTTGCACGTTCACTGCCTTCAAGAATAGATAACCAACCTTGGTTGCTTCAGCTTTGATACCAGGCCAGAGAGCCTTGCCATTCGTTTCCACAATCTCAGCTTATTCTTGCTGCAACACATTTCTCGCCTATCCTCTCCATGGGTCCTGGCTTACTAAATTAATTCACTGATGTCCAACTTCTATACAATGGCAGCTTCACCTGCAATCTATTCACTACATATAGCCAGCATCTATGATCACTTAGTCTACTTGCTTTAGAGCATCTGTACAATCATTGAACGGCTTGCATTTTCTACAGTTCTTTGCACATGTGCAATGTTCTTTTTGAACATGAAAGTTTATTCGATTCTTAACTTCGTCATTAGTTTCTGCAAGATCCATATCATCTCTTTAGCCAGTATCCTCAGGGTGTCACGCTCGTCTCTCGTGATGTCACCGCCTTCTCTGTCACTCTTCTTAATATTCCTTCAGGGAGTTCTCTGTTACGCTCACCTGGACCCCACAGGGGTGTCGATCGGACCCGGACAGCTGTGGTCTCCTTCAACGTGATGCGTAGTGCAGAGATGACTATCTGGACTGGCCCACCTAGTCTTGTCTGCTGGACCCGAAGAAGTATTTTCCTGCAAGTGGAGACAGGGATTAACCACCTGTGGGTTTTAGTGATGGCCTCCCAACTGTTCTCGCTCTCCCCCACTAATCACCTCCGATATCCCCTTAGTAACCTCACCTTATGTTCGTAAAAGATGATCTCCCCATCCTGCGTGTCTTGCAGGGGCGCATAGATACCAGTTACTTAACTGGTTTGAAGGCGTTGGGAGAGTTCCGGTAAGTATTGACTCTGAAGTCCCTGGCGGGATTGGTAAGTATCAAGTTCAAAGAGTTCAATGTGCCCGATGTTCACTCTTGTCCCCTTCCTTCCTTAAGTTGCAACTGAGTTTGTGAGAAGAAGGTCTCGTAGCTGCTGCTGGCGTTCATGTAAGAGTCTGTGTTACCCAACGCTGTCCGGTAACTATTGCATGCGTTAACGTGTTGTTTTTCTCCCTCTTTACAGATGCGGCATATGAAAATGTGGAGAGTTATGGAATAATACCACCGGTGGTAAGTCTATGGTGGGAAGAGGTTGTATTTGTTGATTCCCTTGGCTCACCTTGTTTTTTCTTGTGTCGCCTAGGTGCCGGATCACGGCGAAGAAATGATGGAGACAGTGCCGGATCGAAAGATGCTGTGAGAACTGGTGAGTATGGCGCCGTGCTGGAGCTGGCGAAGCGACGCTTGCAGGACTGATGTACTTTCCCGGTCTGGGGATGAAATGGTTCCGGAATTAGGTGAGGAATTTGAAATAAGTTTGTTTTCTAACCTTGTCCTTTTCTTCTTCTTTATTCTAGGAGCTCCGGATTCGAGGCGGGCGTGGCAGAAGACTGGATGCTGGCTGCAGGCACGCGGGCGTGGCAGAAGACTGAATGCTGGCTGCAGGCACGGTGAGCGTCACGCTGCTGGATGCAGAATAATGCAAAGCATGTTCTGCTGTTCGGGTGTGGTTTAAATAGGCTCCAAAGTAGTTCCAGGTAAGAAGTTCCCTAGAGCCACGCCCGAGTAAAAAATAGTCCCTGTAACAAAATAGTCCCATCCAGGCCTCATGTAGGCTTGGACTCTTTTGCAGCATGGTCTGCATCAGGTAAGTAAAGTCTATGAGCCTGGTGCCTATGGTGCCAGGACTGATTTCTATGATGAGCCTGGCGCGTAAGGCGCCAGGAATGAACCCAGACAGCCCCTAGCCGGGGCTGCTGAGGTTTAAACAAATGTCTGGATGCCTGCTCCCGGAGCTGAGGGCCTTGGTCCTGATGCCCGGGGGTAGGCATCATGACAGCACTCCCCCCCAAGGCCCCTCCTAAAGTTGTTCTTCCCCCTGGCCCCGGTTTGTCTGGGAAGTTCCGATGGAATCTTTTCACCAACCGAGGTGCATGAACGTGGTCGCTAGGCTCCTATGGACTTTCTTGTGGTCCGTAGCCCTTCCAATCGATCAAATAAAAAAGTTTTTATTTAATCATCTTGGAGTCCAGGATATTTTTTACCTCGAATTCAGGTTCTCCATCTATCAAGATGGGGTCAGGTGGTTTGGTTAATCTTGTCCCTGGCTGAACTGGTTTTAGAAATGAAACATGAAAGACAGGATGAATTCACATATTAGAGGGTAATTCCAATTTGACGGCCACCGGGTTGATAATGGCCTTAATGGTGTAAGGTCCCAAATATCTAGGATTAAAAGTCTGAGTTCCCTTCAGAGGTATATGTTTTGTAGCCAGCCAACTTGATCCCCAATCTGGTATTGTGGAGTTTCACTTCTATGTTGATCTGCATTTTTCTTGTATTTCTCTTTTGCTTGTTTCAAATGTTCTGTGGCTTCCTTAAAGGCTTGTGTAATAGTAGAGTGCAAATGACTAACTGCGGGCATTTCTAAGTGCTGAGGCGAATCGACTTCTGAGGTTTGAGGGTGATGTCCATATAGGGTATAAAAAGGGCTTTGTCCGGTTCCTGAATGTACAGAGTTATTGTATGCGTACTCGGAAATCCATAAAATATCTTTCCAATTGCTTTCGGTCTGGAGTAGCATACAGCATAGGTACTGTTCAAGGGTCTGGTTGGTCCTTTCTGTCTGACCATCGGTCTGGGGATGGTGACTTGTTGATAGCCTCACGTCGATTTGTGCCAGTTGACAACATTTCTTCCAAAAATGCGAGATAAATTGACTACCTCGGTCAGAAACCAATACGAAGGGAATCCGTGTAATCGAACAATGTTTTCTAGGAACTCCTTGGTCAGAATCGAAGCAGGAGGTAACCCCTTTAAAGGAATAAAGTGGGCCATCTTGGAAAAAAGATCCACAATAACTAGGATGGTGTTAAATCCATTACATGGAGGTAGATCTGTAATAAAGTCTAAAGACAAGGTGTGCCATGGTGTAGGTGGAATATCCAAAGGATGTAAAAGGCCAGCAGGTTTTTTCTTCTGGCTTTTGTTTTGGGCGCAAATGCCACAAGACATCACAAATGACTTTACATCTTTTCGCCAAGTGGGCCACCAGAACTGTCTCTTAATTTTCGTTCAGTTTTTGCGATACCTGGGTGCCCTTCCATCAGGGTGTCATGGTAATTGGAGATGACTAGTTCTTGTATTTCCTTGTGTGGTAGAAATAGTCGTCCTTGATAGTAAGGTAGGTCATTGACGACTGAGTAGTCCGGGCCTTTCTTTACCCAGTTCTGCAGGGTTGCTGGATCGAAGAGTTGTTGGATTTTTGAATGAATATCTTCTAGTGTCTGTAGAGTAGTTATGCCAAGAATTCTTTGCTCAGGAATTATTGGCACCGGTTCCGGGTTTGCCTATGCTTCTCCCATCCCTATTCGGGATAAGGCATCTGCTTTGCAATTTTTCCAGCCTGGTTGATAAGTGATCACGAAATCGAATTCGGCAAAGAACAATGCCCATCGAAGTTGTCGCGATGATTGGGCTTTGGCTATTTTTAAATACTGCAGGTTCCGGTGATTGGTGATTACGGTAATAGTATGCCTGGCACCAAGAAGATAGTGCCGCCAAGCCTTAAAGGCGGATTTGATGGCTAATAGCTCTTTATCGGTAACCGCATAGTTTAACTCAGGTGCTGAGAACTTTCTGGACCAAAATGCTACTGGGTGAAGTTGACTGGTTTCAGGATCCTTCTGGGACAGGACAGCTCCCATGGCTAAACTGGATGCATCAGTTTCTACTATGTATGGAAGCTCAGGGCGTGGATGCTTTAAGACAGGTGCTGATGTGAATTTCGCTTTCAGCTCTTGGAAGGCCTTTTCAGCCTCTTCGGTCCACAAGAAGCGTTTGTTTTTTCGCAAAAGTGCTGTGATGTGGTGTACAACATGGGAGAAGTCCGGAATGAATCTGCGGTAGAAATTAGCAAATCCAAGCATGCTTTGTACCCCTTTGACTGAACTGGGTGATGGCCACTTGAGAATTGCGTCCACCTTTCGAGAGTCCATTCGGACTCCTTTTGGAGTCAGGATAAATCCAAGAAATTCAACTTCTGTATCATGAAAAACACATTTTTCCAATTTTGCATATAACTTGTGCTGGCGTAGTTTCTCAAGGACTGCACGCACGTGCTTAACATGGTCATATTCTGAGTAGGAGTACACTAGAATATCATCTATGTATACGACGACACAGACGTCAATGAGTTCACGAAGGACATCATTCATAAAATACTGGAAGGCTGCTGGTGCATTGCACAACCCGAAGGGCATCACCTGATATTCGAATAATTCGCACTTGGTGCGAAAGGCAGTTTTCCATTCGTCGCCTTTCTTGACACGTACCAGATGATATGCCCCTCGGAGATCTAACTTAGTGTAGATACAAGCATCCTTTACTTGGTCTAGTAATTCGGGGATCAGAGGCAATGGGTATCGGTTTTTTACCGTAATCTGATTTAATGCACGGTAATCTACGCACGTTCTAAGGTCACCTTCCTTTTTTGGCACGAAGAATAAAGCTGAGGATACAGGAGACTTGGAAGGACGAATAAAGCCATTAGCAAGGTATTGGTCGTAGGTGACGATTTTCAGGTTCCGTGAAGGCGTACATTCTACTGCATGGGGGTTGTGCACCGGGTAGGAGGTCGATTTGACAATCGTATGATCTGTGAGGAGGTAATGTATTGGCCTGTTCTTTTTGAAAAACATCCTGAAATTCTTGGTATTCCTGAGGTAACTGCACGATTGGGTTAACGACTGTAGCCAGGCCTTTGTTCAAAGTTTTCTCCGGGTAACAGGTGTGTGCACAATCCGGGAAGGTTATTCTCTTCTCTCGCCAATCTATACAAGGATTATGTGTTTCCAACCATGGCATCCCCAGTATTATCTGGAACTGTGGGGCTTTGATTAGATCAAACACAATAGTCTCTCGATGCCCATCTTGACTCAACAGTGTCATCTCTGTAGTGGAATGAGTTACAGGCCCTGAGGCAATCTCAGTTCCATCAACTGTGGTGATGACATCCGAAGTGGTCTTTTTGCAAAGAGGTAGATTCATCCTTGGCACCAATTTGTGGTCCATATAGTTTCCTATGGCCCCGCTATCTATGTATGCCCTTACTGCATGCATACGTGATGGCTGCCTTGGATCAAGTAGGACCATTGGGATGATCAGATGCAAGGTCTGAGTGTCCTTCTTTAAGCTTGGCAAGCGGACCTCTACGCTTGTCGGGCATGGTCGTTTCCCGAATCAGGCTCTATGTTGCTTTTATCAGCAACTCCTACCACCTTCTTGGGTGGTTTTGTAGGGCAATCCCGTAGAAAATGTCGTGAGGTTCCACAGTACAGACACAACTGCATCTGTCATCTTCTTTCTCTTTCCTTTTGAGTTAAGGGTCCTTTAACCCCCCCGATCTGCATAGGTTCAGATGCATCTGTTCCTTTGGGGGCAACGTTGGGTTTAATCAATACCCGGTTCTCAAACTTAGCTCGATCAGTCTTTCGGTTCTGAATGGTTAATCCGCTGCGCTGCCACTAAGATATGACAATACAAAGGCTACTTTGGCTTGGTCATTTGGAAATTCTCCCGGTCTGCATAAAAAGTGCAAGCGGCATTGGTTCATAAACACGGCAAACCGTGTGGGTCCCCAGCAAAGCGTTCGGGTGGAGCTAACGGAATATTTCCTGGTAAAACCACTTGCACTGGATTGCTTGTTGAAACGGGGGTTGGGTTTCCCCCATATCCAGGTAGTGGCGTTTGCCCAGCATGGTTTTGCAGTAGTTGCCTAGCCAGATCATCCGTGCGCTCCTTTGAGACAATCAGTTCTCTCCTGAGGGCATTAGTCTCTTGGCGAGCGGCATGTACTTCCGCCCTAAATTCCCCCAATAATTGGGTCAGTTGGTTGGTTTCTTAGGTTTCCATAACACCCGGGTGGGTATTTGTAGAGAGGCTTCGCGTTCTGTTACACTCACCTGGACCCCACAGGGGTGTCGATCGGACCCGGACAGCTGCGGTCTCCTTCAACGTGATGCGTAGTGAAGAGATGACTGTCTGGACTGGCCCACCTAGTCTTGTCTGCTGGACCCGAAGAAGTATTTTCCTGCAAGTGGAGACAGGGATTAACCACCTGTGGGTTTTAGTGATGGCCTCCCAACTGTTCTCGCTCTCCCCCACTAATCACCTCCGATATCCCCTTAGTAACCTCACCTTATGTTTGTAAAAGATGAACTCTCCATCCTGTGTGTCTTTCAGGGGCGCGTAGATACCAGTTACTTCACTGGTTTGAAGGCGTTGGGAGAGTTCCAGTAAGTATTGACTCTGAAGTCCCTGGCGGGATTGGTAAGTATCAAGTTCAAAGAGTTCAATGTGCCGGATGTTCACTCTTGTCCCCTTCCTTCCTTAAATTGCAACTGAGTTCGTGAGAAGAAGGTCTTGTAGCTGCTGCTGGCGTTCAGGTAAGAGTCTGTGTTACCCAACACTGTCCGGTAACTATTGCATGCGTTAACGTGTTGTTTTTCTCCCTCTTTACAGATGCGGGATATGAAAAGGTGGAGAGTTATGGAATAATACCGCCGGTGGTAAGTCTATGGTGGTAAGAGGTTGTATTTGTTGATTCCCTTGGCTCACCTTGTTTTTTCTTGTGTCCCCTAGGTGCCGGATTACGGCGAAGAAATGATGGAGACAGTGCCGGATCGAAAGATGCTGTGAGAACTGGTGAGTATGGCGCCGTGCTGGAGCTGGCGAAGCGACGCGTGCAGGACTGATGTACTTTCCAGGTCCGGAGATGAAATGGTTCCGGATTTAGGTGAGGAATTTGAAATAAGTTTGTTTTCTAACCTTGTCCTTTTCTTCTTCTTTATTCTAGGAGCTCCGGATTCGAGGCGGGCGTGGCAGAAGACTGGATGCTGGCTGCAGGCACGCGGGCGTGGCAGAAGACTGGATGCTGGCTGCAGGCACGGTGAGCGTCACGCTGCTGGATGCAGAATAACGCGAAGCATGTTCTGCTGTTCGGGTGTGGTTTAAATAGCCTCCAAAGTAGTTCCAGGTAAGAAGTTCCCTAGAGCCACGCCCGAGTAAAAAATAGTCCCTGTAACAAAATAGTCCCATCCAGGCCTCATGTATGCTTGGACTCTTTTGCAGCATGGTCTGCATCAGGTAAGTAAAGTCTATGAGCCAGGCGCCTATGGCGCCAGGACTGATTTCTATGATGAGCCTGGCACCAGGACTGAACCCAGACAGCCCAGGCTGCTGAGGTTTAAACAAATGTCTGGATGCCTGCTCCCGGAGCTGAGGGCCTTGGTCCTGATGCCCAGGGGTAGGCATCATGACATTCTCCCCCTCAGATTGTCATCTCTTCGGTGATACATTTGATAGGGTTTCTCAGTGGTTAACTTCTCTCAAACTCTCGCTGCGGAAATGGCACAGCTGCTGGTGTTAATCATGGCACAATCTCAGGCTTCCAACATACAGGAGCTAGGGGTGAGATTTCCTGCAGAGGCATGTAGCTGCTCTCCAGACCATCGTTCTTTGCCTGCCAAGCAATTACAAAAGGGGAAAACCATATTCAAATCAGGCATGGACCCATCCCAAAAGTGGCAGTCTATCCCAAACTGGTTGGTCACATCCCTTTTGCACGAGACCACAAGCATCCGCAAACATGTTTCGGCCTTGTTCTGCCTCATCAGTGAGGAGTAGCTTTGGTCTCTAGGCTCAACAAGCACAGGACACACCCGCCCCACTCGGGGTGACTATAGCAAAACAAAAGGGTGATTGCTACAAGGTTTAGAATAAATCTTAACCTCTGGCATTGCTCTGGGCAACCCTCCAGACCATCCTTCTTTGCCTGCCAAGCCATTACAAAAGGGGAAAAAACATATGCAAATCAGGTTTGGTCTAACCCCAAAAGAGGCAGCCCAGCACAAACTGCTTGGTCACATCTGTTCTGCATGAGACCACAAGCCTCCCCAAACATGTTTTGGCCTTGTTGGGCCTCATCAATGAGGAGAAGCGTGGGTCTCTAGGTTCAGCAGGCACAGGACGCATGTCTGGGCATACCCGTCCCACTCGGGGTGACTATAGCAAAACAAACATGTTAAGGCTGGAAAGTTTAGAATAAATCTTAACCTCTGGCATTGCTGTGGGCAACCCTCCAGACCAACGTTCTTTGCCTGCCAAGCCATTACAAAAGGGGAAAAACCATATGCAAATTAGGCTTGGTCCCACCCAGATGGGGCAGGCAAGCCCAAACTGCTTGGTCAAATCTCTTCTGCACAAGAACAAAAGCATCCCCAAACATGTTTCGTCCTCGAAGAGCAATGCCAGTGGTTCAGATTAATTCAAAACCTTCAACCAATCACTTTTCTTGTTTCAGTTTGTCTCCCTATGTGAGAGAAGGAATGCCCAAACGTGGGTCCCTTGTTAACTGTGCCATAGTGAACCAAGCTGCACCTCACTGAGGAGTCCCTAAAAGGCAAAAACATGTCTGGGGTTGCTTGTGTTTCCATGCAGAGGAGACCTGGACTTGCAGTTCGGGCAGGACTGCTCCCATTGGTGACAGTACCTGACTGATTTGCATATTTCTGGATCCCTTTCTGCAATGGTGCAGATGGGCTAAAAAACGGTGGTGTAGAAGGTTACCCAGAGCAATGCCAGTGGGTCAGATTAATTCAAAACCTTCCATCCATCACTTTTTCTGTTTCATCTGGATTACCAGGCAGATTGGACACACATGAAGCAAATGGGGTAGGCTCTGATGGGGTCCTTACCCCTGGTGAAGTCACAGATGTTGCCACTGGGATTGCTACCTTTCCTGTCACTTCTTTTTTTTTTAAAACTCTGTATTGTTTTTTAACAACACATCATAACCAACAGCACAAACACACATCACATAACAGTTGGCACGTAATTGGGTTCCGCACAATGTTCCTTCCTCTTTGGCGCACTGGCTGGCTTGCTTCAATACTGTCCGCAATATTTTACCCCTTATAGTCCTTTTGCCCTGGATCAGGAATCGTCCCGCCTGCTCATGGCCTCTGGTTTCACACCCTGCCAGGTGTTCTCCCTCACTTTGCGGCCGGTCAATCATCCTCCGGCTCCCTGGGTTCTGTCCAATCGTGCTCTTCAGTAGTTCCAAACAGATCTTGTACTTGGGCGTTCCATGCCAGCACCTTGTCCCCGCTGTCTCCCTCCCCCCTCTGTGTCGCTCTGGTGCACTCTGATATTTCAGCTACCATCAATATTTCCAAATCAGCCCAACACTGTTCTCCTGACGGTCTCGTACTTGTTTTCCATGTCATTGCTATGTGGCGCTTTGACAATATGCACATTAAGTCTTTCAATTTTGATGTATGAGTCCTTTGTTTGGGACTCTTCAGGAACATCCCCAACAGATATGACTCCGGTGTCCACGCCTGCATTTGGATTCCTCCTGCAACCGCCCTCTCCTTAACACTGTTCCAAAAGTCTATTATCACCGGGCAGGACCTAAACATATGTAGCATATCCGCCTTCTCTGCAGTGCAGAGCGGGCATCCGAGGGTTTGTTTACTTCCCATTAGGTACATTCTCTTGGGCATAAGGTTTGCCCTTTATACGAGGTAGAGCTGCACTTATTTAAACCGTGCATTCCTGGAGACTTTCTTTGGATAGTGGAGTAAACTGTGCCAGTCCTCATCCGTGAACGTTTTTTTAAGTTCTTCCTCCCATCTCGCTCTTGCTTGCAGCTCCCTTTCATTGTTGTTGCTTATGAGCTGTTCATAGAGTCTGGATACTGTGTGTTCCACTTCCGACACATCAAACTACGTGTCCAGCTTCCCCCCATTCGCTCCACCCTCGCACAACTCCTTCCATCTCTTCCATCTCTTATTGATGTTCTGGACCATTCTGTTGTACAATAACAATTGTCCATTATGTATGTTCTGTTCCGAGATCAGGGTATGGAAGCGCCCCAAAGGTCCATCCATTCATAGTTTGCCGATCTGGGCCACTCCTTTATCTTTCCACTGCACTCTGTATGCTGTCAGGGACTCCATTCAGGTGCCGACCAGTCCTGCAAGGGGAATTTTGTCAGGAACATAGGTCTCGCGTCCCTTGAGTTTTCCATGTCCTCTTCCATAGGATCAGCTGCAGTTTGACCATGTTCGAGATGTGTCTATCCATAGGAGCTCCCTCAAATAATATCGCCTTATTGCCAGTTGAAAGAGCAATGTGTCTATGGATGTATCATCTCCCAGCCAAAGTACCACAAATTGAAGTTATCCTGCTAAGTAGTAATGTTCAAGGTCTGGCAGCCTGACCCCCCCCCCCATTTGTAGTCCCTGTGTAAGGTGTTCAGCAATATCCTATTGCTCCCACGCCCCACAGGAATTGATTGATTGATTGATTGATTGATTGATTTATTTATTTATAAAGCGCTTTACACCAAGGCGCTGTACAATGGAACAACAAAATACAGAGTAATAACAACAACAAATAACAGTGTGAGCATAGTGGCAACTTGAATCATTCAACAACAAAACAGTGCAAAGAGCAATTTACTAAGAGGGGGGAGAAGTGGAGTGCGAACAGGGGAGAAAAGGGAGGGGCAAGGAAGGATTGAGTGAGAGTGGAAGGAAGGGAGAGAGAGTGTAAAATAGAAAAGGGGAAGGTGGAAAGGGAGGGGAGGGATTAGAAGAGGGGAAAGACGGGGGGAGTAGAGAGGGCATGGGGGCTTCAAGGTGGGGAATGGAGGAGGAAGGATTTAAGGGAAGTGCGAAATGAGATGAGGGTAGTGGAAGAGCGGATTGAGAGGGGGAGAGAGTCCCAATGCAGAGGAGCAAGAAGTTGGAAAGAGCGGAACCGGAAGGAAGCGCAAGGGGAAGGAGGTACAGAGAGCAGGAAGTGGTCAGCAGACCGAAGGGAGCGAGAGGGGGAGTAGAAGGAGAGAAGGGAGGAGAGATAAGGGGGGGGCAAGACCGTGAAGGGATTTGAAAACAAGGCAGAGAAAGTGGAATTTTAGTTGTAGGTGGAAAGGTAGCCAGCCTAGTCGAGAGAGCGAAGAGGAAATGGAGTCGCGAGAGGTAAGGAGACAGAGAGTTCGAATGGCAGAGTGGTATATAGATTTAAGAGGGGCAAGCTGTGATGAGGGAAGACTGAAAATTATAGAGGAGCAGTAGAAGAGGCGGGAAAAGATGAGTGAGGAGATTAGGAGCTTGGTAGCATGGAATGTGAGGTAGGGACGGAACCTTCGTAAAGGTGGTATCTGCAGGAGCGGGAGGTGAGCGAAATGTGTTGCGAGACGGTGAGAGAAGAGTCAAAAAGAACACCTAGGTTGCGAGCATGAGTGGAGATAGGGAGATTGGTTGGAGGAAAGTGGATGAACGGGGGAGGAGAAGGAGGGGGAAGAGAGTTAGCGGGGAAGAAAAGGACTTCAGTTTTATCTGTGTTAAGTGAGATAAAGCGTGAGGACATCCAGTTCTTGATGGCTGTGAGACAAGAGGAGAGTTTAAGGTGGAGGACAGATGTGAAGGAGGCGAAAGAGAGAAAGAGTTGAGTGTCATCCACATAGAAATGATGGGAGATGCCAAAGGAGGAGATGACAGGGGCAATGAGGGAGGTATAGAGAGAGAAGAGGAAAGGGCCAAGTACAGAGCCTTGAGGAACACCGTAAATCAGAGGGAAGGAAGGAGAGGTCTGGCCTCCCCATGAAACAACAAAGGAACGAGAGGAAAGGTAAGAGGAGAGGCATTTTAGAACAGGGCCTTTGAACCCGAAGGAGGAGAGAGTGTGGAGCAGGAGAGGATGATCGACAGTGTCAAAAGCAGCAGAGAGATCAAGCAGAATAAGTATGGAGGATTGCTTTGCATGGTGAGCAGAGAGGAGCGAGTTGAAAATCGAGGTGAGAGCAGTTTCAGTGGAATGTTTGGGACGGAAGCCAGATTGGAAAGGAGGAAGGAGAGAGGAAGACGAGACAAAGGAAGAGAGCTGAGAGTAGGCAAGGCGTTCAAGGAGTTTAGAAAGGAAAGGCAGAAGAGAGATAGGTCTGTAGCTGGCAGTGAGCAGTGGATCAGCAGAGGGTTTCTTAAGAATAGGAATGATCGTTGCATGTTTGAAAGCAGAGGGAAAGATAGAAGAGGAGAGGCAGGAGTTGAAGAAAGTGGTAAGGTAAGGGATAAGAAGAGGGTAGATTTTTGGGATGAGAACGGAAGGGAGAGGGTCAGAGGGGGCGGCTTTGGGGTGGGCTTTGGATAGAAGGGAGGATACATCGGAAGGGGAAACAGATGAGAAAACAGACATGCTGGAAGAAGGAGGAGAGGGGGGAGGAGAAGAGAGGGAGTCAGAGAGGGAGTACATTTTTTGTCTGAGTGTGATGATTTTAGAGGAAAAGTAGTTGGCAAAGTCAGAGGGAGAAAGTGTGGAATTAGATGAGGGGTCAGGAGAGGGAGGAGAGAGGAGGCGGGAAAGAGTTTGAAAAATCCGACGAGGTTGTGAGGCTTGAGACTGAAGAAGGTTAGAGTAGTAGGTGGATTTGGCCGTAGCAAGGCAAGAGTTGTAAAGTGCATGGTAGGAGAAGTAGGAGGTTTGATTAGAGAGTGAGGGAGTTTTAGCCAAAGTCTTTCAAGGCGCCTGAGAAGGCACCGCATAGAACGAAGATGGGAGGTAAGCCAGGGTTGAGGAGGTTTCTGAGTGGGGCGGAAGAGAGAAAGGGGATAGAGATGGTCAAGGGCAGTGGAGATGGAAGATGAGAGGGAAGAGAGAGCATCATCAGGAGAGAGTAGTGCAAAGTCATGGTGAGATGGAAGAGACGAAGAGCAGGTGTCAGAGAAGAGGGTAGTGTCGAAATCACGCAGGTCACGACGTGAGTAGATTGGAACTGAGGGATTATTAATAGTGGAAGAAGAGCAAGGAGAAAGGGAGAACGAGAGTAATGCGTGGTCAGAGAGATAGACAGGGAGAGAGGAGACAGGGGAGGAGGGATAGGAGGAGTTGACGATGAGGTCAAGAGTGGAACCAGAGGAGTGAGTAGGGGAAGAAGGAAGGGGGAGAGGAGGTAGGAATCAAGGATAGAGAGGAGGGGAGAAGATTGAGGGGGAGAAGGAAGATGGATGTTAAAGTCGCCAAGCACAGTTAGAGGGGAGGGGGAGGGAGAAATAAGTGAGAGGAGGTGATCTAGGTCTTCAAAGAAGGAGGAGAGAGGGCCAGGGGGACGATAGATGATCAGGCAGGAAAAAGGGTGGGGAGAGGAGAATGATTTGTAGAGGAATTCAAAGGAAGGGAAGGAGGGAAAAGATGGGGATGAGGAGGAGGCGGTGTATTTGGGGTTATACAGGAGAGTGACACCTCCACCGCGCCCAGAGGGGCGTGGAGTATGGAGGAAAGAGGAGGAAGAAGTCGTTAGGGAAGCTGGGACAGAGGTATTATGAGGGGGAATCCAGGTTTCAGTTAGGCAGAGGAAATTAAGGTTAAGATGAAAGAATAGATCAAGTATCGCCGCGGTTTTATTACAGATGGATCTGGCGTTCCAGAGAGCAGTATTGATGTGGGTAGCATGGTTGGAAGTGGGAGGATAGAGAAGGTGAGGGCGGTGAGAAAGAAAAGGAGGGTGGCTAGGAGAGCGGGGGAGAGGATAGTGGAGGGGGCTAGGCATCAGGAGGAACGAGGAGAGGAGAAGGGAGAGGAGTAGAGGGCAAGAGGGGAAGGGGGAGAGGCGGAAGGAAGAAATGACGGATCCCATAGGGTCAGGGGGAGAAGGTAATGGGTAAACAAGTTGGGGAGTCCAAGTGAAGATGGCACAAAGGTGGACTCAAGTCAGTGGAGTGAGACAGCCGGGAAGGGCTAAAGGAGTCAGAAGGTGCAAGATCGCTTGACTGAGATTGGAGGAGACCAGGTGATTGAGGCAGGAAGATGGGGAGGAAGATCTGAATTGTAGCAGGAGGTCACGGGTCTAGTGCTGAGAGTTTACCGGCAGGACCCAATTTGGTCAAAAGGAGTAAGCACTCAAGGGCGTGGTTGTAGAAGAACTGCTGTCTGCGGCGAGAAGGAAAGTAGCAGTTTAGGGCCGCTGTACCAGAGTATGAGCCAACAGGTTATAAGGTGGAAAAAAGGCTGATGCAGAGAGAAGTCCAGCCAACGCCCAGAGATATATAGGAGTAGGAATGCGAGGTGATGATAGGGGAAGACCAGCAGACTGTGGTGGGTGGTATGAGAGCAGAATGAAGGAGGTTACCACAACGCCGGGCCGCAGTTCATTCCACCACTCAGGAGGACCTGTAGCTGAATCCAGGTGTGGTTGGAGTTTCGCCAGAGCTCAGTGCAGTGGAAAAGTGACCGTTAAGGAGGTGCCTCAGAATCACAGTGGGGTAGGAAGGTGGAGGACCCAGGAGGAGATGCAGGGGGAGGTCCCAGGGGATCCGAAGACTGATCCACGGAGAACTTCAGAGCTGCGGAAGGGATGCACAGTGCTGCCTTGTCTCAGCCCAGGAATAGGGGCGGCGACAGGAGGAGATACCAGGCAGATCCAACTCTGGCACAGTGGGCGAGAGGGGCTGGTGAATGGACGGAGTGCACCGAAGCCGCAGAATGGACACACAGATTTGCCTCGATGATATCCGGACTCTGGAGCCAGCACAGCTGATGGATACAGGTTTGGCCAGAAGATTTGGTGCAGAAGAGGCTCACAAAGCGGCGATGTTGGTTAATCACCAGGACTCCTTGTATGGAAGAGGGGGGTCGGGACCCCGTGTGCTGAAGAGGAGCTCGGTGGTCTGGAGAGATCCCAAGTTGGATTAGGTGCTGGCTAGGTAGATGGCTAGGACTCAGAGAGGTGCTCCGATGGCTGCAGAGGGCGGAAGGAGGGTCAAGGGGATAGTCCCAGGCGTCAGGTGTGCAGTGGTGCCGCTCCGGTGGTTGCAGGGAGAGATGGAGGGTCAAGGGGAATGTCCCTGGTGTCAGGTGTGCAGTGGTGAGCGGGGATGACTGCCGCCTTAGAAGGGAGCGAGGCGGGAGGGGTCCCGCAGGGCCGGCCTGACGAAGCGGGAGAAAGCCGAACCGGAGCTCAGGCTGAATTCTCTTGCCATTGTGTGAAGACGTGTAAAGAAGGACCTGGGAATGTTGTGTGGGACATTAGTGAAGTAATATAGAAGACAGGGCAGTACCGTCATCTTCAGTAGGGCCCTCCCTATCATCCCCAGTGGGAGAGTCCTCCAAAACTCCATTGCCTTCCTCGTTTTGTCAAGGGCTGCCTGTGTTTTGGCCACATGCCTCTCTGCATTGTTCTGATATATGTCCACACCTAAGTAGCGGAAGGTGACAGGCGTCCATGTGAGACCTAATCTAGGCAACTGGTCAGGGGTAGCTCCTCTCAGGCCTGCCAGGGGAGACAACAAGGATTTATCCCTATTAATAGTGATTCCCGACAGTCTTGCGAACGCCCCAAGTGCTTCTAGCAATTTCGGCAAGTGCACCCTCGGGATCCCGACATAGAGGAGCATGTCATCTGCGTATATCTCAATACCTGCGTCTCTGTACTCTGACCTGAGGAAAACGCAAATGGTTCTAGGGCCAAGATACACAGTAATGGGGACAGTGGGCATCCCTGATTGGTACCCCAACCTATCTTCCACCCCTCCGAGATGTGTCTGCACATTTTACCCTCGCTCTTGGATCTTTGTAGAGGAGTCTTATCCAGCTCAGGTAAACCTCCTATATCCCAAAATGGCCGAGCGCCACCAACAACCAGTTCCAACTAACAGAATCGAATGACTTTATAGCGTCAAGCGACGCCAACGCACATTCCCCCTGTCTCTGGTTCATGCTGTCTACCATGTGGTGAAGTCTGCGTAGATTCCATGTAGTGTTCCTCCCCGGACCTATCCCGCCTGGTCCAAATGCACCAACGTGGGTATAACTCGCTTGAGGTGATTCACCAGGGCTGTAGTCATGATTTTGGAATCCTGGTTTATAAGGGATATCGGTCTGTAGGAGCCGCACTCAGGGTTTCCCTGGTTTTAGTATGGGTACTATGACGGAATCCGACAGACTCTGTGGCAACCATCCCTTCTCGTATGCCTCCTCATACACCTCTAGCTGTCTCAGGACCATAGTGTCATTATATTTCTTGTAAAATTCCCCGGGCAGCCCATCAGGGCCCGGGGACTTGCCTGTTGGGAGGTTGGTTATTACAGCTGTCAGCTCTTCCATCGTGAGGGGTGCCTCCAATAACTGTGCTTGTTCCCCCGTTAGCCTGGGAAGGTTAATATCTTCCAGGGCTTCCGTTATGTCTCCCTCGTCAGCCTCCTGGTTCCGGGAGTACAGCCTTTCATAGAATCGGGAGAATACCTCATTTATCCCTTCCCCTTGCTCGTCATTAATTGCGTTCATGGGATCTCGTCTGCTCTCTTGTCTGGTGAGCCAGGCTAGGAGTCTACTGGGCTTGTCCCCCTCCGCGCTGCAGCCCCTGTATGTACTTCCCGTAGTCCCATCTACCCAATCTTTCACATATGACGCTGCACTGCAGCCTTAGCGTTATAAGTTCCCCCGGTTCCTCCCCTTCCATGCCCGCCCATAACTCTGTTCATTCTATCTTCCTTTCCACACGCCCCCCAGTTCTGCCAGTATGCCTCCTCTGAGTCTTCTCGCCTTCCCTATTGCCACTCCCCTAACCACTACCTTGAAGGCCTCCCAGACCGTGCCGGTACTATCCACACTCCCCTCGTTATGGTCAAAATAGTCAACTATCATCTCACTAATGTGCTCTTGGAATTCGTCCTCCATTACTGCCTCCTCCCTCATGTGCCATGTGGGTATGGGGGCCCCCTGTTTGTGTATGCCCATGAAGCTACCAGATGGGCAAGGTCCAACAGTGTTCTTGCCTTGATATGTATCCCTGTGAATTCCCCAAGAGTCTCCTTTCCCGTGAATAGGTAATCTATTCGGGTGTATGTTCCATGTGGTGTGCTGTAGTGTGTGTATCCTCTGATTCTGGCATGTAACTTCTTCCAGACGTCTTCCAGTTCCAGCTGGTCTAAGATCTTCCACAGAGCTCTCACCGGTAGTGTTGGTTTCCACTTTTGTTGTCAGATCTGTCTACTTGCAGGTTTAGGGTGCAGTTGAAGTCGCCTGCCCAGATCAATGAGGCGCCCCTGTATGAGGCCAGTCTAGGTGCCATTGTCCTAAAGAACTCTGTCGCATCGTGATTGGGGGCGTATGTGTTTATCAGACACTCCTCTTTGCTCTCCAACATTCCATGCACCATTACCATTTTGCCCTCCTGGTCCCTTTCTTGTTTTATGAGCTGGAAGGGTACTCCTGGGGCGATCCATGCCAGGACTCCCCTAGTTTAGTTTCTGTAGGTTGAGCAGTACATTTGTCCTCCCCATTGCTTGGCAATCTTTGTTTGTTTTTCAGCTGTCAGATGGATTTCTTACAACATTGCTATTTGAGTTTTCGCCCTGTTTAACCAGGCGTAGACCCTCAGTCTCTTGATGTAGACGTTCAGACCCCTGACATTCCAGGTTACTATGGTGGCTTTATCCTGGCCCATTCAGTTGCTTTGTCACTTAGCCCATCCATTCCCATGGTCCGTGTACTGTCCTAAGTCTTACGACTGGCTCTCTTGCATTCTCTCTACTGTTAAGTCTCTCCTGCACGGGGTCGTCATGGGTCCGCCACCTCATTGCACCTGTCTGGTTTCTCTCGTTGGGGTATATCTTTGTGCGCCTGCCACTTGCTCCTTGTCCATGTCTATGTTGCTTAGTGCCTCCTCCTTCACACGTGCCATCTCTCAACCAACCTAACCACACACTAGCTATAACCATAACTATTAACCAACGGCCAGCCACCCTCCCCCTGGTTGGGCTACACTGCATTCCCGGTGCCACCCTCCTTTCTGTGGGTGCACTCTCTGCAGCGGAATGCCTTAAAACTGGCATCTCAAGTTCTGTTCCCCAGGGGCTTGTCGGCTCCCGTTCATCAAATTGCTTATTCTCCAGCCTTGAGCGTTGTCCGTGTGCCTCTGTTTCACTCTATGCTTTATTGGGATCAATTTCTGTTGTTGCACTCATTCCCGACTCCCAGTTGTAGAATCCCCTGCAAGTCCATCCACTCGTGGGCGTCGGTCGTTGTCTCAAATATGTGTGACCAGCCGCGATGCAAGACCTTTAGTTTGGAAGGGGATAGAAGCATGAATCGTACACCTGCCGCTCTGAGGCGCTCTTTAGTCAGCCAGAATTAGGCCTGTCGCTTTTGCACTACTGCTGTGTAGCCCGGATAGATGGTGATCCTCGCTGCATTTCTCGTTATCACCCCTCCCTCTCTTGAGAACGCCAGGATCTTCTCTAGGTCCTTAAAGACTCAGAGGTGCTCCTGGGCGAGGTCTCCTAGTCAGCGACCTGTGCGGCCTCTCTACTGTTCAGCCATGAGATAGGTTCCCCGCCCCCACTTCTTGAAGCAGTAGAGTTTCAATGTAATGCTTGGGTTCCCTTCCTTCCTCTCCTTTAGGCAGACCCACTATGCACACATTGTTGCATCGGGCTCTCCCTTCTGCGTCTTCCACTCTATGTTCCAGGGTGCGGAGGCGATCCAGCACCTCAGTCATCTGGGTCTGGGAGGTTGTGATGTCCACTGAATTGGAGTGCACCTGTTGTTCCATGGTGGTCATCCTCTCCGTCAGGTTCCACACCTTGCTAGGTCATAAAGACAACATATGGAAACTAAGGCACAATAACCATACACTATAGTGAGACGTCAGACACGAGGTTCGATTTCCAAACAAGTCTGGTTTATTTCATAGTATTCTCAGTCGGCCGACTGGGTCTCAACGACTCACAACGTGTGTTCCCAGACCTCGTAAGATGTGAGAGAGCGAGCAACGCTCAAGCAGCAATATATATATATTACATATAATCTTTACAAAGGCAATTCAATCCGCCAACAAACATGTCATTCAGGCTAGGGTTCCGTGATTGACAATCATGACAATTATGACACGTTATGACAAGTCTTCATTCAGTCTAAACATAGTTATTCTACCAATGGGAGAAGAGACATATTTATGTTATGGGGAACATAGAGCTCTTAGCTCAGCAAAGATCTCATGTTCTTAACAGAGGAGCATTCCTTAGTACATTATCTGTGTGTCTTTGTTCATGAGCTAAGGGTCAAACAGTTCTGAAGCAGAAAATACCACTTTCCGCGAAGGAGCACCGCTAGGAAAATATAACTCATGGTTTAACTCCCTTTTACTACAGCATTTGCAAGACAAGCTGGCACCTGGACTACTGATTAGATGCGGCTTCTGCTCGGCTTCAAGGACTTAGTGAGAGAGAAAAACAATGTATTTCTACATAGTTTGACATTCCTGTCTGTGTTAGTATTTCAGCATTCAGGCCGTGGCCTCACACTTTGTGTGAGTTTGAAGCATAGAACACATGTGCAAAGCGTTTTGAGAGAAAAGAAAAAAGCAAATGGCCGACATTTCACAAAATGGATGCCCTGTGGTTACAATGACGATTCTAGGATTGCAATGTTTGTCACATGATGCGATTGGTTTCTGGCCAACATACTATACTTACTATAGGGTCGTTTCTGGTATAACAAACCCTCCTTTTGGCTGTAAGCCAAGAGCATCATCCATACATCGCGTCTTCATCGGACCACGTGTCTGATTCCGAACTACCCATACTGCTGTAATCGTCATCAGAAATATTAATTGTCATAAATTCTTTAATTATTTCATTTTTGTGTTGTGCACCTTCACGTATCATGCATGGAGGTTTCGTTTTGATCGCATGTACACACACATTTGTAATCTGGGAGCAGAGGACTGGCAGGCGTTGTATGCAACAACAGCAGAACATGAGGGTTCCAAATATCATAACCAAAATTACTATTGGTTTCCATACCCATGATCGCAGCAGTTCCCAAAACCATGAACTTATATTCAGATTCCAACCACACTGTAGGAACATGAATTTCAGAACTTATGACATGCAATTTCTTGGTCGCTTCAAATATCATGGGGGAGGAGTCACTTACGAATACACAGCACGCTGACCCCACCAATTTGCATACCCCTCCACGATCAGCCAAAATGATATTAAGCACCATTCTATTTTGAAGTGCAACTAATCTGATTGCTTTTTGTTCCAGTGTCATATTATACAGTATATCTGTAGTTCCATGTATCATTTTTTTCTAACACCCTGGACAGTTTTCTTATATACCATGAATTTATTGCTTGCCCCCAGAATGGTATGAATGACTTCGCTATATCCCCTATGATCTGTCCTGCGGTATCATCTCATCGTGGTCGAGATCTAGATAGCTTTGATATTTCAGAGGTTTTGGAAAGAAATACACCAGGTAAAAGTATACCTAAATACAGGTCCCTTCCCAAGTTCTAGGTAACCATAAATAGGCCTGATTTCCACATACAAAATAGATAGAACCCCCTATAGATAATGTTTTTTCTTCTTGCTCAAGTACAGCAATATTCATGCATCTAGTAAACGTTCCCACTGGATAGGAACCCTTTTTCCGTAAGCAAAATGGGAAAGAACGTGGACTGTGATTAATAGTATAGGAGGGAGGAAAAGCATCTTTGTTTCCTACTGGAGCCATTTTAAAAGTGATTAGGGATTTGTAAGGCCTAGAGAGCCTCTGCTGGACTCGTTGTTACCGTGTTTATTTTGCTTCTTCTTGTGAATATGGAACAACCCAATGGTTCCAATACTAATCTTTCAAATTCATTTATGTTTGTTCCATCAAACTGACCAGTAACACTGTCATTACATTTTCCGAAAAATAGCACTCTTAATGATGTATAACAAGCGGTATTAAGAGGCAAAGGATGTACATACCAACCCACTCCTCTTTCCTTGTTCTGGGGTAAATGGGAACAGACCCAACAATTGGACCTATTCAAGATAGCATGGGTCATATTCATAATCTGTAACAGTGTATTATTGTCATAACCTTTTCTATGTTTCACTTCTTGTGAAGGGAGAATATAAGAGAGCATATATACTGGGCTGCTCATAGTAGGAGCATTGGTAGCAGTCAAAAGAGAGTTCAAAGGATGCACAGTTTTTAGATACCAAAATATTGGGACCAGTGTAATCAAAATGCAAAGCGGTATCATAATCATTAGCATATTATTCTTTCTGAACAAAGTCTTTCTAGGAGCAGGCTTAGTCTCTATTTCTATATCATCAACAGCATTGGTGCAGGAGGGAGCAGAAGCGAATATAGTCATTGTCTTGCAGTGTTAATTTCAGGAAAAGTTTTCAGTGTCCATCGGGAACATTTCTCCACAGCAACACACGTTAGCAGCAAAGCATTCAGGCCAGTTCAGGCTAGCCTGCTTAACAAATGACAGCAAGCTGATGTGAATTTGCACAGAGCTCCAAAAAGGCAGGAGCAAGTATCAATTTGATAGTGTCGGTACCAATTGCCCCCGCTTTTTCGTGCTAGGTTGCAACGGTCCTTCACTTTAAAATGGTAGAACCTGGAAACTGTGTGTCAGAGCTTTCAATTTGATCTAGCTTGATACAGCTCATATGCTCCTTTTCCATAGGCCTCCGTTCCCACTGATCCATGCTGGGAACAAAGGCAAAACAAAACGCTGATCACTTCCAATTTTGTGAACGTAGATTGTACCTCACAGCTCCAGGTATTATGATCGAGGAACAATGCACTCTCATTTCCAGTGCCAGCTTGTGGTGCAATACATGATGATGAGGCAGCGGTCGGACAAGGTTGAGGCACCTTTGGCCTTTCGATCTTCGTTGCAATCTCCCCAGGCCCTTTCTCAGGTTTAGGAAGCACTTCTGGCAGAGAACTGATGATGATATTTTTGTGATCTAGTGCTGCTGTATTTCTTTCAGCGTCAGGATCAAGCTCTTTCTCATGTGGCAAAGAAAAAGGAACTCTTTTCGTGTGTGTTGCGTGGATCCAGTGTCTGCGCCCATCCACTCAGACTGCAGTCTGCGTGGCCAGTAATACCTGGAAGGGCCCCTTCCATCGTGCTGCGAGTGAAGCCTTTCTTTCAAAATTCTTAATTAACGTCCAGTCCCCAGGCTGCAGACAATGTCCTGGGCCGGTATAACTGACAGTAAGAGCCTCCTGCACCTGCTGATGAATTAAACGCATATTTTGAGTCAACTGTTTGCAATCATTAATAAGCAACAGGTATTCTATGTCCCTCAGCCGTTTCAGCTGAGGAGCATTCCAAACATTCGCTGGTCTCCCCATCACAATTTGGTAAGGGGAGAGACCAGTCCTCACCTGTACAGCTGTTCTCATGCATAGCAAAGCTAGCGGTAATGCATCGGGCCATTTCAAATTGCTCCCCGTACAGATTTTGCTTATTTTATTTTTCAAGATACCGTTCTGACGTTCCACCAAACCGGCACTCATCGGGTTTCTGGCCGAATGGAATCGTTTAGCAATCTGGAGGCCCACACAAATTTGCAATATCACGGCTGCAATAAAGTGTGGGCCGTTATCTGACCATATGAATCGGGGTAGTCCAAAACGGGAAAAATATTCTTTTAGCATGACTTTAGCTGTGGACATAGCTGTACAATCTTTCAGGGGATAGGCCTCTACCCATTTACTGAATGCTCAGAGCACCACGAGGACATACTTATAGTTCTGGCACCTTTCCATGTCTATGAAATCAAAAAGGATGACTTCAAATGGCCCAGAGTGGGGTGGACAAAACCTCCTACTGGCGTCACTGTTCCCTTTCCAATGCTATTTTGTAAACAAGTCATACAATTTTGAACCGATCTTTCAGCAGTTTTTCTAATGTTTGGATTCTGCCATACAGAATCCAGATGTTGAATCATTTTCCTAGTACATGGTGACCATCGCCATCACATAGGTGTTTAGCAACATCCATCTGTTATTCTGTTTGTCCACCCAACAACCTTCAGAATCTAATTCTGCTGTACCCTCAGACCAGTATTTTATTTCATCTACAGAAGCTTCTGCTTCCATTCTCTATCATGCAGGGTACTTTTTCTAATTTTTAGACATACATGTTTGTGTGTAAATCAGTGGTAGTTTGTTTTGCCATTCTGTCTGCAAATGGGATTCCATTTCCAACGTTACATGTTCATTTTTTATGTGCTTCACATTTCATTATTGCTAATCGTTTGGGAAGTGCGAGTGCTGACAACAGTCTCACTATCAAAGTGCCATGTTGGATTTTGGTTCCGTGTGATGTCAGGAAACCTCTTTCAGCCCATAATGGACCAAAATTGTGTACCACCCCAAAGGCATACTCACTGTCAGTGTATATGTTTACATTGAGGTTTGCAGAAATTTCACATGCTCTTGTTAACGCTATTATCTCTGCAGCTTGTGCTGAGTTATATGGGATTCTTTTGCTTTCTACAATACTTTTCAATGTAGTGATGGCATAAGCAGCAGTTGATGTACCATCGGGTAATTTAAAACAAGAACTGTCACAAAACAGTTCTCCATCTGGCTCTTTCTGTGGGGTAGCAGTTAGATCAATTCTTCCTTTTCTCTCTTGTTCAGTAACCATTAAACAATCACGGGGGAATTGTTTTTCACCCCCTTTTTCATTGGGAGGGGGCATTAACTCGGCCGATTTTAAACCAGCAACACCTCATAATTTGGATATGCGGTGCAAATAGAACTATTTCATACCTTGTTCATCTGGCTGAATAAGGTGTTACGCCTGCGTTCTATTTAAAAGAATGTCCACTGAATGGGGTACCATGACGGTTAAGGCATGACCTAAAACCATCCCCTCGGTTTGTTTTACTGATGCAGTGGCTGCAGCAACCGCTCGCAAGCAGCGCGGCAAAGCACATGCAACAAGATCCAACGTGGAAGAGAAGTAACAGCATGGTCTATTTCTCCTTCCTTGTTCCTGAGTCAAAACAGCCAAAGCACATCCATTATTTTCATGTACAAATAACTTATAAAACTCTTTTCATAATTTGGCAGCCCAAAACTGGAGCTGAACATAATACAGCTTTAAGCAGGTGAAATGCTTCTTGACATTCCATGTCCCATGGCAAAGGTAAAGTTCCTTGTCAATGCCACTATTGGTTTCACGATCATAGAAAAATGTGTGATCCACTGCCTACAATATGAAGCCATGCCAATGAAAGCCCTGACTTCTTTCTGCATATTTGAAATCGGCATATCAGAGATGCTTTCTATTCTTTCTGGTGTCAATCTTCTTCCCTCCTTCGAAAGGAAGTAGCCCAAGTAGGCCACTTCTTTTCGACAATACTGGGATTTCTTTAGCGAACCTTTGTGTCCATGTGCTGCTAAATGTGTCAATAGTACAACTGTACTCTCTTTACAGATTTCTTCTGTGTCTGCTGCTATCAATAAATCATCTATATCTGTAATTAAACACAGCCTGCTGGTAGTTAGAGCATATCAAGTTGTTCTTTTAAAGCTCTACTGTAAATACTCGGGCTCTCAGTGTAGCCCTGCGGAATTCGTGTGAATGTAAATGAACGTCCTCCTAGAGTAAAAGCAAATACATATCTGCTATCTGGATGCACAGGGATACTAAAAAACGCATTCTTAAAATCTACAACACTAAAATACGATGCCGAAGCTGGAATCATAGTCAAAATCGTAGTCACATCCGGGACTAATGTAAATTGCAGATCAACAACTGTATTCACTCCGCGCAAATCAATTCTAAAACGGTACGGTATGTCATTACTTCCTTTCTTGTAAACCGGAAAAATCAGACTATTGCAAGTACTACTAGAAGCTTCTTCAATTACGTTTCTTTTAATCAAATCTGATACAATGCATTTCAATGCTTTCTCTCCTTCGGCTGAATTTTTATATTGCGGAATACGCGCCAATGTAATACCTTCTTTCAAAACAAGTTTCACTGGCTCTAATTTCAAACAACCAACATCATTATCGTTCACTGCCCATATACAAGCTGGTACTTTACTCAATTCAGTCGGTAATGATTTAGATAAAAATTGCGATACAGGAGTCTTTTGTGGCGATATTGTCAAATACACTCCATCAGGAGAACAATAAATGACCGCATTCAGTTTCTTCAACAAATTTAATCCTGAAAAATTTCCCCGCAATTTTTCGTCAAAAGAAATGGCCAAGATTCAGTGAATGGACCTAGTGTTATAGGTACTGGTTGTGACACTGGACTAATTACTGGTGTACCTGAGAACCCTACTGAGACATTTTTATGCCCTGACAGTGGTATATCTGGAACCCGCTGATGGTCAATCGAACATTTTTGTGCACCCGTGTCCACAAAAAAATGTGCTCCCTATTCCCAACCTTCATTTCCACGTAGGGCCCTTTCTGGTCTACAGGAATATATACTGGTTCCAATTCCTGTCTTGGGCTGTCCTAGTAGAACAGTACATAGTCAGATGTAAAGTCACCAGAGTAACATGCATTGGACTAATTGTCAAAAATATTTCCTTCACTTGTGCTGTTTCGCTGTTGGTTCTGATTCTGATTCTGATTACCCTTGTTATTCTGAAACTGTGGCGTTCTTTGGTTTCTATTCTGTCCTTGTATTCCCGGAGGACCTCTATTCTGTCTTCTCTGTAAAGTCCCATTTCGATTCTGTATATGCGGGCACTGTGCTCGCCAATGGCCCTCTTGTCTACAATATGCACATTGATTAATCCCTATTGGACCACATTTCATGTTGGACGCTAATGAAAATTGGACTCTGGATGGTGCGTTCCCACCACCTATATTATTGTTTGCTACTTGCTGCAACAATACTCTTGTTTTCAGGTTCCCTTTGTCCCTCAGTTCCTTGTCCTTTTCTGAATTTACTTTGTTTTCATAATACTGGGCCATATGTAATACTTCACTTTGTGTTTTTGCTTGCCAAGCACTTTCAGATGTCATTATTAAACTTATCAACAAACAATCTTTTCCCGGGTTCAGTACTTAAGTCTTGACCCCTAAAATCTGCGAATACTTCTTCAAATCGATCAAAATAATCTGTCGCTCCTTCCTCTTTGCCCTGTAAACTAGCAGTCAATTTATCCCAAACTATTCTCTTTTCGGGTATCAAAGTTTTCAAATTCTCTACTATTTGCGATGGTAAAGCCAACATAACTTGCGTTGGCTTCTCTCCAGCCTTTTTCTCACTATTAATTCTAGTGAAATTCTCCCATGTATCACCTAATATCGGCGCGTCACTTATATTTCTAAGCTGTTTCCATATGTCTACAGGAAGAATCACGGGAAGCAATAAATCGGGTTCTTCCTAATATCAGGGATCGTCTGCTTTATAGTATTTACCTCTTTCCTCGAAAAAGGGACATGTGCAAACTGTGCAATATAATGGGCTTCTATCGTTCGAACTGGAGTTCCACCAGAGGTAGCAACTTCTACCTTCGGGACAAACGTGGGAGGCACTTCCCTCATGGGTAATTGCAAACTAGGCGATTCTACATTTGTTTGTCTATTAAGCAACAAAGCTAAATCAAGAGAAAAAGCAGTTGTTCCAGTTTCAGGCGAAAATGCTCTTTTGTAAATTGTCAGGACAACATATCTTATTCTTCATACATTCATCCTGTAAGTACTCTAGCATAACCTGTAATACCTTTCTCTGCATTTCTGGTGTATACTGACTAAACGTATCATGCACTTCCATTGGGGAAATGGCGGCATCTGTAATCCATCTAAGCGCATCTTGAGTACAAATTCTCATCTCTTCACTAACAGGTTTAAACGACGGAAAAAAACTTTGCTGGACATACGACATATGCGGTTTAACTTTTTTCAATAATTCTTTATGCAATTGATCAAGTTCTCGCTTAAACACAAATATTGGGCCTACAAGTTCTCGAACTTTCGTTGCATTATCTCGCAAAGTTGAAAGGACAACCAAATCACGCAAATCTTGCCGTACCACTCTATCGGTCAAATCACTCCACATTTTCACAAGATAATTCCCCATGCACTCTAACAATACCTGTTGTTCACCAAGGACTCTATGGTCAGATATGGAACTTTGCACGGCTGCTTCATCGCCACCATCAATATAAGTTTCTGCCCAATCTCTCAGTTCTTCTTTCCTTACTTTTGTTAACCGTACTTCGAGTCTGTCTACTGCTTCCTTGCGCAGGCCCCATCTCTGTAGAACTGCCTACTAACGCGGCTAACTCATGCTCTGAAGGCGGTGGAGGAAATGATGTCACAGGCATAGAGGGAGAGGAACTGCTTACTGCTGGTGCAGATGGAATAACGGGAATGAGAGGTACATAAGGAGGAGGTGCAACTGGGTCAGTACTTTGATGTTCATTTCTTCGCTCATTCAATATTTTATTAGTTCATCTGATGTATGCACATCTTGCTGAGGATATATTTTCTGTACATCTAATTGGAAAGCCCTGTCCATGTTCCTAATGGCTTCTGTCTGCTGATGCTGATCATGCTCTAGCGCTTTCTCTACACTCGTTCTATGTCTGGGCGCATGTTTCTCTCTACTTCTCAAGCGGCGATTAGCTTCCTTCCTCCAGTCTCTCACAACATCAAACGCTGCTGGTCGGGCCTTTTTGCGTAGCAATACTGATTCTAAGTGTTCTATGTGTGCTATTTCAAAGCTCCCGTTAATAGACCACTGAAGGTCTGATACATGTCTGGTCTACCAAATCGCATTAAACACTATTGCCTCTATACCGTACTTAATATACATTTCATGTGCCGGCGACCCTTCGGGTGGCGCGCCCTGGCCAGTTTCCAAAGATTGTCTGCCGCAGTGAAAAAAACTCACTAAACAGGAAGACAATTTCCCAGGCATGGTTAATTCTTACCCTTTTCTTACTCTGGGCATTTGATCTTGCAAGAGCAACTCTCTACCAATATCAGGACGTTTAGGAATCGGGGCACGACTCACCTGATCAACCAATACATCACTCAGGACGCAATTTGTCTGTATACAGACGCAACCAAGAATCGTTGTGACTGCGTGTTCTGCCTCGTTCCAGGACCATCGCCTTCATGCTCTCTGGGCACTGCTCATCGATCAGGAATCGGCTGTGTACAGATCTGTGGAGGAGTCTCTCATCACTTCTACAGGGGCACCCTGAACACCCTCCAATCCCGGCTCGACAGCTTCGTCCTTGACTCGTTTTTGCCTTCTTCAAACTTCAACGTATACTATGTAGCATAAGTGGGAGGGTCCCTGTTCGGGCGTCATATTTGCTAGGCCATAAAGACAGAATATGGAAACTAAGGCACAATAACTGTATACTATAGTGGCACGTCAGGCACAAGGTTCGATTTCCAAACAAGTCTGATTTATTTCATAGTATTCTCAGTTGGCCAACTGGGTCTCAACGCCTTACAACATGTGTTCCCAGACCTTGTGAGATGCGAGAGAGTGAGCAACGCTCAAGCGGCAATATATATACATTACATATAATCTTTATGAAGGCAATTCGATCCGCCCACAAACATGTAATTCAGGCTAGGGTTCGGTGATTACCAATAATGACAATTATGACACGTTATGACAAGTCTTCATTCAGTCTAAACATAGTTATTCTAGCAATGGCAGCAGAGACAGCTTTCTGTTATGGGGAACATAGAGCTCTTAGCTCAGCAAAAATATAATGTTCTTAGCAGAGAAGCATTCCTTCGTACGTTATCTGTGTGTCTCGGTTCATGAGCTAAGGGTCAGACAGTTCTGAAGTAGAAAATCCACTCTCTGCGAAGGAGCACCGCTAAGAGAATATAATTCATGGTTTAACTGCATTTTACTACAGCATTTGCAAGAGAGGCCGGCACCTGGACTACTGATTAGATGCGGCTTCTGCTCGACTTCAAGAAGTGAGAGAGAAAAACAATGTATTTCTGCATAGTTTGATATTCCTGTCTGTGTTAGTATTTCAGCATTCAGGCCGTGGCCTCACACTGTGTGTGAGTTTGAAGCATAGAAAGTATTTGCAAAGTGTTTTGACCGAAAAGAAAAAAGCAAATGGCCGCCGCGGGTCTGACCCCCTTCCCTTTGGGTGTTCTCTTCGGGTCCTGTCAAAGCACTCCTTGTGGCAGGGAAAGTAGCATACAGGTTAACAGGCTGCTTTTTCCCTCATGTGTGCCATTATGTCTTGGGCTGGGCTTCCCTCTATGCTGCCCCCGGCCTCGTTGTGACCTCCATTATCTCCCCCACCGGCACTCTCAGGGTCGTGACTCACTTTCTCTGCAGCGCATATCCCGCTTCTTGGCATACCCCGCCCCTGGGAATTGGGGCTGACCTCAACTCGATCCGTGCTTGGGGTGTCAGGGGTGGCTCTCGCTCTCGTCTCGGTCTGGAGCTGTCTTGGGCTGCTCCTGTGGATCAGCTGCTCGTAGTTGTGGAGGCTGTCCAATCGTCGTGGGGGGCTTTGCTGCCCCCTCTCTGGCGTGATGTGGGATCTCTCCACCAGGGCTCCAGCCCCTCTCTTTGTGCCTCCATTCCAGGCTTCACACCTCACAAGCGCCCACAACAGCGACTGGTCCCTCTTCCCAGCCTCGGAGCATCCGAGGGCACGCCCACCACGGTCCTTCTCTTGCAATGGGTCGGGTCTCCTCTGCACCCCTTCGGGCTCTATTCAGCCTTCGTCGCTCTTTTCCTGTGCCAATAAGGTGCAGAATTACATGCACGCCTTCAGGGTAACACCTCCTGGCTTTCTGTCTACGCAGGGCCTGTCGGCTGGCTCAACAGATCGCACCCGCTTCCCATTTTGGGAAGTGGCACAGTGTTTGCTTCAATCGAACTCCCGGCAACAGCTCTGTCTGATTTCTCTCAGTATTTCGGTCTATTGTCCCCCAGGTATTCAGATGCTAGCCCTCTGCTTTCCTGCCATTTGCATTGTGTATTCGCCCAGCTTAGAGGATCTTTATGTCGGATATTGTGGGAGCTCCTGGGTTGTACTCCCTATCGCATGGCCGCCAAGCCACACCCCCCGCTCTTGTCACTTCTATTTCAACCCACAGCATTGTTTCTTCAGGGTATACCTTGGAACATGAGTTATTACGGATGACATTGGCCTTTGAATAAAAAAAGTTGGAACTGAAGCTGAATTGAAGAAAGAGGAGTTGGCACAGCAAGTGATACTCAAGATAGGGATCTTGAACTAAAAAAAAAGACGCTGGATGTCAGAGAATCCAGCTAGAGAATCCTAGAGTGGAGACTTCAGCCAACCCAGTTGAGAGTGTCTGGTTTCCTGCCACCAGGTTTATGAAGGATTTGGTTGGTCTGTATGTGGAGGGTTCTGATATCCTCAAATGGATAGAAGCATTTGAGATGGCTTGTGGAATCCATGGTGTTGATAAAAGAGATTGGGCAAAGTGAGTGTTAATTAGTGTACCTCAGACTGGTTATAACTGTATTCTGAAACTGAGTGCAGAAGAAAGAGGCCAGTATGAGTGCATGAACGCTGCCTTCCAAATACCTTAAAAGGTTCAGGGAATATAAGAAAAGAGAGAATGTCTCTTAGGTTGACTGGGTGAGTGTTGCGCATATGAACATGATGGGATGGATTGAAGAATACAAGGTGAAAACATTTGTTGAATTGTCCCACCTTTTGTTTTTTGAGCATTTTTCTGAAGCCTGTTTACCGGAGCTGCGTCAGCACATTACTGAACAGAACATTCTGGATCTCTTTAAACTGGCCAGGCTGGCTGACTAGTGCGTTTCCCACCGGGAGTCCCTTTAGGATCCCAGTGGGTAGGACAAGGACAAAGAGAAAAGGACCCCTTAGAAGCCTGTGGAGTACCATAATCAATCACAGTCAAGTAACCTTAAACATCCCTCTCCTAAAAAAAAGTCTCATGGTGATGGGAGCAAGAGTAGCGGTTTGCCTCCTGCAAAGTAGGCTTCCAGTGGATCCAGTACAGTACTCTGCATTCCTGCATGTAAAGGTAATGCACTTGGAGTCCAGCCTGTCAGCCTGAACTACCCTTGCTTCATGCCTGAGGTGGAGGCCACTGTCCTCTCCTCTTCTCCAGGAATCACCTTTAGTGCTCCTACAGAGATTCCCCTAGTATCCCTTAGGACCTGGGACCAGTACGCAGAAGTACTGGCTACCATCCCACAGAATACCTGCTGATTTTTGCAAAAGTGTCCTCCTGAATGGCAAGTCTTCCACTGGTTTGAGAGATACTGGTGCAAGTATGGCAGGGGTGGACAGGTCCCTGCTCATGCCAGATGACTATGTAGGTGCTCCTCTGCGAACTACCAGGATATCTGGTGGGCCTCTCAAATTATCCCCTCTGGCGCTGGTCACCATACAGATTGAGGACAAGACAGTAAAGCTTCCCGTCCTGGTTCAGGACAATGTACCTGCCACATATTGTTGGGGAATGATCTAGTATAGTTGGGCTTGATCTCCGATGGGCTACCCCTGACTGCTGCTACAGTCACTAGATCTCAGGTCAATCAGGGTCTGACTGCTAGTCAGTTACCCACGCCAAAGGGGAGACAGAGGGCAAAACGGAAGAGCAAGAGGATCACCTCTGTGAAGGGGGGTCCTTCTCTTCCTGCTTTTTCAGCAGCACCCCCTGGCATCCAAGCTCCAGATTGGCTAGGCCCTGTGGTAACCCCAGACTAAACTCCTTAGGGAGGAGAGCCAGAATACCCTCCTCAGGGAGAGTTACTCAACCCAGAGGATCACCCTGACCTTCAATGCCAGCTGGCTGAAGGTGGGCCCCCTAGGGGAGACTTCTGTAAGGGGTAGAGAGAGTGCCACTCTCTCTTGAGGGTCTAAGAAAACAGACCAAGGCCCAGGCACAAGGTGACGTTCCAAGGACATTCAAGATGGTGTCCGGTCAAAGGTTCGACTATAAAAGGATCGAATGCAAAAGGATCGACGCAATAGGACCAAAAACAAAACAGTTGATTTTTTTAATTTTTATTATATATATATTTTTGGGCTTCCGTATAGGTAAAACAAGTGTTTTTTACCACAAAAACAGGGGTTGGGGCGGGGGCCCAAAAAAAAAGTAAAAAAAAAATAACATTTCTCGATCCTTTTGTTTTCGGTCCTTTTGATTCAATCCTTTGAGCTATAACCATTCAAGATCTATTCAAAGGGTAAGCTCCTTTGTAGTGAGCCCAGTAAACCTGAGCCTGGTGCCCTCAAGAGGTTGGTGGTACCCAATGTTTATAGGGCCTTCCTTTTGCATTTGGTGCATGAGATGTACTTAGCTGGTTGTCTTGGCACTAAGAAGAACACGCAAAGTCTGTCTGCACATTTCTACTGACCCAGGATGGGATTAGAAGTGAAGTACCACTGCCAGACCTGTCCCACGTCTCAGATGTCTGGCAAGACTGGAGGCAGAGTCATTGCCCCACTGCAACCTTTGCCTGTGGTTAGCACCATTTGAGAGAGTCGCCATCGACATTGTCTGTCCCTTGGACCCTTCCACACCAGGTGGATACAACTTCATCATGGTACTGGTTGATCATGATACCAGGTACCCTGAGGCTATAACCCTTCAGACCACAACTGCCAAGGTGGTTGCCAAGGCTCTCCTGGGCATTTTTACTAGAGTTGGTTTCCCTAAAGAGGTGACTGACAGAGGATCCAACTTCATGTTGAGTTACATTCATTAATGTGGAAGCAATGTGGGGCAAGCTACACGTTTTCCACAACCAACCACCCCCAGACCAATTGTCTGGTTGAGAGATTTAACACACCTCTCAAAGGCATGTTGGGTGCTTTGGAAGAGCCTCAAAGGAGGACATTTGATCTCCTCCTACCTTGCCGGCTGTTTGCCTATAGAGAGGTGCCTCTAGAGGGTGTTGGTGTCAGCCCCTTTGAGCTTCTCTTTGGACATCTAGTGAGGGGGCCCCTTGCCTTAATCAGAGAAAGTTTGGAAGCCACCCCTCCAGATCCTCTCAAGCAAGTTGGTGATTATGTGTTAGGCCTCAGAAGGAGGATGGCACAGATGATAGGCCAGGCATCAGCGAATCTTAATGCAAGCCAATTATTGAATAAGTACTGGCATGACCTTAAGGCCTCACAGTGGATTGCACTCCAGTCCAGGAGATCCCTGTGATGGAGCCTATCAAGCCTCGAGCTCTGGCAGATACGTGGACTGGACCCTTCTGGATAACCTCCAAGATGACTGAGGTCAACTATCTGGTTGACATGGGAGTCCCTGGGGTAGCCCCTCAGGTATTCTATTTTCACAGTCTCAAGCCTTTCCATAGAAAGCAGGAAGTCTCATGTCTTCTGCTAGCCTCAGAGCAAGAGGAGGATAAGAGTGAGCCCCTTCCTGAATTACTGCATAGCAACCCTCAGGATGGCTCAGTGGAGGGAGTATATTGATCTCTCAATCTGACACCAGAGCAACAGAGGGCCTGCAGGGCTTTGCTCCACCAGTATGCCCCTCTGTTCTCACTGACACCAGGCCCGAAAATTGACACTGGTTAAAGTTTACCTGCCGAAAGCAGATGCTATCGGATGCCAGGCACTGTTACAAATCACATTCAGGCCAAGGTAGTCAAGATGTTGGATCTGGGTGTCATCGAACCCTCAACCAGTCGCTCGTACAGCGCAGTGGTCCTTGTCTCCAAGGCAGGTACCAAGGATTGGAGGTTCTGTGTGGACTACAGAGGACTCAATGCTGTCACCAAGACTGATGCTCACCCATTGCCCAGGGCTGATGAGCTTGTGGACACCATAGGAGCTGCCAAATTTGTAAGCACCTTTGACCTCAGATCTGGCTATTAACAAATAGCTCTGACAGACCAGGCCAAAGAAAAAACTGTGTTCTCAAAACTTTAGGGGCTCTACCAGTTTAGTGTCATGCCTTTTGTGTTGAAGAATGCACCTTCCAACTTCCAAAGGTTGGTCAATCATGCACTCAGTGGGCTGTAGGCATTTTGTCTGCCTATCTAGACGTCATTGCTGGATACTGTTCCACCTGGGATGAGCATTTGACTCATTTGGATAAGGTGTTGCGGGCCTTAAAAAGGACTAACCTCAAAATCAAGACCACCAAGTGCCAGATAGCTCAGGGGAAAGTCACTTACCTTGGCCATGAGGTAGGAGGGAGTTCAAAACAACCTCTCCCCACTAAAGTACGGGATGTACTTGACTGGGAGACTCCCACTACTCAAACCCAAGTGAGAGTTTTTTTGGGCCTCACTTGGTACTACCGAAACTTCATGGCAGACTATGGCTGCCAGAGGGTCTTTGTTGGCTTGAAGGAAAGTCTGTGTAGGGCACCTGTGTTGTGTGCTCCTGATTACAGCAAACCTTTTAGAGTTCAGACTGATGCTGTGACACTGGTATTGGAGCTGTCTTGCCCCAGTTAGATGACAATGGGAGAGAACCTCCTATTATCTTCATCAGTAGTCAACTCAAAGGTAGAGAACTGAGGTGTGCTACTGTTGAAAAGGAATGTTTTAGTATAGTTTCGAGCATTAGGCATTTTAGTCCTTACCTTACGGGCTCTACCTTCAAGGTCCAAATTATCCATAACCCTTAAAGTGGCTTATGCAGATGAAGGGTGAAAACCCTAAATTGCTCAGGTGGTCCATTAGCCTGCAAGGGCTAGACTTCTCTATTGAGCATCGACCAGGGAAGAGTAATGATAATGCAAATGGCCTTTCCAGAAGGTATGTTGACAGTCCTGATGAGGGTGTCAATCTCGTGGGAGATTAGAACACCCTAACCTAAGTATGGGGGTGCAACTGTGATGCTGGAATTGCATTGGAGGGTGGTGATCAGAGACCCTTGGGAGACCCTTATGGCAGATATGTGTGCGGGATCAACCCTGTTCCATTAGTGTGTGTTTTTGGGCACCCGTGTGTTGCCCACAGAGCAGGGTATGGACTGGTGGCAGCTTCATGCTGATGTGACAGGAGCTCTGAGCATCCTTCATTTTGGGATACCCAGGCCCTGCCATAGGAATCAGTGTATTCCTGACGGATGGAAAGATGGCCCCTGAAGCCTCTTGGTTTCTATTGCATGTTACCTTGTTTTCCCAAAGTCCTGGGAAGCCCTGACTCTGACCCTTCCCATGAATGGCTGTTGGGTGGAAGAACCATATAATATATGTGGAGAAGTCCAAGCCAGTCTGGCTGAAGCCTTCCCAGTGACTGTATGTTGTGGGTACACCCTTGGGGGGACATATGTGTGAATAGAGTGTGTTACCGATATGCATTCTATGTTATGGGTGTATGGTTTGTGTCTGTGTGATACAATACCTGAGACAACCCTGCCGGAAACTGATATGAATGCAGTGTGGTGTGCTGAAAAGGCTGTGTGCTTGCCCCAATCCACATTCCTTGTTATGGGTCTCTGTATGGAAGTGAATGGCCTGAATGTCTGTGAGCCTGATTGGCTGCCTGTATGCATGAATGCCCTTCTGTGTGATTGGCTGACTGAGCCTGGTTAAGCCAGAGTGAATGAGGGACAGATGTGTATATCTGGGGACCTCTCACTTACCAATTTGTTCAGAAGCTGAAGTCGAAATTTGAAGCTGATCATTGAAGCCCAGCTAGAAGAGATTGCTGCTGCATTCCCTTTGATGTAATCCAAGAGCTGTGAAGTCTGTCGAGAACTGATTCAAGGGAGGACCTGGCTAGCAGCCTCTCCCCGAGCTACAAGGGACCATTGTTCAAGAACTGTTGTTCTTCAACAAGGCATCCTGGAAGCCAGTTCAATGAGTTTGACGTCCGGAGAAGGGGTTCAATGAGTATCCTGAAGAGAGCTCCTGGACATCGAGGTCTTCGAAGTCCATTGGCATCGACCAGGCTTCGGAATATTTCCATGACCGCTGGAAGCCAGTTGAATCATGTCGCCCAGAAACAGGGAAACCTTGACACCATGCTGGTTGATGCCCAGAGGCAAGAAAGCTCCACCTTGCCTAAGAACAATTGACAGACAGCTCCCTTGCCATCACAGTCAACCACTTTGTCCCACTAGAAAAGTGGAGGTCGCCGGCTACCGAGGAAAGTCCGCTGGTATGTTTCCCTATACCAGAAGCCAATAAATGCGTCCCAAGGACACTGACGTGGTTCCCGATCGCCGAAGCTATCCCGAGGTACGTGCTGCGGCTGCAGCTCTGACAGGCCAGAGGATGCTGCCCGTGATCCCTGACATCCGACGCCCTCTATCGGGCCTGCATCCATCATCGCCAAGGTCTTTTAAGTCCACAGAGTCTTTCTTGCGACACTGAACACTTTACATCGAGGTCTACGGCACGCCTCACCTCGAAGCTGTTGTGTCGCAACAGTGTTCCACTTTTCCTCAAGGTTCTCGATGCCCAGTGGCTGCTGCTATAAAGAAAGTCCACTCTCGAAGGATACCATCAACGAAACATCACAGAAACTCTTCCAATTCAGGTACATTGGAGTGGTTGAACTTTTTTACCAAGAAGCAAGGTTTATTGAGCATTTATGGACTGGGCTTGTTAATTCTTTTATTACAGGTTGCCCAGGTGGGGGTATCCCCATTCAGAATTGTGCATATACATCCAAAGAAAGCATTCTGCCATTGCTTAACCTTAACCTGCCTTCCTTCCTTATTATCTATGCTGATACCCCTTACTGACTGATTTGTGTTCTCTATTATAACTGCCAGCAGTTGATGCCGTCTAAGGGGGTAATTCATAGATTTCAGCACCGAGGCAGCGCACACGAGCAGCGCAGAGAGGGAGAGTGTGTCAGCGTGCACCAGCTGTGTGCGCTAAACAGCATTCTGGCGCACCGCGTATTCACGGTATTACCAAGCCATTTTGAGCGCTGACACAGAGAACATCCCGCAGCGCCAGTTACGCCCCCATGAACACCCCTTGCACAAGGAAAAGGCATTGAAATCCCCAATGCTGCGCAAAGGGCCCCGCTAACCCTGCACCAGCTTACATGGCCGGTACACTGTATTCGTGTGAAAATACTACGCGCACCCCTCTCACGGCACCCAAAAGCGTGAAAATGTTCTGGTGCACCCCTTGGAATATGCGTGCCCCGCTCGCGCCAGGTAAATTGCGTAGAAAAAGCACCCCCCTGTGGCGTGGGCTGCCTGTGGGGCATGCCCAGGGTGGATGGGCTGCATGTGGGGCATGGGGAGGGTGATTGGGCTGCCTGTGGGGCATGCTCAAGGTGGATGGGGTGCATGCGTGTATTTCGGGGGTGCGCAAGGAGTTTCACACGTGAAAGGCCTTGGGCAAGAGCAGGGTACGTGTACTTTGGGGGTGCGCGGGGAGTATCACACGCGATAGGCCTTGTGTGAGCAGGGTACGTGTATTTGGGGGATACACGAGAAGTTTCACATGCGATACTCCAGGCGAGAGCGGGGTATGTGTCTTTGGGGGGACGCGGGGAGTTTCACAAATGATACTCCAGGCGAGAGCGGGGAACGTGTATTTAAGGGGTGCGCGGGAAGTTTCACACGCGATAGGCAATGTGCGAGTGGGGTACGTGTATTTGAGCGGTACGTGGGGAGTTTCACACGCGATAGGCCTTGTGCGAGTGGGGTACGTGTATTTTGGGGGTGCACGGGAAGTTTCACACGCGATACTACAGGCGAGAGCGGGGTACGTGTATTTCGGGGGTGCGCTGGAAGTTTCACACGTGATACTCCAGGCGAGAGCGGGGTACGTGTATTTGCGGTGTACGCGGGGAGTTTCACACACTATTTGGCATCGTGGGCCCTCCCGGGTGTGTGGTTTCCCCCTTCCCCATGCCCTGCAGGCAGCCCACACCACAGGGGACTACCCTACAACCCTCACCATGCCCTGCAGGCAGCCCACATGGCACCATGCACTTGTGAGCACTCAAAAGGCTGGATGTCCAAAATTCATGAAAAATATATGAATGCTGAATCCAAATAAATCCAAATGAAAATGGCTCCAAAGGGTTCGTCCATCAAACCAAATCCAAAGGTAAAAAAAATAGAAAACCATTGCTCCATGGAAAAAAATAAAAAAATAAAGGAAGTCAAATCCAGTCCTGAACTATATACAATGTAAAAATCCAGGGTCCATGAGCCCAACAATCCAAAGGAAACCTACAAAAAACCCTACCTAATAAATAACTATATACACAAAAGTGGGACATAGTCCATGTGCCCCAAATGAAAGAAAAATAGAAAGGACACCTATCACTAATGAACTATATACAATGGTGGCGGGCAAGTCCTACGGCTCACTTGTTAATTTCCCGGGCCAGGGCATCATCGAACTCCTGTTCAACGTCCTGGAGGAGGGCCTGTTCCCTGGCCCCGAGGTCTTGCAGGGATAATGCCATGTCCACTTCCAACTCCCTGCGAATTTCCTCGAGGCACTCAGCCCGCCTCAGCGCCCTGCGCATGGAGATCTCCGCCCTGACCACAGTGAGCTGTGCCTCTTCCACCCGCCGCCGCTCCACATCTATTTGCTGGCCCAACCGCTGCCACATGGAAGACAATCCCAATCCAGGGTCCTCCTGCCTTCCGGCTGATGCAGCCCCTCTGATGTTGATGGCCCGAGCCATCATTGCTCCTACCTTGAGCCTGCTACTGCCTTGCATGTGCCCTGCCTGTTGATGCCTGCACGTCCTCCTCCTGCTGGGGTCCAGTTGTTGGGGTGGCCACCCCTGCTGGTCCTCCGACTACCGACTGTGGCAGGGATGTGTCCCCCACCAGCCTGGCCACTGGGTCATAGGCAGCTCCACAGGGTGGCCAGGTGATACTTGGCCCGGAAGATGGCACGGAGGATGACTGGTGCATAGGGGGTTCAGTTGAGGAGGGGGTCGGCATAAGGCCCAGCACACGGAGGAACCCAGCACCAGTGATCCCTCCTAGCCAGTTGACGCGGTCAACGAGGCATCTGAAATAACGTGCAGCATCCTCACGAGAACCTTGCACGTTATCCCGGATGACAAGTTAACTCAACGCCACCCCAGCCAGGACAGGCTCAACGCGGTCCCGGATTGCCACGTCTGCAGGGAGAGGAACGCCAGATGTTGTTAGTGGATCCCCTCCCTAAAAACGGGTCTGGACAAAGGCATCCCTGCTGGTGCGGGATGATGCAGTCACAGGATCGGGGACAGGATTACACACAGGCACCTCCGCGGCCGCCTGTTCTGCCTCCTGTCCCTGCCCCTGGACTGCACCACTAGCACCAGTGGAATCCCTCCCTCCAGACCCCGTGTGAGGCCCTTCCATGGCCTACTCCTCAACCAAACCCTCCACCAACCTGGATGACTCGGTGCCATCTTCCTCCATAGGGTCTCAGCTGCCCCTTCTGCTGCCGAGGAGTCCACCTCTGACCTCCGCCTCTTGGACCTACCCTCGGCAGCTGCAGCCGCGGACGCAGCACCAGACCCCTCACTCCCCGACGAGATGACTACCTGGGAGGGGAACTGGGCCTTGCGTCTCCGGCTGGCTGTGGGATTCCTGCCGCTGTGCTCCACAGCACCATCTCCGCCCTCTTCATCAGTTGACCCTGCAGACAAGGAGAGACAGAACACAGCCATCAAGGCACTGTACAATGGTCTGATACACACATGACAGTTGCACATGAGTGTCAGTGTCAAACTTCACACATGTCATCACAATCCCCAACACACCTATCATTTGAACCCACACACATGCGCAAATTAACAGGAATGTTACAGCATGAGCATCCGAAGGTTAGCCTGACATCACATGCAACACAGGGAGTGCCAAACACATGCACACACGCCACCAGACATACATGCATCTGTACATCTCCACCACTTGTCGCAGTTAAATCATCGGCATCCATGTTGCTTCTCCACCCCTAATTATTACCAACTATGGGTACCAACTTGATGCGTCACTACCATACGCAACGCGACCACTTAATTCACGTGATACGTGAGACGTTCAGAGATACGTCCCTTCGTGTACATTTATCACGTGATCCACGCGTATTCCAGCAACTGCACTGCAAGCAAGGACAGAGACTCCTCGGTGGCAGTACACGATACGGTAAGATATAGAGCACGGGTATATTAGTCAGTTATATACAAAGCCGGTTACTTCCAAGCGAGCCGAACACAGACCTTCACGTAGATTTATGGAGTGCCAGAGTTAATCAGCTATAACCGCCGTTATTTTCCCCTCCTGTTCATGCGTGCATAGTGATTGGGTTTTTAACCCCTCCGCCCCCTCAGCAATCGAAGCTCCGTTAAAGTTTCCATTAGCAGAGATATCTGGGAGAACGGGTTTCTTCTCACGCCTTGTGGGCATTCATTGCATCTCATGCTGTTGTCTTCCACAGGCCATTACACGGCATTGTTAGCACACTTGCTACTTATGAACACAGGAAAAGCTACTGGACAGCTGTCCTGGGTCCGGCTGTTATAAGTCCCAACGTTTCCAACGCGATGGGAAAATGATAGTAGAGGACTTTTAAACACTGCGCAACTAGGATTGCAAAAAGAATGGTAAGCAGTCTAATACACGATTACTACGTATATTCCCAATGGCCGTGAAACACAATGACAAAGATGCATTCCGTTTTCCTTTTCTTTGTCCCTCTGTTGCAGCACAACCAAGGGTGGTCTTTGTAACTCTAGACTGCATGATTATAGAGTCAAATATCAACCAATTTGGACGACTTTCTCCGCACTTCGTTAGAAGCTCCGTTTTCTGATGTAAGTGACGACTCCGATGCGAAATTCTAGTACTGGAATACAAATATGTACCGCTAATAGTTGTGTTTCTTTACCTATCCCTGGTGTAAGGAAGTATTTTGAGTAATGTAGCTTATTGAGTACGATGTTGTACAAAAGTGTCGTTTAAAGGGGTTTCCACTTACTTATTCTAGGCAGAACTTTGAACAGTGGTTTCCATCTCCACTCTACAGTGCTGCCAGTCTGTATGTGCTGAGGTCTATTGAGTGTTGCCGCTTTCATGTTCCTTTTAGACCACTTTTAGTGTTATAATTGCCAGTTCAGACAGTTTATCACTAGTTGACCACTATTTAGCAATTGGGTCAAACTCTAATGTTAATTTCTTTCTATTGAGTAGAGAACGAATAAACAGGGCATTATTTACTCTTTACCCTGATCTGGTCCCTTTTCAGATATGGAGCTCCTCCCATGCTGTTGAGTCCTAAACACTCTTTTGGATCATTTATTGGACAAGAAGAGTCTTTTTTGGATTACCAATTCACACGTACATGTGCTTATAGCCACTGCATTTGTTATTGTGTTTTCTACTTGCTGGTATTCATAATGATCTGATTGTAATGATTATTTCATGTCATGTATCCTCACTAACATTAGTAGTGGGCGAGTTTGGTTCTGGTAGACGGCAGACTACCCCTGAAGAATTTCTGTTTACTTTTGTTTACACACACGTTCAGAAAGAAACAGGTTGGGAAAATGATGAATGTATGAATGAGAACATCTGAATTTGAATTAGAATGAATGTAGTGAGTGACTAGGCTGATTTGAGTGATATTTACACAACATACCCTGGAGTGACTCCACTCTTTACTCACTCCTGGTTTTCACACGGTTTATTATTATTAATTTTTGGTATCTATGGTGATTATATTATATATATTTTTCTGCTCTGCTGTTTTACCTCCAATTGTGAAGAGGTACATGGTACTAGCATTTGCACTTTAAACTAGCTATCTGGTTATTGTTTTTTTTTTAATGATGACTATGAATTAACTCAAAGTTTTTTCAGAATGATAACAATTAATAAATGATATATATTTTTCATAAACGCGTCTGTAATCCAATCAATAATGAGTGACTAACGCCGCAGGCATTGGGACACAATCTGAAAAGGGACCAATTTAAGCCCCTTGGCACTGTTTTGTTTACTGATTTAGGTTTTTCTTAAAAATATAGAGGTGGTGCCAAAGAGAGGGCTCTTAATCCTCTTACCTCCCCATAGATGTTTGCTTGTTGTTCTTGTATGGCCGGTGGGCCGTGAGGTATTTTTTCAGAGTGGTCTGAATCGATAGGTGGTAACACGTGGATAGACTCACACCTATAGACCTGAATAGGAACTGATGGGTCTTAGTAACCCATAAGGATACTTTTTTCTCATAGGTTTCCCTCTCTCCTTGCAAAGTATACACAATAGTTCTTGAGGGTTATTTTAGGTCGAGAACGGTTGTCCTACAGCCCAGCTTATTTTTATTGGAGAATTACTCCTCTAGGGACAGTGCTTATCTAACATGACTTTTTGAAAGATGCAAAAGCTATGATGAACAGTACGTGAAAGATCTGCTGGAGAAAGCATCAGGCCTTGGAGGGTCGAGCGAAGAAACATCTAACATGAGCAAATGGGATGATTTGAGCCAATTAAAAAAAAGACTCATAAGGACCGAACTTCATGGTTCAATCATGCTGGAATATCTCCGTGACGGCACCTTGCCACAAGGGCTGGTTGTAAGGCATGAACCGAGGCTATTTTTGGATAATAAAAACATTATCCTACAGTGGAGCTATATAGCCAATAAGTGTGGCAGAGACTGGGTCACCTTGATAATAGACACGGCAACCGAGATGACTGAAAAGATCCTAATTGATTTAAAAACCCTGGAAGAAGAGATTTAAAAAGCTGTTCCTCTGGAACTTTATAAAAAAAGACTGGACACACTCCTATTGGAGATGACAACCTTTAAAGAGTACACACTAAGGGAAAGAGTTTGCATGGCTTGAACCGGGACTTAACTAACTTTACCCATGAAAAGGCTTTTGCCTACACCCAGGAGAACTATAATCAGACTGGACAAAATGATCAATCAACCGGAGGGAGCAAAAAGGTGACATTTAAAAATACATCTTTTAGTTCAAGCGATGGCAGTCAAAATGGTGACTCATATTCAAATCGAGGACGACCTAATAGACGCCCCCGCGGAAAACAGAGTCACAGAGGCAGGAATATGCCAAACCGCGGTAGCCAACAAAACCGGGGCAATATGCAACAACAACCTTTTTTAGAGGTAGGACTGGACGAATGGGGCTTCGAACCACGTGTAACACGAAGCATGCAGGCATTGTGGTAAATCTTTCGGACTATTCACCCACACCCATTGAATATACTATGCTTGAAAAAGGAATGGGTTTTGTTTCCACTAATTACCATAATAGATTTACCTTCCGCCAAGAATTTGGCCAGCTTATACGTAAGATCCATTTGTTCCAACATTTTCAAGGAACAGAACACAAACCCGAGAAATCTGACTTAGGGTTACAGAAAAAATCGGCATTTTGTGTACCCACTGCACAACAGAGCGCGGAGGCAAAAGCCTATGAGAACTGTCTCCTACATGACTTGGGTAAATTAGAACGTAACTCAACAAAACGGAATACATATAATAACACCAGCAAAAAAGAAGAAGAGGCAATGAAAAAACTCCTGAATAATGAACTGATAGTCATTCGCAAAGCAGACAAAGGGGGAGCAATTGTCGTACAGAATCGCAATGACTACATAATAGAGTGCAATAGACAACTTTTAGATCTCAGTTGCTATAAACTCCTCAACCAAGACCCTACGCCCTCATTACAAAGTCTGATTAGCAACAAAGTGGATAAAGCGGAGCAAAGAGGATAGATCATTAAAAAAGAGGCAGATTTTCTCAAAAAGTATAAACCACGCATACCTCAATTTTATACACTCCCTAAAATTCACAAATCCATGACAAAACCACCGGGGCACCCAATTGTTTCCGGGATCAACTTAGTACTAGAAGCTCTGTCGAAATTTGCAGATACCTTTCTCCAACCGATGGTTCGCAAAATGGCATCTTATGTTCAAGACACCACACAAATAATAAAAGAAATGGAAGGACTACCTTTTGACCCTAATACTGAAATCCTACTAGGGTTAGATGTGGTAGCACTCTACACTAGCATCCCGCAGAGGATATCCATCGAAATGCTGGAAGAAAAACTTCTTTCAGATCATGAAGTTGGCTGTACACCTATTTCTTTCATCCTCTGGTGTGCGGAAATGAGCTTAGTGGAAAACTACTTCCATTTCAATGGTGAATGTTTTCAGCAAATACATGGCACGGCCATGGGAGCTACCCTAGCTCCTAGTGTAGCTAACCTATTCATGGAAGCTTTTGAAACCAATAACATCATGAAACCTACAAATCCCTTTTTCAAACACATACGTATCTGGCGAAGATATATTGATGATATCCTTGTTGTTTGGTCTGGCCCAGAAACAATTATTGAAGAGTTTCTGGTGTGGATTAACAGCCAAAACAGATATTTAAAATTTACATCTAATTATGGCCCTCACAAACTTGTATTCTTAGACATCACCATTATGGTATACTCTATTAAGAACTGTGTTTTTGTCAAACCTTACAACAAGCCAACGGACAGAAATTTGCTACTGCATTATAGCAGCTCGCATCCGAAACATGTGAGGGATAATCTCCCTTTGGGCCAATTTTTGAGGCTCAAAAGGAACAGTTCCAAGAAGGATGACTTTAATGAAGAAGCTGTCAAGATGCAGAATACGCTACACCAAAGAGGCTATCCACAAAAGATACTCAGGAAAGCCCTCAAAAGAGCGAATAACAACAATCGAGAGTCATTATTAGAGTACACTCCGCAACCAAGAAAGATTCTAAAATAATCTTTGTTAACACCTTCAGCAATTTGTCAAATGATATCAAGAAGATAGTCTTGAGAAACTGGCCAATCTTGGAAAAAGGAGAGACACTGGTACCTAGACCCACCGTTGTGTTTAAACGTAGTAAAAATTTGAAAGAACAGGTGACTAGGAATGATGTGCTACTTAGACCTAAACCGACAACAAGCTTGTCCCAGTTATGGGGCCTTCCGAAAAATGTGGGCCATTACCCATGTGGACAGTGTGTATATTGCAAATACACAACAAAAAGTACAGAAGTAGATATAGGGTTGAAATCCAAATGTCAACAGAAAGCACATACCAATTGCACTTCCAGTTTGGTGGTGTATGCCATTTGGTGTCCATGTGAGAAAATCTATGTTGGTAAAACGGACCGGAAGGTGAAGCTCCGCATTGGCGAATATAAAAGTTGCCTAAAAAATTGTACTAGAAATGCACCCATGGTCGAACATTGGATAGAACACCAACACACATTAGAAGATCTGAAATGGACAGTGCTCTATAAACTGATTCCCATTATGGATTCCAACAGAGACAAAATTACCCTCCTAAAAAAAGAACAACAACTCATTTTTTTAACCAACAGTTCTAGGACTGGGCTCAATGAGAGAGCGGATTGGAACCTATAAACTGCTACCAGAACATCGTAAATGAAATGCAACCACTAAATTATAAATCACACTTTGACTGACCGCTAATGTGCGAATGGTTGACAGATTTCTCCTTCTCAAAGGCGGCCTTCTCATATCCACGGGAATAACACGGATGAAAACTGCTTACAGTGAAAAAGGAGGGGCTTCCCCACCCCTAATTACTACCAACTATGGGTACCAACTTGATACGTCACTACCATACGCAACGCGACCACTTAAATCACGTGATACGTGAGACGTTCAGAGATACGTCCCTTCAGGTACATTTAAATCACGTGATACGTGAGACGTTCAGAGTAGCCAGAGTAGCCTGTATAGGCGCATTACAAATGCCATATCATATCTTATCATATCATTTATCACGTGTTCCACTGCGTATTCCAGCAACGGCACTGCGAGCACGGACAGAGACTCCTCGGTGGCAGTACACGATACGGTAAGACCAAGAGAACGGGTATATTAGTCACTTATATACAAAGCCGGTTAGTTCCAAGCGAGCCGAACACAGACCTTCACGTAGATTTATGGAGTGCCGGAGTTAATCAGCTATAACCGCTGCTTTTTTCCCCTCGTGTTCATGCATGCATAGTGATTGGGATTTTAACCCCCCCCCCTCAGCAATCGAAGCTCCGTTAAAGTTTCCATTAGCAGAGATATCTGGGAGAACGGGTTTCTTCTCACGCCTTGCGGGCATTCATTGCATCTCATGCTGTTGTCTTCCACAGGCCATTAAACGGCATTTGTAGCACACTGGCTACTTACGAACACAGGAAAAGCTACTGGACAGCTGTCCTGGGTCCGGCTGTTATAAGTCCCAATGTTTCCAACGCAATGGGAAAATGATAGTAGAGGACTTTTACACACCGCCCGATTAGGATTGCAAAAAGAATGGTAAGAAGTCTAATACACGATTACTACGTATATTCCCAATGGCCGTGAAACACAATGACAAAGATGCATTCCGTTTTCCTTTTCTTTGTCCCTCTGTTGCAGAACAACCAAGGGTGGTCTTTGTTACTCTAGACTGCATGAATATAGAGTCAAATATCAACCAATTCGGACGACTTTCTCTGCACTTCGTTGGGAAGCTCCGTTTTCTGATGTAAGTGACAACCCTGATGCGAAATTCTAGTACCGGAATACAAATATGTACCGCTAATAGTTGTGTTTCTTTACCTACCCCTGGTGTAGGAAGTATTTTGAGTAATGTAGTTTATTGAGTATGATGTTGTACAAAAGTGTCGTTTAAAGGGGTTTCCACTTACCTATTCCCGCTCTAGGCAGAACTTTGAACAGTGGTTTCCATATCCACTCTACAGTGCTGCCAGTCTGTATGTGCTGAGGTCCATTGAGTGTTGCCGCTTTCATGTTCCTTTTAGACCACTTTTAGTGTTATAATTGCCAGTTCAGACAGTTTACCACTAGTTGACCACTATTTAGCAATTGGGTCAAACTCTAATGTTCATTTATTTCTATTGAGTAGAGAACGAATAAACAGGGCATTATTTACTCTTTAGCCTGATCTGTTCCCTTTTCAGATATGGAGCCCCCCCCCCCCTGCTGTTGAATCCTAAACACTCTTTTGGATAATTTATTGGACAAGAAGAGTCTTTTTTGGATTACCAATTCACATGTACATGTACTTATAGCCACTGCATTTGTTATTGTGTTTTCTACTTGCTGGCATTCATAATGATCTGATTGTAATGATTATTTCATGTCATGTATCCTCACTAACATTAGTAGTGGGCGAGTTTGGTTCTGGTAGACGGCAGACTACCCCTGAAGAATTTCTGTTTACTTTTGTTTACACACACGTTCAGAAAGAAACATGTTGGGAAAATGATGAATGTATGAATGAGAACGTTTGAATTTGAATTAGAATGAATGTAGTGAGTGACTAGGCTGATTTGAGTGATATTTACACAACACTACCCTGGAGTGACTCCACTCTTTACTCACTCCTGGTTTTCACACGGTTTATTATTATTAATTTTTGGTATCTATGGTGATTATATTATATATATTTTTCTGCTCTGCTGTTTTACCTCCAATTGTGAAGAGGTACATGTTACTAGCATTTGCACTTTATACCAGCTATCTGCTTATTGTTGTTTTTAATGATGACTATGAATTAACTCAAAGTTTTTTAAGAATGATGACAATTAATAAATGATATATATTTTCATAAACGCGTCTGGAATCCAATCAATAATGAGTGACTATCGCCGCAGGCATTGGAACACAATCTGAAAAGGGACCAATTTAAGCCCCTTGGCACTGCTTTGTTTACTGATTTAGGTTTTTCCTAAAAATATAGAGGTTGTGCCAAAGAGAGGGCCCTTAATCCTCTTACCTCCCCATACATGTTTGCTTGCAGTTAAATCATCGGCATCCATGTCACATCTGCCAATCAGCCTCCTAGATGTCGGTGTCACATGCATCCATGGTTTATCACAGTGGCACACATGTCAAATACACGCACATGCACATTGTGTACATACACGAAGGTGGAACCATCATCCATGTGTCACACCACAACTATGCCACAGTACATACACATAATTATACACATGTGTGCACCGACACATGTATTTGGGCACCATGCATTTGAAAACATACACCATTGATGTGCCTCACACATGACTGGACTCGCATGTGGCAGGCTCATGTCCCTGTACATACACATCCATACATGGCCCTTACAAGACATATGTGCACTGCCACACCTCAACATGCACAGCGTCCAATCAGTACCCATGGACACTTACCGCTCGACTCCGGACGGGTCTGCCTCAGAAGGATCTGGAGGTGGAGCACTGGGTGTATGCATTCCATGACCTTCATCTGGATGTTGGTAAGGTGGACCCGGAACCCCTCTGCATGCTTTGCCTTCAAGAGGCGCCGGGCCTTGCTGAGGGTCCTGGACCTGAAGTGCTCCCAGCGCTTCCGGACATGTTGCATGTCGCGGCTGCGACCTCCTCCACATTGATGGCAGCCACAATATCCTTCCAGACCCTCTTCTGTCCTTCATTGTCGGCGCGTGAACTTCAAAAGAGGGCATCATAATGCCCCAGGAATTGCTCCACCAGGATGACAACTTCATTGGCACTGAAGCTGGCAGCCCTCTGCCTCTCTGCTGGGGGGTTGCCACTGCTGCCAGATGGTGTTGTGTCAGACATAGCAACCCCCGAGGCAGGTGTGGGTGGGAAACTGGGTCCTGGGGCTGGGCTGTGGAGCGATGGAATGCCAGTCGGGAGTCTTCTGTTCCAGCAGGGGTGGTCACAGCAACTGGACCCCTGCAGATGGCTGACGTGCAGGCACCAAACAGCAGGGCATGTGCCCAGCAGGCTGGTAGGCAGCAGCAGATGGCAGGTGGGAGCGTGGTCTTCCGTGTGTTGTTGTGTGGCCAGCTTGATACGGAGTGATTTGGCACATGAAAAAACTGGACGTCAGCATGTAATTCGAGGAAAGGCCCTTAGCGCCCTTAGCGCCCTTAGCGAGGAAGCGCGTCTGTGAGATAAAGCGCGTGGGCGTTTCCCTCCAAACGGGTGTATGTTGATTGTACACGTGCAAAAACTGCATGTACGGGTGTCACTGCATGTAATTGGAGGAAAGACCCTTTATCGCGTACGCGCATAAGTGATGTTGCACGTGTGGGATGGGTTAAAAGGTACGCATAGGACGCCATTTTCTTGTACGTGCTTTTTGTGGAGAGCGAGCGGGTGATTCTGGTACTCACACGTGATTACTTCACAACGGTTCCAGTTCGTACTCCTTGTATACAGTGTTCAATTCTTCTTTTGGCAGGGGTGTTGCTAATGCGCACACGTGCGTCTTTTTCACGTTCTTTTTCCAGGCAGACGATTAGTCACGTACGTATCTTTCAACTGTGGTTGCCCCCTTGTGTCGCGTACCCATTCAGAGGTCATTGTAGCCAGCGTGTACCACGCGTACGCTTCTTTTTGTGTTTCTGGGTGTCACAGCGTAGTGCAGGTTCTTTATTCCACGCACGTGGGCTACCAGGGGTCGCGTGCACATTAAATTTTGTTTTCGGGGGGTGCCTGAGCGTTGCGTGAACCATCATCTTTCCCCAGGGGTCACAGACAGCCTTGCTAGAGCACTAGGGTACGTATTCCATATAGTACCCTGCCCCTGTCACCCCAATTGCCCAGGCCAATTGTTTACTGCACCTCCCATTCGCACAAGAACATCAGTGCCATGGTTGGGAGGCGACCAAGTGGTAAGGGAGGCAAAGATGGCTGACCTCCAAGAGGTGGGTGCGGTAGGGGATGTAGCCAGGATGTGCAGGTTGTCCAAGAGGCCAGTGTGTGGAGGACCAATCAGGGACATCTATGCCCCCCCCAATGGGTCATGGAGATGCGACTGACACCATCCCAGCTCAGGCCTTGTTAACCCGGCCCATATTGTCAACCGAACTGGCACAGGATGACTCCCAGGCTGACTTCCGTGTCACCAAGTCAAAGCCACGTGTGGCGATGAAAGTTGCTGTCCCAAGTAGCCAGGGAGAGGAGGCTGCAGGGGCAGCTGCAGCTCAATCCACCCCAGGTCCGAGTCTCCCAGCCAGGACAGTGTTGGTTCAAGTCCATCACACCGAGGTTGGTCCTGCCACAATCACCCAGCAGCCAATGCCTGCAGTGAGACCTTTGGTCATCGTGCCTTTGGCTACTTCCAGTGCCCAGTCCACCTGCACTTCAGCCACTACCAACCAGAATGGCATAAGCCACTCAGGGTCTGCACCACCTCCCAAGTGGTAGAAGGGTGCTCTTGCGGTACAGGCTGGGACCCCAGACAGGGCTCCCCCCTCCGGCATGTCAAGGAAGAGTAGTTTCAACAATGTAGAACTAGACGCACTTGTAGGCTACGTGTCGGCCGATGGCCACGAAATGCTGGTGACTGCAGGGTGCAAGACTACAACTGCTCAACGTAGGGCCCACTGACAGTGCATCGCGGACCAGATTAGTGCCCTTGGATTTGTCAGGTGCACGCTGATGATTGCTCTAAGCGGTGGAATGACCTCAAACGCAGAGCAAAGAACAAGCTGGCTTCCAATCATGCCTCTACTCTGGTGACTGGCAGTGGGTCTCCACCAGAGGAGGAAGTACTCACAGAACATGAGTCTATCGCTGGAGGCTTCATCACAGAGGATCAGATCCAAGGGGTGGGAGACATAGCAGATCTTGAGGTAATGTCCGGTGAGTGGCCATGCATGTGTGTGCAAACCATGTGTATGTTGCTTGGGTGATGTATTGTGATTGAGTGCCAGGTGAGGCTGTGTAGTTATGACTGCTATGGGTCACCCATTTGGTGCCTCCAGACCATACCCAGCCTTGGGTTTTCAAGTATCCCTTCTGACCGCAGTTGACAATTTGCACCTGATTACTGCACTTGCCCTTCAACTGCCATCTTGCCACAACATTGCTCATACTATTTTCCTGTTCATTCTGCCTGATTGATGAAATCCTTTGCATGTTTACCACACATTTTTGTGCCCTTCTGACCCAAATTTGACATACTTCAGACATAGATTACACCCCACAATGGCCCACATATGTTTCCTTATTATGGGAATGATTTCATCAATCAGGCTGATTGAGTAATGTGCGCCTACACATGGCCTGCACACAATCACTTCGAGGCCTTGTTTCAATGTGAGCTAAAGACTCTGGGTAAGTCTCTCGTAACCAGGACTAATGTCTGGCAGAGGGACTCCCAGGAACCCTTTGTTAATTTGCTTGTTTCAATGTTCAACATGACAATTGTCTTCTGTCATGTCGAAGTGACCAACCATTGATGTATCCAAGTGCCTGCCATCACTGCATTAGTGAGCACTGGCTTTGTTGCAGCGTGTGGCACATGCGTGTTTTGTCACACTATTTTGCATGTTCTATTTCATGATGTCCATCTCACATGGATGGGTGATAGTACTGATTTGCTAACATCTGGGTGTCCTTGTCAAATCTGCCATGGCTATGCTATGTGCCATCTCTGTGCTGGCATGTGTCATGTATGTGGATTGTCCATGCCACTCACAGGCTAATGTGAGATGCCAGTGCTATCCAGCATGCAGCACATGTGTTGCTTTTCCTCAGTGTCTGCTTTTTGCCTCACCGTCCAACTCATTGTCAGTGCATGCATGCCAGAGTTAATGTCATGTGTGACATGTGTCATTTATGTACTCAATGTCTGCCTCGTCATGCCTATGTGTGTGGGCTATGGTACTCATGCCTGTTTTCATTACTTTTCTTTTATGTTTTTGCAGGTGATGAGGCACTCGATGCTGTTGAGGAGGAGGAGATGGCGCAGAGGCAGGAGTACTCATAGCCACAGCCTGGCACCAGTGGAGGACGTGGGGTGGTGGTGGGTGAAAACCCATTACTCCTACAGACCATACTGTCCACGGGTGTCTCTGGGTACACCTCCGGAGACCTCTATGAATCAGGTGCTGAATCTGACATTGAGACATATGTCCAGTCGCAGGTGAGTGTTTCTGGCAAGGATGTTGTTCTGTCCAACCCACCTGCACTGGGGGTAGACCCCTCTATGGGGCATTCAATGTTGGAAAGTCCGCATGTGGCTGTTACGGATGTAGGGTCACACTCCACAATATTTGCTCTTGTTCCTTGGCCATCAGATCAAAGGAAGAATGCAGTCCTGCAACCTCAGGCAGTGCAGCACAGCAAGGTGCACATCACCGTGCCCCAAACAGGTGTGGTGCCCGCCAACGCGGTGGCTGAGCGCCACCAGGCAAAACTGTGTGCGAGAACTCCATGTACTCTATAGCAGCACAAAAGGGGGCATCGTGTGAGAAGATGGCTCAGGCCGTGGATAGGGTGGCCACTTCGATTCTCCCCCCTGAAAGGCAGGTGGAGCTCCAGCAGCTGGCAACAGAGTCCATTTGCCACTTACACAGGGAGGACATGTTGGCGTCCAACAGGGACCGACGGGCTGGACTAGAGACTCTACGCACAGCCATATCTGCAGAGTCACAGGCCCACAGGGATGCCCTGAGGTTAGAACACACATCCCTCAAAGATACTCTGGGTGAACTTGAGGTGTCCCGGAGTTCAAGGTCAGAACAGCAGCTGGAGCAGCTAACACGCACACTCTCAGCTGAGCTCCAGGCAACCTGTGAGGAGATCCGGGCATCACGCGAGGCCTTGCAGGCAGAAATGCATGCTACCCGTGAGGTGCTGCATGGGGATCTCCGTACCATCATCCTGCAGAACCAAACCTTTCAGACCTGCATGCTTGCTGCCATGGAGGAGCATGCCAGGGCTTTGCATGGTCTGCCTCCCATATCATGCCCACCTTCTAATGTACCACCAGAGGGTGATGACAGCGACGGCGGTTCTCCCACTGTAGGGTAGCCGTGCAGGCCATGAGCTCATGGAGGTTTTTTTTTTCTCAACATCCACGCATGTGGGTGTTGGGGTGCACTCTGTACCTCATCCCTCATGGGTGCCCCCCCCCCGGTCCACACATAGCCATTTTTTTATTTTTATTTATTTTAATTTTTTCACATTTCATTCCGATTTGCTAAATTAAATTAGTATTTAATTAATTTGTTATCTTTATTTCTTCTTCTTTTTTCTATTTATTATTTTCATTTTATTTTAATTCTTGATTTGTTATTTTGATTTTCATACATTTATTTTTATTTGGTTATGCTTCTGATATTTCCTTTATTATTTAATTTGTTTCTTTTACTTTACATTTACTTTTTCTTTTTCTATATTTGATTTGCATTTACATTTTTGTTCATAACCATTTTCTTTCAGATTGTGAATTAATGTTACAGTGTGTTGCTTTGTGTGGCTCCCATAGGCATTCACTGTGTATTCCAGCTGGGCACATGCAGGCTTGTCCTGTCTTTGGGTTAGAAACTTGGGTTCCTGACACACACACCCCTCCTGCTTCCCCTTTCCATGGGCTCGCAAAGGGTGTGACCAAGTGACAGTAACTTACACAGAGGCATTGGGCTCCCATAAGTTGTGTGGGCAATCTGTAGTCTAAACTGTGTATACATCCCAAGTGGGGATTGTTGTTCATTTCTCCACTGCATGGTGGATTTGTATATGGTTTTATAGACAGGACTTTTTTCATATATACATGTAGCTTCTTCATGTCTTAACGAGCCCTTCTCCAGATGCAGATCATGTTGTATGCAGTACACTGCCACATTTGCCTACCAGCAACACTCTGCAGTTGGAAGGGGTCGATGTGCTGCCTTAGTCAGGTTGTGACACTTGTACTACTTTAATTTTTTACTGTCATATGTTGCCACTTTTGGATACTGTACTGATGTTTTGTCTTGCTGGCAAGTATTTGTTAATGTGTGCTGTTTTTTTTTTCATTGGTGAGAGGCAATTGTCTGTGGCCTGTTTCCATTTGGGACGGTGCACTTTGTGACACTTGTGTCATGTGATGTGCCTTCATTTGGTTGCTTTCACATCGCATGCCATGCCATGGTGTGTTGGGTAGCTGAGATGGGGTTAGGGAGGGGTTGGGTGGCATGCCACTATTTGTTTGCAGTGTTTTGCAAGGGGGTATTCCTTCATGCTGCATGAATGTGTGCCTTTTACTGACACAGCATTGGGTGTGTTTAAGTAGCTAGGGATGCACACAATGTAGCACTTCCAGGTAAACAATCTCAGGGTGGTATGGTTGTGACAGTTGACTGTCCCTTTTGTCATCATCATAAATTTTCAGCTGGTATGTGCCAGGCCTGTGTGCACTCCGCAGGGGTGGGATTTTAGGTGAAGAAATTTGCCACAAGCTGGGTACGGGCTACCTCATCATGTGCCCTTTCACCTCCCATGCACAGCGGCCGTGCATGTGGTTGGGGATGTGGGGGTACCACAATATCCACCGGCATGCCCGCCGTGTGGCAACTTTGTGCAGGACACATCCTGCCACTATGATCCTGCACACTACTGGGGGGCATATAGCAGCTGCCCACCAGAGCGGTCAAGGGAGCGAAAGCGTGACTTCAGCACTCCAAATGTGCGCTCCACTATGCCCTGGGTTGCAATATGGGCTGTGTTGTATCTTAGCTCGGGTGGTGTGGTGGGGTTTCATATTGGCGTCATCATGTAGGTGCTCAGAGGCTAGGCACTGTCCCCTGGGGAGGTGATAATGGTTGTTATTAGTGGGGTTTTCCCATTTCTCAGTGTCTGACATGCATGCATGTGCAGAGGCATTTATACTCACCAATTAGCCATGGTTTTGCCATGCCGCCCAGCTTCCAGGTCCCGGTTTAGGGGTGACATTCAGAATATGAAACTATCATGGCTGGACCCCAGATAGTTGGCATATACTGAGGTGATGATTCCCTTGGCATCACATACAGCCTGCACGTTGATGGAATGCCAGTGCTTGCTGTTTTCGATAGATGTGCTCAGTGGCCCTGGGAGGACGTAGAGCCACATGGGTGAAATCAATGGTACCTAGCACTTTGGTGAAGTGTGCCACCCCGTAAAAGTCCTGGACGACATCCCGCCTTTCTGCAGGTGTTCTAGGCATGTATATGTGCCTGCGGACTGAGGGGCGTGCAGTCATGATCTCCAACACCTGGTGTAGGCAGGTGAGACACCCCCAACTATGGCACTTGTCCGCTGAAATGACCCAGTAGCCAAGAAGTGCAGTACATTGAGCACCGTTTCCAAGGGGCTGAGTGCTTGGGAGCACAGGGTGGGTGATGTGAGGTCATCCTTCCACTCCCTGACCAGTTCTAGGACTAATTGTTGTGGAAACCTGTACCTCCCATACACCTGGTCATCAGGCATCCCAAAAAGGCTGGTCCTGGCTATCTTCCTCCTCCTGCGGTGTCCCACGACCACTGCTGCGAGAAACGGTATATTCATCGTAGTGTATGTGCTTGTTTGTTGTTTGCGCTCACTTTTATGCTGCGCGGGGCCGCTTACGCCTGCTTCCTGCTGGCGTACGTGTTTCTGGAATTAGCGCATCTTTTTGGCGCACAGGTTTCCCCTGTTCGATTCCATGAATACGTGTTGTTTAGCGCGTGTGTGGGCATTGCGACCATTTACCTCCCGTACTTCCCCCATAACGCCCACATTTTCACGCGTTGTTCCCCATTCCGCGTGTTATGCCCTGTGTTACGCCCACTTTTCTTGTGTGCGCTACACAATGTGCACTTTTCCTGTGTGCGTCGCGCACAGCGTTTAGTGACGTGTGCGCCCGCATGCGCCACCCATGGATTTGGCGCACATCCCAGCTTTTACACAGGCAGCACATTCCATGAATCGACAAACGGCTGCGTGTGCATCTTTAGCACGCATGCGCTGCGATTTTCGCGCTTGCACTCCCCTTTTCGGTGCACATTTATTCCATGAATTACCCTGTACGTGTGGTACCACATACAATTATATAGATTTGTCATTATAGAATTATCAGAGTACAAAGTGTGTTATTGAATTGTGTATAAATCTCTGAACCTTTTTACCATATAACATAGTGTGTGGACATACCTGCGTGGGGGCTTGGAGACTCACTGTACTTAAGAACCAGCCTGCATCACCTCCTGAGAGCTTAATCCTTTGTTGCTCGTACATAGCTACTATATAGAGAACCTTGGCTTGGGTGCTATGTGCCTCTACACTACCATATAGTGAGCAGAAATACAGATATCCCATCCAGTCTTTATGCACACACACATTTAAAGTACATGCTCATGCTCATTCACACACAGCATGCACCTACTCATTCAGAAGTGCACCCATTTATCATACGCTCACTCATTCACGCACACATTTTATAAATCATAAAAAAATGAATTCTTACCTGCACGTAGCTCTGCTCCTGACTGAAAACACCTGCATCCTACAGAAGCCCTCTTGTTCCTATGCAGCAAAAATAGGAACAAGGACACAAAGAGCCCTTCCTGGTTTCTGCACATATGTGCAGGAGCTGTATCTCTTATGACGTGATGTCCAAATCCATTTGAATGCGCAGGGAGGTGCATGAGTGCCGTCTCACACATTCAAACATGCAGTACCCCAGCCTGCATCCCCAATGGGCCATGAAAGGTAATGTCAGGGACTAAGCACTGGGGTAAGAACTGTAAAAGGGAATCTGTATTTTCCTTTGACAGTTCAAGCCATCCCAGAAACCCTCCCCCAGCTGCAACTAGCAGATGAGGAAGCAGTGAGTGTTTAGACTGCACTGACACAGTTCCGCTATGAAGGGTGAGGGTGAGAGAGTTTCTGTGCTCCCTCACCCATTATGGATGAGCCACCCCCTTTAAAAGACAAAAGTAAAGACACCTCCCTAATTGTACCACCTAAGTGTGGCACCAGGCAGGAACTGCACTACACATACACAAGGTTTTGGCTGAGCACATGGTGACATACAATGGTGTTCTGTGTTTGTCTTTAGGTACACTTTTATGGACTTCATGGTCAAAGGCCTTGTCATTTGGCTTAGGCGTTTAGGGTCTTACTTTCAAAAAAGGTGAAGTTTGAGAGCAATTTGAATCTTGACTTCAATTCGTTTTTTTGGTGGACTAAAATGATCTACAGGCAAAATAATGTTTGATTTATATTTGCGGAACTTACAAAATCATCAATAGTTAATGGCCCTGTATGTAATCCTTTGCTGGACTAATATGGCCTACAAGGAACTCTATTTTTGATTGGTATGTATGGAATGAAATGCAAATATCAACAGTTAATGTCACTGTATGTTTTATATATGTCTGGAGACAATTATCTGCAAGACTGCTGGCATCACGCATTTTGTCAGTGCATTTAGATTAATCAGGTGATCTGTCCCAGGATCAAATAAATTGCAGTTCAGAACTGGCTGTTGGACATTGTTATGCTAAGGTTTCAATGCCTGACTTTGGAAATAAAGCAGATTTCGGAGCTAGGTGTGTGTCCCCTTATTCTCCATTTGGTCACATTGCATTTGTAATACTGAATATTTTCCCAAAGAAATATGGTTATTATTTTATTATTATTTATTATTGTTATTATTATTATTATCATGCCATTTATTGAGAACAGAATTATCTTTGGGAACCGACTGAGCGCTCTACAAATCTAAGGCGGAAATAGGCGGTGAAGGAAGTGGAAATACAAGGGTGTGGAGAGGTAGCAATAGGGGAGTGGAAGGTGTTGAATTTGGCATCAAGGGATCTACAAGCAACCAGGGGCAGAAATTCAGGGAGAGCATATCACCCAGCCTCAGGATAGGTGCAAAGGGGGGGTTGTGGACCCATATGTTAGGCAGGAGCCGTTCCTTGATGAGGTGGGTATTGAACTCCTTCCTGAAATATAGAAGCGAGGGGGCAAGTCTGTTGCTGACGGGTAGGAGGTTAGAGAATATGAGGCTTAGTCAGAGAAGCCCCATCTTCTGGTTCTTTACTTACTGCACCAGCAAAGTTCAAGTCTGCACATCCTCTATATTCTGGCGGATCATAGTCTCTGGAGGTGCACACTATCTCAGCAAGGTATCTTAGAGACATCGGGTGACAGCCTTTTATATGATGCAACAGGATTCTAAGATGGCACAAGTTTACAACGGGAGCCAGTGTAGTTGGATGAGAGTTGCATGAATGTGGTAGAATTTGCATTATCCTTTGATGAGTCATGAAGCATGTAGGTCACATCTCAGAGGTGCCAGGGAAGTAACTGGAAGGCCTTCCAGAAGGTTATTGCAACCATCCAGTTGGGAGAGGATGAAGACTTGGACAAGAGATCAGAAGTTGTTCCTTGGATGAAGGGCTTGGTTTTCCACAGGATTGAAAGTTGGTACCTAGCAGTCTGTATCTTCCTTGCTATGAGATGCTTGAAAGAGAGGTGTTTGTCAATTTCAAAGTCAAGGGGCTTGTTGCAGGTGGTTAGCTGGGGTGGGAAGCACTCGGGTTCATAGCAGATAGCTATGATCCGGATGACAGGTTGTTTGGTGTTGTAGGTCAGCAGTAGGAATTTGATCTTGAATAGTTTGCACTTCTGGTAGGGCTCTATATCCAGGACTGGATAATTGTAAGGCATGCCTTTAGATTCTGGATAGCTTTGATGGAGGATAGATTGAAGTAGAGCTCCATGTCATTTGTTGGATGTGTGGCTTCAGGTGGATTCTGAGCAGTACCAGTTAAGCAATAAGCCCTGAGCAGGGGGGGGGGGCATTACCACTTCAGGTAATGCTCGGCCCGATAGTTAACAAAGGCTCCGGGGCATTACCTGAAATGGTAATGCCCCCCTCACAAGGGTTTGCTATTAGTACCCCAGCAGTAAGACAGGGGTACTAAAAGCATTGATTTTCTCTGTTGCGTAACGTGGCAACAGAGAAAAAAAGTTTTAAAAATGGCTGCAAGCAAGGGAGAACCTAGTCCATTCTCCCTTTCCATGGATCGATTAGAATTAGTAAAAACAATTGCCCGCCATGGAATGCGAGAAGGGCGCGTAGTAAACAAAAAGTAAACAAATAAAATTGCACCATGGAAAGGAGAGAAGGAACTATGTGTGGTACCTTCTCCCTTTTCATGATGGTGTATTGCAGATCAGGAGCAGAAGCGCCGGGGACAGAAGTATCAGGAATGGATTAAGGTAAGTGGGGCAGGATGAGGTAGGGAAATATTAGGTAAACGTGGGTGGGAGAGGCACTTACCTCATTCCACGGCCAGGGGGAATGGCGCCCACCAACCATGCAGAGGCTGAGGGTGGTGGGATTACCGTCTGCTAACGCCCGTGTTCTGAAACTGCCCATTGGCTAGGAGGCTGCAACCGCCCCCTCGCCGGGCACTAGTAAAAGAATAAATGTCATGGGGAGAGAATGGATACTTTCTGGACTACACAGATGGTGTGTATGTTTGGTGATCTAGAGGAATCTATTTGGCAAAATTAGTGGTGGTTGGCAAGGTAGTATTTGAACAATCTGAGGATGCTTTCATAGATCCTCATGCAGCGATGTAGAATGCCATCTGGTGTCTGGTTGTCTATTCTTTTGATTGCTCCTAAAAGATGAAGGAGAACCATGTGGCAAGCCATTTCTGTGCTGAACTGGGTCTGAAGTCAGATGGTAGGACTCAAGTAGATTTACCTATGTGTTGGAGGAGTTTCATGGCTACTGATTTCTCAAGGGTTTTACCTAGGAAGTATAGATGGATGATTCAATGGTAGATGCTGAGATCGACAGGGTCATGTTTTGGTTTCTTGAAAAGTGCAAGGATTTGTTGGGTTTTGGCAGTCGAGAGGAATGTACCTTGATTGAGGGAACCGATGATGGTTGATGGTTGGTGAGATCAGAGGTCTGCTGTGTGGTTGATTGCTTAGCAGAGTTTGGCAAGCATCAGGTTTTGTGAAATTGTGCATGATGGCGAGCTGATGGGGTCTATGGAAGTTGAAATCAAGAGTTATCTTCCTGCAGAAGGCCTACATCCACCTTTCTGCACTTGCAGATTGTTTGCACTTTTTCAGATTGACGATTTCTGTCAACCTGGGATGCAATAGTCAATGGGTCCTGATTGAGGCAGGTGAGGACTTTGAAGGCATGCTTTTTATGGATGAGACATACATCACTCTACAATTGTTGAACATGTTCACATTTCATGGAATAAACCCGAGGGCGCACATAGCAATCACTGCCTCTCCGGGGGGTGCATGGAGCTACCTAGGCTCAGGCTCGTGGGCCGGTACTGGCCGGGTATGCCCCCCTGAATGAGAGTGATTGCTACAATCCTCCTTCTTTGGATCCAGTTTAGTATTAAAGGTTACATTGTTGAGGATCAAGTGAGATGAACAGAGAACAAAGAGGGTTTGGTGCAACAGGGGCAGTTAAGATGGACAATGGCCTAAGTAGTCTCAAGTAATATGATTTTGCAATGGTTTATGTGATGGGTTTATGGGATCTCAACCCCTGGGACACAGGGGTCTCCCCACAGAGAATATTATAGGTCATAAGTAGGCGTGGATGAACCGTCCTGCATGAACTTTTAAACAACCAAATTTAAGACCAAGTAGAACCTTGGATGAACTTTTTTGAAATCTGAAGTTCAACAACCCAGCCTAAAGGGGAACAATTGGCTGAAGCACTTTTCCAATTTCATGCAGCATTTAGAAAGGCAGGAAGTCACTGCTGGAGGAAGGCTTAGAAAATGCACTCACAACCTTGAGTGGATTTAGAGTAGATGAGTAGGAAGAAGGGTAGGGAGAGATTTTGATTTACTGTGACAAGAGTCATAGAGGTAGATTTAGAGTTGGTTTAGCATACACAATGCTCTCCGGTGCATTCACTGATTAGAAGCTAGTAAACAACCGTCAACTGAGATTTGGATATACGAGGTAAATACCAATCAGTGCCCATCTCTTGAGGGGAGTAGACAAGACACATGCCATTGGATGGGGTGACACCTGGGATGGGGATCTGATAATGCCATAGGGCAGATTGTGGCAGTGACTCATTTTGCTGATTTTGCTGGGAGGGAGAAGCTGTGATTTGGGGAGGTGTGTGACACACCAGTCTGTGTCCATCTCTTGAAGTGAGTAACACATGCTTACAGATTATATCACAAAAGAAGAGCAGGAGAAGCTGGAAAGTCCTGAGGCAGCGTGTGGTATAGAAACAAGGCTCCTGCGTCTCTCCCACCTTTTACACCATTTTTACCTAATCTTTCTTCGATCTCCTTGACTCAATCGGCATATCCTATACTAAAAACGTGGACGACACCCAACCCCCTTCCACTCATTGATAATCATGCTCTCGAATAGGCTACACTGAACATAGTCTACCAAACCATTCAGGCATGGATGGCACACACCATCTGTGTCTTAACGACAATAAAAACTAAAATGCACCTAGTGGGATCTCGAACGGTGCTCAAAAACCTTGACCAACTTAATGCCACCTTCACCATCAATGGCATATCGATCCCAGTATCGTCATCAGAAAAAAATATGGGATTGTTACTGGATGCCTCACTCTCCCTCACTCATCAAGTCAATGCCATTGCCTACTCAACAGCTCATAGCTCCACGCTTATCAACGCTTGCAGACTGTTCCTCTCCACCAACAGCTGGCTCCCCATTGCCTGAGCAATCATTTGCTCAAGATTACATTACTGCAATGTCCCAAAAATGGAAGTCATCCAAAACAATGCAGTTAGTGCACTCCTTAACATTCCTAGGCCACATATCTGCCGCAAGTAGAAACACCCTCTGGCTCCCTATAAGAGATCAGATCACATTTAAAACACTGGTGATGACCCACGGGTGTCTATCCAATACTGCACCGCCATAGCTTGCTAGGAGATAATTAAACCCCAGTCCAAGACACCAAATAGAACCGCTTATTCCCACTGATGCCCAAATTCAGACTGACCAGGGTGGGCAGTGCCAGTTTCTCAGTGATGGCAACTACACTTTGAAATACTCTTCCCCATGCCCTGAGAATTTAGCAGTCCTACTGGGCCTTTCACAAACTTTGAAAACTTTTCTCTTCACAGAGAATAACACCTGAGTTGCTCTCCCCCTACTATTTTTCTATCAATTCTTCTACAATGCTTGTGTAACCTTATCTGTAACAGGGTCTTGATGCCCTTGGGCTTAGTGTCTGAAAACACAAAAGTAAAAAAAAAATCCCCTGATTTTGCTATGAGGCAGGTTAGATTCATGGAAGTGGGTAACACACCAGACTGTGTCTGTCTCTTGAAGAAAGTGGATGAGACACAAAGGGTGACACCAGGGAGTAGGAGTGGAAGCAGACACAATCCATGCAGGCACCTTGTGGAAGAGACAAACTCCGTAGATTTTGCAGCTCAGTTGCAAGTAGGCAGGTGACACACTACCATTGTACGTTTCTTGAAGCAGGTGGATGAGAAAGTGGCATTTGGGAACTGTGAACGATTGCCATTAAAATTAAGTGGGCTATTCAATCACTCTAAGGTAAATCTGGTGATCAGATCCCCCATGCATAAGAGTATCGGCAAAAGCATAGTGTGTACCTATGTCCTGCAATCCTAATTTGAAGTGCCTGCTCTACCAATGGCACAGAGCATGTTCAGAAGACACAAATGCCCATATAACAGCTGCAGTGACAGCCAAGTCTCTGCAGTAATTGGGCTGCATTTAAGGCATGCTCCCGTGTACCTAAATCCTTTAATTATGATTTTACTGTCCTGATGGCAGATACATATTTAAATATAAGCCATACATGAGTTATGATATGGTGGATGGATAATTATTACAGCCACAGCAATTTGATATTGCACATGTGCCAACACTGTGAGCCCAGCTTAGCTGTGATAGAATTGTGTTTATGCTCACCAGATAGGTTGGCCCGCCAATGCTGGCAGGGTTGCAGCCTTGTGGATTGTCTGTTGTTTTCCTTTGTAAGTGTATGTGACACCCTATGAAGAGATTCTGCCACTCCACAGAAAGCTGTCCTGGGAATAGGAACCAAAGGGCACAAACCACCCATTGCAGGACCAGCCTCACATCACTGTGCTGCATAGCTACGAAATAGGCCAAAATGATTGCACCGACAATGCAAAAAGTTCGAAAATGCATCCCACCAAAGGTTCAAGCACCAAAGAAAAAAAGACTGCAGGGGCTGTGGGAGTGTCCCCTGAAACACCCCGCTCACCATACTATACAGTATAGTGAGTGGGGGTTGCGGGGGAATCCCCTGCAGCTGCCCACAAAAAAAAAGTCAAAAGGCTGCAGGGGCTGCGGGGGTGTCCCTGCAATGCCCCACTCACCATACTATAAAGTATGGTGAGCAGGGAGTGCAGTGGACAGACCTGCAGCTCACCGACCAAAAGTTTCAAAACAAAAAAAAGAAAAGAAAGGACCCTGCGGCACCGGGTCCCGATAACGGAAATGAAAGAAAACCAGCTTCGCAGAGACACCGTGTGTCAGGAAGAAAGGTAAGTAGGGTGGTGGGGGTGTTTGGGGTTTGAGTGGGTGTGTGTTGGGGGTGTGGGTGGGGGTGTGTGTTTGTATGTATGTGTTTTTTTTTAATGGATGTCCGCATGGGAAATGTACGAATAATTTTGTAGTTTGTACATTTCCCATGCTGATGTTTTGTATGCAGACTTTTTGTATGTGGGAAAATCACATAGATCCCATATCTACATGCCTTTGATTCTACAGAGAATTGAAAGGGTGGGTTAGTGTAGCCAGAGGGAGCTCTTTACAGTTGGAGGAAAGTTCCACCATCTTGTTTCTCTCTGTCTCTATTTTTCCTTCCTGCTCTCTCCACTTCCGGTAGCACAAAGCACTTTGGGAGTGATTTCAGAAAGCAATATCAGGGAATGTACCCCTACATCAGGATATCTCTAGTCCAATCACTTGTGGCCTTTTGCCTTTACAAGAAGGGGCCTCCCACTCTTCCTTTGATTCACGTTTGTACACACACTTAAGGAAGAATTATTTGGACCTGTGGTTGATCTTCCCAAAGTCCTCCACAAGTTAGGTGAAGACTGAATACCCAAGGCAGAGGTGATCTGTGTCCCCTAACAATAACTAGGGACTAGCAGGGTGAACTGATGTTGGGACAGGGCATGCATTTCTGCAACCCACAATGCTGCCCAAGACCCCAGAGAGTTGAGGGACACCTGCAGTTGTGTGTCAGACTCACCCATGTGTGAGCGCAAAATAAAAAGACTGAAACTTATCCTTGAGCCCCTGGAGTGGGATTCACTGCAACAGAGAACCGAGACAGCCAGGATACCTCTGTTCCAGGGAACTAGAAGGAAGGGTTCCTCCATTGTGGTTTTATGTCAGCTTCTCTTTTCCTCCTGTCTTCTTTACTTCTTTCAGAGTAAATCACTTTTTATATGATGTATGAATGAAAGTCCCTTCTTACTTTGGCAGGCAATGGACCCCTGAAAGCAGGCTTGCTGGCATGTGATTCTTGGTAACAATTTGCCTTTATAAGAAAGGGGTCCTTCCTTGATTCTTTTTTGACCTTCAAAACAAGAAGATATTCCAAAGGACCCTGTTGTGAGGTTAAGGCAGCCTTTCCAAGGCAGAGGCAAGTTCTGTCCCCTAACCATCTCCAGGGAACATTGCATGTGACAGATGTTGGACCAATACCTGCTTTCACTGCCAACTGCTATTGTAACCAAAAGGGCAGCCCTGTAGGCAGAGCCTGGGGCTGGAACTACGACTGTATCACCGGGAGGGTAACCACCGATTTGAGTTAGAGCATACCATTGGTTCTGTATACTATTCTGTTCAAGCAGGGTTATATTGGTGTTAACTAAATCACCAATGGCCCAGATTTTTCGTTAAGTATTGAAATACATTAAACAACAAGACTATTTGTAAACCAATTTCACGCTTGTTCATAGTCTCATTTTTTTTTTTATTTTTTATTTTTTTTTATTGTTTAATCACATAAGATTTTTACAATACAAATTTTCTCATCATTCCATAAGATTGTTTGTCTGGTCAATTTGTCGTTGTCTATGTACAGTTCATAGTTTTGAAGGTTCGTTTACTAGATGTTGCAGTCAAGGTTGTCTTTGTTCTTGCTGACACCCATTGTTGTTGAGTAGTTGTTGCTCGATGTATTCTAACATTTTTGCTACTGCAACTTGCCATGTGATTTTATCACCTCCGATGAGCCTGCACCACCATGTATTTTCCTCATGTAATATGTTAAAGCAGGGCATGTGTGACAGATACTGTTGTCTGATGAGATTCGTTGCTGGGCATGACATGAGGAGATGTCTTATTGTTTGTTTAACAGGGTGGCTGGCATTGTCGCAAAATCGACATTCATTAGTTGATGCTTGTCCTCTAATATGCAGTATCTCGTTTGTTTTCATTACATTAAGTCATGCTCGTAAGATTAAATTTTGCGCCTTTTTGTTTGGAAATTGGTTTATGAAGCCTTGCAGCTCGTTTCGTTTCAATATGTTATATGGTAAGTGAGCCGTGAGTTGCGATCTTGTTGTGATGTCGATCGTCATTGCCCAGTCTGCATCTTTCATTTTTTGTAGGACTTTGCATGGATTTTCAATCAGTTCTTGTTCATCCGATGCTATGTCACATGGTACACCTAGGTTTTCCTCTTGCCATGCTGTTAGCATATGGCAATTTCTGGCATTCATTTCGCATTTGATCATGTTGAAGATCTTATTGCTGGTGTCCATTCTGCTTTTCCTAAAAAGCATTATGGTGTTACACACCACTGTGCATTTTAGAGATTGCAAGCTGAGTTCTCGGCGTATGGCCACCCCTGATGTCGAATTGGGGTAATTTCAATACCTTTCGCCAAAATCGGGCCTCCGGTTTTGCCCATATTTGTCTTGGCATCATGGGCATCGCTTCCATCCCATATGTCACGGTAGGTACGACCTTCATTTTGTAAAAGTTTAAAACTGGGACAAGTGAATACTTCCCAAATTTTCCATCGATAGCTTTTGCTTGGGCCGCTAGTCTGTCTATCTTCCCGAACAGTTCCGTTTGCATTGCATTTTCTTTGCGGGAGCTGTCTAGGAATACTCCAAGATATTTAAATGAGGTGACAGACTCGATTTCGTTATGGCCCAACCGCCATCTGAAGTTGATGTTTTTTTTCTCACGATTTTGAAAGATCATGACTTTTGTTTTGCTTATATTTATTTCCAGGTGGTTGCTTGTTGCGTATTGCTGTAGGGCACTTAACTTCCTTTGCAGACCTATTTGTGTTTGATCAAAAAAAGTGAGATCATCAGCGTATAGGAGATGGCCAATTTCTGTGGCTCCGATTTTTGGCGGGAATACCCTTATTGTTTTCCCAATGTCTTGAATATCGCCAATGTAGGTGATGAACAGCGCTGAAGCCAACAGGCATCCCTGCTTTACTCCTTGGGTGCTTTTGACTTCGTTTGACAGGTCCCCTTCCCGGCTGAGACGTACTCGCATTTTGGTTTCATGATGCAGAGCCTGTATCGGGGCTAATATGTCTTCAGGGTAATTCCACTCTTTTAGTTATCTCCATAGGAGCGGTCTTTCAATGCGATCGAAAGCTTGAGTGAAGTCAATGAAGACTACGAATAGACGCTGTTTATGTTGCAATGCTTTGCTTTTTAAAATGTTACACGCCAGAAAGTTACACGTGGTTCCTGCATTTGTTTTTGAACCAGCTTGATATTCATCATTGCATTTTGCTGATGCAGCCCATATTTGAAATCTTTTCATTAGTAACGTTGCGTGTACCTTACCTATCACGTCCAATAACGCAATAGGATGAAAATTTGTTGGATCCGTTAAGTTCCCTTTTTTGTAAACCGGAACTATTGTGGCTTTTGTGCATGATTCAGGTATAGACTTTAGTTCTGTGCAGCGTCGAAATATGGCACTTATGAAGCTGGTCCATTCATTTGAATATTTTTTTAGTTCGGCGTTGATAATGCCGTCTGGGCAAGGTGCTCTGGAGTTCTTTAAGTTCTTGATTATGTCCAGGATGTCTTCTTTATTTTCTACATTGACCCAATTTATTGCTTTCGATTGTGGCTCAATGCTGGTTTCTGTTAATTCTGCTTTGAAAACTGTTTCAAAGTGTTTTTCCCACGCGTGTTGACTAATGTTATTCAAGATTTGTCTCTCAAGGGTTTGCTCTGTATCTCTTAATAGAGTCCAGAAATTTCTGCTGTTGTTTGTAATAAGAGCCTTGGTAATTTGTTCCGCATCAGCTTGATACAATTTTTTATCTATGTGCTCTTACCCATGCTTTGTATCTTGATTTAATATTCCTGATATTTGCGGGTACTTCATTGATGGACTTTTTGCGTGCTTTACGTAGCGCTTTTCTGTACTCACGTCTTTTTGCAGTAAGTTCCTTATTATATGCATGTTTTGTATCAGTTTTCATCATGTGTCCTCTTCTTTTTGTCGGACATATATGCGGAATTAGCAGAGGTTGATAATCAATGTCGGGCACTGTTGATGTCAGTGCGTCTGCTTTGTATTTTACTGTCGCTTTAATGATCTCATTCGCACTTATTTTTATTCGTGTTCCTTGTGCATTAGGTTTGACTTGCAACTTTTGGCAGCTTTTGTTGTTCTCTGCAAGCCATGATGTTACCAACATATTGTGATCACTCATAGACGTGCGTCGCACATTGAACTCTTTGATGTCATGCAGTAGTGATTGTGATACAAAGATGTAATCGATCGTGGTTGCCAAAGGCGCACGCTCCCAGGTTGGTGTTCTGTTTATTACTGGGAAGGCCTCATCTACATTATGAAGTCCATGCATGCCGGTGAATTTGAGCCATTCTTTGCCGCGTTGTTCTGCGGCTTGCTGTGCTATAGTTTTGCCTTGCCTTTTTTGTTGTTTTACAGCTGGCATTTAAGTCTCCGCACACGAGTATTGTTGTAACCTGATGCTCACGCATGGCTACCTCTATTGCATCATCGCACATTGCATTACGTTTTTTTGCACTTGTTGTTGCTGGGTTCCAATAAGTATTAATTATAATAACTTTTTTGTTTTTCACTTTTTGTTTACTTTCCTCTCTCCAGGTGAATATTACTGCTAGGATTGACTGGTTGGAGGTTATTATTTTTTCCATTGATGCTCCACATCCATTTCGGCATGCCATCATCAGTCCTGAGGTTGGACGTCCTTTAATTCCCCTTGCTGCAGGTGCCAGGATGATCTGATAGCCTTCCATCGTTGGAGTTTGTTGCAGCCATGTCTCTTGGAGACATATGATGTCAAATTCTCCAAGATTGGGGTCTCCTAGTGTGGTTAAGTGGGAATGTCCTCTCGTATTCCATGAGCATAACTTTACAGTTTCGCCCCGCTCGTTGTTCTGGTCGCTTGTTGCCGTCTTGTCTTGCCAGAATGGCTATTTATTATGTCGGCGAGACAGTGCTTTCGGTAGCCAGCCCCATAGTCCTGTTTTGATGTTCTGTAGAGCTTCTTTTTTCTGTGTGGTCGGACTTTTGTCTACTCTTTGTGTCACCGATCTTGTTATCACCTTCTCGTCAGATTGGCTCCTTTGTACCTTTGTCGTATGGTTTTGCTCGCCTGTTCTACTTTGGGTTGGGGCATGTTTGTTCATTTCGCTTTCCCTGTTCTGTGTTCTGTTATCCCTCATGCGTCGACTTTGTGCCACTTTATAGGCCTGTGTTCTTTTGTGTTCTTTTTGCAAGTTCTCCACTCTTCGTTGGTCGGTGAACATATTATTGCCTGATTCGATTTTCTTATTTTCTCTTTTGATTTCCGATTTGTTCGTCTGTGCTTCTGTATTTGCTTGATGTTTATTTATCGTGATTTCTTCTGTGTGATATCCATGGTTATAGAAATCATCGTGATGTTTCCCAATCATTCGGCATATCGTACTGGAGTTGAGATATAACAATGCTGCTGCCCCCTTTCTGGTATGCCAAGGTTCCACAATTTGTATGTCTTCTGATATTATGCTTCGTAGGTCGCGCATTTGATGTAATATGGCCAAAATTGTTCTTCTATTTAGAATGACTTCTTCTTTGTTGCAACTCCTTTGTGTTATTTTGATCATCCATCTGCACTCCCTTTTATTGTTTATTTTGACATTTTCGATGTCCTCATCTATTCTTCTCCCCTGCCTTATATTACGGGCAGTCGAGCCTTGTGCTGCCGTGGATCTTTTCTCTGGTTGGTTTCGCCTTTTATCATGATTACTGTTTGCTTTCGTTGTTGTTCCTCTCTCATGAGTGACTCTTTGTTGTTCTCTTTTTGATTCTTGTCGCTGATACTGCGGTTTGTTCTGTGTTCGTGTGAATTCCAATTTCCCTTCTAGGCTCACACTTCTTTTTCGCGTTTGATCACGATGTTTATTTACTTCTTCATCACTACTTTTGTTTTGATTGTACAGTTCTGATTTTGTTTTTTCATTGCTCACAAAGTTTTGTTTTTTCATGTCCGGTTTTTTTCGCTCACTATTTTGTACATGGTAGATCAAACGATTTTGTTTCTCTTCAAGGGTTTCAAAGTCTCGCTCCTTGTCTGCCTTGTTATGAACTTTTTTTGTTTTTGGAGACGACTCAAATACTGAACGATGACTCGTCTTTGTCAATTGATCTGTGTATCCTGGCGTTATAGGTGGATTTTCAACGTCATCTATATACACGCTAAAATTCATTAGTGTGTCATCAGGCTCTGATGTTCCTTCTTGGTTCATTGTCACCACCGACTCTTTCTGCTACTTGCTTGCCGCAGTTCTTATTTTCTTTGTCTGACATCTGGTTTTGTCGATTTCTCTGCGATTTCATGTCTTTTGGCGCTGCCATTGCTGTCTTCAAGTTTTTCACTCTCGCCGCTGTGTCCACATGCTCCTCGTCATTCTTGTCTATTGGTGGATCCCTGTTGTTGTCTACACGAGTTCTTGTGTTTCCCGTATTGACTTCATTATTGGCGTTTGTTTTTTCGAACATTTTGTATGTTGTTGCTACTCCATCCTCTTGTTGTCCATTATGTGAGGAGGTTTTGTTCAATATTAGGACCACTTTTGGTGTGTGCTTTGTGTTACTTTTGGGCTGCTTATCGCTAATGCTCCTTTTTTCCATTTTGTCTTTCATTTGAGTCTTGACTTATACACTTTTAGTTATCTTCTGTTCCGTCGTTAGATCGATAACCATTTGAGTTTGAGTTTCAGCTTCTTTCAGCTTGGTTTCCTTGTCTTTGGCTTCATGCAGCGCCCTATTCCTGTCACTATGATTTTGCCCATCAGATTTGATTATTTGATCAATATGTTCCTTATTTTCTTGACTGCTTTTATTGGCTGTTATGTACCCTTCCAGAAAGAGGACTTTCGTCAGAACCATGGCTAGAGTGACCTGTTGATCCTTTACTGTGTCATTTAATGTCTCATACAGTTTGCAAAAGGGGTTTAGTCGATTGTAATAGATGACATAATACTTAATAGATCCGTTTTCTTTGTTGTGGTCTCATGCGATGTGCTCGGTGATTGAAACGCAGTGTTCCTACCGTGCACATGCAGAAAGTCACTATATCTTCTTCTTGGCGTTTGAGGCCAACCGCTAGGGTTCTGTGTTTTCGATGGCGATGCATTGTTCTCTAAATCTGTATGGTGTGTTCTAATTTTCTGCTGCTTAGCTTGGTCTTCTTGCTCCTCGATGTCCTGCTGGGCACTTGGTACTGATATGGGTCTGGAGTATGGGCTCGTTGTAACTTTCTTTTGCACCGGGCTATTCGTTATTTCTATCTCGCTTCCCCCTGTTATTGTGGGCTGAGATATTGCAGATTTTTCTTGTGGTATAATCCTCACAAGTGCTTCTTTGTGATCAGGTTCCATCCTCTTCTTTACCTCTAGTTCCTTGTCTAGTTATTGTAATCCACCCTGTCCCTCCTTCAATGTTGGTACATTCTCAGGCACAGGCATTATCACTTCTCTGTTTGCTTTGTGAGCATCTCTTACTTCAGTGAGCGTGGTAATTTGTGCTTTTTCTATTATCATGGGACTTATGACTGTTTCTTTGTTCTTTACCGCCTTTTCCTCATTTACCTTGTCTCTGATTACTGCTGGTTCATCCCCTATATCTGGCGTTTGTTCGTCTGTCGCTACTTCATAATCTTGCCCACTTCCTGTTGTGTGTTTCATTTTGCGCTGTTTTGCAAGTGGCATGGTGTTGTTTACTGCTGCGAGTATTTCTGCATCAGATAGTTCACTGAATCTCTTGGATTTGGCTAGCAGCTGATTCTCAAAGAAGTCGGTCAGCAATTTCATTGAACTTGTTTTTCTTGTTGTTGTGATGCCTGTGTTTTTACATAGTCCATCTTTGCTGCTTTGAAAGCTTTTACGATTAACAGTATTTTTTGTTCGCAATTGTCCCTTTTTGTTCCTCTGATGTTTCATGTTATTTCGCGTGGTTGTCTTCCACGTTGTGATTTCCTTTGATTCTCTTGGTCTCTTCTTATGATTTTCTGCCGTTGATAGGAGGGGCTCCGTGGGCTCATCTCCCATTATGATGTTGTCGGTTTGTGTTGCTCCCGCTGGGTTTCACACCTCTTCTTCTGTGTAAACTGCATGCACCTGAGCACTGATGCTCACGGTTGCAACTATAGGTGTGGCGTGCCTCGGCCGTTGGTCGACCTGATTTATCTTCTGGGCGTCCAGCTCCTGTTCACCGCCTCGGGACTCCTCCTCTCGATTTCCCAACTCTCTCACTTGAACTGGGGCCGTCATCTCCGTCTGCCTTGCTTTGCAATCATTCTCGGCATCTTCAACACACGCCATTGCGCTACCTCCATGAGCATCAGCGCTGTCTCGCCCCGCCTCCCCTCCGGGGGACTGCAGTGATAACAGCATACCAGTGCCCGGCGGTGCAGCGCTCTGCGTATGTTCTTCTCTGTTGGATGTCTTTTTCGCAGGTTCCGGCACTTTCGGCGCCTCCTCTTCTATGACATCTGGTGAGTTTGTTGCATTAGGTATTCTGCGTGCATTGTCATTTTGTTTGATACGGTTGTAACTGTTGTCTGTTCGCACGTTGAACATGGTTGGGATTTGAATGGGTTGCACCAGACCTTTCGATTTTCTCGTAGATTCTAGCGCGTTAACCCGCCCCCTTTCTTCGAGCTGCGAAGGCAGCGACTATCTGCTTCTTCCATATATTTACGGCTCTGGGGACTGGGGTGAAACCAGGAGTAAAGTCAAGACTGGGTTATGTGGCTGATAGTTACGACCACAGGTACACAGTGCTGTGGTCACTTGCTGCTTTTGTTGCGGTTAATATTTGCACAGATTAAATGTCTTGCCGTGCTTACCTGCGAGTTCTGCCACAGTTTCCTGGAGATTCACCTCGTACCAGCACCGTACCAGCGCCGGACCATGACAGACCACTTCTACTCCTGGGCAATCCTGGGCACTCGTATGCCCTCGATGCTCGAGGGCAATCCAGCACAGGGCCTGCCAAGCTGGAGCTGATGGAGGCTCCTCTCTCGTCACCCACCCCTTCAGCTCACCGCTCGCAGCGTCTCCGCTTGTCTCGTCTCGTCTCGTCTTAGTTCGCGCACTCACACTCACACTCGCGAGCTCAGGAGACAGGAAACAGAGGAAAGGACCTTCTGACCTCATTTGTAAAGCTTATAGATGAATTTTATTTCATGTTTCTCAGCATATTGTTTGTAAAACAGTCGAGTTTGTACATGCCAGTTAAACTGAGTTAAACCACAAAGTCAGAACATAAGTCTCAAAAATGTGTGTTAAACCAAACATATTTAGGAAAACAATAGAGACATTATTTCACCGTAGATAGATGATAAAGTGTGAGTTAAAAACAACTGCATTACATTTTGAGAATCAATACCAACAAATACACAAAATTAAACAACATAATGGTCTTAAGTAAAGACAACCCTGTCTGCTATGGGTTTCTCTGTGATTAGGTGTTGACCAATCCTCGGCCTACATCGGGAATATTCTTCCCAGGATTAAAATTGGACAGGCTGGTGGAAAGCATGGTACTTGGACGTTTCGGCTTCTAGATGCGGTGCCTTCTTCTGGGCCTCAGGATTGTGTCCCCTACAAGTTGTAAACACAAATGAAATGGAACTCTTAGAAAGAGCTTCACCTCCGGATTCTATAACAATACATGTTGGGTCAGAAACAGATTAAGGATTGTTGACAAAAAGACATTTTGTCTAAAATAGTGTTTAGCTAACCTTGTGCTTGTGTCCAGGATGTGAGGAGATAGGGGAAGACCACTGTCATAATGGAGGCTTGTTGTTACATATCGCCCAAATGTCGTAAGCAGATGGCTTTGTCTCATGCTGCTAGTGGTTAGGAGGAAGTGGGCTGGACGTTGGTGAAAATCCATTTCATATCTGTAATAAATACCATGTATTGTAAACACAGCATTGCATGATGTATAGCCCGGCGGGGCTCCTCTATAGTGAATGCTCTTACCTTGTGGTGGTATGTGCAGGTCATAGTAGTTTTGTAGAAATGCTTTGCTGTAAATGGATGGCAGAGACCCCGCTTCCTGAAAGTGATAGTGGCTCACCTGGCAATTGTGGATGTCTGCAGAGTGTGGAGTCCAGAGCAAAGTCACTGGAAACCAGTGAGCTGTGTATGTGTGCGGTTATTTAGAAGATGAGCGGATGCTCGAGAGTGAGGTGTTGATTTTGAGCGCATGCGTGGGTTACAGATTGAATGCCGGTGGCCGCATTGACAACGCAACGTAAATGTTTACAGGTAGTGTTATTATGGGAAGCAATACCATCATGACTCCCTGCGATATAGTGTGCCCCCGTGTCTGAATCGACTAGGTGAGCTTGGCAACATTGCGTGATAGTATAATATACCATTGCTGTCTGTTAGTACGTGGATAAAGGTATATATATACTCGAAAGGGCACATGTCTAAGGCTCAGGCATGAATCAAGTAACATTAATTGACTGGACCGCCCACGATCTGATGCTGTTAAAGTGTAATATACCAGGATCAATGAAACTGGCATTTTAGGTCCTGATGCATGGAAACAAATACTAGATCTAAAGCCTGATGATGGTAAAAGGGGGGCAGTGCCTGTGTAGTACTATGGGCGGTAGTAGTAGAGTAAAAGGGTCCTTTGCTGATGTCCTGGGGTGAATCTGAGGGCCAAGTTGGAGCTGCCCTGGGGCAACCTGGCTGGAGACCTGAGGAGATGGGAGTGTGTGTAGAGTCCCGCAGTCATAAGGGACTCAGTAATTCTCTAAGTCGGCGGGTCAGATATCAGCGTGTGGAGAGCTAAACATGGCGAGTGTGCTGCATATGTGTACTCCTGGTTAGTTATAGAGGACAGAGCTAAAAGTATGTGTGGTGGGCACCCATTCGTATGCTGTAAAAGATGGATGTTATGCCAGGGTGCTCAGATGTCTCACTCTGTAAGTGTAGATAAACCGGCATTTTGTCATTAGTGGTAGTACTTGTCCTGCTTCTTTGAGGCCCAACTTGATTGAGTGCAGATTGAAGATCCACCAAGCTTCTTTATAGTTGAGTGCTTTCTTGATGTTGGAGGTATTCTGTACCTTGTATAGGACCCACCATTTCAATTAGTCTTGATTGTGTTGTAATTCCAGGTAGTGAGAGACCATGGGTGCTGTTGCAGTGCGACATCTAATTTGGGAAAAATGCTCTCCAATGCTTTTGTGCACTGGTCTGATGGTCTGCCCTATGTATCGGAGCACGCATGGACATTCTATGGCATAAATCACATGGGTGTTTTACAATTCGTGAACTGGCGAAGGGTCCAGTCCTTGCCTGCGATTTGAAAGGATTTAATTTTGCTGGTGAAGCGGCACACAATGCATGTGCCACAAGGGTAGTGTCCTGTGAGCTCCCTCAAGTTCCAGAGTCCCGATCTCAATGGTTTCTTGGGGAGTCTTGAATGGGTGAGCCATTCGCTAAAATATTTGGACCGTTTGAGTGCCATTCTGGGTAAAGGTTTGTCGGGTAGGCTCTGGTGGACGAGGGGCCAAGATTGTTTATGGATACTCTTGATCTTGTTGGTATTGGGCCCAAAGGTTGTTACACAAGTGATTCTGTCATTCGCAGAGTCCCGGTTCCTAGGTTGGAGAAGTGTTTCACAGGGAATATATAAAACTCTTTTTCAGGTGTTTTTGAGCAGTTTCCTCAGGTAACCACGTGCTGCCAATTTTAATTGCAGGTGTTCTGCGTGGTGACGATACTGCTGGACTTCCGAGCAGTTTCTTCGGAGTCTAAGGAATGGCCCGAAGGGTAATTTGGCCTTTAGACTTTGTGGATGGTTACTTCTGTAATGAAGTAGTGTTTCCTATCTGTCTCCTTTCAAGAGTCTGGCCTCCTGAGTCTTTATGGTTAGGTTCAAGAAGTTAATTGATGATTGTCTGCTGCATATGGTAAATTGTATTTCTGTAGACTGTGTGTTAAGCCAAGTATGAAATTCAGTAAGTTCAGATGGTAGTCCTTTCCAGACGAAGATGATATTGTCTATGTACCTTTGCCACAGGTTCATATTGTTCTAGAACGGGTTGTGTATACTGAGTATGTAGAAGGCCTTAAATTCTGCCATATAAATGATGGCCAAACTCGGCGTAAATGCTTCCCCCATAGCGGTGCTGCTTGTTTGAAGATCGAATGTCTCGTTAAAAGAAAAAAAGTTCTTGGTCAAAGCTATTTCTAGTAGTACAATAATGAAGTTGACTGGAACTCTCCTTCGGTCCATGTGGTGGGTAAGGTGGTTACGTATGCATTCCAAGGGTGCTCTTTTAGGGACGATGGTATACAGCGCTTTGATGTGCAGTGTCACAAGGGTTTCTCTAGTATCGTCGAAGGGTATGTTTGCGTAGATGTTCATGTTTGTCATTGTGTCTTTCAGGTATGTGTGGGGTCTGTTGGCAAAGAGGCTCGAGAAAAAAGTCAGTAAACTTGCAGAGAGGCTCTGGGATAGACCTACACCCTGAGACTATAGATCTACCCAGTGGATTGTTGGCATCTTTGTGCAGTTGAGGGAGTGCATAAAATGTACCCAGGCTCCTCACTAGAGGGGAAGGACTCCTGTAGGTGCCATCTAGCCTCCCTGGTCTGTGAGTGAAAAGGAAAAGGTCTAATTCTGTTTCTGAGCCCCTTGATTGTGACTCACAGCACGAGAAGAAGAAAATCACCCACATTCCTATATTATGCAGTGTCAAACCACCCTCACACTTAAACTGAACATGTTCAAATGCCTTTGAACCATTAGGACCTACAGTGATTATTTTGGCACTCTCTTCACATTTCTTCAAACTGCTGTGTTACATTCATCCAACTGCCTTGATGTCCCATCATATCAGCATAGCACATCATCTGTTTGGCTCGTACATCAGATCCCCCCTGCAGACGACTTCACACTGCTGCCTCTGTGAACAGTGCATTGAACCATCAAGGTCAAAACACCAGAACTTGAATAGTCCTTCATTGACTTCATCCTGTGTGATACATCATTTTGAACCAGTCCTAACTTTGGACTGACTGTGGTGGGCTCAAGGAACTGCATTGCGTGAACGCTGCATTGAACTATACAGAGCTCCATTTCATACCAACTTTATACCGGCTTGACATTTGGACCACCATGCATCGCTGAATATGAGCCTGGTTCAGTATGTAAAGACGGCATCCCAAGACTATGTTCGACATTGTCGTCTCAGTCAAGAACAGATTTAAGTACATTTGTGAGGACCAGCCCCCATGGTCCACTTTTGGGATCCTAGAGACGTATAAGACACTAATTAGCACCTTTTCCTACAAATATATATCTATTTTGTTGCAATTGTTAGAAATTGCCCAATGTTACATTACCCAGAGTTCATAATACAGCTACTTTCTGCATTGTCTGTGGTTTTATTACAAGGATAGATGTGTGTTAGTTTTTTTTCTAGTATTGGACATGCCTTTATTTTGTAGTGTTGTATTATTGCTGTTTTTGTTGTTGCTTTTATTACATTGACACCCCTCTTAAGAGTATAGCCTGCCTTCATCCCATGTTATGGCAAAAGGCAAAGGAGGTATATCTGTTAACTTTTCTTGTTTCACCTTTATGATTGGGAACACTGTTGATTAATAGTAGTGTGGCATCTGAGTAGGTGGGTTACCAACTGAGGGCATGCCTGGAACAAATAAATTGCCATCTGACACATTGTCTCTGGCACACCTTGGACTGGGTCTCGGCCACCAACGTGTGAATCAAGGACCTCCTGATCTCCCCCTGCCCGAGGTCCGACCACCATTTTATAAATGTTTCCATACAATCAGTCTTTCCAGTGAAAAACAGAAGCAAATATCTACCTGTCTCCAGGGGCAGAAATCCTAGGCTTCTTAAATTGGTGAAAATCAGCCCATTACTGACTTCCGACATTAACTTCTCACCATCGTGTTTGTGACGAAAATGTCTAAAGCTCTTACCACCAACTTTGAAGACATCACTAATCGTCTGGCCCCTGAGAAAACAAGGAAAAGGAAACCATTGTTAAAAAGCAAACCATGGTTTTCGCCTGCCCTTCGTAATCTCAAATCTACCATGCTTAAGCAGTACTATAGCTGGAAAGGTAATTCCACCCAAAGCATTCTCATTGCATACAAAGGGGCCGTTAGAGCCTACGAATCTGCCTTATTGGAAGCAAAGAAAAATGTTCTTAATGACAGGATTGTTAATGCCAAGTGTGCGACTAAAGAACTCTTTAAAATCTTAAAAGAGCAAGGGTCTACCTTAGCCTCAGACTCTGGCCTAGTGGTGAAAGATATGGCCTGGTGTCAGAGCATCCGGGATGCTATGGCTAAGAAATTGCAGGGTATTAAGGCCAACATACTCAGATAAAAAGCTGTTGCCTTAAACAGGGCCACCAAGTTGAGCACTGAGGGATTCAAAATATGTCCCAAGGTTCCTGAATTCCATTTTTCCCCGATCTCCTTGAAGGAGCTGGCGGAGGTAATTGCTCATTTTAAGCCTGCCAGTTGCAGGGTGGACCCGTATCCTGCTGCCATTATCAAAACCTGACCTCCTGCACTCCTTGTGACAATGCACACATTTGTTAATGCTTCACTCACGGAGGGCAAGTGCCAGATGATTTGAAATGGTCCTGGGTGACGCCCTTACTAAAAAAATCTCCAGAGGGGAGACCTTCTGAATTACAGGCCCATTTCAAACAGCACCTTCCTGCTGAAGATTCTGGATAGGGTTGCATATAAACAAGTAGCCCTTCACCTCAACAATTCCCCCATCTTAAATTGTCGATAATCAGGATTTAGAGCCATCCACAGCACCAAAATGGCACTGTTGGAACTTAAATCCAGGCTCCTTGCACGCACTGACAAAGGTCTCGCTTCCATGCTCATGCTCCTGGATCTCTCTGCCACCTTCGACCTGGTAGACCACACTCTGTTGGTCTCCAGGCTCGAAGAAGTGGCACATTTTTCACCAGCAACTTCCCGCTGGGTCGCTTTGTTTCTTCACAACATGGTAAGTAGTGTCTGCTCTTAGATAGCAGAGGCTGCAGTGCCTATTGAATATGGGGTCTGCCAGAGGGCAAGCCTCTCCCCCTGCGTCTACAACATTTTCACTGCCCCTTTCTTTGCAATGCTGGAGCGCAAAGGGACATGGTTTACAAACTTTGCCGACAATACCCAGTGTATCATCCCGCTGTTTGGCTCTCAAGCCAGGTTGAACAAAGCCTATACATGCATTGATAACTGGATGGCATTAAATGACCTGCCTCTCAATATGTCTAAGACTGAGCTTATTATTGTGGGGCCACCGAGTACTCTATCTAAGCTGGGCCCAGAGTATGGGGGCTTTCAACTTGGTGACGTAAACATCACCACGATCAAGAAAGTTTAAACCTTAGGGGTCACTCTTGATCAGCACCTTTCCTTGAAGGCCCAATGTGGGGAGTGTGGTCTCAGGAGCAGCCTATTACCTGAGACTCTTCGTCCCTCTGCGTCCCCTTATCACACAGGGCAATGCATAGATTCTAGCCAGAGCCATTGTAGGCACAAAAATTGACTACTGCTGTAGCCTCTTGATTGGCATCAGCAGAGTTGACATCAACCACCTCCAGGTGATCCAGAACAGGACCGTGAGGGTGGTAATGGGCCTCTCAAGACGTGATCACGTCTATGTAGCTGAAAGAGACGTGAACTGGCTGCCAGTGGAGGCAAGAATTCATTTTCGCCTCCTTATGATCACCTTCAAGTGTTTACAGGGCACTTTGCCCTGTTACCTGCGGAAATTGATAGTGATCAAGGCCCCTACCAGAACTCTTAGATCCAATAATTCCAAAGAATTAGTCATTCCCCTAAGTAAATCCAAGAAGACTGAAGGGTGCTTTTTCAGTGGCAGCACCATCTGCATGGAACGGCCTCCCGTTGGACCTCAGGCTCGAACCGAAACTCGAGCCGTTCAAAAAAGGCCCTAGCCTTCTTACTTCTCTGAGACTCCCCTCCTGGCTTACGACCAATTGTCCCTCTGTTCTGGTTTCTTTGTTTAGTCAGCGCCATCATGCCTCCGGGTTGATTGCTGATCAATACAAATTAATTAAAGTAAAGTATCCATCTGTGTACTAGTGTAGAGAAATAATAATGTATGTATGGTATGAACACACTGAAGAAACACTGAAACACAAACATGTTTTACATGTTTTACAAAACAAACACTAAAGAATAAGAAACTATAACTCCAATTCCTCAAATCCTGATCCCAAACTCCCAAACTCTCCAAACTCTCTCTGAGAGTGACTCTGCCAGGTACACCCCTTCCACACTGCCTAGTAAAACATACAATGAACTAGGAAATGAGATGGCACACATATAGTGTGTATAGTGTGTCAAACCTTCTTTACGAGATTTGGTTATGTGGTTGGCTTCCCATGAAGGCTCTGAATGGGTGAACAAACTCTATGAACAAACTTGTGATTCAACCTGAACTCTAAGGCTCAGGATTGGCTGATGAATCATCTTGTGAGACCCAGAAGTCAGCAACAAGTTCAACAGAGAATTTGTAGGCACCCACTACAACCAATCCCTATTACCATGGTAGGGCAGAATCTTCCCACACAACGATTTGAGGGGTTGGCAGATCAGTGTTGGGAGAGTTCATCCAGACCTAAGCGTGTTTGAGTAGTGTCATGTTCCCTAAGATTCTTGTCTAGTGTAGTCAAATCAAGTGCCACAAACTGGTTTTGTATGGCTGGCTGATAACAGCATCAGAACTTTGAGCTTTAATTTCTTATGGGAATTGGTTAGGAAGCTATATTTATTTATGTATTCATTTATTTCATGTGTAAAGCACACTAAGACTGTGGGCTTCAAGGCGCTGTTACAACCAGTTACACAAATGAAAAAAGAGATAGTAGGGAAAGAGTACAATGTTACAGTGTCCAGGTCAGGTTTATGTATCCCACCATGTGTAGTTATGCAAAAATCCACATTTTAATGATCTCCTGAATACCCATTATGATTTCTATGCTCTCAAGATGGGGGGAGAGAGTTCCACTGTTTTGTTGTGAAGGTGGTGGAGCTGGCACCACCCACTTTAGAACGTTTGCATTCAGGTTGCAGTCGTTTATTGCTGTGGGCTGCTCTGCGAGGTCTGCTCGACTGATCCCTGAAGACTTCCTGGGTGAGTTATGGAGGGGGGCAGAGTTGGATAGACATCTGTGCATAATGGATAGAGAGTAAAAATGAGGCACTCTCTGATTGGGCGCCAATGAAAATCTTTCCTGGCAGCAGAAATATGTTTGCGTCTTGGGATATTCAGTGCAGCTCGAATAGAGTTGATTTGTATCATCTGTAACTTTGCAATGTTCCTGCAAGAGTTGCCCAAAAATGGGGCATTGCAGTAGTCCAACCTTGAGCCTATGATTGCCCAGGCAAATCAAAGGGGCGTTGAATGAGTTGCTTGCCCTGCTAGACACACAATTCTTAGGATTTGAAGGAAATCCTTTGCTCTACTTCTAAACTCACCTTGAGAAATCTGTTACCAGATCTTTAAGATTTTTGTTAGCTGTAGATAGGTCTGTTTTCAAAAGGCTTATGTCTATTGAAATAAATCACTCCACTGGCTTCTCCCAAAATCTAACATGATAGGTTGAATTGTAACAGAAATGGAAACCCACCCACACATTTGCCGGTTTGTTGCATATTATGGCTTATCAGTGTAGCCTTATAGACTAAGGGAGGGGTAATTATCAAGGGATAATGGCCCACCACCAAGATATGGCCAGAGGCAAAGCAGACTGCCACGAGTTTGGGAAGGTTCACTATCCCGGACGATAATTACACCTCCTGAGGTCCATCGGGCTATTAGCATATAGCAGTAGTCGCAATGCATATTTTGAAATTTTGGCAGTGAAGTGAAACATTTTACTTTAAAGCTGGTAAAGTAAATAGACAAAGTGAGTTAGCAAATAAATTAAGTTATATGTTCTAGTATTTCAATAACATGGTTGCATTCCCAAGTTAAGCATGCTAATTGCAAAACAGACATAGGTTTAACATGGGAATGCATTAGGTGTCAAGTAAATGTAAAACTAAGAAAGAAAAAGCATTTTCCAATATGTTAGCTCTTCTCTTGCGTGTGTTAAATAGGATGTTGCAGCACATTTTTTTTTTTTAAAGACCAGAGAGGAAGTGTCTTATTGAGAGATCATCCAGACCCTGTTTGCTCTTGAAGACAACATGCTCAGAAGGAAGTCAATACAAGTAGTTATTGACTGCACTCAAAACATTTTGATTTCTGCGAGGAGATCAACAATGACCCCCATGTGCTAATGGAGATTAATGCATGAGGTACACAATCTGCCTGCCAAATGATTGGTTTTATCGGACACATCTGAATCATAAGATGTTTTACATGGAACTCTATGAACTGATTGCCGTTAAGACTGAAGGGCCAGCCAGCACTGCTGTGGAATGAAAAAGTGTGAATTACAATTAAATTGTAAACTATCCGCCCAGCATACAATCAGCTCATGCATCAATTCAAAAGTGCTGCTCACAGAAAACATTTTGAGCTGCAAATGAGTCATCTGGTATTACTGACTGGATGATTATTTAAGTGTTCAGCTGTCTCTCAGTTCACCGTATTGCAGGCTCGGACTGACCCATAGGGCAACATGGCAATGCCCGAACAAAAACCCCAAAAGGCTAATGTGGTGCCATTGTATTGGGTCGAGGTGGGCCACTTTGTTGGCCCATGTGGGCCAGATTGATGATTTACTTAACCATGCGGCTAATAGTTTTAACCAGTGTTAATGAATACATATTTTTTTTAATGAACAATTTGCATCACATTTTATGAAATACCTCCTCCTTGGGTATTTACTGTTAAAAAAGCAATGAATTGCCATTTGCAACGGTGGACATTCATTGGTGCCCGAGAAAATGTCATGCCCCAATTTGACCCTGCTGTGTTGTTTTGCAATGATTGTGTATTGGAAGGGGTACTGGATCAAAACATGTCACCGGGGGCAGTGTTTGCGTTTACTTAAATCTATTTGATTGAATTGAACAGGTCCTAGCCTACAACTCACTGAATGCAAATGATGGAGAATTGAAAGCTCAGTCTGAGGCAAGTTGTACCCAATGGCATGGAGTCATCTGGTTACCTTAACATCAGAGAAAGTCCATATTTCTTGTGACAGTGAGCTGGGTTTGTGAGGCTGCTCCTACTGTTCTAGCAACTTACTAATATTGCCACTTTGCATCCTCTGTTTGTCCCAATCTTTAGGTCTTTGTATTTGACTGTTTATGGACGGCATTGCCTATGATGTTGTAGATCCTGCCGAAACAACGCATATGTATTTTGTTTGTAAAGAAATATGAAATATTCCAAATCTAGATCTTTTACAGAGGAGGTGCATTGTACCAGGAGCATCTGAAACATGAGGGGTTGTTACTAGAAATCTACAGTGTGTGGAGCAAAGAAAAGACTATCGAAACCCAAATACAATTGTATGGAGGGATGGTCACAGGTTGGCAGCAATACTAGACACTGCAATTTACAGAGGTTATTTCTATATTTAAAATGTTTATGTTCACATATTAGTCACAATGGCCTGAATTGGCTGGTGCAACTCAAAGACTGGGAGACAAGAACAATTGGGACTCGGAAGTCGGCCCCAGTGACCAGTCCATTTTCAACACTATAATTCTCACCATGACAGCTTAACCTCGCTGCAATCTCAATGCCCCCAACTCGAAACCCTAGACAAACAACACTGATGCTCTTTTGCTATGACAGGGATTGGCAAAGGTCCTCGACCATCCATGCACCATGCTCAAAAACCAGGAGATACTTAGCTCCACCCATCTATAAGAAACGTATACCCTATGTACAAAACCCAAGACCTAACAGCACTTACGTTCTTCCAGTGGCATAACACAAAATGTGGGGGCCCCGCTGTGAGCCATGCTGAGGGGCCGTCTCCAACTCATCAACAAATCACGGGTCACGTCACAATATGGGCCGGCCTAGATTATCAGGCTTGCGCAATACCCCCAAATGGGTATGCCACACACTGCACTAGGAAGAAGATATAAATAGGTGTATTCATACAATATACAGCATACTTTCTGAGAATAATTTGCTAAAAATCCATAGTGTTTGCAATGGTTGCAAGGGTAACACCAATCCAATACATGCAAGTCACCAACAGTGCACCGGAACATTGATGCTTTGCTATTAAAAATGCCGTGCCACAATGAAAACATGTCCAACTGACTGCACAATGTAGACCAGTGTAGACACATACAAACATTACAGTGAAGCATGCCAGGCCACATTTAGACATACCTAGACTGGTTGCTCCAAAATGCCAGTCGAAGCAATAACACTCATCAAGAAGAGAACACAGATTCAAGCCCGAATCTCTGTGGCCTCTAACAACACAGCCAAACTCTTTAAAATCTGCAAGGAACTGGTCAATCCTGTTGAAGGCTTTACCTCTCCTGTTCCCTCCCAGGCCCTCTGTATGGCTCTGTTCTCTCACTTCTCTGCTAAAACTCAGGACATCCAGTCCTCTATCTCCTCTTCCTCCCCCTCTTCCTCTCTTCCTCTCTTGGCCCCCCTTTGGCCATCTCTACTTCTCTTCCTCCTTTCTCCTTTCTCTCTGACAAGACCTAATGAGGTTTCTAGACAAGTCCGATCTATGAAGGTGTTGTCCAAACAGGAGCTCCCCTGCTCCTCTAGAACCATCAAGGACCATATTGACACACTTGGTCCAGCCTTGGCTGATTTCTGTAATTACTCTTTCACCACTGGAACGTTCCCCTCTCCCCTTAAGCGCCCCCTTGTGCAGGCACTCCTCAAGAAGTCGTCTGCCTATCCTGCCTGCCTGGCAAACTATTGCCCAATCGCCAGGACTCCGTGCCCTGGGCAAACATTTGGAATCAAACTGGCCATTTCACAGCTTACTCTTCACACTGAATCTGTTGGTTGCCTCCATGACCATCAGTCTGGCTTCAGAGCTGCCAGAGTAATGGAAACTGCTCTCCTGAATACCTGTGAAGCTCTGCTCTCTAACCTTGATTACAGCATTCCTTCTGTCTTCATCCTCCTTGATATTTCTCTGATCAATCGACTCCATGAGAACCTGGGCATCATGGATCAGGCCCTTGAGTGGCTGACCTCCTATCTCTTGGACCTCTGCTCCCAGGTGCAACTTGGTCCCTTTCTCTCTGCCACATCTCTCTATACTTGTTACATTCCCCAGGGCGCCATCCTCTCACCATGGTTTTTCAATCTCTCCTTGGCCCCTTTGGCCCACCTGATCTCTACCTTCTCCTCCTATGCGGATGACACTCAGCTTTCCTTCAGGCTCTGCTCAGACTCCTCTCCTCTCTCTCTCATTCCTGATTGTCTATCCGTGATTTAGGATTGGTGTGCCTCCAGAAATCTCTCCAGTAATGCCAGTAAGATGCAGATCCTTCTCATTGGGACCTCTGACCCTGCTTTCTCTCTCGCACTCTGGCCGTCTGCGTTGAGCCCTCTTCCTTTGCTTTCCTGCGAGGCAAAAAACATTGTTGTCATCTTTGACTCCACTTCTCTTTCTCGCCACACATCTCAGATGTCGCCAAGAGGTGCCACTAACAGCTGCTCCTCCTCAAAGAGAAGCTTCCCTTTCCCACTTTCCCCCAGAAGCTTACTATCTCCAGAGACCTGGTTCTCTCTAGGCTGGACTACTGCAACAGCCATTTTCTCAACCTACCTTCCTCTACTCTCTGCCCTCTGCAACTAATCCAGAACAGGACTGCAAGACCTATCCTTGGCCTCAAGCCCTGGGATCATATCTCGCCAGCTCTGAAATCTCTCCACTGGCTCCCAGTAGCTGCAAGGATCAAGTTCAAGACCCTTTGCATTGTCCACAAAGCTTTCTGGGCCCGGGCCCAAACTTCATCCAACGCTCTCTTCCAGAATACCTTCCTTCTCAAGACCTTCGTTCAGCTACCACCAACTCTCTAAGGGTTAGACGCTTCTCCAAGCAGAGAGTGGGGGGTAGATCTCTCTCTGACCTACCTGTCTGCTGTACCGACTAGTTGCTTGGCTACCCTCAGAGTCTCACTGAGTCTAGCCTCTTTCTTGATCAGTCACCCCTGCACTACCTCTGGGCCTACCACACACTCAGGGGCTATAACTGTAACCCTACAGTCCCTTGTTCTCCCTGCACTTCCCAGAGCGTGCTGCCCTGGCTGCACTTCCCTCCCCTCTCCCTTACACTTCCACCCTCCCTTTCCCCTTGCACTTCTCGAACTTGCACCTGCAAAATCTGACTGACAAAAGGCCTAGTAAGATTGTTTGTCTTGTCCTCCCTCTATCTTCCCTCGCTTGTCTTGTCACGCCTAGAAACACTTGTGTACAGGCACGTTATAAATGACTTATATCATATCATTTTGTCACAGATGCCCATCAAAATATACAATGCCACAGTAAGAAACGGCTAGTCTGGCAGCAACCACATGCCAGTCTATCCAGGTAATTCCACTTAGCAGGACTGCTTTATCAGAAAAGCCCAGTTATAAAAAAAAAGTCATACCAAACTGAGGAATTACTTGACTACCTTCTCCAAAATGCCTCTCTAGCCACAAATACCACATATCATCCCTGCTTAGCCTGGACAAGGACAATCATTATGCTTTGTCGCACAATTCCCCCCGCCCCCACATATATCTCCTCTCCCTCCCACCCCTACTCCAACCTCCAAAATCAGCTCCTTGGCCCAGAATTACCTCCACGTCCCTCTTCCTTGTCCCAGTGTTTACATATGAGGCTCCTTGCCTCATTGGTAAGTACTGGGATGAGGAAGAATGGGACTAGGAGTAATGCAAATTACAGGGAGCTAAATCAGGCATTACCTCCATGTACCTCTACCCCATCCCAGTACTTATGTATGAGGCAGAGTGCCTCATGCACAAGTACTGGGACGGGGTAGAATATGACTAGGAGTAATGAAGATTACCAATAACTAATCAAGGCATTAAACACAAGTAGTGGTGCAACACCATTGAGTTGACTGGGATGAGCCCCCCCGCCCCCTTGAAATGTTGGGCTATGTTGAATTGACCTGGCTGACCTTAAGACAAGTTGCTGGACAGAACAGGACACAGATGTTAAACGGCACCTGGGTTTTGCTGTTAACAAGAGCCTAGCAATTACTAACATAAAGCATTTCACTGCTAGTACCTGTATTCAAATGCCAAATGTTTTAGGCAATTTAAATCATGATGTGGGTTTAGTACTTGCATGCCAGGGGATTGATTGGAAGGGTAGAGAGGGAACAGGAGACCACTCATTCTTGCAGCAATCCATAAGTGGGAGCTTTCAAGAGAGTTAACTGCTTGTAACATTGAATCTACACTAGAATAGTCTCATTAAAATCCGTAAAGAAATTAGATGCCCCCACACAACTAAGTTTGTCCCTCCCCCACTGCCCATGAAGTTAAAGCCTCTCCCAACATTTGAAGGGTTAGACTCCCCGAAATGTAGGTTTTTTTGCACCCTTGAACGTAAGCACACACATACTTCACCATATACACACATGCACAACCAGCCATCCATACATTTAAGTGGGCACTCTTTCACCATACAGTCACACCCAGGCAGTCATCCATATATTTAAGTGTGCACCCTTTCACCATACAAGCAGAGCCAGGCAGCCACCCATACATTTAAGTGTGCACCCTTTCACCATGCAGGCACACCCGGCAGTCACCCGTACATTTAAGTGTGCACCCTTTCACCATACACTCACACACGCACACGTCATGGGGTTGAGGGGAGCCCTATTACTTCAAAAAGAAATGTTTTCTTCATAACGGAAATGTCTTTAGGAATGCAGAGTGACTTCAAAAATAAACTGTTTCTTTTTGAAGTCATATGGCTCCCAACACCCCATGACATGGAGGCCTCCAGCCTATGGTCTTCCATGGCATGGGGTGGGGGGATCCCTCGGACTTAAAAAAAAAGTTTCTTTTTGTAGTCAATCTGCCTTCATAAAGAAATAATTTCGGTTACAGAAATAATTTCTTTATGAATGTATAGTGAAATAAAAAAAAACATTAAAAAAATATATATAATGTTTGCCTTTTTTTCTCCAATTGGGCCCCCTCCCAGGACATGTGCTGGTGGGACTTCCCACACTGCAGAGGCTTTGGGGGCCCTGTTACTCCAGTGCGTTCTTCAGCTGCACTGAGCTTGGTCATTATTTCCCTCCGAGTATGCACTGCATGCCAGTCCAGGAAATTATAACCTCTGTCAACCTTACTATACGTACACCAATGTGCCAAATTACAAATCCAGAGAGCAACTGCAGGTATGCTCTAAACAACACCACCAGGCCTGCTCTTGTTAAAGCTGTGCCGCTCCCACCAATCTGGGAAACAATGGTCAGAACTACAATCTCCGGAACCAAGGAGCACTTATGTTCAAATATTACGACTAGAGCAGTTCATATCATAACAAAACCAGTTTACTCTGATCTGCTGAGGAACTGTTCTCAAAGACTCTCAGCTTCCTGAACGGACAATAATGCAATACAATTCGAAAATTCTAACCGGAAAATGCGGCAAGAATACCCACCAACCGGCCAGAAAACCATTAACCGGGACCAGGAAATGGGCCCACCAGTACTTATAACTGAGCCTCTGAAACAGTCTGACCCTGCCCCGCCTCATGGGTAGATACTCTGAAGCAGGCGATGAATCTGACAGAGAAATTCACACAGAGAACCAATGCTCCTCTACAACAGACACGGTCAGATCAGCAAGCAATGGAATGAAATCAGAACCAGGGCTCTCCAAACACTCCAAACAATCCACACACACACTCACACATACCAATATTCTCACTCTCTCCTCTACATCAACAAACAATAGAATGCAGCTATATCCCTCGATCAATCCGGCCAGGTTGCACGCATACCTTCTCACTTCCATGAACACCTCAACAGCCTTTACAATGCAGCTATACACCATGGAAAATCAGCCTAGCTGCACACATAATAGCATACACAAGCCCCACCACTGCCAGAAGGTAGACCAGGGGTCTATGGGGCCTTGCTGCACACATTCCTCTGACCTCACACAGCCACTACACCACATCTAGCGTTAGAATGCAGCTACACACCACACTGGCTGCACACATACAACGGTTCCTAAGGGTGTTCAACCCACAGCACTTTGAGATCATACTAATGGTACATAAGGCGCTATACAAATGCACAATAACATAACATGATATAACATAACATGGAGAGAAAGTTATGCATCCAGGCAACGGCTGGATTAGAACCCAGGTCTCTGGTTTTCAAAGTCAGCACATCAGACATTAGACAGCAATGGATCTTTAGTCAGTGGTTGAAGTGTACGAAAAGAAGTAGTGGAGCTATGTTCCCTGGTGGCCTGCCCTGCTCCCCACAAATCCCTTTGGCGGGCCCCTCCTACGCGCTATCCAAACCCCCAACAAACACACCTGCTGTTTGAGAGAACGTTCAGGGAAGTGAATTGAGGGGCAAGTTTCAACTTCTTCATACACTTTTATTTTAAAACTAAGCCATTCCGGAATGGTTTCTTTAAAAAATAAAAGTATAGGAATGGCAAAACTTAATTTAAAAAAGTAGATCTGCACTGCACCCAACCGCTCCCACCCACTTCGAACACTGTCTTTAGTTCGGTTTCATTTTTTCTGTTCCCAACGTGCAACACCTACATATGTTCCCCCCACAAATGTGTCAACGATTGCAATCCTTTCCCGAAAAGAATATAGCTACATTTACAGTGTTGTTATGAAAGGTTGAAGTATTCCAATGAATGATATATGTGTTTCATTTGTTATTAATAAGCAAAATGGGAAGCTTCCAATATATTGACATAAATGTACTTTGGACCAGAATGCAGAATAATGTAAATGCAATCCATGTGTCCTCACAATCATCTATTCGCACATGAATTGTGAGGCTGGGGCAATGCAGCAGCCCATAACATCGCAGAGTGATCTCCCACTAGAGTTCAAGGTAAATAGATGCATAAGACAGAAGTAATTCCACTGCCAGGCTGAGCTGACAGGTGATTTGACTTGAGGCCAGCTTTCTATCACTCCTCTACACGCGCCCCATATTAAGACCGGTGGAATGTGTTATGTTTCTGACATTCAGTTGTCAGAAAGGTATGGCAATGGAAATTGTTTCTCTCTCGGCTGCTCCCAGATGTTAACCTTCCAGTTTTATTTAGTAATTGGGGTCCCTCAGCGCGTTAACATTTTCTATTGATTCAATTGCAGCGATAACATTTCCAATCATGGAAAGGCATTACAGAAATATCAGACAATTCACATATCAAAAGGTATGATGGCTCAGCTCAGCGCGCTGCCTTTCCCCTACAACGTCACTGAAAATCCGTCTTCAACAAAAGTCGAATATCGAGTGGTTTCTGTTAGTTTTATCTTACTTTTGGTGAGCCAATTTCTTAAGCGATCAACCACAAGCCACTGGCAAATGGGGGAAAGACCAGGTGATATTTATTTGACAATGGAACAATTTCACAAATTCCCTCTCTCAAGTTTTTATTTATTTTTTTTTGTATTGCCTGCTGCGGGTATGACAAGCAGTAGTAATTAGGGGGAGTTGCTAGGAAGTGGGCATCAAAGTCTTAGGCAATCCAAGAGGAATGTTAATGACATCATTACCAGGGCACCAGTTAGGACAGAGGAATATGACAAAGTAATTACTGCCTATAGTGTTTAATATGTTCCCATATATTTTCAGTTAAATATCTGTGTTAAAAGTGGCATTATGGCTATGTTCCCGTTCCCATAATAATTGCTGATAAGTTCAGTGAAAAACCATGGTTAAAGGTGTCTTTAATTGATTGATGATGCTGGTTGTGATGTCATAGGTGTGTGTGTACCAGCCAAGTATACCATCACTGGCACATTTCTATGGTTTTTAGATTTTGTGCCACAGCCATAATGCTGCTTAAAAAGATGTTTTACTCACTTTCACAAATTGCACCCCGATATTGCATCCTACTTTTAATAAATATTTGCAAGGAACTTGGGGTTGGTCACCGTGAGTTGCCTGGGGGCAACCAGACGTGGACTCCCTGCTCACTGTGCTCAGAGAGGCACAGCTTCACCTCACTGATGAGGATCAACAAGGCTGAAACACATGTATGGGGTTGCTGGTGGTACTCTCATTCAGAGAGGAATTGCCATAGCATTTTGGTGCAGGACTGCCCATGTGGGCGGGACAAAGACTGATATGCAAATGGATATTTCCCATCTGTGAAAGGTACAGTGAGCAAAAAGCGTGTGCTGCAAACTCATCTCAGAACAGGTTATCATGCCATGTTCTTTCTGGAGAAGAGCGCCTGCTACCTTTTTTAAAATATTTGCAAGGAACTTGGGGTTGGTCACCCTGAGTTACCTGGGGGCAACCCGACGTGGACTCCCTGCTCACTGTGCTCAGAGAGGCACAGCCTCACCTCACTGATGAGGCCCAACAAGGCTTAAACACGTGTATGGGGTTGCTGGTGGTACTCTTGTTCAGAGAGGAATTGCCATAGCATTTTGGTGCTGGATTGCCCATGTGGGCGGGACAAAGACTGATATGCAAATGGATATTTGCCGTTTGTGAAAGGTTCAATGAGCAAAAAGTGTGTGCTGCAAACTCTCATCTCAGAACAGGTTATCATGCCATGTTCTTTCTGGAGAGGAGCGCGTGCTACCTTTTTTAAAATATATATATATGTATAATAACTATGTATTTCGCATCATTGCTGATGATTTCTATGCACTTCTGCAACTACTGTAACTGATTCACCCGTATAATGTATACAACCACCAACATGTATATTCAATTTTTGTATATCATTCTATTTTTGCTGGTCTTCATGCATTTCTGTAACCACTGTAAACGATGACTATGTAAGATATGCGCCCAGATGCCCTAGGGCTTGGTGCGCTTTACAAATAAATAAAATACAAACACAAATAGTTTGCATTAGTGAAACCTAAGAATAACATTACTTCAACAATGTGTTTCCATTGAATTTCATTTGTTTTCATTAGGGTAACTTAATCGTAACATCTCTTCAGCACATGTTTTACAGTGAATTACACCTTTACAACGTTTGTATAAGCAAAGATGTTTCATTATGTTCCAGAATTGAATGTACATTAGTAAACAGTCCTTTTTTAACCTATATACAAGAACTGTACTATTCATTCAACACACATATTGGGCTCATTGCTTTCTCTACTTTGAGCAGTGCATGCTTGGGGTGCAATTTATGGCTGAATTGGGGCATGAGGTGCAGTCATGCCACAGTCTCACCCACAATAGCCAGTTGCTATTTTTACATCATAATTGTATTGTAATCTATTTTGCCTTGTATTGCGCTCCAAGTCAATAGGCACCTGGGCGCTTAATGGGGCCTGGATGCATGGCCAGTAACCACATTACTGAGGAACGGGCTTTACACCATGTTTTAGGTTGTCCTCAAGCAACCCACAACAGATATTGGGCCTCATTATGACCCAGGCTGTAGAGGGTTAATGGCGCCGGTAGAGCTGCCGGCCTGGTTAACACTCTACCGCCTCATTATTAGGTCTGCTCGCAGGTCCCGCTAAGGACGTCTGGTAAAACCAGGCGTCCTTAGCAGGACCCACTAGCAGACCATAATGCTAAAAGCGGGCCCATCATTAATGGGCCCGTTGTTAGCATCCTCCCCATTCCCACGCGGTCTCAAATGGGAATGGGGATGTACCGGGTCCGGGTTCCTGGAATGGGGAAATACCGGGACCTCCAAGGTCGGAATGGCCCGGTATTTCCCCATTCCAGTAACCAAGTCCCGGTACCTGGTACCCAGTATGGGGGTAGACATGCCGCTAAAAGCGGCATGGCTACCTCCAAACTCCCAAACTCGTAATGAGGCCCATTGTGTCCATTTCTGCAGCCAGGTCAAGTAGAAACTTTAAACCAAAGCTGTTTGTAGTGTTTGTAGTGGGCAATTTCCAGTGCTTGCTTTCCAAAACAGGAGTTCCCAGTAAGAAACTGTAGTAGAGGACTTTATGAAAGCTTTTGAAGAAAAAAATACTTTACTTTGATGTTAGCTTCATTAGTTAGATATATACGTATTAATGCACTTCCACATACTTCATCTGATCTCAAATTCGTTTGAAGATGAGGATGATGAAGAGTTAACAGAATTATGGAAAGATTAATTGAAACAGTAATCAATGAACATGGACTAACTCCTTATAAAACATGGGGAAAAAGTACACAAGAACAGAAGAAGAAATAGTCAAATTGCAGTGAGAAACTGAAAAAATAGATAAACCAATACCATTAAAAATCAAATACTATGTCTCACATTTTTGAAGCAATTTCAAAATGAGATTAAACTAAAACAAACCAAACTTTTAGAGCTGAAAGAGATAATCATCTTGACAGAGTATATACATACCATCCCAGATATGATGTTAGGTATCAAAAGGCTGATTCTAAGGAGAGCACACCCAAGTACTACACCAGCTCTGATATAGAAAATGGAAGCAGTGGGGAAAGAAGTGCATCATCTAGCAAATTCTTTAGCAGAAAGCAGAAACAAACCACCTATCTGATATCAAAAAAGACATAGAAAAGCTAGAAGAACACCGCCTATATCAAAAAAAAGTCAACAGCATACACAGTACAAATGAGGAAGGGAGGCTTTGTAGGTACTGGGTCAAGAAAACAAAGAGTTAACCTAAAAGATGCAGACAAAGTGGTAACAACAAAAACTCAAATCCAAATGGAAAGACAGCAGAGAGAGATGAGAAAATAATGAATAATTTATCTTCGAAAATATTAGCAAACATGACAGAATCATATTAAGAAGAGGTCTATCATTTGCATTGACAACAAGATGTGTGCCATTTGAGTATATTGATATCTACAGACTTTGCAGGAAATTAAAATTGTTTTTTTTTCTTTCAGAATGAGATACATGGCTCGGGTATTAGAGTACCAACGAATATCTCATAGCATAAATGTATATATATATTACACGGCCCGCGGTACCAGCCGTTTAGTTATGGTTAAGTTGCTAAACCCATATGAAGACCACTTTTTCGGCAGCTTATTACTTCGCTCCCACTGGAGAAATCCTCACCATTTTTCGTGCGGGGCGTGGGGGTAGTTATAGGGGGAGTCCCAACATTTTTTTTCTTTCCATAGACTGAATGGGAAAAAACTTTGTGCACGGCTACAGCCGGAACAGCTGGACGGATTTTAACTACATTTTCAGCAGGAGTGGAGGCTTGGTTCCGAAAGTGTGCTTTTGTGTGTTTGGTGTAAATCTGACCAGTACTCTTGTTGCAAAGGACTGAAATGTACGTCTAAAAAAATGTGTGATATCTGGTTCCACTCTGCAGACCCATTTCCCTGTTCGCTCCGTGGACAGATGTCCCATTGGCTTGGAATACGCCGTGATGTCGGCAAACTGTATACGGGGCCGGTGGTTGGCTGGAGGGAAGCGTGCTGTGTATTAAAGATTTTGGGTGTGCGAGTGGTGTACACGAGCACTGCAGCAATTTTGCCACGCCAGAATGGGTTGGAAAAAAATGCTTTGCAGAATTTGGTGAGTGAAGGAGGGGAAGAAAGTTTTGGGGAGGGAAAAGTGGAAGATATGATTCATGTGTTCAGGTCAAAGATGATGGTGGACTGCATGGATGCTCCATAGGGAACGCGGACTGCATTGCAGATGATGCGAAGAAATTGACAATGTGTCATGCTGTTGCCTACGGGTGCCAGTGCTTATGTTGACTTTGTGGGTTTCCATTGTGTTATGGCGGTGGGTTGGGCTGTCAGTGGTACATTTGTGAAGTATGGTGCATAGCCAAATGTTCCCATGCATGCCTGCATTTCCTTGTAGTGGTTGTGGGCAAGGCCTAGGCTTTTGGGTGTATGGGTGGAAAGAGCCTTGGGCTTGGGCACCACCCCTGCAATGCAATGCCTCCATGCATGGGAGAGATGGGAGAGCAGTGAGGCAATTTGGGGGTAGCTGATCAGGCGACTACCTTCTTGTGAAAACAGAAAAATAATATGAGGCCGGGAAGCCCAAAAAGAAACACACCAACACATGTTACAAAGAAACATACAAGTGCTTTATTTAAAAGCTACAACAGTTACCAAGTCAATTGACAAATCGATAGCTATTCGGCTCTCAGAGTAACATAACGAACTTCAACGAGGGTTTGATGTGTTAGTGAGAGACCGCACATTGGAATACCCGGGCTTTTTATACAATTTGTCCAGCCCTTGGCCAACCCTCTTGCGGGTTAACCATTCTGTGAAACAGGTCTATGGGTTCCTTGCCAGGTCAATCCTTTAATATATGCATTTTGATTAGTTTCACTGATATAGTTGTACATTTACATATAGGTAAATGGTAGGAAAAGGTCTCAGTTCACGACCCCGACAAGTGGCCTGCAGGCATATTAATTATTCATGTGTACGGAGGTCACAACGGCCAGAGTTTTACTCAGAATGTCATTTGGCCTCCATCTTGATGTTCAGGGTGACTTCCATATAACAAGAGAACCTAAAATGGCGGCTTAATCCAAGATGGCGACTTACATTACTTTCTCTAAGGTCAAGACCTTGCCGTGGAGTTTGTTCGCATATGATGTTTAGACAACTTGGCGTAGGCCAATACAAATACAATTGTCACGATCGGAGGCATAATATTGTTTCTATTCCGACAAACCCTCCTTTTGGCCTATGCCAAGTGCTAATATCATTTCTAACGTTTTTGTAAATAACTCCATGCATTGTCGTCCAAACATCCTGAATCGTTATCCGTAATATCTATAGCCATTAGGTCATTCACCAGAACCTCTTGTAACACAAACTCTTTAGACGCTGTATCTGGGGCATACATTTTGTGCCCTATCGTGCTCACTGCCTGAGCACAACATCCCCCTAGCATTGCACATATACTAGGTAGACATTGGATACAGCAACACAGGAATAGCAGGATTCCAAAAATAACTAGTATAACAGAAAGCACCTTCCAACACCAGGATGGTAGAGAATCCCAGAACCAAGCACTAAAACTCCAATCTCCCACAGGAACGTGCACTTCTGAACTAAGGATGTGCAAGTTCTGTATTGCTTTAAAATTGTCGGTGAGGAATCTGGTACGAAAACACAGCACCCCACTAATTTACATACTCCACCACGTTCTGCCAGAATGACATCTAATGCCATCCGGTTTTGGAGCGCTACCAATCTTATTGCTTTCTGTTCCAGTGTCATATTGTAGAGTATATCCGTGGTCCGGTTGATGGTTCTCTCCAGTACTCTTGCTAGCCCCCTAATATTTTCAGAATTTGCTATCTGTCCCCAAAATGGCACAACTGATTTTGCTATATCTCCCAAGATTTGCCCAGGGGTATCTCCATTCTCGTCCCGCCGTGGGCGGGCCTTAGAAACCTCCAATGTACCAGCTATGAATACCCCAGGTAACAGGATTCCTAAATAACAGGTTCCCTGCCAATCCTTGGGCAACCAGGGAAATGCTGAACTACCGCAAACGGAATAGACAGGCCCCCCTACATACAGAGGCCTGTTCTCCCCGGTCAAATTTACAATGTTCACACAACCTTCAAAATCTCCCATTGACCGAGTGCCATTTCTTTCTACAAAAAAGGGGACTGAATCAGGGCTATGGTTAATAGAGTAGGAAGGAGGCACAGCGTCCTTATTGCCTATCAGAGCCATTTTAAAGGAAATTAGAGTTTGGAAGGGAACAGACAGTTTATCAGATGGCCTATTAGATGCACCATTAGGTTTACTTCTATTTGCAAAAAGCGAGCATCCCAGGGGAGTCAATTCACGTTTCTCAAAATCATTTAAATTAGCTCCATCAAAGTTCCCTGAGATGCTGTCATTCCAACGGCCAAAAAATAGTGCTCTAAGAGAGGCATAGCAAGCAGTCGTTAAAGGTAAAGGGTGAATATACCATCCTAGCCCCTTGTTCCCATGTTGCGGTAAATGGGTGCAAATCCAGCAATTACTCTTATTAAAAATGGCATGCGTTGAATTCATTATTATCATTAAAGTGTTATTATGGTACTTTTGTTTATGCTGGGAGTCCCTAGGTGACAAAGTATGAAGGTGTACAGAGGGAGTCAAAGCAGTAGGTACAATTTCAATTGGCAGAAGAGGTTTTAGAGGATACATTTCTTCGAAGTGCCAAAGTCCCACAGCAGTAACTATATAAATTCCAATTACTATTAACACAACACAGCAATAAGTTTTTGGGTGCCCAGGCACATTGTTCGTTGTCCGAGTTGGTCACCCCCTTATTTACAAGTCCAATGCGAGCAGCAGCGGTGGAGGTGGCAGGCATCATAGTTTCCCAATCGACAACCCCAATGTTCGTTGCTGGTGACAGTACGGTCGCGTGACTTCTTAGTCCTTCCCCAACCCTAGCAAGCAGAATCCCTTTTTCCTTTCTCAAAAACTTTCTTTTGCAAGAACAAAACTCTCAATGACTCTTTCTTTCCAGATGCAAAGGAAAAACCTGTGCCGTAGTTCTATTTTCTTCGTCGAAGGTCGTACCTGGTGATTCCTGGTACTGTTTGATCCGGAAATAAGGTAACGTCACTTCCTAAGGGAAGCAACGTATCAGAGGCGACGGAAGTCGCAGAACTTGAAACAACGTTTTCCGGAAGCGACCTTTCCAAAGAGTGTGGAGACAAAATGGACTGTTCCCCAAGCTTCATGGGCTCAGAGAGATTCTCCGACACACTCACAGCGCTATTTGCTACTCCAGGATCAGAGATTGTAGCGAGGGGTTCTGCTTCTTCTGTAACGTGTGGCGTCAGGTGAGGAAGTTTCTTGACATGCGTCGCGTGGATCCAATGCTTCTTTCCAGCCACCCGCAGCACCTGATAGGGTCCCCGCCAGCGAGGCGCGAGACAGGAAGACCTTTCGTAGGCCTTCACCAAGACCTAATTTCCAGGCTGAATACTGTGTCCTGGGCCCATAAACCGTACAGGTAAAGCTGATTGAACCTGATGATAAATGAGATACAGACTTTTAGTCAACTGGTTACAGTAGTCCACAAGCAATACATTTTCAATCTCCCTCAGAGCATTGGGCTTTGGAAGGCCCCAAATGTTAGCAGGTCTCCCCATCACTACCTCAAGTGGAGAGAGCCCAGTCTTAGTTTGAGGTGTGGCACACATGGCTAACAATACAATAGGTAAGGCATCTGGCCATTTCAGTTTGGTGCCGGCACATGTTTTGGCAAGCTTATTCTTAAGGATACCGTTATGTCTCTCTACCAACCCAGCACTTTGAAGATGTCTAGCCGAGTGAAATCGCTTTTCAATGTGTAACGCTGTGCATATCTGCAAAATTACTGCTGCAACGAAATGGGGACCGTTGTCCGACCAAATTACCCTTGGCAGCCCAATTCGTGGAAAGAATTCCTTTACCATAGTCTTTGCAGTGGTCATGGCAGTAGCATCCTTAACGGGGAAAGCCTCAACCCACTTACTATAAGCACAAATGATCAAATGAACATATTTTAGATTGTTACACCGTTCCATCTCAATAAAATCAAAGTGGATGACCTTGAAGGGAACAGAAGGGGACCCAAAGCTACCCCTTGGAGTTACTGTCCCCTTCCTCACATTGTGCTGTAAGCAAATCATACAACTTTGAACATAGCGCTGTGCGATCTTCAAAATGTTATCATTCACCCAGACTTGTTCTAACATTTTCGTGATCTGCTGAGCACACACATGCGTAGGACCGTGTGCCATCGTAACCATCGCCAGCACATATGAATCAGGGAGCAACCATTTCCCTTCAGATGTATCCACCCAACACCCATCGTCATCTAGTTTCCCCATCCCTTCGGCCCACCTTTTAGATTCTTCTATTGTGGCATCAGCTTAGATATCTCGCACAGACCCAATACCCTCATCCATTACATAGGCATCTTTTGTTTCTCTTAGAGCATACATGGCCTCGCTCAGGTCTGTGGCCGTTTGCCTGGCTATCTGGTCAGCAAAAGCGCTCCCTTTTAGCACATCATATATGACCTTACGATGTGCTGCACATTTCATCATCGCTAAGTGACTATGGAGCGAGAGTGCCGAGAGCAATTGCATCAGTGGGCCATGCCGAATCCTGGTCCCATGTGAGGTTAGGAACCCTCTTTCCGACCAGAGCCTCCCAAAGTTGTGAGCCACCCCAAAGGCGTACTGGCTATCAGTATATATGTTTATGTATGCCCTTTCGGAGAGTTCACAAGCTCGGGTCAACGCTATAATCTCTGCAGCCTGCGCAGAGTTATGTGGAATTCTCTTAGTTTCAACAAGCGTACGCAATGTAGTAACTGCATAGGCAGCTGTAGATGTACCATCTGGGAGTTTGAAGCAGGAGCCATCACAAAACAGTCCCCTTCCCCATTGCCCAAAGGAGTATCTATAAGGTCTATCCTGCCCTTCGTTTCCTGTTCAGTAGTATACAGGCAGTCATGTGATTCTTCGTCACAGCGAACAGTATTTTGCGGGAAAGGTAGGAGTTCAGCCGGATTAAGAACACAACACCTCTTAATTTGAATGTGAGGGGCAAACAGAATTAATTCATACCTCGTCAGCCGTGCAGAGGTGAGGTGTTGCGTTTGGGTTTTATTCAATAGGACATCTATAGAGTGAGGTACCATCAGGATTAAGTCATGGCCTAGGACCATTCCCTCACTCTGTTTTACAGACGCGGCAGCAGCAGCGACAGCTCGCAAACATCTTGGCAAAGGGCATGCGACAGGATCACGGGCGGAAGAGTAGTAGCCGCATGGTCTATTCTTCCCTCTGTGTTCCTGTGTTAACACAGCCAAAGCACATCCATCACATTCATGCACAAACAACACAAAGGCCTTGTCATAATTTGGAGTACCCAGAACCGGTGCAGAGCATAACGCAGTTTTGAGAAGCTCAAATGATCGCAGATGTTCCGATTTCCATGGCAGCGGCGAAGAAATGCCCTTCTTCGTCAAAGCCAACATCGGTTTTATCACTAGTGAGAAGTTCGGGATCCACAGCCTACAGTAAGAAGCCATACCTATTAAGGCTCTGACTTCTTTCTGGGTATTTGGAAGAGACATGCCAGAAATGTGTTTTATTCTTTCAGGTGTCAGTCTTCTCCCCTCCTTTGACAGGAGATAGCCTAAATAGGCGACCTCCTGACAACAATATTGAAATTTTTTAAGCAAGGCTTTATGACCGTTTTCAGCCAGATGAATAAGCAACAATACAGTGCCTTCTTTACAAGCACTTTCAGAATCTGCAGCTAAAAGCAAATCATCGACATACTGAAGCAGTGTACAAGTAGGTGGCAATTCAAGGGTATCAAGCTGCTCTTTCAAAGCCTACTATAAATGCTTGGACTTTCAGTATACCCTTGAGGTGCACGAGTAAATGTGAACGAACGCCCCCCCAAGGTGAACGCGAACAAATATCTACTCTCCTTGTGTATAGGAATACTAAAGAAAGCATTCTTTAGATCCACAACACTAAAGTACGTAGCTGTAGCAGGGATCATCGTTAGTATTGTTGTCACATCAGGCACAATTGGAAATTGTGGGGCGACAACTTTGTTAATAGCACGTAGATCAATTAAGAAAGGGTATGGGATTGCATTGTCGCCTTTCTTATATACGGGTAAAATCGGGCTGTTACATAAGCTACCTGCAATCTCTTCAATCACTCCTCGATGCACAAAATCAGAGACAATGCACTTCAAAGCACACTCGCCCTCAACTGATATTTTATATTGCGGAATGTGTAGTAGTTTAACTCCATGTTTCAAAATTATTTTAACGGGTTCAACCTGTAGTACACCGACATCATTGTCGTCAACTGCCCACAAACATTCCGGGACAACGCTAAGCTCAGGAGGCAAAAACTGAGAACTGGGAAGTTGCTGTGGTGAAACCGTCAGTCGCACTCCGTCAGAGGAACAATGAATTACTGCATTCAGTTTCTTCAACAAATTTAACCCCAGCAAATTCTCTCCACAGTTTGAAGTCAGGAGGAAGGGACAATGGTCCATGAAGGGACCCAAAGAAACCGGCACCGGCGAAGAAACCGGGCAAGCAATTGGTATGCCAGAAAACCCTACAGAAACATTTGTTTGCCCTGACAGTGGAATGTTTGGAACCCGGGAATGATCAATGGAGCACTTCTGTGCTCCAGTGTCTATCAAAAACTGATGTTTCCTATTCCCCACTAACAATTCAACGTAGGCACCTTTCTGATTAACGGGAATAGGTGAAGGTTCCAAACCCTGCTTCGGGCAATCCTAACGAAATAAAATGTCGTCGGAAGGAAGCTCTTCAGAAAGGTAGGCAGCAGAAGGGTGATCCAATATATTTCTCGTGTCCACACTCGAAATCTGATTTTCCCGTGAAAAAGGTTGCTGAGGGTCTTGCGAGAACTGACCTCTATCAGGCCCCCCCACTCCGGGGCGACCTCTAGGTCGTCTACCCATACTCCCAAATGTGTTGTTTGACCTTTGTCGAAGGACGGGGCACTGTGCACGCCAATGACCTTCCTGGCGGCAATAGGCACATTGATTAACATTCACAGGACCCAAGGGAACGTTCGCTTTGGAAAATACTGACCTCTGGTCTGTGAATTACCTCCTCTGGGATTTCTAACAATTTGTTGTAACAATACTTTAGTCTTCAAATCTCCTTTCCTCTTCTCTATTTTCTCCTTTTCATTATTAACACAGTTCTCATAATACTGATCCATGTGTAAAACTTCAGATTGGGATTTCGCCTGCCAAGCGCTCTCAGAGGACATTACTCTGTGACTGGATGTCGGGCAAAAATCCACTAACAAATTTGTCCACAAACAACCTTTTCCCAGACTCTGTGCCCAAGTCCTGTCCACTGAAGTCAGAGAATACCTGTTTGAATCTATTAAAGAATTCGGTGGCACCTTCAGTTTTTCCTTGAACACAGGCTGTAAGCTTGTCCCAAATAATTCTTTTCTCAGGAATTATGGTTTTCAATTTTGCGACAATTCTTTCAGGCAAAATGAGTATTACCTGAGGTGGTTTCTCACCAGCTGGTATTTCCCCATCAAACCTAGTCATGTTAGCCCACGTATCTCCCAACCCTGGTACATCGTCTATTGTTCGAACCTGTTTCTACAAATCTACGGGCAGCAGCACAGGGAATAGCAAGTGAATATCACTTAAGGTGAACACAGAGGACTGCAAAACGGACTCTATCTCTTTGTAGAATCCTGTCGGATTCTTCCTAATATCGGGAATTGATTGTCTGACAGTGTTCACTTCCGGCCCGAGAACGGGACGTGAACAAATTGCTATACATAATGTGCAGGGATGTCCACAGCGGGTGCACCTGTCCCAGCGTTAGCGGGAATCTCAACCTTTGGGACAAATGTCGGAGGAACCGCTCTCATTGGCAACTGAGATATAGGTAACTCCGACCGCTTACTGAGCAACAGAGCCAGGTCGAAGCGCTAAGGCAGTCGAAGAAGTGTCGGGCGAAAAAGCCCTCTTACAACTACCCCATAACTCTATAGGACAACTAACCTCCTTCCATGTAAAGAAACTCAGTAGATCTATTAGGATTCTTCCTAATATCGGGAATTGATTGTCTGACAGTGTTCACTTCCGGCCCGAGAACGGGACGTGAACAAATTGCTATACATAATGTGCAGGGATGTCCACAGCGGGTGCACCTGTCCCAGCGTTAGCGGGAATCTCAACCTTTGGGACAAATGTCGGAGGAACCGCTCTCATTGGCAACTGAGATATAGGTAACTCCGACCGCTTACTGAGCAACAGAGCCAGGTCGAAGCGCTAAGGCAGTCGAAGAAGTGTCGGGCGAAAAAGCCCTCTTACAACTACCCCATAACTCTATAGGACAACTAACCTCCTTCCATGTAAAGAAACTCAGTAGATCTAGAGCCCCAGGCCCTGATGGGCTCACATTCATCCTGCAGGTACTGTACCATTACCTGAATCACCTTCCTCTGCATTTCTACTGTATACTGACTATACGTGTCATATACTTCATCTGGCGGTATCGATGAATCCGAGACCCATCGAATCGCATCTTTGGTACAAATTCGTACTTCCTCAGATGCCGATCTACGACATGGAAGAAACCGTTTCTGTACATACATACTGTCTTCTTCACCATCCTCATCCCATAATCTTTCTAGGTCCCTCCTATACTCAAACAACCTCTCAACATGACCATGTCCTTCGAAAGCGCTAAAGTATTTAGATCCCTCAACCCTTGTGGGAGATCCGTATTATGTAATCTACACCACATTACACATAAATGAGTCCCCAAACCTTCAATAAAAACATTTTTCTCGGGAAAATTGCCCATATTTGATAATGTGGAGAAAACGTCAGCTTGATCACCTCTCTCCATACAATGCTTAGCCCATGTAAATAATTCCCGTTTCTTTTCTGCAGAGACAGTATTTCGAGTTACAATCTTTGACCCCGCACCTCGATCAACTTCAGTCAGTACAGGACCACTCGGGAGCAGAGGTGCGGGCAAATTCAATGGGGGTGCAACTATCGGCGCAAGAGGAAGGGGAGGAACAACAACTAGAGGAATAGGAACAATAGGTTGTACAGGGGGAACAGGAATAACAGCAGGAATAACAGCAGGAATGGGCAGAGCACCAGGGAGAGGATCATACGGAGGTGGTGCAGAGGCAGTAGGCCTACGTTCGTTTAACAGTTTTTCAATAAATTCTTCAGAAACATGGAAATCTTTAGATGGATAGATTTTATGGATACCGAGTGAAAAGCCCTATCCATATTTTTGACTGACTCTGAATGTTTTTCCCTATCATATAACAACGCCTTTTCGGCATTTGTTTTATGATGGCGTGCATGTTTATCCCTACTATTAAGCTGCTGCAACGCTTCTTTTTTCCAATTTTGCAAAACATCAAATGCTGCAGGTCTGGCCTTCTTTTTTAGCAAGACCGATTCTAGGTATTCAATATGGGGGATCTCGAAACTACCATTGATTGGCCACTGAAATTCGGAGGCATGTCTGGTTTGTCTGTGCCAAATATCATTAAATACTATACTTCCAATGCCATACTTACAGTACATAGTACATGCCGGCGACCCCTCCTGTGGTGCCAGGCGGCTAAATTCCAAAGATTGACGATCGGTGCGGAACAGAGCCCTAAAGCAGCTAGACAATTTCCCAGGCATTTCACAAAATATTGGTGTTACCTGGTCAATAATTGTGTCTGCAGATACAATACGCCAAATTCAAATTGTCAGGGTTAAATTAAGAGTTGGGTCACGACTACACCTGACCAAACCTAAGGAGGACCGTACGGTTTACCAAAGAACTTACCTAACGAATTTTACCTTGTGTTTGGTGGTTTCGACAAATCTGCCCGCCTCAAAAATGGACCCTCGTCAAGATGCTGTGTCAGACCACACGACTATCGTCCAAGGATCGGATCGTGCAGCGCTGCCGAGGTATCGCGTCTCGTTCGGTCGGGCCTGCAGTATCACACCGTCCAATCCCGGTTCGATAGTCTGCGTCAATCCTTCAATGATCCGGCATCAATCTTGAGGGTCCCTATTCGGGCGCCAACTGTGAAAACAGAAAAATAATATGAGGCCGGGAAGCCCAAAAAGAAACACACCAACACAGGTTACAAAGAAACATACAAGTGCTTTATTTAAAAGCTACAACAGTTACCAAGTCAATTGACAAACGGATAGCTATTTGGCTCTCAGAGTAACATAACGAACTTCATCGAGGGTTCGATGTGTTAGTGAGAGACCGCACATTGGAATACCCAGGCTTTTTATACAATTTGTCCACCCCTTGGCCAACACTCTTGCGGGTTAACCATTCTGTGAAACAGGTCTATGGGTTCCTTGCCAGGTCAATCCTTTAATATATGCATTTCCATTAGTTTCACTGATATAGTTGTACATTTACATATAGGTTAATGGTAGGACAAGGTCTCAGTTCGCGACCCCGACAAGTGGCCTGCAGGCATATTAATTATTCATGCGTACGGCGTCACAACGGTCAGAGTTTTACTCAGAATGTCATTTGGCCTCCATCTTGATGTTCAGGGTGACTTCCATATAACAAGAGAACCTAACGTGGCGGCTTAATCCAAGATGGCGACTTACATTACTTTCTCTAAGGTCAAGACCTTGCCATGGAGTTTGTTCGCATATGATGTTTAGACAACTTGGCGTAGGCCAATACACATACAATTGTCACGATAGGAGGCATAATATTGTTTCTATTCCGACATTCTGTGCCGACTGTGTGGACGCTCCCTTGGGAATGGGGACTACATTGCAGATGATGTACAGAAAGTGAGAATGGGTGACATTGCCACATGGAAGGATGTTTTACCATCATAGTTTTGCGATATGGACCATTCACGCAGCTACTCACATATCCTTCATTGGCGGGTAACTGCACAGGCGACTATCATTCTTTGATGAGTGCAGGCAGACTCCATGGAGGATGGGGAATACATTGGAGACAATATGAGGATATTTCCAGTTGGTGTAGTATGTTGTGTTGTTCCTGTAAAGCCCCTACTGCCTTGTATGCATGGCTAGGGCCCTTGGAGCAAACAGTCTGGCCAATGGTTGAGAACACGTATCATAATGTTGCCTTGTTTGGGTCCATTAAAATACCCATATGTACCTGTAGTCAGGAAAGCTACATGGCCACATGTTCCCATGCATGGCTCCAGTGTCTTCTAGTGGGTGTGTGCAAGGACCAGCCTTTTGGGTGCATGGGGAGAGGCCATAGGATGTTGTGGGTTGCCATTGTGTTTTGGCAGTGGGTAGGGGTGTCGGTGGCAGTGGTACGTTTGTCGAATATGGTATGTGGTGCTATGTTCCCATGCATGCCTCCATTGCCTTGTAGTGGTTGTGGGCAAGGCCTAGAGATTTGGGGACATGGGCGAAGGCCATAGGAATCTGCATGTACCCAAGAGGCTAGGGCTTCTCCACAGCCTTGCTTCAGGGAAGGCAGTAAGACATTGCCACATGGAAGGCTTTTTTTACCATCACAGTTTTGCAATATGGACATGGACCTTTTATGCAGCTACTCACATATACTTCATTGGCAGGTAACTGCACAGGCAACTTTCCTTTTTTGGTGAGTGCAGGCAGCCTCCATTGGGAATGGGGGTGAATTGGAGACAATATGAGGATATTTCCAGCTGGAGCACTATATTGTGTTGTGCCTGCAAAGCCCCTACCTGTAGTCAGGAAAGCTACGTGGCCACATGTTGCCATGCATGGCTTTATTGCCTTCTAGTCGGTGTGTCCAAGGACTAGGCTCTTGGGTGCATGGGCGGAGGCCATAGGCATCCACATTTACCAAAGAGCCTAGGCCTTGGGCACAATCCCCCAATGGAATGCAGCCATGTATGGGACTTCTGTGATATTGGTATGTGGATTGTACACATATGTATAAAGAGTGCATTCTCTTTGCCTTAGCTCATTTGGATAAGTTATTATAACCATACCTTCTGAAATCCCACAGACTTTTACGTTTGTAGATTTACTGTGGAGGACATGTTAGAGTTCTTATAGCAGCAGTGGTGAGACATGCCACCATTTGCCTTTGAAATTGTGCGGCCATCAACAGAGCCTTGCTTCAGGGAGTACAGGAAGACATTGAAACATGCATGGGAGCACTGTCATAATGGTATCTCGAGTGCACACATATGTTTACAGTGTGCATTTCATTTGCCTTCGCAAATGTTGTTAAATTATTATAACCATACCTTGTTCCATTCCACACACTTTTCAACATGTGAATGTCCTAAGGTACACGCTTTTGTAGAATCATTATGGAGGATATGTTAGACTTGCTACAGCAGCATTGGTGAGATATGCCACCATTTGCATTTGGAATAGTGTTTCCTTGAACAGAGCCTTGCTTCAGGGAGTGTACTAAGACAGTGGGACATGAAAGGATTTTTTTACTGTCACACTTTTGCACCATGGTCCATGGCAGCTACTGACATATAATTAATTGTCGGGTAGCTGCATAGGCGACTACCTTCCGAGCCCATTGGGGATGGGGAGAGTATTGCAGATGATATCAGGATATTTCCTTTTGGTGTACGATATTCAGAATTGTGCCTTCTTGGAGTCTGTTCATGTAGTGATATGTAACTCCAGCATACACTCTTGGAAATATGCATGTCCCCTGTGGGTGCTGACCAATACAGAATGGTTGTGGAGGGCATTTTGCAGTTGGTACACCACCAGAGGTGGTGTGAAGTATCTGCACTTGCATATGGTGTACGTCATTAGACTTATTGCCATTCACGGACTAACATTCCAGCATTTGTGTTTGGTATGGTGTGCCCCTGATAATACCCTGTGCTTTGAGAGTGAAGGAAGATATTCCGACATGACACGAGTTACTAAGCATTACACAATTAAAGTATGGATAATGTAGAGAACGACCCACATACATTTGCACCAGACAAAATCATCAACACCATTAAGTTCCACCACATACAGGATGGCAGGCCATCTGACTGTTAGCTTTCTTTTGCGTACTTGTTGAGATGGCCAAAAAACGTGGTTGGGGTTCCTATTGTGTGCAATTGTAATGTGTGCATCGCTTCCATTACCTATACATGTGGGCAGCATACACCATTGCAACAGTCACTGGCATAGCTGACTTTAATTGTGGAGAGTCATTGCTCATGGCCTTCACTCCAGGTATCTTTGTTTCCATTTATGCCAAGCGTAGCACACTCTGTAATGTGAGCACCTACCTACGGAAAGAAACAACATAAACAAAAGCAAAGGGAGACATTTGCACAAAGAGCATACAGTTCCAGAAAATTCTCATACTTTACCAACAACACTCTGAACTGTTGCACATGCTTTATTTTGTTACAAAATGTTCACGAGAATGTGTAAGGTGGCTGCAATCACACTCTTTTATTTCACAAACAAAATCCAGTGTGCAATGCCGTCTGTGCACTTCTGTAGTTTTTTTGTCATCTAGCAAAGTGGAAAAAATTGTACTTTGTGGTCCTTGGTGGGCCGTGTGGAAGAACACATTTTCTTTGCAAGGTAGACAAGGTAGCTGCTGTTGCCTCTGGAATGCCTTACATAAAGAACGTTTGGAGGTTGGTTCATATTGCCGGAACCGCAAATGGACATACAGGCCCATATCGGTCGGCCCAGATAACAATGACGGAAAACACATAGCTTATGGTAATCTTGCAATGCTTGGTCCACTATCCATCTGTTGGAAAATTGAAGGGGTGGCAGGCGCAGTAAGGTGCAAGGTACCTGAGAAGAAAGAGGAATAAGAATAGATGTAAGTAGCCATTATTAGTGGCAGCGTACAGGACAAGAGTTTGCGGGAAGGATGTCGTAATAGGTGGCTGCCTCATGGACCATGTAGTGTGTGTTATTGAGTAGTGTTATATGTTAACCCACTGCTGTGCTCTCTGTTTTGTAGGTGATATTGTCCTTGTACGGCTCCACACAAGCAAAATGTCTTTGGAACATTGCCACTAGATACTCCTTTCATGTGTTTCCTTTTTACAAAAAATAGCAGTGCTAGCAAGTGTTGTTAGACCCACTGTACAATGTCTCTGTGTGTACCCAAATAAAAAAAAAAACAACCCTCATGGGGGTCCCCTCAGATTGCAGGAGAATGCAGGAGCTGGTTTGCTAAAAAATGCAAAATTGAAATGTGAGCTGTCGATGTTTGTGTGCCAGTTGACTGCTGCATGCATCTGTGGCTGTTATTACTTTCAATACAATGAGGGTGCGTAGAGTTGGTTATTGTTTGAACAGGCATAGTAAGGGCAAAACAGGGAATATAGCACTGCAGGAGTGAGCATAAGGTGTGCTGTTTCACTGCACGAATTGCATTCCCTTTTCGTCTTCTCTTTTATGTCTGGCTTGGCAAGGACTGGGGAAGAATGGCAACAAAAGGAAGTACAATCATAGTTGCAATTTACGGGGAATGGTGGAGACATGGCATTGTAACGGCACGTGCTTACTGCCGTCACAAACCTCCGTACAATGCACACAGAGAAAGTGTGCGGTAAAGTAAGTTTATAATTATGCATACAGAACTGCATCTTAATACATTTTGATCATAATACACATGTGCTGTAAAGTTGTACTTGCATAATTTCGGCAAATTCCTTGCTTGTATTGGGTGGGCAACAAATTGCACAGTACGGTGTATGGAATCGTTGCAGACTACCTTAGGGGCACATGGGCAGAACAACTGCACTGTAAGTTATGTGTCCTTTTCTTCTACAATTCCATACAATGTCTTCCCTTGGAGCTAATCATGCATCCCACTCAGGGCTATTTTACAATGAGCATTTGTCCCCGTTGAAGGAGAGGTATGTTAGGTTTTGCTTTCCGGAGATGATGCTGGAAAAAAAAAGGATTCAGCCGGCAACGTGTTTCGATTATACCATGCATTTCCGAATATTGGTAATGTCATTACGGTGAAGTTAGTACGGCATATAAGTAGAGATGATGGTGCCATACAAATGCTGCCCTGAATGCACACATGACACATGGCACAAAAAACATAAAATGTGCTTTTACAGTCCCTAAGGAACATTTACATGTGCAGTGTGTTACGAGGCAACGGTAGACGATGGTAGACTGTGTGTCCGCTGTTTTAGCATACGTGGGTGGCTGGGCTAACGTGCGCAGTTTGGTGTTTTGCAGCATGAACATGTTTGGGGCTGTCGTTGATCAAAGAAAAGGAATTACTGCATATGTCCTTCAAACATTGTAAGGAGGTTATGGTGTTCAAATGATGTTTCCATTTTACAATAAGAAATGGACAAAGAAGTTTAAAAATGCAGCGTTTGAAATATGGCTGCCAAGCTATGTAGCATGTGCTGCAGGGAAATCTGTGTTGTAGACCTTCTTTTGAAATGGTGTACATAACAATGAAGATGACCTAGTGGCCTAAATGATGCCAGTGGAGTGGGAGGAGCCAACTGTTGCAGCTGTTCGGACAGTTTCGTGAGATATATGGATGCATTGATCAATTTGCATGGTTGTGATTGTGCAGATTATCGTGTAGGTAACTGTAGTGTAGGGTGTTGAGTGTGTCAACTTATTATAGGCTTAGGTGACTAGTGTACGTAGCAAACATGTTATGTATTGTGTGGAAGAAATGGCAGGCAATGTCAACTGCAGTGGCTAAGGGGTAGGTGGCTGTGTTATGTGTAGGGTTTCTGGTATGTGGATAGATGTTTTTATGCATGGTTGTACAGTGCAGCAGCAGTTGTGGGCAGAGTGTACAATATTGAGTGCATGGCTGGAGCCCCTACACTGTACTGGGTGTAGAGAAGTGTGTGGGGCGTAGGCAGAAGCTTTGTAGTGTAATGTAGGTGTGCATTGCAAATTGTTGCATTGATATGTGCATTAAAGAAATACGTGCACACATTGCACTGTGGACATTGTAGAGAAGAATGCAACCAATAATTGCATACTTACTGTTTGGATTGGGGTGGTCCTGTGCAGTTTTTTGTGTAAAAATGTGAAACGTTGTAGTAATCGTTGCTGCATTATCTGTGGGAAAAGAGAACAGAACATGTTAGAGCAGGTATTTTGTTACTTTGCAGTACACTACATTGCATATATTTATTTATTTTGTGGACCCTCATAACTAGTACTTCATAAGTACTATGCTTTGAACCAGTGTACTGTGTAATGCGTGCAGTTCTGTGTTTCTTTGCATAATGATTGGATCTATGGGGAAAGAAAATCCATGCTGAATAAAAAAAAAGAAAACTTCCACACTTCTTTGCTGCTATGGTGCACAATGAATTACAGGAACGTTTGGAGTGGTTATAGCATGTTTTAAGGTGTACTCTTGAAGTAGGAGGGAATGTAATGGTTTACGATTTCAGGCCTATGCATTTTGCTAGGATAGGTGGCATTGTATAGCAGTTGGTGTTTTGTAAATGTTTACCTGCTTTGTTTTTGTAGCACTGTTTCTTTATGCGTTCAGTTGCTGCTGGTGTTTTGCAAGTATTGTGGCATTTTACTGTGCTACTGCAGAATTACAGTCGTGTTGCAGGTTGAGTTGGGTTGTTGTAATGCAGCCAATAATATTGTAGTATTCTGGTTGCAGTTAGATACCAGGTGGCATATTCTAAGTGTTTTCAGTGTCCCGTTTCTATAGGGTATGTTTACAAACTTGTGCATTCCTGTTGCTACTTTCACATTTGTGTGCATTCGGAAGTGGTGGTGTACCATTATGGGTTTACATAGTGATAGTTCCATATGTATGGCATTTGCATGAGTATTCTTAGAGAGGCAGGGACTCATGTGTGTACTTGGTGGTTTCAGAGGTTACTGAGGATAGTTTTGAACCCTCATACTTATCACTTTCCCTTTTACGAATCATGTGGAAAATACTGCTACTGTCATTTGTGTACATGTATACTTTGTCTGAGTGTACTCATTGGGTTTATTGAGGATAACATTATACAACACATACTTTAATGGATTTCTTGTATGTAAATGTTGTCAGGATTGCTTACTGCATTTCTGTGAAGGACGTACATTTGCACACAACTGGTGTGCGTCATTTAAATACATGTGTTCCACAATTGCTGGCATTTGGAATAGAACATTAATTGTTACATTTGCATAGCAATTAACACCTGTTGTATTAGAACATTTGAAAGGACCAGGTCCTTCTGTGTCTGAGTACTCTGATGAAAGGGTCTGTGGTGTGTTTGAAGAGCCACTTTTTTTGTGTCTGGAGTTGGGTATGTCTTGTCTTTTTTAAGCCTTTTGTCTGTGCTTTTGGTAGTTGATGTAGTTTGAGTTGATTTCAATTTCTTTGGTGGTACTGTTGCCAAATTATTTAGCACTTCTGATAGAAATAACTTTCTTTATCAAAACTTTGAGTTTGTGAGGAACAGGGTATATTTTCAGGTGGGGCGTGTTGAGTGCATGTAGTCTATTTTACTCTATGATGCAAGGAATGTCTGCGCTGACTGCAGTTGCATCAAAATGCACTAGATGTAGTCCTTACAGTGTACATAGCCGTGACAGTGCTACATAACTCATGCCTTCTTTAAAGACTGTTCTGCTAATATCAATCCATGCTTGATCTAAGGTTAGACCTTGCGATTTATGAATGGTTACTGCATAAACTAGCAACAGAGAAAACTGTTCTCTACATACATACATGTCTTTGAAAAGAAGGAATTGAGCCATTGAGCATCCTATCTTTTTAACTTCTGAAAGTTTGTCAAACTGAATGTTGACAAACTGAATGCTGTCGTCCCATGGGTATGTGTGGAAGCCAACAACTGTACCAAGTGCTCCATTAAATAAACCTTGCTCAACGTCAAGCTTAAGCTTTAGCATTACCCTACAGTTCATTCAATATATAAGTAAGACAGAGATCAGTTCACAGGTTGCACTACACAAAAGGTTAACAGTGATTGAAAACCATCTTAAAATCAAATACTTTTAATAAAAAAATACCATAGTTAAAATGTTATTAAATCGACAGGTCATCAGAATCAACAAAAATGTTATCATAAGACACGTAAAACATAGGAAATCATAGATTACAATCAATGATTGTTATTCTCAAATTGATCTGGGTACACCCAAGACAACTCATATAGTCTACCCCTTTCTCATTTGTCAGATAAAACAGTTTGCGTTCTCTGTTCAAATCCAGAGAAATGTCTCAACATGTTTCTATTGTAAGGTATTTAATCAATGAACATTCATCAGGAGAAATAAATAGATCACAGAAATCCTAGTATAGACAAACGTGTCCCGTTTTTTAGAAAAGCTGGATTAGTGCACCTTAAATGGTGCTCGTGGGGGCTCTCAACTTAGTTGCAGTAGGCTGGTAGGTAAAACCTACTTGATATCTGCTGGTGGCAGAAACCACTGAAGCAAAAAGGTTGAGTGGACTGGGTGTGTACAGCACACGATACAACACTGTTCACTGGATGTTAGGCTTCAACCATAGCTTGTGTGGGGCAGAATTAGATCATCCCTGTGTTCTTCTTAATTTGTGGACCCGTCTGTTCAGTGCAAATACACCACTTCTGATCGCAATCTCGTCCCCTATGGTCCAGCTGGGCACAACCCACACAGGGAGTACGTGCATGCGGTGAGAATAGGAGCCGTTAAAGCTTCCTCTAAGTGGAAGCGTTGGTATCAGATGTTCCCTTATCACATGAGCAGATGCAGCGCCTGCCAACGGTTCAGGGCAGTCAGCTGTCAAACGCGAGACACACTCCTGAGTTGTTTAGAAGTCGTCATGGAGACCTGGCCCATCACCACTTACTCTACAGTTCACACATCATGTTAAAATTTTGTCCAAACCAGTTGTGTTGGAGGTAGAGTTTTCTAAGGTATTGAGTCGTGCTATGGCTTGTTGACACATAGGCATTGTCATGCCATGTACATCTAGTTTGTCTGTGGTGTGGATTTTTACTAGTGGTTGGGTTTCTTATTTTTTTAGCATTGTTGCATTGAATTGTGCACAGCCTGCTAGAGTTGGCATTAAGGACATACAGCTGACAATTTTGTGAGCTAATTGTTCCATGACATCAGTAGCACATTTGTTATGCCTGTACAGCTCATGGATGCATCTAGTGTTGAGGGTAGACTGCGCCTCCTTTGATAGTACACCAATCTGTATGTTTTTTTAAATGTTGGCGTAGGTGACGTCTGCAGACTGAAGCATGTTTTGAGTTAGTTCTCTGTATTAGAAATGTTGCCAGAGATTTACATTCCCAATGCTGCCAAGACTTTTATGGCACACTTTGTGTCCTAAGTTGTTATAAGATTGGTTCCCCTTTGACTGGTGTTAATTGATGGAGATCTCCGAAAACAATTACATGTTTTCCTCCAAACAGTTCTTTGTAGTTTTGAGGACCTCTTGTAATCTGAGGTGAATCAAAGCTAACATTAGGTGAGAAACTATGTTCACCTCACCGACTAGAAGCATTTTCAATTGTTTCAAAACTTTCCGCAGCTCCATAGCAGATTCTGCTGAAAGTTTATAGTACTATCATTTGTTTTGTTGTTCTGCTGAAGGAGCAGTAATCGGTGTAGAGTGACTCCACCTATGTTGTAGGCAGCTAAACCTGTGGGGGCGTTTAAAACAGCTGAAAGGTTGTTGTTTGTTAATTGTTGGAGGTATTTGCTGATAATCCTTATTAAGAATGTTTTCCCTGACCCAGCATCACAACTTACATACAGCAGTAGACGTTTGTAGTTGTCACAGGTACAAGTTTTCCTTTCGTGCTGTATACCATGTTCAATGTTTTCACTTGCTTCTAGAAAATAGGTATGCTGCTCACTGTTTAGTTGGGATTTCAGTACAGCCAACTCTTCAGCAGATTTCTCATACTGAAACATGGTGGTGGTTACTTCCGTCATGGCTAATACTGCCTCATTTGCTATGAGTGGCTGTCCAAGTGGTTCTTGGCTGCCTGTTACAGAAGGTTCACTGCTCTCAGAAATGTCTACATTTAGTTGTGCTTGAAGTTCTTCTTGTTGGGGTTCATTGTCTAATATGGTTTTGTACTGTGTAAAGTTTCCATCTGTAATTGTACTTTCACTTGCATGGAAAGCATCTTCATAGGAGGCGTTGGTGACTAATACATCTTCTTTTCTCCATGGTTTGAAAAGTGGCAGTAGAGCCATGTAGTTCAATTCTGTGTGTTGAGAAGTTTGTAAGGACAATTTCATATAATTAATGAGGATGCGTTTAGTTAAGTTTCACCAGGCTGCCTTCACAACTTTTCACTCTGTATCAACCTTTTTTCTCATCTGGTTTACTGTTACTTTTGTATGAAAGGTTTTGGGCTATCTGGTATTGGCACATTGCTTCTAAAGTAATACTGTTTGGGTAGTATGTGTCCAATAAGTTGATTTGCAAAATGTCCTGGCTGTTGAGATCATTTTTGGCTATTGTTTGTATGTTTTTTGTATGATTTCAGTACTCTCTTTCTGGATGCAGCAGGACCAAGGCTTAGCCACACTATATTTGCAGATGGTTAAGATGCCTGCAGCTTTGTAGGTACCACATTCTCTATGGGACAGCATTTTTATGCCAAATTGGTACCATTTTTGTGACAGTGTTTTGACAGAGGATATGACATCCCAGAGGTCTTTGAGCTCTGTTTTCTCTGTTTTGGTTAAGTAGGCTGTGACATTATGTGCAATTGCAGTGGAATTGTCTGCAATGTACTGTAGATCAACTATACTGTAGATCAACATTAGCATACAATAGTAGGGTAATTATTGCATTGTACTTTGATGCTTCGCTCCTTTTTATGTAGTATGCATTCTTAGGAGATTTCCCTTTCACAATGTGTCGAACCGAAGACATGAAGCTGTTTACTTGCCCTGTTGCTGAAACTGGTCTAGGGAAACCAAAGTGGTATTTGGTATAGTATTTGCCTCTGTTTTCATATTTGCGCCAACAATACTTGCCACACTTGTGTCATTGGAAGTGCAAACTTTGTGCATGTAGGTCACTATGCGTAGTTTCTGAAGGGATTTCGCAAGTGGCATATTTGTGAATGAACTGCAAAGCAGTTTCATCAATATCTCCTTACCAAATTTAGGAGCATGTAGATGTACTCTGGCTTGATAGTCTTTTCTCCAAAAAAAGTGTTCCACTTCTACGAGGGGAGGAAGTGCTTTATTGCAGATCAAGTGCAGCATGGCAAGGAAGTGATGATGGAAATAGCGTGAAACATTTTCAGGATCAAGCAAACCAAGTTCTCCTGGTGTTTTCATGTCTACACCTGTTTTGTTTGTGTTTGCTATGCGTAGGAAAGTGTGCAAGTCTTCCCATGCATACTCTGCACATCTTGAAGTAATAAACCAGGTGGGTGGACCAAGGTTGCATAGCATACACCATACATCTGCGTGCCATCGGAACCAGTACTCTTTCATACCACACATGTTTGCCAAGAGATTTGTAATACTTGACTGTACAACTTTGTCCTTGTTTTGCACCTTTTGAAGTAGCTGTGTAGCAGACATGTTTTGAAAATGGGAACCTGTTTTCAATGTGTGTTCAAATCCATAACATAGCATTGCTAGTTCGCATTCAAAGAGGATGTGGAATATGTACTCCACGTTCTGTCTAAATCTAGGGTCTTCAGAATACATGCGTAAGCAGCGGTATGCAGTTATTTGGTTGCATCTTTCATCATATATTCCACCTTTTCCAGTCGGGAAGAGTAGAGGAAAGGTTTGTGCTTCTAAACTTTTTCCCCATATACTGATTGATGCTCCTTTGGCTTGCCGCATTTGATATGTTTCTAGTGCATCGTCTATGGTGTCTTTGGAGTGCAGTGGGTGAATTGAATAGTCGTCTAAAATATCGGAGGCTGCAGATGGATGTAGACCTGGAAATTGGCCAGTTGTTGAGGAGTCCTGAATTATTTTGGTAATTTCTCTCAGGTTTTCTTCAATGTTTATTTCTTTGTAGTATTCATTGTGGTTATTAAGGTATTGCAAGGCTTCCCTAACTTTGTTTAGGTCCACTAGTCGCTGCCAAATCTTTTTTGTCTTTTGTAGGTACACCATTTAGTAGGATAATCAAAGATTCTTCTATTGGCCTTTGTACTCGTAGAGTGTCTACATTTTCTTTCAAATCTAAAGGCAAATATATTTTCCCACGATTGCCTTTCAGTAATTCGGTGGGAGGCAATTTTGCAGTTTTCGTTTGAAGTCGTATTATTGTTTGAAATGGGTGCAATGTTTGGATTATAATGCTCTCATAAAAATTAAGCTCCTCCGTTGTGTTTGGCCGTGGAAATACTTCCAAATTATTACTGATTGCCTGTGAAGGCATTTGGTTATTGTCAAGTTTTGCAATGCAGTATGTGTACAGTATGGAGGTGTTCTTAATTTCCTATTTGTTTTCAGCTGTAAGGTACAGAGCTAATTGAAAACATTGTTATTCCTCATTGTTTTCTATTTTCTGTATTATATCTATAGTTTTGGTGCTCTTTCTATAGAAAGTTCTATGACAACACACACATTCTTGGTTAGGCATTTCAGCAGATGTGCTTTTGAACTTTTGTATTTCTTTTCTGTATGTGTGATATAAAAGGTTGATAGCTGCAATGTTGTCCGTACTGTTTTCTGAAAATGGTGGAGTTTGTGAATGCTCGTTCCACAATATTTCCTATGGATGTGCTCTATTTCTTCGAGCACTTGTTTAGCTGTACCGTGTAGGAGAATATCAGTTAGATGTTGCAGTACTAAAGCTGGGCTTTTTGCATAGTACAGTGTGTAAATTAGATTTCTGACTGTTGAATGGTGGGTTGCTAACATTTTGATATGGTGGAAAGTGCTTTTGCAAGCAGGTCCATAAATACAGGCTAAGGGTTGTCCTTGTAGTCCTGTGTAGTTGTGCACTGGACAGGAGTCCATAATTTTTAGTAGTTTTCTTTTTCTTTTCTCGTTGCCTTTGACATAGTGATTGAGGAACTGTGCAAAGATTTGAATAAGCATTGGCAAACGTTGCACATTGATGTGCAAGGCCATTTGTAGGTGAGGCGTGTTGGTTTGGTGGAATGGAGAGTGACGTCTAAGTTTGAAGTGGGTATTTCTAAAAGCAGTGTTTATTCTTCCATTATAGTATTGTGTATCTTTTCATACCCTCGTCCATGCCGATGTAAGGCAATTTGGTTTGTTTACTCTTGTTTGTATGATTCTTCATTGAAGTATGGCTCTGTGTTGGTGGTGTGACTCCACTCACCTGTATAGATATGCCCGACGGTATCTATGCTGATATTGCGTTTGTTTTGAAGTAGTGCTTGCAATTAATGTTGTAAGTGGTTTCATTCTGTTCAAAATTACTATAAACAATTTCCGTTTCACGCTCATTGCACTGTCTTCAAGAGCTTCAAGGATGACTTTTCTGCGTTAGGTTTTGAGGGTTGAACGTGATTTCTGCCCTCGGTGTATAAGGTTCTGAAGGACTGGATTAGCTCTTCTCTTTCAACTTTCTGTAGAGGTTCTGCTTGCAGTGGAAGGCTACTTTCTATGTTTTTAGGTTGTGTGGCTCTATTTCTGAGTTGCTTTCTACAGAGTTGCACTTTGGAAGGCATTGCAAAGTAGCTGTTGGCGAAGAAAGGGAAGTATGGGTATGAAGACTTTCAAATGTATATGTGTGTAATGTGCATGAGTGGGTCAATAGGAGGGTAGGCATATAAATTGAAGTGTGTCACTGTGTAATGGCCTCTAACTTTCGGTTGGGGACAGTATCTTACTATGTGGGGATTAGTCTAATGGTGGTGACATAACAAACACAGAGCACCTGTGGAGGTTTCATGAGGAACAATGAAGTACATACTGGTAAATTGCTGCAAATCTATATGCTACAATATTCCATCCATCCAGGAGCTGCCTCACTGGATTGCCTGCATCAAACCGCAAAGGACAGGAGTCCTATGTGAAGCGGGCACCGTAGAGAGCTACTGCTACACTCAACCTACCTCGGTGAGCAACAAACTACGTTCTTTCTCTTCCCACCGGCATCCTGATCAGCTGATAGCCGATCAGCTGGAAGCACACACCAGCCTGATTCCAAAATGGCTGACCACAAACGTGGCATGTAAGCAAGGCCAGCCTATGGTTGCTAAGCAACTCGTTTATTTAATCCCCCACAAGCCCCAGCCAGCAGGTGGAAGCCGGCCCTCCACGGCGAAGGCACGCTAGGAAAAGGCCTGTTTCTGAGCCTGTTCTGAGCCTGGGCCATGAACGCTGCCCCTCGGAGCTGAGAACTCACCCAAACACTTTAGACCATCTGTACAGCCTGCCTGGGCATGGCGTCTATTCACACCCCCATGCACCTATTTGCGTCACTGGCCATGTATCTATTGAGGCACTTCATGTTACCCAGATGGATAGTACTTCCTAACATAGCTGCTGCCGTGTGAGTAAATCTGCATCCTGACATTATTACCATATTAGTACATGTGTATTCAGTTAAATTGTGAGGCAACCTATGCTATCCTGAAACACTGCATTGCCTTATAGTATATACATATGCCGCTATGTTTACTAACTGTAGCTAAACCTTGAGCCTGCCCCCATAACAGAGCTGTACATGCCTAGCTACTGCTGCTGCCCTATTGTGATTTGCTCCTAGCCATTGACTATATCAACCACCCACCTTCTTTACTGCGGCTCTATATAATATACTGCCCTAAAGCATTGCATTACGTCTAGCCTATTGTGCCCCATTACTTGAGACATGTATTTAGCCTGCCACGTGGCTTAACTCTTAGGTTGCACATCTAGCTTAATGTGTCTTATAAATTGAAAGCTACATGCCATGCTTTAATATATGTGCTATTTGTATTTTACCCACCTGTGCCTTAACCTTTGAGTTATGTATTTAGCCTGCCATGCTTCAAAGCATCAACTTTCATGTCCTACTACACCATTCCATGTTAGCTGATGTGCTCTACTGCACCAGCCTGACATTACGTGATCAAATGCGCCCAAATTCTAGGCCACTGTGTATTATTGCTTGATTGTTGCCTCTGAAGCCTATTGTGTTCACTCTTCAATTATGTCACCTCTAGTCCTCTATGCATTGTGACCTGCTCATTTACAAAAATGGGTTGTCTAAAAATAGCATTTCCTCTGCTTTATTTTTAAATGCCCCATTTTTTGAGGATCTGGGTCAAAATCTACATTTAAAAAAATGAAATTGTCACACTATGAGAGGGAAAGGATAGAGAGGGAGAGTGATGGGTGAGATGTGAGTGATAGGCAAGAAAGCAGAGGGAGAGCAGTGGGTCAGAGGAGAAAGTGGTGCACAAGAGAGCAGAGGAAGCAGTGATGTGATGGGCCAGAATTCTGAGAGCGAACGGAGGTACAGAAAGTAGAGGGAGCATGTGGTCAGTGAGCCAGAAAGCAGAGCGGAATCGGATGGCCGGAAAGAGGTAGTGAGCTGTAGATTGGGAAAAAGGATGAGGGAAGAGTGCGAAAGAATGGGAGAAAGGATGCAAGATGCAGAAGCAGCACAAAAGAATGAAGGACTGTATATTGCGGGAGGAATTGAGAGTGTAAGGTGTGAGTTGGAAGTATGATTTGGAGTGTGGCAGGGGCTGGCAAATGCAAATTGTGACTTGACAGTGTGACATAGCATGTGAGTATTTGTATGACAGAGAGGTTCAGGAATGTAAGTTGTAATGGGGAGTTGGAGAGATGTGTGTTGGTGAGAGGTGTGTTGGTGTTTGGGGATTGGAGAACATAGCACGGGGACTATTTTCAGCATTGCAACTGATAATGATCAATTTAGTTAATATAATTAAATAGGCATGCACATTAAACCAAAAATGTAGCCAAATCAAACACTGTTCTGCCAAGCCAGAGACATCTGGGACTCTTCCTATTAAATTAATACAAAAGATCCATAATAATGATACCCTGGCTCTCTTGTAGCCTTGCATTCTGCCTCTTTCCTGCAATGTGGCAATCTTATACACTCCAGTTAATAAAAAATAACCTGCAAAAATCCTGCAATAAATAAAGATTTGTGCCGCAAAATTTGCCATTGCATGGTGCAAAATCCTGGAAGGTCTGATTAGTGTAGGACTATTTACTATTTACTTTCAAAATGGAGTACTTTGCATTGTGGAAGGATGACAAAAAGGTGTGGAAAGATGTAAAGCATGCAAAGTAGAAGGTTTTTGTGTGTGGATTTGCATGTACTTCTCTGCATTTATATGCTTGCTACATGAGTGGCACCATTGTTTCCGGTCTTTAATTCCTTATGCGCATTTATGAATGTTACAGTTGTCAATGCACACATACATTTTTTTCTTTTTTAAGTAATGTTGTAATCTAGGAAGTTTGAAAGGTAAGTGGCAGGAAATGTTGTTATGCATGCACTGTATGCACTTGGCTTGGTTTGGGGGGATACGGGGACTGATCCTTTTGTGTGCGATTTTTACAAACTTGTACAAGGGGGAAAAGCATCATGAACTTGACAGAACAAAAGAACAGAGTGACCGTGTGCTTATAACAACAGCTGCTATGGGCAAATGGGAACTTTTCCAGTCCCTTCCAGTGTTGGAGCCATTTCAGGGTAGGTGATGGGAGAAATAACACTATAGAATTTGAGTACATCGTGGAGATTCAGTGCCAGGTACCCTGGTGCAAAGAACTTATAACAAAGTTGCAAATGTACTGTACAAAAAGTAGTTATACCTATGAGGCGTGGTGATGGGTAGCGATGTCGATGTATGTAGATGCAGAATGCGTAAATCGTTTTACAGTACTTTCTAGTGCAGGTGCTTTTCATTTACAGGACACTTGACCTCTGCGTGTTTAATGGTTGGAATGGACTGTTCAACAGAGGTGATAGAGTTAGATGCAGAATTCTTGGATGTAATTGGTGGATGCGTATGGGACCGTTTAACAGTAGCCAATGAGGTAGTGCTTGGAAAACACTACTGGAAAGGGAAGAAGGACTTGCTCTGCTTTCGTGGGGTGTGGCCCTTGTGATAGTTGGGGAAAGTGCACGTGCTACATGCTGTTTTTCTTAATATGATTGCCATGGAAATGGGACTACGGATTATCGATTTAGGTGTAAGTCTGCTTTTCTGCTCATGTTGGGATGTTCTTCCTGACCCATGAGAACCTTAGTGCTTCTTGTGTGAGGTTTATCAGTGGAGCAGATATTTTTTTCCCCCTACTGAAATTAGTCTTCTGTTCCACAATGTAAAATGTAGTTTGCAGAAACTTGTGTAATAATGTAAGGAAGAAAAGAAAAAGTGGGGAGCAATCCCCAACAACTACCACACAAAAAGGTATTTCTTTACATGTCGCATAACACAAATAAAAATAAAACACTTTTCAGTACTACCAACAAAGTGGCCATTCTCTATCATGCTACAAATGTTTTTGCGTAGCCCCCCACACAGGACAATAAGTTTGCGAAAGCCGCTGCATTTGGAGGTGCGTATGTGCTACATCTGGGTCTTTTCAGGGTGGCTGGAATGAAAATAGGACTTTTCAGGAGTTGGAATTGCTCAATACGATTTCCTGGGTGTGGTGTGTAGCAACAGATTGCGCTAGAACATGTGTTTGCAAATAGAAGTGGAGATGGCTACGGGTATGGTTGTGCCATTCAGTAGGAGGACTATATGGCTTTTGGCGGACTCCTGAATACATTGTGTACAGGTTTACACAGAACGCTGTGCACTGGCAGCACACCTGGGGTTCCATAATGTCGATGTGCACTGGTACGGAATACGTGGGATCACGTGGGTCCACTTTGGGCCAGTTTGGTGACGCTCGCTCATCCAGACATTATTTTTGTTCATTGTGGAGAGAACAGCTTAGGACATGTTAGAGGCATCTCACTGTAGTTCGCGATGAAGGAGACATTTCGGCAACTCATGGAAATGTTTCCAAGGTCGCACATCATTTTTTCTTGCATTTCCCAGAGACAGATGTGACTGCATTCTTCCTTGTGTGGGCCACACATGGAAAACGCACAGCACAATGTGAACAAGGCTGTTTGTGCCTTTTTGCGAGATGTTGGCATGTTCTCCTTCCATATTGAAAACATTACGTTTCGTAGTAGCAACATTTTTCGTTCAGATGGCATTCATCTGACTGATGCTGGCAATGAGCTGTTGCTGCGTAATATCCAAAATGCAGTGCAGTGTTTCCTGCAAGTGAAGCACACATTTTCCCTGTGGGTGTTCACCACTTTGAACGTTGCAAACACAAACAGCACAAAAAGGCTATTTTCAGAGCCACCACTTCATTTTTCGAATGCGTACAATTTTTTGACGGAGTCCCACCGCCCATTGTTGACAGCCGTGTACGCGGCGCTCATAGGCTGCGCCACCGCCTGCAGGCTGTAATTCCAATTCTATTTTTGAACAGTGCAAAGTGGCTTTTTGCCCTGCCTTTTCTGGTTGTGCTGCATTTTTCCTATTGTTATAAGACATGCCACAGAAGGACAGGAATGGAAGGAGGTTTGGCAAAGGGTACCAACCACAGGGATAAGACATCGCACGCGGAGATGTTGCGTGCACCTTACTTGGGTAGCGGGCACTCTTTGTCATGCTCCAGACCGGAGCCTCAAAAGCACTTTGAAATTGTTCCCCCCCTGCACAGTCATTAGTTTTTCTTTGTCAATGTTTTTGCGCCCAATGCCTTATCTCTTTAGGGTATTCAAAAAATGAAGAGTGGAACTCTTGTTTGCTGAGTAGAACAGATTATTTTTAATTGTTTGTTTTCAAAGCTGTAATCTGTTTTTCTTTTTGAATATAGATCTTCGGTTCACAACTTAATTGAGACCCTCGACACATGTTTCACTGTCTTATAAACATTTCAGACAGTTCTTCAGGAGGGAACATTTTGGATCATCAACTTCCATTGTTTTAGCTATTTCAGTTTGCAGATTTGCTTCTAAGTTTGCTGCTGTTGGTTTTTTTTAAATCAAGAAGTATGTGCCTCTCGCTTTTCGCTTCACAGTTGGGTATGTTTTACCACGGTCTTCTTTGTTCTCATACAATCCTTTCAGGTAAACGCGCAGCTGTTAACCTGCACGACAGTGACCTTTGAAAGATATGGGTCTGTTGCGGTGAGTATGGCCTGCAAGGCTGGTTGCGGGATGCGCTGGCACACTGAAGTGTCCCTAGTGGTGGCAGGAGCAGATGCACAGGATGCTGTAGAGGAAAATAACCTACTGCCTTCTTGGAAGTAGACAACCCTCCGAACAGCTGCCTTGTGGTTCGAATTCAGGTCCCGCCGCATGGAGGTGGTGCGGTAGCTATACAAGCCAGGTTTTTCATGACTGAGTACTACTGTACTCAGTGCAATTTACCTGCTTTGCACAGGATTTGGGCACATCTCCAACATTCATAAATTGATTCCACACCCACGACTCATGCTGGCTGCAGGAAATGGAGATTCCCTGTACTTTTTCCTCGTTTCCTTTTTGATGTCCATCCACATTATCACACCTGTTCCCTTGCTCAGGCCCTTCAGAAGGAGGTGGTGGTGGTGAGGGTGTGGGTGCACCTGAGTCGGAGGTAGCAGCAGAAGCCCTGGTGGCCATTACTTGGAGAGGTACTTTCCAGGCACATAATTGGTCAGAAAACACTTTCTGCATGAAAGAATGTGCACTGCTGCTCTTCTCTGGAAAGCCAAACACGGATTGCAGCGCAGTTGTGGGGTTTGCCCTTTTATCGGACTGATGTGGAGCACGTGCAACCGGAAAGTGGCCCTACATTTTTCCCTACAATAACTATATGCAGAAGGGAGCACATAGTACTCCTGTAAAGGTGCACTCTCACTGTAACACGCCATACATTGCAGAAAATAGTGCTTTTTCGATGTGCATGGATTCAGATTGTGTCTGCCAAATAAGGGCCCATGCGCAGCGTGGTTCCTTTCCAATGGTGACGTCGCCATTGTTCTCCATATTAACGGCTCTCCGTGGAATGCATATTGGTCAGAATACTTTGTAGCCACATGCATATGTCTCCTACAGATACCCTTGGCATTCCCTGACTACTTAAATGTACGACACACGTGCACTGAACCTTTCCAGATAAGCTTGGTGTGTGTACGGTACACTAGGTGGAATGTTCATGTGCAACGGTACTCGCAGGACGTGGGTGAGCGTTTCCACCTACTAAAACTACATAACACGTTTCTTCACATACCTTGTCCATGGGCGGTGTTACCAGGGGTCACAGGAAGAGATACACATGTGCAAAGTTGTGCGACTGACAAACGTACGGTCCTACAACTACTTACAGCCGGTTCTGTTCATGGAAACATACGCCCCATAGTGGCGTCCTATGGATGCTTCCATTGTGATTGCGCATAGGGCAGTCAAGTGTGGCCGTCATATGACTCCTCCATTTCCCTCACGTGCGATCATCTCCACCAGTGCTGTGCCCTTCACAGTTACAATGGGCTTCTTAAAACAAAGGAAAAGTAACATATACATTCAGTAACTATTTACATATCAACCTTTATTAGCACACATTCATAGCCACTATTCGGAAAGGGAAGGGCGACCAAAAACAGATACATATACCTGGGTTTTTGGCACTTCTGCAAGTTGGTGGTGAGGGGAAGAAGGGATTGAGGTCTCATCGAAGTGTCTCTCATGACACGCAATCTGCGGGGATGGGAGGCTGGGAAATGGGAAAGGGGGCATATGCCGGTTGGGCAGTTGTATCTTATTTTCTCCATAATATGTGTTGCAAAATTTTTCAAGGTGGCTAAATTATTCATCAATTCATACATTTTGGCGTCCAGGCAGTCTAGTTTTATATTCACAGTGTTTCCTTCAGGTTCTGTGGCCGTATGTTGCTGTGGAAAAGGTGCCACTTCTGGTGTACTCCTTTGAATTCCCTTGTGTTTAGTGTACATGAGCAATATTTTGTAATTGTGTTACTTTTCGCACCGCGTTTCCTACCTATGGGGTTACTATGGTCACTCATTTCATCACGCGGGAAATTCTCCTCCAACCATACTAGGGTGGTCGGCATTGCTGCGCACAAACAGAAAACATCATGCTTTCCTACTATTGTATGCTACAGGACCTGTGCAATTATAAAATAAACGTTAGTGTACTTAACACGTTGCAGTGAAATTCTGCTCTCAGTAGTTGGCGTTCCTAACTCTTCCTCTTCGTCCTTTGTTGGAATGTGAAGCAGGTGTGCGGTAAGAGTGTTGAAGGCAAAAGTTAGTTCTCTTGTTGGTGCATTCCATTATGCTGCAAACCCTATTTCTTTGTGCTGTTTGTTTTGAAAGTACAGACTTTGTGCAGGTACTGCATTTTCCATTCCCATTCACGCATTTGCTGCTATTTGTATATGTTTCTTGTCTTTGCTGCATGGTACCACTTTGTACGCTGACCCCTCCCTTTCACGGCAGGTTGGACCCTACCGATGTCTGCGAACAGACGCACTGTTCGCAACCACTGTGGCTTTTAGTATAGAGCCACCGCCTTCAGTATGCTGTACAGTACATTTATACAAACTAAGAGTATCCTGTTAAAAACCTATGAAATTCAATGAAAACCCATTATTAAAGAGACGCTATGGTTAAGTTGCACTACTAAAACCCTATCTCCTTTACTGAAAAATCTATGATAAAGGAACTTTATGGTTAAAGTGCCCTATTAAAAACCTATGAAATTCACTAACAAAAAACATTGTTAAAGGGACGTTATGGTTAAGTTGTGCTACTAAAAATCTATCCCCTTTACTGAAAAATCTGTGCTGAAGGAATGTTATGGTTAAAGTGCCCTACTAAAAACCTATGAAATTCACTGAAAAAAAATGTTGTTCAAGGGACGTTATGACTAAGTTGCCGTAAGAAAAACCTATCAAACTCAGTACAACAACTATTTGAAAGGGACATTATAGTTACTTTGCACTAATAACAACCTATCCACATTATGGTTACAAGTGCAACCGAAAAACCCCAGAAATTCACCTAAGCTAAGCAATCATAACTCGTGCAACCACAGTGCACTGCTAAGACTAACACCCAGGACATCAAATATGACATCAGAAATGCCATTGATGACATCACTGATGACATCACATGTCTGGCTCCCTCTTTTTTTGTTCACTGACATATCTAGGCCAGGCGATTTTCTTCAATGACAGTCAGGAATTAAACATTGAAAAGGTACTATATGTGTAGCCCTTACCCTTCTCATATGTTCTTACACTACTTTCCTTAGGGGTCAGGGACATCATATGATACATATGCATAGGCGAAGAAGCAAGGCTGACACACAGCAATCATTTCTGTGCATGAAAATAATCAGTTAGGTTATCAACACTTTTTAGTAGTACTGCTGCTTTTTTGCTTACTTTATTTTCCCTGTATATGCCTGGATATGTATGCGTTGTGGTCTCTTTATGTCTTGTGTGTAGTAGTACAATTATGTAGTAAGGGAGGCATTGGTAGCTACTTATTACATATATATGCATCTGTAAAACACAACCTAACAATACATTCAATTTGGACTATTCCCAGAAACCAGATAGTGTCTATAAAGAAAAGCAAATGGCGTAATATCTACTAAAACGCGTTATAACAACTATCAGTTTCTTAGTTAATGAAACATTATACAAATGGGAATCAGGAGTAGCTATGGGATCATAATGTACTCTCCCCATGACTAACCCATTAAAGGGACAATAAGAACATAAATACATTAAAATACCGGACATATTGAATGTTATATTTTGGACAAGATACATCAATATGTTTCTGATTTGTAATGGAAGGGAAGACTTTTAGAACGTTTTGATTTTTTTTTAATGCAAATACATTTGATGTTAAAGTTACTATTACATGCAGTAAAAAAAGGTTTGCTTTTTTTAAAACTTTGTATTTAGATGAATCATACAATGATCTATACAAAAATACACTTCAAGCATGTATAGAAGCAGAGTTGTGATACATGAAACACATATTGGACTATAGTCAAACTTGATAAGGGAATTCATTCATCCATTGTTAAAAGATGAATACATATCCACAAAAGAGTAAGAACCCTGCAGAATGTATGGCACCCTAGCCATTTAGAAAGGATTCCAATAAATAAGTTATGTGGACAGGAACCACCTGTATACTTGCATAAATATTATCCATCTAATTGATATGCAATGGATAGAACAGTTCTTATTACTGATTTTTGTGGAAAGAAAGTAAGAGCAATCAATGCATTAACTGCAAGTGTATGTATGCTTACTATGTTACAGAAGTCGGATAACATAGATTGCTCATTGGCATTGCTGAATAATATTGAATAACAATGATTTATGAAATGTGAGATAAATAACCATCGAGATCAAGAAGAAAATATTAAAGTAAAGAAGGGTCTATGCTTGAATTGTAGGAGTTATGCACAGAAGATACAAATGTAATGTGGAAATACTGCTATGGCAAAAAGGAGCTAAGGAGATCTTTTACTTCAGATACAAGGGCCATGAACTATATTGTTTCTAATAAAATAATATTCATCTTGTTTGAGATATGGTATAGGAATTTCCATTATATTATCTCTGATAATTTAAACTAATTTGCCACTATATGTATAAATGCAGATCACCAAGAAGCAAATACATTAGTTCGCTTCCCCCTCTATAGATTGATGAATATGGCTAAAACACACACACACACACATACATACACACCTTACACACTACACACAAACACACACACACACAACAACACATTGATAATAGGTCTCATCATAATTGTTTTCTTTTGTATTATGGTGGGCAGAATGTATGAGGAAGTGGAGCCGTAGCCAAAGTAACAGGAGTATCTGAGGGGGTCTGCCCTATTCAGCCAACCTGGTTCTACACATTCCACAATAGATTTCATTCATTTCCTTATCAGACCTTTTATTACAAAACACTAAGTCTATCAATATGGCTAAGACATCTAAATTTGATCATGGCAATCTAGTCCTGGAGTTTTAACCTACTTTTGGTGAAGGTAGAAGACATGATCCTGACCTAATGAATCTAGAAATTAATTCCAGGAACTGATGGAAGATCTCCCATGCAAATGCTTGGTGATTAATTACTAATTTGAGCTCTCAATGGGAGATGTGGGATACAAATGAAAAATCTTTGATTTTGATTTTTTGGATTTGTAATGCGCACAGAACAGAATACACTGTATAATGGCACAGATGACGATTATGAGATAGTAGATATAACAAGTCATACCAACCCTCATCCTATTGGACAAATGCCTATTTGAACAGGAATGTCTTCAATGCTCGACGAAACAGAAGAATCAAGGTCATAGTCCTCAATTCAAGTGGCAGAGAATTCCACAACTTTGGGCCAAAGACAGCAAACTTCCCCGGATATGTTTAATGAAACAACATGGGAGCTCATTACCATGTCAACTGAAAACAATTCAATTTGCTTGCGACCCTTCATGGTTACCCACCAACACCCTGAGGGTCAGACGCTTCTCCAATCAGAGAGTAAGGTGGCAGATTTATCTCCTCAGATGGGACCTCTGTGTAGAACAACCTTCATGTCTCTCAAACTTGAGCAGAACCACCTCCAGTTCTGGAAGCAACTAAAGACCTTGTTTTTCATTTCCGCTTTCTCTCTTCCTCTCTCCTGCTGAAGCACCTGGCTGTTCCATGCACCGGTCACATTGCCACCATCTGAACTCGGGCCAGGTTCCTACATGTCGATTGCCTTCACACTGCCTCTGGGCTCCCCAGACCTTAGGGATCTGTATCTGCAACCCTACAGTCCCTTTTCTCTGCACTTATGAGCCACCCGCTGGCTGCACTTGTGAGTTAACTGCACTTCTCACTTTCCCTCCCCCCTGGCAATTCTCCCCTTCCCTCTTCCCCTCACTTGCGTGATCTGAATGACACAAGGCCTAGTAAGATCATTATGTTGTCCTACCTTTGTTTCTCCCTCCTTTTCTTGTCACGCCTAGAAACAATTTTGTACAGGTGTATTATGAATGCCACATCACATCATATGATATTAATATTATGACTAAAAAGAGGAAGATTAGGCAAGCAATAAGGAACATACAAAGGTATAGGGAGATTCACTAGTCAGACAATATGACTCAGATAAAACAGATAAACAAACAAAATAAACACAATATAAAATACAATATGGGCAGGAAAATCCAGTCGAGTCAACAAATGATAAAGTTGTTAATTGCAATAGAGACTAGCGGAAGATGTAATCTCCGTAATAGCGACAAATATACTCAATATACAAATTAAGTTAGCTCTGTAGCAGAAAATACATGGGTGATACACTTCCAGAAAGTCTATTATGCAGGTAGTGTTGCTTATTATTCCAACTATAATCATCATACGTATGAATTGTCGCTGAATTTTGAAATGGAAGATCTACAACATTCAATCTTAAAACTGACAAATACGGGTGCATGTGGTCTAGTTGGTGTTCCTCATATAGTCCCTAAATCGGACACTAATTATAGCACATTATTAAGTAAGCTGATAACCTGATTTATCCTGGATGTACAATAGCTAATAAAAAACAATTTAGCAGTAATCAAAGACAGCTTAGAGTCCAGAACTAGAATGGTTTTGACTCAAATGAAAATAGTTGTAGCATAATACTGCTCTTTTACACTACTTCCACTACTTGTGTCAAATTTTGTCTGTGTACTGTGTGCATAAAACATCTTTAAAGTCTGCCAACTCAAATAACAGTTTCATATTGATTGATTGATATTGCATTCCTATCGCGCTCGTACACAAGTGTTTCAGAGCGCGACAAGGCAAGGGAGGGGAACAGGGGTGAACAAAACAGCGATCTTACTAGGCCCAGTGACATTGAGAACACGCAAGTGCATGGGAAAGGGGGGGAGGGGAAAAGTGCATGGAAGTGGGAGAAGTGGAAAGTGCGAAGCAGAGGAGAAACAGATAAATAACAATACATAAATAATAAAGGCAACAAACAGTGGTAATGCAGCCAGCAATTTGCGAGTGCTAGGTTTAAGGCAGCAGACAAGGTAGGTCTGATAAGTGCAGGAAGAAAAAGGGGGGGCTGCATGGGTACAGATACAGACCCCAGTGCAAGGGGTGGCCCGGAGGCAGTGCGGGAGGGTGGCAGGATGAGCTGGTACCTGGGCCCGAAGGACAGAGGGTGGCCAGGTGCACAGTGCCAAGAGAGAACAGATCAGCAGGGGAGAGGGGGAGTGAAGCCAGAAGAAAAGAGTAAGGTCTTCAGGTGCTTCCGGAACCGGAGATGGTTCTCCTTAAGCTTTAGAGTGGCAGGGAGGCTGTTCCAGAGGGAAGCCCCAACCGAAGACAGAGATCTACCCCCGGCTCGTTTCTTAGAAAAACGACTAACCCTGAGGGAGTTGGAGGTAGAGGAGTGAAGAGCTTGATATGTTTAATATCAATATTAAACAAGGTGACTAAAAGGCAGGAGCCCTGAGGGACCCAATACATGAGCTCTACTGTGGAGGCTGACGCATCCTTGCTAAAACTCTTCCTGATCTGTCCAATAAAAATGATCAAATCCAGTCAGACGCCGATCTAGATAAAAATGCATCATTTGTATCTGTTGAACAGAGTAGCACAACTCACAAGATCAAAATCTGCAGAAAGATCTAATAATAAAAGCTATAAAACCTGCTCTCTATCCATATTAAATGACATACTTGCTTTTCAATCTAACAGTGCATATTCTGTGCTAGGACAGGCTCTATAGCCACATTGCCTGAGGCAAGAAGGTTATGCTCTTCCAAATGTGCCTGAAGGTGTGAATACGCAAGATGATCTACATTTTTAAAAGAAAGGTGAATAATGCCACTTTATTAATCAACCTAATCTTTCTCACTTCAGCCTTCCTCAAGGAATTGATTCCAAGTGGGGTAGTCACTTTATCAATGAAGTGATAACTAACGTGTGGGACATTTCAAGAATAATAGAGAGGAAACGAAACATCACCTTCAACCTGGAATCTCGTGTTAGAGAAATTTGGCAAGTCAATTTTGGATATTCTAAATAATTTTGTAGTGGATTCTTGACCCAATTAAGCCTTAATATTACCAGTTGATCCGATGGCTCGGCGATTTACTCCTACTTAAATTACCTTTTTGGAAAAACATGACTTGTAGAAAACAAGTATTACATCAGCATCTGTTATACTGAGCACTTGAACAGATGTTGATCATGGCCTCTCCACCTCATGAATATGTTGAACACCTTTGTAAAAAGCCCCAAATATGCTTTAACCTATGCCCTATGATATCTGTTGAAATCTACAGACACCATGGAGGCAAACTATGATCTCAGGAACTCAAAATGGGAATATGTACTAGGTGAAGTAGTGCAACTCAATAACTTCCAAAGGAACCATTCTTAGGAGCAGAAGATTCTATCTATTTGGAAAGAAGTCTGTGAAATTAGAGGTAAGATATTTCTGGCTTAACAAAGAATACTGAAAGAGGGTCACACACAGTAATGTTTGGTACACATTCACCAGCTTAAGACATATCATCCCTTTTCATTTCTCACATAACTAGGGGAATCATCTGAACTCATAGATGTCTCTAAAAAAAATACAGTCTGTGTTCGAACGATGTGTATCATAAGTAAGCCTGTCTAGTTTAAAGGACGGATGTTTCAGGATATTTGTAAAATTGATTGTATTAGGATGTAGAAAATGAATATATAAGTAAAATGGAGAGCAGAAAGTAAAAATATCACCTTTGTCAATGCCATATACGAAAAAGTATTTCCACTGTCTGTATTGGCAATATAAAAAAAATAATACTTCCAGCATGGCAGGCTAATCCTGGGTATGCATGTTGGATCAAAAGCCCCATCCCCAGAAGAACAGAAAAACAACAACCCCAGTGAAATGAAGATCAGTAAAAAGATCCGAAAGGCAAGGAGAAGTAGCGATGGGGATCTAAAATGAAACGCAGACCTTATCCCTAGTTTGACTGGAATTTATAACACAGATCAAATCCAATGCATCTCCCCCTAGAAACCTAAGCACAAGGGTATTTGTCAAGAATACTCAACTAAAATGTAAAACATTTAATTGAACAAGGTCTATTTTGAATGAATGTCCATGTTTATATCATGCAACATAATGTTAGACACAATAGGAATTTGCTATTGCAAGAAAATGTAATTCTAGTTTAATTATCTGCAAGGAGATAATAAACAGAATGTGTATTATACATAAAATAGATTGAGTTAAATTAGTTGGCAGGCCTCTATTTTATTAAATTGTGATTACCAGTGTGAATTACACAAGAACATGTTTTCTTTTAGATGTAAACTTTAAATGGTCAAATTAGCTTAAACTCTGATTAAACCTAAACTGTTTGGTTTATTCAGTCAAAGATGGCAATCATCACATTTCTGTGATACAGACCTCATTATTAATCAGTAACTAAATCATTATGATATACACCTATCTGTGCTCGCTGGAATGACATTGATGGATGCAGGGCCAGCTATAAAGGCAACTTCAGAGGAGCAGATGTGTACCCAAACATTTCACCTTCAGCTGACAGAGCAGGAAGTTCCTCTGTAACATGTGTATGTGTTCATCAAGGAGCCCACTGAAAGGGGTTTTTGTTTTGAAGGAAACCGATGTCATTGTGTCTCTGAGGAACCAAACAACATATATAATTCAAGATGCTGAATTATTCAGTAAACTGTGCCCCAAAGAAATATATTTAAAGAGACAAATAATGAAGTGCACTGTTGTCTCTACTGTTCTTTCCCTTTGTTTAACCCATACACCATTATCATATATGAATTCAATATAACAGCCACAGTCACATGCATATAAAACACTTACATTAAACTGTATGAATGATTAATACATGTTCATGTTTTAATAACAATGTCATGAATGTGGCAATTCAGACACTTTAAAAGTCTTTCTAAATTCAGAAATGTCTTGCTATTCTGAATATATGGGATTCCTTAATAATACAGGATAATACATGTCCATACAAGAACTTACTTCAAGGAGTTGGCAAACTGTAAATATGATAACCCAAAGAAGTTAGATAAATATGGAACAGCAAATTAAATCCCTGATAATAATTCAACATACAGTGGGGTAAACTTATCTACAATCTATATCAATAAATCAGTTATTTTTATTCGAACAATGTCTATAAAACATGTAACTTACAATCAGTTTCTAAAATGTATTAAACTTGAGGTATAAGATACAAGAATAATAAAATGCCAGAGAAGCGAAGAGAAGAGCAAATAAACACTGTGTCATTAAATGGGGACTAGATCGGTAAATTAAACTTTTGTGGAAGTATATTTAAAATAGAATGCCCTAAAATCTATAACTGCACAAGGACTATTAGTATCTGGCAGTAGCAAATTATTCATTAATGACTTGAAATTTTACAATAGGTAATTATATCTGGCCTTGGGAGCATGGTGTACAAACTGATTTACAGATTTTCAGGGATTGATCAATTTAATGAATGTGAAAACCATAGATCACATAAAAGAAAAAATTCTGAATAGAGTTCTATCCTCCTCAAAGTCAAATAGAAAGGAGGTTAGTTCCTCCAAATCATTTCCAAGAAAACAATGCACATTTAAATAACTAACATCTTTATTCGAAAAGCTGTTTATTCTTCCTTAAGCTGAATCCTAATGCCAATTATGGACAATTTGCTGCTCCATTTTCTATTTTGATTTCGCAATTTCAAGCATGTCTGATTCTTTAATAGATTAAGATATTTTGCCCTAGAATACAATCTTCTACTCTGAACCCAAGCCTTTAGAAGAAGTGTAACCAAATCAATCCTACAAAACAGTCTTTTCTCTATGTACAAGCGAAAACCCAATGGTGCTCAACATTTTAGGGTAGAATCAGCTTCAGAAAAAATTGTTTCAGTAAAATCAAAATGGGTTTGTAAATATTTTTTTAAGGAAGGTTTTGTCATTTTGAAAATCGAAAGTGATGATCATTTTTATGATTATTTTGGAGAGGATTGTTGTGTAGAATAGTCATTCAGATTTGCTTTATAGGTATGCATTTTTGTGCGCATTGTGAATGTAAATATTAACACGATAAGAGCTGGCAGGCTATGTTTCTGCAGACGAAATTGACTGTATTTATGCAGAATGTTACTGTTGTTGGTGACTTCCCTAGAACTGAATTTAGCAGGGAGGGGCACCTTTAATTTCTTCATTTATTATTTTAATAAAACATAATATTCATATTCTTTTCCCAGATTTTGGGCTTGAATTGCTTGTGCTAGATCCAGGATACTTCTCTGTGAAATTAATTCTTAGGGGGGGTTTGTTGTATTTGTGAAAATTACATTTTGATGAAACACTATTGATATTATAATCTGTAACCATTGTTCAAGCAGATGCTATCCATTCAGATCTCATAACAAAGACAACTTGAAAAAAAAGAATCAAATTGTTAGAAATGTTGATCTATTCAATAGATTGAAGTCATGCCATCTCCATGTCATACTGATTTGATGCACCCTTCTGTATCAATCTTTTCCACTTCCTGTCATTGAAAGGTTTGTGATATTTAGGTTTCCCTTCCCCTTTTCTTCTGTGATCTGTTGGTAAATTACAATACGTGTTTTCTGAACAACAAAAGGTTTTACCTAATCATATGCTGATCTTCCATGAGAAAGAAGAAATGTTTATGGGGAATAATTCTCCTATCCCTATAAAGTTTGAAGATAGGAGTAGGTGTGCGCAGAATAATGGAAAAGTCAAAGTAACCAATTTCGAAATATGCATCACAAAATATGTTATTTTATTGTCCAGAAAGATAGCTCAGGGGCAACTTGCTTGCCTTGAAAGCAAGACAGAACTGAACAGAATGGGTTTGACTCCAGTATCACACTTTGTGGCTGCGGAAAAGACAATGCAACCAGCAGTTGTTTTTTCAAAATTGTTTTTGTACATGAGAAGATCACAATTTCTTCTCAATAGTCACAGGCATACACACATATGTAGTATCAGTTGCAGATCTACATACCTCCTTAGACAAAGACTTCTTGTTCACATTATGCAGATTCAGGCAATTCCATCACATGGAGTGCTGTACCACCTGTAATACTCCACTAACAATGAGATATTGGATGGAGGATACTGTAAAGCAGTATTGCCTGTATCCCGCCGGTAATTCCGTCCGGATACCCGCAATACTGTAACCAGGGCCTATGTAAAGTTTAGTGCAAATTAATCTTATTGAAAATAAATATAACATCTGCCTTTTTATAGCACTTAATGATGGATCTTCCTCACTAATAAGCAATGTTAGTTTTTTGTTTATGTTTATTTGTTTTGGCGCACATGCACCTTTACAAATATATATTTACAAAACAAAGAAAATCACATTAAAACATGAGGGCTTTGACTAAGATTGTCCATTAACATTTATTGACACATACGAATAACATGAATCAAAGCAATATAAAAAAAAACAATCAAATATAAGCAATCAAGACAACATTGTTTCAAGATAATGCATGAAGATCAAATTGACAAATGCTTAAATTATAAGCAAATAAAGGGTTTGTCATTGATTAGCATATTTAAAAGAGAGTTCAGCAATCAAAGGTAATACAAATGGAAATACATTTGTGCAGTCGTCACCAATTCAATGGTGCTCTAGGATGATGGGTGTGCTGTTGCTATTTGCCTAGGAAGTGAGTGTTCAAAATATTCACTATTGAATAAAATTGCAATCCCTTTGAAGTCAAGGTGAATTTAAACCAGTGCCGCCTGCTCCACGTGAAACACATGAGACAGGAGAAGCTAATTATAGCAAATATTAGGTATTTTATATGGCACAGTATCAGTTTCTGGTAAAAACAGTTCTGGCGTACCTATTTTGAGCCATTGAAATAAACATGTGTCCAGCTAATTAACAATGAACATTCAATGAACATAGCAATTCTGTAGATTTACGAAAACCCATATGCCATAAAATACATCTTGTGAAATTACATCAAGTGCCCTGCAGAATAACCAAATAGAAAGAATGCATTCCTAAAATATATATTGTGTGGCCAACACGTGTCTGTGATTTAGTGCAGCCATATCACTCCTTTAATGGTATATAACTGGTGCCTGGAAACACTTTCTGCTGTAAAAGTGCCATCCGAATGTTCAATAAATATAACATTAATGTAAAGCTGTTGAACAAACTTACCACGTAACAGTATTGAATCAGTCAATGTTAATAGTCAGGCAGTGTATTGCGGTTGAAAATTTTTTCATCCTTCATTTGTTTTCCTCCCCTGCATTCCAGGAGTGGAAATCAGTGGTGATGTTTGTTTTTCTCCTTCTATATTCATGTTCCTGCTATAGTAGTAGTGCACTGATTGTGAAGGATTACCGTCCGGTGAGGGTACGATAGCCTGAGAGTTTTGCATTTTTAATAAACAATAATATTAATAATAATTTGCATTTATACATAAAGTGATGTGGGCAATTCATGAATGAAAGGGTGTTCTGCTGACAAGACAACCTGTGATAAAGCTTCATATAAAAGCATAATGCAGAAATCTGCCCTGCAGCATCAGTCTCCTGACAACTGCAGTACCTAGTCTCCAGTGACAGTGCACAGGTTCAAAGGTCACATGTGCAACAATGACAACTGCTGGGACCCGAAGGCAACACAGACAAAGGCTGCATTTAAAATCGGCCCTTTCAGTGTGGTTACAGGGCAAACGGTAACTCTTAGCACAAACCAAACCTATGTTTTCTGATAAGAGCACACAAATATGACATCTAATTGGTGTCATACAAGTGTTGACTCTGTGAGCCCAGGTCAGCTATGTGATGACTATAGGGATTCATGGCTAGCCTACCTGTCTCTACCTCATCAAGTGAGTGATAGAGCAGGATTCAGGTCTCCTTTGATTCTCTGGGAGGATGGGAAACACCTTCCCTCAAGCTCAGGTACTCTCACAGTGAGATCACCTGTCAAACATACTTAAAAGAGGCATACACATAACAATAGCCCACCTCACAGCAGGGTGTTGCAAACCAAAGGACCTATGAAGCTTTGGGTAGGGTTACCCTGTGACCCTGTGACCCTGTGGCCTTTTAACATTATAAGGAAGGGATCTCCCAATGCTTCTTTCATTATTTCCTGGACACCATTGAAGAGGACATTTCTGCAATACAGCTGGGAGTGCATTCCAAAGTCATCTGCCATAGAGGTGAAGACAGGTGCATCAAAGTCAGGGGAGAGATCAGTCCCCAAACCATCTACATTTAACATTGGTGGAGACTGCTGCTTGGACCAAGACCTGCCTCTCTGCATCCTGCACTGGAACTATGCTCCTCACTGTGTTAGAAAGAACCCCTGTAGGTGCATGCTAAGCTCCATGGACTTGGAGTAAAGAGTAACAAGGACTCAACGCATCCTAGGCAGCCTGTTGTGGGACTCAAATCATCCCGAGAAGCCAACAAAACCTGGTTTTCTTCTGCCACTTCAAACTATCCTTAAACTGATTCAACCATGTCTGTAGCCTTAAAACCACACATCTCCTGTGGTACTGCCTTTGGTACTCTTGTCGAACTTTAAACCTCTGCATGCAACCTATGAACCAGTTTGCCACTGCTACATACCAGCAGCACTCATTGCCACTTCAGCTCAAACAATAACTGACTACTGCAGAAGCCTTTGATCCCCTGCATTGTTGAAACATATGGAAATTCGCTTTGGCCCGGCAAGTACCTTGAATCAAACTGATGAAATTATTGTGTTATGACCTTACTCGACCCATTAGTACCCATCATCTTAAACTAGCTTGACCATCAAACCACTCCTGGTGGACTAATCCAACTACACAACTCAAACACTGCATTGAACCTCATTGAATTTCACTTCGGACCTGACTCAACGCCAGCTCATCATCTTGAGGAATGCTGTAGACTGCACTCAAACCTGATTTGACCTGCAAGGACAGCACCTAAAGCCAGGTCCAACATTGTAGAACCACCAAAGAACCAGGATAATTTACGTTTTAGAGGCCCTGTCCTCCTGGCCCTCCATGGAATGCCATGGTGACTGATAACCCCGGCTTTTCTACCCATCCCAACCAGGTCCTATCCTTTTAAGTGGGATTGTTGCAATTTCGTTCCTATTCACCACTGCTCCAGCACATAAAGGGCTATCACATATAGGTTCTAATTGTTCTGTGATAATATAACAGGGATATGTTTCTGTTAGTGTTTTTACTTCAGGTACATGATATGATATGATCGGTTATTTATAACGCGCTTAATACCCAGAGGTTTCTAAGTGTGGACGCAGGGATCGAACCTGTGCTGCTCCGTGTGGTCTTGCTTCCAAGGCGAGCACGTTGCTGCTGAACTATCCTCCCAAGACATACATAAATAAATCAAATTAATTAAAGTACAATTATTTTCATGTAACCTTGATTGGATATTCTTTTATTTTGGAGTCTATGTACTAGTGCTGTTCGGGTTGCTACAGTCATCACATCCAAACTGATCTTAAGACTATAGCCAGCCATCTGCCCACATTACCAAAAAAGGCAAGGGAGGTATATCTCTGGACTGTGCATGATTGTGATCACTGTTGGTTTGTAGCTGTGTTAGGACTGAGTGCGCGCTACTGGAGCATATAGAAGAGGTGAGGAACGGGGTTTAAGTCTAGAGTTGAGGCCGGGCTTCAGTATGTTGTTACTGTCAGGCTGAGTCGGAATTTTATTTTTTCATTGACCTTTTTTATTCTTACACTGGAGCATGCTCTGGGGAGGGGAACTAGCATCACGCCTCAATGAACAAATTACCATGTGACAACCAGAGAGAGGAAAGCACAGTTTGAAACAGGCCTCTTCTTTCTCCCTTTTTTCAGTGGTGCACTAATGAATGGAGCGGGTCATGCCGCTCTTCTGGGAATCACGCAAAATGGTGCCGGCTCAGCAGAGCTGGTGAGCATCAAACCTCAGAAGCCAGTAAAAGGATGGCCACTCTGGAACACAGCCTGGGATGGAGGCAATGCACGGCTGGACCGGTTGTTTCTCTTTTATTAGCTTTCCCTGAACAAACAAACTGTAGCAATCAGGAAAGGGTCATGGTCAAATCTACTGCAGGCCTTTAAAAACGTTGAACTGGCTGCCTGGGTGTCAGGCCCCTGAGGGAACACCTCCCTCAGTCACTATACTCAGATCTGTGTCTAACACACCTTGTGCTCGTTTAATAGGGGGCCAGATGATTGTAAATGACTGTCATCTCTGGTTTGACCAGTCATGCGTGGCATGTGCCTGGGGGTCCACAGTGCAGGGTACAGTCCATATACCATCACTGACAGCCCTATGCCAATGCGGAGCACAACTTCACTTTAAATATGGCTTTAAACGTTCTCTTTTTTTTCCTGGGATTTTATTTCTAAAGTTAACAGTCCATTAAAACTTGACATGTTCTAAAAACCGATTAAACACCCTGACATTACATTGGTTTCACGATTTACTTTGATGGCCACGCATGTTAATGAAATACTTATTTTGTTAAGTATACATGGCTTAATTCATCCCTCCAACAAAAGATCATCCTCCCAGAATCCAAAGATGTTATATTGGGTTTCAACTCCTCGCTGCTGCTCAAAACCACTGATCCGCCAGGATATAGTGACATTGAATGGAAGATGAGAGAGAGTGATATAATGTCCGATTTGCAGGCATTTATCATGACAGACCAAGTAATAAGGTGCGGTTTGAGAACGTGCCCCCAATTTTATTTTTTGTTTGTTTATAATGCACATAACACAAACATGCGTTCCGTTTCTAGGATTCATTCTAAGTGCGCATCCGGGATTCGACCCTATGTTGCTCTGCATGTTTTTGCTTCCAAGACCAGGGCGTTGCCTCTGTGCTATCCTCTGTTCACAATGATGGGTGATGATCTGACTTTGAGAAGCGTTTATGTAAGAGTATGGGCGTCACTTGTTGACACGTTGCACTGCTCACCTGGAACTTAATTTGGCGGTCGCTCATTGATCTTACATGCCAGTGGGATCTTCTGTCAGCCTCAAGAGGAAACACAGGGGTTGTGATAGTTTACAATCATAGATCCACGCGGTGTCTGTGAAGCAGGATCAGCTGCCTGACTGGTTGGTCCAGAATCCAGGTCTTTAGTAGTCTATTGTCCTTCTTATTGTGTTGATTCAGGATGTCAGGGACTTGCTGTCACCACTGATGTCACGTGGTTGAGATTGCACATAGTTCCCAGGATTACCTTTTTCCTCGTCAGACTCTTGGGAAGGTCCAATGCACTTCGCCGTTTTTCTGGGATTCTGAGCTCTAACCAGGCTTGTCCTGGCGCAGGCCTGAGGATATGATCGTCACTGAGCATTTGCTGTTCTCTGCAGGTGCTCTGCAGGCGCGCGTTGGACATGCCGCTAAGATCTCATGCAGTGCCTCCCAGTACACGCATTGCATGTTTTAGTTTGCTCCCAAACAACGCCGAGGTCTCAGCGTGAACCATAAGATCCTGGCCGTGCCCTCACCTGTAATGGTAATACCCGTGGCAAAGTACCCTGTGCAAGAAGAACAACAGGAGGTGGGCGGCACCACTTCCGCGTAGGTGCGTGCTCTGCGTTTTGAATGTGACCTTGGGGCACCCTGAGGCTTCGGTAACTAGATGCAAGTATCTGGGAATAACATGTCCAAACGAAAGGACGCCTCCTCTGAATATAAATATAAGTGAGAAAACAAGTCAACTGTAATTAAAAATAGCAGAACATTTAATTTGGGAATAAAAGAAACAAAAAAAAAAAATGAATCACTTTGGAATCCTGAGATGGGTATTTCTGATGGCTCATACTTTTAGTTAAGCGTTTATATTAAACAAGCGCCCAGATTTTCAAATGGGACAAGAGACTGCTACAGATGACCCTATATGTTTAATTTAAAACATAATTTGAGCTCTGTTTACTTTTGGAGTTATTTAGTGATGTACTAACTGCCTGATTTAACCAGTTATATATGATACTTTATGATAATATGTTCACTTATGTGTTCACAGTATGTATTTCAAGAAACGAAAGCAAAGGCATCCCCACATCTCTTATACATACGGCTAGTGTGTTAAGTGTTAGTATAGACGTGCTCTTTTCTGTTTAAAGCAACACATATCGTTTGGCCTGTTTATGTGTTCTTATTTTGCTTATAACGGGTAATGTGTCTGTTGAAGGTTTGCGCATTTCCCTTTGATTTACAGATGATTCCTGGTTTTCGATCCAGCCCTCCTTCCACTATTTGTATGCAAGTTATTTCACAGTATCTTTCAAATCAGATGCTGAACCCACGTGATTTTTCAACGTACGACATAACTCTTTTCTTTATAAGATCAGTGTGCCCCATCTCCTTTTCCTTCATGTAGGCAAGGGTTGTCGAACCCCAGGCTTCTAGCGTTTGAACCATGTCGGGTTTACAGGATATCCCTCATTAATATTCATGAGATAAATGTGCATACAATGTATGCATGTTGGTTATGATATGATATGATATGATATGATATGATGTGCCATTTATAACGCGCCTATACACACGTGTTTCAAAGCACGACGAGGCAAGGGAGGGGGAACCAAGGGAAGACAGAGAACAATCTTACTAGGCCAAGTGTCATTCAGGTCGCGCAAGTGCAAAGGAAGGGGGAGGGGGGAAAGTGCAGTGCATGGGATAATAGAAAAACAAGATAAATAAACGGCCAGCAGGTGGCAAGTGCAGGGGAGTGCAGAAAATAAGTGCTAGTGGGGGGACTGTCCACAGGTGCAAGGGTTGCCAGGGTGGCAGTGCAGGCGTGCAACTGGCAAGGCTAGGGCCCAAGATAAGATGGGTGGCCAGGTAACCAGTGCAGTTTCAGTAACAGCCAGGACTTTAGCAGGGGAGAGGGGGAGAGAAAACAGAAGCAAACAGGAGGGTTTTCAGGTGCTTCCGGAACCGCAGGTGGTTCTCCTCAAGTTTCAGGGAGGCAGGAAGGCTGTTCCAGAGGGAGGCCCCAACCGAAGAGAAGGATCTGCCACCAACTCATTGCTTGGAGAAGTGACTGACCCTGAGGGAGTTGGAGGCGGATGAGCGAAGAGCTTGACCTTATAACCCTCATGACATAAACCATAATCAATTAAATCCATAATTACTTGTACTTATGTTGCCGGCAAGTGTATTAATTAATTCTATGTATGATTATTACATTTGTGTCAGAAAGTAAAGAACACCAATCACAATTTGGAATTCCTCCATTTGTGGTGTGACTGAATGGTTGCTGTTATTCAATGCAATGCCTAGTTTGAGTCCCATTGGCCATAATTAATGGGCGGAGTCACTAATGGCACCCCACATTCATGAATCTGCATTTACAAGTTGGCCAGGTGAAATGCCCATAAACATATATATACACCACAGTCTTCTGTTTGACAGATTGACACATAGCTCTGGACTCCTATAGCCTCGGATTGTTTTAAGAAGAGTTGCCACCACTTTACACCAAAGGGCTACACTCTGGCAGCCAATTAGAGCTAGCACTCAAGGACATTGTCTTTAGAGGCAAAATATCCTCCAACACTAGAGCTACATCACAATAGTGCATAACAAGCCAAACCTCTTGAAGAGAGGGTCCCCAGAATGGCCCTCATGTCCCCTATGCGCATGTCAGCCCGAAGGACGAGAAACGACAGGTGCCAATCGCTGTTTGGCAAACTCACAGGTGGAGCAAAATATTTCACATATGGGAAAAGGTACTCTCTTAGACAACTGTTCAAACCCTATCCAGCTGATGTCTTCACAGATACAGGTGCCTCATCACTGGATCAGGTTGACTAATGATAATGTCCAGCCATGCTGACGTCATTACTGACAACACGACATACCAACGTTAGCCACAAAGTAAACTCGCATCCCTGCACGAAGGTATGCAGACACACACATGCACAAAGAACAAACATACATCGTTCTGTAGATAGAGGACAAATACATATACATATTGTCAGAGCTCTTTCCCTTTCACTAGCCAAAGGCAGAAACGCAAGAAAGCAAAGTCCACACGGAGCAAGCTTGCAACTCCTTTATTGCAACTAACCATATGGAGCTAAAGGTACGTATATGGAACCTGGAAGTGCTCGAATACTTCTAACCTCTGAAACAAAATATTACAATATATAGGGAAACCATAGAATGACTGTCATGAATTCATATGAAGCCAGAGGCCTAGAAATATCAGAGAAGTGATGCAGACTCCACAGCATGAAGCACAGAGCCAGTGCTCACGGCCAAGAAGGAGGGTGGGTGGAAACATTCCTAACTCCCAAGGCAGTTTGCCACCTGCAAAATACAGAATAAAATCCACACTCATTGCAGACTGAAAGGCTTGTTTTTGAGGTCCTCACCCACGTGACTCAGCAAAGCTGAACAATGGCCATTTTCCCATGAGAGGAGCCGTTCCTAGCAAAGCAGACAGAATTGATACATGCTTTGTTCACTGAATATTGCAACATGCAGGCACTCTCTCAGGATAGGGGGCTATATCAGTGGCAACAATGGGGATGCACAATCTTTCTCATTACCTTGCAAAGATACGCTCAGCGCTCTGAACATAACAGGGTCCCAGGCCTGTGGAGAAACGCTCCAGCCAATCAAGACGCTCTAATCCTGGGGTGGTGTGTGATGGTGCAAGGGCCAATGGTGGTCCTGCGACCCTGTAACAATGTAAAAGATAGTTTTTTATTTTATTTTCCAAACAGACAGGAAACATTAGAATCTCTGGCAATCACAGCTCCTGAGTCCGGGTCACTATCTTTGATCCCGTAGTGACGTCACAATCCCCAACCATCCCCAAACAACCTCAGAACCAAACCCATTGGCTAGTTCGGGTAGGAGCACCGATAGAGATCTCCTATATGTGTTATTCAATTGGTTTTCCCATGTCAGGTGGGCTCAGCTCAGGTTAACTCACCTAACATGGGAAGACCGATTGAATAACTACTCCCTAGTACACTGTAATCTTAATGCCCCTACTGGAACAGCTGATCAATGCACATTTAACAGGCACAAGTCTAGTTTTTAGATTTTCAATGAATATCCTGAAAGCTTTGCATGTTGGTCTTTACCTTGTAATATCGGGAGAATCAATATCTGCCTATCATATCAACTCTCCAATTATTGGAGCAGCCCTGATTCTAAAATCACTCAATCATGATTCCCCATCACCCCTCCTCATGCTGTCCCATTCAAATGTTACATCTTTATTCCAAAGGTGTTTGCTCAAAAATACTGGAAAAGATCCATCTCAAATGTGCCACCACCAAATGCAGGATAATAATGGATTAGACATATATCGCCTACTTCACTTTTGTAATTCCTCTAACATGTGCGTTTTGCTTCAACCAAAATAGGAGGGGTTCTAAACCAAGGAGGAATCCTAATGAATGAGGGGAGACAACCTTGCCTTGGGTGTCTAGCTAGGTTAAAATATGGGGCTTGGGATCGATTAACACAAATTTGTGTTTTTACGTCCATGCACAGGACCTTAACTACAATACTGAAGATGGTGCCCATATGGAACGCACGAAGAGCAGGAGGGCCCAGGACATTCAGTTGAAAGAACTTCTCTGTATGTAGGGCCAACAGCCGCCGGTAAACATGGCCCTTCACCTGTCACATGAAAAAGTGACATACTTGCGGCATTATCAGTAAATAGACTACTCCAACATCGCCCCATTTCAGATAACGCAGACCAGGAATGACCACCACCAATCTGTTAGCAACAGTGCTTCCTTAAATCTTGCAGTTATAATTGCACTCATTAAACTGTGGGTGGAGACTTGTGAGGTTTCCTTTCCAGGCTTAGGGATGAACATGGGTGCATCCATTAGAGAACCCATTCCTATAGACCCTCGCCAGAATGGCAAAAAGAGTGAATGTAGCTGCAGTAAATGTGTTCCATCATAGGACATGTAGCACTTGGCAGCCATGCAATGTTGGCCTTGCACTTTCCCTGACGTTGTAGTCCTATGCTAATCTCATCTTCAGTGATAGGTTCCTTTGTGATACTGTTAAGACTGCAGGTGATCTGTACATGCCAATGAAATCCTCACTTATGTCCTGTGCTCGGAATACCTGATCTGTATAGAATTCCTTGTGAAATGTAACTCTATTGCAAGGTCTTCTCTCTTAGCAACAGTTGTTCCATCACCACAGGCTGCGAAAGTGACCTGTTTCTTACTTACCCTCACTTCCCAAATGCCTGCCAAAGGCTTGCCCACTTTATGAGTACCAAACAGCCTTCTCTAGTGTTCATCTCTCACCACGGTCATCTTGCTTTTTCAGCATGGAGATCAATGTGTATCTTTGTTGTAGGACCACCCATTGGAGTGAGTTGAATTTTGAGGCGTCAATCTTTCCACCTTGAACCAAGCGATTCAGTTACACTTATTATTATTATTATTATTATTATTATTATTATTATTATTATTATTATTAGTATTATTATTATTATTATTATTATTATTATTATTATTATTATTATTATTATTGCAGGTCATTAAACCACCACAAATATTGCCTATACTAGATAGATTTGGGCATTGGATCTGAAAGATGATCATGCACACATTCATCCTCTAAATGGATAGCCTTTCATTTGGCCACAAAGTCACAACATTAAACACATGTACATTTTGATCTGGTACCTCGATTGGTTGTAGTCATGGGTTTGAGATGAACTGGACAAAACCCCCAGTAGTAATCGATCCTGAACTGTGCAAACCTGGTGTGGTATGAAGTATGCAACTTTATAGCACGAAATGGCGGTCCCCATGGATGAAGTCCTTTAATTAGACAATCGATGGTAGACTGCAAGTTGGGTGACATATTCATCCTCTTTGAGGTTGCCTCTTGTAATGGGTTTATATATAGATTCATTTCTCCCCCAATAATGATTGGTTCATAGCAGATCTATACATTTCCTGTCTTGACTCACTTTAATATCAACGTCAGCCACTCATATATCTAAGTTGGCAATTTCAGCCTGAATAATTCCAGTATTAGTACTTGTAATTGTAGCTTTCTCTAAGCTATGTTTAAGAGTGACTTGGTCTAAGGCTTTAGGCCTGCGAGAGTAGTGGGAGAGAGACATCTGCCTGATGTTTTGCAAAAGGTGTCACTTTGGGATCTTTATGTGATGCCATTGTTCCCTTGAATGTAATGAGTTTTGAGATTACGGCTTTCTGAGGCAGATACATGGGGGGATATCTTTATCCATTGCAGGTGCTTCCCTCTGGAACAGCATCCCTGCCCCTCTCTGTCGTGAGTCGGATTTCCTTAAATTCCAGAAAATCATCAAGACTTTCCTCTACGCCTTCACATTCTCTCTCCCTCTCCCCTGCTAACCACCTCTTTCTGCTCTATCACTCTCTTCCGCTACTTCTTCTAAATTTTGCTGACTGGTTGCCTGGTGTACCTTCAGAGTCTCACAGGTTCTAAGCCACCCTAGCCAGTCTCCTGCACTAACGTCCAGGCCTTGCACTTGCCACAGCACTACTGCACCTCGGTTACAACCCATGAGAGTGGTATCTCTCTGCACTTTACCCATGTTTTGATGGGACAGGGAGCACATCGTCCCTATTGCCCCCCCCAGCACTTCCTGTTCTGTGCACCTGCATGATCTGAATGTACCATGCCTAGTAGGATTGTTTTGTCTTGTCTTCCTTATGTCATCCCCTCCTATGCATGTTTGCGCTTTGAAGCAATCAATCAATATCCCACTTTGGAGTTTGCCAAGGCATGGCACCTGGGTGAAGCGCTGTCTGGAGTTACTAGTTTAGGGAGGGATACATCGTTGAAGGTGGTGTAGGCATTTTTGGTCTGCCAGATCAGTAGCATGAGTCACAGTTTATGATATTTTTCCCAATTGCCACTGGCTCAGCTACATTCACGGGATTTGGATCACTGAGTTCAATTACACATTGAAGTTACAGATGGAAGCAACTTATTAAAACCACCTGAGCCTGGAGTGAGAGGAGCCAAGAAGTGCAACTGCATCAGAAGTAGTCACTAGGGCTTGTAGGAAGTAAAGACAGTCCAGTAATTGAAAATCCACTACATTTGGTGAAAAAAGTATTAAGGAGAGCAATGAGATGCCGTTTATAATTCGTGAGAAACACAGTTGTGACGTATATTTGCACTATTGCACAGAATAAAAAAGATTAGAAGAATTGGCGGGAGGAAGTTGTAACAGTGTGCAGCACCTAACCAATACAGACACCATATTTCAAGATAAGTAGGAGCCAGCTTGCCCCGGAAGAAATTACTAATAATGGATTTTTATTTGTAGAGAGGAATGAAACATGTAGGGTGAATATGGTATGCAGTTAAGATTAAGAATTAGAATCTTGTGGAGAGTGAAGGCCAATTTGAGCTTATTGAATTGCACTTTATATTGAAAATGCTAGCCCTTTCCTTTAGCACAAAGTTGGTTCTGAGGAACTGATGACCGCTTTTTATATCAATAATTGCACTTTATGAATATTGTCTTTGTATTTGTCTGCTGCTTTATTAGGAAAGAAATGCTGCTATTGTTGATTATAAATTGTAAGAACTGAAATATTAAGATTGAAATAATTTTGTATTTTATTTGTATTTTATATAACAACTTAAGGTAAGACGCTGTACAGAGAATCAGAACTGGTACAATAAAAATGAGTAACATGAAAAATAAAAGCAACCTGTCACATTAACCAAGATAGAGAAGATGGGACTTCAACGACTTATGAAATACAGAATAAAGAGAAATAGAGCAAAGGAAGAGAGGGAAGAGCTTTCCAATGTAAAGGAGCTAAGAGGACACAGCACCAAAAGAGTAAGTGAGCACACGGAGGACGCAGAGCACAAGAAGAAATTGAGAAGATGAGCAAAGGGATTGAGGGGGAGTATAGAATGATACAAGAGAGGAAAGATAGTCAGGTGCAAGACCTTAAAGTGACTTAAAAATCAGACATAAAATATTGAATTTAAGCTGAAAATGAAACGATAGCCAACCCACAATAGAGAGTGACGAATAAATGGGGTCGCAAAAAGAAAGAAGACAAAGAAGACAAATAGAGGCATTGAAGACTTATCTCAAGGGGGCCAGGCAAGTAAGTGGAAGACTGAAAAGAGCAATAGCACAATAATTTTAAAAAGTAGAGAAAAGATGAGAGAAGATATTGACAGTTTTGTAGTGTTCAAAGTCAGAAAAGTGCAAACTTACAAATATTATAGCGGTGAAAGCGGTAGGCGCGTGAAGACTGTGAAAATGTCATAAGCAAACAATAAAGCAGAATCAAAGTGAAGCCCCAGAATGGGCAGTATGAGAAACAGAAAGATGGGATGGGGGAAACAAGACAAAAGAAGGAGTAATAGCAGGAAAGAAGAGAACCTCAGTTTTGGTAGCATTAAGCATTAGGTAGTGAGACAACATCCAAGATTCAGTGGAAACAAGACAAGCAGAGAGTTTACGGTGAATGTCAGAAGAAGAGATCGAAGAGAGAGAAGAAAAGGACAGAAATAGCTGAGTATCACCACCGTAGAAATGATGCGATAGGCCAAACACAGATATAACTACAACAAGAGGGGAATTGTAAAGCAAAAACAGAAAAGGACCCCGGACAGACCCTTGAGCAACATCCTGAGCTAGAGATAAGGTGTCAGAGATTTTACCAGCCCAAGAACCCGAGAAAGTTCTTTGGGACAGGTTTTACGGAAACCAGGAGAGAACAGAGACAGAAAAATCAAAGGAAGATAGAGAAGCCAGAAGAAGAGAGTGACCAACCGTGTAATAAATGCTGCTGAGAAATCCAACAGAATAAGAAGATAAGAGTGCTTAGAGTAGCGTTCAGTGAGTAACGAATTCAGGACAGAAATAAGGGCAGTTTCAGTAGAATGACAAGGACGAAAACCTGTCTGAAATTCTGCGAGAATAGAAGAATAAAAAACAAAGGCAGAAACTTGAGAATACGCCAACTGTTCAAGTACTTTGGGTAGGTAGAGCAGTAAAAAGATAGGACTGACGTTTGAGACAAGCAAGGGGTCAGCAGTAGGTTTCTTCAAGATTGTGACTCGGGAGTTGTCGGGTTCATGTAGCAAACGGACACACGAGAGCAGAGGGATCACTGTGAACAGAGGGAACCTAGTGCGAACCCCAGGCATATTACACAGCATGTTTAGGGTAGGGGAGAAAATGCCCGTGGACTCATCACCCCGCACTTTGCATGGATCACACTAGTCTCTAGATGTTGCTAAGCCTCTCAGATCTTACAACCTGCTTAATATGTATTGAAATAATACATTGGGCCTCATTACGACCCAGGCGCTAATGGGTTAACGCCGCCGTAAAAAGAAAAGGCTGCGGCGCCGTTAACCTATCAGCGCCTAATTACGAGGTCCCTTTGCGGGACCCGACCTTAACGGCTGGTGTAGACCAGCCGTTAAAGTAGGGACCCGCAAAGGGACCTTGGTGCTAATTACGGTGCCGCAATTTGCGGCACCGTACTTAGCGCCTTCCCCATTCCCATTGAGCCCTATGGGGCAAAAATGGGAATGGGGAAGGGCCATGGAGGAAGGGGGAATTACCGCCCCGCCAAACTTGTAATGGGGTGGTAATTCCCCCTTTCTCCATGGAGGAGTCGGTAACTTACCGGCATGGACCATGGTGCTAATAGCACCATGGTCTTCCGCCAGGGTCGTAATGAGGCCCATTGTTTACTTATATATTGGTGCATGGTCATTGAGTAGAGTCGCACCCTGGATATTTTTTAAACAGATAGACCTGTAAGCATTTTTGTATTGGAATAGGACGTTATCCTGTAGAGGGGCTGCAACATCAGGTATTTGAATAGCCTCCTGTCTCTGTGTTTTGTGAGGTCAGCTACATTCACGCATCCAATGGCAATACAAGTTAAGCAGGCTGTAAGAGCTGGGAGTCTTAGCAACGTATAAAGCCTAATGTGATCCATAGAAAGTGAGCGGTGATTTTCACCCCTAGCCTAAACATGCTGTGTAATGTGGCTGGGATTCACACTAAGTTGCCTCTCGTCACAGTCATCCTGCTTCTCTCGTGTCTGGTTCCCACATGCACCCGCCTCCTCCCAAGTCATATACCCATCTGCTCTACCTCACTCGAGACCAAGCCTACCATTATCCAACAATTTAAAATGCTTTGAGGTGATGTCCTGTCGACCCGTCTCTATGAGTGCATCTGCAAAAAGGGATCACCCGTTCAAATGTGCATACATGAACCATAGCTAGGGTCCACATAACATGCTACTGTCCTGCTTGCCGCACGTTAACAAAACTTTGCCAGTGTGCAAACAAATGTAGCAAATACATTTAGCACCAACGCTGCTTTTTGAATAATATGAAAAGGAGCAGAGAGGTTCATACCCAATCTGTTTGCTGTGTACCATAAAAAGATATGGGGGGAACGCATTTCTTTTTATATTATGCAGCCAACACACAGGGACGTCATTTCAGCAAAATGCCAGGGGTAGTGGAAGTGACGTTACATAACCCTTGACATCTGATGACATCCCAGGAAGTGATGTCATTTACCCCACCCCTAAGTGACATCACATGAAGCGATGGAACACGACCTTTCACCCCTTGACAGAACAGGAAGTGGCATCACATAGCATTGTTCCTAGGTACACAGCAAAAAATATGGTTACGATATCACTACAATGTGATATACATTTCATACAAAAATGGATCACCGTATCTATCCTTCAGATCAGTGTGTATAGGCGCATATTACCAAATTACTGTGAATTCATATGGATTGTGACGAATTCTGTTTGCTCCATTCCATAATATAAGAGCATTTGCGCAATCATTAGCACTGGTGCAAATGTAAGCTCATTTGGCCCCTGATATTGCTGAATCTTATGAAATGCACATTTCAGACGGAACAGGCACATAGTTCTCAAAACTCTCAGACCTTCCAAATCATGTGCTATGTTCTAACGTTACTGAATAATACAAAAAAAAAATGTATATTACTTCTGTAAAGAATCCATTTAAAAATGCACGATATCAATTGTATTTGTAAACACTGGGTCGTACTAATCGAAAACATTAGTCATGTTATTAGTATATAAGGTCACTAAATCTTCGAAAATAATAGTTCACTACTGTAATTGGTCTCCATCCAAACAACAATTATGTTTGCATTGATCGATCAGCCATTATGTTCTGTTCAATAATTCAAGGATGGTGCGGCTGCAAACCTTTACACAATGTTAATGTGTTTATTATGCACGTGCATGCATTTAAGATGCTCTTTATAATCTCCTCGCGCTATCATAATCATTATTCACATTGCAGTCACCCCCCTTGGCATCAGTGTCTTAATTAAGAGCATCCAGTTGGATGTCTTTAACTGATACAGCGGAATCGAGAACTTAACAAACCTTTGGAGTTGACGCAATTTCCTGAACATTACTTCTTTTCAGCCATATGTTTTTGAAACAAACACTTTGGCGGGAAAATAGGATTTAGGACAATCTAAAACACGCAATGCTTCACTGTTAGTCATTTCATAGACGGAACATCCCATGTCTCATATTGTAATCCCTCATCCTCATATGTTACCCTCAACAATCAGCCTCATTACAGGTTTGGGGGTAAATCAGTGGTAAATCCATGATTATTGTTACTTGCACTTTGTCCCATGGACTTTCTGTGGGATTACACGTGGTGGTAGGGCAGTTGTAAATTCCCATTTTCGGAGACCATCGGATTTTGCAGATTTTTGGTGATATGGTGGAGGATATGCACCACCTTTCCACCAAACTTGTGGTATGCCCGTGCGGTAATGGGGCGGTAACAGAATTACTGCTGCATTACTGCTGTTATTGCCCACACCAGAATATTTATAATGAGGCCCAGTGGGGGCTGTGCTCCCTTGCTTCCTAGCTAGGTTTGTACAACATAAAACCCCAGATATAAATATGAGTTCATTCTGCTCTTTACATATAGGGGGAGCAAATGAGAAGCGCATTAGCAGAGGGGGTGGAAATCTCCTAAGAAAGCGGTTTTCAAACTGTGGGGCTGCCCACGTGGGGGGCAAGAGTGTCCAGGGGAGGTGAGGCCCTTCCACAAGGAGTATAGTGACTGATTGAAAATATAAGCAGAAATTACATCTAGGAAGGCCCAGTAGCAATATTTGGACACAAGGGGGGTCTTGGCAACAACATTTTTACTCAAGCGGGGCTCAGCATGAACAGGTTTGAATACCACTGCCTTAAACTACTGTTAAAGCAAACATATACATCTGTTGTCTCCATAAGAAGCTTATTTCTGCTGAAATCAACCCAGGTATTGTTCGTGGTATTACAAGAATGTCTCTCTCTTGCTAATAAACAAGATGCTCTAGCTTCTCCTGAAGCCGGGTCACTTCTAATGACATTTACAATCACGAAATAATAGGCAAGAACGAAAACACATTCGGATGAAGCACGGGGGAGGGTGTGAGGTTGGCAAATGTCCCATCAGTTTCATCAGCCGTGTTTCTTTCAAACAGTCTACGGTGTGGCACCGCAGTGCTTGCTGGGAGCCATTTGGCATGACTTTCTCGCAACACTGACTGTGGTTTAGCAATCTCTTGATGATAGAGCATGAGCCTGCGAATTTGGTTGACTGAATATTCACCCCCTCTGCAAATGGCCTCTTCAATTCCCTGAAACTGGCCCTCTCAATCCCAATGTTAAACGATACTTGCCAAAACTGGTGTGCCAGGATTTCTTCTCCTTCCTCAGACCATCACTCTTCGCCTAGCAAGCCATTACAAAAGGTGAAAGGCCATATGCAAGTCAGGCTTGGTTCAGCTGTTATTGTTTGTTTATGGATGGATAACATGTTGGATGGATACGTTTGATTGTGTGGATGGAGAATGGATGGATGGATGTATGGGTTAATGCGCATGATTGTTAAGATGGATACTATATGTCATTGTGTGAAAGGATGTGATTGAATGCATGTGTGGGTGTATTTGTGGGTAAAGGTGAACAGATATGGATGTTATAGTGACAGAATAAAAAAAGTGTATGTTTGAGGAGTGGATTCAATTGTGTGTATACATGGGTATTAATGGACATTTGAGTGCGATTGGATGTGTATGATTTCATCGATGGACGAATGGGATTAAATGGTAGTGAGTAGGTGGATTGATTTATGAGTGCAAATTTGTATATAGATAGGATTGTGTGATTGGCGCATGAGTCTGGATGTATGGTTTATATATGTGAGTGTGTCGGTTGCTGAATCGATGAAATAGGATAATAGGTACAATTAGAGGAGTACCAGCACTGCCGCTGTAAAGGAACATTTTAATGACGCATGTTTCTACAACACGTGTCAGCATTATCCTGTAAAACAATGTCATCAGTTTAATAAAGTAGGGCAATCTGGTAAACAACAAATTGTAGTCCACGCAATTACACTAACAATCTGATTATACAAAGGCTGTGTACCTCAATATGCGTAATCTACAATGCCATCCTACATGACAAACTGCAAAACCTATTGAAGGGAGCGATTGGTGAAGGGACCATATGTATCCAGATATCATAAAAGTATTAGTAACGGTACTGGATGCCCCTTATCTGGCAGGCACATATTAAACCACCTCTAAATACGTATAATACAGACTATAGCAGAATAACAGCAGCGGATTGGCCTGTGCATCATTGAATAGTATGTTGCTACATAGACCCCTATGATTGGTTGGCATTCTCTCCCAACCCTGGACTTTCGGCTCGTTAGGAGCAAGTAAGCAAAATGAAACTCAGGTGTAGAAAACAACGTCAGACTACTACCGACTTGCCCAATTAGTTCATCATCTCTCATCGGTCAGGCCCAAGCCAAGGCTTCTTCTTTGTAGTTGACCTTCCAGACTGTGCTCTGCTCTGGGACTTTCAAGAGATTGTAGGTGCACCATTATCTTTGTCTGGATTTTAATGTATAGCCCTTGTTTACGACTTCTGAAACACATGTGAGGAGACCATGATGTTTTCCATGTCGACCTCTTATTAGGATGGGTGTCGTTACTCCTCTTGGCCTCGGGAGACTAAGCAGCTGAATTTCACATAAGCTTTCAGCATCCTTGACTGTGCAGTACGTGGCACTTGCAGATGTTTTCTTTTTGCTTAGTCTAAGAGAAATATGTCTTACATACAATTGCTTATCCTCTTGACTCCCTTTGTGCCTTGCAATTATTTCTTGATGTGGCATCCTTGATCCAAGGCCAATAAACTCCTCTTTATTCATCACACAAAGCTGATTATCCAGTGTCTCCTGACTCTGCAGCCCTGGTCTGTCTCTGAGGTAGCTTGATTGGTTTTCCACACAAGTCCGCCAGCCATCTTTTTCTCACGGCCGGTTTAGTCATGTTACATTTTCTTCTGCAGCAAGCTTCTATATATCTCGTCTACCTTGTGCTTCTGAGTATCTACATTCACTTTGTCTCTACTCACTTATTTCTTTTACATTTTTCTCTTGTCCATTCAGTTAAATCTTTGTTCTTTGAGTATTTTCATATTATTTCAGTGCGTCCTTGTGTCATTCCTTAATGATGTCAATCTGCTCTAGTCCGATTTTACGTAGAGCTTGCGATGTCCAATGGTGTGTGCAGACATTCTTCCACCATTTCAGTGCAAGAGCACATTCAATATGGATGTCTGAGTGCATAACATCTCTTGAATCTTCGATGCAGTATTGGGATGATACCTGGTAACACAAATACTGCTCTCTTACTGCTGTTCCAGTATGACAGACGTGAGGGGGCGGGAAATGAGATGATGGGCCTCATTACGAGTTTGGAGGTAAATATATGTCATTACCGGCATGCCGGTATGAACGTGTCAGAGTAGCCTTGATGCCGCAAACAGCGGCTGATTATGAGTCCACGTGCAGTTGCGCACCCGCATGCCGTTAACGGATGTACCGCCATACCAGTAATAACCCACAAACCCCCTGATAGCGGCATAAAGAAATGTGCTGATACCTCCTCCTCCATCAACGTCCCCTAAATAACGGTACCGCTAACACCATTAGCGTTATTACCAGGTCCATAACTACCGGAACCAGAAGTAACGTCATCACACAGGAACGGGAAATGCTCCGGTGGCCATCTTCAAAAACACAATCCATTGCAATCCTCTGCAGACAGGACCTGTACATGCAAAATCCCAAATACTCCTGGAAAAGGATGTCCATAGCAACCAAGAAAGCCACAGCTCGCCTGCATAAACCGAGATTTAGCGATGAAAAGCTAAATATGTTAGCCGACACGCTGGTGGAGCAGGCCAATGTTGTATTTTGTGCTGACCTGAGGCGTCCAGCACAGCTAAGGAAAAAACAGGTATGGGAGAATGTAGCAAGAAAGGTCAGTGTGGTTGGCACGCCTCATACACCGTTAAGGACTGCAAAAAGCAGTGGGACGACCTGTGCTTGCGAGTACGCACCATTCTGTCGGCCAATGGCAGCCAGGGGCTGGCAACAGGCGGCGGTGCACGCTCACCATTGAAGTTAACAAGGTGGGAAGAGTTGTGCAGCTCCGCAGTCCATATGGAGGGCATCGAAGGAGTAGGCGGAGCGTAGTATGGATACCGATCATTGGCTGATGAAGGTGAGTGACCCTTTGCGCAAAACACAAGTCCCCACAAACACCTGACATCCAAAGTACAATGTTGTACAACAAATGTGAATCTGATGAGAGCCACTACATGGCCCATCATACACACAATGGTGGCAAGCGGGAGAGTGTAGGGGGTGTGTGGGGGTTTTGGGGGGAGGGGTAAGGGTGTAATGGGGTGTGGAGGTGTTGGGGGGAGGGAGGAGGGAGGGTGGAGGGTACATTCATGTTATGAATACCATCTGCACAATAAACCTGTTGTGTTAACAAAAAATCACATGACTGGACATTGCTTCTTCAGCGTGTGTCAATTTATTGAATGACAGTGTACAGTGGGAATTTATCCGCAAACCTAGTGCCCATATTCCCCCTGTCACAGTGCCCAGGGTCCCACATCCATGTCACCCTCTGCATACCAGTGCTATAGAAACTATGGTTTATCAATGATTGGCGCACAGCACGTCTCTCATGTGCATCGCGGCCTGGCCAATTGTTAGGGAGAATTCTCAAGAATATGCTAATTTCCCTCACCTTTTGATACCCCAGCAATTTTGCTGGTTTCCTAGGATTTTATTTTTTACCTGGGAAGAGTGTGAGCCTTTTTTCCCCACTCTTCCATGTATTTTGATGTGCGTTTTACTTTTTTGTTATTTGGTTATGGAGTTTTAAAACAACTCCATAGGCATCATCTTTTTCTGTGTGTCACACAGCATCTTCAGTGCAGTGGCACAGGGATGTCTTCCAGACTTCGCATTCTTTAAATACCTGCTCTGGGACTGACTACTATCTCCCAGAGCATGTAAAGTTAAATTGTCTCTTTAAATTTACACACCCAGCACACACTATCTTCCTATAGAGTGCAAGAGGGGTTGCCTAGCTTCACCTGAGCCAAAACACTCATGTAACCGTCAAATGTTACCCTCTCCTATTTTAAATGGCTGGTGGCAGTGGTTTAGATCAAACTACCATGATTTTTCTCGACTTGAACAATGGTAGCTAAAATTTGGGTCAGCCATGTTTTTCAATATGGCACCCAAGACCTATCTGTAAAAACAGACTCTGGTCATCTTTTTTCGCCATTTCTTTAAGGAAAGGTCTCTGCGCACCAAACCAGGTTTGGTCCCTTTGTTTGTTGACCTTTGGCAGGCTTCAGTGCTGAAGCCCTCCTCTGGTGCCTGAGTGTCTGGGATGGACAGGATGTGAGGGAGGTACCCGAAACTCCCTGTGCTTAGTCTCCTAGGAGACCTGCATGCACTCTGGCATGATTGGCCTGCTGGCTGTCCGTCACGGACACCTACCCTGCTGTGTGAGTGACAGCCAGGCTGGAATGAACAGGGGGAAAACTGTTTAAAATCAGGTCTCTGGGACTTGGAAAGCAGAGTCTACCACTGGAATGAAAGAACCGAAGTCGAGCTGAAGGAAGAGGACTGCTGCAACTCCTTGATGACCGGTGAAGCCCTGCTGCAGGTCTGAATTGCCTGAAACTCCATCGAAAGAGAAGCCCTTCAAGATTAACTTCTTCCCTTGAGTTTGGTGGGAACAACCAACTCGTAAGCCGCCTGGAGAGTGTCCCTTCCTGGTCAAATTTTCTGCAGAGTGCTGTGGAAAACTAGACAGCCAGTGGAAAGGATACCAGTTTGTGGTGTTTAAGGCACTCATACCTTAAACCTACATTTTGCCAAGCTTGTGGCCTCATACCTGGGCAGTGCAGGAACCTCCCAACATCCTCCTTCTTGTCCCCATGACTGCAGCTCAGGAACAGCAAGATGTGCTCGAACTGCCAGGAACAACTGCCTCAGCTACAGTATTTCTTCAATTTTAAGGTACTCTGCAAACGCGGTCAGGAAATCTTGTCTGCCACTGAGAATGTGTGTAACTTTCCCAACTTTGAAGGTATGTCCTTCCCTAAACATTCGTCAAAGCTTTCACCTAGCCAAATTCTTCTGAAACCCATGGCAAAGACTTAACCGTTTACTACCAGAACTGTGCTATCCTATACAAAGATTCTGAACTATTGACTTTGGCCCAGGCCTATGAACTGAATTGCTGATTGTAGTTTACTGAAACCCTTGCCCTGCCTATGAAAGTATTTGGGCTGTCTATTCTTATAACCATGTCTTGTTACCCCTTTTTAAAGTATCTGAAGTGCCATTTTGCTCCCACTACAGGGGAGCTGAACTTGTTCAGTAACGTAATGGTTGTGTATCTGTAGTATTTTAGTGTGTGATATTGAGCTGGTCTTACTAGTGTAATGTTTTCAAACTGACTGTGTAAATAAATGTATATTCTTTTACCAGTAAACCTTGAGTAAAGGGTTTGTTTGAATCACTGTATTTGTTGGTCGTATGTGTAACTTGTTCTACTGCTCACTCAACTCTTGAGATAAGTCTGGCTGCTCAGCCACTGCTACCACATAACTGTGTAGTATGGGCTGGTACCAAAGGTGACTTTGTACTGACACTTGTAGTCTTAATTGCATGTAGTGTTACCAAAGGGTACTGCATGTGATTCTGCCTAACACCGATGTGCAACATCTTCTCCTTCCTCATCTTCATCTTCACCTTGTTGGGGCTGCTTCATGTCAACTGGCAGAGGAACGTTCCGCCGGATGCACATGTTGTGCAGCATGGCACATACCATGATGATCTTGCCCACCTTCTCAGGTCCTTAAATGAGTGCGTCACGGTTAGGGAGAATTCTCTGTTTAGGCTGAATTTCTTAACCTAGTGAGTCCCCCAGCAGCTTTGCTGGATTTCTGGAGTTTGTTTTTTTTTCCATCCTGCCAAGAGTGAGACTCTTTTTTCCCACTCTTGGACATGTATGTGTGTAATTCCTTTGAAATGTCAATGTGTTCGATGAGCTATGGGGTCTTTTACTCCATAGGGTCTCATATGTTTTTCTATGTGTGTAACACCGCACCCTACGTGCCGTAACACGGGGGCGCCCTAGCGGGTCCCCCACCATAGGCTCCATACCCGGGGACTGACTACTGTCTCCCCGGGCATGTAAAGTCACCATTGGCTTTACTAGACCTAAATTTACTAACAGAACTAGTACCAACCATCTTATTGTGGACGTACCAGTAGGGGTAATTCGATTACTCCTAGATCTGTTACTCGAGGGGGCACTGTCCCGTCCCCCCTCGTCGAGTTTTGGCTGGTGGCAGTGGAAACTACTTGTTATGTTCGACCCCGAACATAACCCTATGGGATTCGTCCCATTGTTGGAGATTGACTCTTTTTCTCGTTAATCTCTAACGTACCACCGATCTACGTATCTTAAATAAGTTTATCGAGTGGTATTTTCTGCCAGAACTCGGTTTGTAAAATGGCGTCTGTGTTCGTCTCTGTGACTCCTAAACCAAAGGTCGAGCCCTTTGTTCCACTTTTGGCGGGCCTCTGTACAGAGACCCTCCAAAGTGGTGCCATTCTGTCTGGGTTACCACAGGGGTGTGGGAGGGGGTTTAGGCACCCTGGACCGAGTTGCCTTGCCAACTCCGGTCGCACTCTGGAGTGATTGGCCCAGGTGGTGAGCCTTCCCGCTCACCACTTAGCATGTGTTGATTGACAGCTAGGCTGAATGAATGGGGGACTTCTGCATAAAAGCAGGGCTTTTGGGACTGGATCTTCAGAAGTCGCCACAGGACCTAAGAATCCAACGAGGGTAACGCTGAGCCGACCTGCAACGACGACACCTCCGGTGGAGCCCTGCTGAGCCAACTCACCACTTCCCGACGACAGAGGAGATCTCCCTGCCGGAGAGTCTCTTCCCCTGACTGGTGGGAACAACCAGTCCCCTTTGCTTTTTATTCGCCTCAGGACGCAGTGGTCGAATTGCCCGTGCAGAGCACCTCGGCAACCGGATAGCCACTACCCCTGTACCGCGACCAAAAGGTGGTGCCTTGTGACGGAGCACTCCGCGGCTGGTCTCTTCCCTGGTGGTGCACCGGACTTCACTTTTCTTCGACGACGAGAACCTCTCTACTCTTGGCAAAGACCCAACGTGCATCCACCACCAGGAACAACTGCCCCCGCCGGAGCTGCCCTCCACAACAAGGTACCGTGTCCGCCTGGCTTCCCTTTCGTTCGGTTCGAGTGAGGTGTCTTAATCCTCTCCGTTCCGCTGGGTCGCCTCCAAGCTTTGCTCATTCTTTGTTCTGAATTGGTTCAATCTGCCGATAACAATTTGCTATAAAGACTTGAATGCATCTCCACTAGAGACTTTTCGGGACATCGCGCCTTGCCTCTCTCCGAGTGGGCCTGGCCTCTGAACTTTATGATCTATTGCGATTCTTGCCTTCCTGCCTTGCATTTTATACGCGTAGGATTGAACTGTGTTGATGTCATAACCTGCCTCTCTTTTTCTCTCCCTTCCTAACTAATATTCGAGTGTCATCTAGGTTGAGGTATACACCTCTGTCTGAAAATAAGTGGTACCAGTAGAACCTAGAGTTGTCGATATTTTTCTAGGGGGATTGATCGTTTTCTACTTCGTAGAGTAATTGTGTTTGATTTGTTTGCCGTGATTTGCTTAGTGTTTTCCATAGAGGTTGTGTTATAAATAAATACCTTGATATCGTTACACTAAGCCTTGTTGCGTGTTTGCTTGTCTTGCTGTGAAGAATTGCCCTATTTTGTATACTCCACATACTGCTCAACTTTTCTTGAGAGAAGTCTGACTGCTCAGCCACAGCTACCAAGTGAATCTGTGTGGTACAGACTGCTACCAAGTGGGTTCACCGCCAACGCCTGTAGTCCTAAATCTTTTGCAGTGGTCCCAGAGGGAACTGCACAGGTTTCCGCCTAACAGTCACCCGACCTGCTGAGGCAGCGAAACCATGGCTTCAGCAGGCCAAAGGTCTGCTCTATGACCACACGAGTGTGTGTATGTGCACGATTGTATTCCTCTTCGTGCCTGGTCAGGGGTGAGGCGCCATGGCTTCAGGGGATAGCGAACATCACCTGCATGGGAGCACAACAAGGTATCTGTAAGTGTATTTCTTCTGTTACATTTTTGCTCAGCCTGTACATCGTTCATCCTCATAAGCAGTATATCGTGAATGGCAGCTATTCACTTCACTATCTGCTCTGTACACAACTTGGCATTCGATGGTGCTGGTCTTGGGTGATGTACACGACTTAGGGGCCTTGGCATTGGATTCACCAACCAGCCAGATGGAGTGGCAGGGGAGGAGACCAAATGCATGTTGGGAAATGTTTGATGCATTAGGAAAATGTCCAACGTGATACAGCTTGTTTACTCTATCATGCTTACGGATAATTGTTGACGCCATGATGTGTCTCTTGAGGTCTTCACACCAGTCACATGGGCACGATATGATTGTTGGCAGGGTCCCCCATTGTATGGATGTGGTCCTTGGATGTTGCAGGGTATCGACTTGCATGCTGGTACTCATGTGCTGTGGGTGATTCCCCATCCATTCTCACCCATGTAGCTGTTGTTCAATACTTAATGGCTCCAATTTGAGGCATCCTTGTCACATGTTTTCCCATTTGTATTCATCTGCACATGTTGCCATGGTGTTATGCAGTGTTACTGTTAGGGAGAGGCAGTGACAGGGGATTTCCATTAAGGGGGAATCCATACTGTGCACTCATGGAGGCATGACCTGTAAGGTGCATCGATGCAGCCATGTGTATTCAGCTTTGTGACTGCATGATGGTGCATTGTGGTGCTGTGGGTATGGGCAGGTGATGTCCAGTGGATGGATACAGGGGTGTGCAGTGATTGTGAGTATGACATTTCCACATTGGTGTGCAAACCAAATATGGCGTCCTACATTTTCTTTGTCATGCATCTTATTTGTATGAATATGGGAACGTTGTTTGGCAGCATGGGCAGTGTCCAGACACCAAATTGAGGTCACTCCCATGGCCCAGAGGGCATACAGGTGGCATATGCATGCCCCCACCATGATACACTCCCGTAGACCAGAAGGCAGACATGTTGCATATGCATGCCCCCCCACAATACACTCCCATGCCCCAGAGGGCAGACAGGTTGCACATGTATGTCCACCCCCCATAATACACTCCCATGGTCCAGAGGGCAGACTCACCCAGCAGCCAGGCACGTCGTGCAGATTCTCATTCCATATAGCTAGGTAGCGAGGACTTCCGCAGCACCATTGCATCATGTGTGGATCCTGGGAATCTGGCACAGCAATGTGTTATGATCTTTCTGCCATCACACACCATCTGCGCATTGATGGAGAGGTATAGCTTCCGATTGCGGTACACCACCTCCGCAGCATGCGGGACTACCAACTCCACGTGTGTGCAGTCGAGCGCACCAATGACATTGGGCATGCCTGCCAGTGCATGAAATGCTATTTTGGTGTCATTCACCTTTTGTTCTGTCCGTGGTAGGGATATGTGGGCCCTTGCGTGCTTTAGGAGTGCATCTAGCACTTGCTTTAGCACACCGGAGAAACATGGTTGTGGCCAGGAAGTAGAGCACAGACACCGCCTTCAGCAGAGGGAGGTTGGCAGTGCGGATGTTGATCAGGCTGACCAAGTCTTCATGTATTAGATCCACTATGGTGGTGATGGTGTCCCTGTCCAGGCGGTACAGGGTGGGATCTGTGCTGTGGTTAAGTTGAATGGAGTGGCCCTTATGCGAGGGATTGGTGGCTGCCTGCGGAGCCCCACTGCCTGCACTGGTGGGATTTGCTGGGGTGGTCTCACCCTCCTTCTCCTCCTGCGTTTCCTCTGTAATTCCTGCTGTACAGCCTGCGCAAGGGGTAGCAGTGCAGGCATGTTCTCCAGATCCAGTATCCCTTTTGCAAGTGGAATAATTTGGTCTTGAAACGGGTGTGGTGTGTGGGTGTGCTCCTTTTGTGCAGGGCCAGGCTCCATTGCATCCACCTGTGTTGATTGTGTGCACCTGTGGCAGTTGAAACACAGCAGTTTGCTGTTTACGGGTGGTCCGCGATGCCGGTATTGCCGGCATCATGGTGGCCCTTCTTACCGGCACCTGAATGCTGCTATGTGCATGTCCGTGGGACTTGTATTGTCCTGTTCCTTGTGGCATGCTGGTATCACTGGCACGGCACCCGCGCACTTGCGTGCACTCCGGTATGGTGGTGCATGGCCACAGCGGGTCCCTGTCGATGCCGGGAGTACCGGCATCTAGGATTGTGATACAATGGCCCGGTAATGGATGCCGCTATTGCCTTACCGGTACCGTTATTACCAGAGTGCCAACCTTGTTTTGGGACCCGATGTATACTTCTGCTTCTCTTCATGTCCACAATTGAGTCAGAAGTAATTCATTCTGTCAACAATAGCTGGCCTCGTTGGCATGTGAGGGGCATTCTGAAAGCCAGTATTTGTCTTCAACATTTTTAATATATCAGGGCACATGAAGCCCAATTTCCTCCCAATACGAGAACCATTCCTTCAGCAAGTGACTGCAGATTAAGATATTCCTCATTTCTCCATTGTGTATAGTTCTAAAGAGAGGCTACTGGCACCTCCCCATTCTATCAATCATTTCTACTATATGGAAAGTTCTCTGCAATTCTCAAGGTTTTGTCTGAGCTGATGAGCATGTGTTTAATCATATCTATGCTTTAATAGGCCCCATGGTTATTGTACTGGAGGTGGGGTTTTGGGATGATTATTCCGAAAAAAAGCACCAATCGTGGGAGCTAGGGAGCATGGAGCCTGTGCATTGATATCCCTGTCCATGGATTATAGTTCATGGGATTGATGGTCCTTATGTCCGATAAGGTTTTTTTAGTTCCATCTCCACAAACAGACACACATGTTGATGACTTCAGAATAAAAAATATAGACTTCTTTGCTGAAATGTACCCTACTTTTTCTGTCACCTTGTATTCAATTCATTCTTTTGACATTGGGTTTGGGTCACAACAACTACAATCAATTCTTCTTGTTTAACACATTACATATCTGAATATTCTGAGGGTACCTCTTGACTGAAATGTGTTTAATGGCTCAGGCTGCCTTTTTTAATTTCACCTGGTTGAATTTCAGCCGAGTTACTGTGGGCTGAGAGTGCAGCACTGATATGGAGATGTCAACCTCCTACAGAAAGCCTTAGGCTTCCGTCTAACTTCTTACACCTATTACCATCTTATTTGCCTAGGCATCACTTAAATTGCCTTGCCGCCTGAGTTTTTAAACCTTACTTACGGGGTTTTTTATTCTCTACCAGTGCCTATACCTCCGTGGCCACTGTCTACAACGGCATTCCATCCGGTTATCCAGTATTGTACCTGGACCTGAGCATATCTCCAACAAGGTATGCCCAACTCCGAATTAACTTTTTAAACTTTGCATCCAATCGATTTAAGGTAACTAACTGTTACCTGTTTTTTCTGTAGACCCAGGCTACAGTCGCCCTCCTAGACATCAGCGCAGGCCTTCCAAAATACTTACCAGTTTAACCGCTGATACTTCAGGGTAGGGCTTGATCACGCAGGACTCTTTATGGTCGACCCCCCTGTTTCAACACATTTTCTAAATATTGTCTATCCATTTAGGCACCCCTCTTTCTTGAACCACGTCCTGATGAAAGTCCGGACCCTTCACTGAGCAACACTTCTATTTTCAAGTGAAGGCTGACTACATCCCGGACTGGAAACATGATTCTGTGCCGACAAAACAAATACTACCATTTCATAAGTAGTATTGAACCTTTCACACAATATGTTACTAACCACCACTAACTGAAACTGTGATGTATAAAACAGCTTAAACGTTGTGTCGAGCTTACTTTAGCTCAAATGAATCCTCATTAGGTTCTGTTTTCTTTGTGAACCTACTGTTTTTTAGATATGTGTACAAATCTATGAATACATCTATTTTCTTTGAAAACTGTCTTCGTGACCTTCTATAGCTAGCATTTGCAAAAACTAGCTACCTGCCTCTCATAGCCTACCTCCTTTACACGGTTAAAACAGGGGTAGGTTATGACTCTTCTCTTCCTACACTATCCTTTTACCATCGGCAATAACATTTCTGGCTGCAATGGAAAGTATCAATATGTCCTCATTGAGGACCCAATTATTGAAAGCTGTACTTAAGGCAGTACTTGATGAAACAGTTAAACATAAGATGTTACCATGGTTGGTGTGCCCATTCTCATCCTGTTCAGATCAATTTAAAGGACACTATTTCCAGGCAACCATACAGAAATGCTTTGGGCATTGCAATGCATGAACCATGCATATAGGCACATGGTCAAGCTTCTTATCTCGATCCTTGGGAAAAACCTGTACCGAGAACCTAGACAAACCCTCTTGCAAATTAGAAAGGTTTGAGTTTTGCTTGAACCGCCCACGCATGCTTGGCAGTCACCGATATATGCATGCACACATTCACACTATACTATTACCTATGTTTTATAGTTCCATGTGGCTGTTTTTTCTCATTTTTAAATATGTAGATGCCTTTGTTACTGTGAACTAATTTATGAATTGGTATGGGTTCACTGGTAAAATAAAGGAAAATGCATGAATTGTTTTCTAGAGTTCAAAATCCATTTTGGAGGAGGCAAAGTTATGGAGAATATGTGCTTCATGTAATGATTAGCTATTGTTAATTCACAATTGTATTCTACAGTGAGGAGCCTTTTCCAGTGGTCGACGTCTTTGCATACAAAGAAATAAAGCCACAGTCATACTAGAAAAGTTTGTAGGAAAAACAATCCTATGCTTCTTTATATTACCTGCTATGTTTTGTTTATAATATCTATGTGTTGGCGTTATAATGCACACATACATCTAAATAATATCGATCAATCCAACTGGGAGTTGATCCAGCTATCTATATAAAGGGGAGAAACGTGATGAATTATTTATCTCAATCTTCCTGGGTATATGTCCGGCAACTACGTCCATCAACTAAATATCTACCTTCCTGATTTAATATGTTCCTTTTAAGGGAACAATTGCAGGAAGGTTTGACAAGGCATCACGGCCCTTCATGTGTTCTGTTCCACTGCTATGATAAAGAGCATTAGCACTCTGTGGGTTGTCTCTCCACCAGAGAAGCCTCTTGGGGAACGGATCATCTTCCCCTCGGGGTACAGTAGCCCTTGCCAGGGCATGAAGTGCCCCAATGGGCTTGTGAGAGGCTTTGTCAAGGCAGGGGCAAGCAATTCCTGTCCCCTTTCCTTTACTGAGTCATTTCCATTGATTATGGCCTAGGCAGACCACCCTTGAATTTACAATGGTAGTCTCAGTGGTTTCTCTCTGGGACTCGACTACTGGAGTGCTACAGTTGAGAAGGCAAGAGACTGTGTTCCCGCCAGATTGGGGCTAAGCAACCTGGATTCACAAACATCTGCCCAAGTCTAAGGTGGACTCTCACGAGCACCCTCCATTCTGAGAATCCAATTTTGTCCCAGGAGTGACAACCTTAGGGACAGACTTAAGGGTTTCCTGGCTATACTTAGAGATTGGTCAGATTACTCATGCACTAGCAGAAAGACCCAACTGGATTAACTAGGTGGCTCTCTGGGATGGGGTACCCTAACACTCAGAGAATTTTTGGGTGTATCTAGGCCATTGAGCATAAGGACCAGCATCCAAGGGGCCTTCATGATCCCCTCTTGCAGTTTAGAGATTCCACCTGAGTCTAGATGTTCCTCTTCCAGGACAGCATATACGGCCATAAATCAGACACACCTACGTCTCTTGGTGATAGCAACTCTGTCAGAAAAGGGTAGACCCTCAGAACTGAATTCGATCTTGAGGTGTCTCTTGATTTATTTATTTTATTTATTTATTGTTCATTTGTAATGCACCTATACACAAGTGCTTCGAGGCGCAGCAAGGCGGGGGGGGGACAGGATGAGGAGAGTAGCGATCCTAATAGGCATTGCAACATTCAGATTGTTCAAGAGTGGTAGCCAGAGGTGCAAGGGGGAAAGGAGAAGGGGAAGTGAAGGAAGTGGGTAGAAGGACCCATGAGAAGGAAGGTCAGAGGATAGCTCAGAGGCAATGCACTTCCTTGGAAGCAGGGCAACACAGGTTTGACCCTGGGTCCGAGTTTAGAAACCTCTGGGTATTAAGTGCGTTATAAATAACCAATTACATTTTTACATTACAAGTGCCAGGGAGGCCAGGTGGACAGGGCCAGGGGGAAGAAGAAGAGAATAAGTGGGGGGGACCACAACTAAGTGCAAATAAAGGAGCTTGATGGCTAAAAGGGGTGGAAGCGGACCAGCTAAGTGTAGGCAGGGGGGCCTGTAATGGCAAGCGCAGGATAAGGTTTGTCAGGGACAGGGGACAGGAGAGTCAGTGCATAGATAGACTGGCCAAGGGAGAGCCTGGCTCCCTGTAGGATTCGGAAGGAACCAGGACACGAGGCTCAGGAAGAGGGGACAAATAGCAGAGGAGCAGGAGGGGGATGGAAGATGACAAAATGAAGGTATTGAGGAGCTTCAGGAATTTAAGGAGTTCTGGCTCAAGTCCGAGAGGGGTAGGGAGGCCATTTCAGAGGGAGGCACCTGCAGAAGAGAGAGATCAACCCCCCACTCTCAGCTTTGAAAAATGCCTGGTTTGCAGCAGAGAGTTAGAGCCAGACGAGTGAAAGGCTCTACTGGGGAGGTATTTAGGGAGCGAGAGTTGGATATAGCGTGGTCTTAAGCCCCAGAATGCTTTGTGGATTATGCAGAGGGTCTTGAATTTGATCTTCACAGCAACCAGGAGCCATTGGAGGGATTTAAGAGCTGTGGAGATGTGGTCCCTGGGCTTGAGGACAAGGATAAGCCTTGCAGCCATATTCTGGATTAGTTCTAGACCTAGCCTAGTTCTTGTCTAAGTCCATGATGTGAGGAGAGAGGGAGAGGAAGAGTCAAAGATGACGCCAAGGTGTTTTGCTTCACACAAGGGTGAGGGGAAGGAGCCGAAGGAGGGAGGCCAGAGCGTGGGAGGGAAAGAGGGAACAGTGGTCCCAATGAGAAGGACCTCAGTCTTACTGGCATTTAGGCAGAGATTGTTAGTAGTGTACCATGCCTGAATAACAGACAAGTAGTCAGGAATGAGAGAGGAAGAAGAGGAGAAGGAGGAGGGTAGCTTGATGGAAATCTGTGTGTCATCAACACAACACTGAAAATTAAGAGGGAAGGTGAGATCTGATGGGCTATGGGGGAGCATGTAGATATTGAAGGGCCAAGGTGAGAGAATAGAGCCCTGAGGGACACCACAGGTGGAGAGTGAGATGGTGAAGATGAAAGGGCCCAATGAAGACTTGGAAGGTTGGTCCGAGAGGAAAAAAGTCAACCAGCCCAGAGTCAGGTCTGTGATGCCAAGGGTTTCAAAGAGCCGATTTAACAGGGTGGCATGACTGACCATGTCAAAGGCATAGGATAGGTCAAGAAGTATGAGAATGGAAGGTAAACTGGAATCTAGATTAGAGAGCAAGTTTTCAGGGATGTTCAGGAGGGCAGTTTATGTTCCTCTGGAAGATTTGAAACCAGACTGGTGGTTGTGAAGACAGTCAACTGGCATCCATTCACCCTGTGGGTGCTTTGAACGGATATTTAACTTGCTATATAAGCACCTAACAAGCAAAGAATAACATACAAAATAAATAAACCTTATCAGATATTATGGGAGAAAAGGAGGAGAGCGTAGGTGAGATTAGAGGGGGGCCAAGGGAGGTCTGAGAGTGAGTGAGGGAGAAGGGTGGGGAGTAGAAGAGAGGGAGGACAAGATGTCCTAAGTTTGAAAAATGAAGTGAGAGACAAGAGAAGTGCAGAGGGCCAGGGATGGCATAGAAGTAGTTGAGACTGCAGTTGGATTGGCTAGTTCCTTGGATATTTTGAAAACTTCAGCCATATTGTTAGTGGCCGCAGAGATGCAGGCTTGGATATAGGCCCTTTTCTTCGAGCAGATGGAGAGTCTGTATTGCCTGCAGAGCAGGCGGCAGGCCAGTTTGTAAGAGGATGTGCTCAAAGCTGCCACTTCCATTCAGCAATTCTGCACTTGCATTTCAGATCGACCAGATCAGAGTCATACCCGGAGTTGCACTTGGCAGCAGGCTTCAGGAGGATTCTCATGACAGGGGCATGGATATCGAGCGTGTTGGAGATGGAGAGTTGAAGGTTAGAGAGGAGTGAATCAGAGTGAGAGTCAGTGGAGAGTGTAGGAGGGGGAGTCAAGGTGGCGGCAAAAGCAGCAGTGGACACTTGCTTCATCGGTCGAATGGGGGAGAAGGAGGCTGACAGTGCGGGCTAAGGCTTAGCAGGAGGACCAAGGACGTCCAGGCAAGAGGAAAGTATTTATTAGACCAGGAGAGAGTAGTAATGAGAGGGTTGGAGATGAGGAGGTCTGAGGTAATTAGAGCATCCAAGGTGTTCATAGCAGAGTTTGTCAGACCGGAGGGAAGAATAGAGAGGAGAAGAGACTCACAGAGGTAGCAGAAAGATCCAGAGGCTGCATCATGGGAGTCAAGGTGAATATTAACGTCTCCAAGGAAGAGAGCTTGGATGAGGAGTTCACAAAAGAGGAGGTGATGTCAACCTATTCAGAGTGAAGTGGAAGAACTGGCCAGGGGGTCTGTAGATGGTGGCCAGATTCAGAAAGAGGTCAGGGGAGACATTGAGCCTACAGACAAGTAATTCAAAAGAGGAATAGAACTGAGTGGGTATGATAGTCGCAGGGACCCACACAGGGATAATGATTGCCACTCGGCCCCCGGGCCTGTTCAGCCTGGGTGTAGAGAGGATGTACACCACCAGTGAAGAGAGTGTCAACACTTGTGACACACCTGTACATGAACCATGTCTCAGTGAGAGCAAGGACATGTAGGTCAAGGTCCTCAAGGAGATGACAGATGTCAGAGGAATGTTTGACGGCAGAGAGAGAATTGGGGGTAGCTAAATGGACCAGGTTGCCACTTTTGAAGGTCTTCCAATGAGGAGTACAGGAGTGTGGTACACCTGTCAAAGATGGCAGAGGAGCCAGAGGGAGGACATATAGAGGAGAGCTGGGAGAGAGGGGGAAGAAGTTGGTTAGAGACAGAAGATGCCTATCTAGAAGGAAGAGGTTGGGCTGACAGCCCAGGGACATGACAGTGCCATAGACATCAATGAGGGCCATGGAGAAGAGGAAGGATGCCAAGAGTACCTCCCAACGGGTGTCACCATTAATGCGAGAGGGAGAAAAAGGGCAGAGTACAGAGACCATGTGAGTATCCAAAGCATTGGAGAAGGAATGAAGAAGAGGATATTGGTGAGAGTCTGTCTGAAAGAAGCACTGACAGGTGTGGTGTTACCAGTGTGGGCACAGTCACGTGGGCGAGGGGAGACCCGAGCCACGTGATGTGGGTGTGAATAAAGGTTGGGGCTAGAAGATCGTCATTCCGGGACTGATAACTGAACAAGTGAGTCCTGTATTCTTGAGCACTGAATGTGTGAGGACTGAGACGTCTTGCGAATGCGTCCTGACCTCCCCCATCTGCACCGGGGGTCAGTTTGCTTCACACAACAATAGTTGTCAGAAATGTGCAGGCTAGGGTTGGAAACCAGGAGATCCTTCCTGAACTTTTTCATTCCAGTCTTAGACAGAGGAGTAGGATAGGTAATAGAGAAGCAGTTAGAGAATATGGGGCATATTGATAATGATAATGATGTGTTATTTAAATAGGGCCTTAATCCAAAGCGCTTTACAGAGCGCATACTTACATACAATATCACCCAACCGAAATTGGTACTCATTTATCCATCTCGGAAGCATGAAAGGCTGAGTTGGCCTTGCAGGGATTTGAATCAGCGACCTGCAGATCACGCTCAGATTGCAGCAGCGAGTGCTCAACCTGCTGAGCTATCTTGCCAGCATATTGAGATCACCATTGTGGAGACTGGGGGAAAGGGAGACGGTGAGAGAGGGAGGCACTGCAGAACACGACCCCCTAGCTGCAAGGCAATGCAACGACCAGGTCAAAAGACAACTATGACAGTCACATAGAAGAGGAAGAGCACACCCTTTTTTAAACACAGGCATAATTAGCAGATAGGAAGCTTCCATATTCCTACAGGCGAGTGAAAAGCATATTTTTTTAAACACATCCTGTAATTAACAGATAGGCAGGTTCAATGTTTCCTACAGGCGAGTGAAAAACATATTTCTTTTTAAAACACAGCCAGAATTAGCAGCCAGGATTTATAAACACAACCATGTTTCCTACAGACGAGTGAAAGGCATACTGTAGAGACCTAGCATCTGGCAGGATGAGCTGCGTGTGTGTGTGTGTGTGTGTGTGTGTGTGTATGAGTGAAGTGGAGCTTGGAATGTGGTGAGGGGCCTGGAACCTAGTGTTCACTGGGGTTCCAAGTAATGATGGTTAGGGAGAGGCAGAGAGAGTGCCAGAAGGAGTAGAAGCTAGTTACCTGCTCTCCTTACTTACCTTCGTACCTGCAACTGTAACAATAAAGCAAGATTACCTTTTGATACACACCTGGCTCTGGAGTGGTCCCTGCCTCCTGCCTGATTATTTACACCACTCCAAGATACAGCACATACTTTTCTAAAAACACAGCCAGAATTAGCCGAGTAAGCAGATTCAACTTTCCAACAGGCAGGTAGACTGCATACTTTTTTTTAACACAGTCAGCAATAATAGATAAGATTCAATCTTTTTCTAAAGGTGAATAAAATGAGCATAGATTTGACTTCTACAATAGGCTGATAGTAACTTAAAGGCTTAGCTTTCAGCATATATAACAGTTTTGGGACGCCCAGAGATGACATTCAAAGTAGAGAAGAAAAACCAACGAGATTAGCACCAACCGTCTTGACTGCCAGACCTAAAAACATTTGCATTTAAGAATGAAAACATGTCTATTGCTGAACATACACGAAGTTCAGTTCACCGCTATTTTGAGTATGCTTTACGTCACAATATGGAAGGATATTTGAGTTGGTTTCCCAATCCCCATCAGAGGGCTGTGTTGTTTAACTTTAGAGCCAACTGCCTCCCATGGGGTGCTGTGACACGTGTGATGGTTGCTCTACATCCTCACCAACATGTGAATGTGATAATACTGATTTGTCTGGCCTATGTTTAAATCGTTAAGGAGAACATTTCAGTGTGCAATCTTAGACACAACATAGATTCCAACATGTACATGCTTTCTCTTCCAGAAAGATATACTGCATTTGAATTGTATTATTTTATGAGAAGAGCCATACAACTAAGGAAGTATTATAGTGCTTCATAAAGCTTTTGTGCTTAGTGTGAGGATCTGAGAAGTGGTACATACCTTTATGTACTGTAATCATACTGATGATGTCATGATGCTGGAAGTGTGAGGGAATGGAATGTGACAGTGAGAGTTCTAGAGAAGACGGTTGGAGAGAGAGAGTGAGCTCTGATGGAGGGGCTGGTGGGTGTTCATTGCTCCATACTGAACTATCGAACTTATTGTATTATCATATTAACTAGCACTAAGACATGAATAAAGTGCTACTAAAGAAATTAAGTTTGGACTCTAATCTTGACCAGCGAACCTCGTTACACTTAGCTTTGTAGTTTCAATATCAGAATTGTTTTTTTAATGTTATTCTTATTTGTAGTATTGCTTCTGGTGATTAATGATGTTTTACTTTTACCAGTGTTTTATTCTGATTTAGTGATTTTTTTTTCCAACCTTATTAATAAAGATATTAAGTCTAGTTAAGACCGTACAGGTCAGATTCTCTGGGTTGCGGCCCTCTCTTTTCTCAGAGATGTCACGGAGCAACTGCCCTATCTAGGGGCAACATAGCTCACCTGGATGGAGTAGGATTCTCACTCGGACTGTCCTCGAGTGTTGCTAGGTCAGTGTCCAGAAGGGCCATTTGAGGTTGAATCTGTCCGGTGTTCTGATGAAGGTGCCAACAAGGATATATTCATTTCTCCCCTCTACCCTCGTCCAGTGCCGGTTTTTCCATCTGCCACTGGACATGCTGTGTGAACTGGTCCGTCAGGCTAGGCTATTATTGCAAGACCTGTCGAAAGCCAGACAGTTCTGGGCCTCCTGTTCACTGCACCACGGTCAAAATAGGCAAGGCCTCTATGCAGTGGTCGACGTGTTACCAAGAAACTCGCAGTGCCAGAATCAGGTTAGCTCCAAAAATTCGGCACTTCCAGACCCTTGCACTCTCCTCCAGTTCCAACTACCCACATGTTGTGCACCCGAGCCGTACCCCTATACTGGCACTGGTTCAAGCTTTTCACGCATGGCGCAGCGCCTGATCTGAGGGTCGGACTGGGTATAAAATTACCTCGCGAACCAATGAAAAACTGGCCCAGAATTTCAAATGGCTATTCATTCTTTTTGTGCCAGAACTGTTTGTGTAGTACCCAAGGGGATGTTTTTGATCAAATGTGATGCAACACTTGTCAGAACTGCTAGCCGCATGAAGTAACTTATCAAACTGGCTCACATGGAGCAAAAAGTGGCCCACTTTGACCATATAAGCTGGCCCACACTAGGCTTTTGTGTTTTTGGTTCGGGCATTGCCCTATAGGCCAGTCGAAGCCCGCTGCTCCCCAGCTCTTGGTGTCTTGCTCTCCAAAGTCTGCACAGTCCCGCCTGCGCCTGGCAGTGGGCAGTAAGAGCTCTCAGACGACATAGTGTGGTGGGTGGTGCCCATTCCCACTGGCACCCCAGTAGGGCCTGCTAACAGAATCAATATTGTCTGGTTACGCTGCAGTGGCACACAGAGGGCAAAGGGCATTCGTAGCTGTGGAGGATGGGGCCAGGAGGGAGTATGCAAGGTTTCAGATGTGCCAGAGTTTGGGGGCAGCGTCATTGTGTCTGGGGGGGCTGCTTGCCACTCACTTATGCATCGCCTATTCTGCTCGCCCCCACTGGTGTGGCTAAGAGGGTCAGTACCTGATTAGAAGCCTTGAATGTTTAATCTACCACATATCGTACACAACCTTTGCATCCCGATTCTTCAGTAAGGTTTTGGGGCTTCTCGGGTGCATGCCACGCTGTAATTGATATAGTGTTTTTGGGGTGTACGATGCATCTGTGTGCTTTTTCCGCTGCGTGGCAGGCACGCGCCTCATACATAGAAGCTATGACCTGGCGGGTGACAGCCTGGTTCTAACTCTGCATGGCCCGTGACCATGCTGCGTGTGTATATGCAGTGCATTCAGCGTGACTGCCATCACGTCTGGTCGTGTGTGCAATCTATGTTGACGGTTGGTTCATGCTGCGTGAGCAGTATATTGTGTGGTTGTTATTTATGTGTATGTTATGTGCACACACATACACACACAATGTTTGAAGTCATTTTCCTGTGCAACGCAGCCATGCGTGTAAAGTGTATTGTACTTAACACAGAGTCAGGAGATTTGCATGCAAGAAATTGATGCAGCATATGTTTTCACATAGTTGAACGGGTGCATTACCCCACTGAGCTATCACACATTCTCGAAGAATAACAGCAGCATATAGATGACTCCAAATCGTCCTGCTCCATTCACATAATGGTACACCTGTTTTTGGCGCCGCTGTTTCGGCGCGGGCCGATTTGGCGCGGCCGATTCGGTGCGGCGGCCAGTTCGGCGTGTCCATTTTGGCGCAGAAGCCTTTCTGGCACAGTCGATTTGGCACGAGGGACGTTTGGACGTGGCTGACATTGCAGCCACGTCTAAACGCTCTCACACAAAATACACTTCCAGAGTCCTGTGGACACAATGGGTCAAGTGACCACTGGTTGAAAACTCCACACAAAGAAAGTACGTAGCTTTGGTATGCATTTCTGTGTGATTAGTTACACATCTGTCAGTTGTGTAAAAAGAAGGTGCATTCTTTCTTGCTTGCCTTTAATGTATGCTGTAAAATTTTGGTGAAAGCAGGGTGAAAGTGCAGCTCACGATAACGTTCGATAGCATGATGCGAACGAGTGTTCTGGTAGGAGTTTCTCCATTATTTCGCGAGAGGGCACCGCGCTGACTCTGAGCTCCACTGAGATGGACGACAGGGGGACAGTTCCGCCCAAACAGCAACCCAAAATGGTACAAATTCAAAACAGTCTCCTAGCAGCTGGTGCTGCATCATTGGGACTAGACCTGAAGTAGCACAAGGTGCCCGTATATCACAATATTGCACACCGCTATACCGAAATCAAAAGTCTGCTATTGCTGGAGGATGTTTATTTCTTCTCTAGCTCATAATCCAACAGTCCGCTTACACATGTGTGCTACTAGCTCCAGTTGTTGTCGTATTGGTTTTATACAAGCACTGACTGGATACTGAGCACAGTCCAGTTCTTTATTTCAGTTGTATCTTACAACTGGATACGGGTGTGCAAATGTGCAGCGCTTCACGCCATATTAGGAAACCCATACCTCTGCAGTCAGGTTACACAACTTCCCAGTGCGGCTGTCACAGCAACCACCCTGTGCCATGTGGATATATGTAACATGTGTAGCGCATACAGCTCTCCGGGCTTCCACCGGTGGAAAAATACATCTTTTAAATTACATTTTAGACTTTCTATCTTTCCCGGAGTGAGGGTGTCAGAATGTCCGTCGGTGGTTGTTCCGCCGGTCCCCATACATCCCAATGGAAACATGTCAACTGGTGGCTTTTCCAACAGTCCCCTATAGCTCAATGGCACAATGTCCATTGGTGGTTGCTTCACCGTTAAATGTTTTAAAGTGTCACCACTTAATAAGTCTCAACATTAATTGGTGGTCATTTTATCGACCATGAAAGCATACAGTTCTGGGTGGACGCCCGGGAATCCTAACCCGATCGCTTCAGTCTGCGGGTGCATTAATCTACTGAGCTACCTTACTGTTTGAGCTATCCGTTCTGTCAAATAAGCCTGGGTAGGTTCTGTTGAGGGGCAGTGCTGTGTGCGTGGTGGTCCTAGTAATGAAATAGCAGAAAGCGTTGCAAAGCACAACTGAAGGTGATTGTGTGTTTGGCCCCATGTCTGAAAAAGCATGGCATGGTGCATCCGAAATGCAATGCGAAAAAGAACAGGGCGGTACTAGAACGGGCAGGCCGATATGAGGAGCACTGGCAAAGCTGGAAGTGTGCTTAAGAGGGGAGGCTCCCCTGGCCCTTTACGCCCTTGAGATCTGCACATCATGTCTGTAGCGTGTTACAGAGAAAAGTCATAGCCCCGGCAACAGTAAATGCTGAGGTGCACTGAGGGAGCTGTGTCTAGTGCCTAACAATAACACTGAAGGTGGCTCGCGAATCGTGTGCTTTGGGTAGTCCTCAGTACAGAAGCACGAATACCTGTTTACGCAGTGCTTTAAAGCACCAAGGGTGCACGTTCACGCAGAACAAATAGTGCCCAGAGATGTTCCTTTGCAACCAGGGGACAGGAATCCCAACTTCTCCAAGTGACCAGCTTGTGTGATCCTATGCGACCCACGTGGATCTTCTTATGCATCTGCTAAGAATTAGGTGTGTTTAAATACATTTCAAACACAAACAGACACCCAGCTTCCTCACCCCGCTTCCCCATGAAGAGGGCCATGCACACACAAATCCTGGCCTCGCATCTTTTGATCTCATCTGTCAGATGGCCCCTGAAGCTGCAGCGTGGCTGGGGGCTGTGGCTATGGCCCACCAAAGTTCACGACTGTAGCTGGGACTCCTCTGCGCTGCTGCTGTAAATGGCATGCACATATGCCATGCCAGGATTTGAACACACATAGCCCCTCGCGCCAAAACATACCGGCGGCGAAACGTTCCTGCGCCGACCTGGCTGTGCCAAATCGTCCTGCTCCGTCACACAAAGCTAGCATTTGCTAAATATGTGTTCCAGCGCCATCTGCTGGAAAGAAAGAATAGGGGAATTCACAAAAAAGTACCAGCATAATGGTATGAAAAAATTAATAAAATGGGGCGTATTTACAGTATTTTACTGTGTAAAAAGCCCATGTACGCACCTTATCTGGAGGGCTGGTTGTCCCCATGACCATCAGTCTGGCTTCAGAGCTGACAGAAGCATAGAAACTGCTGCCCTGAACATCTGTGAAGACCTTCTCTCCAACCTTGACTCCAATATCCCCTGTGTCCTTATCTTACTTGATCTCTCTTCTGGATTTGTCATGGTCAACCATGCCATCCTGCTCAACACTCTCCATGATAACCTGGGTATCACTTATCAGGCCCGGGTTTGGCTGACCTCTTTCCTCTCAGATAGACCTTCTCAGGTCCAACTTGGGTCCTTCCTCTCCTCTTCTATCTCTACCTGTCGTGTTCCCCAGGGTTATAACCTCTTTCCCTGGCTGTTCAACCAATTCCTGGCACTTCTTTCCCACCTCATTGCCGCTCTCTGCCCCAACTTTCAGTGCTAAGCAGACGACACTCAGCTCATTTTCAGGCTCCCTTCCGCCACCTCTTCTCCTTCTCTCATCTCTGACTGTCTGTTTGTTATCCAGGTGTGGTGTGCCGCCAACGCTATCTGACTTAATACCAGTAAGACTGAGTTTCTGCTCATCGGCCCACCTGCTCCCTCCTTTCCTGTCGATCTCTGGCCGGCCTCTCTTGGCCCTCTTCCTTCTCCCATCTGTGAGGCTAAAAACCTTGGGGTCATCTTCCACTCTACTCTCTTCTTCTCTGCTCACATCTCTGATGTCTCTAACAAGTCACACTACCAGCCACACCTCCTCAGAGGTAGTTGTTAGGATGTGCAGTGTTTCCAATGTTTACCTGTTAAACCATGAGTGTATAATATTTCCTTCACTATGTCTATTGTCACTTAGATACTATAGAACATAGAACTGCATCTTATGTAGCAGGGTTCCATGGAGAGCCAGTGAAGAAGCAGGGCCTTAGTGGGAAGATTGTACTCCTCCTGCTGGGGGTCGTCTTATGTCATCAACTTGCAAATAAAAGGTTCTTTAACTTTAAACTACTGGTTATGTGAAAGCCTCCCTTTGTACATAACATTTGGCGACGAGGATTTTGACTGGGACCCGGAGGACGACCCCCAGCGCCTTTTCTACAGATCTAGTGTGCTGGCTGTGGAGCGGAGCCAGCCTGACTTGCCTGAGGGAGGGCCTTTTTCAGTGGATTATTGACGGCCTGACATCCAGTGTGTGGCATCCACCGGAGGGACATTGCTAGCACCAGAGGAAAACCCCTGGAGGCTCTGTGGTCTGTGGGAGCTGGAATTGGACCCCTGCAATTTTGTTGAACTTGTGGAGACCGGGCTGGCAAAGACATGGCTTTGGCACTTTTATAATTGGATTTTGGGTTGTGTGTTTTCCGAGCGGCCATTGGACACCCTGGCCCCACACTGAGCAAGGTTGAGAAAGGAGTCGCCGCCGATGACCCTGGTGAGGCGCCCCAGGGTGAGTACATAACCAAGCAGCTATCTTTTAATTAGTGTCACCTACCTGTTTGGGTGGGAGCTCTATTGGTTAAACCAGAATTGCAAGCTTGTTATTCTATTCTGCAACTTTGAGACATGGTAAATATGCCTGCTCCTGTGTTTTTTCTGGCAGTGCCAGTTGAACCCAGGGTTAGATGGGAAGACTGGAAGGAAGGATTCAGCAAATATGCCTTAGCAGTGTTTGGTGCCAACTACTCCAATGAGCGCAAGGAGGCATTGCTATTTCACTGTTTGGGAACTGCAGGCCAAGAGGTCTTAAAGAGATTGCCGGAGCCTTCTGACATTTTGGATGCTGGTCCATATGAAAGGACATTAGCCAAACTGGACAGGCATTTTAGAGTGGAGGAGAACATTATATTGGAAAGATATAAATTTGCCACGAGAGAGCAGAAGAATGGGGAAAGTATCGAGGATTTTGTCACGGCTTTAAGGGGCTTAGCAGTGAAATCCAAATTCACTCACTGTCAGGATGAGCACTTGAGAGACCAGCTAATGATTAAATGTTCCAATGACAGTATTAGGAAAGAACTATGGAAAGAGAGGAACCCCACTTTGGATCGAGCAATTGAGATAGCGAAAATGGTGGAACACACAGATAAGTGCATTGAAGTTCTTCAATCGGATACTGTGAACAATGGTAAACCCAAGTTGGATGAGAGTCAGGGTTCAGTGCTGAAGGTGTCAAAGGTTGTTCAGAGGCAGAGTACGTGGAATCCAAGACGCGCCTCGCAGAATGCTAAAAGGAGCGAAGAGAACAGACCGGCAACTGGCAGAGGATGGCGTCAATGGGTTCCTGCAAAAGATAGCAGAGGGATTCCCAAAGACATGAATTCTTTCAAGATGGTTAGGGATTCAGGACAATCCAGAGGTTTTCCAGGGAGAAGATGCTTTAGATGTGGAAGCTTGTCGCATATAGCCTCGGATAAGGATTGCTTTGCTATTCATATCATATGCAATGAGTGTGGTGTGAGAGGGCACATTGCCCGATGTTGTAGAAATTTTAATGCTGGGTCAAATCAAGTGCATGAAATAAGTGCAAGTTATGAAGATGAGTCATATTGTGAGGATGGCAGAGAAGTGGTTTTTACAGTGAATGCTGTCAATGGCAGAGTGAAAATGCAGAAACCTTATGCTGAGGTTGTAATTCGAGGTGTACCCGTACGCATGCTAATGGATAGTGGTGCTGACTACACCTTGATAAGTGTGGAAGTGTGGAGGAACAAATTCGATAGTTGTACTCTGTGGGAAAATACTGTTAAAGCAAATGCTTATGGAGATGTTCCCATAGATATTATAGGTTGCTTTGATGCTGAATTACAGTTTAAGGACAGGAAGGCCAAAAGTTGTGTGTATGTTACCAACAGAGGGGGTGAATTGTTGTCATGGAGTGATCAAGCTGAATTGAAGATAAGGCTTGAGGCAAGTCATCCCGAGCAGGTAATGTCTGTTGCGGGAGGAGAGCCCACAGAGATGCAAACCACGTTATCTGGGAAATTGGGGTGTCTTAAGGGCTTTGTACATGTAATTCGCCTAAAGAAAGGAGCTGTCCCTAAGATTGCAAAACTGCGAACTATTCCTCTTGCTCTTAGAGGAGATGTAGAGGAAGAACTCAAGAGAATGGAAAGAGATGGTGTCATTGAAAAGATAGAAGCATCTGAATGGGTCAGTCCTATAGTTGTAGTCAGAAAAGGCAATGGGTCTTTGAGGCTCTGTATAGATCTTAGACATCTAAACAGCATGGTTGTGGCAGACAGGTTTCCTCTTCCCCGAATAGATGATTTGATGGTGGGAGTAGCTGGGTCAAAAGTGTTCTCCATACTAGATCTTAAATCGGCCTACCATCAGGTTGAATTGCACCCTAATTCCAGGGATCTCACCGCCTTCATCACCCCGATTGGATTGTTCAGGTGTGTTCGCATGCCATTTGGTTTGGTCTCAGCCGCAAGTGTGTTTCAGAGTATTATGCATAAATTACTTGGGGGTGAAAAAGGGGTGATGTGTTATCAGGATGATGTTCTTGTATGTGGGAGCGATGAGAAGGAGCATGATGTTCGTTTGAAAAGAGTTTTGGATATTTTGAAGGAGGCAGGCCTCACCGTTGCCTTGGAAAAATGTACTTTTAAAGCCAACAAAGTAGTGTACCTAGGTCATGAGATCACTGGGGAAGGGGTTAGACCCAAGGAGGAGGCTATTGAGGCCATAAAAAGAATGGAGGAGCCTAAGTCTAAAGGGGACATACTATCATTTTTGGGACTGGTGGAGTTTTACGGCAAATTTGTCAAGGGGTTAGCAGAAATGTCGAGGAATATGAGATTTCTCACTCGCAAGGGAGTCGTTTTTAAATGGTGTGACCAGTGCAAGAAAGAATTTTTGATGATAAAAGAGGCTATAGTCAATGCTCCCATTTTGAAAATATTTGAGGAAAGTAAACCCACATTGCTTTTTGTTGATGCCAGTGATTATGGTGTTGGGGCTGTTCTGATGCAGGAGGATCAGACAGGTTTACAGACTGTGGCTTTTGCGTCCAGGTCTTTGAAGGGCCCAGAATCTAGATATTCAGTTATTGAGAAGGAGGCTCTAGCATGCGTTTGGGGTGTCGAGAAATTTAAAAGATTCTTGTGGGGGAGGAGTTTCACCATTTGCACTGACCATAAACCCTTGGTTGGAATTTTTACGAAAGGTGGTTTGGAGGGAGTGTCAAGACGCATTATGAAATGGGTCACGGCATTGCTAGGGTTACAGTATACCATGCTCCACGTAAAGGGGGAGGTTAATGTGGTTGCAGACGCCTTGTCTAGATCTGTCCAGAGGGAAATTTCTGACGATAGTGACTTTACAAGTTCAGAGGAGAGTGCAGAAATATTCCAGGTGCATGAAACATTAAAGAAAAGTGAGTGGGATGTGTCTTGCACGGAGGATGTTGTATATCAAGGAGTACTTACTCTGGTTGCAGAAGGTAAAATTAAGAGCCACAGGGGCGAGATGAATGGTTTTGCCAAAGTGAGGGAGGAGGTATGGATTCAGGATGGTTATTTATACAAGGGTCACCAGATGGTTGTGCCAGTCGGTATGAGGAAGTCTGTCTTGGAGTTGGCCCATGTTGGGCATTTAGGTCTGGCCAGGACGAAGGGACTTGTGAGGTCTGAATTTTGGTGGCCTGGTATCGACAAGGACATAGAGGAACAAGTCAAAGACTGTGTGGAATGTATTGAGGGAAACAAAGGCTTGAAAGTGCAAAAAGTTCCCATGGTAGTGAGGGAGTCCCCGCGTGTCCCTTGGGACGAAATTGCGTTGGATCTCCTCGGTCCATTTAATATTGGTGGTGGCAGAGATAGCTACCTATTAGTAGTCATGGATTTATTATCAAAATGGCCGGAGGTATGTGTACTCAAGGACATATCCAGTAGTAGTATAATCAGATTTTTGGAACAACTGTTTTGGAGAGAAGGGTTTCCAAGAAAGTGTTTGTCTGACAATGTGACCCAACTTCGTTCCAGAGAGTTTAAAGAATTCTTAGAGAATCATGGGATTGAGCAGGTGAATACTTCTTTATATCATCCCCAGAGTAATGGGTGCATGGAACGATTTAATAGGACTCTGATGGAGGCTATTAGGATAGCGGTGGCTACTGGAGGAGATTGGGTGAGAACAGTGATGGAACGCACGTTCCAGTATAGGCTAACTACCCATAGTGTCACAGGCGTGAGTCCATTTGAGATCTTGAGAGGAAGAAAACCAAATACTCATTTATGTCCAGGTTGGATGGGCAAATCAAAAATGGTGGATGTGGATCTAGAGAGTGTAAAAAGGAGAATTTTTGAAGCTGGAGTTAGATCCAAGGAGAGGTATGATCAGAAGAATTGTTGTAGGGAACTCAAGGTCAAAGAGGGTGATTGGATTAAAGTCAAGCTCCCCACCAAAGTTCGTAAAGGAGCCTCGTTGTTTTCTGAACCCAAGCAAGTTGTGAAAGACTTGGGTTCGTCAGTGTTGGTCAAAGGAGGAGCTATTTGGAATAAGGAAAGGGTGGCTTTTCCGTTTCAATGTTAATTTGTCTTCAGTTAGTTGGAGACAGGGACTTTCTTGTGACTCTACCTAATCAACCACTAGATGTCATATATCTATGCTCTTGATTTGTGCCAGGACTTGCAGCGCATCCAATGTTTTACCTGTTAAACCACGAGTGTATAATATTTATTTTACAGGTTTCAATTTCAGTTGTTCAATATGTGTTTTACAGGTTTCAATTTTAGTGGGTCTTCACCCACACAGTTACTTGTTATGTTTAAGGAGGAGAGGTGTTAGGATGTGCAGTGTTTCCAATGTTTACCTGTTAAACCATGAGTGTATAATATTTCCTTCACTATGTCTATTGTCACTTAGATACTATAGAACATAGAACTGCATCTTATGTAGCAGGGTTCCATGGAGAGCCAGTGAAGAAGCAGGGCCTTAGTGGGAAGATTGTACTCCTCCTGCTGGGGGTCGTCTTATGTCATCAACTTGCAAATAAAAGGTTCTTTAACTTTAAACTACTGGTTATGTGAAAGCCTCCCTTTGTACATAACAGTAGTCTTCCTTTCCTTTCATTCCCCAAGAAGCTCACTGTCTCCAGAGCTCTAGTTCTCTCCAGACTGGACTACTGCAACATCCTCTTTCTAAATCTGCCAGTTTCTACTCTCTGCCCTCTGCAACTCATCCAGAACAGGACTTCAAGACTTGTCCTTGGCCTCAGGACCAGGGATTGTATCTCTCCAGGATTGAAATCTCTGCACTGGCTCCCAGTGGCTGTGAGGATTAAGTTCAAAACCCTCTGCATTGTCCACAAGGCCTTTCGGGGCCTGGGGCCTCATTACCTCCCACTCTTTCTTCCTAAATATCTTCCTTCTCGAGCTCTTCGCTCATCTTCCTCCAACTCCCTCAGGGTCAGTCGCTTCTCCAAGCAACGAGTTGGTGGTAGATCTGTTTCTTTGGCCGGGGCATCCCTTTGGAACAGCCTCCCTGCCTTCCTGAAACTTGAGGAGAACCATCTTCTGTACCAGAAGCATCTCAAGACCGTCCTCTTTGCTTCAACTTTCTCTCCTCTTCTCCCCTTCTGAACTGCTGACTGAAACTGCACTGGTCAACTGGCTAACCTCTGACCTCGAGCCCAGGTCCCCTCCCCACCACCTGCACTTCTGCACTGCCTCTCGGTCAACCCCTGCACTTGAGAGTTGTTTCTGTATCCCTACATTCCCCACCAACTCTTGACACTTGGTGTCTGAACTTACCCCTGCACTTGCCACTAGCTGGCCGCACTTTCACCTACTGTTCTACTGTTTTATTTATTTTATTTATGTTTTACTGTTAATCCTATGTATTGCACTGCCTCCTACCCCTCTCCCCGCACTTTCCCTTTCCCCCTCCCCTGCACTTGTGCAATTTTAATGTCGCCTGGGGTAGTAAGATCGTTGTCTCTGTCTTCCCTCTATTCCCCCTCACTTGCCTCGTCACGCTTTGAAACACTTGTGCATAGGCACGTTATAAATGCCATATCATATCATATCATGTTTCCTTTTAAAAGGATTCCCGTTTTTATTTCTCAAAGACTAATGTCACATTTAGAATAACTTTCTGGGAGTGAAGTAGTCATGAATGTTTCCTCTAATGTGTAAACTGTTAGCACATTTGGAGCAGGACTGCAAACCTAAAACTGCATTACTCTTTTTAGCGAGCAACGCCTCTGGGTCATTTTCTCAACAAAGAAGCCCCATTGCTGCTATCATATTGCTGGCATGCCAATTGCTGGTGCCCAGAAGGAAGTATACATTGGGTGCACTATATATGGAGGCTGGGAAGTTTTAATGACTATCAGGCACATATTTGTACAAACTCGCCAACACCGGTTTATAAATCACAGAGCCAGGGACGTCATTTGGAGATCACCACGTGTCGCAACTGCGACCCCTGAAGTCTCCCTTGCTAACACTTAAAAAGAAAAGGTTATTTTTTTTATTTTTTTAGTTCCTGGTCTGTGTCCAGTAGCATATGGCTCTTTGTTTCTGAAGTGACTGGTTTTCTGGTAGCTATAGTGGGTAAGATAGCTCAGTGGGTAGAGAGCTCTCTGCTGCAATGTGTGTGTGATCTGCAGGTTGGAGGTTCGACTCCCGGCAAGGTCAACTCAGCCTTTCTTTCTGCTGAGGTTGATAAATGTGTAACAACACATGTTGGGTGATATTGAATGTATATTTGTTCTATATGAAGCGCTTAAGTGTAAGTGCTATATAATAATACATCATTATCGTTTGCCCTTGGACGTGTGCTTGCATTCACAGTCATGTGGTAATATGGGCCTATACGCACTGATATTATCGATACATATGGTGATTCTTTCTTGTATGAAATGTGTATCACTTTACAGTGATACCGTAACCGTATTTTTCATAGTGTACTTAGAAACAATGCTATGTTATGCCTGTTTTGTCGAGGGGTGAAAGGTTGGGTCCCATTACTTCCTGTGATGTCACTTCAGGGTGGGGTCAGATGACATCACTTCCTGTGATGTCATCAGAGGTCAAGGGTCGTGTGATGTAACTTCCATTACCCCTGGCATTTTGGGGAAATGACGTCCCTGCACAGTGCGCCGGCTGTCTTCCACGATAAAATCCATTTCCTAGAGCTTAACACTTTTTTAATAATCTGGAAGATTCCTCCTAGTAGACGCAAATCTGCAACCGACCTACCCATGCAGCGCAAGGGAAAACTTGATAGTTAATCGCCTGGTGAAAAAATGCATTGCAAGAAGACCTTCTTCTTTGCACAACGGTCTTGTTTGCTGTAGAGCGAACGCCGTGCAACATTTGATCTGAACCAGTTGAACGTTTCAGAATCCGGACCCATTTTGAAACACAAGCGGCATGGCTGCTGCAGTGGAGCCTTCCCATTGCTCATCATGCATATCACCCACCCCCTGCCTTGGCAGTCTATGAGCACGGATTTCTGAGCTGTCTTACATCCATACGATATTAGCACACATACATCTGCCATTATTTGCTACTCCAAAAACGATAAAAGTAAACCCTGTCGCTGGATTTGAAAAGCGTGTTTTAGGCAGGGCATGCTTCTCCCTCTTTGCATTCCACGCTGCTTCGCTGCAGTCTAATCAAAATGCAAACTACAATGCAATGTGAAAAATTAAAAGAGAATTGTAAGTGTGAATCATGGCGCCTATTTGCATGTGTGGCCCTCTAGTTCATTCCTTGTTTTTTTCCTCTTGACTGTTCCCTGGGAAATCTGTCACATTTGCATATTATTACATGGGCATGCGCTCAGTATCACTGAGTAACTAGGGGCCCGGTGATAGATTACAAGTCCACGGGCTGCCAAACAGTACTTTTGCTCTTGAAAAATATGTGTTTTGCAAGCCTGGCACAATATTGCATATGTTAACACGCGTGATTTGTGTGATGTATATACAGAGAGGCTCGCTCATTAGGGACAGAAAACGGCGGCTCTTAAATCATAAACGGAGGCACTTTCCAACTTTTCCGACTCCCATAAAATGATTTGCCGGAATTATGCAAATAGATGAATGGAAATGAAGCAGGGCCTTTTAATTTGAATGATTGTGGCATAATAAAGGACTCCGTTATCCCATTTTGCGTCCTCGAGTCAGGCGCTTTCATTAAAAAATGATGCCGTGCGATGGCCAATGGGTGTGAACAGTTCTTACAGTTGTCTCTGTAGCCCGATACTTGGAGGTGTTCTGTCCCATTTATATTAATGGGAACTTGATAGGCCGTCCTAAATCATAATAATCAAATGCCTTCAATTAATTAGAGCTATGACTTTTTACGTTTTTTTTTTTTTACATGGAGAATGAATGCATATAGGTTAATCTTAACCTGGCAGCATTTTCCAGATATAGGATTTCATTTGCTGATCAAGGTTAATTTTCATATTTGTATGCATTTTATGTACATACATTAAAAAAGAAGAAAAAAAGCTTAAGCGACCACCCGCGTTAAGAGCTATAGGAATGTTGTCTACACATTTTACGGCTCTGGACAGTTTCTGAAATGTTCCCATGCAAGAACATTTAGTTGTCCGCCTGCCCTATGTGTTCCACCAGCCCAAATGTTATGCATTGATGCCAGCATCTGATTTAAATGCTTTGTGATCCATGTTAAATGCCCCCTGCTATGCAGACATCTCGGGAAGCATTTACAAGTGTTTGCATTACAAAGTGCTGAAAACACATGTAAGCCCATATATGCATGCATTTATTGCTCTTTTTAGTGCAAACAACGAACATTCTAGAGAGGAAAAAGGTGGATATAAATTCTGTAGTTGCTGATCTACTCCATCCAATTACCAATATTTTAAATACTGTATGCTTAAAGAAATTCTTATTAAAAAGGAATCAACACATTTACAAACTTATTTTGCTTTCGTTCGTGGCTGGAACTTTGTATATGCAAACTGCCTGATTACAAGCTTGGCAGCAGTGGTAAAATATGCAACATTGTAAAATACTGCTGTCGGCCTCATATACAAAAAGTTTAGCACACCGCAATGTGACTTTGTGCTACAAAAGTACTCATTGTGCCATGTTAAATGTCATTATCTGATTTACAAATCGGCCTTTGCGCTGTGCCTTCTCACTTTCTGCTGTTCAGGAGCGCTTTGCGCGACACAGACTGTAATACCCAGAAAGGTCCAGAGCAAAGAACTAACTAGGGAGTGGAACATGCATAATCCCCATTCAAGGAGGAAAATGAGGAAGAACATGGGTGTGGGTAGGGAGGAACCGTACAAAAAACTAACACCCACATCAAGTGCTAAGTAAAACCTATTCACAGAAGCAATCACGCTATCTGACTGATGCCAAAGGCGAACAAACTTACTGCTACCCTTCACTCATCGCAAAGTACAAAGCGCATTGGAAGCCTGCACATAAAAAGTGCGAAGCGAGCCCAATGAATATTCTATTGCCACAATGCTGGCTCCTGCATTGCTAACAATAATATTACTACATGTAAGGAGGAGGAAGTGGAGGACGGACAGAAACTTCCATCCATGATCACACTTTTTCGTATGGCAGATGAGGACATGTATGTGATACACCGTTTCCCTCCCCATGACATACTAGAGCTGTTCAGCAATCGGGAGAATGAACTGGTAGCACCCACCATGTGCTCACAGTCTGTGACACCTCTAGTCAATGTGCTATCCGTCTGTAGAGGAGTAGGTAGAAGCATTATCCCTAACTCTCCCACCCCCTCACTGCAATCATACTGCAACAGTAGGAGAAGAGCCCTATATGGGATTCCATGGTGTACGCCTATACCGCATTGAATGTACAAAAGACGATATGCACTCACGCAACCTTATCGAATGTACCCTTGCACTGAGAGAGTGGAAGGAAATTGTGTGGAAGGATGTCAGCACGCACCATTGGACATCATGTAGTCCTGAGTGAAATCTGACGAGGGCAGAGTGATGTTGCGAAGAAGATATACAAGGACATACTGAAATGGAACGAAAATACTTAAAAGTGACTATGTAACTGGAGTGACAAGAGAAAGATATACGAAATGATAAAGTAATTGTATCTGCAAACTAAGATAAAGTAACTTGCTGTCTAGTAAGTGTAAATATGCAAGGACGTCCATGATAGTAAAATGGATGATGTCTTGTGTAAAGATTCAATTCAGCTACCTCAGAAACAGACCAGAGGTGCAGAGTCAGGAGACGTTGGAGAAATAGCTAAATGTGCAAAACGAAGAGAGGTCTATGTTGGCCTGGAATCAAGGATGCTATTTCAAGGAATAATTGCAAAGCACAAAGGGAGGCAGACGAATAAGCCTGGACATGAGACACATTTCTCTTAGATTAAAGAAGAAGAAATAATTTGCAAGCGCCAAGTATTGGACAATTAACAATGGATAAGGTTCCTACAAGATAGAGTGAGCAAGTCTCTAGAGGCCAAGAGGAGCAATGATACCCAGCATAATTGAATCAAATAACAGTAAATAAGAGGTCTAAATGGACACATGTGATTCAGAAGTCAAAGCAAGGGCCATTTTTTTTTTATTGGTTTGGCTGAAAATATTCAACCTTCCAATACAAAACAAAGTATTTCCTTTTACAATTAGACATATATATATATATATATATATATATATATATATATATATATATATATTAAGTGAAAAAACTTTGTTAAAGGGACGTTATGGTTAAGTTGAGCTGCTAAAAACCTATGAAATTCAGTGAAAAAACTTTGTCAAAGGGACGTTATGGTTCCAAGTAAAACCGAAAAACCCTTGAAATTTGCCAGTTATGGTAAGCTAAGCAACCTAACTCGCACCACCACCGTGCACTGCTAAGACTAACACCCAGGACATCAAAGATGACATCACAAATGTCATTGATGACATCACATGTGTATGTACTTTTCATGAAATATGTGTACAAGGGATTCTTATTATAATGTTGCGAAAGAAGTGTCAAGGATCATTGCAATAAATATCATACCCTAATTAGTGCATTGAACGATGCATTGAAATGGCCATGCACCCAAGACTCTATGCCCTGGCAACAACCACCGCAGCATTTCACATCCATAGAGTCAAACATTTCAACTATGGTCTATGTAAACTTTTAATGTCCGCAGACATTATGAGTGTTCTTAGAACACTTTCAACTTGCCAGCGAACAATACGGACAGCGTTTTCAGGACACCCCCTACGAACATTTCAGAACAACGCAATAGTTCTTAAAACACTTTCAAGTTGACAATGAACAATACGGACAGTGTCCTCAGAACATCCCCATTTTGTTTATTTGCGAACATTTCAGGACACCATGAGTGTTCTAAGAACACATTCAACTTGACAGAGAACAATACGAACAGCATCTTCAGGACACCCCCTACGAACATTTCAGTCAACGCGAGAGTTCTTAGAACACATTCAACTTGACAGAGAACAATACGGACAGCATCCTCAGGACACCCCGATTTTGTTTATTTGCGAACATTTCAGGACACTGCGAGTGTTCTTAGAACACATTCAACTTGCCAGTGAACAATACGGACTATGCCTTCAGGACAACCCCTACGAACATTCCAGGACACCACGAGTGTTCTTAGAAACGTCTTCAGAACACCCCCATTTTGTTTATTTGCGAACATTTCAGGACACCGCGAGTGTTCTTAGAACACATTCAACTTGACAGAGAACAATACGGACAGTGTCCTCAGGACACCCCCTACGAACATTCCCCGGACACTGCGAGTGTTCTTAGAAGCGTCTTCAGAACACCACCATCTTGTTTATTTGCGAACATTTCAGGACACCGCGAGTGTTCTTAGATCACATTCAACTTGACAGAGAACAATACGGACAGTGTCCTCAGGACACCCCCATTTTGTTTATTTGCAAACATTTCAGGACACCGCGAGTGTTCTTAGAACACATTCAACTTTCAGGACACAGCGAGTGTTCGACAACATCTTCAGAACACCCCCATTTTGTGTATTTGCGAACATTTCAGGACACCGCGAGTGTTCTTAGAACACATTCAACTTGACAACGAACAATACGGACAGCGTCCTTAGGACACCCCCTACGAACATTCCCCGGACACCGCGAGTGGTCGTAGAAGCGTCTTCAGAACACCACCATCTTGTTTATTTGCGAATATTTCAGGACACCGCGAGTGTTCTTAGAACACATTCAACTTCACAGAGAACAATACGGACAGCATCCTCAGGACACCCCCATTTTGTTTATTTGCTAACATTTCAGGACACCGCAAATGTTCTTAGAACACATTCAACTTGCCAGCCACAACCCCCCATTTATATTTGCGAACATTTCAGGACAAAGCGAGTGTTCGACAACGTCTTCAGAACACCCACATTGTGTGTATTTGCGAACATTTCAGGACACCGCGAGTGTTCTTAGAACACATTAAACTTGACAACGAAGAATACGGACGGCGTCCTCAGGACACCCCCTACGAACATTCCCCGGACACCGCAAGTGTTCTTAGAAGCGTCTTCAGAACACCACCATCTTGTTTATTTGCGAACATTTCAGGACACTGTGAGTGTTCTTAGAACATATTCAACTTGACAACGAACAATACGGACAGCGTCCTCAGGACACCCCCATTTTGTTCATTTGAGAACATTTCAGGTCACTGCGAGTGTTCTTAGAACAGTTTCAGTTTTCTTGCGATCAAAACGGACACATATTGAGTCCTCAGAACAACCCACATTCAGTTTATTTAGAACATTTCAGAACATCTGTGATGTCCGCAGACAAATCAAACACAAAAAGAATGTCTAACACATAAAAAAACACAACTTTCATCCTATCTCATACACTCCCACCCTCCCCAAACACTCCTACACACCAACACACTCTACTAAATACAAATTGTGAACAAAGTTTCACCGCGCTGTCTGCGGACGACCGCAAATCCAAGATGGCGGGCGCTACCGAAAATCTGATGCGCTTCACGCTCCACGTCATCCAAACAGCGAACACGTTGCATGTCCGCGAACATCACGCAAGCCGATTGGCCAATCAGGACACTGTCCGTGGAGCGAACAGGGAAGTGTGTCCGCGGACCGAACACAGATATCACAAATATTTTTTTACCTACTTTTTGGTCATTTAAAAAAAAACTACTGGACGGATTTTCACCAAATTTGCAAAAGCACGCTTTTGGGATCAATCCGTTGCTCCTGGTCCAAATTTTTTCCCATTCAAGCTATGGGAAAAAAAAAAAGTTTTGGCACCCCCCTATAACTTTGCCCCCCGTTTACCGCTTTACCGTGGCCATGTAGTTATGGTTAATTTGGTGTTTCCATAGGAAGAACACTTTTTGGGTGGCTTATAACTTCGCTCTCCCTGGACGAATCCTCACCAAACTTTGCAAAAAAAGTATTTGTGTCACTCTGAATTTTTTTGCAAAGTTTGGTGAGGGGGGCAAAGTTATAGGCGGGGTCCCAAAACTTTTTTTTTTCCCCATAGACATAATGGGAAAAAACTTTGCTCACCCTACAGCCCAAACCGCTGGACGGATTTACACCAAATTTGCGGCAGGAGCGGCGGCTTGGTCCCGAAAGCGTGCTTTGCTTTATTTGGTGTAAATCCGTCCAGTAGTTTTTAAAAAAATGACAAAAATGTAAGTGAACAAAATTAGTGATATCTGTGTTCGCTTTGCGGACACACTTCCCTGTTCCTTCCACGGACAGGACGGTGATTGGGCAAGCAGCTTGCATGATGTCCACGGACATCTGACATGCTCTCTCATTGGATCTAGTGAAAGCGTGCAGTGCGTCTGGCTTCAGAGACGTCGCCATCTTTGTTCCTCGCTGTCTGCACAGTAAGACTTGTGTCTGTCTCCTGTTCCTCCCACCCCCACTCATGCCCCGTGTGTCCTTCTTGTCCCCCCACCCCCAATAATGCTCCATGTCTCCCCTGTTCCTCCAGCCCCCCGCTCACGCCATCGGCACACGGTGCCAGCGGAGGGCCGAGGTTCGGGATCTGCCGCCTGCACACGAACGCTGTGTGTCCCCCCCCACTTCCCGCTCATGCCCCGTGTGTCTCTCTCCCTCCCCCCACCCCCTGCTCATGCCCCGTGCATCTCTCTCCCTCCACCCTACCCCCGCTCATGCCCCGTGTCTCTCTCTCCCCTTTCCCCCATCCCCCGCTCATGCCCCGTGTGTCTCTCTCCCTCTGCCCCACACCCGCTCATGCCCCGTGCGTCTCTCCCCCTCCTGCCCACCCCCGCTCATGCCCCGTGTGTCTCTCCCCCTCCTGCCCCCCCGCTCATGCCCGTGTGTCTCTCTTGCCCCGTGTGTCTCTCTCCCTCCCGCCCACCCCCCGCTCATGCCCCGTGTGTCTCTCTCCCTCCCGCCGATACCCCGCTCATGCCCCGTGTGTCTCTCTACCTCCCGCCCACCCCCCACTCATGCCCCGTGTGTCTCTCTCACTCCCGCCCACCCCCCACTCATGCCACGTGTGTCTATCTCTCTCCCGCCCACCACCCGCTCATGCCCCGTGTGTCTCTCTCCCTCCCCCCACCCTTGCTCATGCCCAGTATCTGTCTCCTGTCCCCCTCATGTGCCGTGTCTGTCTCCTGTTACCCCCCACCCCCCCGCTCATGCCCCGTGTCTGTCTCCTGTTCTCCCCAACCCCCGCTCATGCCCCGTGTCTGTGTCCTGTTCCCCCCACCCCCCGCTCATGCCCCGTGTCTATCACCTGTTGCCCCTCACCCCCCGCTCATGCCCCGTGTCTGTCTCCTGTTCCCCCCACCCTCTCATGCCCCGTGTCTGTCTCCTGTTCCCCCACCTGCTCATGACCCGTGTCTATCTCCTGTTGCCCCCCACCCCCCTGCTCATGCCCCGTGTCTGTCTCCTGTTCCTCACACCCCCCGCTCATGCCCCGTGTCTGTCTCCTGTTGAACCCCACCCCCAAAGTTATAGGGGGGGTCCCAAAACTTTTTTTTTTCCCCATAGACATAATGGGAAAAAACTTTGCTCACCCTACAGCCCAAACCGCTGGACGGATTTACACCAAATTTGCGGCAGGAGCGGCGGCTTGGTCCCGAAAGCGTGCTTTGCTTTATTTGGTGTAAATCCGTCCAGTAGTTTTTTAAAAAATGACAAAAATGTAAGTGAACAAAATTAGTGATATCTGTGTTCGCTTTGCGGACACACTTCCCTGTTCGTTCCACGGACAGGACGGTGATTGGGCAAGCAGCTTGCATGATGTCCGCGGACATCTGACATGCTCTCTCATTGGATCTAGTGAAAGCGTGCAGTGCGTCTGGCTTCAGAGACGTCGCCATCTTTGTTCCTCGCTGCCTGCACAGTAAGTCTTGTGTCTGTCTCCTGTTCCTCCCACCCCCGCTCATGCCACGTGTGTCCTTCTTGTCCCCCCACCCCCAATCATGCTCCATGTCTCCCCTGTTCCTCCAGCCCCCCGCTCACAACATCGGCACACGGTGGCCAGCGGAGGGCCGAGGTTCGGGATCTGCCGCCTGCACAGGAACGCTGTGTGTCTCCCCCCCCCACTTCCCGCTCATGCCCCGTGTGTCTCTCTCCCTCCCCCCACCCCCTGCTCATGCCCCGTGCGTCTCTCTCCCTCCACCCTACCCCCGCTCATGCCCCGTGTGTCTCTCTCCCCTTTCCCCCATCCCCCGCTCATGCCCCGTGTGTCTCTCTCCCTCTGCCCCATCCCCGCTCATGCCCCGTGTGTCTCTCTCCCTCTGCCCCACCCCCGCTCATGCCCCGTGCGTCTCTCCCCCTCCTGCCCACCCCCGCTCATGCCCCGTGTGTCTCTCCCCCTCCTCACCCCCGCTCATGCCCCGTGTCTGTCTCCTGTTCCTCCCACCCCCGTGTGTCCTTCTTGTCCCCCCACCCCCAATCATGCTCCATGTCTCCCCTGTTCCTCCAGCCCCCCGCTCACAACATCGGCACACGGTGGCCAGCGGAGGGCCGAGGTTCGGGATCTGCCGCCTGCACACGAACGCTGTGTGTCTCCCCCCCACTTCCCGCTCATGCCCCGTGTGTCTCTCTCCCTCCCCCCACCCCCTGCTCATGCCCCGTGCGTCTCTCTCCCTCCACCCTACCCCCGCTCATGCCCCGTGTGTCTCTCTCCCCTTTCCCCCATCCCCCGCTCATTCCCCGTGTGTCTCTCTCCCTCTGCCCCACCCCCGCTCATGCCCCGTGCGTCTCTCCCCCTCCTGCCCACCCCTGCTCATGCCCCGTGTGTCTCTCCCCCTCCTCACCCCCGCTCATGCCCCGTGTCTGTCTCCTGTTCCCCCACCCGCTCATGCCCCGTGTCTGTCTCCTGTTCCCCCACCTGCTCATGCCCCGTGTCTATCTCCTGTTGCCCCCCACATCTTTGATGTCCTGGGTGTTAGTCTTAGCAGTGCACGGTGGTGGCGCAAGTTATGGTTGCTTAGCTTACCATAACTGGCGAATTTCAAGGGTTTTTCGGTTTTACTTGGAACCATAATGTCCCTTTAACAAAGTTTTTTCACTGAATTTCATAGGTTTTTAGTAGCGCAACTTAACCATAACGTCCCTTTAACAAAGTTTTTTTCACTGAATTTCATAGGTTTTTAGTAGCGCAACTTAACCATAACGTCCCTTTAACAAAGTTTTTCACTGAATTTCATAGTTTTTTAGTAGCAAAACTTAACAATGATGACTTTGACTTTATATACATGTCATATGGAACTGACTAGATCTCTTCTTATGAACGTGGGACCTAGGCGACTTCTCCCTCCTGGGTCTGGCACCCTGTCAGGTTCGGCTTGGTCACGTGAGGAGAGACCGTGGTTGAGGCAGAATTCTGCACATTTAATGTTGTATTTTCCACTGTGTGTCTGGCTTAGTTTGCAGGTGTGACCTTGGCTTCGGCTTGTGGCATGTGAGTTGCAACATTGCCCGCTTGGCTGTCAGTTCTCGCTGGGCTCATTCTGCAGGGTTAGCAATTGTACTCTTGCTTGTTCAATGTTCGTGGAGGCTCTTGCTTGCGGCCTACTTGGGCCTGGTGCATAGGTGGGGATGTTTAATGCATGGCACTTTAAGTTGTGGTATCACATTGCTTCATATCCAGTATCATGTCTTCGTTGTATTTTCATCACAATGCAAGGGTTAGGAGAAGCGTCTGCAAGCATTTAGATGAGTGCTTTGTGCGTCTTGCGTTTCTGCATTTCGAAAAACCTATGTGAAAAATAATAAAGATGCGCGTCAGTGGGTGAGTCCGTCACCTACGTCATAGCACTGAGTATGTTCTTCGTGTGGATTGGTGTGGGGGTGTCCAGTGTGCATGGTTGCACGAGTGTTCTGACAGTTGGTTAGGTTGTCATGGCATCTCTAACGATGTGTTTATTTACTGTTGAAGGGTTTAGTCGAGTTCATCCATGCCGCAGGTGTCGGCTTGAGCAGGGCAGGCTGGTGGGCAGGCTGATGGGCACAACCGTATCTTCCTGTACCAGGATATTTGGTCGTCTCATAGGTAGGCAAATTCATCTTGTGGCGGGTGTCTGGGTCGCGATCCTCTAGGCCAGGGGAGCGAGGAGATTGGGGGGGAGTCTTTTGTCCGATTCTCCCACTTCAACGTGATATCCGCAAACTTATTTAATGTTCGTGGACATGTTCGGAGAACAGTACCACTACCTATAAACTGTGGGGGGGGTGGTCGGGTATGTTTGATTGTTATATCATAATATAGGAACATTTAACAAATTCAAAAAGCAGCACACAAACACATTATATATAGTAATACATAAGAAATGTAACCCATATATGTAACACACTAACCATTCATTTAAATACAATATGTTCTGAAATGGAATATACCACAAGAACATAAATTGGATTCCAAAATAATTACCTCACATACACAACAGAACTGAGAACAAGACCAGACCCACTGAATACATAGGACTTATCCTAGCAGAAATAGTAAGTGTACTTCATTTTACTCATATATTTATAAACTTTCTGTATTAGATTAAAAAATATATTATCTTTTTTTTTTTCTCACAGAAATGTCTAGTACTCTGGAATGGCTAGAGGACAATTTCCGACATGAAGAAATGTCACAAGATAGTGAAACCAATGGTAAACACTTTATAATATAAACCATTTAAATATTATTATTGTGTATACATTTAACACATATATATATTTTTTTTTGTGTACAGAGCATAACAAAATAGACCTACCTCTGAAGAAGCTGTTATGGAAAACACGCTTGTCAACATAAAAGAAAAAAATGATTTATTGTTGACCAATTTTAATAATTTGAAAACTTTTGTTGAAGATCATTTTAAAACAAAAACATCATACCATTGCCCCACATGTACTTGTCCCTCCTCACCATATCCCAGTCAATTATCCCCAAACCCTCTCCATAATCCAAAACGTTTTGATGAGATTTCCATCCCTTCTTCACCTAATACCAATCATGTTGAAACCCCAAATTCTCCTGTTTTTGTTTCTGTTTCTGCCTCACCTTCTCTGTCATAAATTATTAATATATGTTAAATAAAGTTTAATTTTTATATTGTATTGTGAATAGTTTCCATTCTTTTTTTAAAAACAATAAAAGTGTCCACGGACAGTGCGAGTGTTCTGAAATGTTCGTACATAAACGAAAATGGAGGTGTCCTGAAGAACACCACACCTGTTCGTACTGTTCGCTAGCAAGTTGAAACTGTTCTAAGAACACACGTGGTGTCCTGAAATGTTCGTAAAGAAACAAAAAATAAAGTGTTCTAAAGAACACTATATCTGTCCGTAATGTTCGCTATGAACTTAAAACTGTCCTAAGAACACAATTGCTGTCCTGAAATGTTCATAAATAAACGAAAATGATGTGTCCTGAACAACAGTACAACTGTTCGTAGTGTTCGCTAGCAACATGAAACTGTACTAACAACACACGCGGTGTCCTGAATTGTTCATAAACAAACAAAAATTAAAGTGTCCTAAAGAACACTATACCTGTCCGGTACTGTTCGCTAGCAAGTTCAAACTGTTCTAAGAACGCTATTGGTGTCCTGAAATATTCGTACGTAAACGAAAATGGAGGTGTCCTGAAGAACACTATACCTGTGCGTAGTGTTCGCTACCCAATTGAAACTGTTCTAAGAACACAATTGGTGTCCTGAAATGTTCGTACATAAACTAAATTACACGTGTCCTGAAGAACACTATATCTGTCCTTACTGTTCGCTACCAAGTTTAAACTGTTCTAAGAACACACGCAGTGTCCTGAAATGTTCGTTTCACGTGTGACGCACTTTTAATTACTTCAGAACCCGAACAGTGTCCGTAGGACATCAAGGCGCATGCGCTAACCAATCTCTGTGCACTTGGTGTCCTGCGGACAGGCGCTTCCTTCGCGGACTAGTTCGCAAACAGATCACATGACCGCGCCCACGCTCATCGTGTGTCCTGAAATGCGGACACTGTTCGTGTCCCCGAACAATTTAAAAGAACATTTTCAGTTAATCCATAATATTTTTCAATAAAATCTCACCATGGCACAAGTCCCACATAGCAATCTTGGGTTTCTATATACCTTTTGAAACTTTCCAATCCTTTTTTTGTGTTCGATCTGTCCGCGGACAGTGCGCATGTCAGCGGACCACCCACAAGCACCCCTATAAAAGACCACGCCCAAGAGCTTATTCCCATTGGCCCTCATTACGACCCTGGCGGAAAGCGACTGACCGGAGCGCCACAGCGTAAATAGCGTTTCCGCCATTGCACGAAGGAGCAAAGTGCGGCCCATTCCGACCCATCGGGCACGAGCACCACGGCATGGCGGAAGTGCAAAGTCCGCGATGGCGGAAATGACCCCAAAACGGCCCACACCGCCGCCGTACGTCGCCCTAGGTGCAATACCGCCACCCCTCTTAGCGGTCACCGCAGTGTGCGCCTACCGGAAAGTACGGTGGCCGGAAATATACGGAAACGGAAGTTAAAACATGGGCCCGGAACGGGAAACATCCCGGCGTACACCTATAAATACACTAAAACCACACAACCACTAAAATCACTACCCTGAAACACACCCCAACCCTTCAACCACCCTAGCGAAACCAAGAAAAATGGGAAAAGTAGCGAAGAAAGCGTGCGACCGCAAGCGGCAGGTCCACTTCTCCCGTGAGGAACTCACCGTGCTAACAGAGACCCTCCAGGAGAATGCTGCCGTCGTCTTCTCCACGCAAATGACCAGAACGGCACTTGCAAACAAGAAGGCCATATGGGCTCTGGTGGCACAGCGGGTAAGTGCGGTGGGGACCGCACCCCGCACCCCACAGCAATGCCGCAAGCGATGGGACGACCTGCGGATACGCGTCCGCAGCATACTCTCTGCCAACCGCAACATTGCCACAGCCACCGGGGGAGGTCCTGAATCACCCATCAAGTTGACCCCCTGGGAAGAAATCTGTGCCTCCACCATCGGAATGGAGAGCATAGAGGGAGTCGGAGGGATGGAGAAAGGAGTGCAGACATCCGAAGATTCAGGTAGGTGGGCCAGATAAAACAATGCCAAATCCACACAGTCCATCCATGTGAAGTACCATGCGTCCACATAGTGCAACAGAAACACATGTCCAGGAGAACGTCCACACACATCGGCCTGCAAGCGCACGTTAAAACCCACAATAAATACATAAATAATTAAAATCCCCTAATACACGCACTACACGTGCAGCAGGCACACCCTAACTGCAGGCTGCCAGACAACTGCACCCTCACTCCACACACAAATCAAAGCACCTCCAAGGCCCCGACCCAAATCACCCTCAGGTACCACCCCAATGCATGTGATACAATGCCATTCCAATTCCCACAGACCCATCAATAACCCTCGCCCTCCTTTACTCCACCACAGGGTCCGATCCAAACGACGAGCTACAGGACACCCCTACCAGCACACCTGCAAAGAGGGCCAAGACCAACGGCCAGAGACCCTCCACCTCAGCTGCACGCATCAAGACACGGCAGCAGCACAAATCAGGTGGCAGCACAGAGGAGGGAACATCAACAGGCACCCCAGCAGCCAGCATGCCCACAACACCACCACCACAGGTCCCCCCAATGGATGCCACAGAAGGCACTGCCTCTGGTGGCAGCAGCACCATAGGTGACACCCCATTGATGGCAGCATGCTCGGACACAGAAAACGGGGATGCCGAAGTCAGATCCATCCATGACCTGTCCCAATCCCCCTGTCTGTTCCATCCCGTACAACATGAGGATACCACGCAGGGGCACCCACCCAGAAACGTATGATGTGGAATGCCATTGATACGTACGCACACCCCCCCCCTTCCTGGCAGGTCAATGCCAATTCACATACCCCACATCATCATGCATGTAATGAGACTCACCGAGTAGCCAGGATCTGTTCCCTGCGTGTCGCTCCATGTAGCGTGGTATTGTAGAGTTCCTCAAGACCATCGAATCATGGGTTGATCCAGGGAATCGGGCACAACAATGTGTAATGATCCTGTTGGAGTCACACACCATCTGTACATTCAGGGAATGAAATTGTTTTCGGTTGCGGTACTGGGCCTCCATGGCATGTGGGACGACCAATTCAACATGGGTGCAGTCGATGGCACCAATGCAACCCGGTATGCCGGCAAGTGCATGGAATCCCACTTTTGTGTTGGTTATTTCCTGCTCCGAGCGTGGTAGAGAGATGTAGTCGTCTGCGTGCTTCAGGAGGGCATCGAGCACTTGCAATAGTGTCCGTGAGAACAGTGGCTGAGAAATGCCATGCAACTGTCCGACTGTGTGCTGGTAGGTGCCTGTGGCCAGGAAGTGGAGTACAGACACCACCTTCAGTAGGGGTGGGATGGCGGTTGGGCTATCTATCATGCTGACAAGGTCAGCCTGTGTCATGTCCACAATGGCGGTTATGGTGTCCCGGTCCAGACGGTAGAGGGTGTGGATCTGCTCATCAGTGAGGTTGAACGGATGTGCTCGGAGGCGTGGGATTGCGGGCTGCCTGCGTGGTGGTAGTGGCTGTGCTGGCAGCCCTTGCTGGCCCTGCCTTGGCCTCCTCCTCCTCCTGCGTCTCCTCCGTGCGGCTGGTTGTAGTTGGTGTTCGTCTTCTTCTTGGAGTCGGAGCGCTTGCAGTGCTATCAGGTCCCCCAGGGCCAACATCGCGAGTCCTGCCGGTAGCATTTCGGTGTGGTTGTGGGAGGAGACTGGCTGTGCAATTTATGTGTTTTCAGGCTGTATGGCCTCCACCTGTGGTGATTCATTCCACCTGTGCAAACTGCTCTCCCCTTTGGCCGAGCACGTCCCGCGCACAACGCTGCAATTCGGGGAATTGTATCTTGCTATTGCAATCATGTATTTGTACCCGATGGCCGTGTAAGATTGGTTGATATGTTCATTCTGCTGTGGTCCCATTGTTTCACATACTATCTGTGCAGTCGCGAACTGACTTGTGAGGGGTCAGTGGAACGTAGTACTCGAGTAACGGTGGACCCTCATGCATCACTGCACCGAGGTTCAACGACGGGCGGGGCGTCCCATTCGTGGGTGAAGGCAGTTGCCATTTTCACACACAGCCGCACTCGATGGAATAATTAGTGATTTCAAACGGCCACAGATGCCTTTTCGACGTGATGTTGCAAATGAGGAATTCGAGGGGCGGCGCTTTCGGTTTCCAGCTAGCGGCGAGGAGATGCCCACAGGTCTGACTGCAAATGTAACGTTCTATTGTTCTATGTCCTTGAGACAGGGCCCATGGCGAGGGAGCAATGATTGATATGAATAGTTTGGGATGCGCAATAGCTACGTGGGCGATGAGGCCGTCCGTTCCCAAAAACATGTTACTTCACAACACTGGAATTACGGGCTGGGGCACTGTGGATTTAGCAGGCTGCATAACGCACGGACTCAATGGATGTTTCTAATGTTATGTGAGTAATTATTCTGGCATTTTGATCCCGGGATGAGGGAATGATGGATGGATGCATGGGCAGGTGATTTGATACAGAGTTTGCCATGTACAGGGCTTCTTGGGATCTATCCGCCTCCCCTACGCTATGTGATGCAGGGCTGCCATTGTGGGACCATCGTCCATCTGGCCTTGTTGAGCCCTCCCTGTCTCGAGGCGCCCTCAGACACTTGTGTCCATGCACGTTAACATTCCCATCTGATGGAATCTGTTTTGACAGACGCATGCACAGGTACACTCGTTTGTGATGGTGTTTGCACCTCGATATAGATGGTTATGAGTCGCAAGTGGTTTTGGGGTGGTGATGATCCTTTTGGTTGGGCTAGCATGCATATGGCTGTGGATTTCGTGTGATCATTGAAGTGAGTAGTTGGAATGTAGTTCTGATGGCCATTCTGTTCTTTTTCTTTTCTTTTGGTTGACAGGTATCTCCTCCCCTTTTGCCACTGCCATCTGTATGCCACTCCTGCAGATGGATTTTACTCCCGACACCTGCTGCTTCGTGTTAATCAGTGGAGCAGCATTATGATCTTATGGGACGATCGCCAATGGGCCACATGCCCTTACGCAGTACTGGTGGCTCGGAGCAACATTTCGGCCTTTCAGCTGGACTAGTGCCTCCCCATTGGGACGGGCCTGCGGTTCTGTGCGCTTCCATGTTGCCTTTTCGTACGTGATTGTGGCTCTGTGTACCATGGGGGAACAGGGCGACACACAGGTAGTGGCTGGTCATTTCTTGCGGAAGCAGCCCACAATGGTGATTGGTGTTTTGGAGTTCATGGCCTGATGGCTGTATGGGCTTGGTGATTTTGATGTGCATTAAATTTCTATTCGGATTTGGCCCGTGTAGCGTTTTTCTTTGCAAGTGATGTGGCATATGCCAATTTGGGGGGCGATGTATTGTGAGGAGATCTGCATCGGGTTCCGGCTTCGGGGTTTAGTTGCGTGGTACTGTACTGGCCGCGTTTGCCTACGAAGCCCAGTGAGGTCAGGGATGGGGGCTGCCAATATGACAGTTTGAATGTTGTCATGCTCAGGGGCGGGGGATTGGGTTTTGTGTAACAGATGCCGGTCAGCCAGGTGGACTGGTGGAATGATGTGATTTTCGGAATATTGCTGGTCACAGGTGCCTGTGTTTGCGTGCGTTTCTTGGTGGGGGACTGTGGTCATGTCCATTGGGATGGCTTCTGTATTCGTGCCATCTGTGCCCTGCAGCTCCCATTGGCCCCTGTTGTGTTTCTTTTGTTCGTTGGCATGCATGGGTGACTTGTACATTTCAATGGTTGCATTGTGGCTTCATTGCACCTACGGGGAGTTGTACTTTGTGGGCAGGGAGCGGTGTACAGGCACTCAGTGGGGCCGTTTACGGTTGATTCGCGATGCCGTACTTCTCGCCATGGCGGAATGGTACATTACGCCATGCCTGATGGCGTTAGGTGCATGTCCGCTAGGGTCGGAATTGGCGTACCGTTGCACCATGGTGGTGTTTGCGGTTTGGCATGGCGCGCGCGCGCGTGCTTGGTGCAGTTAGCGTTGGCGTTCACTACGGTGTCGCTAATGGCTTCGTACTTTGCGGTGACGGGTCATAGTCGCACCGAGCGCTATTCGATGGCGGTATTGCATTTCCGCCATCGTTTTTCGATTTCCGCCAGGGTCGTAATGAGGGCCATTGTGTTTCTGGCTATTCTTCAGAACACAGTGATTTTTGCTGCCACCTGCAGACTACACCATCATCGAGATGGCATCCTTGGCTGCTGAACTGCCACTTGGTGCTGCACCTGCTTCAGCACCACCCCCACCCCCTCCACCACCACCACCTCCCCAAGGGCCTGAAGAGGGGAACAGGAGTGTGGATGCGGAGGAGGAAGAAGAGGATGATGAGAATGAGGTAGAGTAAATCCCTACTACCCGCACTAGGCGTGAGACTTGGGTGTGGCGGTTATTTACCATTCATGGGAATGGTCCTAAGGCTCGTGCGAACCATGTTACCTGCAATGAGTGCAAAATGATACTCAGTCGCGGGAAGCACAGTAACTACAGCTTTGGGACCACTACTATGAAGCGACACCTGAGGTCATTTCACTCTAGGGCTATTCGCAGGGTTGTACCTTGCGAAGAACGTAGCAGGTTGATTTCCTCTACTTCATCCTCTGTTTCTGATCCTGTCACCACAAGGACCACCTCTGTGGGACAGCGTCTTTCTCAAGCTGCCTCACAGGCCATACAGAATGCTGATGACCCTTACCTTTCGAGGGTCACAGTTGTATGTATGTACTGTGACACAGTACTCTGCAGGGGGGAGCGACTTCGGAGTGCTTTTGAGACTATCGTCTCAGAGCACGAGAAGACCTGCGCACTACCCAAATAAAACCCACTCTACATCTTCCTCTCTCAGCTCGCCCTTTCTTATCCCTGTGGTTGGTGTCCCCCCTTTACCCTCCTTTACCCTCCTCTCCTAGTGTATCGTGTCTGAAAAACCAAAAAAAATACAAAATTACAAAAATCAAAAAAAAATAAGGCTCTTTTCAGAGCCGCCTTTCCCAGTTAAAAAATAGAAGTGAGAATAAATGAAACAGGGCTCTTTGTATTTTTTAGAAATCCGCGGACAGTTCGCGAACATTAAAAAAATTGGGTTACTACTCCATCACGAACATTGTAATGTTCTCTGGAAAGAAGTGGGGGCTCTGAAAAGAGCCTTTGGGTGGTGTTTGTAAGTCAAAAATTGTAAATGCTTAACATCTACTTCAAAATCGTTGTTGTAATTCCAAAAAAGGTCGCAATGCATTTTGTACATTTCTCAGAAAAATCTGATTGCCAGCATAAGTAAGATGTACTCCATCTCTGCGAAAAATGTATGTACTACAAAATATAATATTTTCATTGTGAAAAGAAGACATGCCAAAATCTCTTAGAAAGGCACAAACAGCCTTATTAACATTGCACCTTGATATTTTCCATTTGTGGACCAAATGAAGAAGAACAAAACCACATTTGTCTCTGCGCAATCCGTGAAAATATCACTTGAGAATTAGGAAACATGTCCATAACCTTCCTAAGTCCTTCTTTCATAGCAAATTGCAAAAAAATTCCAGTCACATGTCCTAAACTGTTCCCTCCACAACGAATTACAATTATGTTTGGATATTGCTCTGTCTCCAAAGTAGCACAGAGAGGTAGCAAGTCCAACCACTTCATTCCACGTACTCCAGGCCAGTGTACTTCCACCTGTGGGAATCCAAGATCTACAGCTACTCCACAGCTTTCTGCATGCACCTTCAACCAATGTATTCACGAATCTCCTAAAATCCAAACAATCTGTTTTCTGAAACACACAGCCATAGCTATCTTTTGTTCTCTCAGCAAAAAGAGTATCTGAGAAAATCTCTCCTGGCACAACACACCCACCAAACTTTCCTGACCCATCCCTTTCAGTGCTTATTCTCATTTGCATGACTTCTGAACCCAAAAATCCCCGGATGTAACTCCCGATGTCCACGAACTACCGCCATGTCCACGGACATATCGTAACATGAACAGCCCTTCTACCATTTCCACTACACTCTCTCTGCCATTCCCTCATTGGATGTACCTCAAAAATCACATGACCATTCACCAATCACATTCAAGACCTCTACATCTAACTGCATCATCATAGATCAGCACTGCAAATGTACTCTGAATCTCTCTGAGTACAAGTGTCATATCATTGGCAAGCAGCATCTACCAGAAATACTGTACAAGTCTTCAAGATTTCTACTTGCAGCTCCATGCATATCCATATGCATGAACACAAACTTCAGGTATGTATATTTTCTGTGTAGTAGATGAACACATTTTCAAACAGACTTTTACCTTGTAAAATCTGTAAAATGAATTTACTGTACTTTTTTCAATTTCCTAAAATCAACTATCACTTATAAACCTTTATACTATTTACTTTCTTTATACACACACGCTCAAATCATGTTAAACTAACATGTTTTAAATGAAATATATAGACTACATATATTCAAACAAAATTGCATGCAAACACAATCTATGTTTAAACCTTTATAAAAATACTTATACAATTTTATATTTTTCGTTTTTATTTATTTATTTACTTAATTACTTTAAATTAGACATGACATTGAGGCGCTATTACCTAGAACAGTTTACTTACAGAAATAGTGGTATTCACTAATATATTATAAATTTCACAAGACATAGTAAAGATATTTTTTTTGCTACAGTTAGTCATTCAATACAATTTGTTCATTAAGAACATATCATATGTACTGAACTGATGCAATGTATCTTATGTAAATAAATTAGTTTAATGGTTTTAAAGAAGGCACTGAGGATTTCAATTAAAAAAATCAATATCTAAATTAAAAACAGTGCTATATACAAACAAAGTTACTAATTTGAAGCTTTTACAATTGCAGTGAAGACCAGTTCCCTGAAAAGAAGCAGCCGAATTCGAAGAAGAAAGAAAAACTAAGAAGTTACCTGTTAATTTAAAAAAAAGTAAGTAAAATATCACCTTAATATTTGTATTATTAATCAAATATACTATAACGTTAATACGAGCTATTTCGGTTTCTAAAAATAGAGATTTTGTACCATTTTGTCCAAAAATGTCCATGTCTTAAACAGCGATTTACAGCCAGAATGGCCCACAAATTTCTATTTTTGGACACACAAATTAGCCAACTGAACCACTACAATGTTCATATTATAGAACAAACAACTGTTTTCATTGTATACATTAGATTTACTATTTGTACTTTTCCACACCACTAGCTTACTTATTTTTGTCATCTGAACCCCAGTTTAGTAACACATAAATTCAAGAATACCTATCCCTACTAGTTTTAGTTCCCAATGCACAATCATACACCATTACATACATCTTTATCATCTTACTCAAACACTCATGCACACAGCACACATACATTCCAGAACACCCCAACCCATATCTTCTTTATTTTTTTCAACAGACCCTAAAGAATGCCTACCAAAAGTCAAGTCCGTAGAAAGCAACGCAAAAGTAGAGCAAATGAAAATAAAGGTGTCCAACATAAGCATCCATCTCTAGCAGAATTTGTAAAAAAAGTTGAAACAAAACAGCTAATACAATCATTTAGTGAAACACAAAAAGTTTCAAGTACAACAACTTCGCTTCCTCTATCAAAATGTAAAACAAACCAAAAAACAATTAACAGAAAATCAGCTATCAGTACAGATAAAACTACTTCTTCAAATTTTAATATAGTGCAAAGTAAGCATACCAAGAAAAGTATTTTAGCCAAAATATACCGTCACAAAGTCCTTCAAAATCTTATAAAAACAGGAGAGAAATCAGGTTCAAAGCTTAAAACCTATCGTAGGAAATTAATCTTAGAAGCATTGATGGACAGTGCAATTCTTCTCAAAAGAAATTATTTATTTTACTGTTAAACAAAATGAAACCACTAACAAAACTAATAACTAAATTACAAAAAAGACTTCTCAATAAGCAAAATATCAACAGAAAGAACTTCTTAAGTATCAGCGGAGGTGAATGGAATCACACTACAAGCACAGAACCATATTTTAATGAAGAAGCGTACAAACAAAAGCAAACGAATACAATTGCCATACATAGCAGTGGTCGAGGTTATGAAAAAGTGAATAATACCATAATGGAACATGCGCGACCTTGGCTGCTCGTGGGTTTTGCGAGGAGCATTGCTGAAGGCTTCTGCAGCCATTGTTCAGTGAGAGAAATGAACTTGGCTGTAATTTTCCTGAAACATGGCTTTACACTGTGCAATTAGACCATGTTAATTCATATAGGCATTTGTACGCTTTAAACATGGATTTTTGTGTTTGTAGATTCTGATATTGCAGCATTGATTCTAATGTAGCATGGAAGTTGCACTGTTGGTGAAGTGGGTGAGTTTCAGCATATTTGTCCATGGGTGCGCTGGGGCCTGGTTCAAATGATAAGTGCGCTCCTTGTTCTTCCTGCTGTTCTTCTGTATATGCGCCTGGGGTGAGGGGGCATGGGTTTGATCTCGATTTTCCCTCTTCAGTCCTCCCTCTGGTCGACTTTGTCGACCACACCACCAAGCAACATCACCTCCTTCCGATCTGCATATCTTTGTCAATTCCTTGAAGTGCCCATAATTCTTTACATTGTTGTTGATGAACAGTACATATAGGAGTGTTCTCCTTCTGTGTTCCACCACACTCACTTCCCATTGTACTTCCTCTGATCACAGGGAGTGGCCACCTTTATTACTGCTGGAACCATGTCGCACACTGCTATCTTCTCCCTTAGTCCGGCTCTTCCTTTCACCATGTCTCTTATTTGCATTCCGATGTCTTCTTCTGTTGTTCTCTTACATCTTGCAATGTATCTCTATCTTGCACAATGATGCTGTGCTCGGTACTAGTCCTTCCGTTATCACCTTCAATCAACCAGACAGTCATGATGTCATCCATTACCATGCAAGCACTAGCTAGTTCTTTGCTTTCTCTTTTCAGATGCATTTTTTGCTGATCATTCTTTAGTATGCTGGTACTTCACCCAATCATTCTTCTGTCTCGCTCGAGAAGCAATTCCCCCCTCTTTTTACTCCTCTGTCTGTTTCTCTTCTTCCGTTGTTTTCCATCTTGGTGAATGTGTCATTCTTCACATCTTCCTTGGTCATCACCAACAAGGGCATGCTGATGCGCACCAATGAACAGTCTCCTCCCCAATTCAGTGGTAGTTTCTCTTGATCTTTAGATGCATGTGCTCAATAGTAGTCCATAAGCAGTGATGTTCCTGCTCTCATCTCACAACTTCGCTCAACCTTCTTGCATCCAGCATGATTGTCCACTTCTTGTCACTGTTGTGCTGGTAACATAAGGCTGGTACCTTAACAGTATACGTCCTTCTTCATTCTCCACCCAAGTGACTATCTTTGCTCTTTTGTCTCACTCCGTTAGGCACTTAACATATTTTTGTTTCTTTTATTTTATTTTTTCTTCTCTCTTTTTGTTTTTCTTTCTTCTTTTATCATTTATTTATTTATTTTTTCTTTTGCTTTTTTTCTCTTGCAGCTTGCTCACTTGTGCATATGCTCGTTGTTTCTTCTCTCTCTGGTCACTTTCCACATACAGTTGTTCTCCAATTAGCTGCTTTACGTAATCATCTTTCATAGGGTATAACCCCCCTTTTGTTTTTATCAATCTCAATGTTGCTGTCTTCCCTTGCAATCTTCTTCACACCTTGGGATACACGGGCGTCGTGATCTGTTGTAGTAATTTCTGTTGTAATCAATTCTCTCACGGCATATGTTAAAGAGCAGTCAGGACAGCTCTCTCCAGTGGTGTCCCTACCAATTTTGTACATGTGTGCATGTTGTTGGTCACTTCTGCTATGTGTGTTATGTGTATGTTTTACTACCTTTGTGTCTGCCCTTACCTCTCCTTACTTTAGCAGCAGCTTTTCCTCACCCACTGACGCCATAACTCTTCCTGCTTAGGTTAGGGAATGTTAGCAAGGGATACAGCGGTAATGCTCACTATTACATATAATTTTCAAATTACCACCCCCATTATTTCGTTCATCATTAATAGTCCCATCGTGAAGGTAAAAGTCCTTATTTGTGTGCCCATAACCACTTACGCTGCTGGGTCCTTGCAGCTGATGAGATGATAAAGTTGCCCGCCTGAAAATCGCAAGAAAGGCGTTAATACGTTAGTACTTCTAGGTACCTCAATCTCTGCGAACTAAACAATCACTAAGGGCAAAAATTAAACCTCCCCCTGGACATTTCGTGTTTTCAAAATTTCTCAATATGGGTAGGGAAAATCTTGGGCTGTTTATTCAATGGAAGCAAGGAAATATACTTCAGGGAAACATGCTCTAAGGGGTCTGAGGTTCTTGACAGGGTGGGCAATTGAGTGGGGAATGCTTCACGATGTTTTAATCAGTAGGCCTCACAGTTTCTAATGGAAGATAACATTAAGGAAATTTCCAACACCATTCTAACAGCATACATACGCAACAACCTGCATGTGCGGGGAAAAGAGAAGGAACAAAACAGTGTTACAGCTGTAGGTGCACAAAATGTAATATGAAACTCAATTAAACTTTGGACATGCGTGTGTCAGTCCCTATTCTAGTTGCTAGTGTGCGTTGGACCATAAAATGGCATGTTTCCCTAACTCGGGAGTGTTTGTCCTATTTTGCAGTTCATGAAAATCTCTTCCGTTGGCCCTGTTGATCGTTGCTCCCTCGTTGCTCCCTCGTTGCCAGGGTGGCCACCGCTTTGTAGGGCTTGACGCCTCACACATCTAACAAAGTCTGTCAGGAGGGGAAAATGTCCCACTGTAGTCCATAGCCATTGGGTGTTGGTTGTCCGTTGTCTTCAGGCCTGCCCTGGGTCCTTTATATCTGGCGAGAAATTAAATGGAAGCGCTTGAAACCTGAGCATTTACAAATTCTTCAATTTCTTGACCTAACCTCTCTGCACTACTCTTGCACTATTCAGTGTCCTAGTGGGAGAAGCCAATGGTACATTTATGCACCATCCTGTCACCACCTGGTGGCGTTCAATGACGTCTGACCGTAACTTGTTGCGCTACTCGAAATGTACCCAGAAAATGGGTAGGCACTTAATTTATGTGAAGATACTCATTACACACTTGGATCATATATACGCAATTTAGGTGCTAGTGTACAAATGGGCCTTTGGATCTTTATATTTACTGTGCTTTTGTTGTAAGCTATTTATAGTGCGTCCCATGGGGCATCAGGTATTGACAAGCTAAACAGGGAAACATCGGGGTGGTAAATTTGTCATATAGGGTGGCTGTGTTTCTAAATTAAGTAGACCATGTTTCTTAGATAAGATAATCGCAAGGGTTTTTAAATCTTTTTTGTTTCTATGGCTCCTCTCTCAACTTCTCAGGGCGTGTCTCACAGTGAACTGCAGGCACTTTAAGCTGGTACTAATGAAATTTGCTACCAATTATTCGCTACCTGTCCCTCCCCCTCTATTTATTTATTTATTTATTTATTTATTTATTTATTTATTTATTTATTTATTTCCTCTTTTCTTTCAAACCCAACCCTCACAATTTACTCCCATTCTCTCTATCCCACCCCATGTCCACTTTTTAAACCCTACCTACTCTGTTAATTACTCATTTAGTCTAGTATTTTATTACTCCACTACTGTAATTACTGTTACATTTAAACAATATATTTCCCCCCCAATATCTGCTCTCAAATTTTAATACAATCATTATTCTCCAGTTCGTGCAGCAATGACCTCTTACCCTATGTGTGTTGGCTAATGCATTTGTGACAGTGCTGTGTTCAAAAGCGGTAGTGGCATTACTACTTGCACTGTGTTATTTTGTCGCCAAACGGTGTCTATTTCTCTCCTCCCATGGTGAACCATCAATGAAATGTAGGCCTCCCCCCTCAAGTGCACCTTCTTCCACCTTGTGTGTCTCATTTAATTGTTCTGTGTTATTCGTGTATTCATGAGCCCAGTCTCCTCGCTGAAAGATGTGTGCTCAAAATGTAGCTAAATGTACTCTCTTGTGATGCGCTATCATTATGCACCCCCCTCTGTACCGTGCACCCCCATTATGCTTAAACAATCTTCCTTACTTTCAACATGTGTATGCCTGGTGTTTAACAAGTTATGGATTTCTCTGTTAATAAGGTGGTCATATCCACATCGCACATGATGTCACAAATGTCTCTTCCCTAATGCATGGCCTAGTCGCCCCACTGTCACCCAGAAAAGAAAATGTTTTGATACCTATCACCACCCCTATGCAATTGTCCTCTGCATTATTGAGTGTGCGTGAGTGTGTGTGTCGGCGTGCGTCTCGCCCGCTCTGTTGGGGAGGTGGAGCATGAGTGTGTGTGGCAGAGTAAGTCAAATCAAGTTTGTCTTGGGCTGTCCTATTAGGTGTATAATGTCAATCTATGTCCTTTGAAAGGTTTGTTCCCCATCAGGAAGACCCCTCCCAGTCATGTAACCGGTACCGTTGCTATTGTGTCAGTGTTCTGTATGGGTGCTTACTGCTGTGCAGTGCCCCTGGGTTGTTATTCTTGTCAGTCCTGGTGTAGTGGTGCTGTCATTTGTTGTGTCTGTACATGTAGTGGTGACAGTGCCTGCGTTGGTGCTTGTGGTGTCTGCTGAAATGATCTTGTCCTGCCCCATGTATCCTCCCCATATGGGTGGTGCATATTGTGGTGGTTGTTGACACTGCTATTGTGATGCTTGTGCGTGTGTGTTGAGGCTGTTTTTAACTGCCCCTCCCATTGCATACTTTAACAATTTATTTTGTGCCTGCTTGTCCTCATCTGCCTTTCTCTGCCTCTGCTGTTCTCTTGCCACAATCTACAATGCACACAGTCAATGTCTAGCGGGCTATCATTCCTTCCTCCCTTCCATAACCCCATGCATGCTGCACCACCCCTTACTGATCCTCTATCATGTTTGGCTGTGCTGTCTCGTTCAGTCCTTCTCTCCTCCACCAATCCCTTTCTTCCCTTTCCAGTTCCCACTCTCTGTTGCTATTGTTACTCCTTGCACCTCCCCAGTTATCTTCCCTTTAAATTTAATTCCTCTGTACCTGTGCATTCAAATCTGCTTCCATGCACTGCAGCCCTCCCTTGCATGCTCCTGTGCTGCTAGTGGGCTGTTCTGCACCTTCCTGTTTGTTCTCTTTAGTGTATTGTGATTGTGTGTGTGTGTGGTGTTTAAATGTCCTTCTGCTGTTTTCAGTTCTCTCATGCAATTCATTCCTTTCTTACCATCTGTTTCGTCAAATATTACACTCCCGGAGGTGCAGAAGGGTGAGTCCCCTCTTCCCTCTGCTCGCGCTGGTTCAGCGTCCGCTGATGCCTCGCCACTTCCCTTCCCTTGGTGCACACCGTTCAGCTGTAGCCAGGTGCTTTTTCCCCAGCTTCTTTCCTGTGTAAGTGCTCTGCATGTGTGTCATTAACGATTGCTGCACGCTTCTGGAGAAGCTGCCTATGAGCAGCCATGGTCTTTTTTAATTTACCTTCAGTACTTTTGAATCTTTGCACACTATGTTTTACTGACTTATTTCGGCATGGAAGCTGTGTGCTACACAACAGGTGAAGGGGAGTCATTTCTGTATTGTGTGATACATTTTACCTCTATTCAATTTGAAAATTTCGATAGTCCGCTGTTCAGGGAGCAAAAGTTAGAAGATAATTGAACATTTTTCAACTTCTGTGAGCCTTCTTTGCTCCGCACATTAGCCAGTGCACTCCACGTGCAGCCCATCTTCACCAAACCATTGCCTTCTCCGGCACACCCCCACAATCTTGCGCATTTGTGTCTTCCACACACCGCCTCTGGGTCACCTATTCTCCAAATCCAAAACCACACCACTATCTCCTCACCATCAAAACTCTGTGTCCTATGCATCAATCTGAAGGTGATGTCACCAAACTAAAAACACAGTGCAAATGAACAGACAAATGTGCACACATAGAACAATAACCCATTTCTCCCAACCCCACAAAAATCCCAAAATAAAACCCCACAATCCCCACAGCTGTCTTCCTGTCTCAACTGGAACAAGGTAAACCACAATAAAAACTCTTATAATTGGACTGCGCACACTGCGTCGCCTCATGTGTGACACGCCCCTCACCAGGGGAGCTTAACCAGTCAATTATCTTCCGCACTCGGAACAATCTAGCTACCTCCTGCAGGGAACCTCATCTACTCATTGATCTACAACATCAATTCATAGGAAATCCACACCCCCGTACATGAAATCGCCATACGAACCAACCAGCGCGGCACTCCTTTCTATATGTGGGGAGTCACTACCCCACCCAATGTCCTCATAAACACAAGAAGGGACAACTGCCACCGCTCCAGTCCCAACAGTTCACATGCCGATCACCACCAAAGCGCCGAATTTTGCGACAATGTGCAATCACCCACCACCTAATTTACAATGCCTCCCCCTGTTTCTACCCAAACAAAAGAACTTAACATTTCTGCAACATACTGATCAACAATGCATCATAATACTTTAAACATTTCCACCCCTCAAGCCCATGTTGCTGGTTGACTTACATTTCCTATGCTGCACTGGCACTTGCTCTGCTGCTGGACACCCCCTCAAGGCGCTTCACCGGACCCCTTCTCCTGCAGGGCTCTCACCTGCCCTCAAGCGGGGTATTTACAAGTGGCCCCCGAAGCCTTTAGCCGGTTACGCGTTTTTTCCGGTGGTCTTCAGGTGCAGGCGAGAGTCCCACAGCTTCCTTGAGTCGGCGGCAGGGACTGCAGTTCAACACAGGGCTTGCGCAGGCAGTGCTCATTCACCCATGTTACAATGAGCAATGAGCCTCACAGAGGGCACCAACTTGTTGGGGAGAAGCTGGACCCCCACCAGGGCTGTGGGGGGCCAGCAGCCATACCCTCACCATCTATGGGAGACCCCAACACCTCCCATATGGCCCCCAGAAATGCAACAGAGACCCCAGCAGGCAGCCACATGTTCCAAACTGTGTTTATTACTGGGCAGCAAAAAAGAAAAAAAACACACATAGCATCGTGCACATCGAGAGTTCTGGCGCCGTCTCCCCCGGGGCTCGCTTGAAAGCCAGCTTTGTAATCACACTGCAGGCTGACCTCACAGAATTGGATCAGCTCCCAGAAACCTATGTCCTCCTGCTATTGGCTGCTAAGTGATAGGTTACCTATGTAGCCCTTATAGAGAGCCTGACAATTGGATGTTAGCCTTTTGCGTCAGTGGGTTGGTTTAGCTGTGCCAGCCCCCCATTACCTAATTCTAACTTGTTGCATTATGACTTTGTTCCCATAACTTTTTAGCTGAAGCAAGCAGTTTGCACCTGAGCTCTGAGCGCTCATTGGCTGGGCTGAGCCATTCTTGTTACAATTATGTTTCAAATGTTGTGCAAGTCTTTGCGAAAATGTCTTTCTTTCCCAGAAAGAAAAGAAAAAAATACACTGGGTTGCTGTGGTTTACACGCATTTGTGGAGAATTAAAAATGTTTGTCTGCAGAAAGCAATCTTATCTTGAATGCGTGACCTTGGCTGCTCGTGGGTTTTGCGAGGAGCATTGCTGAAGGCTTCTGCAGCCAGTGTTCAGTGAGAGAAATGAACTTGGCTGTAATCTTCCTGAAACATGGCTTAACACTGTGGAAATTAGACCATGTTAATTCATATAGGCATTTGCAAGCCTTTAAACAGGGTTTTTTGTGTTTGTAGATTCTGATATTGCAGCATTGATTCTAATGTAGCATGGAAGTTGCACTGTTGGTGAAGTGGGTGTGTTTCAGCATATTTGTCACCCATGGGTGCGCTGGGGCCTGGTTCAAATGATATGTGCGCTCCTTGTTCTTCCTGCTGTTCTTCTGTATATGCGCCTAGGGTGAGGGAGCATGGGTTTGATCTCGATTTTCCCTCTTCAATGGAGATGTACGTTGTATGATCAGAAACCTTGGCCCACCCACTAGGTTTGTTTACATGATTTCCTACGCATATCCAATAAAAACAAAACAAATATAGATATTCTAACACCTGGAGAACTTTGTTCTTTGGATCCTGTTAATGTTTCAAGATATTTTCACCATGGCTTCATCGCTATGCTACATTTTATTTGTAATAAAACTGTTCCTCCCATTGGAGAAGTGCAACACTTCTTTTGGAGAAAAGAATACCAAGCCAGAGGAGCACCACATATCCACATGCTTTTATGGATTAAAGATGCTCCTAAATTTGGTCAAGACAGTGATGCCACTGTTTTACAGTTTATTGAAACATATGTCACTTGTGAAATTCCATCAGAAGCCACAAATAGTGATCTTCATGCACAAATTTTACAATTTCAAAGACACAAATGTGGAAAATATTGTCGTCGCAAATACAAAAACAAAGGCAAATACTACACCAAATGCCGATTTGGTTTCCCTAGACCAGTTACAAATACAGGTCAAGTAAACAACCTCATGTCTTCAGTTAGACATAGTGTTAAAGGTAAGTCACCTAAAAATACATATTACATAAAAAGAAAAGAAGAAGAAAAATATATCAATGATTATAATGCAATCATTGCCCACTTATGGAATGCAAACATAGATGTGCAGTACATTGCAGACAATTCTACTGCAGTTGCACGATATGTCACAGCATACTTAACTAAAGCAGAAATGACAGAGCTCCAAGACCTCTGGAATGACCTGTCATCAGATAAAACAGTATCTCAGAAATTATACAGCTTGGGCATAAAAATGCTCACCCATAGAGAATGTGGATCTTATGAAGCAGCTGATTAAAGAAACTGGTACTTCATTGTATGGTAAATCTGAAAATATAGTATGGCTAAGTCTTGGTCCAGCTAAATCTAGAAAAAGAGTTCTAAAATCATATGAAGATATAGAAACAATAGCCAAACATGATCCCAACAGCCAAGACATTTTAAAAAACAATTTATTGGACACATACTACCCAAACAGACGTAATACTTTGGAAGACATGTGTCTATACCAAATAGCCCAAAACTACACATACAAAAATAATATGAAACCTGATGAAAAAAAGGTAAATATAGAGTGACAGACTGTGAAGGCAGCTTAGTTAAACTCACTAAACCAAATTTAATTAATCATATCAAATTGTCATTAAAGACTCCTCAACATAAAGAAGTATATTGCATGTCCCTGCTACAACTCTTCAAACCATGGAGAAAAGAAGAACAATTACTAGATAACTATGGCTCATATGAGGATACTTTCAAAGCAAATGAAAGCACTATAACTGATGTAAACTTTACACAGTACAAAACAATGTTGCACAATGAACAACAACTAGAAGAAGAACTCCAAGCCCAACTAGATAAGGATACTCCTGACATTAGTCAACCTTCTGTAACAGGAAGCCAAGAACCACTGGGAGAACCACTAATAACAAATGAGGCATTATTAGCTATGATAGAAATAGAAAACACCATGTGTCAGTATGAAGATAAGGAAGACTTAACTATACTACAATCAAAACTAAACAATGAGCAATGTAGCATTTTTCGGGAAGTAACAAAACAAATTGCACATGGTGTAAAACATGAAAATAAAGAATGTTCCTGCCATAATTATAAACCTATACTACTGTACGTCAGTGGTGAAGCTGGTTCTGGCAAACATTCCTAATCAAAATCATTAGTAAGTTCCTTCAACAATTGACAAACAGCAAACTGTCAGCTGTTGTCACTGCCCCCCCAGGTTTAGCTGCCTACAACATAGGTGGTGTTACATTACACCGATTACTACTATTACCAGTAGAACACCAGAACAAATTAGACTATTACAAACTTTCTGCAGAAGCTGCAATGGAATTACGCAGAGTATTGAAACAAATGAAAATGCTACTAATAGATGAAGTGAGCATGGTCTCCAACCTGATGTTAGCTTTGATTCACCTCAGATTACAAGAAGTACTCAAAACAGACTATGAAGAGCTCTTTGCAGGAAAACACATTATTGTTTTTGGAGATCTGCTTCAATTGACACCAGTAAAAGTGAACCTATTTTTAAAACATTAGGGCACAAACACTGTCGTAAAACTGTTGGCAGCATTGGAAATGTCAACCTTTTGCAACATTTCCAATACAGAGAATCAACAGAAAACATGTGCCAATCTGCAGATCTAACGTATGTCAACATTTTAAAAAGTTTGAGAGTTGGAATACTTTCTAAAGAAGCAGAATCAACATTGAAAACCCGGCACATTAATGCACTTTATGGCGATAATGCATGTGCTACAGATGTTATGGAACAATTAGCCCACAAAAATGTCAATTGTATGGCCTTTATGCCAACTCTTGCAAGATGTCTCAAATTCAATGAAATAATGTTAAGTAAAGAAATGCAACCAATAATGGAAATTAGCGCCACAGACAAACTAGATGTACATGGTATGACACTACCCATGTGTGACCAAGCCACAACAAGACTAAATAATTTAGAAAAATCAATCTCAAACACAGCAGGCTTAGAAAAGATGTTAACATTATCCTTAAATTGCAGAGTAATGCTTAAACGTAACCTTGACGTGGACCAAGGACTAGTTAATGGAGCACTGGGTACAGTTGTTGGCTTTCAAACATACCCACATGACAACAAAATTCAGTTTGTCAATATACTCTTTGACAAACTTTCAGAACTAAAACGGATAGGACGCTCAACAGCTAGATTCCTTCTCTTCAAAGATATGTATGTACGCAGAGAACAATTTTCTCTAACTCTTACATACGCAGTCACGTTCATAAATCACAAGGTCTTACCCTAGACAAAGCAATGATAGATATTGGTAACACAGTCTTTAAAGAAGGCATGAGCTAGGTAGCACTATCACGCTTACGTACACTTGACGGTCTATTTCTAATCAACTTTGATGCAAGTAAATGCTGATATTCCTTGCATTTTAGAATATAATAGACTTCGCTCACTATACACTCCGCATCTAAACACATATTCTGTTCCACAAAAACTAAAACGTTGTAAAAGAAAACTAAATCAAACAGAAATGCAACAGGACGTCACTGCAAATCCTCCAAAGAGAGTAAAAGAAACTAATACTTCATCAAGTACCACAAACAAAAAAGAATCAATTAGAGAAAGTTAACCAGGTACTTCTTTAAAGAAGGAAGACAAACTCCAAAAAAAGCAGTTAGATACAGAACTACCTGGACCATTTAAATTCTCAAATATAGTTGGTGTAAATTGCTATGCAAATGTAGCAATGAATATTCTATTTCAATTACCACCAATTGTTGACAACATTTACTTACACTTTAGAGAGCCATTATGTATGCAAATGTTAGTACTTCATAGAAACGCAAAAAACAATCCTGACAACACATATAGTGAATATGGAATATGGCAACAATTGGACTACTGTGCTGGAATGGTGAAATTCACTATAAACTCACAGGAAGATCCACAAGAATTTTTAATGTACTTACGACAAGTACTGGAAAACAAAAACATACCTATAAAGGAAATCTTCCAGATTTCATACATGTGGAAACATACATGCACTCTGTGCAACAATGTGACACAAGAAGAAATTCCCAATGAACACTTCATATATATATCAATACCAAATTGTGAATCCATTCCATTTCAGCAACTTGTACAAAATGCAAACCATGGTAGATTATGCTCTACCTGCAATTCAGATAATCGCTCCACGTTAGTAATACAAACACATAGTAAATACATAATACTAATGCTTCTACGTTACAATGCAGATGGTACCAAAAACAACTGCAAGCTGACTGGATTCACACATCACTTGATAAGAAAACCTTCACAACAATAGGTATAATCTACCACGCAGGAGCCACAAACAATTCAGGGCACTACACAGCATATATAAAAAAGAAATGTGGATGGTTTGAATGTAATGATAGTACCATTACTCTAAAGCAGAGATTACCAGCAAATCTTACAAACGCTTATTTGATGTTCTTAAAACCAAAATTTGATAAATAAACTGTATTTATACCTTTAAGTAAATTTATGTTAAAAAAATATAAACTGTTAGAATACTCCAAAAGCTATCTAACTGCTCAAAGATTCTACAACAACTAATCAGATAAATGAATACCACTAAATTAGACCAAAAAATACACAGTTAGAATATGCCAATTGGTATCTAACTGTCCCAAAATTTAACAATATCCAAATAGATAAATCAAAACCACTAAAATATATTGAAAAAATAGACAGTTAGAATACGCCAATAGGTATATAACTGCTCCAAAATTTTATAATATCAAAACAAATGAAAAATCTGTTACTGCTCCAAAAAAAATACAACAAATTCAAAGTATAAAGCATTAGCCAGAAACAACAAGTGAACACTGAAAACAAACAAACAAATAAACTGTAGCATAACAGAAAAAGGGTTTTTTTTTAATCCAACATGGATTTTTTTTTCTCCCACAGACCCAATGATTTTAGCAACAAATACAGAAACTGAGCAAATTGCACAGTACTCTGATTTGTACTCTACTAAATATGAGGGTCGAAAAAAAATAAAAGTATATTGCTTATACAATGTAATAAGTCATTACAAAATACTAATACTAACATGCTATTTTATTTTATCACAGAAATGAAGAAGAAAAACATGGACTCCCATTACTAGACCAAACAGTAAGTATACAATAATAAGGACAACTATAGCAGCATATCACATCCATAGTATCTAATACCTTTGTTCCTTATACATTTGTTTTTCACCCAAAGTTATAAGCAAATAAATGGCCATGCACCCAAGACTGTATGCCCTGGCAACAACCACCGCAGCATATCACATTCATAGAGTCAAATATTTCAACTATGATCTATGGGAAACTTTTAATGTCCGCGAACAATGTGAGTGTTCTTAGAACACTTTGAACTTGCCAGCGAACATTACGGACACCGTTTTCAGGACACCCCCTACAAACATTTCAGAACAACTCGATAGTTCTTAGAACACTTTCAACTTAACAACGAACAATACGCACAGCATCCTAAGGACACCCCCTACGAACATTCCAGGACACCGGGAGTGTTCTCAAAAACATCTTCAGAACACCCCCATTTTGTTTATTTGCGAACATTTCAGGACACCGCGGGTGTTCTTAGAACACATTCAACTTGACAGAGAACAATACGGACAGCGTCTTCAGGACACCCCCTACGAACACTCCCCGGACACCGCAAGTGTTCTTAGAAGCATCTTCAGAACACCACCATCTTGTTTATTTGCGAACATTTCAGGACACTGCAAGTGTTCTTAGGACACATCCAACTTGACAGAGAACCATACATTTGTTTTTCACCCAAAGTTATAAGCAAATATGAATGTGATATGGCACCCAAGACTCTATGCCCTGGCAACAACCACCGCAGCATATCACATCCATAGAGTCAAACATTTCAACTATGATCTATGGGAAACTTTTAATGTCCACGAACAATGTGAGTGTTCTTAGAACACTTTGAACTTGCCAGCGAACAATACGGACACCGTTTTCAGGGCACCCCCTACAAACATTTCAGAACAACGCGATAGTTCTTAGAACACTTTCAACTTAACAATGAACAATACGGACAGCGTCCTAAGGACACCCACTACGAACTTTCCAGGACACCGGGAGTGTTCTCAAAAATGTCTTCAGAACACCCCCATTTTGTTTATTTGCGAACATTTCAGAACACCTCGGGTGTTCTTAGAACACATTCAACTTGACAAAGAACAATATGGACAGCGTCCTCAGGACACCCCCTACGAACACTCCCCGGACACCGCAAGTGTTCTTAGAAGCATCTTCAGAACACCACCATCTTGTTTATTTGCGAACATTTCAGGACACTGCAAGTGTTCTTAGGACACATCCAACTTGACAGAGAACCATACATTTGTTTTTCACCCAAAGTTATAAGCAAATATGAATGTGATATGGCACCCAAGACTCTATGCCCTGGCAACAACCACCGCAGCATATCACATCCATAGAGTCAAACATTTCAACTATGATCTATGGGAAACTTTTAATGTCCACGAACAATGTGAGTGTTCTTAGAACACTTTGAACTTGCCAGCGAACAATACGGACACCGTTTTCAGGGCACCCCCTACAAACATTTCAGAACAACGCGATAGTTCTTAGAACACTTTCAACTTAACAATGAACAATACGGACAGCGTCCTAAGGACACCCACTACGAACTTTCCAGGACACCGGGAGTGTTCTCAAAAATGTCTTCAGAACACCCCCATTTTGTTTATTTGCGAACATTTCAGAACACCTCGGGTGTTCTTAGAACACATTCAACTTGACAGAGAACAATATGGACAGCGTCCTCAGGACACCCCCTACGAACACTCCCCGGACACCACGAGTGTTCGTAGAAGCGTCTTCAGAACACCACCATCTTGTTTATTTGCGAACATGTCAGGACACCGCGAGTGTTCTTAGGACACATTCAACTTGATAGAGAACCATACATTTGTTTTTCACCCAAAGTTATAAGCAAATATGAATGTGATATGCTGGGGTGGTTGTTGCCAGGGCATACAGTCTTGGGTGCATGGCCAAATGGCCATGCACCCAAGACTCTATGACCTGGCAACAACCACCCCAGCATATCACATCCATAGAGTCAAACATTTCAACTATGATCTATGGGAAACTTTTAATGTCCGCGAACAATGTGAGTGTTCTTAGAACACTTTGAACTTGCCAGCGGACAATACGGACACCGTTTTCAGGACACCCCCTATGAACATTTCAGAACAACGCGATGGTTCTTAGAACACTTTCAACTTAACAATGAACAATACCGACAGCGTCCTAAGGACACCCCCTACAAACATTCCAGGACACCGGGAGTGTTCTCAAAAACGTCTTCAGAACACACCCATTTAGTTTATTTGTGAACATTTCAGGACACCGCGGGTGTTCTTAGAACACATTCAACTTGACAGAGAACAATACGGACAGCGTCCTCAGGACACCCCCTACGAACACTCCCCGGACACCGCGAGTGTTCTTAGAAGCTTCTTCAGAACACCACCATCTTGTTTATTTGCGAACATTTCAGGATGCCGCAAGTGTTCTTAGGACACATTCAACTTGACAGAGAACAATACGGACAGCGTCCTCAGGACACCCCCTACGAACACTCCTCGGACACCGCAAGTGTTCTTAGAAGCGTCTTCAGAACACCACCATCTTGTTTATTAGCGAACATTTCAGGAAACCGCGAGTGTTCTTAGGACACATTCAACTTGACAGAGAACAATACGGACAGCGTCCTCAGAACCCACCCTACGAACACTCCCCGGACACCGCGAGTGTTCTTAGAAACGTCTTCAGAACACCCCCATTTTGTTTATTTGCGAACATTTCAGGACACCGCGGGTGTTCTTAGAACACATTCAACTTGACAGAGAACAATACGGACAGCGTCCTCAGGACACCCCCTACGAACATTCCAGGACACTGGGAGTGTTCTTAGAAGCGTCTTTAGAACACCACCAACTGGTATATTTGCGTACATTTCAGGACACCGCGAGTGTTCTTAGGACACATTCAACTTGACAGAGAACAATACGGACAGCGTCCTCAGGACACCCCCTACGAACACTCCCCGGACACCGCGAGTGTTCTTAGAAGCGTCTTGAGAACACCCCCATTTTGTTTATTTGCGAACATTTCAGGACACCGCGGGTGTTCTTAGAACACATTCAACTTGACAGAGAACAATACGGACAGCGTCCTCAGGACACCCCCTACGAACATTTCAGGACACCGGGAGTGTTCTTAGAAGCGTCTTCACAACACCACCATCTTGTTTATTTGTGAACATTTCAGGACACCGCAAGGGTTTTTAGGACACATTCAACTTGACAGAGAACAATACGGACAGCGTCCTCAGGACACCCCCTGCGAACACTCCCCGGACACCGCAAGTGTTCTTAGAAGCGTCTTCAGAACACCACCATCTTGTTTATTTGCGAACATTTCAGGAAACCGCGATTGTTCTTAGGACGCATTCAACTTGACAGAGAACAATACGGACAGTGTCCTCAGGATACCCCCTACAAACACTCCCAGGACACCGCGAGTGTTCTTAGAAGCGTCTTCAGAACACCCCCATTTTGTTTATTTGCAAACATTTCAGGACACCGCGGGTGTTCTTAGAACACATTCAACTTGACAGAGAACAATACGGACAGCGTCCTCAGGACACCCCCTACGAACATTCCAGGACACCGGGAGTGTTCTTAGAAGCGTCTTCAGAACACCACCATCTTGTTTATTTGCAAACATTTCAGGACACCGCGAGTGTTCTTAGGACACATTCAACTTGACAGAGAACAATACAGACAGCGTCCTCAGGACACCCCCTACGAACACTCCCCGGACACCGCGAGTGTTCTTAGAAGCGTCTTCAGAACACCCACATTTTGTTTATTTGTGAACATTTCAGGACACCGCTGGTGTTCTTAGAACACATTCAACTTGACAGAGAACAATACGGACAGCGTCCTCAGGACACCCCCTACGAACACTCCCCGGACACTGCGAGTGTTCTTTGAACAGTTTCACTTTGCTTGCGAACAAAACGGACATATATTGAGTCCTTAGTACACCCCCAGTCAGTTTATTTAGAACATTTCAGAACACCTGTGATGTCCGCAAACAAATCGAACACAAAAAGAACGTCTAACACATAAAAAACACAACTTTCATCCTATCTCATACACTGTCACCCTCCTCAAACACTCCTACACACCAACACACTCTACTAAATCCACATTTTGAACAAAGTTTCACTGCGCTGTCCGCGGACGTCCGCGAATCCAAGATGGCGGGCGCTACCGAAAAATCTGACGCGTTTCACGCTCCACGCCATCCAATCAGTGAACACGTTGCATGTCCGCGAACATCACGCAAAAAGATTGGACAATCAGGACACTGTCTGCGGAGCGAACAGGGAAGTGTGTCCGCGAACCGAACACATATATCACAATTTTTTTTTTACCTACTTTTTGGTCATTTTAAATAAAACTACTGGACGGATTTTCACCAAATTTGCAAAAGCACGCTTTCGGGACCAAGCCGCTGCTCCTGGTCCAAATTTGGTGGAAATCCGTCCAGCGGTTTGGGCTGTAGGCGCAAGCAACATTTTTTTCCCATTCAGTCTATGGGGAAAAAAAATGTTTTGGGACCCCCCATATAACTTTGTCCCCCCTCGACGAATCCTCACCAAACTTTGAAAAAAAATTCAGAGTGACCCAAATACTTTTTTTTGCAAAGTTTGGTGAGGATCCGTCCAGGGAGAGCGAAGTTATAAGCCACCCAAAAAGTGTTCTTCCTATGGAAATAGCAACTTAACCATAACTACATGGCCACTACCGTGGCCATGTAATATATATATATATATATATATATATATATATATATATATATATATATATATATATATATATATATATATATATATATATATTCAGTGAAAAAAACTTTGTTAAAGGGACGTTATGGTTAAGTTGCACTACTAAAAACCTATGAAATTCAGTGAAAAAACTTTGTTAAAGGGACGTTATGGTTCCAAGTAAAACCGAAAAACCCTTGAAATTCGCCAGTTATGGTAAGCTAAGCAACCATAACTCGCGCCACCACCGTGCACTGCTAAGACTAACACCCATGACATCAAAGATGACATCACAAATGTCATTGATGACATCACTGATGACATCACATGTCTGGCTCACTATTTTTTATTTTGCTGACATATCTAGGCCACATGGTTTTCTTCAGTAACAGTCAGAAACTAAGAATTTTATTTTATTTGTAGACATATCCTTCTAGTAGGTTCTTACAGTAATTCCCTTAGAATGCAGTCACATCATATGAAACATATACATATGGGAAAACACAAGCTTGAAAGACAGCAATCCTTTTTGTGCATAAAGATAATCACTAGACTTATGAGCACTTTCTGATAGTTCTGTTGTTTTTTTTTATGGCTGTATTTCCCTGTATATGGTCATATTTGTATACATTGTACTCACACTACTTTCCTTAGGGTCCAATCACATCAAGTGATACATATACATAGGTTAAATAGCAGCTTTGAAACAGAGCAATCATTTTTTTGCATGAATCTAATCAGTTAAGTTATGAATTGTTTCTGCTACTACTTGTGCTTTTTTGCTAACTTCACTTTCCATGTATATATCCATATTGGTATGTGTTCTTGTGTCTTTGTGTTTTGTCTATAGTAATGCAATTATGTAATACATGGGTTTTATTAGCTACATATTACATATTTCACAGTACACAAAAATCTATTAAGAAAACAATTATCATTTCATTATTCAACACATTAACATTACGAATATCATACCTTCATCTTGTACGCTGCACACAATGTTATGTTTCTGTATGAGTAGCTTAGTATACTAGATAGAACCCCATAATAGGATGCTATTTATATCAATGCATCGCTCAATGCACTTATTAGGGTACATTTCTTGCAATGATTCTTGACACTTTTTTCGCAACATAATAAGAATCCCTTCTACACATATTTCATGAGAAGTACATACACATGTGATGTCATCAGTGATGTCATCAATGACATTTGTGATGTCATCTTTGATGTCCTGGGTGTTAGTCTTAGCAGTGCACGGTGGTGGCGCGAGTTATGGTTGCTTAGCTTACCATAACTGCCGAATTTCAAGGGTTTTTCGGTTTTACTTGGAACCATAACGTCCCTTTAACAAAGTTTTTTCACTGAATTTCATAGGTTTTTAGTAGCGCAATTTAACCATAATGTCCCTTTAACAAAGTTTTTTTCACTGAATTTCATAGGTTTTTAGTAGCGCAACTTAACCATAACGTCCCTTTAACAAAGTTTTTTCACTGAATTTCATAGTTTTTTAGTAGCACAACTTAACAATAATGACTTTGACTTTATATACATGTCATATGGAACTGACTAGATCTCTTCTTATGAACTTGATGTCCGTGAACTTATTTAATGTTCGCGGACATGTTCGGAGAACAGTACCACTACCTAAAAACTGTGGGGGGGGAGGGTGGTGGGGTATGTTTGATTGTTATATCATAATATAGGTACATTTAACAAATTCAAAAAGCAGCACACAAACACATTATATATAATAATACATAAGAAATGTAACCCATATATGTAACACACTAACCATTAATTTAAATACAATATTTTCTGAAATGGAATATACCACAAGAAGATAAATTGGCTTCCAACATAATTACCTCACAGACACAACAGAACTGAGAACAAGACCAGACCCACTGAATACATAGGACTTATCTTACCAGAAATAGTAAGTGTACTTCATTTTACTCATATATTTATAAACTTTCTGTATTAGATTAAAAAATATATTATCTTTTTTTTTTTCTCTCAGAAATGTCTAGTACTCTGGAATGGCTAGAGGACAATTTCCCACATGAAGAAATGTCACAAGATAGTGAACACTTTATAATATAAACCATTTATTTATTATTTTTTTTATATGCATTTAACATATATATTATTTTTTTGTACAGAGCATACCAAACTAGAAAAAACTTCAGAAAACCCTGTTATGGATAACAGTCTTCACAATATAGAAGAAAAAATGGATGTATTGTTGGCTAATTTTAATAATTTCAAAACTTTTGTAGAAAATCATTTTAAACCAAAAACCTCGTACCATTGCCCCACATGTACTTGTCCCTCCTCACCATATCCCAGTCAATTATCCACAAACCCTCTCCATAATCCAAAACGTTTTGATGAGACTTCCATTCCTTTTTCACCTAATACCAATCATGTTGAAACCCCAAATTCTCCTGTTTTTGTTTCTGTTTCTGCCTCACCTTCTCTGTCATAAATTATTAATATATGTTAAATAAAGTTTAATTTTTATATTGCATTGTGAATAGTTTCCGTTTTTTTTTAAAAAAAAACAATAAAAGTGCCCGCGGACAGTGCAAGTGTTCTGAAATGTTCGTACATAAACGAAAATGGAGGTGTCCTGAAGAACACCACACCTGTTCGTACTGTTCGCTAGCAAGTTGAAACTGTTCTAAGAACACACGTGGTGTCGTGAAATGTTCGTAAAGAAACAAAAATTAAAGTGTTCTAAAGAACACTATATCAGTCTGTAATGTTCGCTATCAACTTAAAACTGTCCTAAGAACACAATTGGTGTCCTGAAATGTTCGTAAATAAACGAAAATGAGGTGTCCTGAACAACAGTACAACTGTTCGTAGTGTTCGCTAGCAACATGAAACTGTACTAAGAACACACGCGGTGTCCTGAATTGTTCGTAAACAAACAAAAATTAAAGTGTCCCTAAGAACACTATACCTGTCCGGTACTGTTCGCTAGCAAATTCAAACTGTTCTAAGAACGCTATTGGTGTCCTGAAATATTCGTACGTAAACGAAAATGGAGGTGTCCTGAAGAACACTATACCTGTTTGTAGTGTTCGCTACCCAATTGAAACTGTTCTAAGAACACAATTGGTGTCCTGAAATGTTTGTACATGAACGAAATTACACGTGTCCTGAAGAACACTATATCTGTCCTTACTGTTCGCTACCAAGTTTAAACTGTTCTAAAGAACACACGCGGTGTCCTGAAATGTTCGTTTCACGTGTGACGCACTTTTAATTACTTCAGAACCCGAACAGTGTCCGTAGGACATCAATGCGCATGCGCTAACCAATCTCCGTGCACTTGGTGTCCTGCGGACAGGCACTTCCTTCGCGGACTAGTTCGCGAACGGATCATAGGCACGCGCCCACGCTCATCGTGTGTCCTGAAATGCGGACACTGTTCGTGTCCCCGAACAATTTAAAAGTACATTTTCAGTTAATCCATAATATTTTTCAATAAAATCTCACCATGGCACAAGTCCCACATAACAATCTTGAGTTTCTATATACCTTTTGAAACTTTCCAATCCTTTTTTTGTGTTCGATCTGTCCGCAGACAGTGCGCATGTCCGCGAACAGCGCACAAGCACCCCTATAAAAGACCACGCCCAAGAGCTTATTCCCATTGTGTTTCTGGCTATTCTTCAGAACACAGTGATTTTTGCTGCCACCTGCAGACTACACCATCATCGAGATGGCATCCTCGGCTGCTGAACTGCCACTTGGTGCTGCACCTGCTTCAGCACCACCCCCACCCCCTCCACCACCACCACCTCCCCAAGGGCCTGAAGAGGGGAACAGGAGTGAGGATGCGGAGGAGGAAGAAGAGGATGATGAGAATGAGGTAGAGGAAAACTCTACTACCCGCACTAGGCGTGAGTCTTGGGTGTGGCAGTTATTTACCATTCATGGTAATGTTCCTAAGGCTCGTGCAAACCGTGTTACCTGCAATGAGTGCAAAATGATACTCAGTCGCGGGAAGCACGGTAAGTACAGCTTTGGGACCACTACTATGAAGCGACACCTGAGGTCATTTCACTCTGGGGCTATTCGCAGGGTTGTACCTTGCAAAGAACGTAGCAGGTTGATTTCCTCTACTTCATCCTCTGTTTCTGATCCTGTCACCACAAGGACCACCTCTGTGGGACAGCGTCTTCCTCAAGCTGCCTCACAGACCATACAGAATGCTGATGACCCTTACCTTTCGAGGGTCACAGTTGTATGTATGTACTGTGACACAGTACTCTGCAGGGGGGAGCGACTTCGGAGTGCTTTTGAGACTATCGTCTCAGAGCACGAGAAGACCTGCTCACTACCCAAATAAAACCCACTCTACATCTTCCTCTCTCAGCTCGCCCTTTCTTATCCCTGTGGTTGGTGTCCCCCCTTTACCCTCCTTTACCCTCCTCTCCTAGTGTGTCGTGTCTGGAAAACCAAAAAAAAATACAAAATTACAAAAATCAAAAAAAAATAAGGCTCTTTTCTGAATCTGATTGCCAGCATAAGTAAGATGGACTCCATCTCTGCGAAAAATGTATGTACTACGAAACATAATATTTTCATTGTGAAAAGAAGACATGCCAAAATCTCTTAGAAAGCCACAAACAGCCTTATTAACATTGCGCCTTGCTTTTTCCATTTGTGGACCAAATGAAGAAGAACAAAGCCACATTTGTCTCTGCGCAATCCGTAAAAATATCACTTGAGAATTAGGAAACATGTCCATAACCTTCCTCAGTCCTTCCTTCATAGCAAATTGCAAAAAAAATCCAGTCACATGCCCTAAACTGTTCCCTCCACAATGAATTACAATTATGTCTGGATGTTGCTCTGTCTCCAAAGTAGCACAGAGAGGTAGCAAATCCAACCACTTCATTCCACGTACTCCATGCCAGTGTACTTCCACATGTGGGAATCCAAGATCTACAGCTACTCCACAGCTTTCTGCATGCACCTTCAACCAAAGTATCCACGAATCTCCTAAAATCCAAACAATCTGTTTTCTGAAACATACAGCCATAGCTATATTTTGTTATCTCAGCAAAAAGAGTATCTCAGAAAATCTCTCCTGGCACAACACACCCACCAAACTTTCCTGACCAATCCCTTTCAGTGCTTATTCTCATTTGCATGACTTCTGAACCCAAAAATCCCCGGATGTAACTCCCGATGTCCGGGAACTACCGCCATGTCCGCGGACATATCGTAACATGAACAGCCCTTCTACCATTTCCACTACACTCTCTCTGCCATTCCCTCATTGGATGTACCTCAGAAATCACATGACCATGCACCAATCACATTCAAGACCTCTACATCTAACTGCATCATCATAGATCAGCACTGCAAATGTACTCTGAATCTCTCTGAGTACAAGTGTCATATCATTGGCAAGCAGCATCTACCTGAAATACTGCACAAGTCTTCAAGATTTCTACTTGCAGCTCCATGCATATCCATATGCATGAACACAAACTTCAGGTATGCATATTTTCTGTATAGTAGATGAACACATTTTCAAACAGACTTTTACCTTGTAAAATCTGTAAAATGAATTTACTGTACTTTTTTCAATTTCCTAAAATCAACTATCACTTATAAACCTTTATACTATTTACTTTCTTTATACACACACACTCAAATCATGTTAAACTAACATGTTTTAAATGAAATATATAGACTACATATATTCAAACAAAATTGCATGCAAACACAATCTATGTTTAAACCTTTATAAAAATACTTTTACAATTTCATATTTTTTGTTTTTATTTATTTATTTACTTAATTACTTTAAATTAGACATGCCATTGAGGCGCTATTACCTAGAACAGTTTACTTACAGAAATAGTGGTATTCACTAATATATTATAAATTTCACAAGACATAGTAAAGATATTTTTTTTTGCTACAGTTAGTCATTCAGTACAATTTGTTCATTAAGAACATATCATATGTACTGAACTGATGCAATGTATCTTATGTAAATAAATTAGTTTAATGGTTTTAAAGAAGGCACTGAGGATTTCAATTAAAAAAATCAATATCTAAATTAAAAACAGTGTTATATACAAACAAAGTTACTAATTTGAAGCTTTTACAATTGCAGTGAATATCAGTTTCCTGAAAAGAAGCAGCCGAATTCGAAGAAGAAAGACAAACTAAGAAGTTACCTGTTAATTTAAAAAAAGTAAGTAAAATATCATCATAATATTTGTATTATTAATCAAATATACTATAACATTAATACGAGCTATTTCGGTTTCTAAAAATAGAGATTTTGTACCATTTTGTCCAAATAATTTCCATGTCTTAAACAGCGATTTACAGACAGAATGGCCCACAAATTTCTATTTTTGGACACACAAATTACCCAACTGAACCACTACAATGTTCATATTATAGAACAAACAACTGTTTCAATTGTATACATTAGATTTACTATTTTTACTTTTCCACACCACTAGCTTACTTTTTTTTGTCATCTGAACCCGAGTTTAGTAACACATAAATTGAAGAATACCTATCCCTACTAGTTTTAGTTCCCAATGCACAATCACACACCATTACATACATCGTTATCATCTTACTCAAACACTCATGCACACAGCACACATACATTCCAGAACACCCCAACCCATATCTTCTTTATTTTTTCAACAGACCCTAAAGAATGCCTACCAAATGTCAAGTCCGTAGAAAGCAACGCAAAAGTAGAGCAAATGAAAATAAAGGTGTCCAACATAAGCATCCATCTCTAGCAGAATTTGTAAAAAAAGTTGAAACAAAACAGCTAATACAATCATTTAGTGAAACACAAGAAGTTTCAAGTACAACAACTTCGCTTCCTCTATCAAAATGTAAAACAAACCAAAAAACAATTAACAGAAAATCAGCTATCAGTACAGATAAAACTACTTCTTCAAATTTTAATATAGTGCAAAGTAAGCCTACCAAGAAAAGTATTTTAGCCAAAATATACCGTCACAAAGTCCTTCAAAATCTTATAAAAACAGGAGAGAAATCAGGTTCAAAGCTTAAAACCTATCGTAGGAAATGAATCTTAGAAGCATTGATGGACAGTGCAATTCTTCTCAAAAGAAATTAGTAAGCATACCAAGAAAAGTATTTTAGCCAAAATATACCGTCACAAAGTCCTTCAAAATCTTATAAAAACAGGAGAGAAATCAGGTTCAAAGCTTAAAACCTATCGTAGGAAATGAATCTTAGAAGCATTGATGGACAGTGCAATTCTTCTCAAAAGAAATTTATTTATTTTACTGTTAAACAAAATGAAACCACTAACAAAACTAATAACTAAATTACAAAAAAGACTTCTCAATAAGCGAAATATCAACAGAAAGAACTTCTTAAGTATCAGCGGAGGTGAATGGAATCACACTACAAGCACAGAACCATATTTTAATGAAGAAGCGTACAAACAAAAGCAAACAAATACAATTGCCATACATAGCATTGGTCGAGGTTATGAAAAAGTGAATAATACCATAATGGAACAAGAAGTACTTCTTACAAAAATATGCCCTGAAAACTTAGAATTACCCCTCCATTCAACTGAATCAGAACGTCTAGTGTACAAATGGCCATGCACGTCAATGTGTAACATTCCCAAACAATGTTTCAAATCTTTACGCCAATTCCTCAATAAATATGTAAAGAGCAAAGACAAAATCAAAATTAAATTACTGCAAAATATAGATACCTGTCCAGTGCGCAAGTACACAGGACTACAAGGACATTCATTGGCCTGCATTACAGGACCTACTTGTAAAACCACTTTCCATGATATCAAAAGGTTATCAACACATCATTCAACTATAAGAAATCTAGTCTATAAACTGTACCATGCTAAAAGTCCTGCTTTAGCACTAGCAAAGTTAAATAACAACTTTCTACATGGTACAGCAAAAGACCTACTTGAAGAAATTGACTATATCCAGAACAAATATTTTGGAAGTGAAAGCCATTTACAGAATGAAATAGCTTTAAACCAATTAAGCAACAATTCTACACATGGCAACCTTTTGCTAAACACATACAAAAAAGAAATACTAAAATTTAAAAGTACATCAGCTGAAGTACCAAACCATGTATGTATATGTTGCCGTAGAATTTTTTATAAAAGTAACACAAAAACTGTGGACCTATCATACAAAATAGAAGACAATGAAGATTCTAAATGGTTTGAATTAGCTCTCTACCTTGTAGCAGAAAACAAATATGAAATAACTGAGCCCTTAATACTTTGCAGTTATTGCACTACAAAACTTGACAACAACCAAACTCCTTCATGTTCTATCACAAATAATTTGGAATTATACCCACTACCAAAACCTCTACAACAACTTAATTTATATGAGAGCATCATAATTCAAACAGTACACCCATTTCAAGCAATAATACGCCTTCAACCAAAAACAGCAAAATTACCTCCCACTGAATCGGTAAAAGCCATTTGTGGAAAAGTAGTTTATTTATCATTAAATCTAAAAGAAAATGTGCATGCTCTAGGAGTGCAACGTCCAATGCAGCAATCTTTAATTATATTAGTAAATGGAGTACCTACAAAAGACAAAAAAATATGGCAACAGCTGGTAGATTTATATAAAGTTAGACAAGCCTTCCAATATCTTAAAGAGAATAATGAATATTACAAAGAAATTAATATTGAAGAAAACTTGAAAGATACAACTGAAATAATTCAAGAAACACAAGAAGCTGGTCAATTTGAGCTACTAGATCCTACTACACTATCAAATACTTTAGACCATTATACAATTCATCCTTTGCACTGTAATGACACCGTACAAGATGTACTGGAAAATTACCAAATGCGTCAAACAAAAGGAACGCCAATCAGTATATGGGAAAAAAGTATAGAAGCACGTGCTTTTCCTCTACTCTTTCCTACTGGCAAAGGAGGAAGGTATGATGATAGACCTATTCAAATATCAGCTTCAGAATACCGCTCATTACAGATGTATTTTGAAGATCCCAGATTTAGACAAAATGTGGAATACATATTCCACCTACTCTTTGAAAGTGAACTAGCAACTTTATATTACGGAGTTGCACATATATTAAAATCAGGATCACACTTATTATTAGAGAAAGTGCAATAAAAGGATGAGGTTTTACAATCAAATATTACAAATCTATTAGCAAATATGCGTGGTACTAAAGAGTACTGGTTTCGATGTCATGGAGATGTACGTTGTATGATCAGAAACCTTGGTGCACCCACTTAGTTTGTTACATTAAGTTGTGCATAATATGCAAGGGAAGATTTACATGATTTCCTACGCATATCAAATAAAAACAAAACAAACATAGATATTCTAACACCTGGAGAACTTTGTTCTTTGGATCCTGTTAATGTTTCAAGATATTTTCACCATCCCTTATTGCTATGCTACATTTTATTTGTAATAAATCTGTTCCTCCCATTGGAGAAGTGCAACACTTCTTTTGGAGAAAAGAATACCAAGCCAGAGGAGCACCACATATCCACATGCTTTTATGGATTAAAGGTGCTCCTAAATTTGGTCAAGACAGTGATGCCACTGTTTTACAGTTTATTGAAAAATATGTCACTTGTGAAATTCCATCAGAAGCCACAAATGGTGATCTTCATGCACAAATTTTACAATTTCAAAGACACAAATGTGGAAAATATTGTCGTCGCAAATACAAAAACAAAGGCAAATACTACACCAAATGCCGATTTGGTTTCCCTAGACCAGTTACAATTACAGGTCAAGTAAACAACCTCATGTCTTCAGTTAGACATAGTGTTAAAGGTAAGTCACCTAAAAATACATATTACATAAAAAGAAAAGAAGAAGAAAAATATATCAATGATTATAATGCAATCATTGCCCACTTATGGAATGCAAACATAGATGTGCAGTACATTGCAGACAATTCTACTGCAGTTGCACGATATGTCACAGCATACTTAACTAAAGCAGAAAAGACAGAGCTCCAAGACCTCTGGAATGACCTGTCATCAGATAAAACAGTATCTCAGAAATTATACAGCTTGGGCATAAAAATGCTCACCCATAGAGAATGAGGATCTTATGAAGCAGCTGATTGTTTAACTGGTACTTCATTGTATGGTAAATCTGAAAATATAGTATGGCTAAGTCTTGGTCCAGCTAAATCTAGAAAAAGATTTCTAAAATCATATGAAGATATAGAAACACTAGCCAAACATGATCCCAACAGCCAAGACATTTTAAAAAACAATTTATTGGACACACACTACCCAAACAGAAGTAAATAGCCCAAAACTACACATACAAAAATAATATGAAACCTGATGAAAAAAAGGTAAATATAGAGTCACAGACTGTGAAGGCAGCTTAGTTAAACTCACTAAACCAAATTTAATTAATCATATCAAATTGTCATTGAAGACTCCTCAACATAAAGAAGTATATTACATCTCCCTGCTACAACTCTTCAAACCATGGAGAAAAGAAGAACAATTACTAGATAACTATGACTCATATGAGGATGCTTTCAAAGCAAATGAAAGCACTATAACTAATATAAACTTTACACAGTACAAAATAATGTTGTACAATGAACAGCAACATGAAGAAGAACTCCAAGCCCAACTAGATAAGGACTCCTGACAGTAGTCATCCTTCTGTAACAGGAAGCCAAGAACCACTGGGAGAACCACTAATAACAAATGAGGCAGAATTAGCTATGATAGAAGTAGAAAACACCATGTGTCAGTATGAAGATAAGGAAGACTTAACTATACTACAATCAAAACTAAACAATGAGCAAAGTAGCATTTTTCAAGAAGTAACAAAACAAATTGCACATGGTGTAAAACATGAAAATAAAGAATGTTCCTGCCATAATTATAAACCTATACTACTCTACGTCAGTGGTGAAGCTGGTTCTGGCAAAACATTCCTAATCAAAATCATCAGTAAGTTCCTTCAACAATTGACAAACAACGAACTGTCAGCTGTTGTCACTGCCCCCACAGGTTTAGCTGTCTACAACATAGGTGGTGTTGCATTACACCGATTACTACTATTACCAGTAGAACACCAGAACAAATTAGACTATTACAAATTTCTGCAGAAGCTGCAATGGAATTACGCAGAGTATTGAAACAAATGAAAATGCTACTAATAGATGAAGTGAGCATGGTCTCCAACCTGATGTTAGCTTTGATTCACCTCAGATTACAAGAAGTACTCAAAACAGACTATGAAGAGCTCTTTGCAGGAAAACACATTATTGTTTTTGGAGATCTGCTTCAATTGACACCAGTAAAAGGTGAACCTATTTTTAAAACATTAGGACACAAACTCTGCCGTAAAACTGTTGGCAGCATTGGAAATGTCAACCTTTGGCAACATTTCCAATACAGAGAATTAACAGAAAACATGTGCCAATCTGCAGATCTAACTTATGCCAACATTTTAAAAAGTTTGAGAGTTGGTATACTTTCTAAAGAAGCGGAAGCAACATTGAAAACCCAGCACATTAATGCACTTTATGGCGATAATGCATTTGCTACAGATGTTATGGAACAATTAGCCCACAAAAATTTCAATTGTATGGCCTTAATGCCAACTCTTGCAAGCTGTTTCAAATTCAATGAAATCATGCTAAGTAAAGAAATGCAACCAATAATGGAAATTAGCGCCACAGATAAACTAGATGTACATGGCATGACACTACCCATGTGTGACCAAGCCACAACAAAACTAAATAATTTAGAAAAATCAATCTCAAACACAGCAGGCTTAGAAAAGATGTTAAAATTATCCTTAAATTGCAGAGTAATGCTTAAACATAACCTTGACGTGGACCAAGGACTAGTTAATGGAGCACTGGGTACAGTTGTTGGCTTTCAAACATACCCACGTGACAACAAAATTCAGTTTGTCAATATACTCTTTGACAAACTTTCAGAAGTAAAACTGATAGGACGCTCAACAGCTAGATTCCTTCTCTTCAAAGATATGTATGTATGCAGCGAACAATTTTCTCTAACTCTTGCATACGCATTCACGATTCATAAATCACAAGGTCTTACCCTAGACAAAGCAATGATAGATATTGGTAACACAGTCTTTAAAGAAGGCATGAGCTACGTAGCACTATCACGCTTACGTACACTTGGCGGTCTATTTCTAATCAACTTTGATGCAAGTAAAGTAAACGCTGATATTCCTTGCATTTTAGAATATAATAGACTTCGCTCACTATACACTCCCCATCTAAACACATATTCTGTTCCACAAAAACTAAAACGTTGTAAAAGAAAACTAAATCAAACAGAAATGCAACAGGACGTCACTGCAAATCCTCCAAAGAGCATAAAAGAAAGTAATACTTCATCAAGTACCACAAATAAAAAAGAATCAATTAGAGAAAGTAAACCAGGTACTTCTTTAAAGAAGGAAGACAAACTCCAAAAAAAGCAGTTAGATACAGAACTACCTGGACCATTTAAATTCTCAAATATAGTTGGTGTAAGTTGCTATGCAAATGTAGCAATAAATATTCTATTTCAATTACCACCAATTGTTGACAACATTTACTTACACTTTAGAGACCCATTGTGTATGCAAATGTTAGTACTTCACAGAAACGCAAAAAACAATCCTGACAACACATATAGTGTTTATGGAATAAGGCAACAATTGGACTACTGTGCTGGAATGGTGAGATTCACTATAAACTCACAGGAAGATCCACAAGATTTTTTAATGTACTTACTACAAGTACTGGAAAACAAAAACATACCTATAAAGGTATTCTTTCCAGATTTCATACATGTGGAAACATACATGCACTCGGTGCAACAATGTGACTCAAGGAGAAATCCCCAATGAACGCTTCATATATATATCAATACCAAATTGTGAATCCATTCCATTTCAGCAACTTGTACAAAATGCAAACCATGGTAGATTATGCTCTACCTGCAGTTCAGATAATCGCTCCACGTTAGTAATACAAACACATAGTAAATACGTAATACTAATGCTTCTACGTTACAATGCAGATGGTACCAAAAACAACTGCAAGCTGACTGGATTCACACATAGTCAAATATCACTTGGTAAGAAAACCTTCACAACAATAGGTATAATCTACCACGCAGGCGCCACAACCAATTCAGGGCACTACACTGCATACATAAAAAAGAAATGTGGATGGTTTGAATGTAATGATAGTACCATTACTCTAAAGCAGAGATTACCAGCAAATCTTACAAACGCTTATTTGATGTTCTTAAAACCAAAAATGTATAAATAAACTGTATTTGAACCTTTAAGTAAATTTGTGTTACAAAAATATAAACTGTTAGAATACTCCAAAAGCTATCTAACTGCTCAAAGATTCTACAACAACTAATCAGATAAATGAATACCACTAAATTAGACCAAAAAATACACAGTTAGAATACGCCAATTGGTATCTAACTGTCCCAAAATTATAAATGTGTGTTAAAATAATATAAACTGTTAGAATACTCCAAAAGCTATCTAACAGCTCAAAGAGTCTACAACAACTAATCAGATAAATGAATACCACTAAATTAGGCCAAAAAATATACAGTTAGAATACGCCAATTGGTATCTAACTGTCCCAAAATTTAACAATATCCAAATAGGTAAATCAAAACCACTAAAATATATTTCAAAAATAGACAGTTAGAATATGCCAATTGGTATCTAACTGCTCCAAAATTTTATAATATCAAAACAATTGAAGAATCTGTTACTGCTCCAAAAAAATACAACAAAGCAAAGTATAAAACATTAGCCAGAAACAACAAGTGAACACTGAAAACAAACAAACAAATAAACTGTAGCATAACAGAAAAAGGGTTTTTTTTTAATCCAACATGGATTTTTTTTTCTCCCACAGGCCCAATGATTTTAGCAACAAATACAGAAACTGAGCAAATTGCACAGTACTCTGATTTGTACTCTACTAAATATGAGGGTCGAAAAAAAATAAAAGTATATTGCTTATACAATGTAATAAGTCATTACAAAATACTAATACTAACATGCTATTTTCTTTTATCACAGAAATGAAGAAGAAAAACATGGACTCCCATTACTAGACCAAACAGTAAGTATACAATAATAAGGACAACCATAGCAGCATATCACATCCATAGTATCTAATACCTTTGTTCCTTATACATTTGTTTTTCACCCAAAGTTATAAGCAAATATGAATGTGATATGCTGCGGTGGTTGTTGCCAGGGCATAGAGTCTTGGGTGCAATAGTTCTTACAACACTTTCAACTTAACAACGAACAATACGGACAGCGTCCTAAGGACACCCCCTACGAACATTCCAGGACATCGGGAGTGTTCTTAGAAGCATCTTCAGAACACCACCATCTTGTTTATTTGCGAACATTTCAGGAAACCGCGAGTGTTCTTAGGACACATTCAACTTGACAAAGAACAATACGGACAGCGTCCTCAGGACACCCCCTACGAACACTCACCGGACACCGGGAGTGTTCTTAGAAGCGTCTTCAGAACACCACAATCTTGTTTATTTGCGAACATTTCAGGACACCGCGAGTGTTCTTAGGACACATTCAACTTGACAAAGAACAATACAGACAGCGTCCTCAGGACACCCCCTACGAACACTCCCCGGACACTGCGAGTGTTCTTAGAAGCGTCTTCAGAACACCCCCATTTTGTTTATTTGCGAATATTTCAGGACACCGCGAGTATTCTTAGGACACATTCAACTTGACAGAGAACAATATGGACAGCGTCCTCAGGACACCACCTACGAACACTCCCCGGACACCGCGAGTGTTCTTAGAAGCGTCTTCAGAACACCCCCATTTTGTTTATTTGCCAACATTTCAGGACACCGCGCGTGTTCTTAGACCACATTCAACTTGACAGAGAACAATATCCCCGGACACCACGAGTGTTCTTAGAACAGTTTCACTTTGCTTTGCGAACAAAACGGACACATATTGACTCCTTAGAACACCCCCTAGTCAGTTTATTTAGAACATTTCAGAACACCCGTGATGTCCGCAAACAAATCGAACACAAAAAGAACGTCTAACACATAAAAAACACAACTTTCATCCTATCTCACACACTACCACCCTCCCCAAACAATCCTACACACCAACACACTCTACAAAATATGAACAAAGTTTCACCGCGCTGTCCGGGGACGTCCGCGAATCCAATATGGCGGGCACTACTGAAAAATCTGACGCGCTTCACGCTCCACGCCGTCCAATCAGCGAACACTTTGCATGTCCACGAACATCACGCAAGACGATTGGCCAATCAGGACACTTTCCGTGGAGCGAACATGGAAGTATATCCACAAACCGAACACAGATATCACTAATTTTTTTTTACCTACTTTTTGGTCATTTTAAAAAAAACTACTTGACGAATTTTCACCAATTTGGTGGAAATCCATCCAGCGGTTTGGGCTGTATGCGCGAGCAAAATTTTTTTCCCATTCACTCTATGGAGAGTGAGTATAATGTATACAAATATGAGCATATAGAGGGGAGGTAGAGTAATAAAAATAAAACTATGACAAAGTGCTGATAACCATAATGATTATCTTCATGCACAGAAAGGATTGCTCTCTTTCAAGCCTGTATCTTCCGCTATGTACATGTTTCATATGATGTGACAGGACCCCAAGTCTACAAATATAGTACCTTTTCAATTTTTACTTCCTGACTGTTACTGAAGAAAACTATGTGGCTTCGATATGTCAGTAAAGGATAAAAAGGAAGAGCCAGCCATGTGATGTCATCAGTTATGTCATCAATGACATTTGTGATGTCATCTTTGATGTCCTGGGTGTTAGTGTTAGCAGTGCACGGTGGCGCGAGTTATGGTTGCTTATGTTACCATAACTGGCGAATTTCAAGGGTTTTTCGGTTTTACTTGGAACCATAACATCCCTTTAACAAAGTTTTTTCATGGAATTTCATAGGTTTTTAGTAGCACAACTTAACCATAATATCCCTGACATATAACATAGAACATACTAACCCCCTCGTAGTGATTTTCATGTCCACGGACTACCGCCATGTCCGCGGACACATCGAAAATCTGAGCGTGGTGAATGTAAATTTAAATAGTGTGCCCCATTTCCCCTTTGAAGTTGGCTCTGAAAAGAGAAGTTTTTTTTTTTTACAGATGCTTGACAGGCACCTGTTATTTTATATTTTTTTTCTTGTTTTTTTTTCTTACTTTACTCCTAAAATCTTCACATAACCTTCTCCAAAGCAACCCTTACATTCCAAAATAGAAAGGCATTTCCGGTAAAAGATAAAGAAATGCCATCTTCTTTAAAATTAACAGCATTACTGGCATCAATATTCTCATTGTTACAGAAGAACATACCAGCACTAAGCATGAAGGCACACATGCCTCGGTTGATGACACACCTAGCAATGTTTTGCTGAGGACAAAAAACTGAACTATTGTCCCATATTGCCCTAGGTAGTAATCCAGATAAAATTACTTTCGCATTTGGAAGGATCTTCATTACGGCTTGAACCAAGCGTTCCAAATCAGCCAACAAAGTAGGGGCACTGACGTTGCCCAAATGGAAAGCACCATAGTGCAAAACTACCACATGCGGACTGTTCATTGTGGCCATATCTGCACAAACTTGTACAATTCCCTGTACATTGCAATCAGGCACAGTGCTCCACACCACCTCCACTCCTTTCACATCAAAGTTCTTTGCAACATGCCTGCATTCAGCGTACTGCTGTAAACCATGCACACACATATATCCGAGCACCAACACCCTGACTTTCTCCACTTCTGCCATCTTCACCACACACAGTCTCTTTCAACACAAATCCACAACCTCGACATCTGATTGGCTGATCCGTACAGTCTTCTTTCCATGTTGGATTTCCTGGAAAAACCCGGATTTACCACGCCCTGTCCACGAACAGCCGTGGTGTCCGTGGACGGCATCCACTTTACTCTCTGTATCATTCCCTCATTGCATACAGCTAAGCAATCACACAATACGAATAACGTCCTCAGAACATCCCCATTTTGTGAATTTTCAAACATTTCAGGACAATTATCATTTCATTATTCAACATATTAACATTACAAATATTATACTTTTATCTTGTACTCTGCACACAATGCTATCTTTCTCCATTAGTAGCTCAGTATACTACATAGAATCCCATAATACAATGCTATTTATTGATATAAATGCATCGTTCAAAGCACTAATAACGGTATGATATTTATTGCAATATCCTTGACACTTTTTTCGGAACATTATAATAAAAATCCCTAGTACATAAATTCCATGAAAAGTACATACACATGTGATGTCATCAGTGATTTCATCAATGACATTTGCGATGTCATCTTTGATGTCCTGGGTGTTAGTCTTAGCAGTGCATGGTGTTGGCGCGAGTTATTTTTCATAGCTTACCATAACTTGCTATTTTCAGGGGTCTTTCGGCTGTACTTAGAACCATAACGTCCTTTAAACAAACTTTTTTTAATATCACGCAAACAATATACAAACATGGCGTGCAAAAACCAACTTCTACAGATGGCTTTACACAGAATATTGCAAAGTAAGAATTTATGCTTGTTCACAGTGAAGGTCAGCTGCTTCCTTTTTTTTCTCGGGCCCCGGAGAGGCTCACGAAGCAGACTATAAGGTTGTATTGTGTTTTGACCTTGACAGACAGAGATTGTGATGAAAGACTTCTCTTGAAGGAGTGTTGCTAAAACGTAAGAGAAGATAAAGATGAAATTTCTGAAACGAAACCACTTTTACATATTATATCACTATGCAAAAGATCGTTGGCACACGTGGAGTCGTATTTTGGGACTGCACCACTCGTAGACAATGGAAATTTCAATTTTACTGTAAGTAACCCTTTAGATTACTTTATACCAAATATAATTACAATAGCGTAGCATTAAAGACCGCTGAAGTTGAACTTGTTCGTTGAAAGTGGCATAATGTTTTCTACCGCGCACTATCACCGCCGAATTGATCCCCTGTCGTTTGGAGGGCTCTGAAAAAGGCAGAGGACACAGAGTGGGTTAATATAAATAATTTAACCGGTCTGAAGTGGAAAAAATGAACAAAAGGCTCCCACTAATCCCCTCTCAACCCTGGCCTAGAGGATCACGGCCCAGACACCCGCCACGAGAGGAGTTTCCCCATCTCCCAGATGACCAAATACCCTGGTACAAGAACATACGGATGTGCCCACCCGCCTGCCCACCAGCCTGTCCTGCACATGCCGACACCTGCGGCATGGATGAACTCGACTAAACCATCCAGCACCAAATCAACACATCGTTAGAGATGCCATGACGACCTAGCTAACGGTCAGCACACTCGTGCAAACATACACACCGGACACTCCCACACCAATCCACTCGAAAAACATACTCAGTGCTATGACGTAGGCGACGGACACACCCACGGACGTGCATCTTTATTACTTTCCACATAGGCTTTTCAAATGCAGAAACGCAAGACGCATAATGAACTCATCTAAAAAGGCTTGCTCACACTTCTTCTAAAACCATGTAGCATAATGAGAAATATAACGAAGACACGATACTCGGGATAGAGCAATATGATACCATAACCTAAAGCGCTCTGCATCAAATGGTTCCACCTATGCACCAGGCCCAAGTAGGCCGCAAGCAAAAGCTTCCATGAACATTAAATGAGCAAGAGTTCCGTTGCTGACCCTGCAGAATGAGCCCAATAAAAGCAGACAGTCAAGGGCACAACGTTGCAAACTCTCATACCGCAAGCCGACGCCAAGTTCACACCTGCAAGATAAGCCAGGCACACAGTGAGAAATGCAATATCAATTGTGCAGAATTCTGCCTCAACCACGGTCCCACCTCACGTGACCAAGCCGAACTTGATAGGGTGCCAAGCCCAGGAGGAAGAAGGCTTCATAATTTAGTGTTGGCAATGAAATGAATGGTAGCTGGACGAGTGCGAGAGCAGTCCGCTACGTTACGGAAGAGAGGGGGGCGGAGCACGAAAACATCACGTGCGGCCGCTCATAGACACTGATTGGCCTAGGTCGCGACCACGTGTAAGGGTGTGTGTGTGCGGTTTCCTACGATTTGGCAATTATTGATCAATGAGTAGATGAGGATCCCTATTGTTCGAGCAGGAAACTCGATAGATAGATGACGTTTCCCTGTAGGCGGTAGCTAGCTAGTTGCCCAATACGGAAGATAATTGGCTGGTTAAGCCCTCCTGTCGAGGGGCGTATCACACGCGAGGCGACGCAGTGTGCGCAGTCCGATTATATTATTGATTACCTTGTTCCAGGAGTGACAGGAAGACAGCTGTGGGGTTAACGGGGGTAGATTGCAAGTGTATTTTGGACTTAAAGAATATATGAAGAACTTACCAGTAGTCTGAAGAGATCGGTGACGTCACCAGCAGGGCTTACATAGGACATCTCGAGAACCAGGCATCTTTTATTTTTGAGTGGCGGGGAGGAGAGCTGTGTTAAGGGCGTGGAAACGGAGGTATATGGTAATGAGTTGATCGGGGGAAGGCGAAAGGAGGTACGTGGCTGCGCACGGAGAACGCCGGCCACGGCAAGTGCAGAAGAGGGAGGAGGAGCAAGTGAAAGTAGGACGGCGGTATAAGAACGTCACAAGGGGCACGCAGCCGCAGGGGGCTACGTGCGCCTCGGCCGCAGGGGGCCGTAAGGGTGTTGTATAAAGGAAGAAACGAAAGAAAAGAATATACAAATGTAAATACTATATTTTACTAATTTTTCCTTAGCGGACTATCGCAAGTCCCCAAACTTACGGGGCCAGGTAAAGCTACAAGGCTGTATATTGTAAACTGCTAGTGAGATAACCGCTACCAAATAGGGGAAGGGTAACAAGTGGAGCGCTACTATGTCATACAGGACTGGATCAGGGGGGTGGGGGAACACCCTCACTACCCCGCTGCAACACATATGTAAAACACTATCACCCCATAGGGAGAAATTGATCAAGTACAGCATAGAATGGACACAGGGGACGGACAACAAAATGACGACACCATGGCCGCCTAATGGTAGCTTCAATCCATATACCCAACACTCACTATTAAACCAACTGCACAATACATACAAGGGGAAGAAGTTGACGCACCACGTGGAGGTGTTCAACTTATGGAGGATGTTTCAAGGGTCCCGACCAGGACCAAACGGAATGTTCATTGTAGGGGAAAAAACGGGAGATAAGGAGATTAAGGAGGAGGGAGAGAATGGGGAAAAGGAGAGTGAAGGCACACAGAACACGGGGAAAGGACAAGAGGGAGGAGAAAAGAGTGACAACTCAACCGAAAATGAAATAAAAAAGGAACAGAGCGACGATATACCTCTAGCGAAGGTAGTGAAAACAGAGGGAGGGGGGTTGTATCCTTTAAGAGAACTAGGAGAAATAGCAAGAGAACAATTAAGGGCGGCTGAGGGGTACTCGAACCCGGCATACAGCCCGCCTCCATATACAGCTACAGGTGGCCACACGGTAGGGGAGCGGACTAGTACAACGGGATCAGCCCATAGGAAGATTCTAGTAGGGGAGGGGAGGACTGAAGAAGAGCAGACTACGGACGTAGGAAATGATGAGTGGGTAGCTGCGCAGATACTATTAAAATTACGAGGTTCATTAACAGGAGAAGAGAAGGAGGTGGTAAGGAAAATGGACGAGGATAATGCCAGGGAGAGTGAAATGGAAGGGGAAGAGGGGAAAGGAAAGGGGGAAGAGCTGTTAAGACAAAAGGAAGAGACCTTGGAGAACGATTAGCAGAATTAAGGGATGAACAGAATGCACTGATCAAGCAGCTCGAGAGGGGGGAAAGAGAGAGAGCACGGGAAAGGAAAGAAGGTAAGAATGTGGTGGGAAAAATGGGAGAACGAACTGAGGAGCAGAGGAAAGAAGCCGAAAGGTTAAAGGCAGCAGCAGAAAGGATATCAAGAGCAGTACTGCGTGACAGGAAAAAAGAGGAAGAGGAGAAAGAAAAAGAAATGGCAATATGGAAGAAGAGATTACTGTCAGAAACGACAAGGAAATACGAAGAAGGGAGGATGATAGAGAGTATATTAGAAAGGGAGAGGGAGAGATGGGAAAGGAAGAAAGAAGATGAAAAGATATTGGAAAAAATGAGTTGTGAAGTAATGGAAGAATTAAAAAAGAAAAGAGAGGAAATTGGTAGAGGAATAGCGGAGAGAAACGAAGGGGAAAGAAAAGATAGGAGGGGGGAGAGTGAAGTAAGGAGGCATGTGTATAGAGGCACAGAAGTAGCAACAACATCGGCACAAAGGGGAGCGATTAGTAAAGAAGAAAAGGGAGGAACGGACCTAATAGACTTAAGAACAGTAACGATTGGGGGGAAAAAGATAGTTTGGGGGTTGCCATTTATGAATGACTTTTGTAGTGAGGAAGAAGAAGGAATAGAGAAGGAAGGAAGAAATAGTGAAAGGGAAAGCCTAGATAAACTATAAACCACCCGGACAAATAGAGACTCACCATGGATCTGCAGGAGAAAGGAAGAACTGCAGAGAAGTGAGGAGGAGGAGCATGGAATGGCGGAAGGGCAGACACGTGAAGCCACGCCGTCACCGTCCCGTCACACATGCTCCACCACCTCACGCCCATTGCGTGCAACATGCCCATCTAAACTAGCGCCCTTCACAAGCAAACTGACACCCTATGCAGGAAGGCTTAGAGACCTCCCTGGACGCAGGCAGGGAGAACAAATACACACGCCCACAATAAATAAAGGAAATGATGAAAGAAGGGGAAGTGGTGGAGGAGAAAGAGTAAAGACCAGGAGAAATATGGACGAAACTGACGATGTAGATGAGACGGAAGAAGAGGAGGGGTGTGAGGACTCGATTTTGTGGAACCCAGGGGGTAAAACGGGACACAACTTAATGCCTCTTCTAGAGAGGGGAGGAGTTAGACCACAATACGTCCCTTGGAAGCATGCAGACAAGGAAAATATAAAATGCAGACTCCCATCATTAAGTGGAGGTGCGGGTAAATGGATATATCAAATGGAAATACAAACCGCAGGACAGAAGTTTGCAGTGGGAGATGTATGGGGCCTTCTCATATCAATATTAGGTGATGCTGCGGATGACATCTGGAAGAGAGCGGGCTTCCCCGGGGTAACAATAACCAACACATCTCACGATGGGGCACCATTCGCAAACTGCAGACATGCATTATGGCAGGCATTGAGGGTACAGTATCCGGACACATCAGACATAGGAGCAATTACCTTGCGCAAGATGCGTGAGAACAAAGATCCTGTTGATTATATCCAGGAAATTAAAGAGAAGTGGCGTATGGAAACTAGAGAACAATGGGACAAAACACCAGCAATATTCTATCATATACTAGTACAGGGGCTCCCAGAAGCAGTCCAGAAACAACTGAAGGCAATAGTGGGGATGGAAGCAAAAGCATGGCCAGAAATACAACTGACTATAGTACATCATTGCAGGACATGGCAAGAAAAAATGAAAAAAAAGGAAGAGGATAGGAAAACGGAAGAGGCTAAACTAGTACAGAAGAAACTCACTAAATACACGATGGAAGGCGCACTAATAACTACACTTGCCACAATAACTCAAAGCCCCACACAAGTAGTGGCTGCACAAGACCCCTCCCAAATACAATCATCGCAGACTGTAACACAACAGATGCCGCCACTCCAACAATACACAACTAACATGGGAGGAGGATACTCAACGCCAGGAGCTGGGTATTATAATTACAACTGGGGAAGGGGAGGAATAATGAGAGGGAGAGGATACGGATTTAACACACAACAACAGGTGGGGGGACTTAGAAATTCCTACCCCACCTGGCACCCAGTATACCAGGACAACACAGGAAGCTTTCCATGGCAGAACAGGGAACCACTGGTGTGTTGGATTTGTGGATTGGTAGGCCACATGTCACGTACGTGTAGAGTGAGACCAGGCACACCATTGTGGAGTGAACAGGGACAACAAGAGCTCACACAGGAACAGCAGGGCATCCAGCAACAGCAGACATTGAAACAGGAAAATGGACAGCAACAACTAGTAACACAACAACAGCCACGGACATATCCACCGCCCCAACAACAGGTAGCGATTACACAACAAGCACAGCAAGTACAGCCACCTGCGCAAGTACAAGACCTTAACATAACCTCAACCAATACCCAACTACAGCAAACACAACTGGGTAGGGTGACAGTCCTGGGACACAACCCTTACACGGGAAGTGGTCAATCGTTATACCCCCAATAGGACAGCCCACAGACGACCTTGGTGTGTCCCATCCTGTCGGTAACACCTAATAGTGCGGTGGAACCACGCATAGAGGTAACGATAGGTGACAAAAAATTATCATTCCTTGTTGACACCGGGGCGACCCGGTCTTGTATAAGGGAAGGTAAATTTAAGATGTCAGGTGAAGCCATGAACACCCAAGGATTCTCTGGGGCTAGGGGGTTGGTTCCCTTTACTGATAACATTCCCTTATCTATAGGGGATTATGACATGTCAGTCCCACTTTTATATTCTAGGGCCTCACCAGTAAAAATAATGGGGAGAGACATAATGAGCAGGTTGAATATGACGATCTCCTTTACGGAGGACGGAATAATTTGCTCCACTCCAGGAATTAACATGCTCACTGCGCGACAGATTATGCAGGCATACTGTGGACAGACAGTGATTAGGGCTGAGCCAGTAGATGGTGAACTGTTCCAGTACGGGATGGACATGGCATTTGCATGGATGCCAGGGATAGAGGGAAATATCTGGAGGAGGCCAGCAGCCTACTTGTTTAGACCAGAAACGCCAGCCAACGAACCAGAAGGAAAGGTGATTTCAGTGGACATAGAGAGCATTAGAGCAACCGCTGATTACATTGCAGTGCATGCCCAAGACAGAGAAGGAAGAGCGTGGAGGTCAGTGATAGCACTAGCAGAGGGATGTAGACTCACCCAGGTGTCAGATGAGGAGCTCTTCTCAGGAGAAAAGGAAGAAAGCGAAATGGTATTTATGATGAGTGTGGAAATATGGCTAAGGGTGACGTACAAACAAGTGGCACAGAAAATTGCAATGGCACTTGAGGCACCCACGTCCACCCCAGTTCCCTTTTTTGAGGAGGACATGGCAAAAGTACCCACATCATTATGGACTACTAGCCCCTATGACGTGGGGTGCATAAAAAGCATAGGGTGGGTAAGAATAACATTGAAAAAGGGTGCAATACTCCCCAGAGTAAAACAGTACCCACTATCAAAAGAGGCAGATGAGGGCATATATGAAACAATAACGGCCCTTATAAATAATGGCATATTGGTCCCGTCAGAAACTCCATGCAACACAGCTGTATACCCAGTGCGCAAGGCTAAAGGTGGATCTTGGCGCTTCATACAGGACCTCAGGCCTTTAAACAACATAGTGGAAGCAGAACACCCCATAGCAGCAAACCCGGCCACAATATTGTGCGGAATTCCAGCAGAGGCATCACGGTTTACAGTGATCGACCTTAAAAATGCCTTTTTCTCAATACCACTGCACCCAGACTCACAAGATCTGACAAGCTTCACTTACAGAAACACAAAGTGGAAACACACCAGATTGCCACAAGGGTACTGCGAGTCACCCTCAATATTCAACAGAGTAATACAGATGGATTTGGGTAACATTGAAGTAGAAAGCACAGTGTTACAGTATGTTGACGACATAATAATTTGTAGCACAAACGAAAAAAGATGCAGAGAGGACTCATTAAAGATGCTGACAATATTGGCTGAAAAAGGTTACAAGGTAGACAAGGAAAAGTTACAATACTGTCAGGAACAAGTACTGTACATTGGACAGCTCATATCCCAATATGGAAGACAGATTGCACCACAAAGAGCACAGGCAATTTTAAAAACGCCATTGCCACAAACAGTGAAAGAATTACAGCAGTTCCTGGGCCTGTGCAACTACTGCAGAGCATGGGTATTTGATTACAGCTCATACATAGGACCCCTACTTGAGGGGTTAAAAGAAGCTAACAAAGGGGAGAAAAAGTTGGGGTGGACAATGGAAATGAAAGAGGCTTTTGATGAACTGAAAGATGCAATAACAGCCGCTCCGGTACTGGCCACCCCAGATTATGAACGACAATTTTTTATATTTTCACATTGCGACTCAACAGTAATGAAAGCAGTGTTGGCTCAAAAAACAAGCATGGGCTACAAACCAGTAGCGTTTTACAGCGGCCACTTGGATCCTGTGATGCTAGGTCATTTCCCTTGCGAACAAGGTCTCGCCGCAGCTGCCTTTGCGGTAGAGAAAGCATCAGCAATCACCATGGGGTGCCCAACCACACTATTTGTGGAACATGCACTATTTGCAATATTGAACAAGCCTAAGTCCACACTAACAACGCAGAGGGCGTCAGGTTATGAGATAATATTATCTAGAGCTGAACTATCAATTGTTAGATGCAGCACGGTCAACCCTGCAAGGTTTATAGCAGAAGCAATTGAGGAAGGAGACTATGCACACGATTGTAGAAAGACTACTGAAATGTATTCATACACTAGAAGGGTTGAAGAGAATGCACTAGATGGAGGTGATCTCTTGTTTATTGATGGGTCATCCACAATTGACCAAAGTGACGGGATTAGGAGAACTGGGGCAGCAGTGGTAAAAATGACGGAGGTACAGGTGTGTGTGGCGGTGAAATGCGTACAATTACCACAGCATTACTCTGCCCAAGCAGCGGAATTAGTAGCACTGATCTTGGCGTTGAAGGAAAGCTTTGACAAATGAGTGACCATATATTCCGACAGTGCATATGTCACATCCACTGTCCACTCAGGGTTGTCTAAGTGGAGGAGAAGAGGGTTTAGGAGAGCTGACGGCACCCCAGTGCAACATGCCCTCTTATTAGCTGAACTAATTGAAGTAATAAACAACCCCCAAGAATTAGCCTTGGTCAAATGCACCGCACACACTAATGGAGAAGATCATATTTCAAAAGGGAATGCAGCAGCAGACGCACACGTGAAGTATGCTGCATATTTTGGCGAGCTATGGAACCCCCCAGAGTCAGAGAGAGGGAGAGGGAGGGGAATAGCTAAGGAGATGTTAATAAGAGAAGGGTACACCCATCTCCCAGCCACACAGATAATGGAGCTACAAGCGGCTGCACCAATGGCAGAAAAAGAAATATGGGTAAAAAGAGGATGTACAATGTCGCCAACTGACGCACTATGGCGCCAGGGTAGCACTGGAAAGATGGCAATGCCACTGGCACTATTGAACATCGCCCTGAGCCAACTACACCACCCAGCCCACACAGGCAAGGAAGTCATCGCAGCACGAATTAGGGAAGATTGGTTCTGCCCCGAGTTAAATTCCCATGTGTCAAATTTTGTCAGCAATTGTCTCACATGTCAGCAGTTCACGGCCGGTCACACGCTGAAGGTGATAAAAGGTACTATACCCCGGCCAGAGGGACCCTTCCGACACATCCATATTGACTATGTTGATATGATCAACGTATGTCAAGGAAATAGGTATATGATTGTAGTTGTGTGCCCATTCTCGAGGTGGATCGAGGCAGGGCCCTGCTCACACCCAGATGCATTCCAAGCAGCTAAATTCCTAGTGAGGGAGGTCTTCCCCAGGTGGGGAGTGTGCGAAATACTGCGGTCAGACAATGGGCCGCATTTCGCCAATGAAATGTTCCAGCATATCACATCCTTACTGAACATCAAGCATAAATTTGCATGTGCATATCACCCGCAGGCCAACGGTATATGTGAACGCCTGAATGGCCTATTAAAAGAGGCAATTGCAAAAATACAGCAAACAACAAAGAAGAGTTGGCTGTATTGCCTTCCGCTAGCCCTATTTGAGCTAAGGAATAGACCAGGCTCCGACCACCACCTCACCCCTCACGAGGTGGTGACCGGACGCCAAATGCGCCTTCCTCTGACGCCAACATCAAGAGCATTCACCGACCATGAGAGTACTGCAAATGTCCTTGGTGATGAAATGTACCAATATGTGTCTTCTTTGATTACTAGTGTAGTGTTTGTGTCTCAACAGCTCGAGCGCACGCGGGGCGGGTCTAAGAGTGATCAACAAGAAGACGCGGATGAAGAATTGGAAAAGGGAAAACTGTGCAAAATTGCCAAAGGTGACCATGTACTACTCCGCAATTTCAACAGAAAGTGGAACAGCCCACGCTTCACTGGCCCCCACCTGGTAGAGGAAGTATCAACGAGAGCAGTAAAGCTACAGGACAAACGTGCTTGGAATCACCTACACGACGTAAAGATCTGCAAACTCCAGACCCGCCCTAGCGTCACCGACAGGGCCATTGGAAGAACAGCAACAACGTCGCCAACGGAGGAAGGGACTTCTATCGCAACTAACGGCCAAAGTGTCCCCATACCCTGCCACCCCCCTGATTCCCCAAAGACAACTACTGAAACAGGGAGGGGTAATCACCATACCGCCCACCCCATGGTCACACGATCAAAGAGTAAATAAACCTCTACCAGTTGAGCCCCAAACCATCTGCCCATTGACCCCCTACCCACTGCAATAATAACCCAACTGAAGGACATTGTTTTACACATACACATGTAGACACTTGAATGTTCTCTTTTTTTTTCTCTCGCACATGCAGGTACGGTGTATTATTGTACTGCTAAGAAAACAGATAACTAACAAAGTTCACTGCCCAGGAGTAGATGATACCCTCAGACAATAACTACCCTGAAGAATTATCGCACCAATTTGTCTATTACATAAAAAGGCCAAAGCACCTGAAAAGGAGGAGGGTATGTGCCTACTACACAGCACTCCTCTTGGCCATAGAACAATCAATGCCCCACCTCCAACCATACTTGCCTGTCCTAAGAGATAGATCGCTTAGATTGGCGTGGGAACAGCTCTTCGCCTGGGCACTGAACGACTACTTGATAGGGAGAGCTTGAAAACAACAAATAACACTAATAACAAGCATATTGAGAATTTTCAGGCGGGCAACTTTAACGTCGCAAGAATTAGCTGCCGGACTGCAGCAAGGTAAGAGCAAAATGCCGGTGAGACTAGCCTCTGTAATAAAGATGATAGGGATTTTGATGATCACCGGGTTTGTGGCTGCCTCTGTATGGCGGAACAGTTATGCTATCAATATTTTTGCTGTACCCAAACCTAACATACCCCCACCCCCAGCTGCAACAGGTGTTACGTCAGGTGGTACTAGCAAAATTCCACACAAGGGAAATAGAGTTAAACGCAGCACATACTCAGAGAATAAAGATATTGACAACTACATACAAAATTCAGCACACGTCTCTAACAACATTTGGTACCAACACATGACTCAAATAGGTAAACAAACAACAGAAGACAGCTGCTACGTCTGCTCATTGATCCCATACGCCATGAGTGCTTCCCGAACTTTCGTTGCCACGGAAATAGATGAAAAAACAGCATAGTGTATAATATACCTGGCACTGTTCCAAACAAAAGGGAGATTTCAAGGGAACACGGTGCACCTGGTATGGAAATCACGAGACACATACCCGTACGAAAATAACTTCCTTAAGAGTTATTTGAGCTACCACAAGGCCAGTTTACATGCCGAAGCATTCATATACATAACAAGTGGCCCTGAAAAAGGAGAAACAAAGAAAGTTACACTACAGTACCTACCATGTGATTGGTACGCCACTGAAGCTCCTGGTAAACAAGGATGTTGGGAAAGACCACTGATAATAATAACAGGTGTACCTGGGTGACAAATGGGACACAGGAGTGGTTGGCAGCAACATGATAACGAGAGAAGATACTACAACTATTGCTGAGCACAACAACAGATGTTGGATGACTTGGGTCAAGTACGTACCCATGCTAACGTGGATAGAGAAGGATGAAGACCCAATAACAATACTGCCGATGACTGCACCTAAGGTATGCTACCAACACAAAGGAGAAGTGGACGTAGGATACAACACCAACTGTGCAAGCGTGACAGAGCTACCTGAGGGGGGAGCAGGAACAGCAGTAGTAATGGACCATTACTGGGCCTGTGGAGACAAGGCATACCACACACTGCCCCCTCTGTGGAATGGTGTATGCACAATAGTACACGTTACTGTACCATCACTAGTGGTGCCCCAGAATCATGTGAATGTGGCGAACTTCCCCAAAATGGATGAAGGAAACAAAAGGAAGAAGAGATCTGCACAGCTTCAGAAAGGGCCAGAGAACCGAAACAACGGCAACAACACTGTCCTGAACAGAAGGAAAAGACAAGGAGAACCTCTGACAGGAAATGACCTGTGGGGAAGGTCGGAAACAGCACTCACTTCAATTCCGCCAGAACACAGACTATTCAGCAGAGCAGCAATGTTCTTCTCCTCAATAATACATCCTGGACTACAGGCCTACGCAAACGCAAAATGGCTCCAGATAACTAGATGGGAACTAATGATGACAATTAACTCTACAGTAAATGGATTCAACGCAATAAAAGAGGAATTGCGAGCAGTGAGGATGGTAGCACTACAGAACAGATATGTACTGGACCTCCTCACAGCAATGGAAGGAGGAGTTTGCGCAAAGATAGGACAATCATGCTGCACATTCATTCCTGCTAACGATGCTGACAATGGTACACTGACAGAAGCAGTATCACAATTGGCCCAGATGCACTCCAAAATGATGGATGAAAGTAAAGGTGTAAAAAAGGATGAGAGCTGGTTTTCGACGCTATGGTCATGGATGCCATCTTGGCTGTCAGATGGACTGAAGATCATAGTTGGATGCATTATTTTGGCTGGAGCTGCACTTATCATAATAAGATTTTGGAAGGCCCGGAAGGCACGCACCACAGACGAGATGATCGAAATGGTCGGTATGCACCCCTTGATGCCAGCAGATGACGGCCAACACACAGGCACAATAATAAAAGAGAGAGAGAGGTTGCGCAACCATATCATCACTAACCACCTGGACCCACCATCTGTGAAGCTCGAGAACCCAAGAAACCCAAGGAGCTACATAGGGAAATGGGTATACTGCCTGGAGGAACCTGTGTATATATGTACTGGTCATTTGAAGACCATGTCAACCACTATGGAAACTTGGGAGGAGTAACTAAAATATGGAGAGTGAGAGGAGATAAGGAAAAGGATATATTTGTGGTCGACAAGTCGACCAGAGGGGGGACTGAAGTGGGAAAAGTGAACAAAAGGCTCCCACCAATCCCCTCTCAACCCTGGCCTAGAGGATCACGGCCCAGACACCTGGCACGAGAGGAGTTTGCCCATCTCCCAGACAACCAAATACCCTGGTACAAGAACATACGGATGTGCCCACCCGCCTGCCCACAAGCCTGCCCTGCACATGCCGACACCTGCGGCATGGATGAACTCGACTAAACCATCCAGCACCAAATCAACACATCGTTAGAGATGCCATGACGACCTAGCTAACGGTCAGCACACTCGTGCAAACATACACACCGGACACTCCCACACCAATCCACACGAAAAACATACTCAGTGCTATGACGTAGGCGACGGACGCACCCACGGACGTGCATCTTTATTACTTTCTACATAGGCTTTTCAAATGCAGAAACGCAAGACGCATAATGAACTCATCTAAAAAGGCGTGCTCACACTTCTTCTAAAACCATGTACCATAATGAGAAATATAACAAAGACACGATACTGGGGATAGAGCAATATGATACCATAACCTAAAGCGCTCTGCATCAAATGGTTCCACCTATGCACCAGGCCCAAGTAGGCCACAAGCAAAAGCTTCCATGAACATTAAATGAGCAAGAGTTCGGTTGCTGACCCTGCAGAATGAGCCCAGCAAAAGCAGACAGTCAAGGGCACAACGTTGCAAACTCTCATACCGCAAGCCGACGCCAAGGTCACACCTGCAAGATAAGTCAGGCACACAGTGAGAAATGCAATATCAATTGTGCAGAATTCTGCCTCAACCACGGTCCCACCTCACGTGACCAAGCCGAACTTGATAGGGTGCCAAGCCCAGGAGGAAGAAGGCGCCTGGATCCCCCCGTCTCAAGACACAGGCAGATACAAATAAGTGACTCAATAAGACATCTGCGGCGGTGGGAGTTGTCGGCCTTCCTGCTTATGAATAAATCCTCACATTGTCTGCACATACCCATAGTGAAACATTGTTGCAAGTGACAGGTGCACCGCGAGCTGGGAACAGCGATGGTCCCAGACTGGGGGGCTCACGGGTGAACCAATCAGAATATGGGACCCTTATCAGTGACGCCATTAACATTGACCAATCCTCAGGGGTCTTCATGTAACAATTTTTATGTATCAAACTGAAGGGACAACCCAAGTATACCACCTGACTGACCCTTAACCAATAACAACGTTCTCTATACGTATGCTATACTAACCCTACCACTCGGGGAACCAATCCAGAGTGGCGATAGGTTTTTTGCTAATTTTCTCAGGTGACGCAAGTAGCGCGTCATGCTAAGGTAAAAAGGGCCTGCGAGCCCCACGATGTTGAGAGAGTGTCAGGACAGACGCGTACGATCCTTGGCCATCCCTGCCGTTTTGTTTAATAAACAGCAGAATCACCTTGCTTCTTGTGTATGTCTCATACTCTATCTCTTTTGGGATATATGGGAGGAGCCGGGGCCTCCCCGCCCGGAGGTCCGCAGACGGCCCAGCCGACCCCGGGAGAATTTCCCCCCCGACAGGTCTATAGGCGGTCAAGCGCTCTACAAGCTGTGCCACTTCACTGTAGCCTGTCAAGTGGCACAGCGAGTACAGCGCTCGCTTTGATATCCGTGCACAGCTTGCTAACGCAAGTTCGAATCCCGGCAAGGCGAAACTCAGCCTTTCATCCTTCTGTGGTCGATAAATGAGCACCACACACCGTGGTTAATAATAAGCACCGCTTACATACCTCACAGTTCTTAGCGCTATATGAATGGGAAAATATTATTATTTTATTATTAACATACTCTGTTGCACTATCTTCGATAGCAAATAGTTTCACGCCATAATAAATAAAAAGATGCTTTTTAATGATGATCGGCTGGTGAGACTAATTTATGTTTTTTAAAACAGGTACGTGGCCCCATTTTGTCTATGTCACGATTTACAGACTCCAGCGGATGGGGTCTTCAACTGCCAGGTGCAAGTCCAAATATGCAACTTCATGACCCTCACCATTTTATGGGACAATCGTCAAGGACCAATATGCCCTTACGCAGTACTAGCGGCTACAAACAACCTACCAACCAATACGGTGGTCTAATGGCTCGTTGTTGGAGCAACCTTCCCATTATCAGAGCGACCATTTACTGCTTTTATCATAAACCAACAGCCTGTCTACCGCAAAGGAACAACGCGTGGCTCCAAATAAACTTTTGCTGATCGACAGCAGAGACAATAGCAAATCGCTGAATATTCACTAAACATTTCATGTGAAATAAATGTACTTTACCAAATGTACAATCCTGCTGTTTACTTTTAAACCACAGTTTCATATTCCGAATTGTGGCGCACTGAGTTGTACGCTGATCTAACACTCTCTGTACCGCAAAGGAACATCGCGTGTCTCAACATGAACTTTTGCGGATCGACAACAAAGACAAATGCAAATTGCTGAATATTCTCTAAACATTTGATGTCAAATAAATGTACTTTACAACATTTACAATCTTGCTCTTTGCTTTTAAATCACATTTTCATATTCCGAATTGTGGCGCGCTGTGTTGTGACATAATGTGTGTTGTCTTCCGGGTTCTGTGTAAAGTCGCGTAGTACTGGAGACGACTGGGCGCGTTTCATTACGCACCCTGTAACGTCACAGAGAAAGGTGGGGAATATGAATGCTTTGATAATATCAGGTTTAGGGGCGGGAGATATGATTTAGTGTCGCAAAAGCAAGCCAGCCAGGTCAATAGCGCCAGTCATAGGATTATCACATAATGTCGACGCACACCAGCCAGATTTATCGTTTCTTTAGTGGACAAAAAGTCAGTTGACGCTCCTAGGAAATTGTACTATTAGCGAACAAAAGGAGTGCTCTAAAAACACTTTCACCCTGACAACGAACAATACAAACAACGTTCTCAGAACACCCCCATTTTGTGTAATTGCAACCATTTCGGGACACTGCGAGTGTTCTTAGAACACATTCAACTAGACAGATTACAATACGGACATCGTCCTGAGGACACCCCCAGTTTGTGTATTTAGGAACAATTAAGTACACCGCGAGTGTTCATAGGTCATTTTTACCTTCCTTGCGAACAAAAATGACACATACTCCGTCCTCTAAACCATAGCTCTCAACTCACATGCTTTTGGCGGGTGTCACACGCCTTGTAAAGGGCAGACTCACCCGCCAAGCCTCCTGAACGCCCATTCATTCCAATGGGCGTCTCACCCGCTAAAAACAAAATCGGGTGATTTCACCCGCCTGTAAAACAAAAATGGTTGAGAGCTATGTCTAAACACCCCACCATTTAGTTTATTTACAAAATGTCAGAACAGCCGTGTTCTATGCGGACAAATCGAACGCAACAAAAAGGTCTAGCACATAAAAAAACAAAACATTGAACCTATCTCATACTCCCCAACCCTCCCCAAATACTCTTACACACCAACACACGGCACTAAATACAATTTTTTATCCACGTTTCACTGCGCTGTACGCGGTCGACTGCGAATACAAGATGGCGGGCGCCACAGAAAATCTGACGCACTCCACGCCCCTCGCCGTCCAATCAGCGAACACGTCGCATGTCCGCGGACATGACGCAAGCCCATGGGCCAATCGGGGTGCTGTCCGCGGAGCGAACAGGGAAGTCCGTCGGCGAAGCGAATGCAGATATCACTAATTTTTTTGCCTTACATTTTGGTCATTTTTAAAAAAAAACTACTGGACAGATTTACACCAAATTTACAAAAGCACGCTTTTGGGACCAGGCCGCCGCTCCTGTCGCAAATTTGGTGTAAATCCGTCCAGCGGTTCGGGCTGTAGCCGTGCGCAAAGTTTTTTCCCATTCAGTCTATGGGAAAAAAAAAGTTTTAGGACCCCCCCTATAACTTTTCCCCCCCCTGGACGAATCCTCACCAAACTTTGCAAAAAAATTCAGAGTGACCCAACTACTTTTTTTGCAAAGTTTGGTGAGGATCCGTCCAGGGAGAGCGAAGTTATAAGCCGCCCAAAAAGTGCTCTTCCTATGGAAACAGCAACTTAACCATAACTACATAATAAGAACCAAGAACCAAGAGGCTTCTTAAAAAATTACCAGCATTTTCTGAATACATTCCTATCATTTACATCATTCAAACAATTGGCTTTGACATAAATTAAACAGCAAAAGAATGAATTTATCCTCTGATTTTCTCACATAGTTTGCCAGCTGTGTAACCAATCCATTCTGATGTTTATCCAAGACACATTTCCTATAAATTATGCATACTTTCCATTTATATATGGCGTAAATTGATATCAACCCTAACTTTTGTCTTATTAGGGCTACAGTTTTTGATGTGGGAAGCTTCAATAGGCTCCTCCAATATGCCCCTTCTTTTTTATTCCAATAGTTGTTTGGTTTTTTTTCCAGAGGAAATTGGAACAGCAGGAGGTAACTGTGATTGGACCCTTTCTTTCTCCTTCATAAGAGTATTCTCTGCTACTAGGTCATCTAGTGGTTTATAAAACAAGCTCGGAGTAGCCTTCTCTTTATTACTCTCAGCTTGTTGTGACAGTTGATCAATACATAATAGCTTTCTGAGTAACTGATGACCTTTTGGACTTATTTCTTGGGGCTCTCGCCGATATTTTTGAGTTAGTTTTTCCTAGATCCACTTTTACAGGTAAGGTGAGCACTTCATCTTGAGTTTTTTCAATATTGGCATCCTCAACATCTATCACTAAATTAGTGTTAGTTTTAGGTTTTTCACCAATATTGCCACACAACATTCTGCTGTCTGGATTCAATGGCACCTTTTATACGAGTCGCTCCACCGAAAATAAACCGTTTCGGCTGTGCGGTTGCCTTGTTTCTTAGATCTTGCAGAATTTCAGTTTGAGTCTCGGAATCTCTTACGCCGCAGTCTCTAAAGATCTCATACTGCGGTTCACACTCTCTTATTTCTCCCATTGCCGACCCGCCAGTTTTTTGATTTGTTCGTTTTGTCAGCAATATTGTTTGATAGTTAAGCTTTTCGTCCATTACCTCGTGTAGCTTGGCAAGGGATAATAGAGCTGTCTTCATGGCCAATAAGGTTGTACTCATATCGACCTGGACCAAGGCTTCTTCCATGAATTTATCCACAGGGCTTGATGACTGTTGCCCATCCCGCCTTGGAGTCGGTGGAACAAAAGAAATCGAGTTTACAAATGCTTCTCCCTCTGAGCAGTCAGGCATATCGAGGGATGCTTTAGCCCTTCGCATTACTGCTGTCTGAGTCTCATTTTCCTCTTCAATTCTGCCAGGTGAAATACGGTCACTTAAATTTTGCCTTTGGATTGGGACAAATTATCTACCTGTATTAGGTCCCCCATATTAGAGTGGATGAATACGGTTTATAGTGAAAATGTCGAAAACAAAAATTCTAATGTTTTTTTTAAAAAAATTGTTATGGGGGTTCCCCCTCAACCCCCTGTTTATTTTTAATAGCTAAACCCAAAAAACATCCAAATAAAAAAAACACTTTTTTTTCGATTTTTTTTTTCTCAACATTTTTGTTTTTGACTTTTTGCAGTCGACATTATAACTGCACACTGATGAATACAACTTCCTCCTCATTATCAGACGAATGGCTCAAGTTCATAAAGTTAAGAGCCTCTTCATCCACTTGCCATGTGATATGCATAGCTTGATAAGCTTCCCTCAATCTCTGTTGAGACTCTACGGAGCATAATCTGGGAGGGCTTTCATTGATCTTTTCAAGTGTTTTATCAGCAGTATGCTATCATCACAGCGTTTACTTTCATGTTCCATAGTGGTGTCTGATATTACACTGCTAGCTTTAGTACTTATCATTGCTGGCACATTAGCCTTAATGGCGGCCACTTCCACATCTAGTCGAGTATTCAATTCTAGGAGTTTATCTTGTTTTACATTGGTGCCTTTATTTGGCTGTGTTTTGCTTAGCGCATCCCCTGCCCCGCACCTTGCTTGTGATATAGGTGAATATTGGAACCGTTTGAAATTCAGCGATTCCTGTTTTTATTCAAATTTTTTTTATCACCTAAATATGTCAACTTTTTTGTTTGTTGTATTGGCGTGTGAAGGTTTGCCGGAGTGACTTTTGATGTCATAGAGTTACCTTCCTTAAATAGTGACACGTTCACGGCCGGCATGCCCGTTCTCAATGTGTAGTGACCCTTTTCCATTTTAACGTGGATACAGGGCAGCGGTTGTATTATAAGCTGATATAAAGTTCGCCTTTACACCACTGATATACAATTAAACAGCAATGTATGTTTCCAACGTACGTTAGTCTAATTGGCGTTGAGTTTGCCCTTACACCAATGGCACACAATTAGACAGCAATGTATGTTTCCAGTATGCGTTTAGTCAAATTGGCGTTAAATTCACCCTTAGACCGCTGGCATACAATTAAACAGCAGTGTATGTTTCCAATGTACATTAGTTAAATTAGCGTTGAGTTCGCCCTTACACCGATGACACACAATTAAACAGCAATATTTGTTTCCAATGTACGTTAGTAAAATTGGTGTTGGATTCGCCCTTACACCGCTAATATACAAATTAAGCAGCAATGATTGTTTCTACTATACATTGCTCACAATCCAAAATCCAACAATCACTCACACAAGTTCTTTTTCCTTTTTCTAAAGCCCTCTTTACATGTGGTACCTTGATTTGTATTTATGTAGGATGTGACCCCGCAATCCCTGCTTTCCCGCTAGACAGCGAGACAGCACCACACTTGAGCACCGCACTTTTGCTACTGCATGCACGTCAATGCGCGAGCACAATGGCTATGAGGAAAGCTGGGTAGGGGGCAGGTTGTGAACCTCTGCAACAAAGAAAACAATACAATCACTTCTCCGCTCGTTGTCTCCGAGCACCAACAATTGTTTGGGCTACACCCACACCAATAGTTCCACCAATAGTCTTTCAAGTCCACGACCTGAATTAATTTGTACCGCTTTGATCTGACCAATGAGGGTGTAGAAGATGGAGCATGCCCACGTCACCACCAACGTCCTTGCATTGGTAATAATCTGTCAGAAAATAATGCTGTGGAGTCCAGCAGAGGACAGTGAGATAGCACCACACTTGAGTACCACACTTTTGCCACTGCATGCGCGCCAATGCGTGAGAATGCTGGCTATAAGGAAAGCTGGGTAGGGGGCGGGTCGTGAGCCTCTGCAACAAAGAAAACAATACAATCACTTCTCCGCTCGTTGTCTCCGAGCACCAACAAGTCTTTGGGCTACGCCCACACAACAATAGTTCCATCAATAGTCTTTCAGGTCCACGACCTGAATTAATTTGTACCGCTTTGATCTGATGAATGAGGGCGTAGAAGATGGAGCATGTCCACATCACCACTAACATCCTTGCAATGGTAATAATCCGTCAGAAAAAAATGCTGTGGAGTCCAGCAGAGGACAGGGAGAAAGCACCACACTTGAGCACCGCACTTTTGACACTGCGCGAGCGCCAATGCGCAAGCACGCTGGCTATAAGGAAAGCTGGGTAGGGGGCTGGTCATGAGCCTCGCTTTGATCTGACCAATGAGGGCGTAGAATATGGAGCATGCACACATCACCTCCAATGTCCTTGCAATGGTAATAATCTGTAATAATCACACTTTTGCCACTGCACGCCATTCATTCATTAAGCTGTGGATGAAGATAGTGATGTGCTTACACTCCCGTGAATCAAGCGCCTGGGTTTCATTTTGCTTACATGCTGCTAGCCGAGCCAAAAGTCCAAGGTTGGGTGGGAATGCCAACCAATGTTGCATAGACCAGTCTGCTGCCATTTTAGCCGCTATAATCAGGATTATACATATTTAGAGACAGTTCGAGGTGTGTTTTACAGCTAAGAGAAAGCTAATGAAGTACTAACCCATATGTATTCTATGAGTAGATATGTGCCCCTAACCAATCCCTCCCGCCAATAGGTTTTACATTTTGCCACATAGGATGACGTCATAGATGATGCACATTGTGTTATAAAACCACTGTGTAATGAGGTTTGTGCATGAGCGTGCAAGAATCACTCCAATTTTCATCAATTTGCCCTGTTTTATTAAATTGAGAATGAAGTAGTACTTTTCCATATTATTTGGTTCTGTCTGGTTATTTGGTCTGAGATCTTTATTGGTAATACCATCTAGCACAAGAGACACTTCAAGGTGCTAAAATACAAGCCCTACATTTCCTTGCCCCTAGACCATTCCAGCATACCACAGCCATCATCGGGGCCATGTCACAGTCCACACAATCATGAGGCTTTCAACAGGTCTTGCGCTGCCTCCTAGCACATTAGTACTAAGGAGCTCTTTACCATCCCCAAAGAATTGGAATCTCCTAGCTCGCCCTCTGTCTCTTGCAAGAAACACAGCCTCTGGTGTACCAACATCCAGGAGGCCTTACTTAACAAAACTACTCGACTTCAATCTAAAATTGAAGCTACAAGTGTCATCTTATCAATTTCTGCCAAAACTAGTAAAGCTAATATGAAACTGACTGATCTGATTCCCCAATCCGCCATACCTACCACTCAAGACAAAGCTTTCGAATTCACTCCTGTCATGCCATCAGTGGTTGATCCATCATCAAAAGACTTAAGCCATCGAGGTGCCAAGGAGACACATGCCCAGCCTCCATCATAAAAGAAGGAGCCAAAGAATTCTCCCCTTTCATCTCCTCCTTCATAAATGCTTCTTTTGCCTCATGCACGGTACCCAAAAACCTAAAAGACGCCTGAGTCATGCCCCTCATCAAAAAGCCCAACCTTGATCCTAATATACCAACTAATTACAGGCCAATCACCACTGTGCCTTTTCTCCTAAAAATCTTAGACAAGGCCGCATATATCCAGATTCAAAATCACCTCAAGACCAATAATCTCTTAGGCCTCAGACAATCGGGCTTCAGACCAAGACATGGGACAGAAACAACCCTCTTGGATCTGAAAATCCAAATGGATGAGGCAAGAGACACTGGAAAGTCTGCTCTACTTCTCCTACTAGACTTATCAGCTGTGTTTATCTTAGTCAACCATAGTATCTTAACTAACCACCTCACCACAGCTGCTTCATTCACTAGCAAAGCTGCTGCTTGTGTCAATTCTTTCTTGGTGGAAAGAACCATGAGGGTCTTTTCCCCTTTTGCTTCAGCTGACCCCTCACCTATCATGTGCGGAGTCCCACAAGGCTCAAGTGTCTCCCCCACCCTATACAATATATTCACCCCGCTCCTGTTTGACCATCTAGATGAACTTGGCGTATCATACACAAATTATGCGGATGATACACAAATACTTATCACTCTATCAGGCAACTACCAATCCAATTCCACAATCTTAAACAGTATCTACAGCAAAATACAGGCATGGATGGCCAACCACAGCCTTTGTCTTAACAACGACAAAACTGAGATACTACTCATTGGCTCCAAACTAAGACTGCATAAACTAGGCCCCAAATACTCCTCATTCATTATTTATGGCAACCACATCAAAGTGGATAAGGAAGCAAACACCTTATCTAGATTCTGCATTAACCCTTCAAAGACAAATCAACGCCACCTCATCCTCAACTGCCTACACATCCAAATTAATACATAAATACCTGTAAACCATTCCTCAATACCAACAGCTGTTTTACCCTTGCAAGAGCCCTTATATTGTCCAAACTGGACTATTGTAATACTCTCTATTTGGGCACTAGTCAGAGGAACCTGCAGAAGTTACAAGTAATGCAAAACAATGCCCTCGGAGCAGTACTAAATATTCCTCGATCCGACCACATTGCACAAATCCGTTGCAATTCCAACTGTTCCCTATCCAAGATAGGATCTACTTTAGAACGCTCATGATTACCCACAAATGCCTCAACAACTCAGCACCTAAGTATTTTATGAATAAATTATCCAGGAAAGAGTTCATTAGACCTACTAGATCCAACTATGCCCACTGTTTAAACATTCCTAAATTCAGGCTCAACAAAGCGGGTGGATCCAGATTTCTGGTGCTTGCAGCTAAGACCTGAACAAGCTTCCACCTTCACTAATAACTGACCCAGTATCCGTCTCATTTCAGAATAAAACGAAATCCTGGCTCCTCTCACTTTCAAACTGAACAATTCAACGCTCAACCATGACTACTCTTGACCTAGCAACCTCCTGACCTCGCCATAGTCTTGGATTGATATGATCACTGGCAGTCTTGGCCAGCTGAAATCTTCATCCCAAGCTATACCATGAACGTGCACCTGTATATTTTTTGTCTACCTGTATTTTTTCTTTACTTCCTTACCATGTATATACTTGTAAAATTTCTACCTATCATTATGTATTTTACTGTATCTTATTTTGTACCCTGTAAAATATACTCTAACCATGTACCTAAGAAATGCGCCCAGATACCTTTGGGTTTGGTGCACTATATAAGCAAATAAATCAAACAAACAAACCCATGTCAATTTGGAAGCAAATGGTCCATGTCAAAAGGCCAAAATTCCAAACACAGCAAAGCCAGCCCCTGGTATAATGATCCCATCACATGTGTTTCCCTGAGTCCAATGCCTCAAGTGATATGATATATTTTATTTATATACACCTATACACAAGTGTTTCAAGGCACGACGAGGCAAGGGAGGTGTAAGTGGACTGTAGGGTTGCAGATACAGATCCAAGGGCAAGGGTTGCCAGGAGGTAGTGTGGTTATGCAGCTCGGAGGGCAGAGATTTGGGCCTGAATTCAGAGGTTAGCCAGGTGCCCAGTGCAGAAACAGACAGCGATCAGCAGGGGAGAGGAAGAGAGAAGGCAAACGCGAATAGGAAGGTCTTGAGGTGGTCCCAGAAACAAAGATGGTTTGTGACTCACTATTAAACGTGGGTACGATCTTGAACCTATTGGGATTTGACATAAATGAAATCTGGAACCAAAAAGAGAAAGAGCGATCGAGAGACTTAGAATCTCCTCCGAAATATGAAACAATATCTAACTATGGGCCTCGACACCAAGGCGAAAATAGTAGCTTGGAGAGCAAATTTGTCTCCGTCACGAGAACAAACAGTGATGAAACACAAAATCAGATCATCGACTGCAATATAGTAACAGATGTGAACATAAACACTGAAATACAGAAGAATACCAGTTTACAAAACGAAGATCTTGACTGGACCTGGGTCGCTAAAACGATCAACATCACTAAAAACAGGTAATGTCTAAATCCCAAGGATCCTGGCAATACATGCGTAGCCTCATGGAACACGCGAGGGCATACACATCTATTTGGAAACATACCCAAGGAACTGCGGGACGCAGATTTACTTTGCCTGCAAGAGACCTGGTTAATGGAACCACCCATTGCAGAAGGATTTGAAATTGCGTTTAACCCAGCGATCAAAGGGAATAAAGGACGCCCCATGTCAGGGATGGCGATCCTTGCAAAAATCAAAAGTGGTATACGTATTTTATCATCAACTAATGTATCATCGTATGTACAAGTATGCAAAATCAAATTCCCGGTGAGACATGGCAAAGAGGAGAACGTGCTAATACTGGTAAACATCTACTGGCTACATGCTGCCATACAAGTGGAAAATTTCATTGAAACAATTTCGGAAATCAGCTGCGAAATTAAAAGACATGAAAAAGATGTACACATTTTAATATGTGGCAATCTCAACACAAATTGTTTCCAAGATAATAACCATAATGAGCACGATGAGAAAAAAACCAAAGATGGACATGCGGCAACACTCTGGATGCTAGAAATGAACGCATGGAATCTACAGATGCTAAACGGACAGACAACAGGAGATATCCCCGCCCAACCAACATGGCGAAGAAATGAGTCAAGCTCAACAATTGACTATATGTTCGTAAATGGAAAGCTAAGAAGTGAAGTAAAATGGCTAAAAATCATCGAAATGAAATCTAGTGATCACAGCCTAGTTAAACTGTATGTGAAACCACAACAATGCGGGAGAACAAGCGATGCAGTTAAAACTGCTCTTGAAGTGGGACCAGGCCGCAATAGACTATGACTAAACGCGACCCAAATAATCTCACTGCGGACATCATTAGAAGCAAAACAAGATCCAAGTTTCTCTTGGAAACTTATCGAGAGAAGAAAATCCACAAAAATAGATCTGATTTTTCACAACGTCATATATGGGATGCTGAGCTTAATATAAGGAAAAAAAAATTGAACAAAGACCTAAGATTGATAAAGAATAAAACTGATCCAACCAGCAAAAGCAAAATAAAACAACTGAAACAAATGTATAAGAACTGGCTAATCATCCATAAACACATAATGTTGCAAAGAGATGCAGAAAGCATGATGACAACACTTGCTAATCGAAATATAAGGGACTTTTGGGCATACCTGAATAACATATCTCAAGTCCCCAAGGAGCAATTATAAAATCCATAATTTCTGAAGAAATATGGATAAAACATTACACTGAAATTTTTTACAACGACACCACCAAAGGAATTGTACCATCCACTGCAGAGTCTGAGTGGTCAATCGAAATAAAGAAAGAAGATATATATTGCAACATCAAAAATCTGAGTACATCAAGAGCCCCTGGGCCGGATGGTTTAACAAATCATCTCTTAAAACAACATCCGGAACTCTGGGCAGATTTATGCCACTCATTGTTTAAATCGATCTTACAGAACCGAATGATTCCATCGTCCTGGCGAAGTGCTATTGTCGTACCCATCTTCAAAAAGGGAGATCGCACAGATCCTAAGAATTATCGGCCAATAGCCCTGCTAGATGTGGTGGGGAAAGTTTTTGCCACCCAGCTTCAAAACTGTTAAAGTGGATCCAGGATTCCAAGAGATACGATCCACGCCAATCCGGATTTGTGAAGGGGGTTGGCTGTGGGCTGAATTTAACAATCCTAAATTTCATAAAGATGGAAGCTATTCGCCAAAATAGGAAAATCTACGTGGCTTTTGTCGATTTGTCCAGCGCTTTCGACACCATCGACCGAGAGATGCTCTGGAACAAGTTAATGAAATGGAAATGTCCGGATAACCTACTTCAACCTATAAAAGCGCTCCATACAGACACGGAAATTAAGGTCAGATTAGATGCCTGCGGAACCTTAAGTAAATCAATAAGAACAAATCAAGGCGTGAAACAAGGCTGCCCATTGGCAGCCACGCTATTTGGCCTATTTCTGTCAGATATTGGAGAAGATCTTGAAGCTGTCAACTCTTTCCCACCAAAAATCAACGGGATGATTGTAAACTGGATGCTCTATGTGGACGACATCGCATTGTTGGATCTAACCCCCATTGGTCTAACACGAAAACTATCTGCTCTTGAAGGGTATGTAAGAAAAAACAAACTAAAAATCAACCCTGCAAAGTCGGAAATAATAATACTCCAAGATCTATCTCGAACCAACAAGAGAAACATGAAATGTACACCAAAATGGAGATTATGTAATGAAAATCTGAAATGCGTAAGTAAGGCAAAGTACCTAGGTACTTGGATCAACAGTAACATAACCGATGCACCATGGATCGAAAATGCTAAACAAAAATGTAAACAACTTGCATGTCAAGTGTAATTATAAACAAAACATTTGGAAAATTCTCCCTGTTACCTGTGTTAGCCCATTATAATCAAAAAGCGACACCAACATTGATCTATGGCGCTGAAAGTGCCCTAGGAGTGTCAGCAACGTTGTGGCCAGAACTAGAAAACCAGTACTGGAGGCGAGTACTACACCTACAAAAAGGAATCTCGAGTGCTTGCGTACGATATGAACTCAATCAAATGCAAGCCCGAGTGTTATGGAATATGTTATCCATATACAGGAAAATCATCCTAACAAACTGCACTCCTCAATTTAAGATCTTACAAGATGCACTGCAATGCAACCAAGAAGCGCTTTTTTGTAAATGGGCTACTGAATGTGACAATCAATTAATACTCCTGGTACAGATCAAGTCAATTTGAAAAATAACCCAAACTATGTAAAAAAAAAGCTATGGGAGCTCGACTGGTGCACCACGATTGATGATCGGAATCGTCACAAGCTGATGGAAGATGCAGCAATTGAGGCTAAAGATCGTAAGAAACCGCTGCAATACCTGATGAAGTCAGCTAATGGAAAACATCGAGCTATCTATATGAAATTTCGACTAAATCTCTTTAACACCAGGGTGAGTCAAGCAAACAGGGCGCGAAAAATGACAGCGACCTTGAGCTGTCGCTTCTGTAACAGACAGCAAGAGACTCTCAAACACTTAACTCTATATTGCGAAGGCTTGAAAGATATGAGATCTGTACATTTGGGAGACCTGGTGCGACAATATTCTACTCTTTGTGGCGACGAACTCTGGCGAAAATTCTACAGTCCGCGTGAAAAAGACATATATGGGCTGACCAACTTTCTACAATCTCTAGAGGCTCTGCTAAAATCCCAATAAGGAATGGAAATCATACAGAAACTAATACCAATGTGTCGGAGATGAAGAAGTGTGAACTTGCGTCAAAAGCAGTCTTTTGATGCTGAAGCGGTGGAAACAAAGTTAGTTGACTGAACTAGAAGGAATTAACGAGAACCATAAGACAGTTAAGACCCTAGCCGCGGTAAAAACTCTGTCATTATGCACTGTAATACTGCCAAAACTTGCCTCTGCAAGGACCTCCGACACATTATAGGAGGAGGGATAATGTAACCTTTTCAAAAGGTTTGTATAAACTAAATGAAATAAAATTAAAAACATTTTAAAAAAAACAAAGATGGTTCTCCTCAAGTTTCAGAGTGGCAGGGAGGCTGTTCCAGATGGAGGCCCCAGCCGAAACACGTTGCTTGGTGAATCAACTGACCCTGAGGGAGTTGGAGGTGGAGAAGCGATGAGCTCGGGTAGGATGATATTTCTGGAGGGAGAATTGAAGGTATTATGGATCCAGGCCCTAGAAGGTATTGTGGACAATGCAAAGGGTCTTAAATTTAATCTTTGCAGCCACTGGGGGTCAATGAAGAGATTTTAGGGCTGGGGAGGTACGATCCCTGGGCTTGAGGCCAAGGAAAAGCCTTGTAGTCCTGTTCTGGATTAGTTGCAGAGGGTGGAGAATAGTATCAGGCAAATTTAGAAAGAGGCTGTTGCAGTAGTCCAGCCTAGAGAGAAACAGAGCTCTAGAGACAGTGGCCTTCTAGGGAAAGGGAAGGAAAGGAAGAATATCTCTGAGGAGGTGCAGTTGGTAGTTTGACTTCTTAGAGATGTTGGACATGTTTGTAGAAAAGGAAAGTGAGGAGTCGAAGATGACCCCGAGGTTCTTAGCCTCACAGGTGGGAGCAGGAAGAGGGCAAAGGGAGGCCTGCCAGAGAGTGACAGGGAAGGAAAGTGCAGGAGTGCCAATGAGAAGGATCTCTGTCCTACTGGCGTTAAGGAAAACGTTGTTGGTGGCACACCACTCCTGGATTGAAGACAGACAGTCAGAGATGAGAGAGGGAGAAGAGGTGGCAGAGGGGAGCCTGAAGACGAGCTGAGAGTCATCTACACAAGACGAGGGGTGGCAGTTATTGGTTGAAAAGCCAGGGAGAGAGGTTAGACCCCTGGGGAACACCAAAGGTGGAGATTGAGATAGATGAAAGGAAGGACACAAGTTGGATATGGGAGGGTTGGTTGGAGAGGAAAGAGGTAAGCCAGGCCAGGGCCTGATCAGTGATACCCAGATTATGACAGGGGCAGGGACATTGAGAGTATCAGAGATAGCAGAGTGGAGCTTAGAAAGTGCAGTGTCATGATGAGAATCAGTCAGAGGTGAGGAGGGGGAAAGACAGTGGTAGCGAAAGCCTCAACTGACACATGCTTCATGGTGTTGATGACCAAGAAGGTAGGTGGCAGTGCTGAAGCTGACTTGGCCTGCAGGGTAGAGAGGGAGAGATGGGATGAAAGTAGAAGTGCTTGCTCCAGGAGAGACGAGTGGTGAGAGGGTTAGATTGGGAGAGGTCAGAGGAGATGAGAACATCCAGAGTGTGCCCTGCAGAGTGAGCTGTGCCAGAGGGAAGAATAGAAAGAGGGAGAGAGTCGCACATGCAGGAAAGAGACCAGAGGAGGGACAGAAAGCTCCAGTTGGATGCTAAGGTCTCCAAGGAGGAGGAGCTGAGTGGTCGAGGCCAGGAGGTAGAAGGAGAGGTTGGCCCACTCGGAGACAAAAGAGGTAGTCTGACCAGATGGCCAATAGATAGTAGCAATTTTGAGAGAGTGGCCAGGAGAGAGAGACAAGGCATTCAAAGGATGAGTAGGCCTGCGTAGGAATCACAGAGGCAGGAATCCACTCCAGGAAGCTCAAGGGTACACCCCCACCGGGACAGGTGGATCTGGGTGCAGAGAGGATATTTTAGCCATCAGGGTGGTGAGTATCAAAGCTCATGACAAAGCTGCCATGAACCATGTCTCGGTGAGACCGAGGACATTGAGGTTGAGTTCTTCAAAGAGGTGGCAGGTGTCAGCGTTTGACATCTGAGCGAGAGTGGTAATATGGAGAAGGTTTCCAGCCTTGAAAGACTTCCTGGGAGGTGTACAAATCAGAGGTACACCCTGCAGAGGTGTAGAAGGAGCCTGAGGGGGACAGAGGTGAAAGAAGGGGGGCAGGGAAGTCAGAGAGGACTGAGAGGGCACAGCAAGAGATGGGAGTAAGTTGATGAGGCACAGGAAGCATCTATCAAAGAGGAGAAGGTTGGCCTGAAGGCCTTTGACCAGGATGGTGCCATTCAGGATAACCTTAGAGGAGTGGAAGGGATGCAGGAGGGCCTCCCACTGTGTGCCACCTTTAATGGGAGAAGAGGAGATAGAAGAGATCACAGAGACCATATGAGGAGTCCATAGGCCTGGCAAAGGAATGACAAAGAGTATATCGGTGAGGGTCTGTCTGGAGGAAGTGCTGATGTAGGTGTCAGTGATAGGGAGACCAGGGTTAGAGACCAAAATATCCTTTTTGAACTTCTTCCTACAAGACATAGTGGGGAGGCCAGGATAGTCAATAGTGTAACAGTTGGAGAAGAGGAGCAGGGCCAGAGCCTCCAGACCCAGGTGCAGACCCCAGCCACTGCCAGTTCACACCTCCTCTTATGAGAGCTATGTGACTGGGGGAGCAACGGTTAATGGTGGTGGAGGAGGAGACCATTGCAGCCAGCCCTCATGGGTCAGGTTGGAGCATCGATATGTGTATTCAGTATGCACCCCTGGCCCAAAAATATGGTGATGTGCAGTCCACCATGGAGGATTCTGCACACACTCCTGTCCCTGGGCCATCTGCTGTGACTGTGACCACCTTCCTGGATGTCTCCACCCAGACCAATGGCCTGATTCAAGCCGATGCAGCAATCCAAGATGTGGTGAAGCCCCTGCTGTCTGGTATCACAAGGCGGATCGCAACGATTGGTTATGCTGTTAAAACATTTTGCGAGGAACTTGCACAGCATTAAAATCAGATGAGCCGATTCCTGGCCCAGTTGCAAATTCAATGCTCTTGGGTGGTCTCTCTGGGCTGGCTGATGACATTTCCCCCTCCTCCACTTCCTCATCTGTGTCCCAGTTGTCCTCCAGTGACTCTTCCATGCCACAGCCCACTGTGAACCAGTCCCACCACCACTACCCAGTCTGGTTTTACCTACATCCCTGATATCCCTGAGGTTGTGCCTGGTCAAGCAGCAACAAAGGAACAGGCAGTGGAGGTACAGCTGGCACTTCAGGGCAGTGCTGGTGCTGTACTTCCCCCATGACTGTCATCTGGTCGGATGGCATACTTGCGCGGCTTGCACACTCACCGGCAGCAGCAGATGGTGACTGTGAGGAGGCAGGTGCTTGCATTCAATACCACCCAGAAGAGGCGAGCAGGAACACAATTGGCAAATGTGAGGTAGTAGGCACAAAGGGGACCCCTACAGGCCACGGGGACTGTGTATCAGTGGTACAAGAGGAAGCTTGTGGCAGAGAGGCAGCAGGCAAGATAGGCAGCTGTGATGATGGCCAGGACTGAGGTGGTGCGCAAGCAGGCGATGGGGTGGGCTACCATAGTGGATGATTCAGGGAGGCAGAGATTGTCCAGCCTGCAAGCCCTCCATGCAAGACAGTAGGCCTGCCTAAAAACAGAGGACATGCACTGTGATTTGGCCTAGGTTGAGGCATTGTCCATCATTGCGGATGTTTAGCCCGCTGCCATTGTATACAGTTTCATAGGGGTAGGTTTTATTTTGGACAATTTGTATGTGTTTCTCCCTGGACATTTTCACTGTTCCCCTCTTTTTATTGTAAATTGTTTATTTTTAATACAACTTTTCACTCAGCTCATTTCATGCGTCTTGCAGTCTCTTTGTCTGTGTGCACATTTACTTTTTCCATGTTCTCACAGTGCATATGTTCTATGACAGTCATGTGGATTGGGGTCTCACTATGTGTATCATGTTGTTATTGTGATGTTGGCTGGGGGCTGTGCATGCATGCCACATGTGTGTGGTAGTTCTAGCATCCATGCTCATTGAACATGGGTCTGCTCTTGTAGATTTGTGTAGGTGAGGTGCTTTGGGATTCATATTTGTGACAGTGATGTTCTGCACATATGCTGCTTGCCTACATGTGTATTTGCAATACAGGCACATTGTTCTATTGTGTACATGGTATGGATGTGTGTGTGAGCGTTGTATGCTGTGGTTGAGTATGCACTCCGTTGCTGTATGTGTTCATGTGAGTTTGGTGATATTGCATGTTGTTGGTGCTTGACATGGTGGCATTGTTTGGATTTACTTGTGGTAATGGGGCCATCAAACAGCTGGAGGTGGCACTGGTCAATTATCTGATTCCATACCTTGTACAGGGGCACTGTGTGCTTGGTGTCAAGGTGTTTGCATTGTTGGAGTGAAGTATTGTGTTGTATTTGTAATGGTGTACAAATGGCACATTGCACTACATTGCATTTGCATTTTACATGTATATAGAGTAGTCAAAAGGCCTCATCAGGGGTTGGGTGCAGTGCAGTAAAAATGTGATGGCAATGATATTACAGTTAAAGGGTATTTGCCTTCAGAGCTTTAAGGCCATTGCAATGGTAAAAAAGCACTGTATAAATGGCACATTGCACTACATTGCATTTGCATTTTACGTGTATATAGAGTAGTCAAAAGGCCTCATCAGGGGTTGGGTGCAGTGTAGTAAAAATGTGGCAGCAATGATATTACTGTTGAATTACTGCTCCTCCCCATCCCGTGTTTGGGGGAAGCATGGCGGATTCACCACCAGCTCAGAGTTGGAGGTGAATTTACTGACTTTCCACCCTTTTCCGGTGCAATCACCAAGGGTGCAATTACCACTGTGGTATTTAATGCCAGAAAAAGCAGCATTGAGTCCAATGGACTCAAAAAATGGGGACTTACTACACCACTACCGCAACTTGGGATCCATCACTAATAGCAGTGGACCAAGTTGTGGTAGTGGTAATTGTGTTGGGCAGTACACCAGCAATGTTACCGCCGGGATACCACCCAGCTTCTGATGATGCCCAAAGTGTACCTTGTACAACAGTATGGTGTCCCTTTAATGTGCAGCTGCATGTGGTCTACCAGGGAGTCATAGTGGAAGCTACACTCTTGCAATGAACAACAATGCTCCCAGTTGTTCATGTTGGAGGTGGATATGTGGCAGGTGTACTTCATGGTGGTGGCAGGCCAATGCACATAAGGTAGGTTGTTGCTCTACATTGGACTAGCAGGGAGCAGACTAGAAGGGGGCTAGAGGGGGTAGTGGAAGGATTCAGAACTTGAGGGGGCTGCCTGGGATAATGGATGGAGGTCACTGGGGCTAGGGAAGGATGGTGGACTAGCAGGGCATTTGAGGGGTTTGAGCTAGACATTAGTGGGGGTAGTGAGAGGTGTTAGGACTTGAGGGACTGACTGGGATAATGGGTGGAGGTGAGTGGGGCTAGTGGGAGGTGTCAGCACTTGAGCGGGCTGGCTAGGGTAATGGGCACAAGTCAGTTGAGGTAGTAGCAGGAGTCAGGACTTGAGGGGGTTGCCTGGGGTGATGGGCGGAGGTCTATGGGGTAGTGGGAGGTGTCAGGACTTGAGGGTGCTGTCTGGGGTAATGGGCAGAGGTCTGTTTGGCTAGTGGGAGGTGTCAGGACTTGAAGGGACTGCCTGGGGTAATGGGCAGAGGCCAGTGGGTGTAGTGGGAGGTGGCATGGCTTGAGGGGGCTGCCTAGAGTAATGGTCAGAGGTCAATGGGGGTACTAGGAGATGTGGGATGGGGGAAGACTAGCAAGGGGTTTGAGCGAGCTGAGGCAGAAGTCAGTGGGGGTACTGGGAAATGCCCGGACTTGATGGGACTGCCTTGGGTAATGGGCAGAGGTTAGTGGGGGTAGTGGGAGGTGTAGGTACTTGAGGGAGCTGCCTTTGGGGAATGGGCAGCTGTCAGTGGGGGTAGTGGGATGTATCAGAACTTGAGTGGGCCACATGTGGTAATGGGCAGAGGTCAGTGTGGGTACTGGGAGGTGGCAGGACTTGAGGGTACTGCTTGGTGTAAATAACAGAAGTCAGTGGGTGTAGTGGGAGGTGTCAGGACCTGAGTGGGCTGCCTGGGGTAATGGGGGTAGTGGGAGGTGTCAGGACATGAGTGGACTTCCTGTGGTATTTTTATTTATTAATTTATATTGCACACGAAGCCCACAGGCATCAGGGTGCACCATCAAGGCGTTTTAGACTTCCTACCCGATATGTAAGAAACTACCCACCTGGCGGCTTCAGGGGAGCAGTTAGCCACATTTTCCACAACCCATTAGAGCTGTTTGTGATCTAGCAGGTTGAAGGCTGCGCTCAACATTTGGGTTTGTAAATCCAGCATTGCTGTCTCTGTGCTGTAAGCCGTTCTGATCCCGGATTGTTGTTTATGCATGATGTCCTTTGCTTCAACGAAGGTTTGGAACTGTGCAGTAGCCACCTTTCCATAATTTTAAGTAAGAAGTTACAATTAGTTATGGGCCACAGATTGCCTGGGCCTTTGGGTCCTGACCAGGTTTTTTCACTAGGGGTGTCATAGTAACTGTCTTCAGTTCCTCTGGTATTATTCCATCTCTGAATGAGGAGTTCACCATCCTGATAAACAAGGGTGTGAAGATCTCCTTTTTTCCAGGATTATGTTTGGAGGGAGGATGCTTTCTGCACAGGAGGTTGGTTTCATGGAAGCCAATACCTTCAGCATCTCCTCTGTGCTGCTGGGCTGAAATTCAAAGTTGTCCTGATTGCTTAGTGGTTTTATCGGGTGAGTATGATTTGCTGGCCTGGTGATGTGGCCTGTGTTAGGGAGAATTTTCATAAATGTGGTAAGAACCTTAGAGACCCCCAGCAACTTTGCTGGATTTTGAGGACTTGATTTTGTTTTGCCGAGTGTGAGCCTTATTTCCCACTCTCTTTTGTATTTCAATGTGTTTTACTCTTGTGTTGTTTGATTATGGAGTTTTAGACAGCTCCATAGGCATCATCTTTTCATGTGTGTTACACAGCACCCTCAGTGCAGTGACAGAGGGAAGCTTTTTAGGCTGTCCCAATGTTTAAAAACCTTCTCTGGGATAAACTGTTTCCCAGAGAATGTAAGGTTAAATTGACTTTACTAGTCTTTTTAAATTCCTAGACTCAGCCCACACTATCTTATAATAGAGTGCTGGAGGGGTTACCTAGTATCCCCTATGTCTAGAAACTCATGTAGCAGTCAGATGCTACCCTTTTCCTTTCGAAATGGCTGGTGGCAGTGGTTTTACAAAGAACTACCATGATTTTTCCGGACCGCGAACTAAGGTAGCTAAACATTGCGGGAGCCATGTTTTTCAAGATGGTGCCTAGGCTCCCTTTGTTTAAAAACGTCCTGGTCTACTTTTTTCACCATTTCTTTTTGGAAAGGTCATTCTAGAGTTTGTCTATGCACGCCAAGCCAGGTTTGGTCCCTTTGTTTCTCTGCCTTTAGTGGGCTTCAGGCTGAAGACCGCCTCTGGTGCCTGAGTGTCTGTGGTGGGCAGGAAAAGAGGGAGGTGCCCGAAACTCCCTGTGCTTAGTCTCCTAGGAGAGCCAAATGCACTCTGGCAAGATTGGCTGGCTGACTGTCTGGCAAGGACAGCCACCCTGCTGGGTGAGTGGCAGCTAGGCTGTAATGAATGGGGGAAAACTATTTAAAAGGCAAGTCTCTCTGGCTTGGAAGGCAGAGTCGACCACTGGAATGAAAGAATCGAAGATGGGCTGGAAGAGAACAGCTGCTGCAACTACTGGACCGTTTGCCCGGTGGAGCCCTGCTGCAGGTCCGAATCGCCAAATTCATCTCGACAAAGAAGCCCTTCAAGGACGACTTCTTCCTTTGAGTTGGTGGGACCAATCACCTCGTAAGCCACCTGGATAACATTCTCGGAGCTGGTTAGGATTAAACAGGGGGAAGGACACCAGCTTGTATGCCTGAAGAACAGCAACCGGAATCAAAGATTTGCCAATTTGCCAGCATTGTGACCCGTCCCTGTGCAGTGAAGGAGTCCCCCGATGTCCTCCCTCTTGTCCCCACGACTGAGGCTCAGGAAGAACGAGATCTGCAGAAACGGCCAGGAACAGAAGTGTTCAGCTGCATCTTTTTCTTCAATATAAGGTATTGTGAAAACCCGACTGAGAGAACGTACCTCTCATCGCAAACGTTTGTGGAACTTTGGCAACTTGCAGGCCTAGTCAGCTTGTGACCCGACATATGAACCTTTCTTCCATGAACTACTTCTAAGAACCGTGGCAAAGACTTTTCCGTTTTAAATACCAGAACCGTTTTTACTTATACAAGACACTAGCCCATTGAGTTTGGCCTTCCTATTGCATTGAATCAACTCCTCTGATGAACTCAAACTAGTTGCACTATTTTAGAGTAACTTTAATATTTGTTTTATTCACCTATTGCCTTTTTGCTCCTACTTCAATGCTATTTTGCTCGTACTTCAAGGGAGCTCAACTGCTTAGTAATCAGTACTGTAGCATAATTTTTGTGTGATATTGGTTGCCTCATTTAGTGAATGCTTAATACATGATTGTGAAATACATTAATAAGTGTTTTTACCAAGAAACCTTGAGTATAAGTGTCTATCTGAATACTCTTCCTTGTAGACCTTTGTGTAACACCCTTACAAGCTCACATTCCCTCTTGAGATAAGCCTGGCTGCTCAGCTCTCTACCAAAAACTGTGTGGTACAGACTTATACCAAAGGTTGGTCTTGCTTACACCTGTAGTCCTAGTTGTGTGCAGTGGTGCCAAAGGGTACTGCATACAAAGTCTGCCTAACAGGCCGCACTGCTTGTACTGTTTCTATGGCTTTCTTTATTTTGTTTGTGAAGGCCTCTTGAATTTTTTCGCAATCTTCCTGTGATGGTACAATTGGTGGGGTTAAGGACTTAGGTTTCTCCACTTATTTAAAAATTTCAAACAGTTTATTGGTTCAATTTGATGCCAATAAGATCTGGTCATTGAAAAAAATATTGCTTTTATGATGCAATTTTTGTATTGCTTCTCTATACGCTTGCATTTATCCTTGTTGGTCCGAGAGGATGTTTTCTGTCATATAGCCTCTTTCATTCTCTTTTCTCTTTTCAGCTCCACTAGTTCAGTATTAAACCACTTTTGATGTTTTTATTAGCTCTGACCAGCTTGTTCTTGTTGGGTGCCACCTGATATACCAGTTCTTGAAAGTGTGAGTCGTATTTAAGAACAATGTCCTCACATGTATCGTCCCTGAACTCTCCTCCAGGATAGTTTTGAGACATTGCTCAAATAGAGCGGTGGTTATTTTCTTATAGTTCCTGTTCTGAACTTTTTTTTATGTTTGTTACTATTTTTCAATTGTGAAAAGGATACTTTGAAGTGATCTGTCCATATGCAAGGAGTGGTCTTTTCCATTCGGGCCGCTATGTTGTGGGTAATTACCCAGTCCTGTTGGTTCCCATTAGCAGTGGTGCGGTCTGAGTTAAGTACCATGAACTCAATATTATTTAATGCCTTTTCCAGGTCAATTGCCTCTTTAACCTCTGAGTTTCCCCTCCACCTATTGAAGTCTCCCAGTACTAACGTCGCTGTGTTAATACCTTTGAGGTGGGTAAGCTGTTGGATAATTTCATCATTTAAGTCCGTTGTTAGTGAGTGTTGTCTATAAATCACAAACACATTGTTACAACTATTATTGGTCGGTGTGTGTTTAAGGTGAATTACTTCACATCCTTGGCAATATATCATAGATGGGAACATGTGGATAGAATCCCTAAATATGACTGCCACGCCAACCCCAATCCCTGTTTCTCTGTTTTTATGGAAAATGGTGTAGCCCTTGAGTACTGCCTTCTGGGTTGACGGGCCACTAGAGTCTTGGAGCCAGGTTTCTGTCAGGCATAGCATGTCTAAGTCATCCTCAATGATTAGGTCATAAAAACATTGAGCATGTTTGTTCATGGATCGAGTATTCAGTAAATGTTATTTGCTTTACTGGCAGGACTTTCCCATAATATTGGGTTAATATCTTTCCTCTTCTTGTGTCTTCAATAGGTGTATTGGTGTATTTTAAAGAGATTGACCAGGGTTTGAGTTTCTGATTATGGTAAAACATGTGCAGGGTCCTGAGCCTGTAATCTCTTTCCTTCCATGCCGTTCTGTACTGCCTGCTGCACGGCCGCTATGGGTTTCTGGTACTGCAGGTCATGTAACACCATCCTGTCATTTATAAGGCCCATTTTTACCTCAGAAGGGGAAATCCTCTGTCCAAAACGGGATTAGCTCCCTGGGTCGCCTCCAATGCCGAGGACGGCGAGGACCGGTGAAGACTGGCTTTGCTCAGAAATGTTGGAGGTGTCAGGACTTGGGGCTGCCTGTGTTAACGGGCAGAGGTCAGTGGCATTGGTGGGAAGTGTCAGGACTTGATGGAGCTGCCTGGGGTTAAGGGCGAGGTATGTGGGGGTAGTGGGATGTGTCAGAACTTGAGAGAGCTGCCTGAGTGTCAGGAATCGAGGGTGGAAGATGTGGGATCGATGGGCGCTCTAGTCCTCACCCATCATGGCTGCCTCCACTATAAATCTAGGCCCCGCCTCCAGCTCGGCGCGTTGTATCTGTGTATTGCCTACACTTCTACCAGCGCTGAGAGTTGCTCGTAACTTTCTTTCCGAGTTTTCCTTCACGCTCTCTTTTTCGGCATGAGCTTGTTTTTTCTCCTTCTGTCCGCTCTGTGTTTTTGTCTACGTGGTTTTCGTAACCGACTATCTGAGTTCTGCCTTTCTCTACTCGCGATCCCTTTCGCGCTCCGCTCCTTGCTTACCTCTCTGTTTACTTTTTCTCCGCTTGCAAAACCCTTCGCACTCTGCTCCTCGCTCTGCCTTCCTGATACCTTTTTCTCCGCTCGCGATCCCTTTCGCGCTCCGCTCCTTGCTTACCTCTCTGTTTACTTTTTCATCGCTTGCGAAACCCTTCGCACTCTGCTCCTCGCTTGGCCTTCCTGATACCTTTTTCTCCGCTCGCGATCCCTTTCGCGCTCCGCCCCTTGCTTACCTTTCTGTTTACTTTTTCTCCGCTTGCGAAACCCTTCGCACTCTGCTCCTCGCTCGGCCTTCCTGATACCTTTTTCTCCGCTCGTGAACCCTTTCGCGCGCCGCTCCTTGCTTACCTTTCTGTTTACTTTTTCCCCGCTTGCCAAAACCCTTCGCACTCTGCTCCTCGCTCTGCCTTCCTGAAACCTTTCTCTGCTCGCGATCCCTTTCGCATACCGCTCCTCTCTTAGCCTTCCAGTTAACCAGTTCTCTGCCAGCGAAACCTTTCGCACTCTACTTCTCGTTGTTACCTTCCTGTGCCTTATACCGCTTGCGGCTCCTATCAGTTTCTGTATCCGAGGCATCTGGCACTCCAGACATTCTACAGTGTCCTGACTTTGGAGAAAGCCCTCGCTTTTCGATCCATCATTCCTGAATCTTCATCATTTCAGCCTGGGAGTACCTGCCTTATACCTTGCCTTAGGAACCACTCCTTACCTTGCCTGCAGATCTTCATTCAAGGGTTTTTTCTGCCGTTCTGGCTTTTTCCCTTGGGCACCGAGGCTGGCCCACTGGGAGCCCCCCACGGCAGGTTTCCACTACTGCCAAGGTGGCCTCCGGAGGGGCCAGACCTTACTTGCACGATAAGAAGGTTAGAACACCTAAGGATCTTATCTCTACCAAGAAGAAGGAACGTCCCCGAATCCGGACTACGGTAAAGGACTCAGTATCAGAAGATTCAGGTGAGGAGAAGGGGGAGGTGGAGCCGAAGTCTGACACTGAGGTAATGGACATATGTCAGTTGGGGTTGTTGGAGGTGTCAGGACTTGAGGAAGCCTGCCTGGGGTAATGGGTGGAGGTCAGTGGGGGTAGTGGGAGATGTCAGGACCTTAGGGGGCTGCCTGGGGTAATGGGCATAGGTGAGTGGGGGTAGTGGGGTGGTGGCGGACTAGCATGGGGATTGAGGAGGCTGAGGGAGAGGTCAATGGGGAAACTGGGGGGCAGGACTTGAACGGACTGCTAGGGGTAATGGGCAGAAGTCAGTGGGGTAGTGGGAGATGTCCGCATTTGCGGGGGCTGTCTGGGGTAATGAGCAGAGGTCAGTGGGGGTAGTGAGAGTGTCAGGATGTGAGGGGGCTGCCTTTTGGAAATGTGCAGAGGTCAGTGGTGGTAGTAGGAGGTATCAGGCCTTGAGTGGGCTGCCTGGATTAATGGGCGTAGCTCAGTGGGGGTAGTGGGATGGCAGCAGACTAGCAGGTGGCTTGAGGGAGTTGAGGCAGAGGTCATTGGGGGTACTGGGAGGTGCCAGGACTTGAGGAGACTGTCTGGGGTAATGGAGAGAGGTTAGTGGGGGTAGTGGGAGTGTCAGGACTTGAGGGGGCTGCCTTTGGGTAATGAACAGAGGTCAGCAGGGGTAGTAGGAGGTGTCAGGACTTGAGGGTGCTGCCTTTGGGTAATGAGCAGTGGTCAGTGGGGGTAGTGTGTGGTGTCAGGACTAGAGGGGGCTGCCTGTGGTAATGGGCGAAGGTGAGTGGGGTAGTGGGAAGTGTCAGGATTGAGGGGGCTGTCTGGGGTAATGGGTGGAGGTCAGTGGGTGTAGTGCGAGGATGGAAGACTAGCTAGGTTGTTGAGGGGTTAGGGTGGAGGTCAGTGGGGGTATTGGGAGGTGTAAGGACTTGCAGTGGCTGCTTGGCGTAATGGGACAGAAGTCATTGTGGGTAGTGGGAGTTGTGAGGACATGACGGGTCTGCCTGGGATAATGGGCAGATGTCATTGGGCTAGTGAGAGTTGTCAGAACTTGAGGGGGCTGCCTGGGGTAATTGGTGGAGGTCTGTTGGGATAGTGCGAGGACGGAAAACTAGCAGGGTCCTTGAGGGGTCAGTATGGAGGTCAGTGGGGTTATTGGGAGGTATAAGGACTTGCAGTGACTGCCTGGGGAAATGGGACAGAGGTCAGTGGGGGTAGAGCGAGGAAGGAAGACTATGAAGGTCCTTGAGGGGTTATGGTGGACATCAGTGGGGCTAGATGGAAGTGTAAGTACTTGCGTTGGCTGCCTGGGGTAATGGGACAGAGGTCAGTGGTGGTCGTGGGAGGTATCAGGACTTGAGGGTGCTGCCTGTGGTAATGGGCAGAGGTTAGTGGGGGTAGTGGGAGCATCAGGACTTGAGGGGGCTGCCTTTGTGTAATGGGCAGTTGTCACTGGGGGAAGAGAGAGGTGTCAGGACTTGAGTGGGCTGCCTGTGGTAATTGGCAGAGGTCAATGGGGGTAGTGGGAGGTGTCAGGACTTGAGGGGGTTGCCTGTAGTAATGGGCGAAGGTGACTGAGGGTAGTGTGAGGATGGAAGGCTAGCAGGGACCTTGAGGGGGTTAGGGTGGAGGTCAGTGGGTGTAGTGGGAGGTGTAAGGACTTGCAGTGGCTGCCTGGCGGAATGGGACAGAGGTCATTGGGGTAGTGGGAGGTGTCAGGACATGAGGGGCTGGCTGTGGTAATGGGCAGATGTCATTGGGGGTAGTGAGAGGTGTCAGGACTTGAAGCGGCTGCCTGGGGTAATGGGTAGAGGTCAGTGGCGGTAGTGCAAGGACGGAAGACTAGCAGGGTCCTTGAGGGGGTTGGGGTAGTGAGAGGTGTAAGGACTTGTGGTGGCTTCCTGGGGTAATGGGACAGAGGTCAGTGAGGGTAGTGGGAGGTATCAGGACTTGAGGGGGCTGCCTGGGGTAATGGGCAGATGTCACTGGTGGTAGTGAGAGGTGCCAGGACTTGAAGGGACTGCCAGGGGTAATGGGCAGAAGTCAGTGGTGGTAGTGGGAGATGTCAGTACTTGAGGGGGCTGCCTGGGGTAATGAGCAGCGATCAGTTCGTGTAGTGGGAGTGCCAGATCTTGAGGGGACTGCCTTTGGGTAATGGGCAGAGGTCAGTGGGAGTAGTAGAAGGTGTCAGAACTTGAGTGGGTGGCCTGGTGTAATGGGCGGAGGTCAGTGGGGTAGTGGGAGTTGTCATGACTTGAGGTGGCTGCCTGTGGAAATGGGTGAAGGTCAGTGGGAGTAGTGGGAAGTGTTAGGACTTGAGGGGGCTGCCTTGGGGTAATAGGCGGAGGTCAGTGCAGGTAGAGCCAGGACAGCAAACTACCAGGGGCCTTGGGTGGGTCAGGGCAGAGGCATGAGGGGGCAGTCAGGGGTGTAAATACTTAAAGAGGCTGCCTGGGGTAATGGGACAGAGGTCAGCAGGGCTAATGGGAGGTGTCAGGAATTGGGGCTGTCTGGGTTAACGGGCAGAGGTCAGTGGAATTGATGGGTGGTGTCAGGGCTTGAGGGTACTGCCTTCTGGGTTGACGGGCCACTAGAGTCTTGGAGCCAGGTTTCGGTCAGGCATAGCATGGCTAAGTCATCCTCAATGATTAGGTCATAAAAACATTGAGCATGTTTGTTCATGGATCGAGTATTCAGTAAATGTTATTTGCTTTACTGGCAGGACTTTCCCATAATATTGGGTTAATATCTTTCTTCTTCTTGTGTCTTCAATAGGTGTATTGGTGTATTTTAAAGAGATTGACCAGGGTTTGAGTTTCTGAGTATGGTAAAACATGTGCAGGGTCCTGAGCCTGTAATCTCTTTCCTTCCATGCCGTTCTGTACTGCCTGCTGCACCGCCACCATGGGTTTCTGGTACAGCAGGTCATGTAACACCATCCTGTCATTTATAAGGCCCATTTTTACCTCAGAAGGGGAAAACCTCTGTCCAAAACGGGATTAGCTCCGTGGGTCGCCTCCAATGCCGAGGACGGCGAGGACCGGTGAAGACTGGCTTGGCTCAGAAATGTTGGAGGTGTCAGGACTTGTGGCTGCCTGTGTTAACGGGCAGAGGTCAGTGGCATTGGTGGGCAGTGTCAGGACTTGAGGGGGCTGCCTGGGGTTAAGGGCAAGGTATGTGGGGGTAGTGGGATGTGTCAGAACTTGAGAGAGCTGCCTGGGGTAATGGACATATGTCAGTTGGGGTTGTTGGAGGTGTCAGGACTTGAGGAAGGCTGCCTGGGGTAATGGGTGGAGGTCAGTGCGGGTAGTGGGAGATGTCATGACCTTAGGGGGCTGCCTGGGGTAATGGGCGTAGGTGAGTGGGGGTAGTGGGGTGGCGGCGGACTAGCACAGGGATTGAGGAGGCTGAGGGAGAGGTCAATGGGGGAACTGGGGGGGGCAGGACTTGAACGGACTGCTAGGGGTAATGGGCAGAAGTCAGTGGGGTAGTGGGAGATGTCTGCATTTGAGGGGGCTGTCTGGGGTAATGAGCAGAGGTCAGTGGGGGTAGTGAGAGTGTCAGGACGTGAGGGTACTGCCTTTGGGAAATGTGCAGAGGTCAGTGGTGGTAGTAGGAGGTGTCAGGACTTGAGTGGGCTGCCTGGATTAATGGGTGGAGCTCAGTGGGGGTAGTGGGATGGCAGCAGACTAGCAGGTGGCTTGAGGGAGTTGAGGCAGAGGTCAGTGGGGGTACTGGGAGGTGCCAGGACTTGAAAGGACTGCCTGGGGTAATGGCTGGAGGTCAGTGGGGGTAGTGGGAGGTGTCAGGACTTGAGGGTGATGCCTGTGGTAATGGGAGAGGGTGAGTGGGGGTAGTGGGAAGTGTGAGAACTTGATGGGGCTGCCTTGGGTAATGGGTGAAGGTCAATCGGGGTAGTCTTAGGACGGAAGTCCAGCAGGGTCCTTGAGGTCTTTAGGGTGAAGGTCAGTGGGGGTAGTGGGAGGTGTAAGGGCTTGCGGTGGCTGCCTGGGGTAATGGGACAGAGTACAGTCGGGTAGTGGGAAGTTTCATTACTTGAGGGGGCTCCCTGGTTTAATGAGCAGAGGTCAGTGGGGGCAGTGGGAGTGTCAGGACTTGAGGGGGCTGCCTTTGGGTAATGGGCAGCAGTCAGTGAGGGTAGTGTGAGGTGTCAGGACTTGAGGGGGCTGTCTGTGGTAATGGACGAATGTGAGTGGGGTAGTGGGAAGTGTGAGGACTTGAGGAGGCTGCCTGTGGTAATGGGCGGAGGCCAGTGTGGGTAGTGCGAGGACGGCAGACTAGCAGGGGACTTGAGAAGGTTAGGGTGGAGGTCAGTTGGGGTAGTGGGAGGTGTAAGGACTTGAGAGTGCTGTCTGGATTACTGGACAGAGGTCAGTGGTGGTGGTGGGAGGTATCAAGATTTCAGGGGGCTAGCTGGGGTAGTGGGCAGAGATCTGTGGGAATAGTGGGCTGTGTCATTTTTAAATATAGATCGTGACTTGTCAGCTTTTGTTATAAGATTGTGAGGAACTTTAAGGTGGAACATTTTTTGTAACATACATTTTTTGGATTTCTTTATAGTGACTAGGTTAATACTGGTAGATATAGTGTTAGCTTCATTAGTAGGTCTGCTTTTCTTTGTACATGTGTTATTACTTTTAGTTTCTAGAACAGCAGCCTTACCTTTTTTATTCGTGGCTGGTTTAATTGTGTTGAGTGAGGTTACCAGCTCTTTCATTTTAATGTTTGCTATACATTGTTTTAGAGGTAGATGACCATATGTCTTGTTTTTATTCATATCAGCTCTATGTTTTCTTTCTTTTCTACTGAGTTGTTTTTTGGTAGATATTTTGTTGGGTCTGTTGGGAAAAAGAAAGTTTGGGTTTGAAAGTTGTGGAATGTATATGCATGTATGAATGTGTGGGTGTGGTTGTAGAGATGAATAGAGTGCTGTATGAATGTGAAGTGGCATAATAGGTGTGGGTGTGAAGGTTGGAAGATTAAGAGTCTGTAGAGGTGTGATGAGCTTGGGTTAGTGAGGAGAGGAGTGGTGGTCTGATTGAATAAGTAGGGACCTTATGATGTTTTGAGGAAAACATTGGGTGTTGTAATGGTGGTGTTCTAATGAGAATCGAAAGAGTGTGCATGGTGCAATATAATGATTTAATATGAAATAAATGTTGATTTGATAAGAATACTCTGGGCTAATATATATGAAAGTATATTTTTGCAATTACAGAAATATACATGGCACATTAATATACTTTGTGGGATATTTTGACCCATTCCAATGTGCCCCCACTGCATCACTGTACTGAAATGGTAAAAGAAACAACCCAAAATGACCGTGCTGACTCTGGTGCATGCCAACATCTTTAAAACTGCATTTGGGTCACATCCATTTCAGGTGGGGTAAAACAAGAGCAGGAATGTGCCAGTGTGTTCTGCAACATTCAACATGGAGCAAATGAGCAAAGGAAAGAAACAGCAGTACTTTGTTGTAAACGCAAAATGACTCTGTAAAATGTCAGCTTTTCAACCATAAAAAGTGCTGTTTTGGTGCTACATCCATTCATTTCTACAGAATCATTGAGATTAAAAGGGTCTTGCAATGCCCGGGATCATCGAGTGTTGCTCAGAGAAACCGGGCCTCATTGACTGACAGCTCCTGGCAACATTATCTTTGTTAAAGCAAACCAGGGACTGTGCTTTCATTTTTCCACAGGAAACGCAGCTAAAACTTTGCAACAAGTATCAGAATCAGCTGTGCAGAGAGAAACTCTAAACAAAAGCATGATGCATGTATCCAGGCTGCAAACAACTCCAGCACTCAAGGGCAGAAATAATGATGCTGAATAAAATGTGTATTTGCTGCAGATACAAATCAGATTTAAAGAAATACGTTTAATGTGCTTTTTCAGGAATGAAGAGAAAAATTGCTTGTGTAAAGTATATTTTGTGTAAAGGCTTAATTCATTAAGAATGTCAAAGGATTGCTAATGTTAAAAGAAATCCACCTATAAACTGTGTTTAATTATATATGTTTAATGAAAGATTCAACTATATTAAAAACAACCTGGCTTTGACAGTTCTTAGCCTGAGAAAGGCTGACACCTCCACTGCTGGCAGGAAAGGCTAATTGCTGCTGGGAGGCCTCACATACTCATGACAAAGGGACGTCATTAGACATCAGTCTGTGCCCCAGGCAACGACAATAGCAGGCTTGGGCACTCACCCATCCAGGGCAGGGGCAGGAAGCTCCATTCTCCAGGGAGAGGCCCTTTATTCAACTTCAAAGGATTTGCCATTTGCTCACAATTGGGAAGGAAGAAAAAAAAAGGGACATGTGACTTTTGGGCTTATTTTGTCACTGAACCTCAAAACATTTAACTTGGCATCAAGAATAAGAAAAAGAGTGAAAAGTACATACATCTAAATCTGAATGTATGCTATCCATTTGAAAACTTGGTAGAATCGTGTACTGCGTAAGGAACAGAAGTTATAAAGAATGACCAATTGCACAGAAATTATTAATGTTGCAAATATAATATTGTGTACCCATATTCTAGGGGTAATTGTGCCTATATGTACAGAATTGGGAAATGTTAGGCCAAACCTTTCGTGGTTAAAATTGCCAAAATTCAACAGAAAGACTAAACCAGGTCCCACCGACTTGAGAGTTGGATTGGAAGGTGACCCACAAAATATGTAATTTATGTATCTGATTTTCTAGGAGGGCAGAAATACATAAATATGTATTTGTGGGAAAGTTAGATTTTGGTCCCAATAACTATGGGAGGTTTCCAGGTCATCTCATAAAACATGACAACACTTTCTGTCATCCAACCAGCAAAGAGCAAGGCGGGAACTGTGATCTTGCCCAATCATAGCCTTGTGTGTGTGGGTAGTAAGTCTGCTCCTACCATAAACTTGAGTGATGTCATTTTGCATGATAAATAAGGGAACCTCACAACACACAAAACCACTGATTCCAGACTCCATCCTGATTTTCTGTGTGGTGCCCTGTTCCTGAATTCACCATCTTTGTTCCTGATCCCGATTTCTTTGCAAAGCCAAGGCCTCTGCGTTGCTGTACTGATTTTCAGCTAGGCCAAAATTCTGAAACCATCCCAAAACCTAAGGGAAGCAATTTGATCCAGTCTGGCTTTCTACCATTAATGCTTGCCTGCTGAAACTCACCATCCCACTGATCTCTGGTCTCCAGTAGCCAGTGCAGTAACCAGTGCAGATCAGTCTGAGGTGCCAGTCCAGGTGACCAGAACCGCCCTGCTGATCCAATTCTGCCAGATGTGCCCTACTGTCCATTAGACCCAATCCGTGTGATGACCAGAGCCCCAGACGGTCCAAAATTTTAAATTACTGTGGACTGTAAGTATTAATAGGAATCATAGTAAAACAATTTTGGCTTGCCATCTTCTATCCCAATCTCTCAACCATCCTATCTTTACCTTAAGAACCTTTCCTTTAATACTGTCCGAATCATTCTTGCAATGCTGTTTGTGATTCTGAGTGTTAGCGCTGATTTTCTAATTTTTGTTTTACCAGACCATAAGCCATTAGTGCTTTTGATTAAATAAAGTAATTCCCATAAAGAAAACGGGGTATCCGCCACATGTAGGGTTACAAGCGCCTGTGTAACTGTGGAGATTCACAAGTGGCATTCTCTTTTTCTTGGCCATTAAATCTAGTTAAGTAAAATTAACCTGTCATTTTAAAACCGATTTTCTGCTTTTCTCTGTTATATTTTACTAAAAACACTGCCTCTCATTCAACATTGCATAACTTCCTCAATTTAATAGCTAGAGACTTCATTTCAACTCTAACTTAAACATTAGACCTGTAGCTACATCCCAACACATAAACAAATAGTGTATTTCACCTGTTTTTCCTAAAAACCGTTCAGTGAATTTTGGGCATAAGTTTACACGTGTGATTTTCAATTGCAATTATTTCCAAACTTCCATTAGGATTCAAAGTGTTTAATCTTGCTCAAACTATAGCTAATGAGTGTTAGCATCTTTTCAGTGTTGCTCCCATAGGAATTTATAATGATTTAAGGATTTTTGCAACCTTTCATTGTTTTGCTCATCCATTTTCGAATGTCATTTTAAAAGTGTCAGATTTCCAAACCGTTTTTCGCCCTTGTTTGGGGGAGGGAAGGTTATCTTTAAATTCTGTTGACTGTTCCTTATTCATGAACACCTGCAGTTTACTTACATCTGTGTAGAATTGCTTAATTGTGAGTTGAGAAATTTACAGGGGGAAATCTTAACTTAAGCTCTATCTTTCAAACAAGCCAAAACTGTTCTTTTCTCTGTGTTTTACATTCTGTGTTGCTTTAAGTGAATTCAACTGCCTTACCTACTTTCTTATTTGTATTGTTACCACATTGGTGATTGCTGTCCCATATATTAAAACATATGTTTGATTTGAATTTTAAATAAATAAATAAATATTACCTTTACCAACCAGCCTGATTCCTGGTCCATTGTGATCTGGGGGTATTTTGAGAAGGGGTGTGATATGAGTGGTGTATCACTCAGAATATAGAACCTATAGACACAATAAAATAAGTATTTCATTAGTGCACTGCATGCTAGGCTGAGACCAAGGTGTATTGCCTGATTGAAATCCTTAACAGATTTGGGGGCTTGTGCCGTGATTTTGAGTTCGAGTTACCACCCGTGACAGTCTAACATAGCAGACTAGCCTGCAGGGTAGAGACACCTTGCTGGGTTGGTGTACTGTGCTTCACTGTACAAGCACCTCTCAAAACAAATTCTCCAAAATCAGGCCTGTTTGTAAAAGTAAAAGTAAATCAACCCTGAAATAATTCATAAAGAAATTGATATTTCCAAAATGGCAATCTCAGTAGAAATCAATATGGCTAGGGATCACCCCCTGCACACGCTTTTTGTCAGGGGTGAGTGGCCCGAACATAATGAACATGTCTGGCTGGTGGAAATCAAGGAACAGGTCACTGCCATGGACCTGGGTACATGGCAGGGCAAGGGCCCATTACACCAAGCTCTTAGTGAATTGTACATGGCCCCAAAAGTGAAAGAGGAGCAGAGTAAAAAAGCCAGAATAGCGGCCTACCTATACCTCCACATAGAAGTGATGCAGGAAAAGCATGCTGAAAACACAGTTCTGGCACAAAATCAAATGGAAGCACTAGAAAGAATCCAGACTGATCTAGACTTGGCAGGACGAAGGCTACAGAAGAGCCACGAATTAGAGACAGAATGTTACAAAATTAAAAAAAGATCTGGCTCTCCTACAGAAAGAGAATGCAGAGCAAGACACCCAAGTACAGGCACTGAAAGAGGAGTGTCAGGAAAGGGTTCACTCGCTGCAACAGAGTCAACAAAAGCTGGCACAACAATTACAGTTTAATAGAGCCTGCGCAGAGCAAGTGGTTAACCTACAAACCAAATAGAATCCTTGGAAGAGGAAAATAATAAATTAAATATTAAAGACCTCTACTCTCAAGAGGAGTTTGAGGAGCGCCAGAAATCCAATGCATTCAAAAAACAAAGGGATGACCTGGCTAAACAGAGGGGCAAACTACGTCAGGAGAGGGATGCCTTAGGCCAGGAAGTAAGCAATTTAAAAACCAAGCTAGAGGGAAGAAAGCTGGCCCTCCAGGAGCTCAATGAATTAAAAACAGAATATGAGAAGCTACTAGAGCACACCAGATGGGTGGAGGATGCTCTGGAAAAGAACACCCAGACCAATAAGGCTAAAATTCAGGAGGTGAGTGTCCTGCAGCAGAAATTGGCCCAGTACTCCCAGACCAGGCAGGAAGCACAGAGAGACAATGAGGCTCTCTGTGAAACAAATGATGTGCTCCACCAACAGATACAATGCAAGAGAAAATCATTGAGAGCAGTAGGGCCTTGATAGAGGAACAAAAGGCTCAGATTTTTGCATATCACCAATGAATTGAGGCTGAAAGAGAAAAGGAAGAGAGGGACAGAGCAACCCCTGATTCTGACATCAGGACCCGTGTGCTTATGGACTCTAATTCCTTCGATACAATGAACTCTGCCACTGTTATGTCCACTGGTGCATATGAACCAGGGGCCATGGGGATGGTAGACTTCAACAGAGATGGTAAGATGGGACTGACAGATCTGTGCCCGCAGAAATGGATGGATGGGCGTCCCTGTACAGATCCCTAAAGATTACGGTTTCTATCTCTGACCAGGAAGACTCAGATGAGGGGAGAGTCAGGGAATTGGATCCACAAAACTACCGCCTTCCAAAAGATCAGTTTGTTAAATTTGGTGGGGAACTCCAGGAAATAAAGCCCAACAAGTGTATCCTCAAGACCTCTACCCAGGTAGGGCAGTGGGGGGTTCAATCCTGGGAGCAGGGGAGAATCAGAAGACTCTTCTGAGCACCACAGGAATAGGGAAACTAGGCTCCCACATTCTGCAAGCCCTTCTCAAGCTAGAAGAATCAGGGAGGGCCTAGAGGATCAGGAAGCCACCTCCAGGAGTAGCGCCTCGGAGTCAGAGGATGAGTGGAATCGGGTGACTAAAACCAAAAAGGCAAACAAAATCAAGAGAGCTATGCAAAAAGATCCCCAGAAGCAGATCAAGGCCATTAGGAGTGTTATAACTCCCTACCATAAAAATGCAAAGTATTCAGTCTGGGAACACCTTGAATTATATGAACAGATGATGGAGACTTTTCATCTGAAAGATAGTCAGAATTGCATCCAATCTGTGAAATGGACATTCTCCCTTGAGTACTCCAGGTCTTTGTGGGACTGGAGGATCAGAACCACTCAAGATGGTCCACCTACAGGGCGGCCATCTTAAAACATTTATCTGTCCATACAAACCCCCAAGAGGCCTGCAAGGCGGCCTACAATCTGCAATGTGGGGAAGATCAGGCCCCACAAGAATTTGTGCAGGAACTCAAACGTGCCTTTGTGCAGATAGTAGGGAGTTCATCAACACCTTCTTCCATGCACTCCCCAAATATATCATGACTCAGCTGGTGAGGGACTTTCACGAGAAGAGATCACTGGACTGGGTCATAGAACAGGCAACCCGTATTTATGATGTGCAGAAACCTGCAGATATATTAAAAAAAAACAATAAAAACCCCAAACCAGCCAACACACCTGCTGCTGCTGCTAAGGTGGCGGAGGTGAAGGTTGCCCCCATTTTAGATCTGGAGATGGGGGGGGCCTAAAAACCTACCTGTGCAGAACCTATCCAATCAAGGAACCAGAAGACCCTCAGGCCATTCCCAGACAGGTGGTAGTCAGGGAGGTAATCCTACAAATGGGACCCCTAACTCCCCTGATTACATTAGCCCCCGATACAAGGGTAACAAACCCATCCTGATGTATGTGTGGACTTCCCCAGCCCAAGGAGGGGGGATCCAACCAGGTAGGTACCGCCCCAGGAAACTTCCCTCCTAACTTTCACCAGGAGGGAAGTAATCCCCCAAATGCTGGGTTGAGTTTCTTTCCCCAGTACCCTCAGAACTTCAACCTACAAAACAGCCCTCCTTTCTTTCCCCACTTTTCTGAGCCCAGTCAGCCCAATCCGGGAGAGGGGAGGCCAAGGGTGGAGGGTTACCCAAACTATCCAAACCAAGTGTACTATGGGAGAAGGGACAGTTACCCTTCTCGTGATCCACCTAGGATGGACCAGAGACCCCCGTACCAGCCAGAGCTGGTGTCCCAACTAAAGCGTCAGGTTCAGAACTCATCCCAGGATCTGGGTCGCATGTTGAGGGCTCAGCAGAACCCTCAGATGAACATGGCGGATCAGAACCCCACAAACCAAGGGTCTGGTACTCCAGAACAATGACAGGGAGAGAACCCAGACAAATCACTGGTTCCAAAGGAGGAGGCACAGGGGGTAGGAGGGTGTAAAGCTTTGGAGGAAGCTTCCTTCCCCACTTGTTAAAAGCCCCTGGAAACCCAGGAATCGGAACCAAAATCTCCTGCACCCGAAAGTCTGCAACCCAAGGAACGGAGGGCGGGTAGGAGAAATAAAGGAGCTAAAAAGACCCATTTTGTGGAGGAGGTTAGTGTCCTCCAATTTGAAGGAGAGGGGTCCTCAGAGGACTCTGGGAAAAATATCTTCTCCTTCAGGGATGGGGGAACTCCTCCCGAGAGATCCTAATGAAGACTGGGTGAATGTGGGGACTGAGTTAGGATCGCCCATCATTGAACCCCAGAATGATAATCCAGAAAACCACATTGCCCAAACCTATTCTGGTAACTGCCTCCAAAAAGGGGGGGGGGCTGCCCAGAATCAGAACCAGGGGAGCCAAAAACATCCCAAAGATCCAACTGCCATATTTTTCTTGCAGATCCCAAGGTTCCCACACAGAATCATGCCCAAACCTATTCTTGTGACTGCCTCCAAAAAGGGGGGGGCAGCCCAGAATCAGAGAAAGAATATTCACCAGCTCCCCAAGGCCATTCTGGTGACTGTCTCCAAAAAGGGGGGTATGGGGGAGGTGGCAGCCCAGAATAAGAAAAGGAGGAGCCTGAGACCCCTCGAATCCTTGAGTGTGAAATTTCCTGTTCAGATTCCCAAACTACTCAACTCCATTCTGGGGATCGCCTCCTAGAAGGAGGGGCAGCCCGGAACCAGCACAAGAGGAACCCCAAACCTCACCAACCACTTCTGTTGATGCCTCCAAAAGGGGGGGAAGCCCAGAATCAGAAAAAAGGGGAGCTCGAAACTCCCCAAATAGCTGTGTGTCAAAAGTCTTTGTCAGATTCCCCAACTCCAACACCGACTCCTGACCCAACTATCCCAGTGTCAGAGTCAGAAATAAGGAAATTAACCACCCAGCTTACCAAGAATGCCCATTACCTTTGCCCATTGGAGGAGAAAGAAGGTAGATTCTACGCCTCTGTCCAAGTGCAAGGGCAATGTGCAATCCCAGCACTGGTGGACACTGGATCCCAGGCATCTCTGCTGTCAAAGAGGACCTTTTTGTCTGTTGCTGGTTTTAATAAAGGAAGTGCTCTGTTTGTGGTGTAATGTATTTGTATTGTGTTGCACTTTTTTTAAAGAATAGGAAAACTGTGGCCTAGTGGTAATGCAATGGCGGATTGTTGTTGTAGCAGTGTTTGGTGTCTTATAGTAGATATTAGGAAAGAAGAGTACTTTATATGTAAGGTGAAGTGTTGTATATAGATATTTTGGCGGTATACAGATATGTGTGAGCAGATGGAGAATGGTGGTAATGTAAGGAATGTAATGAGTGAGGTCAGAAAGTATGACATTTATAGTGAACAATGGAAAATGTTTACAGTTTAAAAATGTTTCTTTTTAGGAGTATTTTCATGCAAGTTAAGAAATGCATATGTGCATTTATAGGAGCTCTGTGAGTAAATTTATTGTAAAAGAAAATAAAAGCATATAGAAAAGATTTGTGGCACTTGGTGTGTGTAAGTTTAATATGTTGGCAGTACATGCATACTTGCTAACATAATCTATTCCAATCTGTAGGTGTTTATGTTTTTATTTCCGTGAGGTATGTACAAATTACATTATTTATTTATTATTTATTAGAGATGATATTATCACTCATTTCTTCTTTTGAGAAGTGTTCTTCCAACCACTCAAGTGTGTTTGCCATTTCTGTGAAAATAAAACAAATATTGCTTTTTGCTTATAAACATGTTTTATATAATAAATAATAATGATACAGAAATAAATGCAGTGTACTTACTATTTAGTAAGAGTGTGTTTTTCAATAAGCACCTGGTGTATGTGAATCTGTATGCAGAGTTGTACTGAGGTGATAATATGAGGTGTACAGTTATGGTTTGTGCTTGGCGCATTCATGTTCTGTGATACGTGAAATAATAATGTGCACCTTTTCAAGTGATGACTTTGTACAAAAAGGTAGATTTGGGTGTAGCAAATGTATGTAATGGTGTTTTATGTATATGGCCCTCATTACAACTCTGGCGGTAGTTGCATTTTTTCCGGCACCCGTGAATGAGCAAGAACCAGGTCGGGCCGCATACGGCAGACCAGGTAATTGCCCATTTTCGGGTGCCGGAATCAAGGGCCTCCCCATCCCCATTCTGCACCATAGGGCTGAATGGGGATGGGGACGTCGGATGCACCGGCACATTCAGAGTTGTACCGGTGCATCCAACGTGCTCTGCTTGCGGGTTCCATTACACCTGCCAGGAAAAACCTGGCGGGTGAAACAGTTCCCGCGAGCAGAGCCCGTAGAATGGCGGTCTTGGAAGTACAGTACCGGCATGCTTACCGGTACCGTACTTCCCAGACTGCCATGCTCGTAATGAGGGCCTATGTCTTGCTTGGTTGATAGGTAGAAAATTGTTTGTTCTCCGCTGTGCTCCTGGACTTTATGAATGCTACCTGATATCCACAGACATTCGTACTGTCCACTGACTGAACAGCTGCTACATTGGGGGTAAGTATAATATAAGGAACTCGTAGCAAATTAAGGGTGCACTGGTAAAAACCTATGCAATTCACTGAAAAAAATGTTGTTAAAGGGACGTTATGCTGAAGTTGCATTAATAAAAACCTATGAAATTAAGTGAAAAAACGTTGTTAAATGGACCTTAGGCAACCTGAAAACCCCCTAGAAATGTGCGAGTTATGGAAAGCTAAGCAACCATAACTCGCAGCACAACTGTGCACTGCCAAGAATAACACCCAGGACATCAAATATGACATCACAAAGGGCATTGATGACATCACTGGATATTGTGGCTGGTATTAGGATAAAAACTGTGCAATGAAGCCATAGCAAGGATTGCCCGTTGTGTTGTTTGAGAATATGAGTTGCATAAAATGGGCTTGGATATGATTCTGAGAATAAGATTGTTGTCTGACTGAGAGCATGGAAGTCAGCATTTGCGCTGATCGCAGCAGAGAAACACATACCAAATTGCCCCTTACAGATCACAATGGGCAGGGGGATCATGCAATCTATGTGTAAAGGTGGATGAATTCAACTGTTTAACATGTGGAAGTAGTACTGGAAATGTGAGGTGATACTGACATGAAGAATGGAAGTTGCCTTGGCATGCTGAAAACCTCAACTTTCCAAATCCGGCAACAGAAATTAGGAAGGTCTGTCTGAGCTTTGCATGAGTCCAAAGGCGGGTCAGCACTCTATGTTTCTATTCTTGATATGTTCTGGAATCCTGCAGGCACAGGATTACCCGATGCCTCCATACATTAGAATGACTACTCAGTAATTGATGGGCTTGCATTATACAAATACAAGTGGTGCACACAATATCATTTGAAAAGATTCTAGTTCCTCAAACCAATTGTTGGATTTAATCTGATAATATTATAATTTTCAATTTCCAACTTCAGATAGGATTCCACACTTTACCTAAGAATAAAACAACAGATCATTAATCCACATTTCAAACCAATCATCGGTTCATCCTCAAGTGGCTGGGGATACATTGTTTAGAAATAATCAAGTGATGTTTCTTTTAACAAATACCAAAACAATGTATACCTAGCAAACAACTTAAAGGAAAAACACTAAACTTCTTCCGTTACCTTATTGGTGTTATTAATGCAGCTCTTAACCAATATCAAAACAGTAAAAACAGAACTGAATACGCGGCCACCTTAAAACAGAAACAATGACAAATAAACAGTAAAAACAGACTGATATTTTCTTTTGTGTCGTTGCCATATCTAGATGAGCTCCACAGTTCGATATTATCAAAATAAATGTTCTAAGACAGATACTTTTCTCATAAAATAAACAAAATAAATGTTCTAAGACAGATACTTTTCTCATAAAAAGGCAAGAAAAATACTTTAATCAAATATTCTACCTTCCTCATAATGGTATATAGGTAGGATTACATATGTCCCTTGTCAGAAACCCAATTAATTCCCCAACAGCCCACCCTCCATGGTTGACAAATCAAGTGGCATAAAAACATGAGGGAATAATAAATACCTGTTATTTAATGCATTCATTCAACTTTTATAACACTCTCAATAACGGAGACCAGACTCTTAAGCATGTGACCAGGATTCAAATTTGTGTTGCTCTGCATTGTCATGATTCGAAGACAAGCACATTCCCCCTGAGCTACACTCCCAGGATAGAACTATAGAAGCTGGAGGATTCTGGCATGAAGCATTGTATAAGCACTATATAAGAACACAATATTCTTTGTAGTATTGTACCTGTAAATATAGTCTTGTGAGTGTTAAGATTGTCTGATCCACGTTCACCCTTGAAGGCTTGTGGACATTTGCAGGAAGCTCCTCTGATGATCCCTAAAGCCATTGGTGGCACGCTTAAAGAAACCTCCTTCAATCCTCAGAGAGTTAGTGTTGAGACTGGCTGAATGATGTCTTGTCCTGCTGGCCATCTATACATTCAGATGGAATCCTGATGCAAGTCCATGAGTGACAGCTCAGGAGAATGTTGGTGAATGATTGGTGTACTGCGATGGAATGCATGAGCCGGCCAGTCAGTGGTCTACTTGTTATAGTTAAAAGCAAATGAAGTACACATTAACTGTACAGATGGACCATGGAGCTACCTGACCTTTCTACTTAAAGACTTTCAGTAGGTCGCTGTCTGCATCAGCATCAATTCCTCTTTCAAATTAGAAAGGTTATCCCACGACCTTAATCATTCCTGTGCTTTAAACCCAACTGTAAAAACATGTTTTTCAATATAGTGATACAAATTCCCAAAATGTCTCTCTATCGACAGCTTTATAAAAAATAGAAGGAACAGGGGGGAAACATGGTGCAGATCCCAGCAAACTCGGAACAGTTCCAAGGTTAGGTGTCAAGAGTCTAACTTGTCTTTGTTCTCTTGCAGATTCCTTCTCTGGTGAGCAGCACACAGGGGTGGACTTCAGTGGATAAAAACACTGTGGTACGTTTGAACTTTGACCGGAGCTTGAACAGCGATGCACTCACTCACCTTCTTCCTCTCTTTACTTTACAGGATACTGGGTTCTCTAGGTGGAAGCAGGAGGGAAGGTAATGAGCCAAATTGCTTAAAACTATTCAACAAAGAAGGATGGTCAGTGGATGGGATTCATTGAGACTGTGACTCACAAGTCGTGGTGTTGTGCTTTGGTGCAATCACATAGAATCAGATATATATTTAGCAAACCAATGCAACTCCTGACAACCCACTGTATTGCCCATATGTCTGAAAGTACCTCTGTGATTGGTCTCTAGAGGTAGTACTTGCGTGCACCTTCTCTGGGGTCACTACTACTGGAGCTGCTACTCCATGGGACTGGAACTAAGTCTGCCTCATGCACTAACCACATCAAGCAGTCTGCCATGTCCTCCTTTAAAGAAGTGATGGTGGAAGACCAGCTATGCATTGTAAGTGATTTAAATCCGACACTTCACCTAAGTCAATGCCTAGCGCGGGATACACAACTGAAACCCTTAATTATTTATTTGTGTCTATAAGTTCTTTTATTCTGAAGAATGTACCACTTATATCACACCCCTCTCTTTGAACCACCCGCCGGTCACACTGAACCAGGAAGCAGGCTGGTTTGGAAAGTTCAAATATTTATTTATGTATTGCCCAATATATGTCACACTATTTTAATGGGTATACAATAATCACCAATCGGGTGATGTCACACTAAAAAATCTTATCACAAGGAGCAATGATGGGAAAAATAATGCAGCACAGAAATACAACTTTTGTGTGTGTTCAATCAAATGGCAATGTGATTACTATTTCCCCTGCACACCTCTTAAACCCCTCAACATGCAATATGAAGAGATAGAAGGAGAGAGAACAGGTTTCAGGAATGCAGAATTCAAAAAAATATATCAATCCCAATGTCCCCCCAGCAAACACCAGAGAAAACAGGATTGATTGACAAACTTGTCAAAAATGGTTTTAAAGAGGGCTTTGAATGGAATGGGTAAAACATTGAAAATAGTTTAAATTACTGAAATTGTTGAAATCCTAATGGGAGCTGCTTTGTATGGTCGTAGACGAACACTAGCAATGATCTGAGAGTAATAAGCAAGTTGAAAACTTAATTTTGAGGTCGGGTGCAATGAAAAGCTATTTTACACGTGATAGATTTTGCCAAAACGAAAGATTTGCAGCAAATTTGCAGCAAATTTTCCGCGCATGGTAATTGCGATTTGGGTTCTTTAGAAAGCTTAGGATGCTAGCTACAAGTAGACACTTAAATTTAATTTCTAGCATAAAGTATGGAGAAGTTATGAATGTTTTCGTGGGGGTCTTTTTTTTCAGATAGAGGCAAAATGTAAAACAAGATGCGCTTTTAAAATACAAACAAGGTTTCCTTACACTGGGGATGGACTATGAAGAAACAAACTACACAACAGCACAACCACCAGACCAGGACATTTCCGATCAGGTTTTGCCCGCCGAGACGGTTGCCTTCTTCAGATGAATATATCAGCGCAAAGATGATTTTAACAATATTATTACAGAAGGACTATAGGATAAGAGAGCAAGTTCAGGCAAGACAAAAAGGATTTCTAGCAATACAGTTCTGGATATAAGATAGATTGGACTTGGAAAGAGATGACTATGGGCAGTACATAGGCTAGTGAAAATCCTATACTATGGATACTCACTACCAATGTTTTGAATGGAATCGTCAGGGATCTGGTTCTGGTCAGGGATTTCTGGGATTCTGCAGGGCACACCGGACTGGTCTGGTTCAGTGATCAGCAAGGCGCTCTGGACACTGCACGGCAGGACTGGACAGCAAGGCGCTCTGGTCTACACTGCACAGCACAACTGGACTGGATCTGCAATGGCTCTCTGGTTTGCACCGCACAGCACGGCACCAGACGGGGTTTAATCTGCCCTTCTGGTTATGAAGATAATTTTTTGGCAGGTAAGCAGTTATAGCACACCCTGGCTGCTTCTTTGGTTTCCCCTTTAAGTTGAGGGAAGGGTTCTGGAAGTTAGGCCAAGCTGAAAGTGGTTCAGCTATGCTCTGAGCCTTTCAGCTTGCAAAGTTTTTGTAGTCTGGAACATGGAGTATGAATGTATCTCCTTCAGAGTGTTTTGCCAAATTTGGGATTATGGGTGGATCAGTGTCTGTTTCTAGGTCCTCAGCTGTCTCTATTTATGTGTTTGATAAGGGGTGGGTATACTGAATTATCCTAGGCGCACACCCTAGGTAGTCTATAGGCTAAAGTCTGCTCTCTCCCTTGATTGGAGGAGAAAACAGAGTGTCATCATGATGATGAGGTTTATGAGGCAAAACCTCCTCCCCTTTTGAACAGAAAATCTGATTTTGATATAATACATCTTTACATGTGTACAATCTTTATACCAATGACATACATAGATCACATATTTTGTGGAGCACACCCTCTTCCAAGCCTCGTTGCTGTGAGATCTTGGGTCTGGATTTGACACATTTTTGCACTTTTTGTCTGGGATACAATGTCTAATTTGTCCAAAAGTTTGTACATATGTGCGCATGATCTCTGGGCATAATCGTATGAAGTTTTATGCTTCTGACATAAATACAATTGCTACAAAACCTGGATTTTCACTGCGCCTTCCCAGAGCATCTCACAGAGTTCTGGCTCCTTTTAAAATGTGCACAAAAAAAATCACATTCACAATGCTGTTCATTCTCTAATTTTTACAAGTTCGCACAGTCCTTTTTCAGTCTTTTTCAAATATATAACAAAAGTATCTGTCCTCGCCTCCATCTTCCTGGCATGTCTGAAGCAATCCACCCCGTTCCTTCTGGGAGAGGCCACTTTTTGACACTTCACAATCTGTATATCCTTTCAGCCAAAGAAGGTCCATTGTCTCTTCCAAGAGCAGCCCAAAATCTCCTCCCCTGATTTGATCAACACAAAGGTGTAAGTTCCTGGCCTTGCAGGAGAGATGCCTTTTGTTGGGGAAACCTGGCGGAATTGGTTTGGTGACTTTGAGCTCAGCTAAATTCACTGTCAATGTATAACATTTTTCTTAATTTAAAATAAAACTTGCAATTTTTAATCAAGCAGCTAGAACTCTGATTCCAGTCTCTAAATCATGGAGATTAAATAGTTACAAACTGTGTTCCTCTTAATGACAGGTCACTTAATTCCAAACATTTGATTTAAATTGCATAAGTTTAAGCTTCTGATGCAATTGCTGACAGCTATCATACAGGCGGCCGCTGGTACTGTGCCCATATTTTGACAGATTTTCACAGGCAAGCACACTTTTTACTGTGGATATTCTGATGATCGATTCCGCTTTTCCTGACATTGTGTGTTCATATTGATTCCTTAAATGAAGTGTCGGGTAACACCCAGCCAAGATATTGGATGTTTTGTGGTGTTTTGGACCAGCCGTATGTATTATCAGCAACCAAGAAAAAGGGATTCAAGAGCAATTTCCAGGTTTCCTTCAATAAAACACTGCCTTTCATGCAGTTTCCATTTTTACTTGATAGGCATCCCAGTGACATATTTCAGCAGTGTGGTCTCCTTTCCACTACTGACAACAGGCAAAGTAGATTGGGCAGCCATCTTTGCGTGTTTCACAGAGCGCAATTTCCATGGGTTTTGGCGTGCATTGGGCTTTTGCAGCCATTTTGATGATTCTTGCACCATCAGCACACAGGGATGTCGCCGGGCAGAGCCTAGTGGGTTAAAACATCCCACAAGCCCCCCTCGCGACTTGACTTTTGATCGCCCATCAAGGGGAAGTCGGGAGATTGGGATGTTCAGTTTTTTTCTTTCTGGACCAAGTGGAAAAAATGTGTCTGCTTCTCCCTTCAGTGCTGGATCGACAGGTTCTCCTTGCCGATTCCGGATGAGAGTATGGAGCGATACCCCGGGGCTCTTGGATCTTTCCTTCCGGTCCCTGGGTGGTCCTCCTTGGTACTTAGGATCCATGGTTTCAAATTCTAGGATGAAAAAACAGAGCATATTTGTAGACATTTCCCCACAACTATTCATATAGTGGGGCAGACGCATACATTTGACATATAATGACAATCTTTTCTATTTGCAATTTATTACTCAGTTTCAAAAGGTGGAATAGTTTTTTAGTTGGAATCCTAGGGGTCTGGGATGTCCCCCTCTGGGTTTCCAGATGCATCCTCTAGTTTCTGCAGAGTATGCCTAGGATGGCAACACTTCAGTTGGTTGATGTGGACCCACTTATCTTCCCCCTCTGCCAAACTGCCATTGGGGATATGTATTTTGTAGGTGACTGGTGAGATTTTGTCTACAATTTCAAAAGGACCCCGCCAGATAGTGAAGTGGGAGAATGGAAGACCAGGCTCCCGTCCTTCACCTCTCGAGCTTGGCCTAAAGGTTCACGGCCCAAGCACCCGCCACGAGAAGAGTTTGCCCATCTACCAGACGACCAGATACCCTGGTACAGGAACATACGGATGTGTCCATCTGCCTGCACAGCAGCCAGCCCCGCCCATGCCGATGCCTGCGGCATGGATCAACTGGACTAAAACTATACGTCGTTAGAGATGCCATGACGACATAGCCAACGGATAGCACACCTGTGCCAACATACACACTGGACACTCCCGCACCAATCTACATGAAGAATATACTCAGTGCTATAACGTAGGCGACAGACATACTCACGGACGTGCATCTTTATTGTTTTTACATATGCTTTCAGAAATGCAGAAACGCAAGACGCATCATGAACTCATCTAAAAAGCTTGCTTACGCTTCTCCTACACTTAGGTGCCGTAATAAGAATTATAACAAAGACACGATACTGGCCATAAGACAATATGAGACTATAACCTAAAGCACCTACGCACCAAACGGACCACTTATGCACCAGGCCCAAGTAGGCCTCAAACAAGAGCTCCCATGGACATTAACAAAGCAAGAGTCAAGTTGCTGATCCTGCAGAAAGAGCCGGGTGGAACAACCAGCCAAGGTCGCAATGTTGCAAACCCACATTCCAAGAGCAAAGCATCAAAGGCACGATGTTGCAACCTCGCACTCCGCGCACCAACGTTAAAGTCACACCTGCAACTTAAACCAGACACACAGTGGAAAAGCAATATTAATTGTGCAGAATTCTGCCTCAAACACGGTCCCTCCCCACGTGACCAAGCCGAACCTGACGAGGTGCCAAACCCTGGAGAAAAGAGGCGTCTGGATCCCTCGCTAACGAGACACAGGCAGATACACTTGAAAGGCAATGGACATCTGCGACAGTGGGAGCGGTCAGCCGTCCAGCCATGAATAAATCCTCACATTGTCTGCACGTACCCATAATGAAACATTGTTGCAAATTTCAGGTACACCGAGAGCTGGGAACGGCGGTGGTCCCAGGCTGGGAGGCTCACGGGTGCACCAATCAGAACATGGGGCTCTTATCACTGACGACAGTAATATTAACCAATCCTCAGGAGTCTTCATGTAACAATTCTCATGTATCTAATTGTAGGGACAACCCAGATATATCACCTGACTACCCTTTGTCCACTAACATTGTTCTCTATATGTGTGCTATACTAACCCTACCACTCGAGCAACCAATTAAGAGTGGCAATAGGTTTTTTGTTAACTTTCTGAAGTGACGCAAGTAGCGCGTCATAATACAGTAAAAAGGGCCTGCGAGCCCCACGATTGTGTGTGTGTCAGGACGGACGCGTACGCTCCTTGACCCATCCCTGCCGTTTTGTCTAATAAACAGCAGAGTCACCTTGCTCCTTGTGTGTGTCTCATACTCTATCTCATCTGGGATATATACGGGAGGAGTTGGGGCCTCCCTGCCTGGAGGTCTGCGGACAGCCCGGCCGACCCCGGCAGAAATTCCCCCCCGACAAGTTGGAGGCACTGCTGAGATCTGTTTAAGATCGACTTTTTATTTTTACTTTTTCCAGGCACTCCCGTTGCGAGGAGGCCCGGCGGCGAGGCCCCCTCTGCCGTTGCCCCCTTCTGAGGACTACAGGACCATCGCGGAGCTGCGAGAAGACCGGACAGCGCAATCCGGATATTGGCCCTCGGGAGCCGGTTGAGAAGTATCCCGCCCGCGGTTGGCGAGTGTCCAGACGTGGTCCAGACGAGGGGAGGTGGCGAGCCGCTTGGAGGGGTGCACGCAGTCGAGCGGCCCTGCATCGAGAGAACTTGGTGAGCATGACACGCACTACAAGCAATGTGAAATTGTGAGGGAGGGGGAGGAAGTAAATAAGGGAGGAGGGAGGTGTTGTACAGATGCACGGCGAAGGTCTAACAACTTAGTGTTGCCAATGGAATGAATGGTAGCGAAACGAGTGCGAGAGCAGTCGGCTACGTTACGCGGAAGAGGGGGGCGGAGCACGAAAACATCACGTGCGGCCGCTCGTAAGACACTGATTGGCCTAAATCGCGACTACGTGTAAGGGTGGGTGTGTGTGGTTTCCTACGATTTGGCATTTATTGATCAATGAGTAGACGAGGATCCCTATTGTTCGAGCAAGAAACTCGATAGGTAGATGACATTTCCCTGTAGGCGGTGGCTAGTTGCCTAGTTGCCAATACGGAAGATAATTGGCTGGTTAAGCCCTCCTGTTGAGGGGCGTATCACACGCGAGGCGACGCAGCGTGCGCAGTCCGATTATATTATTGATGTGATTACCTTGTTCCATGAGTGACAGGAAGATAGCTGTAGGGTTAGCGGGGGTAGGTAGCAAGTGTATTTTTGAACTTAAAGAACATATGAAGAATGTACCGGTAGCTCGAAGAAATCGGTGACGTCACCAGTAGGGCTTTAATAGGATATCGCGAGCACGAGGAACTCTGGTTTTGGGAGTAGTGGGGAAGAGAAATATGATAAGGGAGCGGACACGGAGATAAACGATAAACGAGTGGATCGGGAAAAGGAGAAGGGGAGAGAGGCGTGGTTGCGCACGGAGAACGCCGGCCACGGCAAGTGTAAAAGGGGGAGGAGACGGGGAAACAGGACGACTGTATAAGAGCGTCGTAAAGGGTACGCAGCCGAAGGGGGCTGCGTGCGCTTCGGCCGCAGGGGGCCGAACGGGAAGGAATATACAAAATAAAATCATACACATATATACATATTTTATATATATTTTTTTTTTAATAATTTGTATTGCATAATGTGTCAAAGGATTGTCGTAAGTCCCCACACTTGAGGGGCCAGGTAAACAATACAAGGTTGTATATTGTAAACTGCTAGTGAAGGGAAGGGTAACAAGTGGAGCGCCACTATGTCACACGGGACAGGGTCGGGAGGGTGGGGGAACACCCTCACTACCCCACTTCAACACATATGCACCACACTGCCACCACATAAGGAGAAATTAATTAAGTACAGCATAGAGTGGACCCAGGGGACGGATAACAAAATGTTAACACCATGGCCGCCTAATGGTAGTCTCGATCCATATGCCCAACATTCACTGCTAAACCATCTGCACAATACATACAAGGGGAAGAAGTTGGCAAACCATGTGGAGGTGTTTAACTTATGGAGGATGTTCCAGGGGTCCCGACCAGGACCAAATGGAATGTTCACTATGGGAGAAACACCGGAAGAAAAGGAGATTAAGAAAGAAGGAGAGGATGGGAAAGAGGGGCGTGAAGGCACAAAGAATACAGGAAACGGAGGAGAGGGAGGAGAAAAGATTGATAAATCAGAAGACATAAAGAAGGAACCAAGCAACGAGATACCCATAACACCGGGAGTGAAAACAGAGGGAGGAGGGTTGTACCCTTTAAGAGTATTAGGAGAAATAGAAGGACAGTTAAGGGCGGCTGAAGGATACTCGAACCCGGCATACAGCCCTCCACCATATGTGGCTCATAGGAAGATGCCAGTGGGGGAGGGGAGGATTGGAGAAGAACAGACTGTAGGGATAGGAAATGATGAGTGGGTAGCTGCACAAATATTATTAAAATTACGAGGTTCACTAACTGGAGAAGAGAGGGAGGTAGTAAAGAGAACAGACGAGGATAGTGCAAAAGAGAGTGAAATGAGGGGGGAGGAGCTATTACGGCAAGGGGAAGAGATTTTGGAGGAAAGATTAGCAAAGCTAAGGGATGAGCAGAATGAATTGATCAAACAGCTTGAGAGGGAGGAAAGAGAGAGAGTGAGGAAAAGGAAAGAAGGTAAGAACGAATTGGAAAAATTAAGGGAACGAAATGCAGAGCAAAGGAGAGAAGCTGAGAGGGTAAAAGCAGCAGCAGACAGGGTATCAAGAGTAGTGCTGAGAGAGAAGAAGAAGGAAGAAGAAGAAAAGGAAAAGGAAATGGAAATATGGAAGAGGAGGGTACTATCAGAGACAGCTAAGAAATATGAAGAGGGGAAAGTAATAGAAAATATAGTAGAAAGAGAAAGGGTGAAATGGGAAAGGAAGAAGGAGGATGAAAGGATACTGGAACAGATGAGCAACGAAGTAATGGAGGAATTGAAAAGGAAAAGGGAGGAAAATAGTAGGGAGATGGAGGAGAGAAGCGAAGGGGAAAGAGAAGGGAGGAGTAGGGAGAGTGAAAATTGGGGGGATGTATATAGAAGTAAAGAAGTAGCAACAACATCAGCACTAGGGGGAGCAGTCGGTAACAAAGGAAAAGGAGAAATAGACCTAATAGATTTAGAAACCGTAACAATAAAAGGGAAAAAGGCAGAGTGGGGGGTACCATTTATGAATGATTTTTGTAGTGAGGAGGAAGAGGGAGTAGAGAGGGAAGGAAGTAAGAGTGAAAGGGAAAGCTTAGATAAGCTATACCTCACTCGAACAAACATAGACTCGCCATGGATTAGTAGGAGAAGGGAGGAACTGGAGAGAAGTGAGGAGGGAGTGAAAGGACTAGTGGAAAGACAAACCCATGAAACCACACCATCACCATCTCCATCACGCCCTCCCCCATCACACCCTACATGCTCAACCACTGCACGCTCGCTGCACAGAATAAAGCTTGCGCCATTCATGGATGAACTGACACCTTATGCATGTCGGCTTAGAGTCCTCCCTAGTCGCAGGCAAGACAGACAAATAAACACGCCCGCATTAAACACAGGAAATGACGAAAAGAGGGGAAAGGATGGAGAAGGAGTTAGGAGCAGGGGTAATAAGGACGAGATTGCAGAGGTAAAGGAACAGGAAGAAGAGGAGGGGTGTGAGGACTCGATATTATGGAACATAAAGGGTGACACAAGACACAACTTAATGCCATTGTTGGAGAGAGGAGGGGTTAGACCACAGTACGTCCCTTGGAAGCATACGGATAAAGAAAATATAAAATGTAGGCTCCCATCACTAAGTGGAGGTACGGGTAAGTGGATATATGAAATGGAAAAACACACCGCAGGACAGAAACTAGCAGTAGGAGACGTGAAGGGCCTGTTAATATCAATATTAGGGGATAGGGCGGATGACATTTGGAAGAGAGTGGGATTCCATGGGGTAACAATAACAAACACATCGCATGATGGGGCACCATTTGCAAACTGCAGACATGCGCTGTGGCAGGCACTGAGAGTACAGTACCCAGACACATCAGACATAGGAGCAATTACTTCCCGTAAGATGCGTGAGAATGAGGATCCTGTTGATTATATCCAGGATATCCAAGAGAAGTGGCGCATGGAAACTAGAGAACAATGGGACAAAACACCAGCCATATTTTATCATATACTAGTACAAGGGCTCCCAGAAGGGGTTCAGAAACAACTAAAGAAAGTAGTGGGAATGGAAGCAAAACCATGGCCAGAAATACAACTGACTATAGTACATCATTGCAGGACATGGCAAGGAAAAATGAAACAAAAGGAAGAAGACAGGAAGACAGAAGAGGCTAAACTAGTACAGAAAAAACTTACTAAATATACAATGGAAGGGGCACTAATAACTGCGCCCACACCAATGGCCCAAAGCCCCATACAAGTAGTGGCTGCACAAGATCCCGCTCAAATAGCACCTCCACAGACTATAATACAACAAGTCCCGCCACTGCAATTACACGCATCAAACATGGGAGGAGGGTATCCAATGCAAGGAGCTGGGTATTATAGTTATAACAGAGGGAGTGGAGGATTAATGAGAGGGAGAGGATACGGATATAATACCCAACAGCAAGTGGGAGGACTTAGAAATTCCTACCCCACAGGGCAACCAGTATACCAGGATAACACAGGGAGCTTCCCATGGCAAAGCAGGGAACCACCCGTGTGTTGGAGTTGCGGACTATTAGGACACATGTCACGTACGTGTAGGGTCAGGCCAGGTACACCAGCATGGAACGAACAGGCACAACTTAGGACCTCACAAGAACAGCAGGGCATACAACAACAGCAGACGTTACAACAAGGAAGTGACCAACAACAACACCTAACACAACAACAGCCACAACAACAAGTAGCGCTAACACAACAAACCCAAACTCAACAAACGCAATTGGGTAGGGTGACGGTGTTGGGACACAACCCTTACACAGGGAATGGCCAATCATTGTACCACCAATAGGACAGCCCACAGACGGCCTTGGTGTGTCCCATCCTGTCAGTAACAGCTAATAGTGCGGAGGAGCCACGCATAGAGGTAACGATAGGTGACAAAAAATTATCATTCCTTGTTGACACCGGGGCAACCCGGTCTTGCATAAGGGAAGGTAAATTTAAGATGTCAGGCGAAGCCATGAACACCCAAGGATTTTCTGGGGCTAAAGGGTTGGTTCCCTTTACTGATAACGTTCCCTTATCTATTGGAGATTATGATCTGTCGGTTCCACTTCTATATTATAGTGCCTCACCAGTGAATATACTGGGGAGGGACATAATGAACAGGTTGAATATGACAATCTCCTTTACAGAGGATGGCATAATTTGCTCTACTCCAGGGATTAACATGCTCGCAGCACGACAAATTATGCAAGCATACTGTGGACAGACAGCGATTAGGGCGGAGCCAGTAGATGGCGAGCTATTCCAGTATGGAACAGACATGGCATTTGCATGGATGCCAGGGATAGAAGGGAAAATATGGAGAAGGCCAGCAGCATAACTGTTCCGACCAGAAACACCTGTTAATGAACCAGAAGGAAAGGTGTTTGTAATGGACATTGAGAGCATTATTGCAACAGCTGATTATATTGCTGTGCACGCCCAAGATAAAGAAGGGAGAGCATGGAGGGCAGTGATTGCACTAGCAGAAGGATGTAGGCTGACCCAGGTGTCAGATGAGGAGCTGTTTTCAGAAGAAAAGGAGGAAGGTGAAATGGTGTTCATGATGAGTGTAGAAATATGGTTAAGAGTGGCTCACAAACAAGTAGCACAGAAAATTGCAATGGCACTTGAGGCACCAGCATGCACCCCAGTCCCATTCTTTAAGGAGGATATGTCAAAGGTGCCCAAATCATTATGGACTATTGGCCTTTATGACGTGGGATGCATAAAAAGCATAGGGGGTGTAAGGATAAAATTAAAAAAAGGTGCCATACTACCAAGAGTGAAACAGTACCCACTGTCAAAAGAGGCAGATGAGGGCATATATGAAACCATAACGGCCCTTATAAACAATGGCATATTGGTCCCCTCAGAGTCACCATGTAACACGGCTGTGTACCCAGTGCGCAAGGCTAAAGGGGGGTCTTGGCGCTTCATACAGGACCTCAGGCCCTTGAACAACATAGTGGAAGCAGAGTATCCAGTAACAGCAAACCCGGCCACGATATTATGTGGCATTCCAGCAGAAGCATCACGATTTACCGTGATTGACCTTAAAAATGCTTTTTTCTCAATACCATTACACCCAGACTCACAAGATTTGACAAGCTTCACTTACCGAAATACAAAGTGGAAACATACCAGACTACCACAGGGGTATTGTGAATCACCCTCAATTTTCAATAGAGTAATACAGATGGATTTGGGTAACGTTGAAGTGGAAAGCACAGTGTTATAGTATGTGGATGACATAATAATTTGCAGTACTAACGAAAGTAAATGCAGAGAGGACTTGTTAAAAATGTTGACGATATTGGCAGAAAAAGGGTACAAGGTAGACATGGAAAAGATACAATACTGTCAGGAACAGGTACTTTACATTGGCCAACTGATATCCCAACATGGAAGAAGGATTGCACCACAAAGAGCACAGGCCATTTCCAACACTCCAATGCCACAGACTGTGAGAGAACTGCAGCAATTTCTGGGGCTGTGCAACTACTGTAGAGCATGGGTGTTTGATTACAGTTCATACATAGGACCCCTGCTTGAGGGTTTGAAGGAAGCAAATAAAGGGGAGAAAAAGTTGGGGTGGACTATGGAAATGAGGGAGGCCTTTGACGAATTGAAAGACGCGATATCAACTGCTCCAGTACTGGCATCCCCAGACTATGAGCGACGATTTTTCATATTTTCACATTGCGACTCAGCAGTGATGAAAGCAGTATTGGCCCAAAAAACTAGCATGGGCTATAAACCAGTAGCATTTTACAGCGGCCACTTAGACCCTGTGATGTTGGGTCACTTCCCTTGCGAACAAGGCCTCGCTGCAGCTGCTTTTGCAGTGGAAAAAGCATCAGCAATAACCATGGGGTGTCCAACTACACTGTTTGTGGAGCATGCACTATTTGCAATACTGAATAAACCCAAGTCCACACTAACAACACAGAGGGCATCACGTTATGAGATCATTTTGTCTAGAGCTGAACTAGCAATTGTTAGATGTAGCACGGTTAACCCTGCAAGGTTCCTAGCAGAAGTAATTGAGGAGGGAGATTACGCCCATGACTGCACCCAAATAACTGAAATGTACTCATGTACTAGAAAAGTTGAAGAAAACGCACTAGAGGGAGGTGAGCTTTTGTTTATTGATGGGTCATCAACTATTGATCAAGGAGATGGGATAAGAAGGACTGGGGCAGCAGTGGTAAAAATGATGGAGGCGCCGGTGTGTGTGGCTATCAAATGTGTACAATTACCACAGCATTACTCTGCTCAAGCCGCGGAACTGGTTGCACTAATATTGGCATTAAAAGAAAGTTTTGACAAACGAGTAACCATATATTCCGACAGTGCATATGTTACATCCACTGTCCACTCAGGGCTATCAAAATGGAGAAGAAGAGGGTTTAGGAGAGCTGATGGCACTCCAGTACAACATGCCCTCTTATTGGCTGAACTAATTGAAGTAATAAACGACCCCCAAGAACTAGCCCTAGTCAAATGTACCGCACACACCAATGGTGAAGACCACGTCTCAAAAGGGAACGCAGCAGCAGATGCACATGCGAAATATGCTGCATACTTTGGTGAGGTATGGAACCCCACAGACTCACAGAGAGGGAGAGGGAGGGGAATGGCTAGGGAGATGTTGATAAGAGAAGGGTACACCCATCTCCCAGCCACACAGATTATGGAGCTACAAGCGGCTGCACCAATGGCCGAAAAAGAAATATGGGTAAAAAGAGGATGTACAATGTCACCAACCGACGCACTATGGCGCCAGGGTGGCACTGGAAAAGTTGTAATACCATTGGCACTTTTAAACACCGCCCTGAGCCAATTACATCACCCAGCCCATACAGGCAAGGAAATAATTGCAGCGCGAATTAGAGAAGACTGGTTCTGTCCCGAGTTAAATTCTCATGTGTCGAATTTTATCAGCAATTGTCTCACATGTCAACAGTTTACGGCCGGCCATACCCTAAAGGTGATAAGAGGTACCATACCCCGGCCAGAGGGACCTTTTCGGCATCTCCATATTGACTATGTTGATATGATCAACATATGTCAAGGTAATAGGTATATGATTGTAGTAGTATGCCCATTTTCTAGGTGGATTGAAGCAGGGCCCTGTTCACACCCAGATGCATTTAGAGCAGCCAAATTCCTAGTAAGGGAGGTCTTCCCCAGGTGGGGAGTGTGCGAGGTTTTAAGATCAGACAATGGCCCGCATTTCGCAAACGAAATGTTCCAGCATATCACATCCCTACTGAGCATAAAACACAAATTTGCATGTGCATACCACCCACAGGCTAATGGTGTATGTGAACGCCTGAATGGCCTATTGAAGGAGGCAATTGCAAAAATACAACAAACAACAAAGAAAAGCTGGTTGTATTGCCTTCCATTAGCCCTATTTGAACTAAGGAATAGGCCAGGGTCCGACCACCACCTCACCCCTCACAAGGTGGTTACTGGACGTCAAATGCGCCTTCCCCTAACGCCAACGTCAAGGGCATTCACTGACCACGAAAGTTCAGCAAGTGTGTTAGGTGATGAAATGTATCAGTATGTGTCTTCTTTGATTACTAGTGTTGTGTTTGTGTCTCAACAGCTCGAGCGCACACGGGGCGGGTCTACCAGCAACCAAGAAGAAGGCGCCAGTACAGAATTGGAAAAGGAGAACTTGTGCAAACTTGCCAAAGGTGACCACATGCTACTCCGCAATTTCAATAGGAAATGGAACTATAGGAGGTTCACTGGCCCCCATCTGGTAGAGGACGTATCAACAAGAGCAGTAAAACTGAAGGACAAGCGTGCCTGGAATCACCTACATGATGTAAAGATCTACAAACTGCAGACCCGCCCCAGCGCCAACGACAGGTCCATTGGAAGAACAGCAACAACATCCCTGACAGCGGAAGGAAGTTCTACCACAGACAACGACCCAATTGTTCCCTTACCATGTCACTATCCAGCTTCCCCGGAGACAATAACTAACGAAGAAAGGGGTGATCCCCATACTGCCCACCCCATGGTCACATGCTCAAAGAGTAAAAATACTTCCGCCATCTGAGCCCAAACCCCCCGCCCATTGACCCCCAAGTATAGTTATAACTGAACTGAAAGACATTTCCTGCACAAATACACATGTAAACACGTGAATGTTCTCTTTTTTCTCTCGCACATACAGGAACTGCGTATTATTGTATTGTATTGTTAAGAAAATATCTGACTAACAAGTTCACTGCCCAGGCGTAGATGGTACTCCCAGACGATGACTACCCAGAAGAATTGTCACACCAATTTGTATACGAAATAAAAAGGCCAACATACCTAAAAAAGAGAAGGGTACGTGTCTACTACACAGCATTCCTCTTGGCCATAGAATATTCCATGCCCCACCTCCGCCAATACTTGCCGGTCCTAAGAGACAGATCGCTTAGAGTAGCGTGGGAACAGCTCTTCGCCTGGGCACTGAATGACTATTTGATAGGGAGAGCTTAAAGGAACCAAAAAACTAACATTAAATAACAAGCATTTTTGAGAATTTTTAGGCGGGCAACTTTAACGTCGCAAGAATACGCTGCCAGGACTGCAGCAAGGTAAGAGCAAAATGCCGGTGAGATTAGCATATGTAATAAAAGTAATAGGGATTTTGATGATCACCGGGTTCTTGGCTGCCTCTGTATGGCAGTACAGCTATGCTATTGATTTTATTGCTGCACCCAAACCTAATATACCCCCGTCCCCTGCTGCAACAGGTGTTACGTCAGGTGATAGTAGTAACATTGCACCCAAGCAAGATAGAGTTAAACGCAACACATACTCAGACAATAAAGGTATTGATAATTATATACAAGATTCAGCACACGTCACAAACAACATATGGTACCAACACATGACCCGCATTGGTAAGCAGACAACTGAGGACAGCTGCTACGTTTGCTCATTAATACCATACGCCATGAGTGCTTCACGAACATTTGTTGCCACAGAAATAGATGAAAAGACAGCACGGTGCATAATATACTTGGCACTGTTCCAAACGAAAGGAAGATTTCAAGGGACAGTAGTGCACATGACATGGAAAACACAAGACTCATACCCATATGAAAACAACTTCCTCAAGACCTATTTGAGTTACCACAAGAGCAGTTTACATGCTGAGGCATTCAGATACATAACAAGTGGCCCCGCAAAAGGAGAAACAAAGAAAGTAACACTGCAGTATCTACCATGTGATTGGTACGCCACTGAAGTTCCGGGTAAACAAGGATGCTGGGAGAGGTCGCTGGTGACGATAACAGGAAAGGTGTATCTGGACAACAGCTGGGAGATAGGAGTGATTGGCAGCAACATGGTAACAAAGGAAACTATCTCAACTATCGAGGCACACAATCACCGATGTTGGACGACGTGGATCAAGTATGTACCAATGCTCACGTGGGTAGAAACAGATGAAGACCCAATAACAATACTACCGTTGACTGCACCCAAGGTATGCTACCAGCATAAAGGTGAGGTGGACGTAGGATATAACACCAACTGTGCAAGTGTGATGGAGTTACCTGAGGGGGGAGCAGGAACAGCAGTAATAATGGACCATTATTGGGCTTGTGGAGAAAAGGCATACCATACACTGCCTCCCCTGTGGAATGGTATATGCACGATGGTGCACGTCAATGTACCATCACTAGTGGTACCTAAGAAGCATGTCAATGTGGCGAACTTTCCCAAAATGGATGAAGGGGACAAAAGAAAAAAAAGGTCTGCACCACCTCAGGAGGAGCAAGGGAACAGGACCAGCAGCAATGATACTGTCCTAAATAGAAGAAAAAGACAAGGAGAGCCACTAACAGGAAATTACCTGTGGGGAAGGTCGGAAACGGCACTAACCTCAATACCGCCAGAACACAGACTATTCAGCAGAGCAGCAATGTTCTTCTCCTCAATAATACATCCGGGACTGCAGGCTTACGCAAACGCAAAATGGCTCCAAATAACTAGATGGGAACTAATGATGACCATCAATTCTACAGTAAATGGGTTCAACGCAATAAAAGAGGAGCTGCGAGCTATAAGGATGGTAGCACTACAGAACAGATATGTATTGGACCTTCTCACAGCAATGGAAGGAGGAGTTTGTGCAAAGATAGGACAATCATGCTGCACGTTCATACCTGCCAACGATGCTGACAATGGTACACTGACTGAAGCAGTTTCACAATTGGCCCAGATGCACTCCAAAATGATGGATGAAAGTAACAGTGTAAACAAGGATAAGAGCTGGTTCTCACTATTATGGTCATGGATGCCATCCTGGCTGTCAGATGGACTAAAAATAATAGTGGGGTGTACTATTTTGGCTGGAGCTACGCTGATCATAATTAGATTTTGGAAGGCCCGGAAGGCACGTACCACTGATGAGTTGCTCGAAATGGTGGGAATGCACCCCTTGATGCCAGCGGATGAAGGCCAACATACAGGTGTGATAATACAGGAGAGGGAGAAGCTGCGCACCCAAATCATCACCAACCATCTAGACCCACCATCAGTGAAGATCGAGAACCCAAGAAACCCCAGGAGCTACATAGGGAAATGGGTATACTGTACTCCTGGAGGAACCTGTGAATATATGTATTGGTCATTTGAAGATCATGTGAACCATTATGGACATCTAGGAGGAATAACTAAGATATGGCGAGTTAGAGGAGATAACGAGAAGGATATGTTTGTGGTCGACAAGTCGACCAGAGGGGGGACTGAAGTGGGAGAATGGAAGACCAGGCTCCCGTCCTTCACCTCTCGAGCTTGGCCTAAAGGTTCACGGCCCAAGCACCCACCACGAGAAGAGTTTGCCCATCTACCAGACGACCAGATACCCTGGTACAGGAACATACGGATGTGTCCATCTGCCTGCACAGCAGCCAGCCCCGCCCATGCCGATGCCTGCGGCATGGATCAACTGGACTAAAACTATACGTCGTTAGAGATGCCATGACGACATAGCCAACGGATAGCACACCTGTGCCAACATACACACTGGACACTCCCGCACCAATCTACATGAAGAATATACTCAAAGCTATAACGTAGGCGACAGACATACTCACAGACGTGCATCTTTATTGTTTTTACATAGGCTTTCAGAAATGCAGAAACGCAAGACGCATCATGAACTCATCTAAAAAGCTTGCTTACGCTTCTCCTACACTTAGGTGCCGTAATAAGAATTATAACAAAGACACGATACTGGCCATAAGACAATATGAGACTATAACCTAAAGCACCTACGCACCAAACGGACCACTTATGCACCAGGCCCAAGTAGGCCTCAAACAAGAGCTCCCATGGACATTAACAAAGCAAGAGTCAAGTTGCTGATCCTGCAGAAAGAGCCGGGTGGAACAACCAGCCAAGGTCGCAATGTTGCAAACCCACATTCCAAGAGCAAAGCATCAAAGGCACGATGTTGCAACCTCGCACTCCGCGCACCAACGTTAAAGTCACACCTGCAACTTAAACCAGACACACAGTGGAAAAGCAATATTAATTTTACAGAATTCTGCCTCAAACACGGTCCCTCCCCACGTGACCAAGCCGAACCTGGCGAGGTGCCAAACCCAGGAGAAAAGAGGCGTCTGGATCCCTCGCTAACGAGACACAGGCAGATACACTTGAAAGGCAATGGACATCTGCGACAGTGGGAGCGGTCAGCCGTCCAGCCATGAATAAATCCTCACATTGTCTGCACGTACCCATAATGAAACATTGTTGCAAATTGCAGGTACACCGAGAGCTGGGAACGGCGGTGGTCCCAGGCTGGGAGGCTCACGGGCGCACCAATCAGAACATGGGGCTCTTATCACTGACGACAGTAATATTAACCAATCCTCAGGAGTCTTCATGTAACAATTCTCATGTATCTAATTGTAGGGACAACCCAGATATATCACCTGACTACCCTTTGTCCACTAACATTGTTCTCTATATGTGTGCTATACTAACCCTACCACTCGAGCAACCAATTAAGAGTGGCGATAGGTTTTTTGTTAACTTTCTGAAGTGACGCAAGTAGCGCGTCATAATACAGTAAAAAGGGCCTGCGAGCCCCACGATTGTGTGTGTGTCAGGACGGACGCGTACGCTCCTTGACCCATCCCTGCCGTTTTGTCTAATAAACAGCAGAGTCACCTTGATCCTTGTGTGTGTCTCATACTCTATCTCATCTGGGATATATACGGGAGGAGTTGGGGCCTCCCTGCCTGGAGGTCTGCGGACGGTCCGGCCGACCCCGGCAGAAATTCCCCCCCGACAATAGGAAGACATTTGCGCTGTTTGGCCTGGTTCCTTTGAAAATTGTACAAGTAGACCCGGTCTCCTACTTGGTATTCTTTTCTAGTTGTCTTAAGGTCATAGTGGGTCTTCATTCTGTCTGCAGATCTTTCTAGATTCCGCTGAGCATAGGCAAAAGCATGTTGAAGGTGTTTTTTCAGATTTTCAACATACTCATTGTTTGTTTGTTTGTTTATTAATTTGATAATGCGCACCAAGCCCTTGGGCAGCTGAGCGCAACAGTACAAGAATTCTCAAAGCTTAGTTACAGTGCCTGTCACAGGCTAGTGCATACATATGACTTTTGTGTGGTGCAATAAATGAAACAGTACAGACATTTGTCATTCGTGGAAACAGGTGAATACAAAGTGAATACAATGTGACTACAGTAGGTGAAGCAATATAGACATTTGCGAATTGTGGAGCATGGAATGCTATAACTGATCAGACACAGGAAGAAGGGTCGGATTTGACATTACATAAATTAGAGAGTGCCTACTGCTAAGGCTATGGACCAACAGGTCCGGTGTGTAAGTCACAGTAGTGATGTTAGGTGCAGTGGTTATGTGTCATTGGAGCGAAGCCATTTGAGAGCGTTGATTCTAAATCTGACGTAAGGTATAGGATGTCTAAGGTTTATTGGGAGTGTATTCCATACTTGCGCGGCTTTGACTGGGAAGCTGGTTCCTCCAGCCGTGGTCAGTTTCAATCTAGGGATTTCAAGCAAGAACGTGTTGGCGGATCTCAAAGGTCGGGTTGTGGATTTCATGGAAATTTTTTCCAATAAGTAAGGAGGTGCTAGATTGTTTAGGCATTTGGAAGTAATAGATATAGTTTTGAGGAGGATTCTGTCCTTTATTTTTAGCCAATGAGCCTCTTTCCGGAATTTAGAGATATGCTCTCTAAATGGGATGTTCAACGCTGCTCTTAGGGCGTTGTTTTGCAATCTTTGGAGTTTGTCAGGGACATACTTGTTGGCTCCTGAGTACAGGGCATTGCAATAGTCTAGTCTAGACATGATAAGAGCATTAGCCAAGGTGATACAACTGACGCTGAACATGAATGGTCTGGCGACTCGGATTAATTTACAGGTGTAAGCTGTTGTGGAGGAGAGGGAGTTAACTTTTATTTTCAGGGCGAGAGAAGATTCCAGGTAGAATCCTAGACTACCTTGGGCATAGCCTTGATGATATTGTTATCAATATTGAAGGATACGTAGTTTGAGTCTAGTTTTTTTAGGTTGGAGTCAGATCCAAGGATCTCAGTTTTATCGTCGTTCAGGCAGTGTCTTGCCATCCATGCTTGAATGAGGATGAATATCTTTTTCACCAAGGCCAAATCCGCTTCATAGTTGCACGAAAGGGGTATGAGGATCTTGGTGTCGTCTGCATAATTAGTGTAGGTGATGCCGAGTCTGTCCAAATAGTGGCTTGGTGAAAATGTTGTACATGGTGGGTGAGACACAGGCTCCCTGTGGGACTCTGCATGTTATTTCGATAGGATCAGCACAGGTAGAAGTAGAGAAAACTCTAATAGTCCGGTTGGCTAGAAAGGATTGGACGCAGGCTATGGCATCTCCTGTGAAGTTGGCAGCGAGCCTGAAGTGGCTGCATAAAACTGCATGGTCCACCAGGTCAAAGGCTGCTGACAAGTCTAGTAGCAGTAGCAAAGCTGTTTTGCCACTATCCTTTAACACCTCAATTTTTGTCTTAAGGTCTAGCAAGGCTGTTTTGGTGCCATGGAGGGGGCAGAATCCCGATTATCGCGGGCTAGCAGATAATTAGCTTCCAGGTAGTCTTGTATTTGTAAATAGACTACTCTGTCAATCATTTTGACTAGGAAAGGAATGGTAGTGATGGGTCTATATTTAGTGGGGATGGATGGATCAAGGGTTTGTTTTCTGAGTAAGGGGAGGACCCAGGATTCTTTTAGGTTAGTGGGTACTGTGTTTGATTTAAAGGAGGAGTTTATGAGCTTTGAGGTAAAAGGGGCTAAGTCTCTGGCTGCATCCTTTATTAATTGCACTGGACAACTGTCACCCTTGCAGTTGGAGGGTTTCAGTGAGAGAATAACCTTTTCAGTATCAATGATTGATATGGTTTTGAAAATGAACGGCGGAATAGTATTGTGCTCAGTGGGCGGTGGTGTTTGTTGATCAGAGAGGGGCAAAGAGTCTTTTTTTTTTAGTTATTTTGAGTTGGAGGGAGGACATTTTATTAGATAGGGCATTTTGTATGTTAGTACACCATATGTTGTCCTTTGTGAGAGTGTCTACTTGTTATAGGGGGGATTCCATTTCCCAGAGGATGGAAAAGAGGTCCTTCGTGTTTGATTTAGCTTTGGTGATTCTGTCGTCAAATACGTTTTTTTTTGTGTTGATCTTATAGCATTTGGATAGTTGGTCTAATTTGGCTTTGTTGTTGTCGGTGGGCGAGTTGCGCCAGATGGCTTGCAACTTTCTTTTCTGCTTTCTTAGATCATTATGTTGGGGTGTGAACCAAGCATTCAAGTGTGCTTCCTGTTTACCTTTGCACAGTTTAGTTGGAGCAATGATGTCTAGTGCTGTGGTCATAGCTTTGTTAAAGGTGTCCACTAATGTGTCTGGGTCGATCTCAATCTCTAGGCCATTGATTGCGGGGCAGAGGAGCGGGACAAGTTTTTCTGCAGTAATATCTTTTTTACTTCTAGTAAGTAGGGGGGTATCATACTGATAGTTGTGGGGGTGAGGAGATCTAGTGTGGCGGTGAAGTTGATTAAGTAGGGGTCCGTCCAAGGTTGTGGGATGATGTTGGTGATGGCAATGTTACAGTTGAGTTCGGATACCCAGTCGAGGTTTTGCCTTTGGTGTGGGTAGGTGAGAGGACTTTATGGGTGAGCCCGTGGACATTAGGTAAGGCTGTTATTGAGTGGGCATGCTTGTTGTCAGGGTTATTAAGGCCGATGTTGAAATCGCCAATCAGCAAGGTTTGGGAAAGCTTTTGCGTATTGTTCGCTATAAAGCTGGAAAGGTCATCTTCGAAGGTTCCTTGTGGTCCTGGGGGCCTATAAATCAAATGGATGGTCAATGTGCGGTTATTGGATAATGGCAAATTAGCTGTGAGTATTTCACAGGATGAACAAGGGGGTGATGTGGCAAACCTAATAGGCAAGGTAGTTTTAGAGAAGATGGCTAGGCCACCACCTTTTGCATTAGGTCTTTCTACCCTGTCAGGTACAGCTAACATCAGAGTAGGTCCTGCCGACTCGTGGTGCCAGGTCTCTGTTATGTTCAAGCTGCCGTTACTTAGGATGTCCGAGATTTCAGTGGCATTCACTACCATGGATCAAGCGTTGATAAGTGACCCAGTTGATGTCAGGGTACTCTTAGGGATGGGAATGTGTGAAGGTTTAATTTGGTGTCTATTTTGGCTCGGGAACTTCTTTGTGTGAAGTTGGGCAGGTGCCGGTTTTGGGATGTCTGTCTTGGTTGCCTGTGCGCACTTTGTTCGGCAGTCATGGCTGGAGAGAAGTCCAGTGGAATTATTTATACTATTTCTTTCTCATGAGTTGTGGAGGCATGTATCAAGGTCTGCTCTTGGGTTCTGTAGAGCAGATGCTGGGGAAGCACCATCCTTCGTCCAGTCGTTAGCTCAAATGGCGACATTTTAGTTGCAGAAGAAGGGGTAGATCTAATGGCCATCAGGACAAGAGGTAATCGAATGTCCCAACTTGGCCCAGAATCTGCCACAAACTTTTTAGATATGCTCACAATTGTCTGGGTGTATCTCTCAACTCCACCACTAGAGGTTTGCCGATAGGCAATGTGTAGTTTCCTTTTGACCCCAAGTATCTCCCACATCTTTGTCATCACTTCGCAAGTGAAGTGACTACCTCAGTCTGACTCGATCCTTTGGGGTAGTCCAAAACGCGAGAAGATGTGGTTGATCTTCAGGGCAGCTGCTGTTTCTACCTTGCAGTTTGGGTCCGGGAGACATTCCACCCATTTAGTGAACAAGCATGTCACGGTCAACATGTACTTGTTCCCTCTAGAGGAGCGAATCATGGGTTCGATAAAATCGACTTGTAAATCTGACCAAGGCAGTGTCATCCCCCTCTTTTGGAGAGGCGCACGGTGTGTGAGGGATGCTGGCTGAAATTGCGCGCACACAAGACACCCGTTCAAGTATTGGTCGAGGTCCTGCCCCATGTGTGGACAGAATGCAACCTCTCTTAAGATTTCAAGTGTTGTATGAAACCCCTGATGACCGGCTGTGGCCGCATCATGGATGTGACTTAGCATCAGGCTGCGGAATGAGGTAGGGACCACCCACTGGTCATGGCCAGCTAGGGATCTCCTTACCAACAAACCATCTTGGATTCAGAACATTTTTGGACATTTCATCAACACTCTGAGGTCCTCTTTCCCCATGTAAGTTCTGAGGGTCCTCAACTTGTTGATAAAAACGTACCAATTATTGGATCCCCTTTTTTGTCGTAATCAAATCAGCTTCTGGGGCCTCCTTACTCCATTGTGCATTTGAGAGTTCATTGTGAGCATTTGTCTGGGACCTAGTGATAGCATTGACCTGGATTTCCGCCAACAGGGACTCGATCTCAAGTAGATCGCCTTGGATGGCTCCGGTTTTGGCCAGCTGATCAGCTAGGTCATTTCCAGTTTTGTCTGGTCCCTCTACTTTAGAATGACCCTTGATCTTTTTCCAGTAGATGGTCATCCCATTCGAGATGATCAGATCATCAATATTTTGGATTAATTTCCCATGTTTCAATCGTTTGTTATTAGCACATAGCATGCTTCTGGTTTTCCAGTTAACCAGGTGCTCCACGAACCGTTCCGTACATAATCCAAATCTGTGATTATGACCAGTTTGTGGAGTTGGTGTTGGACAGCAGTGAGGATGGCTTCATGCACAGCCATCTACTCTGCCACTTGACTATTTCGGGGACTGATTTTGCACCCAGCGGAGGGTTCTGGGGCATCATTCACCCATGCATTCCCTACGCCGGCCACAAGTGTTTTTCCCCTTGGTTGTCAACATGGTAAGAGCACCCCTCCACATAGACATTGGGCATTCCCTCACACTGGTCTTCTTCAAAGACTTTGTGTGGGGAATTAAGGTATGCCTCCATGTTGTCCTTGATTTTAAGACTTTCGTCCTCGAGACAGTTTTCTCTGGCACAATCATGCAAGTCAGCCAGACCTTGCGCGAGGGGACTCTTCTTGTTTTGGCCATATCTGACCTCTACAGGAAAGTCTTGCATTGACAGAATCCAGGAAGTAATTCGGGAATTACTCACATTTCCGGCCCGGATTCTGTCACTTTGGAGATATTGCAGAGGCTGGTGTGGAGTCTCCACCATGATGTGTTCCCCCTGGATAAACGGCGGTAATTCTTCAATGCCCACACCGTTGCCAGGAGTGCCTTCTCACAGTCGTTACATTTTTTCACCACAGAGGATAAAGTTTTACTCGCATAGGAGATTACTTTATTGACCTTGTCATGCTTTTGATATAATACTGCAGTCAAGCATGTATTTGAGAAGCCTGTCTCCAAGAAGAACTGTTTTTGACAGGGTAAGCTAGGCAAGGCGCTTGTGAGAGGCTTCTTTTGAGTTGTCTTACTGCCTTGGCTTGTTCTGCACCGTCCTCCCACTTGACACCCCCTTCAAAAGATGAATCAGGAGCTAGTGATTTCTGCGTAGTCCTCAATGAACTTTCTACTGTAATTAGTTAGTCCAAGGAGGCGCCTTAGTTCCCGCAGAGTTGTGGGGTCTTTTAATTTCTGGAGTGCTTCCACTTTCTTTTCCTGGGGACAGAGACCCTGAGGAGTAATCTCATGCCCCATGTAATTGACACGATTCTGCACCACTGTGCCTTTTGAAAGGGGAGTTGTGCTCCAGCAGCCCTCAACTGTCTGAGAACATAACGGATCTCCACTATGTGTTCCTCCACAGTTGAACTTTCGACTGGAACATCATCTACGTAGGCCAGGTACCCCTTTCACCCAGGTCAGGCATGGCCTTGAGTAGAAAAATGTTAAATTCATTGCCGGAGTTGATTTATCCGAAGGGAGTTTGGGTCCATATGTACTGCTGCCACCCGAAGGTAAAGGCCAGCTTGTATTGGTCCTCCCTACTGACAGGTACAGTCCAGTACCCATTGGTCAGGTCAATGGCAGTGAATATCTTTGACCCCTGGATCTGGGCCAGCCCTCGGTCAATGTAGGGAAGAAGCCATCAGGAAGTATGGACCCATTTTTTGAGCTCTCTTAGGTCGGCGCAGAGTCTCCACTGGCCGTTTGGCTTCAAAATCCCCAGCACCGGATTATTGAAGGTGCTGTGGACTGGACGAATTATCTCACGGGACTCAAGGTTCTTAATTATTTCAGTAAGGGACCACATTGATGCGAGAGGCAAGCGATATTGCTTCACAAACACTGGAGTCATGCCAAGGTCTGTGGGAATTGTTGTTGCGTGGATGTCGGTGCGACCACAGTCATATGAGTCCACCGCAAAGAGATCTTGAAAATCTAAGAAAACTTGTTTCAATTTTTGTTACTGCTCCAGAGTCTCACAGGCATCAGCTAGGTTGACTCTCTCTTCAACCATCTGCCTGAAGCCTGGAAGGACTTCCGGTTTTGCTATCTCAGCGGCCTCCTCCAGCTGGGTGGAGAAGTCCCTGGTCAAAGGGCTGATTTGGACTGATGGCTTCACGTGGGGAAGGCAGTCCTCACAGACTTGGAAGATCACCTCATCCATCCTGAAGTCACAGATCACATCTTCCTTACCATGAGGGCAGGAAGTGTACACCAGGAAATTCCCCCCATGCCAGGTGAAGATCCTGTCTGGTGTTGCATCATCGTCACTATCACTGTCAAAACAGTCCTTGGGGATTGGTCCTAACAGTTCATTACCCATTCCAATAATGGTACCTGCGGCTAGAGTGCTACTTTTTAAGTCGCTGTTATCCACCTCTATTGGAATGGTGTCATGTTCTATGTTGACTAGTGGTTTTTGGTTTACCCCCAACCCTTGCTGTTGGAAATGAGCATTCAGCTGAACATAGGCGTCAGGGTTTTTTAGTTTCTGTCCTCTTTTAACTTTTACTTCCAGTGAGAATTGTCGGGTCCGTTCTGGGATGGTGACTTCCTCTGCAATCTGAATTTCAACTGCAAAAGGCAGCAGTTGAGCTGACCTAAATGCTTTCTCTGGGTCATCAAAGCCCATAGGATTACCTGCAATTGGGGACCAAGCTTTGAAGTTTATTAGGTGCAAACTAATGGCAAAGCGATTGAGAATGTCACTGCCTAAGTAAAATGCAGGAGGGACATCTCGCACGACCCAACAATTATGGACTATGCTCTTGTTGCCTATGGACATTTTGAGCATACACCTGCTAGGCAGGAGATGTTTGGAATTGGGTGTTTCCAGATCCATTTCCCATTTGTCTATCAGTTTAAATGTGGGAATGGCTGGATCATTTGTGAGTTTGCGGAACATGGCCTCGCTGATGAAGCTCTTACCAATATTCACACACACTTCCCTTCCTTTAACTGTATAAGGATGAACAACTGCTCTCCAATTTTCTGAATATCAGCCAGGCTCTGAACTGATTTCTTATCTTTCTGGACTATAGGAGTGGATTTTCTGATTGTGAATTTGTAAAGAATTTCAGAGTGTTTCCTTCCAGTGTGGAAAGCCACCTTAGGCTGGAAGGAAGGTTGATTTTCAGAAATAGAGAGGACCCCCCATCACCAGTTTGTTGTCCTACTGCAATGACTGTCACGTCTGGGATTTGATTATTCTGGAAGTGAAATTCTATTTGTCAGGTTTTCGTTCAACAATGTGGCATGTGCTGTTTAAACTAACATGGTTGACACTATGTTTCAATTTTATTGGTCGGGTAGTCTGGGTCCAGAGGACCTTGTTCGCACAATCTATGAGGGGTGACAACCTTCGCAAGGTATCATTCCCTAATAAAAAAGGAGTGCCCTCTGGAGTCACAACTGTGACCAGGTGCTTCACCTTGCGTCGCCAATTTTAATATTGAAATCTGCAGTCCCCTCGACGGGAATTTCCTTCCCGTCGAAGTTCTGAAGTTGTCCAGGAAGAGGGGCGAGAGGAATTTGGTTTTTCTCCCTCCTTCCTGAATTCAGTTGATCAAAGGCCCTTTTTGACAGAAAGGTAGCTTGGGATCCAGTGTCCACCAGTATCAAAATTGTACACTGCCCCTGTATGCGGACCGGGGCATAGAACCTTCCCTCCTTCTCCTCAAGAGGGCAAAGATAATGTACATTTTTGGACAACTGGTGGGTTAGTTTCTTGTTTTTGGACAATGACATGAAGGTGATTTGGGCAGGATTCTGTTTGGAGTCTTGGGAATCTGAAATAAAAAGGTGACAGCTAGATATGGGGGAAGTTTTGGGTTCCCCTGGTTTTGGTTCTGTGCTGCCCCACCTTTTTGAAGCCAGTCACCAGGATGGGTTTGAACCAGGGTATTTTTGTGCGGGTGATTCTAGGGTTTGATGATGGGTGGTGCTAACTCAGTCCCCACATCTACTCAGTCTGGATTTGTATCCTTTGGGACCCATTTTTCTTTGGGAGGATTTCCCCCATCTCTGAAGAAGATCCTTTTCCCAGGATCCTCTGAGGATCCATCTCCATTAAAATGGAAGATTTGTACCTCCTCCTCAAAATGGGTCTTTTTGGGCTCTTTATTTCTCCTACCCCCCTCTGCTCCTTGGGTTGCAGACTTTCTCAGGGGAAGGAGATTTTGGTTCCGGTTCCTGGGTTTCCAGGGGCTTTTTACAAGTGGGGAAGGAAGCTTCCTCCAAGGCTTTACACCCCCTTCCCCTTGTGCCTCCTCCCTGGGAACCGGTGGATTGTCGGGGTTCTTCCCTCGTCATTGCTCTGGAGCACCAGGTCCTGGATTTGAGGCATCTGTGCCATCGCACTCATCTGAGGGTTCTGTTGAGCTCTCAGCATGTGACCCAGATCCTGTGCCATGTCTGGACCTGGTGCGCTAGGTGGGACACCCGCTCTGGCTGGTACGGTGTCCTCATGTCTCCCCTGGGCTGATCCCGGGAAGGGTAGCTATCCCTTCTCCCAAAATATCCTGGGTTAGTGAAGTTTGGTACCCCTCCACCCTTGGCCTCCCCTCTCCCATGTTTGGTTAGTCTGGGCTCAGGAATGTGGGGAAAGAAGGATGGAGTGTTTTGGGGGTTAACGTTTTGCTGGTACCTCAGGAAGAAATTCTGTCCAGTATTTGGGGGATTACTGCCCTCCTGGGGGAAGTGAAGAGGGACGTTCCCTGGGTTAGCTGCTGTTTGGTTGGATCACCCCCCCTTGAGCTGGAGGAGTCCACACTTAAGCCAGAATGAGTCTAGTCCCTTTGTAGCGGGGGCTGATGTAGTCAGGGGAGTAAGGGGTCCCATTTGTGGGACTACCTCTCTGGCTCCCTGTTTGTGATTGGCCCGAGGGCCTTCTGGGTTTGGTGTTGTTTTGATTCTGTGTGGGCAGGTTTTTAGGCCCCCCCATCTCTAAATCTAAAATGGGGGCAACCTTCACCTCTGCCACTTTAGCAGCAGCAGGGGTGTTGGTTGTTTTAAGGCTTTTGGGATTATTTTTATTTTCCACTGACTTTTTCACCTCATAAATGCATGTGGCTTGTTCAAGGACTCAGTCTAGTGATCTTTTCCCGTGAAAGTCCCTCACTAGCTGGGTCATGATGTACTTAGGGAGAGCATGGAAGAAAGTATTTACAAACTCTTTGCTGTCAGTGCTCACCCTTTTAGTGGTCTGCGCAAAGGCACATTTCAACTCTTGAACAAATTCTTGTGAGGCCTGATCTTCCACACATTGCAAGTTATAGACTGCCTTACAAGCCTCCTGAGGATTCCTGTGCTCAGAATAATGTTTCAAGATTGCTGTCCTATAGGTGGACCATCTGGAATGATTCTGATCCTCCAGCCCCACAAAGAAGCTGGAGTACTCGGGAGAGAAGGTCTACTTTACATATTGAATACAGCTTTGGCTGTCCTTCAAATGGAAAGTCTCCATCATTTTTTCAAAGAGCTCCAGGTGCTCCCAAACCGAATATTTCGCATTCTTATGATAGGGCATGATGATGTTCCTAATGGCCTTTATTTGTTTAGGGGATTCTTGAGCAAGGCCCTCTAGACCTTGTTGGCTTTTTTGGGTCGGGTGACCCTGCTTCACTCATCCTCTGACTCAGAGGCACTGCTACCAGAGGTGCCTGTCTGGTCTTCTAGGCTCTCCCCGATTCTGCAAGCTTGGAATGGCTGGCAGAATGTGGGGGCCTAGTGTCTTGAGTCCTGTGGCGCTCAGAAGAGTCTTCTGATTCTTCCTTGCTCCCAGGATTTGCTGAGTACCCCCCACACTGCCCTAGCGGTGAAGAGGTTTTCAGAATGCCCGTAGTGGGCCTACTCTCATGGAGTTCCCCACTAAATTTTATACTCTGGTCTCTGGGTAAATTGTATTTTTGAGGATCCATTTCTCTGACCCTCCCCTCATTGGAGTCTCCCTGATCAGAAAATATGGTCCTAGCACTTGGGAACCCATACCCAGATGCCCGCCCATCCATTCCTTGGAGGTGCTGATCTATGAGCCCCATATTCCTCATTGGATTGAAGTCTGTCAACCCCGTGGCCCTTGGCTCATGTGCATCAGTGGACATGGGGGTGGCAGAGTCCATGGAGTGGAAGAGATGAAGGCCTCTGGTACTAGGGTTCTAGGGTACTAGGGTTCCTGAGGTTTCCCTTTCCCAGCAGACCTCATCTCTCTCAGCCCCTGCACCCCGTTGCCATTCAAGATCCTGACCTTTTTGTTCTTCTATCAAGGACTTGCTAGTCTCTATTAGTTGTTCCTGCATAGCTACCTGTCTGTGGAGCCTGTCATTTTTCTCACAGGAGCCTCATTGTCTCTCTGTGCTTCCAGTGCCATTTGAGAGTACTGGGCCAGTTTTTGCTGCAGGAGGGTTACCTCCTGAGTGCTGTCCTTGCTGACCTGGTCACTCTTTGCCAGAGCATCTTCCATCCTCCTGGTGTGCTCTAACAGTTTTGTGTAATCTTTTTGGAGTTCACCCAGTCCCTGAAGGGCCAGGTAATTTTCTTCCATCTCTTTTAAATAACTGACCTCCTGGCCTAAGGTGTCCTTTTCCTGAATAAGAGCACCTCTCTGTGCAGCCAGGTCGTCCCTTTGTTTTTGGAGTGCACCAGCTTTCAGGCGCTCCTCATCGAATTCTGTCTGGGTGTCAAGGTCTTTGAGAATTAATGTATTATTTTCTTCTTTTTCTTGGTCTTGACGGTTTTGCAGGATGACTACCTGCACTGCGCAGGCCCTATTAAAATGTATTTGCTGTCCCAGCTTTTTCTGGCTCTGCAGTAGAGAGTCCAAACTTTCTTGGCACTCTTTCTGCAGGGCAAGTACTTTGGTGTCCTGCTCTACCTTATCCCTCTGCAGGATATCCATATATCCATATATCCATATCTTCTTTTATTTTTATCAAGTACTGCCTGGTTTCATTTTCTGATTCATGGCTCTTTTGTAGCCTTTGCTCTGCTGAGTCCAGATCAGTGTGGGCTTTTTCTAATGATTGTAGTTGCTTGTTTGCCATATCTAGGTTTTCAGCATATTTGTCGTGTATTGCTCCAATGTGGATTTACAGATATGCCATGTGTAATGGACCCTGATCCCGCCATATGTCTAACCCTGTGGCAGTGGCCTGTTCTTTAATTTCCTCCAACCAAACATTCTGATCCTGCTCTGTCCAGTCACCCCTGACAAATAATTTGTGCAGTAGGTTTTCCCTTGCCACATTAATTTCTACTAGGGTCGCCATTCCGGAAATATTAATTTCCTTTCTGACTTATAGAAGTTATTTTATTTTTGCAAACAGACCAATTCCTTAGAGCATTCCTATTGAAGGGTGTTTTTCACAGTGTAGCACAGTATGATAGCCCAACAGGGTTTATGTACCCCGTAAGTTAGCACGCTGTATTAGACTGTCACAAGTGGTATGTCTAATTCAGAAATCCCGGACGAGCCCCCAATCTTGTAAGTGATTTAAATCCAGCACTTCACCTAAGTCAATGCCTAGCGTGGGATTCACAACAGAAACCCTTAATTATTTATTTGTGTCTATAAGTTCTTTTATTCTGAATGATGTACCACTTACATCACACCCCTCTCTTTGAACCCCACCGGTCACACTGAACCATGAAGCAGGCTGGTTTGCAAAGTTAACATATTTATTTGTGTATTGCACAATATATATCACACTATTTTAATGGGTATACAATAATCACCAATGGGGTGATGTCACACTAAACAATCTTTTTAATCACAAGGAGCAATGATGGGAAAAATAATGCAGCACAGAAATACTACTTTTGTGTGTGTTCAATCAAATGGCAATGTGATTATTATTTCCCCTGCACACCCCTCAATCCTCCAATATGCAATATGAAGAGATAGAAGGAGAGAGAACAGGTTTCAGGAATGCAGAATTCAACAAAATATATCAATTCCAATATCCCCCCAGAAAAAACCAGAGAATACAGTATTGATTGACAAACTTGTCAAAAATGGCTTTAAAGTGGGCTTTGAATGGAATGGGTAAAACACTGAACATGGTTTAAATCACTCCAAAGTGTTGAAATTCTAATGGTAGCCTCTTTGTATGGTTGTAGACGAACACTACCAATTATTTCAGAGTAATAAGCAAGTTGAAAACTTAATTTTGAGGTCGGGTGCAATGAAAAGCTATTTTACACGTGATAGATTTTGCCAAAATGAAAAATCTGCAGCAAACTTTTCCGCGCACGGAATCGCGATTGCAGAACAACTATAAGGGGTTGAGATGCCGTTTTGGGTTCTTTAGAAAGCTTAGGATGTTAGCTACAAGTAGACAGCATAAAGTATGAAGAAGTTATGGACGTTTTCGTGGAGGTCGTTTTTTTTTTCAGATAGAGGCAAAATGAAAAACAAGATGCGCTTTTAAAATACAAACCAGGTTCCTTACACTAGGGATGGACTATGAAGAAACAAACTACATGACAGCACAACCACCTGACCAGGATGTCTCTGATCAGGTTTTGCCCGCCGAGACGCTTGCCTTCTTCAGATGAATATATCAGCGCAAAGATGATTTTAACAATATTTTTACAGAAGGACTATAGGATAAGAGAGAGAGTTCAGGCAAGACAAAAAGGATTTCTAGCAATACAGTTCTGGATATAAGATAGATTGGACTTGGATAGGATGACTATGGAGAGTACATAGGCTAGTGACAATCCTATACTATGGATACTCACTACCAATGTTTTGAATGGAACCGTCAGGGATCTGGTTCTGGTCAGGGATTTCTGGGATTCTGCTGGGCACACTGGAGTGGTCTGGTTCTGCGATCAGCAAGGCGCTCTGGACACTGCACAGCAGGACTGGACAGCAAGGTGCTCGGGTCTACACTGCACAGCACAACTGGACAGGATCTGCAATGGCCCTCTGGCTCTCTGCACTGCACAGCACGGCACCAGACGGTGTTTAATCTGCCCTTCTGGTTATGAAGATAATTCTTTGGCAGGCAAGCAGTTATAGCACAGCCTGGCTGCTTCTTTGGTTTCCCCTTTAAGTTGAGGGATGGGTTCTGGAAGTTAGGACCAGCTGAAAGTGGATCAGCTATGCTCTGAGCCTTTCTGCTTGCAAAGTTTCTGTAGTCTGGAACAAGGAGCATGAATGGATCTCCTTCAGAGTGCTTCGCCAAATTCGGGATGGTGGGTGGATCAGTGTCTGTTTCTAGGTCCTCAGATGTCTCTATGTATGTGTTTGATAAAGGGGTGGATATATTGAATTAACCTAGGCACACCCCCTAGGTAGTCTATTGGCTAAAGTCTGCTCTTTCCCTTGACTCAGGAGAAAACAGAGTGTCATCATGATTATGTAGTTTATGAGGCAAAACCTCCTCCCCTTTGCCTTTTGAACAGAATAACTAATTTTGATATAATACATCTTTACATGTGTACAATCTTTATACCAATGACATACATAGATCACACATTTTGTGGCGCACACCCTCTTCCAAGCCTCGTTGCTGTGAGATCTTGGGTCTGGATTTGTCAAATTATGACACAATGTCTAATTTGTCCAAAATTTTGTACATATGTGCGCATGATCTCTGGGCATAATCGTATGAAGTTTCATGCTTCTGACAAAAATACAATTGCTACAAAACCAGGACTTTCACTGCCCCTTCTGGCTCCTTTTAAAATGTGCACAAAAAAATCAAATTGACAATGCTGTTAATTCTCTAATTCTTACAAGTTCGCACTGTCCTTTATCAGTCTTTTTCAAAAATATGCTTTCTGTGCTTTGTGAATCAACAAAAGTGTCTTTCCCTGCCTCCATCTTCCTGGCAGGTCTGAAGCAATCCACCCCCTTTCTTCTGGGAGAGGCCACTTTTTGACACTTCACAATCTGCATATTATTTCAGCCAAGGAAGGTCCATTGTCTCTTCCAGGAGCAGCCCAAAATCTCCTCCCCTGATTTAACCAACACAAAGGTGTAAGTTCCTGGCCTTGCAGGAGAGATGCCTTTTGTTGGGGGAAGCTGGGGGGAACTGGTTTGGTGACTTTGAGTTCAGCTAAATTCACTTTCATTTTATAACATGATTCTTAATTTAAAATAAAACTTGCAGTGTTTAAACTGGCTGCTAGAACACTGATTCCAGTACCTAAATCAAGGAGATTAAATAGTTACAACCTATGTTCCTCTTAATGACAGGTCACTTAATTCCAAACATTTGATTTCAATTTCACAAGTTTAAGCTTCTGATGCAATTGCTGATAGCTGTCATACAGGTGGCCGCTGGTACTTTGCCCATATTTTGACAGATTTTCACAGGCAAGCACACTTTTAACTGTGGATATTCTGATGATAGATTCTGATTTTCCTGACATTGTGTGTTCATATTGATTCCTTAAATGAAGTGGCGGGTAACACCAGCTGAGATATTGGATGTTTTGTGGTGTTTTGGACCAGCCTTATGTATTTTCAGCAACCAGGAAAAGGTGATTTAAGAGCAATTTCCAGGTTTCCTTCAATAAAGCACTGCCTTTGATGCAGTTTCCATTTTTGCTTGGTAGGCAGCCCAGTGACATATTTCAGCAGTGTGGTCTCCTTTCCACTACTGACAACAGGCAAAGTATATTTGGCAGCCATCTTTCCGTGTTTCACAGAGCGCAATTTCCATGGGTTTTGGCGCGCATTGGGTTTTTGTGGCCATTTTGATGATTCTTGCACCATCAGCACACAGGGATGTCGCAGGGCAGAGCCTAGTGGGTTAAAACATCCCACAGAATGCAATCACAGCTGAGTTTAATAGGGGCTGAGATTACCCACATTGAAGGTACCAACTTTAGTATTGGATAACTCACCACAAGGAGATGGCGGTGCTGCATTTCAACTCAGGTTTACCATTCAACTTGGATGATAACCTTGTATATTTACACACTGAATGAACAATGACGATACAGTAGCAGATATATAAAGCTGCATCCACCACCAGACAAACTCATCCCAAAAGTTTGCACATACCTTACAACAGGAGAACTACAACAGGAGAATCATCAGTGCCATGCTTCGAACTTGCTTAGAATAGGGTCTTACTTTCCATAATAGTACTGACAGATCATGCATATACAGCAGCAATACATGATACATGATCACCTCTCTAGTAACCTTGGCAGTACTTGCTTAGAATCTAATGAATGCCCTCTCTTGTGGATGTTTATAGAGACACCATCTGAGAGATGGAAACTATGCTAATCCTGGACAGCCATAATATGGTATGATATGATGATTTGATTGGTTAATTATAACGTGCTTAATACCCAGAGGGTTCTAAGCGCGGACCCGTGTATTGAAGCTGTATTGCTCCTCTCCTCTTGCTTCCAAGGCCAGCCCGTTGCCCCTGAGCTATCCTCCCGAGACGGTAGTACCCTGTATCTCGTCTGGCCTCTCACCACTCCTGAGGGCTTAGCTGGAATTGCTCAGCCACCACTGCGAATAGATGAAGTGGGGAAGGCTCAAAGAGCACTATTATGCTGTTTCATGACTAATACATAGCCTCCGCCCCAGAGACTGTCGACATTTCCTGATAAGTGGCACATTTATTTTGTAAAAAGAAAAACGCCTCAATGAATATATTCAGAAGACAGTCCTGTGTTTAAGTGCCACGTGATATTAATTTAGGTATAATCTGTGGAATTATTGGAGAAAAATGGAATTGGATTTGCACTATAATAGGTTTATAGATTTTATCTCTTGGAGTTTTACCTGCAGCATCAAATGATCTTGTAAAATAGGCAAGTCACAGATTCGCACATGCATCGTCTGCTCTTTCAGGTGCTTAGCAGAAGGCTGTTTATCATGTTCCCTGATGGATAGTAACACCTACATATAAAACCCTTCTCTTGCAGATGTTTTGAAATAGCACCTTGAGTCCATAAATGTCGGGAGCTTGGATCTATTCCTTAATTATTATTATTATTATTTATTTTTTTATTTAAAATGATATAGTTAAAAAAAAAAGTTTTCATTCCTTAATTATTTCTTTATTTTACTGATAAAGCTCTTACTACTTTACTGATGGCTTTGATATAAGTGCTTCTCAATGCAAGAAGAGTGGGGGAGGCCTACAAATCTAGAGCTATGCCGGTTCATAAAGCGGTCTTCAGTGTCGATTCAGGTATGACATCAAGGTTATTGTCTCTTCAAATAGTGTATTTTGATGTGTTATGTTTGGTGAATTCAGTGCACTTTTTAGATGTATGTCTGCTATATGATGGTATATGCATTTTTATTTAAAAATAAATAAATAACTATCCCATCATAATCCCAGTAGCATACCACATCAATATTGTCTCACTTGTTGCAACCATGAGCGCCATTTGCAAAACAATGTGGGGAACGTTTTCCAAGCAACACCAGGGGCCAAATTACAGAAACTTTGCACTGGTGCAAGTGCAAAGTTGCATGGTATTAGCACTAGGGCAAAGTTTGCCCTATGTTTAAATACACTGGGACACATTTGAAAACTATTGCACCATGACAAGTGAAGTTTGACATATTAAAAGCCCCAGGGCAAAAATTGCCCTAGTGCAAAAAAGATACTTTTGATGCATTTTTGCACCAGGGCAAAGTTTGCCTTAGTGCTAATACCATTCCGTATTAGCACTAGGGCAAACTTTGCCCTGGTGCAAAAATGCAGTAGAAATGTATCTTTTTTGCAGTAGGGCAATGTTTGCCCTGATGCTTTTAATATGTCAAACTGCCCTTGTCATGGTGCAGTAGTTTTCTAGTGTGTGGCACTGTTTTTCAAAATAGGGCAAACTTTGCTCTACTGCTAATACCGTGCAACTTTGCCCTTGCATTGACGCAAAGTTTCTGTAATCTGGCCCCAGGTGCACATGCTTGACTCTCTAGTCCATTTGACAATGAAGAAGTACGGAAAATGTAACAATTGCCAGTACTTTTAGGTCGTTGTCACAGCATCTGAGGCTTGATAGAGGCATATCTATGCCTGAGAGTGGACACTGTGTGGCTTTATACCTTGATTTGGAGTGACCAGAAACATAAAGAGGGCCGAGTCCACCTACACTAGCAGCCAAATAGTGAAGCCATTGCGGAGCACACTACAGCATCATCTCCACTTAAGTCCCTACCGTCCTCAGTCGGCAGGGGTGATGGAAAACTAGAGTGGTGGGCATAGAGAGAGGCCTAATTGACCTGTGGAACTCCCATTGATATTGTTTAGTACTCATAGCACAGCTAACAAGGCAAATGGGTTAAGATCCCATGAAATCCTACACGGCCATTGATATAGTATGATATGATATGGCATTTATAACGCACCTATACACAAGTGTATCAAGGCGCGACGAGGCAAGGGAGGGGAAACAAAGGGAGGACAGAGACAACGATCTTACTAGGCCAAGTGACGTTGAGATTGTGCAAGTGCAGGAGAGGGGGGGGGGAGTGCACAGGGCAGTCCAGTACATAGGATAACAGTAAAATAAATAAAAAACAATAAATATAATAATTAAGAAGTGCAGCCGCAGCATCACAACATGTCAAATGTACCTACAGTGATATATATATTTGACTGATAATATACTGCTTGAATAAGGAACGTGAAAGACCCTGCACTATATTCTGCCCAGGTGATGTGGTCCCTAACAGGTTCTTCTGACAACCAACAGACCCATGAAGGTATAATTACACAATTACACATTAAAAGAGGAGGGTGCCATAGGGAAATCGTTTAGCAGGACTTCGGTACTTTACTATGTTTCCTAACAAATTGCATTTCTGTTTATTCTGCCATGACCTACATGACCTTATATGTCTTCCACAGATTGCAGAACCAGCTGGCTCAGAAAACTGCTCTATGAAATTTGCAGTTTTTCTAGCGAGAAGCACATTTCTGACTCACACAACCTAACCCGAGATGGTCTGCAAAATGTTGTGAGGGGCTTCTGCCTAACAGTGGGAGGTTGTGCCTTCTCAAGTCGTTGTGGCGCAGGGGCATGGAATGCTGTGACCTTGGGCAACACTAATTTTCCTTGATTTTTCATATAAGCGGTACAGTGTTAGAATCAGCAAAAAGTGTTCATTTAACCAACAAAGTCACAACCTTCGATATATAAGATATAGGCATGGGCCTTGTATCGCAGAAGATATTTTACACATGGCCAGGTGTAACTGGTGATTTGGGAGGATTCAGGGGACATTCAGGTTGTGGGTAGGACATGCTCTTAAGATGCATTTATCATTTGTGCAGGGAGGAGGAAAGTGGCATATCCTTGCCACACTCTCCCAAATTGGCTTCAGATGAAGACTATTCCTAAGGTAAGTTCATTATTCGCTACTCCTGCTGTTGCTACCAGTGGAACAACCTCCCACATTGAATTAAAGAGACCCACACCCGCACGTATATCCGATTTGCATTTATATTATATTTCTAACTTAATGTTTGTGTTTAAAGAGTAGCACAAGGAGAGAGATGACATGTCGAGGCAATGGTTTGGGACATGACGCATTTTGTGGTTCATCAGTCTGAAACCTGGCGTACAGCAAATCTGTCTGAAGCAAAGGATATGTTGACTCTGGTGGGCTATAGTGCAGCAGATACACGGACAAAGATAGCTACAGTGTTCCGTATGGTTATCTAGTAACCTGCCTGACTGTCAAAAATGTTACCCTGACCGAATGACCACCATTTTGCCATTTTCACATGTGTAGTTCTGACGATTTTTCTTGTTTAGTCATGAAAGTCTCTCTTTCTCATGCCATGAACCAGGTGGATTTTAGAAATGTTATAACTGTAGCTGATCGAGAGCTATGAAGCTAATAGTCTAGACTGGTCTGGATATTGCTTTACCATTGTAAAATAATCTTTTTTTGTACTATCACATTTAATTTACCTCTGTCTTTCCTGCAACTGATATGGATTTACCGTAAATATGTTGAAAAATGCATGCACTTAAAGACCTGCCCGGAGGTACAAATGCGGGCAAAAATGTGTTGTTCAAACAAAAACGGGTCTGTAAGGAGAAACGAAATGTGTAAATCCATATCAGTTGTTCACCCATCACCTCACATTGGGGGACAGATGGCATGGCACGCATTGGGATCAATTTACTGCACTATGCCTCGAAGAAGAACCTGGCCTTAGACCCAACTTCCACCATTTTATTCTCCCGACTCCGTCTCATATTTCTGCTAACTGAGTGCTTTGGGATGGGCAACCAAATTTGGACACTGCATCTTTTTTTTTCTACCCTGCCACTTACTCTTCTCTATTTAACATGCATGACACACAGCTGGCACATTCTGTTTTGGTAGAATTACACAACCCTGTATGGCACTAGTGGTTGCAGGAAGTCTACCAATTACCATATGGACACCTCTGTTTGACTTTCTGAGTATAATTATGATAGTTCCTCATTGCTCGTTCTCCATTTTGTTTTCTGCTTGTTTTCCATGTACAATTCGTTTGATGACACAACCCTGCACTTTGGCTATTGAACTCCTCAATCGTACTGGTAATGTTTCACTAATACATCATGCAACTATATCATGTTTGCGTAGTGATTATCCTTGTTTGACTTTAACCGGAATTTTGTATGTGTTTTTCCTGATGGATTTTGGTCCTGCCCTCATGAACTATGTTTGGTGCAAAAACCTGTTTTGATTATTATCTCTGTGTTTTTGTTTACCATTGGACCACTGTTGGTCTTCACGTGATTGCCATACCTTGTTATTCATGTTTCAAATCACAAACAGCTTTGCCTTCAAAAAGAACCCGTTTTTGGGGTTGAAACACGTGTCGGCAGATCTGTTCTATACCTCACCATAAACTTTATACAACCAATCAGGTTGATGACCTTGATTTCCTGCTGGACTTGCACTATTGTATATTAGCACTGATATAGATCAGTTATATTTGCATTTGCCTTACTTCCAGTTTGCGTTGCGCAACGCGACAGAGGTGACACCACTTCCTTTGCTCATTGTTGTAATTCCAGTAGTTTCGAGGTAACGACTAGTCCCTCTAGGTTGCAACAGCCCACTTTTTGACCACAACTTCATAGACTTCCATTTGTGTGTTTTTTCCACCACTATTTTTGAAGCACCAGCGCCTCCTACACACGGCATACCTAGATCCAGTTCCTATATATTAAGCGTGGCCTGTATTCGAATGCTTCTGCCCTAAAAAGCCTGAGGCCTAAATCTACATGGGCACGATAGCTGAAAATGAAGCTTTGCTAGGTCCGAGCTGCCATGGAGAAATGTGTGCATTCTGCAGCTTGGAACCATGAACTTTGTTAAGATGAAACTCCATTGTCAGACCCATTCCAATATAGCCTATAATATAAAGAGGGATATTGATGCAGATGCAGTAGAAAAACAAATATTGTCTGATGAAAGATATTGATGGCGGCCTCATTTATAAAGAAAGAACAAATGCAGCATGTATAAAAAAAATTCTGTTCATCAGAATTGATTTAAAAGCTGTGCTAAGCAAAGATAATCTTCCCCCAGCAGATTCAAAGGCCAAGCCCTGCTCATCTTCCCCCTACCTTTAACAGACACATCTGGGAATTCCTTTGCAGTTCACAGAGCCAGGATGGGGGCAGAGCTTGTGCATGAGAAGAGGTTTTAGTGGTGTCAGATGACCATCACTGAGTAAAGAAAGACCCAGCTAATGGATGGTGACCTTTGTAAAATACTCAGCATTAGAATTAAATTCATGGTGTGGTTCTGGGCTGATGACAATTGACATGTTACAGGAGAATGTCACATGAGTCAGGGAGCAGAGTATCCCCTCTGCTCAAAGAAGATAAGAACATAGATGGGCAATCAACCCTGGGAGCAAGAATGTTACATTTTGTGATTGCACACCAAGTCAACAGCAAGCAGATTACTAAGTATGCATCTATGTTTTGGGAACAGGAATATGTAATTTAATTGAAGTTGAAAGTATGCATCTCATTATTATACCACATAGGATTATATAGGAACACATATGTTGTCTATTATTTCAGGAACCGTGATACCTACAGAAATGGTTCAAATATTCAAGAAATGCATACGAAAAGCCCTTCTGATGATACCATTCCCCTCAAAATGTGACTACAGCTTCTCAGAATAAATGATGGATACAAGATTGCAGAATATGGTAGTTTATGGAATAAGATGCTTGTCTGTCAAATTTTGTAATCGTGGCATTGACTTTCTCTACATATATCTGCCATTCGCACCTACAAACGTACTGACATGACTGATTCAGATGTATATTTTGGGACACTTATCGGTAATTTGAAGAAAAGTGTCAGGTTTAAGATTTTTAAGTTCATATCTGAGTTGGTCAGAAATATCATATGGGGCCTAGAAACCTAACAACCAATTACAAGAAAGAGGATAGGCCTTGTGTAGGAGGAAATACAATAGACGTCCAATCAGGAGTATCAAACAAGGATGCAGCTGCTCATAATTTAGATATTTTGGGAAGTGGTTAAGGGATTTTTAAAGTAAACACACAATGGGAAAAAAAGGACTGCCTGCTGACGGGCAACCAACATTGCAAGGGAGACAGAAGGAAGCCAGTGAGAAAAGAAGAAATATGGACTAACATCTGCAGGGAATCTGGAGAGAGGCTGAGGCTGGAGGCCATCCATATCTGAGTCTGGAGAGGCAGTCTAACCATGTTCCTATGCTTCCCATGAGATGACACAGGAGGCCTGATGACTTTTCCCTGAGCGTTACCAGAGTGATTTAAAGTAAGTGCATGATACACACCATTGGTGGGGATGTGTTATGAATGGGGCGGGCATTCAGAGTATATCCTTGAAAGATTCTTCACTGCATAATGTTAAAGTAAAAGGATACAGTATATTGAGAAAAGTATGTTGTTAAATAATGGTGGTGTGAGTACATTACTAGAAATGAAGAGTATGCAGGGAAGTCAGAAATAAGGAGTGCTGAGTATGCAAGATGTATTTCTAACCAACAGAAGAGTGCTATGTGTATTTAGGTGAGGCCAATTACAAAATACCCTGCCAAATAAAATGATCATGTCATGTTCGATGATGCTGCATTGATTATGATTATATGCGGGGGGAATTTTGTGAATGACCCAATCATCTTAATTTTATTCCAGACCTTTGCTTCTCTTTACATGTTAACAGGAGGGAATTTGAGATCAGAAATGAAAACTGCACATGTTTTTGTCTTAGATATTTTGTGAATCTTTACTAGAAAAGTGAATGGTGTTCAACTTGTCTGTATCAAACATTTGGTCGGAAGGAAATATTTTGTGCCACAGAGTAAGGGGAGAGCAAAGCAAAGTCCCTCAAACAATCCTTCTCTTGTCATGCACCCACCCTCTGGAACTCGATCCTGGTATCGGCTCAGAATGCCACCACAATTCTCCAATTTCGCATATCTCTCAAAACATGTGACCAAGGACTAATTGCAATGGATGCACATACCGACATTCAGACCTCACACTACTGTGCTACTGTTAAAAGATGGCTGCCCAAATGCTGGCTACCCACAATCTGTACAATTATCTGCTTCTGTCGAACTAGGTCTTTGATTTGATTTGAGATAAATAAGAAAAGTGGCGTGCATTGTCATAATTATTGTGTGATATTGCTTTTGTCTATTGATTAATAAATACGCATTATTCTACATACCTGACTGATTCTTGGCTTACCTATTGCAAAGGGATGAGGGATAATGGTGGTGTGATATTTGTCAAGGGCATAGCTAGTCCCAATCTGGCAAACTGGTGTGGCGCTTTTGATTGAGGGGACTGAAGGAATTCCATACATTAATGGTTTTCCCATAAATATATTCTACAGTGCCCCACAACTGTGAATGAACATGGTTAAATAAAAACTATTCTATGGGATTTATCCCACTCAGGTGGGACCACAAACATATTTTATCTCACAGTACAATCCTCAAAGGAGAAATATCTGTTCACATAGTAGTCTAGTTCCATCCACAAGAACAGTCAGGACCTGAATGCTAGGTTATTGAAGGTAATCCAGACATAGAACCCTTGTTCAATGTGCTTACAGTGGCACAGTTTCACCTCAATGATGAGGTCCTAACAAGGTTGAAACACATGCCTTCTAGGGTTGCTCTTGGTTCCGTTGTTCAGAGGAGAATTGCCTAACCTTCGCTTTCTGGACAGTAGAGGGGCTCCCACATTATCACACTATGTATCTTTTTTGCACGAGGGATATTTTCACCCTGGTGTTCATAGCATGCCAAACTGCACTTGGTGCAATGGTTTTCTAATATGTCCCAGTGTTTTTAGAAATAGGGCAATCTTTGCCCTAGTGCTAATACTGTGCAACTTTGCACTTGCACCGTTGCAAGGGTTTTGTAATCTGGCCCCTGGATTGGTGCTCATTCAGTTTTTTGCAACAGTATTTGTAATCTTGCCTAATATATACCAACTGCGACAGCTAAAAGATGTGCGTGTGAGGATGACACTACTGCAGCATCTGTCACTCCTTTGGTTTCTGAGGAGGGCCTTCAAAAGTTTAAAAAAAGGTTGGGCTGAGAGCCAAAGCCTTATTTCAGGGTATGGATGGCTCAGAAGCTACCCAGTACTTAGAGGCATGTTCTATTTCTCAAGTTCTTATTATTTCTTACAGTTAAATACTCCGTTCTCGTGAAAAAGCATACTTTTAGCCATAATATGTTCAAATGTCAACACATCAAATAATTTGTAAGTCTCTGAAACAAGCCTCACCATTATAGAGTGGGGATATAGGGGAAACAAAGGCACTAATTTAAACAAATCATCTGAACGATATGTTTTTAAATGGGATTTACTATAGCATAGTCAGTGGTTGATTTTATTGTGAGAAAGCGCAGACATGGCAATTACTAAGTACATATTGTATATTGGGCTCGGTGCGCTTTCATGTTTCACAGGACTTACCCTAATATTAAAGTGTTTCTAATCTGGAACCTTTTACAAATGTTTACACAGCCTCAGAATTTGAAAGTGAATATAAAATGGCTGTGACATCTGTGACTCCATTGCTGTCTGAGGGCCTTGTAGATTTTCTTTTTGTTTTGTTAAGGAGGACTGGGCTTTACTCAGTCTCCAATGCATGAGGATGTACCCGAGAACATGGTGCCTACTCATAGCAGAAAAGTAGATGGCGTATCTGGGTGTACCAAGCAACCTGCTATGTGGTGAAAGTGCATGCCAATTAATACATTAACCCAACAACACACCCACATTCATCTAGTCACACACATGCGCATATATACTCACTGTTGTTCCAAATCGCCTTAACCAATGCTAGATTTGTCTTTTTATGACTTCAGTAAGGACGACTGAGCAAATAAAAAATGAATCTCGAACTCAATCAAACATTGTGTGTCCTCACCTCCTCATTTACTTTAATGTGTCATGTTATTGAAGGATCAAGTTGATTATTGAATGTGGTAATGCAGTCATTCAACTGATTATTGAATGTGGTAATGCAGTCATTCAACTGCAGTATTAAACTGAGTTCTGGTGGGTGAACCTGCAATACTGAAGTTGGGTGCTTCTTTGTGTGTATGTGGGTTGTCCCATGTATGTATGTTTCCCTACCTTTGTGTTATCTTCAGTTAGGCACCTGTAAGTGTGTGGGTGTATATGAGTGACAGGTTGTGTGGAAATCGGTCAGTGAGTGTTTAGAGTATATAGGGAGGAAAATCTAGTCATTTAATGGCAATTCCTTTCATGGAGACATGGCATTAATTGGGCAAGTTGTGTTGCACCAACATTCTCTAGGTTCCACTTTGTTTCAGTGCTTTCTCTAGCACCTACTATCTTGGCTTAGAAAACTACACATCTTCACTTCTCCTGTTTACCATCACAAGCAGGGGGATATTGATTGCATTGCCAGTGTCACAGCTAGCAGTCACAGCATTCCACTTCAATATATTGGAGTGCGCATGGATCGCTTGCTGTGCAGAGGGAACACAAGCTTTTTGGGAGTCATGAAACTCTATAGATGTGTGTGTGACCCTACCACGTGTCAGCAGTATGGAAGGAATTGCTGAGTTTTGGCAATTATGTTTCCAAGGAGTTTCGCCATGTGAAGGTTCTCAGCTCAAATGTGAAAGAGTGCACATCAAGTGAGCCCTCTCTCCAATAAGGCTCAAGTGTCTGGAAATAAGTACACATTTCCGGTTAGCTGTGCCGATGAGTGCAGCTAACAAATGCCCCCTTCAATGTTGGAGTATCGCCAAAAATGACATGTGAGTCTACTTTCCTGTGAGAGAAATTCAACGATTTTGGGTGTGAGTGATTGATTTAATGGTAGACTCTGGGTAAGTTACACATGTATCCTATTAGTGTGGTACATTCTGATCATAGGCGCTAACATGTCAAATGCCTGATTTTAAGGCAATGGGAGCTTCATCATACATGCCAGTCACCATCTCCACATTCTCCACCACCAAAGTTTTGACTAGTCTGAGCAAGAACTACTAATGTCGGGTGAAGCCTGATTAACCAGTGCCCCTTCCACTTCTCTGGCCAACCTGTGCTCCACTGAGAAACAGGTCACCATCTGAATCAAAGATATGCTAGCTCCCAAGGCTCTTAATGGGATATTTGTGGAGATTTTCTGTAGCACCAGGCAACTTCCCATGATCTCAGGGATATGGTGGATATGCACGTTATCGACCAATTATTGGTGGTCATGTGGTACAGATAGGCTTCTTGTGTATTCCATATAAAGCACGCGAAGCGTTAGAGAGTAAGTCTGATTTTGCACTAGCAGATAGGGCAGCTTGTCAATGGTTACACTCATTAAGGCAGCTGGATGCACAGACTCCTTGGAGAACCTTTTACATGTTAATCTTCATTTCCAAGCTCTCCTGTATATTTCAAATAAACACCCATCATCTGTTCAGCTGTACACCTGCTAACAGCTGTACACACAGGCCAAGCCACATTGAAAAATACAGATTCAGGAAACAGGAGTTGAATATCCTGTATGGGTTTCTGCTATACCTAACAAGTTAGCATTGAGCAAAGGTTCACCCGATGACAGACTTCTGTCCAACTGTTTCAGAAGCTTAGGTGCTGCCTCTCCTTTGTGTGTTCGATATGCAACTCCAGTTCTTGCAAAGCAGTCTTGGGTGGAATGCTGCACATGTATACATTGTGTTGATGCTCTCTAATCTCTGATTTCCAGAGCTTGAAATGCAACCTTAAAGTAGGGATCAACTAAAGTCAGCAAAGGACCTTAATTCTATTCTTTCTTTTTGTTGATACATACTTCAACACAAAAGAGTTCCGGCAGTAATCGCTCATTCCACGGAATGGCCAACTCCAATAGTTATCAATTATGTTGCTTTTTTGGAACAGGTTCATTTCCAGAAAGCATACCACTGTCAGCACCACTAGCTGTGACTCAAATGGTATGTGCCCTCTTAAATGGCCAGAACACAGAGCAGGCACTGCACATGATCTCTCACAAAGCCGGCATGAAGAAGGCAATGTCCAATTCCTAACTGTGAATGCAGCTATCGTTACCTACTACACTGCTTTGCCGTCAGTTGGTGGTTTGTCAGTTTGCAGGGCACCACAAACCCTTGCAAATCCTTTGTGGTGCTGCATAATCAGCTGACATGGGTGCATCTCTATCGTGAATCAGTACGCGTGGCATGGAAATGGTAGCAATTGCGGACGCAATGTGCCACACCAATGAGAGCATGCAAAGAGCAAGCAGCAGGCATTATGCTCTCCTACTTAAAAAGCCATGATAATATTGAAGCCATTGTACATCACTAGTTTGCATTGGGGTAGCGGTTGGAAATGTACCCACCCTGTCCCCACCTACATCTCTTTCTCCCACATGTATAGCATTGGATTTCTCCAGCCTTAAAAACCTCACATGCACAAGGAGTGTTTGCTGGTGCTATGTTGACTGCTCTTGCTTGCTGCTAGAGGGCAAAGGAGGCCGAGTGCAGGGTATCCTGTCAGGTATTCAGTGGCTCACCCATGTGTCCACATATGAATGATGAAGTGGGCTTTCCAAATCTCAGACCTGTGCAATGCCTTCTTCACCAGTATAGCTATTGTGTTGCACAACTAAGATACAGTCTTGCATGGAAGTACGTCTGGCTAGAAATTTGCCATTGTGCTTGTGAGGAATTGCCATCTGGCAAGGTTGAAAAGCCCTGGCTTTTTAAAATGTGTATTAATACATTAAATGAGGGGGGTTTTTCCTTTTACAAAGGTTCAATCTGCTAACCATATCCGCCTTTGTCGCAACTCAATGCCAAAAGTATAGTGTGCATGTGCCCTGCTGCATCAGTGGGCAGATACGCAGCACCTGCTCTGCTCAGAGCAGGTTCAAACAACGCAAGATTCTCAGCAAAGGGTTGACATTCAAGATAAGTCCCCTGTATACAAATAATGTAAATATGGTTGCCTGATTGAGTATTGAGCTTACAGGCTCTTCTGACATTTTTAAACAAAGGAAATGATCAAGACCAATCTGTACACAACAGGACAAAACACACAGCTAAATTAGTGTTAGAGATGTATGGAGCACTGAATACCAAGACCTCTACTGTCTGATACTTGTTCATTTATTACATTCAGTTATGTTGGAAACATATAACACTTTACAACACCATATAAAAATATAGCATATTTATGAAAAATCTATAACAATACCCTTTACCACTAAATCCATGCATACCTTCCATCCATACACATTCATTTCACTTCGATACCTATCATTAACTGCCACAAATAGCATACATTTCACAAAAATTGCAAATGGTGAATCCTGTTGTCTGTCGACACATGTTTTAAGCTGTGCTCATTGGCGTTCCATTCATGCAAAATGCTACACCTGCCATCATCAGCACAAGGAATGGCTAGTTAATGGGCTGCATGCCTTTTTATCCTTCGGTGTTCATAAGGTGTCTACAACAAAAATAATTCAACCTTTGTATTAAGGAGGTCCTGTCTGTACACACTATTTAAAAAATGACTAAATCATGTGGAGTCAATTGACAATTACATTCATTCTCATATGGGAGTGTATATCTTATGTTGCTGGTGTGCACTTAGTTCAGTTGGCTTATAGCCTCTCTTTGTTAGTGTAGGTTGTGTGTTGTCAATATAACTGTAGACAAAAGGTACAAGTTGAGAAGTATTCATTCGTTTGAAGAAACCCTGCATTCTCAATAGTTATATCATATCTGTAAGGCTCTCTCACCTATCGTATGCTGTTTGATTCGACTATGGAATGGTGATCATGGAATGGTGATCATCAGGAGTTTACAGAGGGTCCCACTGATCTTTCCCAAAAGTTATTTACTCTGGAAAGAGGAAAACCATAACTTGTGGAATAATTGTAATGCTGGTCACATGGTTAACAAAAACTCAGCTGACACACTAACTTACTCATTGCGGATGTATCTGATGTATGTTAATGGACGCTGGATCAGACTCTGTGGTAATTCCTTCATGACAGATATTCACCATTTATAAACCTGAAGAGTGGAAGCAAAGCCATTTAATAGGATATCTTTGCTTCTCACTTTTTAGTTTACATTTGTGAATGCTACAAAAAGGCTGAGGCGGGCTTGCTGCACAATAGTTGATGTGTACTTCTCTATATTTAAACATATTTATCTATATATTGTATTCCAACAAAGCTCTTTGTTGACTTCACATGGTCATTATAGCCTAATTCCTACAATGTCTTGTTGACCAATTGCTGCTGGCGGCAGACCCTTATTAAAAAAATATGCTCAGTCTTACATGAGTCAAAATTTGTAATACCAGGGAAGCCTCACCTGGTATATGTATCTGTTGACATTCTATCTCTGTTAGTAGATTGTTACCCCAAAACGGTTTTTTAAGGGCACTTACCATGATGGCTGTTACCTATGCAGTAAGATGACTGCCTCAGCATCAGAGCCATGAATGTAGTACACAGTCTTCCTTATACCGGTTGATGAACAATAAAAGAGGACTATAGAGAGCAACCGTATCTGCGGTATCAGACCAGTGTGATAGGTTGCTGTAGTGAAAGCATCTAGTCACAATATGTATCCGGCCTGCATTGTTGACATGTACATTTTTTATTTCTTTAAACATACAGACTCTTTGCTATCAATGCATAAGCTGTGTCTACAAAGATATAATTACATTAGTGGAGCCCCTTCTTTTCTCCATAGTTCATGGACGTAGAAGGCAGACTACTGCACACTATTGTTACTGCCGTTCCCACAGTAGAGAGCTGTGGGGCGGCCACGATCCTATGAGCCCGAACTGAGCCTGATCAGCTCACATCATTGTTCGAACCAGGGCTGATGCGTCAGCCCACCAAGAACTGATTCCAGGTACTTTCACCTTGACCTGCCCCTATGGTGCACTAAGACCCTAGAGACTGGTTAGGTCATGATCACCCTTGTTTTCAGCATGATATCCTTTTTATGGTAGTACATTACCTACCAGTCTGGGAACTATGCTCAGAGTGCGACTATCTACATTCTGTAGCATATTCTCTGTTCTTTCGTTTCGAGTGGGTTTTTGTATAGTAATCTCTTTTCGTTCTACATGCAGATGGTGTTTTTTATTAAAGTGTTTATATTTTTACGTGAACTTCATTGGGCATTCCCTTTATTTTGGACTGTGATACTATGTTGTTTGGGTCACTTCTGGTCCAACTTCACAGCCCTCTTAAGATCATAGTGTTCCCTTGGCACACATTACCACAGATGGCGAAGGAAGTACATCTCTTGATTGTCCCTGTTTTACCTTTATGATTTGCGTTGTGTTTTGGTGTGTAGAAGTGTGAGGGCAGAGTGGACTATTTTAACCGTAACCCTACTCATCCTTGTATTCTTGCGAGGAAGTATCAAATTCGACACAGTACTTAACCAAGATACAGCTTTGCATGGAAGTAGGTCTTGCTAGAAATTTCCTAGTGTGCTTTGGCAGTAACCATTAGCACCTAAAATATTTGTATTCTTTAAAGTTTATATCAGAAAATCTGCTGAGGACATAATTGCGTGAATAGTATTCCTCTGACACACTCGCATATGGTTCTTAAAATATTTGTGAAAGTGCACACATGGCTCACTAAGAAATAGTTGGTACATATCCATTGTTACCCTACCACTACTATGCATTATGGTGCTTTGGTTAATTTCTTTAGGACAGCACATCTTCTATTTCTAGGTTGACCAGAAATCAGAAAGGATGCATGCAGCTGAGTGTGTGATAGATTCTGGGGGGTCTGCTTTCTACGTTGGTCCTCATTATGTGGATCATGTCGCTTCATATGGCTTTACTTCCCCAATCAAAGTGAGACTAATAATGTCCCTTCCTGATCACTATCCACCACCGGCCACACAATTTATTTTCCTGTTCCCCCAAAGGAATTACAATTGTTGTGAAGTGTTTGTGTTAGCTATTGTGCACTATGGTATATGCTTTCAGAGCATGTGTTCAATCAAAGCAATTCCTGGAGACAACTCTTTTGCAGCTAGAATGTTGTTAAGTCACACACCTAATAAACATTGCCACTGCCTGACAACCTTCAACAAGGCTCCATATATGTTCTCTGTTCGACTAAAACAGTGGCATTTGAGGTCACATCTCGTACCCCTCATTACGAATTTGCCAGTATCCTGATGCCGGCATGCTGACACACCGTTTCCACACCTGATATCCTAGAATTATTGGGATATTACAGGTGGCTGAAAGGGCAGTAAAACCCCATTCCATTTTCGTTATTTCTGTCACTGGTAATAACGGTGCCAGAAATATAGCCGTTTTTTTGCCAGTGGTGGCCTTATTTAAATCCAGACCTTGACTCGAGGTAAATCAGGGAACCGCCAATGCAAACCTGCTTTTGCCAGTGTGGGAAAGTACCGGTCAAAGTATCGCCACCATTTTTACCACCATTTTCCCCGGACCAGCAAGCTTGTAATGAGGGCCAGTGAGTCAGCATGATATTAGCTGTGTGAGTGTGTGCTATCCTGGTATCAGCCTAATGTGGGTTTCAGCACTAACCAAAATATTCCTTCTAAATGGTTGCTTCTCCCATGCCCACGTGCCCTCTCCATAGCCGCCTCTCTCTTCTTCACTCCCTATCACTCTCTCTCGCTCCCTCTCTCTATAAAACTAATAAGTGCCTTCAGGTTTGGTTAAAACCCTATCTAAAGTAAAATGTTCTTTTCAGAAAATCATCCTACCTCCTCTACCTAAACAAACTCACATGCAACAGCCTCCCTGATCCCTGCTTCAAAGCTTTCTAGAGACTAAGGAAGAGCTGTAGAAACAGGGCCTATGCATTGAAAGAGCAGTGGGCATGACCGGTCCCCTTTCACTGGATCACGTACCAGATGCACACATTCAGCCAACATTGAATGCATAGATCAGGTGATGAAGACACACATTATTGGTCCAAACTAACTCTCGTTTCTTTAAATACATATATCTTCAACCTCGGTTGACGTTTCCTTAACTCACCTGACTATAGATGCTTAAAAAGATGAGGTGGCCCTGCTTTGAACCATTACATGTGTGTTCATGTAAGGTGTGTTTAACAGGTGTTTAACTCACTTTGCCATCTTTATGAAAATGTTCTCACTTTTTAGAGTGTTTACAATAACATGTATCCCAGGTGATCTAGGATGGACAGCTATATTTCCAAAGGTGTATGTGGAGTATGGTCAGTTTTAGGCTGAAATGGTGGAAACTGACAAACACTGAAGGAGGAACACACACACAACTATAATCAGATTCGCACCCACACAGACCTCCTCAGAGCTACACACACATTCAGCCAAGATGGAGAACTTTGCATTTTGCAACGTGGACCTACTGTGTTCACCAAGCAAAATTGGGACCTGAGACTTGTAAACGGGGATGGTAGTATCGGGCATTACTGAGCTAACAATTGAACATCTCATTGATAACCTAATTTGCACATAATGGAATCCGGCTCTGCCATGCTAAGGGGGCATAGCTGATCCTGTCACTTCTTAGTTAAATGGGCATACACAATGTTGGCACTGCCATGCTAACTGGCCAAGGTAGATGTTGGCACAACTCTGCACATATTCCTGACAGTGACTGTGTAGCTGGGAATATGATGGCAATGGTTCAAATACTTGTTGGTCGGTTGCAATACTTGGTGTGAGTCTACGTCATTTTGAAACTAAAACCTTAAGTGGTGTGAATACCTTGATCTTTGACACGTTACCTGATGTATCATAAAAAACCTGTCATAGGAGTACAAGAGCATATCATCTAACTACCATAAAACTGATTGTACATCCTGGAGACACAGTGACAGTAGCTGGCAAAGGGTTCTAGCACATGTAGACATGATCCTGAGGCCTATCAGCCAGCCGAAACAATTGTTTTTGCCAGTGTTTGTTTATAGTATAGTTTCACTGGACGACACACACACAATGCTGTTCTGTGTACATCACCTCAGGTTTGAAATGCTACTGCTAAAATAATTGTGATAATTGTGAACAGTAACAATATAAGGCTCTTTGGAGCATAGTGCTATATATTAAATACTAAACAAAAATAAATGCCCTGAAAAGTGTCTCTAACTAACGACAGATGAATGTTGTGCTCCCACTATTCGATAGGCCTGATGTTGGAATATAGGGGCCAATTCAAAAATGAGCGACTCTGCCTTACCTTTGACCTGAAAAAAGGAAACAGTAAAAGAGGCCGACCCAAAAACCAATCTGTATGAGGGTCCAATGGGTCAGCAGAACATGAGATTTATCAAGGACGGGCCAAAACGTATTTAGCAAAAAATTAAATTAGAAGCAATAATCATATGACCTTACCATAAGAAAACATGTGTTGAAAAAATACATGTAAATAATGTATTCTCATCAATAGAAACATTTTCAATTTCATACGAAGACACCCATTTCATCAACCATCTGGCACATTAGTAGTCACGACTAAAATGTCCAGAAACTAACAGGCAAACAAAAAACTTCAAAACCCCTCTGGTGAGCCCATCACCATCCAGTACATAAACAGACAAACATGTCTCTTTCTTACTGAAGGGTGTTACATCTTCTGTGGGTAGCACTCGAAAGGTAGATGTAGTACAACCATGATTAGGCAATCAGTCCAGTGCTGTAGAAATAAATAACATAGGCAACCCATCTACACATTTGGTTGCATTTAGTACAGAAGCCACATTGTTGAAATTGTTTTATGTCAAGGAAAAGCCAACTTAAGTTTCGGCTGCAGGTGCCAGTAAAGTGGGGATTACTGTGTACTATGTGTGCCTCACAACAAGTGTTGTGATATCAACCGATTCTCCATGTGTCTCACAATAGGCTGTTAACAACACACAGAAGAAAGCCAGTGCCCCTACGGTTGGTGTAGCTCAGAAAACTCTATGTCCCTGATTCATGGAATTGTTTGCTGGGAAAATCAAGACTTTGTGGCCCCTTCTGCATGCAAAATTCAGTTTGTTGATTAATGGAATCAACTTTGTGGAACTTTTCCGGGACTTGCGTGGAGTTTGCGCCAGCTCTGCACGTCTCTGCGAGCTGTCCTCGCAGAGGGTGGGCCTATGCAGACGTCAAAGTAGGGGGAAGAACATGCAGATTAAAGAATAAAAAGGAACATTGTGGGCATTCCCAGGGATGGCCCACGCGGGACAATCGCACACCCACAACTGCGCAGAAGAAATCGTATTCATGGATCTGACTGTGCAACCTCACGTCAGGGACAAGACCATGCAGAGCTCCCGATCAAACCGCCACCCGAAGGCAGGCGTACAGACACCTGCGTGTAGGGATCACCAAGCTCAGGTAAGATCACATATTTGATTTAGGCCTGCGTCCATGGAGTCGGGCTTCCGATCGAGCTTAGGGCACCGCGTAAGCAGTGTAGTTGGATCCAGGCACGGTTTAAGGGGGTATGCATGAAATTTACCGGGAAATTACAAATTCTATGATACATGGTACGCATGATGTGGGGGTGCTCGGAATAGTTTTGAGTTAACCTCTGCAATGTTGCTGGGGTACTGCCTTGATTTTATGATGTTTTTCCTGGGTGACTTGCTTCACGGTCGAGGAGTGCGCGAATGCCTGTAAACGCAGCTGGGATTGCTAAGCATGGGGGCGTGCCGTGGGCGATCAGCGGCTCCTTGCGCATATGGTTGTTTTGTGTGGGAATTTCTGTGAATACGTGGAGCGTGCAGATTTTCTAATTTGCGCAGGGGTCTGTATAAAAGTACTTTTCGAGGCACAAACTTTGCAGGGTCAACGTGCCGTTTTCCATGAATCGGGCCCAATATTGCTGACATTGGCCCCACAAGGGTGAGTGTCAGTCTAGTTCCACAAGGCTGAATCGCAGAGTGGGTGGGCGTGTGCACAAAGTTGCGTTCTACATGCTAGGTTGATAGACGTGCTGCTTGCTGTTACCAAACTGTTTAGATGAATTACTAGCTGGAGTTCAGCTTGCAGAGTATCTAGTTGATTAGGGTGTCAAGTCACGTACCCTTGGACTGATCCTGGAAAGTGCTACTCAATTTACAAAGATGTTACTGTAAGCAACTCTAACTTACTCCTGAATTACATATCGCAAATCAATAGTAAGTCTGAGTTAGACACAGTAACATCTTTGCAAATCGAATATCCGCAGGTTTAAGTCAGGAGTAAGAGTTACTCATAGTGACGCCTTTGTGAATCGAATAGCCGCAGGTTTAGGTCAGGAGTAAGTCAGATTTACTCATAGTGACGCCTTTATATCTAGTGCCATAGGTCATATTATAACACTTATATCAACCACAAATAGAATTTCTGGAAATGAGCTGGATCTTTATTTTTCGATGCTAGCGACATTTGTCCTGGTGCTACTACACCTTCGAAAAATCTGGGGAGAATAATGTGAACCCTTTGAAAATCCATGTACAGCGGGAACATGATTGTGTTTGTATATAAAATGTGAGCTTTTTTATTAGCGAATATATGACTTGAACCTTTTCATCGTGGTCACCTCTGCAAGCTGTATAGATTTGTGAAGATTAATATTCACCGCTCTTATTTAATATTTAAAGTTCGATTCCGCTGATGTAGAATTGTGGCAACATTAAACGCTGTAAAACCAGTAATTATCGCAAAACACATTTAAAGTCCAGAAATAATCTTGCCAATAATCAATGCTTTTAATAAAAAAGAATAAGTATGCAGGTTTTAGTTTTCATTAATGATTTAGGTTTATCTGCCTATCCAAGCACCGTTTTTCACAGCTACCCTTCTCTGCCATCTAGTGACCTTGCGCACACAAGGCATCCTTACTTTTTCTTTATTTGTAAACCCTGCCTTGCAGCAAACATTGCAGTTATCTTAAACTCCCGAAATTATATTATAGTTTCAAAAAGCCACACAAATTGCAGAAGTTGCTCTATACGTGCTATACATTGCTAATATAGTGATATGTACACTTTGCATCATTTTGCATACATAATTTCTAACACACACACACACACGCCCTTGCAAGGTAGACACTTTTGTATTATTATTCTTCAGTTGGTGGGCTGATCATCTATGTATGTTTGTTTGTATGTATGTGTGTATGTATGTTTGTGTGCGTGTATGTAAGTGTGCATGGGATTTATAAAGTGTGAATAGATCCTAGGCGGTACAGGTAGGGTGCGGCGTAGCAAAGGTATCTAGAATGGATGAGGAAAGCAGGGTAGGGGCGTAGAAGGAGTAGGTTTGAGTGGAGCCATCAGTGACTACTGGTGCAGTGTTCTCTGGAGGGTAGGGTCTACCGGTCCATCCTGTAATGTGGACTCGATCCGGTTATGCGCCAAGTTTCTGAATCGTTCAGAAAAAGAGTGTCCTGCGTCCTAATTCATTTCACGTGCCAGACGAGCTGAGCCAGGGGAGAGCAGGCACTGCCGGTCTGATCTTCCTAAACTGTGATTTGCATTTATATCTAATTCCCAGCCCTATGACCCAGCACTCTCGCAGAATTACCGTGTCGCCTTCCGGAATAGGCAAGGCTTTTGTTTCATGATTATATTGCCCAGTTTCCATATCAGAATATGAGCAAAGATTGTTATAGCTGATTACGGGTGTTACAAGCCATTTTATCAGAGGGACCTTTTAATGGTCATCAATCCCAATCTTACTTCATTTTCTTGAGCGTAGCACGAGGGCACTGACACTCTTTACGAGGGAAGGTTACCAGCACTGGGCTTGGTTGTTAATACAGGAGCACAGTACAGTCAGCTGAGACACAGAGTGGGATTTTTATTCGAACGTCAGGTATTGTTGAGAGAGACACATGTTTAGTGTGTTTGGCAACTGGAGGATGTTCCACATGGTCGGGACAAGCAATAGAAAGACGGTTCTTTACCTTTCAATATTCTTTCTCAGTGATGCGTGAGAGCCTCTAGTGGTTTTGAATTTCAGCCGCCAGATAGTATCCTCACGAGCCACGCCAATTTCGCCACACACATTTCACATTATTTCCCATATCTTAATAAGTCGTAACAGTGCATGGAATGGATATGTGTGCTCCGGTATTTCTCCAAGAAAACCGCCTGCACATATCTATCTATCTGTTCATTTGGCCTGTCATTAAAAAAAAAAAAGTTTCTTGCTGTACTTGGTAGCATTAAGATGCCATTCGTGTAAGGGAACGGGGTGGCTATTTCGCCAGCATAGCCTGGTTGCTTTGAACTTTAGGCTGCTTTACTCAAGTTCAATTTCTTTTTTTTTTTTATTTTTTTTTTTTAACCACACCTTATTTGTTCTCCATCGGTGCATTCTGTATGCAGCGGATCGTTAATCCCGTTTTGGATGTTGCTGATACTAGGAAACAAACCCCAACAAAAATAAATAAATAAATAAATAAAGTCCGTAGGGCAAATACATTTTGAAAGAATGTGTCCTCCAAGTACGAAGTCTCAAATATATTCTAAAATACGCTGATTGAACTTTTATTTATTTCATTTTTATGGCACGCAAACAGCCCGCAGTCCTCGTGGCGCTGTGACAGGTGCATGGAATTTACGATGCATACAGCCAAATTGGTATCATTAGGTTACAGGTACAGTATATAAGAGTGCACAGGAGCCTTCAGAGTAATGCTGGCGGTAAACGAATTAGGAGAACGTCTGCGTTTTGAGTGCTTTTCTGAATACCCTGTACGATCTTTCTGCTCTGAGTGCCGAGGGAAGGACTTTCCATTGTTTGGCTGCTAGGTAGGGCAAGCATGCGCCGCCTGCTTTGGTGCGTTTAACCTTGGGTAGCACTAGGAGGCCAGTGTGCGGTGATCTGGTAGGTCTTGTTGAGTGTGCTTTGACTAGTTTTCTGGGAGAGATACTGGGGGACTTTGGCAGAAAGGCACTCGTGGGTAATTGAGAGGGTTTTGAAGGTGATACGTGTTTGGATGGGAAGCCAGTGTGCCTCCTTTCTTGCTTCTGTGATGTGTTCCCTTCTTGGAATGTTCAGGACTGCTCGTAGAGCATTGTTGTGAATGGTTTGGAGTTTCTAAATGTTACAAAGAGGATATTGCAGTAGTCCAGCTTTGAGCATATGATGGCTCTGCAGTTGTCTCTGGAAAGGAAAGGTCTGGCCGAATTTAGGACTTTGGTTGAGTAGGCTGCTGATGAAGCAATGGTGGTTCTCCGTCATCCATGACTGAATACGCGAGTACATATTGTTGAGGGTGGTTGAGTCTTCTGCATAGTTGCCTGTGAGAGGGATCATGATTTGGGTATTGTCAGCATAGTTAGTGTAGAATATGCCACGGGAGTCCAGGATGTCGAAAATGGGCCTAGTGAAGATGTTGTAGAGGGTGTGGGAGATACATGACTCTTGTGGTACTCCACAGGGGATGAGGTACCAGGGGCATTTGTGTTTTCTGTAAAAACCTTCATGACTCTCCCTTCCAGAAAGGAGGCAATCCAGGCAGTGGCCCTGGGGGAGAAGTTGGCCAAGGCCATGAGGTGGTGGCATAGGATTTTAAAGTTGACCAATTTGAAGGCGGTGGATAGATCGAGGAGGAAGAGGAGTGCTGTTTTGCCCTTTTCGTTGATCTCGTCCAGCTGATTTTTCATGTCTAGGAGGGCTGACGCAGTGCCATGGCTGGGACAGAAGCCAGATTGGCACATTCCTAGAATGTGGTTTGTTTCAAGAAAATTCTGTATTTGTAAGTAGGCTGCACAATCAAGGATTTTTAGCAAGACTGGGACAGTTGTGATCGGTCTTCAGTTGGTGGGAATAGTGGGGCCCAAGGACACTTCTTTTAGGAGGGGGAGGACCCAGGCCTCTTTGATGGTGGCTGGCACTGAGCTCGAGGAGAAGGAGGCATTTATGAAGGCAGTGATTATATTGGGTAAGAGTTTCATCACAGTCTTTAATGAGGGTGGCTGGGCAGATGTCCCCTTTGTATTTAGAGGGTTTGAGGGTGTTGACGATTCTTAATGTTTCAGTTTCTGATAGGTCTTCGAGCAGAACTGTGAGAGCGAGGGGAAGGGTGAGTTGGGGGGATAAGTTTATGGCGGAGGCAGGAGGGGCCTTAATGTGTTTATCGGGTTGACTGAGCATGTTCTTGTTCAGCATGTCTATTTTATTTAGTATAGCCTTTTGGATATCCGTACACCAGTTTTCATCTTTGGTGAGGGTGGGTGGAAGGTTGGAGGGGTTTTCCAGTTCCCTAAAATTGAGAAAATCTCTCTGGTGTCAGAGTTTGCTTTGAAGATTCTGGAGTCAAATGAATTGGCTTTGACAGATATAATGGCTGACTTGTATTGTTTGGCAAGTTTGGTGAAGTCCTCTTTCTAAAGGACGATGGGATTTTTTGGACAATCTAGTTCTGCCTCACTTTTAAGGTTATGAGGTTCCAGGAGGTCATGGGTGAACCAAACGTTTGAGTTCCTGACGGGTTTCGCTTTGTGAGGGAGTAGGGGGGCTATGAAGTTGACTACCTTGGAAAGAGTTACGGTGTAGATATCCACTATAGCCTTCGGGTCGGTAGAGAATGGGACATTAAGTGAAGGGTTATTCGGCCAGGGCAGGAGGTTTTCTTTGTCACAGCTGGTGTACGTGGTGTCAAGGTAAGTTTGGGTTTAGATAGATTTGGGATGAGGAAGTGAAGAATGTGGTGTTTGGACCACGGGCAAGGGGTGTTCGAGCATATAGTGACTTTGCAATTATGGTTGGCAATCCAATCTAATGTGCAGCCTTTGTCATGGGTGGGGTTGGTGATGCAGTGAGTGAAACCTAATATTTCATGTGCTTTGGCAAGTAAGATCGCCTGAGGGTCATTGGGGTCATGGAGGCCCAAGTTGAGCTCTCCCAGCATAATATTGTGGAGGTTTTGATATTGTCTTCAAGGATATAGAGAAGGTTTTCCTCGAAATTAAGAGTAATGCCAGGGTTGCGGTAGACAAGATGGATGTTGATGGTGCAAGTGGTGTGATGGGGACAGTTTGATGGTTAGTAGATCTACATTGTGCCTGATGAAGATTTGGATCTGTCTGATAGGGAGGGACTCTCTGGTTATCAGTGTGACGCTAACACCTCTGGATGAAGCCTATCATTGTGGTAGATGGTGTAACCAGGAGAGATGGCTAAGAATAGGCAGAGCCCAATGCCTCATAGAGCCATGTTTCTGAAATGGCAAAGTCATAAAGTTATGGTAGGGGATCAAGCCCTAAACAATCTCTCCAAACTGTACTCTGCATTCCTAATCAAACATTTCCATTCCTGTCTCAATCTCAGTCAAAACCCTAGGATTGCACCTCAATGCCTCCCTAACCATGAGCGCTCAAGTAGCATGTTTTGATAAGGGTACATTTCATTGAGGCTTGATCAATTTTGGTGGGGGTCGCAGCGATTTAGTGATTGCCTGTTGGGGTCTGGCTCAGGGCTGGTTGTGCTTGTTGTGGTGCATGCTGGTGTGAGCCTTGCTGTGGGCTGGTGTTGTGCAGAGCGTGCAGCCTGGTGGGGGGGGCATTTGGAGTGGTAATAGCATTGAAGGCATTGAGCGATTCAGCACTTAGAGGTGGTGCAGCGGGCATTAAGCAAGTAACATTGCAGGTATTGAACAATTCAGCAATTAAAGATGGAGCAGCGGGCAGTAAGAAAGTAACATTACAGGCATTGAACAAATCAGCACTATGAGATGGCACAAGGGGGGGTTCAGAGCAGGGTGGCTGCTGGAGGGGGGCTACCACAGGTGCACTTGCCTTGTCTCTGATGGGGGTGCCCTCCTGAGGCCAGTCTATAGGTTGAAGTGTGCAGTTTGTTTCAATCAGCTTCCTGGCATCACCTGGATAAGTGTGGGCTCGCAGGCGGTGATTGTGTGCAGCTGTCTGTAGTGGGTGTAATATTTGCAATCTGATTACAGTGCATAACCTTAATCTGAGGTTGCAATCCTTACTCTTTGCATTCCAGTAAGTGGTGAGGCAGTCTGAAGGGCGGGTCTGAAGGGCGGGGACTATGAGGGATGGAGGCATGAACGATGGTGACATGCTGCTGATGGGAGCTCCACCGTAACATAGATGCTACCTTCTTTGTGGTTGTTTCGATGCACAGATGGCATATCTTTTGCTACTTGCGACATGGCACTGTTGGGGCAGTGTCCATGGTCCGTGGTCCTGTTCTCAAAGTAGGACCGAGCTGAGTTGTACCCGACAGGGTGACGCAGGTCTGTTTTCCGCAATGGCGCCTGCGCGGATGGAGAGCTGAAGGGGCTTGTAGTCCCTGAGAAGGCTGCAAGTGTGGGGCATGTTCCTGTTGCTAGATTTAGACTTTTATGAATCAATCACTATTAAAACTAATTTTGTTGGAAGCATATAACTGATAAAACAGGAGGAGTGCTAAAGTCCTCATGTTTCTCTGCATGCGACTAACACGATGCATGCAGTTAACAGACCTGTATGGAAGATCAGCATGGGAAATCTGGCCAACCACAGACAGTGAAACCATGCAGGGTACCAATGTGGTTCACCTTTAATGGTCTATTTATACATGCAGGCTTGATCTAATTATTTAAGGAGTAATACTACTAAGGATTATAAACCCATATGAGTGAGACTTTCCATACAGGTAGGTAAGGAAAATAAGGCACTGTGATGAATCGTGGTTTGCCTAGGATTACATGTGGGGATTTGAACACTAGCTTCTTGGTTCCACAGTTTCCAATTTAGACAGCAGTGGAGACTTCATCTTCTCCAATTCTATCCTCAATATTAGGACCAATTCTGCAAAGTTGTTATTCAAGGGGTAATCTAGTACATTTTTCAGTGAATCTGCCTTTCAAAGCACCAGGTCATATGATAAAGCAAATTGAAAAACATATATGCAAAGTTGTAATTTGTGAATACATTGACCCACTCAGATGTGCTTTACCACATCACTTTGCTGCATTGGTGCAAGAAACAGCAAAATGGCTGTGCTAACTCCTGTGCGCGCCAGATCTCAAAATTGCGTTTTTACAACCACCAAAATAATGGCTGCACCACCCTACCACACACATTTCAGGCAGGGAGGAACATAGTACATACCACAGGAGTGTGCCAGTGTGATCTGCAACGTTTAACATTAAATTAAGTGAAATAGGCAACATTGCCTTGATGAAAAACCCCAAATTCCCTTTAGAATGACACCTTTTCCAACCTTTAAAAATGCTGCTTTGAGGCTAAATCCATCCATGTACTATGAAACTGCTGTGATTGAAAAGGCCCGGCCATGCCCAGGAGAAGTCATTGAGCATTAGCAAAACCATGTCTAGTTCCTGAATGACAGGCACAGTCATTTTAGCTTGGAAAGAAATCAACTAGGGGCTTTGTTTTCAGTTTACACAGAAAACATGTCTATTTGCGTTGCAAAAGCATCTAAAAATCAGCTGTTTAGAGAAAGACTCAAAATAGCTGAGCCATGCCTTTTTAAATGTATCCATTCAAGAGAATAACCATAACTGCATGGCAGTGTGTGAATTTGCTGGAGATGAAAATCGAATTTAGAAGAAATGTTAGCAGTTTTTAAACACATGTGGCAAAATGAGCTTTGCTGACTGAAGAAAAATGGCCTATTTAAAAGGAGATTATTGAGTGAAGGCCGGCTTATTTAGCAATGTAAAAGGAATATGAGGCTGGTGATAATAAATACATAGCCTATTTTGATTCCACAGGTTTGTTTAATTCAAGACTTAAAAAGAGAGAATAAAGGTTAAAACACAAAGGCAGAGTTTGCAAGCTCTCACGAAATACCAGTTGTTCAAGTTCCAGCCCTGTAACTTCCTTCAGGAAGAGAGACACACCATAAACATCCAGGACACCAAAAGTGCTAATTGCCAGTCAGAAAAACTTTAAATGGACCAGGACAAAGAAACTTCACAAGCTCATCACACATTCATATGTGCGCCAGGCGGGGACAGTAGCAGTCTTGGGACACTCACCTGTCAAGTGTGAAGGGCACTAAAACCTTCAATTAAGAGAGGCCCCACATCCTGCTTTGAAGAAACTGGCAGTTGGTGTTAGCTCGGAAGAAAAAAATGACAGACAATTACTCTCATTTGTCTTAAGACTGTCTTATTAAAATCTTTAAAAAGACATATCTCGCCTGTCAAAATTAGTAAAAATGTCCAATTCTCACAGCGTAAAAGTGGAATTGTGGGCTTTGTTTGAAAACTTTCTAGAATGTCGTTACACACTCTGGACAGAAATGGTGATATATGTTACCAGAAAAACATCCATGTTGCAAATGTCAAATTTTGTACATACATCCCTGGGGGCAATTGGCAATATGTTTATAAAATTGGGGAATTATGGACCAAATCTTTAATGTGTAAAATTACCAAAATGTGTCAGAAAGGCAAAACAAGGTCGCACAGACTGGAGGTTTGGACTAATATGGGCTGCACAAAATATGTAACCTGTGTATCTGATTTACTAAGAGGTGGCAACTGCATAAATATCTGTTTTTGGCAAAATCGAATTTTCAGTAAAGTAAATGTTGGAGTTTCTAGATTCAGTAAAAAATCACCTCATAAACATGACATCCTTTTCCTGAAATCCAATCAGCGAAGAGCTAGGCGGAGACTTCCACCCTTGCCCAATCCTGTCATTAGAGGCGGGCGTAGTGAATCCTGCCCCTGTCATGTACTGTAATGATGTCATCTGGCATTATAAATAAGGGCTCCTTACTAGCACTCAGGACACTGATTCGTGACTCTCTTCCTGAATTTCTGCATGGCGTTCGGTTCCTGTTTCCTTCATCTTGTTTTGATCCTGATTCCAGATTTGCTTTGCAAAGCCAAGGCCTATGCATTGCTGACCCATTCCCAGCAAGGCCTCAATCTGAAACCTCCATTCTAAAATCTAATTTCCCAAATTGTTGGAAGCTTCCTAAACCAGCTTGGCTTGCTGCTACTACATGTATACCTGCTGCAAACCTGCCATCCTGCTGATGCCCTATCTTATCCAGTAACTAGAAGTGCTACCCAATATCCAGGCCATGCCTGCTGATTTTGTCCGGCTGTCCTGTGTTAGACCAGATACGTGTGGTGATCCATAGCGCTGACTGTCCAAAATCCAAATTAAAAGTGGACTGTGAGTAGCAATAGGAACCATAGAACCATATCATAACTTGCCTTGCCTTGTCCTATCCCAATCTCTAAACCATCCTACCCTTACCTTAATAACTTGCAACCTTGTCAGAATCCTTATTGCAACCATGTCATTGATTTCTAGTGCAAGCGCTATCTATTTAGTAATTCTTGTAATTTAGATCCTAAGCTATCAATCCTATTTCGAGTGACTGGACCAGTTCCACCAGGGCAGGCTCTGGGGAACTAGGCTTGAACTCACATCAATCATCAATGACATTTGTGATGTCATCTTTGATGTTGTGGGTGTTAGTCTTAGCAGTGCACGGTGGTGGAGCGAGTTATGGTTGCTTAGCTTACCATAACTGGCGAATTTCAAGGGTTTTTCGGTTTTACTTGGAACCAAATAGTCCCTTTAACAAAGTTTTTTCACTGAATTTCATAGGTTTTTAGTAGCGCAAGTTAACCATAATGTCCGTTTAACAAAGATTTTTTTACTGAATTTCATAGGTTTTTAGTAGCACAACTTAACCATAACGTCCCTTTAACAAAGTTTTTTCATTGAATTTCATAGGTTTTTAGTAGCGCAACTTAACAATAATAACTTTGACCTTATGTACATGTAATATGGAACATACTGAACCTCTTCTACTGAACTTGATGTCTGCGAACTCTTTTAATGTCTGCGGACATGTTCGGAGAACAGTACCACTACCTAAAAACTATGGGGGGTATGTTTGATTGTTATATCATGTCATAGGAACATTTAACAAATTCAAAAAGCAGCACACATACACATTATATGTAGTGATACATAAGAAATGTAACCCATATATGTAACACACTAACCATTCATTTAAATACAATATGTTCTAAAATGGAATATACCAAAAGAAGATAAATTAGCTTCCAACATAATTACCTCACAGACACTACAGAACTAAGAACAAGACGAGACCTACACAGTACTTAGAACATATCTTACCTGAAATAGTAAGTGCACTTCATTTTACTCATATATTTATAAACTTTCTGTATTAGATAAAAAAATTATATTATCTTTTTTTTTCTTACAAAAATGTCTAGTGCTCTAGAATGGCTAGAGGAGCATTTCCCGCATGAGGAAATGTCAAAAGATAGTGAAACTAATGGTAAACACTTTACAATATAAACCATTTAATTATTATTATTTTATATACATTTAACATATATATATATTTTTGTACAGAGCATACCAAAATAGAAAATACCTCTGAAGAAACTGTTGTGGATAACAAGCTTGACAGCATAAAAGAGAAAATGGATTTATTGTTGACCAATTTTAATAATTTGAAAACTTTTGTTGAAGATCATTTTAAAACAAAAACCTCATACCATTGTCCCACATGTACTTGTCCCCCTCACCATATCCCAGTCAATTATCCCCAAATCCTCCCCATAACCCAAATATTTTGATGAGACTTCCATCCCTTCTTCACCTGATACCAATCATGTTGAAAACCCTAATTCTCCTGTTTTTGTTTCCGTTTCTGCCTCAACTGCTTTGTCATAAATTATTAATATATGTTACATTAAGTTATATTTTTATATTGTGTTGTAATTGGTTTCCGTTTTTTTTTCAAAACAATGTAGGTGTACGCGGACAGAGCGGGTGTTCTGAAATGTTCGTAAATAAACGAAAATGGAGCTGTCCTGAAGAACACTATACCTGTCTGTACTGTTCGCTAGCAAGTTGAAACTGTTCTGAGAACACAATTGGTGTCCTGAATTGTTCAGAATTAAACAAAATGGAGGTGTCCTGAAGAACACTCTAACTGTCCGTAGTATTCGCTAGCAAGTTGAAACTGTTCTAAAAACACAATTGGTGTCCTGAAATGTTCGTTATTAAAAGAAAATGGAGGTGTCCTGAAGAACACTATACCTTTCCGTACTGTTCGCTAGCAAGTTGAAACTGTTCTAAGAACACAATTGCTGTCCTGAAATGTTCGTAAATAAACAAAAATGGAGGTGTCCTGAAGAACACTATACCTGTCCGTACTGTTCGTTAGCAAGTTGAAACTCTTCTAAGAACACAATTGGTGTTCTGAAATGTTCATAAATAAATGAAAAGGGAGTTGTCCTGAAGAACACTATACCTGTCCGTACTGTTCGTTAGCAAGTTGAGACTGTTCTAAGAGCACACGCGGTGTCCTGAAATGTTTGTAAAGAAACGAAAATGGAGGTGCTCTGAGGACGCTATGTCTGTCCGTATTGTTCGCAAGCAAATTGACACTGTTCTAAGAACAAACACCTGTCCGTAACTGTTTGTTTGACGTCTGACACACTTTTAATTACTTCAGGACCCGAACAGTGTCCGTAGAACATCAACGCGCATGCGCAAACCAATGCCCGTGCATTTGGTGTCCTGCGGACAGCCGCTTCCTTCGCGAACATGTTCGCAAAGAGACCATGTGACCACGCCCACGCTGATCGCATGTTCTGAATGCGGACACTGTTCGTGTCCCCGAACAATTTAAAAGTACATTTTCAAGTAATCCTCAATATTTTTCAATAAAAACTCACCATAGCACAAGTCCCACATACTAGTTATAAGTTTATACATACTTTTTGAAAGCTTCTGAACCTTTTTTGTGTTCGATCTGTCAGTGGACAGCGCGCATGTCCGCGGACCATGCACAAGTACCCTTATAAAAGACCGCGCCCTAGAGCTTATTCTCCTTGTGTTTCTGGCTATTCTACAGAGCACAGAGATTTTTGCTGCAACCTGCAGATTTCCATCTTCAACCTAATGGCTTCTGTGGCTCCACTACTGCCACCTGGTGCTGTGTCTGCCTCAGCACCACCCCCACCCCCTCCACCACCACCACCTTCCCAAGTGCCTGAAGAGGGGAACAGGAGTGAGGATGCAGAGGAGGAAGAAGAGGGTGACGAGAATGAGGTAGAGGAAATCCCTACTACCCGCACTAGGCGTGAGTCTTGGGTGTGGCGGTTGTTTACCATTCATGGGAATGGTCCTAAGGCTCGTGCGAACCGTGTCACCTGCAATGAGTGCAAAATGATACTCTGTCCTGGGAGGCATGGTTCGTACAGCTTTGGGACCACTACCATGAAGTGACACCTGAGGTCATTTCACTCTGGGGCTATTCGCAAGGTTGTACCTTGCGAAGAACGTAGTAGGTTGATTTCCTCTACTTCATCCTCCGTTTCTGAACCTGTCACCACAAGGACAACCTCTGTGGGACAGCGTCTTCGTCAAGCTGCCTCACAGGCCATACAGTATTCTGATGACCCTTACCTTTCGAGGTTCACAGTTGTATGTATGTACTGTGACACAGTACTCTGCAGAGGGGAGCGACTTCGCAGTGCTCTTGAGACTATCGTCTCAGAGCATGAGAAGACCTGCTCACTACCCTAATAAAACCCACTCTACATCTTCCTCTCTCAGCTCGCCCTTTCTTATCCCTGTGGTTGGTGTCCCCCCTTTACCCTCCTTTCACCTCCTCTCCTAGTGTGTCGTGTATAAAAAACCAAAAAAATACAAAATTACAAAAATCAAAAAAAAATAAGGCTCTTTTCAGAGCCGCCATTTACAGTTAAAAAATAGAAGTGAAAATAAATGAAGCAGGGCCCTTTGTGTTTTTTAGAAGTCCGCGGGCAGTCCGCGGGCAGTCCGCGGGCAGTCCGCGGACATCTAAAAAATTGGGTTGCTACCCTATCATAACCATTGCAATTTTCTCTGGTAGGAAGTGGTGGCTCTGAAAAGAGCCTTTGGGAGGTGTTTGTATGTCAAAAATTATAAATACTTAACACCTACTTCAAAATGGATGCTGTAATTCTAAAAAAAGGTTGTAATGCATTTTGTATATTTCTCAAAAAAATCTGATTGCCAGCATAAGTAAGATGGACTCCATCTCTGCGAAAAATGTATGTACTACGAAACATAATATTATCATTGTGAAAAGAGGCATGCCAAAATCTCTTAGAAAGGCACAAACAGCCTTATTAACATTAAGCCTTGCTTTTTCCATTTGTGGACCAAATGAAGAAGAATGAAGCCACATTTGTCTCTGTGCAATCCGTGAAAATATTGCTTGAGAATTAGGGAACATGTCCATGACCTTCCCAAGTCATTTCATAGAAAATTTCAAAGAAATTCCAGACACATGTCCTAAACTGTTCCCTCCACAATGAATTACAATTATGTCTGGATGTTGCTCTGTCTCCAAACTAGCACAAAGAGGTAGCAAGTCCAACCACTTCATTCCACGTACTCCATGCCAGTGTATTTCCACACGTGGAAATCCAAGATCTACAGCTACTCCACAGCTTTCTGCATGAACCTTCAACCAATGTATCCATGAATCTCCCAAAATCCAAACAATCTGTTTTCTGAAACACACAGCCGTAGCTATCTGTTGTTCTGTCAGCAAAAAGAGTATCTGAGAAACTCTCTCCTGGCACAACACACCCACTAAACTTTCCTGACCAATCCCTTTCAGTGCTCATTCTCATTTGCATGACTTCTGAACCCGAAAATCCCCAGATGTAACACCCGATGTCCGCGAACTACCACCATGTCAGCAGACATATCGTAAAATGAACAGCCCTTCTACCATTTCCACTTCACTTTCTGTGCCATTCCCTCATTGGATGTAGCTAAGAAGTCACATGACCATCCACAAATCACATTCAAGACCTCTACATCTAACTGCATCATCATAGATCAGCACTGCAAATGTACTCTGAATCTCTCTGAGTACAAGTGTCATATCATTGGCAAGCACCATCTACAAGAAATACTGTACAAGTCTCCAAGATTTCTACTTGCAGCTCCATGCATATCCATATGCATGAACACAAACTAGGGGTATGCATATTTTCTGTACAGTACATGAACACATTTTCAAACTGACTTAATATTTTTGTTTTATTTCTTTAAATATTCAATTACTTTAATTTAAGCATGACATTGAGGAACTGTTACCTGGAAGAGCTTAGTTACAGAAATAGTGGTATTCAGGTACATTATGAATTTCACAAACATAGGGCCTCATTACAAATCAGGCGGTCCGGAAATAACAGTGGCGGTAAACGCGCCGCCACTGATCCCGACTCCTGCAGACGGGAGGTGATGTTCCCGCCAGGTCTGGCCTGCAGGCGGATGAGGAAACACCGGCAGCATTACAAGATGCTGCCGGTGTTTCCATGAGCCCCATTCCCATTGAGTCATGGGACTCTATATACAAATAAAATTACTAATTTGTTTCTTTTACAATTGCAGTGAAGACCTTTCTCCTGACAAGAAGCAACCAAATTTGAAGAACAAAGAAGAACTAAGAAGTAACCTGTTCATTTCAGAAAAAAAGTAAGTAGAATATCATCATAATATTTGTATTATTACTGAAACACACTGTAAAGTTAATTCATGCTATTTCTGTGCCTAAAAATAGAGATTGCGCACCATTCTGTCCAAAAATCCCCATGTCTTAAACAGCAATTTACAGCCAGAATGGCCCACACATTCCTATTTTTGGACACACAAATTACCCAACTGAACCGCTACAATTTTCATATTATAGAACAAACAACAGTTTTAATTGTATACATTAGATTTACTATTTGTACTTCTCCACACCACTAGCTTACTTTTTTCTGTCATCTGAACCCCAGTTTAGTAGCACATGAATTCAAGAATACCCATCCCTACTAGTTGTAGTTCCCAATGCACAATCACAAACCATTACATACATGTTTATCATCTTACTCAAACACTCATGCACACAGCACACATACATTGCAGAACACCCCAACCCATACCTTCTTTATTTTTTTCAACAGACCCTAAAGAATGCCTACCAAAAGTCAAGTCCGTTGAAAGCAATGCAGAAGTAGAGCAAATGAAAAAAAAAGTGTCCAACATAAGCATCCATCTCTAGCAGAATTTTTAAACAAATGTTGAAACAAAACAGCTAATACAGTCATTTAGTGAAACAAAAGAAGTTTCAAGTGCAAAACCTTTGCCTCCTCTATCAAAATGTAAAACAAACCAGAAAACAATTAACAAAAAATCAGATAAAACTGCCTCTATAAATCTTGATAAAGTTCAAAGTAAGCATACCAAGAAAAGTATTTTAGCCAAAATGTTCCGTCACAGAGTCCCTCAAAATCTTATAAAAACAGGAGAGAAACCAGGTTCAACCCATAAAACCTTTCGTAGGAAATTAATCTTAGAAGCGTTGATAGATAGTGCAATTCTTCTCAAAAGAAAGTTATCTATTTTAGTGTTAAACAAAATGAAACCACTAACAAAACTGATAACTAAATTACAAAGAAGACTTCTCAATAAACGAAATGTCAACAGAAAGAACTTCTTAACTATCTGTGGAGGTGAATGGAATCACACTACGAGCACAGAACCATACTTTAATGAAGAAGCGTACAAACAAAAGTAAAAAAATACAATTGCCATACATAGCAGTGGTCAATGTTATGAAAAAGTGTGTAATACCATAATGGAACAAGAAGTACTCCTTACAAAAATATGCCCTGAAAACTTAGAATTACCTATCCATTCAACTGAATAAGAACATCTAAAATTAAATTAAACTACTGCAAAATATGGATACCTGTCCAGTGCGCAAGTACACAGGACTACAAGGACATTCATTGGCCTGCATTACAGGACCTACTTGTAAAACCACCTTCCATGATATCAAAAGGATATCAACACATCATTCAACTATAAGAAATCTAGTTTATAAACTGTACTATGCTAAAAGTCCTGCTTTAGCACTAGCACATTTAAATAACATTCTTCTACATGGTACAGCAAAAGACCTACTTGAAGAAATTGACTATATTCAGAAAAAATATTTTGGAAGTGAAAGCCACTTACAGAATTAAATAGCTTTAAACCAAATTAGCAACAATTCTACACATGGCAACCTTTTACTAAACACATACAAAAAAGAAATACTAAAATTTAAAAGTACATCAGCTGAAGTACCAAACCATGTGTGTGTATGTTGCCGCAGAACTTTTTATAAAAGTAACACAAAAACTGTAGAACTATCATACAAAATAGAAGACAATGAAGATTCTAAATGGTTTGAATTAGCTCTCTACCTTGTAGCAGAAAACAAATACGAAATAACTGATCCCTTAATACTTTGCAGTTACTGCACTACAAAACTTGACAACAACCAAACTCCTTCACGGGCTATCACAAATAATTTGGAATTATACCCACTACCAAAACCCCTACAACAACTTAATTTATATGAGAGCATCATAATTCAAACAGTGCACCCATTTCAAGCAATAATACGCCTTCAATCAAAAACAGCAAAATTACCTCCCTCTGAAATGGTAAAAGGCATTCGTGGAAAAGTAGTTTATTTACCATTAGATTTAAAAGAAAATGTGCATACTCTAGGAGTGCAACGTCCAATTCAGCAATCTTTAATTATCTTAGTAAATGGAGTACCTACAAAAGACAAAAAAATACATTTTACATTTACATAATGTTAGACATGCCTTGCAATATCTTAAAGATTAATAATGAAGAAAACTTGAAGGATACAACTGAAATAATTCAAGAAACAGAAGAAGCTGGTCAATTTAAGCTCCTAGATCCTGCTACAATATCAAATACTTTAACCATTATACAATTCATCCTTTGCACTCTAATGACACCATAGAAGATGCATGGAAACTACCAAATGCATCAAACAAAAGGATCACCAATCAGCATATGGAAAAAAAGTATAGAAGCACATGCTTTTCCTATACTCTTTCCTACTGGCAAAGGAGGAAGGTACGATGATAGACCTATCAAATATCAGCTTCAGACTACTGCTCATTACGGATGTATTCTGAAGATCCCAGATTTAGACAAAATGTGGAATACATATTCCACCTACACTTTGAAAGTGAACTAGCAACTTTATGTTACGGAGTTACACACATATTAAAATCAGGACCATACTTTCAAAATATGACAGCTACACAATTATTACAAAAAGTGCAACAAAAGGATGAGGTTTTATAATCAAATATTACAAATCTATTAGCAAATATGCATAGTACTAAAGAGTACTGGTTTCAAAGTCATGGAGATGTACGTTGTATGATCAGAAACCTTGGGCCACCCACTTGTTTTGTTACATTAAGTTGTGCAGAATATGCATGGGAAGATTTAAATGATTTCCTACGCATATCAAACAAAAACAAAACAAACATAGATATACTAACACCTGGAGAACTTTGTTCTTTGGATCCTGTTAATGTTTCAAGATATTTTCACCATCGCTTCATTGCTATGCTACATTTTATTTGTAATAAAACTGTTCCTCCCACTTCTTTTGGAGAAAAGAATACCAAGCCAGAGGAACACCACATATCCACATACTTTTATGGATTAAAGATGGTCCTAAATGTGGTCAAGACAGTGCTGCCACTGTTTTACAGTTTAGTGAAAAATATGGTACTTGGGAAATTCTATCAGAATCCACAAATAGTGATCTTCATGCACAAATTTTACAATTTCAAAGACACAAATGTGGAAAAAATTGTCGTCGCAAATACAAAAACAAAGGGAAATATTACAACAAATGCCGATTTGGTTTCCCTAGACCAGTTACAAATACAGGTCAAGTGAACAACCTGATGTCTTCAGTTAGACTAACAGGCCGATTCATGGAATAATTAGCGCGGCGCAAGTGGGCAAAAACGTGCGAATCGCAGTGGAATAGCGAAAATCGCAGTGCAAGTGCGAAAATCGCACGAAAAGCAGTGCACGTCGATTCATGGAAGTCCGTGCGCGAGAAAACCAGCGGATGTGCGATAAAAAAGTGTGCGGCGCACGTTGGCGCACAGGCCATCTAACAGCGTGCGCCAGGTCACAGCGAAAATCGCACAGGCCACAGCGAAATTCGCACATAGCACGGCGCACGCAACAAAAGTAGGCGGAACACGGGCGTAACACTCCGAATGGGGAACAACTTGCCCAAACGTGGGCGTCACAGGGGAAGTACAGGGCACAAGTGCGCGGAACGCCCACACGCTCGCCTACAACACGTATTCATGGAATAGAATAGGGCAAAAAGCGCACGCTCAACCCAGCGCACAGGCACAAACACGACCGCCACAAGAAAGCAGGCGGTAGCGTCTCTGCGGCTGTAAGAAATGTGCGCCAAAAGGTGCGCCAACAAATAGCACCTATATACTGCCATGATGAATGTCCTATACTGTGGCCCTCCAGGACAAATAACGTGCAAAGGGGTACCCACAAACACGGACACCCGCTGACAAAAAATACGTGTGCGTGTATACCGGGGTGCGCGGGAAGTCTCACACGCGATTTGGCCGGGTACGTGGATTTCAGGGGTGCGCGGGAAGTTCCACACGCGATTGGTCCAGTGCGAGCAGGGTACGTGTATTTCAGGGGTGCGCGGGAAGTTCCACACGCTATTTCAGCAAGGTATGTGTATTTCAGGGGTGCGCGGGAAGTCTCACACGCGATTTGGCCGGGTACGTGGATTTCAGGGGTGCGCGGGAAGTTCCACACGCGATTGGGCCAGTGCGAGCAGGGTACATGTATTTCAGGGGTGCGCGGGAAGTTCCACACGCGATTTCAGCAAGGTATGTGTATTTCAGGGGTGCGCGGGAAGTTCCACACGCGATGTCAGCAGGGTACGTGTATTTCAGGGGTGCGCGGGAAGTTCCACACGCGATTGGCCCAGTGCGAGCAAGGTATGTGTATTTCAGGGGTGCGTGGGAAGTTCCACACGCGATTGGGCCAGTGCGAGCAGGGTACGTGTATTTCAGGGGTGCGCGGGAAGTTCCACAAACAATTTCAGCAAGGTATGTGTATTTCAGGGGTGCGCGGGAAGTTCCACACGCGATTTCAGCAGGGTACGTGTATTTCAGGGGTGCGCGGGAAGTTCCACACGCGATTGGCCCAGTGCGAGCAAGGTATGTGTATTTCAGGGGTGCGCGGGAAGTTCCACACGCGATTGGGCCAGTGCGAGCAGGGTACGTGTATTTCAGGGGTGCGCGGGAAGTTCCACACGCGATTTCAGCAAGGTATGTGTATTTCAGGGGTGCGCGGGAAGTTCCACACGCAATTTCAGCAGGGTACGTGTATTTCATGGGTGCGCGGGAAGTTCCACACGCGATTGGCCCAGTGCGAGCAAGGTATGTGTATTTCAGGGGTGCGCGGGAAGTTCCACACGCGATTGGCCCAGTGCGAGCAAGGTATGTGTATTTCAGGGGTGCGCGGGAAGTTCCACACGCGATTGGGCCAGTGCGAGCAGGGTACGTGTATGTCAGGGGTGCGCAGGAATTTCCACACGCGATTTCAGAAAGGTATGTGTATTTCAGGGGTGCGCAGGAAGTTCCACACACAATTTCAGCAGGGTATGTGTATATCAGGGTTTCCGGGGAGTACCACACGTGAATTGGCCTGGTGGGCCCTCCCAGGTGTATGCTCCACAACCTCCACGGACCCTGCAGGCAGCCCACACCACGGGGGACTACTCTGCACCCATGCTCATGTCCCGCAGGCAGCCCATCCACCATGGGCATGCCCCCCAGCCAACCCACATGTCACCTTGCACTACTGATCAACAATGCATGTCTACCACCACCCCCACCCCCCAGCCACCAGGGGCAGCCTCCACCAGGCCCCCACCCATGTCTCCCACCACCTCCACCCCCCAGCAGTGCAGGGGCAGCCTCCACCAGGCCCCCACTCATGTCCCCCTGCACCCCCACCCAACAGCATCCAGGGTCACCCTCCACCAGGCACCCACTCATGTCTCCCACCACCCCCACCCCCCGGCAGTGCAGGGGCAGCCTCCACCAGGCCCCCACTCATGTCTCCCACCACCCCCACCCCGGCAGTGCAGGGTCAGCCTCCACCAGGCCCCCACTCATGTCTCCCACCACCCCCACCCCCCAGCATCCAGTGTCACCCTCCACCAGGCCCCCACTCATGTCCCCCTGCACCCCCACCCCCCAGCATCCAGGATCACCCTCCACCAGGCCCCCACTCATGTCTCCCACCAACCCCACCCCCCAGCAGTGCAGGGGCAGCCTCCACCAGGCCCCCACTCATGTATCCCACCACCCCCACCCCCATCCACCAGGGGCAGCCTCCACCAGGCCCCCACCCATGTCTCCCACCACCCCCACCCCCCAGCAGTGCAGGGGCAGCCTCCACCAGGCCCCCACTCATGTCTCCCACCACCCCCACCCCCCAGCAGTGCAGGGGCAGCCTCCACCAGGCCCCCACTCATGTCTCCCACCACCCCCACCCCCCAGCAGTGCAGGGGCAGCCTCCACCAGGCCCCCACTCATGTCTCCCACCACCCCCACCCCCCTGCCACCATGGCCACCCTCCACCAGGCCCCCACTCATGTCCCCCTGCACCCCCACCCCCCAGCATCCAGGGTCACCCTCCACCAGGCACCCACTCATGTCTCCCACCACCCCCACCCCCGGCAGTGCAGGGTCAGCCTCCACCAGGCCCCCACTCATGTCTCCCACCACCCCCACCCCCCAGCATCCAGGGTCACCCTCCACCAGGCCCCCACTCATGTCCCCCTGCACCCCCACCCCCCCAGCATCCAGGGTCACCCTCCACCAGGCCCCCACTCATGTCTCCCACCATCCCCACCCCCCAGCAGTGCAGGGGCAGCCTCCACCAGGCACCCACTCATGTCTCCCACCACCCCCACCCCCCGGCAGTGCAGGGGCAGCCTCCACCAGGTCCCCACTCATGTCTCCCACCACCCCCACCCCCCAGCAGTGCAGGGGCAGCCTCCACCAGGCCCCAACTCATGTCTCCCACCACCCCCACCCCCCGGCAGTGCAGGGGCAGCCTCCACCAGGCCCCCACTCATGTCTCCCACCACCCCCACCCCCTGGCAGTGCAGGGGCAGCCTCCACCAGGCCCCCACTCATGTCTCCCACCACCCCCACCCTCCAGCATCCAGGGTCACCCTCCACCAGGCCCTCACTCATGTCCCCCTGCACCCCCACCCCCCAGCATCCAGGGTCACCCTCCACCAGGCCCCCACTCATGTCTCCCACCACCCCCACCCCCCAGCAGTGCAAGGGCAGCCTCCATCAGGCCCCCACTCATGTCTCCCACCACCCCCACCCCCCAGCCACCAGGGGCAGCCTCCACCAGGCCCCCACCCATGTCTCCCACCACCCCCACCCCCCAGCAGTGCAGGGGCAGCCTCCACCAGGCCCCCACCCATGTCTCCCACCACCCCCACCCCCCAGCAGTGCAGGGGCAGCCTCCACCAGGCCCTCACTCATGTCCCCCTGCACCCCCACCCCCCAGCATCCAGGGTCACCCTCCACCAGGCACCCACTCATGTCTCCCACCACCCCCACCCCCCGGCAGTGCAGGGGCAGCCTCCACCAGGCCCCCACTCATGTCTCCCACCACCCCCACCCCCCAGCAGTGCAGGGGCAGCCTCCACCAGGCCCCCACTCATGTCTCCTACCACCCCCACCCCCCGGCAGTGCAGGGCCAGCCTCCACCAGGCCCCCACTCATGTCTCCCACCACCCCCACCCCCCGGCAGTGCAGGGGCAGCCTCCACTAGGCCCCCACTCATGTCTCCCACCACCACCACCCCCAGCATCCAGGGTCACCCTCCACCAGGCCCCCACTCATGTCCCCCTGCACCCCCACCCCCCAGCATACAGGGTCACCCTCCACCAGGCACCCACTCATGTCTCTCACCATGTCCTCACAATCCCCAATCATGTGCGTAACGGTCAGCCTCCAGAGCCAAAAAGCCCTACCAAGTAACCAATTCACCCACATGGAAATGGAAATCACATGTTACACCCCCAATGTTCAATAAGCTAATGAACCCATGTCCGTCACACACAATGGTTGAAATTGAATGGGAAAACACACAACATGACATGCATGAAACCAATGAGATGATACCACACAGTGAAGTATGGAAACAAAATTGTATTTAAAAAAATAAAGAATGCTAAAGAAAGAAAACAAACTACAATGTGAATGAGAAAAAAAAAAACCTGCATGTCCGTATAAAAACACAAAACTGGAAATCCGAATCCAAAAAAATTTTGTCCAAAGTCAAATGTAAAAAAATCTCCATGCAATAAAGAACTATGTACAAAAATACCAAGGGTCCATGAGCCCAACTGAACAAAGGAAACCTACTAAAAAACCTACCTAAAAATCAACTATATACAAAAAGTGGAGCAGTGTCCGTCGACTCCAAATCATAATAAGAAAGAAAGGAAACCTAAAACTAAAGAACTATATACAAAGGCGGCGGGCAAGTCCAGCGGCTCACTGCGTGGTGTCCCGGGCCAGGGCATCATCGAACTCCTGTTCGATGTCCCGGAGGCGGTCCAGTTCCATGGCCCTGAGGGTCCGCAGGGACGACGCCGTGTCCTCCTCCAACGCCCTGCGGATTGCCTCGAGGCACTCGGCCCGCCTCAGGACCCTCCGCATGGAGTTCTCCGCCCTGACCATTGTGAGACGCGCCTCTTCCGCCCGCCGCCGCTCCGCACCTATGGCGTGGCCCAACCGCTGCCACACGGAAGACACTCTCTGTCCTGGGTCCCCCTGCCCTCCGGCCGATGCCTGCCCCTCCGATGTCGAAAGCCCCGAGCCTTCATGTCTCCCACCATGTTGCTGCTGCTGCTGCGCTGCCTCTGCCCGTGCACTGCCTCCTGCTGCCTGCACATCCTCCGCCGGCTGGGGTGCACTTGTTGATGTGGCCACCCCTGCTGGACCTCCGACTCCCGACTGTGGCAGGGATGCCTCCTCCACCAGCCTGGCCGCACCGTCAGAGGCAGCTCCACAGGGCACCCAGGTGACTGATGGGTGGGAAGATGGCACAGAGGACGACTGGCGCGTAGGGGGTCCAGTTGAGGAGGGGGTCGGAGCAAGCCCCATCAGACGGAGGAACCCGGCCTGGGTGACCTGTCCCAGCAGGCTGACGTGGTCAACGAGCCATTCGAGATGACGTGCAGTCTCTCCATGAAAAGACTGCAGGTCACCTCGCATGGCCCGTTGACGCAACGCCACACCAGCCAGGACAGGCTCAACCCGGACCTGGATGGCCACCTCCGCAGGCAGAGGAAGGCCAGTTGACGTCAGCTCATCCCCTGCCTGAAAACGGGTCTGGACGTAGGCATCCCTGCTGGTGCAAGATGATGCAGGGACAGGATCGGGGACAGGATTGCACACAGGCACCTCCGCGGCCGCCTGTGCTGCCTCCTGTCCCCGGTCCTGCACTGCACCACTAGCACCAGTGGGATCCCCACCCCCAGACCCCGTCTCTGGTGCTTGCGCGGCCCCCTCCTCCACCAAACCCCCCACCAACCTGGATACCACAGCCATATCGCAACTGCCACCACCATCCATACACATACAACTGCATCAGCAGCCAAAGGGGAGCCAGACATCACATGCAACACAGGAAGTGCACCACACATGTACACACACCACCACACTTGCATGCATGTCTACACCTCTGCCAAGTGTCGCACTGTTCAGACGGGCATCCATGTCACATCTGCCAATCAGGCTTCCACATACCGCTGTCACATGCATCCATGTTGCATCACTGTTGCACCCTTGACAAATACACACACATGCACATGTACACAGTGCTCATACATGCAGCCGAAAACAACAGACATGCCTGACATCACGGACATGTCTACTTACATACACATTCATCCAAACATGTGTGCACGCACAACTGCATTTGCCATGCAAGCCCACACACACAAGCACCATCCATGTCTCACACATTACAGCCCTCGCATGTGTCAGCCCCACGGCCCTGTACACCCCCACCCATACTCGACCCCATACAAACAGATGTGCAACCGGCACAATGCCGAATAATCACCACACGCACTGCTCACAATCAGGATGCATGTACACTCACCGCTCGACTAAAGACGGGTCTGCTTCTCTAGGACCTGGACGTGGAGCGCTGGGGATATACGTTCCAGGTCCCCCATCTGTTCTTCCGACAAGTGGCCCCGGCGCCCCTTGGCATCCGCTGCCTTCAAGAGGCCTTGTTCAGGGTCCTGGACCTGAAGTCCTCCCAGCGATTCCTGACATGTTGTAAGTCCCGGACTTCCACCCCCTCCGCGTTGATGGCAGTCACGATGTCAGTCCAGATCCGAGTCCGTCCTTCCTTGTCGGCGCGGGAACTTCCGAAGAGGGCATCATACTGCCCCAGGACTTGCTCCACCAGGACACCAACTTCGGTGGCACTGAAGCTGGTGCCCCTCTGCCTCTCTGGCCGAGGGTTGTCAGTGATCACAGATGGTGTTTGCCCCGACATGACAACCCCAGAGGCAGGAGTGGGTGGGCAACTGGGTCCTGGGGCTGGGCTGTGGAGCGATGGAATTCCAGTCGGGAGTCTTCGGTTCCAGCAGGGGTGGTCACAGCAACAGCACCCCTGGCTGATGTGCAGGCAGCAAATGGCAGTGCACGTGGGCAGCAGGCAGTCAGGCAGCAGCAGATGGCAGGTGGGAGCGTAATCGGGGCTCTGGGGGGCATTAGTTCGGCCTTCTGGGCAGGAGCGTGGTCTTCTGTGTGCTTACGCGTGGCCAGCTTGGTACGGAGTGATTTGGCACGTGAAAATCCTGCACGTCAGCGTGAAAACCGAGGAAAGGCCCTAAGCGCATAAGCGCGTCAGCACGCATACGCGAATCTATTGGACCAAAGGCCCTCAGCGCGTAAGCTGAGGTCATGGGAGACATGAGTGGGTGCCTGGTGGAGGGTGACCCTGGATGCTGGGGGGTGGGGGTGCAGGGGGACATGAGTGGGGGCCTGGTGGAGGGTGGCCATGGTGGCAGGGGGGTGGGGGTGGTGGGAGACATGAGTGGGGGCCTGGTGGAGGCTGCCCCTGCACTGCTGGGGGGTGGGGGTGGTGGGAGACATGAGTGGGGGCCTGGTGGAGGCTGCCCCTGCACTGCTGGGGGGTGGGGGTGGTGGGAGACATGAATTGTTGGTCAGTAGTGCAAGGTGACATGTGGGTTGGCTGGGGGGCATGCACATGGTGGATGGGCTGCCTGCGGGACATGGGCAGGGGTGCAGGGTAGTCCCCCGTGGTGTGGGCTGCCTGCAGGGGCCGTGGAGGTTGTGGAGCGTACACCTGGGAGGACCCACACGGCCAATTCACGTGTAGTACTCCCCAGAACCCCTGAAATACACATTCCCTGCTGGTATCGCGTGTGCAATTTACCGCGCACCCCTGAAATACACGTACCCTGCTCGCACTGGGACAATCGCGTGTGGAACTTCCCGCGCACCCCTGAAATACACGTACCCTGCTCGCACTGGGACAATCGCGTGTGGAACTTCCCGCGCACCCCTGAAATACACGTACCCTGCTCGCACTGGGCCAATCGCGTGTGTAACTTCCCGCGCACCCCTCAAATACACGTACCCTGATGAAATCGCGTGTGCAACTTCCCGCGCACCCATGGAATACACGTACCCTGCTCGCACTGGCCCATTCGCGTGTGTAACTTCCCGCGCACCCCTGAAATACACGTACCCTGATGGAATCGCGTGTGGAACTTCCCGCACACCCATGTAATACACGTACCCTGCTCGCACTGGCCCATTCGCGTGTGGAACTTCCCGCGCACCCCTGAAATGCACCTACCCTGCAGAAATCGCGTGTGGAACTTGCCGCACACCCCTGAAATACACGTACCCTGCTGAAATCGCGTGTGCAACTTCCCTCGCACCCCTGAAATTCACGTACCCTGCTTGCACGGGGCCAGTCGCGTGTGGAACTTCCCGCGCACCCCTGCATTACACGTTCCCCGCTTGGCGTTTGCTGTTTGCCAGCCCGGTGAACTGGTCCAGGGTTAGCGCAGCCCTTTGCGATGATTTAGCAATTTGGATGGCTTTTCCTTGCGCGAGGGTGTTCTTGGGGGCGTTACTGGCGCTGCTGCAGGGTCGCTGCGATTCTCTGCGCCACGGCTGGTTTGGAAGCCTGAAATCCATGAATACGCTGTGCGCGGAAATCGGTTTTAGCGCACGTGCCTGGCACAGTCAATCGCACGCGGACACTCTGCGCCAGCCGCTTGCGACACTTTTCTGCGAAATTCTATGAATTACCCTCATAGTGTTCAAGGTAAGTCACCTAAAAATACATATTACATAAAAGGAAAAGAAGAATACAAATATATCAATGATTACAATGCAATCATTGCCCACTTATGGAATGCAAACATAGATGTGCAGTACATTGCAGACAATTCTACTGCAGTTGCACAATATGTCACAGCATACTTAACCAAAGCAGAAAAGACAGAGCTCCAAGACCTCTGTAATGACCTGTCATCAGATGAAAGTGTATCAGAAATTATATAGCTTGGGCATAAAAATGCTCTCCCATAGAGAATGTTGATCATACGAAGCAGCTGATCGTTTAACTGGTACTGCATTGTATGGTAAATCTGAAAATATAGTATGGCTGAGTCTTGGTCCTGCTAAATCTAGAAAAAGAGTTCTAAAATCCTACGAAGATATAGAAACAATAGCCAAACGTGATCCCAACACCCAAGACATTTTAAAAAACAATTTATTGGACACATACTACCCAAACAGAAGTAATACTTTGGAAATCATGTGTCTATACCACATAGCCCAAAACTGCACATACAAAAATAATATAAAACCTGATGAAAAAAAGGTAAATACCAAGTGACAAACTGTGAAGGCAGCTTAGTTAAACTCACTAAACCAAATTTAATTAGTCATATCAAATTGTCATTAAAGTCTCCTCAACATAAAGAAGTATATTACATGTCCCTGCTACAACTCTTTAAAACATGGAGAAAAGAAGAAGAAATACTAGATGACTATGACTCATATGAAGATGCTTTCAAAGCAAATGAAAGCACTATAACTGATGTAAACTTTACACAGTACAAAACAATGTTGCACAATGAACAGCAACACCAAGAAGAACTCCAGGCCCAACTAGATAAGGACACTCCTGACAATAGTCACCCTTCTGTAACAGGAAGCCAAGAACCACTGGGATAGCCACTAATAGAAAATGAGGCAGAATTAGCTATGATAGAAGTAGAAAACACCATGTGTCAGTATGAAGATAAAGAAGACTTAACTATACTACAATCAAAACTAAACAATGAGCAACGTAGCATTTTTCAAGAAGTAACACAACAAATTGCACATGGTCTACAACACGAAAATAAAGAATGTTCCTGCCATAATTATAGACCTATACTACTGTACGTCAGTGGTGAAGCTGGTTCTGGCAAAAAATTCCTAATCAAAATCATCAGTAAGTTCCTTCAACGATTGAAAAACAACAAACTGTCAGCTGTTGTCACTGCCCCCGCAGGTTTTGCTGCCTACAACATAGGTGGTGTCACGTTACACCGATTACTGCTACTGCCAGTAGAACACCAGAACAAATTAGACTATTACAAACTTTCTGCAGAAGCTGCAATGGAACTACGCAGAATATTGAAACAAATGAAAATGCTACTAATAGATGAAGTGAGCATCGTCTCCAACCTAATGTTGCCTTTGATTCACCTCAGATTACAAGAAGTACTCAAAACAAACTATGAAGAGCTCTTTGCAGGAAAACACATTTTTGTTTTCGGAGATCTTCTTCAATTGACACCAGTAAAAGGTGAGCCTATTTTTAAAACATTAGGACACAAACTCTGCCGTAAAACTGTTGGCAGCATTGGAAATGTGAACCTTTGGCAACATTTCCAATACAGAGAATTAACAGAAAACATGTGGCAATCTGCAGATCTCACTTATGCCAACATCTTAAAAAGTATCAGAGTTGGTATACTTTCTAAAGAAGCAGACGCAATATTGAAAACCCGGCACATTAATGCACTTTATGGCGATAATGCGTGTGCTACAGGTGTTATGGAACAATTAGCCCACAAAAATGTCAATTGTATGGCCTTGATGCCAACTCTTGCAAGCTGTTTCAAATTCAATGAAATAATGTTAAGTAAAGAAATGCAACCAATAATGGAAATTAGCGCCACAGACAAACTAGATGTGCATGTTATGACAATACCTATTTGTGACCAAGCCACAACAAGACTAAATAGTTTAGAAAAATCAATCTCAAACACAGCAGGCTTAGAAAAGCTATTAAAATTATCCTTAAATTTCAGAGTAATGCTTAAACGTAACCTTGACGTGGACCAATAATTAGTTAATGGAGCACTAGGTACAGTTGTTGGCTTTCAAACATACCCACGTGACATCAAAATTCAGTTTGTCAATATTCTCTTTGACAAACTTTCAGAAGTAAAAAGGATAGGACGCTCAACAACTCGATTCCTTCTCTTCAAAGACATGTATGTACGCAGAGAACAATTTTCTGTAACTCTTGCATACGCAGTCACAATTCATAAATCACAAGGTCTTACCCTAGACAAAGCAATGATAGATATTGGTAACACAGTCTTTAAAGAAGGCATGAGCTACGTAGCACTATCACACTTACGTACAGTTGACGGTCTATTTCTAATTAACTTTGGTGCAAGTAAAGTAAACACTGATATTCCTTGCATTTTAGAATACAATAGACTTTGCTCACTATACACCCCCCATCTAAACACATATTCTGTTCCACAAAAATTAAAACGTTATAAAAGAAAAATAAATCAAACAGAAATGCAACAGGATGTCACTGAAATCCTCCAAAAAGAGTACAAGAAACTAATACTTAATCAAGTATCACAAGCAAAAAATAATCAATTAGGGAAAGTAAACCAGGTACTTCTTTTTTATTTTTTTTTAATTGATTTTGTTGAATTTAATCAACTTTTCACTATAAAACTTTGCATTTACAAAACAAATCCAGTACAAAAGGTTACATCAAACAAACACACAAAAAGGAATTTCTTCAATTATAGGTGGTATAGTTTGCTGGACAGGAAAAGATAATTTACACTTTCAGAAAACACAAAACAGATGCATGAATAAAACAGATGCATAAGCAATTCAACAGATAAGATTCACTGCACGAAGAACATTAACTGTTGCAATTTGTAACAAAACATTTGTTGTACATAGCAATGGGGACCACCTCTCAACTGGGTCCAAAATTCTCAAATGATTGTAATGACCAGAAAAGTATTTCAATCGTACATGAATTAAGGCTGGACATAGGGACACAATGTGTTCTAGAGTTTCGAACACCTTGGTATCCGAACAAAATCAACAAAAGGATGACTTCAACTCGATGCACTTATGTTTATACAAAAGTTCTTGAGTGTGCCACAAGTTGAAGCGTAACCTAATGATTCCTGAACATATTTTTTTTAAATGGAAACCTAAGTAGGTACGGTTCCATGGTTCCCAAGCCTTTGTGTCTGAATTGTTCATGGATGGTAGTTTTATATTGGAGACATCGAGATCTGGTCTTAATCCAATCACAGCGGTAGATGAGCTGTTTCGCTTTATCAGGATTATGAAGGAGAGTACTAAGAGTAATGTTTGCTTGTACTAGAATGGTATTGACAGCACGTAATTGATGTTTCGTCTTAAAAATGTAATCGGACAGGAATTTTAGGAGAATAATCTCCTTGGTTGATAATAAACATTTACAGAAGAGAGCACATGCTTTCCACTGATATTGTGCATAAAGGGAGATTAGGCCTAATTCAAAGCGCACCCAAGCCACTGGAATGCTTTGGGGAAGTTGGAGAATCGCTTTCCAGATTTTGGCTTCAATTTTGTCTAACACCGCCGGGGACCATGGTAGTTGTGATTCCAGGCCATAGAGTATGCAAGGGGTATCTTTTTGTTTGGGAGATAGCTGTGTTTAACTTATGCTGTACCGCGTCTAAATGACTAGTAACTGAGCCGTTACCATCAAACACCATTCCCAAATAGATGTAGTTTGGAACTACTACTAAGTTTACATGGTTAATAGTCAATCGGAATTCATGGTTGGTCGAATTGGAAGGTCTATACATTACAATCTGTGTTTTTAAGGTATTGACCCGCAATTCATTTTGTATTATGTAGCCGTTGAACGCCTCGAGCAGACTTTGCAGGCCACTCGGGGTTTTAGAAATTAATACTAAATCATCGGCATACATAAGGGTCTGGATCGAGTGATTATTAATTTTCGTTGAATCAGATGGTATTGACTCAAAGATCTCCCGGATGTCATGCAGAAAGTAGTTGAAAATTGCAGATGCCAAAAGGCAGCCCTGCTTTAGACCCCGGGCTGTTGGAATTGGCATAGATAATAATCCTCCTAAGGTAAGTCTAATGCGAACTGAGGTTTCAGAATGTAATGAATAAATGATTTGTTGTAATGTGGGGGGACATTTGTCTCTAGCAAGTTTGGCAAAGAGTAAGGGCCGAGAAATAGCATCAAATGCTGTGTGCAAATATACAAAAGCAAAATAGATGGCTTGTTTAGTTGTTTGCGCTTGGGACTTGATCACATTGAGGCAAAACATATTAATATTTGGGCCCATACCTGCTAGAAAACCCGTCTTAAATGGGTGTCGAAGGTTGGCCATTTTGGTCCAAAGATTGAAATCACAGAGTATGAGTTTGGAGAAAAGTTTCCCAGGTGCATCCAGTAATGCAATCGGCCTGTAGTTACAAGGAAGGGTGTGATCACCCTTCTTGTGGATAGGGACTATAATGGAAGTTTTCCAGGAATGGGGAATACTACGAGATGACATGATCTGTTGGAAAAGATTGTTTAGAATTATAGCCCAACAGGAGCCAGGACTGCCTTAAGGACAGTGTAATACTACAGAACCCCACTGAGGGCACACAGCAACCGTAATTGGCCTTGAGAACGACCGTATGGTCGAAACACGTGTCGGCTGACCTAAACTTGCTCGTCAAGTTCCAAATAGTGTTTCTCAAAAACACATGTATTTATGAAAAAAATCACCCAAGAAAAACACCAACAATAAACGAATTAATTCGTACTAACCAGAGTGTTAAAAATATTTATTTCACAAACTCCAAGCAAGATAGCCGGGAGCAACAAACCTCTTTTTTCCTACATATAATCAATAGTAGTACTTGTGTTCTCTATATGCCATGTCGGGTGAGCTGGAATATCACCACGAATCGAGCCGTTAGTCATATGAAAGTTACGTTCCAACATAAATGCTGACGACCGTTTGACCTTTGCAATTGTTATTTTCCCTTTGGGGTGTAAACAATCTAAATTAAGATCTCCTATGATAATTGTGTCTGTAATCTCTGGGGTAACAAGTGTCAGGTCAAGGAGACGGGTTAGGCCTGCATAAAAGGCAGAATCGTTTAGCCCAAGAGGATTGCGGGTAAATATTGATCAAAGCAATAATGTGAGATGGACATGAAATTTTTACAAGTTGTATGAAAGCGGAAACTGTGGTCCATGGTTGAAAAGAAAAACCCATTGCCATGTTCACTGCTACCAGCAGGCCTGAGGATGGACGACCCTTAAGGCCCGCAATAGCTGGAAGTAGTGCAATTTCATAGTTATTCCAGGCAGGTGAAAGCAAGAGCCGTGTTTCTTGCAGGGCTATAATATCATACTCTGACTGGAAACTACTAATAGACGTTTGAAGATGTGAATTGCCTTGTGCATTCCAATTGGCAATGATGACAAGGCTTTTAGTCGATGTTAATGATGGTTATGACTTATAAGGCTGTTTACAATAGGACTGTTTCACTGTTGATTCATTCGGGTAGGTGTTAGATGATAGTTGCTGTACATCATTTCCCAATGGTATACGCGCAGGGTCTTGTGCTAATAGAAAGCCCATGTTGAACAGTTGCATTTTGGCTTTCCAAACAGTGTTTAATACAATGCCCGCTGGGATCCATAGGCGCAAAATCGAGCAAGTGGACTCAGAAATAAATTCAATTTGTTCAATATCGCTCGAGCAGATGTCTTCGAGTACCAAGAGCTCTGAGAAGATGTTTAACACACTCCGTCTGTTAAGATCGAAGGTGTCAAAGATACCTCCTCGACATTTCAGAATTAAAGAATGAAAATTGCGTTTGTTTATGGAAGAAGTCCTGGTGGGCATAGCAGGAACATCATGTGGCTTAGAATTTGTGAGCAAAGCAACATCAGAGGGCGTCTGAGAAGAGGCTACCGTAGGTCGTAATGGCTGGAATGGCGTCAAGCTGAGAGGGCAAGATGTCAGGCCTAAGCCATCTACGTCTGTATGGGCAATGTTGTGAAGTAGCCATTGGCGCAAATTAACATTCGGTTCTTGGGGTTTTTGGATCAAAGTAGGAACTGGGAGCTGAATATAGGAAGCCAAATAAGAGTCGGCTGCATCGCGTATTTGAGTAATAGCGACAGCGTCGACCTCTTTTCACTCACTGGCTTGACGGGTAGTGTAATTTTTATTTGAGCATCTAGGCCCAATAAATTACTTACAGGAACAGAGGATTGTTGAATGTTCACTTATCAAGCTCTCGAATGAGGGCATCCAAAGGGGGGTAAGGGGTAGCTACAGATGAAGTAAATGTAGCAGGCATCACCGGATTTTGGGGTCTAAGGACTGGGCCTGATGAGGTTTGCTTTGATGGTGAAGCAATAGGAGTCAACAACACTGGTAGCACTGGCACAGATGGTACGAGTCCCTGGGAATTATGTGTGGTAGGTAGCACAAATGGAGTTTCGACAAAGGGCAGCACTGGTGGGCACGTTGTTGCTTCGACAGCATCATGTGACTGAGCACTTGGTTTCAGAGTTTGAAAAAAGGACTTCATTGTTTGTTTCGGAAATGTTAGAGTGATATGTTTTGCATTCTTCTTGGGGGGAGGACGTGGTGTTCTTGGCATTGCTTTTTTATTTCGAATAGCATTTGGATTTCTTTTGTAGGGCTCTTGGTCAGTGAGGGGATTGGAATTATCACTGACTCAGAACCAACTGGTGGTGTCGAAATGCTAATCCACGATGCATTGGGCGGGGCAGAAGCAGCAGGAGGGCTAGTTCCAACCTCAGAAGTAATGATGTTATCAATAGCTGGCAAGGTTGGAGCGAGCAAAGAGTGCGTCGTTGGAGAACTAACAGAACCTACTGTGATGATGGAAATATCGTCAGTAGTATCATCATTTGTATTCACAACTTCTGAAGGATTAGGTTTGGAGGATTGTGCCAGCGTTTCTAAAAAGGAAAGCACTTGTTGAAATTGCGTGGCTTGTACTAACATTTTTGCATCCAAACTTTCATATAGTTTGAATAAACTTTGTAAGTTTAACTGCATAGGTGCTAAAGTGACGCCAAGCATAGAAGGTGGGGAGGAAACAGCCGGGATAGTAGTTTCCAGCTCAAGTGGTGGAGGCAGGGTATGCCTGGAAATAGAATCATGTTCTTGTATTGGAGGAGAGGAAGGAAGATCAGCTGATGCACATGCTCTTCGTGGGGTGGGATACACGAAAGAGATGGATGGTGAGCTCGTGGAGGAGGTCGAGTCTAGTATGAGTTTCACAACACTATTAGGATCTGGATGCATGGAAGTCAGAGACTCACACTGGCTAGCATATATAGAAAGGTCAGGGTCAGTGCAAGGTGAAGAAGTTCTGGGCATCGCTATATTTACCAGTCATTGCTTTGGATGGGAAAGACGCGGAAGTGGTTTGCGAAGCATTGTGATGTCTGACAGTGGCAGTGCTGAAAAATTGAGCTGGGCACCTGTTGGGGGCGGCTATAGGGGCTATGGGAGCTCCTGGAAAGAATACTCGTGGAAGGTGCATGGTCGCAGTGCACATAAAAGGTGGAGCAGATGAAATCACTCCTTTGGTAATAGCCGCCATATTTATTGGGGACAAAGTGATAGTCTTGTGAGATAAGCATGTAACCTGTGTATGCACAGTAGGTGGACCCTTCTGATTTAAAGAAAATGGCATACCGGTTTTCAAAGAATAAGCCATAAGGCAACAGAGAGAAAAAAATATATAACAAATGCAATTCAAATTCAGTAAAAGAAAAAAAGAAAATGTTTCATGTTTTCCGAATTTTAAACTAATACAAACAGCAGCAATTAATTCAAACAAAATAGAAGTAAATGGGTTTAACTTTGTTCAACGACCAACTCAAGAAAAAGTTACAAAGAAAAAAAAAAAGAAAACAAATATAAGAGGTCAGGAATACCTCGACCGCTGGCTGCGCAGTGAAGCAGCAAAGCAGTACTGACTCAAGTACTTGGCTCGAGTGCACGCATGCGAGTGCGCGTGCACGGCTGCTTATATGTGATGTCACAAACAAGGAAGGATTCTGACAAAAAAAAGGACAAAACAAGGTCAGCAGAGCAAAGTTCACGGGTCTCACCAAACAAACAAAGTCCACAACAAAGTCCGTCGTTGGCTTCACCTTCTTAAAGGAGCCGTAATTCACTGTCCGCCGCCATAGCAGGAGAGAAGCTGACAGGCAGGGGCTTGCACAAGAGGAGCAAAGCAGAGCAGGGCACCCGAACAGCAAAGCAGTACTTACTCAAGTATTTGGCTCGAGTGCGCGCGCACAGGTGCGCATGTGCGGCTGCTTATATGTGATGTCACAAACACGGAAGGATTCTTCTTAAAGGAGCCGTAATTCACTGCCCGCCGCCGTAGCAGGGGAGAAGCTGACAGGCAGGGACAAGCACAATAGGATCAAAGCAGAGCAGGGCACCCGAGCAGCAAAGCAGTACTTACTCAAGTACTTGGCTCGAGTGCTTCTTCAAAGAAGGAAGACAATCTCCAAAAAAAGCAGTCAGATACAGAACTACCTGGTCCATTTAAACTCTAAAAAATATAGGTGGCGTAAGTTGCTACGCAAATGTAGCAATGAATATTCTATTTCAATTACCACCAATTGTTGACAACATTTACTTACACTTTAGAGACCCATTGTGTTTGCAAGTGTTAGTACTTCACAGAAATGCAGTAAACAATCCTGATAACACATATAGTCTTTATGGATAAAGACAACAATTGGACTACGGTGCTGGAATGGTGAAATTTACTATAAACTCACAAGAAGATCCACAAGAATTTCTAATGTACTTACTACAAGTACTGGAAAACAAAAACATACCTATAAATGAAATCTTACAGATTTCATACATGTGGAAACATACATGCACTCTCTGCAACAATGTGACACAAGAACAAATCACCAATGAACGCTTTGTATATATATCAATACCTAATTGTGAATCCATTCCATTTCAGCAACTTGTACAAAATGCAAACCATGGTAGATTATGTTCTACCTGCAATTCAGATAATCGATCCACGTTACTAATACAAACACATAGTAAAAACGTAATACTAATGCTTCTACGTTACAATGCAGATGGTACCAAAAACAACTGCAAGCTGACTGGATTCACACATGATCAAGTATCACTTGGTAAGAAAACCTTCACAACAATAGGTATAATCTACCACGCAGGAGCCACAACCAATTCAGGGCACTACACTGCATACATACAGAATAAATGTGGATGGTTTACATGTAATGATAGTACCATTACTCTAAAGCAGAGATTACCAGCAAATCTTACAAACGCTTATTTAATGTTCATACAACCAAAATTTGATAACTAAACTGTACTTAAACCCTAAGTAAACTTGTAGTAAAAAAATTTAAACTGTTAGAATATTCCAAAAGCTATCTAACTGCCCACAGATTCTCCAACAACTAATCAGATAAATGAATACCAGCAAATTAGAGCAAAAATGAGACAGTTAGAATACGCAAATTGGTATCTAACTGTCCCAAAATTTAACAATATCCAAACAGATAAATCAATACCACTAAAATGTATCAGAAAATAGGCAGTTAGAATACACCTACTGGTATCTAACTGCTCCAAAATATTATAATATCCAAACAAATAAATAATATGTTACTGCTACAAAAAAATGCAACAAGCCAATTTATAAAGCATTACCCAGAAACAACAAGTGAACACTGAAAACAAACAAACAAATAAACTGTAGCATAACAGAAAAAGTTTTTTTCTTAATCCAACATGGATTTTTTGTTTCTCCCACAGACCCAATGATTTTAGCAACGAAAACAGAAACTGAGCAAATTGCACAGTACTGTGGTTTGTATTCTACTAAATATGAGGGTCCAAAAAAAAACAACAAATGTTGATTATACAATGTAATAAGTCATTACAAAATACTAATACTAACATGCTATTTTCTTTTATCACAGAAATTAACAAGAAATACATGTACTCCCATTACTAAACCAAACAGTAAGTATATTATACACTCTATGCCCTGGCCACAACCATCGCAGCATATCACACCCATAGTATCTTATAACTTTGTTCCTTATTAATTTGTTTTTGACCCAAAGTTATAAGCAACTATAAGTGTGATATGTTGCAGTGGTTGTGGCCAGGGCATAGAGTGTTGGGTGTATGGCAAAATGGCCATGCACCCAACGGTATACACGCATTTCGTAGAATGATTTTACATCGTGGGACTTTTCATCGCCAACCCTTTCATCGGCAAAAACTTTTTTTTAAAAACTTTTTTTTAAAAACTTTTTTATGGGGGGGTGTTTGGTACGTTTTTGGGGAATGATTATTTAAGTAAGGGGGGCGTTGGGGGGCAAAGCCCCCCCATACATAAAATAACATTTTAAAAAAGGAGGTTTTGGTGATGAAAGGGTGGCGATGAAAAGTCCCACGATGTAAAAGCAACTATAAGTGTGATATGCTGCGGTAGTTGTGGCCGGGGCATAGAGTGATGGGTGCATGGCCAAATGGCAAATGGCCATGCACCCAACACTCTATGCCCTGGCCACAACCACCGCAGCATATCACACCCATAGAGTCAAACATTTCAAATATGGCCTATGGAAACTTTTAATGTCCGCGGACATTATGAGTGTTCTTAGAACACTTTCAACTTGCCAGCGAACAATACGGACAGTGTCTTCAGGACACCCCCTACGAACATTTCAGGACAACGCGAGAGTTCTTCGAACACTTTCAACTTCATAATGAACAATACGGACAGCGTCCTCAGGACACCCCCATTTTGTTTATTTGCGAACATTTCAGGACACCGCGAGTGTTCTTAGAACACATTCAACTTGCCAGAGAACAATACAGACAGCATCCTCAGAACACCCTCTACGAACATTTCAGGACACTGCGAGTGTTCTTAGAACACATTAAACTTGCCATCGAACAATACGGACAGCGTCCTCAGGACACCCCCTACGAACATTTCAGGACAACGGGAGAGTTCTTAGAACACTTCCAACTTGACAACGAACAATACGGACAGTGTCCTCAGGACACCCCCTACGAACATTTCAGGACACCACAAGTGTTATCAGAACACATTCAACTTACCATCGAACAATTTGGACAGAGTCCTCAGAACACCCCCATTTTGTTTATTTGCGAACATTTCAGGACACTACAAGTGTTCTTAGAACACAATCAACTTGACAAAGAACACTACCGACAGCATCTTCAGAACACCCCCATTTTGTTTATTTGCGAACATTTCAGGACACCGCGAGAGTTCTTAGAACACATTCAACTTGCCAGAGAACAATACGGACAGCGTCCTCAGAACACCCCCATTTTGTATATTTACGAACATTTCAGGACACCGCGAGTGTTCTTAGAACACATTCAACTTGCCAGAGAACAATACAGACAGCATCCTCAGAACACCCTCTATGAACATTTCAGGACACTGCGAGTGTTCTTAGAACACATTAAACTTGCCATCAAACAATACGGACAGCATCTTCAGGACACCACCTACGAACATTTCAGGACAATGCGAGAGTTCTTAGAACACTTTCAACTTCATAACTAACAATACGGACAGCGTCCTCAGGACACCACCATTTTGTTTATTTGTGAACATTTCAGGACACCGCGAGAGTTCTTAGCATACATTCAACTTGTCAGAGAAGAATATGGACAGCGTCCTCAGGACGAACAGCATCATCAGACCATCCCCAACCAACATTTCAGGACACCACGAGTGTTCTTAGAACACATTCAACTTGCTATCGAACAATACAGACAGCGTCTTCAGAACACCCCCTACAAACATTTCAGGACACCGCAAGTGTTCTTAGAACACATTCAATTTACCATGGAACAATACGGACAGCCTCTTCGGGACACCCCCTACGAACATTTCAGGACAACGGGAGAGTTCTTAGAACACTTCCAACTTGACAACGAACAATACGGACAGTGTCCTCAGGACACCCCCTACGAACATTTCAGGACACCACAAGTGTTATCAGAACACATTCAACTTACCATCGAACAATATGGACAGAGTCCTCAGAACACCCCCATTTTGTTTATTTGCGAACATTTCAGGACACTACAAGTGTTCTTAGAACACAATCAACTTGACAAAGAACACTACCGACAGCATCTTCAGAACACCCCCATTTTGTTTATTTGCGAACATTTCAGGACACCGCGAGAGTTCTTAGAACACATTCAACTTGCCAGAGAACAATACGGACAGCGTCCTCAGAACACCCCCATTTTGTATATTTACGAACATTTCAGGACACCGCGAGTGTTCTTAGAACACATTCAACTTGCCAGAGAACAATACAGACAGCATCCTCAGAACACCCTCTATGAACATTTCAGGACACTGCGAGTGTTCTTAGAACACATTAAACTTGCCATCAAACAATACGGACAGCATCTTCAGGACACCACCTACGAACATTTCAGGACAATGCGAGAGTTCTTAGAACACTTTCAACTTCATAACTAACAATACGGACAGCGTCCTCACGACACCACCATTTTGTTTATTTGTGAACATTTCAGGACACCGCGAGTGTTCTTAGAACACATTCAACTTGTCAGAGAAGAATATGGACAGCGTCCTCAGGACGAACAGCATCATCAGACCATCCCCAACCAACATTTCAGGACACCACGAGTGTTCTTAGAACACATTCAACTTGCTATCGAACAATACAGACAGCGTCTTCAGAACACCCCCTACAAACATTTCAGGACACCGCAAGTGTTCTTAGAACACATTCAATTTACCATGGAACAATACGGACAGCCTCTTCGGGACACCCCCTACGAACATTTCAGGACAACGCAAGCGTTCTTCGAACACTTTCAAGCTCACAACGAACATTACTGACAGCGTCCTCAGGACACCCCCATTTTGTTTATTTGCGAACATTTCAGGACACCCGAGGGTTCTTAGAACACATTCAATTTCCCAGGGAACAATACGGACAGCGTCCTCAGAACACCCCCATTTTGTATATTTACGAACATTTCAGGACACCGCGAGTGTTCTTAGAACACATTCAACTTGCCAGAGAACAATACAGACAGCATCCTCAGAACAACCTCTATGAACATTTCAGGACACTGCGAGTGTTCTTAGAACACATTAAGCTTGCCATCGAACAATACGGACAGCATCTTCAGGACACCACCTACGAACATTTCAGGACAATGCGAGAGTTCTTAGAACACTTTCAACTTCATAACTAACAATACGGACAGCGTCCTCAGGACACCACCATTTTGTTTATTTGTGAACATTTCAGGACACCGCGAGTGTTCTTAGAACACATTCAACTTGTCAGAGAAGAATATGGACAGCGTCCTCAGGACGAACAGCATCATCAGACCATCCCCAACCAACATTTCAGGACACCACGAGTGTTCTTAGAACACATTCAACTTGCTATCAAACAATACAGACAGCGTCTTCAGAACACCCCCTACGAACATTTCAGGACACCGCAAGTGTTCTTAGAACACATTCAATTTACCATGGAACAATACGGACAGCCTCTTCGGGACACCCCCTACGAACATTTCAGGACAACGCAAGCGTTCTTCGAACACTTTCAAGCTCACAACGAACATTACTGACAGCGTCCTCAGGACACCCCCATTTTGTTTATTTGCGAACATTTCAGGACACCGCGAGGGTTCTTAGAACACATTCAATTTCCCAGGGAACAATATGGACAGTGTCCTCAGGACACCCCCTACGAACATTTCAGGGCAATGCGAGAGTTCTTAGAACATTTTCAACTTGACAACGAACAATACGGACAGCGTCCTCAGAACACCCCATTTTGTTTATTCATGAACATTTAAGTACACCGTGAGAGTTCTTAGACCACATTCAACTTGCCAGAGAACAATACGGACAGCGTCCCCAGGATACCCCCATTTTGTTTATTTACGAACATTTCCGGACACCGCGAGTGTTCTTAGAACAGTTTCAGCTTTCTTCCGAACAAAACGGACACATATTGAGAACTCAGAACACCCCCTATTCAGTTTATTTAGAACATTTCAGAACACCTGTGAAATCCGCAGACAAATCGAACACAACAAGAACGTCTACCACATGAAAAAACACAACTTTCAACCTACCTCATACTCTCCAACCCTCCCCAAACACTCCTACACAACAACACACTCTACTAAATACAAATTTTGAACCAAGATTCACTGCGCTGTCCGCGGACGTCTGCAAATCCAAGATGGTGGGCGCCACCAAAAATCTGACGCGCTTCACGCTCCACACCGTCCAATCAGCGAACACGTTGCCTGTCTGCGGACATGACGTAAGCCGATCGGCCAATCAGGACACTGTCCTCGGAGAGAACAGGGAAGTGTGTCCGCGGACCGAACACAGATAACACTCATTTTTTATGACCCACTTTTTGGACATTTCTTAAAAAACGACTGACGGATTTTCACCAAATCTGCAAAAGCACGCTTTCGGGACCAAGCCGCTGCTCCTGGTCGAAAATTTGGTGAAAATCCGTCCAGCGGTTTGGGCTGTAGGCACGAGCAAAAATGTTTTCCCATTCAGTCTATGGGACCCCTCCTATAACTTTTCCCCGCCTGGACGAATCCTCACCAAACTTTGCAAATTTAGAGTGGGCCATATACTTTTTTTGCAAAGTTTGGTGAGGATTCATCCAGGGGGAGCAAAGTTATAAGCCACCCGAAAAGTGCACTTCCTATGGAAACAGCAACTTAACCATAACTACATGGCCACTACTTTGGCCTAATATATATATATATATATATATATATATATATATAATAATATATATATATTCAGTGAACAAACTTTGTTAAAGAGACGTTATGGTTAAGTTGCGCTACTAAAAACCTATGAAATTCAGTGAAAAAACTTTGTTAAAGGGACGTTATGTTCCAAGTAAAACCGAAAAACCCTTGAAACTCTCCAGTTATGGTAAGCTAAGCAACCATAACTCGCGCCACCACCATGCACTGCTAAGCCTAACACCCAGGACATCAAAGATGACATCACAAATGTCATTAATGACATCACTGATGACATCACATGTCTGACGCCCCCTTTTTTCCTTTCCTGACATATCTAGGCCACATGATTTTCTTCAGTAACAGTCAGGAACTAAAAATTGTAAATGTACTATATTTGTAGACTTATCCTTCAAGTATGTTCTTACAATAATTTCCTTATGGTCCAGTCATATCATATGAAACATATACATAGGGGAAGACACAACCTTGAAAGACAGCAATCCTTTTTGTGCATTAAAATTATCAGTAGAGTTAGCAGCACTTTCTGATAGTTTTGATGTTTTTATATTACTGTACTTTCCCTGTATATGCTCATATTTTTATATGTTGTACTCACACTATTTTCCTTAGGGTCCAGACACATCATGTGATATATATACATAGGGTTAGTAAGAGCTTTGAAACAGAACAATAATTTCTCTGCATAAAGGTAATCAGTTAGGTTATGAACACTTACTGCTACTATTGCTGTTTTTTTTCTTACTTCAATTCCCTTGTATATATTCATATTTGTATGTGGTGCTGTCTCTTTGTGATTTGTCTATAATAATGCAATTATTTAGTAAGTGGGTTTTATTACCTACTTATCACAGGTTTCACTGTACGCATAACTCTAATATGAAAACAGTGTTCATTTCACTATTCAACATGGCAAGCTTATGAATATTGCCACTCCATCATGTATGCTGCACACAATGCCTATGTTTCTACATGAGTACCTTAGTAGTGGATTGAAGTTAATAATAGAATGCTATTTATATCAATGCATAGCTTAATGCACTGATTAGCACTTGATATTTATTCCAATAATCTTTGACACTTTTTTTTATTAACATTACACTAAGAATCCCTTGTACAGACTTTTCATGAAAGGTAAATGCACATGTGATGTCATCAATAACATTTGTGTTGTCATCTTTGATGTCCTGGGTGTTAGGCTTAGCAGTGCACGGTGGTGGCGCGAGTTATGGTTGCTTAGCTAACCATAACTGTCGAATTTCAAGGGTTTTTCGGTTTTACTTGGAACCATAACGTCCCTTTAAGAACGTTTTTTCACTCAATTTCATAGGTTTTTAGTGGCGCAACTTAACCATAATGTCCCTTAAACAAAGTTTTTTCACTGAATTTCATAGGTTTTTAGTAGCGCAACTTAACCATAACGTCCCTTTACCAATGTTTTCTCACTGAATTTCATAGGTTATTAATAGTGCAACTTTACCATAACGTCCCTTTAACAAAGTTTTTTCATTGATTTTCATAGGTTTTTATTAGTGCAGCTTAACCATAACGTCCCTTTAACAACGTTTTTTCATTGAATTTCATAGTTTTTTATTAGTGCAATGTAACCATAATGTCCCTTTAACACATTTTTTTAATTGAATTTCATAGTTTTTTATTAGTGCAACGTAACCATAACGTCCTTTTCAATGGATGAAGACCACTAGCATCCTAGGTTCTCAAAGTGGGAACCTGGGGTGGTAAAAAAAAGATTTTTCTTCCCAAACCGGAATGCCTGCGGCGTCCCGGTATAGGAAGGAAAATCTTTTACCAAGATGGACACCATGGAAAGGGAAGGCAGGGTATATAAAGATAACACAACAGGACATGGGTTGGGGGGACCAGGTGGGAGACACGGGGCATGAGAGGGAGGTTGGGGAGTAACAGGAGAGAGACACGTGGCATGAGCAGGGGGTGGGGGGCAACAGGAGGGAGACACGGGGCATGAGCGGGGGGTGGAGGGCAACAGCAGGGAGACATGGGACATGAGCGGGGGTGGGGGCCACAGCAGTGAGACACGGGGCATGAGCGGGGGGTAACAGGAGAGAGACACGGGGCATGAGCGGGGGTGGGCGGGCAACAGCAGGGAGACACAGGGCATGAGCGGGGGTGGGGGCAATAGCAGGGAGACGCGGGGCATGAACGGGGGTGGGGGGAACATGAGGGAGACACAGGGCATGAGTGGGGGGTGGGGGTTAACAGAAGAGAGACACGGGGCATGAGCGGAGGGTGGGGGGCAACAGGAGGGAGACACGGGGCATGACCGGGGGTGGGGGGCAACAGGAGAGAGATACGGGGCATGACCGGGGGGTGGAGGGCAACAGGTGAGATACACGGGGCATGAGAGGGGGGTGCGGGTAACAGGAGAGAGACACGGGGCATGAGCGGGGGGCAACATGAGAGAGACACAGGCATGAGCGGGGGTGGGGGGCAACAGCATGAGACACGGGCATGAGCGGAGGGTGGGGGAAATACGAGGGAGACATGGGGCATGAGAGGGGGTGGGGGGTAACAGGAGAGAGAGACGGGGCATGAGCCGGAGGTGGGGACCAACAGCAGGGAGGCACAGTGCATGACCGGGAAGTGGGGGGGCAACAGAAGGGAGACACGGGCCATGAGAGGAGGGTGAGGGTAACAGGAGAGAGAGACGGGGCATGAGCGGGGGGTGGGGGGCAACAGCAGGGAGACACGGGGCATGACCGGGGGTGGGGGGGCAACAGAAGGGAGACACGGGGGCATGACCGGGGGGTGGGGGGTAACAGGAGAGAGCCACGGGGCATTTGAAGGGGGTGGGGGTAACAGGAGAGAGACACAGGGCATGAGAGGGGGGTGGGGGGTAACAGGAGAGAGACACAGGGCATGAGCGGGGGGTGGGGGGGCAACAGCAGGGAGACACAGGGCATGACCGGGGGGTGGGGGACAACAGGAGAGAGACACAGGGCATGAGAGGGGAGTGGGGGGTAACAGGAGAGAGACACGGGGCATGAGCGGGGGATGCGGGGCAACAGCAGGGAGACACGGGGCATGAACGGAGGGTGGGGGGAAAATGAAAACGAGGGAGACACGGGGCATGAGAGGGGGGTTTTGGGTAACAGAAGAGAGACACGAGGCATGAGTGGGGGTGGGGGGCAACAGGAGGGAGACACGGGGCATGACCGAGGGTGGGGGGCAACAGGGAGACACAGGGCATGTCCGGGGTTTGGGGGGCAACAGGGGAGAGACACGGGGCATGACCGGGGGGTGGGGGGCAACAGGAGAGAGACACGGGGCATGAGCGGGAGGTGGGGGGCAACAGCAGGGAGACACAAGGCATGACCGTGGGGTGGGGGGCAACAGGAGAGAGACACGGGGCATGAGAGGGGTGTGGGGGGTAACAGGAGAGAGACACGGGGCATGAGCGGGGGGTGGGGGGTAACAGGAGACATACATGGGGCATGAGCGGGGGCAACAGCAGGGAGACACAGAGCATGAGCGGAAGGCGGGGGGAAAATGAACACGAGGCAGACACGGGGCATGTGAGGGGGGTTTTGGGTAACAGAAGAGAGACACGGGGCATGACCGGGGGGTGGGGGGCAACAGTAGCGAGACACGGGGCATGAGAGGGGGGTGGGGGTAACAGGAGAGAGACACGGGGCATGAGCGGGGGGGCAACATGAGAGAGACGCGGGGCCTGAGCAGGGGGTGGGGGGCAACAGCAGGGAGACTCAGGGCATGAGAGGTGGGTGGGGGCAACAGCAGGGAGACACAGGGCATGAGCGGAGGGCGGGGGAAAATTAAAACGAGGGAGATACGGAGCATAAGAGGGGGGGTTTGGGTCACAGAAGAGAGACACAGGGCATCAACGGGGGGTGGGGGGCAACAGGAGGGAGACACGGGGCATGACCGGGGGTGGGGGGCAACAGGGAGACACGGGGCATGTCCGGGGTTTGGGGGGCAACAGCAGAGAGATGGGGCATGACCGAGGGGTGGGGGGCAACAGTAGAGAGACACGGGGCATGAGAGGGGGGTGGGGGGTAACAGGAGAGAGACACAGGGCATGAGCGGGAGGTGGGGGGCAACAGCAGGGAGACCCGGGGCATGACCGGGGGGTGGGGGGCAACAGGAGAGAGACACTGGGCATGAGAGGGGTGTGGGGGGTAACAGGAGAGATAACAGGATGACTCACGACTGTTTGGTCTGATCATTGCTCTGTCATTATTCCTTATAGGGTGTCCTGGCCGCATTCTGTCACTTCCCGGCCTACGGCGCATTTCAGCTGTTGACTGGGTCTGAATTGGAACTTTATCAGCCTCAGATTGAGGTTAGTACCCATTATCTCTCTACTTATTTCGGTTTAAAATTATATCAGTTAACCTCACTGATTAGCTTAAATGGTAATGTTTATTCTTTTGAATTTCCCGCAGGAAAGGCTTTTAGAACGTATTTAACAATCACTACTCTACTACATACAGGAACAGTGAAGTCCCCACCCTGAAGATGGATCATTCGATCCGAAACGCGTTGGTTACCTATGTCACCTATTAAAAGGGGCTTCCCTGAATGGTGTTACTTCACAATACAAAAACCTTAAGAGTGAACTTATTGCCGCTTGTTAAATTTATATCGCTGGTTTACAATTTGTTAATGAAATGTATACATGTCCCTTTGAACATTTACAGGATGTGAATAATAAGGCTAAGCTTTGAGCTACTTGCTTTCTGCTTTTGTTACATTTATGTACCTTCACAAACCAGGTTATACTCTGTTTGTTAATTGGAATGAGAATTCCTGGATGCTTCACCATTGTCTGAATAATTCTTTTGTACATTGTTTATTTGTTTGAAAAAACAGACCTTGAGAGGTCTATTAAAAAGTATCAAAAAGTATTGGTCAGTACCAGATCTGTATAATTGGTTACATAAGTGATCTTACATGCCTGATTTATCCTTTATTGATGTTATTTATTTTCTATTTTGTAATATGTTAAAGTCAAGACTCAATTAACACTCTCTTCACATGAGAGTATTAATTGATCAACTAAGAGCCAACATTTAACTTCCGAACGAAGATTCGGTAGGAGTGCATTTGGGCTTACTGCCTAGCAATAGGTAGTTTAGGTTGTTTAGATATTTTTGTCCCAAGTGGTCTTGTGACGTTAGCCCGCCTGCACCCGAAATTTTACCATAAAATTCATTGACATTATTTCTTTATTTAATAGTGTGAACTAACACCTTTGGTGTGCCTCTACTCCACATCAATTATCCTGATTTACATGAGCTGTGCATTCCCACCCCATAGTTCTTTTGTGTTTTCCTTCTCTGACCACACAAAGGGAATTGCACGCACCTTCTAGATATTCGGTATTATACAATACCTATATCTGTTCTCTAGTGAACAGTATAATATGTCTTTCTCTAAAATAGACCAGACCACAAATAACAGAGCTGAAACCTTAGCTTTCAGCAAAGAAGAAGCCACGAGAATTCTGGGGCTGATTAAGATAGCAGGAACTGAACTGACAACCACTGATAAACCAGAAGCCCTGATTCGACAATTGGAGTGGAAGATTCGAAGGGAAATCAATCTCAAGTTACATGCATCAACTTTAGCTCAGTATTTCACCACAAAGAGGATACCAAGAGGCCTGAGGGTAAACCTCGAACCCACCTTATGCAAAGAAAATCCTGCCTTTGTGAAACGTTGGCATTTGATCCTCAATAAATGCTCACTGGATTTGATCATTTTAACGATTGAAGAACTGGCTCGTTCTTTGACTACCTTGAATGAAGATATAGAAGGTCTTAAAACTTCATTAAGCAAAACCTACACGGCAGATCAACTTAAACAAATTCTTGAAGAAACTAATCAGAAACTAGCAAACTATTCACAGGAACTTGAAGCTAAAAAGATCAGGAAGTTCAGAAGGGACACGCTAGACTATAAGTTGGACATAGTCTATAGCTGGCAAGCCTATTACGGATATAACCCGAATAAACAGAATAGTAGCAATCCACGGAAGACCGGACACCCCTCGACTGGGAACACCTCTTCTGACGCTTCCAGCACAGAACTAGACGCCACACCAGGTCAGACCGCGGAAACAACACAAGGTCCCTTAGCCAGCGAGTCCACGAACCATGAAGCTACGACTTCCCCTTTTTTAGAAAAAAGCCGATTCGAAGAGGACAAAAGAAAAAATCCACAGAGAAAGAAGGGGACGAAGAAACCCTGATAGTCAATATTTCGTCATACCATCTCTCGAAGATGGAGACACAAGTTCTGAGGAAAGGTTTATCCTTTGTTCCAATGAATAGCAGTACCTTATTGAGGGAAAAGATTGATTTCTTTAAACTTATGCGCAAATTGAAGCTTAAAGTATTCTTTAACTCTCTGGAAGAAGACAACATCGAAAAGGAACCACATGAATTCCTAGAACTTACTCCTAAAAGTACTTTTAATCCCCCAATACATAACCATATACTATCCACTTTTGAGAAGACCGTACTTGAAGACTTCAAGAAGATACGATTCAATACTAAGGCTCAAGGAAACTTCACTAAAATAGAACGCCAGACATTGAAAAATCTATTGGACAATCAAACTATCATCTTCAAACCAGCAGATAAGGGAGGAGCCCTAGTCCTGATGGACAAACAGGATTACCTCGATGAAATTGAAGGCCAATTAAGAGACGAGGAAACTTACCTTGAGGTCCCTATGAACCCAACAGAAACAGTGCGAGCTCTGATTGAAAAAGTCCTGGATGAGGCTGAAGAGAATGACGTAATCTCTGAAAAAACACGCCGGTTTCTCGACAATAAACATCCCATCATGCCGGTGATGTATATCTTACCTAAAATCCATAAGAGACTGTTAAAACCTCCAGGCCGTCCCATTATAGCAGCTACTAACAGCATCCTTGAACCTTTGGCACAATATCTGGACAAAATACTTCAACCCTTGGTCCAAGAGACGCCGACTTATGTGAAGGACACCATGCACTTCCTGCAACTGTTGAAGAACACGCAGTTTGTGAAAGGGAGAGATATATTATTTACTATGGACGTAACGTCCTTATACACAAATATTGCCCATGAAGCTGGCCTAGAAGCTATAGAATGGCTTATTTTGAGATCGGACAAATGTCAAGGAGACCGGCTGTTCATTCTCTCCCTCTTGAAATTGGTACTTAACAATAACTTTTTTAAGTTTCAGGATAGATACTTTATCCAAATTTCAGGCACAAGTATGGGTGCAGCTATGGCACCGTGCTATGCCAATGCATTTATGTACTATCTGGAATACGAACATGTTCTCACATCACCAAGATGGATGAGACACCTATCCCTGTACGTGAGATACATTGATGACGTCTTTGGGGTATGGACTGGCCCTCAAGACGAATTGGTCAATTTCTTTGACATGATGAATCGGATGAATCCACGCATTAGGTTTACTACAGAGACAAGTACAACAACCATACATTTCCTGGATGTGGAAATTTACGTGGCTGGAGCTAAATTGGAGACCAGGATTTACACCAAACCAACTGACAGGAATAGTCTATTACTCGCCACAAGTTTCCATCCTAAACGAACCATTGACAGTGTGCCACTGAGTCTATTTCTACGTTATAGGAGGAACATCTCAGAACCCACTGAATATGAACGTCAGGTGATTACACTGGGAAATAAATTCACAGCAAGAGGATACGACTCTACATTGATCTCAGATGTATCAGGAAAGGTCCGTGAGATAAACAGGGACTCACTACTAGTACCGAAGCCAACAAATTCTCGAGAAGCACTGACATATGTTACCACCTACTCGGTCCAGAGCACAAGAATTAAGAAAGCCATCAAAAAAAACTGGCCCATGCTACAATTGGACCCACAATTGCAACATCTTTTCCCTGATCCTCCAACATTTGCCTATAGAAATAGCAGATCTATACGAAAGACCCTAGTGAAAGCTGAGATCCCAGTTGGGGGTCCGTCCACCCAACACAAAGGCACTATTCCATGCCACAATTGTCAACACTGTGGCAACATCTTAAAGGGCAATCACATTACACACCCCCATTCTGGCAAACCTTTACAATTAAAACACTCCTGTACCTGTGATGCTCAAAATGTGATATATGCACTGAAATGTCCATGTGGTCTCTATTATGTAGGAATGACTACTCGGAAAGCGAAAATAAGATGGACTGAGCATAAGTCCAATATTCGGAACAAGAGTCCCAAATCACCTGTTTCATTGCACTTTACAGAGGCACGCCACACGGTGGCGCAGTTAAAATGTGTTATTTTAGAACAAGTGACATCAGGTGCCAGGGGGGGAGATATACAACGGAAATTAGCACAACGTGAAATACTATGGATTGATCTTCTAGACTCACTGCACCCTCGGGGGATGAATGTTGAATTTGATTTAATGTGCTTTGTATAAATTAGCCTGTATCGCCACAATGTCCGCCCAGCTGCAAGGGTAACTGACATATGATTGTTTCATGGACTACAATGCCTCACCCCAAGCGGTAAATAGGGTTGTCCCCACGTCATTGTGACTCTGAGCTCATATTTCCACTCTCTTTATTCCTTATTAGGTTTTCGTTTTCAAATACCTAGAGCCTGTGTCCTTAACAACTAGATTGTGTGATATCACAGATTCCCCTCTTTGTCCACTCGATTCGTCACCATGGACTTGTCGATACATTTACTCTATGACTTTGTCATTTGATGATTAGTAGATTAGGAATGCACATAGCTATATTGGCTTGACTTGCCAGTTCAATACCTCTTTTTAGTACAGAGATGCGGCCACCTGAGATAACCCCCATGGAATTGTCATTTATATTGATGCGAGATGGGGGCACCCCGCGAATCCTATTGGTTTCGCGGTGGTGCCCCCACTCGCATCCCAGAGTAATCAATTTCTGTTTGAGTGCTTTCCTCTACATATTTAATATAGAGACCCCGCTACATGGGTTATATTGATTCTAAGGTGCTCTTACCTATTACTCTATGGAGCTCCTCCCTCTGCGATGAGTGGCCCACACCAATATGGCGGATTTCCCGGCTGGCCCAACGCGCATGCGCGGGGTTACCGGGACACCAACTAATGCCTACCGTAGTGGAGCCGCTACGCTTACAGCGGTCGGCTCACTCGGTGTTTATCTGCAACCTAGGTAAGTCTTTGGACTCCGTTTGGACGGCGCACCTGCGTCTGCACTTTTTTGCACCCGCCTTTTTACACTTGGCGTGATGCTTTGAACTTCATGTATCTCGTAGCGAGATACCAGGCTGGCGCTCCTACATACATTTAATATCTGTGTCTATCCCCTCGGTGGATAGCTTAGACATAGCTCGTTGAGAAAACTTTGTTATGACCATCCAGATGACTCACGACTGTTTGGTCTGATCATTGCTCTGTCATTATTCCTTATAGGGTGTCCTGGCCGCATTCTGTCACTTCCCGGCCTCCGGCGCATTTCAGCTGTTGACTGGGTCTGAATTGGAACTTTATCAGCCTCAGATTGAGGTTAGTACCCATTATCTCTCTACTTATTTCGGTTTAAAATTATATCAGTTAACCTCACTGATTAGCTTAAATGGTAATGTTTATTCTTTTGAATTTCCCGCAGGAAAGGCTTTTAGAACGTATTTAACAATCACTACTCTACTACATACAGGAACAGTGAAGTCCCCACCCTGAAGATGGATCATTCGATCCGAAACGCGTTGGTTACCTATGTCACCTATTAAAAGGGGCTTCCCTGAATGGTGTTACTTCACAATACAAAAACCTTAAGAGTGAACTTATTGCCGCTTGTTAAATTTATATCGCTGGTTTACAATTTGTTAATGAAATGTATACATGTCCCTTTGAACATTTACAGGATGTGAATAATAAGGCTAAGCTTTGAGCTACTTGCTTTCTGCTTTTGTTACATTTATGTACCTTCACAAACCAGGTTATACTCTGTTTGTTAATTGGAATGAGAATTCCTGGATGCTTCACCATTGTCTGAATAATTCTTTTGTACATTGTTTATTTGTTTGAAAAAACAGACCTTGAGAGGTCTATTAAAAAGTATCAAAAAGTATTGGTCAGTACCAGATCTGTATAATTGGTTACATAAGTGATCTTACATGCCTGATTTATCCTTTATTGATGTTATTTATTTTCTATTTTGTAATATGTTAAAGTCAAGACTCAATTAACACTCTCTTCACATGAGAGTATTAATTGATCAACTAAGAGCCAACATTTAACTTCCGAACGAAGATTCGGTAGGAGTGCATTTGGGCTTACTGCCTAGCAATAGGTAGTTTAGGTTGTTTGGGTAACAGGAGAGAGACACGGGGCATGAGCGTGGGGTGGGGGTAACAGGAGACATACATGGGGCATGAGCGGGGGCAACAGCTGGGAGACAGAGGGCATGAGTGGAGGGCGGGGGGAAAATGAAAACGAGGGAGACACGGGCCATGAGAGGGGGGTTTTGGGTAACAGAAGAGAGACACGGGGCATGAGCGGGTAGTGGGGGGCAACAGGAGGGAGAAACGGGGCATGACCAGGGGTGGGGGCAACAGGGAGACATGGGGCATGACTGGGGGGTGGGGGCAACAGGAGAGAGACACGGGGCATGACCGGGGGGTGGGGGCAACAGGAGCGAGACACGTGGCATGAGAGGGGGGTGGGGGTAACAGAAGAGAAATACGGGGCATGAGCGGGGGGTGGGGGTCAACATGAGAGAGATGCGGGGCATGCACAGGGGTGGGGGCAACAGGAGCGAGACACGGGGCATGAGAGGGGGGTGGGTAACAGGAGAGAGACACGGGGCATGAGCGGGGGGTGGGGGGCAACATATGAGAGATGCGGGGCATGAGCGGGGGGTGGGGGGCAACAGCAGGGAGACACGGGGCATGAGAGGTGGGTGGGGGTAACAGCAGAGAGACACGGGGCATGAGTGGGGGGTGGGGGGCAATAGAAGGGAGACACGGGGCATGACCGGGGGGTGGGGGACAACAGGAGAGAGACACAGGGCATGATAGGGGGGTGGGGGTATATGAAGACACGGGGCATGAGTTGGGGGTGGGGGGCAACAGCAGGGAGACATGGGGCATGAGCGGGGGTGGGGGCAACAGCAGGGAGACACGGGGCATGAGCGGGGGGTAACAGGAGAGAGACACGGGGCATGAGCTGGGGGTGGGGGGCAACAGCAGGGAGACACGGGAAATGAGATGGGTGGGGGGAACACGAGTGAGACACGGGGCATGAGAGGGGGTGGGGGTTAACAGAAGAGAGACTCGGGGCATGACCGAGTGGTGGGGGGCAACAGGAGAGAGATACGGGGCATGACCGGGGGGGGGGGCACCAGGTGAGATACACGGGGCATGAGAGGGGGCTGGGGGGTAACAGGAGAGAGATGGGGCATGAGCGGGGGGCAACATGAGAGAGACACGGGGCATGAGCGGGGGGTGGGGGGCAACAGCAGGGAGACACGGGCATGAGCGGGATTGGGGGTAATACGAGGGAGACACGGGGCATATGAGAGGGGGTTGGGGGTAACAGGAGAGAGAGACGGGGCATGATCGGGGGGTGGGGTGCAACATCAGGGAGACACGTGAATGACCGGGTGGGGGGGCAACAGAAGGGAGACACGGGGGCATGACCATGGGGTGAGGGGCAACAGGAGAGAGACACGGGGCATGAGAAGGGGGTGGGGGTAACAGGAGAGAGACACGGGGCATGAGAGGGGGTGGGGGGTAACAGGAGAGAGACACATGGCATGAGCAGGGGGTGGGGGGCAACAGCAGGGAGACACGGGGCATGAGAGGGGGGTGGGGGCAACAGGAGAGAGACACGGGGCATGAGAGGGGGGTGGGGGTAACAGGAGAGAGACACGGGGCATGAGCGGGGGGTGGGGGGCAACAGCAGGGAGACACGGGGCATGACCGGGGGTGGGGGGGCAACAGAAGGGAGACACGGGGGCATGACCGGGGGGTGGGGGGTAACAGGAGAGAGCCACGGGGCATTTGAAGGGGGTGGGGGTAACAGGAGAGAGACACAGGGCATGAGAGGGGGGTGGGGGGTAACAGGAGAGAGACACAGGGCATGAGCGGGGGGTGGGGGGGCAACAGCAGGGAGACACAGGGCATGACCGGGGGGTGGGGGACAACAGGAGAGAGACACAGGGCATGAGAGGGGAGTGGGGGGTAACAGGAGAGAGACACGGGGCATGAGCGGGGGATGCGGGGCAACAGCAGGGAGACACGGGGCATGAACGGAGGGCGGGGGGAAAATGAAAACGAGGGAGACACGGGGCATGAGAGGGGGGTTTTGGGTAACAGAAGAGAGACACGAGGCATGAGTGGGGGTGGGGGGCAACAGGAGGGAGACACGGGACATGACCGAGGGTGGGGGGCAACAGGGAGACACAGGGCATGTCCGGGGTTTGGGGGGCAACAGGGGAGAGACACGGGGCATGACCGGGGGGTGGGGGGCAACAGGAGAGAGACACGGGGCATGAGCGGGAGGTGGCATGACCGTGGGGTGGGGGGCAACAGGAGAGAGACACGGGGCATGAGAGGGGTGTGGGGGGTAACAGGAGAGAGACACGGGGCATGAGCGGGGGGTGGGGGGTAACAGGAGACATACATGGGGCATGAGCGGGGGCAACAGCAGGGAGACACAGGGCATGAGCGGAAGGCGGGGGGAAAATGAACACGAGGCAGACACGGGGCATGTGAGGGGGGTTTTGGGTAACAGAAGAGAGACACGGGGCATGACCGGGGGGTGGGGGCAACAGTAGCGAGACACGGGGCATGAGAGGGGGGTGGGGGTAACAGGAGAGAGACACGGGGCATGAGCGGGGGGCAACATGAGAGAGACGCGGGGCCTGAGCAGGGGGTGGGGGGCAACAGCAGGGAGACTCGGGGCATGAGAGGTGGGTGGGGGCAACAGCAGGGAGACACAGGGCATGAGCGGAGGGCGGGGGAAAATTAAAACGAGGGAGATACGGAGCATGAGAGGGGGGGTTTGGGTCACAGAAGAGAGACACAGGGCATCAACGGGGGGTGGGGGGCAACAGGAGGGAGACACGGGGCATGACCGGGGGTGGGGGGCAACAGGGAGACACGGGGTATGTCCGGGGTTTGGGGGGCAACAGCAGAGAGATGGGGCATGACCGAGGGGTGGGGGGCAACAGTAGAGAGACACGGGGCATGAGAGGGGGGTGGGGGGTAACAGGAGAGAGACACAGGGCATGAGCGGGAGGTGGGGGGCAACAGCAGGGAGACCCGGGGCATGACCGGGGGGTGGGGGGCAACAGGAGAGAGACACTGGGCATGCGAGGGGTGTGGGGGGTAACAGGAGAGAGACACGGGGCATGAGCGTGGGGTGGGGGTAACAGGAGACATACATGGGGCATGAGCGGGGGCAACAGCTGGGAGACAGAGGGCATGAGTGGAGGGCGGGGGGAAAATGAAAACGAGGGAGACACGGGCCATGAGAGGGGGGTTTTGGGTAACAGAAGAGAGACACGGGGCATGAGCGGGTAGTGGGGGGCAACAGGAGGGAGAAACGGGGCATGACCAGGGGTGGGGGCAACAGGGAGACATGGGGCATGACTGGGGGGTGGGGGGCAACAGGAGAGAGACACGGGGCATGACCGGGGGGTGGGGGCAACAGGAGCGAGACACGTGGCATGAGAGGGGGTGGGGGTAACAGAAGAGAAATACGGGGCATGAGCGGGGGGTGGGGGTCAACATGAGAGAGATGCGGGGCATGCACGGGGGTGGGGGCAACAGGAGCGAGACACGGGGCATGAGAGGGGGGGTGGGTAACAGGAGAGAGACACGGGGCATGAGCGGGGGGTGGGGGGCAACATATGAGAGATGCGGGCATGAGCGGGGGGTGGGGGGCAACAGCAGGGAGACACGGGGCATGAGAGGTGGGTGGGGGTAACAGCAGAGAGACACGGGGCATGAGTGGGGGGTGGGGGGCAATAGAAGGGAGACACGGGGCATGACCGGGGGGTGGGGGACAACAGGAGAGAGACACAGGGCATGATAGGGGGGTGGGGGTAACAGGAGAGAGACACGTGGCATGAGCGGGGGGTAACAGGATGAAGACACGGGGCATGAGTTGGGGGTGGGGGGCAACAGCAGGGAGACATGGGGCATGAGCGGGGGTGGGGGCAACAGCAGGGAGACACGGGGCATGAGCGGGGGGGTAACAGGAGAGAGACACGGGGCATGAGCTGGGGGTGGGGGGCAACAGCAGGGAGACACGGGACATGAGATGGGTGGGGGGAACACGAGTGAGACACGGGGCATGAGAGGGGGTGGGGGTTAACAGAAGAGAGACTCGGGGCATGACCGAGTGGTGGGGGGCAACAGGAGAGAGATACGGGGCATGACCGGGGGGGGCACCAGGTGAGATACACGGGGCATGAGAGGGGGCTGGGGGGTAACAGGAGAGAGATGGGGCATGAGCGGGGGGCAACATGAGAGAGACACGGGGCATGAGCGGGGGGTGGGGGGCAACAGCAGGGAGACACGGGCATGAGCGGGATTGGGGGTAATACGAGGGAGACACGGGGCATATGAGAGGGGGTTGGGGGTAACAGGAGAGAGAGACGGGGCATGATCGGGGGGTGGGGTGCAACATCAGGGAGACACGTGAATGACCGGGGTGGGGGGGCAACAGAAGGGAGACACGGGGGCATGACCATGGGGTGGGGGGCAACAGGAGAGAGACACGGGGCATGAGAAGGGGGTGGGGGTAACAGGAGAGAGACACGGGGCATGAGAGGGGGTGGGGGGTAACAGGAGAGAGACACATGGCATGAGCGGGGGGTGGGGGACAACAGCAGGGAGACACGGGGCATGAGAGGGGGGTGGGGGCAACAGGAGAGAGACATGGGGCATGAGAGGGGGTGGGGGTAACAGGAGAGAGACACGGGGCATGAGCGGGGGTGGGGGGCAACAGCAGGGAGACACGGGGCATGACCGGGGGTGGGGGGGCAACAGAAGGGAGACACGGGGGCATGACCGGGGGGTGGGGGGTAACAGGAGAGAGCCACGGGGCATTTGAAGGGGGTGGGGGTAACAGGAGAGAGACACAGGGCATGAGAGGGGGGTGGGGGGTAACAGGAGAGAGACACAGGGCATGAGCGGGGGGTGGGGGGGCAACAGCAGGGAGACACAGGGCATGACCGGGGGGTGGGGGACAACAGGAGAGAGACACAGGGCATGAGAGGGGAGTGGGGGGTAACAGGAGAGAGACACGGGGCATGAGCGGGGGATGCGGGGCAACAGCAGGGAGACACGGGGCATGAACGGAGGGCGGGGGGAAAATGAAAACGAGGGAGACACGGGGCATGAGAGGGGGGTTTTGGGTAACAGAAGAGAGACACCAGGCATGAGTGGGGGTGGGGGGCAACAGGAGGGAGACACGGGACATGACCGAGGGTGGGGGGCAACAGGGAGACACAGGGCATGTCCGGGGTTTGGGGGGCAACAGGGGAGAGACACGGGGCATGACCGGGGGGTGGGGGGCAACAGGAGAGAGACACGGGGCATGAGCGGGAGGTGGGGGGCAACAGCAGGGAGACACAAGGCATGACCGTGGGGTGGGGGGCAACAGGAGAGAGACACGGGGCATGAGAGGGGTGTGGGGGGTAACAGGAGAGAGACACGGGGCATGAGCGGGGGGTGGGGGTAACAGGAGACATACATGGGGCATGAGCGGGGGCAACAGCAGGGAGACACAGGGCATGAGCGGAAGGCGGGGGGAAAATGAACACGAGGCAGACACGGGGCATGTGAGTGGGGTTTTGGGTAACAGAAGAGAGACACGGGGCATGACCGGGGGGTGGGGGGCAACAGTAGCGAGACACGGGGCATGAGAGGGGGGTGGGGGTAACAGGAGAGAGACACGGGGCATGAGCGGGGGCAACATGAGAGAGACGCGGGGCCTGAGCAGGGGGTGGGGGGCAACAGCAGGGAGACTCGGGGCATGAGAGGTGGGTGGGGGCAACAGCAGGGAGACACAGGGCATGAGCGGAGGGCGGGGGAAAATTAAAACGAGGGAGATACGGAGCATGAGAGGGGGGTTTGGGTCACAGAAGAGAGACACAGGGCATCAACGGGGGGTGGGGGGCAACAGGAGGGAGACACGGGGCATGACCGGGGGTGGGGGGCAACAGGGAGACACGGGGCATGTCCGGGGTTTGGGGGGCAACAGCAGAGAGATGGGGCATGACCGAGGGGTGGGGGGCAACAGTAGAGAGACACGGGGCATGAGAGGGGGGTGGGGGGTAACAGGAGAGAGACACAGGGCATGAGCGGGAGGTGGGGGGCAACAGCAGGGAGACCCGGGGCATGACCGGGGGGTGGGGGGCAACAGGAGAGAGACACTGGGCATGAGAGGGGTGTGGGGGGTAACAGGAGAGAGACACGGGGCATGAGCGTGGGGTGGGGGTAACAGGAGACATACATGGGACATGAGCGGGGGCAACAGCTGGGAGACAGAGGGCATGAGTGGAGGGCGGGGGGAAAATGAAAACAAGGGAGACACGGGCCATGAGAGGGGGGTTTTGGGTAACAGAAGAGAGACACGGGGCATGAGCGGGTAGTGGGGGGCAACAGGAGGGAGAAACGGGGCATGACCAGGGGTGGGGGCAACAGGGAGACATGGGGCATGACTGGGGGGTGGGGGGCAACAGGAGAGAGACACGGGGCATGACCGGGGGGTGGGGGCAACAGGAGCGAGACACGTGGCATGACCGGGGGGTGGGGGGCAACAGGAGAGAGACACTGGGCATGAGAGGGGTGTGGGGGGTAACAGGAGAGAGACACGGGGCATGAGCGTGGGGTGGGGGTAACAGGAGACATACATGGGGCATGAGCGGGGGCAACAGCTGGGAGACAGAGGGCATGAGTGGAGGGCGGGGGGAAAATGAAAACGAGGGAGACACGGGCCATGAGAGGGGGGTTTTGGGTAACAGAAGAGAGACACGGGGCATGAGCGGGTAGTGGGGGGCAACAGGAGGGAGAAACGGGGCATGACCAGGGGTGGGGGCAACAGGGAGACATGGGGCATGACTGGGGGTGGGGGGCAACAGGAGAGAGACACGGGGCATGACCGGGGGGTGAGGGCAACAGGAGCGAGACACGTGGCATGAGAGGGGGGTGGGGGTAACAGAAGAGAAATACGGGGCATGAGCGGGCGGTGGGGGTCAACATGAGAGAGATGCGGGGCATGCACGGGGGTGGGGGCAACAGGAGCGAGACAGGGGGCATGAGAGGGGGGTGGGTAACAGGAGAGAGACACGGGGCATGAGCGGGGGGTGGGGGGCAACATATGAGAGATGCGGGGCATGAGCGGGGGGTGGGGGGCAACAGCAGGGAGACACGGGGCATGAGAGGTGGGTGGGGGTAACAGCAGAGAGACACGGGGCATGAGTGGGGGGTGGGGGGCAATAGAAGGGAGACACGGGGCATGACCGGGGGGTGGGGGACAACAGGAGAGAGACACAGGGCATGATAGGGGGGTGGGGGTAACAGGAGAGAGACACGTGGCATGAGCGGGGGGTAACAGGATGAAGACACGGGGCATGAGTTGGGGTGGGGGGCAACAGCAGGGAGACATGGGGCATGAGCGGGGGTGGGGGCAACAGCAGGGAGACACGGGGCATGAGCGGGGGGGTAACAGGAGAGAGACACGGGGCATGAGCTGGGGGTGGGGGGCAACAGCAGGGAGACACGGGACATGAGATGGGTGGGGGGAACACGAGTGAGACACGGGGCATGAGAGGGGGTGGGGGTTAACAGAAGAGAGACTCGGGGCATGACCGAGTGGTGGGGGGCAACAGGAGAGAGATACGGGGCATGACCGGGGGGGGGCACCAGGTGAGATACACGGGGCATGAGAGGGGGCTGGGGGGTAACAGGAGAGAGATGGGGCATGAGCGGGGGGCAACATGAGAGAGACACGGGGCATGAACGGGGGGTGGGGGGCAACAGCAGGGAGACACGGGCATGAGCGGGATTGGGGGTAATACGAGGGAGACACGGGGCATATGAGAGGGGGTTGGGGGTAACAGGAGAGAGAGACGGGGCATGATCGGGGGGTGGGGTGCAACATCAGGGAGACACGTGAATGACCGGGGTGGGGGGGCAACAGAAGGGAGACACGGGGGCATGACCATGGGGTGGGGGGCAACAGGAGAGAGACACGGGGCATGAGAAGTGGGTGGGGGTAACAGGAGAGAGACACGGGGCATGAGAGGGGGTGGGGGGTAACAGGAGAGAGACACATGGCATGAGCGGGGGGTGGGGGGCAACAGCAGGGTGACACGGGGCATGCGAGGGGGGTGGGGGCAACAGGAGGGAGACACGGGGCATGAGAGGGGGGTGGGGGTAACAGGAGAGAGACACGGGGCATGAGCGGGCGGTGGGGGTAACAGGAGACAGACACAGGGCATGACCGGGAGGTGGGGGACAACAGGAGAGAGACACAAGGCATGAGAGGGGGGTGGGGGGGTAACAGGAGAGAGACACGTGGCATGAGCGGGGGGTAACAGGATGGAGACACGTGGCATGACTGGGGGGTGGGGGGCAACAGCAGGGAGACATGGGGCATGAGCGGGGGTGGGGGCAACAGCAGGGAGACACGGGGCATGAGCGGGGGGGTAACAGGAGAGAGACACCGGGCATGAGCTGGGGGTGGGGGGCAACAGCAGGGAGACACGGGACATGAGATGGGTGGGGGAACACGACTGAGACACGGGGCATGAGAGGGGGGTGGGGGTTAACAGAAGAGAGACACGGGGCATGACCGACCGGTGTGGGGCAACAGGAGAGAGATGCGGGGCATGAACGGGGGGTGGGGGGCAACAGGTGAGATACACGGGGCATGAGAGGGGGCTGGGGGGGTAACTGGAGAGAGATGGGGAATGAGCGGGGGGAAACATGAGAGAGACACTGGGCATGAGCGGGGGTGGGGGGCAACAGCAGGGAGACACGGGCATGAGCGGGGGTGGGGGTAATACGAGGGAGACACCGGGCATATTAGAGGGGGTTGGGGGGTAACAGGAGAGAGAGACGGGGCATGATCGGGGGTGGGGGGCAACAGCAGGGAGACACGATGCATGACCGGGGTGGGGGTGCAACAGAAGGGAGACACGGGGGCATGAAAAGGGGGTGGGGGGCAACAGGAGAGAGACACAGGGCATGAGAAGGGGGTGGGGGTAACAGGAGAGAGACACGGGGCATGAGAGGGGGGTGGGGGGTAACAGGAGAGAGACACAGGGCATGAGCGGGGGGCAACAGCAGGGAGAACCGGGGCATGACCGGGGGGTGGGGGCAACAGGAGAGAGACACGGGGCATGAGAGGGGGGTGGGGGTAACAGGAGAGAGACACGGGGCATGAGCGGGGGGTGGGGGGTAACAGGAGACAGACACGGGGCATGAGCGGGGGGTGCAGGGCAACAGCAGGGAGACACGGGGCATGAGCGGAGGGCGGGGGGAAAATGAAAACGATGGAGACACGGGGCATGAGAGGGGGGTTTTGGATAACAGAAGAGAGACACAGGGCATGACCGGGGGGTGGGGGGCAACCGGAGGGAGACACAGGGCTTGACCGGGGGTGGGGGCAACAGGGAGACACGGGACATGACCGGGGTTTGGGGGGCAACAGGAGAGAGACACGGGGCATGACCGGGGGGTGGAGGGCAACAAGGGAGAGACACGGGGCATGAGCGGGGGGTGGGGGGCAAAATGAGAAAGACGCGGGGCATGAGCAGGGGGTGGGGGCAACAGCAGGCAGACACAGGACATGAGAGGTGGGTGGGGGTAACAGGAGAGAGACGCGGGGCATGAGCAGGGGGTGAGGGGTAATAGGAGAGAGACACGTAGCATGAGCGGGGGGTAACAGGATGGATACACAGGGCATGAGTGGGGGGTGGGGGGCAACAGCAGGGAGACATGGGGCATGAGCGGGGGTGGGGGCAACAGCAGGGAGACACGGGACATGACCAGGGTTTGGGGGGCAACAGGAGAGAGATGGGGCATGACCGAGGGGTGGGGGGCAACATTAGAGAGACACGGGGCATGAGAGGGGGGCGGGGGGTAACAGGAGAGAGACACAGGGCATGAGCGGGAGGTGGGGGGCAAAAGCAGAGAGACACAGGGCATGACCGGGGGGTGGGGGGCAACAGGAGAGAGACACGGGGCATGAGCTGGGGGTGGGGGGCAACAGCAGGGAGACACGGGACATGAGCGGGGTGGGGGGAACACGAGTGAGACACGGTTCATGAGAGGGGGGTGGGGGTTAACAGAAGAGAGGCACGGGGCATAACCGGGGTTTGGGGGGCAACAGGAGAGAGATGGGGCATGACCGAGGGGTGGGGGGCAACAGTCGAGAGACACGGGGCATGAGAGGGGGGTGGGGGGTAACAGGAGAGAGACACAGGGCATGAGCGGGAGGTGGGGGGCAAAAGCAGAGAGACACGGGGCATGCCCGGGGGGTGGGGCAACAGGAGAGAGACACGGTGCTAGAGAGGGGGTGTGGGGTAACAGGAGAGAGACACGGGGCATGAGAGGGGAGTGGGGGGTAACAGGAGAGAGACACGGGGCATGAGCGGGGGTGCGGGGCAACAGCAGGGAGACACGGGGCATGAGCGGAGGGTGAGGGGAAATGAAAACGATGGAGACACGGGGCATGAGAGGGGGGTGGGGGTAACAGGAGAGAGACACGGGGCATGAGCGGGCGGTGGGGGTAACAGGAGACAGACACAGGGCATGACCGGGAGGTGGGGGACAACAGGAGAGAGACACAAGGCATGAGAGGGGGGTGGGGGGGTAACAGGAGAGAGACACGTGGCATGAGCGGGGGGTAACAGGATGGAGACACGTGGCATGACTGGGGGGTGGGGGGCAACAGCAGGGAGACATGGGGCATGAGCGGGGGTGGGGGCAACAGCAGGGAGACACGGGGCATGAGCGGGGGGGTAACAGGAGAGAGACACCGGGCATGAGCTGGGGGTGGGGGGCAACAGCAGGGAGACACGGGACATGAGATGGGTGGGGGAACACGACTGAGACACGGGGCATGAGAGGGGGGTGGGGGTTAACAGAAGAGAGACACGGGGCATGACCGACCGGTGTGGGGCAACAGGAGAGAGATGCGGGGCATGAACGGGGGGTGGGGGGCAACAGGTGAGATACACGGGGCATGAGAGGGGGCTGGGGGGGTAACTGGAGAGAGATGGGGAATGAGCGGGGGGAAACATGAGAGAGACACTGGGCATGAGCGGGGGGTGGGGGGCAACAGCAGGGAGACACGGGCATGAGCGGGGGTGGGGGTAATACGAGGGAGACACGGGGCATATTAGAGGGGGTTGGGGGGTAACAGGAGAGAGAGACGGGGCATGATCGGGGGTGGGGGGCAACAGCAGGGAGACACGATGCATGACCGGGGTGGGGGTGCAACAGAAGGGAGACACGGGGGCATGAAAAGGGGGTGGGGGGCAGCAGGAGAGAGACACAGGGCATGAGAAGGGGGTGGGGGTAACAGGAGAGAGACACGGGGCATGAGAGGGGGGTGGGGGGTAACAGGAGAGAGACACAGGGCATGAGCGGGGGGCAACAGCAGGGAGAACCGGGGCATGACCGGGGGGTGGGGGCAACAGGAGAGAGACACGGGGCATGAGAGGGGGGTGGGGGTAACAGGAGAGAGACACGGGGCATGAGCGGGGGGTGGGGGGTAACAGGAGACAGACACGGGGCATGAGCGGGGGGTGCAGGGCAACAGCAGGGAGACACGGGGCATGAGCGGAGGGCGGGGGGAAAATGAAAACGATGGAGACACGGGGCATGAGAGGGGGGTTTTGGATAACAGAAGAGAGACACAGGGCATGACCGGGGGGTGGGGGGCAACCGGAGGGAGACACAGGGCTTGACCGGGGGTGGGGGCAACAGGGAGACACGGGACATGACCGGGGTTTGGGGGGCAACAGGAGAGAGACACAGGGCATGACCGGGGGGTGGAGGGCAACAAGGGAGAGACACGGGGCATGAGCGGGGGGTGGGGGGCAAAATGAGAAAGACGCGGGGCATGAGCAGGGGGTGGGGGCAACAGCAGGCAGACACAGGACATGAGAGGTGGGTGGGGGTAACAGGAGAGAGACGCGGGGCATGAGCAGGGGGTGAGGGGTAATAGGAGAGAGACACGTAGCATGAGCGGGGGGTAACAGGATGGATACACAGGGCATGAGTGGGGGGTGGGGGGCAACAGCAGGGAGACATGGGGCATGAGCGGGGGTGGGGGCAACAGCAGGGAGACACGGGACATGACCAGGGTTTGGGGGGCAACAGGAGAGAGATGGGGCATGACCGAGGGGTGGGGGGCAACATTAGAGAGACACGGGGCATGAGAGGGGGGCGGGGGGTAACAGGAGAGAGACACAGGGCATGAGCGGGAGGTGGGGGGCAAAAGCAGAGAGACACAGGGCATGACCGGGGGGTGGGGGGCAACAGGAGAGAGACACGGGGCATGAGCTGGGGGTGGGGGGCAACAGCAGGGAGACACGGGACATGAGCGGGGTGGGGGGAACACGAGTGAGACACGGTTCATGAGAGGGGGGTGGGGGTTAACAGAAGAGAGGCACGGGGCATAACCGGGGTTTGGGGGGCAACAGGAGAGAGATGGGGCATGACCGAGGGGTGGGGGGCAACAGTCGAGAGACACGGGGCATGAGAGGGGGGTGGGGGGTAACAGGAGAGAGACACAGGGCATGAGCGGGAGGTGGGGGGCAAAAGCAGAGAGACACGGGGCATGCCCGGGGGGTGGGGCAACAGGAGAGAGACACGGTGCTAGAGAGGGGGTGTGGGGTAACAGGAGAGAGACACGGGGCATGAGAGGGGAGTGGGGGGTAACAGGAGAGAGACACGGGGCATGAGCGGGGGTGCGGGGCAACAGCAGGGAGACACGGGGCATGAGCGGAGGGTGAGGGGAAATGAAAACGATGGAGACACGGGGCATGAGAGGGGGGTTTTGGGTAACAGAAGAGAGACACAGGTCATGAGCGGGGGGTGGGGGGCAACAGAAGGGAGAAACGGGGCATGACCAGGGGTGGGGGGCAACAGGGAGACATGGGGCATGACCAGGGGGTGGGGGGCAACAGGAGAGAGACACGGGGCATGACCAGGGGGTGGGGGGCAACAGGAGCGAGACACGGGGCATGAGAGGGGGGTGGGGGACACAGGAGAGAAACACGGGGCATGAGCGGAGGGTGGGGGGCAACATGAGAGAGACGCGGGGCATGAACGGGGGTGGGGGCAACAGGAGCGAGACACGGGGCATGAGAGTGGGGTGTGGGTAACAGGAGAGAGACACGGGGCATGAGCGGGGGTTGGGGGGCAACATGAGAGAGACGCGGGGCATGAACGGGGGGTGGGGGCAACAGGAGCGAGACACGGGGCATGAGAGGGGGGTGTGGGTAAAAGGAGAGGGACGCGGGGCATGAGCGGGGGGTGGGGGGCAACAGCAGGGAGACATGGGGCATGAGAGGTGGGTGGGGGTAACAGGAGAGAGACACAGGGCATGAGCGGGGGGTAGGGGACACAGCACAGAGACACGGGGCATGACCGGGGGGTGGGGGGCAATAGAAGGGAGACACGGGGCATGACCGGGGGGTGGGGGACAACAGGAGAGAGACACGGGGCATGAGAGGGGGTTGGGGGGTAACAGGAGAGAGACACGTGGCATGAGCGGGGGGTAACAGGACGGAGACACGGACCATGAGTGGGGGGTGGGGGGCCACAGCAGGGAGACATGGGGCATGAGCGGGGGTGGGGGCAACAGCAGGGAGACATGGGGCATGAGCGGGGGGTAACAGGAGGGAGACACGGGGCATGATCTGGGGGTGGGGGGCAACAGCAGGGAGACACGGAACATGAGCGGGTTGGGGGGAACACGAGTGAGACACGGGGCATGAGAGGGGGGTGGGGGTTAACAGAAGAGAGACACGGGGCATGACCGGGTGGTGGGGAGCAACAGGAGAGCGTTAAGGGCATGACCGGGGGGTGGGGGGCAACAGGTGAGATACACGGGGCATGAGAGGGGGGTAACAGGAGAGAGACGGGGCATGAGCGGGGGGCAACATGAGAGAGACACGGGGCATGAGCGGGGGGTGGGGGGCAACAGCAGGGAGACACGGGGCATGAGAGGGGGGTGTGGGTAACAGGAGAGAGACACGGGGCATGAGCAGGGGGTGGGGGGCAACAGCAGAGAGACACGGGACATGACCGGGGGGTGGGGGCAACAGGAGAGAGACACAGGGCTAGAGAGGGGGGTGGGGGGCAACAGGAGAGAGACACGGGGCATGAGAGGGGCGTGGGGGGTAACAGGAGAGAGACACGGGGCATGAGCGGAGGGTGGGGGGTAACAGGAGACATACATGGGGCATGAGCGGGGGCAACAGCTGGGAGACACGGGGCATGAGTGGAGGGCGGGGGGAAAATGAAAACGAGGGAGACACGGGGCATGAGAGGGGGTTTTGGGTAACAGAAGAGAGACACGGGTCATGAGCGGGGAGTGGGGGGCAACAGCAGGGAGAAACGGGGCGAGACCAGGGGTGGGGGGCAACAGGGAGACATGGGGTATGACCGGGGGGTGGGGAGCAACAGGAGAGAGACACGGGGCATGACCAGGGGGTGGGGGGCAACAGGAGCGAGACACAGGGCATGAGAGGGGGGTGGGGATAACAGGAGAGAAACACGGGGCATGAGCGGGGGGTGGGGGGCAACATGAGAGAGACGCGGGGCATGAACGGGGCTGGGGGCAACAGGAGAGAGACATGGTGCATGAGTGGGGGGTGGGGGTAACAGGAGGGAGACACGGGGCATGAGCGGGGGGTGGGGGGTAACAGGAGACAGACACGGGGCATGAGCGGGGGGTGCGGGGCAACAGCAGGGAGACACGGGGCATGAGCGGAGGGTGGGGGAAAATGAAAACGATGGAGACACGGGGCATGAGAGGGGGGTTTTGGGTAACAGAAGAGAGACACGGGGCATGACCGGGGGGTGGGGGTAACCGGAGGGAGACACAGGGCATGACCGGGGGTGGGGGGCAACAGGGAGACACGGGACATGACCAGGGTTTGGGGGGCAACAGGAGAGAGACACGGGGCATGACCAGGGTGTGGGGGGCAACAGGAGAGAGACACGGGTCATGAGCGGGGGGTGGGGGGCAACATGAGAGAGACGTGGGGCATGAGCAGGGGTGGGGCAACAGCAGGCAGACACAGGACATGAGAGGTGGGTGGGGGTAACAGGAGAGAGACACGGGGCATGAGCAGGGGGTGGGGGGCAACAGCAGAGAGACACGGGGCATGACCGGGGGGTGGGGGCAACAGCAGGGAGACACGGGGCATGAGCGGGGGGTAACAGGAGAGAGACACCGGGCATGAGCTGGGGGTGGGGGGCAACAGCAGGGAGACACGGGACATGAGATGGGTGGGGGAACACGAGTGAGACACGGGGCATGAGAGGGGGGTGGGGGTTAACAGAAGAGAGACACGGGGCATGACCGAGCGGTGGGGGGCAACAGGTGAGATACACTGGGCATGAGAGGGGGCTGGGGGGGTAACTGGAGAGAGATGGGGAATGAGCGGGGGGAAACATGAGAGAGACACTGGGCATGAGCGGGGGGTGGGGGGCAACAGCAGGGAGACACGGGCATGAGCGGGGGTGGGGGTAATACGAGGGAGACACGGGGCATATTAGAGGGGGTTGGGGGGTAACAGGAGAGAGAGACGGGGCATGATCGGGGGTGGGGGGCAACAGCAGGGAGACACGATGCATGACCGGGGTGGGGGTGCAACAGAAGGGAGACACGGGGGCATGACCAGGGGGTGGGGGGCAACAGGAGAGAGACACAGGGCATGAGAAGGGGGTGGGGGTAACAGGAGAGAGACACGGGCATGAGAGGGGGGTGGGGGGCAACAGGAGAGAGACACAGGGCATGAGCGGGGGGCAACAGCAGGGAGAACCGGGGCATGACCGGGGGGTGGGGGCAACAGGAGAGAGACACGGGGCATGAGAGGGGGGTGGGGGTAACAGGAGAGAGACACGGGGCATGAGCGGGGGGTGAGGGGTAACAGGAGACAGACACGGGGCATGAGCGGGGGGTGCAGGGCAACAGCAGGGAGACACGGGGCATGAGCGGAGGGCGGGTGGAAAATGAAAACGATGGAGACACGGGGCATGAGAGGGGGGTTTTGGGTAACAGAAGAGAGACACAGGGCATGACCGGGGGGTGGGGGGCAACCGGAGGGAGACACAGGGCTTGACCGGGGGTGGGGGCAACAGGGAGACACGGGACATGACCGGGGTTTGGGGGGCAACAGGAGAGAGACACGGGGCATGACCGGGGGGTGGAGGGCAACAAGGGAGAGACACGGGGCATGAGCGGGGGTGGGGGGCAAAATGAGAAAGACGCGGGGCATGAGCAGGGGGTGGGGGCAACAGCAGGCAGACACAGGACATGAGAGGTGGGTGGGGGTAACAGGAGAGAGACGCGGGGCATGAGCATGGGGTGAGGGGTAACAGGAGAGAGACACGTAGCATGAGCGGGGGGTAACAGGATGGAGACACAGGGCATGAGTGGGGGGTGGGGGGCAACAGCAGGGAGACATGGGGCATGAGCGGGGGTGGGGGCAACAGCAGGGAGACACGGGACATGACCAGGGTTTGGGGGGCAACAGGAGAGAGATGGGGCATGACCGAGGGGTGGGGGGCAACAGTAGAGAGACACGGGGCATGAGAGGGGGGCGGGGGGTAACAGGAGAGAGACACAGGGCATGAGCGGGAGGTGGGGGGCAAAAGCAGAGAGACACAGGGCATGACCGGGGGGTGGGGGGCAACAGGAGAGAGACACGGGGCATGAGCTGGGGGTGGGGGGCAACAGCAGGGAGACACGGGACATGAGCGGGGTGGGGGGAACACGAGTGAGACACGGTTCATGAGAGGGGGGTGGGGGTTAACAGAAGAGAGGCACGGGGCATAACCGGGGTTTGGGGGGCAACAGGAGAGAGATGGGGCATGACCGAGGGGTGGGGGGCAACAGTCGAGAGACACGGGGCATGAGAGGGGGTGGGGGGTAACAGGAGAGAGACACAGGGCATGAGCGGGAGGTGGGGGGCAAAAGCAGAGAGACACGGGGCATGCCCGGGGGGTGGGGCAACAGGAGAGAGACACAGTGCTAGAGAGGGGGTGTGGGGTAACAGGAGAGAGACACGGGGCATGAGAGGGGAGTGGGGGGTAACAGGAGAGAGACACGGGGCATGAGCGGGGGTGCGGGGCAACAGCAGGGAGACACGGGGCATGAGCGGAGGGTGAGGGGAAATGAAAACGATGGAGACACGGGGCATGAGAGGGGGGTTTTGGGTAATAGAAGAGAGACACAGGGCATGAGCGGGGGGTGGGGGGCAACAGAAGGGAGAAACGGGGCATGACCAGGGGTGGGGGGAAACAGGGAGACATGGGGCATGACCAGGGGGTGGGGGGCAACAGGAGAGAGACACGGGGCATGACCAGGGGGTGGGGGGCAACAGGAGCGAGACACGGGGCATGAGAGGGGGGTGGGGGACACAGGAGAGAAACACGGGGCATGAGCGGAGGGTGGGGGGCAACATGAGAGAGACGTGGGGCATGAACGGGGGTGGGGGCAACAGGAGCGAGACACGGGGCATGAGAGTGGAGTGTGGGTAACAGGAGAGAGACACGGGGCATGAGCGGGGGTTGGGGGCAACATGAGAGAGACGCGGGGCATGAACGGGGGGTGGGGGCAACAGGAGCGAGACACGGGGCATGAGAGGGGGGTGTGGGTAAAAGGAGAGGGACGCGGGGCATGAGCGGGGGGTGGGGGGCAACAGCAGGGAGACATGGGGCATGAGAGGTGGGTGGGGGTAACAGGAGAGAGACACAGGGCATGAGCGGGGGGTAGGGGACACAGCACAGAGACACGGGGCATGACCGGGGGGTGGGGGGCAATAGAAGGGAGACAGGGGGCATGACCGGGGGGTGGGGGACAACAGGAGAGAGACACGGGGCATGAGAGGGGGTTGGGGGGTAACAGGAGAGAGACACGTGGCATGAGCGGGGGGTGACAGGACGGAGACACGGGACATGAGTGGGGGGTGGGGGGCAACAGCAGGGAGACATGGGGCATGAGCGGGGGTGGGGGCAACAGCAGGGAGACATGGGGCATGAGCGGGGGGTAACAGGAGGGAGACACGGGGCATGATCTGGGGGTGGGGGGCAACAGCAGGGAGACACGGAACATGAGCGGGTTGGGGGGCACACGAGTGAGACACGGTGCATGAGAGGGGGGTGGGGGTTAACAGAAGAGAGACACGGGGCATGACCGGGCGGTGGGGAGCAACAGGAGAGCGTTAAGGGGCATGACCGGGGGGTGGGGGGCAACAGGTGAGATACACGGGGCATGAGAGGGGGGTAACAGGAGAGAGACGGGGCATGAGCGGGGGGCAACATGAGAGAGACACGGGGCATGAGCGGGGGGTGGGGGGCAACAGCAGGGAGACACGGGGCATGAGAGGGGGGTGTGGGTAACAGGAGAGAGACACGGGGCATGAGCGGGGGGTGGGGGGCAACATGAGAGAGATGCGGGGCATGAGCGGGGGGTGGGGGGCAACAGCAGGGAGACACAGGGCATGAGAGGTGGGTGGGGGTAACAGGAGAGAGACACGGGCATGAGCGCGGTTTGGGGGGCACAGCAGAGAGACACAGTGCATGACCGGGGGGTGGGGGGCAATAGAAGGGAGACACGGGGCATGACCGGGGGTGGGGGACAACAGGAGAGAGACACAGGGCATGAGAGGGGGGTGGGGGTAACAGGAGAGAGACACGTGGCATGAGCGGGGGTTAACAGGATGGAGACACGGGGCATGAGTGGGGGGTGGGGGGCAACAGCAGGGAGACATGGGACATGAGGGGGGGTAACAGGAGAGAGACACGGAGCATGAGCTGGGGTGGGGGGCAACAGCAGGGAGACACGGGGCATGACCGGGGGGTGGGGGCAACAGGAGAGATACATGGTGCATGAGAGGGGGGTGGGGGTAACAGGAGAGAGACACGGGGCATGAGCGGGGGGTGGGGGGTAACAGGAGACAGACACAGGGCATGAGCGGGGGGTGCGGGGCAACAGCAGGGAGACACGGGGCATGAGCAGAGGGTGGGGGAAAATGAAAACGATGGAGACACGGGGCATGAGAGGGGGGTTTTGGGTAACAGAAGAGAGACACGGGGCATGACCGGGGGTGGGGGTAACCGGAGGGAGACACAGGGCATGACCGGGGGTGGGGGGCAACAGGGAGACACGGGACATGACCAGGGTTTGGGGGGCAACAGGAGAGAGACACGGGGCATGACCGGGGGGTGGGGGGCAACAGGAGAGAGACACGGGTCATGAGCGGGGGGTGGGGGGCAACATGAGAGAGACGTGGGGCATGAGCAGGGGGTGGGGCAACAGCAGGCAGACACAGGACATGAGAGGTGGGTGGGGGTAACAGGAGAGAGACACGGGGCATGAGCAGGGGGTGGGGGGCAACAGCAGAGAGACACGGGGCATGATCGGGGGGTGGGGGCAACAGGAGAGAGACACAGGGCTAGAGGGGGGGGTGGGGGGCAACAGGAGAGAGACACGGGGCATGAGAGGGGCGTGGGGGGTAACAGGAGAGAGGCACGGGGCATGAGCGGAGGGTGGGGGGTAACAGGAGACATACATGGGGCATGAGCGGGGGCAACAGCTGGGAGACACGGGGCATGAGTGGAGGGCGGGGGGAAAATGAAAACGAGGGAGACACGGGGCATGAGAGGGGGTTTTGGGTAACAGAAGAGAGACACGGGTCATGAGCAGGGAGTGGGGGGCAACAGCAGGGAGAAACGGGGCGAGACCAGGGGTGGGGGGCAACAGGGAGACATGGGGTATGACCGGGGGGTGGGGAGCAACAGGAGAGAGACACGGGGCATGACCAGGGGGTGGGGGGCAACAGGAGCGAGACACAGGGCATGAGAGGGGGGTGGGGATAACAGGAGAGAAACACGGGGCATGAGCGGGGGGTGGGGGGCAACATGAGAGAGACGCGGGGCATGAACGGGGCTGGGGGCAACAGGAGAGAGACATGGTGCATGAGAGGGGGGTGGGGGTAACAGGAGAGAGACACGGGGCATGAGCGGGGGGTGGGGGGTAACAGGAGACAGACACGGGGCATGAGCGGGGGGTGCGGGGCAACAGCAGGGAGACACGGGGCATGAGCGGAGGGTGGGGGAAAATGAAAACGATGGAGACACGGGGCATGAGAGGGGGGTTTTGGGTAACAGAAGAGAGACACGGGGCATGACCGGGGGGTGGGGGTAACCGGAGGGAGACACAGGGCATGACCGGGGGTGGGGGGCAACAGGGAGACACGGGACATGACCAGGGTTTGGGGGGCAACAGGAGAGAGACACGGGGCATGACCAGGGGGTGGGGGGCAACAGGAGAGAGACACGGGTCATGAGCGGGGGGTGGGGGGCAACATGAGAGAGACGTGGGGCATGAGCAGGGGGTGGGGCAACAGCAGGTAGACACAGGACATGAGAGGTGGGTGGGGGTAACAGGAGAGAGACACGGGGCATGAGCAGGGGGTGGGGGGCAACAGCAGAGAGACACGGGGCATGACCGGGGGGTGGGGGCAACAGGAGAGAGACACAGGGCTAGAGAGGGGGGTGGGGGGCAACAGGAGAGAGACACGGGGCATGAGAGGGGCGTGGGGGGTAACAGGAGAGAGACACGGGTCATGAGCGGAGGGTGGGGGGTAACAGGAGACATACATGGGGCATGAGCGGGGGCAACAGCTGGGAGACACGGGGCATGAGTGGAGGGCGGGGGGAAAATGAAAATGAGGGAGACACGGGGCATGAGAGGGGGCTTTGGGTAACAGAAGAGAGACACGGGGCATGAGCGGGGAGTGGGGGGCAACAGCAGGGAGAAACGGGGCGAGGCCAGGGGTGGGGGGCAACAGGGAGACATGGGGCATGACCGGGGGGTGGGGAGCAACAGGAGAGAGACACAGGGCATGACCAGGGGGTGGGGGGCAACAGGAGCGAGACACAGGGCATGAGAGGGGGGTGGGGATAACAGGAGAGAAACACGGGGCATGAGCGGGGGATGGGGGCAACATGAGAGAGACGCGGGGCATGAACGGGGGTGGGGCAACAGGAGCGAGACACGGGGCATGAGAGGGGGGTGTGGGTAACAGGAGAGAGACACGGGGCATGAGCGGGGGGTGGGGGGCAACATGAGAGAGACGCGGGGCATGAGCTGGGGGTGGGGTGCAACAGCAGGGAGACACAGGGCATGAGAGGTGGGTGGGGGTAACAGGAGAGAGACACGGAGCATGAGCGGGGGGTGGAGGGCACAGCAGAGAGACACAGGGTATGACTGGGGGTGGGGGGCAATAGAAGGTAGACGCGGGGCATGACCGGGGTGTGGGGGACAACAGGAGAGAGACACGGGGCATGAGAGGGGGGTGGGGGGTAACAGGAGAGAGACACGTGGCATGAGCGGGGGTAACAGGACAGAGACACGGGGCATGAGTGGGGGTGGGGGGCAACAGCAGGGAGACATGGGGCATGAGCGGGGGTGGGGGCAACAGCAGGGAGACATGGGGCATGAGCGGGGGGGTAACAGGAGAGAGACACGGGGCATGAGCTGGGGGTGGGGGGCAACAGCAGGGAGACACGGGACATGAGCGGGGTGTGGGGAACACGAGTGAGACACGGGGCATGAGAGGGGGGTGGGGGTTAACAGAAGAGAGACACGGGGCATGACCGGGCGGTGGGGGCAACAGGAGAGCGATAAGGGGCATGACCAGGGGGTGGGGGGCAACAGGTGAGATACACGGGGCATGAGAGGGGGCTGGGGGGGTAACAGGAGAGTGACGGGGCATGAGCGGGGGCAACATGAGAGAGACACGGGGCATGAGCGGGGGGTGGGGGGCAACAGCAGGAAGACACGGGCATGAGCGGGGGTGGGGGTAATACGAGGGAGACACAGGGCATATGAGAGGGGGTTGGGGGGTAACATGAGAGAGAGACGGGATATGATCGGGGGTGGGGGGCAACAGCAGGGAGACACGATGCATGACCGGGGTGGGGGGGCAACAGAAGGGAGACACGGGGGCATGACCGGGGGTGGGGGGCAACAGGAGAGGGACACGGGGCATGAGAAGGGGGTGGGGGTAACAGGAGAGAGACACGGGTCATGAGAGGGGGTGGGGGGTAACAGGAGAGAGACACAGGGCATGAGCAGGGGGTAGGGGGCAACAGCAGGGAGACGCGGGGCATGACCGGGGGGTGGGGGCAACAGGAGAGAGACACGGGGCATGAGAGGGGGGTGGGAGTAACAGGAGACAGACACGGGGCATGAGCGGGGGGTGCGGGGCAACAGCAGGGAGACATGGGGCATGAGCGGAGGGCGGGGGGAAAATGAAAACAATGGAGACACGGGGCTTGCGAGGGGGGTTTTGGGTAACAGAAGAGAGACACGGGGCATGACCGGGGGTAACCGGAGGGAGACACAGGGCATGACCGGGGGTGGGGGGCAACAGGGAGACACGGGACATGACCAGGGTTTGGGGGGCAACAGGAGAGAGACACGGGGCATGACTGGGGGGTGGGGGGCAACAGGATAGAGACACGGGTCATGAGCGGGGGGTGGGGGGCAACATGAGAGAGACGTGGGGCATGAGCAGGGGGTGAGGCAACAGCAGGCAAACGCAGGACATGAGAGGTGGGTGGGGGTAACAGGAGAGAGATACGGGGCATGAGCAGGGGGAGGGGGGCAACAGCAGAGAGACACGGGGCATGACCGGGGGGTGGGGGCAACAGGAGAGAGACACAGGGCTAGAGAGGGAGTGGGGGCAACAGGAGAGAGACACGGGGCATGAGAGGGGCGTGGGGGGTAACAGGAGAGAGACACGGGGCATGAGCGGAGGGTGGGGGGTAACAGGAGACATACGTGGGGCATGAGCGGGGGCAACAGCTGGGAGACACGGGGCATGAGTGGAGGGCGGGGGGAAAATGAAAACGAGGGAGACACGGGGCATGAGAGGGGGGTTTTGGGTAACAGAAGAGAGGCACGGGGCATGAGCGGGGAGTGGGGGGCAACAGGAGGGAGAAACGGGGTGAGACCAGGGGTGGGGGGCAACAGGGAGACATGGGGCATGACCGGGGGGTGGGGGGCAACAGGAGAGAGACACGGGGCATGACCAGGGGGTGGGGGGCAACAGGAGCGAGACACAGGGCATGAGAGGGGGGTGGGGGTAACAGGAGAGAAACACGGGGCATGAGCGGGGGGTGGGGGGCAACATGAGAGAGACGCGGGGCATGAACGGGGGTGGGGCAACAGGAGCGAGACACGGGGCATGAGAGGGGGGTGCGGGTAACAGGAGAGAGACACGGGGCATGAGCTGGGGGTGGGGGGCAACATGAGAGAGATGCGGGGCATGAGCTGAGGGTGGGGGGCAACAGCAGGGAGACATGGGGCATGAGAGGTGGGTGGGGGTAACAGGAGAGAGACACGGGGCATGAGCGGGGTGGTGGGGGGCACAGCAGAGAGACACGGGGCATGACCGGGGGTGGGGGGCAATAGAAGGGAGACACGGGGCATGACCAGGGTGTGGGGGACAACAGGAGAGAGACACGTGGCATGAGCGGGGGGTAACAGGACAGAGACACGGGGCATGAGTGGGGGTGGGGGGCAACAGCAGGGAGACATGGGGCATGAGCGGGGGTGGAGGCAACAGCAGGGAGACATGGGGCATGAGCGGGGGGTAACAGGAGAGAGACACGGGGGCATGAGCTGGGGGTGGGGGGCAACAGCAGGGAGACACGGGACATGAGCGGGGTGTGGGGAACACGAGTGAGACACGGGCATGAGAGGGGGGTGGGGGTTAACAGAAGAGAGACACGGGGCATGACCGGGCGGTGGGGGGCAACAGGGAGACGATAAGGGGCATGACCAGGGGGTGGGGGGCAACAGGTGAGGAACAGGGCCTGCCCTGACCCCGTCCCCACAAGTGCCTGACTTGCCCATGCCGGGCGCATCGCGGCACGAAATCGAGGCTAATCCTCGATTTCACTTGTAGGAACCGCCGGCAGGCGGATCGCCGGCCAATCCAAAGGCCAATCTAAGGCCTGTTGGGTGCCTGTTTGGAGCATCAGGAGCCAGGGGCCACGGACCATTAATCTTTTGTGAGTAGTGGGAATACCCTCAGTCTATACTATTGTGCTTTCTGGTATGCCCTCTGCTACTCCGCACCCATAAACATTTGAACTCGGTTTCTTTAACTGTTTGCTACATATGCTCATGCTTCCAACGCCGCCGCCACTATGCATTACTGCTGCCACCTCTTTAATAGTACAGGCATCCTTAGCCCTTAGTGCTCCATGCCTCATGACTGCTATTTGGCCGTGCCCTATGGTCGCTAACGTACCACCGCAACTGTGTTGTGCCCTATGGTCGCCTAGACCCCACTTGCATTGTGTTGTGCCCTATGGTCGCCCAGACCCCACTTGCATTGTGTTGTGCCCTATGGTCGCCCAGACCCACTTGCATTGTGTTGTGCCCTATGGTCGCCCAGACCCCACTTGCATTGTGTTGTGCCCTATGGTCGCCCAGACCCCACTTGCATTGTGTTGTGCCCTATGGTCGCCCAGACCCCACTTGCATTGTGTTGTGCCCTATGGTCGCTTAGACCATACTTGCATTGTGTTGTGCCCTATGGTCGCCCAGACCCCACTTGCATTGTGTTGTGCCCTATGGTCGCCTAGACCATACTTGCATTGTGTTGTGCCCTATGGTCGCCTAGACCCCACTTGCATTGTGTTGTGCCCCATGGTCGCCTAGACCCCACCTGCATTGTGTTGTGCCCCATGGTCGCCTAGACCCCACTTGCATTGTGTTGTGCCCTATGGTCGCCTAGACCCCACCTGCATTGTGTTGTGCCCTATGGTCGCCTAGACCTCATTCGCATTGTGTTGTGCCCTATGGTCGCCTAGACCCCACTTTGCATTGTGTTGTGGCCCTATGGTCGCCTAGACCCCCTTGCATTGTGTTGTGCCTATGGTCGCCTAGACCCCACCTGCATTGTGTTGTGCCCTATGGTCGCCTAGACCTCATTCGCATTGTGTTGTGCCCTACCTATAACGCCTATGCCCCCTTCACGCCACTCCCCTGTACATTACCTTAGCCCCAGCATGCTACTCTGCCTGACTGCGATCATGTTCCCTTTCTGTGTCATGCAAAGTAACATACCTGCACTGGCAACAGTTACCTAGCCTATAATAATGGTTTAGTCAGACCCGCCTGCCCAAGACACCACCCGATCACCTGCCCTACACCATTCCTGCCCACCACACCAGCCTTCCCTCCGGATACCAAGTCCGCCCTTCCCACCCATAGACATGCACACGTTCCGCATGTCGCAGCTAACACACACCTAGCTGTCTATAAGCAGAACCCCATCAACACGAGAGCATCTTGGCCCTACCATTGACTACAACACCTCTACATTAGCTAACCCAACCAACTCCCGTAACACTACCCTCATCCCCTCCGATCGGAATTCTAGACTTGGCGCTAGAACCCACTACAGACCTAGCAAAGGCCCTACCAAATCATTCAATAAGATCAACCCTCACACTGCAACACCCATCAACACTATCCATCCCAGTCTTAAAGGAGCTCTCCTAAATGTCAGATCATTAGTCGCCCATGCCTCAGAAGTCGCTGACATCATTCTAACAAACAACCTGGACTTCCTTGCGGTAACCGAAACATGGCTGCACGATGCTGCAGGTCCATCTCTTACCCTAGCCATACCTGATAACTACACCATCCTTAGAGCAGATAGACCGAACGCTCGAGGTGGCGGCATAGCTATCATCTTTAAGTCCACGCTTGACATCAGACTATCCTCTGCTCCCCCACTCAAATCCTGTGAACACATTACAGTCAAATTTCAAACCTCCCCTAAAAGTACTATTACGCTGCACTTAATTTACCGACCCCCGGGCCCTCCTGGCTCATTTGAGGAAGACATCACTTCACTAGTTGCTGAAAGTTCCAAACCATCAGCACAATTGATTATACTCGGAGACTTTAACCTTGGGTTTAACGACCCCCTAGACACCCCAGCCACTGCCCTGGCCATGGCATTAGAGGAGCATGGCCTCCAACAACTTTGCTCCAAACCTACCCACTCGAAAGGCAGAATCCTTGACTGGATAACTACCCTTAACTGCAACATTACTACGAAGATCCCACACAACTTATCTGGACTGACCACCACCTCCCTCCCGTTTGACATTCTTACCAGCAACTCAGCACATAAAAGGCCTATCATGGCACCTGCCTGCCCTACTAGGAAAAAGAGCAATATCACAGCGGAAGCCCTAATACCTCTGGTGATCCCTACTTTAAACGCACTACCCGCCACAATGGACTTGAACCAACTGGTCAACGCCTACAATGAGTCCATGGCCAAAGCCATTGACATCATTGCCCCACTGAAACTGCGCAAAGGAATACCCAAAGCGCACCTGAACACATGGTTCACCCGGGAGCTCAAAACCCTGCGTCAACAAAAAAACAAACTTGAAGCACTCTGGAAATCAGTGCCTTCTATAAATAACAGAACCAATCTCACCAACATCTCCACCCTCTACAAAAATGAGATTAAACGGGCCAAGAAAGAATCTCTCAATACTAGGATCTCCCAGGCAAGCTCCAGTACTAAGGAGCTCTTTAACATACTAAAGGAATTAGAAAACCCCATTACCCCCACTGACTCTTGCACTAAGGATAAACCCTGGTGCACAGGGATCCAGAATGCCCTAGCTAACAAAATCTCAGGGCTCCAAACTAAAATCAACAACAAACGACAACAACTCACTCTCGATCCCACCTCCTTCCCCACGCCCCCTCCACCTACTGCCACTAATTCAGGCTTCACCTTCAAAAAGGTATCCATATTGGAGGTTCAGAAAATTATAGCATCCCTTAAACCATCGAATTGCAAGGGGGACAGCTGCCCCGCACAGATCATAAAAGATGCAGCTAGGGATCTCTCCCCATTTATCACCAAATTAATAAACCTGTCCTTCGCCAACAACATGGTCCCCAGCAATCTGAAACAGTCCTGGGTCCTACCGCTACTAAAAAAAACTACTCTCAACCCTGACATCCCCATGAATTACAGACCCATTACCACCGTCCCATTCCTACTAAAAATCTTGGATAGAGTGGCTTATTTACAAATCCAGGACTACCTTGAGGCCAATCACCTACTAGGAACTCGCCAATCTGGCTTTAGACCACAACACGGGACAGAAACGGCCCTTGTTGATCTCAAATGCCAGATAGACGAACTCAAAGACAAAAACAAGGCTGCCATCCTTCTACTCCTTGACCTCTCCGCTGCCTTTGACCTGGTCGACCATAAAATCCTGTGCAACCATTTATCTCTGGCAGCACACTTCTCCCACTCTGCAGTCACATGGATCCAATCTTTCCTGGACAACAGAACCATGCGGGTCTTCTCCCCCCTAGCAGCGGCTGACCCCATCCCCATCACCTGCGGTGTCCCACAAGGATCCTGTGTCTCACCTACCCTTTACAATATTTTCACCAAGCCCTTATTCGACAAGCTGGACAATCTGGGTGTCACCTATACTAACTACGCAGATGACACCCAGATACTCCTCACCTTATCAGGCAACTACAACAAGGACGCCAAATGGATCAATGAAGTCTTTTCCATCATTCAGGCATGGATGGCCACACATGGCCTATGCCTGAATGATGACAAGACTGAATTGCTTCTTGTCGGCTCACCGAACACTATCAGTAAACTCTGTCCCGGCTACACTAGCTTCACTATTGACGGTAACACCATACCCATTGCCAAGAGCGTAAAAACCCTCGGTTTCTACCTAGACACGAACATCAACCTAGCTAAACAAATCAACATGACCGCCTCAGCCACTGCCTACACCGGTAAACTTATCAGGGCCTGCAGACCACTGATCTCCCCTAGCAACTGTCTCATCCTAGCCAGAGCACTCATTCAATCTAAACTGGATTACTGTAATAGCCTCTATGTAGGTGCCAACAAAACAGTAATCAATAAATTGCAAGTTTTACAAAATAACGCACTCCGTGCCGCCCTCAATATTCCTAGAAGGGAACACATCTCCGCCACCAGAACTGCCTGCAAGTGGTTGTCCATCCAACAGAAAATTGATTTGAAAACCATATGCCTTACTTACAAAGCCCTCAATCATCTTGCCCCACCCTACCTCTCGAACAAATTTACACTAAGACAGAACACTAGAACCACCAGATCGTCCAACTCATTACAACTAACAGTTCCCAAATACTCCCTCAAAAGAGCTGGAGGATCCAGCTTCCCAACCTTGGCATCACAACTCTGGAATTCCATCCCACTGGATATTAAATCCACACCTACTTTCCAACCTTTCAGAACCAAGGTCATTTCCTGGTTAACCAACAAATAACTGTCCTACCACATATATATGCACTCCGAATGTCCAATTTTATGTATATTGTTTGAATACTATTATCTATGCCCTATCAATACTGTACTATTGTCTTTTACCTGTAACCTGATGTTCAAAGCGCATATATACCCCCGGGTCAAGAGCGCTATATAAATAAATAAACAAACAAACAAACAAACACGGGGCATGAGAGGGGGCTGGGGGGGTTACAGGAGAGTGACGGGGCATGAGCAGGGGCAACATGAGAGAGACACGGGGCATGAGTGGGGGGTGGGGGGCAATAGCAGGAAGACACGGGCATGAGCGGGGGTGGGGGTAATACGAGGGAGACACGGGGCATATGAGAGGGGGTTGGGGGTAACAGGAGAGAGAGACGGGACATGATCGGGGGGTGGGGGGCAACAGCAGGGAGACACGATGCATGACCGGGGTGGGGGGGCAACAGAAGGGAGACACGGGGGCATGACCGGGGGGTGGGGGGCAACAGGAGAGAGACACGGGGCATGAGAAGGGGGTGGGGGTAACAGGAGAGAGACATGGGGCATGAGAGGGGGGTGGGGGGTAACAGGAGAGAGACACAGGGCATGAGTGGGGGTGGGGGGGCAACAGCAGGGAGACACGGGGCATTACCGGGGGGTGGGGGCAACAGGTGAGAGACACGGGGCATGAGAGGGGGGTGGGGGTAACAGGAGAGAGACACGGGGCATGAGCGGGGGGTGGGGGTAACAGGAGACAGACACGGGGCATGAGCGGAGGGTGCGGGGCAACAGCAGGGAGACACGGGGCATGAGCGGAAGGAAAATGAAAACGATGGAGACACGGGGCATGAGAGGGGGGTTTTGGGTAACAGAAGAGAGACACGGGGCATGACCGGGGGGTGGGGGGCAACCGGAGGGAGACACAGGGCCATGACCGGGGGTGGGGGGCAACAGGGAGACACGGGGCATGACCGGGGTTTGGGGGGCAACAGGAGAGAGACACTGGGCATGACTGGGGGTGGGGGGCAACAGGAGAGACACGGGGCATGAGCGGGGGGTGGGGGGCAACATGAGAGAGATGCGGGGCATGAGCAGGGGTTGGGGCAACAGCAGGGAGACACAGGACAAGAGAGGTGGGTGGGGGTAACAGGAGAGAGACACGGGGCATGAGCAGGGGGTGGGGGGCAACAGCAGAGAGACACTGGGCATGACCGGGGGGTGGGGGGCAACAGGAGAGAGACACGGGGCATGAGAGGGGGTGTGGGGTAACAGGAGAGAGACACGGGGCATGAGAGGGGGTTGGGGGTAACAGGAGAGAGACACAGGGCATGATCAGGGGGTGGGGGCAACAGCAGGGAGACACAGGGCATGACCAGGGGGTGGGGGGCAACAGGAGAGAGACACGGGGCATGAGAGTGGGGTGGGCAGTAACAGGAGAGAGAAATGGGGCATGAGCGGTGTGTGGGGGGTAAAAGGAGATAGACACGGGGCATGAGCGGGGCGTGGGGGGCAAAAGCAGGGAGACACGGGGCATGAGCGGGGAATGGGGGGAAAACGAGGGAGACACGGGGCATGAGCGGGGAGTCAGGGGCCACAGGAGGGAGACACAGGGCATGACCGGGGTGTGGGGGGCAACAGGGAGAAACGGGGCATGACCGGGGGGTGGGGGGCAACAGGAGAGAGACACGGGGCATGACCGGGGGGTGGGGGGCAACAGGAGAGAGACACGGGCATGAGAGGGTGGTGGGGGTAACAGGAGAGAGACAAGGGGCATGAGCGGGTGTGGGGGCAACATGAGAGAGACACGGGGCATGATTGGGGGTGGGGGGCAACAGCAGGAAACACGGGGCATGAGTGGGGGTTGGGGGGAACACGAGGGTGACACGAGGCATGAGAGGGGGGTGGGGATAACAGGAGAGAGACACGGGGCATGAGCAGGGGCGTGGGGGGCAACAGCAGAGAGACACGATCATGACCGGGGGGTGGGAGGCAACAGAAGGGAGACACGGGCATAAAGGGAGGGTGGGGGGCAACAGGAGAGAGACACAGGGCATGAGATGGGGTGGGGGTAACAGGAGAGAGACACGGGGCATGTGCAGGGGGTGGGGGTAACAGGAGAGAGACACAGCCCATGAGCAGGGGGTGGAGTGCAACAGGAGAGAGACACGGGGCAGGAGAGGGGTGTGGGGGGTAACAGGAGAGAGACACGGGGCATGAGAGGTGGGTGGGGGGCAACAGCAGGGAGACACAGGGCATGAATGGGGGTGGGGAGCAACAGCTGGGAGACACGGGGCACGAGCGGGGGTGGGGGTAACTCGAGGGAGACACTGGGCATGAGAGGGGGGTCGGGGGTAACAGGAGAGAGACACGGGGCATGAGTGGGGGGTGAGGGGCAACAGCAGGGAGACACGGGACAGGAGCGGGGAGGCAACAGGAGAAAGACACGGGCCATGAGCGGGGGTGGGGGGTAACAGGAGAGACACGGGGCATGAGCGGGGAGTGGGGGACAACAGGAGGGAGACACAGGGCATGACCGGGGGGTGGGGGGCAACAAGAGAGAGACACGGGGCATGACCGGGGGGTGGGGGGCCACAAGAGAGAGACACGGGGCATGACCGGGGTGTGGGGGGTAACAGGAGAGAGACACGGGGCATGAGAGGTGGGTGGGGGGCAACAGCAGGGAGACACAGGGCATGAATGGGGGTGGGGAGCAACAGCTGGGAGACACGGGGCACGAGCGGGGGTGGGGGTAACTCGAGGGAGACACAGGGAATGAGCGGGGTGTGGGGTGCAACAGGAGAGAGACATGGGGCGTGGGGAGTGTGGGGGGTAACAGGCGAGAGACACAGGGCATGAGTGGGGGTGGGGGACAACAGCAGGGAGACACAGGGCATGACCGGGGGTGGGGAGCAACAGGAGAGAGACACGGAGCATATAGCGGGGGACAACAGCAGGGAGACAAGGGGCCTGACCGGGGGTGGGGGGTAACAGTAGAGAGACACTGGGCAAGAGCGAGGGGTGGGGGGCAACAGGAGGGAGACACGGGGCATGAGAGGGTGGTTGGGGTAATAGGAGAGAGACACGGGGCATGAGCAGGCGGTGGGGGCAACAGCAGGGAGACACGGGGCATGAGCGTGGGTGAGAGGACAGGGGAGACACGAGGCATGAGCGGGGTGTGGGGGGAACAGCAGGGAGACACGGGGCATGACCGGGGGTGCGGGGTAACAGGAGAGAGACACAGGGCATGAGCGGGGGGTGGGGGAGAAACAGCAGGGAGACACAGGGCATGACCGAGGGATGGGGGCATAGGAGAGAGACACGGGGTATGAGAGGGGGTGGGGGGTAACAGGAGAGAGACACGGGGCATGAGCGGAGGGTGGGGGGCAACAGCAGGGAGACACGGGCATGACTGGGGGGTGCAGGGTAACAGGAGAGAGACACGGGGCATGAGCTTGGGTTGGGGCAAGAGCAAGGAGACATGGGGCATGACCGGGGGGTGGGGGGCAACAGGAGAGAGACATGGGGCATGGGAGGGGGGTGGGGGGTAACAGGAGAGAGACACGGGGCATGAGAGGGGGGTGGGGGTCAACAGCAGGGAGACACGTGAGCGGGGGTTAGGGAAACACGAGGGAGACACGTGGCATGAGAGGCTTGTGGGGGGTAACAGGAGAGAGACACGGGGCATGAGCGGGGAGTTGGGGGCAACAGCAGGGAGACACGGGGCATGAGCGGGGGATGGGGCAACAGCAGGGAGACAAGGGGCATGACCGGGGGTGGGGGGCAACAGCAGGGAGACACTGGGCATGACCGGGGGGTGGGGGGTAACAGGAGAGAGACACAGGGCATGAGCAGGGGGTGGGGGAGAAACAGCAGGGAGACACGGGGCATGACCGGGGGGTGGGGTGCAACAGGAGAGAGACACGGGGCATGAGGGGGGTGTGGGGGGTAACAGGAGAGAGACACGGGGCATGAGCAGGGTGTGGGGGGCAACAGCAGGGAGACACGGGGCATGACTGGGGGTGGGGGTAACAGAAGAGAGACACGGGGCATGAGAGGGGGTGGGGGCAACATCAGGGAGACATGGGGCATGACCGGAGGGTGGGGGGCAACAGGAGAGAGACACAGGGCATGAGAGGGGGTAACAGGAGAGAGACACAGGGTATGCGAAGGGGGGTGAGGGTCAACAGCAGGGAGACATGTGAGCAGGGGGTAGGGGAACACAAGGGAGAAACGTGGCATGAGAAGGGGGTTGGGGGTAACAGGAGAAAGACACGGGGCATGAGCGGGGGGTTGGGGTCAACAGGAGAGAGACACGGGGCATGACCGGGGGTAGGGGGGCAACAGCAGGGAGACACGGGACATGAGTGGGGGTTGGGGGGAACACGAGGGCGACACGGGGCATGAGAGGGGGTGGGGGTAACAGGAGAGAGACACGGGGCATGAGCGGGGTATGGAGGGCAAAGCAGAGAGACACGGGCATGACCGGGGGTGGGGGCAACAGAAGGGAGACAGGGGCCATGATTGGGGGGTGGGGGGCAACAGGAGAGAGACACGGGCCATGAGAAGGGGATGGGGGGTAACAGGAGAGAGACACGGGGCATGAGATGGGGGTGGGGGTAACAGGAGAGAGACATGGGGCATGAGCAGGGGGTGGGGGTTTCATGAGAGATACAAAGGGCATGAGCAAGGGGTGGGGAGCAACAGGAGAGAGACACGGGGCAGGAGTGGGGTGTGGGGGTAACAGGAGAGAGACACGGGGCATGAGAGGGTGGTGGGGGGTAACAGGAGAGAGACACAGGGCTTGAGCGTGGGGTTGGGGGCAACAGCAGGGAGACACGGGGCATGATCAGGAGTGGGGGGCAACAGCAGGGAGACATGGGGCACGAGCGGGGGTGGGGGTAACACGAGGGATACACAGGGCATGAGAGGGGGATGGGGGTAACAGGAGAGAGACACGGGGCATGAGTGGGGGTGAGGGGCAAGAGCAGGGAGACACAGGACAGGAGCGGGGAGGCAACAGGAGAAAGACACGGGCCATTAGCGGGGGGTAACAGGAGAGACACGGAGCATGAGGGGGGGCAACAGTAGGGAGACCCGGAGCCTGACCGGGGTTGGGGGGTAAAAGGAGAGAGACACTGGGCCTGAGCGGGGGTGGGGGGCAACAGGAGGGAGACAAAGGGCATGAGAGGGTGGTGGGGGTAATAGGAGAGTGACACAGGGCATGAGCAGGGGAGGGGGGCAACAGCAGGGAGACACGGGGCATGAACGGGGGTGGGGGACACAGGGGAGACACGAGGCATGAGCGGGGGGTGGGGGGAACAGCAGAGAGAGACACAGGGCATGAGCAGGGGGTGGGGGGCAACAGCAGGGAGACACGGGGCATGACCAGGGGGTGGGGGGTAACAGGAGAGAGACACGTGGCATGAGCAGGGGGTGGGGGGTAAACGATGGAGACACGGGGCATGAGTGGGGGGTGGGGGGTAACAGAAGAGAGAGATGGGGCATGAGCAGGGAGTCGGGGGCAACAGGAGGGAGACACAGGGCATAACCACGGTGTGGGGGGCAACAGGGAGACACGGGGCATGACCGGGGGGTGGGGGGCAACAGGAGAGAGACACGGGGCATGACAGGGGGGTGGGGGGCAACAGGAGAGAGACACAGGCATGAGAGGGGGTGGGGGTAACAAGAGAGAGACAAGGGGCATGAGCGGGTGTGGGGGGCAACATGAGAGAGACACGGGGCATGATTGGGGGTGGGGGCAACAGCAGGGAGACACGGGGCATGAGTGGGGGTTGGGGGTAACACGAGGGCGACACAGGGCATGAGAGGGGGTGGGGGTAACAGGAGAGAGACACAGGGCATGAGCGGGGGGTGGGGGGCAACAGCAGAGAGACACGGGCATGACCAGGGGGTGGGAGGCAACAGAAGGGAGACACGGGGCATGACCGGGGGCTGGGGGCAACAGGAGAGAGACACGGGGCATGAGATGGGGGTGGGGGTAACAGGAGAGAGACACGGGGCATAAGCAGGTGGTGGCGGTAACAGGAGAGAGACACGGGGCATGAGCAGGGGGTGGGGTAACAGGAGAGAGACACAGCCCATGAGCGGGGGTGGGGATCAACAGGAGAGAGACACGGGGCAGGAGAGGGGTGTGGGGGTAACAGGAGAGAGACACGGGGCATGAGCGGGGGTGGGGAGCAACTGCTGGGAGATACGAGGCACGAGCGGGGGTGGGGGTAACTCGAGGGAGACACGGGGCATGAGAGGGGGCTTGGGGGTAACAGGAGAGAGACACGGGGCATGTGTGTGGGCTGAGGGGCAACAGCAGGGAGACACGGGACAGGAGCGGGGAGGCAACAGGAGAAAGACATGGGCCATGAGAGGGGGTGGGGGGTAACAGGAGAGACACGGGCATCAGCAGGGAGTGGGGGGGCAACAGGAGGGAGACACGGGGCATGACAGGGGTGTGGGGGCAACAGGGAGACACGGGGCATGATCGGGGGGTGGGGGGCAACAGGAGAGAGACACAGGGCATGAGAGGGGGGTGGGGGGTAACAGGAGAGAGACACGGCGCATGAGCGGGGGTGGGGGGCAACATGAGAGAGACACGGGGCATGATTGGGGGCTGGGGGGCAACAGCAGGGAGACACGGGGCATAATGGGGGTTGAGGGTGACACGGGGCATGAGAGGGGGCTGGGGGTAACAGGAGAGAGACACGGGGCATGAGCGGGGGGTGGGGGGCAACAGCAGAGAGACACGGGCATGACCGGGGGTGGGGGGCAACAGAAGGTAGACACGGGGCATGACAGGGGGGTGGGGGGCAACCAGAGAGAGACACGGGGCATGAGAGGGGGGTGGGGGTAACAGGAGAGAGACACGGGGCATGAGATGGGGTGGGGGTAACAGGAGAGGGACACAGGGATGAGCAGGGGGTGGGGGTAACAGGAGAGAGACACGGGGCATGAGATGGGGGTGGGGGTAACAGGAGAGAGACATGGGGCATGAGCAGGGGGTGGGGGTTTCAGGAGAGATACAAAGGGCATGAGCAAGGGGTGGGGAGCAACAGGAGAGAGACACGGGGCAGGAGTGGGGTGTGGGGGGTAACAGGAGAGAGACACAGGGCATGAGAGGGTGGTGGGGGGTAACAGGAGGGAGACACAGGGCATGAGAGAGGGGTGGTGGGTAACAGGAGAGACACGAGGCATAAGTGGGGGGTGGGGGGAACAGGAGAGAGACACAGGGCATGAGTGGGGAGTGGGGGGCAACAGCAGGGAGACATGGGGCATGACCGGGGTGGGGGGGCAACAGGAAAGAGACACAGAGCATGAGCAGGGGGCAACAGCAGGAAGACACTGGGCATGACTGGGGGTGGGGGCAACAGAAGAGAGACATGGGGCATGACCGGATGGTGGGGGGCAACAGGAAGGAGACACGGGGCATGAGAGGGGGTGGGGGTAACAGGAGAGAGACACGGGGCATGAGCGGGGGCTGGGGGCAGCAGCAGGGAGACACGGGGCATGACCAGGGGGGAACTGGAGAGAGACACAGGGCATGAGAGTGGGGTGGGGCGTAATAGGAGACAGACATGGGGCATGAGTGGGGGGTGGGGGGCAACAGCAGAGAGACACGGGGCATGAGCTGGGAATGGGGGAACACGAGGGAGACATGGGGCATTAGCGGGGGTGGGGGCAACAGCAGGAGACACTGGGCATGAGCGGGGGGCTGGGGGAACACGAGGGAGACACGGGGCATGAGCGGGTTTGGGGCGTAACAGGAGAGAGACACGGGGCATGAGCGGGGGGTGGGGGCAACAGGAGGGAGACTCTGGGCATGATGGGGGGTGGGGGACAACAGCAGGGAGACACGGTGCATGAGTGGGGGTTGGGGTAACATGAGGGAGACACAGGGCATGAGAGAGGGGTGGGGGGTAACAGGAGTGAGACACGGGGCATGAGCGGGGGGTGGGGCCAACAGCAGGGAGACACGGGGCTTGAGAAGGGGGTGGGGGGTAACAGGAGAGAGACACGAGGCATGAGCAGGGGCTGGGGGGCAACAGGAGGGAGACATGGGGCATGAGCAGGGGGTGGGGGGCAACAGCAGGGAGACACGGGGCATGCGCGGGCGGTGGGGGGAACAGGAGGGAGACATGGGGCATGAGCAGGGGGTGGGGGGAACAGGGGAGACACGGGGCATGGGTGGGGGATAGGGGAAACAAGAGAGAGACACGGGTATGAGCGGGGGGTGGGGGACAACAGCAGGGAGACACGGGGCATGACGGGGTGGAGGGAACACGAGGGAGAGACGGGGCATGAGCAGGGGGTGGGGGGTAACAGGAGAGAGACATGGGGCATGAACAGGGGGTGGGGGGCAATAGCAGGGAGACACGGGGCATGACCGGGGGTGGGAGAAAACAGCAGGGAGACACAGGGCATGAGCGGGGAGTGGGGGGAACATGAGGGAGACACAGGGCATGAGAGGGGGGTGGGGGGTAACAGGAGAGAGACACGGAGCATGAGCAGGGGGTGGGGGGCAACAGCAGGAAGATACGGGGCATGACCGGGGGGTGGGGGGCAACAGCAGGGAGACACGGGGCATGAGCGGGGTGGGGGGAACACAAGGGAGACACGGGGCATGAGCGGGGGTGGGGGGAACACGAGGGAGACACAGGGCATGAGCGGGGGGTGGGGGAACACGAGGGAGACACGGGCATGAGGTGCAACAAGAGGGAGACACAGGGCATGAACAGGGACAGGGGGCAACAGGAGGGAGACACGGGGCATGAGCAGGGGGTGAGGGAAAAAGGAGGGAGGCACGGGGCATGAGCGGGGGTCGGGTGGAACGGGAGGGAGACAGGGGGCATGAGCGGTGGTGGGGGAACAGAGGATACACGGGGCATGAGCGGGGGTAGGGGGACCGAGGGGGAACAGGAGGGAGACACGGGGCATGAGTGGGGGGTAGGGGGAACAGGGAAGAGACGGGGCATGAGCGGGGGTGTGGGAAACAAGAGAGAGACACAGGCATGAGCAGGGTGTGGGGGGGTACAGGAGGGAGACACGGGTAATGAGCGGTTGGTGGGGGGCAACAAGAGAGAGACACAGGGCATGAGCGGGGGGTGGGGGAAACACGAGGGAGACACAGGGCATGAGCGGGGGGTGGGGGGCAACAAGAGGGAGACACGGGGCCTGAGCGGGGGTTGGGGTAACAGGAGAGTCACGGGGCATGAGCGGGGGGTGGGGGCAACAGGAGGGAGACACGGGGCATGAGCAGGGGGTGGTGTGCAACAGCAGGTAGACATGGGGCATGAGCGAGGGGTGGGGGGAACATGAGGGAGACATGGGGCATGAGCGGGGGGTGGGGGGTAATAGGAGAGAGACACGGGGCATGAGCTGCGGTGGGGGGCAACAGGAGGGAGACTCTGGGCATGATGGGGTAGGGGGCAACAGCAGGGAGACACAGGGCATGAGCGGGGGGTGGTGGGAACACGAGGGAGACATGGGGCATGAACGGGGGGTGGGGGGCAACAGCAGGGAGACACGGGGCATGAGCGGGCGGTGGGGTGTAACAGGAGAGAGACACGGGGCATGAGCAGGGGCTGGGGGCAACAGGAGGGAGATACAGGGCATGAGCAGGGGGTGGGGGGCAACAGCAGGGAGACACGGGGCATGAGCGGGGGTGGGTGGAATACGAGGGAGACACGGGGCATGAGCCGTGGATGGGGGTAACTGGAGAGAGACACGGGGCATGAGCAGGGGCTGGGGGGCAACAGGAGGGAGACACGAGGCATGAGCGGGGGTTGGGGGGCAACAGCAGGGAGGCACGGGGCATGAGCGGGGGTAGGGGGAACATGAGGGTGACATGGGGCATGAGCGGGGGTGGGGGGTAACAGGTGAGAGACACCGGGCATGAATGGGGTGGTTGGCAACAGCAGGGAGACACGGGGCATGAGCGGGACTGTGGGGGGAACATGAGGGAGAGACGGGGCATGAGTGGGGGGTGGGAGGAACAGGGAAGAGACGGGGCATGAGCGGGGGGTGGGGGAAACAAGAGAGAGACACAGGCATGAGCAGGGTGTGGGGGGTACAGGAGGGAGACACGGGTAATGAGCGGTTGTTGGGGGGCAACAAGAGAGAGACACAGGGCATGAGCGGGGGGTGGGGGAAACACGAGGGAGACACAGGGCATGAGCGGGGAGTGGGGGGCAACAAGAGGGAGACACAGGGCCTGAGCGGGGGTTGGGGTAACAGGAGAGTCACAGGGCATGAGCGGGGGGTGGGGGGTAACAGGAGAGAGACAAGGGCCATGAGCAGGGGGTGGGGGGCAACAGGCGGGAGACTCTGGGCATGATGGGGTAGGGGGCAACAGCAGGGAGACAAAGGGCATGAGCGGGGGGTGGTGGGAACACGAGGGAGACACGGGGCATGAACGGGGGGTGGGGGGCAACAGCAGGGAGACACAGGGCATGAGCGGGGCATGGGGGGCAACAGCAGGGAGACACGGGGCATGAGCAGGGGGTGGGGTGTAACAGGAGAGAGACACGGGGCATGAGCAGGGGCTGGGGGGCAACAGGAGGGAAACACAGGGCATGAGCAGGGGGTGAGGGCAACAGCAGGGAGACACGGGACATGAGCGGGGGTGGGTGGAACACGAGGGAGACACGGGGCATGAGCCGTGGATGGGGGGTAACTGGAGAGAGACACGGGGCATGAGCAGGGGCTGGGGGGCAACAGGAGGGAGACACGAGGCATGAGCGGGGGTCGGGGGGCAACAGCAGGGAGGCACGGGGCATGAGCGGGGGTAGGGGGAACATGAGGGTGGCACGGGGCATGAGCGGGGGTGGGGGGTAACAGGTGAGAGACACGGGGCATGAATGGGGTGGGTGGCAACAGCAGGGAGACACGGGGCATGACCAGGGGGTGGGGGGCAACAGCAGGGCGACACGGGGCATGAGCGGGGGTGGAGTGAACACAAGGGAGATACAGGGAATGAGCGGGGGTGGGGGGAACACAAGGGAGACACGGGGCATGAGCGGGTGGTGGGGGAACACAAGGGAGACATGGGGCATGAGGGGCAACAAGAGGGAGACACGGGTAATGAGTGGGGGTGGGGGGAATGGGATATCCGCTCCTCGGTCTTCCGCAGGCCACTGTGTAAGACGGCGTGTCTCCTGCAAAGTCTGCAGCAGCCTGGGACGTTCAGGAAGTGTAATCCACATGAGCCTCACACGGCCCCATTTGAGGCCCCGCTGTCCTCTGATCTTATCGCATCCGAATTTTCTCTTGTTACGTTGTGATAATCACTTGTGAAGTCTGAAGTCACCGTAGATCTTGCCACAGATGCCAATATACGAACAATAAACGAAGAATGTGTTCGTCTCTGAAAATAAGACGCACTGCACATTTTACTACAGCCAATGGGAGAGCACGTCAGATGTCCGCAGACATCACGCAAGTTGCTTGCCTAATCCCCGTCCTGTCCGCGGGAAAAAGTTATAGGGGGGGGTCCCAAAATGTCTTTTTTTCCCATAGACTGAATGGGAAAGAAACTTTGCTCGCGCCTACAGCCCAAACCGCTGGATGAATTTTCACCAAATTTGGACCAGGAGCAGCGACTTGGTCCCGAAAGCGTGCTTTTGCAGATTTGGTGAAAATCCGTCCAGTAGTTTTTTTTAAAAATGACCAAAAAGTGTGTCATAAAAAATTTGTGATATCTGTGTTCGGTCCGTGGAAACACTTCCCTTTTCGCTCCGCAGACAGTGGGCCTCATTACAACCTTGGTGCTAAGTGCACCAACTTTACCACCATGGTGTAAACTCTGTTTACACCATGGTGGATGGCGGATTTACCGCCCCATTCCAAGGTGAGTGGGGCGGTAAATCCCCATTTCCCATTTTCCCTTCTGCATTCCCATTTTTGCCCCATAGGGCATAATGGGAGTGGGGAAGGCGCTAATTACGCCGCCGTAAATTACGGCGCCGTAATTAGCACCATGAAGGTTAGCGCCATGGATTTTAACGCCTGCTAAAAGCAGGCGTTAAAATCAGAATCAGGCGTTAAGGGTTAACGGTGGCGTTAACCCTTAACGCCTGAGTTGTAATGAGGCCCAGTGTCCTTATTGGCCGATCGGCTTACTTCATGTCCACAGACATGCGACGTGTTCGCTGATTGGACGGTGTGGAGCGTGAAGCGCATCAGATTTTCGGTGGCGCCCGCCATCTTGGATTCACGGACTTCCGTGGACAGCGCGGTGAAACTTGGTTCAAAATTTGTATTTAGTAGAGTGTGTTGGTGTGTAGGAGTGTTTGGGGAGGGTGGGAGAGTATGAGATAGGTTGAAAGTTGTGTTTTTTCATGTGGTAGATGTTCTTGTTGTGTTCGATTTGTCTGCGGACACCACGGGTATTCTGAAATGTTCTAAATAAACGGAATGGGGGTTGTTCTGAGGACTCAATATGTGTCCGTTTTGTTCGGAAGCAAGCTGAAACTGTTCTACGAACACTTGCGGTGTCCGGAAATGTTTGTAAATAAACAAAATCGGGGTGTCCTGGGGACACTGTCCGTATTGTTCTCTGGCAAGTTGAATGTGTTCTAAGAACACTCGCGGTGTCCTGAAATGTTCGCAAATAAACAAAATGGAGGTGTCCTGAGGACGCTGTCCGTATTCTTCGTTGTCAAGTTGAAAATGTTCTAAGAACTCTCGCGGTGTCCTTAAATGTCCGTAAATAAACAAAATGGGGGGTGTTCTGAGGACGCTGTCCGTATTGTTCGTTGTCAAGTTGAAAATGTTCTAAGAACTCTCACATTGTCCTGAAATGTTTGTAGGGGGTGTCCTGAGGACGCTGTCCGTATTGTTCTCTGGCAAGTTGAATGTGTTCTAAGAACACTTGCGGTGTCCTGAAATGTTCGTAGGGGGTGTTCTGAAGACGCTGTGCATATTGTTCGATAGCAAGTTGAATGTGTTCTAAGAACTCTTGTGGTGTCCTGAAATGTTCGTAGGGGGTGTTCTGATGACGCTGTTCGTCCTGAGGACGCTGTCCGTATTGTTCTCTGGCAAGTTGAATGTGTTCTAAGAACTCTCGCGGTGTCCTGAAATGTTCGCAATTAAACAAAATGGGGGTGTCCTGAGGACGCTGTCCGTGTTGTTCGTTGTGAAGTTGAAAGTGTTCTAAGAACTCTCACGTTGTCCTGAAATGTTCGTAGGGGGTGTTCTGATGATGCTGTACGTCCTGAGGAGGATGTTCATATTGTTCTCTGGCAAGTTGAATGTGTTCTAAGAACACTCGCGGTGTCCTGAAATGTTCGTAAATAAACAAAATGGGGGTGTTCTGAGGACGCTGTCCGTATTGTTCTCTGGCAAGTTGAATGTGTTCTAAGAACTCTTGCGGTGTCCTGAAATGTTCGCAAATAATCAAAAGGGGGTGTTCTGAGTACACTGTCCGTAGTGTTCTTTGTCAAGTTGATTGTATTCTAAGAACACTCGTGGGGTCCTGAAATGTTCGTAGGGGGTGTCCTGAAGACGCTGTCCGTATTGTTCATTGTCAAGTTGAAAATGTTCTAAGAACTCTCGTGGTGTCCTGAAATGTTCGTAAATAAACAAAATGGGGGTATTCTGAGGACGCTGTCCGTATTGTTTGTTGTCAAGTTGAAAATGTTCTAAGAACTCTCGCGGTGTCCTGATTTCAAAATGGGGGTGTTCTGAGGACGCTGTCCGTAGTGTTCTTTGTCAAGTTGATTGTGTTCTAAGAACACTCGTGGTGTCCTGAATTTGTTCGCAAATAAACAAAATGGGGGTGTCCTGAAGACGCTGTCCATACTGTTCGTTGTCAAGTTGAAAATGTTCTAAGAACTCTCGCGGTGTCCTGAAATTTTCGTAAATAAACAAAATGGGGGTGTTCTGAGGACGCTGTCCATATTGTTCGTTGTCAAGTTGAAAGTGTTCTAAGAACTTTCGCGGTGTCCTGAAATGTTCGTAAATAAGCAAAATCGAACTGTTCTGAGGACGCTGTCCGTATTGTTCGTTGTCAAGTTGGAAATGTTCTTAGAATTCTCGCTTTGTCCTGAAATGTTCGTAGGGGGTGTCCTGAAGATGCTGTCCGTATTGTTCGCTGGCAAGTTGAAAGTGTTCTAAGAACACTTATAATGTCCGCAGACATTAAAAGTTTCCATAGGCCATAGTTGAAATGTTTGACTCTATGGGTGTGATATTCTGCGGTGGTTGTGGCCAGGGCATAGAGTGTTGGGTGCGGTTCTACGTTATTTCGCCGAATGATTTTACATCGTGGGCCTTTGCATCGCCACCCTTTCATCGCCAAAAACTCCTTTTTTTAAATTTTATTTTATTTATGGGGGATCTTCGCCCCCACAACCCTCCCCTTGCTTAAATAATCGTACCCCAAACCGCACCAAACACCCCCCATAAAAAAGTTTTTAAAAAAAAGTTTTTGCCGATGAAAGGGTTTGCGATGAAAAATCCCACGATGTAAAATCATTCGACAAAATGCGTGTATACCGTTGGGTGCATGGCCATTTGGCCATGCACCCAACACTCTATGCCCTGGCCACAACCACTGCAGCATATCACACTTATAGTTGCTTATATGTTGGTTGTGGCCAGGGCATAGAGTGTATAATTTATTTACTGTTTGGTTTAGTAATGGGAGTACATGTATTTCTTGTTAATTTCTGTGATAAAAGAAGATAGCATGTTAGTATTAGTATTTTGTAATGACTTATTACATTGTATAATCAACATTTTTTTTTTTACCCTCATATTTAGTAGATTACAAACCAGGGTACTGTGCAATTTGCTCAGTTTCTGTGTTTGTTGCTAAATCATTGGATCTGTGGGAGAAAAAAAAATCCATGTTGGATTAAAAAAAAAAACTTTTTCTGTTATGCTACAGTTTATTTGTTTGTTTGTTTTCAGTGTTCACTTGTTGTTTCTGGGTAATGCTTTATACATTGGCTTGTTGCATTTTTTTGGAGCTGTAATATATTATTTATTTGTTTCGATATTATAACATTTTGGAGCAGTTAGATACCAGTCGGTGTATTCTAACTGCCTATATTTTTTATATATCTTAGTGGTATTGATTTATCTGTTTTGATATTGTTGAATTTTGGGACAGTTAGATACCAATTGGCATAGTCTAACTGTCTATGTTTTGCTCTAATTTACTGGTATTCATTTATCTGATTAGTTGTTGTAGAATCTTTGGGCAGTTAGATAGCTTTTGGAATATTCTAACAGTTTACATTTTTTGACTACAAGTTTACTTAGTGTTTAAGTACAGTTTAGTTATCAAATGTTGGTTTTAAGAAAATTAAATAAGCGTTTGTGAGATTTGCTGGTAATCTCTGCTTTAGAGTAATGGTACTATCATTACATTCAAACCATCCACATTTCTTTTTTATGTCTGCAGTGTAGTGGCCTGAATTGGTTGTGGCTCCTGCGTGGTAGATTATACCTATTGTTGTGAAGGTTTTCCTACCAAGTGATATTTGACCATGTGTGAATCCAGTTAGTTTGCAGTTGTTTTTGGCACCATCTGCATTGTAACGTAGAAGCATTAGTATTACGTATGTACTATGTGTTTATATTAGTAACATGGAGCGATTATCTGAATTGCAGGTAGAACATAATCTACCATGGTTTGCATTTTGTACAAGTTGCTGAAATGGAATGGATTCACAATTAGGTATTGATATATATATATATATATATATATATATATATATATATATATATATATATATATATATATATATATATATACAAACGCGTTCATGTTTTTGTTTTCCAGTACTTGTAGTAAGTACATTAGAAATTCTTGTGGATCTTCCTGTGAGTTTATAGTGAATTTCAGCATTCCAGCAGTGTAGTCCAATTGTTGTCTTATTCCATAAACAGTATATGTGTTATCAGAATTGACCCAATGGGTCCGTACTGTGTAAGTAAATGTTGTCAACAATTGGTGGTTATAACGTTTTGTGGAATTGAATTATGTGTTTAGATGGGGGTTGTATAGTGAGCGAAGTCTATTGTATTCTAAAATGCAAGGAATATCAGCGTTTACTTTACTTGCATCAAAGTTGATTAGAAATAGACCGTGAAGTGTACGTAAGCGTGATAGTGCTACATAGCTCATGCCTTCTTTAAAGACTGTGTTACCAATATCTATCATTGCTTTGTCTAGGTTAAGACCTTGCGATTTATGAATTGTGACTGCGTATGCAAGAGTTAGAGAAAACTGTTCTCTGCGGACATACATGTCTTTGAAGATAAGGAATCGAGCTGTTGAGCGTCCTATCCCTTTTGCTTCTGAAAGTTTGTCAAAGACAATATTGACAAACTGAATTTTGTTGTCACGTGGGTATGTTTCAAAGCCAACAACTGTACCCAGTGCTCCATTAACTAGTCCTTGGGCCACGTCAAGGTTACGTTTAAGCATTACTCTGTAATTTAAGGATAATTTTAATATCTTTTCTAAGCCTGCTGTGTTTGAGATTGATTTTTTTAAACTATTTAGTCTTGTTGTGGCTTGGTCACACATACGTAGTATCATACCATGTACATCTAGTTTGTCTGTAGCGCTAATTTCCATTATTGGTTGCATTTCTTTACTTAACATTATTTCATTGAATTTGAAACAGCTTGCAAGAGTTGCCATTAAGGCCATACAATTGACATTTTTGTGGGCTAAGTGTTCCATAACATCTATAGCACATGCATTTTCGACATAAAGTGAATTGATGTGCCAGGTTTTCAATATTGCTTCTGCTTCTTTAGAAAGTATACCAACTCTGATACCAACTCTGATACTTTTTAAGATGTTGGCATAAGTGAGATCTTCAGATTGCCACATGTTTTCTGTTAATTCTCTGTATTGGAAATGTTGCCAAAGGTTGACATTTCCAATGCTGCCAACAGTTTTACGGCAGAGTTTTGTGCCCTAATGTTTTAAAAATAGGCTAATCTTTTACTGGTGTCAATTGAAGAAGATCTCCGAAAACAACAATGTGTTTTCCTGCAAAGAGCTCTTCATAGTTTGTTTTGAGTACTTCTTGTAATCTGAGGTGAATCAAAGCCAAATTAGGTTGGAGACCATGCTCACTTCATCTATTAGTAGCATTTACATTTGTTTCAATACTCTGCGTAGTTCCATTGCAGCTTCTGCAGAAAGTTTGTAATAGTCTAATTTGTTCTGGTGTTCTACTGGCAATAGTAGTAATCGCTGTAATGTGACACCACCTATGTTGTAGGCAGCTAAACCTGTGGGGGCAGTGACAACAGCTGACAGTTTGTTGTTTGTCAATTGTAGAAGAAACTTACTGATGATTTTGATTAGGAATGTTTTGCCAGAACCAGCTTCACCACTGACGTACACCACTGACGTACAGTAGTATAAGTTTATAATTATGGCAGGAACATTCTTTATTCTCATGTTGTACACCAGGTGCAATTTCTTTTGTTACTTCTTGAAAAATGCTATGTTGCTCATTGTTTAGTTTTGATTGTAGTATAGTTAATTCTTCTTTATCTTCATATTTCTATCATAGGCAATTCTGCCTCATTTATTATTAGTGGTTTTCCCAGTGGTTCTTGGCTTCCTGTAAAAGAAGGTTGACTACTGTCAGGAGTTTCTTTATCTAGTTGGGCCTGGAGTTCTTCTTCGTGTTGCTGTTCATTGTGCAACATTGTTTTGTACTGTGTAAAGTTTACATCAGTTATAGTGCTTTCATTTGCTTTGAAAGCATCTTCATATGAGTCATAGTTATCTAGTATTTCTTCTTCTTTTCTCCATGGTTTAAAGAGTTGTAGCTGGGGCATGTAATATACTTCTTTATGTTTTGGAGTCTTTAATGACAATTTGATATGATTAATTAAATTTGGTTTAGTGAGTTTAACTAAGCTGCCTTCACAGTTTGTCACTCTGTATTTACCTTTTTTTTCATCAGGTTTTATATTATTTTTGTATTTGTAGTTTTGGGCTATGTGGTATAGACACATGGTTTCTATTACTTCTGTTTGGGTAGTATGTGTCCAATACATTTTTTTTTTTTTAAATGTCTTGGGATAACGTTTTGCTATTGTTTCTATATCTTCGTAGGATTTTAGAACTCTTTTTCTAGATTTAGCTGGACCAAGACTTGGCCATACTATATTTTCCGATTTACCATACAATGCAGTACCAGTTAAACGATCAGCTGCTTCATATGATCCACATTCTCTATGGGAGAGCATTTTTATGCCCAAGCTGTATACTTTCTGAGACACTGTTTTATCTGATGACAGGTCATTCCAGAGGTCTTGGAGCTCTGTCTTTTCTGCTTTGGTTAAGTATGCTGTGACATATCGTGCAACTGCAGTAGAATTGTCTGCAATGTACTGCACATCTATGTTTGCATTCCATAAGTGGGCAATGATTGCATTGTAATCATTGATATATTTTTCTTCTTCTTTTCTTTTTATGTAACATGTATTTTAGGTGACTTACCTTTAACACTATGTCTAACTGAAGACATGAGGTTGTTCACTTGACCTGTATTTGTAACTGGTCTAGGGAAACCAAATCGGTATGTGGTGTAGTATTTCCCTTTGTTTTTGTATTTGCGACGACAATATTTTCCACATTTGTGTCTTTGAAATTGTAAAATGTGTGCATGAAGATCACAATTTGTTGCTTCAAATGGAATTTCACATGTGACATATTTTTCAATAAATTGTAAAACAGTGGCATCACTGTCTTGACCAAATTTAGGAGCATATTTAATCCATAAAAGCATGTGGATATGTGGTGCTCCTCTGGCTTGGTATTCTTTTCTCTAAAAGAAGTGTTGCACTTCTCCAAGGGGAGGAAGGAACAGTTTTATTACAAATAAAATGTAGCATAGCAATGAAGCGATGGTGAAAATATCTTGAAACATTAACAGGACCCAAAGAACAAAGTTCTCCAGGTGTTAGTATATCTATGTTTGTTTTGTTTTTGTTTGATATGCGTTGGGAATCATGTAAATCTTCCCATGCATATTCTGCACAACTTAATGTAACAAACCAAGTGGTTGGCCCAAGGTTTCTGATCATACAACGTACATCTCCATGACGTCGAAAGCAGTACTCTTTAGTACCACGCTTATTTGCTAATAGATTTGTAATATTTGATTGTAAAACCTCATCCTTTTGTTGCACTTTTTGTAATAATTGTGTAGCTGTCATATTTTGAAAGTGTGATCCTGATTTTAATATGTGTGCAACTCTGTAACATAAAGTTGCTAGTTCTCTTTCAAAGAGTAGGTAGAATATGTATTCCACATTTTGTCTAAATCTGGGATCTTCAGAATACATCCGTAATGAGCGGTATTCTGAAGCTGATATTTGAATAGGTCTATCATCGTACCTTCATCCTTTGCGAGTAGGAAAGAGTAGAGCAAAAGCACGTGCTTCTATACTTTTTCCCCATATGCTGATTGGTGATCCTTTTGTTTGACGCATTTGGTACGTTTCCAGTGTATCTTCTATGGTGTCATTAGAGTGCAACGGATGAATTGTATAATGGTCTGAAGTACTTGATATTGTAGCAGGATCTAGGAGCTCAAATTGACCAGCTTCTTGTGTTTCTTGAATTATTTCAGTTGTATCCTTTAAGTTTTCTTCAATATTAATTTATTTGTAATATTCATTATTCTCTTTAAGATATTGCAAGGCATGTCTAACTTTATGTAAATCTACCAGCCACTGCCATGTTTTTTTGTCTTTTTTAGGTACTCCTTTTACTAAGATAATTAAAGATTGCTGCAATGGACGTTGCACTCCTAGTTTATGCACATTTTCTTTTAAATCTAATGGTAAATAAACTACTTTTCCACGAATGCCTTTTACCAATTCAGAGGGAGGTAATTTTGCTGTTTTTGGTTGAAGGCATATTATTGCTTGAAATGGGTGCACTGTTTGAATTATGATGCTCTCATATAAATTAAGTTTTTGTAGGGGTTTTGGTAGTGGGTGAAATTACAAATTATTTGTGATAGCCCGTGAAGGAGTTTGGTTGTTGTCAAGTTTTGTAGTGCAATAACTGCAAAGTATTAAGGGGTCAGTTATTTCGTATTTGTTTTCTGCTACAAGGTAGAGAGCTAATTCAAACCAATTAGAATCTTCATTGTCTTCTATTTTGTATGATAGGTCTACAGTTTTTGTGTTACTTTTATAAAAAGTTCTGCGGCAACATACACACACATGGTTTGGTTCTTCAGCTGATGTACTTTTAAATTTTAGTATTTCTTTTTTGTATGTGTTTATTAAAAGGTTGCCATGTGTAGAATTGTTGCTAATTTGGTTTAAAGCTATTTCATTCTGTAAGTGGCTTTCACTTCCAGAATATTTTTTCTGGATGTAGTCAATTTCTTCAAGTAGGTCTTTTGCTGTACCATGTAGAAGAATGTTATTTAAATTTGCTATTGCTAAAGCAGGACTTTTAGCATACTACAGTTTATAAACTAGATGTCTTATAGTCGAATGATGTGTTGATATCCTTTTGATATCATGGAAGGTGGTTTTACAAGTAGGTCCTGTACTGCAGGCCAATGAATGTCCTTGTAGTCCTGTATACTTGCGCACTGAACAGGTATCCATATTTTGCAGTAGTTTAATTTTGACTTTGCGTTTTAGATATTGATTGAGGAATTGGCGTAAAGACTTGAAAAATTGTTTGGGAATGTTACACATTGACGTGCATGGCCATTTGTACACTAGATGTTCTGATTCAGTTGAAGGAGTACTTCTTGTTCCATTATGGTATTATTCACTTTTTCAAAACCTCGACCACTGCTATGTATGGTAATTGTATTTGTTTGCTTTTGTTTGTATGCTTCTTCATTAAAGTATGGTTCTGTGCTCGTAGTGTGATTCCATTCACCTCCGCAGATACTTAAGAAGTTCTTTCTGTTGATATTTCGTTTATTGAGAAGTCTTTTTTGTAATTTAGTTATTAGTTTTGTCAGTGGTTTCATTTTGTTTAACACTAAAATAAATAACTTTCTTTTGAGAAGAATTGCACTATCTATCAACACTTCTAAGATTAATTTCCTACGATAGGTTTTAAGGGTTGAATCTGGTTTCTCTCCTGTTTTTATAACATTTTGAAGGACTCTGTGATGGAACATTTTGGCTAAAATACTTTTCTTGGTATGCTTACTTTGAACTTATTCAATATTTATAGAAGCAGTTTTATCTGTAGTGATAGCTGATTTTTTGTTAATTGTTTTCTGGTTTGTTTTACATTTTGATAGAGGAGGCAAGGTTTTTGCACTTGAAACTTCTTTTGTTTCACTAATTGACTGCATTAGCTGTTTTGTTTCAACTTTTTTTTACAAATTCTGCTAGAGATGATGCTTATGTTGGACACTTTTATTTTCATTTGCTCTACTTCTGCGTTGCTTTATACGGACTTGACTTTTGGTAGGCATTCTTTAGGCTGTGTTGAAAAAAAATAAAGAAGGTATAGGTTGGGGTGTTCTGCAATGTATGTGTGCTGTGTGCATGAGTGTTTGAGTAAGATGATAAAGATCTATGTAATGGTGTGTGATTGTGCATTGGGAACTACAACTAGTAGGGATGGGTATACTTGAATTTATGTGCTACTAAACTGGGGATCAGATGACAGAAAAAAGTAAGCTAGTGGTGTGGAGGAGTACACATAGTAAATCTAATTTATACAATTAAAACAGTTGTTTGTTCTATAATATCAAAATTGTAGCGGTTGAGTTGGGTAATTTGTGTGTCCAAAAATAGGAATTTGTGGGCCATTCTGGCAGTAAATTGCTGCAAGACATGGGGATTTTTGGGCAGAATGGTGCACAATCTCTATTTTTAGGCACAGAAATAGCATGAATTAACTTTACAGTGTTACAGTAATAATACAAATATTATGGTGATATTCTACATATTTTTTTCTAAAATGAACAGGTTACTTCTTAGTTCTTCTTTGTTCTTCAAATTCGGTTACTTCTTTTCAGGAGAATGGTCTTCACTGCAATTGTAAAAGAAACAAATTAGTAATGTTGTTTGTATATAGCACTGTTTTTAATTTAGACATTGATTTTTTTAATTGAAATCCTCAGGGCCTTCCTCAAAACCATTAAAACTATCTTATTTACATAAGATACGTCGCACAAGTTCAATACATATGATATTTTCTTAATGAACAAATTGTATTGTAATGACTAACTGTAGCAAACAAAATATCTTTACTATGTTTGTGAAATTCATAATGTACCACTGAATACCACTATTTCTGTAATTAAGCTCTTCCAGGTAATAGTGCCTCAATGTCATGCTTAAATTAAAGTAATTGAATAAATAAAGAAATAAAACAAAAATATTATGTCAGTTTGAAAATGTGTTCATGTACTGTACAGAAAATATGCATACCTGTAGTTTGTGTTCATGCATATGGATATGCATGGAGCTGCAAGTAGAAATCTTGGAGACTTGTACAGTATTTCTTGTAGATGATGCTTGCCAATTATATGACACTTGTACTCAGAGAGATTCACAGTACATTTGCAGTGCTGATCTATGAGGATGCAGTTAGATGTAGAGGTCTTGAATGTGATTGGTGGATGGTCATGTGACTTCTTAGCTGCATCCAATGAAGGAATGGCACAGAAAGTGAAGTGGAAATGTTAGAAGGGCTGTTCATGTTACGATATGTCCGCGGACATGGCGGTAGTTCGTGGACATCTGGTGTTACATCCAGGGATTTTTGGTTTCAGAAGTCATGCAAATGAGAATGAGCACTGAAAGGGATTGGTCAGGAAAGTTTAGTGGGTGTGTTGTGCCAGGAGAGAGTTTCACAGATACTCTTTTTGCTGAGAGAACAACACATAGCTATGGCTGTGTGTTTCAGGAAACAGATTGTTTGGATTTTGGGAGATTCATGGATACATTGGTTGAAGGTACATGCAGAAAGCTGTGGAGTAGCTGTAGATATTGGATTTCCACACGTGGAAGTACACTGCCATGGAGTACGTGGAATGAAGTGGTTGGACTTGCTACCTCTTTGTGCTACTTTGGAGACAGAGCAACATCCAGACATAATTGTAATTCATTGTGGAGGGAACAGTTTAGGACATGTGTCTGGAATTTCTTTGCAATTTTCTATGAAAGAAGGACTTGGGAAGGTCATGGATTTGTTTCCTAATTCTCAAGTTATATTTTCACGGATTGCACAGAGACAAATGTGGCTTCGTTCTTCTTCATTTGGTCCACAAATGGAAAAAGCAAGGCGCAATGTTAATAAGGCTGTTTGTGCCTTTCTAAGAGATTTTGGCATGTCCTCTTTTCACAATGAAAATATTATGTTTCGTAGTACATACATTTTTCGCAGAGATGGAGTCCATCTTACTTATGCTGGCAAACAGATTTTTTTGAGAATTATACAAAATGCATTACGACCTTTTTTAGACTTACAGCATCCATTTTGAAGTAGATGTTAAGTATTTATAATTTTTGACATACAAACACCTCCCAAAGGCTCTTTTCAGAGCCACCACTTCCTACCAGAGGAAATTGCTATGGTTATGATAGGGTAGCAACCCAATTTTTTAGATGTCCGCAGACTGTCCACGGACTTCTAAAAAATACAAAGGGCCCTGCTTCATTTATTTTCACTTCTATTTTTTAACTGTGAAAGGTGGCTGTGAAAAGAGCCTTATTTTTTTTGGATTTTTGTAATTTTGTATTTGTTTTGGTTTTTTATACACGACACACTAGGAGAGGAGTGGAAAGGAGGGTAAAGGGGGACACCAACCACAGGGATAAGAAAGGACGAGCTGAGAGAGGAAGATGTAGAGTGGGTTTTATTTGGGTAGTGAGCAGGTCTTCTCATGCTCTGAGACGATAGTCTCAAAAGAACTGCGAAGTCGCTCCCCCCTGCAGAGTGCTGTGTCACAGTACATACATACATCTGTGACCCTCGAAAGGTAAGGGTCATCAGAATTCTGTATGGCCTGTGAGGCAGCTTGAGGAAGACAGTGTCCCACAGAGGTGGTCTTTGTGGTGACAGGATCAGAAACGGAGAATGAAGTAGAGGAAATCAACCTACTATGTTCTTCGCAGGGTACAACCTTGCAAATAGACCCAGAGTGAAATGACCTCAGGTGTCGCTTCATGGTAATGGTCCCAAAGCTGCACGAACTGTGCCTCCCGCGACTGAGTATCATTTTGCACTCATTGCAGGTGACACGGTTCGCACGAGCCTTAGGACCATTCCCATGAATGGTAAACAACCGCCACACCCAAGACTCACGCCTAGTGCGGATAGGAGGGATTTCCTCTACCTCATTCTCGTCATCCTCTTCTTCCTCCTCTGCATCCTCACTCCTGTTCCCCTCTTCAAGCCCTTGGGAAGGTGGTGGTGGTGGAGGGGGTGGGGGTGGTGCTGAGGCAGACACAGCACCAGGTGGCAGCAGTGGAGCCACAGAAGCCACATCAGGTTGATGATGGAGATCTGCAGGTGGTGCAAAAATCTCTGTGCTCTGTAGAATAGCCAGAAACACAATGAGAATAAGCTCTAGGGCGTGGTCTTTTATAGGGGTGCATGTGCGCGGTCCGTGGACATGCGGGCTGTCCACGGACAGATCGAACACAAAAAAGGTTCAAAAGGTTTCAAAAAGTATCTATAAACTTATAATTAGTATATGGGACTTGTGCTATGGTGAGTTTTTATTGAAAAATATTGTGGATTACTTGAAAATGTACTTTTAAATTGTTCGGGGACTCAAACAGTGTCCGCATTCAGAACACGCGATCAGCGTGGGCACGGTCACATGATCGCTTCGCGAGCATGTTCGCGAAGGAAGCGGCTGTCCGCAGGACACCAAATGCACGGGCATTGGTTTGCGCATGCGCGTTGATGTTCTACGGACACTGTTTGGGTCCTGAAGTAATTAAAAGTGCGTCAGACATCAAACGAACAGTTACGGACAGGCGTTTGTTCTTAGAACAGTGTCAACTTGCTTGCGAACAATACGGACAGACATAGCGTCCTCAGAACACCTCCATTTTCATTTCTTTATGAACATTTCAGCACACCGTGTGTGTTCTTAATACAGTTTCAACTTGCTAACGAACAGTACGGACAGGTATAGTGTTCTTCAGGACACCTCCATTTTCGTTTATTTACGAACATTTCAGAACACCAATTGTGTTCTTAGAACAGTTTCAACTTGCTAACAAACAGTGCGGACAGGTATAGTGTTCTTCAGGACACCTCCATTTTTGTTTATTTACGAACATTTCAGGACACCGCGTGTGTTCTTAGAACAGTTTCAACTTTCTAGCGAACAGTACGGACAGGTATAGTATTCTTCAGGACACCTCCATTTTCATTTAATTATGAACATTTCAGGACACCAATTGTGTTCTTAGAACAGTTTCAACTTGCTAGCAACAGTATGGACAGGTATAGTATTCTTCAGGACACCTCCATTTTCGTTTATTTACGAACATTTCAGAACACCTGCACTGTCCGCGGACACCTACATTGTTTTTTTTTTTTAAACGGAAACTAATTACAACACAATATAAAAATGTAACTTTATTTAACATATATTAATAATTTATGACAAAGAAGGTGAGGCAGAAACGGAAACAAAAACAGGAGAATTAGGGGTTTCAACATGATGGGTATCAGGTGAAGAAGGGATGGAAGTCTCATCAAAACGTTTTGGGTTATGGAGAGGGTTTGGGGATAATTGACTGGGATATGGTGAGGGGGGACAAGTACATGTGGGGCAATGGCATGAGGTTTTTGTTTTAAAATGATCTTCAACAAAAGTTTTCAAATTATTAAAATTGGTCAGAAATAAATCCATTTTCTCTTTTATGCTGTCAAGCTTGTTATCCATAACAGTTTCTTCAGAGGTATTTTCTATTTTGGTATTCTTTGTACAAAAATATATATATATATGTTAAATGTATATAAAATAATAGTAATTAGATGGTTTATATTGTAAAGTGTTTACCATTAGTTTCACTATCTTGTGACATTTCCTCATGTGGGAAATGCTCCTCTAGCCATTCCAGAGTACTAGACATTTCTGTAAGAAAAAAAAGATTATATTTATTTTTTTAATCTAATACAGAAAGTTTATAAATATATGAGTAAAATGAAGTACACTTACTGTTGCAGGTAAGATATCTTCTAAGTACTGTGTAGGTCTGGTCTTGTTCTTAGTTCTGTAGTGTCTCTGAGGTAATTATGTTGGAAGCCAATTTATCTTCTTTTGGTATATTCCATTTTAGAACATATTGTATTTAAATGAATGGTTAGTGTGTTACATATATGGGTTACATTCCTTATGTATTACTACATATAATGTGTATGTGTGCTGCTTTTTGAATTTGTTAATTGTTCCTATGACATGATATAACAATCAAACATAACCCCCCATAGTTTTTAGGTAGTGGTACTGTTCTCCAAACATGTCCGCGGACATTAAAAGAGTGCGCGGACATCAAGTTCAGTAGAAGAGGTTAAGTATTTTCCATATTACATGTACATAAAGTCAAAGTTATTATTGTTAAGTTGCGCTACTAAAAACCTATGAAATTCAGTGAAAAAACTTTGTTAAAGGGACGTTATGGTTCCAAGTAAAACCGAAAAACCCTTGAAATTCGCCAGTTATGTTAAGCTAAGCAACTTTAACTCGCGCCACCACCGTGCACTGCTAAGACTAACACCCAGGACATCAAAGATGACCTCACAAATGTCATTGATGACATCACTGATGACATCACATGTGTATGTACTTCTCATGAAGTATGTGTAGAAGGGATTCTTATTATGTTGCGAAAAAAGTGTCAAGAATCATTGCAAGAAATATACCCTAATAAGTGCATTGAACGATGCATTGATATAAATAGCATCCTATTATGGGGTTCTATCTAGTATACTAAGGTACTCATACAGAAACATAACATTGTGTGCAGCGTACAAGATGAAGTTATGATATTCGTAATGTTAATATGTTGAATAATGAAATGATAATTGTTTTCTTAATATATTTTTGTGTACTGTGAAATATGTAATAAGTAGCTAATAAAACCCATGTATTACATAATTGCATTACTATAGACAAAACACAAAGACACAAGAACACATACCAATATGGGTATATACAGGGAAAGTGAAGTTAGCAAAAAAGCACAAGTAGTAGCAGAAACAATTCATAACTTAACTGATTAGTTTCATGCAAATAAATGATTGCTCTGTTTCAAAGCTGCTATTTACCCTATGTATATGTATCACTTGATGTGATTGGACCCTAAGGATGGTAGTGTGAGTACAATGTATACAAATATGACCATATACAGGGAAAGTACAGCCATAAAAAAAAACAACAGAACTATCAAAAAGTGCTCATAAGTCTAGTGATTATCTTTATGCACAAAAAGGATTGCTGTCTTTCAAGCTTGTGTTTCCCATATGTATATGTTTCATATGATGTGACTGTACTCTAAGGGAATTACTGTAAGAACCTACTAGAAGGATACGTCTACAAATAAAATAAAATTCTTAGTTTCTGACTGTTACTTGCCTAGATATGTCAGCAAAAGAAAAAATAGTGAGCCAGACATGTGATATCATCAGTGATGTCATCAATGACATTTGTGAGGTCATCTTTGATGTCCTGGGTGTTAGTCTTAGCAGTGCACGGTGGTGGCGCGAGTTATGGTTGCTTAGCTTACCATAACTGGCGAATTTCAAGGGTTTTTCGGTTTTACTTGGAACCATAACGTCCCTTTAACAAAGTTTTTTCACTGAATTTCATAGGTTTTTAGTAGCGCAACTTAACCATAACGTCCCTTTAACAAAGTTTTTTCACTGAATTTCATAGTTTTTTAGTAGCACAACTTAACAATAATGACTTTGACTTTGTATACATGTCATATGGAACTGACTAGATCTCTTCTTATGAACTTGATGTCCGCGAACTTATTTAATGTTCGCGGACATGTTCGGAGAACAGTACCACCACCTAAAATCTCTGGGGAGGTATCATGTGTAATAGTTATATCATAACCTAGGAACATTTAACAAATTCACAAAGCAGCACACATACAAAGTATACCCATATATGTAACACACTAACGATTCATGTAAATACAATATGTTTTAAAATGGAATATACCAAAAGAAGATAAAGTGGCTTCCACTATAATTACCTCACAGACGCTCCACAACCAACAACAAGACCAGATGTATACACTACTGATTACATATCTCACCAGACATAGTAAGTGCACTTCTTTTTACTCATGTATTTATAAACTTTCTATATTAGAAAAAAATGAAACATATTACTTCTTTGTTTTCTCACAGAAATGTGTAGTACTCTGGACTGGCTAGAGGACCATTTCCCACGAGACGAAATGTTAGAAGATAGTCCACCTAATGCTACACACTTTACTGTACAAACCAATTGATAAATATTATTTTGTATACATTCAACATATACATTTTTTTTACAGACCCTACAAAAATTGCAACTTCCAAAGAAAAAGAAGTGGTGAATAACACTCTTGAACACATTACCCACAAAATGGACCAACTTATGGCAAATTTTATGGATTTAAAGAACTTTATGGAAGATCACCTAAAACCACCAACAACATACCATTGTCCTACCTGTACTTGCCCCCCCTCACCATATCCCATTCATTTATCCCCAAACTCTCTCCATGGACCACAATGTTTTGATGAGATTTGCATCCCTTCTTCACCTGATCCCACTAATATTGAAAACCCTAATTCTCCTGTTTTTGTTTCCGTTTCTGCCCCACCTTCTCAGTCATAAATTGTTTATATATGTTAAATAAAGTTACTTTTTTATATTGTGTTGTAATTACTTTCAGTTCCTTGTAACAAAACCAATTTAGGTGTCAACAGACACCGCGGTTGTTCGGAAATGTTCGTAAAGAAACGAAAATGTAACTGTCCTGAGGACACTACATCTGTCCGTAATGTTCTCATGCAAGTTCAAAATGTTCTAAGAACACTCGTAGTGTCCTGAAATGTTTGTAAAGAAACAAAAATTAAAGTGTTCTAAAGAACACTATATCTGTCCGTAATGTTCGCTATCAACTTAAAACTGTCCTAAGAACACAATTGGTGTCCTGAAATGTTCGTAAATAAACGAAAATGATGTGTCCTGAACAACAGTACAACTGTTCGTAGTGTTCGCTACCCAATTGAAAGTGTTCTAAGAACACAATTGGTGTCCTGAAATGTTCGTACATAAACTAAATTACACGTGTCCTTACTGTTCGCTACCAAGTTTAAACTGTTCTAAGAACACACGCGGTGTCCTGAAATGTTCGTTTCACGTGTAATGCACTTTTAATTACTTCAGAACCCGAACAGTGTCCGTAGGACATCAATGCGCATGCGCTAACCAATCTCTGTGCACTTGGTGTCCTGCGGACAGGCGCTTCCTTCGCAGACTAGTTTGCAAACAGATCATATGACCGCGCCCACGCTCATCGTGTGTCCTGAAATGCGGACACTGTTCGTGTCCCCGAACAATTTAAAAGTATATTTTCAGTTAATCCATAATATTTTTCAATAAAATCTCACCATGCCACAAGTCCCACATAGCAATCTTGAGTTTCTATATACCTTTTGAAACTTTCCGATCCTTTTTTGTGTTCGATCTGTCCGCGCACAGTGCGCATGTCCGCGGACCGCGCACAAGCACCCCTATAAAAGACCACGCCCAAGAGCTTATTCCCATTGTGTTTCTGGCTATTCTTCAGAACACAGTGATTTTTGCTGCCACCTGCAGACTACACCATCATCGACATGGCATCCTTGGCTGCTGAACTGCCACTTGGTGCTGCACCTGCTTCAGCACCACCACCACCACCTCCACCACCACCACCTCCCCAAGGGCCTGAAGAGGGGAACAGGACTGAGGATGCGGAGGAGGAAGAAGAGGATGATGAGAATGAGGTAGAGGAAATCCCTACTACCCGCACTAGGCGTGAGTCTTGGGTGTGGCGGTTATTTACCATTCATGGGAATGGTCCTAAGGCTCGTGCGAACCATGTTACCTGCAATGAGTGCAAAATGATACTCAGTCGCGGGAAGCACGGTAACTACAGCTTTGGGACCACTACTATGAAGCGACACCTGAGGTCATTTCACTCTGGGGCTATTTGCAGGGTTGTACCTTGCGAAGAACGTAGCAGGTTGATTTCCTCCACTTCATCCTCGGTTTCTGATCCTGTCACCACAAGGACCACCTCTGTGGGACAGCGTCTTTCTGAAGCTGCCTCACAGGCCATACAGAATGCTGATGACCCTTACCTTTCGAGGGTCACAGTTGTATGTATGTACTGTGACACAGTACTCTGCAGGGGGGAGCGACTTCGGAGTGCTTTTGAGACTATAGTCACTACCCAAATAAAACCCACTCTACATCTTCCTCTCTCAGCTCGCCCTTTCTTATCCCTGTGGTTGGTGTCCCCCCTTTACCCTCCTTTACCCTCCTCTCCTAGTGTGTCGTGTCTGAAAAACCAAAAAAAATACAAAATTACAAAAATCAAAAAAAATAAGGCTCTTTTCAGAGCCGCCTTTCCCAGTTAAAAAATAGAAGTGAAAATAAATGAAGCAGGGCTCTTTGTATTTTTTAGAAGTCCGCGGACAGTTCGCGAACATTAAAAAAATTGAGTTACTACTCCATCACAAACATTGTAATTTTCTCTGGAAAGAAGTGGTGGCTCTGAAAAGAACCTTTGGGTGGTGTTTGTAAGTCAAAAATTGTAAATGCTTAACATCTACTTCAAAATCATTGTTGTAATTCCAAAAAAGGTCGCAATGCATTTTGTACATTTCTCAGAAAAATCTGATTGCCAGCATAAGTAAGATGGACTCCATCTCTGAGAAAAATGTATGTACTACAAAACATAATATTTTCATTGTGAAAAAAAGACATGCCAAAATCTCTTAGAAAGCCACAAACAGCCTTATTAACATTGCGCCTTGCTTTTTCCATTTGTGGACCAAATGAAAAAGAACGAAGCCACATTTGTCTCTGCGCAATCCGTGAAAATATCACTTGAGAATTAGGAAACATGTCCATAACCTTCCTCAGCCCTTCTTTCATAGCAAATTGCAAAAAAATTCCAGTCACATGCCCTAAACTGTTCCCTCCACAATGAATTACATTTATGTCTGGATGTTGCTCTGTCTCCAAAGTAGCACAGAGAGGTAGCAAATCCAACCACTTCATTCCACGTACTCCATGCCAGTGTACTTCCACATATGGGAATCCAAGATCTACAGCTACTCCACAGCTTTCTGCATGCACTTTCAACCAATGTATCCACGAATCTCCTAAAATCCAAACAATCTGTTTCCTGAAACACACAGCCATAGCTATCTTTTGTTCTCTCAGCAAAAAGATATCTCAGAAAATCTCTCCTGGCACAACACACCCACCAAACTTTCCTGAGCAATCCCTTTCAGTGCTTATTCTCATTTGCATGACTTCTGAACCCAAAAATCCCCGGATGTAACTCCTGATGTCCGGGAACTACCGCCATGTCCGCGGACATATCGTAACATGAACAGCCCTTCTACCATTTCCACTACACTCTCTCTGCCATTCCCTCATTAGATGTACCTCAAAAATCACATGACCATGCACCAATCACATTCAAGACCTCTACATCTAACTGCATCCTCATAGATCAGCACTGCAAATGTACTCTGAATCTCTCTCAGTACAAGTGTCATATCATTGGCAAGCAGCATCTACCACAAATACTGTACAAGTCTTCAAGATTTCTACTTGCAGCTCCATGCATATCCATATGCATGAACACAAACTTCAGGTATGCATATTTTCTGTATAGTAGATGACATAGCTCTCAACCATTTTTGTTTTACAGGTGGGTGAAATCACCCGATTTTGTTTTTGGCGGGTGAGACGCCCATTGGAATGAATGGGCGTGCAGGAGGCTTGGCGGGTGAGTCTGCCCTTTACAAGGCGTGTGACACCCACCAAAAGTGTGTGAGTTGAGCGCTATGGTAGATGAACACATTTTCAAACAGACTTTTACCTTGTAAAATCTGTAAAATGAATTTACTGTACTTTTTTCAATTTCCTAAAATCAACTATCACTAATACACCTTTATACTTTTTACTTTCTTTATACAAACACACTCAAATCATGTTAAACTAACATTTTTTAAATGAAATATATAGACTACATATATTCAAACAAAATTGCATGCAAACACAATCTATGTTTAAACCTTTATAAAAATACTTATACAATTTCATATTTTTTGTTTTTATTTATTTATTTACTTACTTACTTTAAATTAGACATGACATTGAGGCGCTATTACCTAGAACAGTTTACTTACAGAAATAGTGGTATTCACTAATATATTATAAATTTCACAAGACATAGTAAAGATATTTTATTTTTGCTACAGTTAGTCATTCAATACAATTTGTTCATTAAGAACATATCATATGTACTGAACTGATGCAATGTATCTTATGTAAATAAATTAGTTTAATGGTTTTACAGAAGGCACTGAGGATTTCAATTAAAAAAATCAATATCTAAATTAAAAACAGTGCTATATACAAACAAAGTTACTAATTTGAAGCTTTTACAGTTGCAGTGAAGACCAGTTTCCTGAAAAGAAGCAGCCGATTTCGAAGAAGAAAGAAAAACTAAGAAGTTACTTGTTAATTTAAAAAGAAAGTAAGTAAAATATCACCATAATATTTATATTATTAATCAAATATACTATAACATTAATACCAGCTATTTTGGTTTCTTAAAATAGAGATTCTGTACCATTTTGTCCAAGAATTTCCATGTCGTAAACAGCGATTTACAACCAGAATGGCCCATAAATTTCAAATTCTTGACACACAAATTAGCCAACTGAACCACTACAATGTTCATATTATAGAACAAACAACTGTTTTAATTGTATACATTAGATTTACTATTTGTACTTTTCCACACCACTAGCTTACTTTTTTGTCTTCTGAACCCCAGTTTAGTGACACATAAATTCAAGAATACCTATCCCTACTAGTTTTAGTTTCCAATGCACAATCACACACCATTACATACATCTTTATCATCTTACTCAAACACTCATGCACACATACATTCCAGAACACCCCAACCCATATCTTCTTTATTTTTTTCAACAGACCCTAAAGAATGCCTACCAAAAGACAACTCTGTAGAAAGCAACACAAAATTAGAGCAAATGAAAATAAAGGTGTCCAACATAAGCATCCATCTCTAGCAGAATTTGTAAAAAAAGTTGAAACAAAACAGCTAACTTGGCTTCCTCTATCAAAATGTAAAACAAACCAAAAACCAATTAACAGAAAATCAGCTATCAGTACCAATAAAACTACTTCTTCAAATTTTAATATAGTGCAAAGTAAGCATACCAAGAAAAGTATTTTAGCCAAAATATACCGTCACAAAGTCCTTCAAAATCTTATAAAAACAGGAGAGAAAACAGGTTCAAAGCTTAAAACCTATCGTAGGAAATTAATCTTAGAAGCATTGATGGACAGTGCAATTCTTCTCAAAAGAAATGTATTTATTTTACTGTTAAACAAAATGAAACCACTAGAAAAAAATAATAACTAAATTACAAAAAAGACTTCTCAATAAGCGAAATTTCAACAGAAAGAACTTCTTAAGTATCTGCGGAGGTGAATGGAATAACACTACGAGCACAGAACCATAGTTTAATGAAGAAGCGTACAAACAAAAGCAAACGAATACAATTGCCATACATAGCAGTGGTCGAGGTTATGAAAAAGTGAATAATACCATAATGGAACAAGAAGTACTCCTTACAAAAATATGCCCCGAAAACTTAGAATTACCCCTCCATTCAACTGCATCAGAACGTCTAGTGTACAAATGGCCATGCACGTCAATGTGTAACATTCCCAAACAATGTTTCAAATCTTTACACCAATTCCTCAATAAATATGTAAAAAGCAAAGACAAAATCAAAATTAAATTACTGCAAAATAAGTGCGCAAGTACACAGGACTACAAGGACATTCATTGGCCTGCATTACAGGACCTACTTGTAAAACCACTTTCCATGATATCAAAAGGATATCAACACATCATTCAACTATAAGAAATCTAGTCTATAAACTGTACTATGCTAAAAGTCCTGCTTTAGCACTAGCAAAGTTAAATAACATCCTTCTACATGGTACAGCAAAAGACCTACTTGAAGAAATTCACTATATCCAGAAAAAATATTTTGGAAGTGAAAGCCATTTACAGAATGAATTAGCTTTAAACCAATTAAGCAACAATTCTACACATGGCAACCTTTTGCTAAACACATACAAAAAAGAAATACTAAATTTTAAAAGTACATCAGCTGAAGTACCAAACCATGTATGTGTATGTTGCCATAGAATTTTTTATAAAAGTAACACAAAAACTGTGGACCTATCATACAAAATAGAAGACAATGAAGATTCTAAATGGTTTGAATTAGCTCTCTACCTTCTAGCAGAAAACAATTAAGAAATAACTGAGCCTTAATAGTTTGCAGTTATTGCACTACAAAACTTGACAACAACCAAACTCCTTCACGTTCTTTCACAAAAAATTTGGAATTATACCCAGTACCAAAACCTCTACAACAACTTAATGTATATGAGAGCATCATAATTCAAACAGTACACAAATTTCAAGCAATAATATGCCTTCAACCAAAAACAGCAAAATTACCTCCTTCTGAATTGGTAAAAGGCATTCGTGGAAAAGTAGTTTATTTACCATTAAATCTAAAAGAAAATGTGCATACTCTAGGAGTGCAACGTCCAATGCAGCAATCTTTAATTATATTAGTAAATGGAGTACCTACAAAAGACCAAAAAATATGGCAACAGCTGGTAGATTTATATAAAGTTAGACAAGCCTTCCAATATCTTAAAGAGAATACTGAATATTACAAAGAAATTAATATTGAAGAAAACTTGAAAGATACAACTGAAATAATTCAAGAAACACAAGAAGCTGGTCAATTTGAGCTACTAGATCCTGCTACAATATCAAATACTTTAGACCATCATACAATTCATCCATTGCACTGTAATGACACCGTAGAAGATGTACTGGAAACGTACCAAATGTGTCAAACAAAAGGATCGCCAATCAGTATATGGGAAAAAAGTATAGAAGCACGTGCTTTTCCTCTACTCTTTCCTACTGGCAAAGGAGGAAGGTATGACGATAGACCTATTCAAATATCAATTTCAATATCAAATATTGTATATGGGAAAAAAGTATAGAAGCACGTGCTTTTCCTCTACTCTTTCCTACTGGCAAAGGAGGAAGGTATGACGATAGACCTATTCAAATATCAATATCAATATCAAATATAAAATTAGAGCAAATGAAATTCATTACGGATGTATTCTGAAGATTCCAGATTTAGACAAAATGTGGAATAGATATTCCACCTACTCTTTGAAAGTGAACTAGCAACTTTATGTTACGGAGTTGCACACATATTAAAATCAGGATCACACTTTCAAAATATGACAGCTACACAATTATTAGAGAAAGTGCAACAAAAGGATGAGGATTTACAATCAAATATTACAAATCTATTAGCAAATATGCGTGGTACAAAAAAGTACTGGTTTCAATGTCATGGAGATGTACGTTGTATGATCAGAAACCTTGGCCCACACACTTGGTTTGTTACATTAAGTTGTGCAGAATATGCATGGGAAGATTTACATGATTTCCTACGCATATCAAATAAAAGCAAAACAAACATAGATATTCTAACACCTGGAGAACTTTGTTCTTTGGATCCTGTTAATGTTTCAAGATATTTTCACCATCGCTTCATTGCTATGCTACATTTTATTTGTAATAAAACTGTTCCTCCCCCTGGAGAAGTGCAACACTTCTTTTGGAGAAAAGAATACCAAGCCAGAGGAGCACCACATATCCACATGCTTTTATGGATTAAAGATGCTCCTAAATTTGGTCAAGACAGTGATGCCACTGTTTTACAGTTTATTGAAAAATATGTCACTTGTGAAATTCCATCAGAAGCCACAAATAGTGATCTTCGTGCACAAATTTTACAATTTCAACGACACAAATGTGGAAAATATTGTCGTCGCAAATACAAAAACAAAGGCAAATAGTACACCAAATGCCGATTTGGTTTCCCTAGACCAGTTACAAATACAGGTCAAGTAAACAACCTCATGTCTTCAGTTCAGTGTTAAAGGTAAGTCACCTAAAATACATATTACATAAAAAGAAAAGAAGAAGAAAAATATATCAATGATTATAATGCAATCATTGCCCACTTATGGAATGCAAACATAGATGTGCAGTACATTGCAGACAATTCTACTGCAAATGCAAGATATGTCACAGCATACTTAACTAAAGCAGAAAAGACAGAGCTCCAAGACCTCTGGAAAGACCTGTCATCAGATAAAACAGTATCTCAGAAATTATACAGCTTGGGCATAAAAATGCTCACCCATAGAGAATGTGGATCTTATGAAGCAGCTGATCGTTTAACTGGTACTTCATTGTATGGTAAATCTGAAAATATAGTATGGCTAAGTCTTGGTCCAGCTAAATCTAGAAAAAGAGTTCTAAAATCATATGAAGATATAGAAACAATAGCCAAACAGCCAAGACATTTTAAAAAACAATTTATTGGACACATACTACCCAAACAGAAGTAATACTTTGGAAAACATGTGTCTATACCAAATAGCCCAAAACTACACATACAAAAATAATATGAAACCCGATGAAAAAAAAGGTAAATATACAGTGACAGACTGTGAAGGCAGCTTAGTTAAACTCACTAAACCAAATTTAATTAATCATATCAAATTGTCATTGAAGACTCCTCAACATAAAGGAGTATATTACATGTCCCTGCTACAACTCTTCAAACCATGGAGATTAGAAGAACAATTACCAGATAACTATGACTCATATGAGGATGCTTTCAAAGCAAATGAAAGCACTATAACTGATGTAAACTTTACACAGTACAAAACAATGTTGCACAATGAACAGCAACATGAAGAAGAACTCCAAGCCCAACTAGATAAGGATACTCCTGACAGTAGTCAACCTTCTGTAACAGGAAGCCAAGAACCACTGGGAGAACCACTAATAACAAATGAGGCAGAATTAGCTATGATAGAAGTAGAAAACACCATGTGTCAGTATGACGATAAGGAAGACTTAACAATACTACAATCAAAACTAAACAATGAGCAAAGTAGCATTTTTCAAGAAGTAACAAAATAAATTGCACATGGTGTAAAATATGAAAATAAAGAATGTTCCTGCCATAATTATAAACCTATACTACTGTACGTCAGTGGTGAAGCTGGTTCTGGCAAAACATTCCTAATCAAAATCATTAGTAAGTTCCTTCAACAAATGACAAACAACAAACTGTCAGCTGTTGTCACTGCCCCCACAGGTTTAGCTGCCTACAACATAGGTGGTGTCACATTACACCGATTACTACTATTACCAGTAGAACACCAGAACAAATTAGACTATTACAAACTTTCTGCAGAAACTGCAATGGAATTACGCAGAGTATTGAAACAAATGAAAATGCTACTAATAGATGAAGTGAGCATGGTTTCCAACCTGATGTTAGCTTTGATTCACCTCAGATTACAAGAAGTACTCAAAACAGACTATGAAGAGCTCTTTGCAGGAAAACACATTATTGCTTTTGGAGATCTGCTTCAATTAACACCAGTAAAAGGTGAACCTATTTTTAAAACATTAAGGCACAAACTCTGCCGTAAAACTGTTGGCAGCATTGGAAATGTCAACCTCTGGCAACATTTCCAATACAGAGAATTAACAGAAAACATGCGCCAATCTGCAGATCTAACTCATGCAAAAATTTTAAAAAGTTTGAGAGTTGGTATACTTTCTAAAGAAGCAGAAGCAACATTGAAAACCCGGCACATTAATGCACTTTATGGCGATAATGCATGTGCTACAGATGTTATGGAACAATTAGCCCACAAAAATGTCAATTGTATGGCCTTAATGCCAACTCTTGCAAGCTGTTTCAAATTCAATGAAATCATGCTAAGTAAAGAAATGCAACCAATAATGGAAATTAGCGCCACAGACAAACTAGATGTACATGGCATGACACTACCATGTGTGACCAAGCCACAACAAGACTAAATAATTTAGAAAAATTAATCTCAAACACAGCAGGCTTAGAAAAGATGTTAAAATTATCCTTAAATTGCAGAGTAATGCTTAAACGTAACCTTGACGTGGACCAAGGACTAGTTAATGCAGCACTGGGTACAGTTGTTGGCTTTCAAACATACCCACGTGACAACAAAATTCAGTTTGTCAAAATACTCTTTGACAAACTTTCAGACGTAAAATGGATAGGACGATCAACAGCTAGATTCCTTCTCTTCAAAGATATGTATGTACGCAGAGAACAATTTTCTCTAACTCTTGCATACTCAGTCACAATTCATAAATCACAAGGTCTTACCCTAGACAAAGCAATGATAGATATTGGTAACACAGTCTTTAAAGAAGGCATGAGCTACGTAGCACTATCACGCTTACGTACACTTGACGGTCTATTTCTAATCAACTTTGATGCAAGTAAAGTAAACGCTGATATTCCTTGCATTTTAGAATATAATAGACTTCGCTCACTATACACTCCCCATCTAAACACATATTCTGTTCCACAAAAACTAAAACGTTGTAAAAGAAAACTAAATCAAACAGAAATGCAACAGGATGTCACTGCAAATCCTCCATTGAGAGTAAAAGAAACTAATACTTCATCAAGTACCACAAACAAAAAAGAATCAATTAGAGAAAGTAAACCAGGTACTTCTTTAAAGAAGGAAGACAAACTCCAAAAAAAGCAGTTAGATACAGAACTACCTGGACCATTTAAATTCTCAAGTATAGTTGGTGTAATTTGCTATGCAAATGTAGCAATGAATATTCTATTTCAATTACCACCAATTGTTGACAACATTTACTCACACAGTACAGACCCATTGTGTTTGCAAATGTTAGTACTTCACAGAAATGCAGCAAACAATCCTGACAACACATATAGTGTTTTTGGAATAAGACGACAATTGGACTACTGTGTTGGAATGGTGAAATTCACTATAAACTCACAGGAAGATCCACAAGAATTTCTAATGTACTTACTACAAGTACTGGAAAACAAAAACATACCTATAAATGAAATCTTTCAGATTTCATACATGTGGAAACATACATGCACTCTCTGCAACAATGTGACACAAGAAGAAATCCCCAATAAACGCTTCATATATATATCAATACCAAATTGTGAATCCATTCCATTTCAGCAACTTGTACAAAATGCAAACCATGGTAGATTATGCTCTAACTGCAATTCAGATAATCGCACCACGTTAGTAATACAAACACATAGTAAATACCTAATACTAATGCTTCTACATTACAATGCAGATGGTACCAAAAACAACTGCAAGCTGACTGGATTCACACATGGTCAAATATCACTTGGTAAGAAAACCTTCACAACAATAGGTATAATCTACCAGGCAGGAGCCACAACCAATTCAGGGCACTACACTGCATACGTAAAAAAGAAATGTGGATGGTTTGAATGTAATGATAGTACCATTACTCTAAAGCAGAGATTACCAGCAAATCTTACAAACGCTTATTTGATGTTCTTAAAACCAAAATTTGATAAATAAACTGTATTTAAACCTTTAAGTAAATTTGTGTTACAAAAATATAAACTGTTAGAATACTCCAAAAGCTATCTAACTGCTCAAAGATTCTACAACAACTAATTAGATAAATGAATACCACTAAATTAGACCAAAAAATACACAGTTAGAATACGCCAATTGGTATCTAACTGTCCCAAAATTATAAATTTGTGTTAAAATAATATAAACTGTTAGAATACTCCAAAAGCTATCTAACAGCTCAAAGATTCTACAACAACTAATCAGATAAATGAATACCACTAAATTAGGCCAAAAAATACACAGTTAGAATACGCCAATTGGTATCTAACTGTCCCAAAATTTAACAATATCCAAATAGATAAATCAAAACCACTAAAATATATTAAAAAAATAGACAGTTAGAATATTCCAATTGGTATCTAACTGCTCCAAAATTTTATAATATCAATACAAATGAAGAATCTGTTACTGCTCCAAAAAAAAATACAACAAAGCAAAGTATAAAGCATTAGCCAGAAACAACAAGTGAACACTGAAAACAAACAAACAAATAAACTGTAGCATAACAGAAAAAGGTTTATTTTTTAATCCAACATGGATTTTTTGTTCTCCCACAGACCCAATGATTTTAGCAACAAATACAGAAACTGAGCAAATTACACAGTACTCTGATTTGTACTCTACTAAATATGAGGGTCGAAAAAAAATAAAAGTATATTGCTTATACAATGTAATAAGTAATTACAAAATACTAATACTAACATGCTATTTTCTTTTATCACAGAAATGAAGAAGAAAAACATGGACTCCCATTACTAGACCAAACAGTAAGTATACAATAATAAGGACAACCATAGCAGCATACCACATCCATAGTATCTAATACCTTTGTGCCTTATACATTTGTTTTTCACCCAAAGTTATAAGCAAATATGAATGTGATATGCTCCGGTGGTTGTTGCCAGGGCATAGAGTCTTGGGTGCATGGCCAAATGGCCATGCACTCAAGACTCTATGCCCTGGCAACAACCACCGCAGCATATCACATCCATAGAGTCAAACATTTCAACTATGATCTATGGGAAACTTTTAATGTCCGCGAACAATGTGAGTGTTCTTAGAACACTTTGAACTTGCCTGCGAACAATACGGACACCGTTTTCAGGACACCCCCTACGAACATTTCAGAACAACGCGATAGTTCTTACAACACTTTCAACGAACAATACGGAGAGCGTCCTAAGGACACCCCCTACGAACATTCCAGGACACCGGGAGTGTTCTTAGAAGCGTCTTCAGAACACCACCATCTTGTTTATTTGTGAACATTTCAGGACACCGCAAGTGTTCTTAGGACACATTAAACTTGACAAAGAAAAATACGGACAGCGTCCTCAGGACACCCCCTACAAACACTCCCCGGACACCGGGAGTGTTCTTAGAAGCGTCTTCAGAACACCCCCATTTTGTTTATTTGCGAACATTTCAGGACACCGCGAGTGTCCTTAGGACACATTCAACTTGACAGAGAACAATACGAACAGCGTCCTCAGGACACCCCCTACGAACACTCCCCGGACACCGCGGGTTTTCTTAGAAGCCTCCTCAGAACACCACCATCTTGTTTATTTGCGAACATTTCAGTACGCCGCGAGTGTTCTTAGGACACATTCAACTTGACAGAGAACAATACAGACAGCGTCCTCAGGACACCCCCTACGAACACGCCCTGGACACCACGAGTGTTCTTAGAAGGGTCTTCAGAACACCCCCATTTTGTTTATTTGCGAACATTTCAGGACACCGCGAGTGTTCTTAGAACACATTCAACTTGACAGAGAACAATACGGACAGCGTCCTCAGTACACCCCCTACGAACACTCCCCGGACACGCGAGTGATCTTAGAAGCATCTTCAGATCACCCCCATTTTGTTTATTTGTGAACATTTCAGGACACCGCGAGTGTTTTTAGAACACATTCAACTTGACAGAGAACAATACGGACAGCGTCCGCAGAGCAACCCCTACAAACATTTCAGGACACCGGGAGTGTTCTCAGAAACGTCTTCAGAACATCCCCATTTTGTTTATTTGCGAACATTTCAGGACACTGCGCATGTTCTTAGAAGACATTCAACTTGACAGAGAACAATACCGACAGTTTCCTCAGGACACCCCCTATGAACACTCCCCGGACACCGCGAGTGTTCTTAGAACAGTTTCACTTTGCTTGCGAACAAAACGGACACATATTGACTCCTTAGAACACCCCCTAGTCAGTTTATTTAGAACATTTCAGAACACCCGTGATGGCCGCAAACAAATCGAACACAAAAAGAACATCTAACACATAGAAAACACAACTTTCATCCTATCTCATACACTCCCACCCTCCCCAAACACTCCTACACACCAACACACAATACAAAATACACATTTTGAACAAAGTTTCACCGCGCTGTCCGGGGACGTCCGCGAATCCAATATGGTGGGCTCTACCGAAAAATCTGACGCGCTTCATGCTCCACGCCGTCCAATCAGCGAACACTTTGCATGTCCGCGAACATCACTCAAGACGATTGGCCAATCAGGACACTTTCCGCGGAGCGAACAGGGAAGTGTATCCGCAAAGCGAACACAGATATCACTCATTTTTTTTTTACCTACTTTTTGGTCATTTTAAAAAAATCTACTGGACGGATTTTCACCAAATTTGCAAAAGCACGCTTTCGGGACCAAGCCGCTGCTACTAGTCCAAATTTGGTGGAAATCCATCCAGCGGTTTGGGCTGTATGCGCGAGCAAATTTCTTTTCCCATTCACTCTATGGAGAGTGAGTATAATGTATACAAATATGAGCATATAGAGGGAAGGTAGAGTAATAAAAATAAAACTATGAAAAAGTGCTGATAACCATAATGATTATCTTCATGCACAGAAAGGATTGCTCTCTTTCAAGCCTGTATCTTCCGCTATGTACATGTTTCATATGATGTGACAGGACCCTAAGTCTACAAATATAGTACCTTTTCAATTTTTACTTCCTGACTGTTACTGAAGAAAACTATGTGGCTTCGATATGTCAGTAAAGGATAAATAGGGAGAGCCAGCCATGTGATGTCATCAGTTATGTCATCAATGACATTTGTGATGTCATCTTTGATGTCCTGGGTGTTAGTGTTAGCAGTGCACGGTGGCGCGAGTTATGGTTGCTTATGCTGCCATAACTGGCGAATTTCAGGAGTTTTTCGGTTTTACTTTGAGCCATAATGTCCCTTTAACAAAGTTTTTTCACTGAATTTCATAGGTTTTTAATAGCACAACTTAACCATAACGTCCCTTTAACAAAGTTTTTTTAATATCACGCAAACAATATACAAACATGGCGTGCAAAAACCAACTTCTACAGATGGCTTTACACAGAATGTTGCAAAGTAAGAATTTATGCTCGTTCACAGTGAAGGTCAGCTGCTTCCATTTTTTTCTCGGGCCCCGGAGAGGCTCACGAAGCGGACTATAAGGTTGTATTGTGTTTTGACCTTGACAGACAGAGATTCTGATGAAAGACTTCTCTTGAAGGAGTGTTGCTAAAACGTAAGAGAAGATAAAGATGAAATTTCTGAAATGAAACCACTTTTATATATTATATCACTATACGAAAGATCGTTGGCACACGCGGTGTCGTATTTTGGGACTGCACCACTCGTAGAAAATGGAAATTGCAATTGTACTGTAAGTAACCCTTTAGATTTCTTTATACCAAATATAATTACAATAGCGTAGCATTAAAGACCACTCAAGTTGAACTTGTTTGTTGAAAGTGGCATAATGTTTTCTACCGTGCACTATCACCGCCGAATTGATCTCCTGTCGTTTAGAGGGCTCTGAAAAAGGCAGACGACACAGGGTGGGTTAATAGAAATAATTTAACCGGTCTATAGGCGGTCAAGCGCTCTACTCGCTGTGCCACTTCACTGTAGCCTGTCAAGTGGCACAGCGAGTACAGCGCTCGCTTTGACATCCGTGCACAGCTTGCTAACGCAAGTTTGAATCCCGGCAAGGCGAAACTCAGCCTTTCATCCTTCCGTGGTCGATAAATGAGCACCTGACACCGTGGTTAATAATAAGCACCGCTTACATACCTCACTGTTCTTAGCGCTATATGAATGGGAAAATATTATTATTTTATTATTAACATACTCTGTTGCACTATCTTCAATAGCAAATAGTTTCACGCCCTAATAAATAAAATGATGATTTTTAATGAAGATCGGCTGGTGAGACTAATTTATGTTTTTTAAAACAGGTACGTGGCCCCATTTTGTCTATGTCACGATTTACAGACTCCAGCGGATGGGGTCTTCAACTGCCAGGTGCAAGTCCAAATATGCAACTTCATGACCCTCACCATTTTATGGGACAATCGCCAAGGACCAATATGCCCTTACGCAGTACTAGCGGCTACAAACAACATACCAACCAATAGGGTGGTCTAGTGGCTCGTTGTTGGAGCAACCTTCCGATTATCAGAGCGACCATTTACTGTTTTTATCATAAACCAACAGCCTATCTACCGCAAAGAAACAACGCATGGCTCCAAATAAACTTTTGCTGATCGACAGCAGAGACAATAGCAAATCGCTGAATATTCACTAAACATTTCATGTGAAATAAATGTACTTTACCAAATGTACAATCCTGCTGTTTACTTTTAAACCACAGTTTCATATTCCGAATTGTGGCGCACTGAGTTGTAAGCTGATCTAACACTCTGTACCGCAAAGGAACATCGCGTGTCTCAACATGAACTTTTGCGGATCGACAACAAAGACAAATGCAAATTGCTGAATATTATCTAAACATTTGATGTCAAATAAATGTACTTTACAACATTTACAATCTTGCTCTTTGCTTTTAAATCACAGTTTCATATTCTGAATTGTGGCGCGCTGTGTTGTGACATAATGTGTGTTGTCTTCCGGGTTCTGTGTAAAGTCGCGTAGTACTGGAGACGACTGGGCGCGTTTCATTACGCACTCTGTAACGTCACGGAGAAAGGCGGGGAATATGAATGCTTTGATAATATCAGGCTTAGGGGCGGGAGATATGATTTAGTGTCGCAAAAGCAAGTCAGCCAGGTCAATAGCGCCAGTCATAGGATTATCACATAATGTTGGTGCACACCAGCCATATTTATCGTTTCTTTAGTGGACAAAAAGTCGTTTGACGCCCCTAGGAAATTGTACTATTAGCGAACAAAAGGAGTGCTCTTGAAACACTTTCACCCTGACAACGAACAATACAAACAACGTTCTCAGAACACCCCCATTTTGTGTAATTGCAACCATTTCGGGACACTGCGAGTGTTCTTAGAACACATTCAACTAGACAGATTACAATACGGACAGCGTCCTGAGGACACCCCCAGTTTGTGTATTTACGAACAATTAAGTACGCCGCGAGTGTTCATAGCTAATTTTTACCTTCCTTGCGTACAAAAATGACACATACTCCGTCCTCTAAACACCCCACCATTTAGTTTATTTACAAAATGTCAGAACAGCCGTGTTCTCCGCGGACAAATCGAAAGCAACAAAAATGTCTAGCACATAAAAAAACAAAACATTGAACCTATCTCACACTCCCCCACCCTCCCCAAACACTCTTACACACCAACACACGGCACTAAATACAATTTTTATCCACGTTTCACTGCGCTGTACGCGGTCGACTGCGAATACAAGATGGCGGGCGCCACAGAAAATCTGACGCGCTCCACGCCCCTCGCCGTCCAATCAGCGAACACGTTGCATGTCCGCTGACATGATGCAAGCCCATGGGCAAATCGGGGTGCTGTCCACGGAGCGAACAGGGAAGTCCGTCCGCGAAGCGAACGCAGATATCACTAATTTTTTTGCCTTACATTTTGGTCATTTTTAAAAAAAACTACTGGACAGATTTACACCAAATTTACAAAAGCACACTTTTGGGATCAGGCCGCCGCTCCTGCCACAAATTTGGTGTAAATCCGTCCAGCGTTTCGGGCTGTAGCCGTGCGCAAAGTTTTTTCCCATTCAGTATATGGGAAAAAAAAGTTTTGGGACCCCCCCTATAACTTTTCCCCCCTGGACGAATCCTCACCAAACTTTGCAAAAAAATTCAGAGTGACCCAACTACTTTTTTTTGCAAAGTTTGGTGAGGATCCGTCCAGGGAGAGCGAAGTTATAAGCCGCCCAAAAAGTGCTCTTCCTATGGAAACAGCAACTTAACCATAACTACATGGCCACTACCGTATATATGTTCTTCTAATCTACCAAACCATTGCATTTTGCAGGGGTGTTATATGCACCAACATGATTGCACAGGTCATCAAATGTCAATAATCTGTGCCTTGCAGGTCACAGTGTTCTCAGTTCCAATGTGTGATATACGTGGGGCTGACCATATTGTGTCTGTATGCATTGCCACAGATATATGTTCTGTCAGGTACTCATGCTTCTGTATTTTGTTGTCTGACTTTGTGCAGTTGATGATGCAGCAGATGAGGAGGGGGAGGAGGAGGAGAATGAGAAAGAGGAGGATGAGGCAGAACCATCCACTAGCCTTGGGTGCTGTGCCCATGGAGAATCTCCACGCGGTGTAGAGCATCATCAGCAGGGTTGCTGACTTTTCGATTATGCTGCCAAACCTGATTTGGAGGGCATACTGAGGGACATGTAGGGGGGTGCACCAATGAGCAGTTTTGGATGTCATTGAGTACCTTGAACTCCTTGAGGCTAATGAGTCTGAGGAGGAGAGCCAGGAGACCCGGGCCCAGCAGTGGGAAGCCCTGCATTAACAGTGGATTGAGTGTCTGCAAGATTGCCCTCGCCAATGACTCACTGCAACGGGCCCAGGCTTGGTAGGCCCCACTCACTTGGTGGACATGTGTCTAGCGGACACTCAGAGTGGGAGGAGGAGTTGATGCATGCAAGTACCCATTGCCTGGCTAAACATTTCATCTCAACTGCTGCACAAACTACTGAACAATGCCAAACACTCCAAGAGGGGAGAGAGGACATGCAACAACTGAGGCAGATCATTAGCAAGGATGGTTCGGCTCTCTGGCAATACTTGCATGATGTCTTTGGCCTCAAGGGACCACCAGTGGCAGGTTATGGACACCTTGAGGTAAACACTGCATGTGAAGATGTTGATCTCATAGTAAATGCATGCAGACAGTGATGTTGTCTGTGAGGGAACCACCACACCTAGACACAGAAGCCCAAATCAAACGTCTGCAGGCAGAGATGTTGGCTTTGAGGGAATCCCACTCATATAGAATCCAGGGTGGGCTCTATACGATTTGATCCCCCACACAAGATGGACTCTTTGTTTTTATTTTGGCCCCCTTCCAAGGTGGACTCTATTTGATTTATAACCCCATCCACAGTGGACTATTGTATTTGTTGTTCTCATCCAGGGTGTACTAGTAATTTATTTCCCCTTCATCTCAGGGCCTTTACCCTCTCGAGGGCATTTCAAATCGGAGGACTGGACATGCAACCATGCTCAGTGGAGTCAACTGATGAGGTGTTCTGGACTGGTACAGCTTCCCACATACAGGTGTTCATCTTATTTTGTGTTATTGTGATGTATACCACGTGCCAGTGCCATTATCATTTATGTGTTTGTCTTTTCCTTTTTGGTTTGTCCAAAGATACAGCACAATACCTGGTTAAGGCACCTGAATTGTGTGGGCTGTGATATGCCCCTGACAATGGCTGTTGTAAGCTGGAATGATCCTGTTGCCAGGCAGTGTAAGGCTGATAGTTCTTTCACCAGGAGTGTCACTGCCTGTGAGCACATGGTGGGTGATGCTAGATCATTCTCCCACTCCCTGACTAGATCTTGGATGACATGAGGAGGGCATTGGTATCTTCCATTCAGTGCTTCATCTGGCATCCCAAATAATGTGTTTTGTGGATGGAAGATTCTTGCCCTTAACCTCATCCTTGTCCTTCTTCCATGTAGTAGGATCGGTGCTAGTAAAGCCGGGTCTGGCATTCTGAAAATCATATGTTCAATGTGTTTTCATTGTGCTTTTATACTTGAGATTTCACTGTGTTTTGTACTTTGCAACATATATCAGGTAGCGGTAACATTGCAAGATGTGTGTTCTGCATTGTACTTCAGGCAATTGTGCAATAGCGTATGTGAATATGGTTTCTTTAGTGCTTGATGGGGCATGTTTGTTGTTTGCATGGTGACTCCTTCTTCCCAGCCATGTTCTTCCTCATTTTCCACCTTGAATAGGGGTTTTGCATATTCTGCACAGTGCTTAGTTTGTGGGGGTGTTTGCCAGGGCTCAGTCCTGGCACTTATTTTTTGTCCCTGGAACTTATGGTCTCTTTACTCACTTTAATTATGAAGTGGTGATAGTCAGTGCATCTCTCATCCACAATGAGCAGGTGGGAGCTATAATGTAACCCCCAAGTATGTTGACGCTGTGCTTCGCAGCTATGGGGGGTGGCAGCAGTGGTGCCCAACCACTATGTCAGAGTAGTGCTAGAAAATGTTTGGGCCCTGGCACTTCTTTTTTTACAAATTAAGAACTGAAATTTCTGCCCCCTATTTATTTCTTTGCACTGGCCCTTTCCATGTGTTGCTCTCTATGTCGTGCAAAGCGCTCCATCAGACCGCAACTTGGGATGGACCAGCGAAAAGTCTGATCCGTGAATCGGATAATATTTTTTAGCTCGCTGTAAAGTGTACATTTACTACTCAAAGTGATTTTTGCGCTGCGCTAAATATTTTGTAAATGAGTCCCCAGGCCTTTACCTGATGTTGTGTGCAGTTTGCAGTCCTACGTTCTAGACCTAATGAAGGAGGATAGGAATGGCTTCCTTCTGCTGTTTGGCGCCCGAATGAAGAGCAGGTACTGGGCTGGAGCAGCTTTAGATCTGGTTCTGCACTTGTAATTGGAATATCTGTGTGCAGTCTCGTGGCAGTACTGTGCAACAATGTGCTCTGCGATTGTATTGTACAAATTGCTCAGTCTCACTCCATCATTCCCTCTTAGTTGCTTTTGTCAGACTGCCTGCTTAAGCGCACACAAACTGCAAAATTCTGCTGGAAAGAACATTGTTTGAGACAAATCTATTCTGGTTTTGATGGCTGTTCTCACGGCTTAGCAAGGGTGAATGTGTATCCAGTCGCTATGTGTGATAACTGCCCTAGACATACAGATCCATTCGATGTAAAACAATGGGCCTCATTACGAGGTTGGAGGTAAAAAACATTTTTTACCTGCATGGAGCAAATATTGTGTCCATGTAGATAAGAGGCCGCTAACAGTGGCCCATTACGAGTTTGCGTGCACGAGCGTAGTGCATGCCGTTAACGACATTACTGGCATGCCGCTAAAGTCCAAAAAATGCCCCTTAGCGGCATCATGGGAAGCACCGACAGTACTACCGCCGCCCAACTCTAAATAACAGGCCTAGCATCAAAGGATATGGCATTAACGGTCACTGCCACTAATAGCGGAACCGGAAGTAACGTTATCGCGCCAGAACGGGAAAGGGCACGGCGGCCATCTTTAAAAACACAATCCATTGCCATCCTAACTACACAGGACCTGGAGCCTCATTCCGACAGAAGAAAAACATCTATTCCACCAACATCATGCCAAAGGCAGTGAAGAAAGGGGCATTGCGGCAGCATAAGTAGCGGTTCTCGGAGGACAAGCTCACAATGCTAGCAGACACGCTGACTAAAAATGCTGAGGTGGTCTTCGCAAATGACCTCAAGAGAGCAGCCCAGCTCAAGAAAAAGGAGATCTGGGAACTAGTAGCCCATAATGTGAGCGATGTTGGGTACACCCCCCGCACAGTGAAAGACGTGCGTAAACATTGGGACAACAGAGTGCGTAACATAGTATCAGCCAACTATAGCCAGGGCATGGCTACTGGCGGTGGCCCGAGCTCTCCTATTAAATTCAGCCGCTGGGAGGAAACCTGCACCAGCACTAATGGCATAGAGTCGATTGAAGGTGTGGGCGAGATGGAACATGACGCAACGTCATCGACAGATGGAGGTGAGTGTCCTAAGAAAACAATGTAATGCAAAGTATGATTATAGTCTACCAATGTGACCATGACATGAGGCAATGCATGCCCCATTACAGACACATGTACACATCCCTGCATAGATGCCGTCCTCAGCACTGACACATCCACATGCATGTAGCATGCCAATGCCATACCGGAGAAACATCCCACAAACATGGAAATGGCATGTGTCACACTGCACGCAGTCCACTACAAAAAAGCCTTTCACACAGCATACAAGACCTCAAACATGTGTTAACCTGACATATGCCTGCATGCTCCCCCCATATAGCAAGCAACCTGAATGTCAAAACTCCAATACCTAATCCTCTCTAAAGTGTAGAACAGCAATAATACCAATGTATGCATGATGCATGTAGAGCCATCACTGATGCTGTCCCTCTCTCGGTCCCACACAGGCTCAGATCCTGACTGCGAGGCCTGGGAATCAGCGGCGCAGACAACAACTCCTAGGAAGAAGGCCAGGGGCAGGGAAGAAGGCAGCAGGCCTTCTACATCAAAAGGCCCAAGCAAACCACAACTGCCACAGAAGGGGAAGGCACCACCGGATTCTACGTCAATGGGACGGCTAAGGGCCACTGCCACAGCAACTGTGCCCACAACTGCTGTGCCCACTGCACAGGAGCCAGTGGGCGATGGTGTCCTTTCAGCTACCAACAGCTCTGTCGGGGAGGCGGCAGCCATGGCACCCCACAGTTTAGTTTAGTTTAGTTTAGTTTAGTTTAGTTTAGTTTAGTTTAGTTTAGTTTGTTTATTTATAAAGCGCGTCTGAACCCTCAGGTAGCTGGGCGCATAATTATGTGCACAGCAGAGTTACATATCGTTACACAAACACCTTAATACACCAGTCAGAGCATACATTAGTCCAGGTTCTGAGTAGTTACATACAAGAATAAAGTATACAGAGAACAGGGTACAAGATAGTTACAGTGGAGAGTGAGGACCGGGTTACAGGGTGGTCCTGAATCGGATAAAGCCAGGGTGAACATTACTACATGGTGGCGAACGGCGGCTGGCCGAACATGTCATTGAGAGATTGGATGTTTAGGCTAGTAACCAGGATTTCACCATGGCTCTGAATGGCCAGAATGCGGCTTCCAATCTAATTGCAAGAGGGAGGGTATTCCAGCATTGTGCTGCGAGCACTGGGAAGCTTGAACCTCCTGCTGATTTTAGGTTATAGATGGGGATCTTTAGTTGGTGCAGGTAAGGGGTTCTGGTGGGTCTAGTGGAGCAATGTCTAGAGAATTTGTCTGAGAGGTAGCGAGGGGCGGTGCGTGACAGGCACTTAAGGGTGATAACCAGGGTTCTTAGCTTGATTCTGTCGCGGATCGGGAGCCAGCGGACTTCTTTGCTGGCCGTGGATATGTGAGCCTTGTGCAGGAGGTTAAGGGCACATCTTAGTGCAATATTTTGCAGGATCTGGAGCCTGTTCAAGTTTTTTGTGGTAGTGCCTAGGTAGAGTGTGAAGGAAAGGGTTTGCTCTCAAACTGCGCACACACATAGAATAATAAGCAATTGCAAATTAAATGAGTGGTTTTAATCAGAATTGGTGCAGCCTGACACGTGTTTCGAGCTTCCCGCTCTTCTACTGAGGCTGCTTGTGCAAAATTATAAAACATTGATGTACAACGAAAACATTTGTTAAGCATGATTCAATAGCAAAACAAACCAGTCCCCAGACCCAGGGCAAGGAGGCAGTTAGGGTTTGCCAAACCAACACATTGAGTATATGGTTTAAAGTAACAGACAGTTGCAACGAATGCACATATCAAATCAACCCAATTCAAAGAAAGAAAATGAAAACACAAAAAGTGCGTAATTCGGTGGAAAAAACATAACACATTATAAAACAATGAAAAGAGGGAGGAGAGAGAAAAAAGACAAAAGAACAACAAAATTATTCAGTGAGAGAAGATGCTCATGGTAATCAGCCAGAAATACATGTATAAGGCCACTGACTGTTAAAATTGTACCTTAATCTTGGCTAGTGTGTATTTTGAATACTAAAGAAAAATGCAAAATTAAAAAATGTTTTATCAAGTGGCAACTTAATGAATCGAATACGATAAAAAGAGGGGTTGCAAATATGTTGCGTCATAGAAAATTGTTTTAATATTATATATATAGTTTTATCCCACTTACCAAAGTTAGGCGTGGGCTCCCTATAAAGCAAAAGACGGGATGGCTATTTATGTAGGAATCTGACTGACTAGATTTCCACCTAGCAGTCATTTGAAAATAAAGAAAAAAAAAAAAAAAAAAAGAAGGAAATGACATACCATTATTTTGCAGTTGCACGAATGAATTTTCAGTAAATTATTATCTTGCTGCAGCACGGGCAGGAAACGAAGAATGCAGGTGCGGCAAGAGCCAAAGAAAACAAAGCAACAAGAGGTCAATTAGCTAATTGAGTGGTTTATCTCTGTGGACATCTGAAGCAGCAAGAATTCATGCTGGAAGGGTCCGTGTACAAATTGTCAACGTTGACTCACCAGTACTTTCACTGCTATGTGGGGAACTGGAGCCAAACGGGAACCCTCTGTGTGCGGAGTATAACTCGGAGATGTGAGGGAAGCAACAGTGAAAACGCCCGTGCACAGGCGAGTCACCACAGAGTTAATGGGAAAACAAGAGCGCCATGATGGACTAGTGTAGATATCATGTAAAGGAAATCATTAAGGCTACTCCATATAGACAAGGATATGTTTGAGGTGTGCGTATGCCGGAAATAAATTGCGCATGGTAAATGCACAAATAGAATTGGAATTACAAAAAAATAAATAAAAAATAAATAAATAAATAATTAAATAAAAAAATTTAAAAAAAAAATTGCGAGACAGAAGGACATAGATCCGGAAGACATTAGTTAATTAATTGGAGTATGAAGTCACTTGAGCTGTCCACGGATGGCAGTAGTGTATTTTAAAACACCTGTGCCTGCATCTATAATAAAGAGTGTTGCATGTGCTGAAAAAGATGCTAAATAAAGGAAGTGCGCCTCGACCTGACTGGATATGCAAGGATTGTGTTAAAACGGTTGCGCCCATGCTAGCAAGTGTATTCATTAAAAAAAAAAAAAAAAGGGGGGGGGCGCTGCACCCGGGTAGATAGCATGATAGTTGAGTAATGACATGTAGATAGCGGCTGATTACCATTGACATCCATACAAATAATCGGTACCTATTGGCATGACATGTGCGAAGACCTTAAAAAACACACGTGTACCATAACTTTTAAACAACATGTAATCACAAAAAGACAGATAGTTCATGGTCTGTGTTCAGGCCAAACTCTACAGTACGGTATTGACAAATCAATCGGGCTTCCAATTGTCTAAGTTTAAGTATCTGGTTGCCTCCACGTTGTGGAAGTGACACCTTCATCATCCCAGCAAATTTGATCATTGTCTTGTTATCCATTTGATGGGATCTTTGCCAATGCAAAGCTAGAGGATAGGTAGAGTGTGTTGCAATAGTCTAATTTAGACAATATCAGCGCTCTTGATAAGGTGATGCAACTAGAGGTGGAGAGAAAAGGCCTACAGGCATTGATCAATTTATTGGTGTAGGTGGTGGCTGAGATGGTGGAGTTTATTTGTTTTTTTAGTGACAAGGTGGTACACACCTAGTGTTTTGACCTCTTTGGAGACTTTTATGATCTTGCCGTCAATGGTAAAGGATTGATACCTTTGGTCTAGTTTGTTGAGGCGAGCCTGGGAGCCTACGATAAGCAGTTCTGTCTTATCGTCGTTGAGGCAAAGACTGTGTGTGGCCATCCAGGCTTGGATTTCTAAGTAGATTTAATTAAGCTTTGTGACATCCTCTTCATAGCTGCCAGTAAGAGTAATGAGGACCTGGGTGTCGTCTGCATAATTAGTGTAACTGACACCCAGATTGTCAAGACGGTCAAAGAGGAGCTTTGTGAAGATATTGTAAAGTGTGGGGGAAATGCAGGAGCCTTGGGGCACTCCACATGTGATTGGGATAGGGTCTGCAGCCGTGGTGGGGGCAAAGACCCTAGTCGACCTGTCAGACAAAAATGACTGGATCCACTTAGTGGCATTCTGAGAGAATGCAGCAGGCGAGGAAAGGTGTTGAATGAGGATCTGGTGGTCAACCAGATCAAAGGCAGCAGATAGATCCAACAAGAGCAAAATGGCCAGTTTCCCCTTATCTTTGGCATCATCCATTTGGAATTTTAGATGCAAGAGGGGAGTTTCAGTCCCGTGCCTTGGTCTAAAGCCGGATTGTCGCAGGCCTAGGAGGTTGTTGTCTTCCAAATGTTGTTGCATTCGGATGAACTCGCATATGGTTGATGCCGCTCTGACAGAGGGAAAGAGGGCCCTGAATTCACAAAACGCCACCATCACACGCGCTAAGAGTCCGGACGAATAGTATCAGCATTGCGGTAACACCCACCTCGTATAATCTACCGCTGTTTTCATCAACGTTACGATCTATAGAAGCCAGCAACAGCCACTGTGGGCATCCTCGCCCCTCTAGACATGTATGAAGGACTGATATACATCGCCTGACCTACATAGAAAACCTCCTCCAAGTTCTACCAGATACATCCTCAGACATCTCACAATCATTATGAAAAATATGACACCTGGGCTAAAGCTGTCGTTTTTTACGTGTCCTGACGAAAGCCTTATCTGGTCCAACATTCACCTAATGGACAACAGTCATCTCTAAACTTCTGAAGACTGCTCTCTCTTAAGGCTGGAAACAGAATCATTCTGTTGACACACTCCCCACACGGGTTCATGTTTACACACTGTCCCGACTGGGGCTTTTGTAGAAGTACTACCATTCTATGTCTATGATATGAAGTCACTCTTGTCACTACTAACATCACCTTTAAAAATATAATAGGTTTGATGTGCAATTCGAATCAAGCAAATAGATTCACGTGATTGTTTGCACATGATTTTTTGCCTTACAGGACTGTGATTTCTCTTTGCTTTGTCTTGTGTTTTTTTAACTACTGGACTTATTATGTTCCATTTTTTTTAACATGTATTAGAAAAATTAAATTAAAAGAATTATTTCCTTTGAAATACTAACAAATGTGCATACCTTGTGATATTTGTTTTGACACAAGAATGTGATTCACTGTTGCCTCAACTTAGTCCACATAAACCAGTTCAGTAGTGTGACACCAGTAGGTAGCTTGCTTTGGGAATCCTCCTTTTGTGTATTTGGAGGTAGGCAACCCTGTCTAAGATTTTGAGGAGAAATGGGACTGTGGTGATGGGCCTGTAATTTGTGGAGACGTTGGGGTCTAGGTTGGCTTTTTTGAGCAGGGGTAGGACCCACGCTTCTTTAAGGTTATTGGGGACCACTAAGTTTTTGAAGGAAGCATTGATCAAGGAGGTGATGAGAGGGGCTAACTCATTAGCCCAGTCTTTGATGATGGAGGCGGGACAAATGTCACCTTTGCAGTTGGATGGTTTGAGACTGGCAATTATCTTGATTACTTCCTCTTCTGTGACTGGTGAGAAGTGGGAAGGAAGGGCAATTAGGGGTGTTGTGGTTTATTATGCCGATGGGATTCTGTTTGGAGGCAAGGTTGGCTTTTTTTGCTTCTATCTTAGTTTGCAGCAGGGCAATTTTATTAGCGAGGGCCAGCTGGATATTATTGCACCAGGCCTTGTCTTTAATGCAGTCCTCTGAAGGAGGCAGTGGTGATTCGAGTTCCCTTAGTATAGAGAATAGTTCTTTGGTGCCAGATTTGGCGTTTTGTATTCTCATGTTATAGATCTCTTTTTTAGCATTTAAGATGGCGGATTTGTAGGTGGAGGCTGCTGAGGCGAATTTATCTTTAGTGGAAAGAGAAGGGGCTTTTCTCCAGCTAGTTTCTGCAGTTCTTTTGATATTGAGGAGAGCCTTTAATTCTGCTGAGAACCATTTGTTGGAGTGGGCAATGGGTTTGGCTTTTCGTTGTTTAAGAGGCGCTATCTGGTTGAGAGCTAGTTCTAGGGTATTGTTGTATAGGTCTACAATGGCTGATGGGTTGTCATTTTGCATAGGTAGATTAGTTTTACTGATAGGCACGAGAAGAGGTCTAAGGTTCTCTATAGTGATGTTGAGGTTATTTCTGGAGATTATTTGAGGTAACCTAGTGGGTAGTGTGGTAGATGGTATGGATCTGGGTAGAGAGAAGGTAATAAGGTGGTGGTCAGTCCAAGCACAAGGAGTGATGTCGGTCAGTGAGAGGTTGCAGTTGGCGTCTGCAAGCCAGTCCAAGGATCTTCCTTTTGTATGTGTAGGTTTATTAATGTGTTGGATGAGGCCTAGATGAGTAATGGTGTCATTAATGGAGGTGGCCTGATTGTCATTGGGGTCATTAAGTCCCAAGTTGAAGTCACCCATAATGATGATTTGAGATTTAGGTTTCAGGTTGGTAGTGAGTAAGAGAGAGATATCTTCTGCAAAGGTGAAGGGGGGTCCTGTAAGTCTGTATATAATGTGTAGAAGGATAGGTTGGGTGTCAGATAATGGGAGTTTGACGGATAGGAGTTTGGATGAAGGTAGGGTTGTGCTAGTTACTTCTCTGATGTTTAGGGTGTATTTCGCAATAATTGCTATTCCTCCTCCTATTCCATTTTTTCTGTCAGCTCGGATGATGGTGTAGTTATCCGGGGTGGCTAGAGCTATTGTGGGACCGGCTGCTAGGTGGAGCCATGTCTCCGTGATAGTGATAAAGTCTAGGTGGTTGGTGGAGATAATGTCGGCGACATCAGTAGCGTGGGCTACCAATGAGCGTGCATTGATGAGAGCTCCCTTGATGGAGGTCAGTGGAAGGTTGACTTTCGTGTCTGGTGGTGGGTGAGGTGTTGCTGGTTTGTGACTCAGTGGAGGGTCAGTAAGTGAGGTGGGCTGCGTGACATTCCTAGCCTGATTGGTGAGCATTCTGGTGAGTGTTACATGAGGATTAGTGCGATGGCTGAGTCTAGCGTTTCTAATCATGGTCGGTGGGGCTGCGTTCAAGAAGGTGGTAGAGGGTGCAACAAGGCGAGAAGCTAATCTTGTATTTCTAAGAGGTGTGGGACAGGGTATTAAGGGTGTAGGTGGGCTGGCGAATCTGTTTATCCAGTCCGCTGGAGATAGTAAGTCCGGGTAAAGTGGTGTGGTTGTGTAGACACAGTTCTGAAGTGAAATATTCTGGAACAGAGGGAGGAGAGTAGCCATAGTTAGAGTGGCACCTCTAAGTGAGGCCATCATGGGTAACTTGGCTCTAGAGATAGAGGCAGTGAGGTTTATAAATTATTAGCAAGAATAGTTTGTACGTTCAGCTAACATGTGTGTGGACACTAGTTAGACGTTTCAATGGCAATAACATGGGAATCAACTCAAATTGCAGTGTGCAGAGGGTAGTGTGGAATGCAATTCAGGGCGCATGGCACCTCTAGGCTAGTCAATGCAATTTACAAATGGGCTAAATGCAATTCAGGGCGCAGGGCACCTCTAGGCTAGTCAATGCAATTACAGATGGGCTAAATGCAATTCAAGGTGCAGGGTACCTCTAGGCTAGTCGTTGCACTTTACAAATGGGCTAAATGCAATTCAGGGTGCAGAGCACCACAAGGCTAGTCAATGCAATTACAAATGGGCTAAATGCAATTCAGGGCGCAGGGCACCACTAGGGTAGTCAATGCAATTGCAAATGGGCTAAATGCAATTCAGGGTGCAGGGTACCTTTAGGCTAGTCAATGCAATAACAGATGGGCTAAATGCAATTCAAGGCACAGGGTACCTCTAGGCTAGTCAATGCACTTTACAAATGGGCTAAATGCAATTCGGGGTGCAGGGCACCACTAGGCTAGTCAATGCAATTACAAATGGGCTAAATGCAATTCAGGGCGCAGGGCACCTCTAGGCTAGTCAATGCAATTGCAAATGGGCTAAATGCAATTCAGGGCGCAGGGCACCTCTAGGCTAGTTGATGCTAAATAAAGAGACATTTGGGTGCGATGCATCCATTGAGTGTCGTAGTACATCTTAGATAAAGTACATAGTGTAATAGTGCTGCTGAGCAGTAGGCGCTAAATGGCGCAGTAGGGCGGGAAGGCCAGGTATAACAAGACATGCAGGGACATCACCCACAAGACACATTTGGCAGTGGGAGTAGATGAGTAGGGAGGAGGATGACAATGCACGTGATTCAAGCTAGGGGCATGGTCATAGCAGTCAGGCTCTGTAGGCATAGGCAGGACCATCAGTACATGTTGAGAGAGTGGTCACACATATGTGCACTGAGGCAGGTTTGGGCTACTGTGGCAGTGCAGTGTCTGAGGAGGGATGGAGGAGTAGTAGCTAGCAGTTAGCTAGCAACGGGCATAATGAGCCAACATGGCTAGTCTGAGTGGAGGCAGGGGGTTGCACCGCAGGAAGGAGTGACTACACAATGTAATGACAGGCCATATCTGAACAGTTAGCAAATAAACCTTGGTAATGCCGCTTTCACAATTAGGCAGAGCACTGGCACGCAGTGAGAGCTCTATTAAGCAAGGGGGTGCATACGGACTAGGATGTGACCGAATATCAATCGGAGCATCCCGACTAAGTTCGTATGTCGGTAGGAATGAAGCGGAGTGCAGACAGTTCGAATGGGTTTACTATGTAAATTGTCTTACGGTTCGAGGCAGCGGTTCCTTGTCTTGCAGTCCTTTATCCCTTGCATGGAACTTGCTGTAGGCGGAGGGGTGGTTGGCAGAAAAACGGGCAGACTGTATGGGCGAACGGCGAGGAAGGGTGAGGACAGGCTTGGGACAGGGAGCCTTTGTGGTCCTGCCTTCGTGGAAATGCCAGCTCCCGCCTCCCGGTTTCTATTGGCCCCTACAAGCGGGGCAGCAGCCAATCAGTGGCCACATGGAGCTCAACACAAGAAGCTAAGGTGCTGTTTAACAGTGATGAGGATGTACAGAGCCAAGGCCAGGTGTGTGTCGCTGTGGAGGGTGAGTCATCAGACTTACCTGACACACCCAGCCCCCCACCATCACCCCAGATCACCCCATTCAGCACCACCAATGACAGCATGCAGGAGCTGTCTGGAGGAGAGCCAGGGCAAGGGAGATGGAGCCCCACAGTGGAGCCACATAATCTGGGACACTTGCCAGTGTGGAGTTGCGCAGGACCATTGAGTCATGAGTTGATCTGAGAAATCAGGAACAACAATGTGTGATGATCTTGCTGGAGTCACATACCATCTGTACATTGATGGAGTGATACAGCTTACGGTTGCGGTACACCACCTCCATTGCATGCGAGACCACCAATTGCACATCGGTGCAGTCAAGTGCACCAATACAATTTGGCATGCCTGCTAGTGCATGGAAGCCAACTTTCATGTCAAAGACCTCCTGGGCAGTCCGTGGTAGGGATATGTAGTTCCTTGAGTGCTTCAGGAGGGCATCCAGCACTTGGTTTAGCATTCGAGAAAATAAGGGTTGTGATATGCCATGCATCTGCCCCACTGTGTGCTGGTAGGTGCCTGTGGCCAGGAAGTGGAGCACAGACACTACCTTCAGTAGAGGTGGGATGGTGGTGCGTATTTCAATCAGGCTGTGTAAAATACAAGTGTAGGAAGCAGTTGAAACGTGCACTTCAGTGCGCTGCACTGAACGTTCCCTTAAACAGCACATTTGTTTGGAGGTTTGTATTGTGCGTGGGTGGGGGTGCGGTGATGGGGTTTAGGGGGGGTTGGGAAAGCCAGGAAGGAACATAGGGCCTCATTCCAAGTCTAGCGGTCCAGAAATAAGGGTGCCAGAAGAAACATACCGGAAGCCTTTCCGGACCGCCAGACTACGAGAATGCCGGCAGGCCTGACTTGCTGGGAACACTGGCTCCTGCAGGCATGGTTTTCACAGATGCACCAGCACCGTTAGCAACGGTGACAGTGCTTCTGTGTCCCCATTCCCATGGCGTCGTATGGTAGCCGCAGCGGGTTACCGCCGACCCTGTAATGATGCCCATAGTTCCATTACTTCTTTTCATACACTTCGGCCACTGGAAAAGAGCGGGTCCTGTTCTTAAGGTCTTGTAATGAGCCCGCCTTGCAGGTGTTTTCATATAAGAGACTAGATGCAATATGCCTAACGTGGAACACAATAATTCTAGATTCCGCACAGTGATTCTAAACCAGTTTAACTTATGCATATTAGGCACAGGTGTTTCCCTGACTGTCATCCTTCGCCTCCCAGCAGCCAAGGGATGGCGGATGAAACAATTGGCCCCTCCGGAGTAGGGCAGCAAGTAAACAGGATGGTGACAGTCCGAAAATAATAAAGTATTGAGGTTAGGTGGCGGCGCAAAGTATCAGTGGCTGGGGCAGCACAGAGCCCCAGACTGCTACTGCAAGCAGAAAACCACGCCCAGTTATAAGTGGGGCCCCAAAATAGACCTTTTTAGAAAATGGCACAAACATGAGAAAGTAGCTAGAGCACTTACCTCTCTGATTTGAAATGGCATTATTGGCAGTAACTACTTCTGATCTTGAAAAGAGAAAGTATTTGAATGGCAGATAGAGGTACCAGCAACATCCCTGACTTACTCTTGGAACAAAAGAAATACTTCGTTTTTATTCTGGCTTCACGCCAGACTCCAGTCTCTAAGTGTGGGACAGTGACTGGGTATCGAACCTGTGCTGCTCTTGTTTTCAGACAAGTGTGCTGCCCCTGAGGTAAGCGAGGAGTAAGAGTTGCGTAAATGAATTGCTTTGTAAACCCCCCCAATGTGTTTAAGAAAGCTCTTTATCAAAGGGCCAAAAATATATATTCGGCCGGTTATTTTGCTTTCGATTAACACGGGAAGAACTTTGCCAAATCTTTCCCAACGAGTCCAATATACCTACCACCAGTACCCCATGCTTCCTCTTGAAATGTATGCTACTTTGCTCCTTGCTGGCTGGCGGAGCCATGTCGGGGGCCGAAGGCACTTTAAAAACATATTTTATCGGGTCCTCTCAATCTTAATTGAACAACAACCAAGAAACTGATGGACGGATCATATTGGATATGCCATTCTAACTTAAAAGAGCTGCATGATTAGTGTGCGGCAGCCAGGCATTGGCCATGGGAGGATCTGATTGCAAAGGACTGAGGGGTGTGCACTAAAAATAAACACATCGCCTCTGCCTAGCGTGCATGCGCGTGGCATATTGATCACTGCGCCAAGGTAATTCATTTAGAAGTAATGAAAACAATAAAGGCCCGGGATGAGGGGCCTGTGGCATGCCACTTGTTATTGTAACACCTCACAAGCAGCGTTATTTATTCTGACAAGCTTTGATCGACCGCTTAAATATTCCCAGCATCCGTTTAATAACCCGCTGTTCAACACAATCACCATACAAAAATGTAAAAGCGAAAAAAGCAAAAAACAAATTTGATCAGCCAAATCAATCACTTTAGATTTCTCTTTGAAACGAATGCAGGTCTTCGGAATTTTAAGTCATGTTCTTGTGTTTGCCTTGCTCTAGCAAGCAGCAGGGAGGCCGGATCCAATGGTGGATCATACTGATGGCACGTGACATGTCAGCGACCCATAGTGTGTTATGCAAGCTCTGCAGCTCTAACCTGTGACTAGCTTCTAACTATGATCCTCCTGCCATGGCCAACACACAGCCAACTCGACAATTTCACCAGGTGGGCAGAGACTGGCCTACAAGGAACTCTGGAGTTTTCCTGGTATGTCTCTGCACACTGGGCGTGTTTTGTGTGGTAACCTATTTTGGGTTGGGCTTGCTGAAAATGTGTAAAATGGGGCCATTTTGAACATGATTTACAGGGCTTCTTTTGGTTCCCAGTCCACCTCTGATTTACCCCTCCAGCTATTGTTTTACAACAGGCATCAGACAAATTAAGCAGTGGCTAAAAACTCACAAGCCTATCACCCACTCTCGCCTCCCCGTGATATAGGAATATGATCAGGCACGTCATTTAGGGGTCGGCAGAGGACGCAACTGAGAACTCTTAAAACATTTTTTTTTTTTTTTTTTTTTGTAATGCAAGCTCCTGGGCTGTGGCCAGCACCATGTGGTTCTTACCTCTGGAGTGGCTGGCTTTCTTGTTCAGGCCCCTTAAAAAAAAGAAGAAAAAGAAGAACAGGAGTGCCACAAGTCTAACACTTTCAGCACTGACCCTAAATAAGAAAGAATAGGAATACTAAATGATGTGTCTTTCTGGAATTGTATACAATCATTGCTAGACTCATTAAAGGTTTATTGCAGGCACACTTCAGGGGGTGAGTCACTGATTTAGTCTGTTCTTAAACGCCTCAACTCACCCTTTCATCCTTCAGAAGTCCATAAATGAGTACCAACACAGGTTTGGTGATTTTATCTATATAAAGCGCTTAATATAATATATAATAACATATCATTATCATTTGGTCCTGGACGTCTGCTTGCATTCACAGTAATTTGGTAATATGGGATTAAAAACACTGGTCTTAATAATACATATGGCGATCCATTCTTGTATGAAATGTACATCACATTATAGTGATATTGTGACCATATTTTTCGTAGTGTACTATGCTATGTGATGCCACTTACTGTTTTGTCAACGGGTGAAATGTCATGTTCCATCGCTTCCCGTGATATCACTTTGGGGTGGGGTCAAATGACATCACTTCCACTTATGTCATCAGGGGACAAGGGTCGTGTGATATCACTTCCGCTACCCTGGCATTTTGGTGAAATGACATCCCTGAATATGATTCTGCGCACAGGCAACACGCTGCTGAACACAAACACCCAATAAAACATAACAAATGCAAAATGCACAGTACCCAGCACTCTGTACACTCAGCTTCAAGGGCCCATAATCCCAGCGTTTTTCTTACTGGAGCCGTAGCTACAGGAAGCCAGGCAAATGACAAAAGTTATAAAACTACCTGGTAAAATAACATAGCATAACATAGTATAACAATGTCATGTTTGTTGAAACGTGTTCTATCTTAGGCCATAAACATGGTACAGAGTTCAGCTCTAACCCAGAATGAATTATGCAATTCTAGCACAATTCGTGGTAAAGAGGTGGGATTAGGCTGTGAACAAGAACAGAAGTTGCATAAGGAGGTACTTAAACATTTGGGGACAATGTGATTAAGGCAGGAGGGTCATACTGGGAGCTCAGATAGTAAGGGAGGATATATGGACCTTGAACAATGGCAAAGGCGGACTCTATGCAAGGGACTGGGAGCTGGTGGGCACAACGGGGGGAGTGGGATGGCGGGACGTGGGACAGAGGGACCCATTTTCTGACATTGGTATGGTACACTGTTCATGTTTTTTGTGAATCCAACTGCCAGGCTATTATGCAAGCCTATGCAAAAAGGACGAGCATACTCGATCTTGGCACTTAAGTGGTTAAATAATTTATTAAAAAGTATTATTTTTTTTAAAAGGTCTCTCTCGTGGCATTGGCCGTAGATCTTGGAATGCAAATCTGCTAGTGGTCCTGAGATGTAAGCTGCAAAAAAGTCTAAATACAGCAGCATGTTAACTAAACCAATGATATAAGAATAATGTCACTGTTCAGAAATACATCAAACAGATCCCACAATACTAACATATCAGGGACATGCAACTTTTTCCAGACCTTGTATATATACAGCTTTAGTTTTTATAGGAATATCAACACAGCGCAAACGGCCATCTTGACTACATGCTTCTATTTTGTGTGGAAAAGCCTATTACAGGCTAAGTTCGACAAATTGATCCATTAGTGTATACAGATCACACATGTTAACATGCTACAGTTAAAAATAATTGAATGGATCCAAACAACTCCCAGACATAATACTAGCACTAAATTATACAATGCAAAAAGTTTAGGAATTTTTTCAGGTAGCAATATATATCACATCCATCATTCCTGACCCATGGAATTACAGCATCTGATCTGTCTATTCAATAGGTCTCTCTCTACGCTAATGTTCTCGTATGATTCTGGTCATGAAGATGCAGTGTAACCACTTCTAAGATCTGGCACTGCATTTGGGAAAATTGGCAGTGATATTCTAGAAAATGTCTCATGACCGAAGACCTCATATGCCATGTTCTTGAATTGGACTGATGTTCATTCCACGTATCTCCACCATTTGTTTAATGTTCCCAACATGGTGTAAACAACAATGGATTCTAATGCAGTAAACCGCATTTGACTTATCACAAGTTGCAAATGCTCTAAACAAAATGTGTTCCCCTGTAAATGAATGAAACACAGTATTACCTATTGTGACATTACTACAATGAGTGTACTGTTAGCAGGGATGTGTCCCAGTGTGTTTACTTGAGAAAGTATTTGACTTAGCCACTTCAATGTTCATTCTCCGAGAGCCATGAGCTGGTTTGACACTAAATGACCAATTGGTCAGTCTGGAGCTGGTGTTCAAATTTATGTTCTAAACATGCCCTTTGAGTTTATGCAACACATGCTGCAATCCTTGCTGATGCGATGTGCTCCCTTCCCATTTCTCATAGGGATATTTCAAAAGGATACACGTGTATTATATGACTTGACCGCGAAGCTTAGTGTGTATTGTATAGTGATTCAAGCAAACAACCCTTTTATCACAAACATACTTGTCAAATATAAAGCTCTATTATCATTTCAAAATGCTATTGGTTTGAATGCAAAGCGGTATGTAACTATCACTTCTGCTATTTCTGTTCTTCACAATTCCCATACAAGTATTTCGAAATAACATAAAAGGAGTGTAGCGGACTGTTCATCTTGGTGTGATAAACTTCTATCAGAAACAAATGTATATGTTTATTCTAGTGCTTTGCTTATTAAACTAAGTGTTACAGTATTATTATGACTAAAATGTATATGGGAAGTGATCATAAGAAATTACCATTATGCAGTTTCAAAAAGAGTTAGCTTACAATAAGTACAATTAAATACTGTCATATTTTGTAATACTTGCTTTTTCAAAAAAACACACCCACTGTCTGTTCATTCTTAGAAATGACTGGGGTGACTAGCAAATACACACCTTAGAAAGCATCTCTTACCCAAATAGAAAGAACCAGAGAAAATGAGAAGTACACTGAGAGAGCTTAATCAGCCTCTGATATGCTGTGCACAACTAGTTTCAATATAATATTCTGCATCAGGAGGTAACATCAAATCTGTCTGATTATCTGGTGGTTTTTTGGCAATAGTTACATTAACAACTAGCAAAGGGAGAACGGGGGAGTTGTCTATAAACAGGGCTCTATCACAGGCCTAGTCTAAATTAGCTATATGTGTCAGCCATCACTATTTCAAATGTATTTTTATTTATTTATTGGACATTTGTAAGGCGCCTATACAGCAGAAGGTGTTTGAAGACACCACACAACAAAAAAGGGGGGGGGGGCAAGGGAGAAAGATAACAATAACCGTCCTACTAGGCCTTGTGACATTTGGATCATGCAAGAGCAGTAACAAGAAGTGTGAGGGAAAGGGGTGGGTGGGGGAAGTATCGGTATGCACAAAATGTGAAGTGCAAGGTGGGAGGGGAAGTGAAGGTTAAAGTGGAGAGAGTACAAGTGAAAGGGGGTGGAGTAGGGGGGAAGAGGGCAGCTGGTGTCTAGATGAGCAAGTGCAAGTGACCAGAAAATGCAGGGGGTGCAGGGGTGAGGGTCCAAATGCTAAGTGTGAGCAGGAGGGTGGACTGATCAAGGGGGCTGGTGTCCTGTAAAACCCAAAGGGAACAAGGCAGGTAGTCACTGCGGTAAAGAGGTTGTTAACAGGAGAGCAGGAGAGGAAAGGAAGAAGAGAAAAGGACAGTCTTGAGGAGCTTCCGGAACTTAAGGAGATGTGGCTCAAGCTTGAGAGGGAGACCATTCCAGTGGGAGGCTTCGGTGGAGGAGAGAGATCTACCTCCCACTCTCTGCTTAGAGAAGCGTCTGATCTGCAGAGAGTTGGAGCTAGAATACAGAAGGGCTCCTGCAGGGTGGTATTTAGGAAGAGAGAGTTGGATGTAGTGAAGTCCCAGGCACCACAGAGCCTTGTGGATGATGCAAAGGATCTTGAACTTGATCCTAGCAGCAGCCGGGAGTCAGTGGAGAGTTTCGGGCAGGAGAGGTGCGTTCCCTGGGCTTGAGGCCAAGTATACGGCTTGCAGTCATATTCTGGATTAGGTAAAGGGGGCAAAGAGAGGATAAAGGAAGATTGCAGTTGTCCAGCCTAGAGAGAACCAGAGCTCTTGGATACATTGAATTTCTGAGGGAAGGTGCCCCTGGAGAATGCCTCTGAGGAGGTGCAGCTGATAGTGGGCCTGCTAATGATAATTCCCTGCTGTTGCAAGGACAGCACGAAGGGACATCCAATTAGGGGTACCAGAGGACTCCATGTCAGGAAGGGCACCATGCAGTACCAGCTGACTCCATATCATGTCCTATTAATAAGCTCTTTGACCTTTCCATCGGTTGCATGCTGGGAGTTTTAGTGTTGGGTCACTTCAATCGAATAACAGGGATCGAAGTACAATTTAGCTAAAAGGAAAGCTGGGGAGTTAAGCAGGGTATCCCCCGTGCCATGGAGACATCTGGCAACCTGTCACCACTATTCAGGCAACTTAGCATTATGAGACAAAATGTACCATTGTAGTCAGACCTACTGCTTTTACAAAAGAAACAAGGAAACTGCGAAATAACCACAATGGGTCCAGTTAGTCTGCTGCTATCAGAAGGTGGTTAAGAAACCTCATACATCCAGCCACTTTCAAATTCCAGCTTGTGCTGCCTAATTCAATCAAGCAAAAGGCACGCAGGGCACTGAATTGCAAAGTCTGTGGGGTTTCCTGAAATTGAGAAACAATGACTAGTGTTTACCACACCCCTGTGGAGGATTCATTTCCATAGCAGGTAGTGGAGGGTTAGTGTAATGATGTCAGATGTCAATTACAGCACATGCTCTGGGCCTTTGGCAGATGGGATCTGCACTTAGCATGTGCAAGTCCCTAAGGGAATGTGGCAGAAAATAAAAACATGCCAACTGCATCGCAAAACACCCAAAATGCCGGCGGCTACAATTCCATGTTACTAAATCTGTTGCTCTCTCTGAGACCCGGATTTTACATTAGGAGACAGTGCAAAGAAAATGCCAATGGGGACAATTTCCTCCCATTGAATAACCTGTGTAAGATTATTTATTTATTTATTGCATTTTATTGTGCATTTGTAAGGCGCTTATACATCAAGTAAACTGTGTTTCAAAGAGTGTGATTAAGCAGGGTTAGAACTACAGCTACTCTTAGAGAAGTCATATTGCTATTTGCGCGAACATTAATAGAAAGGGAAAAGATCTAAACTTATATAACAGGTAAATGCACATTCACGAATATTAGGAGATCCGTTTGCACATTTCTGAATGACCTTGTTCCTCGTGTGTCCTTCCCTCCAGCTGGTTCCTTTGTGCAGCACACACTAATAGCACTCGAAATAATGTGTAAACATGCTTTCAGTGCAATTGATATTAAGAGGCAATTAGCAAAAGGTTGTCAAATGTGCTAATTGCCAATCGAAGCTCATTACGCGTCTTGTTCTATGTGTCACATAGCAATTTCATAAGACATTAGTTTGCCTTTGCTCAATTGGACCACATAAATCATGAAAATTTATTTTAATCAACGTACTTAAATATTGTACCACATGCTGCTTCCCTGCTTACATTATTAACGTCCCCTGATTAAAAAACATGTATTGTTAACAAGATAGATACGGTCATTGCTGCTCACCCACCAGGCCATCTCACTGCAACATCTTGGAGATGAGGGTTTTTACAGCAGAGCATTTCGGTTAAGGAGCGTGCTGCACTATTTGGTGGAGGATGCAGTATTGTGTTGAAAGTACACTGGGGTAAATTACCCCTCCCAATTTATAAGCGCTGAGGGCCTGATTTAAATTTTCCAATGGGAAAAGCCCATTGAAAAAAACGCTTCATAAATCAATTAGTGGGAGAATGTTGTCATATAGCCAAAGTATTCAAAGAAAAGATAGCTCTTAAAAAAGCCATTAAGTCAACTGAGAACAGCTAGCTGGTCATTTCAAAGGCGACCCAATTTGGATACCTGGGGAAGGCACCCCAACTTCCACGCATCCTTGCTTTGTTCATTAAGCAACCACTCACTTTAGAGGTTCTACGCTGTGATACTTCCGGGTTTGGGCGTATCAACAACTGCAATAAATAAAGCAATAAAACGAAATAAAGGCTCGTCTAAAGTGATAGAGCAACTGGGGCACAAAGACTAATTTCCTAAGAATTATTCAGTTTCTTGGCATGTTGGAATTTCGTTTTTCTTTTTTTTATTGTGATATAGCCGAAATTTCGCCATCACACAAAAAATAAAGACACTAAAAACCTTCCATTTCTAATACATTACGAAGAGTTTAGAATGAAATCACATAAATCAAACAACATATACATTCCCCCATTCATAACAATTAAAAATAAAACAAGGAAAAGAGAAACGTGATATTACAGTTATTTAAATGTAATAAAACCCAGAGTTCATAAAACCTTTAAAAGTGCAATAGTAAGGTGTCTCAAATGGCCCGCTATTAACCTTTCCAAAAAGGAATTCATCGATAGCCAGTCCATATTAGGTATACCGGTGCCCAGTCATTTATTTCTGATTTCTTTTGTGACACCACAGACAATGAGGAGATCATACAGAGAGTCAACAACATTCTCCCCACAGAGAGCATGTTGGAATTAATGTACAAAACGTGGTAGGGTTCTGGAGCATAAAGAAAGTCTTCAGCATGCAACTCAAAATCCATTGAAACCAAGCCTACCATTGCCATCGCCGGACTCCACGCTCTCTATCAGAAGCGCCCCAAAGACAGTCAAAAAGTAAACAAAAGTAGTAACATGTACGTATGTAACATTCTCCACTGAATGATTTCTTAAACTGAGTTTCAAAACAAAAGAAGTTGCATCCCTTGTTCTGTTTTGAATGTGTGATTGAATTCATTTTCTCAAAATTGTTCACCTTAATTGCCCAATGTAAACGCATAACTACTCAGCGTTCATAGAAGAAGTTACACTGCACTCAAGGCATCCCTTGCAGTGGACTTTTCAATAGGATAAGGCAAATCTGTTTATGCAAATCAATGCAATTTGCAAATTAGTTTGAAGGAAGAAATATATTCCGAAAAAAGTGTAGTGGCTCAAGACTGAAACACTGACCTTATTAGCCTCAAAGACATCTTTTCGCTATCAAAGATTGTAAATTTTGCAAGCACAGTGGAGACACTACTATTACAATAATGGATCTATGTGATCACTGCGCCACCCGTAACTGCAACGGCCAAAATGCTGATGCCAGTTATGGCGCGGCACAGTGATCATATGGATCACTTTGCCCCCTTCCCCTGGCCTGCATTACCCATCCCAAACTCCCCACTCCACTTACCGTTAGGGCAGCACAATTAGAAGTGTGCCGCCCGCACTCTGTGATCCCTGCAGTGTCAGCTCCTCCCACTAACGTGGGTTGGAGCTAACACCGCAGGGTTCTTTTCTTGTATTTCTTTTCTTTTCTCTTACGTGTCCCCCACTTTCCGAAATGATAAGTGGGGGACACCCCCGCAACCGCCGATCCCCATTACTGTACCCAGGAAGAGCGTAGGACACCCCGCAACCCCTGCTCTGCTTGGGCGCAGTAAATGGCACCCTCATTTTGTGCGCCTCCATAGTCGCAGTGACTGTGGGGGCAGACAAATGAGGGCGCCATTTTTGTACAATACCACAATAATTGATCTCCTTTAGCACAGAAATACAATAACTGATAAATTAATCCACTTACCTGATTTAGCTCTACATTTTACTCAGTAACAAAACCTTGCCAGTCTTCGTTTGTACTAGATGATCATCTGCCTAAGGTTTTGAGGTGGATTTTCAGAAAAATATCTTTGATGTATTTTTTCTTTGTTTCTAATCTTTGCCTTCTCTGTTTTATGTATGAACTCATGTACTGCATTTAAAAAGTACAGACCTAACTTGGAAGCAATGAAGCACTGCAGCGAGGAGACACACCCACTTGTGCAGGTAGGGTATGGCAATATTTAAGAATTCGGAATTGCAAGATGTTCCTTGAAGAATAGGGATGTCAGGTCCTAACTGAAGTATATGACGGAGGGGAAATATCTTAATTGCATTGGTAACTTGTTACAGTGGTGGGGTATTTTGTAGGAAAAAATGCATGTTTCCTGTTTTTTCGTTCTTGCATTACTTTTTATGAAGTCTGACAGAGCGAGTTAGAGTGGTCTCTTGGGTGTGACGGCTTTGTAGGTGATGAAGGCTTTCTTCAACATGATGTAGTCTTGAAGGGATAGCCAGTGCAGCTCCTTGAGGAAATGGTGATGTGGTCCCCTTTTCTTAGCCCTTTGATAAGGAATTCTGCAGCGTGCTGGGCTGCTCTCAGGGGGACCAAGGTAGAATCAGTGACATCTGCAAGTAGGATGCTGCCATCATTAAGGAGGGATATGACTAGGGCTTGGATGGGTGTTCGGAAATTCAAGGTTGAGATTAAAGACTTGGCTTGAAGAAGTGTCATGGATTTTGTTTCTTAACAAACATAAGGAACAGAATTTGGAGGTATGCAAAAACTATCATATGCCATTTGTTTAACACCTGGGTACAATGATACATTTTCCAGGATTACCTTCTCTGTATTTCCCCAATTTATAATGTTGGTTATACAATATATTTTTGTGTGTTCTATGGTTATTTTACAACTAGAAATGTCTAGTGATGCAATGTACTTCTCGGATTCACCATGCTCCTGCATACTCTCCAGATTACGTCTCAACAACCATCCTCTACATGCACTATTCTTGGACACATTGCACAACACCCCTGCCATTAGAATGAGCTATCCCCCATGATAGAAATCCTGTCTAGCTGCACACATGCTGATTCTCCTGCTCTTGCATATTCTCCACACTACATCTCAGTAGACATACACTACATGCTCTACTCTAAGATGAATTGCAGAACCCTTCTGCCATTATAATCCAGTTATCTCCCATGATAAAAATGTGGTCTAGAAGCACACAAAATAAATCTCCTGCTCTCGGATACTCTCCATACTACCTCTCTGCATCCATCCACATGCCTGCTCTACATTGGTGACTAGCAGGACTTGGTCAATCCTACCTACCTTTGAATTGGTTAAAATATACACACGCATTCTATACATCTCTGATGAATTTCCATACCAGGACGTCTGTCCCCCAAGGGCATTCAACCTACAGCGTGTTGGGACAATATCAATGGTGAAAGGCGCTATACAATTGACAGTTACATTTGCTTAGGTTACCTCTTGTAAAGAGCCCAGCCCCAGGAATGTTAAAGTTATCATTGCCCTGAAGGCTCATTTTCTTTGGGCATCTATGTGACAAAGTGACTACTTCTCTAGAGCAGAACAAGGATGAGTAATGAATTAACTGCCTACGCAGCGCTTCACACTACTACAAACCAACAAGGATCCCAATCGTAAAGGTGAAACATGCATAGTCAAGAGATGCCTTTTCACCTGTTGAGGTAGCATTGACCGATGACAGCTTATACTCTTAATTGAGATGTGAATATGGTGACAGTAGCAACCTACACAGCAATAGTACAATTAATTAATTCAAATTGTATAATGCACCTTATATTGAGACCAGTCTCTAAGAACTGGACCAGGATTGAACCTGTTTGCTCTGCGTTTTCTTGCTTCTTAGACAAACTTGTTGCCTCTGAACTAACCTCCCGGCCAAGACTCCAAAATAAAGGAATATTCTATAAGGGTTCTTTAAAATGTATACATACATTAATCGCACATCACATCAATATACAATATAACTACTGTAAAAACTCTAGGAAAATCCAGAGGAAGAACACAGATTGTTTTGGTTTTGGTTCAGAGGTGCAGATTTACATGCAGCATCTGTCTGAAGTTACTTTACAGTCACTGCGGCTGTTAAACAGGACATCTGTGACCTTTGAACCCGATCTGTTCTATTGAAGGGCAGGAGGATCAGGGCACAGGTGTTCCCAATACTTTTGTCATAATCTTTCTGAAAGGGGCATCTGGATAGCAGACTACCGTTTCTAAGAGGAAATCCATGCAATATTTTATTAGTAATAAAAATAAAGATAGGGCTTCTATACTCTTAGCAGATGGCAGTAATTCACATGCTCCCCACTCAAAAGGTTGACCCTCACCCATCGAAGGGTATGACTCATCCTCAAGGCAAAAGTACCCACGGATGCCATCTGCCAGGAGGGGCTGCAACCCAATGTTGTGTTAGATATCCATATCTAATCCCTTTTGAGATATGGCCCAACACAATAACTTTGGGTGTTCTACTTTTATATCCAATCGCCATCTAAAGGACCTGTGGATGGTTTGGACCATGAATTGAGACCCAGACAGGCAGGGTTTCATCTTGAGGAAGTCTCAAGTCACAGCAAATGCCCCCTTTTCAATAGTGGACCAGTTTCAATGTCACTTTGTCAAGTGGCTACTAAGAGAACAACATGGTAGCTGGACATCCTCAGAGTTTTTCTGCACTAGCACTACACACATTCAGAATTCACAAGTGTATCTCTGAATGATGAATTTCTGCCCATAATTGGGACCTTTAGAACGGGGTCCTTGCAAAACACATCTTTCAAATTCTGGAAGGATATTTGGCAGGCAGGAGTCCAGGTGACCCTCCTTGGCATTTTATTTAGGTGGCACATCATTCAAGGGAAGGGCAATTGTCCCATACCTCTTGATGAAAGTATCTGTCGAGGTCCAAGAAGGTTCTAATCTGTGATGGGTAGTTGGGAATGCCCCAATTCATCACTGCTGCCACTTTTTCCTGGATAGGCTGTTTGTTACTATCCACTTACTGTCCTAAGTGTGTAAGAGAACCCTTCGCTATCTGGTAATTGGAAGCCTTGATAGTTAAGCCAGTCTTCTTCATGGATGTAAGCACCTGCTTGTGGTGGGATAGATGGTCATTCCAAGCATGGCTTAAGACAGCAACATCATCTTCGTAGGCAATGCGGAAGTTCTCTAACCCAAATGGAACCTAATGAAAGGTACGCTTTGGGGGTGGTCACAACAAAATGAGAACTGGAAAGTTCTAGGAATCCAGTTATTTTAATCAGAAAATTGGACACACATATAAACATTGTAGGTCTAGGTACATAAGATTAGACCTTAAAAAAATATATGCCCAAACGGGGCTACAAAGTCAAATATTTACACTCCACATTAAAGTGAGGGTTAGTAGCATAGATATTTGTACATGTTCCTATACTACTTTTGATTGGTAGTATGCTTTTATTGTCGACACATAAACAGGTTGGTGTTTCTGGTTCGCAATGTTAGTGGCCTTCCGAAAGTGCTAAGCTATAGCAGGAGTACAGAAGGGTCCGAACTGTCATCAGGACGTGGTCATTGGTGGACCAAGTGGTGTCAAGACCTAGGGAGACAGATGACATGATGTGTGTCAGGGATCAGTGACAACATAGTAGATAAGTGTTTTTAACGGTAGCAGAACAAAGGCCTACCTTTGTAATGACGTTAGTAGAACTCAAACGAATGGAGACAGCATGTTCGTTATACTGATCTGAGGGTTCCTTGTAAATGGACACCTATTGGAAAAGAGGGGTACCATGTGGTTATCTGATTTTCCAATGATTATTTGTCAAAAGGTATGGCGTAGTTATTTTGACCATACCTGGAGCAGTAATTTTGCACGGTCCATTGGAGCTGAAAGAAGATGGCATGTGGGTGCGAAATTCCAGGAGCGTCTAGATAATGGGAAAATGCATGTCTAAACATGGATAACAGATAGTGGGATCAATTATGCTGATATAGCAGAGCTCTGGGTGCTGTAGATGAAGGTTTGCAATGCACTTAGCTAGTGGGCATTTTGTGGCTTTTTGGGATGACCGTGTTGACAAAGATGCCATTGTGCTTGATGAAAAGAGGTGAGACTTATGACTTATGAAAAGCAGTCATCAGTCTAAACATGGCATTTTCTGATGGGAGCTGAGGCAATTATGGTAAAGGGCTCTTCCAGTCAGTACAAAGGTGCGGGTTACAATACTGCGTGGTTCATACCAAATATTAGGTGGTGGACAAGACGAATGTCCATAACTGTGAAAAGAGTAACTGGTGTGGGTTAATGCGTGCGCTAATACGGGAGGAGGTGCAGGCTGAAATCTAGTCGGGGTCAGTATGGTTAAATAATGCATGCGCCAATACAGGTGGAGCTGCAGACTGAGATCATGTCTTACTTGGTTAAAAATCGAGGTCTCAGCGGTTAAATAGTGCATGCGCCAGTGCGGGTGCAAGCTGAGATGAAGTCTGACTTGTCAAAAAATCGCAGTAGAAATGGAGGCAGGGCGCGTGTCTAGCAGTTGGAACTAAGCTCATGCATATCAGTTCGGAAGGTGCATCTTACCTAATCACCTAGGTTTTTCACTGCTAAGACGTTTGTTCGTAGCTTCAGAGTACTTGGAGCTGTCTCAGTCTCTGCCGAGCTGTGCCTGTATTTGTCAGTAAACCGTGTACCAGCCAGCGCACGTGCGTGGTAGAGGACCAGCGCGAGTTGACATGTGTAAAACTTTATTAGAACCCGTTGGCCTGCACTATGTACGAGTTGCTAGGGGTTGTGTGTCCAGGGAATGGATTGTTGCATAAACCTAACAAAGTGTGGGTATATACGATCTGAGGAATGGCATGTGACTTCGTATGTTCAGCATGAGATGTTTCAGGAAAATTGTTTTTAAACGGACCCTTTAGTATATCATTAAGACACTTGGGCATGATCAATTTCATTTCTGTCTTAGGGTAGACATCTGTAGTTCCTATAGCGCTTGTTAACAATTTCTTTTCTTTGGCACATTGTCAAGTTAAAACATGCGTCATGTGATAGTTATGGCACTGACTTTACATACAGTCATTTCAGAAGCATAGAACAGTTATACATAAACAGATAAAGTGTGCACTATAAAAGTTAACTTCTTAAATGCCTTGTAAATGTACATAATATTGTTACAAGTTTTAACAGTGTTTTTAGATGTGCATTGGACATGTTATCGGAAGTGCCATGTTTTGAGCATGTAATGTGACAACTATGGCGCTCATGTTATAGATAAACATTTGAAAGACATGAATTGGTTAGACATCTACAGAAGTTGTGCGCACTTTAAAGGTTTGTCCTTGTTAGAATACCTTGGGTCTACAAACAGTATTTTGCAGGGCTAGGCAATGGTATTAAAGAGTGCGTAGGGCATTCTCTGGGTTGTGGCATGTAAGGGGCACTGAATTCCGGAGCTGGTCAGTTGTGGGTGGTACTATAACATTTTTGTGGGTGATGGTGGTTGTCCAAAGTAGTTTTTCGGGGGTCTATCTAAAGAAAAGGTTCCATTCAATAGCGACATTTAGCCTTGTTTCACTGAGTTTAGGCGAAAAATCCATTGTTGTTCCAGTTTTTGAAGTGATAAGCCTCTGTCACCTCCTCTAAAAGGATGTTTGGCTGTCTGGAGAATGAACCAGAATATATCATTGTGACTGTGTTTTTTTCTAGGAAATGTGCCACCATGGGTTTTTCCGGTATGGCATTTTTAATGCATGATCTGAGCTCGCATATGCGTTGGCTTATTTCCCGTTTACTCTTGCCTACATATAGTAGTTTACACAGAAATTGGATCGCATAGACTGTCCATTTGCTTTTACAGTTCGGAAAGTTGTTGAAAGTCCAAGTTTTGCCGTTCAAGTCGATTGTTTTCATGTCTTTCGTCAAACAGCATACAGAGCAGGATCCGCATTTTCGATGGCCTATAACTGGAGGTAGATTCCACATTGTCTGTTGTTGGTTGATTGGTGGAGTAGGTTCAATGTAAATGTTTAACAGGCAATCTTTTAGGTTCCTGCTGCGTTTGAACGCAAACCGAGGTTTTATTGGTTTGAAAGATTCTGTATGAAGGACATTCCAGAGGCACAGGATGCTTTTCTTGATCAAATTACTTAAAGGAGTGGATTTGATCACGCAGGTAATCTTGTCTTTGCATATTTCACGTGGGGTAAGAGTGAGACACGATTCTCTGCTTGTTTTTTTTGCTCTTTTTTGGGCTATTCGGATGATGTGTCCGGGGTACACTCTTGCTTTTAGTCTGGTTGATAAGTCTTGGCTTATGGTAGTGTAATCTTCCCGTGTGGTACAATTGCGTGTTAAGCGAAGAAATTGACCAAATGGTAGATTTTCCTTTAGAGATGCTGGATGGACGCTGTGGAATTCCAGCAATGTGTTCTTTGAAGTGGGTTTGCGGTATAGAGTGGTAGCCAAGGTATTGGTAGTTATTTTGTAGACTGTGAGATCTAGGAAGCAAATGGATTGTTTATATTATTGCATGGTGAATTTTATGCATGTGTCAAAGGCGTTTAGCCAGGTAAAGAATTCCTGAAGTTGTGTTTCGTTGCCCTTCCATGTCATCAGGACGTCGTCGATGTAACAAATCCAACAGCCAATCTGGTTTTTAAATGGGTTTGTGGTATCATAGACAGAGTTAATATCGAAAGTGTCCATAAAAAGATTTGCTATGTCCGGCGCAAAGGTGGCCCACATGCTGGTTCCATGGCACTGTTGTTAAAATGTTTTTTCATAGATGAAATAGTTCTCTGTAAGGGCAATGCAGATGCATTCAAGGAGAAAGGCTGTGGGTGGTTATAGAGTGGTTCTTTTGTCAAAGTATGTTTCAAACTGTAATGCATTCGTGTTGCGGGATGCTGGTATAGACTGATTAGACATCAAGGGTGGCTAGCAAGTCGTGCTGATCTATACTTAATTTATTTAATTTCTTGATTGTAGATGTGGTGTCTTGGACATATGAGCGCATCTGGCTAATAAATGGTCGAAGGAAATGGTCGATGTCAATGGACAGAGGTTCGAGAATAGATCCAATACCAGCCACTATGGGTCGGCCCGGCGGAGTTTGTGCGTCCTTATGGATTTTGGGTAGGAGGTAGAAGGCCGGTAGAATTGGGCTGTGGTTGATCAGGAAAAGTTTTTCATCATCACCGATCCTTCCTGCCATGCGTGGCACATTAAGCTTTCAATTTCTGTAAGTAGCCTAGTGGTTGGATTAGTTGGGATTTGTCTGTAGAATCTTGTGTTGGCCACATGTTTCTAAACTTCTGTGTCGTAGAGAGTCTTACCCCAGAGCACAATTCCTCCGCCTCTATCGGCTGGTTTGATGAGAAAGTCATGGTTACTTTCAAGAGACTTTAATGCGAGGCATTCTTTTTTATTCAGATTATCCGGATATTTGAGGTGTTTATCAAAGAATTGGTTGGTCTCCAGAAGGATACGGTTTTCAAAGGTTAAAATTTCTGGGCATACCATATGCGACAGTGGAGTAAAAGTTGAAGAAGGTCATAGTCCTGTTGATTTAGGAAGGTATTTTTCAAGGCTGTCTCTGAAGAAGTACTTTAGTCTTATAGTGCGAAAAAATTTCCGAAGTTCAACCTCTGTATTAAATATGTCTGCTGGTGTGGTGGGGATAAAGCTGAGACCTTTACTTAGGATACTGATTTCATCAATTGAAAGGTTGCACTCGCTCAGATTGAAAATTGATATTACCATGTTTGATTCCCGGGGGACATCCATTGCTGTGTTCTCATGGGGTGTTGTCGTTGTTGTCTTGGTCTGCCTCTTTGACCGCACACTTGAAAAAACTGTTGCTGAGACACTTGATTCGAGGTGGAGGGTGCTGAGTTGGTGGAGTCAGAATCACTGCTATTAGAGCTATTAGTGAAGGTGACAAACTCCTTTTGAGGACGTTGCAGATTCTGTCTGTTTTGTTGTGTGTTTTCGTTGGCTTGATTGTAGAAGCCTGGCACAAGGTACGGGTATGTTTTTTCTTCTTTGCAGTTTTTTACGTCATTTTGGAGTTTCCATAGCCTTTTATCAATGGTGAATTTGTGGAATTTGTTTACTTCTTCAATTTTTCCTAGTTGTGTTTTGATGTCTGGGATTATGTTTGCAGTCTTGATATTTTCTTCTAGGGCTTGGAGTTCTTCTTTCTGGGTTTTGGTTTCTTCTTCCTCTGTCTCTATAATGAGAATCACCCAGTCACGTGAGCATTTATTGCCTACTCCACTGAATTTGGTAATAAATCTGGGGTTATCTAGAAAAACGTGTGGGATGTTTCTAATTTGTACACCATACCTTTTGACAAATTATTATTGGACAATCAGATAACCACATGGTACCCCTCTTTTCCAATAGGTGTCCTATTTTCAAGGAACACTCAGATCAGTATAATGAACATGCTGTCTCCATTTGTTTGAGTTCTACTAACGTCATTACAAACGTAGGCCTTTGTTCTGCAGCCGTTAAAACACGTATCTACTATGTGGTGACCGATCCCTGACACACATCATGTCATCTGTCTCCCTAGGTCTTGACACCACTTGGTCCACCAGTGACCACATCCTGATGACAGTTCGGACCCTTCTGTACTCACGCTTGTGGGATGTTTTTACCCATGCATCCGAGCCCTATCATAAAAACTGTGCATTACTGGCATTGAAAACATCATGATGGCCAGAGCTTCCCAGAAAATGCACAGGAAAATCCATGAAGAATAGGTTCCACCCATTTTTGCCTATGTGAGCACAGGAGGGCACTGCCTAAAACCACCATTGAGCTACACACAGTAGCCTGAAACCCATTGCAAAAAGGACAATGCTGATTGCCAAAAGCAACCCTTAACTATTGGGAATTCATTTTCTTCAGGTCAAACATGGCTAAATTATGGGCACAAAATTAGTTTACTGCAGAACCACACCAGTGCCATGTGCTGAACCTGGATAATATACTTCCATGTAAAATCTCTTGTTTGGAATGCATTCATTCAAGACTGATCCAAAAAATGGACGCAGTACCAATAAATACCTCAAGGTGGCGCTAGCGGTCTAAACTCTGACAGGAGAACTGCTACTTCAGAAACCAATCCGCCTTCTGTGACAACTGAGACATCAAAAGACTGCATTTAATTAAAAACTTAACCACTTGCTGTTCCCAGAGACAAACTGATTTGATTAACAGGCCAAAAGGCTGGGAAACCTCTCACCTCCAGAGATTCACACCAGGAGTTAGAATCTCACATGACCTCTTGATTGATAGAAGGCAGAATGGCTGGCAGCCTGCTGGAGACCACACAATAGGCTCTTGCACTTGAATAGAATATGTTGATTTTGACTGTTTCCTGTCAACAAAGACCTGCCGGCCAGGATTCACATGTGATCACTGACCCACCCAAGTCTTGGAGGCGGACTCCAACACTCTGAGAACTGAATTGAAAGCAAAATATATATTTTACAGAAACACTGATAACTCTTGGTAACCGGATGACAGAAATGTGAAATGTGGGGAACCTTAAAATGGAAACTTTGCCTACAATTCAAGCCCAAACTCCAATTTGTGTGATGTTCTGGGGCAAGACCCCACTATTTATTGATATTGTAGACACTGTATTTAAGCTAGCGACCTGGAAAGTTAGTGAGATATGTGTAGTAGGAGGGTGTACATTTGTATACATTTTAATGAAAAACCAATGTTGCATAACCCACTAAAAAGTGCAAAATGTTGCCATTTCTGAATGCAAGCCCCCAGGAAGAGCAGAGTTTGAACAGAGTATACCTCATGTGATATGTGATGGGTGCATGTAATTTTAAACAACTGTGTATCTGTGCAATATGTATTTGGGTCAAATATAGATTTGTGGGCAAACTGACCAGGGGAGGATCCTCTGACCCATAAAACCTACAGCATCACTCTGACTCACATTTCCTTCCCCCAATCAAGGAAGAGAGAAAAGCTTGACCAATGATCAGTTGAGAGAGGGGCTGGCTTAGTGATGCTGCGCACACACCCACTTTCAAAAGACATAAAAAGAGCCACTGGAAGCTAGAGAGGACATTCAAATCCAGTTGCTGCGGAGCGTTTTGCCGGACCACACAACATCCAGAAGATACCTGTTCCAGACTGACTCCAGCTACATACTCCAGAAACTAGAACTTATACTTTAGAACCTAAATCAGAGGCCTAAAACCACAAGCTGAGTTCTCTGCAGCAGGCCTCAAATCATTGCAAGCTACTCACAGCCGGGCGAGCTGCTTGAATCCCTTGCCAAGATCTTTTGCCAGGACCAGTGCAGAGATCCAGGAGCCGTGCAGAGACCGCCAGAAGATACCTGTTCCAGACTGACTCCAGCTACATACTCCAGAAACTAGAACTTATGCTTTAGAACCTAAATCAGAGGCCTAAAACCACAAGCTGAGTTCTCTGCAGCAGGCCTCAAATCATTGCAAGCTACTCACAGCCAGGGGGCTGCTTGAATCCCTTGCCAAGATCTTTTGCCAGGACCAGTGCAGAGATCCAGGAGCCGTGCAGAGACCGCTGTATCCGGACAGACCAGACCAGACCAGACCGTGCAGAACCGCAGACCCAGAGACCAGATCGCTGTGAAGTGTCGCTAGCCTGATTGATCAGATCCGTGACGAGACCCAGTCCTTCCAAATATATTGTGAGTACAGCTAGGACGGGGCAAAAACCAAATCTCTTAGTTTAAAGTAATATAATTCAATCTATTTAAGCTAAGTAGAACTGCCTCCTAACTGTCACCTGTCATTTGTAAAGCTGCACCATCGTCACTTGTCAATTCTGCAGCTGCAAAGCTGTCACCTGTCATATTGAGTTTACTTTAAATCCGAAAAACGACCTTTACAAAATCGTTCATATCTCTGGAATCGTTTGGGCTACAAACTTGGTTTAACTTTCCTCTGAAAGCTTAGAACGTGTAACCATCAGTAGTCATTTCTTTCCTTGCCAAAAATTTGTTTGCCTCTTAATCTCCATCTCTGAATCATTGCTAAAGTGAGCCTGAACTCATCCCAAGTATCTCTCACTCACCCTGAACCTCCTAAATGGAATTAAAAGCATTTTCAGCATATTTCTCACTTCATTGCCACCACATTCAAAGCACTTGGGCCTGTGTTTTAAAACTCATACCGGTTTTCTCTAAGCTTGCTGGGGGGGAACTGAATTTCGTATTGTATTTGATTGCATTCCTGAGAACTGTGTGCTCCTCTTTCCATCTACTTCCATGTCTTACATTGCATAGGGAAGGGGGGTGAATTGCCAGAGAAAAAGTGATTGTATTATCTTTTGCTAAAATCATCTCAAGTATTTCTGTACTGCCTTTTATTCCTCATTGCTTTCCCTTGAAATCATAAAAGTATTTTTGCTACTTGATCCATCCTATACTAACTCCTCATTGATTATAAAGAAGTGTGCTAGTGTCAGATTACCCATTGTTGATTAACATTATATTTATAAGGGCGATATCGATTATTAATTTATTATAAAAGCGTGGTATCTATATTTTGTCTTATTTCTCAAATACACCTTTTAAACTTGCAAAACAGAACTACTTCTTGGCTCAGTGGGGTCAGGGGATTCTAAGAGAGGGTGTTATATAGGGGCAGTCATCCAGAACTCATGAACTGGACATAAAGATATATCAAGAAGGGTTTCCATTCATTATCCCAGACTAGGCATTGACTTAGCTGTAGTGTTGAATTGAATCTTCTTACATGCTATAGCTTAGCACTTTCGGAAGGCTACTAACATCCCGAACCGGAAACACCAACCTGTTTATGTGTCGACAATGAAAGCATACTACCAATCAAAATTAGTATAGGAACCTGCACAAATATCTATGCACTTTGGTTAGACCATCTTCTTCAGGGCGAATGATTTGTTAATGTTGTCTATACATCTTCCAGCGTGTCTCAGAATGAGACTGCATAGGCAGGCTGCCCTGTCCCCTGTAGGGAGACACAAACAACATAGCAGACTGAGCATGAGTATACCTAGTGGTAGATCCAAAAAATAGCTGTAGACCAGCTATTTATTGCACATTGGGCCTCATTCCGAGATTGGAGGCAGCCATGGTGCTATCAGCACCATGGCTGCTTCAAATACCGGGTCAATGTCTGGTCTGGTTGAATGGGGACTTACCGGGACATTCAGTCCTGTGCGGACCCGGTAAGTCCCCATTCAGCCAACCATTCCCCATTCCCATTTGAGCCCCCATAGGGCTCAATGGGAATGGGGAAGGCGCCAATTATGGGTCCGCAAATAGCAGGCCCGTAATTAGCGCCCTGGTCCCTTAGCAGGACCCGTGAAGGACGTGTGGTCAGACCACATGTTCTTTGAGGTTCCAGCTAAGGGACCTTGGAATTGGGCGGTAAGGGTTTACTGGCACCGGTCTCCTTACCGGTGGCCGGTAACCCTTACCGCCCAACTCAGAATGACCCCCATTGTCTTTGTGGAATAGGGGTATTATTCCCAGAAACACAAGGGGCATATGAATATGCAAGACCAATTGGTGTGTGGCATGGCGTATACACTCGGTCCCGTGGGGAGTGAGTGAACGGGAGTGCGGGAAAAGATGGTGGGGCTGGGAGAACCATTAGAGCCCAGCACCCTGTGACAAGGTGGGCATGTGGAAGCCACCATAATCGTTCCTGCTCACCTGTGGTTGGAGGCACTCAGCACGGATAAAATGATGATAATGATAATTATGTGTTATTTATATAGCGCCTTAATCCAAAGCGCTTTACAGAGCACATATTTACATACAATATCACCCAATCAAAATTCATACTCATTTCTCGACCTCAGAAGGATGAAAGGCTGAGTTGGCCTTGCCAGGATTCAAACCTGTGACCTGCAGATCACGCACAGATCGCAGCAGTGAGTGCTCAACCCGCTGAGCTATCTTACTGCGTAAGACTGGAGGCAGCTGCTGGTTAGCAGGATGATGTGCTGCAACAAATACACACAGGTCAGATCAAAAAGTGTGAGCCATACCTATATAGGGGGTCTCTTACCTTGGATGATGCCAAGTACTCTTCTATAGCGGCCGCTGCACAGAAAGGGAACATCGCTTACTGCGTTCGCAGTAACTACTAGCGGTACCTCCATATACGTCATTGGGGGTGGGGCCAAAGATTGTCATCAGGGAAGCGCTTAGCCATAAATTATAGCGAGCGTTCGCAGTAACTACTAGTGGTGCTTCTACGTTTGGGCCAAAGATGGTCAGGTGGGATGCGCTCAGCCATAGGCTATTGCGAGCACTGGTCAGCGTGTGGAATGGCCAATGGAGTGCGAGTCTGTCCACTCAGCGCTATGGGGGACACAACTGCATATGATAAATCCAATGACATGTGCGAGCCCGGAAATAAATGGGAAGAAACATATGTTAAATCTGATGGATGCTGCAAGGTGCTGTAAAGGCCAGAACAGCTATTTGTGGCTGAATGATGGTTATTTTTATGCACATCGGCACAAAAGGGCAAAATATGTACACACCAAGGGGGACGATGGCTGTTGCATGCTCTAGAGTGGATACGTGCTGGACACAGATGGAACCATATGGTGTGGTAAGTGAGGTTAAGTGCTCAAGATGGTAAAGTGATGTGTGATACTTGCTTAGCGGGCAATAACTGCCAGATCATGCCACTATGGCTTCATTGAGGCCTTGTTGGCACATGTTCAAACCGAAAATCCACTTCTTTTCTTGTCTGAACAGTATGTCGTGAAAATTGCCTCCACGTATTGGTGGCTTCATTTTCTTGAGGATGGTCTATTTGAAGTTATCAGCAGTATGTCCCTTGACCAAGAAATGTGGGACAAGTGGGGCTGTCATTTTGCCTGTTCTTATGCATAAGCAATGTTCTATCATGCTGTGGGATATTTTAACCCATTCCAATGTGCCCCACTGCATCACTTTACAAATGGGGAAAGAAACAGCCAAAATGGATGCGCTGACTCCTGTGCGAACTAAAATCTGCAAAACTGTATTTGGGTCACAACCACAAAAAGCTGCACACCCTGCCACACACAGTCAGGGAGGGTGAAAAACAGAAACAGAGTTATCACTGCAGGAGCATGCCAGTGGGTTCTGTTACATTCAACATGGAGCAAAGCAGCAGAATTGTGCTGAAAACTGAAAATGCCTTTTAAAATGTTGGCTTTGCAACCTTCAAAAGTGCTGTTTTTTGGTGCTAGATCGATTTATGTCCATTGAATCATTGAGATTAAAAAGTGTACTGAAATGTCAGGATCATCCACTGTGGCTCAGAGGAACCAGGCCTCATTGACTTACAGCAGTTATGAAAAGTATCTAAGGAAAACGCAGCCCAGGAACATGTGTTTTCAGTTCCATGGGAAAAACTCAGCAAAAATGCAACATGTAAAAAAATCAGCTGTGCAGACAGAAACTTTAAACAAAGGCTGGATACATGTATCTAGACTGCAGACAATCCCAGCACTCAAGGGAAGACCTAATGCTGAATCAAACTGTGTATGTGCTGCATAGGAAAATCGGATTTAAAAAAACTCAGTTTAATGTGAAGAAAGAGCAAAATCGCCTGTTTTGAAAGCATTTTTTTGTTGAAAGGCTTAATTTTTTAAGAAATGTCAAAGGATTGTTAATGTAAAAATCCAGCTATAAACTGTGTTCATTCTATATGTTTTAATGAAAGATGTAGGTAACTTAAAGTAACCTAGCTTGGAGTTAATTATCTAGTTAAAAAAATATATATTCTGCTTGACAGTCCTCAGCCTGGGAAAGGTTGACACTAAGGTTGACACTTCACTGATGGCAGGAAAGGACTAATTGCTAATGGGAGGCCTTGCATACTCATGACAAAGGACCCATTAGACATTCATCTGTGGCCCAGGAAAAGACAATAGAAGGCTTGGACACTCATTCCTTCCGAGGAGGGGGAGGATGCAGGGAGAGGCTTCTCATTGAACTTCAAAGGACTGGCCATTTGCTCACACTTGGGAAATAAGAAAAAAAAACTGACATTTGATTTTGGATTTAAATTACTTATTTTGCCACAGATCTTCATGACATTTTACTTGGCAGCAAAAATAAGTAAAGGAATGAAAGTACATACATTGAATTCTGAATGTATGATAGTGAAGGATTTCTTACTGCGTAAGGAATTGAAGTTATGAAAAAGGACTAATTGCACAGAGACTCCTAGGAGTGATCGCACATATATGTACTGAATTAGGAATTGTTAGGCCAAACCTTTATGATTACAATTGACAAAATTCCACAGAAAGACAAAGCCAGGTCCCACCAACTTGGGAGTTGGATGTAAATGTACACACAAAATATGTAATGTATGTGTCCGATTTTATTAGAAGGCATAATTATATAAATATGTATTTGTGGGAAAGTTACATTTTGGCCCAAATAACTTTGGGAGGTTACCAAGTCACATAATAAAATATGACAACCCTTTCTGTCATCATATCCAGAATATCTCACTTCAGAACTGTGTCTACACAACCACACCACTTTACCCAGACTTACTATCTCCAGCAGACTGGATAAACAGATTTGCCAGCCCACCTACACCCTTAACACCCTGTCCCACACCTCTTAGAAATACAAGATTAGCTTCTCGCCTTGTTGTACTCTCTACCACCTTCTTGAGCGCAGCCCCACCAACCATGATTAGAAACGCTAGACTCAGCCATCGCACTAATCCTGATGTAAAACTCACCAGAATGCTCACTAATCAGGCTAGGAATCTCACGCAGCCCACCTCACTTACTGACCCTCCACCGAGTCACAAGCCTGCAACACCTCACCCACCACCACACATGAAAGTCAACCTTCCACTTACCTCCATCAAGGGAGCTCTCATCAACGCATGCTCATTGGTAGCCCACTCTACTGATGTCGCCGATATTATCTCCACCAACCAGCTAGACTTTATCGCTATCACGGAGACATGGCTCCACCTAGCAGCCGGTCCCACAATAGCTCTAGCCATCCCGGATAACTATGCCATCATCCGAGCGGACAGAAAAAATGGAATAGGAGGAGGAATAGCAATTATTGCAAAATCCACCCTAAACATCAGAGAAGTAACTAGCACAACCCTACCTTCAGCCAAACTCCTATCCGTCAAACTCCCATTATCTGACACCCAAACTATCCTTCTCCACATTATATACAGACCTCCAGGACCCCCCTCCACCTTTGAAGAAGATATCTCTCTCTTACTCATTACCAACCTGAAACCTAAATCTCAAATCATCATTATGGGCGACTTCAACTTGGGACTTAATGACCCCAATGACAATCAGGCCACCTCCATTAATGACACCATTACTCATCTAGGCCTCACCTAACACATTAATAAACCTACACATACAAAAGGACGATCCTTGGACTGGCTTGCAGACGCCAACTGCAACCTCTCACTGACCGACATCACTCCTTGTGCTTGGACTGACCACCACCTTATTACCTTCTCTCTACCCAGATCCATACCATCTACCACACTACCCACTAGGTTACCTCAAATAATCTCCAGAAATAACTGCAACATCACAATAGAGAACCTTAGACCTCTTCTCGTGCCTATCAGTAAAACTAATCTACCTACGCAAAATGACAACCCATCAGCCATTGTAGACCTATACAACAATACCCTAGAACTAGCTCTCAACCAGATAGCTCCTCTGAAACAACGAAAAGCCAAACCCATTGCCCACTCCAACAAATGGTTCTCAGCAGAATTAAAGGCTCTCCGCAGTATCAAAAGAACTGCAGAAACTAGCTGGAGAAAAGCCCCTTCTCTTTTCACTAAAGATAAGTTCGCCTCAGCAGCCTCCACCTACAAATTCGCCATCTTAAATGCTAAAAAAGAGATCTATAACATGAGAATACAAAACGCCAAATCTGGCACTAAAGAACTATTCTCTATACTAAGGGAACTCGAATCACCACTGCCTCCTTCAGAGGACTGCATTAAAGACAAGGCCTGGTGCAATAATATCCAGCTGGCCCTCGCTAATAAAATTGCCCTCCTACAAACTAAGATAGAAGCAAAAAAAGCCAACCTTGCCTCCAAACAGAATCCCATCAGCATAATAAACCACACCACCCCCAATTGCCCTTCCTTCCACTTCTCACCAGTCGCAGAAGAGAAAGTAATCAAGATAATCGCCAGTCTCAAACCATCCAACTGCAAAAGTGACATTTGTCCCGCCTCCGTCATCAAAGACGGGGCTAATGAGTTAGCCCCTCTCATCACCTCCTTGATCAATGCTTCCTTCAAAAACTCAGTGGTCCCCAATAACCTTAAAGAAGCGTGGGTCCTACCCCTGCTCAAAAAACCCAACCTAGACCCCAACATCCCCACAAATTACGGGCCCATCACCACAGTCCGATTTCTCCTCAAAATCTTAGACAGGGTAGCCTACCTCCAAATACAACAACATTTAGAAGACAACAACCTCCTAGGCTGCGACAATCCGGCTTTAGACCAAGGCACGGGACTGAAACTGCCCTCTTGGATCTAAAAATCCAAATGGATGATGCCAAAGATAAGGGCAAACTGGCCATTTTGCTCTTGTTGGATCTATCTGCTGCCTTTGATCTGGTTGACCACCAGATCCTCACTCAACACCTCTCCTCGGCTGCTGCATTCTCACCGTGGCTGCGGACCCTACCCCAATCACATGTGGAGTGTCCCAAGGCTCCTGCATTTCCCCCACACATTACAACATCTTCACGAAGCTCCTCTTTGACCGTCTTGACGATCTGGGTGTCAGCTACACTAATTATGCAGACGACACCCAGGTCCTCATCACTCTCACTGGCAGCTATGAAGAGGATGCTGCAAAGCTTAATGAAATCTACTTAGAAATCCAAGCCTGGGTGGCCACACACAGTCTTTGCCTCAACGACGATAAGACAGAACTGCTTATCGTAGGCTCCCAGGCTCGACTCAACAAACTACACCAAAGGTATCAATCCTTTACCATTGACGGCAACATCATAAAAGTCTCCAAAGAGGTCAAAACACTAGGTGTGTATCTCGACTCCACCTTGTCACTAAAAAAACAAATAAACTCCACCATCTCAGCCACCAATAAATTGATCAATGCCTGTAGGCCTTTTCTCTCCACCTCTAGCTGCCTCACCTTATCAAGAGCGTGGATATTGTCTAAATTAGACTATTGCAACACACTCTACCTAGGCACTACCACAAAAAACTTGAACAGGCTCCAGATCCTGCAAAATAATGTACTAAGATGTGCCCTTAACCTCCCGCGCAAGGCTCACATATCCACGGCCAGCAAAGAAGTCCACTGGCTCCCGATCCGCGACAGAATCAAGCTAAGAACCCTGGTCATCACCCATAAGTGCCTGTCACACACCGCCCCTCGCTACCTCTCAAACAAATTAGCTTGACATTGCTCCACTAGACCCACCAGAACCCCTTACCTGCACCAACTAAAGATCCCCAACTATAAACCTAAAAACAGCAGGAGGTTCATGCTTCCCAGTGCTCGCAGCACAATGCTGGAATACCCTCCCTCTTGCAATTAGATCGGAAGCCGCATTCTGGCCATTCAGAGCCATGGTGAAATCATGGTTACTAGCCTAAACATCCAATCTCTCAATGACACGTTCAGCCAGCTGCCGTTCGACACCATGTAGTAATGTTCACCCTGGCTTTATCCGATTCAGGACCATCCTGTAACCCGGTCCTCACTCTCCCCTGTAAGTATCTTGTATCCTGTTCTCTGTATACTTTATTCTTGTATGTAACTACTCAGAGCCTGGACTAATGTATGCTCTGATTGGTGTATTAAGGTGTTTGTGTAACAATATGTAACTCTGCTGTGCACATGATTATGCGCCCAGCTACCTGAGGGTTCGGACGCGCTTTATAAATAAACAAACTAAACTAACTAAACCAGCAATAAGCACGGCGGGAACTGTGCCTTTGACCAATCATAACCTTGTCGGTATGGGTTGTAAGTCTGCCCCTACCATAAACCTAGTGATGTCATTTGGCAAGATAAATAAAGGAACCTCACAACACACAGACACACACTGGTTACTGACTCCATCCTGATTTCCGCGTGGTGGTTTGTTCCTGAATCCTCCATCTTGTTCCTGATTCCAGATTTCTTTGCAAAACCAAGGCCTCAGAATTGCTGAACTGTTTTTCAGCAAGGCCCAAATCCTGAAACCACCCCAAAACTAAGGGAAATAATTCTGATCCAGTCTGACTTGTTACCATTAATGCTTGCCTGCTGAAACTTGCCATCCCGCTGATCTACAATGTCCAGCAACCAGAAGGGCCAATCTAATCCAATCCAGTCTGTGCCGTCCAATTGACCAGAACTGTCCAGATCACCTATCCTGCCAGAAGTGGCCTGCTGTCTGTAGACCTGATCCGGATGACCAGAACTTGACGGTCCAAATCTTAAATTAAAGTGGACTGTAAGTATTAATAGGAATCATAGTGAATCATTGCATATATTGCCTTGTCCTATCCCAATCTATAACCCATTCTATCTTTAACTTAAGAAGTAAAATATTGTCAGAACCATTCTTGCAACTCTGTCTGTAATTCTTAGCATTAGCACCAATTTTCTCTCATTTGTTTTACTAGACCATAAGCCATTAGTGATTTGGATTAAATAAAGTAATTCCCATAAAGAAAATTGGCTATCCACCACGTGAACGGTTACAATGGCCAAGTAACTGTGGAGATTCACGGGTGGAATTCTTCTTTTTCTTAGCCATTAAATCTAGTTTAATTAAAATCAACCTGTCATTAAAAAAAACAAAGTTCTGTTTTTTTCTGTTCTATTTGTTTAAAAACGCCTCTCATTCAAACGTGCATAAATTCCTCAATTATATAGCTAGAGACTTAATTTCAACTCTGACTTAAACCTAAGACCTTAGACCTTTTAGCTACATCCACACCTATTTGACCCGTTTTTCTTAAAAATCTCATGGGGAAATTTAGGTGGGAATTATCAATTTTGCAAATGTTTTACACGTGTGTTTTCCCATTCAAAGTATTTCCAAACTTCCATTCCGATTCAAAACTGTTGCTCATATTATAGCTTATGTTTGTTAGGATCTTTTCAGTTTTGCTCCCATAGATATTTATATCAATTTAAGGACTTTTTGCACATTTTTCATTGTTTCACACAGCCATTTTCGAGTGTCATTTTAAAAAGTGTAAAATTTCCAAAAGTTTTCTCTCTGGTTTGGGGAGGGAAGATTGTATTCAAACCCTGTACACTGTTCTGTATTCCTGAATAGCTGCTGCTTACTTACATCTGTGTAGAATTGCTTCTTTGTGTGTTGAGAAAGTTGCAGGGGGAAATCTTAACTTAAGTGCTATCTTTTCCAACCAGCCAAAAGTGTTCTTTTCTCTATATTTTATATTCTGTGTTACTAAAAAGTTAATTCAACTGCCTTACATACTTTCTGATTTGTATTGTCACCACATTGGTGATTGCTGCCCCATATATTAAGACTTGTGTTTGATTTGAATTTTAAATAAATAAATAAAGATTACCTTTACCAACCCGCCTGATTCCTGGTCCATTGTGACCTGGGTTTATTTTGAAAAGGGGTGTGATATGAGTGGTATATAACTCAGAATACTGAACCTGTAGTCACAATAAATAAGTATTTCATGTGTGCATTGCATGCTAGGCTTAACAATGCATTTTTTTTACTTCTCGCTCTGTCATACCTGTGTATCTTAAATTACAAGGGTAGGTGATCATATATACCACATCTTTAGTGTTACAGTTGGTAAACTGTTTCTGAACCCAGTATAAGTCTATTTTTTGTTTTGTTCCGTGAGACATTATCTTAATGGTATAGCCTTCACTCAGTTCACATTACCACAAAAAGCAAAGCGAGTATATCTCTTGACTGTGCTTGTTTCACCGTTAATGATTGGGATCACTCTCATTTGGTAGTAGTTTTACAGCTAAGTAGGCGGTGTAGCCATCACTCATCCATGTACTCCTGCAGGACAGTAGTGGGCGTGTCATGGTGGGAGCTGTTAATGAAATTTCTCCAGAAAAGAACATATAACAGACATTGATATAATTCCTTAGATGGAAGTCATTGTAAGTGAGGGTCATAGAGAGAACAAGGTGAGCTTATGCTATGCCAGATACAGGTATTTGTTGTTTAATCTTCACATATCGTAACTCAGCTTCAGTGGCTGTCCATTTGATGAACAATTGCCAATATATTTCAAACTCATGATAATGTAATCAACCAGTTTCTCTTCTGATTTCAACAAGGCATTGTTCATGGCATCTCTCGTATGAAAAATCGAGTCTGTAGTTTAATATTTACTTGGACTGTGTCTAGTGTTTATCCTGAAATGAATTTAAAAGTACCCCCAAGTAGTGCTGTTTATCCTTAGCTGCTTTTATTCATTAAGAACTAACGGAACTGTGGATATGTGCATGCCATTTTTGTTGCCATATTATTTTCAGGAGAATTCCATGTTATTATGGTTCTCTTATGATGGTGCTAGCAGGGTTATGGCTGGATTATGGACAACATTGCAACTGACAAAACTGAAGGCGTTTGTTTTTTTTGGCATTGCAACCACAATGTCCCTTTTAAAGTGTTTTTTCTCTTAATTCGATTTTTTAAACACATTTAAAAGTAGGTTTAAGTGTAATGTACGTTTGGTAATGTTTTATGAACAGTAGTGAAAATGTCTTCACTTGGCCAGTACACAAGGCAGAGCCAGCCGGACCTTATTGTTATTTGTTATGGTCATGGTATGTCATGCTCTGGGCACAGCATTCATTTGCCAGGAAAATGGACACTTGGGGGGAGGGGGTGCAGTTGTGACTGGACATGCCTGTGGCACATGGCCAGTGCTATTTCAAGGGACAACCAACCACTGATCATGGCCACAGGAAATGATGGTAGCCATGAAGTGTGTTACTGTTGTGTAATGGGCATGATCAAAGGCTATACTCCAACCTAAGTCGACACTGGCCATGGACAGAGCCCACTTGAGAGAGGGCATTGTAAATGGCAACAGACCATGAAAGGTGGCCACATTTAATGGCTTGGGAGGACCCCGGGCAAAGTGACTGCTGTTCATGGAAACATGGCATTGCCAGCACCCAATATGGGTGACCTGGGGTCACACATTCCCCACTGGGTATGGCTTCAGGTCATGCACAGCAGGTCATCGGGTTCCTCTGGATAACTAGGGGTGAGATAGGGGCCTTCCCCAGTCAAAGTTGACAATGGGAACGAACACTGTCTTTTCCTGCAGGTCTATCGGGTGTGCAAGGTATGTAGACCAAAGTCTTTTCAAATTTGTAAATGAGCATATTGGCAGGCAGGACCCGGTGGACGTCACAGAAAGCTCTGGGTTCGCAGGGCAGGACCAAATGGCTACAGGCTATGCCAAATGGAGACATGGGATTCTCGCTGTGACCCAGGGTTGAGCCAAATGCCAAGTCGAATCAAAATGTTCACAGTATTAAACAAAAAGTGGGGAACCACGCTCTAGACAACGCAGTGTGTTGTCATTATTCATTTTAGTTCAAATCGCACACTTATATGCAGAGAGGTCATAAAGAGAGACGTGACTAAGAGTATAAACATTATTTTAATACAAAGCGTAATAACTGGTACATGTTCATTAACAATACATAACATCTAAAACTGTGTTTTTAAAAAATTGAGTGTTTGCAATCACACAAATGTTTTGTAAAATTCTAAGAAAAAGCAAAAAAATATAAAAATCAGAAAGACACACAAATCAATTCAAACAGTCATTTACATTCCCATAAAGTAGGCTTAATACTACTCTGAAGTAGATCCAGAATATCTATTCATATGCTTATGGAGTGCTGTTTAGTTTTTCTATGTTTTTGTTGGCATGATCAATGTATGATCATGTCTTTTGTCTGCCTACGTAGCTGTGACAAATATGAACACTTTGGGTAGTACTCATGTGTATATTAAATTAACGAGCACTACAACATGTTTCGGCATGCCGGTAGTTGCAGCATCCATGTTGAGCCTTCCTTAGGGCGGGCGAGCCTAATGACCCTATAGGGGGCAGAGAGAGATACATGAATGTATCAGTATTTTATACTTGTAAAAGACACAAATAATAATTTCTGTAAACTATTTTTCAGAAAGAATTTCCATATAGTACTTACCCCGTATTTCAGACAGGGGTATGCAGAGTGGGTGGCATTTTCTCCAGACACGGAGGTTCCTATATAGGATAGACAGATTCCTCTCTCGGACAGAGCCCCTCTTCCCTTTCCAAGGCAGCATGTAGAAGGGAAAGGGCGAACCCTATGACCATATTACCACAAGCACATTTTTTCCCTTTCAAATGTATCTCAATTTCAAAAAAATGTACCACATAGTCTGTCCCTGTTGGACATGCCACTTTATCCACATTGTCTGGGTGATGACCTCATGCCATCTAAAAATGTTGAGACGCCCCCTCTAATTTATCCTCCTCTTGACAAAACTCCACCAAACGTTGTATAAACATTATATCTAGATCTAAAATCTTGTTGCCAATGTTTGTGCAGATTCGTCAAATGTCACCACATTTATAAGCCTTCACAATATTTTGGGACCCCACCTCTAATTTCCCCCCCTCCTGACAAAATCCCACCAAACTTTAAAAAAACATTTATATCTAGATTTACAATCTTTTTGCAAACGTGTGTGCACCTTCATCAAATGGCACCACATTTATCAGCCTTTACACTATTTTGGGACCCTCTAATTGTGTTCCCTCTTGACAAAACAGCACCACACTTTCCAAAACCAGTTAGAATCAGTTCTAGAATGAGATTCCAAACTATCATGCAGTTTCGTTGAGGGGCGGTCATCAGAGGAATGCCCTGGACTGTCTGCAGACAACGGAGAAGAAAACCTGCCCCATAAGGTTTTTTTAAGGCCATATCCCATCCCATCCTCATTCCCCCTCACCTCCCCAGAGATTGTTGGATAAGTTTGACAAGTGCAATGTTGTGATTTTGCTGTGATGTTCGCGGTCACCGTCACCTGGCTGCGAATCCAACATGGCGGGTGTTTCAACAGACCTCACGTTGCCCTCTAGACCAATCAAATGCCCGTCCGTGGATCAAACAGGAAGTGAGTCCATGGACCACACCCAGAAATTACAATTTTTGTTTTAACCTACTTTTTGGTTGTTTTAAAAAAATACTGGGCGGATTTACACCAAGTTTACAAAAGCACACTTTTGGGACGATTGTGTATATGGGAAAAAACACACATGCTGGGACACTCTTATAATGTTGCCCCTCCTAGACAAAACCTCACCAATCTTTGCAGGATCAATGCAAAGGGGCTGTGTACTTTATTTGCAAAGTTTCTTGAGGATTGGTCCAGGGGGGCAAAGTTATAAACTGCCCAAAAAGGGCTCTTCCTATGGGATGAGCAACTTAACCATACCTACAGTGCTGCTAGCACAGGCCCTGTAATCTCATTTTAGCAGAGATTGCTTCTTTTAGGTTTGTAGGGTTTGTAAATGAGACTTTATCAGAGAATGTCCATTCTTGTGCACACAGTAGCTATAGTAAATTTTATACCTCATGGTGGGTAATATAAACATTGAATACACCCCGTCCTATCACTATCTGGGGGTCGAATTTGAACCTCATGGTGATTATAATGCGTGCAGATAAATACGCATTGTTAGAGCTGCCGAAGTTTCTGCCCTGATGGCTAAATTTTCTAGCAAACAGGGCAGTTCCACATCGTGGGCCACACAGCATTTATACATCCAAGTGTTTATTCCAATGCTTACCTACGGCCTAGAGGCTCTTTGGACTTCGGATCTGGCTTGGCTACAGGTCATCGAGGGCAAATTCTGGCACCGGATTTTGGGCTTACCTCCTGGAGTCCCAATAGCCCTCATAAGGTTAGAATCGGGACTTCTTTCTTTAAAAGCGGTTGTATTAAAAAAGAGAGCAGGATTCTTTCTGAGGACGATCGGTGGTGACACCAACCCGTTACTGATGGCTGTCCATCAGGAACTAGGCAAAAGGTGCTCCATCCACGCACTACATGAGACCATGAGTAAATATCTAGCAGAGATAGGTTGGAACCATAGAGGAGCTAGCTACTCAAAAGCAGTCCAAAATGCGCTCGGTAAACGGATCGCCTTATGGGACTGGTTAGAGAACTATGCCCATCTGAGTAAGTTTAAGAGCTATCAGTCTGTTCAATACAGACACTACGAAGTCATGACGCCGCAAACATATTTAAATCTTTGCCCAGCCAAAAGACTTAGGTGATTCATTATTCTACTCAGAATGGAACTACCTACTGGGATGATCTTGGGGAGTAGAGAAAAGATTCCCACAAAAGATCAAATTTTCCATCTCTGTAACCAAGCATAAACCCTGGGGACGCCAGACATTTATTAACTAAATGTCATATCATGGCCAAAACTATTCAGTCACTATTTGGCAAATGTGTACATAATTTAGAAAAATTTGGTGAATTCTCTTTTTGGAAATATTGTACAAACCCGGGGAAAAAAGGGGCTATTAGTTGTCCTCTATAATATATGGATAAAGATAGACTGCAGACTGGGTCCTTTGCTATGAAATCTTGATAAAGTAGCAATAACACTTCCCTAGAGAGCTGATGATCTGTTTGGGTATGGCAGGACACTAGAGTTGATATTTACATCCAGCATAGGCGTTCCATTGGAGAACAGTGCTAGTTAATACATTAGCATTCTAGTCTCGTTAAGTGCATAGGGTAACTTTTGCACACATATTTAGCTCTAGTGTATTTTGTGAGCTTGGATAGATATCATTTTATTTCTTTTTAAAAATAGTTTCGGGCTCAAAGAAGCTTGGGACAAGGGACAATGTGCAGATACACTAGATTCACATGCTCATATGTTTTTCAATGGCTCGACTAGGTTCAATGATACAACGCGGTTCAGACGGGCAATGGCTACAAACCAATAAAAAGCTAGGAAATGGTCATGCAATTTTGGATAGGTGTAAACCGGAGGTCAACGAGAGCCTGCTGTGTCTCCAGAGGGTACAGAAGCTTAAAAGGTTCTCACCATGTCTCAAATCAGCTCGAAAGTGGAATCACAATGAACTTTTCTTCTTCATCATGAAATGATGTGCAATCCTCTTCAGGGTCTCTAAAGAAAGGGTGAGTCCTCGTTCTGCCCTTATTAGCCCAGAGGGTTGCTAGTGACACTTGCAGGAATTGCCTTTTCAGAAGGCAACATCTGGGTACCAGTGTCTAAGTAGAAGACATGCTTCTTCCACAGTGAGTTACTTCAAATGTGTCCTTGAAGTCTGCAGAGGAAAGGCCTTTCTCCCTCCTTGGAAATCCTTAACTCAGCCACCACAATGCACTGCTCCACATATGTAACCACATGCATGTATACCCATCAATGTAACAAGCATGTGGGAGCCCCTCTACTGGGAATGAGCATGGGTTCAATAACCTGTCCTATGGAATCTCTTCCACTATGGAGGGTCTAGAAACACCTTTTAGCTCCCTGACCCTTCACTGCAGAGAACTATGCATTGCGTACCAGTCTGGTGCCATCCACAAGGGTAGTTCAACACCGAAATGCTAGACAGTTCTCCTGTGAAAAAGAGTACCATCAGCAACCCCAGAGTGTTTGGACCCTGTTGGACTTCCTCAGTGAGGTGCAGCTGAGCCTCTCTGAGGCACAGTGGGCAAGGGCTCCCCATCAGGACTACCCCAGGTTACTTAAGGTGAAACCCCAAGTTTCCCACATTTAGCAGTGTGGAAGCCCCTCTACTGAAAGCTAAACGCGGTTGTGGACCGCCCAGAGTGGAAGAAATTGCATAGAGCATGTTATTTGAACCATGTTCGTTCTCAGCAGAGGGGCTCCCACACTCTTTTTGAATATGTAAACCCAACATGTACAGGACTTAGGCAACAAAACAATGTTGAGGAATACGCAGTGGCCAAACCGGTTAGGGTATTTTGTAATTTAGTGTGTGGGACAACACAACAATTAACTAAAAAAATTCAACTGAAGACCCGAATTTCCATGTCAATGAGCACAATGAGAGAGGTCAAGGGCAGTGCACGGTGGTGGCCAAGCCATGTTCATATTATGACGTTGTTGCCAATGTTAAAGCTTTGGAGACCGAAAGGGGCCTATTTTTATGTTTTTTTCATTTTGCGTTGAAGTCACAACATCCCTTTAAGGAAGTGCTTTCATTGATACACATGTTTATATTTTAATGTGCAATGCAGGGTAGATGTACTTACCTTTTCAATTGTGCACTATTTTATTCGGCATTTTATTACAAGATCAGACTGAGAGGCGTGTAATCTAATTGCCACTGCAAGTGGAACGCTTTCGCAAACATGCTGCAGTGTGTATTTGCTTCTAATGCGGAGCGCTGTGTTTTCAGCGTGTTGCATTGATCCCGGGGGCTGAGCGAGTCTTCTTTTGTGAAAAGAATCTCTTTCGTTGGAATTACTTGAGCGTTTGAAGGCACCAGAGCTTTGATGCTTCAAAGACTGAATTATTCAGGTACCACTGAGCTGCGCATTGTGTATCTGCCAATGTCGCTATTAAGGAGGTCAGGCGCGCTGATGTCACGGGCTGTTCAAAGGCTTCTGCTGATTGAAGAGAGAAGGCAAGCTCTTTTATTCGCTGTGTTCCACGCACACTCTTGCACTTACAGCATTCAAAAGATGCGCTCTATGCTTTCTGCAGAACAATCCTTGCCACCCTAAACAAACATCTGAAAATGAAACTGACACAAATGCTGGAAAATATAGACCATACATTATATGGCGTAAACTGCATTACTTCCGAATGAACTAAACATAGTATGAATCTGGGTTTATAGTGATTTGGTCGAAAAAAAAAAATGTCGAATGTCAAAATGTCGAAAAAAAAATGTCGAACAAAAATGTCGAAATTCTTTTTCAATACGTTTTTTTTCGAAATGGGGGGGTCCCCCTACCTCCCTTTTTTCTATTTTTTTTTATTTTACCCCTTTTTTTACTTAGCGAACCCAAAAAAAATAAAAATAAAAATAATAAATGTGACATTTTTTCGACATTTTTGTTTCGACATTTTTGTCATTCTACTTTTTTTTGACATTTTGACTGACCACCAGGAATCTGCGGGGAGTGTGAATTCTGTGCATGGCATGTTGTTTTGAGCTCATATGAGGTGCTCTAGGACCATCTAGTGAGTGGAAACATACTGGTAAGAAGGGAAGATCTTTCACACAATAACTACTCCACAAACTGCGCAGAACCTTAACTGGTTTCATATTTTGGTATTTTTAGAACTCCCGTAGGATGGCCCTTTGTGAGACACGTGTTTCGACACATCCTGTGCCTTCTTCAAATCAGGGCAAGTCAAGTGTTATGATATTACACAGTGCATTGCTTCTTTAGTTCGTGTTGGCTTAAAAGTTCTGTTCTTTCTGTTTTATGTCTTGGATTGGTCAGCAGTCGTGGGTTTATCCCACCTGCAAAATGTGCTATCCAGTCCGTACGCGTGAGCGTTCCAATTCTAATGGTACAGAGTGTGGATGTATGGATGCGGGATGGCATGGCAAAGACAGCCAGCATGTCTTCAGTGCACTTAGGTTGCTAAGACCTAGCTCAAATGTGGTGCTTTAGTACTCTGTTAATACTGGGTCAGAGTTTGTGTTCAAGCTAATGAAATATGTTCAGCTCACAGTTGATGCTTAAGAATCACACTTAGTTTTGGATCATAGATGGTAAGCACCTCATGTAGTTTCGATTTTTCTGAGGCACTTATCACATTAATGATACAATTAGTTTTGAATTGTCAATGGTACCTTGGAACCAACTTTGCTTTTGGCTGATAGGTAATAGGTGATGCTTTAACACCACAATTTGATTTTACTTCTAGGTTGTAGCTTAGCTGAACAATTTGCTTGGGCTCATTAAGTGTGTTTTACAGCAAAGAATAACTTAAGCAATGCACAATAGAGTCGCAATCACGTTCAGATCATAGATTTGTCTTGAGCGCCTTAGTTAGTTTCCACTCTTAGGGCACACTTTCGTTCCAGCATTCATTTTGATTCAGAGGTGGTGGTCTAATGCCACAATACATGTTGGCTCATAGGTGATCGACAATTAAATTTGTCTCACCAAACCTTTTGTGCTACCAGGCGTCTCTTTAAGCACTGAAGCAAAGGATGGACCGCTATGTTTTTTTGTTTTTGTTTAAAAATAGACCACCTTAGTCAGATCCTGGACAAACAACGAGACCATTCCCCAGAGAATTTTAATATTCAGTGTGCAGTCCTCATACTATTCAATAGGCTTCTTGGATTCTATCAACGTGAAGATGCAATTATAGATGGATCAGATTAGTGTTATATAAAAAATATGTTTTGTTCACTTATAATATGTACATCAGTGTTAGAAAAAACATACATATCAATTGGTGTATACAGGATCTTACTTATAATAACACAAGTGCTAGTTTACTTGTTAGAAATCTGACTAAAACAATTTTCACAACATTCTAGATATTTTTAACTTCATATCTGGAGATCAGGATTAAACATCAACAATAAACCTGTTAAAGTACGTATGACTTGCACTGAGGCTAAACAAACAGCACATCCAGTAAAATATCCATGATATTAAAAGAGTCTTAGACCTAGGACAGTACACGCACATACACTGAAGATATGCAAAAATATAATTTTGCATAGAACATACCCAGTACATTAAAAAGACAAAAGAAGATATGCAATGCAATAGTACAAGGGATACTATCCATATATGAATACAAACAAGTGCACATTTATTTAAACAAACAAAGATATGGCGTGGGTGTATTTCAATTTCGGACTTTTTGTTATATCAATTAATTTAATGCAAACAAATTATATTATGCAGAGTTTACGCTTTGGCTAACTAAGGACTGCACACACATGGTGTCAAGCCCACTTTAGGACCACAAAAGATTGGGACAAACAGCGTATTAACATAGTTTTTGAGGATACCGCATTCAACAAGTATCTTTAGAAGGAACGCCAATACATGGTGAGCACTAGCCATCTTCTCTTGTTGAAGTAGAGGCTATAATTAAAGTGTGTATGGAGTAGACGAGGTCAGAAAACCCCACGAGCTTTAGGTAGGACAATATGCACCTGTTGTAACTGAGTTATTTGTTTAAGCAGTTGCAAAGGACAGGGGTAAGGATATGCCTAGTTTACATGAGCGCACTCATTTTCAAGGCAGATGAAACTAATGTGTAGCAACCTAAGGTTAGCATGCGGGATCCACAGCAAAAGGATGGAATACGCCACACAAATTCTTCAACTGAGGAAATTACATAATAATGGTTTTAAGCTTCATGGGCTCAAAAGAGAATTAGCAATTGAAAATCGAAAATGACCTTCTCTCAGCCAATCAGAATGTTCAGAGTGCAGCAAGTAACTACTGGTATTGACTGCAGCCTGAACAGTCTTCCTTCGAAAGTAACCAGGGAAATAACAATGCACTTTCCAGGCAAGATGTTGTTCAACAAAACACTTCCTATATGGGAGGAGAGCTGTGTGCAGCAGCAGCCTATTCAGCAAAACAAAGTCAAAGCTAAAACATTGGAAAATGCTTTCACTGTCTTATAGAGAAACATTTCACTTTTACAGGACTCCTAATGCATGCTAATGTTGAACCTGATCCATTACAACCACGTTTTTAATTTAAATCCTTCACTTATGAGGTCTATGAAAGTAAAATGCCTACTTCACCATAAAAACTCCAAAAACCTACATTGCTTTTACTGCTATGAGTTAATTGCCTTATAGACCTCTGGAGGGGTCATTATCGGTTGGGATAATCACACTTCCCTAATGGGGGTCTTCGTTCTGCCATAATCATCAGTCTGCAGGTCTATAAGCCTAAAGGTAGCTGAGCACTCTAAATGGAGCAAATTGAAGAGGAAGAACCTTCACAAGGCACCCTGATATTAGCCATCAATGAGTGCTTGCCTGAGTTTGCCTCAGAGGTCAAGAGGCAAGAGAAAGGTGGTGTCCTCAAAGTATCACACTCGAGTGACTTACCTGCTGTGGGTCCGACAATTCATTCATAACCTTACCTTGACTGTAATGGGAGTGATGTCATAATGTGACATAGGGTAAGTTTATAAAGCGTGATGGAGTCATGTCACTTTTGTACCACTGAAATGTTTACCGGAACGTGTCTTAGCAACACAAATTAAAGGTGAAACTATTTCTTAAACATTATAAGTAGAAAGTTCACATTAAAATGTCATAATATTCAAATAAAAGATGGAATCAACGCTCATTTCCTTTACATCCTGTTAGATGAAGATGATGTAAAAGGTGTGTCTGAAGAATGGACATTTAACGACATATGATAGCAAACAATATAGATGACAATAAAAAAAGGAGCCAAAACTTAAAAGGAAATAGTGCAAAAATCTGAAGGCAAGGGATCAAAGGCAGATTCTGCATGTCCAATATGAATTTAAAGAGCCCTATGTCTGGCTCACCAAGTTTGTAAAACTAACCAATCCAAGTCTCATTGAGCCATGTTGTATGTTATGATATTGTATGGTGGAACAGTAACACCAATCAAAGTTCCCTACAATGCATACGTTGGCCCTGGAGCTACCAAACCTGAACCAATAAATAGAGAGTCCAAGCCAGTGGCTGATACTAGCAAGGAAATAGAGGAGTTTTAAGTTCTGTGTGGAAAATTAAGTGCTCTGAAGTCAGGTGAAATTTCATCAAAGAATCCCAAGGCTTAGCAGCTTACACTGAGAAGGATCCTCTACCCCAGACTGTACGCAATACGACCTCACCACTAGAAACACGTAATGCAAATGTCGCCTTAAGCATTCTTCACTCCTTCCCAAGTGCACAATGGAGAGAGCAAAGTACTGGAATAGTATTCTGCCTTCATCCTTCATCATATTGTGGATAATTTGCAGTTCATGCAAAATAGATGCTGAAAAGCCAAGATACACCCGTTTTCTGAAATTGAAATGGCTGTATGCAAAGGGAGGGACAAGAAATCAAGGTACTGCCACAAAGTACCCAAGTGGAAAATGTAGGCATGAGGAACCTGGCTAATAAGTTGATTAAAACTAGGCCCAAAGTGAATCATCAACCTCAGATTAAACACCTGGTATCTACAAATGGACAAGCACCAAGAAGAGAACGCCAGGAATTTGACAGGCTAGATTCAAAAGCAATGCTTTAAAGATGCAATGGGCCTCATTTGTAGAGTTGCAGTAAGGCAACAACAGCGCCGGTAGTGCTACCGGTGCCGTTGGAACCTTGCCCCAAAATTCCGAGTACGCTCGTGGGTGCCGCTCTGGAACGCCTGGTCAGATCAGGCGTGCAGAGCGGCACCCAAGCAGTACCGGATGCCAGCAACGGCCCCGTTATTAACGGGGCCATTGTTGCCATCCTCCTCATTCCCATTGAGCCGTATGGGGGCTCAAATTGGAATGGGGACGTACCGGGTCCGGGTCCCGTGCAAGGGAATTACCGGGCCCTTCAAGGTCAGAATGGCCCGGTAAGTCCCCTTTTGCGGGACCCCGACCCGAGTTTGGGGGTAACCATGCCCTTACTAAGGGCATGGCTACCCCCAAACTCGTAATGAGGCCCACTGTCTTGAAGTTGCCATTCAAAAGCACATTTGCTTGACAAGGGTTACATTTCAAGCACATTTGATTCACCCACAGTCAGTCCTACTGTCTCCATGCAGCTGCAAACATGATAAACACAGACTCCCAAGATGTTCGATCTGAGGACAATCGGACTGTCATTAGCAGACATGTAGATGGTGAGAACAAAGGAGGTAATCAAATCAGCCTGTGGGTTCAAATTATGTTTAAACAGTTGCCCACATTTGAAAGGCACTTGCTCTGACTCCAAAGGAGGAACAGCCATGCTTTAAATACTGTGAACACTAAAGGATGTTATCAATGCGGGGCGTTATCTCTGATGCCAACGTGAAACAGATGACTCATTGCTGGATGTTGATGGAGGGTCACTGATATATAAGGCTACAAGTATGAGGGACCCATAGGTCTGTGTGATTAGGAACACGCAGGCAGTACCATCACAGGAGTGGATAGAGGACTTTTTTGATCATTGTGTAAACAAAAATTGGAGGCTGTCCATGTAGGAGGCCAAAAGACAAAAAGATATATATACTTTGATAACAAAGCAAAGAGTGGAAAGATTGGTAGGAGTGAATCAGTATGAATGCTTGATGCAGATATTTGTTTGTTGTGAATATGTTTGATTTTATATATTTTTATGACATTTTGATATGTGAATAAAGGTTTTTAGAAATCAACAAATGGAACATTTATTGGTATTGATAAATAAATACATTTTGTGAATAGCTATTCCCTGTTCTGTTGGTCCAAAATTATATTATTGTTATATGACGACTGGAGGACCAGGGACCTTAATCAGGCACCCCTTTTTTGTATAAAAAAAGTATGAGGGACCTGACATTGCATCGTTCTGCCAGCATTTTGAGATAATTCACAGCTGACACCCCTATTAATTCAATGCCTGAAACCAGCCTGGACATCAACAAGATAGAAGCATCATAAACAACAAGTTGAAATGTTACAAAATACTCCATCTGCTCACTTGGCTGAGAGCTGAAATAAGGAAAACACCTTTGCAAAAAGTTATGTTGAAGCTATAAGAAGTTTTTTTTTTTTTTTTAACAGGGAGATGACTAGGACTAAAACAACCTATGGTTGTCTGGCTTCACCCTTAGGGTAAACAAAGAAATGATGGTGGTACATAAATAGGCTTTTACCACGGACAGTGGGCCTCATTATAAGTGTGCCGGTCCGGGATCTACAGTATCGGAAAACACGCCGGTACCATAGTTCTCGGACCGGTAAACTACGAGTTCTACTCGCGGGGTGGGAATGGGGAAGAAGTTTTTCTGGCGCCCAGGAATGGGCAAATACTGGGTCCGGCAAGGGCGTTATGACCCGGTAATTGCCCATTTCTGGGCGCCAGAAAATAAAGAATACCAGCGGCAGCTGTGACTGTATTACAGGCACGGCTACCCCCAGCCTCGTAATGAGGCCCAGTGCCTCTTTAAAAATGCCAGGAGGGCGAGCCGTTGATGGAGGACCTGTTGGGTGTCGCGATGCCATTATTTTATGGAGCTGTGAATGTGTATGACTTAGAAAGCAGGTTAACAATTGTCTGATAACATCTACATAACTTCCTTGCTGGGAAGGCAGAAGTTCAGTGGCCAACTGGTCAGGGCAGGGTTATTTTAATGATTTAAGAAAAACCCACAAAGTGAGTGCACAGGTCATAGAGAACTTACTTGAAACATTTCATTGAGACTAGTAAACAGGTTATTAAAGTAAAACACAATGTGCATGAGTAATGGATTTAGTGGTAGGAACACACATTAAAGAATCGGCTATCACGGTTATGCTTAATCCAGCTTCACTCTGCTTGACAAAAAGATTGCTTGATTTTGTTTAAACCCCGAAGGTAGTAAGGCTCCTTGAAGCGAGCGGATTACTTTTTTCTTCAAATAGGCACTGAGGATAGGATATCGACTGCCACTGTGACTTTCAACTTAAGAGCATTGAGGAAAAGTGATGGGTTTAAGGGTTGGGTAGATGCAGATCACAAAAGAATTGGGAGTAGGTGGTCCACAATTACTTTATCCAATTTCCGAGCTTTCAGACAAGTACATATCTCAGTTAAGCATATGTTAGTTGCATAGTCCTGAGAACAACCAGAGTCCCAGAATAATCAGGACAAGGATAAAATGGAGGCATCCCTCCCTGCACTCATGCAGACTGTTAAATGAACAGCCATTCGTGTGACTGGCAAGGCGAGTGAAAACCTTTAAAAACTGGGTGATGCCCAGATCAGCGACTATCCTGTCTGAATTTCGGTTTGCTCTGGTAAATCAAACCAACATGTTAGGTCACTAAGGATTTTCATGTGAGTGTAAGTAAGCAGGATTACATAGAATCAACCTGTTCTCCTTCATGTGAAGGGGGAGCTGCAGAACAAAAGCATCCACTCATAATGTTGCAGAAAACAGACATTTTGCAAGTAGCAAATCAGAATGATCCAAAGCAGAGGACTATTTAGCAGAACTATTACAGTTTGAATACAAGCAAATCTACCACCTTTAGTAAATGATCAGTTTTGATATGGTGCAAGAAAACCATGCAGTGCCACTCAATGAAGTGCTGAGAGGGAACACTGAGTGAACCACATTTCACTTAAAACAAGCATTGGCATAGGTAATTGCTACGCACTGATATAAAGGTACTACCCAGAGATAAGATCGCAACAGCTGGAAAATGTAGTGATTACCTGGGCATGTTGTAGAGGAACAGTTGGACACCTTTTCCCTAACTCCAGCTCCCTCACCACCATCATACTGGAACAGCAGGAGAAGGTCCCTATGTGAGACTCCATGTGTTATGCCTATACCACATCGAGTTTATGAGAGATCATATGCACTCAGACAACCATTTTGAAACTACCCTCACACTGAAAGTGTGGAAGGATGCTGTATGGAAGGATGTCAGCACGCACCATTGGACATCATGGAGTGCTGAGTGAAATCTGACGAGGGCAGGGTGATGTCATAAGAAGATATACAAAGCCATACTGAAATGATAGCAAAATACTTAGAGTGCTGATGTAACTAAAGCGATAGGAGAAACATATACGAAATGATAAAGAAATCATGAATGCAAAAGAAGACAAAGTAATTTGCTGACCAATAACTGCAAATATGCAGTAACACATGGTAGAAAAGATACATAGAAGCTTGCTATTGAGGAATATATTACAGTGCAAAGACAGCCAAAGTTAGAAAATGGACGCTGGCTCAGAACCTCAAAAACAGATCAGGTTTTCAGAGTCGGGAGATGCTGGAAGAACAGCTTTGTGTGCAAAAGAAAGATGAGTCTGTTGCCTTCGGATCAAGGATGCTATTTTTAAGGAATATTTGCAAAGCACGAAGGAAAGTAGATGGATAAGCCATGGACGAGACATATTTCTCTTATATTAAAGAAGAAGAAAACATCTGCAAGAGCCAAGTATTGGACAATTAAAAGTGTATAAAGTCTATACAAGGTAGAGTGAGCAATATTCTAGAGGCCAAGAGGAGCAATGGCACTCAGTATAATTAAATCAAATAGTGGTAAATAAGAGACTGAACTTGACAAATGTGTGGTCTCATCACATGTGACTCAGAAGTCAAAAACAAGGGCTATTCATTAAGCCTCGGATGAAGATAAGGATGTGCTTATACTCCCTTGAATGCCCTAGAACAGAGAGCAGGCTTCAAGGTCAACTACATACCAGAATATTTGTCTAATGGCCGGACTGATATGAGATGATGGACTAATTGGGAAAGTGGGGAGTAATCTGACATGATTCAAGCACCTGGTTTTCAGTTTCCTTACGTGCAACTCGCTGAGCCAAAAGTCCAAGGTTGGGTGAGAATGCCAACCAATCAGTGGGTCTACGGGGCAACCTGCTATACAATGTTGCATAGACCAATATGCTGCCATTTTGTTCATTATAATCAGTATTACACATATTTACAGGTAATTCAAGGTATGTCTTACAGATAAAAGACAGCCAAAAAAGTACTAACCTGTAAACGTTCTATAAGTAGATGTATTCCCCTAACCAATCCCTCCCGCTAATACGCATGTATGATTTGCCACATAGGATGATGTCATAAATGATGCATTTTGTGGTACACGACTTGTGTGTAATCAAGTTTGTGTGCGAGTGTGCAAGCATCCATCTAATGTCTGCCAGTTGAACCTGATTATTGAACTGACAATAAAGTAGTACTTTACCATATTCTTTGAGCCTGTCTGGTTATTTGGTCAGAGATCTTTATTCGTAATTCCTTCTAGCACAAGAGATACTTCAAGGTGCTACAGCACAATGTGATTTCAGTACCTGACAAATGCCTCTCTAATACCTCAAGCCAAAACTGTTGGCATTGTCTTTACTTGCATTTAAAGAACTTCAGGTCAAGGGACAGATAAATCAAGTAGCAGTATGCACATTTCATTAAGACATTTTAGTTACCCCTGTAGCCATTTACAGCTACAATTAAGCCATTGACTCACTGTGGACTGGTTAGAAAAAGCACTTGCAGGATTACGTTTGATTTTATTATTTGATAGAGAGACCTCAAAGAGATCCTAGGGCAATAGGGCAATTTGTTTTGGGCAGCTAGGGGCAAAGAGTGGGTGGGAATGGCCATAGGGATTAGCATGGCTATGTGCAGCCAATGGGTGGGTAAATAACCAAAACACCCACAAGCTGTGTGTCCCTCCTCAAATGTCATCTCCCCACTACCTGTACTTCAATGCAATAGTTTGAGTGAAATAGCAGTGCTCCCACCTAACAGCCCAAACTAAAAAGGATACCCAAGTTGTAATCAAGAATAAGCTCACGCAATAACAGGGAATATTTAACCACCAAGCAACCGTTAATAAGAAAAGCGTGAATGTTATTGTCAATAGAGGACGGTTTAAAGATGACACAAATGTAATTAATTAGTGATTCAGTATTGTTAGAACCATCCATGGGCGTTCTCAATAGAGCAGTCAAAGGATAAGGTGGTACCCATGGAGGCATGAACATTGTTGCAGTAATTGTGTAGAAAAAAGTAAGTGTGCAATCGGAATTATGAGCGACCTTCCTTTACTTGTTCCAAAGAAGGAGCAGACTCATTGGCACTGGAGAAAGGATCCAGGTCCCAAGCTGTCCAGGATTAGCATAGGTAGGCTGGCCTCTGGTAACCTTGCCCCATTAATAGGCAAGTTGAACCCTGAAATGTGGTGGATGGTGACACCTAGTAGCGTATTGTGTGTAAAACAGCATTTCCAGAAGGAGGGTGGATAGTTAGTCCTACCCACAGCAGTCAAAAAGCAACCACTGTCGAAGTAAGTTAGAGTATTAGCAATTGAGTTGCACACAGGAGTCCAGGGACACTCCATAAACTAAAACCAAGGTCAAGGAAATTATACACAGACATCCACCAGGCTCAAATTGCCTTCGAGGAACTAAAACAAATGAAGCAGAACAAACAAAACAAATTTAAAAAACAACACCCTCTGAAATGGATGCTGTCTTGCATCGAGTGGTGATTTAAAGCTCCAAGTGCGGAAATAGTCAAATTCCTCCTTGCACGCAGATTCAAGTCCGGCATGAATGCTTTCAGAAGGTAAATAGTTAGCCCTCTCCACAGTCCTCAAATGATCCTTGATGTCATAGTAATGTAGGGTAATGAAATTGAAGTTGCACACTGAAAGCCAGGGACACTCCTCAAGCAACAAGGAACAGAAGATAATTACAATAAAAAAAACAATATATAGAAATCTGATTGTACCAAACTAAAGTCAAGTGTAACCAGGCATCCACCAGACTTTAATGGCCTACCTGATAGTAAGAAGAGAAATTAAGCAGAACTAGCCAAACACATCTGAAACCAACTACACCCTCTAGTACTAATGCTCTCACACTCTGAGTTGGACACAAATCCAATTTGGTACCAAAATGAGTACAACTCTAGATGTGGGTGTGGTCCCTTCTCTCCAGATGTCGCACATCGAAGATGGCGGACTAGAGTTCAAGATACTCATGATCTTTCTCATGGAACATGCTGCACCAAACGAGCCTGATAATGAATGACACAGATTTGTGAGTTGATGCTCTACAATGCAGGTTGACAGACATGCAATCATGCCATTAAATGTGTGTTTCTACAAGGGCAAGTAATGCCATCATTTCATTTGTGGTCATGCATTTATCAGCGTATCAAATTGAAATCATTGTGTGAATATTGCAGCACTTTTGATGATATCGGACCTAGTAAGTAATACTCAGTGAGACAATGCCAAACACTTTAAAACTTACATAAGATGGGTGTTGGGGGTAGCATGCCATGTATGGGGCTAACTGTCCCATACCTTCTTTCACATTTGGGGGAAAATTGGTGAATGAATAATATCCTTAACTGTTTGATGGATTTCTTAATTGTTGCCACGAGCCTACAGCATGTGATACAGACAAAAAGTGTCTATGGTAGTGGTCTGGACTTGTAGTGAAAATAATCTTTGATAGTTTACTAGACCCGTTTGCTTTCTATTTTGACAAAGTATTTGGAATTTCCTTGGTCAGATGATTTGTCAAAGAGTTTATTGGCATGAACTGCCCAGTCAACTTGCCTTAATCTAAGTAAACTATTTATATGTCGATTTAAAAAAAAATAAAGTAATATACAATAATCATCATGATGTTTAATCAGGAGATCTAAAAACATGGTTTGTTCTGAATCCTCAAACAGTAACTTATTCTAGATTACCCTGCAGCAAATGGAGGCATGTGTAAAAAGGTTGAGGTTTGGTTAATTTTTTTTCCGCTCCTGTACACCTCTAGAGAATTCTAAGTGGCAAAGAACACCTTATGAAGACAATGATCCTTCCAGAATATCAAAAGCTTCCTGTTCGGTGTCTTCACAAGACATAAATGTATTTAAAATGGAGAGGTTGAGACTCCAATAACAAGAGCTGTCATTGCTGCTGGCACACAAAGACATGTCTATGAACAGTGGCGCCATCCAATGTAATGACATCTCAAAAGGGTCTTTGAGATAAGAACAACGTGCATATTGAGTCCAGAGGAACAGAAAACTCTTTTATGGTTAAGTTGCTCTAATAAAAAACTATGAAATTCAATGAAAAAACGTTGTTAAAAAGACGTTATGGTTACAAGTAGAACCAAAAAACGCCATCAATGTGCCAGTTATGGTAAGCTAAGCAACCATAACTCACGACACCACCGTGCACGGCTAAGACTAACACCGAGGACATCAAAGATGACATCACATATCTGGGCCACTTGATTTTGTTCACTGACATATCTAGGCCAGGTGGTTTTGTTCATTGACAGTCAAAATATTATAATTCAAAAGGTGCTGTATATCTAGACGTTAACCTTGTATGAATTTCGTGGGTTTTTACCAGTGCATGCTAATTTCCTTCAATTTACTAATATCATCCTTTTACCAACATAGCAACATTGCTGTCCAATTTACAAAGTTTCACCTTAAAACTCTGCCATTTCCCACCTTCTAGCAGCATTTTTAATGATTCGATACAGTTTTTGCAACTTTTTCCACTTTTTCTGTGTTCGTGGATGGCCGCAAAAGTCTGAGGTCATCACTGTCTTTAGGACAGTGTCGCGTGTGTGCCCAGCATGATGACATGTTTCCGAACTCGTCCAAATTTTGTGATCAGGTCCATGCTACGCAGACAGTTCGGAACTGCATTTTCGGCTGATCTAGGAATTCCAAGCTCAAAATGTCCCCTTGCACAGCTCCTACACCTATTCTTACTCATTATCCATTAACAATCTAGTACAGAGCACATACTTAGAAGAATTTTATCAAGACTTTCCGAACAGTGTTGTGTGCGTGCGCAGCATGATGAAATGTTTGCGAACGTGTCCGAACTTTGTGATCAGGTCTGTGGTACACAGACAGGTCAGAACCACATTTTCTGCCGATCTAGGAATTCCAAGCTCAAAATGTCCCCTTGCACAGCGCAAACAGCTATTCTTACTCATTATCCATTAACAATCTAGCACAGAGCACATACTTGGAAGAATATTATCAAAACTGCTATTTATCTTAAAAATGGCATCAGCTATTGCCATCCCAAGAGCCACCACCATCATCAGCCGGAGGACCTACACAACAAAAAAAGTGCAGTACTACCAAAGACAATGAAGAGAACCAAGAAGAAGAGTTAGAGGAAGTGCCTACCTCTAGCACCCAGCAAGAATCATGGGTGTGGGAGTTCTTTACCACTGTTGGGAATGTACCAAAGGCTAAAATTACAAAAGTGAAATGCACTGAGTGCAACATTGTACTCAGTCGCGGACTGCCTGAACAATACTGATATGGGACCACATCCATGCGCCGCCACACCAAATCCAACCACTGCATTTCTCTCAGAAAGGTTGTTACTTTCTTAGCAAGTAGTAGGCTGTCTTCCTCCACCACACCTTCCTCAACCAATACTGTAACCACACAGCCTACTACTGTGGTAAACAAAATACCTCTAGCTACCTTGCAAGCGATAAAAGAGGCTGTTGATCCATATCTTTCGAAGACAACAGTCCTCTATGTATATACTGCAACACACCACTCTGGGGGGAGCAATTACGAAGTGTTTTTGAAGCGGTAATGAAGGAGCATGAGAAACCCTTCCCCCTACCTTAGAGGTAAATCACACGCAACATCTTCTCTGTCCACCTGCCCCTTCATATTAGTATTTGTGCCTCTTCGCTAGTTTCCTAGTTTCCCTCCCCACCTTACTTACTGAACTCTCCTGCAAAACAAAAAAAAAGGTTCCTTTAGGAACCACCTTTCACAGTTAAAATATAGAACAAAAAAAATAATCTTATAGACTCCATCTACATCCATCTACATTACATTTCTCATAAGATTCTCCAACATTTCCATTGGCATTTTGTTTATGGTAATTGGAATAATGTGGTGTACATCCCCTGTTCCAGGGCCTGGAACAAGGGATAACGGCCCGGCAGTCCAAGTTATCGGCCCAAGAGAAGGGGCAAATGCAGCAGAGGGACCAGCTGCTGCCAAAATAAGGTAAGTAGGCGGGGTACAAAAAATGGGACGAAAGGTGGGTGGAGGAGTAAGATAGCGGCGGGGAGAGCGGCCATAAGGATGGTTTGAACGTGCCCTGTACCGACAGTTCAAGCCCGCGTTCCTAGCCACCTCATTGGATGCCCCCCGCCCAGAGTCCTAATGGACAATTGCATACTAGAGAAAAATATAATAGGACAAAAACTATTTTCTGTCCCAAATACTTTTTGCTAGCATACAATAAGGACCATGATCGATGAAAATGTACAACTATCCATGGTCTCCACAGTACCCTTTCCAGGTCATAGATTATTAAAAGACCCAAATGGCACCGAGGAGTCCCGGTGAGTCCCGCTTTGCCCGGACGTATTGACCATTCTTGGATTACCAAGTGTGCTTTCTTACGCTTCACAGTGGACTACTTCCTCCACAAGGTGACAACCAGCAAAGAAACATTATAATTGTCACTCACTGAACAGTACGAGTACTTATACTCTTCATTTCTTTGATTAGGCATTTTGGTGCAAGAAGCAGGGGTCCCGGTGAGTCCCGCTTTGCTGTTTCACCGCAGCGTCGGTCGGGGCTCGGCCGGTGTGTATTTCTTTACACTTTTTTTAGTTCAAATCTCACTCGCTAAGAAATTAGAACCATTTTGCAATTTTACTGTTGTTGTTGTTAGGTGTTTGGTACAAAGATGAACCAGCCCCTTTACACGCTATGCACTGGCATGCCAGTACAGCCTGTTGCGGGTGTAAATGTTCCGTTAGAGCCCAAACAACAGACTATGGGCCTCATCACGACTTGGGCGGTAACGGTAACGCTATTAGCGCGGGCGGTATTAGCCCTACCGCCGAACTTCCCAGGGCTAATAGGGCCGGATCACAAGTTCGGCGGTAATGTAAGTCCCCATTCCCCACTGAGCCCATTCGGGAATGCCCCATTCCCCATTGGGCTCAATGGGGAATCTTCGCGCTAATACCGCCGGTGGATTTCCCGCCGGCGGTAATAGCGCAAATTTTCGGTGGATTTCCCCCCAGCTGAGAGCTGGGGCGAAATCCGCCGAAGCCCTGATTCAGCGGACCCTTAAATCTGGCGGTAATAGCGCTACCGCCGGATTTAAGGGTTACCGACAAAGTCGTGATGAGGCCCTATGTCTTTGAAAAGTGTTTTTGACTCCCGAAACTGCTCCATGCCGAAACAGTGCCAACAGACTCCCTGCTTGTTTCCAGCAAAGACACAAAAGGCTATGGCAACTGCGGATATACAGACTTTCTATCCAGGCCCTTCACCAGGAGCATTGCCCTTATTCAGCGGACCCTTAAATCCGGTGGTAATAGCGCTACCGCCGGATTTAAGGGTTACCGACGAAGTCGTGATGAGGCCCTATGTCTTTGAAAAGTGTTCTGACTCCAGAAACTGCTCCATGCCGAAACAGTGCCAACAGACTCCCTGCTTGTTTCCAGCAAAGACACAAAAGGCTATGGCAACTGCAGATATACAGACTTTCTATCCAGGCCCTTCAGCAGGAGCATTGAACATGTTGCCTTTTCAGAACCAGGTGGAAAAATTCCCCGATAGTGAAGGGGTAAAAGGTGAACACGTGCAGGTGCGAGTAAGTCACACTTCAGGCACCACTGCCTGTAATCAGTTGCACCCAGACAGTGCAACAAAGAAAATTGAAACTTTAGTGAGCGGGCAGGGATTGGGTCTTAAAAATCCCAGCAAAGAGCTGACAGACATAGCGTTGATTGATTTAGAGTCTATGCATACCAGCTACTCTGCGCAAACGATTTCTGAAAAATTATCCTTTTCACCAAAAATGTTTTCTGATGTAAGTTTTGAAAGCTCTAATGTTTCTTCATCCTTTTTAGAACCTACACCTAGACACACATAAAACAGAATTCACAAAAAAATGGGCTCCTGGAGGGGAGCCTATTCTACCCCGGAGGGTTCGTAGGAAACAAAAATTACAAGTGCTCTTAGGATGCTCCTACCTATAGTCCCCTTTGCCTAAATAACTTATTCAGACTCAATATGAAATCAATCTTGTTTCTTTATAAATATCTGAGGCATTGAATTTTAACATAAAATGGAATCTACAGAATGGACATCAACAAGGAAAAAGGGAGTAATTCCGGAGTACAGAAGATATTTTCACCACACTAGACCAAAGAATATCTTAGTATAACAAACAAATTTGTGTGCGTGAGATCATTTCAATTTAAATAACATTGATCAAAGAGTTCACATAAAAGTAGCAAACATGTAGACATTTGGACATATTTAACATCACAAACATTTTCAAAAAAACTTAATATCATTTTTTCTGCGTAAAGCAGCATTTTGAAGCTGCAGTTGGAAAAAAAGCGTCGACACCACAGTGTTTCAGCCGTTACTAGGTGGAGTTAGTGTGCCACGTATGATGTACGGCCTTCGTCAGGATGGGGGTCTGTACTTTATGATGTCAGAGGTGTAAGTGACAAGGGAGACTATAGTCAGGGGAGTTTTTGAGCATTAGTAATTTAATTTGAAATAAATCATGCAATGTGTGGAATGTCACACTGCTTACCTGTGGGTGTATTAATTCCACTGGTCTAGTAACTTAGAAGACACGAGCCACAATGGCTAGTTTCCACGTAATCCTGTTATAAAAAACAGAAGAAATGGGAATTCCTATTAGATGGGGGAGTAAACTTGTCGATCGGTGCACGCTACTTTTCACTCGATGCAATATATGCAATTGTTTACAATTGTTGGGCTCTTACCTATCAGCCGGAGGTGAGACTCTAATGTTGGGTGTATCTGGTGACTGGATTTTCAAGTGATTCAGCAGGGGACGCCTGTATCGGGTAAAGGCGTCTAATTATTGAATTAATCAATCACGGCACGTCAAACAGCTCTAAAATTTTTGTAGAGTGGCAGCGTTACCTGTCACTGTGCAGGGCCTGTTCGCTGACTGTTGCTGGGGAGTGCTGAACGCTGAGTCACTGTATCGTGCAGGGGGACCTGGCTATGCGTTGGTAACGCTGTTGCTAGGTCTCCGCGGTAATTTATATGGCGACCATTTTAGGTGGGGCTCGATGTCAAACCGTGTTACAAATAGCTAAAAAAATCACACGGATGATGCTCGGAATAATTGGGTAATTAATTGTAGTGAATACCGTGTGTGACAGGTTTCAAATAGGTAATTTAAAACTATTTGTTAATATCGGTTGCCATGGCGACCGTTATTCATTTTTTTTGAAGAAAAAGCGGGAAACCGAGTGAGGGTTCAATTCGATTCATAGGGTGCTCTGAGTTGTGTATAACGCTTAATGTCATTGCTGAGACAAGAAAATGCAAGTGGATGCATTTATGGTTATAAAATGACACAACTGTTTACAATAAAACGGAACATATGTTGTCCTTAAATAACATTTCTATCAGAAAACCACATATTTTTGACAGGAATGCATCAAAACCAACAATTGCATTTGGTCCAAATCAGTCACAATTTTGCGTGCAGTACATTGGTTTTGTCAATGTGTTGACAAAAAATGGTACATATGATGTCCTTATTACATCTCTATGAACACACAATTTCTGAAAGGAACATGTGAGTAGACAAATGCTTTTGGCTGAACTTAAGTTACTTGTACGTGTACAATACATTGTATACATTGATGATTATTAGTGTAGAGATTCACAAACAAGACTTCCACTCCACTGATATGTTGAGTCCAGCATGTACAGTGTTCAATCTATGGACCTAGCGCTGCTCAAGTTGTGTGAGTGTTTTGTTCAAATCTCCCCCACGTATCGATGGTTTGATCCTTTGGATGACAAACCATCTCAGATCAATGTCTTTGTGGTTTTTTTGAGTAAAATGCTCAACTAGGGGCTTGTCAGCTACCTTGTTCCTAATGCAAGAACGATGTTCCGAAATGCGCATTTTTATAGCACGTATTGTTTTTCCTACATAAAGTAGGCCACAGGGGCATTGTATGATATATATCACCCCCTTCGTGTTGCAGTTGGTGAAATTTTGCATCTCCCATTTGACCTTGCCATGTTCAAATGTTCTTTTTTGCAGGGTAAGGGGGCAAGCCACACAGTGTCCACATTTATGATGTCCAACTATAGGCGGTAGATCCCATAGGGTGTTCGGTGTCCTTGGCGATGGTTCAATCAATGTATGTACCAAAGTGTCCTTGAGATTTTTATTCTTTTTGAAAGCAAAACATGGTACTTTATTTAGGGTGCCTGGATGTTTGACCAGGTGCCAGTTCTTTTTGATGGTCTTCTGGATCAATTGGCTAAGGAGTCCGAACGTGGTGACACAGACCATCCGTCCCATTTCTCTTTTTGGTTTATTCTCTAGACATATTTCTCTTCTTGTATGTCTGGCTCTTTTTTTGCTTGGCTAATAGATTTTTTTGGGTACCCTTTCTCCATGAGACGCTTGGTCAATCCATCCGCGTGTTGTTGGAATTTCTCCAGATCTGTGCAATTTCGGCGTATATGGAGAAACTCCCCGTAGGGTAAATTGTACTTTAAACACATCGGATGATAGCTCTGAAAGTGTAATAAACTATTACGATCAGTGGGTTTTCGAAACAACTCTGTTTTTAATTGGTTGCATGTTCTGTAAATATGAAGGTCCAAGAAATCTATTTGCTGGTGATCCCAATGAATGGTAAATTTGATGTGTGAATTTCTTGCATTTATCCAGTTGTGGAAACTTAGTAATTCAAGCGACGTCCCCTTCCATACGATGATAATATCGTCGATGTATCGTTTCCATAGGGTGATGTTCTTCAGGAAGGGATTTTCCATAGTGAATATATTGTTCTTCTCATAGCTTGACATATACAAATTAGCAATGTCCGGGGCGAAAGTAGCCCCCATACTCACACCTTTAATCTGTTTATAGAATTGTTCTTGAAACAGAAAGAAATTTTCGGACATGGCCAGTCTCGTGCATTCCAGAATGAAATCGGTTGGAGTGGTATTGATGTCTTCTCTGGTGTTCAGGATATCTCGTATTGCCTCTAGTCCCCCTTGTTGTGGTATTGACGTATAAAGTTCCTGATCCGTGTATAGGGATAAGGGTTTAAGGAGGGATTTGCATGCCGATAATATCGGTCTTCCAGGCGGTGTTTCACAGTTCTTATGCATCTTGGGCAAAATATAGAAGGCTGGTGTGCGTGGATTGGTCTTATTTAAGAAAGTCTTTTCATCTTCGCATATCCATCCTTCGGTAAGAGCATGGCATGCAAGACTGGCAATTTCTTCTTGAAGTTTCTTAGTGGGGTTGTAGGCAAGAGGTAGATATGCTTCGCGATCACTTAGAAGTCGCAAACATTCAATATTATAGTCAGCTGTGTCCCAAACGACTATTTCTCCACCTTTGTCAGCAGGTTTTATCGTTATTGATCTGTCAGTCTCTAAAGTCTTCATGGCCGCCCTTTCTTCTCGATCTAGAATTCTAGAAGTCTAAAAATATAAAGACTAAAAATGGCGATGTTTCAAATTCTGCAAAACAGTTTATTAATGCTCTTACTACTCCAAGTCAAAAAAGCAATCTAGCGTCTGCTACCATTACGAAAAAATATGTGCTTTTGAATCAGAAGCGGAAAGCTAGAGCAGGAAATCTAAAGCCTTTACTGAACCATATTCCGCATGCCCCTTTGGACAAGTTGGTGGAGGCTATTGAGTGTCATCAATCAACGCTATCGGTTGAACTGTTGAATCCCTCAATAGCGACTATTGGTGTACCTAGGGAGCTGGACAATATTGTTGATCTCACTGGACAGACGTCCAGGCAAGAAGAAATTAGAAGGGCTGTTGATGCTTACATGGTCAATTTTGTTCAGCTACCAATTGTAGGTGCCCCGCAAACCATCTCTTGTAAGCAATTGGTACCTGAAAGAAGCTTAAGGGGCCAAATACATCCCTTGCCAAATGATTGTTTTAAGTGTGGTGCTAATGCTCAAAAACTAACCCACTTATTACCTGAGAGTAGAGGCGCCAGGGGTGCAAATGAGATGTCTAGAAAGGAGGCAGAGTTATTGGAGGGACAAGGGTTAGAAATAGCCATGATGTTACAAGCATTACTGCCTAGAGTCTATCCCAAAAATACATCCTATCCTTTGGCAGAAACGCAGCAACAGTCTGCTCTTGGAAGAAACAATTGGCAGTTCCTCGGTGGGACAACAATTCAAACACCTTAATTATTGGCTGTCGTCCTGCTCCTCATCCACAATATCTTTTAAATAGAAAGAGTATCCTTGAGATATTCTCTGATATAAACCAATTGGAGGATGTGGGATCAGCTGATATTGAGCAAGATTAATTTATTGATAAAAACATACTGACCACTAGTTGTCTGAGGCTGCATTCTCGAATGGTCCACAACATTATTTGGTCTGCCAAAAACCAACTTTTTGATATAGATTTCCTGCTCACTCTTGGTCCTTCTACTGATAAAGACCTGGTTAAAGCCTCATTGCAAGATGTCGAATCAGTGACTACTTCATGAAGTGGGGAGTGCCCTGATCGTGTGCTGCAATCTAAATGTGAGTGTAACTGTGCTGCAACTAGTTAACTAGACCAACAGTACAGAACAGGCCTGTATTATTTGCTTCCTGGAACTCTTGTGGTCACTCTCACTTGTTTAATAACCAAAAAAGTAAATTTAAATCAGTTTGACATAATTATGCTCCAGGAAACTATGCTTACCAATTCCCCTACTTGGCAAGACCATGGGCCTCATTACACGGAGACGGTAAGGGTTAACGGTCACCGTTTATGGAAACGGTGACCGTTAACCCTTACCGCCTTACTACGATGTCCCTTAGCGGGTTGGTGCTTTAACGCCTGCTTTTTGCAGGCGTTAAAAACCAACCCGCTAAGGGACCTCAGAGCTAATTACGGCACCGCAAAATTGCGGTGGCGTAATAAGCGCCTTCCCCATTTCCATAGAGCCCTATGGGGCAGTAATGGGAATGGGGAAGGGCAATGGCCGAAAGGGGATTTACCGCCCCTCCAACCTTGGAATGGGGCGGTAAATCCCCTTTCCGCCAAGGCGGTGCCAGTATTTTACCGGCATGAGCCATGGCGCTAATAGCACCATGGCTCACCGCCTACCGTGTAATGAGGCCACATATCATGCATTTTACGTCTGCACTACAAGGAGAAAAGGGTCGCCCAATGTCTGGACTACTAACTGCCTTCAAAATCAGCTCTAACATTAAGTTAGTTTCAACTCACTCCCTGAACGCTTTTGTTCACTAATCTATAGTATCAATCTGCTCAGTTTTGATTGCTTTAATCAATGTTTATTGGAATTATAATGGTATTGATGATGAACATTTCTTTGAGGACATGACCTGCATGTTGGATTTTATTGTGATGTCACTGGAAATTAGTCATACCGTAATAGCTGGTGATCTCAATTTGCACTTTCTTTCCGTTAAGAAATCTTCGGAAAACTCTAGATTAGTTCAATGGGAACATATGATGTCCTCTCGGGGCTTGAGTATCCTGTGCGGGGGATGTCCCTCCAAGTTACACTTGGCAACGTGGCATGCACAAAGCGACCATTTATTATATATATGTTGACTTAAAGCTGTTTATGAGTGGAGTGTCTTTTAAAGTAATGCCTGTAAGTGACAGAGATCACCAACTTTTAACAAGTCAATGGCTGACGCCCCTGGCAGTAATCCAAAAGCCAGCACCAACTTACTTTGGTGTATTAAGAACAAATGTCCAACTAAATCGGATTAAGTGGTGTAGGGAACAATACACCAATTGTTCCCTACACCAGTTCTCTTACAGCGGCCTTTACTCGCTCGTGACTAAGCAATGAACACCCGAATGTCTGCTATTATGATCTTATGCAGGAACATGTACCAAGGGGTCAGAAAAATAAACGGCCAGTATTAGTGAGAAATCATGTTTTTGATATGCAGGTCAAAAGGAAGAAAACTGAATATCGTTCCCAGAAACGCAATCCTCTCCTTCTCCATTTAAAACAAAGAATAACACTCCTGACTAAAAATTAAAACAAGACACAGAAATTGGTTGCAATCCCATCGGGCTACCCTATATCAAAGGGCTGGTGAGAGCATGTTGTCTATGACCCGTAATCAAAATACTGCTCAGATGTGGACTACACTAAATGCAGTCACATCCACTTCTCAAACTATGGTACAATCTCATAATGTCTCTGAGAAGAGCTGGATTGAACATTTTACCAAGATATATGCGAAACCCACAACAGCATTTGTGGGGCACGAATGTGGAAGTAAGGTACCATTCCATCTTAACTTTACGAAAGGTGACATATTGCATATTATCTCCACACTAAATCAATCTAAAGCCCCAGGGCTGGACGGGCTTTCGAACAAGTTATTCAATCTCAATCCGGTTTATGGGCAGAAGTACTATTTCAAATTTTCCAAAATATAATTTTTACTCAAACCATACCAGCCTCTTGGAGACATGCTATTATTATACCATTGTATAAAAAAGGTGACTGCCAGCAGCCGCAAAGTTATTGTCCGATCACCAACTAGATGCTCCTGGCAAATTGTTTAGTCAAAATATTTTGCAGGAGTTAAATGAATGGACAAAGCGTGAATTCAAATGAGATCTGTTTCAATCTGGTTTTGTTAGCGGGATTGGCACTGCCCCTAACATGCTTATGCTTAATCTAATCAAACACAAATATGTTGACGAAAATCATAATCTTTATGTTGCCTTTGTTGATTTCAGTATTGCATTTGACTCGATTGATTGCCAACTTTTTTTCAGAAAACTTCAACAATATGGTTGTCCCTCTTCGATCCTCACATTAAACTCTTGCACTCTCACACTTCTTTGCAAGTGAGATTTTCTATAGCGGGGTTACTATCAGCCATAATTCCTACTGAACGAGGCCTAAAGCAGGGGTGCATTTTAGCCTCCACTTTATTCAATCTGTTCTTGTTGGACATAGGCATCAAATTTGAGAATGCAATTGCAGATGCACCCAAACTACGTAAACAGAAGGTCACTTGGCTTTTATATGCCGACGACCTAGTGTTATTATCATGTACACCTTGTGGACTCCAAAATCCCCTAAACAAACTCCAGGAATGTGTTACTGAGAACAATTTGATCATTAATCTTGAAAAAACCCAAGTAGTAGTTTGCCACAAAACTGCCATAAAAAGAACATGTACATTTACCTGGTCTCTACACAATCAATAATTAACCACGGTTCAAAAATACAAGTATTTGAGACTTCCCTTCACAGAAGTTATGAACGACGGCACCTACTCTGTAACTCTAGATGAGAAAAATCGCTCACTAATATCACAAGCTGAAATACTATTGTTCAGATATGGTAAATTTACACTACTCCATATCATTACTTTTTTTCAACAGAAAATAACGCCCATAATTACTTATGGGGCAGATACAGTGGCACCGAAACCCAGAGCCTTTTGGGACCGTCTTGAATCACACTTCTGGAAGGGAGTTTTGGGGTTGCAACAATGCACCCCAATACCAATGATTTGTTATGAACTAGGCATCATTTCTGTTTTCACTCAAGTGTTGTGGAAATTCTGTCTACTTTACAGGAAATGTTTAATTGGAGCATCATCCCCCAACATATTGGGTGTGTTAGCCAACTACTTGATAATCTCTGATATGAAATTTCGCAAGAAATGGGTTTATTGTGTCTTACACACTCTAGTCAAGGCAGATATGTCCTTGGAATTATTGCTGATGAATCCGATGAAGGCCAAACTGAAATTATTTCGTTTTGAATGGATAAGTACTCGTATGCAGTGTTTAGAATATGTGGACTGTGGTCCGCTAAAGTCCTCTCACAAAAAAATGTGTTGCCCAGAACCTTACTTAATTAAATGTCCTTCTAATTTTGTAAGGGCACAGATGTTACGTACTCGTTTGAACCTATGCTTGACGAGGCAGACTTCGGGAGGAAGTCAATTGGTGTCACAAGACCAAACATTTTGCAGATACTGCCTCAATCAGCAACAAACGGAAACATTATATCATTTAGTAGTTGAATGTCCAGCTCTGAGTTGCTTAAGGCAAAAATATTTTCATGCAAAATGCAATTTTCAAGTATTTCACTATAAAGAAGAAATTTGGAATCATGTGTTAACTAACACCAAATCTTCTGTTCAGATTGCACTGGCTCAATTTGTTAAGAATGTGATTCCACATCAAATGAACTAAGAATGCAAAGTGTTGTTGCGAATTTGAAAAATTCGAACACTGTCGTATTGTTAATTTGGTTTTAATCTTTTAGGTCTAAGTTTGTGTAAAATTGAATTTTGAATGTTTCTTCTCATGTGTTAATGGTTGTAGTGTTGTATTTTCTTTTGAAAGGTTGATTTACTCAGCCAAATCAAAATAATAATTAAAAAAAAAGACCCAAATGGCACATGCACACCATCCCATAGGGCAGCCCTTATACCCTTTTTAATTGTATGTTTGTAACACTCCCTCCATGCCTGATTTCAAATAGTCACACAGCCATCCACCAATCACTTCCAACAACTTTACATATAAACCTATGACCATACTAAGCTTCCACACACCAACTGCCAACGAACAATTTTTTACAAATCTTTTGCATTTGCACAATGCCCTTATAAATACACATATGTATTGTGCGGTGAGAGAAGTGCATAAATACAAGGGGAATTATGAATGGGTAAGTGCTCATGAGAACCCAGGAGGGAAACGCCAATGGATTCCCAGATGGGACGCCACTTGCTAACTACTGGAGCAGAGGAATCCCAAGGGTTGGATGCATATTTACCATGACAACCCTTTAACAAAGTTTTTTCTGTGAATTTAATAGGTTTTTATAAGTCAAAATGTTTCATGATATTGCATCATGGTATATTAGTAATTAATAATTTCTCCTTGACAAAGCCGGCCTTGTTAACACCAAAAGGGGGCCAATTCAAAAATTGCATGGATGCCACATGCTGACGATGTCCTCCTTTTTGATAAGTCAATGGTCAGTCTCCAAAGACTTCTCAACTCTTTTTCAGCTTATGCCAAGGAGAATGGTTTAGTAATCAATCTAGATAAAACGAGGATACTGGCCTTCAGAAGGGGGAGGAAAAAAAGTGTTGCCTTTCCTGGATCCTGGAAGATACAGTGACACAGTGATACAGTGATACAGTGATCAAGACTTGTTCCAGCTTCACTTACATGGGCTTCAACCTTAGCGCACAACCATGTCTCTAGAAGGTTCATGAGAGTTTGGTCCAAAAAGCAACTGTGCTGCACAACCATATTCTAAGAGCTAATCACAAATAAGGGTGATTCTCCATTAAGCCTGCATTGTTGCTTTCTGAGGGTAAACTTGTCCCAAAGCAAAATGATGGCCTGGAGCTCTACAGCATATCGACCGCCAAAGTGCTAGATCGAATTGAGGCAAGACTGTGGCGGTAAATATTGAGGGTCCCTAATGTGATCCACATAGCGGCCATTAGATATGATCTGGGCACTACATCCCTAAGAGCTAGAGTTGAATGGTCTATGCTTGATCTATATGCAAAACTGAATTCATCAATACAAGATTTGATATATGAGGCTGTGGGGCTTACTCTTAAGAGTTTGACCAATATTGAACCATTGAACTATATTGTCAAATTTGGTAAAGGTTTTGAAGCAATTCTATATAGTATCTCGAGCGATATTGAAAGTCTATTGAGAAACCCGAACAAAGTTAAACAATCGCTGCTTTATCTGAATTGGATTGCGACAGTTGACCTATTCCACTCTTACTCTTCGATGAGCCACCCCACGTATAAACATGAAAAATGGGGGAAGCTCTCACCAATCTTTAACATGTTCTCAAAATCAATATTCCAGGGATGTGGCTATGTTGGAAGTTGCTGCCGACTAGAGAAATACAAATTCAATTTAGAAGAAAGATAATTCCGAAAAGAAATACCAAGTGTACATTTTGTAACTCTACTATTGAATCTATCAAGCACCTGATGTTACATTGCAAAGGCCTAAACCATTTTAGGTTGAAATACTTGGAGAGATTACATGTGTTTGACTCTATCTGGACTGATCATAGTCTATGGTACAGATGTCTAAATGTTCAGCATGCCTGGGACAGTTAGGCGGTATCTGCTTTTAATAAAAGTATGAACTTGTTATAGATTAGCTATAACACTCTTTTATAGAGGTCAAGGGGCCCCATTACAAGTTTGCTGGTCCGGGAACTGCGGTACTGGTAAACTTGCTGGTACCATAGTTCCCGGACCATCAAACTATGAGTTATGCTCGCGGGTGCCTTTCTTCCCATCAGGTCGGACCTGGCGGGCAAAGCGGCACCCGCAAGCACAGCATGGCGGAAGCACAGGCACCATTCTGAATGGTGCCGGTGCATCCGACCTCCCCATTCATATTTGAGCCCTATGGGGGTGAAATGGGAATGGGGAGTAATGGATTCCGGCCCCTGACAATGAGGACATACAGGGTCCGCCAAGGTTGTAATGGCCCTGTATGTCCCCATTGCCAGAGGGCGGAAGAAATGCAAGTTTGGCGGCAGCCTGCCAGTTTTCCCGGCAAGGCTAGCGCCAAACCTGTAATGAGGCCCAATGTTTTTTTTCTAAGTATGCTCAATGTATTTATGGACTACTTGTTTCGTTTATGGATCTTATGTTTTTTTATTCATACCCTGTTAATCTATTGACTTAGTTCATTCTTTGCTTTTATTCTATATTCTATGGAGCTCATTACAACTATGCCGGTCCGGTAATAAAGATATCGGTAAGCCTACTGGCACCGTTGTTACCGGACCGGCACAGTACGACTCTGCGGGCGGGTGCCGTCCTGCCGGCCAGATTCAGACATGGTGGGCAGAACGGCACTCACCCGCAAAGTGTCACGGAAGCAACGGCACTGTTATTAATGGTGCCCATGCTTCTGTGGTCCCCATTCCCATTGAATCCTATGGGACTCAAATGGGAATGGGGTTTAACCATTTGCCGGCGCCAGACTTCCTGGAAGGCCAGAGTTGTAATACCCTAGTGTTACCGGCAAGCCAGAAGCCAGTAAATATAGCAAGTCCAGTGGCAACCCGCCGGTAGCACAGGAAGGGTTAACGCCAGACTTGTAATGAGGTCCATGTCTTTTATTTTTGTAAAGGTTTATTAACCATATACAATAAATACAAAATAAAAACATATTTCCTCTTTCATATATATACAAGAAGTATACACCTCCTTTAAGAAACATATTTTTTGCAACACATACTTATGTCTGTCATTATCAGCAGTGCATGCTGGGGATGGAAATCATCTTTCAATTTCTTATGGCATAAGGCTCTGCCATAACCCCAGCCAAACCAGACCACCCCTATTATTCACTGCACCTACCCTACATCCTAGCTCAGTGTACACTATGCCATAATAATGTAACCAATGGCCAGTGCTCATTGCTTGCAGCCATGGTCAGTCTTTAAATCCATGGGGCATAGGCTTTGACCATGCTGCATTCCCCAATAAGCAAATCAGAGTACACATTTGCATTTGCTGAGGGCCACTAGCTAAACACCAAATGTATATCACTAGTCTTTCTACTTACATTCTTACACTTTTGAAAAATAAAACACAAGGCATATTTCCAAAAACATGCTTTTAGGTCCTTGCTAATGCTCGTTGCGCAATTTTGTTGTTATCGAGTCCACCACTTCAGGCTGTAACCGCAAGCAGAATATTTTTTCCCATTCAAGCCTACCGTTTCTGCCATGATGCATGCCATGGTAAGCAAATTACAGTACACCTTTCTCTTTGCTAATGGCCAGGCCCTTTGTCCAGACACCAATGGTACATCACTGTGTTGTGTGCTTACATTTTACACTTTTGAAAAAATAAACACAGGTCATATTTGCAAAACCATCATGCACTTCAACCTGTACCCAGAAGCAAATTGTTCTTTTTCGCATTCAAGCATATCCCAATTTCAAAATATGTTACCACATAGCCGGTCCCCGGTGGCCATGTCCACTTTAACCCCATTTCTGGTCCCCTTGTGGTCATGGCCAGTAGCCAGATTATCCGCGTCATGGTCCTAGGCTATGCCCCAGACAATCTGGACACTGCCCATGACCAGAGGCTATACCTCAGTCACCAAAGATAAATCACTATTTTTGGTACCGACCTAATGACCCTTTTCAAAAAATAAAACAGACGCATTTGCAAAACCAGGGTTTCAGGTCCTTGCCAATGCTCCTTACACGAGTTTACTGCAAATCCAACCATGTTTTATTTTTTCACAAATGTCAAAATGTACATACATACAATAGTCATACAACTTAGCCCCACTTGACAAAATCAATTCAGACTTTGCACACACATTCAAGGTTGGGTCTAAAATCTTTATGAACATTTTTAGTCCACATTCATCAAACTGCAACAAAGTTATAAGGCCCCACAAACGTTGCCCCGTCTTGACAAAATCCAGCCAAGCTTTGCAAAAACATTCATATCTAGTTCTACAATCTTTTTGCAAACTGATGGGCTGATTTGTCAAATGGCACCACATTTATAAGCTTTTAAAATATTTTGAGACCCCGTCTAATTTTGTTTGCTCTTGACAAAACAGCACCACACTTTGCAGAACCATTCAGAGTCCAGCAGCACATTTTGCAGAACCATTCAGAGTCCTTTCTGAAATGGAATTCCAAAATTTAATGCAGTTTCATTGAGTGGCGCCAAAGTTATAAGCCATCCAAAAAACGATTTTCACCAACCCTCTAATGCACAAATGAGCAGATATGTCTCCAACATCCAGAACATCTCGAACATTTTGAACATCCCCGAACATCGTGAACATCACAGGACTGCCTCGGACATCCGGACTGTTTGCGGACGTCAGAGTTGAAAAAACACACATTTTTGGAGATTTTTAAGGCCATTTCCCATCCCATCCTCATCACCCCTCACCTGTCCAGAGATTATTTCCTTGGTTTGACAAGTCCAATGTTGTGTTTTTTAATATGTTTTCACTGCGTTGTTCGCGGGCACCAGCGGCTGTCACCGAACCCAACATGGTGGGCGTTTACAAAAATCTGATGCACTTCACCACCAAATCAGCGGGTGCATCCAATGCCTGCAGACATCACGTCTTCCTCTGGACCAATCGGAGGCCTGTTTGTGGACCGAACCGGGAGTGAGTCCATGGACTGAACCCAGAAATCACACATTTTTTGTACATACTTTTTGGCCATTTAAAAAAAAAAAAAACTACTGGACGAATTTACCCCAAATTTACAAAAGCATGCTTTCGGGACTAAGTCATCGCCCTCATGCTGCAAATTTGGTGAAAATCCATCCAGCGGTTTGGGCTGCAGGCATGAGCAACATATTCTTTCCGTTGCCTCTATGGGAAAAATCACACCTTTTGGGACCCCTTATAACTTTGCCCCCCACACAGAACCTCACCAAACTTTGCAGAATCAATCTGACAGGGCCATCAGCTTTTTTTACAAGGTTTGTGTGGTTTCATTGCATGGTGGCAAACTTATATGCCACGCAAAAAGTGCTCTTCCTATGGGATGAGTAACTGAACCATAACTACAGGGCCCCTATCGCAGGCCCTGTGATATATAGTCAAATCAATCTGTGCAACTGAGCCACCTTAATATTTTTCAAAACAGCAACTTTATTAAGGGGGCTCAGATGCAGTGGCACATTTGGATACAGGGTATAGTGTTGGCCCTGATGACCGACACATGTCTGACATGCAGTGTCTGCTTTCTCTAGTTATATGTGCACATTACATATATAAATACTGATTGATTTGACTAAATATATTCTTTTATGTTGTTCGTAATAAACTAGAAATGTAATAACTGGAATAAGCTAGCTCAGTGTTGAATGTGAGCATGCAGTCGTACAGAAATATTTCAGGGTTCTTTATACAGGATATCCTGGGTAGTCTGTCCAATTTCAGTTCAAAAGTGAGGTTGAAGATACCCGAAATCATCACACTGCCTTTACCACAATAGGGGATATTTCGATCTACTACTTCAAAACAATTCTCTCAGGCGGGTGGCAGGTGCATACACACTAAATAAGGTCATCATTATTGACTCTATTTACAAGTACGTATCTGCTTCACTGTATTTCATGGTATCAACTATTCTGCATCTTGTGTGTGTGCTAAATAAATAGTTCATCAATATATGTAACTACTGGAGGATTCTCTATCAAATCATTTATTGAGTACTAGCAAAAAAATACCCATTCTCTGAACGGGTTCTGTAGACAGACATGATAACACTCATCAGTTGTTGAAAATTAATAATCCTGTAGGTCTCTGTTCCGATTCACGTATAACTTGATGTGCTTTGCACCCTGAAGTAAACTGCTCTAAGAATGGGCGTATTTGGCTGGCTGACATACCCTGAGCAGACAAAGGGGGGTGGCGAGAGTTGGTGTGATGCTACATACTGGGACCTTCAGTGCTCTCTCCCCACCAGTTGCCTCACCCTGGCATTCTGCAAATCATTGTGGTGGACTGTGGTGCAAACATCTCAGAAACCAATCTTTCTACGACCACATTGATGTTTCACCGTGAAGTGTATATTGGTGCAACTGCAATATCTGGTCAAGGTACCACTTGGGCAGGTATACAATGTTGATATTAGCTGCATAGCTCGTAGGTGAACTATTGGTGATGCATAATATAGGGTGGTAAATAGGGAACGAGGTACGGGGAGGTTTTGACAATAATGGTGATAGTAGGATCATCTCTGTAAAAATGCTGTGATATACAGGGAGGAGCAACGTGGTTAACTGTGGTCTCCATGGTGGTGCACGCTAGGTATGGTAAGAATGTTACTGCAGTGTCTAGATCACAGGTGAAGTAACAATTGAAATGGGCACTGGGAGCCAGTAAGGGTGTGCCGTAACAGGCAGGGATTCCTGATAAGCCGATTAGAGAGTTGGCAGAGGAGGCATGAAGCAGTCTGGTAGTGTTAGCAGGTCCCTGCCGGGGCACAGACATGTGCTTTGAAGATTGGCGGCTAATGTGGGTCATCAGAGGGTGTGTGCTATGCGAGATGAGTCAAGCTTACCTGGTGATGCCTAGGCAGGGCACTGAAGTGCTTTATGAGACCCAATTAGGCCAAGTCTCGCAAGGTATGATACGATATGATAAGTCATTTGTAACGCGCCTATACACAAGTGTTTCAAGGTGCGACGAGGCAAGCGGGGACAAGGGGAGACAGACAACGATCCTACTAGGCCAAGTGTCAATCAGATCGCGCAAGTGCAAGGGTAGAGGGGAAGGGAAAGTGCAGTACAGGGTTAGTAGAATACAAGATAAATAATAGGGCCAGCTGGTGGCAAGTGCAAGGTAAGTGCCGGGAGGAGGGGCTGTAGGATACATAGACAGTCCCGTAGTTCAGGGAGGCAGTGCAGGAAGAGTGGCTGGGCCAAGGACTGAGATCGGTGAGTGGCCCAGTTGCAGATTCAGTGCAGGTTCAGTGATTATAGCAGGGGAGAGAGGGAGAGAAAGCGGAGGCAAAGAGGAATGTTTTGAGGAGCTTCCGGAACCGGAGATGGTTCTCCTCAAGTTTCAGGAAGGCAGGAAGGCTGTTCCAGAGGGAGGCCCCTGCTGCGGAGAGAGATCTACCCCAACTCGTTGCTTGGAGAAGCGGCTGACCCTGAGGGAGTTGGAGGTGGATGAGCGAAGAACTCAAGGTGGCACTGAAGGTGATGGTAGGGGGATATATGTTATGCATGGCCCAGCAAAGACAACACAAGGCTGGAGGAAAGTGGAGGAAGGGATCACAGAGTAGTGCAAAAGGTTTAAGGACATGGAGAAGGTCATTTGTCCACCGGACGGGTGGAGAAGCATGTACCTTAGGGGCAGAGCTTTATTTCTGCCTTCCGTTGCCTGACAGGGCCAGGCAGGGGAAGAGATCCCAGGCCTTTAAAGTAGGCCTTTAAAGGGGGTTGGCTTCTCCAGCCGGCTCCCACGGGCAGGCTGCATTTGTTCATCGGTCATCCAACTAGATGCTGGTGGAGGCAGGTGAACAGTCAGTGGCACTTCTGGTGTTGCGTTCATTGTAAATGGAGCATCCATCTATAAAGGAGTCTCAGATGAGATATGTAAACACCCAGAAGGGCTTACCTGAGGCCAGAGGGTCTACTGTGTCATGATCTTCTTCACAGAGGGCCAGACAGGGGAAGAGAACCCAGTCCTCAAAAGTAGGCCTTTAAAAGAGACTGGCATCACCAGACAGCTCCAAGGGACAAGCTGCATTTGGTATATTGTAGAAAGAGCAGGACTTCAGTGGCCTAGCTTATGTGGACACTGTCATTCTTCTCCTTTCGTCTCCTTCAGTAACACGTGGATATACACTGAATTGGATCTTGCACCATCAGGTTGTAAGGTACCAGAACTGAGGCAATGCCTGTGTCTCAAGTAGAGAAGGTGTCAGCTGCAAGTACCTGGGTTTTGAAATATTTTATGTCCTGTTCAAAGACATGGGCATTAACCTAAAAGTTGTCTTTGACACAGCGATAACTGACTTTTACAAATGACCTTCCTATACTTCACAAATTGGGTCAAGGTCAATGTGGTCAAAATTAATATCTTTCCAACATATCTCTGGGGGTAATAAACATAATAGCATGAGAAAAATGCATGTGAAAAATATGTATGCATTTGTATGCATGCTTTTTATGCCACACCATATTTTCATTAATATGTATGGTGGAGAAGGGGCATGGGTTGGAATTGCAGTTTTCACTACCCACATACTCTCTTTCACATGAATGTGCAAGCATGTATGCCAGCATGAGATGTATGTTTATTTATTTTCAGGGATGAACAATGCTCTTTTCCAAAATAGCATACAATAGATAAGATATCAGATTTGAAGGGAAGCAGGGAGCTACTTACAATGGGGTGTGTTTCTGTGACATTTTGACCATGTTGTGATGGGAAGTAAATGGAACAGTCACTGGGGAAACACATGAGTCGACCTACAAAGATTAAGGACACTCAACATTAGACATTTTTAAGTGCAGGTAGGTGGCATGGCCATCGATGTTAGGGATATGACCATGATGGAAGAAGTGTTAGAGTGGAGGCAGAGAAATTGAGCAATACATTCAAGTGGAGCAAGAAGAGAGAAAAAGCAGAAGCAATGGGAACCACAGGGAGGGCAAAGTGCCACAATGGTAGTCAATGAGATGGAGCAGACATTATGAGAAGGCTTGGAGAGTTGGATAGAGGATGATAGATATGTTGGTGCCTTACCATTGAAGGATTTGTGAACCATGAGAAGATATTTAAATCTACCCCTGTTTTGCATAGTCATCCATTCAGCTTGATGATGGTAAAAGGATGTAGCTGTGAAGTGAGGGAGTTCAAGGAGAATCCTGGTAGTAAAGTCATTGATCTTGTTGTGGGGACAGAAAGCATAGTTGTAGAGACCAAAGAAGATGCTGGCACAGTAGTCCGGTTTAGATAAGACAAGATAGGTTAAGAGATGCTGGATGGTGTTGAAAGGAAATACGTGCCTGGCTTTCCTAAAGGGATTGAGGAGATTGAGCCAAGCCTCCATTGCAGTTTGGAGATGAAAGTAGAGACGGTGTAAGAAGAGTCATAGATGATGCAAAGGTTTCCAGCTGAAGAGGAGTAGGAGAGATTGTCAGGCAGGAACTGGAAAGACAGCAGAGGTGATTAGAGAGAGTATTTGGCAGGGGAGAAGAGAACCTGTGTTTTGGAAGAGCTTAACATCACAGAGTGCAAGGCATCCAATAATTTATGGAAGGGAGACAGTCTGAAATTGTGATACATTAGAGTGGAGTTCTTTTTTTAAAATTGTTTATGGTTTAATAAAACCTTTACACATTTTTTTAGTACATAAAAACAATATGTAACTTAATATAAACAATGACAATACAATACATCTTTCTGAGCACACATAAGACAATTCAACACTATAAACAAAGTATAAAAACTGCTTCACATTTCATAATACAAAAGCGATGTTAAAAAAAAAACAAGACCAAGCCACCAAAGGCTACACTAAATAAAAAAAAACAAATACCTATAGCATCACCTCAATAGATCACAATCATCATTTTAAATCAAATTACTCCTTTCATTTACAGTTCCTAAAAACTTAAAAACATTTCATGGATAGAATATCAAATCAACTGATTACATTATTCATTAAGGGATCATAGTTTCTTAATTAATCAATTCTGGATAATAAGACTCAACAGTAAGAGAACTCCTCCCCAGAGTAGAAAGGTTGAGACATATCCTTGTCTGCTTTTGTGACTAATGCTTCATCAATAATTTTTAAAAGTTGGGTTAACCTTTTCAAAAGCCGTTTGCTGGTACCCCACATGCATCGCTCCCATAACAATTGTTTCCATGTACTAGAATCAGAATACCAAAATGAGCCAAAAATGGCCACCCGCTGAGAGTCAAAAAAAGGGCAGGTCATGGTTAGATGTTTAAGGGTTTCCACTTCGCTGAATTGGGTACAGAAACGGCATCTCCCTGATATAGAAGTAGCTTCTTCATTTCGACATTGTAAGAGTCTTTCATTGGTCTTTAATTGATTCAATTTAAATCTTAGTTAGAGCTTTCTGGCAATATTACACGGGAAAATCTCTAAGTAGCAGGCACGATCACCACATTTTCTAGTGAATTTGGCATACTCACAGAAGGCCTTGCTCTGACCTATTTTATCCAACAAAAGACACCAATGAAAGGTATGGAATTCCCTTTTACCCCAGGAGTACCAAGCACTAATTCATCTTTATCAATCATAGCATCGCCCAAAATGTTTTCCATTTTAAGTTTAAATCTAAAGATTGAAGGCAATCGTCCCTCACTTAATAGTCCTGCCAGATCTACATATAAAGATTGTTTAGGGGGGCTCAACATTTAGGTATAACCGTTCAACAAACACCAATGCCATTTGACCGATAAAGGCAATATGCCCAATTCATGACAGATCAAGATGTTAGGAATGGACATTGCTAGCCCAAGAACCTTTTTCCACAATAAACCATGTATGCGATCCAGAAAATCCTCCATGTTTAATGTGCAGATATCCAAAGCATACAAAATAATAGGTTCACCTTTAATAGGTAGAACTGTATGCATGGTAACAGAGAAAATTTACTATATCGATGATAAATTATTTTCATTTGGGTGGTCATTTGTTTCACTTTTATATTAATTACCTCTTTCCACATGGTTACCGAATAGTTGTCTACTAACTGATATCCCAAGTATGTTATAGATTGAACCTTGGGTATTATAACCTCATTGAGTGTCCATCTGCAAATATGACAATAAAGGATTTGGCTGGGTATACCAAAAGATTGTATTTAAGGGCATATTTCTGAAATAAAGTTAATTACGCCTGTAGACCAAAGGGTGTGTGATCCAAAAATAAAAATCGTCTGCAAAACTCAACCAGTTAATTTTTAACTTGCCCACCTTAACTGGGAAAGTAACTGCCGCATCCCAGGCTGATTCCAAATCCGCTATATATAGGTTGAAAAGAATAGTGGCCAGGTTACATCCCTGCTTAATTCCTATGGCAGTTGGAATCAAATCTGTCATAACCCCCTCTTTAGTCATCCTGATCTTATAGTTGGTATTTTGATGAATGAGAGCAATCATCGCCACTAAGTAGCTCGGGATACCCATGGCAATCATTTTCTGCCACAAGATCGAACGTATGACTGTATCAAAGGCGAAGGTCAGGTCCAATGCCGCCATGTACGTTGGACCAGTACGTGAGGTCTTGGTTTGAGCATATACATGGGCCACAATGGTGGCATATAGTGGACATCCCATATATCTGCGAAAACCTATTTGCGGTTGTGGGAGTAGGTCCAAGTGGACTACGTAGTGCTGAAGGGCCTCAAGTTACAATAAAGTCACAATAAAGTGAATATTTTAGCGGACGCATCAATCATGGCTATAGGTCTAAAATTGTTGGGGTCATCCCAACTCCCTTTTTTATAAATGGGGATAATGATAGCAACACACCAAGATGGAGGAATCAGCCCCTTTTTATAAATGCTGTCAAAAGTGGGTCAGACTTAATCGCACATGGCGGGATCCCATCTGGGCCGGGGGCCCGAGAACTCTTCATAGCACATATAGCCCCGATGATGTCATCTGCCGTCCAAGGGGAACGTCTCAAAATCAAAGATTGGAAATCGCACAATGGGGCACTAGCAAATCGAGTGGAAAGTGTATATTTGTTTTGTATGAATTTGACCTAGGTAGAGGCAGAAACCGCAGCTTCCTTTATCGGCTCCCCGGGGTCAGCCATAGCTCACAGCATAGACCACACCTGTCTAGTGTCACAGTTTAAAAGGTGGTGAAACATCCTTTGATTATCACCCAGCATTAATTCATGCCTCATCATTTTTATACGATTTCGATACCGTTGGTTAATTCTTTGTTTCGATTGGTGATAGATGGCCCAATCAAACTTCCCTAAGGACAATACTCGGAGCTCTTTTCTTTTTGCATTACGAAGCTTCAGCACTGTAAGATTGTACAAGTGGCGATGACTGGGCACTATATTTCTTGTTTACTGTATCAGAGCCAACTGCTGTATATGGTGCCGAATTCTCATGTTGTTTTGTCTTTTGGCAAAAATAAAGTCATCACCTCCACTGTACGTGGAAAAACAAGCAAGGGGTCCTCACTTAGATAGACAGCCAACCTATGGCTTGTATTACAGTCCCACCTCACTGATAGGCGGTTCTATCATTGACAACTAAGCTTAATGAAGGATTAGCAGGGAAACGCCTTATGCATTCATTCAGGGTAAGCTTCAAAGCTAAGTGATCCCCTTTAGCAAGATCACATATAAACATCCCATCAATATTAGGCAAGAGGGTAGTGGAGACAAAGAAATAATCTATCTGAGAGCGACAAAGACCACGTGTCCAGGTATGGGCAAACATTCCTGAATTAGAAGGGACTATTTGAATGCCCCATGTAAGGAAATAATCCATCTATCTTTGCCCATTAAGTCTAGAAGTCACACTTACGTGGAAATCCGGAAGATTGCAAGGGTCACCCGTCTCCAAACACGTAGAATTAAAATCTCCCCCCACAATAATCCTGATATTAGGGTCATTAGAAAAGGCGTCCTCAAAGATTTTATCCAATTGAGTTGATACTTCACCAAATGATGCCACTGCTTTATTCCAATAAAGACAAATAACCAAAATCTCCCTCGAAGCGTTGGCAGGAAAGCTAATATGAACTGCTCTAATAGAGTACTCTGCAAAAACTGCTACGGAGGAGATTCTGCTAGCCTTATCTATCAAAACAGCCAGACCGCCAGATGGCCTTCCCAATTTGCCCTTCACGGCAGGCTGAATGTGAGAATAATAGCCATCCACCTCAATAGGGCCTAAATGCATGGTTTCCTGGATTAAGACGATCTCCGGGCGAGACTCTTCGTCAAGGTCGGCGGCCCATGCTCTAAGATTATTTAGCCCACAAGCGGTCCATGACATAAGAGTCACACCCGATCACTCATTCTAGGATTGATCGACAGGATGAAGAGCTGGAATGTGGGATACCTTAGGGGCAGCAAATGCTGCGGCAAAGCTCATGAATTGCCTGAATAGCTCATCACTTAATGGTGTAGATTCATTACCCATACTCTCGTCCTGAGGGAATCATTGGTCTGGGTGGAGGCTGCTCCACAAAAGTATTAGCTTCAGCCTCAGTACAAAATATATAAGGGGTTAATCCAAGCAGTTTGAAATCCCATCTTTGGGACCAAATCAATTCATAACACTATGAGAGTGATAACCACTTATCATCCTGGTGTAATTACTGGGTGAACCCAGTCAATGTCGTCTGATTGAATAGTTCTCAAAGATGGTAAAGCCTGAAATGCCTTTAGTATCGCTGATCTATTTAGGCTAGTTTTCCCATTAAAGGGAGTCTTGCATTCCCAACCCATAGTCAATGGTGTGTCTAAGGTCAGCACAGGGCCTTCCTCCTAAGGATCAGTATTACTGGGAGGCGCTTGGCCTTCATTATGGTCCATAGCTATTGGCATAGTCACTAGCGCCTTTATTGGGAGCGTGTGGGGAAGCGTTTCGTTTACACTCCTCATATTTCCCACACCTTGAACACTGGCAGCTCCCAAGGTACCGTTTGGGGTATATTCCAAACCCTTAAGGGGAAGCAAAGCAGGAGCGACTACAGCTGCCACACCAGGAATTCCCAGGCGAGTAGTGCTCTCTTCACCGTTAGCTACATAATGAATTGGAGCCAGCTTCACTTTCCCCTTTGTTGACAGATACACAGAATTAGTGCTCCAACTCCCTTTAATTATGTTGCAAGCTTTTTTATATGCAGGGCTGGATAGAAATTCAAATGATTCGATTGTTTGTGGATAGCTAAACCAGGAGATACAGTCTTTTCCAGCCCCCCCATCCACAGTATCACCGCTACCAGAAGCTTGAAGACCATTCCTTTTAGATTTATTTTTTGCTTTCCCTTTGGCAGCGCCTATGGCTGCAGTAGACGGGCCCTCCAAGTTCAATAGTTCCTTGGATTGTAGATCCAGTTGGTGAAGATCTATAACATCTTTCTCGGTTGTCCCAACTACAGGGATATTACCTGACGGAGTCAGTTTGTTATTATGTTTTAGGAAATCATTAACACCCTTTTTCGTCAATGCATTAAGTTTCTTGGCCTGATGATACTTTCATTTTTGAGCCCTTGCAGCAAGTTTTCTTTGCTTTCTGCTAAGGACAATCCTAGGGCATGTGTCAGCTTCAATGATAGGCATGGCCGCAACCAGGGTTCCCTTAAAGGCCAGAGAGTTCTCGTCCAGATCAATTAAGTTAGTAAGATCAGATGGACTATCAATGTGCTCAAGATATGGAAGAGGTCCCTCCTGACTCACCTGATCCAAATGCGATCCAGGCCCCTGTGTCATAGGTAATTCGTATCCCTCTGGTGAACAAACTCTAAATTCTTTTATTAACTGCTGAATGGCCGCCGCATTGGCTTTCACCATCTTCAATATTTCCATCGAGTCAGTTTCACATTTAATCATTCCTTTTGAATGGGTCCCTGCAACCAAGTCAGCAAAGGACCTAGTGTCCTCTCCCACCATTCTTGGGTCGGCTAATGTTTGAGTTCCCAAATCAACTGTAACTGGGGTTAAAGTGTTTGTGGGCATCGTTAGTGCAGCCTCTGCAACACATGCAAATAGAAATCCTTCAAGCTTACTTATTTTGTTTAAACCTCAACGAGAGCACCCTTCAATACGGCAAGTTCACAATGGGTCTGTTCATGGCCTCTGTCCAGCAGATTCAGAAGTCTCGTCATTACTGGAAACTCTTTATCCTGAGCTTCTATGTCTGAAATCTGGTGTTCAGTCGGCTTACCCATTTCAAATAGCCGTACCTCAGGGTTTTGGGAGGATGCGAACATGGCTAATTCATGATCAGACAGGGAGAATGCTCCATTTGGAAGGGGTTAGATGTTAGTTCAGTAGGTGAGCTACATTTTATGTTACAAAAGTCATTGATGGAATAATCCGTGTTTCGATTTACTATGGGTCGATTATTTTGCTGTCTTGACTTTTTCTCTTCCATTTTAGTAAACATATGTACATTCTCAATTCCATATCTACTTTGTGACACCGGGGTAGAGGGACCCAAAGAAAACCTCATCCGTTTCCCCAACTCAGCTTCTATCACTGGTGCAATCATAAATACATCATTAAGTGTCGTACCCCTGGGGTGGATTCCCTTATGACTTAGTAGGTTCCCTGCATCAGCCGATATTTCAGTTGCTGACGGAAGACCTATACCTGTTTTGGTAGTAACAGGGGCTTCTATGAACTCCTCCATTCCTTTCCCTTTCATCAATTTGGTCATGGAGACATTTTCTAAGGCTACTAAAGGCTGGGGAACCTCAATACACATCAAATGGGGCCCATCTTCACACATGGGCGACCCCCCCTCCCTAATAGGTGCCATCTGTTCAAGCGTGCCTGACGAAACACAATGCGATGCATCGGAGTGGAACGATGCTAATTCTTTTTCATAATCCTTAGGAGAGTCATACATTTTCCAACCACTGCGCAAACCATTCACCATAGTGGCAATGCTCTCACGGTACCAGAACCTAAGCCGGGGTTTATTGGCAAGACTTGCTGCAGTACTTTGAAGGTCTCTTGTAAGGTGGTTTAACAAGTAAAGTGATTTAGATTAGATAGCTATCATCACAATCCCACCTAAACATACAGCTCAACACGAAACCTGAATTAAATGGGGTTTCTGCCTCGCTAATATATGTACACACTCAGCCCTTAAACGCTGTTTGTATGCATATAACTCAAATACCCAGATTACTATGAATTATACCAACTCAAGAGATAAAGTTCTCTATTCACACGCCCCCCGCTTACCATCCGGGTATTAGAGAGTAAGATACGAATAGGAGCCAGCGATTACTCACCGATAGCAAATGTTACTGCTTTGAACAATAACTACACCTGACAGCCTTCGTTCCTTCACCCATTGAAGAAACGTCTCCCACGCCACCACAAAAATCATTAAAAACGTCACCAAGACTCAGCCCCCACCCTCCACCCTCCCAGCCTAACAGCACAACAGTACTTCTGAGTACTTCCAAGGTGCGTGCGCAGTGCGCACGCACCGGGTGCTATGTAGGCTGGAGGGAGGGCGGGCAGAATAGCAGGGGGCGGAGTCCTAGGACAGCACAGTGAAGAATCTAGAAAATTGGCAACAGAAAGCCGTACGTGAGTATCACGTTACATGATTGTAGCTCCTAACCCCCAAAGTCCAGTCCACAAAAAGCAGTTCTCAAGTCCACAAAAAGGAGTTCACAAGAAGCCTATCGGGTAGTGTAACATATATGAACACCCAGTCTTAATTATTTACTCTGGTTCTTGAAGTCCGAGTTTCGCAGCTTCCAGACTTCCCCTTGCGCATGGGACACGGGCGCTCTGGAAAGCAGCAGGCAGTCACAGTAAATCATGCAGCAGTCAGCAGTCAAAGTTAACAGCCAGGCGAAGCCCACAGCACAACAGTACTTCCCAGTACTTCCGAGGTGCGCTCAGTTGAGTTCAGGAATAGAGAATATTTCAATGTGTTCCTCAAAGAGTTGGTACAAGAACCCAAAGGAGGAAATTAGTGCCCCAAGAGCAGAGATGTATGCAGAACCTGCACTATAAAGTACAGAATCATAGGTGTGCATGTGATTATGCCTACATTTACACCTTTCTTTCGCACTTCTTCATACTGAAAATTACTTAAATTGCATGGAGAGTGCCTGTTTGCACATAAGTACAAAATGCAACAGGTCTACCACATGCAATATACTCTTTTAATGTAGAAGACCTCCTGTAGCCATTTAGCTCGAACAATTATAACCTGTACATGTGAATTATTAATGGGCCTGCGTAAGAAGGAAGATTTTTCATGGACGATACTGTATGCTGACATCAATGTGAGGTAGCCTTTCTTAATCAATACACCGATAGACAGGCGTATGTACCCCATGAACTGTCAGACTTGGAGACATGGATATGTGACTTAACCAAATGGACATTGAGATAGAGAGATCCTAATCCCAGATGACTTGGTAAGTGTCTTTTGGGATAATACAGAAATAGATGAGTTTCTTAGAATATGGGGTGAAGTGACAAGGAACCTTGGGCAATCAACCACAATGTACTCTATGTATAGGATCTGGAACAATCCCATGTTGACAGATGTACGGTCTAAACTGTGCTGAAAATATGGGTTACCCGAGGAGTCATGTATTTTGACTAGATTTGGGGAGAGAACAAGATGCACAGTATGGGCCTCATTACAAGTACATCGGTCCGGAGTAAAACCATACCGGCACCATTACAGCGTCCGCCCAATCATGACCTGCGGCCCCGGAAATAGCACCACCCCAAACCGCCACTGCGGATTTAAGGGTCCTGTAAAGTCTGCCTGCACAGAAACCCCTCCGTTTCAGGCTATACGAAACACTGCAAGCATCACAACTAGCGCGGACATGGAAACACCGCCTGAAAAATGGTGTTAAAACCGTGATCACAGTGGCGGTACCGCCGCCACCACGAACATGACGTTAAACAGTGCCTGCTGAACTGAATCAGGGCAGAGGTGCACCAAATCAGCCCAGCTGGACCCAGCAGCCCACTGGGAGCCTACAAAAGGGCCACACCCAGCCGAACACAACACAGAACCATGCAGGCGGAGGAGGCGCAGGCTGCGACCAGCCAACCCTGCACCTATGGCAAAACCCATTGTCCAGCCGGCACAACCCCGCAGGCAGCCTGCAATACCACGCATCAGGGCCTCATCCTGGAACCTTACCCCAGGACAGATCCACACACTATACCGGCTGGACCGTCCAACAATCCTGTACATCACCACCATGATTGAGGACAACATCAGCAGCCACACAGACACCCCGACTGCCACCCCCCCCCTCCTGAAGGTTGTGTCTGTACTGCATTTCCTTGGCACTGGCACCTATCAACACACGGTTGGTGAGCTGGACAGCATATCACAACCCTGTTTCTCAAAAATCCTGGTACAGGTACTGGATGCCCTGTTGTGACCTGTGTCAGAACAGATAGCCCTACCCCTGTACCCTCCCCGAGGTCATTGCCACCAAGTTGGCCTTCCATGCCATAGCAGACATGCCAAATTGCATAGGTGCAGTTGACTGCACCCACATTGAGCTGACAGTACCACATGCAATTGAGATGGTGTTCCACAATAGGAAACAGTATCACTCGCTGAATGTACAGATGGTATGTGATGCCACGCAAAAGATAACACACTGCTGCGCATGTTTCCCAGGCTCAACCCATGACTCAATGGTACTGCAGAATTCCACGTTGCCACTGTACATGGAACTCTATGCCGGACAAAGCACATGGCTATTGGGTGAGTACAGCTGCCAATGCACCAACCCTGTTGAAGTGGTGTGTGTGTGTCCAGGCCAATGAGCAATGTGAGTGTGCTGCTGTGACTGCACATGCATCACCCCCCCTTCCATCAACTGAATAGACATCGGATCCTAAACATCACAAAGCAACACAGGACAGGTCACCACAGTGTGCCCGTACACACCCTGCCACATGACACACACAGCTGATACTATCACTGTCCCATACACCTTGTGCCACTACAATCACCCACCCACAAATGGAACACTGCCCTCCCAATGCACATGATGCCTGTACATGAGACGTCCTGCATCGACTACTTCATCACAGTGGAGTGACTCTGCCATGTGTGCACATCACTGCACAATGCCATACTCACAATCAAATTTCACCCGCAGGGCAGAGTAAACATGCACGTCAATGCGTAGGTCAATGTCCAGTTGGCAACGTCCTCTGTGATGGCCAAAAAACACTACCAACCACTGCATGGCACATATGCATGAATGAACAATGACACAAGATAGCACAGCATCAGATGAAGACATGATACCACCAACACTGACATGTCCCCCCATCTACATCCCATGTAGGTGATGCTGGATATGCACTCACGCCATGGATGATGACACCTGTACCTAGGCCAAGGAACAGGCATGAAGAGGCGTACAACAGGGCACATGTCCGCACACGTGGCATGATTGAGAGGACATTCGGTCTGCTGAAGGCCCGGTTCCGCTGTTTGAGCAGATCTGCCGGATCACTGCTGTACAGCCCAGTGAAAACGGATAAAATCACGCTCGTATGTGCCATGCTGCACAATCTCTGCCTGTGCAGGAACATCCCAATGCCCCCAGACGCATATGAAGAAGATGGGGATGGAGATGGGGATGGGATGGCACCACCTCCTCCTGGGGGTCCACTAGATGACCAAAGAGCACGGGATGAACTGATTCGCATTTACTTGTGAGACACAGCACATTCACAGCAATGAATGGATATGGTGATGCCAATAAATGACTTGTTGTACTGCAAATCAAATGATAGATGTCCACTCATGTATGTTTTGTTTTTAAATGATGATATATTGATGAATTAACAAAAGGGAAGGAGGTGCAATGGTTAGGGAAGCTGTACACCCCCGTGCACATCCACCACCCAAACGTACCCACCCCCAACCAGGCCCCAATGTTCTAACCCCCCAAACAACCTTCCCCACCACCCAAACGTACCCACCACTCACACCCTTCAAGTCCACATGTGTCCTGCAGTGCCCCACACACATGCCATCACTTCCGTGTGCGCTTCTGTGCCTGTGCATCCTTGCCCGAGAGCTCTGTTAGCCGACTCGAGCGCCTCCTTGGACTGGCAGTAGTGGCGCTGGATGGGGTGGTGGTATTGGATGGCACAGAATCAGGAATAGATGGCATATGTGCAATATTTGCCTGTTGGCCAATCAACATGGACTCTATGAGCCTGGAGGTGTTGTCATTGCCCTCCCACACATCGCGTGCCAGGGTGACTATAGTGCTGGCAAAGCATCCAATGGACCTTGAGAGGCGACGTACTGACGTGCTGTAGCACTCCCTCTGCAGCCTAGATTCCTCGAGCTGCCTCTCCACCAGCTGGGTGAGGGTAGCCTGCTGCTCCTCCATCCGCTGCATGCAGGAATTTAGCTCTGCCATTGATGGGGTGGGTGACCTCATGGGACTTCGGAGTGATGTGGGGCTGAACTCCAGCTGATGGAAGGATTCCAGGTCATCCAATGTGGGCATCTCCCCCTGTGGGTCAGTATCAGACTGCTCTTCTGTTGTCACTACAGGCCACCTCCTCTGCAGTGCAGCTGCCTTCTGTGGTGGTTTGGGTGGGCATGATGGGTGCCCGTGGCACCTGTGTTGCGTCAGGCAGCGTGGAGGCGGTGGGGATGTCGGTGATGGTGGCCGGCACATGTGTTGCAGTTGCAACTGGGGGCAGGGATGCCAAACTACTGGCAGCATCCTCCTTGCAGGGGCGGTGGCTTGGAAACATGCCGGTGGTGATTGCCTGGGCTGTTGTGCAGTATCACTTTCACTTGATACGGCTGTGGGGACACAGAGGACATGTAATTAGTTATGTGGTGGGGCATCACATGCAGCATACAGGTTGATCATTTAATAGCGGCAGTTACATGCATCTGCTTGCTGGGGGTATGCATTGTAGTGATATTGGTTGCCATATGGATCATGATGGGTCCTTTGGCCCAGTCATGAACTGCCTGGGGGGGGGGTTTGTTAATGGGTCACTTGGGCCAGTCATTCACTGTGTCAGGTGTCTTGACCCACGTTTGAACTATTATGCTACAACATTCGGTGTCGTGGGCTTAGAAAATCCAAGATGGCCGAAAAGCCCACATTTGCGCCAGAATCTAGGAAAACTGTGCCGTTTTGTGCACACCAAAATGGTCGCCTGACCTGCCACCCACCAGTGCGAGCGTGATGGGCCAGAAGCGCCATGAGTGAAACGTGGTGCCAAAGGAAAAACAGCAGTGCCTGTTAGCTCAAAAAGTGCTTTGAAATCACCTTTGTTTCTTTGAAATGCAAGCTCAAAATGCCTAGTTCAAACATTGCAAGATATTCAAAAATCTCAATGATCACCAGCAGACATATGGCAGAATGTAGTCTTGTGTGCATACAAAATCTGGAAAGATGAAGAACCTAAAACAATGTTTATAACAAAACTGGCTGAGCTGTGGATGTCATCAGCTTAAGTGAAATTGGATTTAAAACCACTAAAATCGAAATGTTTAAAATAAATGAGTGACCTACTTTTGAGTGTCAGATAGGTTGCAACTGTTTAAATGTCATAGTTTTGAACTTAGAATCAGCGTTCTAGCTCCATGTGTAAAAATTGTGAGTTTGATTTGAATGAAGAAAACTGGAACAAAAGTGACTTTTAGCTGAAGCCTGGCTTGAAGAGATTGAATTCTGCCCGGCAACTATCCCCGACAGGAGTTGAAACTTGCCCAGCAACTGCATTCCCAGGCCTGGCCTGTCTTCTGCCCCCACCAAAAGGAGATTACACCTCTTTGATTGAATTAGGGGAGGGGTACATGGGGCTGCAGGAAAACAGAACAATGAACTTTCCTTGGCTCAGGCAAATGCTAAATCAGGGGTCGTAAATGGCTTCCTCTTGGAAGGAAAAGGGAGGGCGCTGCCTTTGGGAGCCACCTGAGCTGGAGGCGGGGACAGACAGAAGTTCCCCCATGTGCTTTGGAACCTAAACCACACCCATCTGGGCCAGAGCATAATTTTAAAAAGATGGATAATTCATAGTACGGAAGTGTCAAAATTAGCGGAAAATAGGGTGTTACTCCAAGTGTCTGTATGTTAAAAATCTGACACTTCATCATCTGATGCCCATATTCCTTGCGCACATTTGTGTAAATTCTGGAAAAGTTTAGAGGTTGTGTTCTGGATGAAAAGGGCAGAATTCTGCCAGAAGTGAACACAACATCTTACAAAGACAGGGATCAGATGGTTTGGTGCTACAGAAAATATGTTAACTGGACATATAATATTAGAAAAAATGTACATAGATAAATACGGATTTGGATCAAAAATAGATTTGTGTGCAAATGACAAGGGGAGTGTTCTTTTTGTATGCCATAAAAATGACACTGGATGACTCACAACTCTGTTCTCCAGTTAGAGCACAGAAAATCTGCTAAGCTATCAGGATCTTCAGAGGGTTGGGCATAGAAAGTCAACCTTCCCACCCACTTTCAAAAGACATAAAAAGACCCATTGAAACCCAGGTAGGGAGATTCACTTCTCACTTAACTGATTTCTTGCGAAGCGCTTTGCCGGGAGACTCCAGACTTCAAATCCAGACAGATCCAGAGACCAGAACTTAGAATTCAGACTCCAGAACTTGAAGCAGAGGGGCCAATCCACAAGCTGAATCCTTTTCAGCAGGCCTCAAAATCTTTTGCAAACTATTCAACAGCCGGGCGAGCTGTTTAATTCTGGCTAGAACCCTGTGCCAGAACCATCTCCGGACCCAGAAAGCAGAGCTGTATCCGGAACCGCAGTTCCAGAAGACCCAGACCAGACCGCCGTGCAGTGCCTAGTGCCAGACCCAGACCAGATAGCGGTGACTTCAGAACCACCCACCAGGAGTCCAGTCCAAACCTGACCAGAACTTGACGGCCTATTTCAAATTTATAGTGTGAATACTCAGCCAGAACTGTGTAAAACCAATCTCTTAGTCTAAAATAATTCTAATCTAATTCAAACCATTTTCACTGATTTAGAACTGCATCATAGAAATCGTGTGTTCATTCTCTGATTTCAAACCTGTGAAATTGTCATTTGCCATTCTGAATCATTATTTAATTTCTGAAAATCTACCTCCACAAAATCGTCCATATCTTTTGAACCCATAAAAGCATTCTCAGCTACTTTATCCTCTGTATACCAACTCCTAAGTAATTAAAAAAGTGTGCTAGTGTAATATTATCCATTGTTGATCACTGTCATATTCATAAGTGTGCTATCAAATATTAATTTATTTATAAAAGTGCGATATATATATATTATTTAATTTGTAAAATACATCTTTTAATTTGCAAAACAAACCTACTTCTTGGCAAACATTGCCATCTAGGAGTGAGTATAAGAGGAATTATCTCATTGCCATCTAGGAGTGAGTATAAGAGTAATTATCTCATCCCACAATTTACATTCTGCACTGTCAAGGTTTGAGAGGATCACATCCATCATGAGTCCATATGGTATGTACCCAGAGCTATATTTAGTGTGGTGAATAGTTAATCTCAAAGAGTCCTACAACATTCACGTAATGTGAGATACCTATTTCCTGCATGGCTCCTCTGTGCTAATCACAAGTTGTCACATATATCCCAATGTTTGCCTTCTTTTGGGGATCAATAAACTCTGAAAGATATATTTGAATGTGTTAGTTGAAGATACTGGTTCAGTGTTGAATCGAATGTGAGTGACAACATCATCAGCCATTTGTCATCAGGAATTTCTCACTCAGTTGTCCATTTGGCTTTGAGGTCTGTGTGCCTCAACTCTACAATACTCTGAACCAATCTTAAGTAGAGGGTGGATCCTAAACAAGCACTTTCCAACAGAGTCACTAGGAATGAGGAATTTCCTTATAGAAAGTGTCATCACTGGAAAACCATGGTTGAAAACTGGTTGACTGATATTGGTTACGCTTACTAGCTCTGAAATATTCAATTTGCATGTAAGGAGTCCTACAAGAAGTTCATTGTCTATTCTTTCTTGAGATATGTGTGTACAACTCCCCATGCAGTAAGTGCATTAATGAAATTCATGGTTCCCATGTGACTCCTTCTGTTCCTGCTTTCCCTGTTCCTCCCACTCTACATCCACCCTCATCCCAATTCAGTTTCCTGATTACAGGTGAACGTCATTCACCCATAAATGGCATTGGGCCTCATTACAACTGACCCGGTATGGAAACAAAGGTGCCGGTAAACCCGCTACCATTGTTGTTTCCATGCCGGGTGATCACAACTCCTGCACGCGGAGGCGTCAAACCCACCAAGTCTAGCCTGGCGGGTTTAACACTGCCTGCCTGCAGGCAGACGAGGAAACACCGGCACCATCACAAGATGGTGCCGGTGTTTCCATGATCCCCGTTCCCATTGAGTCCTATGGGACTCAATGGGAACAGGGATTAACACCATTTTGCCTCCGGAATTTCTGGGTCACCGGGGTTGTGATGCCCCAGTAATTCCGGGAATCACGGAGGCGGAATGGTAATACGAGTCCGGCCGTAACCAGGCGGTTTTACCGCCTCGGTGACCGCCGGACTCGTAATTAGGCCCATTGTCTTTCTCTAATATGTGCACACACTATGAGCAAGTTTATCAAGACTAATACATATACAGACTAGGTCTGTTGTGCAATCTTTCCCATATGTTCTATGTATGATGCCCTTGATAAACCATTAATGCCTGTGTTACTGTTCCATTATAAATCACTTATGTTTCTGTATTTTCCCTGTTATGAATATAAACATCTCAGTAACACGTATTAAAAAAGGATTTCATGTTTTGACTTCTGACAGGTTGATCAAATCTCTAGATTTTTTAAGGTATAAAGAGGCTTCCATTGCATACAGTTAAAAACATTTTACAAAGAAATTAGCTCTCAGCAAGATCCACATAATGACACTAATGGCCGTCCCTGTAGGTTTAAAATATCTTAGTAGATCTACAGGAGAATTACTTACAGGAATGCCATTTTTCGGGATTAAGGATGTCTTTTTCTTGTTAGCTTATTATGCCTTATTCAAGGTGCTGAGACATGATAGTGCTAATTTCTGCAGACACAGGGGGAGCAGGTTATTGGGTTAGCCTAGTGTAGTGGTTGGTTTCAATGTTGGGACATCCCTGAAAACTTCCAATGCAAAAGAATGACTTCCATGAAGCGGCAAATGCACTTTTGTCAGAAAACAGGTGTATTGCATGCTTACGATCGGGAGGGCTAGTCAGTACCTTACATAATAACACACATTGGGCCTCATTACAAGATTTGCGTTAAGGCAAAAATGAAGGCGGAATGGTAATACCGGCATCGACTACTGCTCCGGGCAATTACAAGTCGACAACCCGGCATTACCGCCACCCCCTGAACCGCGCCCCTCCGTACCGGCCTGCACGCGTACACGCACCCTTCGTGAAGGCAATACTGGGATGCCGCTAATAGGGGGACATCACAAGTCACGCGGGCATGCACCTACCGGCATCCCGAAGACAGTAAATAGGGTCTCCACGATGCCGGTATTACATGCATCGCGGATCACCCGTAAATAGCAATCTGCTGTGTTCCCAAATGCCACAGGTGCACACAATCATCACAAGTGGAGGCAATGGAGTCTGTCCCAGCACAAAAGGAGCACACCCACACGCCACACCCCTTACCACACCAAAATAATCCCACTTGCAGTTGCAATCCTGGGGCTGGAGGACATGTCTGCATTGCTACACCAGCAACAACAACAACAGGCACCACAGAGGAGACGCAGGAGGAGAAGGAGGGTGAGACAGGCCCAGCAAGTTCCACCAGTGCAGCCAGTGGTACCACGTAGGCAGCCACCAATCCCTCGCATCAGAGCCAGTCCATACATGCTAACCCCTGTGCAGATCCACACCCTGTACCGCCTCGACCTGGACACCATCATCACCATTGTGGACATGATACACAACGACATTGTCAGCCTGATTGAAATCCGCACTGCCACCCCCCCTCTACCGAAGGTAGTGTCTGTGCTCCACTTCCTGGTCACAGGCCCCTAACAGCACACAGTGGGGCAGCTGCATGGCATATGACCTTTCTTTTCACGCATGCTGAACCAGGTGCTGGATGCCCTCCTGAAGCACGCAAGCAACTACATATCCCTACCACAGACTGCCCAGGAGCTCTTAGACACTAAATTTGGCTTCCATGCAGTGGCAGGCATGCCCAATTGCATTGGTGCCCTCGACTGCACCCATGTTGAATTGGTGGTCCCTCGTGCCATGGAGGTGGTGTACCAAAATTGTAAGCTATACCACTCCATCTATGTGCAGATGGTATGTGACTCCAGCAAGATGATCACTCATTGTTGTGCCCGATTTCCCAGAACTACTCATGATGCAATGGTGCTGCGGAACTCCTCGCTACCGCACTACATGGAGCGGCATGCTGGACGATGTGCCTGGCTGCTCGTTAAGTCGCCTGACAGGCCCATGGCAGTGTAATGGGGAGGAGGATGTATACTCCACCTGGGTGAGATTGGGGGGATGCATACTCCACCTGGGTGAGATTGGGGGGATGCATACTCCACCTGGGTGAGATTGGGGGGGTGCATACAACACCTGGGTGAGACTGGAGTGGTGACTGGACAATGACCATACAGCAAAACACTGTGGCCCAAAACATCCCAACCTGAACATGACATATCAATGTCATACAAAAGATCAATGCTGTGCACCAATGCCAATATGCCAGACTTTCAAGCAGGCCATATCCCTCAACACGTCGACTGCACATCATCTAAGCGTACCCTCTGCAACACAATCCAGCAATATGCAGTGAGTATGTGTAACAAACTTGACTGCAGCAAAGCACAACACAGGACATGCACCCATGAGTGCCCACAAATAAATCCCACCAAGGGAATACACTAATTGTCACTGGCCCTCCACCACAGTCGTGCTGCATGCCACCAGGGAAATACCAACCGATAAATGACAAATCATGATGAAACTTGTGCCAATGCTGCTAGTAGGAATACATACAGAGTACTATACATCACCTATATGAGGGCAAATACAGTGGTAGGCATCCACAGTACATCTGCAACAGCAAGAAAGTGAAACACCCTGCATCATCTGGATAACGCAATCCACACCTGCAGACCATAGTACAGTACACATTGTGACAAATGAACATGTGTGAAGACATTCAGGGACATGTGCATGTCAACACCAAATAGCTGCAGGCATGAGATTGATAAGTACAGGTGTCATGTCAGAAATTGACTCACAGATACCTCATTGTACTCCCATATAGGTGATGCTGGCTATCCCTTGAAGCCGTGGCTCCTTGCCCCTGTTCGGAACCCACATAACAGGCATGGGGAGGACTACAATCAGGCTCATGCCCGTAGCCGTGTTGTGATTGAGCAGATCTTTGGCCCGTTGAAGGCACGGTTCTGCTGCCTCAGCAGGTCTGGTGGAGCACTCCTTTACGGGCATGAAAAGGTGGGAAAGATCACCATGGTCTGTGCCATGCTGCACAACATGTGCATCCGGAGAAACGTACCACTGCCACCTGACATTGACCTGGATGCACCGGGTGAGGATGAAGATGATGATGGAGGAGAAGCAGCACCCCTGCCAGTTCACGATGCACAAGATGGCCGTGCTGTGCGCCAATCAGTGATTGACGATTTATTCTGAAAAACTGGGATGCTGATGGTTCTGTGTTAGTACTACACTGGGCACTGGGACACTGGGACCATGGGCATATGGACACAGGGTTGTGGGGAGTTGGGCACTGTCCACTGTCATGAATTGAATAAACACACACAAAATGAACAATGTCCAATCATGAGATGATTTTGCACACAACAGGTGTATTGAAAATTGAATATCATTGTGGTTGAACCCTCCACCTCACACACACCCTCCCTCTTCCCCCCAAAATCCCCAAAACCCCATACCCCCTCCCCCAACACCCCATACCCATTACCCCAAACACCCCCAACACCCCATACCCCCTCCCACCAACACCCCATACCCCTTCCTCCAAACACACCCAGCACCCCATACCACCTCCCCCATTAACATCCCACACATGATGTGCTATGAATGTTTTTCATCAAAATGCAGTCATCACATGGAGGGTGGCCAGCTAGTGGTGGCCTCTCTTATGTTCTGGGGGCTGCATATCTGTGTGGCGTGCGCTGCGCCTGGTCAAGCGCACAGGGCTGGTTTGAGCCAAGCTGGCAGGTGTGCTGGATGAAGTGGACGTGCCTGCTTGTGCATCTGACAGTGCAGTACGCTGCTGCTGCAGGTGATCAGCAATCCTGCCCAGGACCTGCGTCACTGCTGCTAGACTCTCATGTATCACCATTGTGTTTTTGTTCATGGCCACAGTGTGTGCAGCATTTGTCTCACGGATTTGGCGGCGGGTCAATTTCCCCTTAGCGACGTACTGCCTGACCAGCTCAATCATCTGATCCTGGTGGGCGTACATGCGGGCCTCCATGTCACAGGTGGCTGTGGAGGTGGACAGGGAATAATAATAACTTGGTTATCAGCCCAATGGAGGGGTGTCCTCTGATGGGGACCAAAGATGTGGACTCCCCAGTACTCAGGACTGGTGTTGATGGGTGCTGACTGGGGTGCCCTGTGTGGTGTGCTGCGGGGTGGGCTGGGGGCTCGGTGTATGTGCGCCATCCCCATGGAGGTTGCTATCCATGTCTGATTGGTCTTCAACGTGGCCCTCTGCATCGCTATGGGGGGCTGAGGCAGCTATCTCCCTGATTGTCTCGGATGGTGTTTCGGATGGTGTTTGCCTCTCCTGTGGCCTGCCCTGTATTGGTGGTGCTGCTCTGTGTGGCAGTCTGGGCATTGATAGTGCCCTTGGAAGGTGTTGTGGCCTGTGTGGCAGCCTCCTGGCCCTCACTATCAGCATCTGTGCCTGTGGGGGACCAAGAGAGGCAGGGCATCAGTGATGGTGGTACGTGCATGATGCATACATTGGTGTTGTTCAGTTGTTCCCATTTGATGCATTGCATAATTGTAGGTGTGGCGGACAGGGTGCTTGCAATAGGGGGGCATATTGGCATACGTCGGGTACTCACAATCTAGCACTGGTATGTGCTGTGTGGCCTACCATTGTATTGCGGTTTGCGTGATGTGTGAAATGTGATGTTTTGCTGTGTGTTGGGTGTCTATTGGTTATGGGATTGGCATGCAGCATGCATTTCAATGTGCCAGTGTGTTTGGGCCACCATCTGGACATGGATATGTTAATGTGTGTATGCTGGGCCATGCATTGCCTTACTTCACTATCACATTAGTTGTGCTACGTCATGCTTTGGTTATCTGTGGTTTGTGGGGACACTCACGTCCATCTGCCAATTATTGCACTCCCAACTCCACGTCTCCGAATCCCTCAATTGACTCCATGCTAATGGTGCTGCTACAAGTTTCCTCCCACCTTGTCAGTTTTGTGGGAGAGTGGTCCCCGCCGCCTGTTGCCAGGCCCTCCCTGCTGTTGGCCGACATGATGTTTTGGATACGGACACATAGGTCGTCCCACCTTTTCTTCATATCCTTCACAGTGCGGGTGATGGTGTCAACCGCAGCGACCTTCCTCGCCACCTCCTCCCAGATTTCTTTTTTGCACGGTTGGGCTGGGTGCCTCAGGTCTGTTGCGAACACTTCATCAGCGTGGCCAACCAACGTGTCGGCTAACATGTTTAGCTCATCATTAGAAAACCTCTACTTGCGCAGGCGTGGGGTGGATTTCCTGGTAGCTTTAGACATTCTCTGGTGATTCGGGCTGCTCTAGAGATGATGTATTGCCACATGATACATATATTTTTGATAAATAACCAAGTTATTATTCATACCATGTGACCGAAAACCATAAACTCAGATGGTGATTTTACAGGATTGTATTCCTTTGTAACAACAATAAAATGCAAACCCGCTGGTGGCTTTGTATTATATTTCCGTCATTACCTCACGTAGCCTTAGTTGTCACTGCCATCTCAAACCATATCATCTTTAACCCATAACCTGCTTACCTCCTTTAGAACCCATAAAAACCTGGGCTATCATGTGGTTTATTAACTAACCCTTCACTCATCTCGGCTATGCAAGAACCTCCATGCCCCCAAGGAAATTGACTCTTGTATCTACAATTCAATCCGACCATAAGGACTTTGAAAAATGTTTCTCTTTCTGCGCTGCCTTGTTTAACTAGAGTAGTCAAAGATCCAAGATCTACAATAGCTACAGGGTCCCAAGAACTACTGCATCTGTTTTATGGTTGCTGGTTGTGGTGTATTGTGTACTGCAACGGCTCTCTCTGGCATTACTTTTCTTATTGCAGGCAAAATTATTTGTCTTAGATACACTAGCTCAGTCTGACAATACAATTTCTCCTTGTCCATCTTGTACCCGTTCTCAATGTGCAGGGTGAGAAGTGTAATTGAATACTGCCCCTCTGAAGTGCTACATACTAGCAAAATCATCCATATACTGAATCACAGTACTGGGCAAGTGTAGATTCCCCAAATCCATTTGAACCACCCAATAAAAAATATTCGGGGGCTCAAAACAGCCCTGTGTTACTCTTCTGTACTGACATTTTTGGCCTTTATAGTTAAATGCAGTAAGATACTGAGAGTCAGGGTGCAAGCAACAGATACAAATACATTTGTCAGATCAGTCACAGTAAAGTGATTGGATCCAGTAGTGATGTTACAAAGAATGATAGCAGGACTTGGGACTACCTGGAAGTCTGCTTCAACAATAATATTCAGAGGATGCAAATCTTGCACCATAATCCAACTGGCCCCCTTTGCCTCCTAAAAACGCCAAGCTTTTTAAAGTATTCAAAATAAAGCATGTTTTGTAAATAAATACTTGGCAAAAGATGCTAGTGATTCAGTGAATACTCTTCCAAGCTTTTTCTCTTAATGAAATAATTCCATATTACTCCACATAGTACAAAATATATTTTTTTTAAATATACAAATACAGATTTTAATGTGTAACCCAATGCATTTCAAGAGTTCATCTCTTCATCAGAGGCCTTGTTCATTCGGAAATTCGACAAACAATCCAAAAGAATGTATAATTATATTCACCTGATGTATCCAAATATTTACAATAAAAATAATCATTTTTTCTGTTTAATATCTTATTTGGATACCATACGTATGACAGTGTAGCATATCAGTGTTAGGATGGCTTGTCATTAGGCATTGGACAATTCAAGTGGCATAATTGCTTGAAACTACACAGCATCATATTGAGTTCTTGAATGCAGGGTCATTTATTATGGATTCACGTTTCCACCTTCAGAGACTGTATGCTCTTGAGAGACAGGAAGAAACAATTATCTGAACAGACAACACTATCACTAATGTCAATACACATCCCTACGAGTATTTCATTATTCTTATACAAATGTTAGAGGTGTTTTTGCCCCATTAAGACAATTAGCTTTACTTGGCAAAATATCTGTGGTCGATTGAAAACACTAAATAGGTAAACAGGGAATTTTTAGATTCATTAAATCGATTTTATTCAATACTGGTAAAAGTACAACCTGTTGTATATTTGTAATACTCAATTTTTAATTACGGGGACTCGTCCTCATATAGTCTACTGCAAATAACTCCACCGTCATTCAGATTGTATGCTCTATGTAGGGATGAGGAATCTTGGTAACCAAGAGACAACTTTGATCCTTCATAGCAGGCAGACAGTAGCCATTGTATCTGTGGTCTATTGAAAGTAATTCTGGATATTGATTTGCATGTCTCAATTTCATCCATGTGGGATCATTGAACAATGATTTATTACAGACTTTAATCATGGTATCTATTACCTACTTTTAAAACAAATTTGGAGATTGGACTTCGAGCAGTGTAAACTACTGTATAAGCAAAGTATATCATACAGAAGGATTCCATGGGTATGAATGCTGCCATTACATGGTTTCCTAGGATTCAATGTTTGCAAATCAAGGGCAATGCAGCATAATATTACAATATATAGGCTATGTTACTTGCTGTACAGTCTCTTGAAACACAATGTTTTCATCATATATTTTTTTACATATATACGTCTCATGCACACCCCTACTCTAAGAGTACTTTTGTCTTCAGTTAGAGTTCTTTAGGCATTATTTATGCATCTTTGAGCCAATTTAATTAAATTACATATCCCTGGAGCAATGGGACTCATGGAGCAATCAAGCTCATAGCCGGTATATTGTTTACATTAATGACATCATCTCCGTCACAGCGGGGTGACGTTATCACGCCAGATTTGACACCACTATATTGAGTGGCCATTTTAGAGACATAGGGCCTCATCACGAGTTGGGCGGTAATGCCGGTGGTATTACCGCCAGCGGTATTAGCCCTACCACCAACCCCGGCGCTATTAGTGCCAGATCATGGGTTTGGCGGTAATGGAATTCCCCATTCCCCACTGAGCCCATTCGGGAATGCCCCATTCCTCATTGGGCTCAATGGGGAATTTTCGCGCTCTTACTGCCGGCAGATTTCCCGCCGGCGGTAATAGCACGAATTTTCAGCGGATTTACCCCCAGCTCAGGGATGGGGAGAAATCCACCGAAGCCCTGATTTAGTGGACCCTTAAATCCGGCGGTAATAGCGCGACCACCGGATTTAAGGGTTACCGCCAAACTCGTGATGAGGCCCATAGAGCCTATTCATGGAATTTATTTGCATGGTGCAAAGTGACTTTGTACTGGTGAAAAGAGCTTTTGCAATGCCGACACAAACCCTGATTCATGGAACTGTGCTAAGTTTATTTGTGCAGTGCAATGTCCGTGCAAAGTGTATTTGTGCACTCCTCCTTTACTGTGCAAAAAATTACATGAATCAGACCCAGATTCTCTAAATCGACTAATCACACATTTCTTTATACTTGCTGTTTAAACTTACCTGCAATATAGTATTTAAGTCGATTGTATACACTTCTGAATGGAGTAACCGCATGGTTTTCTCTTCTTCTTTGCTGACACCTGCTTTCCCATTTTTTGTTTTTGGAACAGGGCAAATTACACACTTGAGCGCAACAGATGGTCCCTACTTTGCATTTCAATGGGCTATTCCACAAGTTCCCCTGTATCACATGCACCACAGAGGGTGTGTGTCTAATGTGTTTCCCATATTCCAATGGCTCAACATTATATGGTTACTTTACCTATGATCCGCTGTGATCATGTTTGTCTAATGCAATTACTTGAACCTATAGAATCACAGAACAGCAAGAGCACTAATGCAGAATAGAACATAATCACATCATCATCACATGCTTGTACATTTTATGAACAAGATGAGAGGTGAGTGATTTACCATTATTATTGTATGTAAATTATTTACATGAAAGAGAATGTTATGCTCATGAGGACTTATATAACAACTCCCTATTGTATGACTCTTGTCCATTGGCAGGAATGTAGATGGCAGCCCTGGGCTGTAGGATTCACGGTCCTCAGAGGTTTGACTACATGTGCACTTCAGAAGAGGACCTGAGATATTTGGCATTCCCATCTTCTCATATCCTGGAAATCCTGTACTTACTAGGAACTGTATGCTTACCGTTTGCACATATCAGCACTGATTTCCTCTATCATATTGGTGCCATTTGGACCAAGGAACTAATAAGGTACACTTTCATACTTATGGTATCCGAATGAGCTATTGAACAGAAAAATTATAATGTTGATTGTGAGTTTTGGATACATCAGATTAGTATACTTATACATTACTTTGGATTGTTTGTAGAATTTCCGAATGAACAAGTCACCTGATGAAGAAATGAACTCTAGAAATGCGTTAGGTTACACACTAAGATATTTCTTTGTATATTCAAAAAACGAATTGATTGAGCCTCATTACAACCCAGTCGTTAAGGGGTTAACAGCGCCGCAAAAGGTGTCGGCGCCGTTAAACCCTTAACGCCTGATTACGAGGTCCCTTTGCAGGTTGCACTTTTACACCCGCTTTTAGCAGGTGTTAAAAAACCAACCCGCAAAGGGACCTAGGAGCTAATTACGTCACCGTAATTTACTGTGCCGTAATTAGCACCTTTCCCATTCCCATTGAGCCCTATGGGCCAAAAATGGGAATGGGGAAGGGGCCATGGTGAATGGGGAATTACCGCCCCGCCAAGCTTGGAATGGGGCGGTAATTCCGCCATTCACCATGGCGGACCCCGGCATGGACCATGGTGCTAGTAGCACCATGGTTTAGCGCCGGGGTCGTAATGAGGCCCATTGTGTACTATGTCGAGCAATATGGAATTATTTAAGATAATAAGCCTTTAAGATTATTCACTGAAGCATTAGCATCTTTCGCCAAGTATGTATTTACATAATATGCATTATTTTGAATACATTAAAAGGTTTAACTTTCTTAGCTCTTGTTAGTGTGCAGAGAACTCACGTTCCCTAATTTTGGGAACTTATTCTCCTCTGTGAAATTATCACAGCTGGATATGTGTGGCTCACTCCCATCCCACTATCATGACCTAGGTCATGTTGTCTTCTAGGCCAGCTGAAAATCCAGTTGAAAATCCCCTTCGCTGCAAACAAACACATTCTGCAATTTACATGGACTTTTAAACTGCATATACTATAACAGTTTTACATTTTAAACCTTTGTCAAACCCTCATATATACAATGTTCAGAATTACTAGTTTTCCCCATGTTAACTTCCTTTTTTCCATGTGAGCAGAGCTTCTTGCTTCATGCCTCTAAGCGCTACAAATGGTACATTGTGCAATACATTGTCCATGCTACTAATAATATTACAACATACTGTAAGTGTAATTTGTGAATATAAAGTATCTCCTTCAATCCTGTAACTACATTGAATCCCATGTTTTAGTTGCTACATCACCTTTCAACTCTACTGGACTGGGCCCTAATACACTTTGCGCAATGTAGATTTCTTTCCTGTGCTGGAGCTTAAAATGTCTTCTCCAATAGTCATCATGGTCTTATTCAGTGTTATCCAATAGCACTGTCTCTCTTCACTTATCTGTGTGCTTATTTGGAATCTGGAGATTCCTTTGCAGTCAGGATAAGGCCTTTCTTTCATGTTGTTGTTTTGTAGAGTGCATAGCTGTCGTATTGATACATCATATTTATGTTTTCAAGCGATACTACATGGGGGACACCAACAGCTGATTAGGGCTTGGAACTACATCCAGATCATTTTTTTTATCAGGACAAGACCAAGTTTGCAACATTGCTGTAATGGAGAATATATAGAAATGTCTTAAGCTTATTTATCTGGTGCAATTATCACTGCCTCATGCATTGATTTAATAGAAAGAAACAATACTTGAACTGAATAATTGGTGCATAGATGAGCTACATCTAGGCAATACTGCATAAGCATACATAAAGCATTGATAAAGACCTGGAAGGTTGAAATTGTGTGAAGCAATATCAATAATTTTGGTTGTTCTAAATGTCACAGAGTGAGAGAAATTTGAATGTTTTGTTAAAAAAAATGAAATTGTCCTATAAGTCATGCATAAAAAAGGGTCTTGATCGGACCCATCGAATTATCAACCGATAGCAATTATGGATGCATATAGTAAGATGTTTGCTGCCCTGCTATTGAAACATCTTGAAGGCTGCCAGGGAGATGTGGGTAGGATGAAGAAATGACAAACTGGATTTTGAAAACTACATGGAACAACCTTTAATGGTTTTATTTTGAAATGTGTTATGAGCCAGGATGGGTATAAAAAGTATGACTTTTGATTTAGTAGACAGGGGACTTCTGTCGACCAAACCTAGGAAATGGAGTATCCCGGAGGGAATGTTATGTCTAATTGTTGGTCTATATGCAGAGTCAAACATCCAGGGGAGGCTTGACAATGCAGGGACCTTGTCATGGAAAATACCTACTCTTAGAGGAGTCAGGCACAGACAGGGTTGCGATTTGGCACCCTGCCTTTTTAACCTTTTTATGTCTGACATTGATGACTTTTTATTACCTGTTGTATTTGCCTCTCCAAAAATCAATAATCTGAAAGGTGTAAACTCCTATATGGGATCAAAATACTGTCATTATGGATTGTCGACTTTGCATCTGTTTAGAAGCTAAAATCTGGAGAAAGACCCCAAAGCTATCCAATTGTGTCCCACTTACAGCGATTCAATATAAATTGGGCGTGCAATCTTTGAAGTGTAGAGCCAGTTGGAAATTTGTATCACTATTTTATAAAATGTAATGTCCAACAATCAAATCTCTGTTTCAGGATTACATTAAGATAGAGGAAAGGAAGTATGATAGATTTATCAACAAATTATGCAATATTTGCACTATCTACTAGAGGAAATCTATCTATCAAGAGCTGACCTGATTATTCACCCATTACGTGGAAGTGGATATTAAATAGCCATGATTGGATCAAAACCATTTCTAGGATACACTCCCATAAATCCCTAAACAATCTGTGCGGGGACATAAAAACGTGCGGGTACTAGTCCCATGCCTTGCAATATATCCAAAAAAGAGGACCAGACAATGTTTTACACATTTTAGATTGAATCTTCTACCCTCCTGGGTTCTTCTGGTTAAATACGGTCTGTTGTCACCTCTTTCCACGACATGTCGGTTTTGTACACTGGAAACTGAACCCGAAACACGTAAACATATGTTAATCTCATGTAGTGCGCTGCAAAGGAAAATGTTGATCTACTTTAAGAAGTTTGCTAACTTGTTTCATTTCGGTAATGATGAACTTGTATTTGGGTGCTGTTTGGTTGGCTGGACTACCTCCATGGTACTCGCCATGACTGTTTTTTTTATTCATTTCAATTAGAATCAAATTGTGTGGATAGGGATAATCAACAAGTTCAATCAATCTGCTATTGATTATGCACTTGTTATGTAATCAATGCTGTTAAAATGGAAGTTCTCACCATCCTATGTCATGATTTATTGCTAGGGAGAGACAATTGTCCTAACTAATCTGTTTTCCTTTTCTCTGTGTGCTGTTATGGTTGCACAATGGAACATGTTGTCTTTATTTGGTATACCTAACCTATCTATTTACTTCTATGAAATTCTCTTTTTTATGAATTCTAATCATTGATGACATTGATGAAATATGTTTCTTTTGTCTTGGTTTTATTCTAAAATTGTAATATTGTAAAATATAGTTTTTTATTGTGATTGATGTTGTATACATTTTCTAATTGTTAAAGGCTATTTTATAACCATATAACAATAAATAAAAAAATAAGAAATGCGTTTGCAATATCTGCAAATTAATGTTAAATGAACGTTTGTTCACTTGTTGCTTCTCATGCAAGTGTTATTCACTACCACTGTTGCTCTTCCCTTATTTCAGGGCTTGATTGTAATCTGAAGAGATAAGGCCTTTCTTATTTAATGCCATATTATAAGGTGGATATCCATTGTGATTACACATCATCTTTATGATATTAAGCAACAGTTCTCATTGCTAAGTATGTGTGGTGTCCGGTGGGGTGACAATTGAGTTGGATTTCAAATCATTAGTGTTAATTTATCAGTGTGTTGGTCTTCACTGAAGAACATTTATAATGGAATCTTCCTGAATATTGTGCATATTTGAACCTCAGTTTGTTAACGTAATGTTTTGCAAGTATTTACAAATGGCAGGCCCTTGAATAAAATTATTTCTTTATATGTGGTCAGAGCTTGCTAAGCCAAATTAAATATGGGGATGGCTACTTCTGATAGCCTTGTCTCCATATGTGAAGCACCCCAGGTGTGCCTTGGATGGGTTCTTTCTGTTGTTTGAGTTGGTGGCACTCTGTCCCTTAGCCTTGCCCTAAAAAAGTAATGTTGTCTATATTTGAACATTGTTCATCATTTTCTTCCTCTGATGTATTGCTACTTGCGGTATAAAAGAATATCAGCCACTCCTTACCCCACTGCAGGATTCATGCTCAGTTGAGAAATTGCTTGAAATATGGATCAGTTTTATAGTCAGCTTAAATGCAGTAATACACATTTTCTTCACATAATTCTGTGATATTGTGTTTTAGCTTAGTTACAAAATCTCAGCTAGATGTTTTTTTTGTAGAGTGGAGAGTGTGTTCGTTGAACCCTGACTTGAATGTCTGGCTGAGAATGTTACATTACATTTGGAATCTGATATTGGGCATCTCTCTTTTTCAGTCTGATGTTACACTCCTGTTCCAAATAAAGTGCACACAACTATGTGAAGAATAACAGGTTCATTCTAAAACAAATCCCAGTGTTGAGGCTCAGCTACTTTACTGCCAATCCCAGTAATATTGCCTCCCACCTCCTCTGCTCTTTGGTCTCAGTTTCCTGATTTTTCCAAGGCTGACACCATTCCTCTTTGGGTCGTTAAGGAGATTATTCCTCAGATTGCCTCACTGGTGTCTTCTTCTTTGAATTCCTCTCTATCTACAGGTGTTATACCCTCCTCTCTTAAACACACGTTGGTCATTCCCCTTCTTAAGAAGCCAACTCTTGACCCCGCTCTCCCGGTCAATTTTCATCCCATTTCTCTTTTGTGATATCTGATGGGACACAACATACATTTAATATAGGTTTTGCCTGTGATCTCTCTACTGCCATTCTGGAAATTACGGGATCCAAGAAGGATGCAATACATTTGGCTGCATTAGTGGAACAGTTGGCTGTAGATAATAATCTGTTGTGAAGTAGGATGTGATAAACAATGTCAAAAGGGCCTGAAATGTCTAACAACATTAGAAGGGAAAGCCTGAAATCACTTTAAAGAAAGTGGTGTAGAGGGCGTAGCCAGGAACTGAGATATGCAGATGTAAAAGGAGATCCATTGACTAAAAGAGCAGTTTCAGTACCATGCTGTACTCAGAAACCTGACTGATTTCTATGAAGAATGTAATGTTCTATGAATTTCTGAAATTGAGAATACACCACTCTATCTCGAATCTTCAAAAGATAGGGGACGTCTATAGTTTTTGGATATGCAGGGGTCAGGAGAGGCTTTTTTCAAAAGAGCAGTGACCCAGGCTTCCTTCAGCGCCTCGGGCACTGTGCCAGACTAAGGGGAGGAATTGACAAGTTTCGTGATCCATGGTAAAAGCACATCCTAAGAGATTTTTTGTATGGCAGGAGAGCAGGCATCGCCGATGCAAGAGGTAGATTTCATGGTGATTATGATGTCATGAATTTCTTCTTCAGTATATGTATGAAATTCAAATTTGGGAGTGTTAACAACCTGAGTGTTACTTGGCAATTTGCACTAAAACATCTTTTTCATCGAGATTGGAGAGTTGTTTGAAAATAGCTTGACGATGTCTGTGATTTTATGTGTGAATTTGTCCTAGATTTGTTGATACCAAGTGCTGTCCCTAATGATGGGTGAGAAAGGCAATGGGTGGCATTTAAAGTCTTTAAGGACTTTGAATAGTTTTTTTGAACTAGATTTGGCATTGTCTATACTGGTATTATAGAAGTTCTCTTTAGACTCAGTTAAAATCCTCTTGTATTCTTAGACCTCTGGTTTGTATTTTTCCAGGGTGGTAGGACAAGGGTTCTTCCTACATTCACAATCATGAATTCTTTTATTTTGTCTGGCTACAATGATCTTTTCAGAAAACCAAGGTTTGTTAGTAGCTTCGGCTTTAGTGATCTTTTTTTTCCTAGGGCCAGAATGTCTATGGTATTGTTTAATGGCAGAGGAAAGGAACTTATACAGTTTAGATGTATCTGCATCATGTGAATTAATGTCACCTAGTTTAATGGATACCAAAGCAGAGAAAGGTGTAGGTGTAACATTTTAAACAATGCTGGTAATGGTTTTAGATCTGACAATAGTATCAAGTTTTAAGAGAGAAATAGGTAGTAAAATTGTCAAGTTGACAATCGACCATGGGCAGACATGACTTTGGATATTGTGCACTAATAGCCAATCCAAAGTATGGCCTACAAGGTTGAGAGAAGTGACGTGGCAGGAGCGTCTAGTGGGTTTTCTGCCCAAAGATTGAAATCACCCATAACTACAATGGGTGAATTTATTTTGGTTATCTTGTTTAGCATACTGAGTATTTGTTCTTCGAAGGAAGGTGTGGACTGCAGTGGCTTATAAACACAATGATAGTCAGAGGGATATTGTGGTGCATTTTTATTTTCAGCTTGAGTGATTCGTAGTCATCAAGGGTATGCACCTTAGGGTTGTGGCAATTAAATGTTTTCTTCACAATGATTGCAGCAACCCTGCCCCGCTTGTTAATGCTATCCATTCTAAAAATATTATAGTCCAGTGGGATTGCTGTGTTTATTGTTATCTGAGAAGGTTCGGAGAGCCATGTTTCAGAGAGTGCTAAAATATCCATTTTTTGCATGGCTAGGTAACCCTCAATTCTGACCACATGTATACCATGTATCGTGTATTTAGAAGGGAGAGGGATAGGTGGTTGGAGCAGGTCTATAGATGATGTTAGCAGGACGGGACATGAATTTGCACTTTGTTATCACGGCGGGTGATCCACTTGAAGTGGAGAATTGATGCTGAATGCCTCATAGGACTCTCTGCATATGCCAATATTATCTCTGCGAGCAATCATTGGCAGCAGCAGATTTTGCAATTGAGAAATCTGCCACTATAACTATGAGCTACACAGTTACATTAAACATTGAGCATGCCATATTTGCCATACTTGAAAAGCACAAAAGCACATTGACTACACAGAGAACCTCCATTTATGAAGTAATTATACCAAACCCATTGTTTAAAATTGGCAAATCCAGCCAGATGTATAGCAAAACCAGAAAAGGAACGAGATAAGACCATGTTGCTTGAGGTTCACTGAATACCATAATGAAATACCATATGTCAAGAAAAATGCCATAGGAGCAGGGATGTTTCTCTTCATTGACAGGTCATGATCAATAGATCATAGCACTGGCAAAAGGCACAGTGGCACAGCAGTAGTGAAGGCAAAAGAGAATCACTGCGCTGAGAGAGTGGCTAGTGTGAGATTGCTATCGCATTTCTTAGCACAAGCAGCAGAATTGGTAGCCTTGATGTTGGCACTTGAAGCACATGAAGAAGATGCATAATGGTATATTCTGACTCCACCTATTTGACGTCAACAGTACACTTAGGGCTGTCACATTGAAAGAGGAGTAGTTTCCAAAGTGCATGGTGCAGATTTGATTTCACACAGCAATGAGGCCACCGAACTTGAAACAAAAAGAGCAGCATATTTTCCCAAAATATCTAACATTGCAATTGCACCAAACAAATACACATGTGCATGCAACATGGTGATGAAGGATGGTTTTAATATGCTATCCATAGCACAAATTACCAACTACCGGGAAGGACTCCACCAGAAGAGCAAGAATTATGGTATTGGCAGGACAGCACCGCAAAACCATTCAAGACCATAAGGCTGCTTATAATAGCACTAGACCACTGCACTACCCAGCACACACATCAAGAGATTGTCTTGCCGTACTGGTTTCTGAGGACTGGTTTGTCCCAAATTTGGCAGAACACGTTGCTAATTTTATTGTAAATTGTTTACCATACCAGAAGTTCACTGCTGGGAATACTCTGCAAATAGTGAAAAGAGCTACACAGCGTAATACTGGACCATTTGTGTATTTTTATATCAACTGTGTAGATATGCTCCAAATTTGTAACGACTAGAGGTATATGCTAGAAGTCATATTTACCTTTTCCCGATGGATCGAAGCAGGTCCCTGCACACATCTAAATTTCATATGTGCTGCAAAGTTCCTCTTAAGGGAGGTATTTCCAAGGTGGGGAGTGTGCAAAGTGCTGCGGTCTAACAATGGACCACACTTTGTAAATGAGGTGTTTGAGCATATTACTATTCTGTTGGTATAAAGCATACATTCTCTTCAGCCTATCACCCACAAGCAAATAGCTTTTGCAAGCACCTCAACAGCCTCCTAATGGAGTATATTGGAAAACTAAAAGAGACACTGAAAAAAGGTTGGCTCCATTGTCTTCCTCCAGCCCTATTTGCATTACGCAATCAGCCTGGCTCTGACCATCACCTGACTCCCCATGAGCTGGTGATGGGACACCAAATGCATACGCCCCTTGCTGCTCCGACTCAAGCTCAAACTGATGCAGAGAATGCGGCCACGATGTTAGGGAAAGAAATGCATGATTATTTGACAGCTGTGATGGAATCTCTTAAATTGAATTCTCGGCAGGTACGAGCGCAGCAGGGTGTTCAACGAAGACTGATAAAGCACAGGGAGAAGCTGATCCAAATGTTCTACTGAAACCAATAGCATTGTTTCGAGGGGACAAGGTCTTGTGCAGGGACTTTACACAGCAGTTGCACAAGCCCTGCTTCCTGCAATGGTTCATAGTGAAGGAGGTTACGCAGTCTGCAGTGAATGTTCAAGGATGGTGTGCCCGGTTGCATCTTGGTGACGTCAAACCCTACAAAGGAGATACACCCCTACCGCTAACATTGAGAACAAAATTGAAGAAGATTTAAGAAGAGTCCAAACAAGGTCAAGGATGCCAACCAGCAACAAGAAGTATAAAAGACACATTGGGCATCATTACAAGTTTGCCGGTCTGGAAACAAGGGTGCCAGTAAGCTCACCAGCACCCTTGTTTCCAGACTGGCAAACAGACAACAGGTTTGACCCTGCAGCTGCCATGATAGGCAGAATCTTCACGGAAGCGCCTGCACATTTATCAATGGTGCCAGCGCTTCCGAGTGCCCACTCGCAAAGGGTCCAATGGGACTTTATGGAGATGGGGACCAACATTTTACCGGCACCTGACTTCCCGGGCCGCAGGACTTGTAATGTCCCAGTGGCACCGGGAAGTCAGGCGCTGGTAAAATATTACGAGTCCGGTAGCAACCCGCTAGTAGCACCGGCAGAGTTACCGCCAGACTTGTAATGAGGCCATTGTTTTTATATAGATGCAGATACAAGATAGTTCGACATCCTTTGATGACGCTTGCCTAAAACAAAGCATGATAATTCTACAGTAAAGGGAAAAATAACAGATTTTTCTTATAGAAATGTAATTTTCTTGGTCTTGTCATTTTTCATCAATTGTAGCATTTTGGAGAAACTCCAGAATAGAATAATGAAATGATTAGTGGGTCTCCCACAAGGTACACCAATTAGCACATTCTGGTTGGAACTGGGGATTCAATCATTGGAGGTAGAGGCACAAATAAAGTTTGCCAGTTATTTTGTGAAAGTCTGTATGGGCCAACCAACAAACCCAGACTTAAAGAGAGTGACAGGGGAAATCAGGGGATCCCCGGCAATTATTAAATACCAATGGCATAATGAGGGAATTAAGTTACTGACTACATGGCAAATCCCTTACAAGGACTGTCCTTCCAGATATACATTATCACACATCATGAGCATGGAAAAGCTGGAAGCGAGGAGGTGTGACTTGGCGAGAAAAGTTAGGTTGGCACGTTTACTGCCTTCACTTTCTTCATTTGCAGCTCTAAGTCATTTCACATTTTGGAGCGGGGAAATGTGTCCAGTCAGATCTGGGCCCTGCAGAAGGCTTGTAATAATGACAAGGTTTAATCTGTTACCCTTGAAGGAGAGAAGGAGGTGGGAGCATAAAGACATGTCTAGGAAATGCCAGTGTATTCAGGATAGAGTTGAGAATCTGGGCCACTTTTTACTTTCAATCCCACAGTACTTGGACTTGCGTAAACATTTATTAATTAACTAATTTAGAGTACTAAATATCAGATGTTACTCTGTTGCAATTAATTTAATTATGGAGTACAATGATGAGGAAAGTTTGTATGACTTATATGACTATGTGTTTAGAGCACTTACTTGAAGGGCATCTATATTAAATACTGTATAAGTTAAGGCAAATTGTAATGAGGATGTATGTTTGTATGTCATTAAATGTAATTGTTTTCCTGTTAATGGAGAAATCCAAATATAATAAAGAATTGAATTGAATTGAATTGAATATAAATATTTTTATCACAGCAAGAGAAATTATCATTTACAATACTGCTAGACCCATAAACATGAATACACGCACTCTAACAATGATACATGGCACGAGAACAACTCCCCGTAGTAAACACACAGATGAGGAAACTAAAAAGAAGTGTGTTAGATGACTCACTGTACATGAGCAAGTATATTGCTGATTCTCCCCATTTCACTAATAATTTGTGGTACCAGCACATGAGCAAAGGGAGAGAGATGTCTTATGAGAGCTGTTATGTGTTTTACCTCATTCCCTATGCTATCAGCGCTTCCATTTGTGGCCACAGAAATACCTGCAAATAGAGCACACTGCCTGATGCACATTGCTCGTACTTAGCATAACTAGGGGGACATTCCAAGGAAGATGGTCCACCTTGTCATGAATGAGCAAAAAGATGGTTACTTATGAGTATACCTACATAAAACAAAAGGCTATAATGGATGACCTTGGGTAGAAAAAAAAAGTTATGGAATACACATTCGAAGGCCTGAATAGAGTAGAGGTTAGAATAATGGACCATAAGCTATTACAGTGCATACATTCTACAGGGAAAGAGATACCTGAGTGCTGGGAAAGACCACAGTTACTAATATAAGGACAGGGGTTTTCACATCAGAAGGTTGGGTCGAAGGGATAATGGGGTACAAAGCACAAGCACTTCTGACAGCACCAGTAGATGGACAGAATAATCCAAATTGCTCACATGGGTAGAGGATGAAGCACACCCCCTACTCAAAATACCCATGAAGAATGCCACATTATGTTTTAGGAATACTGGCCCAGTCAATGTAGGGGACAATAAAGCATGCAAAAAGGCATTTCCGATGTGCCAGGCATGAAAATAGCCACCATTGTATTAATCTACAACTATTGGGCCTGTGGTTCAAGGGCTTATATGCAACTCCCTCCAAATTAGGGAGTCTTGTGCCCCCTGGTGGTAATAAGTACATCAGCATTGGTAGTACCCCAAAGTGAAGTACAGATTGGTAATTTCCCCAAAATGAAAACACACATAATTATAAGAGGTTCCTCACACTTGCATGCATGAAGAGGAACAACTATAACTCATTGAAGATCTAAAATGCATATGATGCCATACCAGATGAGCATAAATTGTTCGGCAGAACTGAGATGCTCTTTACATCCCTCTTTACTTCGGGGTTGCAAGCCAACACAAATTCAAAATGGCTGCAAATAACCCACTGGGAGTTGTTGCAAACAATATAAACAACAGTAAACACTGTATCTAGTGCATAGCAGAAGGAAGAGTGTGTTGAGGACTTGACCAGAGGGGGCGTGTTCAGAGACAGACGAATATGTCATCCATAGCTTCTGACCCTCCCCCAGATCAATACCGCAGAGGTGAGAAACATTACTTACTAAGACAACCCTACCTCCATTATTCCAGGCAGGTACAGCAGGATATGGACACAATATGAGCAAAAGATGGCAAGAGTAATACAACTAACATTGTGACAATGCAGGTGCAGCATTAGACACAAAGCACATGTTTACTCAACATGAAGAACATGTATATTAAGTAATATATGCATTTATTCATGAAGAAAATAAACATAGCATCCATAAATCATGAAGAATACTAACATAAGCAATGTGTAAGCTGAATGCAACAAGAACAACAAAGTATAGCTCACTAATATAGAAACACAACAGTAGTGGTCAGCCATCTTTTTCCAAAATGGAAGCCACAAAATTCTTCTAATTAAACAAAATGCCTCAAGGCCTAATGAGAATACAAAATGCTGAAACAACAGAAATACAGGCCAGTGCAGAGCTCAGGCAGGAGCTGGTAACCACAACCAAGGTTACTGTGAATTAAGAGATGGTCAGAAGGTTGCAGTGAAAGGACAAGATAGCAATTCCCAGGACGCAAGAAGCATACTCCCAGATAAATTCATGTCTTATAAGTACACCCAGCCTTTGTAAACCTGGGGCAGGACGACTATAAGCCAAAAGACGCCATGAAGAATAATTCAAGTGTGTCCCTAATGGCAAGAGAAAACATAATGCTTGCATCAATATTAGCTAAACTCCCAATAAATGAAGGGTGAAATAATTCCAAACTCGGTCCCATCCCATGTGACCCATAATTGAAGAACACTGTCTATCCATTAGCAATAAACACAGATAGGGCATCTGCCTTACTCCTTACACCTATCCCCAGACACAATACGCTGAACAACACCAAATACAAAGAGATCAACCTGGCTCATGGCCTGGAAATGGGGGATGGTATCTTCCTTAATTGAAAGGAAATCAGTCTGTGGACTTCTCTCCTACTCCTGTCTGGCTCATGTCTTGATGACCTGTCAGTTGTCCAAGGTTGGTGAGTAAGAAGCCAACTAATGAAAATCTTCAATGTTACGCCACCCTTGAAGTATGGTGGCAGCTAATAACATATTGCAGAGAAAATGTCATTTTACCTTTAACAATTTAGAAGTGGTCAAGGAGGAGCCATTAGACAAGTGTTACCTAATTAGAAATGTAACCCCTATAGAATGTACACATAATCAACACTATTAACCAATCTCCGTTCCCCGTATTCATTAGTAAATAAGATTACTGCATAATGTCAGTTATGACAAATGTTGAATATATAAACCATTGTTTTTATGTAATTAGCGACAGCTCCAAGAATTCAATGCTTGTGTGCTGTACCTGCATTATTTTGATGATAATAAAGCTGGGTTAATCCTTGCACTTTGTCCATTTCCATTGTTTGAACTAGCTTCACAACCTCTGTGTAATTTGAGACTTTCCAGGCCATCTTAACATGCTCATGGCAGCACAGTAACCATGCTTGCCACTCATTCCACATCATAAATAGTAACACCATCCTCACACTAGCAGAAAATGAGCAGCATGCACCTGCTCAGTCTTCGGATTCCTAACAAGAAATTGTGGGCAGGTAACTTTTCATAATCCAAACACCTCTGTCCTTCTCACTAATGATGGGGCATATACTAATTGGCAAGGCAGCAAGTGGGCAGCCTTTTAATCTAAATTACTCCATCACCGGAATTCCAACTCTTCGTGGTTTGCTTGTTTTTTTGGAACGACAGTTGATGAAAGAAACCCCTGCAGAAACATTTGCCCTGCTTCCCTAGATCAGGAAATCGAGGGGGATCAATCCTGTCTAGGCTACACTCTCTGAAAAGTTGTGTGAAAACAACCCTCATAATTTCTGGTTCCTAAACCCCAAACTCCATGTCATTTGAGAATGCAGGAAGAATATATAATTAAGTACATCTTGGTAAAGCAAAGATTCGAGATGTATTAAAATCATATTCTCAATAGAGGATCATTTGCTAGTTGATCTATTCACAAGCACCATTTTGATGAAGATATTCCTTGATCCATGGTTGTGCAATAAAGTTGAAATGATTTCTAAAAACTAGCATTGATAATGCTAACTAGCAAAATCCAACCTATTAATTTTGTCAATGCATGTTTAACTTGTTTTTCCCTTAAGGTACAACAAGAAATGGATCTATGATGTAATGTAATAGCTGGGCATATGTCATAATTGCCTATTGTTTTGTTTACATGACTTTGTTCTCAGGCACTGGGTACTTAATGCCAACTGGAAAAGAAAACATGTAAAACAAAGACAAAGAAGAGGGTGATGCCAAATAATTTACAAAACAAACAACTAGTATGTTTAAGTGTCACAGATAAAAAAGGCATGTCTCCAACTTTAATTGTATACAATCTACTTCAAGATGAGGAACACAAAAACAGAAACTATCAGTCATTTTAAAACAGGAGAAAAAATAACAATAAACTCACTCTAACTCAGCTATACTTCATCTAGGTTATTCTCAAATAGTTGAACACATGTTACCAGATATTTTTAAAGGAGTTGCCGTCAAGTGAAGTTTACTGAATAGCCTTTATCACTGCCATTATACTTATCATCTTCAGATTCCATTGATATCATATTTTGGGTTTCTGAGTTATCCTTTCTACATGATTAACATTTGTGCACTGAAATCATAATTGGGATAAGAACAATGGTACATTTTTCAAAAGTACGAAGATAAGTTGACATGATAATATTATATTGGTTGTTGGAAGAGCGCAATGGTCATTCTGATATTTAATAAGGGGAGAGGGAAGATCCCAAGAATTATCTGACAATTGCTCTCGTTGACACCATTAGAAACATCTTCGGATCAATGCTCCTCAAAAAGCTAAACGAGTGGTCCAAAGTGGCAGGAAGGAATGACCCCTTCCAAATAGGTTTCATCCAAGGCATGGGCACAGGTGTAAACATTCAGACTCTAAGCATCCAGAAGGGGATGGTTTGGGAAAACAAACCAAGGATCTATTTATCCTTTGTGGACTTCGTACAAGCTTTTGACCAGGTGGGCCGATATCGTCTAAGGAACAAACTGCAGACCTGGAACTGCCTAAAATCTATCCTAGAACCTTTGGTCTCGCTGCACTCAAATACCAACATGAGAATTAGATTGAACAAAAGTGGTCTGCTGCCTCAGGAAATACCAACATTCAGAGGCTTTAAACAACGATCTCCTTAGACTCCAACACTATTCAATCCATTTTTGGAAGACCTCAACTTTACCCTAGATACTGCAGATAGTTTTCCTACACGGATAAGCGGGGGTCATCTAAGCCGCCTATTATACCCTGATGATCTGGTATTAATCAATCAAGCACCTATCGGCTACATCATCAATTGGACAATCTAAGCAAGTACGTGGAGGAAAATGACCTCAGATAAATACAGCAAAAACAAACATTTTCATACTGGAGAAATGAAAAAAAAAACAAAATCAAATATTTAGTGGAAAATGGATCACAAACACACTTACTGCTGTTCTGTAAGGGATTGACTGAAACCAGAAGTAAACATTTCAGTCAATACCTAAAAGACGCTCTAATCATGAGCACGAACGCCTGGTGGGCCTTTGTCCTAAGTTGGGAAAAGGTGTCAGTGGTACTAGCAACAGTAGCATTTATGAATAAGACATTTTCCATAGTGGAAACTTAAGCAGCATATATGGGGATGGTGGTGGGTAACTAACCCTGTGGTGTGAGACTAAGCCATTAATCCACCTTGCTCGAGAAGAACATTACCTCCCTCTCCCCTTCCTACTTTCTTTCTGCCTTCAGTTACTTACCTGTTCGTCTTTTTTGTGCTTTATCTCTTTTATTCTTCAATTTTTTTTTTAAAGGATCTGTGGATGGGATGATTGAGTAGTTTTTGCAAAAGTTTCATAATGTGAATTAATGCACACAAAAAAATATTAAATTGGTTCTAAATATACATGGTTGCTCTCTTGCCATTTACCAGTGAGTAAGCGTGAACAAACTTTCCCCCTACAAACCAAATTCAAACCTTGGAGAAACCTTTGCAAATGTTCATCTGAAGTTCGTCCGCATGGTTAAAAAGGGGACATATTACCATCCAGTCTCAGGCAGGTTTTAGAGGGGCAGGGGGGTCATTGTTTGAGCCAGACATAAGATATTTAGGCAGGTTTAGGGATATTTAGAGGTGTTGTAAGATGAATATTAGGGAGATCTATTGACTGACACAGCAAGAAAGTGAAATTTAGGATTAGTTCTGCATAGACAGTACTATATGATGCATTCATTGAATCGGGGTGGGTGAAAAATAGAAGTGCCATCTGCAGAGATTTGGGGAGGTGGATGCATGTCTCGTGAGGTTAGCTCAGGGGCAAGGTGCTCACCTTGGAAGCAAGGTGATACGGAGCAACACAGGTTCGATCCCTGGGTCCGCGCTTAGAAACCTCTGGGTATTAAGCGCATTATAAATAACCCATCATATCATCATCATCATATCATATTATATGATGCCAGTCAGTGACCATCTGATGACACAAGTGGGTGCAGCGTGTTGGATAGTCACACATACGTCGTTATACAGGGAAAAGCAAAGAGCCAAGGAAGAAATAGCACATCAGTCAGTATTAGTCTTTTAACGGTAGTGGGCAAGACATGTGCCATTGACTGGACTGTGGAAAGAGGAGTGGTAAGAGCCTGACATCTCTTGGGGTAGCCTATGAGGGAGTCATGCATGCTTGATTTTTCGGGAGGGAACAGCAGAGATTTAGGGTGTCATCAGCAGTCTTCTCTTGACACTAGTCGTCAAGGTATGTGCCATTGGGTGACACGTGACAGTAGGAACAAAAGGAGCGGGGAATCACTTTGGGAAGCTTATGAGGGAGTCAGGCGTGTCTAATTGTGCAGGTAGTGAGCAGCCACGATTCAGAGAGTTGGGTGAGACGTTAGTCAATGTGAGTCTCTTGATGCCAGTGTGAGAGACGTGCGCCATTGGGTGGACACTTTTGGAACACCCTACGAGCAAGAGGCAGGGGATGATGTGCTCTTTTCACAGCAGAACCTGCTGTATGCACTCTGGAGAGCAGAATTTCACATGGGCAACTGAACTCAGGTTTCACATCCGCGGTCAAATGTATACATGTACCAGTACAGGAAAATGCACTGGTATTGCACCATGACTATTAACAACCACACAACCAAGGCTGATAGAGGAGGTGCACTCTCATTTCCTCCCAACAACTTATGGACAGAAACAATGGTACAGTTGCCACCTACAACTAAAAACTACAACTACAACCTAGAACTGTTACAATACAATGTAATACAATAAAAGAATACCTGACAAATATACAGAGGGAAGCGTTTATTACTTTATGTGTTTGTGCTTTTGTGAAAACAACTAGATGTGGGAAAACGTTTGTTTTTTATATTTCATGAAGGGATGCAAAAGGGAAAGACACAATAGGAAATATTCCCTTTTTTTTAAAGAGAAATATAGACAAGAACTATGCACTGAACACATACTTACACAAATGGGAAGATGAATATTGACCCAAAACATACTAACAAGATTATTTAAAAATAACCAACAATAAAGACAAACCACACCTCAAAACTTTCCCAAACTCTCCAAAACTCTCCAAATCCTTCCCAAACTCTCCAGAACATCCCAAAACCCACCCAAGTATGAGCCTGTGTATGTTACTCATTATCTCACAGACCTATAAAACCAACAAATGAAGTGGAAACCAGCAGTGGTTTGAATAGGGAGTCAACTTAACCTTTGGGGATGTGTGGCCTCTGATTGGCTGCACAAACTTGGGAGAACTAGATAAAAGACCTGAGAGTGCCCTTATTGACTAGATGAACTTAAACCAGTCATGTTTCAAAAGATCCTCTGCTATGGACTGGGCAATAAATCGTTGTGCAAGATTACCGGGCATCTTGTTTAAACTCTGTGTGAGAGCAGGTAACACTGTCTGCTATAGTCTGGGCAGCAAAGGAGCACATACATTTAAAAACAAGTAGCCTCACACCACAGTGCTGCATCTCTAAAGGCCTTTGTTCTTAGGTAGAAGGTAAAGGGACAGGATTACCATGGGCAGTAGTGATCTAGCTTCCAATATTTTGGTTCTCTCTGTTTCTCTTTATATTTCCTGGTCCCTCCACTTCCTCTGCGCAAGGCACTTTGGGTGTGACATCAGAAGGGAAACGTCCACACCATTCAAGAGCAGGGTTTGGACCACTAAGGCAGCTTTCCAATCAGTTGAGGACGTTTGCCATTAAAATAAGGGGTCTCACACCCCTTCTTCAGATTCATTCAGTAACTACACCTGAGAAGAACCTACTGGGCTTGTACTTTGAAATCCTGCAGCCTGAGTTGAAGAAGGAACCATCCAAGGTGGAAGGATGAACTTCCCTCTGCCCACTCACAGGACACATCAGGAGTGTACTCTGGTGTGGGTCAGGACCTACCACTATTTAACTGAATCTCCTAAAGCTTTGGAGAGCACTCTCTGAATGTATATATCCTGTACTTGGACCTCCCCTGACCTGCATCCTTGAAACTCTAAACTGCCCCATCCATCTACTTGAGCCCTAGAGACACTTTAGGTCACAATCCCTCCTGTTTCAAACAACAAATTATCCTTTCTATGACTAGCAATGTACCTACCACCCCTGGAACTAGGCTCAGAGTGGTGCTTTCCTCAGTCTATTCTTTCTTCCAGGTGGGGTTTTGTAGAATATTTTCTATTCATTATATTGCAGATGGTGTGTTTAATTAAAGTATATATAAATATTTTTATGGAACCTTGAATGGACATTCACTTTATTTTGGACTGTGCTAATGTGTTGTTTGCATCACTACTGGTTCACCTTCACACCACTCTGAAGTGCATAGTGTGATGCTGGAAATGCATCGGAGGGACAGGGTCTCCGAATCCTTGTCCTTTATTGCTTTTTATCATGTGTTCTGTCTTGTTTTCTGTGCAGGAGTTCATATGGGACTCCTGGCGGAGCGGCTCTTCCTGTATTTGGTTTGGTGAACAGACCCTTGGGATACCCTTATGGCACCCATGGGTTTGAGTAGGACCTTGTACTCCTAGTGTATGTTTTTGGGCACCTGTGTGTGGCCCACAGAGCAGGGTATGGGCTGGTGGCATCTCTGTGCTGTATTGTCAGGTGCCCTGTGCATCCTCCATTTTGGGATGCCCAGGCCCTGTCATTGGAATCAGTGGATTCCTGATAGGAAACAAGATGGCCCCTGTGGCATCTTGCTTTCTATCACCTGTTACCTTACATTTCCCAATTCCCGGGAAGCTCTAACTCTGTCCATTCCCCTGACTGGCTGTTGGGTGGAATTTCCATATATGGTAGTGTAGGGAAGCCCAGGCCAGACTGGGTGGAGACTTCCCAATGACTGTATGTTGTGAGGAAGTCCGTGGGATGGGACCTGGGTGAATGGAGTGTGTGACGAATACGTATTATGTGTTATGTGTGTCTAGTATCTGGTGTTTGACACAATGACTGAGACAGCACTGCCCGAAACTGGTATGAATGCAGTGTGCAGTGCTGAATGTCAGAGTGCTTTTCCGAATCCACATTCTGGGTTGTGAGAGTCTGGGTGGAGAGGAACGGCCTGAATGCACTGTTTGCCTGATTGGCTGCCTGACTGCCTGAATGCCCTTCTGAATGATTGGTTGCCTGAGTGTGACCCAGCAGACCCAGTAGAGTGAATGGGAGATCAACGGTATATCTGGGGGCCTCTCACTGCTAGAAATCATTCAGAAGCTGAAGTAGAAACTGACACCGAAACTGATGCTGTTCAGAAGCTGAAGTTGAAAATGATGCTTAACTTTGAATCCCACTGGAAGAAGAACTGCTGCTGCTGTCCTTCACTAATCTGAAAGCCGCTGTGCCTTCAAGGAACTCACCCAAGAGAGGACCTGGCTAGGAGACCTCTTCCTGAACTACGAGGGACCATCGTTCACCAGCTGATCTTTGCCAAAGCTCACTGGTAGACAGAACTACAAAAGACTGCCAACCGGAGAAGGGGACCGCCAATGAGAACGAAGAGAAGCCCCAGACAGCCGTCCACCATTGCCGACTGCCGTTGCCAACCATAGCCGCAGTGCTCCCTTTGCCTAAGAACATTTGATCCCAGGACTCCCTTGTTCACCCTTGTCGACTGCTTTTGTCCTGCCAGAGAAAGTCAAGGCCGCTGACAACAGAGGAGAATCCACTGGTGGGTTTCCCGCCACCCGAAGTCCTCAGAGACTCTGACGAAGCTACTGAAGCCAGCCGTGGTTACGTCCTATTCACCGATGCCAGACGCTGACGACTCGATGCCCTTGCTGGGCCAAAGTTCTTCATTTGACTCTTTGCAGCAGTGAACCATCATCCTTGACGTGCACCGCACGCCTCACCTGTTGCAGGACATTTTCGACCGATCGTCAATGAGCACCGCAAGGACCGAAGCTGCTGCCTCAACAACAATGTTCACCTTCCTCTTCATTTCAGAAGTTCGACGACCCGTGGCTCTTGCCTGAAAGGGAGTGCATTCAAGAAGGGCCCGTCGATTCCCTGACGAAGAACTAAAGATACATTTGGGTTGCAGAACTATAGAAGAAGATAAGACTATGGACTGGTCTTGTAGTGCATCTTCATTTCCAGGTTGCCCAGGTGGGGGGATCCTCATACACAAGTGTGCCTAGTGGTAGGGACCCAGTATTCTGCCAATTGTCTAACCAACTTGTCTTCCTCCTAAGTCTATGGTTGATATTGTTTTGCCGTGTTGATTCGTATGCTGTTTGAACTGAGTATTTTAATGGAATGGCGGAGAAGTGGGAGGACAAGTGGTCCTTTGTGGTCCTTTGTGGTTGTGGTGCAAGATTTCTTCAGTTGCCATTAATTGGAGGCAGAGCGAAATGCGGGACTCACCAGCAGACACTACATTTACCCATTTGGTGCGCGGAGCGCGCGCGGAGTAGTGGGAGGACAAGTGGTCCTTTGTGGTTGTGGTGCAAGATTTTTTCAGTAGCCATTAATTGGAGGTGGAGCGAAATGCCGGACTCACCCCAGAGACTACATTTACCCATTTGGTGCACGGAGCGCGCGCAGAGAAGTGGGAGGACAAGTGGTCCTTTGTGGTTGTGGTGCAAGGTTTCTTCAGTTGCCATTAATTGGAGGTGGAGCGAAACGCCGGACTCACCAGCAGAGATTACATTTACCCAATTGGTGCGCGGAGCGCACGCAGAGAAGTGGGAGGACAAGTGGTCCTTTGTGGTTGTGGTGCAAGATTTCTTCAGTTGCCATTAATTGGAGGCAGAGCGAAACGCCGGACTCACCAGCAGAGACTACATTTACCCATTTGCTGCGCAGAGCGTGTGCGGAGAAGTGGGAGGACAAGTGGTCGTTTGCGGTCACTTGTGGAAGGATTGGGAAGGAGCCCCCCCTGTGACCGAAATCTGTGAGGTGCATGCCAACATTGAAATAAGAAGCTGTGTTTTTTGGTACGGTAAGCCTGCCTGCTAATTAATTATCATCTGTGTGTATATTGTTACTTACGGGGGACTGTGGGGGAGATTATCCTCTTTGATCCCGCCCACAATATAGCGAACACTGCCAACGGAAGCCTGCATCTGTATAACTCCCTTGGGTGAGCAGCGTCCACACCGTGACTTACGGAAACAATTTTCCCCCTTGTGTTTGTTCTTGGCTAGTGCAATTGTGAATACCAGCATACATCGCACTCTGTCTGACATAGAAGCATCAACTTGTTTGATTTTGTACCTTATCCGCTGCTTACAGCAACCATGCCCCCAAAAACATGTGGTGCAAAAGCGAACTACAATTTGACAAAAAGGTAATGCAAAAAAAACGAACACAAACTTAAACAAGACAAAAGAAGGGGAAATAATGAAATCGCCTTTGAGCGAACGAGGCACTATTCCTGCCTTGTTCCAAAAAATCGTACCTGCCCATCAGAATAAGCCTACCGAAGAGACAACTCCTTTGCTGCATAATGGGAGTCAACCACTAGATTTGACAAACTTTGAAGACATTGGGCCTCATTACACGGATGGCGGTGAACCATGACGCTATAAGCTCCATGGTTCATGCCGGTAAAATACCTGCACCGCCTTGGTGGAAAGGGGAATTACCGCCCAATTCCAAGGTTGGCAGGGCGGTAATTCCCCCTTCCACCATTGCCCTTCCCCATTCCCATTTTTGCCTCATAGGGCTCTATGGGAATGGGGAAGCCGCAAATTGCAGTACCGTAATTACTCCCTGGTCCCTTTGCGGGTTGGTTTTTAACGCCTGCAAAAAGCAGGCGTTAAATTCCCCAACCCGCAAAGGGACCTCGTAGTAAGGCGGTAAGGATTTACCGGTACCGGTAAAATACCGGTACCGGTAAACTCTTACCGCCATCCGTGTAATGAGGCCCATTGACAGTAACTCTTTGTTAGATCTGTGTCTATCCATTCAGAGATTGATGGCGCTGAACTCAAATAACTTAAATCCCAATAATAGTTAAATGGGGTTACCTCAGAAAGCAGTTGCTATCACAGTAGAGGCACAGGTCCTCCAGTCGGCAAATAGCATTCCCACTGCCTTAAATACTGGTCGATTGTCTGAGTCCCCTAATCTACAGATTGATACTGAGGAATATCCTACAATTGATGTATCTCAGTCTAATGGGGCTGCAATTGCTGACCTACAGTCATCCATAATTTCACTGTAGTTTGCTTTAAAAATCCTTCTCAAATGTGGGAGAATACACGTGAATACTTTTTTACAGCTCAATCTAGCTGATCCAGGTCTGATATGTGTACCTGAGAACCCAAAAGAGAAGGAACAGGGGACCACTGAGGCCCCAGAAAACATCGAGATACCCATGATTCCAAATGAAGAGCAAATAATATACCTCACAAAGAAACAACGAAGGATGGCTAAGAGAGCGGCAATGAAAGATGTGCCAGTAGAGGTGCCTTCCCCGCTACCAAATACAGCCAACCCACAGCAGTAATCCAGAAAAGCCAGGAAAAGAGCCCTGAAGGCCAAGAAACGGCAAAAAAGGGCCCTGGGACGCTAACGAGCTGGATATTGCCGGAAAAATGTAACAAAATATATATCATTAGTAACGATAGCCAAGTTTCGGCCTCCACAGAAAATTCCACCGTCAAAGACCATCAATTTTCTACATCTCAAAAAAATGCCTCAAGCTCCAGTCAAGAGAGTGTTGACTCTGACATAGAAAGCATGGTGGAACCTAGAGAAGATAATAGAGCGGAGAATAAGATTTGCATAGTGAAAAACCTCAATCAGAAAAAAATAAAGGCAAGCGTCTACCCCAGGGGGGCTGTGCTCACCAAATTACATCTAATACCGCAACTTAGAGTGATTCTCTCTAAAGATTTCTCAATTGTGGAACCTCTCCATACTATCAACCCAAATGTGACTGCACTACACTATAAAGTCTTGGCTTCAGCGCGACTCATACGGAAACACAAGAACAGCCTAGCTCAGGTGGGACTGAGGATTGGATGTTTATCCGGAAGATGATGATCCGCTGATCTCCATGAAGCCTAAGTTTCCCAAGAACAATAAAAGCTGTAAGCCCACTCTAACAACAGAGAAACATGTACAAATGAGCGATATACAGAACACCCTGAAATGGGTAGCAGATGTTTTACCTCAGGTTATGAGTAAACCTTGAACTTCTTCACTGTTGACCTGGAACACTAGGGGTTTCAAACATTTTACTGTAAATAATGATTCACTATCACTCATTATGGATAATGCCCTTTTTATGTTGCAAGAAACGTGGCTAATCACCCCCATTGTGATAGATGGATATATGATATACAACACTTCAGCAAAAAAGGGTCATTTTGGAAGATCATATGGAGGTTTGATGATTGGGGCAGAAAAATCACTCATCTCTAGAGCAATCCCTGCAAACTCTGAAGACAATATCAATGCTGTGGAGATGGTTATACCTATACATGATAATTGGGTGAAATTGCTATTGATCAATCTGTATAACCCCCATGGGGCGACTGGTAGAGAACGAATACAAGATTCTCTGCATGATCTACTAAGTGAATGGAGAAATGAAACGGAAAGCAATTTTGTTATGCTGGCGGGTGACTTGAACTGCCTAATCAAAGGGGGAATTGGAACCACTAATAATAAATCATTACACCCGCTCCCGCTCATCCAACATAATAACTGTGATGAGGAGGGGGAAAGATGGTGCTATTTCCTAAAAAGCTGGGACCTTGAGATTATTAATGGACGAACCCTTCGTGACCACCTGGGGAAATATACCTGGAGGGCAGAAGGAGCGTGTCGTACACTTGATTACATCTGTACCACTGCGGAAGTGGCATTTTTGGTAGCAGATATGAAAGTCCTGGAGAACGATTGGAGCGACCACGAAGCTCTTAGCATGATTCTCGAAAACATTATGTGCACATTCCTGGCTACACTGACTGGCAATACTCTAATAAACCAAGCAGCCACGCGTTTAATATGGTCTGAAAAGAATATCATAAGAGCAAGTCAGGACAGTGAAGACTGGGATAAAGGGCACTATAATCTATTCAGCTACATGTCATCTGAGGACATGGAGGGATGGCAAATGTGCTACTAAAAGAACATTATGCACTATTGGAGAGCCAGGCCCTGTACCATCTTATGATAAAGTAATAAGAGACGCTAAACACACACTCAGAAGGGAAATACGTAAAATACGGACCACTACCAGGTCCCTGATTGCCGCCCACTATAAGATAAGAGAACTAAAGAATCAATATAGGTCCTGGTCTAAATTAAGGAAAGGAACTAAAAAACTTGAATGCTGGCAAAAGACGGTCAGAGTTATGTGCTTGAGAAATACTCGTAACATCTAGGCTCTGCTTGGAGAGGTGAGGGGTAGCAGGGTGACTCCACAGATTAACCCCATAAATGCTAAGGAATGGGTGGGCTTTCTCGAGAAGCATAATGGGACTGCAGTGGAGATAATGGGAGCATTACCATCGGTCAAGCACGTCCCACCTCCCTTATCTGTGAGTGTGGCAGAACTCTTAAATAGAATGTCCAGGCTCAAGAACTCCCGTGCACCTGGACCCAATGGACTTGCAAACACTGTTATGAAAAACAGTCCTGTTTTCTGGGCCAATCCATTGAAAATCTTAATTGAATAGGTCCTCAGGGAAGCGAGAATTCCTGAGACATGGCAGACGGCAATCTTAATGCCAGTATTCAAAAAAGGAAACAGATCTGATCCGGGAAATTATAGACTACTGTCTATGTTGGACTGCTCCGGTAAAATGTTCTCCTCTCTTTTTTATTGCAGAAATTACAAAGTTGGGCGGAAGGAATAGGGGTCCTGGACCGCTTCCAAAGCAGATTCAGAGCTGGATACTCAACTTCCCATAATCCGTTAATTATGAATAATCTAAGAGATAAAGCCCTACAACCCAATATCCTCCCACTGTATGCCTTATATGTGGATTTTAAGGCAGCTTTTGATGTTGTTAATAGAGAAGAACTGTGGAAGATATTGAAAGGAATGGCGTGCCCCGAGGGGTTGCCTCACTACTTACAGCTCCTTTACTGTAACACCACTGTACAGCTGAGATTAGATGGGAGTGGAACTGTCACCAGACCTATAAAACAACTCCGGGGGTGAGGCAAGGGTGTGTCATTGCGCCCACACTATACAACTTGTTTGTATCGGACATCCCTGACTTCATTCGAGCTGCTCATAACTGTCCCCCGAAACTGGGCACCCAACACTGCTTGATGATGGCATACGCGGATGATCTGGTCATATTTGACCACACATTTAGTGGTCTCTCTCACGATCTGCGAAGCGGCTGTGGGAATATGCAGAACTAAATGATTTGGTAATAAATCATAGTAAAATGGAAATAATTCTCTATACCCACGGGAAAATCAGCTGTCCTCGCATGCACGTGAGTGGCCACGAAATACAATATAATCAGTCATACAGTATTTGGGAGTGGAATTTGACTCTAAAAGAAATATGGATACCTGCCCTCAAAATTGTAAAACAAAAGCAGCCCAGCTAACTGCCATGATCTGCCAATTTTCCTGAAACCAGAGTGGATATTTCATTTGGGCCGCTCGCCATCTATATATACAATGTTTGGTGCCCATGGAATTGAGGCACTAGTCAATGCTAATTTAGATTGGCTACAGATAATAGAGGGCAATTTTTGGCGGAAGCTACTGGGATTACCGCAAGGTATACCAATGGCAGTTCTGAGACTAGAGCTTGGTTTATTCTCACTGAAATCTATTGTGTTGAAAAGGAGAGCAGAACTCTTCATTAAAACACAGATAAATTCCACCAATTTGTTATTGACGACGATGAAAGAAGACATCAGTGGGAACAAACAGTCTAAGTCCTTGGTAGAAATGACTACATTGTTTAGGACAATAGGATGGACCCCCGAGTGGGGGAAAGACTTCCAATATCTGAAGTTTAAGGTGGGTGAGCGTCTGAAATTATGGGACTTGCAATCGAACTTCGAGCATCTAGAGATCTTGAGAAGCTATGGTTTCATCTCTCATATATTGTACACATATAAAAAGCCTCAAAGATACTTAAATTTGTGCCCATCAGAAAATCTAAGACGCTTCCTATTACTACTACGCATTAACCAGCTACTGGTGCATCTGGTGATCGGCCAGGAACGAAAAATACCTAAAGCCGAACGCTCCTGCTGGATCTGCAAAAACAATGTATCACTTGAAACTGCCAGGCATGTCCTGATGCTATGTCCTAAGTTGGGTCTAATATATATTAAGCATTTTGCCAATTATGTTCATGACCTAAACTTTATTAAGGAAGATGAGTTTTGGCATGGGTGCATGAATACTTTAAATGCTAGCCTACACCTAGCACTATACAGAGTATGGTGTGTTGCTGATAAAAGATTGAGCAACAGTAACCTGTTAAGTTTATAGGTATGTGAGTGGATGTTCTAAACAAAAATGTCTTATCTGAGGTGTAGAGTTCTGCCTTTTATTCATACAGGCAAAACAGCAAAAGACTCTATTTCGAGTAGAATGTACATGTCTCTTCTTCATTTTATTTATTTTTTGTATGAGTTATTTATCCTATTAGCTTACCTGGATGATTATGTTTTTAGATGATGAATTTAGGTATTTAGGAATTGTCTGATTATTGGTATATGTTTTTTTTAATTATGTGTAAAGTTTTTGTTTATAAAACTATATCACATTAAAATAAATAAAATAATGGAATCAGAGTAATCGTGGTGCCACCTAGAACTGTAAGTATTTACCATTTTAGAATTGTCGGAGCACTAAGTGTGTTATTGTGATTGTGTATATAATGTGAACCTTATTTATATAAAGAGCTGTGTTTGAACTAATACAGTGTGTGGACATCCCTTTGATGGTGCTTGGGGACTACACTGTACATAGAAACCAGCCCCCATCACCTCCTAAGAAGATAGGCCTTGATTGCTCGACCATAGCTCTATAGAGAATCTTGGCTGGGGTCCTCTGTGCTTCTCCACTGCCATATAGAGAGCAGGATTACAGACACCCCCCTCCAGTCTTTACACATAGCCACCACTCAGCCCACGCTACCACAAAAGGCATGCAGAGTACATCACTTAACTGTCAATGTTTTATCTTTATGATTCCATTGGATTCTGGTTTGTGAAAGGAAACTAACCCAAAAACCCCATGAAAAGATAAGCCATTCACATAAGCACTGCACCAGTTTGCAAGGAAAAAGAAGATGTATTATATGCAATAAGGTCTCAGGCAGTCCTGTAGAACCGAACTAACACTGAGCTCTCTGATTTTTTCCAAAGGGTTACATCGTTTATAGGCCGTTAAACCATAACTAACACTATTAACATAATAATGAGATACAACATTTCTTTCTTCTCTTCTATCTCTCTCTCTACTTGTTGTATTCCCCAGGGGTCTAACCTCTCTCTCTGGCTCTGCAACCACTACCTGGCACCTCTTGCCCACTACTTCAATAATTTCTGCTCCAATTTTCAATGGTATGCGAATGACACTCAGCTCTCTTTTAGGCTCCCCTCAGCCACCTCTGCTTTTTCTCTCATACAAGACTTTCTGACCACAATTCAGGAATGTGTGTTGCCAATGATCTCTGCCTTAATGCCAGTAAGACTGAGATCCTCCTCAGAGAAACACCAGCTATCTCTCTGGTCGCCCACTGTAGGCCATCTTATTGCTACTTCTTGTGAGGCTAAGAACCTTGGTGTCATCTTCGACTGCACCCCCTCACATCTCTTAGAAGTCAAAATATCAGCTGCACCTCCTCAGAGGTATTCTTCCTTTACTCACTTTCCCTCAGAAGCTCACTGACTCCAGAGCTCTGGAACTCTGAAGGCTGGACTATTGCAACAGCCTCTTTCTAAATCTTCCTTCATCTACTCTCCGATCTTTACAACTTATCCAGAACAGGACTGCGAGACTTGTCCTTGGCCTCAATCCCAAGGATCATATCTCTCCAGCTCTGAAATCTCTTCACTGGCTCCTTCTGGCTGCAAGGATAAAGTTCAAGACCCTCTGCATCATCCACAAGGCTTTCTGGGGCCTGTGACCACTCTACCTTCAACTTTCTCTTCCAAAACATCTTCCTTCTCTTGCTCTCCGCTCATCCACCTCCAACTCTTTGAGGGTCAGACGTTTCTCCAAGCAGAGACTTGGGGGCAGATCTACTCCTCAGCTGGGACCTCCCTCTGGAACAGCCTCCCTGCCTCTCTCAAATGTGAGCAGAGCCACCTGCGGTTCTGGAAGCAAATCAAGACCATCCTTTTCGCTTCTGCTTTTTCTCTCTTCCACTCCCCTGCTGATGCACCTGACTGCTCTGCGCACTGGTCACCTGGTCACCCTCTGAACTCGGGCCCAGGCTCCTGCATGTCCAGTTGCCCTTGCACTGCCCACAAGCTCCCCAGCACTTAAGGGTCTGTATCTGCAACCCTGCAGTCCCTTCTCTCTGCACCTATGAGCCACCAGCTGGCTGCACTTGTGAGTTATCTGCACTTCCCCATCCGCCTCCCCCATCATTTCTCCCCTTCCCTCTTCCCCACACTTGCGTGATTTGATTGACACAAAGCCTAGTAAGATCGTTATTTTGTCCTCCCTTTGTTTTCCCCTCCTTGTCTTGTCATGCCTAGAAACACTTGTGTACAGGCACATTAAAAATTTCCCATCATATCAAAACATCATATCATAAAATTATCCCTCCACCCTCATTGGCTGCCACCTATATAACATGATAATGCCGCCCTGTAGTCACTGGGCTGAGTAGCCACATTTAATCTAAGTCCATTCCCCTATACACGTGGTCACCTACATCGCCACTTGCAAATCCATGTACGTGATTGCTGGCTTCCCCTTATTGACATACTCATAATAGAAAAAAGCCTTACACCAGACGCTGTGGCACACACAGGTTGCCTCTTCGACCTTGTACTTCATTTATTGGCAAAATCACAGAACATTCCAGGCACACCTCCCCTTTATCTCTTTCGAACCCCAGGTGCCCAGTAATGAAATGTTAGGGCACCGCTCATAAGTCTGAATTTCAGGGATTTATTTGCTATTGGCTGTGTGTCTACTTGTAATTCATAATGAATTGGGGATGGCAGTAGTGCTTTAAATGTCCACCTTGCCCATTGGCATCCTTAGACCTTATGCCCTGTTCTCATGAATGTGTCCTTCAAATGGTGCACTCCTAAGAACTCTCCCTGCAGCTCACATTCTGTTCCCACCATATTCAGGTTCTGCAGCTGGAAGTAATTAGTGATCATTTGTGCACTTTGGGAGCCTCTGACCTCGGCTTCTTTCCTGGGGAACGGAAAAGGAGATTTGTTATTAGAGCTGAGCTACAAAGAGGCACAGCTTCTAATATGGTGATAATTCTCCATGTTAACACACTGACCTGGCTTCTACCGCAGTACCGTTTTTTTTTTGGATTTTGAAAACAAGCAAACAAACAACATAAGCACACTGTCGATAAAGGTAATTGATTGTTTCCCACTCTTGTTGCTTACAACATTTTGAATCTGAGTTCACTGCCCCTCTGCAGGAGCTACCTTCGATTCCCCCGCTTTGAGGGCACCATAGACGTCGAGGGGTGCCACATTCTCTCTTCCTGTCCACTAGTGCAAAGTCACCTTTCAGTGGGCGTCTTCCCACTTTTGCCATACTTTCTGCACCTTGGCCGGACATCCTCTGGCCGTGTATACCCATTTTTGAGCGATGTTTCTTTTGATAAGTGTGGTAGTGGTGAACACAAATAGCTTTTCATATCTTGTCAGGTCAACATCATCGTCTATTCCCAGCAGTAGTAATTTAGGATCTCTAGGAATCTCTTTGCTCTAGATAATTCGTTACAACATGCCCCCCAGAATTGTTGAATGTGTGTGCATGTCCACAGTATATGGAAGAAGGTTCCTTCCTCTGTTTTGCATCGCAGACAAGTTGAGTTGCTTATCCTTGCCCATTTATAGAGGGCTACTCTAGGATAGTATACTCTGTGTAATATCTTTAACTGAATCAGCCTAAATCTTGACAATATGGCTACCTCCCTAGGGAACATCAATGCCATGACCCATTCTTCCGGTAGTATTGCACCCACATCAGTCTTGCATTTGGTCTGTAGTGCTAGCAATTCAGGCGTGCTAAAGGACGTTATGGCACTATATAGGATCGATGTCACTTTTTGGGTGATTCGCTCCGGGAAAAGGTTCCTTTCTATTGGGGTAAATTCCAGCAATGCGGTCATATCAGGGAGGCTACCCTGTAGTGCGTGTTGCAATTGGGTGTAATGATATTGTTCGGTTTGGGGAAGTGCAAGGTGGAAAGCCAGCTCCGTGAATGGGATTACGTTGCCTTCTCTCACGATGTCGCACAATGTAAGTGTTCCGTGTTGAGACCAATGCGGCCATTTGGGAAGATTGTATACACCGGGAGGTTTCTGTTATTCTACAATGGCTGGGCTTGTGACAGCTTATTGCCCCATCCCACGAATTTGTGTGAGTCCATCCAAATTTGGGTTATATGTGTCCGCATATTGGAAGTAGTTGTTCGGGCCCTTTTCTTGTAGAGATATTGCATAACAGGGTTTTCAGGAGTGCCAGCTTCTAATGAACGGTTATGCGGCGCGGTTTTGTCCCCATGCAATTGGTCGTTCGCTATTGTCTATTGGCTGGCCCAGTAGTATGTCTGCATTCAGGGAAGCCCTATTCCGCCCTCCCATATGGACCTTTGGAGCGTGGCAATTGCTATGCGGGGGTGGCCATCGTTCCACAGCAACTTCCGAAGTGATTGATCTATTTTCCTGAATACGTTTGGGGGGACGTGAACTGGGGCATTCTGTAATATATATAGGAGTCGGGGCAGGGACATCATTTTAAAGAGCGCTGCTCTGCCTAGCAGCGTCAGGGGGATGGATGACCAGTGTCGGGAGTCTTCCGCGAGTCTTGTCATCACTGGGTGTAAATTTCTGGGGACATAATCATTAAGGTTATTTGTGACGAGTATGCCCAAGTACTTAAAATGTTCCCTCTCCACCTGATAGGGGCATTGTGGTGGTATCGTTTGTTCTACCTGCCCCAGCGGAAACAGAATGGACTTAGCCCAGTTAACCCGCAGGCCGCTGAAGGCGCTGTATTTTTGCAGTAATTCAGTCACTATAGGACAGGATGTTACTGGATCATACAGGTATACAAGCAAGTCATCCGCATATAAGGACAGTTTGTCTTCCCAATTTTCTGACCAGCGGAACCCCTTCCATGTCTCATTACTTCTCAGTATTATCGCAAGTGGCTCGCTTGCTATCGCAAATATCATGGCTGACAGTGGGCATCCTTGTCTGGTCCCTTTTCCTATTTCAAAGGGGTTTCATACGTAACCGTTAACTTTTGTGACTGCTAGTGGTGATTTATACAGTAGTTTGATCCAGCTCATGAATTGGGGCCCGAATCCCATTCTTTGCATTATTTCCCAGATCGCTTCCCAGTTGACTGAATCAAATGCTTTTTCAAAGTCTACCACCAAAAGGGCTAATGGGCCTTGAATAGTGGGCGCATTTTCTATCGCTGTATATAATCGATGTATGTTCATGCGCGTGGATCTTTGTGGCATAAATCCACATTGATCCGGGTGAATTAAGAAGGGTATAATTGGTTGGAGTCGGTTAGCTAGTGTTTTCACTAGGATTTTGGTTTTGGTGTTGATAAGAGAGATAGGTCTTTATGAACTGCATCTATCCGGAGGCTTGTCTGCTTTGGGTAATACCACTATAGTGGCTTGTCTCAGGTCTCGTGGAAGGGATCCCTCACTGCGGGAGGTTTCATACATTTGCAGTAAGTGTTGAGTAACTATGTTTGTACCTATTTTTTTCCACATTTCTATCGGGAAGCCATTGGGTCCCGGGGTTTTCCCGGGTTGGAGGTCCGCCATGACAGCTCATCCTCCGTGATGTTAGTATCTAGCAGAGCACTTTGCTCAGGTGTTAAAGAGGGAAGGGTGACTCCCGATAGAATTTCGGTATCAATGGGGGAGGTTGGTGCTTTGTAGAGCTCCCTATAGTAGGAAGCAAACCCTTCCGTGATGTCCCTATCCGCCGTTAACAGTGTGTCCCCCTGTGTCCTAATCGCTCTGACATGTCTGAGCCCTTCATCTCGCTTCTCCAGCCATGCCAGCATTTTGCCCACTTTATCCCCGGTTTCGTACACTCTGGCACGCATTGCTGTTTGGGCCTGTTTGGCGTTATCTAGGGCAACATTCTGTAGTTGTTTTTGTGCTAGTTGTAATGCCCGGTGAGATTCTGGTTGGCCTTGGGATAAATGAGCTGCCTCTGCCCTCTGCACTCGCATTTCCGCTTCCCGGATTGATGTAGCCTGTCTTTTCTGATGGGCCGTGATCCAGGAGATAAGTTCCCCCCTTAATACTGGTTTATATGCTTCCCATATGGTTGTTGGGCTTCCCACATAGTGTTTATTCAATTCAAAGTATGATTCTGTGGTTTTTTGGGCATGCTCTAATAGATCTGGGAAACCCATGTAGTAACTGTTTAGCCTCCAGGTAGGTGGGGGATCGGTCTATCGGTGCTAATTTCCAACATGAGTGGGGAGTGGTCTGATATGCCTCTTGGTAGGAACTGTGCTGCATTTACTAGGTGTAGTTCGGATGTCAGGAGAAAGAAATAGTCAAGCCTTGACAGTGAGGCATGTGCCCCAGACAGGAACGAGTATTCCCTCGTGCTAGGGTGTAGATGCCTCCACACATCTTTCAGTCCCATAGCGTCCGTAAACGTGGCTAAGTTGGTACGCGTGGAGGGATTTCTCGTGTGGATGTACATGCGATCAAGCTCCAGGTTCATAACCTCATTGAAATCTCCCCCTACTATCACCAAATTCGAGGGATCTGCAGTGATCATAGGTGTTATGTCATTAATTAGGGAGGTAAGTAAGTTTGGTGGTGCGTAAATGGCTAGGATGGATATGGTGGGTTCCCAGAGAGTCCCGGTTACATGTACAAATCTGCCCCCCGTGTCGTGTGCAACGGATAACAACTTAAAAGGTAATCGCTTGTGTATTAGGATCAGAACTCCCCGTGCCCCCATGGAAAAGCCTGAATGTAATGCTATGCGGTAATTTGTTCGCTTAAAGAGGTTGCAGTTCGTGCCTGCTAAGTGTGTTTCCGTTAAGAATGCTGCATCTGGCGCATGTCGATTCAGTTGTTGTAGAACAAGGCGCCTCTTAATGCTACTGCCCAGCCCGTTCACATTCCAGGTCATAATCCTAATGGACTTTTTTACTCCTATTGTTGGATTCCGTCATATCGGATTGGTATTGGGTGTGACGGGTTGTCCTGTGTGTGTTCTGCGGCAGTGAACCTTGTCTCTCTGGTAGGAGCGAGATCTTGACCTAAAGTGTGCTGTAACTTCTGTGCCCGTGTGGAGCCACGGGCCATCTTAGAACAAAGAACTAAACAAGCAAATTCCGATGCAACTTCAAACTCCCCTACCGCCTTCCCATATTCCGCCCAAACATGAAGTATCTGTCGCCCGAACATCAGCCCGAGCTCGCCAAGGGTTCGCTCAGACAACAATTAACAACCCCTACAACTTCTACAAATGTTCCCAAGTAACTAGGGGGGTGTGTGCGTCCGAAACGGCCGCTAAGTGTCTTCTCATCCGTGTCAAATACCTTGCTGCGTTGCTTTGGTTCGTTGCCAATCCCCTGTCCTAGGGTCTGCCGCTTGGGTGATCGCTGCTGCCTTGTCTCTTCTTTCAGCCCTCCCCCTCAAGTGGTGGTATAATGTCGTCCCGGTTCGGTGGATGGTCCGGAGGGGGTCTCTGGCCAGAGGATTTCCAGGGGGCGCGCATCTGTTTCTTCTATTCGGTCTCCAGTCGCCATCTATGTGTAGTTCCGCCGACCTCCATGCCTCTTTAGGGTCGGTGAAGTGGACCGTTGTTCCTTTATGGAAGATTTTTAGATGGGCTGGGAAGATTAGACCGTATTTAACGTTCAGAGAGCGCAGCTGTTTCTTGATTTGCTCAAATGATTGCCTTGCCTTTTGCACTTCTCTTGTATAGTCCGGAAAGAGAGCAATTCTGGAGCCATTGTGGGTTATCGTGCCCCTCGTGCATGCCATTTGCAGCAATGCGTCCCGGTCCTTGTAGTTTAGGAACCTTGCCACCACTGTGCGCGGCAGGGAACCAGGTGGGGGACGTCCGGTGGGCACTCGGTGGGCTTGTTCTATCGAGAAGAATTTGGAGAAACTCTTTTTATCGAACAGGTCGATGAGCTACTGCTCCAGGAACAGTTCCATGCAGTCACCTTCGGCCTTCTCGGGCAAGCCTAGAATGCGTACATTGTTCCGTCTCGATCTGCCCTCTCCTTCGTCTACTCTCGCTTCCAGTACCTTTAGGTGGGCTGTAGTTCTGTGCAGCTGCTGCTCCAGGTTCCTCAGTCTGTCTTCCATCCCAGATATGCGCTGCTCAGCCTCACCAGTGCGGGACGTTAACGTTTGAAGGTCATTACGTAGTAGCTAGACATCCACACTTATACCATCTATTTTTTGTTCCATGGAGGCACGGGAATCGGCGATCGCCACCATAATGTCTTTCAGAGATATTGCTTCTCTTTCTTGTTCCATTGTTTCACTGTGGTCTTGCTCCACCGGCGCATTCGTTGCAGCAGTGGTGAATTGGTCAATTTCGCTCTGAGTTCCCGTTTTTTGGGATTTTTCTTTTCCCATGTCAGAGGTCTTTGAGTCAGCGATTTTAGCCCCGCTCTTTCCCGGATAGGGATTCTGTGCTTCGTTGTCACCTATTACCAGCGAGTCACACTGTATTGCTTCTTTACACGGGAGTTCCTGCGTAATATGTGCCGCCAATGTGTCCGGCGTCCGATGGGTTATAATCACCTTCACCTTTCGATTTTGGGAGATTCTTGCAGTTGGGTGTGCGCTGAGGGCCAGTTAGGGCTTGGCACGGGGGTAAGCGCTGGTTTGCGGCGCCTCCAGTCCTTCCTTGTGTATGCTCCCCACTTACTATAATATGGTGGCGCAGCCATGCGTCGCGTGTAGGGCGTTCATATGAATCAGCCTGATCGCCGTGCCCGCTGCCGGAGACGCATCCGCCTCCACCCGTGCCTCCTCTCCCGGCTTAGGCCGGTGCGCTAGGGAATTTCGTCTGTGATCGTGGCCCCTTCCACTGGGAAAGTCCTCGTGTGCGCCCACTTCAGGCGCGACACCTTCTCTCCCCCGGAGTGCCTGGCGGGTGAGTGGGGAGCACGCCACTCCTTTCAGTGGGACTGGCGCCGGGTCAGAGGCGAGGCGGCCCTCCTTTCCCAGTCAGCCTCCGTGCAGCTCCGCTCCGAGCACTGCTGTATGTTACTGTCCGCCTGCACCCACCCCACGCCGGGGGACGTCCCGGGTGCACTCCCCACACCTCTCGTCCCCTTCGCCGGTGCCGGTTCACAATCTCGTATCTTTGCTACGCAAGCAGGCTCACATCCGCATCACGTAGCATGGCGCCATCTTGGAAGCGCTTCCCCGGGACGCTTCGGGGAGTTCTCTGTTCTCTGGTTGCCTCGCTGTTGTACTCTTCGCTACGATTTCCTCCCGAAAATTCGTAGCGGTCCCTCTCACTGTGGGTCTGTTTAAAAATGTAGTTCGACACGGATGGCAGGTGTTTTAAGCAGGATGTATGTAGCGGGCCCGGGAGCTCGAAGGCTCACGTCCGCATTGTTCTGTAGCTGGCCCCGCCCCCCTGCAGTACCGTTTTGACTCTATCTTTCACCTGCTTCAACTCTTTCCACACCTCACTGCAATTCATAACTTCAAATACATCAACTAAACACTGGGCCTACAATACTGCGCTACCTATAACCTGTCCAACCGCAACAATAGTACATTGTTTGCTCTTTGCATGTTGCTATATGGGAGTAGCTAATATGGGTCAAATCTAACTAAAATCAATACACATGCTTTCTGCTGCACCATCCTCGGTCTACTCCCATAATAGGTGGGTCGATAACCCTGTGGATGATGACGGGTGCTGGGGGGATTCAGTAATCCAAGAATTTAGCAGATTTGCTTTTGGTTTAGGTTCATGGTCAGGTCAGAAGAATCATGTTGGTGCTTGTAATTGTGTTGCTTTATTTTTTCACGAAACACCAGAGCAATTTAGAAAACTTCAAAGTGGCAGATAATGCCAGTTGTTAAACATAGGTGAGTGCACACAGCCGACACGCGTTTCGACCTAAGTCTTTTTCAGGGCCAATTGAGTAGAAAAGGGGCTCTGGATAGAGTTGATGGCTGGTGTGCTGAGATGGAATGGCGTGGGGCAGTGTATCCAGGCCAGGCCTGTGTGGAGGAAGATGAAAGTGCCTTTTGCGCATGTATTATTATCAGTAGGCATAATTGTAGAGAAGCCAGGGGTGGTATTGCGGAGACTGATGTTGCTGCTAAAGGTGTTGGTAGTTTGTTGAGGTGAGGCACTATGTAGTAGGAGGTAGTGTTAGGCAGAAACCTGTGCAGTTCCCATAGGGACCACTGCAAAACGTTTAAGACCACAGGAGTAAGCAGTAAACCCAATTGGTAGCAGTCTGCACCACCCAGGTTTACCTGGTAGCTGTGGCTGAGCAGTCAGACTTCTCTCAAGAAGAGTTAGGCAGTATGTAGAGTATACACAATAGGGCCAAAAATACAGTAGCACAAGCAAACACTGACCAGAGCTTTGGTATAAAAGTAAATAATTATTTATTTAAAAACAGACTTGTAAAAATCCACTGGCACTAATATGTCAAGCAAGTTCAAACACAGTCACTATAAGTATATACACCTCCCTAGTTAATAAGTCTAGGTTAAGATACCACTTATTTATCAAAACAGAGGTGAGCGCGTAACCGTAGATGGCACTCCAATAATTTGGTTAACAAGGGACAGAAAAGGCAGAATAGGGAAAACACACAATACCAACACTTTTAAGAAACCACAGCAAGTCAAGAAAGGCAGGGTCTACTGTAGAGCAAAAAGTTCATAGGCCAGGCCCACTCTTGGAGAGAGCAAGGCGGAATGTGCCCAAGATCACACAGTGGAAATGCACTCAACGTCTTTGCAGAAAAGTCAAAAGAAGTTGGATTAAGTCAGAAAGGTAATGTTAGCAGGTCCGAGGTCACCCCAGGCTAGAGAGACAAGGATTTATGGGACACCTTGGACAGTCTGTTGCAAGGGAGACCAGGCGGGACACAGTACCTGAAATGGTGAGAAAGCTCCAACGGGGGCAGTTGTTCCTGGCAGCAGGTGCAAGTCGGGGCTTTGTCCAGAGGAAGAGAGGATCGCGACGTGGAGGAAAGCTGGAGGTCATTTCACTGCCAGGGAAGAAACCAGCCGCAGAGTTTCCTGGTTAAAAGGTACGACCCTTTTATTTGCGGTAGTGGTGAAGCGTGGCTATCCAGCCGCTGGGGTGCTTGGCACGGGCGATTCGACCACGAGACAATCCAGGAAGGCGAAAAAGGCGAACTGGCTGGTCCCACCAGCTCAAGGGGAAGAAGACTCTCCTGGAAGAAGATCTCCTCTGTCGTCGGGAAAGTGGTGAGTTTCGTACAGCAGGGCTCCACCGGTGGTGTCGTTGTTGTAGATGGCTCAGCTTCTCCCCTCTTCGGATTCTTTAGGTCCTGTAGCGACTTCTGAAGTTCCAGTCCCCAAAGCCCTGCTTTTATGCAGAAAAACCCTCATTCAACAGCCTAGCTGTCACTCAAACATGCTAAGTGGTGAGTCGGGCCGCTCACCACTGGGCCAATAACACAAGAGTGCATCTTGAGTTGCCAAGGCAACTCAGTTCAGGGTGCCTAATCCCCCTCCCACACATCCTGTTGACCCCAGACAGAGTGGCACCATTTGGAGGGCTTCTGTGGAGAAGCCCGCCAAAAAGTGGAACAAAGGGCTCGACTTTTGTTAAAGTTTCAGAGGCGAACACAAACGCCATTGTGAAACCGAGCCCTGGCAAAAAGACCCAACCGGGGAATAAATATTAAATAAATAACCCAGCGGTATCTTTAACATTGCACCAATAAGTGGTGTGTTTAAAATGAATGGGGAAATCCCATAGGAAATATTCCGGGGGAATATTTTGCATGGTATCCACTGCCACCAGCCAGAAACTCGACAAGGGGGGACTGTACAGTGCCCCCTTGGAAAAAAGACCCAGGGGCAATCGAATTACCCCTACCAGTACTTCCACAATATGATGGTTTGTACTGGTTCTGTTCACAATTTGAGGCTAGTAAAGCCAATGGTGACTTTACATGCCCTGGGAGACAGTAGTCAGTCCCAGGGTGTGGAGTCTATGTTTGGGGGTCACTTTGACACCCCTGTGTTACTGCACTGAGGGTGCTGTGGAACACACATACCAAAAACACATGAGGCCCTATGGAGTAAAAGACCCCATAGCCCATAAAACACATTACATAGTCAAAGGACATTCTCAAATCATGCCTAAGAGTAAGACTCTTTTTCTCCCACTCTTAGCAGGAGAAAAAAATAAACCCCAAAAATCCAGCAAACTGCTGGGGAACTCACTAGGTTTGGGAAATTAGCCTTAACAGAGAATTCTCCCTAACAGACGTGACAGAGGATATTAAAGTTTATGTAGCTTGTGGTTCAGACTCTAGGGTGTGGGTGCCTAATCCTGTTAGGTGGTTCTATGATCTGAAATGGTTGTACACCAATGCAGGGTGAAACATGTGTTTGCATAAAGTGGGTGCTCTGGCAAGGTGCAAGGGGTGCTGTATGGGTGTTATGTGAGCATTGGGGTGTGTGCATAAGATGTATGCAGGGCTGACTGTTTGCTTTCACAGTTAAGCAGTTAGGTGGCAATCAATAGGGGGATTTTGAGGATAGATGCGGCACTGCTGAAGGTGTACTGGTTCACTTCAGGTGCATGGGGGCTGGTTGACTTTAGTGCACTAGGCTGGTTTACTTAACTAGGTACACTAGTTCACTTAACACACAGTAATCAGGCTAGTTCACTTCCACACATTTGGCTAGTCCAATGAGACAAGCTAGTTCACTCCAAAATATTAGGCTACTTCACATCAATAGGTAGGCTAGTTCACTCAAAATGTTAGGCTACTTCACATCAATATGCAGGCTAGTTCACTCCAAAATGTTAGGCTACTTCACATCAATAGGTAGGCTAGTTTGCTCAAAATGTTAGGCTACTTCACATCAATAGGTAGGCTAATTCGCTCAAATTGATAGGCTACTTCACATCAATAGGTAGGCTAATTCGCTCAAATTGATAGGCTACTTCACATCAATAGGTAGGCTAGTTTACTCAAAATATTAGGTTACTTCACATCAGAACATTTGGCTAGTCTTAGTTTGCTTAGGTCATACTGGTAAAGTGCAATCCAATAGGGTGGGCTCGTTTCTTGTGGAGTGCTGGGCAGGTTCATTTAAAATGCAACAAGCTGACAAGGTGCATCGCTCAGCTATGTTGCACTAGTCCAATGATCTCAAATGTGCTGGGCTGGTATGCCGGTAGGGTACACTGTGTTGAGTGAGCGGGAGACAGTCATCCCAAAAACATTTAAACAATAAGTATGTCAAGTAACGCTGTTAGCTGAAGATAAGGCGATGGCTATAGTTGTGGCAACTGGGCGACACAACGGTTGCGGTGTGAAAGGTAGTGGCGGGGGTGTTGCTGTCGAGAGTGGGGGGATGATTACACTGACTTATAACTACACCGAATGTGGGTTACACTTGACATGAGAAGAGTGAGCATGATCTCACCAGACAGGAGCCGCAAGATGGTGTAGTCGCATGCAAATGTTGCTGCAGGTCTCCCACATGAGCGGCTGGAGACGGCAGCCAGGGTCGGGAGAGGAGAGGCTTGCCTCGGCGAACAGAGGCAAATAGGGCCTTGAGTGTGGGCCTTGGAGGTGGTGTCGGCGTCGGCCTGCCTGCTCCGGATTGGTTCCTTTTATGCTCCAGGTGGCAAATCACGGCAGCCATGTCGGAGGAACCAGGAAGTCAGGTGGGAAGAGCCGCATTGGCGAAATTAGGCGCCCATCTTGGTAGAAGTGCAGCTTTGAATCAGCTGCAGCGTATATGCGATAAATCAAGGTAAAATTAACACATGGCAAGAGATTTTGCAATTAACAATTGCAAGTGCACATTAAAAGTGCCTTTTTGGTTGAAATAAGCAGTCGAGGAGGGGAGATGTGAACACTGGCATCTTGCACACCTTACAGCGCATGGAGCCCCGATGTGCTTACCTGGTGTGCATCTGTGATGGGGGATCTTCCTTTGTGCTACATGTGCTCAGAGCGGATTCTGGGCCGTTGTGCAGGCAGCATGACCAGGAACACCATGGAGGATGGTGGTCCGGCCAGAATGTGGGCCTTAGGGTGGTGCCGGCATCCGCCTGCCGGCTCCAGATTGGTTCCTTTTAGGCTCCAAGTGGCAAATCATGGTAGCCACATCAGAGGAACCGGGAAGTCATGCAGGAAGAGCCGCGTCGGCGAAATTAAGCAACCATCTTGGTAGAAGTGCAGCTTTGAATCTGCTGCAGTGTAGATGCGATAAATCAAGGTAAAATGAACAAATTGCAGTGGATTTTGCAATTAATAATTGCAAATGTAGATTGAAACTGCCTTTTTGGTTGAAATCAGCAGTCAAAGAGGAGAGATGTGAACACTGGCATCTCGCGTGCCTTACAGCACATGGAACCCCGAGCTACTCTCAACCCTATTTCGCCTTGGCATCTGAGATAAGACCCTATCTTAGTTTCCTCTTATCTTACACCCGTCACTTTCATGTCTCCAGGAACAACCTCAACTCTCCACCCACTCCACTTACATTTGGCATACACCAACATTCTGTCATTGGTCCTCTCCTCTTTACCTTACATACTTCTGCTCTTGGCGCCCTCATTTATGATTTTGAATTCTCCTACCAGCTCTTCGCAACACCCAAATCGTCTTCTCCTTTCACTCTCTTTCAGACAAACTGCTTTCTAAAATCTCCAAATGTCTCACTGCCATCAAATATTGGATGGCTTCCCACTCACACACGCTCAACTCAACTACAACTTAATTTCTCCATTACCCTTATACACAATCTTTTTTTTTATTCACAGACTTGCCCGCATACCTTTCTGCTTTTTTCACACGCAATTGTTGTTCCCTTACATCATCATCGGTTCGCATGCTAGCTACTTCTCATGTCCCCTGTGTTCCCTGTAATTTCTGTTCTGTGCCTCTTCTTGAACCTTTAGTTTGGAATACTCTCCCCTTCACTCTCCATACCATTACATCTTAACCTCTATTCAAAGCCAACCTCAAAGCCCTCTGCCTTGCTGATGAACTGATAGCCTGGATCACTTTACTTTCTGTTCTTGCCCACACCCACCTTCAATCTTTCCCCACCACCTTAGCCTATCCTAAATCACTTCTCTCCCAAACCTCTTTCCTTAACTAGCACTTCTGTGACCTTCCCTTTCTTTTGTCATTACATTCTGTCTTCATCCCTGCCGCTACATCATCTGGACTTTGAATCACTCTCTCTCCCCCATTGTAAAGGTCACATGTCTTCCGCTCTGTTAACTGTGCTTTGATCTCTGTTAGCGTCAAGTCAAGAAATATAGCTTTGTCAGCATTTGTGGTAATGTGGACCTAGGGTAGGCTGTACTATTAAGAGGGGCATGAATGTAAAACAGTTGTATTCCAAACAGCAAAGTACAACAGTCCAAAATAAAGGAATGTCCAGTCAAGTGTCTATAATATATATTCACTGAAAAAACGTTGTTAAAGCGACATTATGGTTAAGTTGGACCAATAAAAACCTATGAAATTCAAAGAAAAAACTTTTGTTAAACGGGCGTTATGGTTCCAAGTAAAACCGAAAAACCCCTGAAATTCGCCAGTTACCATGAAACAAAGCTCAAAGAGGTTAGCAAAATCACAGGTATCCTGGCTGACCCAGTTCTCAAGTTGCTGTGAGTTCCAATCCAAGGGGTCAGTGACAAGATAGGTTCTTGTTCTCATTCTTCGAAAACAGGGTAGGCTGGCAAACAGCAGCAGGAGTCCTTCACCTCCAGTGAGATACTGGGTACTGGTGTGGCTGGCAGAGAGGCATGTCTTGCTCCAGCAACAGGTCACTCACTGTGTGACATAGCGATTGTTGGGGAGCAGAGCATGCCTCTGCCTTACAACACCTGTCTTCACCTTACAACTGGAGGACTTTGGAGAGGACGGCTCTCCTAAGAGGGTCCAAATGAATTCTTCTTTAAGTGTTAAAGTGCAAAGATGAATCAAATAAGGTGTGTGGAACCCCCTCTTTTATAGGCAAAAGTCCACAGGTGGCATGTGAAAAGTGATATTTGCCTTCTTGCATCATACGCTAAGTGATTGTTGCTAAAGGAAGTGAAGGAGACAAGAAGGATAAAGAGGTACAGAGAGAAAAGGATAGGGACTGATCCCCACTTGTGCCAAGCTCTCCCTGCCTACACTAACTCAGTCGCCTTCTCAGACCGACAGTATCAAAGAGACGTTGCATTGCACCACCCGTGTGAGGCTGGTCCTTTTGTGTGGAGTGTGTCCTTTGATTCCTGGTTCACAGAACAGCTCATGCTGGGAGGCTGTCCTGCTCCCCCATATGCTATAGCAAGGTATAACTGTATGTTTAAAGATAAAGGTGCCACCAGAATAGTCATTCTTCATGACTGTGTGATTTTCTAACAGAGGTGCAGACTTTAAATGCAGCCTCTGTGCTGGATTGATGTGGTAGTCATGGCAGCTGTCAAAAGGGCACCTGTGACCTCTGAACTTGCTCTGTGCCACTTGAGAGAAGATTAGGAGACAGATGCAGCAGGGCACATGTCACTATTTTTTGACATGGAACTTATGAAAAGCGGAAGTCAGGGGTATTCTTCCTTTTCTCACTTTTCCCCAGATGGTCACTGTCTCCAGAACACTGATCCTCTCAAGGCAGGACTATTGCAACAGCCTCTTTCTAAACCTTCCTGCCTCTACTCCTTGACCTTTACAACTTATCCAGAACAGGGGTGCGAGACTTGTCCTTGGCCTCAAGGCCAGGGATCGTATATCTCCAGCTCTGAAATCTCTTCACTGTGGCTGCAAGGATCAAGTTTAAGAACCTCTGCATCATCTGCAAGGCTTTCGGGGGACTGGTACCACAAAGGGTTAGCAGATCACCCATTCTGATATCAAATTACCTAAATAATTGTATTAATTAATACAACTATAAAAAAGCAATGGCTTCTACTCCCTTTCCCTTGCCAGATGACAATTATATGTATATATACACACACACGCACGCACGCACGCACGCACGCACACACACATTGACCTGTGTCTGGTAGAGTTATCTATGGGAAAGTGAATTTTCTATCTTGAATCCCCACATATAAGTTTTCGTTTTTTTTTTTTTTAAATATCACCTTATAAATTATGAAGACAAAATCCACTGCTAAATCAGCCCACATGCAGAAGACAAATGTTATTCACGGCTCTAATATTTCTCGGCTTCATTATAGTTTTCAAACTTTGCTCATCCATCGAAATGGGAAAAGAAATGGCCCCTTGTCAGAATCAGCAATGGAGATGCCGTTCTTCATTTCCACGCAGATTAAGAAAGACCCTTGTTAATCAGACTCACGAATTCCTTCCCTCTAGGAATTACGCCTTTTCAGTTTTCTTCTTTTTCTGGCCGCATGCGCTGTCTTGTTTCCTTAATTCCATTCCAGGAGACTGTCAGGGCATCGCTGTTCTGAGGTTTGCGGGCCTGATGCTTATTTTAAGACAGCCCAGAAAGCGACAGCTTCGGGCGCATGCGTTAACTAGATTGCAGGAGGGATGGGAAATTTCACACACACAGTGTGTTCTGCTATGGGCATGATCGCAAGCAAGACGGGGCGAATGCACTGGTGGTTCGCTTTAATAGATGGATTTCCATAATTACATCGCCCGTCATCACACACGGCGCCCTAAAGTTTGAAAAATAGTTGTCGCAAAGTAGGCCATCATTGTGTACTGAAAGATTAATAGTTCGGGCGATTTACCAGCCCTCCACTGCATTTGTGAGATATACAAACATGCACCTCATCTTTGCTTCTGGCAAGCGCCCTCCCTCAAATGGCGGCTCTCCATTAAGGGTCAAAGGAATGAACTGCTTCAAAGCCTGTTTATAGCTCAGACGTTCTGGAAATGTAGTAAAACCCCCGCTGGTAAATTGCTGATCCATAAATCGTGCCGTGAGTTGCTCAGGCCTCACACCTTTAGCACTCAATGCAAATGCATTTCTGCACAAAGGTTTTCAAAATGCCAAATGGTAAAAAAATAAACCTTTAAAGGTAGCAATTAGAAGCGACGTGTGCTTTCTTTAAATGGTAGCAATAAATCTGTTCGCTGCGTCCATTCGTTGCCGAGCTAAGAGGGCGAAAGTGAGGCTTCTTCACGGCAGGGGGTTTAAACGCTCTAATTGATGCCTTGTGCGTGTTGAGCTTTCTGTCTTTGCATGTCATTGTCTTGTTGGCATTAACTTAGTTGAATTGTTTACTCCCTGTTAGTATTTTATGTATTAAGTGTCTAGTGCAAGAGACGACCTCAGTGTACATATGGTTGCAAGACAAGATGTAACCTTCAAAGGTGCTATGTGTCGACAGCCCTTGTCACCATCTGCTACTTCTGGGTTACCAAGTAGCATAACAGGCAAAAATAAAGGAAGCACTGTCCAAAAAAAAAAAACTAACAGTATGATTTGGAAATTAGGTGATGAGCCTCTAGAGAGGGTTTCTGCTTTGACATATCTGGAATACCAAGTACTAAACTCAATATCGAAAGTGGGAGGGGTGAATTAATTGAACGCTAGATATGGTCGTCTTCTTACAAAAATGAGGCGGGTATATGCTCAGCCATGTAGTTATTCATTACTACCACTTATACGTTTCTACCAGACGCACGTGGAACCGACAATTCTTTATGGGTTGGACATTAACCTTAATGATTTGAGACAGAACCTAAACACCTTCCAAGAAAAACTCTGGAAAGAAACGCTAAGGTTAGCAAAATCAATACCAAACTCAATTATATGTCACGAGTTTGGATTAGTCTCACTTGCCACAAGGGCTGACTGGAGCGAACTAATGACCTATGCAAAGTTACCAAATCCTCAAGCCCACTAATTGTATCAAAAATGGGGGCTAGAACAGATACAAACCTCTGGAGACTCTATCACTAGAATGAAGGCAGAGATGACAAAACTTGTCTTGGAAATAGGCTCAATGGCAGAAGAGCTGCTTGCAAACCAGTCGAAAGTAAAACGAAAGTTGTTTGACTACGACTGGGGCAAAACACCATAAGACATGACTCAAACAAGCCTCTATAAGGAAAATACAAGACTTGTATACTGGAGAGACCAAATTCCGAGGTATATAGTTATTTTTCCATGTTCTAAAACAAGGTCATTCTACCTATGATTCCGAATGAATCAATTCTCAACACTCGAGAGGGTTGGTAGTTGGTATGGCCTAACAACAGATTTGAGCTGTAGGTTATGTGGTAGGGCCGCAGTAAAATAAACTATCAAACTTTTGGTTCTAGGTTGTACAGTGCTTAGGAAGATCGGAAGATATTTTTAGGCATGGTACAGGGCACAGAGGCTTGCTGGGTCAGTCTGTTGTGGGGTCAAGCACAGAGCTGCATTTTAGCCTTATGTGATCTGCTCTACAAAACTGTGGAGAAACTAGGTGAAATGGGGGGAGGAGAAGATGAAATAAAACACCAGAGTTTAAGCTGGCTGAAGGAAAGACTTTTGCCTTCGCTCTCTCTTCTCTTTATCAGACAAACCTGGTGATAGGCTTTGGTGACATATGTACAAAGTAGAGAATAGGAGTAAGGACATATCTTTAATACCTACCTTAATAATTCCTGTCTTTCTCCCGTTTGTATAGATCATGTGTGCTATGTTTTGCATAATGTGTATTACTTTATGAAATGTGAATGTTTTTAAATTATTTTTTATGTAATTGTGAAAGATATCTTTGTTTTGTAGGTGGAAATCAAAACACAAATAATAATAAAAAACTGTCCACCAAAAAATTCCAAAACATTGACAGCATAAAACACATTAAATACATTCATACATTTTTCCAACATTTAAGATTTGTCTCTTTGGGATGCCCTCACCAAAAGTGTTTTCATTATTGTCTAGTGGCTGTAACACGATGCTGGTTGTGTGTTTTGTGCATCCCTTCGTTTTCTGATTTAGCCGGATGTGGCGGATTGCATGAGTTAAAGGGTAGAGCTCTTTAGTGAAGCACTAATCCTGAGAGTGTAAATTGCATTTATCTTAAAACTCAGCAATTGGCTTCTGACTATAAATTGACACAGAACACACAAGGTACTGTGTAGATATTATTACTCTGTCAATATTAATTTCCCTTTATTCTTGTCTACATTTCTTTGCCAGTGGATTTTTAATGCCTTTACTTTGGTTTCGAAAAACTGCTGAACTACATTTGTATTAATGGAGAATGGTTTGGAACAGAAGTCATGCTAGGGATGTACTTCCTTGTGGAAATGCCTATGACAGGTCACGATAGAAATAAGTGTCAGGTGAAATTCTCCAGCTACAGCCACAAGGGATTTCACACCACTTTGATTAATCCGCCCTTTTAGTGAAATAAAACAGTTAAATTATTCTCTCTTTCTGAATACTTAGCTGGGACTTCCCCCTCCTATGTAACACTATGATTGCGATCTTATGCTGCCCAAATGGTAGAAGACAGTAGTCTGGTAGGGCGGTAGGAAAGAAGATGTCCACCTTTTAATGAAAATCCCATGTGTATGCAATGCATCAAGGTCTGAAAAACTGTGATCTCCTTTCTTTATGCGTGCCTGTATGATGGACACACATTAGACTACAATTAGGTTTGACTGGGAATTGTTGACTGCCTGAGTGTTGAAGTTGTCCAAATCTACTGCATCAGAAACAGGAAACGGTTCATCTTCCTGTGCTTAATCACCAACAATATAACATTAAGTTCAGTTGTATGCTTCTGCTCATCAACATCCGACCCTGATGCAAACATTTTGTCTATCCACACACATATGATGAGATCTATCGATGGAATATAGTTGTGTTTACTTTTGTTGTTTCTTCTTATACATAAATATTCCAGATCTTAATCTCCCTCCCCACAGCAACAAACTTGCACTGCACTCTAGGACAAGATACAGTCTCTTTTCATCTATTTTGGATTATTAAAAACAATTCATAACATTCAATGCTTCAGATTCCACCCACAATACTTCAAATGAATGCAGGTCAGCTTACCAACAGAAAGGAAACCACAAATCTGCTTTTGTATCACTAACGTTTTCATTCAAAATATAATATACAACCTTTTTTTGCATAACCAAAAATATCCATACATATATAACCACATATAAATGACGATTTTAGACAAGTTGTTAAATTGTTGTACAATATAGATAAGCAAATTGACATGTTTAAACATGTATGTTGACACCTATCTACACTCTTTGTATTTGTATCGAACCTGAAAACAAAAGGGGAATCAGTTCTCAAAATAAAGTTGGAAACAAAACAATGTACTGTTTCTGAAACCATTAACTTGCATTGGCATCAGATAAATGTCTTACTTTAATATTGTTAACTCATTCTTCGGCAGATTGAAATCTCGATTTTTAGACACACTCTCTGGCAAGCAAACTATTGCTTACTAGCTTCACTGCACTTGACATTTGTTGTAATTGTGGGTTAGTTGTAAACACTGGTGTTTCCAAGAAATTCTGTTTCTTCTGTACTACTTTCAAGGAATAAGGCTCACCCTAAAAACACCCCAGTGTCATGAATGTATAAAGGTAAAGATTTCAATCACTATATATTTTTTAATTTTTTAATTTACTCGTTTATAATCGCTTTAGCAATTTTTACAAGACTCTTGTGTCAATCACTATATTGACTAAGGCAGATACAAATAAGAAAACTTGTCATTCATTCTGCATTACCATGTGAGATGGCAAAGTCCAGCAGAGATCCCACATTGCAAGAAAAAATCCCTATCATAATTGATGCTACCTGGGATTAAAATGTTCGTTATCGATCATAGGGTACATACGTGTTGTAATATATTCCCATGTTCAGTGAAGTGGTTCACCACCATACATTTAAATACTATCTGACATTTAATACATTCTCTGGGTATTTTTGGGAAATATCTGAGGTCAAGTTACTCACTTTTTGTTTGTCTTTCCAAAGCCTTGCACAAGTAGGGACACTGACTGGCCTCAGGCAGCTATGCTAGGTAAGGTTTTCCTTCCAGTCTGTGCGCATGATCCCCAAATCCCTTTTAGGTAATCTGGACCGCCCTTGCGAAAGGCCTCTGCAGTCAGTCCAATGTGGTAACTGGGCTGTTTTAAAGGAGATTTGTCCACCAGTTAAATGAAGTTGGACTCCAAATCTGCAACACTCTTGTGGATGGGTTCTCTTGATCCTCTGGCATCCCAAACCCCCTCTTCATATGTGTATAACTTTTAATACTCGTGTATAACTTTAAATACTCAGTAAACCCTACTCATGTAGTATCATTTTATGCAACATTTTGAACTGGAAATATTCTGTGACATTTTCACTTTGCTTTCTCATACCCACCAGGAAGGACATTCGTTATTGGAGATATTGGCCAAGTGAATTCTGATTAGCAATAAGGGAATTGGTTAGCTACAAACTAGACCCCTCCTTTCTTTGCAATCAATTATCTATTTCTAATGGTCACTTAGAATGCATCTTTTGTGCTGCATTTTAGTCTGGATTTCATTTGTGCCTGGCTTGCCCCTTTATCAACCAAAACAATCTGCAATTAAACCATCTATGCATTGTACAACGTGAAGGTTACTGGGTCTGGACATTCCTGATTCACATAAGAAATGGCTTCTGCAGAAATACATCCTTCGAGTTAAGACTACGATTATAATGCACTTATGAATTGGATACACTTCTGTCACATTTCATAAAGATTGAAACATACAATATAAACAATATTTAACAGGTGCTGACAATTCATTAATATGTTCACTAATGTACCCGAGCTCTCATGTTATTTTTAATAAAGCCTCAGTTTATTATTTACTTATGGAACACTACAAGAGGCACAACTCACCAAGTTCCCTTTTGTACATGGCAACACACATGCAGAAGCATCTTTGAGTTACATTGTTTTCTTTTCATTGAAGACTACAAACATTGCATGTTGCCTGTATTAAGGAGTGGGTTGTGCATTTCGTTTTTGCTAAATTGCGTCTGTTTAACATCCATTCCTTGATGTTCCTGTGCAAAGTATCATTCTGACCTTGTTTAGTTTAATGGAGTGACGTGCCATTCAAAACGAGAGATTCAAGAACAGTAAGCTTTAAGTCTGCTTTCTGTCTGACGGCCGAATGCGCAGATTGCCCTCCTTTTTGTTTGGGATTATTTTAGAATGTCATTGTAACACATCGATTTATTACCCTGCGTCTTGTCTAAATTCTGCTCATTCTAGACATGGGTACATTAGATAATGAAGATAGTGCTGCTGCTTGGATGGTGTCCTTCTTCCTGTGGTTGAAGACTCGATCCAGTGTTGGTTTTGCTATGATTATTATATGTTGTTATATTATTGTACATATGTTTCTATGATGTGAACTTTTTGAAAATAAAATAAAAAAATAAATTAAAAAAAATAAGAATCCCATGTGTGTCTCTCCTCCCTTTTCATCTGTGGGGGAACTTCAAACTGCCACTAGACCAAATGTAGCTTTAGCTTCGAGAGTCATTTTTGTATTTGGAAACCAGTGTTTTTGTCTTTGTGTTTTTATTTTGATGACACCAAGGCTGCCTTCAGAACTCCTGTTATTTCCTTTAAATGTCTCTACCTGCAAAACCCCGGCCACTGAATTGTAAGATCATATTGCCTTAATAATATGTGAAGCTGGTTCACTATTGGATTACTCACCACTGAACCTGGACTGCCATACACATTGGTAGTCTCAATCTAAACTAGTAACCAGTGTCTGATTTGACATTGCCTAGATTGGTCTGATGAAGAAAATATGAGTGTCTATTAGCAGAGGAAAATGCAATTGTGGGTTATCTCTGTACTTTGTATTATAAACTTAGAATACAAGGCACTCTGCAGTATCTGTATACGTCTGGAAATAATGTTCTTATTACAGGCTTCTGTGACATCACACCTAACCTGTAATAAGCAGAGATAATGCTAGCTGTCACTGTAACACTTAATTACAGCTGTGAAAAGCTTTTCAAATTGCTTGCTCGCAGAACTGTTTTTGTATGTCACATTACAGCTATTAATCAATAAAGTGTTTATGATAGAATGTTTAATGTGTGCATGGATAGAGCTTAACACATGTAAGCAAGAATGTGTATGTTATTATGTTATCAATTATTTAAAAACACAAAATGTGATCTTTGTTTGATACATTTTATCAAGCTGTTTTCCCACCCTTTTCCCCTACTTAAGCAGCCCTTTGCCCTCTTTCCTATGTAGTTGGTTAGCAGGTGCAGGTGGATCGAGGTCAACTAGCCTAAGCCCCTCCCTCCTTCTTAGCCCTGCCTCTTCCTTTCTGCTCTCAACTCTTAGATCAAGGGCGTCTCCCACCTGGGCCTCTAAAGTGAAGGGCAGATAAAGAAAAGGGCCATTTGTGTTTGGACCTGTTCGAACCGGCAGGACCCAGGGCCCGATCCCCTGCTCAGACAACAGGTAAAAACGCGCTGACGTGTTTTCTCCCTCCGCTCCCACAGGCCAGTCCCACCATCACCAGGCAACGCCAATGTCAATGACAATGCCCCTCCTCTACGGCATGGACTCTGCAATGTAGCAACCATACCCACATCAGCCTCAAGCCCATCAACATCACTCACTGTCCACAACACGGAAGTTGATGCTTGCCAAGGTCCACTATCTATCACACATGAAGCAGACATCACTAACCTCATCACTACATATGATCTTGAGGCCATTTTCATCACCGAGACCTGGTTTCCACCCACCTTCACCCACATCATAGACATCCTTGTCCCCGGCGGCTACAACATCCAACACAGAGATCAGCCAAACAAGACAGGCACAGGCCTTGCAGTCATACACAAGATATTGTGGCCCTGCACGAGACTTAGCGTCAACAACTTTGGCTCCTTCGAAGTCAAATACCGCCACTTCTCTCTCTCACTGACAGCCACAGTCACCTTCCATCTCATCTACAGATCAACCAAACCTAACACGACCTTATCAGAGACTTCACCGACCTGGACACCACCATGTTCCTCACGCACGCAAACAACTTCAACCTCCCAGGCAACAAGGCCATCAAACCAATGGTGGATGCTTTCCTCACCCTTCTTGATACCCTCAGCCTCACACAACACATGAAAGACGCTACACATTAGAAAGGTAACATCCTCAACCTAATCATCACTGCTCTCTCTTCCCTCCACTACAGCTCTCCTCTCCCGCTAGCTGTGCCTTTCATCGACCTGCACACCACCCCAGTCAAGCACTCCCAGCAGAAACCCAGCAGACAAACCTTCAGGTCCTTCAAGAACTTCCGAATGGAAGCCTTCACTGAAGACCTCACCAGCCTACATCTTACATTGACCGAACATACCCAACCGAGTTGCAGCTTTCAACAGGAATCACTCAATGCACCCTCTCAGCTGCCATTGACCAACACGCGCCGCTGAAACAACAAACTGCAACTGTCAGCTCCCTGGTACACACACAAACTCAACCTTAGTAAAAGAGTCATCAGGGAACTAAAGAAAACATGGTGCTGCTCTAGGATCGCATCTGACCTGGAACTCCTCGAGGAACTCTGAGCAACCCAGCCAACAACTAATCTACACAGCCAAGGCCACCTACTATCAGAATACCATAGCAGAAGCTGGCAACAAAAGCAGCGCCCTCCTCAAAGCAGTCAAGCAGTGCATCAACCCGCTACCCAGCTCTGTCATACAACACTCCATCGAAAAATCCACCCCCATCAACACCTTCTTCATTGACAAAACTAGCAAGATTTGCCAGCCCATAGATGCCAGCTCTATATCCACCGACCCACCTTACATCCCCCCTCATAAAATCTTTACACCCTGGACAACATTCAAGACACTCTTGACAGAGGACCTGGTAGAAACCCTGACCACCCTCAAAGCCACATCGTATACAGATGACATCCTCCCAGCATCCATCCTCAAGACCCTCCCAGCAGAAGCTCTCCTTCCCTACCTGGACATTATCAACAGCTCCCTAACGCAAAGCACCTTCCTATCGACTATAAAAAAAGGACAAATCCTCCCTCTACTAAAGAAACCAAATCTGGATCCCAACAACCTAGGTAACTATCGCCACTGTATCAAAGATCACCTCAAAGTTGTATCTGACATTTTTAATATGGTTCAGATTCCGAGGGAACAATATAGAGGGTGCTTTCATCTTACATTAAACTCTGCCTCTGCTAGTGTTATTTGAGGCCTAAATGAGCAACAGAACTTGTCTTCGGAGGACATTGAGAAGGAAGTTAGATGTAAATTCTCACCATATCATTCTATTCAGCAAGCCAAAAAGGCCCAAACTAATGATTTGCCTCACCAATATTTTCAAAACTTAAAAAGGGCATTCTGATGCTTTGATGTCACCTTTAACACTCATTCAGCGAGATATTGGGCCTCATTCTGAGGTGGGCGGTAAGGGATACCGGGCACCGGTAAGGAGACCGGTGCCGGTAATCCCTTACTTCCCAATTCTGAGGTCCTTTAGCGGGAACCGCAAGGGACGTGTTGTCAGACCACATGTCCCATACGGGTCCCTTTAGGGACCAGGGCGCTAATTACGGGCCTGCTAATAGCAGGCCCGTAATTAGCGCCTTCCCCATTCCCATTGAGCCCTATGGGGGCTCAAATGGGAATGGGGAATGGCATTTGGAATGGGGACTTATCGGGTCGGCCTAGGGCGGAATGTCCCGGTAAATCCCAACTCCACCAGACCGGACCCGGACACGATTTTGGAGGCAGCCATGGCGCTAATAGCTTATGTAAGAAGTGCTCTCTGGCTATTTTCATATCTACCAAGGTCGTCATTCTGGAATTTGAGTTCCTTCCTGACTTACAGAAGTTTGTATTTTATTTTGCAAAACAGACCGTTTCCTTAGAGCGTTCCTTTGAGGGATGCTTTCACAGTGTAAAACAGCGTGGTGATCTAACCGGATATGTGTATCTGGTCAGTTGGCACACTGTATTAATCTGCACAAGTGGTAAATCTAACCCAGAATATCCCGGCTCCGAGCCCCCACTTTTGTAAGCGATATTCAATCAACACTACAGCCAAGTCAATGCCTAGTCTGGGATGCTGAGGGAAACCCTTTCTTAATGTATTTTTATGTCTAGTTCAGTACTCTGGATGACCACCCTTGTATAACACCCCCTCTTAGAATGCCCCTGACCCCACTGAGTCAAGAAGTAGGTTTGTTTTGCAAACTAAAAGGTTTATTTGAGAATTTAAACAATATATATATATATATATATATATATATATATATATATATATATATATATATATATATATATCACACTTTATAATAAATTAATATCTGATAGTACACTTAGACATATGATGTTGATCAACAATGGGTAATCTGGCACTAGCACACTTCTTTACAATCAATGAGGAGTTAGAATAGGATGGATAAAGTAGCAAAAATACTTTTATGATTTCAAGGGAAAAGCAATGAGGAATAAAATGCAGTACAGAAATACTTGATATGATTTTAGCAAAAGATAAGATAATCACTTTTTCTCTGGCAATTCACCCCCCCCCCCCCCTATGCAATGTAAGAAATGGAAGGAGATGGAAAGAGGAGCACACAGTTCTCAGGAATGCAATCAAATACAATACAAAATTCGGTACCCCCCCAGCAAGCTTAGAGGAAGCAGGTAGGAGTTTGAAACACAGGCCCAAAATGCTTTTTAAATGTGATGGCAATGGATGGGAAAATGTGCCAACTGATTTTAATTCCCTCTAGAGATTCAGGGTGAGTGGGAGATGCGCGTTGGTATTAGTTCAGGCTCACTTTAGCAATGCTCTATGAGTTACTACCAAGTTGCAACGGATTTTAACAAAAGAAAGAATGGAGCTGCTATTTTTACAGGTAAAGAAATCAGGCCAAATCGCAAATCGTGGCAAAATTCGCGAGTGCGTGAATCGCGATTGCGGAAAAGGTATAAGGAAGTCGGTTCTAGACTTGTTGGAAAGCTTAGATTCTAAGCTTTCAGAGGAAAGTTAAATCTCGTTCCTAGCCCAAACGGTTCCAGAGATACGGACGATTAAATAAAGGTAGTTTTTCGGATTTAAAGTAAACTCAAAATGACAGGTGACAGCTTGCAGCTGCAGAATTGACAGGTGACAGTTGTGCAGCTTTAAAAATGACAGATGACACGATTTCTAGGAGGCAGTTCTACTTAGGTTAAAATAGTTTGGATTAGATTATTTTAACTAAGAGATTGGTTCTGCACAGTTCTGCTAGGTACTCACAATATAAATTTGAACTAGGCCTCGTCACAGATCTGGTCAACACGTCCGGCTGCGGTTCTGTCTGCTCGGTGGGTCAATCAGGCACCGGTTCTGCTCACAGCGATCTGGGTCAGCTCTGCTCTGCTGGTCTAGCCTCTCTGGATTCTGGATGTAACACTGCTTTCTGGGTACTGCTACAGGTTCTTGCAAAAATTCTCGGCAAAACTTCAAACAGCTTGACCGGCTGTTGAATAGTTTGGTTAGTTTTGAGGCCTGCTGAAGAGGATTCAGCTGGTGGATTCAGGCCTCTCTGCTACAAATTCTGGAGTTAATTTCTGCTACAGGTTCTGGAGATTGATTGATTTGAAGTCTGGATCTCTGGATGTGAAGTCGTCGGTCAGCATGCTCCGCAGCAAATGGAATTGAATGTCTCTACCTGTCCCAGCAGTCTCTTTTTATGTGTTTTGGAAAGTGGGTGTGTGCGTTGGTCATAACTAAACCTGCCCCTCTCACTTATCATTGGCCAATTCCTCCTCTCTGCCTTGATTGGGGGAAGGAAATGTGAGTCAGAGTGATGCTGTAGGTTTTATGGTCAGAGGAACCTCCCCTTGTCAGATTGCACACAAATCTATTTCTGACCCAAATACATATTTATCTATGTACCATTTTTCTAATATTATAGGTCCAGTTAACATATTTTCTGTAGCACCAAACCATCCGATCCCTGTCTTTGTACGATGTCGTGTCCACTGATGACAGAATTCTCCCCTTTTCATCCAGATAACGACCTCTAAACCTTTCCAGATTTTACACAAATGTGCACCAGGGATATGGGTTACAGATGATAAAGTGTCAGATTTTTAACATGCATACATTTGGAGTGAGACCCTATTTTCGGCTAGCAACCCCCAGAATACACCACAGGGTCCTAACGCCTCTTAAAATGTTCACAGAAAAATCACAAAAATAATGATATTACTTATATAATTCTGACAAGTCGGCACTATGAGTTATCTATCTTTTTAAAATTATGCTCTGGTCAAAAAGGGTTGTGGCTTCCCACATCACAGGGTGGAATAACTGGTTTATCCACTTCCCCCAAGCCAGCTTGTTCACAGAGGCACAGCTGCCCCCCAGTTTCTCCCAGGAGGAAGCTATTTTACGATGCCCCCAATATAACATTTGCCTGAGTCAAGGAAGTTGCATTGTTCTGTTCTTTCCAGTTCCCAGGTGCTCCACCCCTAATCTAATCAGAGAGGTGACAACTCCTTTTGGCAAGGGGCAGCAGGATGCAGCTAGGCCTGGGAAGAGCGGCTAAACAGGTTTCTCCTTTCGGGGGTAGTTGTCAGGCAGAATCCAGTTTCATTAAGCCAGGTTTCAGCTAAATGTCACTTTTTGTTCCCAGTTTTCTACATTCAAATCAAACTGAAAATTTGTACCTATACATTAAATAATTACTTCCTTCAAGTCATTTCAGAATATAGTTTTACATTGTATCCACCTCTTACCAAGTCTTTCCTTGGTCTGGTTTTGTTTCATTTGTTCAGTTTTACACAAAAGTCTGGTGGTTTTAAAACGTCGGCTTTCTGATAGTGGTGAGTACTGGTAATGCAACCATTTTTGGGATTAAGAAAATGAATTCCCCACAGTTCTGAGTTGCTTTTTTTGGCAATCAGCATTGCCATTCCCAATGGTTTCAGGCTACTGTGTGTGTAGCCCAATGGTGGTTTTAGGCAGTGCCCTCCTGTGCTCACAACATAGGCAAAAATGGGTGGTAGCCTATTCTTCATGTTTTCCCTGTGCACTCTCTGGGGAGTTCTGGCCATCATGATGTTTTCCATGCCAGTACTGCACAGTTTTATGGTAGGGCTTGTATGCATGGGTAAAAACATTCCACAAGCCCCCCCTCTTGCGATGGCCATTCTTTCCTTTCGCTGATGGAACTCGCAAGATCTGGGATGTTCGCCTCCTCTTCTTCCAATTCCATGGATGGCACAGTGCAGCATCTTTTCCTTCCTCTAGTCGATCAATCAGTTCTCCTTGATGGTCCTGATGGGAGGATTGGGCGGTACCCCGGCCCCCTCGGGTCTCTGCTTCCAGTCCCCGGTCGTCCTCCTTGGTCAGTCTCCATGGTTTCATCTCTCCTAGGATGATAAAGCAAAGCAGCAATACCTATTCATAGACATTTCTTCACCACTATTAATGGTGTGGCGAACATATACATTTTATACATCTGAATGCATTTTGCAGTCTGATTTTAAAAACAATATATAACAGGGAACATTTGCATTACGTTACTATATTTTTGATATGTGGAATATTTTAGAGTTTGAACTGAATTACTCTGGAGCGGCCCCCTCTGGGATTCCAGTGGATTCCTCCAGTTGTTGCAGAGTGTGCCTGGGATGGCAACACTTTAGCTGATTTATATGTACCCACTTGTCTTCCCCTTCCGCCAGACTGCCTTTGGGGATGCGGATCTTATAGGCAACAGGGGAGATCTTGTCTATAATTTCAAACGGTCCCTTCCATGTAGGCAAGAATTTTCGCTGTTTGGCCTGGTTCCTTTGGAAATTGTATAGATAGACCCGATCACCCACCTTATATTCCTTTCGGGTAGTTTTTAAATCATAGTGGGTCTTCATGCTCTCGGCTGATCTTTCTAGATTTCGCTGAGCATAGGCAAAAGCATGCTGAAGGTGTTTCCTTAAATTCTCCACATACTCATGAGTTGTGGAGGCATTTATCAACGTTTGCTCTTGGGTTCTGTAGAGCAAATGCTGGGGAAGCACCATCTTGCGTCCAGTCATCAACTCAAATGGTGACATTTTGGTTGCAGATGAAGGGGTAGATCTGATGGCCATTAGGACCAGAGGTAATCGGATATCTCAACTTGGCCCAGAATCTGCCACAAACTTTTTTAAAATGCTCACAATGGTTCGGTTATATCTCTCTACTGCTCCAGAAGAAGCTGGTCTCTAAGCAATATGTATCTTTCTTTTGACCCCCAGTATCTCCCACATCTTTGTCATTACTTCACTGGTGAAGTGGCTACCTCTGTCTGACTCAATCCTTTGAGGTAGACTAAAACGGGAAAAGATGTGGTTAATCATCAGGGCAGCTGCTGTTTCTGCCTTGCAATTTGGGGCCGGGAGACATTCCACCCACTTGGTAAACAAGCATGTAACGGTCTACATGTACTTGTTTCCTCTAGACGAGCGAATCACAGGGCCTACAAAGTCGATTTTCAAATCTGACCATGGCAGTGTCATCCCCCTCTTTTGGAGAGGCGCACGGTTTGTGAGGGATGATGGCTGAAATTGTGCACACACCAGACACCCCTTCAAGTATTGGTCGAGGTCCTGCCCCATGTGTGGCCAGTATGCAACCTCTCTTAAGATTTCCAGTGTTGTGTGAAACCCGCTATGACCGGCGGTGGCCGCATCATGGGCGTGACTTAACATCAGGCTTCGGAATGAGGTAGGAACCACCCACTGATCGTGAAAGCTTTGGATTTCCTTACCAGCAAACCGTCTTGGACTCGGAACATTTTTGGACATTTCATCAACACTCTTAGGTCCTCTTTCCCAATGTAATCGGTATCCGTCAGGGGAAAGTTCTCAGGGTCCTCAAGGTGTTGGTAAAACTTACCAATAATTGGATCCCCCTTCTGAGCTGTAATCAAATCAGCATCAGGGGTCTCCTTGCTCCATTGGGCAGTTGAAAGATCATTGTGAGCATTTGTCTGGGACCTATTGATCGCAGTGACCTGGATTTCCCCCAACAGGAACTCTATTTCTATTAGATCCCCTTGGATGGCCCCGGTTTTGGCCAGCTGATCAGCTAAGTCATTTCCAGTTTTGTCTGGTCCCTCTACTTTGGAATGACCCTTGATCTTTTTCCAGTAGATGGTCATCCCATTCGATGTGACCAGATCATCAATGTTTTGAATTAACTTTCCATGTTTCAGGGGTTTGTTATTAGCACATAACATGCCTCTGGTTTTCCAATTAACCAGGTGCTCCATGAACCCGTTCCGTACATAATCCGAATCTGTGATTATGACCAGTTCGTGGAGTTGATGTTGGACAGCAGTGAGGATGGCCTGATGCACAGCCATCAATTCTGCCACCTGACTACTTCGGGGACCAATTTTGTATCCAGCGGAGGGTTCTGGGAACTCCTTCACCCATGCATTCTCTACGCCAGCCACCAGTTCTTTCTCCCCGTCATTGTCAACATGGTAAGAGCATCCATCCACATAGACAGTGGGCATTCCCTAACACTTGTCTTCTTCAAAGACTTTGTGTGGGGAATTAAGGTATGCCTCCATGTTGTCCTTGATTTTTAGACTTTCGTCCTCGAGACAGTTTTCTCTGGCACAATCATGCAAGTCAGCCAGACCTTGCGCGAGGGGACTCTTCTTGTTTTGGCCATATCTGACCTCCACAGGAAAGCCTTGCATTGACAGAATCCAGGAAGTATTTCGGGAATTACTCACATTTCCGGCCCGGATTCTGTCACTTTGGAGATATTGCAGAGGCTGGTGTGGAGTCTCCACTATGATGTGTTCCCCCTGGATAAACGGGCGTTAATTCTTCAATGCCCACACCGTTGCCAGGAGTGCCTTCTCACAATCGTTGAATTTTTCCTCCACAGAGGATTAAGTTTTGCTCGCATAGGAGATTACTTTATTGACCTTGTCATGCTTTTGGTATAATACTGCCGTCAAGCACGTATTAGAGAACCCCATCTCCAGGAAGAACTCCTTGTTTCTGACAGGGTAAGCTAGGCAAGGCGCTTGTGAGAGGCTTCTTTTGAGGTGTCTTACCGCCTCGGATTGTTCTGGACCCCATTCCCACTTGACCCCCCCCTTCAAGAGATGAATCAAGGGTCTAGTGATCTCTGCGTAGCCTTCAATGAACTGTCTGCTGTAATTAGTCAGTCCAAGGAGGCTCCTTAGTTCCCGCAGAGTTGTGGGGTCTTTCAGTTTCTGGAGTGCTTCCACTTTCTTTTCTTGCGGACAGAGACCCTGAGGAGTAATCTCATGCCCCAAGAAATTAACACGGGTTCTACACCACTGTGCTTTCTGAAAGGAAAGTTTTGCTCCGGTGGCCCTCATCTGTGTCAGAACATAACGGATCTCCGCTATGTGTTCTTCCACAGATGAACTTTTGATGAGGACATCATCTACATAAGCCAGGTTACCCATCGCACCCAGGTCGGGCATGGCCTTATGTAGGAAAATGTTGAATTCATTGCCGGAGTTGAGGTATCCGAATGGAGTCCGGGTCCATGTGTACTGCTGGCCACTAAAGGTAAAAGCCAGTTTGTATTGGTCCTCCCTACTGACAGGCACGGTCCAGTATTCATTGGTCAGGTCTATTGCTGTGAATACCTGTGACCCCTGAATCTGGGCCAGCCCTTGGTCAATGTAGGGCAGAGGCCATCGGGAAGTATGGACCCGTTTGTTGAGCTCCCTAAGGTCGGCGCAGAGTCTCCACTGGCCGTTTGGCTTCAATATTCCCAGCACCGGATTATTGAAAGTGCTGTGGACTGGACGGATTATTCCCCGGGACTCAAGGTTCTTAATTATTTCAGTAAGGGACTCCATGGATGCGAGAGGCAAGCGATATTGCCTCACAAACACTGGAGTCATTCCAGGGTCCGTGGGAATTGTTGTGGTGTGGATGTCGGTGCGACCACAGTCATATGAGTCTACCGCAAAGAGATCTTGGAAATCCAAGAAAACTTGTTTCAACTTTTGCTTCTGTTCCAGAGTCACACAGGCATCAGCTAGGTTGACTCTCTCTTCCACCATCTGCCTGAAGCCGGGAAAGACTTCTGGTTTGGCTATCTCAGCGGCCTCCTCCAGCTGGGTGGAGAAGTCCCTGGTCATAGTGCTGATTTGGACTGGAGGCTTCAGGTGAGAAAGGCAGCACTCATGGACCTGGAAAATCACCTCATCCCCTCTGAAGTCACAAGTCACATCTTCCTTACCATAAGGGCAAGAAGTGTACACCAGGAAGTTCCCCCCACCCATGCCGGGTGAAAATCCTGTCTGGTGTTGTATTGTCATCACTGTCACTGTCAAAACAGTCCTTGGGGATTAGTCCTAACAGTTCATTTCCTAAATCAATGGAGAAATGTCGGTCATCAATCGCCATTCCAATAATGGTGCCTGCGGCTAGGGTAATACTCTTTAAGTCGCTGTTATCCACCTCTATTGGAATGGTGTCATGTTCTATGTTGACTAATGGAGTTGGGTTTACCCCCAACCCTTGCTGTCGGAGAGAAGCATTTAGATGTATATAAGCATCAATGTTTTTCAATTTTTGTCCTCTTTTAACTTTCACTTCCAGGGAGTATTGTCGGGTCCTTTCTGGGATGGTGACTTCCTCTTTGATCTGAATTTCAACTGCATAAGGTAGCAATTGAGCTGACCTAAATGCTTTTTCGGGATCATCAAAACCCATGGAATTATCCGCTAATCGGGACCAAGCTTTGAAGTTTATTAGGTCCAAACTAATGGCAAAGCGATTGAGAATGTCACTGCCTAAGTAAAAGGCGGCAGTGACGTCTCGCACGACCCAACAATTATGGACTATGCTCTTGTTGCCAATGGAGATTTTGAGCATACACCTGCTTGGCAGGAGATGTTTGGATTGGGTGCTTCCAGGTCCATTTCCCATTTGTCTATCAGTTTGAATGTGGGAATGGCTGGATCTTTTGGGAGTTGGCGGAACATGGCTTCGCTGATGAAGCTCTTACCGTTGTTCACACACACTCGAGCGAGAACAGAGTCCTTCCCATCATTTAACTGAACAGGGATGAACAACTGCTCTCCAATTTGCTGAATATCAGCCAGGCTCTGAGCTGATTTCACATCTTTCTGGACTATAGGAGTGGGAGTTTCTGATTGCGGATTAGTAAAGAATTTCAGGGTGTTTCCTTCCAGTGTGGAATACCACCTTAAACTGGAAGGAAGGTTGATTTTCAGAAATAGAGAGGACCCCCCACCACCAGTCTGTTGTCCTACTGCTATTACTGTCACGTCTGGAGTTTGGTTGTTCTGGAAGTGAAATTCTACTTGGTCAGATTTTTGTTCAACCATGTGGCATGTGCCGTTTAAACTAACATGGTTGACACTCTGTTTTAATTTTATTGGTTGGCTAGTCTGGGTCCAGAGGACCTTGTTTACACAATCTATTAGGGGTGACAACCTTCTCAGGAGGTCATTCCCTAGTAAACAAGGGGTGCCCTCTGGAGTCACCACTATGACCGGGTGTTTCACCTTGTGTCGCCCAATTTTAATGTCCAAGTATGCAGTCCGCTCAACGGGAATTTCCTTCCCGTCAAAGTTCTGCAGTTGTCCAGGAAGAGAGGTGAGAGGAATATGGTAATTCTCCCCCCTTCCTGCATTCAGTTCAACAAAGGCCCTTTTTTTTACAGAAGGGTAGCTTGGTATCCAGTGTCCACCAGTGCCAAAATTGTACCCTGCCCCTGTACTTGTACCGGGGCATAGTATCTTCCCTCCTTCTCCTCAAGGGGGCACAGATAATGCACATTTTTGGACAACTGGTGGGCTAACTTTCTGGTTTTGGACATTGCTAGCGAAGAGATTTGGGCAGAAATCTGTGGGGAGCCTTGGGAATCTGGCAACTGGAGATCAGAGCCATTGTGGGTTCCCCTGGTTCCGGTTCTGGGCTTCCCCGCCTTTTTTGGAGGCAGTCCCCAGGATGGGTTTGAACCAGGGGATTTTGGTATTGTCGGTTCTGGGATGAGATGATGGGCGGCGGTAGCTCAGTCTCCACATCTCCCCAGTCTGGATTGGAATCCCTTGGGACCCATTTTTCCTTGGGAGGAGTTCCCCCATCTCTGAAGGAGAAGATCCTTTTCCCAGGATCTTCTGAGGATCCCTCTCCCTCAAATTGGAAGACATGTACCTCCTCCACAAAGTGGGTCTGTTTGGGACCTTTGTTTCTCCTACCCCCCCTCTGCTCCTTGCGAGGCAGGCTTTCAGGGGCAGGAGATTTTGTTTCCGGTTCCTGGTTTTCCAGGGGCTGTTTACAAGTTGGGAAGGAAGCTTCCTCCAAGGCTTTACATCCCGCTTCCTCTTGTGCCTCCTCCCTGGGAACCGGTGGGTTATCGGGGTGCTGCCCCCGTCATTGTTCTGGAGCACCAGGTCCAGAGTTTGGGGCATTCTGCGGTGGCATGCTCATCTGAGGGTTCTGTTGAGCCCTCAGTATGTGACCCAGATCCCGTGCCATATTTTGGACCTGGCGCTCAAGTTGTGAAACCCGCTCAGGCTGATACAGGGCTCTATTTTCTCCCCTGGGCTGATCCCGGGAAGGGTAGCTATCCCTTCTCTGGTAGTACCCCTGGTTGGGAAGATTTTGGTACCCCTCCACCCTTGGCCTCCCCTCTCCCGGATTAGGTTGTCTGGGCTCAGGGAATTGGGGAAAGAAGGATGGATGATTTTGGGGCTGGAAATCGGGTGGATACCTGGGGAAAAAGTTCTGCCCAGGATTTGGAGAATTTCTGCCCTCCTGGGGGAAGTTAGGAGGGAAGTTCCCCGGGTCAGGTGCTTGGCTGGATCCCCCGCTTGGGCTGGAGGCGTCCACACATAACCCAGGATTGGTCGGTTCCCCTTGTAGCGGGGACTTACATAGTCAGGGGAGCGGGGGACCCCATTTGTGGGACTACCTCCTCGACTCCCTGTCTGTGACTGGCCCGAGGGCCTTCTGGGCTGTGAATTATTTGGTGCAGGCAGGTTTTTAGGCCCCCCCATCTCCAAATCTAAAACGGGGGCAACCTTTACCTCTGCCACCTTGGCAGCAGCAGGGGTGCTGTTGGTTTTGGGGTTTTTCGGCGCGTTATTTTTATTTTCGATGGGCTTCTGCACCTCATAGATCCGGGTAGCCTGTTCAATGACCCAGTCTAAAGATCTTTTCTCATGAAAATCTCTCACGAGCTGGGTCATTATGTATTTGGGTTGGGCATGGAAAAACGTATTGATAAATTCTCTGCTATCCGTGCGCACCCTTCTGGTGGTCTGAGCAAAAGCACGCTTTAATTCTTGCACAAACTCTTGTGGGGCCTGATCCTCCCCACATTGCAAATTGTAGGCTGCCTTGCGAGCCACTTGAGGATTTTTGTGCACAGAAAAATGTTTCAAGATGGCAGCCCTGTATGTGGACCACCTTGAATGGTTTTGATCCTGCAGCCCCGCAAAGAAACTGGAGTATTCTGGTGAGAAGGTCCACTTTACATATTGAATACAGCTTTGGCTGTCCTTCAAATGGAAAGTCTCCATCATTTGCTCATAGAGCTCCAAGTGTTCCCAAACAGAATACTTGGCGTTCTTATGATAAGGCGTGATGACACTCCTTATTGCCTTTATTTGTTTCAATGGGTCCTTAAGCAAGGCCCTTTTTGCCTTATTGGCCTTTTTGGTTCGGGTAACCCTGGTCCATTCATCCTCCGACTCAGAAGCGCTGCTCCCAGAGGTGCCCGTCTGATCTTCCAGGTTTTCCCGGATTCTGCGAGCCTGGGAATGGCTGGCAGAATGTGGGGACCTGGTCTCCTGTGTCCTGTAATGCTCCGAGGAGTCTTCAGACCCCTCCTTGCTGCCAGGATTTGATGGGTACCCCCCCACGGACCTAACTGGGCAGAGGTTTTCAGGATGCCCTTAATGGCCTACTCTCCTGGGGTTCCCCACTAAATTGCACTGTGCTTGGGTGCCCATACCCGGATGCCCGCCCATCCATTCCTGGGAGGTACTGGCCTATGAGCCCCATACTTCTAGCTGGATAGTAATCTGCCATCCCCATGGCCATGGGCTCATGTGCGCGAGGGGACAGGGGGGTGGCAGAGTCCAGGGACTGGGAGAGATGAACGCCTCTGGTGCTAGGGCTCCTGAGGTTATGCTCAGGAGTTTCTCTTTCCCAGCGAACCTCATCTCTATCCGCCCCCGCTTCCTGTTGCAATGCAAGAGCCTGCACTTTCAGTTCCTCAGTTAAGGCCTTACTAGACTCTATCAGTCTCTCCTGCATGGCTACCTGTTGCTGGAGCCTATCATTGTGCTGACAGAGAGCTCATTTTCTCTCTGTGCCTCCTGATTGGTCCTGGAGTACTGGGCCAGTCTTTGCTGCAGGAGGGTTACCTCCTGAGCTGTGTCCCTATCGGCCTGCTCCTTTCTTACCAGAGCATCCTCCACCCTCCTGGTGTGCTCTAACAAGTTCTGGTGTTCTTTTTGGAGGTCACCCAGTCCCTGGAGGGCTAGGTGATTTTCTTCCATTTTCCTTTTTAAGTGGCAGACTTCCTGGCCTAAGGTATCCCTTTCCTGACTAAGAGCCTGCATCTGTGCCGCCAGGTCGTCCCTTTGCCTTTGGAAGGCACCAGCTTTCTGGCACTCCTGATCAAACTCTGCCTGGGTATCCAGGTCCTTCAGAATCAATTTATTGCTTTCCTCTTTTTCCCTATCTAGGTGGCTTTGCAGGGTGACTACCTGCTCAGCACATGCCCTATTGAAATCTAATTGTTGTTCCAGCTTTTTCTGGCTCTGCAGTAGGGAGTCCAAACCTTCTTGGTACTCCTTCTGCAAGGCCAGAAATCTGGTATCCTGGTCAGCCTTTTCCTGTTGCAGCATATCCATATCCTCCTTTATTTTAGTGATGTACTGTCTGCTATCATTTTCTGACTCCTGGCTCCTCTGTAGCCTCTGCTCAGAAGAGACCAGGTCAGATTGGGCCTTTTCTAACAGCATCTGTTGCCTATTTGCCAGATCTTGGCCTTCAGCACATTATTCCTGCATGGCTCCCATATATAGATACAAATATGCCGCTATCCTGGCAATCTTATTGTGTTCCTCTTTTGCCTTAGGGGCCATATATAGTTCACTCAGGGCCACATGTAGGGGACCCTGATCTCTCCAGATATCTGACCCTGTTTCAGTGACCTGTTGCGCGATTGCCTGCAACCAGACCGCCTGGTCCTGATGAGTCCACTCACCTCTCACAAATAGCATATGTAAGAGGTGCTCCCTTGCTATTTTCATGTCTACCAGAGTCGTCATTCTGGAATTTGAGTTCCTTCCTGACTTACAGAAGTTTGTATTTTATTTTGTAAAACAGACCGTTTCCTTAGAGCGTTCCTTTGAGGAGTGCCTTACAGCGTAACACAGCGTGGTGATCCGACCGGATGTATGTCTCCCGTCAGTTAGCACACTGTATTAATCTGCACAAGTGATAGTTCAAACCCAGAATATCCAGGCTCCGAGCCCCCACTTTTGCAAGCGATATTCAATCAACACTACAGCCAAGTCAATGCCTAGTCTGGGATGCTGAGGAAAACCCTTATTAATGTATTGTTATGTCTGGTTCAGTACTCTGGATGACCACCCTTGTATAACACCCCCCTCTTAGAATCCCCCTGATCCCACTGAGCCAAGAAGTAGGTTTGTTTTGCAAATTAAAAGGTTTATTTGAGGATTTAAACAATATATATATATCACACTTTATAATAAATTAATATCTGATAGTACACTTAGACATATGATGTTGATGAACAATGGGTAATCTGGCACTAGAACACTTCTTTACAATCAATGAGGAGTTAGTATAGGATGGATAAAGTAGCAAAAATACTTTTATGGTTTCAAATGGATGCAATGTTGAATGAAAATGCAGTACAGAAACTAACTGATATGGTTTCACAAGATATCATATGTTCACTTTTCCCCTGGTGGCAATTCACCCCCCCCCCCTTATATGCAATGCAAGAAGATGGAAGTAACACACACAGTTCTCAGGAATGCAATCAAATACAATACGAAATTCAATTCCCACTCCAGCAAGCTTAGAGAAAACAGGTATGAGTTTTAAAACACAGGATCAATTGCTTTGAATGTGGTGGCAGTGGAGTGAGAAATATGCTGAAAATGCTTTTAATTCCCTTTAGGAGGTTCAGGGTGAGTGAGAGATACTTGGGATGAGCTCAGGCTCACTTTAGCAATGATTCAGGGATGGTTATTAAGAGGCAAACACATTTTTAGTAAAGGAAAGCAAAAAGCTGCTATCTTTTTACAGGTAAAGAAATCAGGCCAAATCGCAAATCGCAGCAAAATTCGCGAGTGCCTGAATTGCGATAATGGCAAAAGTATAAGGAGCAGGTCGGTTATAGGTTCTTTGGAAAGCTTAGATTCTAAGCTTTCAGATGAAAGTTAAATCTCGTTCCTAGCCCAAACGGTTCCAGAGATACAGACGTTTAAATAAAGGTAGTTTTTCGGGTTTAAAGTAAACTCAAAATGACAGGTGACAGCTTGCAGCTGCAGAATTGACAGGTGACAGTTGTGCAGCTTTAAAAATGACAGATGACACGATTTCTAGGTGGCAGTTCTTAGGTTACAATAGTTTGGATTAGATTATTTTAACTAAGAGATTGGTTCTACACAGTTCTGCTAGGTACTCACAATATAAATTTGAACTAGGCCTTGTCACGGATCTGGTCAACACGGATCTGGTCAACACGTCCGGCTGCGGTTCTGTCTGCTCGGCGGGTCAATCAGGCACCGGTTCTGCTCACAGCGATCTGGGTCAGCTCTGCTCTGCTGGTCTAGCCTCTCTGGATTCAGCGGCCTCTGGTTCTGGATACTGCTCTGCTTTCCGGTCCGGATCAAGTGGATTCTGGATGTAACACTGCTTTCTGGGTACTGGCAAGAGTTATTGGCAAAAGAATTCAGACAGCTCGCCCGGCTGTGAAATAGTTTGCAAATGATTTTGAGGCCTGCTGACAAATACTTTTGCTTGCAGTGGGCCTTCTTGGTTCAAAGTTCTGTAGTCTCTGTTTAGCTTGGAAGTCTAAGTGTTGGATCTCTGGATGTGAAGTCGTCGGTCAGCATGCTCCGCAGCAAATGGAATTGAATGTCTCTACCTGTCCCAGTAGTCTCTTTTTATGTGTTTTGGAAATGGGTGTGTGCCTGGGCCTAGCTAAACCTGCCCCTCTCTACTTGTCATTAGCCCAATTCTCCCCTCTCCCATGATTGGGGGAAGGAAATGGATTGTCATCATGATGAGGTCTGTTTATGGGTCAGAGGATCCTCCCCTGGTCAGTTTGCCCACAAATCTATATTTGATTCAAATACATCTTTCCCAGATATACAATTTGTTGAAATTACATGTACACATTATATATTCCTTATGGTCCATGCTTGTCCGCCTCTGATCTTCCTGGGGGCTTGCATTCAAAAATGACAACATTTTGCGCTTTTTAACTGGTTTTGCAATATCGGACATTTACCCAAAATTACACACATGTGCGCAAGGAGTATGGACATTAATTGATGAAGTGTCAGATTTTTAACATGCAGACATTTGGAGTAAGACCCTATTTTCCACTAGCAACCCCCCAGAATACAAACACCTCTTAAAACGTGCACAGAAAAACCACAAAAATAATGATATTACTTATATAATTCTGACAAGTCCGCACTATGAGTTACCTATCTTTTTAAAATTATGCTCTGGTCTAAAAGGGGTGTGGCTTCCCACATCACATGGTGGAATAACTGGTTTATCCACTTCCCCCAAGCCAGCTTGTTCACAGAGGCACAGCTGCCCCCCAGTTTCTCCCAAGAGGAAGCTATTTTACGACGCCCCCAATATAACATTTGCCTAAGTCAATGAAGTTGCATTGTTCTGTTCTTTCCAGTTCCCAGGTGCTCCACCCCTAATCTAATCAGAGAGGTGACAACTCCTTTTGGCAAGGGGCAGCAGGATGCAGCTAGGCCTGGGAAGAGCGGCTGAACAGGTTTCTCCTTTCGGGGGTAGTTGTCAGGCAGAATCCAGTTTCATTAAGCCAGGTTTCAGCTAAATGTCACTTTTTGTCCCAGTTTTCTACATTCAAATCAAACTGACAATTTGTACCTATACATTAAATAATTACTTCCTTCAAGTCATTTCAGAATATAGTTTTACATTGTATCCACCTCTTAGCAAGTCTTTCCTTGGTCTGGTTTTGTTTCATTGTTCAGTTTTACACAAAGGTCTGGTGGTTTTAAAACGCCGGCTTTCTGATAGTGGTGAGTACTGGTAATGCAACCATTTTTGGGATTAAGAAAATGAATTCCCCACAGTTCTGAGTTGCTTTTTTTGGCAATCAGCATTGCCATTCCCAATGGTTTCAGGCTACTGTGTGTGTAGCCCAATGGTGGTTTTAGGCAGTGCCCTCCTGTGCTCACAACATAGGCAAAAATGGGTGGCAGCCTATTCTTCATGTTTTCCCTGTGCACTCTCTGGGGAGTTCTGGCCATCATGATGTTTTCCATGCCAGTACTGCACAGTTTTATGGTAGGGCTTGTATGCATGGGTAAAAACATCCCACATTTCCATACCGGGTGATCTCGAGTCCTGCAGGCGGAGGTGTCATTCCCGCCAGGTCTCGTGATGGTGCCGGTGTTTCCATGGTCCCCATTCCCATTGAATCATATGGGACTCAATGGGATTGGGGATTTTTCCGAATTACGCCTCCGGAATTCCCGGGTCACCGGGGTTGTAATGCCCCGGTAAATCCGGGAATCACAGAGGCAGAATGATAATACGAGTCCGGCGGTAACCGAGCCGGAAAAAACAGCAGGTTACCGGCAGACTCGTAATGAGGCCCTTTGAGTTATTATATAGCACTTACGCTTAAGCACTTTATATAGAGAAAATATACGTACAATATACTCATTTATCGACCTCTGAAGGATGAAAGGCTGAGTTGAGGTGTTTAAGAACAGACTAAATAACTGACAGTGTGCCTGAATTAAACCTTTAATGAGTCTAGCAATTATTGTATAGAATTCCAGAAAGACGCATTTTTGGTATTCCTATTCTTTCTTATTAAGTGTCTCTGCTGAAAGTGTTAGACTTGTGAAACCACTGTTCTTTTTATTTTTTTAATTTTTAAGAAGCCTGAACAAGAAAGCCAGCCACTCTAAAAGCAAAGAGCCACATGGTGCTGGCCACAGCCCAGGAGCTTGCATTAAAAATGTTTTTTTTTAAATGACACTTTTCTTTAGGTGTAGCAAGGGAGACCACAGCGGTAGCGAGGCGAGGGAGGGAGACCCCTAAATCGCGTCTCTACCAACTGCCTCCAATTGGGAGGGCTTATGCCCTCACAAGCATTGGGCTAGTGCCACTCATGCCTACATGGTGTTTGCACAGTACTGCACATGAGCACTGCAGATAACCGTATAATATATTTTGCAGAGAATGATATAATGTGAACGTGCAGCGATGTGTGCTTGCACTTTTGGTACACCAGCCAGGCTGCTAGTCATTCTTTGGCGCAAGCTCACGCTAAAGACACATTTGAAGAAGGCAGACCATATCCTCTGGCCCTGTTGGCCACAATCCTTTCTGTTAAGAAGTCACTGGAAAAATCAATCAATAAATCCTCCAGCTTGCAGCCAAAAATCAGCAAAATCGGTGGCGTTATCACCATTACCTGGGAGGATAGCTCAGCGGCAACGTGCGCGCCTTGGAAGCAAGATAACACAGAAGCAACGCAGGTTTGATCCCCGTATCCGCGCTTAGAAACCTCTGGGTTTTTAAGCACGTTATAAATACGCAACTAAGAAAAAAATTAAAAAAAATAAACAATTACGCAACTAAAACCCAACTAATTCCTATAACAGCTCCTCAATGCCTGCGGGCTGTGTGAGCGTTTCCACCGGTAATTCTGCTGAAATCTCCCATGGAGTCTGATGGACTGTGATATGGAGCTTAACACTGCACTACCACGACCTGTAATCCCATGGTAACCCCGCAGGTCCACGTGGCGGTAACAGTAGTCAAAGACAGCGGTAATTCAGCAGATTTACCGTAGAATTACCACCAAACTTTTAATGAGGCCCTTTGTATGGAAAGAAAAGTTTCTTTAACAAAGGGAGCAAGCTTGGCATTATTGTTAAAAACACCAAACACACCTGCTCAGTCAGTTCAGCTTGCTATGTGGCGGGATTGCTCGGGATGACCGGCACAAAATGTGTTATTTATCGAGCTCGCGCTTGTTGACTTCACCGGTATTAGCCTCGGACACTCCATCATCCTCGGTGTTTGGAGGTGACATTTGGATGGTAGCCACGGAGCTATAGATTAGGAGAGAGCCGTGCTCTCGCAGCATGCGTTGCCCGCTGAAATCCCTGACAGACAGCAGCAGCTGCGAGACTGAAGGGCCGCCTCGCCAACAGGTCATGCTGGGGCAATGCAGTGCAGCATACATCCCCCCTCCCCCTGCATCTCCGGACCCACTGCGCTCGATGCACAGGTCCATCCTATCCTTTTCTTTCCAAATGAAAGATGATTCGATAAGCAAGACTCTTTAGTGTACGGGCGCCTTAGGCAAGAACGCAATGTTTTATTCATGAAGTATGTCTTTCTTTATAAACACATAAAAATTCAAAATAATAAAAGTGATTTATACCTAATAATGTGTGGACCAATAAACTCTCCTGGCAACTCAAGCCCGTGGCGGGGAGGGGGCAGGGGTGACTTTCTGTAACAAATTGCATGATTATCAATCCTGCCTGCTACTCTTTCATGCCAATCAATTTATTTTCATTCTTAAACGATAATACATTATGCATGCTGTTGATTATTACAGTGTTGGTGGATGTGTGGGCTCCAAAAGGTGAAAAGTATGGGGGCTGCAAGCAAGACAAGATTGTTAAGTAGTTAAGGAGAAAAAAAGGCTCCTGTTTACTTGAAGGAGAGATCTGTGTCTCTTCTTAATTCCATGTGACTGGGCAACAATATAAGTGTACACAGCATTGTAAACAAGGCAGGATTACTCCCTTAAATTGCTTACGTTGTGTGAGCAGTGCTGCTGCTAGGGGAAGGCAATGTTAGGCAGCTACCTAGTCAGGGATAAAAGTGTACCAAAAAAGTATTGGAACTGTGACTCCGGCGGGTGACAGAGTAGGGAGGAAGGCAGCAACGTGCAACACATTTTTCAAGGGTTGCTGTCATGTTGGTTGATAGCCAATGGAGGTGAAACAGATTTCAGTTTAGCTGCAACTGATATCTGGTGGTAAAATGTAGAAGTGTGCTTTAACTTCACAAAGAAAAGTTCTTGCATGGTGAAAATGTTTGCAAAAAGTAGTGGAGCAGTTCACAGTAAAAAATAAAAGTAGTGGAACACCGCTCCTGACCGTTCCCGCTCACTTCAACCACTGTACCTAGTGCACCACATGGGGTGGGTAGATAACTGTGCCGGAGAATTCATAGAATTCAACGTCATCAAATTGTTTTCAGCAAATGTTGCCTCAAATATTTGTGAGGGTGGGTTTAAGGTAATACATAATGTGGGGGGTTTATTGGGGAGGCTGTGGGGGTTCTCCCCCCACATATGTTTGCTGCAAAATCTACCCCCCCAAAAAAATGGACCAGTTCACATAGAACCCGCCACATTAGGCTGTGTTTTGATTGACACCGCATGAGCCTAATACACCCCAATTTCCAGGGCAGGCATAGTATCACTTTCACTGAAGTAGCCAACATCCTTGATCTGGCTCTATTTAAATATGTTTCTTTTTATTGTAGCTAGGGCCTTTTTTATATGTTTCGAGTATTTTTGTTTCAGAGATCCACAAATGCAAATTAAACAGGCGCATGCACTGATCTGCAGGGCCAGATTACAGAAACGGTGGACCAGTTCCAAAATGCATGGAAAGAATACATTTTTCCCCCAGGCAAATATGGCCCCAGTGCTAATGCTTAGGAAAGTTGCACTTGCAGCGGTGCAAAGTTGTTGTAATCCGGTTTCAGGTGGTTTTCGCTTGGTTGTGCAACTACCTATCAAGACGTGGTAGGCACCAATGAGTTTATGGAGGCAACATCAGGAATCTGCCTGCAGTAATGGGAACATACTGTTACCTAATGCAACAATGCCATTATCCCACGTATGTGAAACAAGGCATAGTGAGTACAGTTGTTATTGTGACCATTTTTTATTTTATTTGTAAAAAAAAACTTTTTGTCATTTTAGATACATCCATGACTCATTAACTAATTCCCCAGGGCATTTACGTATCCTCCAAGAGGCAGGAAAAGAGAAAAAGAAAGGGAAAGGAGAAGCAACAGAAAGAAGAAAGAGAAACATCAGAGACAAAAGGATAGGAATAGACTAGACAAAGGACCACATTTCAGGATCCAGTTCTCATGGATTAAACTTAATATGCGCTTGTTGCTCCTCGTTCTCATGCTCGACACACAATTTCTTTGGTATAATCATGTTGTCGGGGGGAAATTCTGCCGGGGTCGGCCGGGCCGTCCGCAGACCTCCGGGCAGGGAGGCCCCAACTCCTCCCGTATATCCCAAAAGAGATAGAGTATGAGACACACGCAAGAAGCAAGGTGACTCTGCTGTTTATTAGACAAAACGGCAGGGATGGGTCAAGGAGCGTACGCGTCCGTCCTGACACACACACGATCGTGGGGCTCACAGGCCCTTTCACAGGCCCTTTTTACCTTAGTATGACGCGCTACTTGCGTCATCTTACAAAGTTTAATAAAAAACCTATTTCCACTCTGGATTGGTTACTCGAGTGGTAGGGTTAGTATAGCGCACATATAGAGAACGGTGTTAGTGGCTGAGGGTTAGTCAGGTGGTATACCTGGGCTGTCCCTTCAATTTGATACATGAAAATTGTTACATGAAGACCTCTGAGGATTGGTCAATGTGAATGGCGTCAGTGATAAGAACCCCATGTTCTAATTGGTCCGCTCGCGAGCCTCCCAGTCTGGGACTATCGCTGTTCCCAGTTCGCGGTGCACCTGTCATTTGCAACAATGTTTTAATATGGGTAGGTGTAAACAATGTGAGGATTTATTCATATGTTGGGAGGTCGAATACTCCCACTGCTGCAGATGTCCAATGAGTCTTTTAATTGTATCTGCCTGTGTCTTGAAACGTGGGATTCAGGCGTCTCCTTCCTTCTGGGCTTGGCATCTTGTCAGGTTTGGCTTTGTCACGTGAGGTGGGACCGTGTTTGAGGCAAAATTCAACACAATTAATATTGTTTTTCCTACTGTGTGCCTGGTTTATCTTGCAGGTGCGACCTTGGCGTTGGCTTGCAGCGTGCGAGATTGCAACATTGTGCCCTTGGCGGGGTGCCTTCGCCGGGCTCATTTTGCAGGGTCAGCAACCCAGTTCTTGCTCATTCAGTGTTCATGGAAGCTTTTGCCTGCGGCCTACTTGGGCCTGGTGCATAGGTGGAACCGTTTGATGCAGGGTGCTTTAGGTTACGGTATCATATTGCTTTATCCTCAGTATCGTGTCCCCGTTATATTCTTCATTATGGTACATGGCTCTTAGAAGAAGCGTGAGCAAGCCTTTTAATATAAGTTCATGATGCGTCTTGCGTTTCTGCATTTTGAGAGCCTATGTGGAAAATAATAAAGATGCACATCCGTGAGTATGTCTGTCGCCTACGTCATAGCACTGAGTATATTCTTCGTGTAGATTGGTGCGGGAGTGTCCGGTGTGTATATTTGCACAGGTGTGCTGACTGTTGGCTAGGTCGTCATGGCATCTCTAACGATGTGTAGGTTTAGTCGAGTTGATCCGTGCCGCAGGTGTCGGCATGGACAGGGCGGGCTGCTGGGCAGGCAGATGGACACATCCGTATGTTCCTGTACCAGGGTATTTGGTCGTCCGGTAGATAGGCAAACTCTTCTCGTGGCGGGTGTCTGGGCCGTGATCCTCTAGGCCAGGCGCGAGAGGGGAAGGGCGGGAGCCTGGTCTTCCATTCTCCCACTTCAGTCCCCCCTCTGGTCGACTTGTCGACCACAAACATATCCTTTTCGTTATCTCCTCTTACTCTCCATATCTTAGTTATTCCTCCTAAATGTCCATAGTGGTTAACATGATCTTCAAATGACCAATACATATATTCACAGGTTCCTCCAGCAGTACAGTATACCCATTTCCCTATGTAGCTCCTGGGGTTTCTTGGGTTCTCGAGCTTCACAGATGGTGGGTCCAGGTGGTTGGTGATGATCTGGTTGCGCAACTTCTCTCTCTCTTTTATTATTGTGCCTGTGTGTTGGCCGTCATCTGTTGGCATCAAGAGGTGTATACCAACCATTTCGATCATCTCGTCTGTGGTGCGTGCCTTTCGGGCTTTCCAAAATCTTATTATGATCAGTGTAGCTCCAGCCAGAATAGTGCATCCAACTATAATCTTCAGTCCATCTGACAGCCACGATGGCATCCATGACCATAATATTGAAAACCAGCTCTCATCCTTTTTCACACCTTTACTTTCATCCATCATTTTTGAGTGCATCTGGGCCAATTGTGATACAGCTTCCGTGAGTGTACCATTGTCAGCATCGTTAGCAGGAATGAATGTGCAGCATGATTGTCCTATCTTTGCGCAAACTCCTCCTTCCATTGCTGTGAGGAGGTCCAGTACATATCTGTTCTGTAGTGCAACCATTCTTACTGCTCGCAATTCCTCTTTTATTGCATTGAATCCATTTACTGTAGAGTTGATTGTCATCATTAGTTCCCACCTAGTTATCTGGAGCCATGTTGCGTTTGCGTAAGCCTGCAGTCCAGGATGTATTATTGAGGAGAAGAACATAGCTGCTCTGCTGAATAGTCTGTGTTCCGGCGGTATTGAGGTCAGTGCGGTTTCTGACCTTCCCCACAGGTAATTTCCTGTCAGAGGTTCTCCTTGTCTTTTCCTTCTGTTGAGGACAGTGTTGTTGCCGTTGCGTCTGTTCTCTGGTCCTTTCCGAGGCTGTGCAGATCTCTTCTTCCTTTTGTTTCCTTCATCCATCTTGGGGAAATTCGCCATATTCACATGCTTCTGGGGTACCACTAGTGATGGTACATTAACGTGTACTATAGTGCATACACCATTCCACAAAGGGGGCAGTGTGTGATACGCCTTGTCTCCACAGGCCCAGTAATGGTCCATTACTACTGCTGTTCCTGCTCCCCCCTCAGGTAACTCCATCACGCTTTCACAGTTGGTATTGTATCCTACATCCACCTCTCCTTTATGTTGGTAGCATACCTTAGGCGCAGTTAAAGGCAGTATTGTTATTGGGTCTTCATCCTTCTCCATCCACATGAGCATGGGTACGTACTTGATCCAAGTCATCCAACATCTATGGTTATGTCCATCAATAGTTGAAATGTTTTCTCTTGTTACCATGTTGCTGCCAACCACTCCTATGTTCCATTTGTTGTCCATGTACACCTTCCCTGTTATTATCATCAGTGGTCTTTCCCAACATCCGTTTATACCAGGGACTTCAGTGGCGTACCAATCACATGGTAGGTACTGCAGTGTTACCTTCTTTGTTTCTCCTTTTTCAGGACCACTTGTTATGTATCTGAATCCTTCAGCATGTAAACTGCTCTTGTGGTAACTCAAATAAGTCTTGAGGAAGTTGTTTTCATATGGATATGTATCTCGTGTTTTCCACACCAGATGCACCACTGTCCCTTGAAATCTTCCTTTCGTCTGGAACAGTGCCAGGTATATTATACATCGTGCTATTTTTCCATCTATCTCCGTAGCAACAAATGTTCGAGACGTGCTCATGGCGTATGGGATCAATTAGCAAACGTAGCAGCTGTCTCCTGTTGTCTGCTTGCCTATTTTGGTCATGTGTTGGTACCACATGTTGTTAGAGACGTGTGCTGAATCTTGTACATAGTTGTCAATGCCTTTGTTATCTGAGTATGTGCTGCGTTTAACTCTATTTTCCTGGTGCGGGGTTTTACTAGTACCACCTGACATAACACCTGTTGCAGCTGGGGGTGGGGGTATATTAGGTTTGGGTACAGCAATAATATCAATAGCATAGCTGTACTGCCATACAGAGGCAGCCAAGAACCTGGTGATCATTAAAATGGCTATCAATTTTATTACAAATGCTAATTTCACCGGCATTTTGCTCTTACCTTGCTGCAGTCCGGCAGCTTATTCTTGCGACGTTACAGTTGCCCGCCTGAAAGTTCTTAATATGCTCGTTATTAAGGTTAGTTGTTGTTATTAAGCTCTCCCTATCAAGTAGTCATTCAGTGCCCAGGCGAAGAGCTGTTCCCACGCCAATCTAAGCGATCTATCTCTTAGGGCAGGCAAGTATGGTTGGAGGTGGGGCATTGAATGTTCTATGGCCAAGAGGAATGCTGTGTAGTAGACACGTACCCTCCTTCCTTTCAGGTACGTTGGCCGTTTTATTTCATATACAAATTGGTGTGACAATTCTTCCAGGTAATTATCGTCTGAGGGTACCATCTACTCCTGGGCAGTGAATTAGTTAGTTATCTACTTTCTTAACAGTACAATAATACGCTTTACCTGCATGTGCGAGAGAAAAGAAAGAGAACATTCAGGTGTTTACATGTGTATATGTGCAAAAATAGTGTCCTTCAGTTCAATTGTTACTACAGTGGGCAGGGGGTTTGGGGTTCAGCTGGCGGAAGTCTCTTTGCCCTTTGATCGTGTAACCATGGGGTGGGCGGTATGGGGATCACCCCTCTGTTTTCTAATAGTTGTCTCTGGGGAATCTGGGGGGTGGCAGGGTATAGGGACACTTAGGCCGTTAGTTGTGGTGGAAGTCTCTTCCTCCGTTGGTGACGCTGTCGTTGTTCTTCCAGTGGCCCTGTCGGTGTCGCTGGGGCGGGTCTGGAGTTTGTAGATCTTTACGTCGTGTAGGTGGTTCCAGGCACGCTTGTCCTGTAGCTTTACTGCTCTCGTTGATACCTCCTCTACCAGATGGGGGCCAGTGAATCGTGGACTGTTCCACTTCCTGTTGAAATTGCGAAGTAGTACGTGGTCACCTTTAGCAACTTTACACAGTCTTTCCTTTTCCAATTCTTTATCCACGTCTTCTTGTTGATTGCTGTTAGACCCGCCCCGCGTGCGCTCGAGCTGTTGAGACACAAACACTACACTAGTAATCAAAGAAGACACATATTGGTACATTTCATCACCAAGAACACTCGCAGTACTCTCGTGGTCGGTAAATGCTCTTGATGTTGGCGTTAGGGGAAGGCGCCTTTGACGTCCGGTAACCACCTCGTGAGGGGTGAGGTGGTGGTCGGACCCTGGTCTATTCCTTAGCTCAAATAGGGCTAATGGAAGGCAATATAACCAACTCTTCTTTGTTGTTTGCTGTATCTTTGCAATTGCCTCCTTTAATAGGCCATTCAGGCGTTCACATACACCGTTGGCCTGTGGGTGGTATGCACATGCAAATTTATGCTTGATGTTCAGCAAGGATGTGATGTGCTGGAACATTTCGTTTGCGAAATGTGGGCCATTGTCTGACCTTAATACCTCGCACACTCCCCACCTGGGGAAGACCTCCCTCACTAGGAATTTAGCTGCTCTAAATGCATCTGGGTGTGAACAGGGCCCTGCTTCAATCCACCTCGAGAATGGGCATACTCCTACAATCATATACCTATTTCCTTGACATACGTTGATCATATCAACATAGTCAATATGGAGATGCCGGAAAGGTCCCTCTGGCCGGGGTATAGTACCTCTTATCACCTTCAGAGTGTGGCCGGCCGTAAACTGTTGACATGTGAGACAATTTCTGATAAAATTTGACACATGAGAATTTAACTCGGGGCAGAACCAGTCTTCCCTAATTCGTGCTGCAATTACTTCCTTGCCTGTGTGGGCTGGGTAATGTAGTTGGCTCAGGGCGGTGTTCAAAAGTGCCAATGGTATTACAACCTTTCCAGTGTCACCCTGGCGCCATAGTGCGTCGGTTGGTGACATTGTGCATCCTCTTTTTACCCATATTTCTTTTTCGGCCATTGGTGCAGCCGCTTGTAGCTCCATAATCTGTGTGGCTGGGAGATGGGTGTACCCTTCTCTTATCAACATCTCCTTTGCCATTCCCCTCCCTCTCCCTCTCTGTGACTCTGGGGGTTCCATATCTCACCAAAGTATGCAGCATACTTCGCATGTGCGTCTGCTGCTGCATTCCCTTTTGAGATGTGGTCTTCACCATTGGTGTGTGCGGTGCATTTGACTAAAGCTAATTCTTGGGGGTCATTTATTACTTCAATTAGTTCAGCCAATAGGAGGGCATGTTGCACTGGAGTGCCATCAGCTCTCCTAAACTCTCTTCTTCTCCATTTCGACAGCCCTGAGTGGACAGTGGATGTAACATACGCGCTGTCGGAGTATATGGTCACTCGTTTGTCAAAGCTTTCCTTCAACGCCAAGATCAGTGCAACTAATTCCGCTGCTTGAGCGGAGTAATGCTGTGGTAATTGTACACATTTCATGGCCACACACACCGGTACCTCCATCATTTTTACCACTGCTGCCCCAGTCCTCCTTATACCATCCCTTTGGTCGATACTTGATGACCCATCAATGAACAGGAGCTCACCTCCCTCTAGTGCGTTTTTTTCAACCTTTCTAGTACATGAGTACATTTCAGTTATTTGCATACAATCGTGGGCATAATCTCCTTCCTCAAGTACTTCTGCCAGGAACCTTGCAGGGTTGACCGTGCTACATCTAACAATTGATAGTTCAGCTCTGGATAGGATGATCTCATAACCTGATGCCCTCTGCGTGGTTAGGGTGGACTTAGGTTTATTCAATATTGCAAATAGTGCATGTTCCACAAACAGTGTAGTTGGGCACCCCATGGTTATTGCTGATGCTTTTTCTACCGCAAAAGCAGCTGCGGCGAGACCTTGTTCGCAAGGGAAATGACCTAACATCACAGGATCTAAGTGGCCACTGTAAAATGCTACTGGTTTGTAGCCCATGCTTGTTTTTTGAGCCAACACTGCTTTCATTACTGCTGAGTCGCAATGTGAAACTATAAAAAATTGTCGCTCATAGTCTGGGGATGCCAGTACCGGAGCAGTTGATATCGCATCTTTCAATTCATCATAAGCCTCTTTCATTTCCATCGTCCACCCCAGCTTTTTCTCCCCTTTATTAGCTTCCCTTAACGCCTCAAGCAGGGGTCCTATTTATGAACTGTAATCAAATACCCATGCTCTACAGTAGTTGCACAGCCCCAGGAACTGCTGCAGTTCCCTCACTGTTTGTGGCATTGGAGTGTTTGAAATGGCCTGTGCTCTTTGTGGTGCAATCTTTCTTCCATGTTGGGATATAAGCTGACCAATGTAAAGTACCTGTTCTTGACAGTACTGTAGCTTTTCCATGTCTACCTTGTAACCTTTCTCAGCCAATATTGTCAACATCTTTAAGGAGTCCTCTCTGCATGTTCTTTCGTTTCTACTGCAAATTATTATGTCATCCACATACTGCAACACTTCTTTCCACTTCAATGTTACCCAAATCCATCTGTATTACTCTGTTGAAAATTGAGGGTGATTCGCAATACCCTTGTGGCAATCTGGTGTGCTTCCACTTTGTGTTTCTGTAAGTGAAGCTTGTCAGATCTTGTGAGTCTGGGTGCAATGGTATTGAGAAAAAAGCATTTTTAAGGTCGATCACTGTAAATCGTGATGCTTCTGCTGGAATGCCACACAATATTGTGGCCGGGTTTGCTGCTATGGGATATTCTGCTTCTACTATGTTGTTCAAGGGCCTGAGATCCTGTATGAAGCGCCAAGACCCCCCTTTAGCCTTGCGCACTGGGTATACAGCCGTGTTACATGGTGATTCTGAGGGGACCAATATGCCATTATTTATAAGGGCGTTATGGTTTCATATATGCCCTCATCTGCCTCTTTTGATAGTGGGTACTGTTTCACTCTGGGGAGTATTGCACCTTTTTTCAATTTTATCCTTACTCCCCCTATACTTTTTATGCACCCCACGTCATAGGGGCTAGTAGTCCACAATGATGTGGGTACCTTTGACATATCCTCCTTAAAGAAGGGGACTGGGGTGCATGCGGGTGCCTCAAGTGCCATTGCAATTTTCTGTGCTACTTGTTTGTAAGCCACTCTTAGCCATATTTCCACACTTATCATAAACACCATTTCACCTTCCTCCTTTTCTTCTGAGAACAGCTCCTCATCTGACACCTGGGTGAGCCTACATCCTTCTGCTAGTGCTATCACTGCCCTCCATGCTCTTCCTTCTCTGTCTTGGGCATGTACAGCAATGTAATCAGCTGTTGCTATAATGCTCTCAATGTCCACTGGAACCACCTTTCCTTCTGGTTCATTAACAGGTGTTTCTGGTCTGAACAGATAGGCTGCTGGCCTCCTCCAGATTTTCCCTTCTATCCCTGGCATCCATGCAAATGCCATATCTGTCCCGTACTGGAATAGTTCGCCATCTACTGGCTCTGTCCTAATCGCTGTCTGTCCGCAGTATGCTTGCATAATCTGTCGTGCTGTGAGCATGTTAATCCCTGGAGTAGAGCAAATTATGCCGTCCTCAGTAAAGGAGATCGTAATATTCAACCTGTTCATTATGTCTCTCCCCAGTATATTTACTGGTGAGGCACTATAATATAGAAGTGGAACTGACAGGTCATAATCTCCAATAGATAAGGGAATGTTATCAGTAAAAGGAACCAACCCTCTAGCCCCAGAGAATCCTTGGGTGTTCATGCCTTCGCCTGACATCTTAAATTTACCTTCCCTTATGCAAGACCGGGTCGCCCCGGTGTCAACAAGGAATGATAACTTTTTGTCACCTATCGTTACCTCTATGCGTGGTTCCTCCGCACTATTAGGTGTTACTGACAGGATGGGACACACCAAGGCCGTCTGTGGGCTGTCCTATTGAGGGTACAACGATTGGCCATTTCCTGTGTAAGGGTTGTGTCCCAAGACCGTCACCCTACCCAGTTGTGTTTGTTGTGCTTGGGGTTGTTGTGTTATCGCTACCTGTTGTTGTGGCAGTGAATATGTCTGTGGCTGTTGTTGTGTTATTAGTTGTTGCTGTTCATTTCCCTGTTGCAACGTCTGCTGTTGCTGTATGCGCTGCTGTTCCTGTGAGGGCCTTGGTTGTCCCTGTTCACTCCATGATGGTGTTCCTGGTCTAACTCTACACGTGCGTGACATGTGCCCTAATAATCCACAACTCCAACACACTGGTGGTTCCCTACTCTGCCATGGAAAGCTCCCTGTGTTGTCCTGGTATACTGGTTGCCCTGTGGGGTAGGAATTTCTAAGTCCTCCCACCTGCTGTTGGGTGTTATATCCGTATCCTCTCCCTCTCATAATTCCTCCTCTCCCCCTGTTATAATTATAATACCCAGCTCCTGGCATTGGGTATCCTCCTCCCATGTTGGTCGTGTATGGTTGGAGTGGCGGCACCTGTTGTGTTATAGTCTGTGAAGGTGGTATTTGGGAGGAATCTTGTGCAGCCACTACTTGTGTGGGGCTTTGGGTCATTGTTGTAGGCGTAGTTATTAGTGCCCCTTCCATTGTGTATTTAGTAAGCTTTTTCTGTACTAGTTTAGCCTCTTCCGTTTTCCTGTCCTCTTCCTTTTGTTTCATTTTTCCTTGCCATGTCCTGCAATGATGCACTATAGTCAGTTGTATTTCTGGCCATGCTTTTGCTTCCATTCCCACTACTTTCTTTAGTTGTTTCTGAACTCCTTCTGGGAGCCCTTGTACTAGTATATGATAAAATATTGCTGGTGTTTTGTCCCATTGTTCTCTAGTTTCCATGCGCCACTTCTCTTGGATTTCCTGGATATAATCAACAGGATCTTCGTTCTCACGCATCTTGCGGGAGGTAATTGCTCCTATGTCTGATGTGTCTGGGTACTGTACCCTCAGTGCCTGCCATAGTGCATGTCTGCAGTTTGCGAATGGTGCCCCATCATGCGATGTGTTTGTTATTGTTACCCCAGGGAATCCCGCTCTCTTCCAAATGTTATCCGCTGCATCCCCTAATATCGATATTAGAAGGCCCTTCACATCTCCCACTGCCAGTTTCTGTCCTGCGGTGTGTTTTTCCATTTCATATATCCACTTACCCGCACCTCCACTTAATGATGGGAGCCTGCATTTTATATTTTCTTTGTCTGTATGCTTCCAAGGGACATACTGTGGTCTAACCCCTCCTCTCTCCAGAAGTGGCATTAAGTTATGTCTCGTTTTACCCTTTGTGTTCCATAAGATCGAGTCCTCACACCCTTCCTCCTCTTCCCTTTCTTCTACATCGTCAATTTCATCCGTATTTCCCCTGCTCGTAACTCTTTCTTCTCCATCTTTTCCCCTTCTTCCATCATTTCCTGTATTTAATGTGGCCATGTGTATTCGTCTTTCCTGCCTGCGTCTAGGGAGGTCCCTAAGCCGACATGCATAGGGTGTCAGTTCGTCTGTGAAGGGCGCAAGTTTTATTGTGCGTAACGAGCGTGAGGTGGTTGAGCATGTAGGGTGCGATGGGAGAGGGCGTGACGGGGACGGTGCGGCCTCATGTGTCTGTCTTTCCGCTATTCCTTGCTCTCCCTCCTCACTTCTCTCCAGCTCATCCTTTCTCCTACGGATCCATGGTGAGTCTGTGTTGGTCCGGGTGATGTATAGTTTATCTAGGCTTTCCCTTTCACTGTTTCTTCCTTCCTTCTCCACTCCTTCTTCTTGTCACTACAAAAGTCAGTCATAAACGGCACCCCCCACTCGGTCTTTTCCCCCTTGATTGTTACTGTTTGTAAGTCTATTAGGTCCAGTTCTCCTTTTTCTCCTTTATCAACCGCTCCCCTTTGCGCTGATATTGTTGCTACTTCTGTGTCTCTATATACATCCCCCCATACTTCACTCTCCCTTCTCCTATGTTCTCTTTCTCCTTCATTTCTCTCCTCCATCTCCCTACAATTTTCCTCCCTTTTCCTTTTTAATTCCTCCATTACTTCACTACTCATCTGTTCCAGTATTCTTTCATCCTCTTTCTTCCTTTCCAGTTTCACCCTTTCCCTTTCTAATATACTCTCTATCACCCTCCCTTCTTCGTATTTCTTAGTCGTTTGTGATAGTAATCTCCTCTTCCACATTGCCATTTCTCTTTCTTTCTCTTCTTCTTCCCTTTTCTTTTCTCGTAGCACTACTCTTGATACCCTTTGTGCTGCTGCTTTTACCCTTTCAGCTTCTCTCCTTTGCTCCTCAGTTCGTTCCCTTCTTTTTTCCAATTCGTTCTTACCTTCTTTCCTTTTCCTCGCTCTCTCTCTTTCCTCCCTCTCGAGCTGTTTGATCAATTCATTCTGCTCATCCCTTAACTCTGCTAGTCGTTCCTCCAAAATCTCTTCCTTTTGTCGTAACAGCTCTTCTCCCCTCATTTCACTCTCCCTGGTATTATCCTCGTCTGTTTTCCTTACTACCTCCTTCTCTTCTCCTGTTAATGAGCCTCGTAATTTTAATAGTATCTGTGCAGCTACCCACTCATCATTTCCTACTTCCACAGTTTGTTCTTCTCCAGTCCTCCCCTCCCCTGCTGGCATCTTCCTATGAGCCACATATGGTGGAGGGCTGTATGCCGGGTTCGAGTACCCCTCAGCCGCCCTTAACTGACCTCTTCCTATCTCTCCTAACTCCCTTAAAGGGTACAACCCCCCTCCCTCTGTTTTCACTCCCTTTGCTAGGGGTATATCGTTGCTCGGTTCCTTTTTTATTTCATCTGATGTATTATTCTTTTCTCCTCCCTCTTGTCCGTTCCACGTGTTCTTTGGGTCTTCACTCCCCTTTTTCCCATCCTCTCCTTCCTCCTTAATCTCTTTTTCTTCCGGTATTTCCCCCACAGTGAACATTCCATTTGGTCCTGGTCGGGACCCTTGGAACATCCTCCATAAGTTAAACACCTCCACGTGGTTTGCCAACTTCTTCCCTTTGTATGTATTGTGCAGATGGTTTAATAGTGAATGTTGGGCATATGGATCGAAGCTACCATTAGGCGGCCACGGTGTTATCATTTTGTTATCCGTCCCCTGGGTCCATTCTATGCTATACTTAATCAGTTTCTCCCTATGGGGTGACAGTGTTGTACATATGTGTTGTAGTGGGGTAGTGAGGGTGTTCCCCCACCCTCCCGATCCTGTCCCGTATGACATAGTAGCGCTCCACTTGTTACCCTTCCCCTATCTGGTAGCGGTTATCTCACTAGCAGTTTACAATATACAGCCTTATATCGTTACCTGGCCCCGTAAGTTTGGGGACTTGCGATAGTCCGCTAAGGAAAATTATAAAAATATAGTATTTTACATTTGTATATTTTCTTCTGTCTTTCTTTCTTTACACGACACCCTTACGGCCCCCTGCGGCCGAGGCGTACGTAGCCCCCTGCGGCTGCGTACCCCTTATGACGTTCTTATACAGTCGTCCTATTTTCACTTGCTCCTCCTCCTTCTTCTACACTTGCCGTGGCCGGCGTTCTCCGTGCGCAGCCACGTCCCCCGTTTCACCTTTCCCCAATCAACTCATTTACTGTTATCTCCGTTTCCACTCCCTTACCACAGTTCTCTTCCCCACCACTCTCAGAAAGGAAGATGCCTTGTGCTCGGGATATCCTATGAAAGCCCTACTGGTGACGTCACCGATCTCTTCGAGCTACTGGTAAGTTCTTCATATATTCTTTAAGTTCAAAATACACTTGCAATCTGCCCCCGTTAACCTCACAGCTGTCTTCCTGTCACTCCTGGAACAAGGTAATCAATAATATAATCGGACTGCGCACGCTGCGTCGCCTCGCGTGTGATACGCCCCTCGACAGGAGGGCTTAACCAGCCAATTATCTTCCGTATTCGGCAACTAACTAGCTACCGCCTACAGGGAAACGTCATCTACCTATCGAGTTTCTTGCTCGAACAATAGGGATCCTCATCTACTCATTGATCAATAAATGCCAAATCGTAGGAAACCACACACACACCCACCCTTACACGTAGTCGCGACCTAGGCCAATCAGTGTCTACGAGCGGCCGCACGTGATGTTTTCGTGCTCCACCCCCCTCTCTCGCGCAACGTAGCCGACTGCTCTCGCACTTGTTCGGCTACCATTCATTCCATTGCCAACACTAAATTGCCAAACCTTTGCCGCGCACCTGTGCAACACCTCCCACCTCCCGTATTTAATTCCTCCCCCCTCCCTCACAATTTCACATTGCTTGTTGTGCGTGGCATGCTCACCAAGTTCTCTTGATGCAGGGCCGCTCGACTGCGTGCACCCCTCCAAGCGGCTCGCCACCTCCCCTCGTCTGGACCATGTCTGGACACTCGCCAACCGCGGGCGGGATACTTCTTAACCGGCTCCCGAGGGCCAATATCCGGATTGCGCTGTCCGGTCTTCTCGCAGCTCCGCGATGGTCCTGTAGTCCTCAGAAGGGGGCAATGGCAGAGGGGGCCACGCCGCTGGGCCTCCTCGCAACGCGATTACCTGGAAAAAGTAAAAATAAAAAAGCAGATCTTAAACAGATCTCAGCAGTGCCTCCAACTTGTCGGGGGGAAATTCTGCCAGGGTCGGCCGGGCCGTCCGCAGACCTCCGGGCAGGGAGGCCCCAACTCCTCCCGTATATCCCAAAAGAGATAGAGTATGAGACACACGCAAGAAGCAAGGTGACTCTGCTGTTTATTAGACAAATCGGCAGGGATGGGTCAAGGAGCGTACGCGTCCATCCTGACACACACACGATCGTGGGGCTCGCAGGCCCTTTTTACCTTAGTATGACGCGCTACTTGCGTCATCTTACAAAGTTTAATAAAAAACCTATTTCCACTCTGGATTGGTTACTCGAGTGGTAGGGTTAGTATAGCGCACATATAGAGAACGGTGTTAGTGGCTGAGGGTTAGTCAGGTGGTATACCTGGGCTGTCCCTTCAATTTGATACATGAAAATTGTTACATGAAGACCTCTGAGGATTGGTCAATGTGAATGGCGTCAGTGATAAGAACCCCATGTTCTAATTGGTCCGCTCGCGAGCCTCCCAGTCTGGGACTATCGCTGTTCCCAGCTCGCGGTGCACCTGTCATTTGCAACAATGTTTTAATATGAGTAGGTGTAAACAATGTGAGGATTTATTCATATGTTGGGAGGTCGAATACTCCCACTGCTGCAGATGTCCAATGAGTCTTTTAATTGTATCTGCCTGTGTCTTGAAACGTGGGATTCAGGCGTCTCCTTCCTTCTGGGCTTGGCATCTTGTCAGGTTTGGCTTTGTCACGTGAGGTGGGACCGTGTTTGAGGCAAAATTCAACACAATTAATATTGTTTTTCCTACTGTGTGCCTGGTTTATCTTGCAGGTGCAACCTTGGCGTTGGCTTGCAGCGTTCGAGATTGCAACATCGTGCCCTTGGCGGGGTGCCTTCGCCGGGCTCATTTTGCAGGGTCAGCAACCCAGTTCTTGCTCATTCAGTGTTCATGGAAGCTTTTGCCTGCGGCCTACTTGGGACTGGTGCATAGGTGGAACCGTTTGATGCAGGGTGCCTTAGGTTACGGTATCATATTGCTTTATCCTCAGTATCGTGTCCCCGTTATATTCTTCATTATGGTACATGGGTCTTAGAAGAAGCGTGAGCAAGCCTTTTTATATAAGTTCATGATGCGTCTTGCGTTTCTGCATTTTGAGAGCCTATGTGGAAAATAATAAAGATGCACGTCCGTGAGTATGTCTGTCGCCTACGTCATAGCACTGAGTATATTCTTCGTGTAGATTGGTGCGGGAGTGTCCGGTGTGTATATTTGCACAGGTGTGCTGACCGTTGGCTAGGTCGTCATGGCATCTCTAACGACGTGTAGGTTTAGTCGAGTTGATCCGTGCCGCAGGTGTCGGCATGGAGTGGGCGGGCTGCTGGGCAGGCAGATGGACACATCCGTATGTTCCTGTACCAGGGTATTTGGTCGTCCGGTAGATAGGCAAACTCTTCTCGTGGCGGGTGTCTGGGCCGTGATCCTCTAGGCCAAGCGCGAGAGGGGAAGGGCGGGAGCCTGGTCTTCCATTCTCCCACTTCAATGTCCATGAAATTAATGACAGCTCAAGTCAATTGGACATTTGTCCCTGAAATTAAATAGCTCCACCACTCAGACATATTCCATTTTGTGGGGCGAAACGAGCCAGGTGTAGTGAACGTTGGTTGACGATTTTGGGGCACTCAATTATTAGATGATGGATCGATTCTACTTCAGTCAAACAAAAGCGATAGATGTTATTCATGGTTTCCTGGTCCTTTCGTTTCATCATAACCTCCTGTGTGGAATACAGGTTTAGCCGTAGTTTTAAGAACTGATTCCGATGATAAGACGATGGAAATTTGGACAGGTATTTTGGCAATTCACCCACACTTTGTGTTGAAGTACCTAGATCGATTGCAGCTATCAATTTCCTGCGTTTCTCCATGTTAGCTATCCAGTTCCATTGCCGGAACGTTTTTTTTGCAACTTGCAGAATTTGGAGAACGAGAGATATGCTTATGTCTGCTGCATTTAGTATAGACATCAGTTTCTCCTCCCAGTTATTTAATAGATTTGCGGATGGATCTTGACTTCTTTCATTCAGTATCATGTAGGGTTTCACCGCTGGTGTTATACGTATTTTTCGAAGAGCTGATATAGATTTCCACAGTACAAGTGAATATAGTGAGTGCAGCCCTAATTCGTATCGGATGGCCACCATTGAGACACTCTGCGGCAAATTAAGAACTTTCCGCCAAAAAAAGCCCCTCCAATTGTTGCCAAAAACCAGCATCAATGTTCCACCCAGCCTCGCTCCCAAAACAATCTGCTGGGGACACTTTTTGCAGGTAAAAAGTTAGTACTGGCTGAAGAGTGAATTTGCCGTATTTTGCATGTAATTTTGCACAAGAGAACACTGGGAGGTGGAGGGAGCGGTTGGGGTCACAAGCAAACCCTCACGTTAAGGGTGGAACCCTTGGCATATAACAAAAAGGCTTGTGACTCAAGAAAAACCGCTCTCTTAGAGGAAAAAAGGGGGAATATTATCTCATGCCCTCAATTGATATCAAGTTCATCAATAATAGATGACAACAAAGTTGAGAAATCTAAAACAATTGCATATTTTAATTGAAATTTCATACAAATGTATTATACAAATTGAATACAAAAACAATTTAGAAATACTCTCATTGGCTTGATCAAGAGAGTTAAATAGAGAGAAAACAAGAAAAAAAGCAGAAAGCATCACCGTACACCAATGATGCAACGCAATTCCACATGTTGTAGGCGTAGTTATTAGTGCCCCTTCCATTGTGTATTTAGTAAGCTTTTTCTGTACTAGTTTAGCCTCTTCCGTTTTCCTGTCCTCTTCCTTTTGTTTCATTTTTCCTTGCCATGACCTGCAATGATGCACTATAGTCAGTTGTATTTCTGGCCATGCTTTTGCTTCCATTCCCACTACTTTCTTTAGTTGTTTCTGAACTCCTTCTGGGAGCCCTTGTACTAGTATATGATAAAATATTGCTGGTGTTTTGTCCCATTGTTCTCTAGTTTCCATGCGCCACTTCTCTTGGATTTCCTGGATATAATCAACAGGATCTTCGTTCTCACGCATCTTGCGGGAGGTAATTGCTCCTATGTCTGATGTGTCTGGGTACTGTACCCTCAGTGCCTGCCATAGTGCATGTCTGCAGTTTGCGAATGGTGCCCCATCATGCGATGTGTTTGTTATTGTTACCCCAGGGAATCCCGCTCTCTTCCAAATGTTATCCGCTGCATCCCCTAATATCGATATTAGAAGGCCCTTCACATCTCCCACTGCCAGTTTCTGTCCTGCTGTGTGTTTTTCCATTTCATATATCCACTTACCCGCACCTCCACTTAATGATGGGAGCCTGCATTTTATATTTTCTTTGTCTGTATGCTTCCAAGGGACATACTGTGGTCTAACCCCTCCTCTCTCCAGAAGTGGCATTAAGTTATGTCTCGTTTTACCCTTTGTGTTCCATAAGATCGAGTCCTCACACCCTTCCTCCTCTTCCCTTTCTTCTACATCGTCAATTTCATCCGTATTTCCCCTGCTCGTAACTCTTTTTTCTCCATCTTTTCCCCTTCTTCCATCATTTCCTGTATTTAATGTGGGCATGTGTATTCGTCTTTCCTGCCTGCGTCTAGGGAGGTCCCTAAGCCGACATGCATAGGGTGTCAGTTCGTCTGTGAAGGGCGCAAGTTTTATTGTGCGTAACGAGCGTGAGGTGGTTGAGCATGTAGGGTGCGATGGGAGAGGGCGTGATGGGGACGGTGCGGCCTCATGTGTCTGTCTTTCCGCTATTCCTTGCTCTCCCTCCTCACTTCTCTCCAGCTCATCCTTTCTCCTACGGATCCATGGTGAGTCTGTGTTGGTCCGGGTGATGTATAGTTTATCTAGGCTTTCCCTTTCACTGTTTCTTCCTTCCTTCTCCACTCCTTCTTCTTCCTCACTACAAAAGTCAGTCATAAACGGCACCCCCCACTCGGTCTTTTTCCCCTTGATTGTTACTGTTTGTAAGTCTATTAGGTCCAGTTCTCCTTTTTCTCCTTTATCAACCGATCCCCTTTGCGCTGATGTTGTTGCTACTTCTGTGTCTCTATATACATCCCCCCATACTTCACTCTCCCTTCTCCTATCTTCTCTTTCTCCTTTATTTCTCTCCTCCATCTCCCTACCATTTTCCTCCCTTTTCCTTTTTAATTCCTCCATTACTTCACTACTCATCTGTTCCAGTATTCTTTCATCCTCTTTCTTCCTTTCCCGTTTCACCCTTTCCCTTTCTAATATACTCTCTATCACCCTCCCTTCTTCGTATTTCTTAGTCGTTTGTGATAGTAATCTCCTCTTCCACATTGCCATTTCCCTTTCTTTCTCTTCTTCTTCCCTTTTCTTTTCTCGTAGCACTACTCTTGATACCCTTTGTGCTGCTGCTTTTACCCTTTCAGCTTCTCTCCTTTGCTCCTCAGTTCGTTCCCTTATTTTTTCCAATTCGTTCTTACCTTCTTTCCTTTTCCTCGCTCTCTCTCTTTCCTCCCTCTCGAGCTGTTTGATCAATTCATTCTGCTCATCCCTTAACTCTGCTAGTCGTTCCTCCAAAATCTCTTCCTTTTGTCGTAACAGCTCTTCCCCCCTCATTTCACTCTCCCTGGTATTATCCTCATCTGTTTTCCTTACTACCTCCTTCTCTTCTCCTGTTAATGAGCCTCGTAATTTTAATAGTATCTGTGCAGCTACCCACTCATCATTTCCTACTTCCACAGTTTGTTCTTCTCCAGTCCTCCCCTCCCCTGCTGGCATCTTCCTATGAGCCACATATGGTGGAGGGCTGTATGCCGGGTTCGAGTACCCCTCAGCCGCCCTTAACTGACCTCTTTCTATCTCTCCTAACTCCCTTAAAGGGTACAACCCCCCTCCCTCTGTTTTCACTCCCTTTGCTAGGGGTATATCGTTGCTCGGTTCCTTTTTTATTTCATCTGATGTATTATTCTTTTCTCCTCCCTCTTGTCCGTTCCCCGTGTTCTTTGGGTCTTCACTCCCCTTTTTCCCATCCTCTCCTTCCTCCTTAATCTCTTTTTCTTCCGGTATTTCCCCCACAGTGAACATTCCATTTGGTCCTGGTCGGGACCCTTGGAACATCCTCCATAAGTTAAACACCTCCACGTGGTTTGCCAACTTCTTCCCTTTGTATGTATTGTGCAGATGGTTTAATAGTGAATGTTGGGCATATGGATCGAAGCTACCATTAGGCGGCCACCGTGTTATCATTTTGTTATCCGTCCCCTGGGTCCATTCTATGCTATACTTAATCAGTTTCTCCCTATGGGGTGACAGTGTTGTACATATGTGTTGTAGTGGGGTAGTGAGGGTGTTCCCCCACCCTCCCGATCCTGTCCCGTATGACATAGTAGCGCTCCACTTATTACCCTTCCCCTATCTGGTAGCGGTTATCTCACTAGCAGTTTACAATATACAGCCTTATATCGTTACCTGGCCCCATAAGTTTGGGGACTTGCGATAGTCCGCTAAGGAAAATTATAAAAATATAGTATTTTACATTTGTATATTTTCTTCTGTCTTTCTTTATTTACACGACACCCTTACGGCCCCCTGCGGCCGAGGCGTACGTAGCCCCCTGCGGCTGCGTACCCCTTATGACGTTCTTATACAGTCGTCCTATTTTCACTTGCTCCTCCTCCTTCTTCTACACTTGCCGTGGCCGGCGTTCTCCGTGCGCAGCCACGTCCCCCGTTTCAACTTTCCCCGATCAACTCATTTACTGTTATCTCCGTTTCCACTCCCTTACCACAGTTCTCTTCCCCACCACTCTCAGAAAGGAAGATGCCTTGTGCTCGGGATATCCTATGAAAGCCCTACTGGTGACGTCACTGATCTCTTCGAGCTACTGGTAAGTTCTTCATATATTCTTTAAGTTCAAAATACACTTGCAATCTACCCCCGTTAACCTCACAGCTGTCTTCCTGTCATTCCTGGAACAAGGTAATCAATAATATAATCGGACTGCGCACGCTGCGTCGCCTCGCGTGTGATACGCCCCTCGACAGGAGGGCTTAACCAGCCAATTATCTTCCGTATTCGGCAACTAACTAGCTACCGCCTACAGGGAAACGTCATCTACCTATCGAGTTTCTTGCTCGAACAATAGGGATCCTCATCTACTCATTGATCAATAAATGCCAAATCGTAGGAAACCACACACACACCCACCCTTACACGTAGTCGCGACCTAGGCCAATCAGTGTCTACGAGCGGCCGCACGTGATGTTTTCGTGCTCCACCCCCCTCTCTCGCGCAACGTAGCCGACTGCTCTCGCACTTGTTCGGCTACCATTCATTCCATTGCCAACACTAAATTGCCAAACCTTTGCCGCGCACCTGTGCAACACCTCCCACCTCCCGTATTTAATTCCTCCCCCCCCCTCACAATTTCACATTGCTTGTTGTGCGTGGCATGCTCACCAAGTTCTCTTGATGCGGGGCCGCTCGACTGCGTGCACCCCTCCAAGCGGCTCGCCACCTCCCCTCGTCTGGACCACGTCTGGACATTCGCCAACCGCGGGCGGGATACTTCTTAACCGGCTCCCGAGGGCCAATATCCGGATTGCGCTGTCCGGTCTTCTCGCAGCTCCGCGATGGTCCTGTAGTCCTCAGAAGGGGGCAATGGCAGAGGGGGCCGCGCCGACGGGCCTCCTCGCAACGCGATTACCTGGAAAAAGTAAAAATAAAAAAGCAGATCTTAAACAGATCTCAGCAGTGCCTCCAACTTGTCGGGGGGAAATTCTGCCAGGGTCGGCCGGGCCGTCCGCAGACCTCCGAGCAGGGAGGCCCCAACTCCTCCCGTATATCCCAAAAGAGATAGAGTATGAGACACACGCAAGAAGCAAGGTGACTCTGCTGTTTATTAGACAAAACGGCAGGGATGGGTCAAGGAGCGTACGCGTCCGTCCTGACACACACACGATCGTGGGGCTCGCAGGCCCTTTTTACCTTAGTATGACGCGCTACTTGCGTCATCTTACAAAGTTTAATAAAAAACCTATTTCCACTCTGGATTGGTTACTCGAGTGGTAGGGTTAGTATAGCCACATATAGAGAACGGTGATAGTGGCTGAGGGTTAGTCAGGTGGTATACCTGGGCTGTCCCTTCAATTTGATACATGAAAATTGTTACATGAAGACCTCTGAGGATTGGTCAATGTGAATGGCGTCAGTGATAAGAACCCCATGTTCTAATTGGTCCGCTCGCGAGCCTCCCAGTCTGGGACTATCTCTGTTCCCAGCTCGCGGTGCACCTGTCATTTGCAACAATGTTTTAATATGAGTAGGTGTAAACAATGTGAGGATTTATTCATATGTTGGGAGGTCGAATACTCCCACTGCTGCAGATGTCCAATGAGTCTTTTAATTGTATCTGCCTGTGTCTTGAAACGTGGGATTCAGGCGTCTCCTTCCTTCTGGGCTTGGCATCTTGTCAGGTTTGGCTTTGTCACGTGAGGTGGGACCGTGTTTGAGGCAAAATTCAACACAATTAATATTGTTTTTCCTACTGTGTGCCTGGTTTATCTTGCAGGTGCAACCTTGGCGTTGGCTTGCAGCGTTCGAGATTGCAACATCGTGCCCTTGGCGGGGTGCCTTCCCCGGGCTCATTTTGCAGGGTCAGCAACCCAGTTCTTGCTCATTCAGTGTTCATGGAAGCTTTTGCCTGCGGCCTACTTGGGACTGGTGCATAGGTGGAACCGTTTGATGCAGGGTGCTTTAGGTTAAGGTATCATATTGCTTTATCCTCAGTATCGTGTCCCCGTTATATTCTTCATTATGGTACATGGGTCTTAGAAGAAGCGTGAGCAAGCCTTTTTATATAAGTTCATGATGCGTCTTGCGTTTCTGCATTTTGAGAGCCTATGTGGAAAATAATAAAGATGCACGTCTGTGAGTATGTCTGTCGCCTACGTCATAGCACTGAGTATATTCTTCGTGTAGATTGGTGCGGGAGTGTCCGGTGTGTATATTTGCACAGGTGTGCTGACCGTTGGCTAGGTCGTCATGGCATCTCTAACGACGTGTAGGTTTAGTCGAGTTGATCCGTGCCGCAGGTGTCGGCATGGAGAGGGCGGGCTGCTGGGCAGGCAGATGGACACATCCGTATGTTCCTGTACCAGGGTATTTGGTCGTCCGGTAGATAGGCAAACTCTTCTCGTGGCGGGTGTCTGGGCCGTGATCCTCTAGGCCAAGCGCGAGAGGGGAAGGGCGGGAGCCTGGTCTTCCATTCTCCGACTTCAATGTCCATGAAATTAATGACAGCTCAAGTCAATTGGACATTTGTCCCTGAAATTAAATAGCTCCACCACTCAGACATATTCCATTTTGTGGGGCGAAACGAGCCAGGTGTAGTGAACGTTGGTTGACGATTTTGGGGCACTCAATTATTAGATGATGGATCGATTCTACTTCAGTCAAACAAAAGCGATAGATGTTATTCATGGTTTCCTGGTCCTTTCGTTTCATCATAACCTCCAGTGTGGAATACAGGTTTAGCCGTAGTTTTAAGAACTGATTCCGATGATAAGACGATGGAAATTTGGACAGGTATTTTGGCAATTCACCCACACTTTGTGTTGAAGTACCTATATCGATTGCAGCTATCAATTTCCTGCGTTTCTCCATGTTAGCTATCCAGTTCCATTGCCGGAACGTTTTTTTTGCAACTTGCAGAATTTGGAGAACGAGAGATATGCTTATGTCTGCTGCATTTAGTATAGACATCAGTTTCTCCTCCCAGTTATTTAATAGATTTGCGGATGGATCTTGACTTCTTTCATTCAGTATCATGTAGGGTTTCACCGCTGGTGTTATACGTATTTTTCGAAGAGCTGATATAGATTTCCACAGTACAAGTGAATATAGTGAGTGCAGCCCTAATTCGTATCGGATGGCCACCATTGAGACACTCTGCGGCAAATTAAGAACTTTCCGCCAAAAAAAGCCCCTCCAATTGTTGCCAAAAACCAGCATCAATGTTCCACCCAGCCTCGCTCCCAAAACAAACTGCTGGGGACACTTTTTGCAGGTAAAAAGTTAGTACTGGCTGAAGAGTGAATTTGCCGTATTTTGCATGTAATTTTGCACAAGAGAACACTGGGAGGTGGAGGGAGAGGTTGGGGTCACAAGCAAACCCTCACGTTAAGGGTGGAACCCTTGGCATATAACAAAAAGGCTTGTGACTCAAGAAAAAACGCTCTCTTAGAGGAAAAAAGGGGGAATATTATCTCATGCCCTCAATTGATATCAAGTTCATCAATAATAGATGACAACAAAGTTGAGAAATCTAAAACAATTGCATATTTTAATTGAAATTTCATACAAATGTATTATACAAATTGAATACAAAAACAATTTAGAAATACTCTCATTGGCTTGATCAAGAGAGTTAAATAGAGAGAAAACAAGAAAAAAAGCTGAAAGCATCACCGTACACCAATGATGCAACGCAATTCCACATGTACATCCCATTAATGGGAGCCTAGATGATTGGGTGGCTTATACACAGTGATAATACGTGATCGAAATTCACTTACTAACTCTCCCACTCATCATCATACGTACCATACACTCTCATACAAAAATTATGATTCATTCATACACATACATAAAAATTGGACAATAGTAAAAACAAGCCCAACATGTTTCTTTCCATCAACAGGTTATTCCAGGAAATTCATCAGGGGCAGAATAAGAATTGAAATCATTGCATGGTAGCAGTGACTAGTTTCTGTTAAACTCGACATTTCTCTTCAAAGTCCAAGTACTTTGATAAATGGGAATTCCAATCTGTATATTCAGGGAATTCTAAGTAGATAACTTCACAGAATGATTTCCCCTATAAGAGAGCGGTACAAAAAACAGTATATCAATTACCAGTTCGTAAAAATGTGCAGTACATTTATGCTAATACCTAGAAAAAGTGACGATTACAGTGCCAGATACATAAGAGCTTATAAATAGCTCAATTCAAAGGTTTCAAATAAGACATATGGCTCCAGTCCTCTTCCTCCATTAACATCAAAGTAATATAAGAGTGTCTAGACTCACAGTCATGATAGTTGACAGAGAACCATTGCGGTTAGGTTTCCAAACTCATGAAGAATAATGTCCTTGTGAGGAGGGTCATATGAAAGAGAAAGAAAGGAGAGAAAGAAGAGAGACCACGGAAAGAAAAAGACAGAGAAGAGAGAGGTAGAAGCAGGATACACAGGCATAAAACCTGAAAAGGCCTCTAAACGGGCCCTTTTCATTTTATTTGTGCATTCTTATAATGGGGCCCCCTATCTGGGGTCTGTGTCTTTAAAAGTGATTATCCTCAGGAGAAGGAGTCTGTCTACCATCAAGCGTTTTGTAAAAATAACGAGGCTGACTCACCAGAATGTAAGGCAATTTTTCCTCAACACACTGGAGTGGTCATCATTGATGATTTCAGCGCCGTTCACACGTATCAGAATGCCAGGACGCTAATGAACTCTGATTCTAGAGAGAAAATGTCGTAAACATCAGTTACATACACTACTGTTCTCGTCCATGTCATTAACGAGACAGGTATAAAATGTTAACCTCCTCTAATCAAACGTAGTTTAGTCCATCAGCTTACCTGGCAAATGATGGTAAAGTTATCCTTTTGTGGGAGCTGCACTTTTTACCCTAGTGTTGGGTAGCCGGATCTGGCATATCAATATGGTGCGTGGTCTGTATCGCGGATACTCAAGGTCAAACTTGTTCCCACCCAAATGGAACACCTGATAGAGTCAAAACTGTCGGGAAGAATATAATATATCACATTAATGTGTGTTACTATTATATATTCCAAAGGTTGATAGATGTCTATTCCAACCGTTTTCTGATGAACTTATGCATTATCAACATAGCATTAGCAAAGGTGCAATATCTCTTCCCGAACGCATACCCTGATGGTAACTTAAACTTGTCATTCCGGATTTCAACTATTCCATAATTCAGCCAAGGGTGTATTGTGCCCACCTTCTACATGAAGTGAGGAAAGTGTGAAAATGAAACTAAAGTGGCACCCACTTAACCATGTTGCTACTCGCCGGCTTGTCGCTTACCTCTGTGTATGTATGCAGCCAAGTTATACATTTCAGCCGCTCCGCTGGATACGTCACCTCCTATGGCGTCTTCCTTGCCGATCCGTGAACGCGTCTCTTTGTTCTATGTGCAGGTCTGCTTTCAGGTTTTTGCTGGGTTCAATGTTATAGCCAGCGTCTGTTTTCCCGGTCCGTATACACGTCTCCCGATTCTGTGAGAGGGACCGTGTTTAAATTCATTTAGAGCACCTCGTATTGTGCCAATCAAGTTGGGCCAATGGTGACTCGTGACTCGTGTAGTGTCACGTGACCGGAGTGCATAACACGAGAACCATCCTCCATGTGCACTCATCTCTATGGTTACCACTTCCACACTACGCAGCGCGCACACCACGAACCGCCAAACGTGAACAGCCGCGGATCCGGCACGAAGGGGAAAGAAACTCCGAATGCGCCCCAGGACCTTGCCCACGCTCGCATCACAGAGGTAAAGGGATTGTCATACCAGGTGTCTCTGTCATCAGAAATGTATATACTGAGTCCTACCGCACATATTACCCCAAGTTATACCGGCCAATTTTCAAGTCAGTTTCTCAACTGAAATTTATAGTACCCAGTCAATTTTTTCATTTAGACCGTTATGCATGCTTTTAGTCAAGAAAATGAATTCTCGTTCTTTTTTCGACAGCCCTATTCTGTCCCGGTTGATGTCATTGCCGGGATTTAATTTGTAAATAATAGACCAGGAAAGGTCCTGTACCTGGTGAATGTGTTCTACCCAGTGTTCTACCAATGGGGCATTCTTGGTTCGGTTTTTTAAACAACTGCGGTGTTCACCTATGCGCAACTTCACTTTTCTCTCGGTTTTTCCTATGTATAGTTTGTTGCATGGGCACCAAATTACATAAATTACCCAACTGGTATTGCAGTTGGTCAGCGTCTTTTGTAACCAGGGGGATTTTAAACCAATGTTGATGGATACACTTTTCTTTGTAAATGTACAGCACGTGCAGGTGCCACATGGAAAATGGCCAGTGACTGCTTTTAGGCCCCAGAGTTGTGTAATAGTGGTGGAGGTAGTTGATCTAGATGATATGTCATTCCGGATTATCAGTTCCTTGATATTGTGGCTCTGTTTAAAACCAATGACCGGTCTTGCAATGGGGTCAGTGCCCTTCTCCAGTATATCCCAATGTTTGCAAATCAAACGTTTAATGGCGATCGACATATGGCTACAGGTGTTTACAAACACCAGGCGCTCATTCTTCGTCTTCTCACATCTCTGCTCTTTGTAATGGAGGAGTGAATCTCGATTGTTATTCTCAGCCCTTTTACGAGCAGAGTTAACAATGTTGTTAGGGTAACCTCGTTTTAGTAGGCGCTCCTGCATGTTGTTAGCTTCTCTTTTGTAGTCTACTCTCCACGAGCTGTTCCTCTTCAATCTAAGGAATTGTCCCAGTGGAAGATTGTCACGTACATGCTTGGGATGGAAACTATCATAATGGAGGACCGAGTTCTTATCAGTGGGTTTATTGAATGGCTTAACAAAGAGTGTCTTCAAAGTGTTATCTGCCACAATAGTAATATCCAGAAAATCGACCGTCTCGTTGCTGTATGAGGATGTAAATTTTAAGAAAGCATTTTGTATGTTCAGCTATTCCAAAAACTCGTCTAGTTGTTCTTTGGTACCTTTCCAAATGACAAGAATGTCGTCAATGTAACAACGCCACAACCTGATGTTGTGCCGGAAGGGGTTAGTATTCATCATGACGGTCCCAACTTCAAACAGCTCCATATACAAGTTAGCCACACTTGGTGCTAGTGTCGCACCCATGGCAGTACCTTGAATCTGTTTAAAGAAATTACCATTGAAATGGAAATAATTCTCGGTTAGGGCCATTTCGGCGCACCAGAGGCTGAACGATATAGGTGTCTTGATGGTAGTGTGATCCTTTAAGAGCTTCTCCTGTAGCATTTCAAGTGAGGCCTGTTGCGGTATGCTTGTGTAGAGTGCTGTTACATCTAAGCTCAGGAGTAGTTCCGTTGAGGAATCAAAAGGTGTTCTTTCTATTTCCACAATAATTTGTGTCGTATCCTGAACATAGGATGCCATGTTCTTCACTAGTGGTTGTAGAAACTTATCTGCAAAGCGGGATAAAGGTTCCAGAACTTAATTCACCCCGGACACGATGGGTCTTCCTGGTGGCTGAGTTAAAGACTTGTGAATCTTGGGAAGTACATAGAAATGAGGAATGAAGGGTTTATCCTTAACCAAAAAGTCAGCTTCTTTCCCTGTTATCCAAACCCTTTCTTCCGCTTTGGCGATCTTATTGGAAATGACCTTCGCTAATCTCGACGTTGGATCATCTTCAAGAGGTTGATAACAAGTTAGATCCAACAATTGTCGGTTGCATTCTAATACATAGTCTACCCGATTGAGGAGGACAATTTTGCGCCTTGCTGTGCAAAGATTCTCATTCGGGACAATACTTCATTACTTCATTAGTCCAACTCCACTCTCTTATTGAGATGTTAAATGAGATTCCCAAATAACGGATAGCATCAGTTTTAGTCAGGGGATCCTCATACAATTTCCACATAAAGATGACTTTTTTTGCTTTTGTTTGTGGGCCCAAACCGATGACTTGCGACTTCCGCACGTTTATTTCTAAATGATTTGAGGTCAGATAATCTTGTAGTGCAGACAACAATTGTTGGAGCCCAATTTCGGTTGAATCTAATAAGACCACGTCATCAGCATAAATTACATGGCTTAAGTGCTTCCCATTTACTTTTTGCGGAAAGGACCTTACTTTAGAGAGAGAAACAGGTAAGTCAGCAATGAAGAGTTTGAACATCAGGGCTGCTAGAGGGCAGCCCTATTTGACTCCTTTAGTAGTTTTTATGTTTTCAGATAGCGCTCCTTTGGCGTTTAAACACACTCGAATGCTGGTATTTGCATGCAGTGCCATTAATGGGGACAATAGCTGATGTGGACAGCCCCAGTTCATACGTTTTTTCCACAGGAGCTTGCGGTTGATGCTGTCGAACGCCTGTTTTAAATCGACAAACGCAAGAAACAGTCTTTTCTTGCATTTTAGGGCATCGAGTTTTGCCAGATTTAGAAGCAGCAGATTTAATTCGATGCCTATGCCTTTTGTAAACCCAGTTTGCCTTTCATCGAGTAAATTGACGCCTTCTGCCCACTTGGAGATTTTTTGCTGGAGGAAGGTGGCAAATATCTTTCCCATTGTGTCTAACAGCGCCATAGGGCGGTAATTCACCGGGTCTTCACGGTTTCCTTTTTTAAACAACGGGACTACCACTGTGCATGGCCACGACTCTGGGATTGGCAGCGTAGCAGCAATATGCTCAAATAGCACTTTGATAAATTGCGCCCAATTTTCTTTGTTTGCTTTTAACATCGAGTTGGAAATGCCGTCAGGACCAGTGGCCCGCGAGGTCTTTAGCTTTTGAATGGCACTTTCAATGTCTTCCACAGATTCAGCTACATTCCATTCACTTGACTCTATCGTGAGATTTGGCACCTCATCGGCTTCTTGATTGTTAAAGACTTCCGTATAATGTTTCACCCAGCTTGCAGCGTAAACTCCATTTGATACATTCTGTTCCAAATCCGATCAATGCAGCAGCCATCCAGGTAAAATAGAACCAACAGGCATTGTGCCAATCACAGCCCTGTTCCTCAATCATCTCTACAACCCAGCTGCTCATACATGTTCAGTCATTCATTATACGAAATAATAGAGAACGTTTATTTATAACACACATAATACCTAGGGATCAAACCTGTGTTGCTCCGTGTGGTCTTGTGTCCAAGGCGAGCATGTTGCCCCTGAGCTATACTCCCTGCTCATATAATACTCTGAGCATCCTTTTAAGGAAGCAATGCAAGTCCCATAATGTACATCGAAATGATGTACACATAGATGCATGCAATCTACAGACATAATCACCATGCCACTAAAATGTACAAGACATGCCAAAGTAGTATAATTTATAGCGCTTCACTGAATGTGATAACACCTATTGCCAGCAATAAAGTGGCACACCTATAGCCAGCCCTGTGTTGCTAGTATAAAATATGGGTATGCAAATGGAGACAGGCTGCAGGTGTAAACGTACACCAGAATATATATAGTTTTCTTTTTTCTCTTACTTGAAATGCCTCATTCACAGGAGACTACATTAGCTATCTAATTGACTGACTTAATTAACAAATACTGATCACTAGTACTAACTCATTAACACTATAATGTGCTCTCCATGTGGAAAATGAGGTAGAAATACATGTTCTGAAATTCGTTTTTCAAACGTGCAATTGGATTTTTTTTTTCTTCTCTCTTTGTTCACTGTATTTGCAGAAAGCAGAATCTGCATGCCAGGAAATGGTTTTAGCTACAGTTTCTTACTGTATAAATTGAGCTATTGTGGAACGAAGGGTAGGGTGATAAGGTCTTTAATTTGATTGGTGCAAAGTATCTTCCTTGGTTCTACGTAAGCAACAGAGGTTTGCTGGAAAAGTCTGACAGAAAAAAGTTGAAATAGTTTTTGCTGAGCTGCTGACACGGACCATCTGAGACTGGGCTGTGAGGCGGTATTCCCAGTCTCACTTAGCACCGGCTTGAGAATTGCAAATAACTGTATGTTCTTGCTGTGCACTTCAAGCTTCCAAGATTACGAAGACAACCCTGGGCCCATTCCTCGGAGGTGAGCGAAGGGAGGTCGCGCGGGGGACAGAAAATTGGTAATTATCCAAGTGAATTGAGGTTATTGTGTGCTGTACGGATGACTTTCTATAAATATCAGGCAGGGAGAGTAGCCAAGGGAATCCCCTGTGTTTAATTGACAAAGTGAAGTTTTTTCTGTTGCTGTCTTCTTGTTACAAATAATGCAGAGTGAATTTCGTCTTGTTGCTGTATTTTTTTTTCTCTTCTGTTTATTATAGATAATGCAGCAGTAAAGAGGGTAAGATGTTATTTTGAAATGCAACTGTTTATAATACAAATGATATGTACACAAATCGTGTATAGTGTTTTTGCTTTTGTCTTTTCTTGGTGCATTTAGAATAATATCTCGGAAAAGGGGGAAGATTTTTAGGTAATGCATGTGTCATGTTTCCCATGCAGAAGGAATAATAGCACTAGCAGGGATAAATAGTTGTGTGTGAGTGTCCACTCAGTGCATGGTGTCTGAGTGGAATTTAATACAATAGACATTACTAGGGGTCCATGAACCAGCAAAGAGGCCTATGGAAACATAGTTCACTAATGTATATAAATTAGTGATAATACCACAGGTTATTGAGAATGCTATATGTGAAACTGTGGTGTTTCTGAATGTAGGTCCGAGGCCTCTATAGATCACAAGAACAGTCTAAGAATAAGAAGGGTTTTGTGTATATTGGGGCCACAAATAAAAAAGAAAAATTATGCTCACTACTAAACCACCTACAATAATGTATATCATTAAATCATTCCATATAATGTAATAAGGAATGGTCACTGAAAGGAAATAAGGCCAAAACCAATCTAAATGCAAAGAGTAGTCATCACCAAATTATCATTATTTTTGGCGGTAAGAAAATACCGCCAGACCCCAAATCTACACAAAATATCCAACATATTTATGGTGCATTGCAGGTAGGGAAAGTGATAATAGACCACCTGCTGGGCGTGACAAGTGTGTCTCACACTACCATATGTACATTAGAGGGAACCCATTTCATAATAGCAGTGTGTCACTAAAAACAAATTTCAGAATGTCTCAAATAGAAGCCACATTCTCAGAACTAGTGCAATATTTAGAGGCAAAGTTATATGCACATGGGACGTGGTCATCGAATAATGCCACAGAATGGCACGACCGCATTTATGGTGACGTGCAGAAAGAACCACTAGACAACATTTTTGCAGAAGGCAGCATAATTCATGTCTGCCTTCTGAGATTATTAAATGCAGCTGATCAACATGCAGAGAAAGATTGTCTGATACGGCTATGCACCAAGACCTGGTTTATTTTGAATAGGTCCTTACGAATGTAAGAAAATGATACTAAGCTGATTAACAGGTTAAAAGCTGACCTATATGGGACAAGTAAAAAGGAGGAAATGTTAAGAGCAGAATTAGAAGGATATCAAAAAGACATGCAGTTAAAATGTAGAGATCTTGATATTCAATTGTCCAAAAGCAAGAAACAGTTTGAGGACAGTGAACAAGAATTGGTACACTTAAAAGTGTTGGTAGACCACATTATACAAGATAAAGATGAGATTGTTTCGGAAATGCAGATTTTACAAAAAGAACATTATGAAAAAGAAAGTGATCTCCAAAATGCAGAAGAGGAAATGGTTAAAATGTTTCAAGAAAGAGACAAGAGAAACAAAGAATTCAATGAATGCCAAATGCAAATGTGCGACATGCAGGAAGTAATTAATAAAATGAGTGATGAAAGCAACTATTTGCAAAAAGAGGAAGATAGGCTCCTTAAGAAGTGTAAGGAATTGGAACAGCAAATGTGCATTCCCGGGTCCCAGGATAGACGGCAGGGCACCACATTCAATGGAATTGAAGTGAATCATATTTCTACCCAAAGAGTTAGTGCCCCAGTGATTGGGCCGGTGACTGAACTTGGTTGCAGCACCCTTGGGGGATTTGATATACCCATTGGGGGCCGCCACCAATCCCATACACCTGAAACCACAGTTGAATCATCAAGTAGCGCAATTCCATGCATTGCAAAAAGTAGCCCCATAAAGATGATGAAATCCATCAAAGCCCTGATCAAACCATTTAAAAAGGGAGGGAATGCTGCATAGAGGATCACTTAGAGGCAGGGCATGACATATTTAAAGCCCTCCAGATACCCAAGGAACAATACAGACAGTATTTTCATTTAACTCTAGATGCTCCCACAGCCAGTATCATAAGGGGAATGAATGAAAAGCAGAATAGGACATGGGCAGAGTTTGAAAAAGAGATTAGGCGTCATTTTTCTCCTTTCCAGTCATTGCAGGAGGCAAAGACAGTTGCTTACACAATCACTGCTGGGCCTAATACATCCCCCTGCCCAGTTTTTACAAGACGTAAAAAGAGCATTTTCTCGCTTTGATGTATCTTTTGACCTCAATTCTAATGAATTTAAAACTGCCTACTTCTATGGGCTACAGAAAGACATCATATCACAGTTGGTCCGTGAATTTGATAAGTCCCTTGAGTGGATTGTACACCAAAGCACAAAACTATATGAAGTACTCTATTGTCAGGGTACAGAAAGTGATAAAATGAAAGACACTAGACCCAAAGCTAAAGAACCCTCAGCAACAGTGATGGAAATCAGGTCAGCCAAAATGTCCCTTGGGTCTGCTCAAAGTCCAGGTAAAAATAATTTGATACCTGAACAAAGGGGTAATCAACAAAGGTTGTCACTTCCTGCACCAATGTTTCAATCACATGATCCTAGTAATAGGGAGAGCTACATCAGCCCTAGGTACTTAGGAGATAGGCCCCGGGCAGGCTATCGGCCTGATATGTCAGGTATGAACAATAACCAGATACAAAATCAGGATCAAAGAAATAATGGTCCCTACCAGACATTGGGGATGCAGAGCAGATTTGATCCCAACACAATGATATATGGCAATCAGGATAGACCCCAATATGTGGATCGATTTACTGATAATGGGAGTCAACATAGGGGCCAGTACCCACAACATGAGAGACAGGACATGAGGCAGAATATGAATTACGCTCCACGTCAGTACAATGATTCCCCACCAGGGAGCTACAACCAAAGGATGGGTGCACCCCGCTCCCCTCCACATATGAATCAAGAGTTCAGGAACAATCCCAGTAGAAATCATTCCCCTGAGAGGTATCAGAATAGATCCAATCAGGGGGAAAACAGCCATTATCAATTTAGGCCATAGAGAGAGGATTCTAGAGATATGGAAAGATTCCAGTGTCTCGAGGCCCACGTGAAAATGTGAGCTGAGCAAATAGGAAAGCTCTGTACTGACCGGGAGGTTTCTGAAAAGTGACTAAGTACTTATAATACCTGCAGTGACAATAAAACAGATTGCTCTGATGTGATTTTCCATAATGACTCTGAGATTTCTAAAGATTCAAAAATAAAGATACTGGTAAATGAACATGTGACAGAAAGCGCAAATACCTTTAAAAAAGAGGTTTGGTTTAACCTAGAGCAACATCAAACATTGGAGATTTGTACAAATGAAACAGGAAAACCTAAAATTCAAAAAGAACAAAGGGACAGATTTAAGATAAATGACTCATGCATGGGGAATACCAGTGAACAGGGAGTAAGTGGGGATGCTATAACTCCTTCCCTGGGCAATCAGAACAATAACTAAACACAGGCAGAAAAAAGAAATACTCAAAAGGAGGGTACAGGACAATCACCTGAAGAATTCTTTGAGCCACATATTTTTGAAGAAGTTGAAAGGGCTGATACCATACTAAATGATCACAAATGCACAGAGTTAGACAATGACAAATTGCCAAGTGATGTTGTTACACATGTTCAGTTGGAGGATTGTAATGTGACCTCTGCTGATGATACCTGGATGGATGGGCGAACAGTGGCCACACTCCAAAAAACCTCTGAACATGGAGAAATGAATAAAGTTTCTCACACAGAAATGGGCAAAAAGGAGGGAAAAATGTCTTTGCATTTACCAATGTGTTTAGCCAAAAGTGAAAAAGGCCTGAGAAAGGTGAGTCCTGAAATCAGTAAGAATTCTCACTTCTTATGTGTGTTAGAGGAAGTTGAAGACGGGTATTATGCTCCCATCACTATAGAAGAGAAATGCAATACATTTGCAATGATTGACACTGGCTCACAGGCCACAATTAGGTCAAAAGAATTGGTAAAAAGTATTAATGAGGGGAGATCTCCACAGAATCAGATCACAGTGAGGCAAAATGAAGGTCCTGTGCATAATTTTAATGGGGAGGAGGTGCCTATTACAGGTGTTACAGAGGTTGACAAAAAGATAGGAAAACACAGAATGAAACAGGAGGTATTGATCACATCTATTTGTGAAATTCCATTTCTGATGGGAACAGATTGCCTGAAAAGATTGTCTCCTCTCATAGATGGGGTGAATGGAGTACTGTGGTCCTTGACCAGAAAACCATTGAGACCTAAGAAACTAAAATCACAAAACAGCAATATAAATTAATGTCACACCGTTGCCAAAACAAATGATGCAGTAGAGGTATATCTCCAGAATAGCTGTATACCTAGCGTCACTGTTATCTTGATGTGTCAAGATAAAATGCAGAGTGAAGATGAGAAACAATCTGTCCAAATATATATTTAGACCCAAGGAAAAAATGGCAAACTGCCATAGATGAGCACACATTACAGTTGTATTTAAATGAAAAGACATGCAAACAGAATACTGCTCCTAAAACAGATACAGAAAAACACATCACCAGTCTTGCTGAAATACACATGGAAGATGAGCAATCATGGGTTCACATTGGTATAAATGACTATTCTAAAATAATAAAAGCCACTTTAGCGCTTGAACAGGAAAGAAGCTTTATTAATGAGAAATGGCTGCAAAAAATAATGGAGAGGGAGGAGATCCTGAAATTTACAATTAAAAACCAATATGTCTCTGGTTTAGACAGTCCAGACTTTGAAAACCGAATTGCAGGCAGATGCATGCTGAAGATTAGTATTGGACAAAAAACAATTCACCATAATGTTTGGATAGTGAGTGGAACACAAAATTACTTTTACATGGGCAATGATATCATGCACAGAATGTGTATGGTGTTAGATTTCCTTAATCAAAAAATATGGTCACGCCTAGGTGGGCCGGCACCTGAATTTGAAGACAAAAGAAGGGCTTATCATTGCGCACAGCTGGTCCCATATGCAATTGAATTACAGCTGAGGAAGGATACTATTATCCCTGCATTCACCAAGCAGTTTGCAATAATGCTAAAGTGCAAAAATGGACAGCAGATGAAGGATTCTGATGCATTTGTGTGCTTGAATGAATCCATAAAACAGCAAGGCCTGGATTATGAATACATTCCATTGATAGATGTTGGTGAAGGGTCTGTAAAATTGATGGTGAATAATAAAGGGTGTCAAGATATTTATTTAGAGGAAAATTCTTCATTAGGAATGGCAATACAAAAATCACATTATACTGCAGATCTAAATAATATGCTGATTGGAAATATCCCTGAACAGTATGTGAATGCCAAGGGTGAGTTGCCAGAATACCTGGATTCTCAGCCCAAAGGAATCTTTAAAATTCATTCTGTGTCCCCTTATGATTCAAATGAGACAGTGTGCTGTCATCAAGAGGATTATATAACATTTGACTTAAATGAAAATGAAATAGAAAATCAGCCCATTGAAGTGGAAGCTGGTATACCAAACTATTTTAAAGTGGCATCATCACAGAGAGACACAGCCACACCGTTAGAAGAAAGCACAGAGATTCCTCCACTGGAAGATTTCCCAGAATTTTCAAAAATGGTAGAGGAGCAGATTTTATCAGCAGATGCATGCGACAGCGATGAGGATAGAAATGAATTGAGAAAAATATTTATGGAGTTTAAAGATGTCCTTGCTAAAGATGCTTATGATTGCGGCCTAACTAATTTACATGTAGCCACGCTACTGGAAGGGTGTAGTAAAAGCCCAGTATTTGTACACCAGTATAGATTGCCACTGGCATGTTTAGAGTCATTAGCAGAAATATAAAAAAATTGGAGTCTCGGGGGAATTATCAGGCCTATTCATAGCACATCCAACATACCTACTTTAGGTGTGTTAAAGCCAAATGGTCAATGGCGGCTATGTGCAGATTTGAGGGAATTAAATAAAAGAGTGCCAGTATCCAGATGGTCACTGCCATTCATTGATCAAGGCCTGGCTCAGGTGCATGGCTCAAAAGTGTTTACCACGTTAGATCTCACCTCTGGATATTGGTGCGTGCCATTCGCAGAGGAGATCCAGAATTTATTTTCATTTTCATTTGATAAGATCCAATACGCATGGGTTAGAGTTCCATTTGGGTATGTCAATAGTGGAAGTGAATTTGGAATATTTTTGAGAAAGGCCATGCCTGATGCAGTGGAAAGGGGAACCATAGTTTATGTGGATGATGTCCTGATAAAAAATGATAGCTTGAAAAGCCATTTTGATGAAATAAGACATGTTCTTGGCCAATTGCAAAAAGCAGGCGCCAAAGTATCTTTACAAAAAGCACAATGGTGCAAGAAAAAAGTGAATTTTCTAGGTCATGAAGTGACTGAACATGGACTAAATCCACAAAAGAAGAAAGTAGAGGCCATACAAAAACCAAAAGACCCTAAAAGTGTGAAACGGGTAAAAAGTTTAATAGGAATGACGGGCTATAACAGGGAGTTCATTAAAAATTATGCTGTAATCACTCAACCATTGACTAAACTGTTAAAGCTGAATACACCCTGGAAATGGGAAAAAGAACAGTATGAGGCAGTGGCTAAATTAAAGGAATGTATTCTAAAGGCACCATGTTTAGCCTATCCCATAAAGGATAGGGATTTCTTTATAGAAATAAGTTTCTCTGAACATTGTATGGCAGCAGTATTATCACAAAAACATGATTTGAATCACAAAAGCATTGCCTATGCAAGTAAGGCGTTTTCCCAAGTTGAAATTAAATTCAATGAATGTGAAAAGGCCGTTTTGACCACTGTGTGGGCGCTACAGCATTTCCGCCCCATTGTTCAGGGAGAAAAGGTGATTATAGAGACAAATCATCAACCTTTGCAGTTTTTAGAGAGTAAAAGAATTAGGTCAGGTAACTTAGCACAGTCCCAAATCACTTCATGGACGCTGGCATTGGAGGGTTTTCCTGTAGAAGTGAGATATGGCCAAAATAAAAAGAACCCAGTTGCTCAAGGTTTAGCAGATCTACATGACTGTGCAGCTGAATATGTATCAAACAAAGTAGAAGTGGAATCTAGTTTACAGGAATTTGGGCAAAGACGTGCAAGGATTTGCCAACTGTATATGTTGATGGTTGTGCTTTTCACATTGAAAATGACAGTAATAATCAATTGGTGTAAGGAATAGAAAATGTCTGGTTGAAATGTGAAGACATTCCCAGTATAGGGATGAGAATTGGAGCTAGGAGCAGTCAAGTAGCGGAATTGGCAGCCATTTATAAAGCAATTACTACTGCAGTTGATAATACATTTAGTGAAATTGTCCTGGTGACTGATTCTGATTATGCATGAAATAGCTTTGTGGAATATTTACCTGACTGGAAAGCAAGAGGCATGACTACGTACAACAAGAAGCCCCTTAAACATGGAAAAATTATACAAGCCATAGACAAATTGGTGTCAGAGAATGATTTGACAGTATACTGGAGAAAAATTTGTAGACATTTAAAAACTCCAGGAGAGGATAAGGAGGGAAATGATAAGGCAGATCACTTAGCTAAAATTGGGGCTGTGAGCGGAGAGTTTCTACCTATTGAAGATTTACTTGGTGAAATACAAATTGATGCAGTAACACGCTCTAAAGCAACAAAAGAGGTGGATCAACCAGTAGTACAATGGAGAACGATACACCAGATCAAGGTCTGATTAAGGCACAAAAGGATGATCCAATTTTGGGAATATATTATAATCATTTGATAGACCCTGAACAAAACCCTTTAACAGAAAATGATTGTGTGGGAAAAGAAGAGTTGAGGGTGCTATTAAAGAATAAGAAACAGATTAGACTACAGGATGGGCTCATGATTAGAGAGTCCATAACAGGACAAATACAGTGGGTGGTGGCCCTTTCATTCAGAGGGCTAATGCTACACCATGCATATGATGCAATAACTGCAGGCCACAGAGGTTCACAAAAAACATTGGAGATACTGAGAGATTATGCTTACTGGCCACATATGTCCCAAGATGTGAAATTATATACTAGAGGATGTCTAGTATGTGCCCAATATAAACCTGCTTCACCAATGCATATAGCCCCTTTAATGAAAAGAGGCTTAACTCTTCCATGGTCAGATTTGCAAATAGACTATGTAGGGCCTGTAAAGAGGTCAAGCAGGGGGACGGTATATTTTGAGTTTGGTCTGTTTAGTGTCAAAATGGATAGAGTGCATTCCTGCACCAGATTGTAGTGCGCAAACAGCAGCTACATTACTGGTAAATCATATATTTTCAAGATTTGGGTTACCACAAAGAATAGAATCAGAAAGAGGAAGTCATTTCACAAGCACTCTAATGGTTAAGGTATGGCAAATACTGGGAGTGAAAAGAAAATTACACATTGCATATAGACCTGCTTCTTCTGGGGAAGTTGAACGCTGTAATAGGTCTGTTGTGGATATATTAAAGACATTTGAAGCAGAGGCAGGTTCCAGCTGGGATTTGTGTTTACCTTTGGTTTTGATGGCAATCAGATCAACTCCTGCCAAAGCAACAGGTATTAGCCCTCATGAAGTATTGACAGGTTGGAAAATGGTGTTGCTGCAACACTTGCTATACAGAACACATGAGCAGACACTTGTAAGCGCATCTACAGTTCATGAATACATGGATGAGCTGAGGAAGCATTTACAACATGCATTTGCTTTTGTGCAGCGGAATCTAGAAAGGGCTGCTGACAGTGCAAAGTCATATTATGATAAAAAGACATCGGTGAAAGAATATTGTGTGGAGGATCAGGTGTATAAATTTCATTTTGGAAAAGGTAAACAGAAAAATTCTAAATTTCTGGCAACATGGCAGGGGCCGTTTCGAATTATAGATAAGATATCTCCCGTGGTGTAAACATTTTTGAAAACTGAAGGTGACACCGTAACAGAAGAGTTTGTTCACGTAAATCAAATTAAACCCTGGCACCCCAAACATGAGGTAAAGAGGCTTGAGCAGATAGAAACAGATAAAGCCCCTTAACTACATGAAAGAGGATATATGGGTCTATTCATAGGGCAATGACTGAGAAATAAAAATAGAAGTGATTGTTGTAATAGAATAGATGTAAAAAAAACTAAAAAAAAACTATATGTGATGATCATTAAAAGAGGGTTGAAACTAATAATATTATTTTTACAAAGTTGAAATATGTTAAATGATCAATGATGCTTCATGTATGTTTGTTCTCTCTCTAACATGTGCTTCATTTCAGAAGGCGAAAAGAAAAGGGTGAAAGGGTTTGCAAAAGCACATGGATATTTTTTGGGTGGTAAAAGGGTGAAATTAGTATTGTGCTATATACTTAATTTGTTTCTTTTCTATTTGATTTACAATACTAACAAATCTTTGGTGGGAGGTCACAAGACCGGAGGACACAGGAGGATGATGTCCTGCAATCCACAAGGACGAATTCCTGAAAAGCCCCAGGGGGCGGGGGGGCGAAGACCAAATCTACAAAACAAGTAGCATTAATGATGACGCCAATGATGTTGTTGTTAATCATAATAATCGGAGGGAATTTCAAAACATATGAAGCACAAGTTGTCATTGAGCCCGACCAGCATCTGGCATTGCGGTAGAAGAAGCGCCAGGATTCATCATGAGTGATAGAGGATGATTTTCCAGAACATTTATATACCCTTGAATTCTGATGTTTTAATGGAAAAACATTTTAATAATACTGGAATTAAGGCTGCGCAGACTAAAGAGTGGCTAGAACTAAGGAAAGAGGACACCAAGCAGTCGATAAGAGATGTGTTGATGAAATTAGAGAAAACATTTGTGAATTCAGCAGACATAAAGAAAAGGAGAGGAAAAAGAGGAGCAGTAATGTTTGCGGTCTCATTGGTGATGTCTATAGTTGGAGCTATTATAGGTACCACGATGTCAACAGCCAATGCCATTTCAGTAGGGACGCTGTGTACTAAAGCACAAAAACTGAGTATCGACTTAGAAATGATACAAACAACTTTAGATGGAATTAGGGGGGGATTGGATGAACAAGTAAGGTTTATAAATGAAACTGCGATCGTATTGAATGAACAAGCGGATGTTATTCAACGGACAACTAAGTTAATTATTAAGCATGATCCTGAATATAATGAATCCTGTTGATAGATTGTTGACGAATAACATGAGGGAAGTTCAAACTGCAATTTCACAATTGATTCAAGGGCATTGTATTTCTTTTCACAAGATATTATTCAACAAATGATAGAAAGGTTGACCAGGAGGGAGATTGATGTGGTACAAGTGAGCACTGCATTTGAAATGGGCAATGCAATGCCCTTATATGTGGATTTGGAAAGGTTGGAAATAGGGTTTTTATTATGCATCCCATACATAGCTCCTGAACTCATTAATCAAACTAAGCGGGTACACAATGTGGGATTTTGGCAAGAAGACAAGTTTATCAAGATCAAGACTCCAGAAGTGGTGGCATTTCAGTCATGGGAGCCTGAGGTTTACTTGATCTCAAATTTGGAAACCTGTGTAGAATTTAAAGAACACAATTACATGTGTCCGGGTAAACCGTTTATTCCTGATGCTACAGACGCTATTTGTGGTTTGAAATCTGACCCAAGTATATCAGGAGGTTGTGAAGTAGTTATTAGCAATATGGGAAGTGAAGAGTTGGCACAAGCTAAAATGGTCAAAGGTAAATGGATGGTCAGCACCTCTATGAAGAATCTGACAATAATACATTTAAATCATGGAACATTTGTTGTCAAACAGGTGAAATATAATGTGGTTTACTTACAGGTTCCAAAGGACACAATTGTTTCAATTGGGGGTTTAACATTGTTTCATATTACAAATGATATTTGGGAAAGCCAAGTAGAAAATATTGAATTTTTTCAAAGGGATGCATTTCCAATAGACCCAGATGTGGAGTTCTTATTGAATCATAAAGAAAAGCATATTGTGAAAATGAATTAGAGAAAAAAAAAAACAATATCACAGTTAGTAACCAGGGTATAATAGAAGCAGAAAAGTTGAATTGGGGAACCTGGGGGGAACGCTCTATGGTTGGTTTAGCTGTTCTGGTGCTAATAATGGGAGGATGGTTAATTGTTTTGTCCGTAAAGGTGAAGATGTTGCTCATGATATTAGCTACAACAGGGAATTAAAGATATCCCAATATGCATACATTTTAAAAGAAGAAGAGGAGCGCAAGTTGGGTTTCTTCAGCTTGTGGCTTGGACCACTGCCAAATTCTCAGAAAAGGAGGGATAATGTAGTATAATTTATACTGCTTCACTGAATGTGATAACACCTATTGCCAGTAATAATGTGGCACACCTATAGCCAGCCCTATGTTGCTAGAATAATATATGGGTATGCAAATGGAGACAGGCTGCAGGTCTAAAAGTACACCAGAATATATATATATATATATATATATATATATATATATATATATTTCTTTTTCTCTGACTTAATTAACACATACTGATCACTAGTACTAACTCATTAACACTATAATGTGCTCTCCATGTGGAAAATGAGGTAGAAATACATGTTCTGAAATTCGTATTTCAAACGTGCAATTGGATTTTTTTTTCTTCTCTCTCTTTGTTCACTGTGTTTGCAGAAAGCAGAATCTGCATGCCAGGAAATGATTTTAGCTACAGTTTCTTACTGTCAAAATTGAGCTATTGTGGAAGGAAGGGTAGGGTGATACAGTCTTTAATTTGATTGGTGCAAAGTATCTACAGTGGTTCCACGTAAGCAACAGAGGTTTGCTGGAAAAGTCTGACAGAAAAAAGTTGAGATTGCTTTTTGCTGAGCTGCTGACACGGACCATCTGAGACTGGGCTGTGAGGAGGCATTCCCAGTCTCTCTTAGCACCGGCTTGAGAACTGCAAATAACTGCATGTTCTCACTCTGCACTTCAAGCTTTCAAGATTACGAAGACAACCCTGGGCCCATTCCTCGGAGGCGAGCTTGGGGGATAGAAAATTGGTAATTATCCAAGTGAATTGAGGTTATTGTGTGCTGTACGGATGACCTTCTATACATATCAGGCAGGGGGAGTAGCCAAGGGAATCCCCTGTGTTTAATTGACAAAGTGAAGTTTTTTCTGTTGCTGTCATTTTTTTCTTCTTCTTGTTACAAATAATGCAGAGTGAATTTCGTCTTGTTGCTGTATTTTTTTTTCTCTTCTGTTTATTATAGATAATGCAGCAGTAAAGAGGGTAAGATGTTATTTTGAAATGCAACTGTTTATAATACAAATGATATGTACACAAATCGTGTAGAGTGTTTTTGCTTTTGTCTTTTCTTGGTGCATTTAGAATAATATCTCGGAAAAGGGGGAAGATTTTTAGGTAATGCATGTGTCATGTTTCCCATGCAGAAGGAATAATAGCACTAGCAGGGATAAATAGTTGTGTGTGAGTGTCCACTCAGTGCATGGTGTCTGAGTGGAATTTAATACAATAGACATTACTGGGGGTCCATGAACCAGCAAAGAGGCCTATGGAAACATAGTTCACTAATGTATGATATGATATGATGATATGATATGGCATTTGTAACCCGCCTATACACAAGTGTTTCAAGGCGCAACGAGGCAGGGAGGGGGCAACAGGGGGAGGACAGACAACGATCCTACTAGGCCAGGTGTCATTCAGACCGCGCAAGTGCAGGGATAGGGGGAAGGGAAAAGTGCAGTACAAGGTAAGTAGAAAAGAAATAAATAGATAAATAAATAAATAGGGCCAGCTGGTGGCAAGTGCAAGGTAAGTGCAGACAAGTGCTGGGAAGGGGGGGCTGTAGGGATACAGAAAACAGTCCCGAAGTGCAGGGGTTGCCAGGGAGGCAGTGCAAGTGGAGAGTGGCTGGGCCCAGGACCGAGGTCGGTGAGAGTGGCCAAGTTTCAGATTCAGTGCAGAATTTAGTGAAGAATTAGCAGGGGAGAGGGAGAGAGAAAGCAGAAGCAAAGAGGAAGGTTTTGAGGTGCTTCCGGAACCGGAGATGGTTGTCCTCAAGTTTCAGGGAGGCAGGAAGGCTGTTCAGAGGGAGGCTCCTGCCGCGGAGAGAGATCTACCCCCAGCTTGTTGCTTCGAGAAGCGGCTGACCCTGAGGGAGTTGGAGACGGATGAGCGAAGGGCTCAGGAAGGAAGATATTTAGGAAGAGAGAGTTGCAGTCCAGGCCCCAGAAGGCCTTGTGGACAATGCAGAGGGTTTTGAACTTAATCCTCGCAGCCACTGGGAGCCAGTGTAGAGATTTCAGTCCTGGAGAGATACGGTCCCTGGGCTTGAGGCCAAGGACAAGTCTCGCAGTTCTGTTCTGGATGAGTTGCAGAGGGCGGAGAGTGGAGGCAGGCAGATTAAGATAGAGACTGTTACAGTAGTCCAGCTTCGAGAGAACAAGGGCTCGGGAGACAGTGAGCTTCTGGGGGAAGGAGAGGAAGGGAAGAATACCTCTGAGGAGGTGCAGCTGGTAGTGTGACTTCTTAGAGACGTCAGATATATGAGGAGAGAAGGAGAGTGTGGAGTCAAAGATGACCCCGAGGTTTTTTGCCTTGCAGGTAGGAGCAGGAAGAGGCCCAAGAGAGGCTGGCCAGAGAGCTGCAGGGAAGGAGGGAGTGGGTGTGCCGATGAGTAGAATCTCAGTCTTACTAGCATTAAGGCGGAGGTCGTTGGCAGCACACCATTCCTGGATAGCAGACAGACAGTCAGAGATGAGGGCAGGAGAGTAGGAGGCCGAGGGTAGCCTGAAAATGAGCTTGGTATCGTCCGCACAGCACTGAAATTTGGGGCAGAGGACGGCGATGCGGTGGCCAAGTAGTGCCAGATACTGGTTGAAAAGCCAGGGAGAGAGATTAGATCCCTGGGGGACACCGCAGGTGGAGAAAAAGATGTCAGAGAGGAAGGACCCAAGTTGGACCTGGGAGGATCGATTGGAAAGGAAAGAGGTCAGCCACGCCAGAGCCTGACCAGTGATACCCAGGTTATCGCGGAGACGGTTGAGCAGGATGGCATGGTTGACAGTGTCAAAGGCAGAAGAGAGATCGAGCAGAATGAGAACACACGGAGTATTGGAGTCGAGGTTCAAGAGCAGGTCATCACGGATGTTCAGGAGAGCAGTTTCCGTGCTTCTGGCCGCTCTGAAGCCGGATTGGTGGTCATGAAGACTACCAACAGCTTCAGCATGGAGGTTAAGCTGGGAGATGGCCAGTTTCTCCAGGAGCTTGCCCAGGAAGGGAGTGATGGAGATTGGGCGATATTTAGCCGGGCAGGAGGGGTCGGCAGAGGGTTTCTTAAGAAGAGGGAGCACAAGGGAGTGCTTGAGGGGGGATGGGAAGACTCCAGAGGCGAAGGAGAGGTTGCAAAAGTCAGCCAGGGCAGGAGCCAGGGAGTCGATGTGGTCCTTGATAGTTTTGGAGGAACAGGGGTGAACCTGTTTAGATGAGACTTTCATAGATCGGACTTGTCTGGAAACTTCGTCAGCAGAGAAAAAGGGGAAAGGCAGAGAAGGAGGGAGGAGGGGTGGCTGCAGAAGGGCCGGAGGAAGAGCAGGGAAGCGAGGGAGGGAGGTGATAGGAGGAGAGTGAGCACAGGATGTCCTGAGTTTTAGAGATGAAGTGAGAGGCCAGTGCAGTACAGAGGGCTTGGGAGGGGACAGGAGAGGTAGAGACTGCAGCAGGGGTGGCAAGCTCCTTGCAGATTTTAAAGAGTTCGGCCGAATTGTTAGATGCCGCAGAGATACGGGCTTGGATAAGGGCTCTCTTCTTGGTGAGAACGGAGAGACAGTATTGCCTTTGGAGCAGGCGGCAGGCCAGTTTGTCAGAGGATGAACAAGAAGCACGCCATTTCCTCTCTGCCACCCTGCACTTGCGTTTTAGGGTGACGAGATCCGAATCATACCAGGAGTTACATTTGGCTTTGGGCTTCAGGCGGATTCTCATGACAGGGGCAAGGATATCAAGAGTATCAGAAATAGCAGAGTGGAGCAAGGAGAGGGCTGTGTCAGGGTGGGAGTCAGCCGAAGGGGGAGGGGAGGGGGAGAAGGTGGCAGCGAAAGCCTCAACTGACACGCGCTTCATGGGTCGGATGACCGAGAAGGTGGGTGGCAATGATGAGGGTGGCTTGGCCTGTGGGGGAGGGAGGGTGAGGTGGGAGGATAGGAGAAAGTGATCACTCCAGGAGAAAGGAGTGGAGAGAGGGACTGAGAGGGGAAGGTCAGAAGAGATCAGAGCATCAAGAGTGTGCCCTGCAGAATGAGTAGGCCCAGATGGGAGAATAGAGAGTGAGAGAGAGTCGCAGAGGTCACGAAAGAGTCCAGTGGGGGGACAGGAGGCATCTAGGTGGATGTTGAAGTCACCAAGAAGGAGGAGTTGAGTGGTAGTGGACAGGAGTGAGGAGGAGAGGTCAGCCCACTCGGAGAGGAATTAGTGATAAATTAGTGATAATACCACAGGTTATTGAGAATGCTATATGTGAAACTGTGGTGTTTCTGAATGTAGGTCCGAGGCCTCTATAGATCACAAGAACAGTCTAAGAATAAGAAGGGTTTTGTGTATATTGGGGCCACGAATAAAAAAGAAAAATTATGCTCACTACTAAACCACCTACAATAATGTATATCACTAAATCATTCCATATAATGTAATAAGGAATGGTCACTGAAAGGAAATAAGGCCAAAACCAATCTAAATGCAAAGAGTAGTCATCACCAAATTATCATTATTTTTGGCGGTAAGAAAATACCGCCAGACCCCAAATCTACACAAAATATCCAACATATTTATGGTGCATTGAAGGCCGGGAAAGTGATAATAGATCACCTGCTGGGCGTGACAAGTGTGTCTCACACTACCATATGTACATTAGAGGGAACCCATTTCATAATAGCAGTGTGTCACTAAAAACAAATTTCAGAATGTCTCAAATAGAAGCCACATTCTCAGAACTAGTGCAATATTTAGAGGCAAAGTTATATGCACATGGGACGTGGTCATCGAATAATGCCACAGAATGGCACGACCGCATTTATGGTGACGTGCAGAAAGAACCACTAGACAACATTTTTGCAGAAGGCAGCATAATTCATGTCTGCCTTCTGAGATTATTAAATGCAGCTGATAAACATGCAGAGAAAGATTGTCTGATACGGCTATGCGCCAAGACCTGGTTTATTTTGAATAGGTCCTTACGAATGTAAGAAAATGATACTAAGCTGATTAACAGGTTAAAAGCCGACCTATATGGGACAAGTAAAAAGGAGGAAATGTTAAGAGCAGAATTAGAAGGATATTTTTTATTTTTTATTTTATTTTTTATTTTTATTGGGTTATGTTGCAACCCTTTAAAAAAAAAAAGAACAAACACAGCCAAGCCTTAACATTCATCTCGAATCAGTGCCAGCCCTCATCTCACCATCTATTTCCCATAACATGGGCTCGGGTATGGATCTCAGAACGACCCAACGATCGAATCCACCGAGACATCGTGTAGATGATCTTTTATAATACGAAGAAAAGAGACCAGTGCATATAGCATCGCTCTGTTTGATCCATCAAACAGGGCTCTCCACCAATCATCTCGGGTGAGGAACTGAAAGTTCATTGTTATTGGGCTAAAGATGTTAACTCTTTTAGACTCAAACATAGGGCACATTAAGGTTAGATGTTTCAGAGTTTCTTTAGAGGAAGCGCAGAAACGACAGGTAAGGTCCAAGTCCGGGGGTTGTGACCAGTAGCAGAGGCGTTCTTTAGTTGTCATAACATTCAGTCTAAAGTGGAGATAAAGGGCCCGAGCCCACTTGTCCGGAAAACAAGCCAAATACAGAGGTCCACATCCATATGCCCTTGCCTCGGCCGGCGCTTCGAGCATGGACCTCGATTTGGCTCGTTTATCACAGGTCTGAATCCAGTCATTTCTCCAGATCTTTAGTTTTGCCGCATCTGGATTTTCAAGCAGCAGTTGCATTGTGGTGTCGTACGTGTTAAGCACATCATGGCATAGCTTGTTCCATTGGAATACAATTGTAGGGGCCTTGGCAGACTGTAAGTTGTGTAAAATATCCATCTGGGGCAATGTGCTCTTCATATTTAATTTCCTGAAAATGCTTAGAAGGTTCCAAGCAACTCTCGCTTGCATAGATATGTATCCAAGTTCATATCTAATGCACACTGTGGCGGTGCCTTTGGGAAGAAGGAGAACCCTAGACCAAAAGATGTTTTCTAAGGAATTCCACACATCAGACCCACACCCAAAGGCATTTTCGCCAGCGTATATCAGAGACGGTACCACCTTCTGCTGGAAGAAAGTTAACGTTGGTCTTAAACTAAATTTTCCAAACTTTTTGTTGATTAAGACTGCTTGGCATGCCAATTGACGGCATTTTTTCTTGGCTGAATCAACCCAGGGTGCATCATTTATGCTAGCACTTAGCTGCATGCCTAGGTATCTGGTGTTAAGCACACGCCCAATGGGTTCTTTGTTCACATACCATTTAAATTTCTGCCGAATCATATTAGATCCTTGGAGTCTTTCAAGGACCATAACTTCGCATTTCCCTCTGTTGATAACCAGCCCGTTCTCTGTTAGATATTTTTCCACGGCATTCAGTTTCCGCTGTAGACCTATAGGAGTTGAGTCTATCAGAATGATGTCATCTGCATAGACTAAGTAGTCCACATGGGAGCCATGGAGTTTTGGCGGGAAAGTGCGAAGACCACAGAATGCATTCTTGATGTCGGATATGAACAAGTTAAATAGGATTGCCGCAAGCGGGCATCCTTGCTTGACACCTCGAAAGGTGTCAATTGGTGAAGAAAGGTTGCCCTTTTGATCTAGTCGAACTCTGATGGTCGTGTCCGTGTGGAGATCATAAATAGCGGCTAACAGACTTGCAGGGCAATTCCATTTGATCAGTTTAGACCAAAGCAGTTCTCTATTAATGGTGTCAAATGCCTGGGACAAGTCCACGAGGGCGAGATAAATCTTGGAATTAGATCGTAAGTCTTCCATTTTCAATAGATTTAGTATTAAGAGGTTGATACCACAGCCCAAACCTTTGACGAAACCAGATTGTCTATGGTCCATCTGGTTGCAATTTGTTAACCATTCCGTCAGTTTTTGTTGAAGGAGAGTAGCATAGACTTTGCCCAATACGTCAAGTAGAGCAATTGGTCTATAATTCTTTGGATTGTGGCGGTCGCCTTTTTTGAAAATGGGTATAATCACTGCCGATTTCCAGGACATGGGAGTCTTACAGTTATTGACAATCCTTTTAAACAACAGCTCGCAGAAGGTGGTCCAGGACGAGGCAGGGAGGGGGCAACAGGGGGAGGACAGACAATGATCCTACTAGGCCAGGTGTCATTCAGACCGCGCAAGTGCAGGGGTAGGGGGAAGGGAAAAGTGCAGTACAAGGTAAGTAGAAAAGAAATAAATAGATAAATAAATAAATAGGGCCAGCTGGTGGCAAGTGCAAGGTAAGTGCAGACAAGTGCTGGGAAGGGGGGGCTGTAGGGATACAGAGAACAGTCCCGCAGTGCAGGGGTTGCCAGGGAGGCAGTGCAAGTGGAGAGTGGCTGGGCCCAGGGCCGAGCTCGGTGAGATTGGCCAAGTTTCAGATTCAGTGCAGAATTTAGTGAAGAATTAGCAGGGGAGAGGGAGAGAGAAAGCAGAAGCAAAGAGGAAGGTTTTGAGGTGCTTCCGGAACCGGAGATGGTTCTCCTCAAGTTTCAGGGAGGCAGGAAGGCTGTTCCAGAGGGAGGCTCCTGCCGCGGAGAGAGATCTACCCCCAGCTTGTTGCTTCGAGAAGCGGCTGACCCTGAGGGAGTTGGAGATGGATGAGCGAAGGGCTCGGGAAGGAAGATATTTAGGAAGAGAGAGTTGCAGGTATTTAGGCCCCAGGCCCCAGAAGGCCTTGTGGACAATGTAGAGGGTTTTGAACTTAATCCTCGCAGCCACTGGGAGCCAGTGTAGAGATTTCAGTCCTGGAGAGATACGGTCCCTGGGCTTGAGGCCAAGGACAAGTCTCGCAATCTGTTCTGGATGAGTTGCAGAGGCCGGAGAGTGGAGGCAGGCAGATTAAGATAGAAACTGTTACAGTAGTCCAGCTTCGAGAGAACCAGGGCTCGGGAGACAGTGAGCTTCTGGGGGAAGGAGAGGAAGGGAAGAATACCTCTGAGGAGGTGCAGCTGGTAGTGTGACTTCTTAGAGACGTCAGATATATGAGGAGAGAAGGAGAGTGTGGAGTCAAAGATGACCCCAAGGTTTTTTGCCTTGCAGGTAGGAGCAGGAAGAGGCCCAAGAGAGGCTGGCCAGAGAGCTGCAGGGAAGGAGGGAGTGGGTGTGCCGATGAGTAGAATCTCAGTCTTACTAGCATTAAGGTGGAGGTCGTTGGCAGCACACCATTCCTGGATAGCAGACAGACAGTCAGAGATGAGGGCAGGAGAGTAGGAGGCCGAGGATAGCCTGAAAATGAGCTGGATATTGGCCGCACAGCACTGAAATTTGGGGCAGAGGGCGGCGATGCGGTGGCCAAGAAGTGCCAGATACTGGTTGAAAAGCCAGGGAGAGAGATTAGATCCCTGGGGGACACCACAGGTGGAGAAAAAGATGTCAGAGAGGAAGGACCCAAGTTGGACCTGGGAGGATCGATTGGAAAGGAAAGAGGTCAGCCACGCCAGAGCCTGACCAGTGATACCCAGGTTATCGCGGAGACGGTTGAGCAGGATGGCATGGTTGACAGTGTCAAAGGCAGAAGAGAGATCGAGCAGAATGAGAACACACGGAGTGTTGGAGTCGAGGTTCAAGAGCAGGTCATCACGGATGTTCAGGAGAGCAGTTTTCGTGCTTCTGGCCGCTCTGAAAACGGATTGGTGGTCTCGCAGACTACCAACAGCTTCAGCATGGAGGTTAAGCTGGGAGATGGCCAGTTTCTCCAGGAGCTTGCCAAGGAAGGGAGTGATGGAGATTGGGCGATAGTTAGCCGGGCAGGAGGGGTCGGCAGAGGGTTTCTTAAGAAGAGGGAGCACAAGGGAGTGCTTGAGGGGGGATGGGAAGACTCCAGAGGCGAAAGAGAGGTTGCAAAAGTCAGCCAGGGCAGGAGCCAGGGAGTCGATGTGGTCCTTGATAGTTTTGGAGGAACAGGGGTGAACCTGTTTAGATGAGACTTCCATAGATCGGACTTGTCTGGAAACTTTGTCAGCAGAGAAAAGGGGAAAGGCAGAGAAGGAGGGAGGAGGGGTGGCTGCAGAAGGGCCGGAGGAAGAGCAGGGAAGCGAGGGAGGGAGGTGATAGGAGGAGAGTGAGCACAGGATGTCCTGAGTTTTAGAGATGAAGTGAGAGGCCAGTGCAGTACAGAGGGCCTGGGAGGGGACAGGAGAGGTAGAGACTGCAGCAGGGGTGGCAAGCTCCTTGCAGATTTTAAAGAGTTCGGCCGAATTGTTAGATGCTGCAGAGATGCGGGCTTGGATAAGGGCTCTCTTCTTGGTGAGAACGGAGAGACGGTATTGCCTTTGGAGCAGGCGGCAGGCCAGTTTGTCAGAGGATGAACAAGAAGCACGCCATTTCCTCTCTGCCACCCTGCACTTGCGTTTTAGGGTGACGAGATCCGAATCATACCAGGAGTTACATTTGGCTTTGGGCTTCAGGCGGATTCTCATGACAGGGGCAAGGATATCAAGAGTATCAGAAATAGCAGAGTGGAGCAAGGAGAGGGCTGTGTCAGGGTGGGAGTCAGCCGAAGCGGGAGGGGAGAGGGAGAAGGTCACAGCGAAAGCCTCAACTGATACGCGCTTCATGGGTCGGATGACCGAGAAGGTGGGTGGCAATGATGAGGGTGGCTTGGCCTGTGGGGGAGGGAGGGTGAGGTGGGAGGATAGGAGAAAGTGATCACTCCAGGAGAAAAGAGTGGAGAGAGGGACTGAGAGGGGAAGGTCAGAAGAGATCAGAGCATCAAGAGTGTGCCCTGCAGAATGAGTAGGCCCAGATGGGAGAATAGAGAGTGAGAGAGAGTCGCAGAGGTCACGAAAGAGTCCAGTGGGGGGACAGGAGGCATCTAGGTGGATGTTGAAGTCACCAAGAAGGAGGAGTTGAGTGGTAGTGGACAGGAGTGAGGAGGAGAGGTCAGCCCACTCGGAGAGGAATTAGTGATAAATTAGTGATAATACCACAGGTTATTGAGAATGTTAAATGTGAAACTGTGGTGTTTCTGAATGTAGGTCCGAGGCCTCTATAGATCACAAGAACAGTCTAAGATTAAGAATTGTTTTGTGCATATTGGGGCCACAAATAAAAAAGAAAAATTATGCTCACTACTAAAACACCTACAATAATGTATATCACTAAATCATTCCATATAATGTAATAAGGAATGGTCACTGAAAGGAAATAAGGCCAAAACCAATCTAAATGCAAAGAGTAGTCATCACCAAATTATCATTATTTTTGGCGGTAAGAAAATACCGCCAGACCCCAAATCTACACAAAATATCCAACATATTTATGGTGCATTGCAGGCCGGGAAAGTGATAATAGATCACCTGCTGGGCGTGACAAGTGTGTCTCACACTACCATATGTACATTAGAGGGAACCCATTTCATAATAGCAGTGTGTCACTAAAAACAAATTTCAGAATGTCTCAAATAGAAGCCGCATTCTCAGAACTAGTGCAATATTTAGAGGCAAAGTTATATGCACATGGGATGTGGTCATCGAATAATGCCACAGAATGGCACGACCGCATTTATGGTGACGTGCAGAAAGAACCACTAGACAACATTTTTGCAGAAGGCAGCATAATTCATGTCTGCCTTCTGAGATTATTAAATGCAGCTGATAAACATGCAGAGAAAGATTGTCTGTTACGGCTATGCGCCAAGACCTGGTTTATTTTGAATAGGTCCTTACGAATGTAAGAAAATGATACTAAGCTGATTAACAGGTTAAAAGCCGACCTATATGGGACAAGTAAAAAGGAGGAAATGTTAAGAGCAGAATTAGAAGGATATCAAAAAGACATGCAGTTAAAATGTAGAGATCTTGATATTCAATTGTCCAAAAGCAAGAAACAGTTTGAGGACAATGAACAAGAATTGGTACACTTAAAAGTGTTGGTAGACCACATTATACAAGATAAAGATGAGATTGTTTCGGAAATGCAGATTTTACAAAAAGAACATTATGAAAAAGAAAGTGATCTCCAAAATGCAGAACAGGAAATGGTTAAAATGTTTCAAGAAAGAGACAAGAGAAACAAAGAATTCAATGAATGCCAAATGCAAATGTGCGACATGCAGGAAGTAATTAATAAAATGAGTGATGAAAGCAACTATTTGCAAAAAGAGGAAGATAGGCTCCTTAAGAAGTGTTAGGAATTGGAACAGCAAATGTGCATTCCCGGGTCCCAGGATAGACGGCAGGGCACCACATTCAATGGAATTGAGGTGAATCATATTTCTACCCAAAGAGTTAGTGCCCCAGTAATTGGGCCGGTGACTGAACTTGGTTGCAGCACCCTTGGGGGATTTGATATACCCATTGGGGGCCGCCACCAATCCCATACTCCTGAAACCACGGTTGAATCATCAAGTAGCGCAATTCCATGCATTGCAAAAAGTAGCCCCATAAAGATGATGAAATCCATCAAAGCCCTGATCAAACCATTTAAAAAGGGAGAGAATGCTACATAGAGGATCACTTAGAGGCAGGGCATGACATATTTAAAGCCCTCCAGATACCAAAGGAACAATACAGACAGTATTTTCATTTAAATCTAGATGCTCCCACAGCCAGTATCATAAGGGGAATGAATGAAAAGCAGAATAGGACATGGGCAGAGTTTGAAAAAGAGATTAGGCGTCATTTTTCTCCTTTCCAGTCATTGCAGAAGGCAAAGACAGTTGCTTACACAATCACTGCTGGGCCTAATACATCCCCCTCCCCAGTTTTTACAAGACATAAAAAGAGCATTTTCTCGCTTTGATGTATCTTTTGACCCCAATTCTAATGAATTTAAAACTGCCTACTTCTATGGGCTACAGAAAGACATCATATCACAGTTGGTCCGTGAATTTGATCGTGATAAGTCCCTGGAGTGGATTGTACACCAAAGCACAAAACTATATGAAGTACTCTATTGTCAGGGTAGAGAAAGTGATAAAATGAAAGACACTAGACCCAAAGCTAAAGAACCCTCAGCAACAGTGATGGAAATCAGGTCAGCCAAAATGTCCCTTGGGTCTGCTCAAAGTCCAGGTAAAAATAATTTGATACCTGAACAAAGGGGTAATCAACAAAGGTTGTCACTTCCTGCACCAATGTTTCAATCACATGATCCTAGTAATAGGGAGAGCTACATCAGCCCTAGGTACTTAGGAGATAGGCCCCGGGCAGGCTATCGGCCTGATATGTCAGGTATGAACAATAACCAGATACAAAATCAGGATCAAAGAAATAATGGTCCCTACCAGACATTGGGGACGCAGAGCAGATTTGATCCCAACACCATGATATATGGCAATCAGGATAGACCCCAATATGTGGATCGATTTACTGATAATGGGAGTCAACATAGGGGCCAGTACCCACAACATGAGAGACAGGACATGAGGCAGAATATGAATTACGCTCCACGTCAGTACAATGATTCCCCACCAGGGGGCTACAACCAAAGGATGGGTGCACCCCGCTCCCCTCCACATATGAATCAAGAGTTCAGGAACAATCCCAGTAGAAATCATTCCCCTCAGAGGTATCAGAATAGAGCCAATCGGGGAAAACAACCAATATCGATTTGGGCCATAGAGAGAGGATTCTAGAGATATGGAAAGATTCCAGTGTCTCGAGGCCCACGTGAAAATGTGAGCTGAGCAAATAGGAAAGCTCTGTACAGCATAAAAACAGTCATCAAAGGAGGGGGCAGAAGGCCATAGTAATGACCGGGAGGTTTCTGAAAAGTGACTAAGTACTTATAATACCTGCAGTGACAATAAAACAGATTGCTCCGATGTGATTTTCCATAATGACTCTGAGATTTCTAAAGATTCAAAAATAAAGATACCGGTAAATGAACATGTGACAGAAAGCGCAAATACCTTTAAAAAAGAGGTTTGGTTTAACCTAGAGCAAAATCAAACATTGGAGATTTGTACAAATGAAACAGGAAAACCTAAAATTCAAAAAGAACAAAGGGACAGATTTAAGATAAATGACTCATGCATGGGGAATACCAGTGAACAGGGAGTAAGTGGGGATGCTATAACTCCTTCCCTGGGCAATCAGAACAATAACCAAACACAGGCAGAACAAACAAATACTCAAAAGGAGGGTACAGGTCAATCACCTGAAGAATTCTTTGAGTCACATATTTTTGAAGAAGTTGAAAGGGCTGGTACCATACTAAATGATCACAAATGCACAGAGTTAGACAATGACAAATTGCCAAGTGATGTTGTTACACATGTTCAGTTGGAGGATTGTAATGTGACCTCTGCTGATGATACCTGGATGGATGGGCGAACAGTGGCCACACTCCAAATAACCTCTGAACATGGAGAAATGAATAAAGTTTCTCACACAGAAATGGGCAAAAAGGAGGGAAAAATGTCTTTGCATTTACCAATGTGTTTAGCCAAAAGTGAAAAAGGCCTGAGAAAGGTGTGTCCTGAAATCAGTAAGAATTCCCACTTCTTATGTGTGTTAGAGGAAGTTGAAGACGGGTATTATGCCCATCACTATAGAAGAGAAATGCAATACATTTGCAATGATTGACACTGGCACACAGGCCACAATTATGTCAAAAGAATTGGTAAAAAGTATTAATGAGGGGAGATCTCCACAGAATCAGATCACAGTGAGGCAAATTGAAGGTCCTGTGCATAATTTTAATGGGGAGGAGGTGCCTATTATAGGTGTTACAGAGGTTGACAAAAAGATAGATAAACACAGAATGAAACAGGAGGTATTGATCACATCTATTTGTGAAATTCCATTTCTGATGGGAACAGATTGCCTGAAAAGATTGTCTCCTCTCATAGATGGGGTGAATGGAGTACTGTGGTCCTTGACCAAAAAACCATTGAGACCTAAGAAACTAAAATCACAAAACAGCAATATAAATTAATGTCACACCGTTGCCAAAACAAATGATGCAGTAGAGGTATATCTCCAGAATAGCTGTATACCTAGCGTCACTGTTATCTTGATGTGTCAAGATAAAATGCAGAGTGAAGATGAGAAACAATCTGTCCAAATATATATTTAGACCCAAGGAAAAAATGGCAAACTGCCATAGATGAACACACATTACAGTTTTATTTAAAAGAAAAGACATGCAAACAGAATACTGCTCCTAAAACAGATACAGAAAAACACATCACCAGTCTTGCTGAAATACACATGGAAGATGAGCAATCATGGGTTCACATTGGTATAAATGACTATTCTAAAATAATAAAAGCCACTTTAGCGCTTGAACAGGAAAGAAGCTTTATTAATGAGAAATGGCTGCAAAAAATAATGGAGAGGGAGGAGATCCTGAAATTTAGAATTAAAAACCAATATGTCTCTGGTTTAGACAGTCCAGACTTTGAAAACCGAATTGCAGGCAGATGCATGCTGAAGATTAGTATTGGACAAAAAACAATTCACCATAATGTTTGGATAGTGAGTGGGACACAAAATGACTTTTACATGGGCAATGATATCATGCACAGAATGTGTATGGTGTTAGATTTCCTTAATCAAAAAATATGGTCACGCCTAGGTGGGCCGGCACCTGAATTTGAAGACAAAAGAAGGGCTTATCATTGCGCACAGCTGGTCCCATATGCAATTGAATTACAGCTGAGGAAGGATACTATTATCCCTGCATTCACCAAGCAGTTTGCAATAATGCTAAAGTGCAAAAATGGACAGCAGATGAAGAATTCTGATGCATTTGTGTGCTTGAATGAATCCATGAAACAGCAAGGCCTGGATTATGAATACATTCCATTGATAGATGTTGGTGAAGGGTCTGTAAAAATGATGGTGAATAATAAAGGGTGTCAAGATATTCATTTAGAGGAAAATTCTTCATTAGGAATGGCAATACAAAAATCACATTATACTGCAGATCTAAATAATATGGTGATTGGAAATATCCCTGAACAGTATGTGAATGTCAAGGGTGAGTTGCCAGAATACCTGGATTCTCAGCCCAAAGGAATCTTTAAAATTCAGTCAGTGTCCCCTTATGATTCAAATGAGACAGTGTGCTGTCATCAAGAGGATTATATAACATTTGACGTAAATGAAAATGAAATAGAAAATCAGCCCATTGAAGTGGAAGCTGGTATACCAAACTATTTCAAAGTGGCAGCATCACAGAGAGACACAGCCACACCGTTAGAAGAAAGCACAGAGATTCCTCCACTGGAAGATTTCCCAGAATTTTCAAAAATGGTAGAGGAGCAGATTTTATCAGCAGATGCATGTGACAGCAATGAGGATAGAAATGAATTGAGAAAAATATTTATGGATTTTAAAGATGTCCTTGCTAAAGATGCTTATGATTGCGGCCTAACTAATTTACATGTAGCCACGCTACTGGAAGGGTGTAGTAAAAGCCAAGTATCTGTACGCCAGTATAGATTACCACTGGCATTTTTAGAGTCATTAGCAGAAATATAAAAAAATTGGAGTCTCGGGGGAATTATCAGGCCTATTCACAGCACATCCAACACACCTATTTTAGGTGTGTTAAAGCCAAATGGTCAATGACGGCTATGTGCAGATTTGAGGGAATTAAATAAAAGAGTGCCAGTATCCAGATGGTCACTGCCATTCATTGATCAAGGCCTGGCTCAGGTGCATGGCTCAAAAGTGTTTACCACTTTGGATCTCACCTCTGGATATTGGTGCGTGCAATTCGCAGAGGAGATCCAGAATTTATTTTCATTTTCATTTGATACGATCCAATACGCATGGGTTAGAGTTCCATTTGGGTAAGTCAATAGTGGATGTGAATTTGGAATATTTTTGAGAAAGGCCATGCCTGATGCAGTGGAAAGGGGAACCATAGTTTATGTGGATGATGTCCTGATAAAAAATGATACCTTGAAAAGCCATTTTGATGAAATAAGACATGTTCTTGGCCAATTGCAAAAAGCAGGCGCCAAAGTATCTTTACAAAAAGCACAATGGTGCAAGAAAAAAGTGAATTTTCTAGGTCATGAAGTGACTGAACTTGGACTAAACCCACAAAAGAAGAAAGTAGAGGCCATACAAAAACTAAAAGACCCTAAAAGTGTGAAAGGGGTAAATGTTTATTCGGAATGACAGGCTATAACAGGAAGTTCATTGAAAATTATGCTGAAATCACTCAACCATTGACTAAACTGTTAAAGCTGAATACACCCTGGAAATGGGAAAAAGAACAGTATGAGGCAGTGGCTAAATTAAAGGAATGTATTCTAAAGGCACCATGTTTAGCATATCCCATAAAGGATAGGGATTTCTTTATAGAAATAAGTTTCTCTGAACATTGTATGTCAGCAGTATTATCACAAAAACATGATTTGAATCACAAAAGCATTGCCTATGCAAATAAGGCGTTTTCTCAAGTTGAAATTAAATTCAATGAATGTGAAAAGGCCCTTTTGACCACTGTGTGGGCGCTACAGCATTTCCGCCCCATTGTTCAGGGAGAAAAGGTGATTATAGAGACAAATCATCAACTTTTGCAGTTTTTAGAGAGTAAAAGAATTAGGTCAGGTAACTTAGCACAGTCCAGAATCACTTCATGGCCGCTGGCATTGGAGGGTTTTCCTGTAGAAGTGAGATATGGCCAAAATAAAAAGAACCCAGTTGCTCAAGGTTTAGCAGATCTACATGACTGTGCAGCTGAATATGTATCAAACAAAGTAGAAGTGGAATCTAGTTTACAGGAATTTGGGCAAAGACGTGCAAGGATTTGCCAACTGTATATGTTGATGGTTGTGCTTTCCACGTTGAAAATGACAGTAATAAACAATTGGTGTAAGGAATAGAAAATGTCTGGTTGAAATGTGAAGACATTCCCAGTATAGGGATGAGAATTGGAGCTAGGAGCAGTCAAGTAGCGGAATTGGCAGCCATTTATAAAGCAATTACTACTGCAGTTGATAATAAATTTAGTGAAATTGTCCTGGTGACTGATTCTGATTATGCATGAAATAGCTTTGTGGAATATTTACCTGACTGGAAAGCAAGAGGCATGACTACGTACAACAAGAAGACCCTTAAACATGGAAAAATTATACAAGCCATAGACAAATTGGTGTCAGAGAATGATTTGACAATATACTGGAGAAAAATTTGTGGACATTTAAAAACTTTTGGAGAGGATAAGGAGGGAAATGATAAGGCAGATCACTTAGCTAAAATTGGGGCTGTGAGGGGAGAGTTTCTACCTATTGAACATTTACTTGGTGAAATACAAATTGATGCAGTAACACGCTCTAAAGCAACAAAAGAGGTGGATAAACCAGTAGTACAATGGAGTACGATACACCAGATCAAGGTCTGATTAAGGCACAAAAGGATGATCCAATTTTGGGAATATATTATAATCATTTGATAGACCCTGAGCAAAACCCTTTAACAGAAAATGATTGTGTGGGAAAAGAAGAGTTGAGGGTGCTATTAAAGAATAAGAAACAGATTAGACTACAGGATGGGCTCATGATTAGAGAGTCCATAACAGGACAAATACAGTGGGTGGTGCCCCTTTCATTCAGAGGGCTAATGCTACACCATGCATATGATGCAATAACTGCAGGCCACAGAGGTTCACCAAAAACATTGGAGATACTGAGAGATTATGCTTACTGGCCACATATGTCCCAAGATGTGAAATTATATACTAGAGGATGTCTAGTATGTGCCCAATTTAAACCTGCTTCACCAATGCATATAGCCCCTTTAATGAAAAGAGGCTTAACTCTTCCATGGTCAGATTTGCAAATAGACTATGTAGGGCCTGTAAAGAGGTCAAGCAGGGGGAACGGTATATTTTGAGTTTGGTCTGTTTAATGTCAAAATGGAGAGAGTGCATTCCTGCACCAGATTGTAGTGCGCAAACAGCAGCTACATTACTGGTAAATCATATATTTTCAAGATTTGGGTTATCACAAAGAATAGAATCAGACAGAGGAAGTCATTTCACAAGCACTCTAATGAGTAAGGTATGGCAAATACTGGGAGTGAAAAGAAAATTACACATTGCATATAGACCTGCTTCTTCTGGGGAAGTTGAACGCTGTAATAGGTCTGTTGTGGATATATTAAAGACATTTGAAGCAGAGGCAGGTTCCAGCTGGGATTTGTGTTTACCTTTGGTTTTGATGGCAATCAGATCAACTCCTGCCAAAGCAACAGGTATTAGCCCTCATGAAGTATTGACAGGTTGGAAAATGGTGTTGCTGCAACACTTGCTATACAGAACACATGAGCAGACACTTGTAAGCGCATCTACAGTTCATGAATACATGGATGAGCTGAGGAAGCATTTACAACATGCATTTGCTTTTGTGCAGCGGAATCTAGAAAGGGCTGCTGACAGGGCAAAGTCATATTATGATAAAAAAACATCAGTGAAAGAATATTGTGTGGGGGATCAGGTGTATAAATTTCATTTTGGAAAAGGTAAACAGAAAAATTCTAAATTTCTGGCAGCATGGCAGGGGCCGTTTCAAATTATAGATAAGATATCTCCCGTTATGTAAACATTTTTGAAAACTGAAGGTGACACCGTAACAGAACAGTTTGTTCACGTAAATCAAATTAAACCCTGGCACCCCAAACATGAGGTAAAGAGGCTTGAGCAGATAGAAACATATCAAGCCCCTTTTGAAAGAGGATACATGGGTCTATTCATAGGGCAATGACTGAGAAATAACAATCGAATTGATTGTTGTAATAGAATAGATGTAAGAAAAACCTAAAAAAACACTATATGTGATGATCATTAAAAGAGGGTTGAAACTAATAATATTATTTTTACAAAGTTGAAATATGTTAAATGATCAATGATGCTTCATGTATGTTTGTTCTCTCTCTAACATGTGCTTAATTTCAGAAGGCGAAAAGAGAAGGGTGAAAGGGTTTGCAAAAGCACAGGGATATTTTTTGGGTGGTAAAAGGGTGAAATTAGTATTGTGCTATATACTTAATTTGTTTCTTTTCTATTTGATTTACAATACTAACAAATCTTTGGTGGGAGGTCACAAGACCGGAGGACACAGGAGGATGAAGTCCTGGAATCCACAAGGACGAATTCCTGAAAAGCCCCAGGGGGCGGGGGGGCGAAGACCAAATCTACAAAACAAGTAGCATTAATGATGACGCCAATGATGTTGTTGTGAATCATAATAATCGGAGGGAATTTCAAAACATATGAAGCACAAGTTGTCATTGAGCCCGGACCAGCATCTGGCATTGCGGTAGAAGAAGCGCCAGGATTCATCATGAGTGATAGAGGATGATTTTCCAGAACATTTATATACCCTTGAATTCTGATGTTTTAATGGAAAAACATTTTAATAATACTGGAATTAAGGCTGCGCAGACTAAAGAGTGGCTAGAACTAAGGAAAGAGGACACCAAGCAGTCGATAAGAGATGTGATGATGAAATTAGAGAAAACATTTGTGAATTCAGCAGACATAAAGAAAAGGAGAGGAAAAAGAGGAGCAGTAATGTTTGCGGTCTCATTGGTGATGTCTATAGTTGGAGCTATTATAGGTACCACGATGTCAACAGCCAATGCCATTTCAGTAGGGACGCTGTGTACTAAAGCACAACAACTGAGTATCGACTTAGAAATGATACAAACAACTTTAGATGGAATTAGGGGGGGATTGGATGAACAAGTAAGGTTTATAAATGAAACTGCAATCGTATTGAATGAACAAGCGGATGTTATTCAACGGACAACTAAGTTAATTATTAAGCATGATCCTGAATATAATGAATCCTGTTGATAGATTGTTGACGAATAACATGAGGGAAGGTCAAACTGCAATTTCACAATTGATTCAAGGGCATTGTATTTCTTTTCACAAGATATTATTCAACAAATGATAGAAAGGTTGACCAGGAGGGAGATTGATGTGGTACAAGTGAGCACTGCATTTGAAATGGACAATATATGTGGATTTGGAAAGGTTGGAAATAGGGTTTTTATTATGCATCCCATACATAGCTCCTGAACTCATTGATCAAACTAAGCGGGTACAAAATGTGGGATTTTGGCAAGAAGACAAGTTTATCAAGATCAAGACTCCAGAAGTGGTGGCATTTCAGTCATGGGAGCCTGAGGTTTACTTGATCTCAAATTTGGAAACCTGTGTAGAATTTAAAGAACACAATTACATGTGTCCGGGTAAACCGTTTATTCCTGATGCTACAGACGCTATTTGTGGTTTGAAATCTGACCCAAGTATATCAGGAGGTTGTGAAGTAGTTATTAGCAATATGGGAAGTGAAGAGTTGGCACAAGCTAAAATGGTCAAAGGTAAATTGATGGTCAGCACCTGTATGAAGAATCTGACAATAATACATTTAAATCATGGAACATTTGTTGTCAAACAGGTGAAATATAATGTGGTTTACTTACAGGTTCCAAAGGACACAATTGTTTCAATTGGAGGTTTAACATTGTTTCATATTACAAATGATATTTGGGAAAGCCAAGTAGAAAATATTGAATTTTTTCAAAGGAATGCATTTCGAATAGACCCAGATGTGGAGTTCTTATTGAATCATAAAGAAAAGCATATTGTGAAAATGAAATATGGAAAAAAAACAATATCACAGTTAGTAACCTGGGTATAATAGAAGCAGACAAGTTGAATTGGGAAACCTGGGGGGAACGCTCTATGGTTGGTTTAGCTGTCCTGGTGCTAATAATGGGAGGATGGTTAATTGTTTTGTCCGTAAAGGTGAAGATGTTGCTCATGATATTAGCTACAACAGGGAATTAAAGATATCCCAATATGCAGAGGAGCGCAAGTTGGGTTTCTTCAGCTTGTGGCTTGGACCACTGCCAAATTCTCAGAAAAGGAGGGATAATGTAGTATAATTTATACTGCTTCACTGAATGTGATAACATCTATTGCCAGTAATAATGTGGCACACCTATAGCCAGCCCTATGTTGCTAGAATAATATATGGGTATGCAAATGGAGACAGGCTGCAGGTCTAAAAGTACACCAGAATATATATATATATATATATATATATATATATATATATATATATATATATATATATATATATATATATATTCTTTTTTCTCTTACTTGAAATGCCTCATTCACAGGAGACTACATTATCTATCTAATTGACTGACTTTAACAAATACTGATCACTAGTACTAACTCATTAACACTATAATGTGCTCTCCATGTGGAAAATGAGGTAGAAATACATGTTCTGAAATTCGTTTTTCAAACGTGCAATTGGATTTTTTTTTCTTCTCTCTCTTTGTTCACTGTGTTTGCAGAAAGCAGAATCTGCATGCCAGGAAATGATTTTAGCTACAGTTTCTTACTGTCAAAATTGAGCTATTGTGGAAGGAAGGGTAGGGTGATACAGTCTTTAATTTGATTGGTGCAAAGTATCTACAGTGGTTCCACGTAAGCAACAGAGGTTTGCTGGAAAAGTCTGACAGAAAAAAGTTGAGATTGCTTTTTGCTGAGCTGCTGACACGGACCATCTGAGACTGGGCTGTGAGGAGGCATTCCCAGTCTCTCTTAGCACCGGCTTGAGAACTGCAAATAACTGCATGTTCTCACTCTGCACTTCAAGCTTTCAAGATTACAAAGACAACCCTGGGCCCATTCCTCGGAGGCGAACTTGGGGGATAGAAAATTGGTAATTATCCAAGTGAATTGAGGTTATTGTGTGCTGTACGGATGACCTTCTATAAATATCAGGCAGGGGGAGTAGCCAAGGGAATCCCCTGTGTTTAATTGACAAAGTGAAGTTTGTTCTGTCGCTGTAATTTTTTTTCTTCTTCTTGTTACAAATAATGCGGAGTGAATTTCGTCTTGTTGCTGTATTTTTTTTTCTCTTCTGTTTATTATAGATAATGCAGCAGTAAAGAGGGTAAGATGTTATTTTGAAATGCAACTGTTTATAATACAAATGATATGTACACAAATTGTGTAGAGTGTTTTTGCTTTTGTCTTTTCTTGGTGCATTTAGAATAATATCTCGGAAAAGGGGGAAGATTTTTAGGTAATGCATGTGTCATGTTTCCCATGCAGATGGAATAATAGCATTAGCAGGGATAAATAGCTGTGTGCGGGGGTCCACTCAGTGCATGGTGTCTGAGTGGAATTTAATACAATAGACATTGCTGGGGTTCCATGAACCAGCAAAGAGGCCTATGGAAACCTAGTTCACTAATGTATATAAATTAGTGATAATAACACAGGTTATTGAGAATGCTATATGTGAAACTGTGGTGTTTCTGAATGTAGGTCCGAGGCCTCTATAGATCACAAGAACAGTCTAAGAATAAGAAGGGTTTTGTGTATATTGGGGCCACAAATAAAACAGAAACATTATGCTCACTACTAAACCACTGACAATTATGTATACAACTAAATCATTCCATATAATGTAATAAGGAATGGTCACTGAAAGGAAATAAGGCCAAACCCAATCTAAATGCAAAGAGTAGTCATCACCAAATTACCATTATTTTTGGCGGTAAGAAAATACCGCCAGACCCCAAATCTACACAAAATATCCAATAGCGCATAATACCTAGGGATCAAACCTGTGTTGCTCCATGTGGTCTTGCGTCCAAGGCAAGCATGTTGCCCCTGAGCTATACTCCCGGTTCATATGATACTCTGAGCATCCTTTTAAGGGAGAACTGCAAGTCCCACAATGTACATCGAAATGATGTACACATAGATGCATGTCATCTACAGACATAATCACCATGCCACTAAAATGTACAAGACATGTCAAGCGAAAAATCAGTTTGCTGAGGAAGCGGGAGGTAATACATTCAGACTGATTGTTACCACTGTTATAAGGATTTTGCAAATTGTTGACACTTTTCATGCTCAAACAATTAAAAAAATTCACACAATTCAGACACACCCTGGCAGAATTGCTATCACCAGTGAAGCACTCACATGTACCATAATATGCAGTGGCTTAAATTATGTCAAAATCCATATGATAGCCACATGAGGACCATGAAACTGGAAAGAAAAAAGTCCAACTCCCCTTTAGCTTGGGCAGACTGAGAGGCTTCCAAATGCCAAAAATGTTGGGCCTGCTCCGAGTCCTGTGTGTAAAGATATTATTTGTATACCAGCTGCATTACCAACAGGTACTGCCACCATCAGTGTGATCGACAGCACAGGGACACGCTTCCGCCAGAGCGGCCAGCAGATTGGTGCCAGGCATTTCTTCTGCATTCTGTAGGCCACCTGCAATGCCACCTACAACTTAATAACGCCCACTTCCGGTCCCACCACCTTCATCACATGTTCCTCCACAATTGCGACTGACTGAACTGCATGCTCCACTGTCAGCACTGTGACGGGTGCTAGAGTGACCATTGCCTCAGCTTCAGATTATTCTCCCCCACGCAGCAGTGGATAGTTGGATGGAGGCCACTCATCAGTCAAGAAAACGACCGAACAGGGCAGGCGGTGCCCTTAGTAAGGCGCCCTTTGAAGGGACACACAGGGCTTATGACATACTAGAAGAGAATTCCTGATATGTAGTCACGTGAGGATTTACGTGACCACCGTTGCAAGTCTCAGAGAGGGAGCATATCAGCTGGTCAAGCTACAGCTTCTAAGTATGTAAAACAGTACATAGAAAGTAAACAGTAGCTGCAAGGAGAACCATGCACACCCTGAAGTGACACCACTAGTACATCGAGAGTCTAGGGCAGTAGTCTTCAAACTCTTATGGTCTGGGCCCCCCCTGAGCAAAGTTTGGGCAGGCCGGGCCCCCCTAAAAGTGTCAGATGGACAGTATATAGAAATCGCTATGAACTTTTGAGTGCCGTCACTGCACCCTACTCCCAGTACAGACCCTGGGCTCTCCCCACCCTACTCCCACCACCATCCCAGGGCTGCCGCCCATCCTGCTCCCACAACAGTCCCATAACACAAGCATACACACATCCATACACATTTAAATAAAAAATAAATCACCATAAATGTACCTTCTGCAGGGGCCTGCGCATGGTTGCTAAAATGCCCCGCTCCAGGTTGCTCTGCCCGTATGTGCGAGGATGCGCAGGAGCATCCCCTCGCACATACATACATGCAGTGCCCCAGCCAGCATTTCCAATGAGCTATGCAAGGCTGGCGAAGAAAAACACCCCCAGGGTTGCATGGCTCATTGATCATGTGCGGCTGGGGACATGAACTGTCAAAGGCAAACAGTATTTCCCTTTGACAGTTCAGCCAGCCCAGGAGCAGTCCATCAGCTGGAAAAAGCAGCTGGGGGAGTTCTCAGTGTTTCACTGTGCTGGCTCCGTCGCTCCTCTATAATGGGTGAGGTGGCCAGTGGGTGGACGCCCCCTCACTCATTATGGATGAACCGGCAGGCCTGGACTGACCTATAGGGCAATAGGGCGATGACTGTACCAAAAATGCAAAATGCTAGTGTAGGCCAGTCAAAATGGGCCACTTATTTGGCCAATGTGGGCCAGTTTGAGGAGTTACTTCACTATGCAGCTAGTAGTTTTGACAATTGTTGCTGAATAAATGTTCTTTAAATATAACAATTTGTTTACATTTGAACAAAAAACTACCCCTTGGGTACTATTCAAACAGTCTGTGGCTTAAGGACTGGATATCCATTTCCAACTGCTGGCCATTTTTTCATTGGTGCCTAAGACCGTTTTATGGTCCAGTCTGACCATGTGAGCTGCCCTTCCCATTTACTCCAGTTTGAAGTGAAAGTGCAGGGAGAATATTAGAGTCAATGTACAAGAGTCAGTGTGCAATGAACAGTGGGGTGGCTGGAAATGGTGAGGGCCACCACAACCTCCATCAAACATCAGGCTATAAGGGCAGCCCCTGTAAAGGCAAAGGGTAAGCCAGTTTGAAGAGGTGGGACTTGTTCTGCTTTCTGAGTTTAGAGAGAAGTTCTTCATATCTGATGCAGAGAGGTACGTTTTTTCACAGAGCAGAGCCACCAGAGCCATCAGACCAAGATACTATATGGGGAGTTTCTTTGTTATCCATCAAAACTGTGTAATTGTTTGCAATATTTAGTTGAATAAATAAGGAACAAAAGTGCATTGTGTGATTTTACTCATGTGCATTTTGACTGTGAATGATGTTTTCCAACATCCATTTCAGTGCATGAGCTTTAGGTTGAGGTTGTAATTTCACACAATAGGAGAGGAATGGATTGTGGATCTGTAAAGATGTATGGGGATGTAAAGAGGAGAGCTCGGGAGTTGTAGAAAAATCTAAACAAAAGGAAAGGATGCAAACTAAAGCTCGTCATTTAAAAGAGCTGCATCCTGCAAACACATTTGAAAGAAACACATGCAATGCAATATTGTGATATCAGCAACCCATTTCCAATATATGTGTATTAGACCATAGTAAAAGACAAGGGGCCTCATCACAAGTCTGGCAGTAATCTGATGTAATTCCCGCCAAGCGGAAATAGAGCTACCTCCAGGTTGTGTGGCTTAATTAGCGCTACATCGCAACCTGCCTTGATCGCGCCTCCGACTCCACAGGTAACGCTACTACCGCCCGGTGGACACTGCGCCGAAATAAGGGTTACTGCCGAAAACCAGTCCGAATAGCTCTACCACTGGCGATTCCGGAGCTATTAGCGCCAGCGGAAATTGTGTCACACAGGAACTGAAAGCATTGGGGCGGCCATTTTGAAAAACACAATCTATTAAATATCTCAACTTCCTGCAGCCATCCGGTCCTGGAAAGCAGTAATAATGTCCCAGGAGAGGATAAGAAGCAAGGTGGCAGAACATCTCCTGTGCAAACTCAATTTCAATGAGGGGTGCTGGTGCGTCTCACAGATGAAGTGATTGCCCACTAAGGTACTTTATGGCAGTCAACAGCGAAGACCACCGGCCAGCGCAGGACAGCCATCTGGCATGACGTCTTCCTGAAGGTGACAGCAGTGGAAACTCGACCCCATGATGGAGAGGACTGCCTCAAGCAGTGGTACGACCTGGGGGTCAGGGTGATGGGACTGTTGTCAGAACACCGCCAGGAGACTACAGCGACTGGAGGAGGCACTGTGGAGCCACTGGTCCTCACCACCTGGGAGGAGAAATGCAGTACAGTGTTGGACATCAAAGGGATAGATGGAGTCGACAGTGTGGAGGCGGGTGCCAGCAGCCAAAAGGCAGGAGGTGAGTCACCCCCAACCCAAACGCAAGTGCATGGACAAACGACAGCCCAGCAGATGATGTCCAAGTGTATTGAGATACATGTCAGCAGACCCAGAAGCTGGGCATTCCAACAGGGCAGATTGATGGGGTGGCACATCAGCCACCCTTAACAGCAGCCATGGAGCAGGGCAAAATGTGCACCCCTGAGCGTCACGAGCCAAGGGAAGGTTCGGCAAGTGAACCACAATAATGGCATGCATACCACACCCCTGCTGGTGCACCCTGTGCCAGCAGGATTGAGCTGCATGAACAACCACAGCACTGTGCAGAAGTCATACCAGCATGTTGCGGCCTAGTTGGTCCGCCCATGTTGGCATGGCAGACAAGCCACAGGGAAGTGCACATCCCCCACATATGTGCCTTGCATGCCAATCACCATTCACCACAGTTCACCAAAGTTCACCACAGTTCAGCCACATAGAGCCATGCCAGTGCCATGGACTAAGCCACCACCTCCACCCCCACCATGTGAGTGCCACCCGGGGAGGGGATATAGGGGCATGAAGTGCCACAAGCATGTATGCCAGGCATAAGCTGCCACAGCATTGAAACCCTTCACTTCCCATACACAGGTTAAATACCAACTGGCCATGTGTCACACACTCATCGCTACAAGCAGCCCCATGATGCTGGGAACACATGCAATCTCCCCTGACCAACAATGCACATTTGTCCTTGTGTGTGGGGTCCCACTCTATACCATAACAATTATGACTTGCATTTCCAACACATGTTTGAGAAGCATGCCTGAATACTATTCCTATATCCCCTACAGGCATTCATACATTGCTAGGGGCATAAGAAGAGGAGGAGTAGGACATTGCAGGCCAATCTGGGAGCAGCACATCAAGGCCTTCAAGGTCTGCCACCACCCTGCAAAGACCCACTCAGGGCACACCGAGGCAGATGTCTGCCATGTAACACTGCAACAAAGCAGGGCCAAGCCAACACCCACACCACAGGCCAACAGGAGCAGTGCAAGGCAAATAGCAGCCACACCCACAGCTGGAGGCACAGACACGGGCCCCACCTGCTGGCAGGGTGACTGAGGAGGCATAGGGGGGTGTCACCATCTATCGAAGGGTCACCGACCCCGGGGAGCACACCACACCACCAGTGTCAACAATCCCTGGAGAGCCCAACACACCAGCAGTGTCAATACTCCCCGGAGAGCCCACCACGCCACCAGCATGCACAGTCACAAGACCCGGACGATGATACACCCTCATATGGCTCCCTGAATAGGGCAGAGGGCCAGTGTAGTGTCCCCTCACCCACATGGCACACACTAGCACACAGTATGCTGTCACAGAGGCTTAAGGACATTGAACGCAGACAATGGGAGATGAAGGCTATTTACCACATACACTCAGAACACCTGCAAGCCATTACGGACAGCATCAAGGGCCCACCCACAGAATAGTGCAGGCCATTGAACAGGGCATGCCAACAAAACCTCGCAACATGCTCCGTCCCTTCCACTTCAACCACTCCGATGGAGGGGTCACAGCAGGGCATGCAAAGGAATCAGTCACAGTGTCATCTACGCCCAAAATCACTGGGGGCTGTCAAGCTGGAATGAGGCCACAGCTGTGAAGGACTCTGAGACACAGATTGACATGAGTTGCCATACTGGGGAGTTGGTGGTGGGAGGGGGGAGGAGGGATAATGTGATGGGGAGTTGGTGGTGGGAAGGGGGATAGTTGGGGAACTTCATTACATAAAAACCATTGAGCAAGGACATTTTTGATTGTGTCATTGACGTGTTTATTGATGGTACGCTCGATGCTGAGACAGGTCTTGCTGTGAGCAGGGTTCTAGGCATTCTCCTGCAGTGTTTGTGGATCACACACAGGGGTCATTAGCCAGGGCAGCTCTGGGTATCCAAAGTCACTTGCATGGGGGGGAGGCACAGGCATTAGACACAGTTTAAGGTGTGGGGATGGACGTACACAATATTAGGTACATGCACTACTTGTGCATTCACATGGACCTTCGTTTCAAAGCATGTGATTATTCTATGTCTGTGCATGCAGTGTCACTCTTGCCATTCATTGCTGGTGCTTCACATGAACCCTGTTCCCTTACATCATGTGTTGTTTAAGGTGTCCTTGGGTGACATGTGCAGTGGACATGGTGGCTTCCATGTGGCAGTGTATTTCCACCATGCATGTGGGATGATGGGTTCCCCGTGGGCACTCCCTGGGCATCTGGTGCCAACAGGTGGGTGTTGTGGCCTGGCTGCACATGGGTGCTTGGCTTTAGTACTGGCAGGGTTGTTGTTCAAAGCAGTGTGGCCATTTGTCAGCATTGATTTGGTAAGTGTATGTTGCATTATGGTACTCCCTGTCCTGTACTGTGATGTTCGTGCGGGAGGAGGTGAAGTACAGATTTCACATTCACTTGTCATGCCATCCTTTCTGTAGTCATTTGCACCCGCGCCCCCCATTTGGGCTTGTGCTTCGTGGCGCATTTGTGCTGGCTGCTCTACTCACTCACTATACAGGTCCATTGTCCTCTGTGCCTCTCCATGTATCCTGGCAGTGTGCTATTCCGTAGGACCATGGCATCAGGGGTGGAACCAGTGTAGGTGACACAGCAGTGGGTGATGTACCGCCTGGGGCTGCAGGTCACCTGCACATTCAGTGAATGGTAGTGCTTGCAGTTTCAGTACACTACTTCATTGGCCTGGGGGACTACCAGTGCAAAATGGGTACAGTTCAGGGCAGCGATCACATTTGGCACTTGGGTAATGGCATAGAACTGTGCCTTCATGACATTGATCTGGACTGGGGTGGTAGGCAGTGAGATGTAGCATTGCACTTCCCGCAGGAAGACTTCAAGCACCTGGGCCAACATTGCGCAGAATTGCGGGCTGTGCCATTTCCCTGCATCATTGCCACAGAGTGCTGGAAGCTGGCAGTTCCAAGAAATTGTGGGACTGACACTAGCTTCAGCAGTGAGGGCACAGCTGTCCAGACGTTGATCCTACTTCCTATGTCATCCTGTATTTTGTTGAGCAGCTCTGTTATGGTTTCCCTTTTGAGGCGGTACAGGGTGACCAACTAGCTGTCGGCGAGGGTCCATGGTAAATGCCTAATCCTGGGCATCGGTGCATACTTTGCTTGGGCTCTCCTCCTCTGGCTCCTCCTCCTCGCCCGCCTCCTGGGCTCCCTAACCCCTGGTCTGGTTGACCTGCTTCTTTATTTCCAGGCGCGGCATGAGCAGCTGCCTGTCCCATCTCACAGTGGCTAGTAGCAGCATGGTGTTGGAAACAGTGTTTGGGTTGGTGTATGTCTTATGTAGCCCTCTGGGGTGGATTATGTTAACCTGTGGCTTAATGTCTGGCATCTGTGTGCATTTACCTCCAGCTGGCAGCTGGAAGTAACTGTACTGTGTTTTCAGCGGTATTAGCACCGGCTTTTGATGCTATTTTTGTCGAACATGGACGTGTGATGCAGCTGTGTTTGCTCCTAATGTGTCTGGCTATAATAGCACCGGCTGTAAAAGTGCTGGCTGTAATAGCGCCAGCTGATTTTGTTTTTGGCGATATTTGCACCGGCTCATGATCCGGGGGAGTGGTATTGGCTATGTAATTCCGTTACTGCCACTTTTAAGTGTTACCACTGGACTTGTGATGAGCCACAAGACCATAAAAGAGTTGTTTCCAGTTGCAGTGGAGATATACAGCAATTTGTATTATATGGAGAGCAGTCAAAAGCGGGGTGAAAAGCACATCATTTTATTTAAGAAATTTTAAAACAGAATTAGGTCTTGCATTGTGTCTGTTCTCTTCTTTACAGGTCTGACAATCAGTTTAGTGTAAAGAAACATACAGCAACATGAAGTGTAAATCTTTACCAACAGGAACATGACTGCAACATATAATGTTCTGCCCCTCATTAAAGAACCAGTTTAAAGTGGAAAAGACAGGTAATTTTAAAAGCTATATTTGTGAATGAAACAGCAACTTTGGACCGGAAAGCAACATGGGCTAGAACGCAACATTTTATTTTAACTGACTCCAGTCACACTGCTGGTGGGAATGTTTTCACAAGCAACTGATAGACGGGCTTTGCTTCTAGGCTATGCATTTTATGACACTACCTAGATTCACAAAAAGGACATGCGTTCTTTTTGTTCTGGGAACAAGCCTTCTAGGGAGACAAATGATACTCATTAACGAATTCCACTTGGCACTGAAATTAACATGTTCATAAAAATACAAGGAATGCATTCTGAGAAGGAGGCTCACAGTAGATCTGCACCAAGTAATGGGCAACTTTCATCAAACAGGTCTTCAATTTGGGGATGCAATTCATGCCTACTGAGATGGTTCATCACTCTAATCAACTGAACTTCAAAGAACCCTATGGCTAGACAACACTCTCATGAATGGAGAAGCTCTGAGCTTCAAAGGGGCCACCACCATGTGACCTGCTGCCAGGCCAGCAAAGGATACTACTAGTTTGTTAACTAGAAAATAAGAAAAACAAATGCATCTCTAAATTTGAGGTCACATTTTCATGAATATCTCTTGATAGGAATGTTGTAGGAACTTATATTTTAAACACATGTTCATGGTGAAAAACTCTGCTAAATGCAAAACAATTTTGTTTTACATTTGTTTAATTATTTTGTTTTTGTTTATTTGGTGTGTTACAGCTACAAAGTAACTTTTCACACCACAGTACAAAAACACGTCACACACACATACAAATTGACATTTAGAACATTAGTTAAAAATAAGAAAATCAAAAAAATTTAGCCATACAACTGTCATACATATATGCAAAAGATAATGTAATGTTTTCCCTCACTAAAAATAATTTATCATAACAGCCTGCCAGCTTAGCTAAGCCCTTGTCCCAAATTAATATATATACTTGATTCGATTGAAATCAGTGCCATTATTTCCTCTCAGAACTTCACAATTGCTATGATGTATGCAGGTTGAGAGCCAACCAGGCAACTACCCCAAAAGGCCATGTTGTCAAGGAAGTCCCAATGATCTACACATTGACCCAGATGAACATTTTGCCTACAAGTCAATGCCTGACATACCAGGATGTGGTTACGCAATGTTTCAGAATGACATTTATCTTACCAAATTCAGAAATGTTGGGCTTCACAAGCAGCTTTTGTACATGCTCCCATTACTGTCATGCATGGTAGTTGTTTAACACGTAGGAGCATAAATTGTCTCCTGATCACAGGATACGGAAACTTGAGCAGGTATGACCATAGACAACCAGCCCTATACATGTGTTCAACCCCTTCTTGTATCTGCTCTGACGAATAATGATATGTTGTCACTTCTCCCAGAGGGGTAACCCCTTCCCATGAGGCCAGGGAGGTGAATCCGCTACCTGATAGTTCATCTGGGGTGGTAGTCAAAGGGAGGATCTCATGGGGGGAAACTCCCTCTATGGGGATCACAAAGGGAAATCTTGGGAGGAAATGGTACAACACACCTCACCCTCAACCCACTTCCTTTTAATTCCTCTCAGTCCCTTCCTTTCATCCCTCACTTTCATACCACGCACTTCCATGTAAATATATGAGACTGAATAAACTAAAGTTACTGAGATGAGGATGAGTTGGGATGACTTAATGAAGATCTCCTTGACAGGTACTGAGACGAGGAGGAGGTGCTGAACAATGAAGAGTACTCCTAAGAACTTGAATGCGCTTTCTAGCTGTGATCGCTCATGTTCGTACAGAGAGAGGAGGGACTTACCTTTTTGTCAGACCCTCCGAGGAGGATCCACAAATCTGGAGGGTATCCAGTTTGGAAGAGAGAGGCTGCTGCTCACTGAGACACGTGCGAAGGAACTAAGGTGTCCCTTTCCAGTACGCTGTATCTAGGCAGACCATGGAACTGGTAGAGCAGAGGTACGGGTGGAAGGAGTAAGCGGTACGCAGGCCGTGGCAAGACACTCAACCCACCCAGAGAGAAGCGCTGCAGGGCTGCTGCAGATGCCACGGAAGCAGCACAAGAACACGAGAAGCCGAACAAGACATCGGAAAAGCATGCGACCAATAGAGAAGAACTGGCAGAGTGCCTGAAGATACATGCGCTGTCAGGAATGAGAAAAGGGGTCTGGGACACAGCTATACCAAAGGGGAATATGTTAATCAATTGGCCATATGACATTACCTGGCAGGAGAGTGAATCAGGTATATTAGGAACAGAATACAGAGGAGAAAACAGTGCTGTGGACCTGCAGCTTGATGAGGAGATAATCACTAGTCATATTCTTCATGGCAGTACCTGGCAGGCGAGTGAACAAGGTCTGCCCAGACAAAGCCCTGAAGAAACCTGGGTCTGTGACCTGCACCAAGTTTATATATGAGAAAGGCCAGGGGAATGGAGTCATTCCCCCTGGCATTGATAACTGTGATAAAAAGCCTGAGAAAGGCCAGGGGAAGGGAGACACCCCCCTGGCATTGTGAACTGTGATAAAAAAAAAGCCTTAGAAAGGCCAGGGGAAGGGAGACATTCTCCCTAGCATTGTGAACTGTGAAAGTAAATCCAAGAAAGATCAGAAAGACCAGGGGAAGGGAGTCATTCACCATGGTGTTGTGACTTGTGAAATTAAAGCAAAGAAAGACCAGGCGAATGGAGTCATTCCACCTTCTGTTGTAAACTGTAAAATCAAAGTCAAGCAAGGCTAGGGAAAGGGAGTAGTTCCCCCTGGTGTTGTGAACTATGAATGTACAAGCCAAGAAAGAGTGAGTTCAAAACCGAGGAAGGTCAGCAAAGGGGAGTCATTACCCTGGCATTGTGAATTCATGAAACCAAGAGAGAAGAGAGTCCAGGGGAAGGGAGTAATTCCCTCGGGCTTTGTGTGGGGAAAACACTGAGAGCCACACACCAGGAGATTGTAATTGTAATTGTAATTGTTTATTTGTAAAGCGCTTTTACACAAGTGAAGTGCTTCAAAGCCCTTCGAGGCAGGAAGGAAACAAGTGGATATCATCGTCATTCTTACAAATGATCAGACAGCAATAACTAGCATTCTATGGACATTTCTACTAGTTTAAGTGAGTGACAAAGAGTGGAAGGGAAAAAAGGGAAGGGGCTGGAGAGGAACATACAAGCATTAAAGACAAGAGGGGTTGTCATCAATGTGCCTATGCATGTAGGCAAAACCGGCAAGGGGGGATAGAGGAGGGAGGACAGACAAACATGCTAAGCCTAGTACATTCAAGGTTTTGTAGTGGGCAGACAGAAGTGCGAGGGAGAGTGAGGGGAGAAAGTGTGACTAGTCCAGCATGTGCCAAGATTTAGTGCAGAGTGAGTGCCACTCTCATGTAATGAATTGTGAGTGCAGTAGTGCAAGGCAGAGTGTGGAGGCCCGGAGGCAAGTGCAAGAGTGGCGGGGGAGCCTGGGACCTATGGGGTTCTGGAGGTGCATCAGGCGACGAGTCAGTTGACTGAGCAGATTGGGGAAGAGAACAAGGGAAGGAAGCAGGAGAGAAGAGAAAGAGGTTAGCAAGGGAGAGGGAGAGAAAAAGAGGAAAAGAAGATGAATGTCTTGAGGAGTTTACAGAATTTAAGAAAGTCTGGCTCAAGATTGAGACATGCAGGTCGGCTGTTCCAGAGGGATGCACTTGCAGAGGATAAGGATCTACCCCCAAATCTGTTTTTGTAAAAATGGCTCACCCGCAGAGAGTTCGGAGGAGGCTGAGTCGGAGGGCTCTGGAGGGAGAGTATTTAGAAAGAGAGCATTGTAGATAGTAAGAGCTCTGGCCCCAGAAAGCCTTATGGACTAAGCCGGGGGATTTGAACTTGATTCTTGCAGCCACCGGGAGCCAGTTGTGGGATTTCAGTGCCGGATAGATGCGGCCCCTTGGCTTTAGGCTCACGGTTCTGGATAAGTTGAAGAGGTTAAAGAGTAGAGGTAGGGAGATTGAGAAAGAGACTGTTACAGTAGTCCAGTCTGAAGAGAACCATTGCGCTGGAGACAGTGAGCCTCTGGGGGAAGGTGAGAAAAGGTAGAATATCTCTGAGGAGGTGCAGCTGGTAGTGGGACTTTCTGGACATTTCCGTGGTGTGAGAAGTGAAGTCGAAGATAATCCCTAGATGTTTTGCCTCACTAGTAGGTGAGGGTGCAGGATCAAGTGTGGTCCCCAGTGTGGGAAAACGGGAGCAGAGGTCCCAATGAGGATGATCTCTGTCTTACTGGCATTAAGGCAGAGATCATGTGGGCCAAAGGGGCCATGTAGACATTGGAAAACCAGGGGATAGATTAGATCCCTGGGGGATACCATAAGTAGAGAGAGATGGGAGTCATTTACCTGGTGAATGAGTTTGCAGGATGGATCAACCCGGTGATCCAGAGGTCATTCATCCTGGACAGAACAAATAATGGCTTTTTGATGCAAAGTCAGCTATCCTTTTTTTGAAGTTTTGAAGTTAGGAGAATGGTGTAATTCCCTCTGGTGAGAGACTTGCAGGCATAATTATGCCGTGCAGTCCAGGAGGAGGGAGTCATTCTCCTGACCAAGAACCTTGGTACAACTTTAGTTTAGTTATAAGTGTAAGGGACAGAAATAGGAACGTTTGTCATAGGACGATAGACTCATTTTAGTTGGAACGATATCCTGACAGATCCAATAGCACTTTTAGTTGAGGCAGGAAACCCCTCATAGTTATAGGGAATGGTAGGTGTTCTCTTTATTTTGATTTTAAGTAAAAGTCCCTGTACCACCTGTGTGTCAGTCTCCTCCTGCTGCACAATTACACTGCTTATAACTTTTTAACCTTTCTAAATGTTCCCATATTTACAGTAGTGACAGTAATCCCATATTTTGGCCTTGTCCACCATTTTCTTATTTAAGAAGGGTAAATCAATATCCCAGTAAATGTGCCATGCAATTTGCTTATGTTTTGTTTTGTCAAAGAAATTACCAATAAGTCTGCATGACAGTAAAGGTTGTTTGAGCAATCCCTGAATCTATAACACAACTGTGAATATGCAGATCCAACACTCACAAGGCACACATAAGTTAAAGAAGTAATGTAGTAATGCCAAAAGTAGAGCATAGGGCACATATATTACACCTAAATTACCCATAAGGTGCCACACATCAAGGACGAGGATGCAGCGCAGGGAAGCACACGCGCAACAACACAGAACTAATATGTATTCTTAATTATTAGGTAACTAGGCATAGGTAAGCATGGCTGCCACAATCAAAAGTCTATGTGCAGCAGCAGTAATATTTGTATATATTTTTTTTTTAAAGTAACTTAGAAGTAAAATGAGTTTAAAGGTTATGTATAATAATGAATAACAGTTTGGCCTTGGTTTAGTAAGCCCAGGGAAGACAGAAGTTGTTTTGTAGTTGTTTGAACGGCCACAGCTCACGGTTGATTTGAAGTTTTGCAGACACTTGCTGAAACACTAGATCAGCTCACAAAGAGAGAAACACCAAAAATCCCACAGTATCTGATTAGTTGTTGCAGATGGAAAATTTTGTCATGGAAACAGAACTGCAGCCGAATGCCAGGTGCAGTCCCACATGATAATTTGAAGGAAATTGGGCTGGGTACCAAGGGCCCAGGCAACGAATACGGTAGCAATAGAGTATTAAATATGACAAATTAAGTTACACCAACGGTGTCCTGCACACATGTTACTACCTAGAGCTGGCACGATACAAGAGAAGAGACGGGAAGCAAACAGGTGCAGAGGGGTGAGGAAAGAGGGGGATCCAATCATGGGACTGAGATATGGGGTTTACGAGGCTGTAATAATGTCCCTGACCTTGTTGCTGTTCCCTGATTGGATAGATTCAGTGAGATGCAGTGGCTCAAACTGTCTCCAACAAAGGGGTTCAATTTGCATTGAGGGATTTATCAACTTGTACATTAGTGGATGCCATCCAAAGGCAGGCCAGAGTTTCTGCAGGTCAGCAGATAATAATAATAAGAGCAACAATATAGATACATAACGCAGTGCTTTACAGAAGTATTCAACAGTACAGATGCACAGCAGAGTGATTTTCAGAAGTAACAACAAAACAGATATACAGCAGGGGATGGGATACAGAGGGGCAGAGAGCAGGGGTACAGCTGGATCAGGTGGCGGATAGGAGATGGGTGGGCAGCGTCTAGTGAGTCAGGTGGCGCGAGGTGTGATGTGATGCAAATGGATATTTCTTCTCTGTGAAGCGTGAAGTGAGATAAAACACGGTTGTAGACCCTCCTCAGTGGAAGAAATTCGATAAAACAGGGTATTTTACCCATGTTCGTTCTCTGTAGAGGGGCTCCCACACTCCTATGTAAAAATGATGTATTAGCACATTCCCAAAATTGTGACAAGTGACAAATTATGCTAATGAGTGATTTTCGTGTACAAATACTGAAGCCCTTCTGGGCAGAGTTAAAAAAGTATTATAGTTCAGGTCCAGAGAGCTATGTGTTCTCCCAGTCAACTGTTTAATAAAGTTGGGTTTTTTCTTGCAGCATGTACACTCCTTTTGGATTAAATTTGCATTTTTATTGGATCACCCCTGAGGTCCCCTGTTCTACTGTTGGAGACCCAAGCAAGATATCCAGTCTTCCCAAAGGACTGAGAGCTCTCTGCTGCAGTCCGTGGAGGAGTAGTACACAGTGCAGCCTTTCGTGAAAAGATAAATTGCCCTCACGAGGGTGTCCAGCAGATGACCTAGTTCCCAAATTTTGTGCCTGATCCCGGGGGGGGCTGACATGACAGGAGGAAGTGCAGGTCAGTGAAGCGAGACTGAGTGCAGAGAAGATTCGGATTCCCTAGACCATGTGAGTGTACCAGTCCATGAATAGTGCAACAGCGCGTGTGTGCTTTTGTTTTTTGAAATTATATGTTGTTCTATTGAGTTTGATGGAATTTTGGTGTTTACTCTCCTCGTAGAGAAAAGGTGTTGTCATTTATGAATTACTTTACATTTTTATTAGTGATATAAACATCACAGTAGAGTACAAGGGATCTCCTCATTTTAGTTTTTTTAATCAAGGAAAGGTGACATCATTTGTAACCGAAGTGTTGTGGAATCTTCTACACGCTGTGTAGAAGTCAAAAGGGGATCTCCTCAGTAGAGGCAGGACAGTGAAGCATAGATTTAGAAATATTGGGGGTCATTACGAGTGCGGCTGTAAGGGGTTAGCGGTGCCGGTAAGGATGCTGGTGCCGTTAACCCCTTAATGCCGCATTACGAGGTCCCTTAGCGGGTTTTACCAGCCACCCTTAGCGGGAGCCGCTAAAGGACCAGGGAGCTAATAGCGGGCCAGTTATTAACATGCCCATTATTAGCTCCCTCCCCATTCCCATTGAGCCCTATGGGGGCTCAAATGGGAATGGGGATGGGTATTTTGAAGAATGACCCGGTAACTCCCCATTCAAGGAACCCGGACCCGGACACAAGTTTGGAAGCAGCCATGGTGCTAATATCACCATGGCTACCTCCAAACTCGTAACGACCCCCATTGTGTCGGCCCAATGAGTATGGGCAAAAACCTGTAAATACTATTGTAATGTATGTGATTTGTTTTTGTGAAAGGAATATATTGTGGGTATGAGTGTGGACATAGGATTGTGTATGAGAGGATGATATGGATTAGTTTGGAAGTGTGGAGTTGGGAGAGGAAGAAGTCAGTGGTGTGGTGTGTTGACATATTCGGGTGTATTGTATTTGTATTAATTACAAATATTTTTTGAGCTTTGTAGGAGTGAAAAGAAATGTGTTTGAGGAAGAGAATGAGCAACCTCCTACAGAAACTAGCACATGTACCTCCAACGGAGGACACCAAAGCGGGAGTAAAGAAAAGAAGCGGACGGATTAAAACAGGGACCACAGGTACTAAGGCACATGGTCTGGCAGACCTAGTTAAAACCGCATGACTAATAGAAATAGAAGATGTATGCGCCGACAGATTGGGAACATGTTTAAACAAGTGGAGAAGGAGGTAGAAAAGGCAGTGCAGAAAAGGGAGGAGAAGTGATGCACTACAATAACCACAGACGCAAGGACCTCAGGAAATATTTTGTTTAAATTGGATGGTAAAGAATGTCAAGAGGCCGACCTCCCAGGAGGAGGGGTGGCAGACAGTGATTTCACCGAAAATGACAGTGGGGCAACAGAGAGTGAAGAGGGTGAGAAGGGACTTGGGAGTGCTGACTGCTATGGGATGAGAAGGATGGGAAGGTACTGAAGATCTGCCAGATACAGACAAGGAAAAGAGAACGAGAGAAAAGGGATGGGAGAGGGAATGAGATAGTGGATTGGTTTGGTCCCAGTCACTCCAGAGTAGGATCGGGAAGATGCTGGTTATGATTACCACAAGGGGCGCAAAGGCATCACAGCCACAGTTTCCCCTGTTGCAGAAGGGTTGAGGAGGACCCCAGTATACACATTGGACCAGCATGGACAGGGATAACTTGATGCACAGTTTGCCATTCCTAATGGCAGGGGCAGGCATATGGATCTACGCTTTAGTAAAGGAAACAGCAGGGATTACCCTGGCGGTAGGCAATATGAAGAGTTTATTTGGTGCATTAAGGGGTGAACAGGCGTTCAAAATTTGGGAGCACGGAAGACATGATACGGTGACCCTAAATAGGAATGCACATGATGGTGCACTGTTTAATAATTGCCAAAACACACTTGTGGAAGGTATTGCAAACAATGTACTCAGTCACCTCAGACACAGAGGCTATCTTGATGTGCGCAATGAAACAAGGCAAAGGCTCTGCACAATACATTCAACAGACATAAGAGATGTGGACACTAGCAACACAACACACATGAGATGCAAATATTTCTGCTTTCTACAACATATTGATTAAGGAACTTCCTGCGAACATATGGAAAGCTTTAGGAAAGGTGGTAAGGTAAGGATAGAATCAAAAGGGTGGCCCGAAATATAAGTGCACATAGTACAATTTTGTAAAGCACAGCATGATCAAAATAAGGACTCCACAGAAAAGCTGTAAAAGCTGAAGCAAAATGAGTACAGAAAAAGTTGACCACACTTAGCATGGAAGGAACAATATTAATGAACGTCACACCAAGCATGCCAGAGCCCACCCAGCAAGGAGGGGGAACAGCCATGGGGATGGCCCAGCCACAAGCATCTATAGGGATTGTCAGGCAACAAGCATCTGCAGGATATGGGCAGCAATGAGGTTATTATCCACAAGGGGGAGGATATGCTCAACCAGAAGGGTTTCCCCAACATGGAGGGTATTTTTCAAAGGTGGGTTAGGGTCAGAAGGGTGGATATTATCAACAAGGGAAGGAGTATTCATTTAGAGGAAGGGGGGCAGGATACAGATATGAAGGGCCAAGACCAAGGAGTACAGGGCCATGTTTCATTTGTGGTCTGGTGGGACACTTGGCACTGGAATTTAGGAGCATGCCACAGCCACCTTATGGCCAGACTAGACACCCAGTGTACCAGAACCCACTGGTTCAGATGAAAATACCACAGCAACAGATACAGCCCACACTAATACAAGCACCATTTTCGGTAATGCCTCCACTAACTGCGGTTTTCCAGGTACCACAGACAGTTACACAATCACAACAGGTGCCCCAGCAGTCACACCCAAATGCCCTACAACCCCAAGTACAATCGCACGCACCAACACAACAGTGTGATAGTAACCTGGTAATGCAGAATGTATTACCCCACGAGACAGGAGCAGCAGTGTTCAGAAGAACGGCTTCACATTCCCGGGGTCAACAACAAGTACCCAATTGCCAGCTCACAGGAAGCGTTGATCTGCCCAGTCCTTTCAGTAACTGCAGACCCTGAGGAGGAACCCGAGGTAGCAGTGAATATAGGCCAGAAAGATTTCTAATTTTTGGTTGACACAGGAGCTACAAAGTCCTGTATTAAGGAGGGTATCTTTCCCCTGTCGGAGAACATAATACACACGCAGGGATTCTCTGGAGTTATGGGCCTCATTACGAGGTTGGAGGTAGCCATGGCGCTATTAGTGCCATGGCTGCCTCCAAACTCGTTCCGACTCCGCCCTGGTGAATGGAGCAATTACCGGTCCATTCCAAGGTTGGCGGGACCGGTAATTCCCCATTCACCAGGGCCATTCCCCATTCCCATTGAGCCCCATAGGGCTCAATGGGAATGGGGAAGGCGCTAATAACGGTACCGCAAATTGCGGTACCGTTATTAGCTCCAGAGTCCCTTTGCGGGTCCAGTCCTTAACACCTGGAAAAACCAGGCGTTAAGGGAGGACCCGCAAAGGGAACTCGTAGTAGGGCGGTAAGGGATTACCGGCACCGGTGCCCTTACCGGTGCCGGTAATCCCTTACCACCCACCTCGTAATGAGGCCCATAGTAATGGTTCCTATAACTGAAGAGTTGCCTCTTACCATAGGGACACAAGAAATTGTAGCAGCCTAATTAAAAGGACATTCCCATTAACATTAGATAGAGACATTATGAGTACATTCAACATGACTATTTCATTCAGAGAAAAGGGCATTGTGTGCCCCACACATGGTATATATTACACACGGGTTGCATCAAACACGTATTATGTGCACATACCATTCCTTGAGGCATACCATTGCACCCACAACTTTTTTTGTTGGGAAATAGTGTTGTATACCATCATCACCATACACTTAAACACAGCACTCACAAGGAAGGACAGTATTTATGCAGATGACGAGGGAACGGAGTGGCAAATGGTTTTGTGCATTGACCCAACACAAGGTTTGATGGGCTTGACCAATGGAGATATTTTTGCAGGCTATGAGGATGATGGGGAACTCATATTTGAGATATGAATACCATGCCAGGTAATGATAGAATACAGAGAGTTCCGCTAGAAGACACAAATTATGAGCATTGTATTGAGACACACTCAGATTTGAACATGTCCCAGCAAAAATATGAAGCAGTGACCCCCACAATTTAGCATTGCTGAAAGGGGCACGGGCAATCCACATAAAGTTAAATGGAGGAGCAATATTACCCCAAGCAATTCAATACCCCCTGTAGAGAGATGCAGACAAGGGGATATATGAAACAATATTGTCCCTGTTGCAACAAGGCATTATCAAGACTTCAGAATCCCCATGTAACACAGCCATTTAACCTTTGAAGAAAGCGAAGGGGTGTTTGGGAGGATGATCCAGGTTCTCCACCCATTGAATAACGTAGTGGAGGCAGAGTTTCCGGTGCTACATAAACCGGCCACGATCTTGTGCAACATCCCCACTGGAGCAGGTTATTTTACAGAGATTGACTTAAAAAACACATTCTTTTTGATTCCATCACATCCAGCTTTACAGTATCTCACCATGTTTACCTCCCACAGGACCAGGTTCCAACACACACATTTACCACAATGGTATTGTGAATCCCCAAGTGTATTTATCAGGGTGCTACACAAGGACATGAATATCTTATAGATGCATAACATGGTGATAAAATATGCTGATGATCTTTAAGTATGTAGTACAACAGAAGACCAATGTAGGGAGGATTTGGTTACACTGCTCACATTACTGACAGAGAGGGGATACAAGCTGGATAAGGACAAACTGCAATATCATCAAATGGAAGTAGTGTATTTAGGACAGATGATATCAGCAGAATATAGACGGTTCACCCCAGTAGGGACAGCCACAATACTGCACACCCCACAACCAAACACAGTAAAGGAAATGCAGCAATTTCTGGGATTGTGCAACTATTATAGGTTGTGGATATTTGACTACTTTGCATATGCTAAACCCCTTCTTCAGGGATTGAAGGAAGCACAAAAGGCAAAGGGCCCCTTGGTATGGACCCAGGAGATGATTGATTAATTCAGGCAACACCAGATTACAAACATATGTTTGTTTTGTTTTCACAGTTAATGGCCAAGTGATGATGATTGTCCTCACTCAGAAGAAACCGCAAGACCACATCACTATGGCCTACTAAAGCAGTCCCCTAGATTCAATAATACAGGGGTACCTTGCCTGCAAACAATAGCTCATAGCAGCAGCATTCACAATACAGAAATATGCCACAATTACAATGGGATGTTCAGTGACCCTCTATGTGGTTCATAACAAACTTACAGGAGAATGTGACTGAATTTCCTAACAATTGTCTGACGTGTCAACATTATGACATGGGTCACACCTTCAAGACAATAAAAGCTACATTACCTCATCCATCAGAACCGTTTCTACATTTGCACATAGACTATATAAAAATGACTCCCAGTTGTAATCATTATCATTATGCCATTGTAGTTGCATACTCGTTTTCACATTGGCTTGAGGTGGGTCCATGTGCTCACAACAATGGAAAATCTGCAGCCAAATATTTAGCGCCCAAAGTATTTCCAAGATGGGCAGTGTGTGAAGAACTATGATCCGATAATGGACCACAATACACCATTGCACATTCTAAATGCTCACAAGGCCTAGTAGGACTGCCTCTTGTTTCATTGTTATATTTGCCTTTCATTCCTATGTTCCCTCCCAGTTTCCCTGTTTGTTCTTTGAAACACAATTTACTTGATGTTGAGTGCCTTACAAATGCACAATAAATAAATACATAAATAAATAAAATAAATGACCTGTTTAGGTAAATAACATCTTTATCTGTAACCCTGCAGTCCCTTTGCATTGTACTGAAGAGCCATCGTCTGGCAGCACTTATTGAGTCACCTGCACTTCTCCTCACCTTCCAGTCCCCGCTTGGCACTTCTCCCCTCTTCCCTGCACTTGCACAATCTGAATGACACAAGGCCTAGTAAGATTGATGTGTGTCCTCCTTCTGTCCCCCTCCCCCTTGTCTTGTAGTGCCTAGAAACACTTGTGTACAGGTGCTTTATAAATTACTTATCATATCATATAATTTACAAACTGGCAAAGCCATGCCTACTGTTATGAGGGTCTACATTGATTTTGTAGTACAGGTTAAGAACATTACACAAAATGGTCCAGCCCCAGGTTTGAGGGTCGATACACTGTCACTTACTGTACCCAATAAGCTGTAAATGTAGAAGGCAGACAAGCGTGGAGAGCAGCAGCCCCCTCCTTGGAGAAGAAGGGAGGGCAAGTAATGGGAGTTATTGCTGAAATCACATTGAATGGTTTTGTCCTCTTGTCGCCTGTTTAAGAAACTTAACATTTACTTTCCTGCAACACAGAATAGAGAACTATTATTAGTACAGAATAGATATAGCAATGTATGTCGGTTAGTATGTATAGCATTTATTTTGTTTTGTGTTCTTCTTTTGCTTTGGTTTAAAGTAGAAGGGAGGTCTTTTACCCCCTTTGAGAGTAACAGTAGAGTGACAGGAAATGAAAAATATCAGTGTTTCGAACATAGAGGGAAGCATTTAATATAGGCCTGTTTGACGAAAAAGTGGGGAAGCAGCGTTTAGCTGATTCTGATTATGTTTGGTATAACCATATGAAGGCAGTGGGCTGAGAGAGGGGATATGACACATGGTACTTGTGCTCTCACATCCCACACACCACAGCGATATCCAAGTTCTTCCTTCCACAGGAAGTGCCAGCAGACATGGCACATTGTTTTATACACCTGGCATTTAGCAAGCTTCGAGGGTTGTTTCTGGGACACAGGAACAAGCAAAATGGGTGTATGAGGTAGACCCGATCTATGAGGACAGTGATATAAAGATTAAAAAGATGGCAGCGGTAGAAGAAACAAAACATTGTCCTAGAATTGCAAACGGATTCCAGATAAGGGCTGAGCAGCTATTTACCATGCAGTACACTCTCTCATGTGTGAACGATAAAGGATACCTATTACCATAGTGCAGGATGTGTCCCCAGCTGCACATAGAGGGTTCAGTGTTACACAATGATCAGTGAATGGAAGGGCTAATAGGGTGTAGGACAGAGGGATTGGTAGGATTCACTGAAGAAGTAATAGTGATGATGAATGAAGAATGTCATACTATTAGGAATGATCGGATACAGGCTCTCACCTGGATAGATCATGGACAGCAGCCATTACACAAAAAGGCACTCACACAATATTCTTCATGTATCAGATAAACGAGAACAAAGGGTTTGATCAATTTGGGGAACAATCTTGCCTGCTAGAAGATACTTGAGCTGCCAAATATACAGGTCAGAATTGTGGCCCATATGGACTATTTAGGGGCCTGTGGTTCCCAACCATATGCCCAATTAATACTGAACTGGAGTGGCCAGTGCTCCCTGGTCACCCTACACTCCTCAGCCCATGCAGCGCCCCATTCCGACAATGTGTCATTGAATGACCATGCAGCCCTACAAAAAGGGGCCTTCACCCAGGTTAAGAGATCTATGAACAATGCAATTTTGAGGTCATGGACACTTCAAATATGGAAGAAGAGATCAAACCACATGTCACTGCAAATATTGAAGAAGAGAAGCCTCTACAAGTCAGATGATTGATGAACTTGCGGAGGAGGAGAAAGGAACTATAATTACTGGTTCCAACAAAGTGCAGACTGACTGGATGCTTTCCCGATGGAATGTAGGCTATTTAGTAAGACTGCAATATTATTTACGTCTTTGCTTGCCACTAGTGTTCAGAATGGAGCTAACACCAAATGTCCGCAGATTCCAAGGTACGAGCTGATACAGTTGACAAATGGGACAGAGAAATGGCTGAATGCAGTAAGGGCGGAATTAAGGCCAATAAATGGTCGCTCTACAGAACCAGCATGTATTGGATTTGTTAACAGCCATGGAGGGTGTATATATATGAATGTGCCTAAATCCGTTCTCTGGTAAATTATCCTGGATCTAGGGACACCTTTGGAATTTACCCTCCAAATTTCTTGCACACTTAATTCACTGTCCATGCTTAACTGGAGAACAATGCACTCAAGCTATCAAAAACATCTCCCATCTTCCTTTTACATGACTAGCCTAAGTCTTCTGTTACTGTTCGTCCATGTATACTTTTTTTGTGTTACCTCTATACCCTTTAGTTTTTACTGCTGCCCTGCAGACTACATTCTGGAGAACACCTTCTACTTTCTGGAAAATACCAGACATGATGAGTCTACTAAAGTGGTGAACTGACACAGTAGAAAAACTTTGGAACAACTTAACATACCCCAGAGGTCTCAAGTTGTGGTTCTCCAGATGATTTGATCTATGAATACCATGAACTTTCACAATTGACTATTTTGGCTAGGGATGCTGGGTATTGTAGTCCAAAACATATGGAGGGTCAAACCGTATTCGTGGGAATAACTCAAATCAAGTTGTGGACCATCTTAGCCCAGGGTCCTATGACTTTGAGAGCTTCCTTATAGAATTATTGCTGGCTCTGTCAAATATCTAGTCTGGAACGCACTTACTATGGGATGACCTAAAGATGTAATGCACTCACTCTTAGACGCCATTGTTGCTATGGCTATAACTAGTAGGGCATATATGCCTGAGGGCAGATCATGTTGAACTCTGAAAAATTCATTATTTTTGGGGCATTAGTCTGAGGCCCTCTTAGTGATAGTGTCTTATTCTGAGGAGTGTAAACTCAACAGCATACATAGCCTTGGCCGAATAGACACCAACACTTGAAATGTTTGTAGGCCTAATTAAGAGACCCTTCTGTCTCAGGGTTCTTCTATTTAGTTTGGTGGCATTTCTGACTGATTACAATGCTGCATGCAGTATTTGCCATTATCAGATGCAGTAATCTGAGAAGTACCTACCCGTTTACTTCAAATGAATGCAAATATATGGCATATCATAATCATGTAAGACTACACTTAATTAAAATGACTTCAGGTGTTAATTATCAACACCATATATGTGCAATTCATTCAACATGACAATTTTAAATCACTGCCTACAGGCACCTTGGAGTTTGAAGTTTGGGAGGAAGCAGGAGGTGAATTTCACAGACCAAGAGCTCTAATTACTGACTGAGGAGGGAGCCTAGGAGGTGCCTAATCTGTTTGGCAACCTCACATAAATGCGTACTCCCTCCAATTGGGCAGCCCTCTGGCAGAGAATCTGAGGCTGTCCCACTGTAGTCTTACCAACTTCATGACATTTAAAGATATCAAGAAGAGGTGGTGTCAGTTCAGAAAAAGTAGACACCCCTCAATGATGGAGGCAATGTACTTTGTTGGCTGAAGACCAACCGCCTCATGTGTTTAGCATTAGAAATACATTGCCATAAGCTTGACTAAAGTGCGGCCATTTTGAATTGATTGAAATCTCCATTTTGTTTTATAACGTTTGCCTCTTGCTTTCTGTTAAAACTGCTTTGCTGAGAAACTTATTCTGCTCCACTAGTACATTATTGTTCATTCATAAAGCAAGGCCGCAAGAGCCTTGTTGAAACATAACGCAGCAACCCAGACAGAAATGCCCTGTCTCCTCCCTCACAAGTCCTTGGAGGTGAGCCACACGGCATTTAATCAGTACACAGGTGCCAGCTAGTCTCGCTAATACAGTAGAAATGTTAGAAGCGAACATTAAATGGCTTGAATTATGCTCTTCTTTGCGGTCCCCCTTTCCTGAGCCCTGTAGAGCCCTGGAGAGTGAGTTGACCCCCAGTACATGAATAGAAACTAGGAGATAGCGAGGCCTGGAATGTGTCTCTCCCCTGCAAGCAGCTTGCTTGCAGAGAACAAAAGCAGTGTGTTCTTATAACAAAGAATTGTGTCTGCAGGCTCACGAAATTGCAAACTGTTGCTAAATAAATGTCTAAAGGTGTCATACTCGTCATAATTGTCAATCATCGAACCCAGTTCAAAGGAAATACATTATGGGCGGTATTGAATGTGTCACCATTGATTGTGAGATGCTTGCTTTGTATATATGTAACTGTTGTACGATTCTCCCTCTCTTGCGTCCCCCGGGTTCTGGAAACACATGTCACGGGCGTGGGTCCCAGTTGGCCAACTGTGACTATTTGCTTTGCAATAAACCCTAGCTTTTGGGAATACAACCTTGTGTCTGGCGTATCAGTTTGTGTGTGGTGATTGTGCCCTGTTTCCATACGCGAGGGTCCCCTAGGGGCCCCTTCAGTGGAAGGACCACAAGAGTCAAGTGATAGATTCTGACTCATCGCTAGGGTCAGACCACAGCCACTTAAGTTGGGAGTATGCCTCTATGCTGATAAGGCCAAAGCCATGGGAGGTGACAGTCACTACTAAGCTGGATTGTGATTGCATAGAGGGCTTCAGGGACAATGATACTCCTCTAAGCACAAACTGAGTGTTTTTTCTATCAAGGAACATTGTGCATGGTGGGAAATCATTTTGGCAGTTTGGAGGGTAATACCTATGCAAGTGGCACATTACTTTACCTTTAATGGTTCCTATCCCCTTCCCTATGATGGAGTAGCCACAGTGACACATTAGTAATGGCTATTTTAGCCCAAGGTACTTTTAAGCCAGTTCCCACTTGGGGATCCTTAACCAGAAGGCCAGTGAGGGAATGTTTTATATATAGCCTCACTTGCCAGTCCATCTGAAAGAGAAGGACTCATGCTAGGCAACCTGCAATGATAGCAACAAAAAACATGGTACACTGATGCCATTTGTAGTTTCTGAGGAGCGTATCTATTCTCAATCCAGCCCACCACATAAGGCAATTACCATTAGTGCACCTTTGCTTACCACAATGCTCATATACCTATGTCAATGCCTAAGAGGGTGGCTCACTGCATGACTATTGTTGTGATTGGAAACTAAAAACAGCCTACTTCATGAGGTACATTAATTGGCAACTGAATCGGTGTGGATTTCATCAAATGGATGCAAGCCCTGCCGTGGTTGCTGCACTCAACCTGTCCATCCCTCCCCAATGTTGCCACAGGTTAAATGATTCACTCATCACTCTCAAGTGGTCTTAAGGCCTCATAAGGTTCAAACCTTCAACTATGGCCATTAGAATGCATCTCAATGATCATACGCTCCCACCTACTTGAATAACCCAGCTGTATTATAGTTGGCCTTCATATCAGTGTACAACGGCTTGGAGGGATAGAAGAGTCCTGAATGGTTGCCAGATGTAAAGGCTTCACCCAATTCCATCCCTCTGCCCCATGCCTGTACAGAAGCCTGGCATCTGCGACAGGCGCAGGATAGGACTATTTGCTCCCACCCATATGCATGGACCATCATGCAATTAAATAATAGCCTGAACAATAGCAGCTGCAGTCTGCCTCTAATCCCAACATGTGAATTGACCAAGTCCCTTAGGGCCCCATTATCTCTTGCAGTAGTTGGCTATAAACCCATGCAGTCTCTTTGTGCATTCATCCTGCTGTACATGTGCACCCCTGTGATTTTAGCGTACTCAGTTCCACTGGTCATTATTGGTGTGTGTGTGTGAGCACTGGTGTCTCCTGTAGGCAGGGCCACCGCTCTCTGTAATGACATGCCTGGGCAGCAGTCTATTAGATGCAGGTCGACATGATGCTTTTCACTTGGTTAAATGTTGGGCATGTCTGCACACCATAGATAGTGCTGACGCCTCGCATATATCCCCAGGCCTCTCCGTTACCACTAACAAAGGCATGTTAATGCTTCATCCACTGACGGTCTACGAAGAGAGGACATTGGGTTGATTCCTCACCCTTCCTCAATCTATCACTGTGGGTGGGTGGGTGCTATGCAGGATCTTCCCCCATTCCAGCCATCTCCACACCCTGTGATAAGGATCACTCACAGGAAAATGTACTCATGATGCCAAGGTCGTAGTTCCAACTGGGCTCTTAGCTGCCCATTCAAATCTCACATGATCCTAACTCACTTGCAGATTGGGTGTTTGTTTTGACTCAGGACACTCATGTATCACAGTGTTAAGAGGCTTCAATCTCGACCTAACAAGTTGATCACAGGACAGTCTTTCCCCATTCTGTGTTTCACACTTGGCTGGGCGAATAACTGTGATTTAGGTCTCTTAATTTTTGTAGATGTTCATTGTTCAATCATTTAGTTGTGATCATTCAATTCCTATTGTTTATGATTGATTTCATATTGATACTATTCCTCAAACAGATTATTGGTAATAACCCCCACCCTTTATTTTAGTCAGTACAAAGAGCAGTGCACTGTAGGGCAGCCTTCCTTCACTTCCACTGTTGTGTGCAGCCTTTCTTGCAAACACATCGTTAGAGTTCCCTGCAAGCATGTGTAGCCTCTGGTAGGGTTGGCGACGATATTTACAATCCAGATTCATCCATCTTCTTCCACCCCCAATGATTTGGCAATGGAAGCTGTGGTGCTGCAACCATTGTTTGTGCCCAGCAGTCCCCAGCCTCGTAGATACCTCTTTTTTAATGCTGAATGAGTGCATCTTGGTTTGGAAGTAGATTGTCAATTGCACTACCTTTCTGAGTACATAGAGTTTTTCTTGCCTCATTAACGTGTGTCGCGTTTAGTCCCATCATGTTGCAAAACTGCAAAGGTCTCAAATGGCTTCAGCATTTCTTCTACTGCGTGCTGACGTTGCCTGTCAGCCAATCCATAAAAAGCTGTTGTGATATCTCTGTATGCTCTCCAGGTGTCCCATGCAGTACTCCTGCCTCATCCACCAAAAAAGGACACACCAGTATTGAGTGAAACATTGGTAAGGGAGTAAAATGATCTGGACTCAAAGTTCTTGCTAACTCATGAGCGGCAAAGATCCAGAAGTTCTTTCCAACTCCATATGCAACCTGTAGTTCCTCAATGTTCAGATGTTATGCAGATGCGATGGTGAGAACAACAATGTCGGTGTCCACAGTACATAGATCCCCTTTGTTAAACCCTTGCTGCACAGAATCACATAAATGGAGTTGGATGCGAGTGTCTGCTTCTTCGTGTGAGCATGGAGCCAATCCCAAGATATCTTGACAAGTTATAGAAAAAACATTGGTCCTATATGTGGTATTTAACTGCTTGTTTGTGTCAATAGACGTGAAGGTGTTTGCCAAGAAAGAAAACAATTCAATCTTATTTTCATAAACCCAGAGAAAATCCTGCCAATTTTAAGAAAGTCTGTTTCTTGGCCCAGCACGTTTCTGAACACCTTTTCCCCTTCTACTGTGTGTCACACTTACCTATCCTTGTAGCATACTGAAGCTGAGTTTTGATGTAGGGTATGAATACAGTACTGGAATAATTATCTAATGTCTTCACAAATCCTGGTCAAAGTATGTTGACAAGGATAGTCATATGGACTTTCGTTTGTGAAATAGCATGTTTCATGGTTGTGAATTCTTCCAGGCAAATCAATAACTCAGATTTTGTTCCAGTTCTTTGACTCCCTGACTTAGACAGTGCTGAAGCATAGGCTTGGTTTTCGCATCTAAAGAAATCATTCAGATCGCTGTTATGTATCTATGATGCAATGTAGAGACTAGAAAATAGTGAGCAGGCATTTCTCAGAAATGTCAGTTGCAACTGTTTACTTGACTTTTCATGAACTAGAAGATGGCTGAAGAGGTGGAGGTTACTCCACTTAATAGGATCTGTGATACATTTAGATTGATTAATAAGCCTGTTGCTGACATAGTAGTCATACTGGTCAACTCCATTTGTTTCAATATTTAGCAACGTGTCTGCAACTGCTGGATGTACTATATTTCTGCTGTCAAGCACCATTAGATCACAGCTGGTTTCACCAAATGGCTTTGCCACTTCTTGTATTGCATGAGTAAGAGACTGGATATCTTTTGCAAAAGCCATCTGTGAATGCTTTTTAGCGCCAAGTTGAAGCTCATCTTTTTTCCTATCTCTTCTCCTTTGTAGAATTACATTCTTCAACTAAGCAGGCTCATCTCAGAACCAGAGACCATAAAACAATGCAGAACTATAGGGGTTTCTGTCAGGTCTACAGCCCCTCTATCACCTTTGGCTGATGCGTTATGCTGTTAATGGGCCTGATCAGTGACAATAGCAAAGAATGCACGCTTTCACTTTTTTTGTGACAAACTTTCATTTCATGAATCCTGCATAGGTATTAGGGTGTTGCTTTTTAAGTGAAACCATATCACAAAAGTGGACAGGAATCCATTGTGCATGCTGCGTATGGTCCAAGGAACAGAACCAGGGAACATGCTTGGATAGCGCCTCCAAATATAGCTGGAAATCTCCTTCTCACTCTTATAAAAGTCATCAAAAGGAGTTCTAGTTTTAGAATGATGTACCAGAATCTAAATTGTGTACATACGTCACTTCTTTCTTTACACCAGTCTTCAAGTGACTTAACCTGACTGCTATCTTCTATGTCTTGGCTGTAGTCATTGAAGGCCTGCTGCAGAACTAAATAGAACCTACTGGCTGTGATTTGATGTGTCCTACAGGAAACTTTTACAAACAAATATGCTTTTCCAGCTGTGGTAATATCAACATGAACAAGTACTCCATTCCATCTACTTTCATCCAAGAGATTTACAAGAACCTTGAGAACTGCCATCACGATATGCAGCCCACCAAATATTACAATGAAGTTATCTTTGTCATAATTAGTGTCACTGGTTAACATGTAATTATTTAAATCGGCCCAGGATTAAGCCCTTTAACTGCTGTCTTGACAATATCCATTAAATGGTGAATCATGGCCACTGACATAGCTTGGTCTGGAAATAGGGGAAGCAGGGATGAAAGTGTTAATTCACAATCTTTTGGAGTTTCTTCTTGTTGACTTGTATAGTATGCTGTCCAGGTGATTATTACATCCCCTTGTCACTAGCCAGAACCTGTGTTTCATGCTTCAGCCAGGTGTATTCTTTCACCATAGCTTGTGACGTAAATTGATAGTCAACTTAGTTCTCTTCTACTGTTGGCAGATGACAATCAGTTCTCATAGGAGGTTCATGAGGCACGTTAGTGTAGTATGCAGAAAGATGTTTAGTTAATTTTCTCGGGACAAGGATGTTTAGTCATAGTCTGATCAGTCCCCATAAAATTAACTTCTGGATATTCTTGTACGATGGAAAGAGTCGTAAGCTGTGGTAGAGCTTGGGCTTTGGTCTATATTGTAAATCACACAAAAAGCTCTCCTTTTAACTGAATACGAATTTTCGGTGTGATAGTGATGACATACTCCATTTCCAAGTTCTGATGTGTAATGGTCATACGATATGCTGAACCCGAGCTTATGCAGTGTTTCAAACACTTAACGCTTGTGAGTTCTTGTATGAATTAAAACACCTAAGTAGAAGGAGATTCCCTTTCTCAGTTGCATCTGAAGGCTTTTTCAGACTCCTACTCCCAGTGTCTCACCAAACTGGTGTACATTTGTAAAAGTGCAACAGTGCGGATTGGCTTTGGCATTGTTGAATGACTTTGCTCTGCTTTAATGTTTCGCCCATTCGTGATCCTATCAACCAGTGCAAATAGAGATGCTGGCAGAGAGTCTTCATGACACTTGTTTCAAACGATCTGTTGAAGTGATTTTTGATTACAAAAATGCCTCTTCCCACTATATTTAGTGCTTTCGCAAGATGAACACCATCACTATCTGCATTTTATTAACATGGTTTGCTCAGTGCAGATCCAATATCATCACATGCCGGCCTTGCATATGTATTCCATGTCAGGAAAGTAAGCAAGCATCCTGTTTATCAGTTTCGTAGAATGTATGCCCCCTCAAACATCACTGGCAAGTTGGTTCATCATCATTCTGTACAGATTGCATAGGTCTACAAGTTTAAATGTGTGTGCAATTTAATTGTCTGTTCGAGCATCTTTGATGCATGATATAAATTCTGCAAATGTAATAACATGGTTAATTTGGTCCATCTCAGTTTCCTGTATTGTTTTTTTGTCTTAGTTCTATTATATAATAATACAAGGCATATGGTACATGGCATCTTGTGCAATAAGATCGCCTGCACTCAGTTTAGCAAGCAGGGGTTTGTCTTCTAGTTTAAGGGCACAGTGATGAACGTGAGTTTCAAGGGCGAATATAGATGCTGTACACAATGATCTTCCAGCTGGGGCAGGCATGTCACAATAAAAGCATATTGGTTTTGTAGTCATGGAACTTTTTTCTTGAACACTGTTGGGTGAATTTAAAAAAAACAATTAGCATCATCCGCTGTAGATATCTTCCTTTTTTCTGCTCTTTGAGGTTTTGTTTTATTGAACTGCAATTTACATGTTTCCTGAAACCGAGCTTTACATCATACCAATGTTTCCTCTATACCTCCACCTTCATCCAGGCACGACAGATTAATTGGCCTTGGTAAACACCCAACACTCCTAAACCCCGCAAGCAGATTGAATATTGTCTTAAAAACAGCTCCCTTTGTAACATGTTTAGTCTCTAATGGCCAGCAGAAAACCTCTGACTCGTCTTCTTCAGAGATGAAACACTTGTTCCATTCTGTTTCTGTGATTTCTCTATAAGTATCAGGCTTGATCAGATTCATCACCTTATGAACGTTCTCCATATTTGTATCTTATTTTTCTTCTTCTTAAATTATCATACAAACTTTTTAATCTGTGAACTAAAAAAAGATAATAATATTACACTACTCTTTTTTGCACCCTTGTTTTGTGTATACATTTTAATGAACTATTGGATGTTTGTCTGTATATTTATAACATAAATTCAAGGAAATCACATTTAATATGAGAGTAACATCATCAAATAACATACAAAAGAACAGATTAACAATTTTCTGAGGCCGCCATTTTGAATGTCTACCATTACTTTTAGGGGGAAAATCTGGGATGGCATGTAGCCAAAAGATAACCTTTGCATATTTAGTATATGTGCCCCAGGTTTCATGCTTCTATCATCAATATCACAATACTTCTAAATATTTCACCTATCTGCTGTACTATAACATCCACTACCTTGAAGAGAGTGAGTATGGCAGTAGGTCTACGGATATCAACTTCAACCTCGATCAGTTCCAGGATGGCGATGCTGGTCTGTTTATTCAAGCAGATAAGGGCAAGTAATTCTTCTTTGCTCTTTGGTGAGCAGTCAGTGGTTTGGTTTATAAATGGACCGTTTATAACCCAAGTTGGTAATGGGCTGCAGCTGTTCCTGAACTGCCTTCACCTGGTATTCATTGCCTCTGGCTTTTTCTTGCACGGATATACAGGAATAGTTGTCGTGATTTTCAGACCAGGGGCACCGACTTCATGTTCCGTGGGGGGTGCCGGCACCCATAAAAAACAGAAAGTCCCATTTAAAATATAGGGACTTTTAAGCAGATGGCCTTTGCCTGGGGGGTTCCAGAACCCCGGAGCACCCACTTTCCTGCCAGTTCACAATTGTGCAGTGTCTGCCACTACCAGTGCTCTAACCATACCCTATGAGTTCAATATGTCATGCCCAAGCTATCACATAGACCATAAAACCACACTCCGCATTTCACTGTTGTCACCAAACACATAATGACCCCTTCAGATTCTAATACTGACAGGTGCTCAGTTTATGACCCCCTGGTACACCTAGGACCTTTAATAATGACCCTCCTTTGACCCAAGATAGCCACAAGTAAAGTGAACACAGAAAGTTAATAGTGTTTCACACTATTCAAAAAGGCTATATCTGTTTCTATTAAGATGTCAGAGCATTGTGGACAGGGCATGGTTACAATGAGACCTCGCCCCTCCTTTGCTAAAATTCTTCAGAAAAAAAGAAGCTATAAAGCTCTATGACACCAATTGAGTGGCAGCTGTCCCAACAATGTCGTCCTCATAGCCAGATCCTGAGCCTTTCTGATTAAGTAGGATACAAACATTTTATATTTATGTATTTTATTTTTTTCATTTGTATAGCGCCCAGACCGAGAGGTATCACAGTCCGTGTACAGGAATTAGGAGACAAAACAGTCTAAAACAGTAGATAGCAGTGAGTACATACACTGAATGCAATAGTATAGTCCAAACTGTGCAAGACTACGCAGAGGGTCACAGACATAAGAGTATAACTTGAAAACACATTCCGCTGAAGTCCCTCCTCATGGTATTGGTGCACATTCTGGCAAAGCCTCGCCTCATGGTATGCAAGCACACATGAATGACTCAATAAGTATGAGTGCACATTCTGGCATGAACTTGCCTCATGGTACCAGGGCTACTTCAGCTATCTAAGAACACATTAATGATAAACTAAGTATAAGTGAAATTGTGGCATGGACTCGCCTCATGGTGCGGGGCTATTTCAGGTATGCGAGCACTCATGAAGGCCAAAATAGGTATGAGTTCACATTCTGGCATGGCCTCGTCTCATAGTATGGGGGCTACTTCAGGTGTGTAAGCAAACATGTATGACAAAATTAGTATGAGAGCACATTTTGGAATGGCCTCGCCTCATGGTGCGGGGCTATTTCAGGTATGCAAGCAATCATGAAGGCCAAAATAGGTATGAATTCACATTCTGGCATGGCCTTGCCACATGGTACTGGGGCTACTTCAGGTATGTAAGCAAACATGAATGACAAAGTATTTATAAGTGCATATTCCGGCAAAGCCTCGCCTCATGGTATGGGAGGCTACTTTGGGTATGCAGGCCAGCATGAATGACATAGCAGAAAGAGTAAGTATAGTCCTTGCAGGTATGTTGAAGGTTTAGAAGTCGCAGTTCAAACCATGTTTAGCTAAAGGCTTCATAAAGTCAAATTTGGTAGTTATAGGTAAAGACCATTGGCAGCACAATGATGCTACAGACGTAGTAGGTAGGTTGCAGGTAATCCATTGACAGAAAGGTGTTACAAACAGCCAATATAGTGGTAAGAAGTTAAAAGCAACAGGTTTAGGGAGCTCAGAATTTATGTGGAGGCATCAGTTAAGTGATTTGTAAGTGCACAAGATCGTATAATAAGGCAGATGAAAAGTAAGCCAGGACAACAAGTCATACATGGTGCGCGAGAAAAACATGACAGTGTAGATGCGTGATGGATGTTGCAGCAAATAATATTATATAACAGGAGCAGAGAGAGGAGAGTCACAAACCGGTAAAGCCGCCTCAGTGGTGCTGGGGCCGCTTGGGTTGAGCAGTGCATCATAGTGTTAGTAAGATGGTGTGTAGGGAAGGATGCAGAATGGATTGCAAACCATACCTCGCGCCTTGAAGCACTTTTATATAGTCCCTATGAAATCATATCATATTATATCATACCTAGTGTAGATCTGGGGTAAGTGTAATGGTTGCCAAGTTCAGATGGCGGAGAGCGGCTAGTGATGGGTAAAGGCAGTGTCCGCCAAAGCACAGATGATAGTGGACGGGCATAAACGGGTGCCCTATGTGGACATTGCCGGATAGGGCAAGACAGGGTAATGACTAGAGGGCCTTAAATGAAGGCCTTTAACGGGAACAACGCAGTCTGACAGCACAGGGGAGGATATTGGCCACAAGGTAGAGGCAGCCAATGATTAGCAAGTGGAGGAAAGACAACGCGCTGGCTGCAGATAGAAGTGTTGGTCCTCTCCATGCCGGTGGCCCTATTTGCAGGGTAAACGACGTTCGAAATGCTGAAGCCCAACGGGGCTCACCTGTGGCCTGATGGCAGCATGGGGCATCTCCTACAGGCAATCCGGTGCCACGATGCAGTAGGTGTAGGGCCAGACAGGGCAATGTTAGGGTCAAGGGATGCATTAGTAATACGTGGTGCAAGCCTGCAGCCATTAGAGAACAGACGTATTTGTCAAATATAAAAGGCCTGCGGTCATACTTGTGTTCAGAGAAGCAGCTAGAACCCTCAATATTATTGTGTGTCCCTTTCTTCTTTCTCATAGGGGTATTTCAAAATCTTACAACTGGAGTGTACACGACTATCCGCCATGGAATGATAACCTTTAAGCAGAACATAATGCACGTGATTATTCTAAGTTTTGGTAATTATGCTTTGCTCAGACAGACAACGTTCTTGTTAGGACTGCAATATATACTCGAAGTAATCATTAGCAAATACATTTGCAAAACTATAGGAAGAGCCACTTCACAATGTTAGGACAATTAAATAATGCCCTATTTTTAAGAGCCTCTCCCCCCACCCTTCCTATATATGTTTGTCTTTTCTCTGGCCAGGCTAATGTCAGCAATGCCATGGGTGCCTCTAGCAACCACGCATCTCCATCTGAAGACGGGATACCCCCAGCCCGGACCACTTAGAGTGAGGCGAGGACACAAGAAAGCTAAACGGAAAGAGCGAAAGAGAGATAGACAGACAGACAGACAGATTCAGAAGATAGACAGACAGACCTACAGACAGATAGATAGCTAGATAGACAGACAGACAGACAGACAGACAGACAGATAGATAGATAGATAGATAGATAGATAGATAGATAGATAGATAGATAGATAGATAGATAGATAGATAGATAGATAGATAGATACATTCAGGAGATAGACAGACAGACCTAGATAGATAGATAGATAGATAGATAGATAGATAGATAGATAGATAGATAGATAGATAGATAGATAGATTCGGGAGATATACAGATTGGAGACAGACAGACATACAGCCAGATAGATAGATATATAGATAAATAGACAGACAGACAGACAGATAGACGGATAGATAGATAGATAGATAGATAGATAGATAGATAGATAGATAGATAGATAGATAGATAGATAGATAGATAGATAGATAGATAGATAGATAGATAGATAGATAGATAGATAGATAGATTCAGGAGATAGACAGACTGGCAGACAGACAGACATACAGCTAGAAAGATAGATATATAGATAAATAGATAGATAGACAGACAGACAGACAGACAGACAGACAACTAGACAGACAGAGAGATAGATAGATAGATAGATAGATAGATAGATAGATAGATAGATAGATAGATAGATAGATAGATAGATAGATAGATAGATAGATAGATAGATAGATAGATAGATAGAGCCACAGACAGTGGGAGAGGTGGAGCGAGTGCTAGATCAGCGCACGATACACCATTTAAAGGGAATGCAGATCATTATTTTAGGAAGATGAACAAATAAAGGGCTGTAGAAGTAACGGGAGTTCTTTCAATTGTAGAAGATGAAACATGTACTGCAAGCCAGGCACTCCTTTTGGAATGCTAACTATTGCGGAACACTCCCTGTCAGCGCCTGCTGATTCCCAGTGCAAGCATGCATACACTAACCACGATTAATTCCACCAGCAACAGAAACATCCCCATCGGTATACATGCCCGCGCCCACACCTAATTAAATCATGTGTTTTCAGAGCCTGCGCCTTTAAGAGGTTCTATCGCACCTAACCGGTATCTAGCCCAGGAAAGGGGTGACATTTTCAGAAATTAGTCTTCTGCATTTAAAGACCACTCAGCATTGTCATCTATCATTGTTCTGGAAATGTCACATTGATTTTATCCTGCCTGCAATAAACGGCACCATCAGGAGCAAACAAAACAGAAAAACAAATAAATGTCTGACACTTCAAAATCAGCCAGCACTATCTTCTCCCGCAAAAGTAAATAAAAGGGCAATTTTGTTGAAGGACAGGAAGAAAAGCTTTATCTGATGAGCGCAATATTGACAACAGACAAAGTAGCCGAAATTATAACTGCTTGTCTCTTCACCCTGGAGATGTTATATGAATGGTAAATATAACATTGAACAATGTCAACGTTTTGTAAACATGTCTTGTAGATTTCATTTAAAATCTGTATTTGGCTCGTTTCTGGTTTATGCCGGGAAACTACAAAGCAGGAAAACACAATGATTTTTGATTTCTCATCAGCAGCCGATTCTTCGGTCATCACGTTTGTTTAAGCAGAAGCACACAACCGAAGGAGACATAACATTCTGTATAATTTAAAAACAAACAGAACACCAGTAGTTCAACCATCAATGACCACCCCGGTAGGCTCGAGCAATCACGTCCGTTGCTCAGACTATAGGATTAACCTATCGCCATAAAACCATGCTCTGGGAAAGTTGCTGTCTGATTTGGCGCTACCCCCACTCGCCTTCTGGCAATCCGCTACAAGCTCTCCTTTCACCCAACTCCCTCAATAAAACAAAGTCAATGACACATATATTCCTGCAAGGGCGCCCATTAGATGCATATTTGCTTAGTTTAATACCCCCTTCCTCCCTCATGGCTGCCATGAAAATGGAAGAGGGGCTCTGCCTGTATTCCAAGACACCATTTTCTTTGCACGCCATAATATTTGTAGATCTTTCGCTCAAAATTACTTTCTCCCGATCACCCCTGGTATTAGACTTGGTTCTAATACCAGGGGTGAGAGTCCAATCAGCTCCTGGGAATCCACCAATCTGGTTTCAAGCCCCAACACAGCACTGAAACTGCGCTGATTGACCTCAAAACCCAGATCGACGAACTTAAGGACAGGGGGAACACAACTTTGCTACTTCTCCTGGATCTTTCAGCCGCCTTCAATCTGGTGGACCATAAAGTATTATGCAATCACCTTGGCTCAGCAGCTCACTTCTCACGGGATGCCATAGCATGGATCCAATCCTTTCTGAGCAAAAGGACCATGAGAGTCTTCTCGCCATCAGCGGCAGCGGACCCCATTTGTATTACATGTGGTGTGCCAAAGGGTTCCTGCATCTCACCTACAATGTACAATATATTTACTAAGCCCGTTTTTGATGATCTGGACCTTCTTGGTGTCACCTACACAAATTACGCAGATGATACCCAGATTCTCATACCGCTTACGGGGGATTATGACAAGGATTTGGCCTTAGTAAATAAAATCTATCTCATCATCCAGGCATGGATGGCTGGCCACAGTCTATGCCTCAATAATGACAAAACTGTGCTCCTCATACTAGGGACTGCATTCAACTTCAATAAAGGCGACCACAAATACACTTCTTTTAACATCGATGGCAACCTTATTAAAGTTGCTAATGAGGTAAAAACTTTAGGTTTCTACCTATACACCACCCTCACTTTTGCTAAACAGGTCAATGCCATGGCCTCAGCCTCTGCATACACATGCAGGCTGATCAGAGCCGGAAAACCTTTTCTATCCAAGGATAGCTGTACCACACAGCTATCCTTGGATAGAAAAGTCTGAGCCCTAATTTTGTCCATGTTGGACTACTGTAACTCCCTGGGTGCTAGAAAGTACATTGTTAACAAGATCCAAATTATCCGGAATAATGATCTGAGAATGGCACAGGGCATTGCTAGAAAGGAGCATATCTCAGAGGCAAGGAGGCAGAACAAATAGCTGTCCACCAGCGACAGAATCCTGCTCAAAACTGCTTTGCTAACCCATAAATGCCTAAACAACATTGCACCTCACTACCTTATGGAGTGGATTAACAGAAAAACCTCTAGCCGACCCACCAGGACTGCAAATTCAGATTGTCTAGTTGCACCTATGTTTAAATTGACAAAAGCAGGGGGGAGCAGTTTCCCGGTTAAAGCAGCTCAGTTATGGAACTCCCCCCCACCACCTCCTTGAGGGCGGATCAAACCTTTCTGAACTTCAGACATAACACCATTAAATGGCTTAGAGATAAATACCACTAACTCGCCCCAGTGACTGACCTCCTTCTTAATGCTTTATTGCATTACCCACTAGATCTAACTGTACATAGATGTTGAACTTTAACCCTGTATATTATGTACGTACACACCGCTTATTCCCATTTGTATGTATATATCTGGTACACATCTTCCGAACTGTATTTCAGCTGTAAACCTTTGTATACCTCTTATGTAACCTGTGTAACTATAAGTGGAAAGTATTCACGTTTCTTCCTGTTCCTCTGCGCCCTGATACCCCCGGGTCTGTTGCGCATTACAAATACACAAAGAAACAAACAGACAAACAAACAAACAAACAAACAAACCCTGGAATCTCAACTACAACATGTGCTGGAGGCTCTGGTCAAGCACAGGTTACACTTCAGAAGTGCTGTGAGAGGAGTTTAATGCATCAGTGTTCACTCTCTTGTAGACTAGTTCTAATCTTGGAAAATAGGGAAAAGGGTTAGCTAATATTAGATTTCCCAGTGCAGGAGGTCACATCACACATCCCAGAAAAAGGACACAAATGTGAACTTAAATTCCTTATATATGGATTGACCTGCCTATGTGGTTAATCGTATGTAGGCCACCATATCAAGAAAATCAAGGGATGGAAAACAGAACATAAATCAAAAATTAGAACCAACAATCAAAAATCACTATTTGCGAGACATTTTACTAACAAGATTACTAGAGACTGACAAGTCCCCACAGAGAGGAGGAAACACCAATGTGTCCTTAGCAAAGAGAGAAATGTACTGGATCCACAGGTTGGACTCCTGACCCCACAGGCATGTATGAAGAGTACTCTCTCACACCTTTCTTTTTTTTAAAAAATGTGATTAAGGTATTATAGTATTTTTATACCCTTTGCACACTGTTGGCTGTGATTATTCTTTGTAACTTATTTGACTATGCTGGAACAATAAATTAAATCCTAAGGGAATGTAAGAGAATGCTCACTTCAATAGAAGTACATATACACTCTATGCAAGTGAAATTGACTTGTTATATATTGAGGATATCTGAAATCACACCTGATATTCAGAAACTACTTTGTCTAACACAATCATCCTGTTGTACCACCTGAAATGACACCATTTGGAAATGCCAAACATATAAGTAAAAATGTAACAACTCAGAATACATTATTAATAGTGAATGTACCGTCTATGAATTACCTCACTGTAACTGCAATCTCATTTAAGCAATCGGAACTTAAAGAAAAAGCTCTGTTTTATAACAATTGTCGTGCTGTGCCATCCAAAATTGCAATGTCCTTACAGTAACTGTATCATGTAAACTCACTTTAAATGATTTGTTGCTGAATATACATGGAGACTAGCATTTTCAGGGGTTAATTACATATCTATGAACATGCCGTGGTTTACACATGCTGCAATTGACTAAGCACATCTCGCCACAGGCTTAGATCAACACAAACTAGAATGTGCTTTACTTACATCAGGTACTGAGACAATGGGCCTCATTACGAGGTTGGAGGTATCCATGCCGGTTTTACCGGCATGGCTACCCCCAAACCCGGCTCCGCCACCACCTCGGCAGACCCAGTAATTCCCATTGCACGGGTGCCGGAGCCGGTACGTCCCCATTCCCATTTGAGCACCCATAGGGCTGGATTGGAATGGGGAGGATGGTAGCAGCGGTAACGTTCATAATGTTACCGTTGCTACCATCATTGTCTACTAGCGGGTGCCGGTACGTCCACCTGGCCCGACGAGGTGGCTGCTAGGGCACCCACGAATAGATGTCCTAGTATAGCGGTACGGTAGCAATGTTGCCGGTAGGGATACCAGTGCCATTGTTTCCTTACCACCATACTCCTAAAGAGGCCCAATTTTCTTTATTCTCCTTTTGCACTGATGGATTACTATGTGTTTCCTTACATTACATTGCATATAAAGCGCTGATGCAGTGGCTTATTTTAATCTACTTCTAACCGCTGATAAGCATTCCTCTATTTGATCAGATAGCCGCACAACTAGCAACTAAGAGTCCATTTTGAGATACAAGAACGTAGGCTACTATTCCTTCTTTTTCCCAGATCACAAGGAACGGGACGACATCCCCTGAACATAACAATTTCTAATGAAACTTCAATATAGCGGCAATACGCCTAAAAGAAACCCACGCTCGCTCTGAAAAATGCGAGAGATTCGCTAAACAATAGGGACCCCAGAGGTACTACACTAATTACTCCACTCAGAGTCGAGGTACCCTCACCTTAATTCACAGGAGCCTTAAGTTCTGTTGCTCCCATTCGCAAATAGACCCCCTTGGGAGATAAATACTTATTATTGGCAAATTGCAAAATCAAGAGGTAGCCATCCTGAATATATACGGCCCTAACATTGACAATCCCAAATTCTACCTTCACCTAGCCTCAGTCCTGGAGAGTTACCCCCAGATCCCGATTATATGGGGGGGACTTCAACACAATTTTAGACATTAACCTAGATAGGTCAGGTTCCAGACCTCGCCGGCTCTCAAGAGAAGCCTACGCGATCCTCACAACTCTCCCCAGGCTAGCAGTGGTGGACACTTGGCGCTTAATGTACCTCGATTCCCGCACGTATTCCTATTATTCCTCAGTCCATGACTCACATTCTAGGATAGACAGATGGCTCTTATTGGACATACTAATCAGGTGCCTGTCCCATCTGGCTATCCTCCCCAGAACGATATCTGATCACTCTCCAGTGGTTATCTCATTGAATTGGGGACATGACTTTGAAAAACGAGACAATGGAAAATGAGGCCCCATGCCCTCCTAGACCAGGCCTTCGCTTTCGAACTTGAATCTTCTATTGAGGAGTTTTTTGAGGTCAACACAGATTAAGCATCCTCACGAGCCACCCTCTGGGAATCATTCAAAGCTTACACTAGGGGTATCACCATATCCAAAGGGAGCGGCATTCTGAAAAACATTCGGGAGGATATCGCAGACAGGGAATAATCCCTAGCCAACTTGGAGTCCCAATATGCCCAAGACCACTCCCCCAACTGTAAAGACCGGAGGGGGGGTCTTCACTTCCGCTCTCTATATGGTAGAGGGGAGGCACAGAGACCCCTGCCAAGATTCTCTATTACGGTAGCAATGGACGAGCAATCAAGGCCTAGCTTCTCGGGAGGTGATGAGAGCTGGTTCTTAAGTGCAGTGTAGTCCCTGAGCACCCACGAAGGAATGTCCACACACTATACCGGTTAAAACACAGTCTTTATATAATTAATATTTAAAGTCATATACACGATCACGATAACTCACTTTGTACTCTGAAAATCAACAATGGTAAATATGTACAATTCTAAAGCGGTACCACTAACGTTATTAGATCTTATTCAAGTGCATACGGTTAGAATGACACACAGATCAAAATAAAGAGGAAACCAGCAGTAGAGAGAGGAAGGAAAGCAAGATATTTGAGAAATAGGCAGAATACTGGTAACTACCGATAAACACAGCTCTGTGTGGAGATCCCCCCACCTGGGCAACCTGTAGAAGAAAGATACAAGCCCAGTCCCTATATTGTTCACCCTTAGACTTCCCAATAGTTCCGCTACTACAAAGTACCTTGGTGCTGTAGTGTTCCGCGTCAGGGCAATCGACAACCCTTCATGAGTGTCCTCCCTTTCAGGCAGGAGTCACGGGTCGTCGAACGTCCGACGGAGAACAGGTTGAGCTACGACGGAGAAGTGGCTGCGTCGTTCCTAGCTGTGCTCATTGATGGGGAAGTGTAAATGTCCTGCAAGGAAGAGGCGTGCAGGGCACCTCGGTGTTGATAGTTCTGGACTATAAAGAGTTGAAGAACTGTGGCCCAGCAACAACCCACCGGTGGATGCCCCTCGGCGCGTCGACGGTCAGGCCTTCTCGAGCAGGGTACAGCGGCGACGATGCGGACAAGAGCGTCCTTGGATCAATGAAGTTTCTTAGGCAACGGGAGCACGGCGGCTCCAGTCGGCGACGGCGGACGACGACCGTGATGGACAACAGTCCGGGCGCTTCTCCTTGGAGTTCCTCAGCAGTCCCAGTATCGGGTCGGCAGCCTGTCAAAGGTCTGTCTACCAGGGAGCTTAGGCAAAGATCAGCTGTGCACGATGGTCCCTCGTAGCTCGGGAAGGGGGTGCCTTACCAGGTCCTCTCCTGGTCAGTTCTTGAAGCACAGCAGCTTTCAGATTGCGAAGGAGAGCAACAGCAATTCTTTTCGTCGAGCAGGGCTCAAGGTTAAGCTTCATTCCAGTTACTCGTCGTAGTGGACTTCAGCTTCCGAACACGATTCCTAGCAGTGAGAGGTCGCCAGATATACTGTTGATCTCCCATTCATTCTGCTGGGTCATACTCAAGGATCCAATCATGACTACGGGCATTCATGCAGGCAGGCAGCCAATCAGGCACACAAGGTATTCAGGCCATTCACTTCTCTCCAGACACTCACAACAAGTTATGCGTATTGGGACAAATACTGAGCCGTTCAACACTCCAGGCTGCATTCATACCAGTTTCGGGCAGGGCTGTCTCAACCATTGTCTCAAACACCAGATACTATACAGTCACAACACAGAATGTATATTCGTCACACACTCCATTCACCCAGGTCCCACCCACAGGTGTACCCACAACATACGGTCATTGAGAAGGCTCCAGCCAGTCTTGTCGGCACTTCCCCACACTACCATATACGGAACTTCCACCCAACATCCACTCAGGGGGAAGGGACAGAGGCAGGGCTTCCTGGGACTTCGGGAAGATCAGGGTAACAGGTGATGGAAGGCAAGAGGCCAGGGGGGCTATTTTGCCTCCATCAGGAATCTACCGATTTTGGGCCTGGGCATCCCAAAATGGAGGACGCTCAGGGCACCACTCATTTTAGCACGGAGCTGCCACCAGCACGTATCCTGCTCTGTGCCCCTACCCATGGGTGCCATAAGGGATACCCATAAGGGTATCCCATGGGTCTGTTCACCAAACCAAAAGCGAGAGAGCTGCACCACCAGGAGTCCCACATGAACTCCTGTGCGGAAAACACAACAGAACACAAGATAAAAAGCAGTAAAGGACAAGGATACGGAGGCCCTGTCCTTCCGATGCATTTCCAGCATCACACCGACACACTAGCATCACTTGGTTCGGAGCTTGACAGATTGCACAACCTTCCAGAGCGAGAAGTTAAATTCCTGGATGGCCCTCGGGCGGTAAGACGATATGGGGAGGGTGAGCAGCCAGGCCACATGCTGGCCAGGTTAATTTGCCACGAGTTTGGAGCCCCCAACATCCCGGCGATAGAAAGATCCGATGGAACACTTGCTACCTCAACCCAAGACATCAACACAGAGTTCCTAACATTTTATACCTCCCTATACTCGAAGGCCGATGGCCCCCATGCCTCAGAAATCGACTCCTATCTGGAGGAACTCCCTCTCACGGTCCTGTCTACTGATGCCACCGCTTCCCTGGAAAGACTCTTCACCACCGAAGAGCTGACAGAAGCCATCGAGTCACTTGCTGCGGGGAAGGTCCCTGGCCGGGATGGCCTCCCCATGGACTTCTACAAGCATTATAAATCTTTTTTGGTCCTGCAATTACTGGCTCTCTTGGAGGAGGTATGCGAAAATGGTATACTCCCCCCCTCTCCCCGTGAGGCTATGATAACAGTTCTTCTTAAACCTGGTAAACCCCCCACCCAATGCGGTTCGTAATGCCCCCTCTCGTTAATAAACTGTGACGTTAAAATATGTGCTAATCTACTGGCTTATCATCTGGCTCCATTCATGCCCCACATCATTCACCCCAACCAGGCAGGATTTGTCCCAGGTAGGTCCACATCCCTAAACCTTAGAAGACTTTTCAATGTGATTAGTAGGATCAATCCAAATACGCAGGCGGTGGCAGCCACTTTGGACATGCAGAAGGCATTCGACTCAGTGTCTTGGGAGTATCTGTGGCGAGTCCTGGAAAAGTGTAAGTTTGGCCCTAACTTTCAGACTTGGGTCAGACTCCTCTACACCAGCCCAGTGGCTAGGGTCCGCACTGAGGACAGGTGTTCCACCCTCTTCCAGATAGCCAGAGGGACACGACAGGGATGCCCCTTCTCCCCTCTAATATTCGCGATAGCTATGGAACCCTTTGCAGACATGATGCGTCAGTCACACTCCTACAGAGGCTTGAGCACGGCGGGACAGGCCGATATTGTCTCCTTATACGCCGACGATGCCCTTCTCTACATCTGCTCCCCAGAAACCAACCTTGCTCCAATCCTGAACAATGTGGCCCAATTTGGGCACATATCTAGGCTGAAAGTTAACTGCTCTAATTCGGCCCTATTTCCGCTAACAGGCAACATGCAACCACCCTCTGACCTAAGGGGTTTCACTTGGTCTCAATCAAACATCACTTACCTAGGGGTGTTGGTTTCCCGGCACGCAGAGAAGTTGCGTGTTGATAACTATCAGAATTACCTAGCTAACCTGACGACCAAAACCGCTAGACTCCAGATTTTGTGTATTTTCGCAAACAACTGTTTTCATGTTTTTGTTTTTTAAATGGCTGCTATTGTGGATTTTTTAGTGATACCAAAATGTCTGTAAACTGTGGTTTGGCCAAAATATGTTTCCATACAATCTAAGATTTAATTAATTCTTTAGACATTTATCTAAATGCCCTAGGATTATTGTATGCACTTCTGATTACTTTTTCAAAGGCCTAGTACATGTATTGATACAAGCCAGCTAGCAACTGCACAAGGTAATCTCTTCCTTTCAGTCTGTCCACCTGCTACATTAATTCCGCTCAGTCAATCTTGTTCTCTCTCATTGAAGTCCTCTGGATTCAGCTCTATCTGGAAAAATATCTTCTTCAGGGGATTTTTCATAAGTTACATCAATGTGGAACTACAATCTGATTTTCTAATGTAAACCATGATCTCTTCCTTCACTGCTTTACTCTTCATATGTTTCTGTGTTTAAATACCCAACAACCTCTCCACAAAAGGTATCATTTGCTGGAACAAATTTGTATTGTTAGTTTCCCGTCACTCACTCAACCCACTAGGTTCCTCCTCTTTGCTTTGATTGGCCCATTGAATTATCTATATCGTAAGGGAATGTGTTACCAATGAGGTAGCCTTAAGAATATGAAATCAAAATTGGACTGAAATGTCAGTTTCTCTTTTAAATCCTGGTGTGGACCTATTCCATTAATGAGAATTATATATTCAGATATGCAAGACTATTGTGACTCCAAATACATGCTTTATGTTTATGTTCTTGCATGCATAACAGTGTTGTTAACATATGTGCATTAATGAAGTATTTCTACATTTAAAATATCCCTTTTATATGTATGATGGTTTCCTATTACATTTTAAATCAGACAATCAGTTCTAAAACTAGAGCCAATTATGTATTTTTCAAATGCATTTTTGTCGCATATTTAATGTTCAATCTGCATGCGTCTTTATCTCATTTTCCAGCTCGATATACCTGCTCAGAAAATGATTCTCGAAAAGAAAGGGATCCTTTTAATAGGCTGCTTTAATCGGACAGATGCACTCTCCCTGTGGCCTTATTGCTCTGACAAAGTTGGATTTCAGAATCTTTTGAGTCCTCTAATAAAAATAATTCACTTTACTAATAGAGCACACCCTGACATTGTTGACCTTACTGTCAGCATTACAAAACATGACCATACAATTCCTGGATTTTGAATTCCTTTTGGTTTATTTGTGTTTTTCACACATGACCTTGTCCTCGGTATACACAGCTGTACCAAAAATCAGTGCAAAGTGAATGTGCATTCCTCCTCAGTTGTATGCACATTGTACTAAATTAGATAGTATACCCATGCCACAGAATTTGTTTTTTACCTTACCTTAATTTAACATAGCACTTATACTTTATCCTATCCTAAAATATACTAAAACTCTCATGTCATCTGCAATTAACATCTGTCTATAATTTCCTTGCAGAATATGAACATACAAATCACACTGTTTATGATATTCCTTTTCCGGGATGGCAAAAAGAACAGCAACTCATTTGCATTAGCTAACTATTTTTTTAATAAGAAACTTTGGCTTGTTATGTTCAACATTAGCATACATAAGTCAATGGAAATCCATTCGAAATGCATGTTTCTATTAATCAAAAGCATTACATTAATTAAAATACTTTTTAACAATTCCCACCCATACCTAAGTTTCTGTAGAGAAAAAAATCAAAGAAAGGTGATTCTAGCTTTGTTAAAAGGTGCAGTCAAACTAGGGATAAGGCATATTAAAAGATGGCAGAAGCATAATAATGTCATAGTTTCACCCCTTTACAGATTGACAGGCTTATCTGATCTTATATTTTCGGTTCCGATCTTCGTGGGTGCATTCAGAAAATGGCTATGGATCTTGTCACATGCATCTCGTCACCAGGGAGGTAAAACACATCATTATGGGTAATTTCTATTTACAAGCAAACCCTCTTAGACCAATACGCTGTTTTAGTGCAAAGCCCTGTGTTGCCTGTTTTCAGGCATATTATCAAGAATGGTTTGACAACTTGTTTCAACAGACAATTTGCATCTCATTGAGTTACTTGCTGTAGGAACATTATTAAACCTTGCCAGGTAAAACAATCACCTTTGTTGTGGCACAGACACACTTCTCAAATAGGGCTGATGGAAAAAAAACGTTGCACTGTAAATAGCACACAAGGAAAGACATTCGATTTTCGTGTTCCATTTTCAAAGCTCGCATATTCTTTTGCCTCGTTTGATTCTTGAGAGGGGCCACACTTGGAGAGTGAGATGCATGCCTTGAGGAATCCGGTTCTAATAGATGTTCTACATCAAGATTTGTTGTTTCAGTTTGACTAAACAGACACAGTAAAGTTCTTCAAGATAAGTCGACCAGGTTTTTTAGGTTCACCTTTTCAGGGCATAACTGGCTGTTCAGTTAATCCCCCTATTTAAGCTGTTATTGTTCCAATGTCTGCTTCCAAGCTGCATTAGGGATGCATGGGTTTTCCCAAAAACAATTTCGTTTAAAGTGGTACTGTTAAATGCTGCACCCAACCCATTTATTTCAGCACCATGGGCCAACATGTCCACAAACCTAGCTAGAAAAAACATCTTTACCTGGGGCATAATCATGTTCTCATGTCTGCAGACTGAACTAGTAATGGCTCATTAGCAGCTAAATACACTTTGAATTGGGCCATAGTAATGTGTGGATTCAATGAGTTATTATTAGCCAACCTAACACCTAGGAATATAAATACTGTAACTGTCTTAATGGCTTTCTAAACAGAAAAAAAAATGTTTGTCATGTATTCTTCACTCTGGGATCCCCAAATACCAAAACCTTTGATTTTGCAATGTTAATTACCAGGCTATTTCCCTGCAATATAGTTATGTGCCCTTAAATTGAGCTGGATCCAGCTTTGGTGTGTATGCAAAAAGAACAAAATCATTGCATACAGTAGCAGTTATACTTGATGTACGTTCATGCATGGGATATCCTTTGAAGCAAGACAATACACTTTGAATCAAGACATACCTTTTCTACCATATCATGTGTATACCATAACACTGCCTTGTTTTACTTCATGTGTTATTGTACATTTGAAGGCGCTTTTCCCTTGAGTACAAAACCTAACGTGTAACGTTATATTGGAATATAAAGTCCTGATCATACTACAACTGGAATCCATTCCCATTGCACTAGGTTTTAGCCATAACCTATACCTGTCTATGTGAATAAATCCCAAAGAAAAGCCCAGACCGCTGCAGATCCAGGCATCAATTTCACAGACAAATAGTTATGAAAAAGTAATACAAAATGACAATATGGTCCACCACTGATAAATCGTTACTAAATCCTCCCTGGACTGGATGTAGAGAGAACATATCTCCCATCCATTGATTGATTGTCTTAATAATTTTATATCAGAAAAACTTAAAATCAAGGTTTTTTAAATTGATTAGTTTATGTTCGGTGATCTAGTTTGTGAGACCTTTCTTGTATTGAGGTACAATAATAATATTATGCAAAGATGCCTGAAATGTGGCTACTCCTATACATTTAAGAAAATGGGAGCCCAGATGATGTTAAATATTGGAATACTACTCCTCGATTGAAGTTTGGGTCTGAGGCCTTCGCTTTGATCTGGTGATTTATAGCCTCCTGAATTGCTTTGTTCAGAAAGATACTTTTTTAAGGAGGAGAAAAGCTCAGCCACATGTCGCCTGATAGGGGTAAATCAGCAGAGGAACATCTGGTTGGATCCCTTCCTTTTGGGATTCTCCACTATACCTCTCTCTTCACAGACCTCCAAATAAATAATTAATAAATACATAAATAATTTTACCCAAACTCATTCAGCAATATTAGCTCACATTTTAACGTTTACCGTGACTAGGGTTATGTAACACCAGAAATATATAAAGTAATTAACTCTGCCTGCTTTCTAGATCTTGTCCAGTTTTGTCTCCAAAAGTCTGTCAGACTTTTTATATTCGGCACTTATGTTACTTATTGTCTCCTTAAGTGGACCCAAATAGATTCAATGTTGTATTATAGATTTGCTGTCTGAGAAATCATGTTCAAACTAAATGGACACAACTCTTCTTTATTCTGTTCTTAGTTTTAGAATTCCAAGTCTTCTTAGTAAGTAGGGAAAGTAATTAATTCATCATATCCCCATACAGTTGAACTATCTTATAAGGAAAGTCTAATTCCACATGTTCCTCCTATTTCATTGCAGTGGCCAGATATTCGGGGTAATTAATGGAATTATTGTGCGCTGAAATGTGTGGCAAAAGCGTAAAAAAGCCAGCGCAATGTGTGGTGCAAGCGATTCATGCAAGGCTCTGCGCGTGGCTTTCCCCGGAGCTGCGCCAAATCCGCGCTAACCTTACACGTCACTGCGACTTTCCAAATGCTGTGCGTGACACGCACAGCGAAAGCACACAACTTCTAGTGCACACACCTAAAAAGGGGGTGAAACAAGCAGAATGGGGAACAACGTCTGAAAATGTGGGCGTAACGTCGGAAGCACCACTGGGAAATACATGCAACGCCCACACGCTTGCGAACAACACGTATTCATGGAATTGAATAGGGAAAACCTGTGCACGTCAAAAGACACGCCCACGCACAAATATGGCCACCACACAAAAGCAAGGGAAGCACCCCTGCACAGTATAAAAATGCGCACAAACCAGCATATACAGCTAGTATGAATGTCCCATTTCTCGCAGCAGTGATCGTGGGACACTACAGGAGGAGGAGAATAGCCAGGCCCCGCATTTTTTTGCAGAGCACCAGCCTTTTTGGGATGTGTAATGATCAGGTCAATGGCAGATATAGGTCTCCAACTCATATCACCCTAGACCTGGTCACTGAGTGGGAGGATGACCTCACATCACCCACCTTGTGTTCCCAAGCACCAAGCCCCTTGGAAAAGGTGCTCAATGTCCTGCATTTTTTGGCCACTGGGTCATTTCACTGGACAACTGGCATAGTCGAGGGCATCTCACAGCCCAAGCACTCACGCTGCCGACACCAGGTGTTGGCAATCATGACTGCGCACCCCTCAGTCCACAGGCACATATACATACCCAGAACGCCCACAGAAAGGCAGGCCGTGGTCCAGGACTTCTACAGGGTGGCACACTTCCCCAAAGTGTTAGGTGCCATAGATTGCACCCATGTGGCCTACGTTCACCTAGGACCACTGAGCACATCTACCGCAACCGCAAGCGCTGGCATTCCATCAACATGCAGGTTGTATGTGATGCCATGGGAATCATCACCTCTGTCTATGCCAACTATCCAGGGTGCACCCATGACAGTTTGATATATAGAAAATGTCCGCCCTGGGCTGGGACCTGGAAGCTGGGAAGCATAGCAACACATGGCTCATTGGTGAGTACACATTTCTGTGCACATTCTTGCATGTCACACACAGACAAATACACCAGCCCAACTAATGACAACGATTATCACCTCCCCAGGGGACAATGTCTACCCTCTGAGCACCTACATGATGACCCCAATACATAACCCCACCACACCACCCCAGGCAAGATACAACACAGCCCATATTGTAACCAGGCCATAGTGGAGCAACATTTGGAGTGCTCAAGTCACGCTTCCACTCCCTTGACCACTCTGGTGGGCAGCTGCTATATGCACCCCCAGTAGTGTGCAGGATCATTGTTGCAGCATGTGTCCTGCACAATGTTGCAACACAGCGGGGCGTACTGGTGGACATGGTGGTGCCCCCACATCCCCAACCACACGTACAGGCACTGCACATGGGAGGGGAAAGGGCACGTGGTGAGGCAGCCCATACCCAGCTTGTGGCCACATTCTTCACCTAAACTCCCACCCCTGCGGAGTGCACACACGCCCGGCACATACCAGGTGACAATCAATGATGACAAAGGGACAGTCAACCATCACAACCTTACCACCATGAGAATGTGTCCAAGGAAGTGCTGCATTGTGTGCATCCCTAGCCACTTAAACATAACCAATTCTGTGTGACCAAAAGGAACACATTCAAGGTACATATCCCACAACCCCTCTGCAAAACACGGCATGAAAATACTGGTATGTCACCTAAACCCTCCCAACCCCCATGAACCCTGTCCGCCATGCCATGGCATGCACTGGCAAAAAAGCCAGCCAAATGCACAACACATGACAGAATCATCATGAAGTGGCACGTGAGAAATGTAAACAGGCATGAGAGAATTACAGCTGACAAGGAATCTGATGCAATGACTGACCAAAACCTCCCACTCATAATAAAAAGTGTGGCACAAATGCATGCCACCAGCGATACAAGCAACAAAACTCAAAATGCCTGTTGCCATGCACATCGGACAATAGAAATTTGGCAATAGAAACACAGTGTGGTGCGTTTGTGTCCCCTGCACCACACCGCTCACCGGACACCATAGTGAGTGTGCTGTGCGTTGGTGAAAGCCCTTGAGCATCATGAAAAATAAGTACAATCAACCAAAAGTACCCTGTGATGCATTTGCACGATCAAGGAATTGAAAGTGATCATGCACTGCAGGGACGCCGCATGCCTGAGAAGGCAATCTGGGTGCACGTGTGTGCATGTTGTTGTTGTTGTTGGTGTGGGGGTGTGTTGTCCAAGTGTTTGTGTCAGTAGGGACATGCAGTGAATACATGCATGTGAAATTAAGTGACCCTCAGTGTTCTGTACACAGCACATGTGCACATTGCCCTTGTGGATCCCCCAGTGTGTCAAACCACACCAATGCCCTGACACCTCAAATGCAAACCCAACACAGGATCATCCCTTGACCGGCAGAACAAATCATGTACAGAGTACCCCACATCGACAATGTCAGAGAGTGACCAATCACTGTAGCCCAAGTTTCCCAATGTGACATTATCACCACACGGACCCCTCCCATCATCAGTGTATGTTACACAGCCAAATGGTGCACGGTACCACCTACAGCAGGAAGTGCATCAACAACATAGACTGGCAAGTCATAAAAAATCATCACAAGCAACATGATAAAATGCACAGTCAACAAAATACTCAGCAAAATGAAGTGCAGACATGCATTGGAGAAACCATCCGGAAACCCCACTAGGGGTATATGCACAAGTAGGAATGCAGACTGGCCACAGATATGACAGAAGCCCAATGCCCCTGTGTAAGATGCTGTCACACCGAGCCATCCTTGCAAGCCCATAGAAAGGGGAAGCAGGAGTGGCATAGTGTCAGGACCCCAAGCCACAAACACATACACGAGACAAGCCTGTATGGGCCCAGCTGGAACACACAGCGGATGCTTTCAAATGCCACAAAGCACCACACTGTTACATGAATGCACAATTGACAAACAATAATAGAAAACAAAAATAAAAATGGCCACATATGACCCGGGGGGGGGGGGGCACCCACATGTGTTGATGTTGATATAAAAAAAATCCTCCATGGCCTAACCTGTGTGAGAGATAAGTCATCATCGTCGTCACCCTCTGGATGTAAATCAAAAGGTAGACGTGGCACAGTTGCCTGGCCACACCTATCCGCAGCAAGCCTGCGGGTCTGGTAAGCCTGGTCCTGCATGTCTATGGCACTTAGGTCTGCATGCAGCACATCACGTGATACATTTGCTTCTTCATGCGAGGTCTCATGTGTATGACAGAATTCTGCCTGCATGGCCTCACATGACATCCAGAGCACCTCCCGGCTTGCATGGAGTTCAGCCGAGATGGTATTTCCAAGCTGTTCCATCCTCTCTTCTGACTGTGTCCTATTACGCTCACCTGATATCCCTGGGGGCGCCTGGAAGGCTCTGAGATCTTGAACCCTAGATGCGTAGTTTCCCAGTGCTGAATAATGAATCTGCAATTAAAGAAGGGAGGATTTGTGTTAACTGTCTCTAATGGGTGAATCTCCCACCTCTCTCTGACCGATTCCCTTCCCATTAGGTTCTTTTCTCACCTTAGTAATTTGTAGGGTGAGCTATCCATCCGGCGTTTCTTATGCAGGGGTGCTTGACATTTGTTGGCGAGCAGCCCGAGTTGCTTTACTGGTGCAGTACGCCTTCCCTGGCTTGCTGTGACCCCGAATCTGCTGGTAGGAAGGTAGGTTTGTTAATTGTAAGTCTTTGTTCTGTTTATGGTGGGAATTCGTTAATGTCTTTATCTCCGTCTTTTCAGGTGCAAAGGTCTTGATGCTGGCGTGCCGGATGGAGAGGCACGTTTCTAGGTAAGAGAAAGCGCGAAGCGCAGCGCCTTTATTGTCATTTAAAGCTAACCTGTATTTTCAGGTCAGACTGATGGAATTCGATGTTTTGGAAGCGCACGTTCTCATATTGTTTTTCTCTTTCTCGTTATTGCAGGTCGCAATGTTCGAACAGCAGCTGTGGTTGCAGTTCGCCAGAAGTCCTTAAGCTAGTACTCACAGGTGAGTTATGTTTCTTCTTCTCTCGGTTTTCATAGGTTTAAGCCTAGTTGAGATGCTGAGTGCTGGATGTTTTTTTTCTTAGGTAAGACAGAATAATCGAGTTCTTGTTCTTGCAGGAATACAGGAAGATGCTGAAGACCAGCAGCTGGACACAGTGAGTGTCACGCTGCTCGTTGTAGAATAACAAGAAACATGTTCTGCAGTCAGGGTGTGGTCTATATAGCCCAGGTAAAGTAGTACCAGGGAAAGTAGTTCCAGGCCTGCCACACCCAAAACACTAGACCACATGGCTTGGTTCTTAGAACTAGACTGTGTGGGTGCTTCCATGTTGGATTTAAAGGCTCATGTACATAAATGGGACCTAGTTTGAACAGCCCTTCCTTCCTACATATGAGCCGAGTGCCAATGGCGCCAGGACTGGCTCCAGGAGCCCTTTTGCAGTGGTTTTAAGGCCCTCAGGGTCCTGGTGGGAGCCTGCTTGTGGCACAAGTTGTGCCCCCTCACATGGTCATGACAGTCCTCTGGGTCATCATGAGCACACCCAGAGTAGATCTGAGGGATTGGTGTTCTTCCCTCAGGTCCTCCGTGTGTGCCTCTTCCTGAGCAGCAAGTGCTTCACGCAGAGCCACCATTTCAGCCTGGCGTGCCCTGTCATAGGCCGGCATGCCCAGCCTGAGTGAGCAGCACATGGACCGCATTGCCTGCTGCTGGAGCTCCACCTGACTCTCAGGGGGAGGATGGAACAGGCCACACTTTCCATGTCTTGAGCCATTATCTCAACTGCTACCCCCTGTTGCTGTGCTATGGCATACATGGCATGCTCCCATTCAGTGGTACCCGGTGGCACACGGCCACTATGTTGCCAGACACTACACCTGCTGGGCCCAGGAGCCGTGGTCCTTGCTGGGTTGACACTGCCCGCGGCTGCAGAACTGCATCCCTCCATCGACCTGATGCCCCAGGAACATGAGCAACTGGTGTGGAGTGTGACCCTGCAGCTGTAACCACCACGGGCAGACAATCCATCACTGCCTGGCCCCTTTAGGGCACTACCCTCACTGCATGTGTCAAACAGAAGATCTTCAACAGCAGGATCACTCACTGGCAATGACACGTCATGATGCACATCCATTTCAACATTGTGGTCAAAGAGTCCATCAAAGCCTGACTCTTAGGCAGCCATGGACATGATGGTCTGGAGCAAAAATGGGATTTCGTGGTCTACCACCCCACGACCACCACTGGTGCTAGGTTGTTGATGTTAACCCACCACCGTGTCTGGAATCACATCCTCATCCTCTGCCTCCTGTTCCTCATCACCTGTAACATAAACAAAAGAAAAATGAGCACACATGTCAGCAGCACATGCCACACACATAGACATCACAACATCGACAGCCAACACATGAATCAGACATGTGTCACACAACTCAAACTCTGACATGCATCCAGTGGCATTTCAATGCAAGGGTATCCCGAAAGCAGAAATGGATGTGTGTAAAATGTGAAGCCTACACATGTACTGCATGTTGCATATCACCTGCATCACACATAACCTCTGGTAGGCACAGATCCAACCAGAAATAAGAGATGGCAACAAAGAGTTGGCACATAGCATAAGCATGGCAGAACACGCAAAAAGCCACTGCTACAAGTGAAACCAAACACACCATGACACATTTAATATGCATATTGACATGCAGCACTCAACAACCATCACCAATACATAGTACATGTGTCACAGGATGCACCTACACTAGTGCGTTTCAATACAGTGAATTGATGAAGATGAGAACATACATGCCAGGTCACTTTGGCATAGCAGCATGGCGTAGGCGTATTGAAGGCCGGAACAAGGTACAGAAGTGAGTGGGTACAGTGCAGTGCAACGGTACCACCTCAGCTTCCAACATCAACACGTACGTAGTGATGTCAATCTCTAAACATGACAGCAGTGTAAGGGCAAGTGCATCCATCATGTGCAAAGTGCATGCACTGGGTTGCATGGATACAGTGAACCCCCCACCCTTTGGGGAATTGCAGGGAGGCAGTGCATGGCAATGAAAGGTTGAGCAGAGAACTGTGCAATGGCAGACACTGTTGACATGCCTCAATTGCATCTCATCAGTCAAATGACACTACAGCAGATGAGGACTGGACATTAAGTAGGACACATGAGGAACCATCAGTAGTACACCCATGCATGCAGAAACCACACCAGTTGAACAGAGGCAGGGCGCCTGTAACAGGGTGAGGCATGTGCACAACACAGACGAGGAGACCCTAAACTTGTGTGTGATAAGAGAGAAAGATCCAGAGTGAGCATCAAACGGATGACCAAATACCATGCCACTTATATTATCCTGGAAACGTACTACGATGATCAGCCTATCAAGGACCCACCGGGGCATACATGGAATGGAAAGCACATGGAGCATGAATGGGCACTCATGTCCACAGGGAGCCACTGCCATCTGCACAGTCCGAGTGAGACACACTGCACCAAGGACAAAGGATGTACACCACAGTACTTGTTTTCCAGATTTGCAGAGTGAAGTGTGCATGTACACACGAACGGAGAACGGGCAATTGCAGTAGTCCAACATGTGACTCACCAGTGCCCTGTTGAAATTGATCTGCCAGGGGTTTAAGAGTCAAGGAAGCGCGCCCGTGAGGAGGACCACCTTGCAGGTTGTCCACACACACACGGCAGTCATGTGATGAGGCCGAGTGCTGACTGCAACAACACCACAGGCTACATGCAGACATGTGAGTGAGCAGGATCATGTATCGGAGGGGCTGCCGAGTGACTTGCATGTGAGCAGGGTGCATGTGTGGTGATGAGGACAATTCCTGTGTGCGTCACATATCCTGCATGCATCACAACAGGCATGCATCAGTGAAGGTTTGCATGACTCACACATGACAACCATTTATACATAGCATGTAGTGGCAGTCAAGCACAACACATCACACAAGCCAAACACACATGTCCTGCATGAACACGCATCAACACTCACCAGAGGATGCATCATAATCCATCATCTCTCCCACTCCATGGATTAGTTCTGCCTCGATGAACTCTGCAGCGATCTACTCATGCCGAGTGAGTACATCCTCCTCTGACGCTGGCCACTCACGTAGGTGCCACTCACCTGAGTCATGGCATAATTGGTGGCAAGCTTTTTTTTTTGCACAGCCTCAGAGGTCTTTCCAACGTTTGTAGCAGTCTTGAGCGGTGCACACCTCAAATCCCATGGCATTCACACCATCCGCAATATTCTGCCTCTGGACCCAACACTGGGCAGGTGTAGTGTGGCACTGTGGGCCCACCAGTATATCACTTTTGTGTGCCGACAGGTAGCCCACAAGGAAGTCCAGTTCCTGCTTGTTGAAAGGCTTCTTCCTCAATGTGTCGGAGGACAGAGCTGTGTCTGGGGTCCCAGCCTCTAGCGCAGAAGCACGCTTCCTCCTCTTGGGCAGTGGTACGGACCCTGAGTTTCCAATGTGGCCCTGATCAGTAGGGGAGTGGCACTGATGGACTGGACAAATGGAGTGCTTGGTGGAACCAGGACGGAAGGCCTGACTTGAGTCATGGGCTGCTGGGTGATGTTGCCAGGACCCAGCGCCACATCTGCCACAGTGCCAAGGTCTGTGACTGACACAGCCCTAGCTGGCAGACTCACAGCCGGGGTGGTGTTGGCTGCATCTGCCCATGCAGTTACCACCACCTGGCTGCTTGGAGCAGCCGATGTCACCACTGCCCCAGATACGTGTGCCTCAGTCACAGCAACCCTGGACACATATGGCCTGTGCTTCCTGACCACCTGGAATTCTGCCTGGGATCCTCAGGTTCCAACGCATCATGCGCTGGCTGACCCCGAGCCTGGGTGATTGTCGCCACAGCTGCACTTGCAGCTACCACTACCGGTGGACCTGTGACAGCAGATCTAACTGACTGTCTTGTCATAGGGGCGCCTGGGGCGGATGCAACAGCTGCATCTCCCGGAGCCACAGGGGGTGGTGGCATGGCTGCACCAACACATGGCTGGACATCCTGCCCCAATGGTGCAACCCTGCCTCTTCCCCCTCTGCAGCCAACCTGGCCACCCTGTACTCCCTGTACCCCCTGGTCACCCCGGCCACATCCCCGACCATGCACAACACTGGGAGGATGCCCAACTTTGCCACCCTTTACCTTTGGTGGCCTCCCAATCATGCACAGATGGTTTATTGCCAATGGAAGGTGCACTCAACTATTGTCCTGGGCAATTGAGGTGAAGGGGGCAGGGTACGTGATGTTAGATGCACCCGGGTGCTCATGCAAGGCTGTCTGTGACTCCTGGTGATAAATGACAGGTCACGCAATGCTCAGGCACCGCAGAAAATTATGATAAATGTGCCTGCAACCCCCGGTAGCCCACGTGCATGGAATAAACCTCCCACAGTACACTGTGGCACCCAGGGACACAAAAAATGTGAATGCGTGGAACATGCATGCTGCTATGACCTCGAAAACGGGTACGGAATGCACAGGGGATACCACAGTGGAAAATATAGCCCCTGCCCTCCCCTCCCCACCCCATGCCCTGCAGGCAGCCCATCACCCCTGACCATGCCCGGCAGGCAGCCCACACCACAGGGGACCACCCAATGCCCCGCAGGCAGCCCACACCACAGCACACACCGCAACACCCCTGACCATGCCCCACAGACAGCCCATCACCCCTGACCATGCCCCGCAGGCAGCCCATCACCCCTGACCATGCCCCGCTGGCAGCCCACACCACAGGGGACCACCATTCACCCCTGAACATGCCCCGCAGACAGCCCACACTACAGGGCACCACCACACACCCCTGAGCATGCCCCACAGGCAGCCCACACCACAGGGGACACCCCAACACCCCTGACCATGCCCCGCAGACAGCCCATCACCCCTGACCAGGCCCCGCAGGCAGCCCATCACCCCTGACCATGCCCCGCAGGCAGCCCACACCACAGGGACACCCCTGCAACCCTCTCCATGCCCCGCTGGCAGCCCACACCACAGGGGACGCTCCTCTATCCCTGTACATGCCCCCAGGCAGCCCACACCACAGGGGGGACTTTTTCCACACGATTTACCTGGCAAATAATCTAGAAACACTGATTCATTTAATGTTTCCATATTGTTTTGGTAATTGTTCAATCCAAATGATGCCATCATCTATTTGTATAATTCCAAATGTTTCCTTACATAATATTTCACATTTCAAGCCATTTTTGGCCTTCATTTTTTTGTTGTGTCTATCAAAACATTTGTTGGTATTTTTTCTTCTAGTCTTGAGACAAATTGCCCTCATCAGAGTCTGCGTCGCTACTTGATCCCGTTCCTCTTGATTTATGAACTCTCCTATTCATAATGACTGCAAGAAGGTTTTATTTTCGCATGATAGCTGGGGACCTCCCTTTTCTCCATTGTTCTTCTGGGTTACTTGACCTTAATCATTTCTGAGGAGTTGGATAGTATGTTGTTTCTTTCTGTTGTTGCTCAAAATCAGTATTTCTCAGTCTATCTAGGGGTTTTAACTGTCCCTCATAGTACTCCGGTGCAGGACAGGTGTTTAGAATTTCCTTTCTGAGGTCCAATTCTGATTCTTAAGGTTAGTGAGATGGGATACATAGTCTCTGTTGCGCATACATTGTAGTTCCAGTTCCCTTTACCTATTCTGATACATTTCTTCTCTAGTTTACTGAGAGGGAGTGTGTTTAGTCCCTCTGCTGTCCACTCCCTACATACTAAGTGGGTTCCTCTCTACTCCTCTCACTTGAAACTCTAGGTATTCCCATCTGGGTGCTGTTGGGAAGAGGAGATTGCATATCTGGGACCACATATATCTTGGCTCTGGCCATAGGTATCAGATCCCCTACTATTTCTCTGAGATGACCTGCACAGTATATAGATATTCTCAGGGATAGGGCATTATCTACCCTCATACACATGTCTTGCCTGAATCCAGCATGATTGGCCATTTCTCTAATAAGTTGCAGATTACATTGCACCAGCAGTTTAATAGAAACAACAAGACTGACCTAACTAGACTGAAATACTTTATTTCCGGAGTCCAATAATTACTTTGTGCTTTGTAACTCATTTTGCAACAACTCTTTGTTCTTTCTGTCAGGCTTGTAGTTCATTAACTGTCTATTGGTTTATAGACTGGCAGCTAGCTAACTTTTTTTTTTCAATTGCTGTTTTTGTGGCACTGCACTACCAAGATCCTTCATTACATTTTTAGATGTCTTTCTCAATGCCACATCAGCTTCTTTTCTTCTTACTAGCTCTTGTGAAGACACCTTACTCTGATTATAGTGTTGCTGTGCTAGTGTCATTTGTAAGTGGAATTAGTGTCTTCTTGAATGCCAGTGTCCTTTTCTTGTGTTAGCTGGGTTCTCAGCTGTTTGATCATTTTGATATTTGTTCTAACTGATCAATCTCAGCTTGCACACTAACTTCCTTATGGTGAGTTTAAAGATATTTCCTGACTTTCTTTGAGCCTTATTTTAATGCATTGGTGTGACAGGACTGCGAGATGTATACTTGGCCTCAAGCCCAGGGACCGTATCTCTCCAGCCCTGAAATCTCTCCACTGGCTGTCAGTAGTTTGGAAGGATCAAGTTCAAGACCCTCTGCATCATCCACAAGACTTTATGGGGCCGGGGATTGCACTACATCCAACTCTCTCTTCCAAAATACCTTCCTTCTCAAGCCCTTTGCTCAGCGACATCCAACTCTCTGAGAGTCAGAAGGTTCTCCAGGCAGTGACTGGGGGGTAGAACTCTCTCTTCTGCAGGTGCCTTCCTGCACCTCTCAAACTTGAGCCGGACCACCTGAAGTTCCAGAAGTAGCTCAAAGCTTTTCTTTTCTCCTGTGGTTTCTATCTTTCCTTTCCCAGTTAACCAACTGTCTGTGGCACCGACTGATTGCTTGGCTACCCTCACAGTCTCATTGTATACAAGGCTCCTCCATGATCAATCTCCCCTGCAGTGCCTCTGGGTCTACTGTGCACTTAGGGGTTGTAACTGTAACCTCTACAGTCCCCTGCTTCTTTGCACTTACCCAGAGCCGCACTGCCCTGGCTGCACTTACTCAGATCATTGCTGCCTTGATTGCCCATCCTCCTTCCCTCTCCCTAACACTTCCCCTTCTCCCTTCCCCCTGCACTTGGCGTTGTCACACTGCCACAATCTGAGTGACACAAGGCATAGTAAGATCTCTTGTCCACCCTCTTTCTTCCCTCCCTTGTTTTGTTACGCTTAGAACACTTGTGTCACATTGTCCATAGTATAAATCACGCTCATATCGTGCATATGATTTTTTCCAGTATTCCATTAAGAAAACTTACTACTTGGGCCGAAGAAATTAATATACTAAGCCCATGTCAGACAGGATTTAGAAAAACCTACAGTACAATAACTAACATTTGCACACTTCAAAATTTAATAGGAGAATATACTAATAGAAATTAATTAAATCTGTACTGCTGTTACATCGATTTCAGTAAAGCTTTGGATCTCATTTCACGACCCTTACTTTGGAAAAACCTAAGACCTGGGTAATAGATCCCATATTACTGTATTTTATTCACCAGCATGCATTACAGTTCGACTGAACTCTGCAGGTGTCCATACCAACTACTATCACTAATTGTGGTCTAAAGAAAGGTTGCATTCTGGGTCCTATATCATATTATCTTCGCACAGATTTAGAACATGAACTACAATTAGTTCATAATGTCCCACCAAAATAAATGGCAAATACTGTGCCTATCGAATTCAGACTCCAATTTGACTGCAGCATACGATAGATGCCTTAGCAGAATACGCCATAAAGAATGATATGATCATAAACACGTCTATATCAAAGACCATGTGCTTGAGCAAAAGTTCCACAGAGAAAAGTCCTTTTGAGCGGAAACTGCAAGATGTTGCCCTCGAAAGGGCATACACCAATGCGGGCTACCCTGTGAGAAGAAAACCACCATCATTGTATTATGCTGAAATGATTACAGCACAAATGTTGAAAAATGGGCATGTCTTGAACAATTACATAGTGTATCATGGAAGTTATAATATTAAGGGTTTATTAGAAGTCTGTCTACCGCATTAGCATTGTACCTGCCATTTAATACGCACTTGATGTGTCACCTATTAAGCACATACTCTGGTTTGACAGACTCAAAGCTAAACTGCTTTGTACTGTTATACATCTTGCTAACTTTTTGCCGGTTGAGGCACTAAGGTTGGAATTTGGTTTACCTTCACTAATGACTATGGGGCACGTACGGAGAACATTGCTATACGCTAAACTTCTGAAAATAAGTCAAAATTTGAACAGTTTACTACAGTTCTTTGGCCAACAATTTGACGTTGGTGGAAAGAACGTCTTTGTTACAGAACTGAAATCGATGGCGATGGGACATCTAGCAGCGTTGGACCTCGAGCTTGATTTCTTTGACTTATGACTAATTTTAAAATGATAATGAAGAATAAATCAAGGCTGTAGTACAGAGTAAAACATCTAGAGAAATTGCACATTAAGAAAGGATATAACGAATGCTCACATTAGAGTTGTCCTTTCTATGCACCCAGTAGCTATTTCTCGAAAGGTTGCACAATCAAGCTAAAACGCTTCCTACTGCATTTACTTTTATATGTACTCTCTACTATGGACTTACTGTGAACATGGCAAAAAATCGCATTAATCGATTGCTCATGCCGGCTTTGTCACAAGGCAGTTGAGACCAGCCACCATATATTAACTGCATGCCTGGAGTTGGCAACTTGTTATATGAAAGGTTACTTTGGTTATGTCACAAAAATTCAAAACATTCCATATGACCAATTTTGAGAAACAATATTAGGGGGGATTTTAGCAGCTTTCGCAATATGGAAACAAGCTTTGAAGAAATGTCACTAAGTTGCACATTTAAATGTACTGCTATTTTATAAAAATCGAATATTGTATACTTTTGAATGTATTTTTTACACTATAAATAATTCTTTACTCTTTTATCTTATTTTACTTTTAAGCTGTATTATGGTGATATTGATGGAATAACTTTTATCTTCTCATTTAATGTGCTTAACGTTTTGTAATTAGCTAAAAATCTTTTTTGACATCTGTTCATAAACATTGATAATGGCCATTGTTGATATTGAACATTTCTCTTTGTCTTCTCTGCACACGTTCAATGTTCTATCCTTCTCTGTCTGCAATGGCAACTGAATATATGTTATTTCTACTAATTCCTCTTTAAACTAGTCTAGTTCACACGCATGTTTTCGATTCTTTGTTTGTGGAAATCATGTACATATTTTGTAATGGCTGTTATAATAGGCTTTATTCTCTGTAAATATGTGCTCCTACTTTCTCCACTCATTCCTTCCTTTTTACATTCCATGACTCAAAATTCTGCATCACCTATTGCCCATGCAGAAAATATGTATACAGCACATCAGCCTGAACCATTTGTATATTAACTACTACATAATTTGACATTTTTATGCTAGATATTTGATAACACATTACAATCAATACATAATGACCAATAATCGGCAACCACATAAACCATCTATCTAAATCATATTTCCCACTTCCAAACGCTCATATTTTGTCAAGCTGGATTTCTACAAAAATGCAACAAAATTCTCAATGTGCCTATCTCTGTCACATTCCAAACAACAATGTGTCTCTTTTGTGCAATCCTTCAGCAGGGACCATCCCATTCAGCAAAACAATCCAGCCTCACTCATATCTGCTATCTTGTGCTCAATCGGTGTTATATAGTGCATCTGTTTGTTGACATCAGTGATGTTAAAACTATGAATGTATTTATTTTTTATTCACTGACTCATTTAATAGTGAACTATTCATGATCTTATCAAATATATGACTATCTTATCATAGCTATCTGTGGGTCACTATTGGTTTCTAGCTTAGATATTCTCTTGCATTTACTTGTTTTCAATTATTCAAAATGCTTTTGTTCAGAAATTCTATTGTTTTCATAATACCGAGACAGTGACAACTAACTCCCTTACTGTTCTTTAGGAATTAGGTACGACCCATGGCAGAGGGGAAATAGCTATTTGCACCCTGGGTTTCATCTGGTGTGCTAATAGTTCAATTCTGTTTGTTTCCTTTAGTTTTACATGAGATGGGTGGTGCAAGTCTTGCATGGTTCCATCCTCTAATAGAAATAAAAATGAAAACATGATGACCACCAAACAAGTCCCTTGTCTATTTCTCCTGTGGTGGCCCAGTGCATAACAGAAAGCGCTGAAACCAGATTCAGCCCTGCAAGTAAGTGGGGTGTGAGGGGGTTGGTGGGTCTAACCTTGGGGTGTGGAAGGTGAGAAGAGGGCTCTGGGAGTGACTGGCAGGCAAAGCACCAGATTGCAACAAACAATATGGTGTCACACAGGGAAGCACCTTGGATCGCTGATGAAATGTAGGTGGGAAACTGGCAGGTCTCATCCTCATTTCCAGCCAGCATATTTGTTGAATGCCCTTCCCTGGATGAGAATAAGGAATATATTTCAATTACTTGATTGACCAGGACAGGCAAAAATCGCCAAGGCTTCTCATTCCATATTTCAATTTCAAAGATCTAACACCTCCAAAGATTTCACAGTTTTGGAGAAAACGTATTTTTAAGGTGTCACTATCCAGGATTTTGATTTTAATTATCAATCACTATGCACATATTATTTCTACTACATTAACCCTTTCAATTATATAATTTATAAGCTGGGTTCATGCATAATACTAGTAATCCCTATCTGGGATTTAACATTTTATTGGGACATTCATCTAAATGCTCTGGTATCATTGTACTTCCAATATTTCCTTTAAAGGCCAAGGACAGGTAGGGGCATCTACCGGCCCAAGGCAACGCTTACAGGCAAGCTATTCCTTACAATCTGCCTACCTGTTCCATAGAATCATGTCAGGCAATCTAGTCTGTCTTGGGATAGACCACAACATTCAACCCTATGTGGAAAAATACCTTCTTAAGGAGTTTCTTTTTCATTTACTCCATCCAGTTAGAACCCCAATGCTCTATTTTCTGTTGAAGAGGCTCTGTTACTTATTTCCCCCAAAACTCTCTTATCTTCCTATGTGTTTGAATTTAAATACCCAGCAAACTTCAACCATGCAGCATCATTTGAAACCTCAATTTTGGAAAGTTTCTTTCACTTATTCACGCATAGTTCTTAAAGCTATTTGAGAAAGGCTGGCCCTTGGAAGCCCGCGGGGGTGAAAGGGCATGAGTGTTTGCTGCGATTTTGCCGCAATGTGGGAGTTCTGGAGTCTGCCCTTGCTGTCTGTCCCCTAAGCCCCGCCTCCTCCTGTATTTTGCTGCTGCTGGACCCCGCCAGGGTGGAAGCCCACGGGGGTGAAAGGGCATGGGTGTTTGACGTGATTTTGCAGTGATTTGGGAGTTCTGGAGTCTGCCCTTGCTGTCTGTCCCCTAAGCCCCGCCTCCTCCTGGATATTGCTGCTGCTGGAGCCTGCCAGGGTGGAAGCCCGCGGGGTGAAAGGGCGCAGGTGTTTGCCGCGATTTTGCCATGATTTGGGAGTTCTGGAGTCTGCCCTTGCTGTCTGTCCCCTAAGCCCCGCCTCCTTCTGGATATTGCTGCTGCTGGACCCCGTCAGGGTTGAAGCCCGTGGGGGTGAAAGGGTTCGGCTGTTTGCCACGATTTTGCCGTGATTTGGGAGTTCTGAAGTCTGCCCTTGCTGTCTGTCCCCTAAGCCCCTCCTCACCTCGTGTTTGCTCCCGCCTGGGTGTTCGCGCCCCGGAGGGATGGATTCCCAATAGGAATATGGGTTAGTGCCCACAGAATAACCCCCATCAGGTGAGCTTCATTTTTTGTGTTTTGAACTTTTTGGCATTTTCTCCCGTCAATGGAAACGGCTGATGTTATGGAAGGATGGGCCCTCTCTTCCCCTTTTTCCCCCCTCTTTCTTACCAAATCTTCCCTCCTCCTGAACTCACAAGGACCTCCAGTCCCACAGGCACTTCGGAAACCCATTATGGGGTGAAGAAGGAAGGGGGGCCCGTCATCTAAAACCGCGACGGTCACATAGGATATGCAGGGCGGTGGCATGCAGGGGAATGGAGGTATAAAAGGGTTTGGAATACCCCAAACGTCTATGGACACCATTTGTAACCCTGAGTGGGCCCTGGTGGAATCTGTATTAGTACTATCCTGCACCCACAGCCCTCATGTGGTGGCTCCACCTCAGCCCTCTGGGGCATTCCGCCCTACTAATCGGAACTCGCCTCTCGCCCTTGGACTGGCCAGTCTTCTCCTGGATGCATCCCTATCCAAAGCGGACTTGTTGACTGATTTCCTAACCCCTGGGGGGGCTTTGACAGTGTGGTGACTGCTGATTTCCTGGATACCTTGGCCATTGGCTGCGAAAGGATTTCCAGGGGCATTGCGAATGTGTCTGGCGGATGCACTTCTTCAGCTCCACCTTTGATGTCCGTCCACGCCCTCCCCTCCTCTGCTCCCAACCCTGATTCCTCAGTTCTACACCAGTCACTGGTACTTCCAGTAGCCCGCCCCCCCTCCTATGGCCATGGCTGCTGACACAGGGGACCCAGGCTGTGAGGGAGCGGGTGAAGAAAAACTGGCTAGCCCCCCATTAAGCCCATGGAGCGAGCCCATGCTGTCTCTTTTATACACCTTAGCCCCATCTGGGTTCCTAAACCTTACATAAAGGGAGATAATCGCCTGCAGGCTTTATCCTCCACTGTATAAGCTAACTTGCCAACTTGCTTTTGTCAAGACTTGCGTTCTGAATTGGCCCATGATTAAAAATCTGCTATTGACCCTGATTAAGGGGATGTTGGGTGCCAGAGGGGTGGTAGGTGGGGCTTGTTAGGGGATGGGTCTGAGGGGCCGAACTTAGCCGGTGCCAAATGGCCAAACCCTTCTTCTCCGTGTCCCCCCTGTCCCTACGGTCTTGATTTCCCCACCCACCAAGTCCTTTGCCGGGACAAATAGCACAACCTGTTAATAAACCACAGGGACACCACTCACCTTTAGCAAAGCACCGTAATCCAGTCCTGTAGAACAAATTAGCAATTCACTACTTAGAAACACACAACACCAACAATTCACAACACCTGTTCTAAAACATCATACTGCACCACAAAGACAACATATAATTACCACTAGCAGAATTACCTGTTCTCCGAACGGGTTCTGTAGACAGAGATGATAGCACTGATCCTGTAGGTCACTGTTCCGATTCATGTATTGCTTGATGTACTTTGCACCCTGAAGTAAACTGAACTGACAATGGGCACCTGTGGCTGGCTGACATACCCCGGAGCAAATGTTGGGGAAGACAAGAGTTGGTATACTGCTGCATACATGGACCTTCTGTGTTCTCTCCCCACCTGTTGCCTAACCCTGCCATGTTGCAGTTTGTTGTGGTGCATTGCAGTGCAAATGTCTTGGAAACCGTGTATCCTAGGACCTGGACCTCGAGTTTTGTTCCTCGTGTCGGGACTGGTCCTTCTTTGACCACATTGATTTTTCACAGATTTCAGGCAACAGTCTCATGTGTGAAGGTGCTGAAATCTGGGGCAAGGGGTGGGGTGTCCAAATGTCATGTAGATACTAATGTCCAGAGTGTCCTAACAGGTAACTGTGCACAATTTGTTGCAGATTGGTGATACAGTGTGGAATTATCTAAGGAACAATGTTTCGCCAAGCCACAAACCCACACACAAATTTTGACTTCTGCTGAAATCCCGGGAACGGTGTGGGGTGTCCAAATGTCATGTAGCCAGTAATGTATAGAGGTTCTTAATAGGTAACTATGGAAAATGGTTGGCAGATTGGAGAAATGGCGTGGAAGTGTATAAGGAACAACGATTTGCTTCGCCAAGCCACAAAACCACAAATGATGACTTGTACTGAATTCCATTCAACAGTGTGGGGTGTCCAAATGTCATCTAGCCAGTAATGTCTGGAGGGTCCTAATTGGTAACTATGCATAATTTGGTGTAGATTGGTGAAACAATATGGAATTCTATAAGGAACATGCTTTGCCACAAACCCACAAACCCACAAACACATTTTGTGCCTCATTAAGAGGCAGGCAGCCACGTAATGAACCGTGCCGGTACAGGACCGGCACCGTTCATTACGGGCTGCCCTATTACGAGGACTGCTGCGGGACCCGCTAAGGAATGCCTAGTCAGACGAGACATCCTTAGCGGGTCCCTCTAGCAGTCCAGGATGCTAACAATGGGCCCGTCATTAACGGGCCTGTTGTTAGCATCCTTCCCATTCCCATTGAACCCTATGGGGGCTCAAATGGGAATGGGGAAGTACCGGGTCCGAGGACCGCGAAAGGGACTTACCGGGTCCTCCAAGGTCAGAATGGCCCGGTAAGTCCCCTTCGGCGGAACCCAGACTTGGAACCCAGTATGGAGGTAGCCATGCGGCTTTTAGCGGCAAGGCTACCTCCATACCAGTAATGAGGACCTTTGACTTTTCTGAAATCCAGGTAAAGGAGTGGAGTGTCCAAATATCATGTAGCCAGTAATGTCTGGATGGTCCTAACAGGTAACTATGCAAAATGTGGTGCTGATTGGTGAAATGATGTGGAATTGTAGGAACAAGGCTTTTCCACAAATCTCACAACAAACAAACTCGTTTTGACTTTTATATATACAGATCATCACCCATGACAAATAGAAACAGCTCTGAAAATAATAATAATAATAATAATAATAATAATAATAATAATAATAATAATAATAATAATAATAATAATAATAATAATAATAATAATAATAATACTGCACACAACACTGGCAATGAACCTCATACCCAACTTCTTTGCTAATTAAACTTCTTAATATCTAACAGAGCCAATGGGAAGCTCTAGTGACACAGCCCTATCCTGCCAGACAGGAACTGCTGCACTCTAAGGGAAGAACACATAGCTTTAGCAGTGATCCTCCAGCTCATTCTGCAAGACATCCTGTCGGTACATTGCTAGAGTAAGTACGGCTCTGTGGAATCATCTCACTCATTTCATGAAATAACTATGTATGCTTTCATTCATTTACTCTAGTGTATAGAGCATCATATTGTTGCTGGAAACTTAGAAGTGCTATGGTATCGTTCATGTACTTCTCTTCCTTCTGGATGGCAGGTTGCTAAGAAAGCACCAACAAATCACAAATCCGCAATCCGATAATATGTGATAGCACTCAACTCAAGACGACTTCTCAACCATGCCGTAGGACAGTGATCAATGTGAGTGGGAATGTCAGGAGTGGTGTTCCACCACTTTTCTCTCTTTTGTTTACCCTTCCTCTACTTTTTACCACCACATTCAGCATTCTGTATAGAGGATGTATCCAGTCATGTCCCTGTGCAAGTGTAAAGTTATAATAAGAGTCTTAACTAATCACTTAGACAATTGTAATGCCCTGGCTGAAGCACCTTTTCACATGTTGCACTAGGCTTGCGCCTGCCCTCTCCACTGCCGAGACCACAGATCCACTATTTTTCTCGGTACACTTCTACCACTGCCATAGGATGTCAGAGCCCACAGCTTGACCAATTCACCTCAGTTCTGCTCCGAAGCACCCATTGCTTGACCACATCTGAAAACTGCATATACTTAATGTGCCTTAACATTGAGATGGACTGACTTTTAGATATATTTGGAGGATGGTGCCTCTGCAGGGCTGGTAGGTATGGCATAGAATCAGTCACATGTCATTGGCTATTGTACTCTTGTCTGCCACTAGAGCAATATCAGTCAGCTAAGACTTTTGTAAAGTTCCTTTGCAAAATCAGTTACCTCTTGGAGAGAATGATTGGGAAGAAATAATGTTTATGTTGCACATTGACAGGAATTAGGATATCGTAGAAGGGTGGTGAGCAGGAGGTATGTTGGGGGACTTAAGAGAAGCACCATGAGACAGGGAGCTAAAATTGAGGGACAATAGGAAGGTGAGGGAGGATTCAATCCAATCACTATAAAGAAGTGCAACAAAAAATGGCATGTGCAGAGAATCCAGAAAGAAAGATACGGCATTTTTACTCAGTGTTATGGGGAGCCATCCTGAGTCTGGCCGAAAATATGGCAAGGGAGATGCAAGGGCCTTATGGCTGCTGGAAAAGAGCCACACACCATTCACTCACTTACCTGACCATGCAATTACTCCAACACCCACCCAGTCTCTCAAACAAAAACTCATTCACTCTCTTACACATTTGCTCACCCTCACACTCACTTACTCCAAACACCAACTTATTTATTCAGTCTCTCTCACACTCACTCACAGCTCATTAAGCTGATAGGATATAAGTGCTAGAAAACAGACATTTAGCTCATAGGATCATCAGTCCTCAGAAGAGTGTGGCAAGAGGTTGGTATGTGGTGCATCTAACCCCAACTTATTCTGCTGCTTAGTCCACTTAGAATGTATTGTGCCCCTATTGATTTTCAATGTTTTATTTAACACAATATTTATTTTGATTTATTTTATTGAGTAACTGTTAGGCGCTTTATACAACAGAATTGTGTTTCAAAGCGCCACAATGCTGAATGGGAAGGGAACAGGGAAAGTGATGAAAAGTACAAGAGATAGGGTGGTAGGAGGGGGGGGGATCAGAAGAGTGGATAAGTGCTGATGGAGGGTCCAGGAAGGAAGGAAGTACTAAGGGAGCCATGGAGGAGAACCTCAGGCTATGTGCAGGTAACTCTCAGTGTTGGAATGCAGAGCCGCCAAGCAGTGGCCCGCAAGAAGAGTGCAGTGGTGGGGGGGGTCTTGGTATCAACTGGGAAAAAGGGCCTGGAATGATGTGTGAATCATGAGGATCAGGCCACTTGTCACAGCAGCCGTGGGGTATTAACAGGGAATGGAAAAGGGGAAGAACATCAGAGTTTTGAGCGATTTCTTAAACTTAAGGAGGTCCCGCTGAAGTCTGAGTCTGAGAGGTGCAGGGGGGCTGTTCCAAAGGGAGGCTCCAGTCGAAGAGAAAGATGCACCACCCCTCTGTGCTTGGAGAAGCATTTTCCAGTCAAAGAGTTGGAGTTAGAGGAGCGCAGGGCTCTAGCATGGGAGTATTTAGGGAGGGAGAGTTGGAGATAGCATGGTTCCAGGCCCCAGAAGGCCTTGTGGATGTTACAGAGGGTCTTGAATTTGATCCTTGCAGCCACCTGGTGCCAGTGGAGAGATTTTAGGGCTGGAAAGATACCGTCTCTGGGCTTGAGGCCAAGGATAAGTCTTGCAGCACTATTCTGGATTAGCTGGAGGGGGGAAAGAGGGATATTGAGAAAGAGATTGTTGCAGCAATCCAGCCTGGAGAGGACCAGTCCTCTGACTGAATAAACTCTGAATAAATTGACCTTCTGGGGGAAGGTGAGTAAAGGAAGAATGTCTCAGAGGAGGTGGAGCTGGAAGTGAGACTTCTTAGTAAGATACATGATGTGAGGGGTGATGGAGAGAGAAGAGTCAAAAATGACTCAGAGATTATTTGCCTCACAGGATGGTGTAGGTAGAATGCCCAGAGACGGTGGCCAGAGGGTAGGAGGTAAAGGTGGTGCAGGTGCCCCAATGAGAAGGATCTCTGTTTTACTGGCATTAAAACAGAGATCATTAGCTGCACACCATGCCTGAATAGCTGACAGACAATCAGGGATCATAGAGGAGGAAGAGGTATTAGAGGGAGGTTTGAAGGAAAGCTGTGTGTCATCAGAATAACATTGGAAATGAGGATAGAGGGAGGAAATCAGGTGAGCAAGAGGGACAAGATCAATATTGAAGAGCCATGGTGATCGGATAGAGAAAGGGCCCAGTTGCAGCTGGGAAGGGTGGTTAGTGAGGAAATAGGACAGCCAATCAATCCAGTGCCTGGTCAGTGAAGCCAAGGATGTCACAGAGTCATTTTATGAGGATAGAGTGGTTTACCGTGTTAAAGGCAGAGGAGAGATCAAGAAGTATGAGAACAGCGGGAGAGTTGGAGTCGGGATTAGCAAGCATGGTTTCACGGGTTTTCAGCAGAGCAGTTTTCGTGCCTCTGGATGCCCGGAATCCAGATTGATGATCATGAAGGCAAACCAACAAGATCAGTGTGGAGGGTCAGTTGGGGGAGAACTCTGGAAGGGGGTCATGGAAATAGGGCAATAGTTAGCCGGGCAGGAGAGATCGGCAGCCGGCTTTTTTAAGAGAGGGTGCACAAGGGAGTGCTTGCGGGATAGAGGGAAAGAGCCAGTGGTGAAGTAATGGTTACAGAAGTCAGCAAGAGCTGGGTCGTGAGAGGAGATGTTGTCCTTAATAGTTCTGGAAGAGCAAGAGAGTACCTGTTAGGAGGAGACCGTCATAGAGTGGACCACTTTTGAGACCTCATCCGGTGCTATGGGTAGGAGGGAGGAGAGTGAGGGGGTGGAAGGAGGGGAGACAAAGGTGATATGGGAGCAGGTAGGGGGTGAAGATGAGAGTGGAGGAGCGTGAGGACAAGATATCCTGAGTTTATTATGTGAAATGGGAGGCCAAAGTGGTACAGAGAACCTGGGAAGGAAGGAAAGAGGTGGAGACTGCAGCTGGATTGGCAAGTTCTTTGCAAATTTTGAAAGGTTTGGCTGTGTTGGTAGTGTCTCCAGTGATGCAGGCTTGGATGTGAGCCTGCTTCTTGGGGCGGATAGAGAAGCGATATTGCCTTTGGAGGATATGGCAGGCCAGTTTGGCAGAGGGTACACACAAGGTCTGCAACTTCCGTACAGAAACTCTGCACTTGCATTTCAGAGATGCTAGACCGGAGTCGTACAAGCTGTTGTTCTTGGAGGAATATTTTTGGTGGATCCTCGTGACAGGGGAAAGGATGTGAAGGGTTTCAGAGATGGAGAGGTGCAGAAGTGGGGGCAAGAGGGGGGGTGAAAGTGGAGGCAAAAGCAACGACTGACACTTGCTTCACAGGTTCGATGATGGTGAAGGAGGCTGGCACTGTCGAGGGTGGCTTTGATAGTGGTCCAAGGGGGAAAGGAGGGAGTGGCCAGACCAGGAGAGGGGGGTGGGGACCAGATTAGAGGTAGGGATGACACCAGAAATGAGGGCATCCAGAGTATGACCAGCAAAGTTGGTTGGGCCAGAAGGGAGAATAGAGAGAGAGAGAGGGAGTCACAGAGGACACGGATTTGAGAGGTGGATGATTCAAGAGAATAGAGGTGGATGTTGAAGTCACCAAGGAGGAGTTTAGAAGAAGACGTTGAGAGGGAAGAGGCGAGGTCGGCCCACTGTTTCGTTTTAGTGTGAGTGTGTCCTAAGAACTCAATTCCTATTCATATGCTCACCTATTCTCACAATTTGCCACACACCTCCATTTTTCGCCAGTTAGTGATAACATGCACAAACTTGGAACTCGCTGTATCTTTTGCAATTCATCATAAATGTAGTCAGGTCTCAAAAACGGTCAGACATGTGCATCCCTTTTTCTCACATTTCAGGCACATTTCACTATGCAGTTCTTTAAAATAAAGTGTTCAATTTTGTTTTACTCCAGGAAACACATCTTTTTGGGAATTTCTTGCATCAGGCTTTATGTTCTACCACCCCACCAAAGGTGAGCTAGATAGATTTAGGGATTCACTTTGGTACCTTATCAATGGCAGCAGCCTGTTTGGATACTTGCTTTGGAACTACTTAGCTCTTTTTCCTTGTGCTATGTTATGTTAATTGGCTTTTAATGCTGCAACCATCACTACTGTAGTGGACTTAAAGAACCGAAACATTGTCCTTTTGAGTGAACTGTCACCCTACCCAGGGTGTAAACCAGACCATGGTCTGTAGAGTGAAAAGGAAATGGAGAAAGGGTAAGCATGACATGTAAAAGAGGGAGAACGCCTAAGAATAGGACAGATGGACATAGATAGACATGTGTACATGTGTACAGTCTTGGAAAGCCAAAAAGGGTTACACAATTCTTTCCCCAATTGACATGACAGCCCAGCACCTCCAGTTCCAGAAATCACTGTATCCGCTGCACTCATAATTACCATACTCCTCCTGCTTGGAGACTTCAGCATCCACTTGGATGCCTCCTGTTGTCTCTCTGGACTCTTTCACGACCTTTGTGACTCTATATCACTCTCTATTCTCCCCTCTGGCCCAACTCACTCTGCAGGGCATACTCTGGATGTTCAGATCTCCTCAGACCTTCCCCTTTCTATCCTTCTCACCACTCCTCTCTCCTGGAGTGATCACTTTCTCCTTTCATCCCAGCTCACCTTCTCTACCCCACAGGCCAAGCCAACTCCATCACTGCCACCCACCTTCTCGGTCACCCGACCCATGCAGCGCACCACTACTTTCTCACCCCCCCTTTGGCTGACTCACACCCTGACACAGCCCTCTCCATGCTCCACTCTGCTATATCTGATACTCTCGATCTTCTTGCCCCTGTCATGAGCATCTGCCTGAAGCCCAAAGCCAAATGCAACTCTTGGTATGACTCAGACCTCATCACCCTTAAACGCAAGTGCAGGGTGGCTGAGAGGAAATGGCATGCGTCATATACTGTAAGCGATATTCAATCAACACTACAGCTAAGTCAATGCCTAGTCTGGGATGCTGAGGAAAACCCTTATTGATGTATTTTTATGTCCAGTTCAGTACTCTGTATGAACCCTTGTATAACACCCCCCTCTTAGAATCCCCCTGACCTCACTGAGCCAAGAAGTAGGTTTGTTTTGCAAATTAAAAAGGTTTATTTGGACAATTCAACAATATATATCTATCACACTTCATAAATAAATTGATAACTGATATCACACGTCAGAATATGACCGTGATCAACAATGGATAATGTTACAGGGGTACACTGATTTGGTTATTTAGGAGTAGTGTAGAGGATGAGGTAGCTGAAAATGCTTGATGGTTTCAAGGAAATGCAAGGTGGAATAAAATGCAGTACAGAAATAACTTATGATTTTAGCAAAAGGTAATATGATCACTTTTTCTTTTGACAATTCACTCCCCCCCTATGCAATACAAGAAATGGAAGGAGAACACACAGTCTTCAAGAATCCCAACAAATCACACTTTATAATGCAATACACAGTTCCAGTTCCCCCAGCAAGCTTAGAGAAAACAGGGATGAGTTTTAAACACAGTCGAATTACTTTAATGTGGTTTGCAAGGAAGTGAAAAGGTGCTAAAATTGCTTTTAATTCCCTCTAGAGGTTCAGGGTAGGTGATGGCTACTTTATAATAGTTCAGGCTCACTTTAGCAATGCTCTATGAGTTATTACCAGTTTGCAAACGGATTTTAACAAAGGAAAGAATGGAGCTGCGATTTTTACAAGTGGAGAAATTGAGCCAAAATCGCAAATCGCGGTAAATTTCTCGAGTGCGTAAATCACGATTGCAGAGTAGGAAGTCGGTTCTAGGTTTGTTGGAAAGCCTAGAATCACAGCTTTAAAATGAAAGTCAAACCACATTCCTAGGACAAACGGGTCCGGAGATACAGACGATTTAATAAAGGTAGATTTTCGGATTTAAAGTAAAACTCAAAATGACAGGTGACAGCTTGCAGCTTCGGAATTGACAGGTGACAGTTGTGCAGCTTTACAAATGACAGATGACACGATTTCTAGGAGGCAGTTCTACTTAGGTTAAAATAGCTTGAATTAGATTATTTTAACTAACAGATTGGTTCTGCACAGTTCTGCTAGGTACTCACAATATAAATTTGAAATAGGCCTCGTCACGGATCTGTTCAACACGTCCGGCGGCGATTCTCTCTGCTCGGCGGGTCAATCAAGCACCAGTTCTGCTCACAGCGATCTGGATCTCTGGTTCTGCTCACAGCGGTTTGGGTCAGCTCACTGGATACAGCGGCCTGTGGTTCTCTGGATCTTTGGTCTGGTCTCTGGCAATTGTTCTTGGCAAAGAATTCAAACAGCTCGCCCGGCTGTGGAATAGTTTGCAGATGATTTTAAGGATGCTGAGGCCTGCTGAGAAGAGTTCTCAGTTTGTGGGTTTAGGCCCTTGCTTTAAGTTCTGAAGTAAAGTTCTGGTCTCTGAAGATTGATGGATGTGAAGTCTGGAGTCTCCCGGCAGAGCGTCCTGCAGAAAATGGAATTGAATTTTCCTACCTGTCCCAGCAGTCTCTTTTTATGTGTTTTAAAAAGTGGGTGGAGAGGCTAGCATCACTAAGCCTGCCCCTCCCTTGGTTTGATAGGTCAATAGATTCTTTGAACCCTGATTTGGGAAGGGATAGTGTGTCAGAGTGATGTCATTTTTATGACCTGCAGAAATGACACTTCCCTGGTCAATGTGCACACAAATCTATTCCTGATCCAAATACATATTTCCCAGGTACACAGTTGTTTGACATCACATACACACATCATATATTACTAAAGATAGTCCCTGTCCCGACTCTGGCGTTTCTAGGAGCTTGCATTCAAAAATGGCAACTTATTTTCGATTTTAGTGGGTTGTGCAATATGGGATTTTCATATAAAATTATACAAAGGTACATTTCCCTTCCACATATATCCCAGTAACTTTCCATGTCTCTAGCTTACATACATTGTTTACAATAATCATAATTAGCAGGGTTTTGCCCCAGAACATGGTACAAATCGGAGTTTGGACTCAAATCGTGAGGGCATTTTCCATACTAAGACTCTCAAAGTTGTACATTCCTGTCATTTGGTTACAATAAGTTATCACTGTTTCTATAAAATATATATTTGTTGCAGTTCAACTCCCTAAAGTGTTTGGGTCTGCCTCCAGGAGTCTGGGTGGGTCAGTGATCACATGTCTCTCCTTGCTGGCAGAGGGCTGTTGACAGGAAACACTCAAAATTAACATACCCCATTCAACAGAAAGAGCCTTTTGTGTGGGCTCCAGCAGGCTGCCTGGAAGTCTCTCCTCAATCAATCAACAGGGTCATGTGATATCCTGCCTCCTGGTGTGGGAATCTCTGAGGTGTTAAGGTTTCCCAGCCTCTTGGCATCTGGGAACAGCAGGTGGCTAAGATTTCCAATTAACCAACAAGTTTTGAAGTCCCTGCCCCTCTTGCAACTCCTAAATACAGTTTCCCTGTCAGATTTTAGACCGCTAGCGCCGCCTTGGGGAATTTGTCGGTACTGCATCCATTTTTGAGTTGTCTTGAATTACTGCATGGTCTTTTGCTTGATAGTATAGGGCCCTTGCTTAACATTGTTTTGATGGCATCCTTACAGTAGAGTGGTGATGTGGAACCCCCCACAAGAAGGTTGTATCTTTGGAGTGGTCTTGTGCCAACTGCGCAGTTCTCCTATTCTGGCGTGAATGTGGGCGGCGATAGCTCATCCCCACATCCACCCAGTCTATTGATTTATTTTGTTCTGGGATAGAATAATGGGCGGCAACAGCTCATCCCCACATCTACCCAGTCTATTGATTCAACATGGGTCAAATCCCTTGACAATACATCCTCTGACAAACTGGCCAACCACCTGCTCCAAAGGCAATACTATCTCTCTGTCCGCACCAAGAAGAGAGCTCACATCCAAGCCCACGTCTATGAGGCATCTAAAAACTCAGCTGAACTCTTTAAAATCGGCAAGGAACTGGCCAATCATGCCACGGTCTCTACCTCTCCTGTCCCTTCCCAGGCCCTCTGCAGAGCACTGGCTTCTCATTTCATTTCCAAAACTCAGGACATCCTGTCCTCTCTCTCCTCCTCTCCCCTTCCTTCCTCAACTCCCCGCTCTTCCTCTGGCGCTTCCTAGGCCACCTCTCTTCCTCCTTCTCTGCCTTTCCCTGTTCTCCCCAGAAGAGGTTTCTAGACAAGTCTGATCTATGAAAGTCTCATCAAAACAGGTTCATCCCTGTTCCCCCAAAACCATCAAGGACCACATTCACTCCCTGGCTCCTGCCCTGGCTGACTTCTGCAAACACTCCTTCACTACTGGAGTCTTCCCTTCCCCCTTGAAGCACTCCCTTGTGCACCCTCTTCTTAAGAAGCCCTCCACCGACCCGTCCAGCTCGGTTAACTATCGCCCAATCTCCATCACTCCTTTCCGGGGCAAACTCTTGGAAAAGCTGGCAATCTCCCAGCTCAATCTTCACACTGAATCTGTTGGTTGTCTCCATGATCATCAGTCTGGTTTCAGAGCTGCCAGAATCATGGAAACTGCTCTCCTGAACATCTGTGAACACCTGCTCTCCAACCTCGATTCCAACACCCCCTGTGTCTTCATCTTACTTGATTTCTCTTCTGCCTTAGACACGGTCAACCATGCCATCCTACTCAACCATCTACATGATAACCTGAGGATCACCGATCAGGCCATAGCATGGCTGACTTCTTTGCTCTCTGATCGACCATCCCAGGTTTTTACTTGGGTCCTTCCTCTCCTCTATCTCCATCTCTACCTGTGGTGTTCCCCAGGGGTCTAACCTCTCTCCCTGGCTGTTCAACCAATACCTGGCACTTCTTGCCCACCGCATTGCCGCTCTCTGCCCCAACTTCCAGTGCTATCTGTATTACACTCAGCTCATTTTCCGGTTACCCTCAGCCACCTACTCTCCCTCTCTGATCTCTGACTGTCTGCCATCCAGGAGTCGTGTGCTGCCAACGATCTCTGCCTTAATGCCAGTAAGATTGAGATTCTACTCATCGGCACACCCACACCCTCCTTTCCTGTCACTCTCTGGCCGGCCTTTCTTGGCCCTCTTTCTGCTCCCACCTGCGAGGCTAAAAAACTCAGTGTCATCTTTGACGTCTCTAAAAAGTCACACTATCTGCTGCACCTCCTCAGAGATATTCTTCCTTTCCTCTCCTTCCCCCACAAGCTCACTGTCTCCAGAGCTCTGATTCTCTCTAGGCTGGACTATTGTGCCAGCCTCTTCCTAAATCTGCCTGCTTCTACTCTCGTCCTCTTCAACTCATCCAGAACAGGAGTGCAAGACTTGTCCTTGGCCTCAAGCCCAGGGATCGTATCTCTCCACGACTGAAATCTCTGCACTGGCTCCCTGTTGCTGCGAGGATCAAGTTCAAAACCCTGTGCATTGTCCACAAGGCCTTCTGGGGCTTGGGGCCTCAATACCTTCAACTCTCTTCCTAAATATCTTCCTTCTTATGGTCTTCGCTCATCCGCCTCCAACTCCCTCAGGGTCAGTCGCTTCTCCAAGCAACGAGTTGGTGGCAGATCTCTTTCTTCAGCAGCAGCCTCCCTCTGGAACAGCCTCCCTGAAACTTAAGGAGAATCATCTCTGGTTCCGTAAGCACCTCAAAACCTTTCTCTTTGCTTCTGATTTTTCTCCTCCTCTCCCCGCTGACTTCCTGGCTGAAACTGAAACTGCACTGGTTACCTGGCCACCGTCTGATCTCTGGCCCAGGTCCCCTCCCACACCGGTCGCTCACCTGCACTGCCTTCCTGGCAACTCCCGCACTTGGGGACTGTTTTCTTTATCCCACAGCCCCACTACCAGCACTTGACACTTGATGTCTGCACGTACCCTTGCACTTGCCACCTGCTGGCCTTACTTTTACCTATTGTTATTTATTCTATTATCCCATGTACTGCACTGTCCCCTCCCCGTCCCCCTGCACTTTCCCCCTTCCCCTTCCAATGTACCTGCGTGATCTGAATGACACCTGGCCAAGTAGGATTGTTGTCTGTCTTCCATCTGTTTCCCACTCCCTTGCCTCATTGCACCTTGAAACACGTGCATAGGCGCGTTATAAATGCCAAATCACATCATATCACACACCTGAGTCCTGACAAACCTGCCATGAAACAGAAACAATTTCCTTTAATGTGTGCTAAAATACTCTAGTAAAGAGGTATAGATAACTTACAGATCTTATCTTTTTACATATGATTCCCATAATTCCCCACCATGGGCAATAGGCTTGCGTGTATGTGAGTTGTATGCCAAAGCGTCAGGATGGCCACAGTGTGCCTGCCCCTGCTAGACCATTGTCATGGTTCTATGTGACATTCCCGCATTTTGAAGGCCAAAAACCAAAAAGAATTATTCATTTTGGTTGTTTTGGTGTCGCCTTCAAAATGCCGAAATATCACATATTTTGCCCCGACCTTCACGCTGTCCTCTGATGAGTGCTTTTTTAGCTAAATGGGGGTTTCACTCTTGACTCCCCCTTTCATGCCCGTTCCCCCATCCTGCCCCACACCACACTTTCCTGACATACGGTTACACTATCCAATACATTTTGACTAGCAACCCCACCCCTTCACATTCCCACTACAAACATTTACACACCTCTCCCTCACACACATGTACACACACATGCACACACCAAAACATTCACTTACCTTATTTCCACAACGCCCCTCACGAAGCAGCTGGTATTCCCAAGATGGCCACGCATTGTGAGGAAGAAAGCGATGGATTGAGCAAGGTAAGTGCGGGTGGGGGGTGAGGTGCATTGGGTCAGGAGGGGGGTTGATTATGGGCTAGTGCAGTGGGTAATGGGGTTTTAACGATCGAATTAGAGAGACCAAATTATCGATTTTAATCAGTCTTTCTAAATTGATATTTTTTTCTTTTGGCTTTTATAAATTATATGTTCACCTAATACCATTGTCATAACTGCTCCCAAACCCAGAAACGGCATATCACACCTCAATGGCTACCACACCCACCTTAAACATGTCCCATGCATTTAATTTCCCATTCCAGTATAACTTTACCAGATCATCATTCCTAAAACCCATGAGAAACTAGTGTCTCCAACTGTGATGCGTCCCAAATCACCCATAACCAGCCATCTCCAAGGCACAGACTGAACTTCAGAAAGCCACTGTCATGACTTACCATTTCCGGCTGTCCTGGCGAGCTTGGAGGTCTCATTATCGCAGCGCGGTGGCCATTTATACCACCAAGATGTCAGCCGCAAGTGTTCCTGGTTAGCTATGAACGCTGTCCAGTCTTCCTCAGAACGCTTTCATATGCGTGACTCAATGCTTGGTAGTACCTGCTTTGTCCTTGCTCCGTTGAGTACTCCCTTGCTCAGCGCGCATCTCCCAATCCTTGCTCCCCATCCCTTCTTTCGGGTTCATACTTGCTTTGTTGCGCACCACGCTTTATTGTAGCGTTTCTTCCTTCCTGGTCCTTCAGTTCTCTGCCCTGTTCCGTGCTCTGCATTCCTTCATTGCTTATTCCTGGATCGCCTTGCTCTCCTTACTTCCTGCTGTATACTCCTTGATCACATTGCTCTCCACTCATCTTGCTGCATATTTTTGGATCAGCTGTCTCAGCATTACCCTGCAACATTCTTCTGGTGTTACCTGCACAGCGCTCCTACGGACTAACTACAGATGGGTTTTTCCCCCTTTTTTTTTTCCTGAGTGTGGGTTGTCTCCCTGGAATCAGTCTGCCTGGTGGTTTACCTACTAGGCAGGGTGGTGTCAGCAGAGGCTCGCCCCTTTCTACATGAAATCCGGACTAAAAAGAAGAACACCAAGGCAAAAACAGCTATGAAATCCTCGCAAAAGATTACACAGGTCAGCCCTGTTCCACATTCTCCAAAACCTGTCAGCACAATCTGACGTTCAAACCATGGGAAAAATGCCAGAAGGGTCAACCAAAAAATGCATTTAAACAAGGCCACAACCACGGCTGTGCTTTTGTATACTTGGCACTGTGGGACGAGCTTTGAACACTGCCACACAAAAAAAGGCTCTGCATTTGTTTGTTTTTTTCATTTAAATCATAAGAAAATAATCAGCATTCAGACGGCTGTACATTTGCTGATCTGTCCTCTGAAGACTAAAAGCTGCGCACAACATTCAAGAGGGCATTGCAATTAGTTCCTTCTTATATTTCAAACGCCACAAAGTCGTGTGCTCCATTGCCCTGCATGCTTATTTCATCTGATTGCCAAAAAGTGAGGCAATACATCTCAAGAACGCCACTCAACACAGCTTTTGTTTCCTTTTAAAGTGAACCATTGCGCTCAAATTACAGCAAAGAAAAGAAATAGCGCAGCTCTCTCTCTTTTCCCATGTCAATATCAAAGACATTCTTTGCAGTATCCTTTCTGTCCATGAACCCAAAGTATATGCAAAAGCCCTACCAAAGATTAATGGAAACATAATCCTGCAGTTTGCAGAACGCCATTTGCAACTCGAAAGGAAAAGCCTGCAAACGTGTGAATCTGTTCTTTAAAATAAGGAAAAAATGTTGTTTCAAAGTCAAATGTCAAATGACAGCTGTTGCTCGCACAGAAATATTATTGCACATGTGGGTGGGGGTTTGGCTACATTACGTACATTATATTTGTTTCCACAAGACTTGGTTTCCTTGGAAAAGACTCAGAAACCAGTAAAACAGTTTTAGGGTTCACTTTCTCTATATGCAGACTTTATTTGGAAAATGGTCTTGTTCTTTCGAAAATGCCTGTTGGGACTCAATACAAATAACATACTGAGCGTGGTTGCCCATTATCTGCTTGAGTCTAACCATCATTTTCCTATCAGATAGAGGCTTCGCGTCCTAGACGCTCTATCTGATGCCTCCATTTCATTGGATCTTCTACTTCAAAATCCTCTTCGGGCAAAAAATAAATTGTTTGATCATGACTGGATTACCAATCGTTTTAAATGTACATTTTTACACGATTTCAACAAAACACCCTTTGGCCACAAACAATTACGGCATATGGCTGACTATTTAATCAAGTGCCCTGCCCCTATCTTCATCACAAATTTCTTCGATTTAGGCTTAATTTATTTTGGTCAGACGGGGACTTCTTCCAAGTGACCACACGTTTTGTAGATTCTGCATGGACAATTTCCAACAAGAAACCCTTCAACATCTGATTATAGATTGTCCAGCTTTAGAGGAGGTGCGTAGTAAACACTTCAAAAATGTCATCCCCATTTTCTGTCCCTGAGATTCTAACCTCATATGGCAGATTCTTTTTACCAACCCTAGGATCGCTGTCAAAATTGCCATAGTCATTTTTTAGATGCCATTTTTCCAGCACAACCAAGCATACTATACTATATACTACTAGCATCTCGCTGATAATGGTAACCTGCAAATCATTGCCTTGCAATTGGATTTTTTTTTTTTTTAAATCGAATGTTTATGCAACTCCAGGGAACATGCATTATTCTATTCTTTTTCTCTTTTCATCTATTGTCTGTTTCATGATCCCATTGCCTCCTGCATGTTAAAGCGAATGAAGTTTTATGTTTGTACAAATTGTATACTTTAATGCTAAACAAATTAATGTAAAATTGTGTATTTTTCACTCATTTTGTGTCTGAATTTAGTTCCCATTTTGAAAGGTTGATTTTTTTCAGCCAAGCAAAATAAATAATATTTAAAAAAAAATTAAAAAACAGTTTCTTTTGGCCCAGGCACAACAAGATTCAAGGGTGGAGCCCTTCCTCCCTCTGACAAGTTGCATCCAGAAGTGAACCGGCCCACAGGACACATGAAAAGGCCAAAAGTGTGGGGATTCACGGCCCTGCTAGAGTAGCTGGCAGCCCTACCAGAATGAACAAAGGAAGCCAGTAGTGCTGGTGCATGACCGAGAGGTATGATTTCCTCCAGCATCCCCTCTGGAGGGGGAACTGTCAAAACGTCAAAGGGCATCATAAAAGTTCTTTGTTGTAAGCCAAGCATGGAAGCGACAGTTTGCTGTGGGGGTTTGTAGCACCGCCCATACCAGTGACAAATCTACTTCATTGACAGTAAAGGACATTTTTCCCAGCACCCTGAATACGTAGTATTTTTGTATTATGCCAGTTTTCCATGTTATTTTTAGACAAACGTAAAGAGACCAAGTGCATATTTCAAGCACATGGTGAACTGAAATGGCCATGAAAGATGCATTTTGGGGTGAATTATAAGTGGCACAATTAGGAAACTAGGTGAAAAGATGTGAGATGTTATTAGGAATATGTATAGCCATTGGCAGAATTTTAAATATTGTGCATTTCATAAAAATGGTGAAAATGTGCCAAAAGGCGATGCAACTTCGTACAGAGTCAGCGTTCGGGTTGTTCAATTCCCTGTGACCTAGTAAATCCGCATATCTACTTCTTATGGCGGTGGCTAGTATACATGTGAAGTTTTGCTAAGTAACTCATTTTTGGTAAAAAGTTGCTTTGAGAGACAAAGAAAGGTCATAAATGCAAAAACACACATGATATCACTTCTCCTGAACCAATCGTCCCAGGGGGAGGAGGGACCAACTCCATCAGCAGTTGTCAAAAGTCTAAGTATTAAGGTTATGGCTTCTGGCTCCAGAGAATCTCAAATCTCTGAAATTTGTAGGCAGGGTTTGCTTAACTGGAAACCCTAAAGAAGGTTCTTCCCTTTCTCCCAGATGAGTCTAGGGCTAAGATCATTACTGCTGTTACCATCGGAGCCTTAGACTATTGTATCAGCATCTATCTCGGTCAACCAGAGATGCTGAGCCAGAAGCTCCGAATCCTTCAAAATGCCGCCGCCAGGCTGGCTCTTAATGCCCCTAGGCTATTTCACTCACGAGATCTTCTCCAGCGCATTCACTGGTTGTCAGTCAAGGCTAGGATTCATTTCAAAATTATATGTATGGTACAATGGGCTATTCATGCTGAGGGTGCCCAATTCCTTTAAATCTAAGGTTTCCATCTGCCAACCTACAAGAACACTATGCTCTGCCAATCAATTTTTGCTGTGTGTTCCCCGGTTTAGCTGTGCACTAGCTCTTGGCAGATCTTTCTCTCTGCTGGCACCACTGCTGTGGAATGCTCTTCCTCCGCATATTAGAAACAACCATGCACTACCCAGCTTCTGCAAGCAAATCAAAACACTGTTGTTTTAGAGTGGTTGACTTCTGCTTCCTCTCTGCCCCCCTCCAGCGCCAAGATGCCTCTCGGCCTATGTAGCACATTGGAAATATTGTTACAATACAATACAATACAACACTGGTAGGCTGCCCTATCCCAGGAGATGGGTAATTCCAGAGTACTTTCCCCCCAGATTGTTAAATTCGATTATGTAATTTTGGCTATAAAAGGGGGAGACAGATAAACACAAGGGACAATCCACTGAAACTTACTTCAAGATCCAGGAAAGCAGATCCATCATCCATATCCAGGCTCAGACAAGAATCCAAGGAGAAAGGAGGGGAGGCAGCTGGTCCGATTCAAGAGAGTCCAGGGACCATATCCCTTGCCCAGCTTTCCAGCTTCCCATCCAGCTGTCCACAGTGACCAGACCTTGCCTAGCTGTCCAGCATCCCATGCAGGAGAGCCCAGTGACCAGATCCCTTGGCCCAGCTGTCCCAGTGACCAAATCCCTTGGCCCAGCTATCAAGAGTGACCGGATCCCTTGCTGGCTTTCCAGTATCCCAAACTCTCAAGCTTACACTGTAAGTATCACATCACCCAGTTCCCAAAATTGCATATCCCGCTCTTTTTGACCATTGCACCCCATTGAAAGCCCATTCAAAAACACAAATTGCCAGTATAATCTGTTTATCCTTCCATAGAAAAATCTGTATTAGCCTGTATCTGTTAGTGCATTTATTTGATCGTCCATTGTATGTATAAATCCTTAGCATGATTTGCAATTAAATCAATTAATTCCCTTATAAAGAGATTCATGGTGAGAGGTTGACATTTGAACTAACTAGTCTTTGTTTAACAAAAACCGAATTGGCCCGTGCATTGTGCTTTCCTACCAATTCCTATTTGCATTCATCCCATAGAAGAAAAAAAAATGTAATCCCATTAAGAGAAACCCCTTTCTATCAGAATCCTATCTGTTATGAGCCTCTCTTCCTTTTCCTGAAAACCGATTTTCGAATTTGATAGCCAAGCCCTTTCCGTAGCTGCCTGTCATCAAAAGCCCTGTGTAGAAATGAATTGCCATTCTGCTGCGTGTGTTTTCTTTGGCATTCTGTCTTTTTCCTAAATCAATTTTTTTCTTACCTGTGTTCACGTTGCCTTGGTGCCCTGCTTTTTAATCTGTAAGCTTCCTTATCACTTGAGTGTAGCAACACACATTTCTGTCCTAGCTATCCCACTGCGGTTGTAAACTGCTGTGCAAGTAACAAGTGTAATCTGATTATGCCATTTTGCTCAAAATAAGGTTTTCTATTTCATTTCTAGCCTCCCACCTTGGGGTGGTGGGCTGACTTCTAAATCCGATTTTTCCCTCTTCATTCTGATTCCTTGCCACTGCCTTCCATCCACAAACAATTTAGTTTGCTGAAGTTTGGAGTGAGTGTTGCAGGGGGAGTGTTTAACTTGGGTGCTATCTGTTATTTTTAAAAATGATTTTGCTTATGTGTGCTATGAAAGGTTTATGTATATTATTTTAAGAGTTTGAATTAACTGTATTGTGGCAATCTTTGCATTTGTATTGCCACAACACTGGTAGTTGCTGCCCAATTATTTGATTTTGCTTTGATTTTTCATTGAACCATAAAATTAATAAATATCTTATTGTTACACACCGGCCTGGTTCCTAGTCCATTTTGGCACGGGGTGTCTGTTAAGGTGGGTGTGAGACTGGTTCGGGCCCTACTCAAATAAAGAACCTGCGGTTAATTAAAGATTTAAAAAAAAAACATTTTTATTGTGCGCCACAGTCATTGTCAGTGGAAGAAGTCCCTGGCTGGAGTGTGCTGTGTTATAAAACCGTTACACAGTGGGGGCTCGTCTGGGATTGAGATAAGTGTTGTCACCCGTGACAGTCTAACACAGCAGGCTAAGCCATTGAAGGTAGTGATACTTTTACTTGCTAGAAAACTGTGTTACACTGTAAAGGCGCTACCCCAAAATGTATACCCTAGGTATCATGCCTGTGTCTTAAAATTAAGTTAACAATAAACTAGGCAAGAGCAGGGTTAGATTTTTGTCCTTGCATAGATAACTAAACAAAGGAAGAACAATCTTCATAATGACTTAAAATTAACATAGTCAGGAAGCACTCTTTGTTCAAACTATTCATTAGAGGGGAATGGGCAGAGCAGGGGCAGGAAGCCTGGCTAGCTAGGATGATGCAACAGGTCACCTCCATAAGCATGGATGTGTGGCAGGAGTGGCCTGTTAAATCAAGCCCTGACTGAGTTTTATATGACTCAGAACACCAAAGAGGAGCAGATTAAGATGTTCAAACCAACTGTCTACATATACTTCCACATGATAGTTATGGATGAAAAATACCACAAAAGTGTAACCTCTGGGCAAAATCAGTCTGACCTTTTAAATCAAACCCAGAGTGAATTAAAGCAGGTAGACGGAAAATGGCTAGGAAGTCAAAATTCTGCAGCTGGAATTTAGAAACCTCATCAAGCAGCTCAAGGAGGAGTTGGCTGTACAACAACAACATAATTCAGAGCAGTAGTCCCAATTGTCTGCATTGAAAAAGGAGTGTCAGGGAAGAGTTAACAACCAACAAGTGACATACAATAGAGTCTGCTCAGTGGGGATAGTTACTTTACAAAATCAGATCGGGCAATTGGAAGAAGAGAATAATAAGTTAATCATTAAAGAAATTCACTCCCAAAGCGAATTTGACCAAGAACCTGACTGAACAGATTGGTACCCTGTACAAGGAAAAATATGCCCTATGCCAGAAAGTGTGCAGATTCAAGGCAGGGCTGGAGAGAAGTGAGTCAGGCCTCCAGGAACTGATTGAACTAAAAGTAGAGTACAAAAATATAATGGGGCATATAAAACAAGGTGAAGGTGTTCTTGAACAGACAACTCCAGCCAAAGATGTGCAGAGATAGGAGATGCATCTCCTGCAACAAAAATGGTCTGAGTGTTCCCAGACAATACAAGTAGCACAAAAAGAAAATGGGGCCCGTTGTGATGAAAACCAGGCCCCAGAGCCAGGCAGCAGCACAAGTAAAGGTATTAGAGGTCAGTTAAGCCCTGATAGCAGAGCACAAGGCTCAGGCCTTTTCATACTATCAAGAGGTAGGGACTGAGAAGGAGAAACCTGGGAAGTTAGAAAATATTGTGCTAGGTTAAATCAAGACTTAAGGAAACTTGAACCGTCAGAGAGTGGCAGGGAAACCCCTTATCACAGTGTGATGACCTCTGCACCAAGGGCCTCAAGCCAATTTACCACCCAGTATGTGCAAGATACTGCTAACTTCACAAGAACCAGAAACCATAAAGCAGCCAGACTCAATTAGGCCCAGCATGATTGAACCAACAGGCCGGTGTCCATCAGAGATTGATGGACAGGCATCCCTGTTCAGGTTAAAAAATGTTATGGCTGATGCATCTGACTAGAAAGGCTCCTATAAAGAAAAAATCAGGAAGCTACACTTGCAGAAACATCAGATATAAAGGAACCACTTGATTCGCATTGCAGAGAAAAAGGAGTCTTAGTTGAGGCCCAAAAAGAGTATTCTGAAAACCTCCACCCAATCAGGGAGGTGGGGGGAGTTCTCCCCCAACTCGGAAAGCAGGAAGGAGTCAAATGACTGCTCCCCTGTGCGAAAAAGGGAGTCCAAGGGAAGTGACCCAGAGAGCCCAAAGTACAACAGGGGAGAGGAGACTAGGCCCCATCATTCCGGGAGAGACTCCCAATCTTAACAATTTAGGGAACGCCTAGAGGATAAATGGGACCTCAAACAGCATCAGCTCTGGGTCTGAGTGCAAATGGACTCAGGTGCAGTGGAAAAAGAAGTCTGCCAAGCAAAAGAGAACTCTGGTGAAAGACCCCATTAGACAGATAAAAGCTATCCGAAGTTTCATGACCTTTGTAGGGGAGGACTGGTCCAGGAGACCCCTCTCGCCTGCGTTTCTTCCCCAGGTGAGGGCTATGGCTCATTGGGCGTTCCCTCGTGCCACCCGGGCCCAGGTGGTGGAGGGCTCACCCACTGGAGACATTGCCCACACGTATCGAGTGCCCACATGTATTGATTGCCACACAAATTTAGCTAGGCCCAGAAACCATTCTTTGCCCGGTAAAGATGGTGTGAGCTCAGCGCACTGTGACGCGGCCCCCACCCTTGGAGAGTCAAATCCCTGTTGCCACAGCACCCTGGCAGATCCGCTGCGAGCACGTTCCCACGAACAAGACGGACATGAGCTAGCGCAATACGCTAACATTGTAACAGTTCACCTCCCGCAGTGTACTATCGCTATCAGCATGACCCGGCCAGCAGGCCTGAACAATGAGAAGAACGGTAAAATGGTCATCTGATGGCAGACAGTCTTTATATATATGTATATATTAATGTCAAGATCTCTTGCAAAAGTATGCTTTCTTCCACAAAATCTCCTATATTACAAACGCCTGTAGAATGTATTAAAATGAGAGAGAATGCTCCCATGATATAAGCAATGGCGAGCTCACACCATTGCAGGTGGATGCTAATAATAATGGAACGCTCCAGGGATCTGTTTGTTGCGTGTATCACTGGGCAGCCTACCTCCCATGGTTTTGCGCCATAACTAAAGCTAATGCTGCTAGAGTACACGAGAAAGCGAATGCAACTATACTATGAACTTATGTAAAGGATGCGCGAGAATGCACTTATCATGTGCGTATGTTTAAGCCCCTTCTGTGCCACCACCGTCACGTACAGTGGCGGGTCGTTTTCTAGGTACTCCACTGATCCAATTACTACCTCATTTACTGCGAATGTATATGCATGTAACTAAAACACTGTAGCTGCTAGAATATAATGTACAAATATGGTGCTCGGACTGGGTGTAATCGAGACACATCCAGCAAAGGTTAAATGCATGTTTTGAAGTGATTTTAAATAAGTATTATAGAAGGTGTTCAAATGTTTGCGATGTCTTTACCTACATTCAGCAACACACGAGGGAGATACCTTTGTGAATGCGTACAAGGTCTCGATGTATCCCCCTCCCACCCTGCGAAGGCTGCCAAGACATGAGAACAGAGGCCCGCTCTGCGCTATCACACCTCCCCCGACCCGACTGGAGCCGCTTCAAAGATTTGTAGCCCCACTGCAGCACCCAAGGCCGCGGCCAGCCACCTGCATTATTTACAGCACAGCAGTAAACCTTTGTCTAAACTCGAGCGCCCCCTCGTAAACCCCACAACCCACCGGACCATCTCAGACTTATGGCCCTGTGCAATCAGGACACCCAACACTTTGACAACACACAGCGAAACATCCATAACCACTTCTAACAAGACAGAAAGACCTGTACCACCCACCCCAGTCCCCGAAGCTTAGCCCCTCGACCTATGGCCCCAGTCAACAGGACACGGGTAACCAGGCCTCGATATATTACCTCCAGACCCCTCACAAGGTGCATTCCTCCTGTGTTGCATTAACCTATAAAATAACCTATTGGAAGATTTACTAAAGAGAATAACACTGTAAATGACTGAATGACTGCGGTGTGCATGGCCGAGGGCAAGTAAGTCAGGAAAGGCATTCATCTCTGCCCCAGGCAGCATTGGCACACCAACACCGCCCGGATGAACTCAAGCCGACCTGCCAGGCCCAGCCCAACCCACGAGGGTGACCAATGACGTCCTTCAGCCAAGACCAACCATGCCGCAGCAGCACCTACAGTTAGTCGTTGCCACCCAATCCCAATGAACTTGTGCCCCCTATAGTATGTAGGTTTTGATGACGTTTTTTGTAAATATATACGCCTGTCTTTGCTATTGTCAGACAGAGCGCTCTCGGAGTTTGCAGAGTTCTTTGCATGCCCAATTCTGATTGATAAACTCCCATTTACGCTCACCCGCACTCTGTCTTGGCCTTATTCCCATTTTGGGAGAGTCCTTCATTGTCTCTCATTGCAGGGAGGATCGTGCTGTTTGGGGACGCTTGCTTTCAGTGGTGACCCCGATAGCGTGATTTTTAATTCTTCCTAACTCCTTATAACCGTCCCCTTTTGGCACGAGAATCTCCGGTCGAAAAGGGATACGCACGGTGAGCCGGCTCCGGGAGGCTGCCCGCCAACGGCGACCGGTACACTAAGAAGTGCGCACTCAATAGAGAGGGGGTACGGGATCCCGGTTGAAAAATCCCCTTTGAGTACCGCTCGCCGGAGCCGGGGCTGACTGTTGAGCTGACGGCGACACTGCCTGGACGGACCCAGTTTCGGAGACTATCGGTTCAAGACGGGCACGTGAGTACTGAGTGCGAGCGATTTTAAAGGGAGCGGGGAGAGAAGTGTAGGACAGGAAACGAAGAGGGGGTACGCAGATCTACTAAGGATCATCTTACATTTTCCTTGCTTTTTCTTTGCATATGGCCATTAGGATCAAGAGGTGAATAAGAGATAAAAGTGACGGGAACCTAGCTCCGAAAGGGGGTGGAAGGCGGCGCCGCATAGTGCTATCTTGACTAGTACTGGGAATATATGAAGAAGTGGAGTATAAAATAAAAGTGTTCAGCAAAAGGGGACACTGGAAGTACATTAGTGACCGCTATTACTTTTTTCCTTTCTTTTCTTTAAGGGTAGGGGGGAGAATAAAGAACTGTGATTAGCACAAACTTAGGGAGACAGTAAGAGAAAAAGAGTCCTATTAGAAGAGGGGAAAAGCAGGTTAATATCCATATATATATGCACATCAAGATATCCAAATAAGACGAACAGGGACAACCGGCTAGGGAGGAAAGCGAGGGCAGCTTGAATGGTGAATGGAGTGGTGCCAAGAGGTGTGTGCACCTCGTATGTGCTAGAAGAGATTTTGATGTTGTGAATAAATGAAGCGGTTATAAATGCATAATAGTTAAATGGTCATGATAAGTGTGGTCGGATAAAACTTTTTTCCCTTTTCAGATAACGTCAATATAGTGAAGTGAGTGAGTACCTTTTTGATTTCCAGGCTGACGTTGTCAAAATAAGGGATGGGTTGCTCTTGTATGTGCCCCCCAAAGAGAGCAGAATAGACATTGTGTACGGCCAGTTCTGTATTGTGCAGTCAGGGAGGAGGGGAGCACAAAGGGAGCCAACATTGAATGCGAAGTAAAATATAAAGAATAACATTGATACTGCATTTACATTGTAGTTGCAAACACACGGAGACACACCAGCACTAGGAGGACACAGAGATGGGGGCTGAAACACCCTTATCACATATTTGTAAGAATCTCCCAGGATACGCGGAGCGGATTAAAAAATATCACGACCAATGGGTGACCGAGCTCAAGGGGGAGGGGTTACCTCAGATTTGGCCCGAGGGAGGGTCCTTTGATAAAAGTGTTCTGGATACGGTGGCCACATGCATTTCCCTAAAATACAAAGGAAAGCAGCTGCAAAATAGGAGGGAAGTATTAGATCTTTGGAGGTTATTTGAAGAGATACCACCGCCTAAAACACCAGTATTAAGTCCTGATCTCCCATCCACCACAGACAATCCACTACTGATACAGAAAGATGTCAAAGAAGTGCCAAGTGTAGCGCCACCAGTGGAGGTAATAAGTTTGTACCCGATATTAAAGAAGCCTGTGCCCGCAGAAGGGTACAGTGACCCCACTTAAATACCTCCCCCGAAAGATACTACACCCCACCGGCCCACGGCACCTCCGCCATATGAAAGCACGAGGGAGCGAGCCCAGGCAGGCACACAAAGGGTAGATATAGAGAAGCTCACAGAAGATTTAGAGTCAAGACTGTCGATAGCGAAAGACGAGCTCTCAAGGATAAAAGACATATGCGAACGAACAGCACTAGATGCAACTAGATCAGGGCGTACGTCCAGAACACCAGGTGAACATAGAAAGCCCGAAGAGGGGTGGAAAAAGGGCGAGATCCTGTTCAGAATTGAGGAAGAACCAACGCGAATAATAGAAGTAGGGTCCCGAGGGGGAGATGTTGTAAATGAAGAAAGGCTTGGGGGAATTAGTGAGGAATTGCTGTGTGATATAAGGGACGAATTAGAAGAAAGCGACAGGTTGAGTATGGCGATGGGAGGGGGAAGCGAGGGGGAGGAAGGTACGTGTTCAATGAGAACACTGGACGATGAATGGACGGGGCGATTAAGGAACAGAGTGGGGAAAATGGCATCACTGGGAACACCAGCAGCCAAAACGGGCCCGGATGGGACGGCGAAAGGAAAGCTACAGCTCCCGTTGATACACAGGGGAGGAGGGAGGCCCAATTATATCCCATGGGCACAGATGGATAAAGCCAATTTATTAAAGCTATTGCCCCCGTTATCAGGAGGGGCAAGTAAGTGGATATATGCCTTTGAGAAACATACTGCTGGGGTACCCCTAGCTATAGGAGATGTGAAAAGTCTGCTCGTGTCAGCAGTAGGCGATCAGGCTGAAAGAGTATGGGTAAAAGCCGGTTTCCCGGGAGTAACGTTAGACTGTGACCGCCATGATGGGGCATCCTTTAACACAGTGCGTGCCAGGTTGTGGGATGCCTTACGCGAAACATTCCCAGACACACCGGACTTGCAGTCAGTAATGCAGTGTACAATGAATGACGGGGAGGAGGCTATGGATTACATTTTTCGGGTCCAAGAGATGTGGAGAGCAGAAACGGGCACGCCCTGGTATCAATCGACATCTTTATTTTATTTAATTATAAAGAGAGGGCTCCCAAAGGAAGTGCAGAAGGCGCTTGACAAGATAGCAGGTATTGAAGCAAAGGGATGGCCAGAAATTCAGAGCATAATAGTACACCATTGTAAACGAATAAAGGAGAGGGAGAAGGAGGTGGCGCAGAAAAGATTGGCAGACGAGGCGAAGTTAGTACAGTCAAAGCTAGTGAAGGTTGCAGCAGCAGTAGCCGCGCTCCCACACAGTAGAGAGGGAGATGATGAGGAGGAGGGGCTGATAGCACTCCAAGGAAGGGTAGCAACTAATTGGGCGGGAACAGCACAACGGCAGTGGACTGAGCAGGAGCAAGGTGGAAGTCCGCAGTGGCAAGAGTGGACCCCTCGAGGGGGACGAGGTGGGTACAGGGGCCGGAGAGGAGGCAGACAAGGGTACGGGGGAATGGGAGGAAACGGATGGCAGGGTCCCAGGGGCCCCCAGGGGAGTTGCTGGAACTGTGGACGATGGGGGCATTACTCCAGGGAGTGCAGAAGTAGACAACACCATGGGTTCCAGGAGGAGGAGAATTGTGGTCATCCACACCCAGGAAGCCCATATGGTCTTCCAATGGGACAGCAGCAACTAAGAAACCCCGGCCAGGGTACCACGGGCCAGCAACAGGGACCCCAGTATAGGACACAGAACCACCCACAAAACAATGACAGTATGCAATACACGCCAGGTAACCCTTTCGCGACAACAGCAAACGGGGCCCCCGCGCCAGCACCTTACAGTGGCATGTCAGTGGTTTCAGGGAGTGTTTTTAATGAGGGAGGGGCGATGAGATACCCCGCATAGGACAGCCCACAGAGAACACTTGCGTGTCCAGTTCTATCCACCACCTACAATGCAGCAGAGGAACCATTGGTAGGGGCGCAGATAGGAGACAAGCAGTTTATATTCATGGTTGATTCGGGAGCGGAGAAATCATGTGTCAGAGAGGGCCGATTCCCGTTATCCAACAGGAAGTTAGAGACGCAGGGGTTCTCTGGGGCTGTAATTGAAGTTCCTTACACAGAAGCTTTGGATATAACGGTGGGGGGCAAAACTGTAAAGGCACCCTTACTGTATTATGAGCATTCACCCATAAATTTATTAGGGAGGGATCTCCTAAGCAAACTTAACATGACCATATCATTTACCGAGAGAGGGATAGTGTGTTCCACACCCGGGATATGCCCCTTGCGTGCAATGTTGGTAGTGCAAGCCTACACAACCACACAGGAAATACGAGGGCTGCCACAAAATGAGGAAATGTTTATCAAAGGGCTGAAGACACTGGCCCTCATAATCCCCGAGCTAAGAAGCATGGACTGGAGGATTCCGGCGGAGTTCCTCTTCCGCCCCATAGTATGTCCCAACACAGCACCAGGATCAGTGGTATCATTAGACTTGCACGCTGTACAGGTGTCAGCAAAGAGGATCGCTGTGATTGGAGTGGACGAGGAAGGGTGTGAGTGGCGCACAGTGCTGTGCACAAACGCCAACATCGCCCTACGAGGGGTAACAGATGAGGATCTCTTTTCAGACACGGAAGGGGATGGTGAGATTGTAATGGAAATAGCGATGCCCTGTGATATTTTAATACAAGCAAGGGAGACCCCCGTCCAATTGATGACAGTGGTAGGAGCACCACCGTCATTTTTTGATGATGACATGAGGCTCGTACCAAACAACTTATGGACAACAGGCCCCCATGATGTGGGACTGTTGCATGGAGTACAACCTGTGGTAATAAAACTTAAGCAAGGAGCAATTTTACCGCGAGTTAAACAGTATCCTTTGTCTCGTGAAGCTGAAGAAGGGATAAAAGAGACAATAAATGCCCTACTAGCACAAGGGATAATAGTGCCTTCAAACTCCCCATGTAACACCTGTATTTATCCAATCAAAAAAGCAAAAGGAGGGTCTTGGAGGATGATACAGGACTTACGCCCCCTCAATGATGTAATTCAGAAGGAGTTCCCTCTAGTCCCGAACCCTGCATCAATACTATGCAGCATCCCGAAAGAGGCATCACATTTCACAGTAGTAGATTTGAAAAACGCATTTTTCTCTATACCCCTGGCTGAAGAGAGTAGATACCTTACCGCCTTCACACTGGGGGGTAAAAGATATGAACATTGCAGATTACCACAGGGTTACTGCGAGAGCCCAAGCATCTTCAACCGCGTATTACATGAAGACCTAGGAAACCTATCAGTTGAGAGCACCATTATTCAGTACGTAGACGATTTACTAGTCTGCGCACAAAACGAAGAGAAATGCAGAACAGATTCCATAACATTACTGACTTTGCTGGCCAACAAGGGGTACAAAGTGGACAAGGGAAAGCTACAATACTGTCTGACAGAGGTCCTGTACCTAGGACAGCTGATTTCAAGAGATGGGAAAAAGATAATACCAGACAGAGTAGAAGCCATAAGATCAGTAAGAGAACCCACAACAGTAAAAGATATGCAGAAATTTTTGGGAATGTGCAATTACTGCCGAGCATGGATATTAGATTATGCGGCATACACCAGGCCCCTATTACAAGCATTAAAGGTGGCCCAACAGGAGAACAGGAAGATGGAATGGACGGAAGAGATGAGTTCCTCTTTCCAGACATTAAAAGATTTGATTTCAAGCGCCCCAGTACTCGCAAACCCTGATTATGGACGAGAGTTTTACCTATTCTCACACTGCAAAGAAACACTGATGACAGCAGTCCTGACACAAAAAACGTCCTTAGGACACAAGCCATTGGCTTACTATAGTGGTACTTTAGACGCCGTGATGCAGGGCCATTTCGCGTGCGAGCAATCACTCGCTGCAGCCGCATTCGCGATTGAAAAAAGTGCCACAATAGTAATGGGCTGGCCTGTGACATTGTTTGTGGAACATTCATTATTTGCAATACTAGAGAGATCAAAAAGCACACTGACCACACAGCGGGCGACCGCCTACGAGATTATATTGTCCAGTGCCAACATCCATATAGTGAGATGCAAGACAGTGAATCCCGCCACATTCATTACAGAAGCGTGCTCACTGGAAGACATGCAGACCCACGATTGCGCAACCTACACAGGAGAAAGAGGGGAAGACACAGTGGTGTGTGAGAACGCTCTAAGCGAGGGGGAAGTATACTTTGTGGATGGGTCCGCATCAATTGATGTGGACACGGGAGAGAAACACGTTGGCATGGCAGTGGTGAGGTTAGAAGACAGTGAGTATGAAACACTGGTACAATACCGCCTCCCATCACATTACTCCGCACAGGCAGCAGAACTGATTGCGCTCATAGAAGCACTACATGCAGCAAAGGGTTGTGCAGTGACGATATACACAGACTCAGCTTACATGACCACGACAGTACATGGAGGACTGGCAAGATGGGGGCGTAGGGGATTTAGGCGGGCAGACGGAACACCAGTACAACATGCAGAATTGTTGAAAGAGTTAATTGAGGCCCTGCAAAACCCTACTGCAGTAGCAATAGTAAAGTGCCAAGCACATACGTCCAACATAGATGTTGTGTCTTTAGGAAACGCGGCAGCGGACGCTGCCGCCAAGGAGGCTTCCTATTTTCAGAAAAATGACACAGGTGAGTACATGCTTAAGAACAAGAGAAACGACGAGCCCCCAGAAGGATATAATATGATGCCCTTACCACAAATAATAGAATTGCAGGAAGAAGCCAGTGCAGAGGAAAAATTAATGTGGACAAAGCGAGGGTGCAGCAAGTCAGGAACAGACCTGCTGTGGCGGCAAAATAACTCGGGGAAAGTGGTAATGCCAATACAGCTATTAGAGATTGCATTTCAACAACTACACTTCCCTGCACATAACACCAAACAACACATCGCAGCAGAAATACAGGAAGAATGGTTCGTGCCCTGTCTCCAGGAGCATGTGTCTAGATTGGCAATGGAATGTACAACATGCCAAATATACAATTCAGGAATGACATTACGCACTCTATGGGGAACAATTCCTAAACCCATTGGCCCATTCAAGGAACTGCATATAGATTACGCAGACATGGGGGAAAGGTGTAATGGCGCACGGTACATGATCGTGGTTGTGTGCCCATTTTCAAGGTGGGTGGAAGCAGGACCTTGCGCACGACCGGATGCCAAGAGCGCCGCCAAGTTCCTAGTAAGGGAAGTATTCCCACGCTGGGGAATTTGTGACGTGATTCGCTCAGACAACGGCACTCATTTTGTGAATGAGCTTTTTAAGGAAGTCACTACATTATTGGGAATAAAACAAAAATTATGTTCAATTTATCATCCTCAAAGTAATGGCGTAGTGGAAAAGATGAACGGACTATTGAAGGGCAGGCTATCAAAACTATGCTTCTCATTAAAGAAGAATTGGATTTACTGCCTACCGCTTGCGCTATTTGAGTTACGAAATCAGCCAAGCAAAGACCACCATTTGTCCCCGCACGAGATCGTGACTGGGAGAAGGATGAACACAGCACACTCGCCACTGCGCGAACACTCAGACGCTCACAGGAGCGCCGCGATATTGGGAGATGAGTTCACAGATTATTTAAAGAAATTGACAAGGGCAGCGCGCGTGATATCAAAGCAACTCTCCCCACCCTTCACTAGAGAAGAGGGAAATGTAACAGTCGCTGTCACGGAGCCAGGGCAACAGCTACAGCTAATGCCAGGCGACTGGATTTATGTCAGAAGTTTTGTGCGTCGGTGGAATGCACCACGATTCCATGGCCCATACGAAGTAATATTTTGCACGCCCACGGCAGTGAAGGTCAAAGGATTGAGGTACTGGGTGCACTTGACCGACGTACGGAAAGCATATAGCAACGTACAAGAGGAGGTAGATGGGGAGGCACAGACAACAGCAAACGATGCAACTGAGCAGAATGACTGAATATGAACTTATGTGTATGTGTTGGTACTAAACTTGAATAAATGCACAACTGATAAAGATATTAACTTTTACCTGGTTGAGTGTATATATAAACATATATATATATATAGTTAATGTAATGCCAAATTATAGCCTGTATACACCCTTGTCTGTGAATACCCCTCCCCGTCTCCCCACCCCTTTCCATCCCCCGTCACATGTATATTGGCACTGATGGTGCTAGCAAAATGTTTACATGTATGCACTCAATGCACTTTTATATCTTAAAACAGGATCTTCCATGGCATCTAACGGGCGGCCTGCAACGGATAGATTTACTAGAATTAGAGAGTGGTTAACTGTGAAATGCATATATTCGTATGAACGTGGACTATCTGCGTGCATTATATTGTTTTTTTCATTAATGTTTGGTCTGGTTACATACTGGTTCATAGAGTTCATCTCTATCGAGATGAACGAGGGGGGAGGGAACAACACAACTACTGGGGCCAATACAACTGCAAGTGTCAATGCCAATACAAGGGAAGGTGATTTCTTGGTATGGGATGGAAAAAAACTTGTGTGGGGCTACTATACTACGCCATCCAATGTTGTCATCTCACAAGATGGAGGTCCAAAGGGGAAAAGGCAAAATAACACACTGTCCCCACCTGAGATGTCTAGTTACAGTGCTCACAGCTTAAACGACCGAAACCCCTCTGCCATATCCTGGTTGTATAACACCCCCACCAGCCAACCTGCCCCCATGGCCATAGACAATCAAAGAATGAAAGCAACACATGAAAGATTATATGATGACTGGGTGAAGGGGGGCGGGAATGAGAAAGGGGGGTCTAGTTTGTCCCTTGCCCAGGGAATTGGGAAGTATATGAGGAATAAGAACAACAGACGGAAGAGGGAAGCAGGGAGGAGGAAGTATGATGAGTACTATGAGCTAGGTCTAGATAAGATGGAAGACCCACGACACCCCCACCAAACAAATAAGTGGTATGCCGACATGAGTACCACAGCTAAACAAACAACAAACGAGAGCTGTTATGTTTGCTCCCTCATCCCTCACGCATCAGGTACACCCAAAGTACTATTACCCAAAGAGTTGCCGATTATAGATGCCCAGTGTCTCCTTCATCTCACGTTATGCAGAATTAAGAACACCTTTCAGGCACATGAAGTGACTTTTCAAATGCTGCAGAACGAGAAAACGTGCTACCCAAAACCGTCAGGGGTTGTATGTCTGAAAGAACCATTTTTTGCAATCGAAGGGACACTTTTTTCTGATAACAAGTGGAAGAACGAAGAAGTAATGTGTAAAGCTGAAGCACTGAGGGGTGTGGCACCGGAGAAATCGCAATGGATAGAAGAAACGTGCACACCCGTATGGAAGGAAAACATTTCAAAGTTAACTTGGGTTACGCCCATTGAAAAGCCTTTCAAGCTGCAGAGTGAAATAGACTATGAACTGTGTTTTAAAGGAGAAGGGAGAGCCCCCATGGGAATAAACAAAAGCTGTAACAAGACCCTCACCATCCCAGATCTAAGAAAAGGGACTGCGGCCCTTATGGACACATATTGGGTATGCGGCAACCAGGCATACCTACACCTCCCCCCGTCGTGGAGTGGCAGCTGCTCAATGGCCACTCTGGACTCAGCTCTAATGGTAATACCAGAAAGCCACATCGATGGGAGCAAAAGGACACAGGAGCGCATGCAAAGTGTGGCCCAACCAACTTCAGAGTCACAAATCTATGTCCTGTCTTCTGGAAGCAAGGGAGAGGTGCTGACCCGTAACAGACGAGCATCAAACTATATATCAAAGGCGTCATCAGAACTATTGGCTCAGATCCCAGACAAATATCGATTATTCAGCTCAGCAGAAACATTTTTTGCCTCGCTCGTATCAAGTGTCCAAGCAAGGGCTAACGCAAAGTGGCTCCAGATAACCCGTTGGGAATTAATTCAGCTGGCAAACGACACTGAAGAAGGTTTTAACATAATAAAGGTCGAACTAAGAGCCTTGCGACTGATGACCATGCAAAACAGGTATGTCCTGGACCTGTTGACGGCGATGGACGGCGGTGTTTGCCGAAAAATAGGAAGTGCCTGCTGCACTTTCGTACCTTCTGAAGACGCAGAGAACGGCTCCCTGTCCCATGTGATCGAAGCAGTCCGCAACCTAGGAGAAAAAATGAAGATGGAAGGCGGAGCAGAAGATAGTACATGGTTCGATAACATCTTCTCCTGGGTCCCCTCATGGCTTGGAACAACGGTGAAATTTTTGATGCCAGCTGTGGTGTTCCTCCTTTTGATTTTCTGCCTGTGCCAGGTGGGTCTTCGAGTCTGTGCTAACGCAGTACCAAATGGTGCAATGATGATGGTGACAATGGGCAACTCACACGGTACAATAAAAACGATGCAAGAAGCACAAGTACAAACAGGGGTAGACAACACACCCAGGTACCAACTGGTGCCCATGTACCACGACAAGGATATTGTAGATAAGCTGTGGCACACCACCATCAAAGAGCCCCGCATACTAGAATGGTACGAGGAAGTTTGGGTAGATTTGGAGGGAGATGGTGGGTGTATATATCTCAAGTGTACTCCAGATGAATACGCCAGGAGAGGTGAGAGCTTAAGGGGGGTGTGCAGAGCATGGATGCCTATCAAAGGAACTCCTGCATGGGATGAGGCAGTGATGGACGAAGCAGAATGTAGGAGGATAGAGGATTTAAAGAATTTGTTACTTAAGTAACGAAAGGGGGGAAATGTAGGGGAGGACTGGTCCAGGAGACCCCTCTCGCCTGCGTTTCTTCCCCAGGTGAGGGCTATGGCTCATTGGGCGTTCCCTCGTGCCACCCGGGCCCAGGTGGTGGAGGGCTCACCCACTGGAGACATTGCCCACACGTATCGAGTGCCCACATGTATTGATTGCCACACAAATTTAGCTAGGCCCAGAAACCATTCTTTGCCCGGTAAAGATGGTGTGAGCTCAGCGCACTGTGGCGCGGCCCCCACCCTTGGAGAGTCACATCCCTGTTGCCGCAGCACCCTGGCAGATCCGCTGCGAGCACGTTCCCACGAACAAGACGGACATGAGCTAGCGCAATACGCTAACATTGTAACAGTTCACCTCCCGCAGTGTACTATCGCTATCAGCATGACCCGGCCAGCAGGCCTGAACAATGAGAAGAACGGTAAAATGGTCATCTGATGGCAGACAGTCTTTATATATATGTATATATTAATGTCAAGATCTCTTGCAAAAGTATGCTTTCTTCCACAAAATCTCCTATATTACAAACGCCTGTAGAATGTATTAAAATGAGAGAGCATGCTCCCATGATATAAGCAATGGCGAGCTCACACCATTGCAGGTGGATGCTAATAATAATGGAACGCTCCAGGGATCTGTTTGTTGCGTGTATCACTGGGCAGCCTACCTCCCATGGTTTTGCGCCATAACTAAAGCTAATGCTGCTAGAGTACACGAGAAAGCGAATGCAACTATACTATGAACTTATGTAAAGGATGCGCGAGAATGCACTTACCATGTGCGTATGTTTAAGCCCCTTCTGTGCCACCACCGTCACGTACAGTGGCGGGTCGTTTTCTAGGTACTCCACTGATCCAATTACTACCTCATTTACTGCGAATGTATATGCATGTAACTAAAACACTGTAGCTGCTAGAATATAATGTACAAATATGGTGCTCGGACTGGGTGTAATCGAGACACATCCAGCAAAGGTTAAATGCATGTTTTGAAGTGATTTTAAATAAGTATTATAGAAGGTGTTCAAATGTTTGCAATGTCTTTACCTACATTCAGCAACACACGAGGGAGATACCTTTGTGAATGCGTACAAGGTCTCGATGTATCCCCCTCCCACCCTGCGAAGGCTGCCAAGACATGAGAACAGAGGCCCGCTCTGCGCTATCACACCTCCCCCGACCCGACTGGAGCCGCTTCAAAGATTTGTAGCCCCACTGCAGCACCCAAGGCCGCGGCCAGCCACCTGCATTATTTACAGCACAGCAGTAAACCTTTGTCTAAACTCGAGCGCCCCCTCGTAAACCCCACAACCCACCGGACCGTCTCAGACTTATGGCCCTGTGCAATCAAGACACCCAACACTTTGACAACACACAGCGAAACATCCATAACCACTTCTAACAAGACAGAAAGACCTGTACCACCCACCCCAGTCCCCGAAGCTTAGCCCCTCGACCTATGGCCCCGGTCAACAGGACATGGGTAACCAGGCCTCGATATATTACCTCCAGACCCCTCACAAGGTGCATTCCTCCTGTGTTGCATTAACCTATAAAATAACCTATTGGAAGATTTACTAAAGAGAATAACACTGTAAATGACTGAATGACTGCGGTGTGCATGGCCGAGGGCAAGTAAGTCAGGAAAGGCATTCATCTCTGCCCCAGGCAGCATTGGCACACCAACACCGCCCGGATGAACTCAACCGGCCTGCCAGGCCCAGCCCAACCCACGAGGGTGACCAATGACGTCCTTCAGCCAAGACCAACCACGCCGCAGCAGCACCTATAGTTAGTCGTCGCCACCCAATCCCAATGAACTTGTGCCCCCTATAGTATGTAGGTTTTGATGACGTTTTTTGTAAATATATACGCCTGTCTTTGCTATTGTCAGACAGAGCGCTCTCGGAGTTTGCAGAGTTCTTTGCATGCCCAATTCTGATTGATAAACTCCCATTTATGCTCACCCGCACTCTGTCTTGGCCTTATTCCCATTTTGGGAGAGTCCTTCATTGTCTCTCATTGCGGGGAGGATCGTGCTGTTTGGGGACGCTTGCTTTCACCTTGTACCATAAAAATGCCAAATATTCAGTCTCGGAGCATCTGGAGCTATATGACTAGGTGTGAGACCGCTTTTGACATTAAAAGTGATCAGAACTCTAGAGAATTTGCCAAACGAGTGCTCCAGCTTCTTTGCTGGGCTGGAGGCTCAAAACCATTCAAGGTGGTCCACCTACAAGACGGCCATCTTTAAGCACTTCTCCATGCACAGGAATCCAGAGAAGGTTTGCAAGGTGGCCTACAACCTACAGTGCGGAGAGCATCAGGCCCTGATAGAATTTGTTCAGGAATTAAAGCAGGCATTTGCACAAACCACTAGGCGGGTGCGCACAAATAGTAGGGAATGTATAATTACCTATTTTTATGCACTCCCAAAGTACATCATGACGCAGTTGGCAAGGGATGTCCATGATGAAAGGACCCTGGACTGGGTAATAGAGCAAGCTACCCGGATCCAAAAGCCTGTAGAGAACAAAAATCCCCCCAAAAACCCCAAACAAACCAAAAACCCTGCTGCTGCCAAGGTTTCCCTCATTTTGGATGTAGAAATGAGGGGGCCTAAAAATACACCTTCCCCTAACCAAACCAATCAGAGGCAGAAAAGACCCTCCAACCAGCACAAACAGGTGGTAGTCAGGCAGGGTACCCCACAAATGTGCCCCCTAACTCCACCAATTATATCAGCTCTAGGTATAAGGGAAACAGATCCATCTTGGGGTATGTGTGGACTCCCCCGGCCCATGGGGGGGATCTAATCAGGTGAGTATGGACCCAGGAAACTTCCCTCAGGAGGGCACTAATCCTCCAGCCTCTAGTTTAAGTTTCTTCCCAAGGTACCCTCAAAACCCCAACATTCAGGACAACCCTCCTTACTCACCCCTTTTCCAAGGGTCTAGATCACTAAATCAGGGAGAGGGGTGGCCAAGGGTGGAGGGCTACCAGGGAAACCATCAATGCCCAGGTTACTCTGGGTGAAGGGACAGTTACCCTTCCCGAGACCTACCCAGATTTTACTTCAGACCCCCGTACCAGCCACATCAGGAGCACCAGGTCCAGAACCTAACCCAATATCTCAGTCACATGTTGAGGGCTCTGCAGAAACCTCAGATGACCATGGCTGCTCAGAACAGCTCGGATCCAGGGTCTGGCAACCCAGAACAATGACGGGGAGAGAACCCCGACATCCAACCTGTTCCAGAGGAGGAGGCACGGGAGGAAGGGGGATGCAAAGCCCTAGCGAACGTTTCCTTCCTCACCTGTGAAAAACCCCTAGACACCCCAGAACCGGAGCTTAAATTTCCTACCCCCGAAAACCTGCAAGCCAGGGAACAGAGGTTGGGTAGGAGAAACAAAGAGAGAAAAAAGACCCATTTTGTGGAGGAATTCACTGCCCTCCAGTTTGAAGAGGAAGAATCCTTGGATGATTCTGGGAAGAGAGTATTCTCTTTCAAGGATGGGGGAATTCCTCCCAATGAAAAATGGGTCCCAAAAGACCATAACTCAGACTGGATAGGTATGGGGACTGACTCAGAATTACCCAACCCTGAAACCCGGAAATGTCATCCTGAGAACTTAACAATGACTGATGGATCCTCCTCACAAACGTATTTGAGTGTATGTCTCCAGGAAGAGGGGGGCAGCACAGAATCAAGGGAAAATGGGGATTCTGAAATCCCACATATGTCAGTATGCCAAATTTTATTTACAGATTTCAGAACTCTGACACAGAAAACCGTCCAAGATCCCCCAGTGCCGGAGTCCAAAATGAAGAAACTAACTGCCCAGCTTGCCCAAAATGCCCATTTCCTTTGCCCCTTGGAGGATTGGAGGACAAAGAAGGTAGGTTTTATGCCCCTGTCCGGGTGCAAGGGCAATGTGCATTTTTAGCACTGGTGGACACTGGATCCCAAGCTTCTCTTCTGTCCAAAAGGGCCTTCGAGCAGCTTAATTCAGGAAGGAGGAGAGACACCATATTCCTCTCACCCTGCGTCCTGGACAACTACAGAACTTCGACGGGAATTAAGTTCCCTGTGAGGGGACTGCAGCTCTGGAGATAAAAATTGGGTGACATAAGGTAAAATACCTGATTACAGTCGTGATTCCAGAGGGGACCCCCTGTCTATTAGGGAATGACCTCCTTCAGAGGATATCTCCCCTAATAGACTGTGTGAACAAGGTCCTCTGGATTCAGGCTAACCGGTCAATAAAATTAAAACAGAGCACCAACTATGTCAGTCTTAATGGCACATGATTGAACAGCGATATGACCAAATTGAGTTCCATTTTCAGAATAATCAAGTACCTGACATTACTGTAATAGTTGTAGGACAACAAACTAGTGATGGAACTCCTCTCCATTCCTGAGAATCAACCTTCCTTCCAGTTTTAAGTGGCATTCCACACTGGAAGGAAACACCCTGAAATGTTATACGGATCCCAATTTGAAAATCCAAGTCTTGTGATAAAAAGTGATGAAAAACCAGCTCAAAGCTTGGCTGATATTCAGAAGAAGGGTGAACAGCTGTTCCTCCCCATTCAGTTAAATGAGGGTTGGGAGCCTGATCTCACCAGAGTATGCCTAAATAATGGAAAAAAGCTTCATCAGCGAAGTGTTGTTCAGGAAGCTCCCAAAAGATCAGACCATTCCCACATTTAAATTGGTTGATAAGTGGGAAATGGGCCTGGAAACTCTCAATTCCAAACACCTCCTGCCTAGCAGGTGTATGCTAAAAATGTCCATAGGTGATAAAAGCATAGAGCATAATTGTTGGGTTGTGCACAATGTACCATCAGCATTCTATTTAGGTAGTGACATTCTCAGTCGGTTTGCAATTAATTTGGACCTCATCAATTACAAAACCTGGTCCCGACTGGGGGTTAACCCTATGGACATTGATGATTCTGAAAAGGCATTTCGGTCAGCTCAATTGCTGCCGTATGCAGATGGGATTCAAATTGGAGAGGAGGTCAACATCCCAGGACAGATCTGACAATTCCCACTTTACCTAAAAATTAGGAGAGGACAGAAACGCCAAAACCTGGATGCTATGTACACCTAAATCACCATCTCCAACAGCAGGTGTTGGGGTTGAACCTGACACCATTGGTTGTCTTAGAACACAACACCATTCTAATAGGGGTGGATAACAGCGACCCTATGAGCATCACTCTGGGCGCAGACATCTTTATTGGAATGGCGGTTGATGACCAGCCTTTTTCCATCGATTTAGGGAATTAAATCATATGACCAATCCCCAATGACTGCTATGACTGTGACGATGACATACCGCCAGAAGAGATCTTCACAGCAAGAGGGGTATTTCTTGGTGTACTCTTCCTGCCATTATGGGGGGAAGAGGTGACCTGTGACATCAGGAAGGATGAGTTTATATTCCAAGTCCACAATGACTGCCTCTCCTACCTGGAACCTTCTGTCCAGGTCAACACCCTCACCAGAGATCTCTCCACGCAGCTGGAGGAGACCGGTGAGATCGCAAAACCCAAGGTTTTCTGAGGTTTCAGACAGATGGTTGAAGAACGGCTCAACATCACTGATGCCTGTAAGATCGAGGAACAAAGGCAAAAATTGAAGCAGGTGTTTTTAGATTGTAAAGATATCTTAGCTGTGGACTCGTCCGACTGTGGTCTCACCGATACATTCTACCTCAATTCCCACAGACCCTGGGATGACTCCCGTATTCGTGAAGCAGTATCGATTGCCTATTGTGTCTATGGGGTCCCTTACAGAAATCATAAAGAACCTAGAGTCCCATAGGATAATTCGTCTAGTCCACAGTACCTTTAATAATCTGGTACTGGGGATTCTAAAACCAATGGCCTTGTGCAGACCTTAGGGAGCTGAACAAATGGGTCCACATGTCCCGATGGCCTCTTCCCTACATTGACCAGGGCCTAGCCCAGATCCAGGGGTCAAAGTTTTATACCGCCATTGACCTGACCAATGGATACTGGACAGTACCCGTAAGTAGGGAAGATCATTAGAAGCTGGCATTCAACTTCAGGGAGCAGCAGTACACATGGACACAAACTCCCTTCAGATATATAAACTCCGGCCATGAATTTAACATCTTTCTGCATAAGGCCATGCCCGACTTGAGTGAATGGGGTAACCTGGCCTATGTGGATGATGTCCTAATAAAAAGCTCAACTGTGGAGGAACACACTGCAGAAATTGCTCTGATGCAGTTGCAGGTTGCCGGAACAAAACTATCCTTTCAGAATGCACAGTGGTGGAGGACCCGTGTAAACTTCTTACGACATGAAATCACCCCTGCGGGTCACTGTCCACAGGCAAAGAAAGTGAAAGCACTTCTAAAATTGAAAGACCCCACAACTCTGCATGAACTAAGGAGCCTTCTTGGACTGACTGATTACAGTAGGAAGTTCATCAATGATTGCGCAGAGGTTACGAGACCCCTGGTCCATTTGCTAAAGGGGGGATCAAGTGGGAGTGGGGTCCAGAACAAGCAGAGACAGTGAAACAACTCAAGAGAAGCCTCTCACAAGTGCCTTGTCTAGCTTACCCCATCAAAAAACAAGGAGTTCTTCTTGGAGACAGGGTTCTCGAATACATGCATGACAGCAGTATTATACCAAAAGCATGACAAGGTCAATAAAGTCATCTCCCTCCCATGCGAGTAAGACTTTATCCTCTGTGGAGGAAAAATTCAATGATTGTGAGAAGGCACTCCTGGCAATGGTGTGGGCATTGAAACATTACCACCTGTTCCTCCAGGGGGAGCACATAATCGTCAAGACTCCTCACCAGCCTTTGCAATACCTCCAAAGCCACAGAATCTGGGCAGAGAATGTGAGTAATTCTGAATTACTTCCTGGATTCTGTCCATGCAAGGCTTTCCTGTAGAGGTCAGATATGGCCAAAACAAGAAGAGGTTTGGTTGACTTGCATGATTGTGCCAGAAAAAACTGTCTCGAGGATGAAAGTATCTAAACTCAAGACAACATGGAGGCGTACCTGAATTCCCCACACAAGGTCTATGAAGAAGACACCTGCAAGGGGATGCCCACAGTTTATGTGGACTGATGCTCCTACCATGTTGACAACAACTGGGAAAAGGAACTGGTGGCCGGTGTTTGGAATGTCTGGGTGAATGTTGCCCCGGAGCCCTACGCTGGATATAAGATCGGTTGCCGCATTAGTCAGGTGGTGGAGTTGATAGCAGTTCACCAGGCCATCCTCACTGCCATGCAACACCAACTCCACAAACTGGTCATAATCACTGATTCAGATTATGTACGGAACGGGTTCTTGGAGCACCTGATTAATTGGAAAACCAGAGGCTTGCTGTGTGCAAATAATTAACCACTCAAGAATGGCAAACTAATACAAAACATTGATGATCTCTCTTTTATGGGATGCACATCTATTGGAAAAAGATTAAGGGTCCTTCCAGAATAGAGGGACCAGGCAAAACTGGAAATTACTTGGCTGATCAGTTGGCCAAAACGAGAGCCATGCAGGGGGATCTCCTTGAGATCGAGTCCCTGTTGGGGGAAATCCAAGTCACTGCCGTCACCAGGTTCCAAACACTTGCCTACAATGAACTCTGAACTGCCAACTGGAGTAAGGAGACCCCAAATGCTGATTTGATCATGGCACAAAAAGGGCATCCGATTATTGGGAAATGTTACCAACACATTGAGGACCCCATGAACTTTCCTCTTACGGAAACCGATTACGTTGGGAAAGAGGATCTCCAGGTGTTGATGAAGTATTCCAAAATGTTCTGAATCCAAGACAGTTTGTTGGTAAGGAGATCCATCTCTGGATGTGACCAGTGGCTGATGCTAAGTCACGCCCATGATGCGGCCACAGCCGGTCATCGAAGTTTCATGGTACTTCAGAAATTTTGCAGGAGGTCGCATACGGGCAACACATGGGGTAGAAACACAACCAATATTTGAAGAGGTGTCTTCTGTGTGTACAATTTCAGAAAAGTTCACTCATACACCGAGCACCCCTCCAGAAAAGGGGGATGACACTGCCTTGGTCAGATTTACAAGTAGATTTCATCAGACTCGTGATTCGCTCCTCTAGGGGAAACAAGTACATGTTAACAGTAACATGCTTGTTTACCAAATCGGTGGAATGTCTCTGGGCCCCAAATTGCGAGACAGAAACAGCAGCTGCCCTGATAATCAACCAAATCTTCTTGCATTTCGGCCTTCCACAAATGATTGAGTCAGACCAAGGAAATCACTTTGTTAGCGAAGTGATGAAAAAGATGTGGGAGATACTTGGGGTGATGAGAAAACTCCATATTGCATACCGGCGATCCTCTAGTGGGGGAGTTGAGAGGTACAATAAAAATCATTATGGGCATTCTTAAGAAGTTTGTGGCAGACTCTGGGCAAAGTTGGGACATCCTGCTTGTCCTGATGGCCATCAGATCTTCACCATCCTCTGCGACCAAAATGTCTCCATTTGAGATAATGACTGGATGAAAAAAGGTGCTCCATAATATGCTCTATAGAACACAAGAGCAGACACTGATTAACATGTCCACAACACATGAATATGTTGCGAATCTGAGAAAACATCTTCAGCATGCTTTTGCTTATGCTCAGCAGAATCTGGAGACATTGGCAGAGGAGATGAAAACCCACTACTATTTAAAGACTACTAAAAAAAAATCAAGTAGGAGACATGCTCTACTTATAAAATTTTCAGAGGAACCAGACAAAGGAGCAGACAATTCTCCTCTCCTGGTGCGGTACCCTTTGAAATTATAGATAAAATGTCAACTGTTGTCTATAAAATCTGCATTCCCAAAGTCGAACTGTCAGAAGAAAAATGGGTGCACATCAATCAATTAAAAAGCTGTCATCTCAGATATGCTTTGCAGTTGATTAATGAGCGAAAAGAAAACCAAGCAGGGGAGCCATCTCAAGAATAAGAAGAAAGGAAAAAAAAAGCAGAGGGAAGTATTTAGATGCATAGGTATATCTATATAACAGGGAGTATTTTCATTGGTGTTATTGTAAAAATGAGAAAAGAGGTGATAAAAGTCAAGTTGTTGTCTTTTTCTGTTGAGTAAATTACTTGATGTGATTGTAAAAAAAATGAGAGAGATTCATATCTTGCCAATTGTAAATGGTAATCATGCTTCCACTGTTTCAAATCTTCCGGGAATAATGTCATTGTAAAAAACTAAAACTATTTTTCTTATCTATCTTCTACTAGATCATTAACATCATTACTTTTTGCCAGGTGAGGATCACCTCGGGGACCTGGAAGGGAAGGAAGGAAAGAGGGTGCCACCCTATATTCTCCTACCCAAAGACCGAATGGGATCCTGGAGTGCCGCTCCTGGATGAAGGCGAATTCCTCTGAGCCCTACTCTCCCTCAACAAAAAGTCACGGAAGAGCAGGGGGGAATCTGTGGAGTACATTTCAGGCACAAAGCAGAACTCCCCTACAACCAAGCACCGCATTTAAACAAGACCACAACCACTGCTGTGCTTTTGTATACTTAGCACATGTGTGGCGAGATTTGAACTCTGCCACCCAAAGAATGGCTCTGCATTTGTTTTATTTCATTTTAATCATAATATAACTGCATCATGATGACCCACATTCATAACAGCTCTACATTTGCTGTTCTGACCTCTGAAGACAAAAAGCTGTGCACAGCATTAAAGATGGCATTGCAGTTTGTTCCTTTTTTTCATTTTAAATGCCACACAGTCGTGCGCTCCATTGAAACATCTGATTGCCAAAAAGTGATGCAATTGTTAAGATGGATTTCTGAAGTGTGACCTGGAGGGGCAGATGTTCAGAAGGCCAGCCTAATTTCTTGGAACAGGGTAACCTCTGGACAAGCCAGAACAATCAGGGTAGCTATGGCAGGCGGTCAAGACTACGTCTCAAGAGGGGTGAGGGTGACTGAAGGACCTTTATGAGCACACAAAGCAAGGACACTTACAAATTATTCCAGACAGGGGTTATATAAAAAATATAGACACATTTATTACAAGGCCTTTGTAACATAGACCATAGCAAAACAATCACAGTAACACTAAGTAAACCAACACAAGACTATCAATACAATGTATATACAAGACCATTGGGGTCTAAAGGGTTAAATGCATGAAATATGTCGACAACCTAGAGGGGAAGAAAATAGGCAGTGCAGATATTCTTTAGGCCCAGTTCGATAATACACCTAACTAAGAGGCAATCCAAGCCCTAGGAAGAGAGGAGCCTTGTGCTCAATAGTGCATGCAATGCAAACGCACACGGTTATTCCAATGGGCAGAATAGGGTCTCTTCAGGGGTCTCTAGCAGCTCAGGAAGGTGGATGATGCAATGCAGAACAAGTTCCCACTATTCAAGAAGGACCTCCACTTGAAGGCAGAGGTAGTTCGAGAGTTCGGGATGGAGTCGCTATTTCGCAATAGCAGTGGAAAGGAGAGGGATCCCCAGGGGCCACCCGTGCATAGAAATGGGCCTTTGTGCTAGGGGCCAGCTGTTGGGTATGGAGTACTCACCGGTCCCAAATGAACTGGCAGACTCAAACTTCACCAGTTCGGTCCACTTCGCTTGCAGGTTCGAATGCGGCAAAAAGGACGCCTCAGCATCTTTCAGTTCCTTAGATACAGTGATGATTCCCAAACGGGACAGTGGCGATTTCTCCGCTCCGGGTGGATGAATCGACCCAGTTTCACTGCAGCAGGCTTCAGGGGCAAGAGGGTTACAAATTCATTGGACTTGCACATTGCCATGGCAGGGCAATATGGTAACCGCGTTTACTCCGGTCCTGGCGCACTCATCTCACTTCAGACCTGGGAACGCCAAGTATACGAAATTTGGTTGAAGGTGCCGGGAAATCAGAGCTAGCAGTATGCCAAGTTTCGAGGGTCTCCTCTAAATGGCGGCAGTGACGAAGCAAAGCAACTGGGTAAGCTGGTCAGTCCACTGGTTGGCCCAGGGACACTTTCGAGAAAGGCTACTTGCAGGGTTTGATGAAGTTGCCGAGAATAGTTGGTTCCACTATTCCAATGGGTCGAAGAGTATTCGCAAACCTTCTAGGACAACCAGATGCAAAGGGATCCCACGGGACGACAGCGGGCTCAGGGTGCCAAACCTTCCATCGGATCACCAGCGGTTCCTCGACTCGGCTTCGGTTGCAGGATATTTGGATCCTATTCTTTGTTCAGTGAGAACTCAGGAGATCGACCTGGTAGTGCTGTTTTCAGCCTCCTCTTATCCCTTTGCACCAAAACAGAGAGGACCCAATGGTAGATCTGCTCACAAAGACACACTCCATACGTGGACCAATAACGGACCACGGTGGTCCCAGGCATTCATGGCACTCCAGACTCTCTGGCACCCAGGATGTGTATTGGAACCAGACGTTCCAGCCCACATCCTGGAGGCCCACACACAAGGCATGCAGAAGCCCACAAAAGCATTGGGATTCGCAGGAAAGTGGATGTCCAAATAAGGACTGACCTGGGTCAACTTAACCTGGGGAAGGTGAAGGGGCAAGATGGCCAAAGGACAGGACAAAGAATCTCGTGGTATGGCCATTTTGGAGCCTGCCCACCTATTTGAGCCAAACGCGGTTAACATGGTTAACATGGCAGGAAAGGGTTAAAAATAATGCGAAATAATAGCTGTCACCAGTCCTGTCCATGACACATCTGCACAGTTCATAAATAGTCCAGAGAGAGTATCTAGGGCCTTTGGAAATGACTATAGACCCAAGTGTGCTGCATGGTAAGACTTGTTACATATTGCACAAAAGGTGCAACATGAAGAACAGACTAAGGGAAACAACGTCTCCCAGTACTGACTGTCTTAAGGGCATGACAGTTTCCCCATAAAAAGTGAGTGAAAGCACAGAGGAGTGCAGCTGAAGGTTGTTCTTCTCTGGCAAAGTCAGGCAATGGTGTCTAAACAGCAGCAACAAGTTTGGGGGTTGACACAAGGAGGGAAAATTACATACAATTATGAAAGCTTTCCTAACACTCGCCCCTCCCAGACTAAGGACAGGGGGAACTAATCCACCCCTGGATGGTTTTCTTGTTCAGGTTGGTTAAACATTCTGGACAACCCATCAGCATTGCTATATTGGACACCTGGCCTATGCTCAATAGTGAAGTCAAAGCCTTGCAGACTTATGGACCACCTAAGCAACTTTGGATTCTCTCCCTTCATGTTCATTAGCCACTTTAAGGGCTTATGGTCAGTTTTCACAGTGAAGTGGGTCCAATAGAGGTAGGGCCTCAGCATTCTTAGGGCCCACACAACAGAGAAACATTCTTTCTCTTCTGAGGATCATCTGAGTTCTCTGTCCTTAAGCTTGTGACTAATGAAGCCAAAAGAGTGTTCCTTACCTTTCTCATCTACTTGGGATAGTACAGCTTCTATCCCAGTGTCAGAGGCATCTGTCTGCACAATAAAAGGTCTTTGGTAATCAGGGGCCCTGAGAACAGGGGCCTGGCACAGGGAGTCTTTTAAGCCATTGAAGGTCTTCCCACACTCTTCAGAACAAGTTACCTTCTTGGGTTTCTTTGGAGTGGTGAGAGCAGTCAGAGGGGCAGCTATGGTACCATAGTCTGCCATGAAATGTCTGTAGTACCCAGTGAGTCCCAAAAAGGCTCTCACGTGGGTATGTGTAGTGGCGGTAGGCCAGTCTTGTACTGCTTGTACTTTACTGGGTAGAGGCTGTACCCTCCATCCACCTACTTCATGTCCAAGATAGACCACTGATCCTTGTCCAATCTGGTACTTACTGGCCTTTATGGTAAAGTGGGCCTTCTTAAGAGCCTGTAACACAATCGTAAGGTGTTTCACGTGGTCTTCTGAGGTGGCACTAAAACTGCTATATCATCCAGATATGCAAGACAGAATTCATCCAACCCATTCAACACATGATCTGCAAGCCTCTGGAAAGTGGCAGGGGCATTCTTCAACCTAAAAGGCATTACCTTGAACTGGTAAAGACCCTCTGGTGTTGAGAAAGCTGTCTTCTCCTTGGCATGTTCTGCAAGGACTATTTGCCAATAGCCTGCAGTGAGGTCAAACGTGCTGAGGTACTTGGAGGCACCCAAAGTATCCACCAGCTCATTTCTTCTAGGCAAGGGGTGTTCATCTGTCTTGGTGACAGCATTCAGAACCCTGTAATCCACACAGAACCTCAATTCAGAAGTAACTGCCTTTGGAACCAAAACCACTGGGCGGGACCAAGGACTACTGGAGGGTTCAATCACCCCAGGATCCAACATTTTGTTGACCTCTGTCTTAATGTAAGACCTTACTTTGTCCAACATTCCATATCCCCTACTTTTGGAAGGTACACTGTCTCCTGTGTCAATGTTATGTTTGAACCAATGTGTCAAACCAGGGGACTGTGAAAACAAGGGGGGAAATTGACTAAGCAAACTTTTCACCTCAGCCTGCTGATCAGAAGTCAGGTGAGGAGCCACTAGGACACCCTCAATGTAGCTGTCTGAAGGACTGCTTTGGAACAGGTCAGGAAGAGTTTCTGACTCCTCTTCCTCAACATCTGAAGCCAGCAGCAGTGCAGCGATTTCAACTCTTGGGATGAAAGCCTTCAGTCTATTTACATGGAACACTTTTGGAGCCTGTAATGCCCTTCCAAGGTCTACTTAATAGTTGACCTCACCCAGTGACTCCACCACTGTGTAAGGGACTGACCATTTGTCCTGCACAGCTCAAGGCCTTATAGGATTCATGATCAGGACTTGCTGAACAGGTGTGAAATTGATGAGGGAAGCCTTCTGGTCATACCAATGTTTCACCAGAGCTTGCCCTGCCTTCATCTTTTCACTAGCCAGATCCATCAGGAGTACCATCCTTTTTATGAGCCCTACCACATAGTCTACTACATTGGTAGTAATGGGGGGAGTAGGCATCTCCCATCCCTCCTTGACTATGGCTAAGGGTCCCCTTATAGGGTGACCAAACAGAAGTTCAAAGGGGCTGAAGTCAACACCCTCTTGTGCTACTTCTCTGTAGGCAAACAGTAAGCATGGGAACAAAAGATCCCATTTTCTTATTTGAGGTTCTTCCAGAGGCCCAATCATGCTGTTCAAGGTCCTGTTAAACCTTTCAACCAGACCATTGGTTTGTGGGTGGTATACAGATGAAAACTTATAGGTGACACTCCTTCCACATGGCCTGCATATACTTTGACATAAAGTTACTGCCCCTATCAGACACAACTTCTTTAGGGATACCAACCCTAGTAAATATGCCAAGCAACGCTTTTGCAAATGACTTGGCAGTCACAGTTTTCAATTGGATGTCCTCATGACACCTGGTGGCATGGTCGACCAGGGCCAGGATAAACCTATTGCCTGAGGATGTTTAGGGGTCAAGGAGACAAACAATATTGATCCCTACTCTCTCAAATGCTACCCCCGCGGCTGGGAGTGGTACCAATAGAGCTCGGAATGTTGAGTCACTCTTGCCAGTTAACTGGCAGGAGGCACAGCTCCTTCAGTGACTTTCTACTTGCACCCCCATCTTGGGCCAGTAGAAGTGCATGGATAACCTTTGCTTGGTTCTCTGGATTCCAAGGTGACCAGCAAGTGGCACTTCATGCACCAGCTGCAGGAGGAAGGATCTTACAGAAAAGGGAATCACCAACCTCCTATGGGCTCCTTCTGTAGACTCTGTAGGCTCACTATACAGGAGCCCACCTTCCCAATAAATTCTGTGCTTCCCAGGAGGTTCACCCTCAAGCTGGGAGCAGGCCTGTCTCCTTAGGCCTTCCAGAGATGGGCACTCACGTTGGCCCTTACTAAATTCTTCCCTGTCACGACCACCTTCTACTAACAAATCTTTTAGTTCAGGATGGTCATTGGGGTCAAATACTTCAGGTATCACACCTCCTCATCAGGTCCTGGTGATTGACCAACTACCTCCACCTCAGTGATAGGTGAGTTGGGGGAATGTTTTCTTTCCCTCTTTTGGATTTTCTTACTCCTTTAGCCTTGGGTTTCCTATTTGGCTGGGGCATTTCATTGGTCTTGGCCATTGCTGCCCTTGTTTGAAACCTTGCACAGGATCTTTCAGCTGTGTCTCCCACAAACCATAAAGCTCTGAGATCATTTCTCAGCAAGACCTTTCCTGGGACACTCCTCTGTATGCTCACTGGAATCCTGACTGATGTACTATTTATAGTCAGAGTTACAGGTATTACTGGGAACATGAGAGGTGGGCCATCAGCCAATTTAGTGGGTAACAGAGGAGTTCTGGCAACTTCCTCTGGGTCTACCAAGGTAGAATCCACTACAGTTTGGCTACACCCACTATCCCTAAGAGCTGTAGTATCTACTCCATTGATCAGCACACTGTCTTTAAAGTAGTGCTTGGTATTATCTGGAATCCTAGCATACCCCTCTGAGACTTTAGGCTCCCAGGAACCCATGGACACTAAAACTACCTCAGCTTCTATCCCACTGGGGAAGGAGTCTGAGGAGAAGGATGCCCCTGTAATCTCTTCTTCCTCATAGGACGAGAAGGCCAGATTAGCAGAGTGGACCCCCATGGTTCTGACCTTACATCTGGGATCCCCCTTCACATGGTCAGTTGCTCCACAAGCAAAACAAGATCCACTGGGTCTGTTTACATAGGGAGGCTTACTATAATGAGAGTTTTGTTTTGGAGGCTAACCTCCACTACCCTTTGAGTTCTCTTGTGTCTTACCCTTATTTTTCCTTTTGTGGCCCTTCTGGGAGGAAGTTGTATCAGATTCCCCACCCTTCTTATCTTTGGACTTGTTCCCCTCCTCCTGCTTACCAGGATGAGTCTTGTCCTAATAGGACACTCACAAATCTGCTTCTATCGAACGTTTCTTAGGATCTATCTCCTCTGAATCTGCAAAGTGCTGCTTATGTTCAGGGGAAGAAGATTCAAAAATATGTTCAAGCATGACAAAACATGAAAAGTAGAGACCTTATAGCTTTCAACCTAGTCAGTCAAGGTTTTTAAGGATTCAGTTACATAAGATACCCAAGTACCACCTTCTTTCTAATGTGTACTCTCTGAATCTTTTTAAGTATTGGGCAGGAGTCTTTCCCAACTTTAAGATGAGAGTTTGCTTCAACATTGCATAATCTGCTCTCTCAGCTTTTGACATTTCCATAATGGCACTGTGGCCAGAATGGGGTAGTCTGCTAAATAACCAGGCAATTTTATCAGCATTGTCAACTTGTTGAACTTCACATGCATACTCAAATGTATTCAGCCAGTCCATAATGTCATTCTTTTCCTCATACACACTGAGCAGATCCTTAGGAAACCTTGGATGAGAAGAGGACCCAGACCCATGTCCAGGACCCTTGGATCCATTGGCAACCTGAAGTTTGGCCAGTTCCAACTGGTGATCCCTGTCTTTCTGTTTTTCTGTCTGCTCTATCTTCAGTTTGTCCATGTTAAATTCAAGCTCCTTCTGCCTAAACAGCAGTTCTTGTTTCTTGAATTCACGTATGGCCTCACCTTCAGCACTGGCAGAGGAAACATTAGACATTACATCCTCCAAATCCTCACGGTCTCTATGAATCAGTGCAGCATCAGAACTTCCAGTTCTGCCAGTGAGAGCACTCGCACCTCCTTCTGCACTGTCATCAGAAGCTATGGTACTAAGCTGAGCTTCTTGCCAGTCCGTGATTTTTTGGATCATTTCCATTTTTGTGCCTTGAGCAGAGACACCTCTCTCAGCACATATCTTTCTCAATGTTTCTGATTTCGAAGCATTTAAAGTTAACAAGGTAATTGTTTCCATTTTGTTAGCTAGGATTATGGCCTTTTTCAGTTATACTACAACAATTCACTATGTGTCCTGGTAGGAATAACTCGAAATAGCTACACTATTAAGCAACACTGCAACATTGGAACAGGGTAACCTCTGGACAAGCCAGACCAATCAGGGTAGCTATGGCAGGCAGTCAAGACAAAGTCTCAGGAAGGGTGAGGGTGACTGAAGGACCTCAATGAGCACACAAAGCAAGGACTCTTACAAATTACTCCAGACAGGTGTTATATCAAAAATATAGACACATTTATTACAAGGCATTTGTAACATAGACCATAGCAAAAGAATCACAGTAACACTAAGTAAACCAACACAACACTATCAATACAATGTATATACAAGACCATTGGGGTCTAAAGGGTTAAATGCATGAAATATGTCGACAACCTAGAGGAGAAGGAAACAGGCAGTCCAGATATTCTCTAGGCCCAGTTCGACATCAAAAATACACCTAACTAAGGGGCAGTCCAAGCCCTAAGAAGAGAGGAGTCTTGTGCTCAATATTACATGCAGTGCAAACGCACGCGGTTGTTCCAATGTGCAGAATAGGGTCTCTTCAGTGGTCTCTAGCAGCTCGGGAAGGTGGATGAGACGATGCAGAACAAGTTCCCACTATTCAAGAAGGACCTCCACTTGAAGGCAGAGGCAGTTCGAGAATTTGGGATAGAGTCGCTATTTTGCAATAGCAGTGGAAAGAAGAGGTGCCCACAGGGGCCACTCATGTGTAAATATGGGCCCTTGCTTTAGGGGCCACCAGTTGGGGTATGGAGTACTCACTGGCCCCCGATGCAAGCGGACCCAAACTTCGCCAGTTTAATCCACTTCGCTTGCAGGTTCGAATGCAGCAAAAAGGACGTCTCGGTACCTTTGAGTACCTGAGATACAGCGATGATTCCTAAATGGGACGGGTTCGATTTCTCCACTCTGATTTGGATGAATCGACCCAGTTTCACTGCAGCAAGCTTCAGGGGCAAGATGGTCACAAATGCAGTGGACATACAAAGGATGTTGCCACGGCAGGGCAACATGGTAACCGTGTTTTCTCCGGTCCTGGCGCACTCGTCTCACTTCAGACCTGGGAAAGCCAAGTGTACGAAATTCAGTGTGAGGGTGCCGGGGAAACAGAGCTAGCTGTATACCAAATTTTGAGGGCCTCCCCAAAATGGCGGCGGTGGCAGAGCAAAGCAACTGGGTAAGCTGGTCAGTCCACTGGTTGGCCCAGGGACACTTTCGAGAAAGCTTACTTGCAGGGTTTGATGAAGTTATCGAGAATAGTTCGTCCCACTATTCCAATGGGTCGAAGCATCTTCGCAGACCTTCTAGGACGACCAGATGCAGAAGCATCTCATGGGACGACAGCAGGCTCAGAATGCCAAACCTTCCAGCGGGCCACCAGCGGTTCCTCAACTCAGCTTTGTGTTGCAGGATACTTGGATCCTATCCTTTGTTCAGTGAGAACTCAGGAGATCGACTGGTAGTGGTGTTTTCAGCCTCCTCTTATCCAAAGTTCCCTTTGCGTCAAAATGGAGAGGACTCAATGGGAGATCTTCTCACAAACACACACTCCATACATGAACCAATCACGGACCACGGTGGTCCCAGGCATTCATGGCACTCCAGACTCTCTGGCACCCAGGATGTGTATTGGAACCAGACGTTCCAGCCCACATCCTCGAGGCACACACACATGTCATGCAGAAGCCTGAGAAAGCATTGGGATTCGCGGGAGAGTGCATGACCAAATAAGGACTGACCCGGGTCGACTCGACCTGGGGAAGCTGAAGGGGCAAGAGGGCCAAAGGACAGAAGAAAGAACCTTTTGGCATGGCCATTTCGGAGCCAGGCCACCTATTTGGCCAAACACAATTAACGTGGTTAACATGGCAGGAAAGGGTTAAAAATAATGTGAAATGATAGCTGCCACTATTTCTGTCCATGACCCATCTGCACAGTTCATAAAAAAGTCCAGCGATAGTATCTAGGGCCTTTGGAATTGACTATAGATCCAAGTGTGCTGTATGGTAAAATATATTGCACACTTGTTACATGTTGCGCAAAAGTTGCAACATGAGGAAAGGACTATGGGAAACAAAGTCTCCCACTACTGACTGTCTTAAGGGCATGTCAGTTTCCCCATAAAAAGTGAGCGAAAGCCCAGAGGAGTGCAGCTGAAGGCTGTGCTTCTCTGGCAAAGTCAGTCAATGGTGTCTAAATTGCAGCAAAACGTTTGGGGGTTGACACATGGCGGGAAAATTATATACATTTATCAAATCTTTCCTAACAACAATACATCTCAAGAACGGCATTGTTTTAATGACAAAGTACTTAAAGAGCAAAGAATTCTGTTTTGCACATAACACATCTTGTATTCTCTTTTAAAGTGAACCATTGCGCTCAAATTACAGCAAAGGAAAGAAATAGCGCAATTCTCTCTCTATTCTCACGTCAATATCAAAGAAATTCTTTTCAGTATCCTTTGTGTCCATGAACCCACAGTATATGCAAAAGCCCTACCAAAGATTAATGGAAACATAATCCCGCAGTTTGCAGAACGGCATTTGCAACTCGAAAGGAAAAGCATGCACACGTGTGAATCTGTTCTTTAAATTAAGGAAAAAATGTTTCAAAGTCAAATGTCAAATGACACCTGTTGCTATTATTTTACATGCGGGTGGCAGTTTGGCCACATAATGTATATTATATTTGTTTCCACAAGACTTGGTTTCCTTGGAAAAGACTCAGAAAACAGTCAAACTGTTTTTTTGTCCCAGGAACAAGATTCAAGGGCCGAGCCTTCCTCCCTCTGACAAGTTGCATCCAGAAGTGAACCGGCCAACAAGGACACATGAAAAGGCCAAAAGTGTGAGTTTTCACGGCCATGCTAAACTAGCTGGCAGTACCTGCCAGAATGAACAAAGGAAGCCAGTACGTCTGGTGCACCGAGAGGTGCGGTTTCTGCCAGAATCCCCTCTGGATGGGGAACTGTCAAATCTTCAAAGGGCATCATAAAAGTTCTTTGTTGCAAGCCAAGCTTGCAGAGACAGTTTGCTGTGGGGGTTTGCGGCACCGCCCAAACCTGTGACTAATCCATTTCATTGACAGTAAAGGACATCTATATTTTAAGACATTTTTCCTAGAACCATGAATAAGTACTAATTTTATATTATGCCAGTTTACCATGTGATTTTTAGACAAATGGAAGGAGTGCACTGAAAGGGTCATGAAAGATGCATTTCTGGGTGAATTATAAATGGCACAATTGGGAGACTAGGTGGAAAGAGATGTTATTGGGAATATGTGTAGCCATTAGCAGAATTTTTAATATTATGCATTTCATAAAAATGGTGAAAATGTGCTAAAGGGCAATGGAACCTTGCAGAGACTTTATGGGACAAAGAAAGGTCATGAATGCAAACACACACTTGATGTCACTTCTCCTGAATCAATCGGCTCAGGGGAGGAGGGAACACTGGTGGGCTGCCCTATCCCAGGAGAAGGGTAATTCCAGAGTACTTCCCACAAGATTGTTAAATTTGATGATGTCATTTTGGCCATATAAGGGGGAGACAGAGAAACACAAGGGACAATCAACTGAAACTGACTTCAAGATCCAGGAAAACAGATCCATCCATCCAGATCCAGGTACACCCAAGAATCCAGGGAGAAAGGAGAGGAGGCAGCTGATCCCATTCAATAGAGCCCAGTGACCATATCCCTTGCCTAGCTGACCAGCATCCCATCCAGCTGTCCAGAGTGACCAGACCTTGCCTAGATGTCCAGCGTCCTGTCCAGGAGAGTCCAGTGACCAGATCCCTTGGCCCAGCTAGCCAGAGTGACCAAATCCCTTGGCCTAGCTGTCCAAAGACCTTGCTGACTTTGCAATTTCCAAAACTCAAGCTTACATTGTAGGTATCACATCACCAAGTTCCCAAATTGCATATCCTGCTCTTTTTAACCCTTGCACCCCATTGAAATCCCATTTAAATTGCCAGTATAATCTGTTCATCTTTCCATAGACAAATTTGTATTAGCCTGTGTCTGTTAGTGTATTTCTTTGATAAGATCTTCCATAGTCTGTATAAATCCTTATCAATATTTGCAATTAAATCAATTAATTCCCCATATACATCGATTCACGGTGAGATGGTTGACATTCAAAATCAACCCCCTCATGTCAAGTGGCTTTCTTTAATAATTATAGCCATTAAAATATAGTCTAAACATAACTAATCTTTGTTTAACAAAAACTGAAATGGTCTGTGCATTGTGCTTTCCTACCAATTCCGATTTGCCTTCATCCCATAGAAAAACCCAAACTGCAATCCCATTAAGTGTAACCCCTTTCTATCAGAATCCTATCTGTTATGTGCCTCTGTTCCTTGTCCTGAAAACCGATTTTTTGATTTTGATAGCCACGTCCTTTCTGTGGCTGCCTGTCATCATAAGCCCTGTGTAGAAATGAATTGCCATTCTGCCCCGTGTGTTTTCTTTGGCATTCTGTTTTTTTCCCAAAACGATTTTTATTACCTTTCTTCACGCTGCTTGGTGCCCTGCTTGGTAACCAGTAAGCTTCCTTATCACTAGAGTGTAGCAACACAAATTTCTGTCCTAGCTATGCTACCACGGTTGTAAACTACTGTGCAAGTAACAAGTGTAATCCGATGAGGCCATTTTTCTCAAAAAAGGTCTTGTGGTGGTGGGCTGACTTCTAAATCAGTTTTTTTCCCTCTTCATTCTGACTCCTTGCCACTGTCTTCCATCCACAAAGAATTTAGTTCACTGAAGTTTGGGGGAATATTTCAGGGGGAGTGTTTAACTTGAGTGCCATCTGTTATTTTTAAAAAAACGATTTTGCGTATGTTTGCTATTAAAGGTATATGTATATTATATTAGGAGTTTGAATTAATAGTATTGTGGACATCTTTGCATTTGTATTGCCACAACACTGGTGGTTGTTGCCCAATTATTTGATTTTGCTCTGATTTTTCATTGAACCATAAAATTAATAAATATCTTATTGTTACACACTGGCCTGGTTCCTAGTCCATTGTGACATGGGGTGTTTGTTAAGGTGGGTGTGAGACTGGTTGAGAGCCCTACTCAAATAAAGATAAAAAAGTGTTTTTATTGTGCGCCATATTCATTGTCAGTATAAGAAGTCCCTGGCTGGAGTGTGCCATGTTATAAAACCGTTACAGTATACAACAACTAATCTCATTTTTAGGTTTCGTTTTTAGGTGCTACATATAGAGCCAACACTATTGGGATGAGAGTGCATATATGGGGGTGATGGGATGGGCGAAGGCACAAAACCTGTGACTGTTCTTGTTTTGCATTCACCCTCTACCTGTCCCTCCCTGAGTAAAGCCCCCCATTCTTGGATCTCTTTGAGTCAGCTCTACCACAAGTAATGCAGGCCCATGGGTTTCCATCAGCTGATTTTGCTATTTTTTTGCTAAGTTTTTTGAAAAGATATTGCTTAATTGCTACTGAAAATCAGTTCCTGGTGTTATATAAATGGCTTAAGTAAGTGCACCACCAACACTTGATTTCATCTTCTTTTTTAGGCAATAAGTGTGCCTCACATCTGTCGCTAGCATTACATTCCTTCCTGTTCATATAGTTAGATACAGACATAATTTGCCAACCACTGCCACTTTATTGTCAGGTAGTACCAATATGCAGCATTTTACTGTGAATTTCTTTAAAATAAAGTATTATTTTTCAGGAGACACATCTTGTTGGGTATTCTTCGTATCAGCCTTTGGCGTCTACACCACAGCCAATGGGGAGCCTGTTTAGATTCTTTCTTTGCAAATACCTAGCTCTGGTTGTTTGTGTAAAGTCAGTGAAAGCCACAACCATTATCCCCAATGAACACGCCAGCCATTTTTAAACATTGTGTAATGAAAATATGAGCCGGGGCCCACACGTAAACATTGATCGATGCCAATTGATAACACCCTGCTAAGCACAGGAATACAATATAAAAGCATACTTTAATGATAAGTAGTAAGAATAGTTATCTCTAAGCTTTATGAAGCAAGTGGGTCACAGGGGTTGCAGGCAGCAACACCAGGAACACGTTTCCATCTTCTAAGCACCCCATAAACGGCGATGCTGCTGTTTTAATTATGTGCGCTGGCTGCGGGCGAGCAAATGTTGCTTTTCACATTAGTATCCGCTGCTTCATTATGATGTATTTGTGGCAAATAATTAATGTGTGTCCCCTCCCAAGTAAACAATATGCAGGGACGTGGCTGCAGTCACTGCAAGACCCCATTTCTTGGCATCAACAAATCCAATTTGGTTAATTGTCACTGTAAAGAGCCACCAGATGAGCATCATCGGGTTTAGTGGAATACATGGCACAACTGGAGCGAGATATCGAACAATGGCTCATGCGGCTAAATGCGGGCAGGAGACCATATTTAAATAAACATGAAAAAGGCATAAAAGGTTGTCAAGCAAGTGATTTGTTTTGGGAATAAGGTGCTATGTTATGGATCCAGCGCCATTGAAGGAAGCAATGTTTGATTATTGGGTCTGATGATCAAGTCAGGGATTGCAGCTGCACTCAATTAGAGGAGAATTATCAAGGCTGGGACTATAACAGCCTTGGATCAAATGGACGTTTAAAAGGCCATCTGGACTGAACGCCTGAACAGCCAGCAGTTGAGATTTACGGAAAACCAATAGTAACATGAATTAATCTGTACGTAAAATAATGTCGTTAGGCCCTGTTTGCGGACCACCTCAGGTCCACCATATATAAAGTCCGGTTCACCAGGTGTGTTTACAATAGTTTTACAGATCTACACTTTAATTTTTCAACTTTTTCAAGGGGATGCAGTCTCGATTCACTTCAATTGAACACATGGGATTCATCTGCCTGACACCAATGTAAAATGGAAGATTGGGATAAAAAAAAAACTGGTGTCTCTCGAACAAATGCTTGATATCAGGAGCTCTGGTGAATGGGCAGGCGCTTGCCAGGTCCGAGATCCGGCATCATATGACGTCCCCCCGGATATCGGACCCGGCCTGCCTCAGCCCTGACAAGGCTTTACCGACCCACCCGCTTCCTGAGGGAAGCTGGGGGATCAGTGATCTAATCTGCTCTGTGTGCCTTTCTCCAGCCGCATTTGCGCGTTTGCAGGTCTCGCGCCGTGAAACACTTGTGTATAGGCGCGTTAGAAATGCCATATCATATCATATCAGGTCATATTTGCTCAGCCTGTTTAATTTCTTCTGGCTTCAAAGGGACACCACAGGAATCAATGGGCCTTGACAATCACTGGGGTGGGGGCCATCCCTGTTAGAATTAAGCTTTCTACATGCTGGTCACACTATTGTTTTTTCAAATATGCAGCTTACACTTTCATAGAAAAAAAAAATCAAGTAATTTCCAAACTCACACATGCTGCCTAAACTTGCATTCACTAATTTTCTTTTAAATGTGTTTTTTTTTACTGACTATCACACAAATACCCTGTAATTTCTGGGCCCATTCCTTTGTGTTTTATTACAGGTTATATTTATAAAGATGTTATATGCTTGTCAATCTGCTTAATCACAGGTTGATGCTTCTGCTGTGCCGACCGCTATTATTAGGAAATTAAACTGGGGGTTCATGGGTGCCAACTTTTGATTTTCAGAACCAGGGGCAGACATACCCCCACCTCCACCCTGAATATAAGCAAGCAACTGGCCCAACCCATTCCCTTGCCAAACACGTTTTATAGCACTTGTTTTTTCGATTAACAGTCAGTTTTTAATATATAGCATCTCAGCAACAGTCTCTCAAATTGTTCAGCTACCCTGGTAGCCTTCTACTGTTGATTGTGTCTTTGGAACCCCTTTTGTGTCAAGGACGAGTATGCTCGTCTTTTTTGCATATACTTACATAATAGCCTGCCACTTATTATGTACTAACAATCACTGCATTACCAACAGTATTTTGGGTGCACTACTACCATGGACGTGATGTAAAGTGGAATTGATGTACTGTGTGCTGTTTGGAAAGAAGCAGCATGAAAGACATTGCACAATTTTTAAACTATGATTTCAACATTTCCTTGGAGTGGAGTTCAACTGCCAGCTCCGCCTCCTCAGAACTCTGTCCCTCCGCCAAACTCTGCCCCCTCCTGGCCCTTGTGGGATCCTCCTTGACATTTTTTCCATTTGCACAACTGGATATCTGGTGCTAAAAGGGGGGCCTCCCTACAGGGGTACACACACGCCATAACCCCTCGGCCTCCGGCCACCCTCACAGGCCCACTGTGCTGAGTGCAAAGCGAACAGAAGTGTAGAGGTACAGTAGCTTTACTGAAAGATGGATGGGTATCCACAGAGACCACTGATTGTGACGGCCCCCAAGGTGTCTTGAACCTCAAATAGATGTGTCAAAGGCCCAACGATCTGGTAAGAGTTTTGTTCTTGGACACTACAAGATGTTTTCTCTCGAAATCATCAGCGCACCTGGACTAGTGCTTACTGCTGGCTGGACTGGTGTAGGTCCGGCAGCAGAGGCGTTGCTGGGGGGGGGGGCTGAGGGGGCTATAGGCCCTGGTCTTTTTGTTTGTAGCCCCAGACAAAAGCTCAGGGGCTACAAATGAAAGGCTTGCTAGCCCTGAGTCCCAACGGTCCCGACTTTAGCGTAGCCCCGTATCTTTTCCAGACCTAGCAACTCCCCTGTCCGGCAGCACGTGAGTAACATCACTTCACATCGTCGTTATGTAGCCGCAGGGCCTGACCACCCTAGCTGAAGGGATACCTGGTTCGCACACACTGCTGAATATGGCGTGGAGATGTTGTCACGGCCAGGAGGTGACTACAGATCTCCATTCCTTTCTTACCACCCTTGGGCTAGATTTCCCTTTCTTAATCAGCTATGCATATACAAAGATGCCATTGTTAATGCTAATGACTTGAATGAACTGGCTCTTCTTTCAGCCCTTGCTGCATCTGGCCATCTCTGAGAGATCGCTGCATGTCTGTAATAAGTAGGATATTCACATCATTCCTTCTTCTCATTCTGTTTCTTGTTGTCATATCTGGTTCCGGCTGTCACTTCCTCTACTCCTAACTTGACTTATTTTTTCTCCATTTGATATTGATACTGCTACGAACTTAAACCAAAAAGATAACAGGAGGGACTGCCCTACTAGTGGAAGGACTAAGGGTTCTTAACATATGAACCGAGGGGGGCGTCCTGCCACTTCACAATTGAGACATCTTGTCATTCAGGGATGTCTAAAGTTATTCGGAAAGTATTCTGGCTAGAAACAAGAATACAGCTTGTTGTTTTCTAAACAGCTTTCTTTAATTGGCGCTACTTACTTTTATATTTTTTGTATACTTTTTTGCTTCTTCAAAAGCAAAAAAGTATACAAAAAATATATAATTAAGTAGCAGCCAATTAAAGAAAGTTGTTTAGAAAACAACAAACTGTATTCTTGTATGGTTGTAGACTTATCCTGCAAATATATAACAGCCTGAAACCTGAAGGCTGGGTGCCACGAACAGAATGTTTCTAGCCAGAATACTAGCCAAATAAATGTAGACATCCCTGAATACCAAGATGTTTCAAGTGGCAGGACGCCCCCTCGGTTCATACAAACTCAAACCAGGCTCCCCTTCTGACCCTTCTGTTGAGCCCTCCTTGCATATGTGGCACTGAGTGTGGTTCCTTTATTTCATTCAAGATGGAGGTGCCCTTCTTTAAAATCCACTTGTGCTCTCTGACTGTCCTAACTCAACCCATTTCCCAGCCTGCAGCATCACAGGATCTCTGGTGTGCAGCCCCCTAGTGTGAGGGAGGCCTTTATCATGGGCATGCCTCTTTGAAGCTGGACTCACAGGGCGTCTCCAGCTGGCCTTGGCCAATATAGAAGGACTTTCTAACACTTCACTGCAAGGCCTGGCATTGGAGGTGTTACCTTTTTGCCCAGAGTGTCACTAGAGGCATACACCCTGCACGTGTGTCTCATTCACTGCAATGCAGAGAATAGTGTGCCTGAAGTCCACATAGCCCCATCTAGTTGTCTGGGCTCAGCAACAAATCACTTGTGGCTTTAATAATGATGTGAACTACAATACCAGGATAGGTATGACTTATATTTCCAGATTACCCTGTCACCAGGTGGGCAGTTTATCATAATTATGATGGGTTTTGAACAGTGGTGCCGACTTAAAGCAACCACTGTACTGCAGTGACTTGGCTGTCACCACAGATGTCAAACAGAGCACCTATGACCCCTGAACCTGCTCTGTGGCAGTAGAGTGCAGGGTCTCCAGATCAGGACTATGATGTAATAGGGCACTGATGTACAACATGCTTTTCGCATGGATTTTAATTAAAAAAGGGGGGGGCTGGTTAGCCGACCACACTTTTTAAGAATTGATTACCAGCATCATTTTATTATTTAATATAATATAGAAAAGCTTGGGTTTTTACACAGTTGTCGGATGTCAATCCTTTACATTGACATTATAGGAACTAGCATCAATTACATTTAGTATTGAACTCATCTATCTTATATGGACAGCTTCATAAAAGATGATGCAATCCGTGTGTATACATTTGGCCACCTGACCCTAGAGATCTGATTGCAGTCAGTGGCTAGTCAGTAATATACATGCATCTTGCATGCACACTATAGTCACATATGGTAAACACTATATGCATATTACAAGCATATCTATTTGACACTACATGTTTAAACTGTTCATTGCCATGGTCTGAGCATGCATGATAAACAGATGATTGCCTTGCAGGGAAAGGATATTACATGATACTTTTCATTTGCTCTGGTATATACATGGACATTAGGGCACATATGAACATCGCAGTAACGTTACTACTGTACCCTCCATATTGTGGGATGCCCAAACATTTGAGGCACTTCTGCCACTGGCCTGTGTAGCAAGCTGCCATGCCCCCCCCTCTCTCTCTCTCTCTCTCTCTCTCTCTGTATGTTGGACTTTTTTCCTCTGTTTTTCGCTATGTCTGTCTCTTACCATCTCTTTCTCTGTGTCTACACTGTGCAAGAAGGATCTGGGACTGGCAGATGAGGGGAGGGACAGTATGGAGTCTTCATTCATTAGCATATGTGGGGTGCTAAGCCTTATGGGAGGCATGACGCTTTGGTTCAGATAAAGATTGCCTTAGATATGCAAATCTTAAATGCGCATTTCCAAGTTGAGAGCTGTCTCAAACCTCACTGCTCAGTGGAGGGCCTGCGGTGATGTGTGTACATCAGGGCAATCCATGACAGTGGTCCAGTGATTAGGGCAGGGGCAGAATGCCTTGGTGTGCCTCCCAAGTAAACCACAGCGTCTTCAGTAAGCTTCAAACCACTCCCACCCAAACACAGACACAGGTGTGCTGCACCCCTTTCCCCCGCTGACTGCCTCACCTGCAGTTGAGGTACTGTTATACTGCTGAGGTGGGCCATTCACACGCACACTGGATGACAGACACAGGAGCCATTGCCTCTCCAACCTTCCCTTTATTCCTCCAGGCTCTTACTGATTTCCCTCTTCCGTCGCCCCTCCCTTTCCTCCCGCTTCCCGCTCCCTCCCATAGTCTCGAGCTCTCCCTCTTAAAGGGGCTCTGTCCTTTTTCCCTTACAACATCTCCCCCTTGCTTAACATGAGACTTCCGAGGTTACATTTGCTCGATGAGCCGTTGGGGTCTCTTTGTGGTTTGATGGGGTCTGCTTGGTTGCTCGTGGCTCTCCTCTGCACTCTCTCGTTGCAGTGTTTCATGAGTCTCCTCTCTCTCTTTTATCTCCATCTCGATCAACTCCCTTTCCGTTGGTTCATGCTCTTCAAAGTATAACTCGTGGAGGAGGGAGTAATTTGGCATCATTTTGCCGTAGTTCCTCATCGTATTTGTCACTTGTTCTTTGTCCCTTGTCGCTAGGATGGGATCTGCGCTGTTCGTCTGTCCTTTGGCTTTGCTTGTCTCTCCCGCATCTTGCTCGGGCACGTGGTCCTTCTTGTGGGTTACTTTGAATGATCTAGAGTGGACGCTGATGAGTGCGTGCTGTATAGCTGTCCGGTTACTGAGACGGCTGTGTCCTCTGGCGGGACTCGGTATTGTGCGGATGGTGTCTGGCACTCTGCGGTCTCCTTGGGTTGGGTCACGTTGTGACCGTCCTTTAGGCTGTTCTGTCTGTGCCGTCCTCCATTGGATGGCATGGTCTTGGGGTTTGTCTAGGGGGTATTCTTCCACCCTTGTCTGGTACTGTTGCCTTGTACTGACGTTTCCTGTGACTTCCATTTCCCCCCCCGTACGATATTTCAAAGGGTACGGGGTAATTACGAAGCTCATAGTCCTCTTGCAGAACGGGTGGGGTTTGTGTGCCAAGTGCCGGTACGTCCCCTTTGTGGTTTGCTAACTCAGGGTAGAGGTGGTGTGCATGCCCGAGACTTCTGGGTGGGCTGGTGTTCATGTCCTTGATGTCTTTCCTGATGTCTAACCATGCTCTAGGTGTACCCGGGAATCTTTCTTGGGGTGTGGGTTGGCATGCTGAGCTTGTGGGTGGTCCAGTTCTGCACATTCCTTGAAGGTGACCTTCCTGGCCACAGCGCCAGCATGTTCGTCTAAGAGCTGGGTATGGTTGTCTGTGGGTGTTATTCCACCCTCGCCCGTGGCATTGCTCTTTGCTCGGGCTTTCTTGCCAGTGTCTTCTCTGTTTCTTCCTTCTCCAGGGTCGAGTGGGCTCGGAGTGTTGAAATTGCTTTTCCATGAGGGCCGCGATGGCGTCGCGTTCAACTTTCATCTCAATGGCTGCTGCCTGTGCGCCAACTCTCTCGTATGTTTTTGCCATATTCAGTATTTTCGCTAGGGGTAGGGGCTTTATGAGAAGGTGTTTCCTGAATGTTGACGAGGAGCACCCTTCTATGATCCTTAGTCTTATAGCTTCTTCATCATTGAAGTTGGCGAAGTCGCAGTCTCCTATCTTCTGCTGGAGACGTATGACGAACTCTCCAATTGATTTGTGTGAACGTTGCCTGTGTTGGTTGAATGCAAGGCGTTCGTAGTCTTTGTTGGATCCTACTATGAGTCTGTCGTTTATTGCATCGAGGAGACGTTGGTACATAGTTTTGTCTGTGGCAGGGATTGTCTTGATGATGCCCTTTACCTCTTTTCCTACCAAATTCCTAAATATGCTGAGTTTGTTTGGCGGGTCTTTGTTCCCAATTGCACCTAGAAAGTCCTCAAATTCTTCGACCCATTCCTCCCATCTTGTTCCTTGGTCGTGGTGCGGGATCAAGGCGAATGGGTTGGGCCGTCTCATGACGGTGGCATATGACGTGGGGCCCAGGTCTGCTAGGGCTTGCGCACTTGCGTCGGTGTCTGCTTGCTCTAGGTCGGTCATGGTTGCCGGTGTTTAGTTCGGGTATGGATTTGCGGTGCACTTGCGTGCGGTCTTTGGCAGCAGATCGCTGTGTTTTGGTCCTTTGGTTTGTATGGGTGGTGTTTCTTTTACTTTCGCTGTTGCCGGTCCTGTCTGGTACGGGTCTTCTCTGCTGCTGGTACGCATGAGTTTGGGCAGCTTTCCAATATCTGTCTTCTCTTTGTCTTGTGCGTGTCCTTGTGGTGGTGTTGGCGCAGCTGGGCGCGAGTGCCACTGCGTCCTTGTGTCTCAGTAGGTGAAGTTGTGGCGGTGGGTGGTCACCATTAATTTTCCATTAGTGCGACGCCCCTATTCACTATCGCTATCTCCACGTTACCTTTGCGTTCGTCGGGGCAGCCGGGGTGTTAGCAGGGTGCCCCTTTGTGTGCTGGCTCTGGTTGTGGTGGCTGGGCATTGGGGTCTGCATCGTCCGGATCCGACGTGGTGGCGCCCCTGCGTATGCTGTAGCTGCTTAGGTGTCATGGGGCACTGTGGTCACTTGTTTAGTGTGCCATGATGCGACCATTCCTTATAGGTACTTCTGCCTGCTGGTTTGGTAGGGTATGGCCAGCCGTGTTATTCTTTGCCTCTTATTGTTCATATATTGCAGTTGAGTCGTAGTGTTTGGCCTTTATTCCTGCTGTCACGCATCATGCTCATTCTTATTTCCTTTTACGTTTTCTAGTGTCACTGGGTGGGAGACACGGGGTCAATGCCGCTGGGCCATACGTTGTGGCTTGTATTATTTTAGTTTCCAATGTCACTTGTGGGAGACACAGGGTTTCCTTTGTTTGTTTTAGCTATATATATATTTTTTTTTGAGTGTCACTTGTGGGAGACACAGGGTTTCCCCTTTCCTTTCCCAAATGTCACTGTGTGGGAGACACGGGGATTCCCTTGTTGGTTTTGGTGGTGTTATTTTTTTATTTTTTTTGACTGTCACTGCGCGGGAGATGCGGGGTTTAGTACCTGCAGCCGCTGCACACTCCTCGCGGCGTCTCACTCTCGCCGTTGGGGCTGCTCCTGGTGGCAGCTCTGCTTCCTGCTGGGGGCCGCTTCCGCATCATCCTCTGCTGGCCAGCAATCCTCTCTGCTGTCAGCTGCGTCTGGCAGTCTTCTCCTCTGTCGGAATGGGCTCCCACAGCTCCTCCTTCTGCTGGGCTGCGTCCGGCGGTCTTCTCCTCTGTCGGGGTGGGCTCCCGCAGCTCCTCCTTCTGCTGGGCTGCGTCCGGCGGTCTTCTCCTCTGTCGGGGTGGGCTCCCACAGCTCCTCCTTCTGCTGGGCTGCGTCCGGCGGACTTCTTCTCTGTCGGGGTGGGCTCCCGCAGCTCCTCCTTCTGCTGGGCTGCGTCCGGCAGTCTTCTCCTCGTTGACGGGGTTGGCTCCTGCGGCGGGGTCACACACACCCGCTGCGTCGTCCTACTTTGGCAGCCATTACATTAGGCCATCACTGCGTTCCTCTTCTTCGGGGCCCTCTTCCTAGGCTCTTCTCAGTGCGGGGCACATGGGCCCCCCTCCGGAGCTCCACACACGTTATCTTCTTTTGCGGTCGCACGGGCCCAGCTTCTGCCTGATGGGCGCGCCGGCCCACCGTTGTTCCCAGGCACACGGGCTCCTTTCAGGGCACACAGGTCCACCGCTCTGCTGGGCGCACCAGCCCACCGGGGTTCCAGGGCACACGGGCCCACTGTTACTGCAGGGCACATGGGCCCACCGTCATCACCAGGCACACAGGCCCTTGCACGGCACACGGGCCAAGCTTGGTTGCTGGGCTCACGGGCCCGTCCTCACTGCGGGCTCTCGGGCTCCCCGTTGCAGCTGGGCACATGAGCCCCTCTCGCTGCTGGGCACACGGGCCCCCGTTACTGCTGGGCGCACGGGCCCTCTGTTATTTCTGGGCACACGGGCCTCCACTGCTGCTGGGCACCCAGGCCCTTCTATCTTCCGCATGGGGTTCCTCCTTCATCATTTTCTCTACAGCGCGGGACGTTTCCCTTCGTCGCCAGTTGTTATACTGCTGAGGTGGGCCATTCACACGCACACTGGATGACAGACACAGGAGCCATTGCCTCTACAACCTTCCCTTTATTCCTCCAGGCTCTTACTGATTTCCCTCTTCCGTTGCCCCTCCCTTTCCTCCCGCTTCCCGCTCCCTCCCATAGTCTCGAGCTCTCCCTCTTAAAGGGGCTCTGTCCTTTTTCCCTTACAACAGGTACCTCTCTCCATTTGCTTTAGAATGAAGCCGAGTTGCTCTATTGGGGTTCTTGCAGCAGAGGCTAGTCTTGTTATTTCAAAGTGCTTAGCCCATCTGTAAGCAATACAATTGGAAAGTCGATTTGGATTGGTAAGCTCAGGCGTCTATCAATCAAATTGCTACGGGGCATGCGAGTACAACAATCTGAGGAAAAACAGAAATAAAAGAGGGCCCTACAGAAACAAGGCATGTTGTGGGTGTGTGGTGTCTGGTGTATGCCATGGTATCGTTGTTTATGTTGTGATCAATGGCAGCAGGTGCTATACAAATATCAAGTAACACAACACAACTGTGACAGCCACCACAGTAGTTCTCTAACAGCACAACAAATTGTTTAAAGTGGGTTATTGTTATCTTAGTCTGCAGAGGAATGGAAAAGGGCGTTAGCAGAGAGGGAGGAGGAAGGGGGCATTCAAGATGTCTGCAGGTAATAGCGGGGGCATGGAGGTTTTGGATGGAGTTTGCGATTGAATATTTACTATTGCACTGCGCGAGAACTCATTACAAAAATAGCAAGGTCGCTAAATCAAAGGACCTTTTCCACTGAAGGACAACACTATAGGAGAGCAACTGTCTATTACAAAGGCAGTGGGTCGTGACAGTCTAGCATCATGTGGCCTTAAACATTCAAGTGACTTGGGCATGTGTATTAATTTCGTCAGCAGAGAGATGAGGCGTGAGGGTGTTTGATTGGCTAGAATTCCAGCCAATCAAGAAGCTGAAGCTTTCCTATCCGCCATTGTTCGTAGCGAATCTGTTTGTGATCTGGAAATTCGAGACTATTTGCCACACCGATTTTCGTAGAGACCTTAAACGTCAGGTATACCTTAGCTGATTGCTGTGTTCCGAGTGAATGTTCCATGTTCTTGTTATGCAGGGAATGATAGAAGATGTAAAAGGGATGTGTTAGGTCTTTGTGTGGAGTGGTAACAACACAGCAATGTGTGGTACTGTGAAAGGTCTGTTCATCACAAGATAGGGGAGCAGATTAAGCAAGGTGGCAATGGTGAGAACCGATTAACATCTTTTGTCTCTGTCAGTGTCCAGATAGGAACACGTTGCGCACGTGGCTCCTTGAAACCAGTCAATTCATGTTTATATTAGGATGAAATGCATATTTCATGCTCTGCGCCAACTCTTAGGCACGTGTTTAATGGGCATGTCGCTCTAGCTGCTCCGGGTTTAATGGCTTGTATATATAAAAATATATTGGAACATTTGGTTATTGTAAATATAAATTAATTAAAGGTGATTTATAAATCTATCGATCGCACACCCTCACATAAAACTAGGACGAGTGTTAAGTTCTGGGTCCGGTTACAAATGACTCTGACAACTTCTTGTTAACTGTAAGTTCTTTGCTTAGTTTGGACTTATTAATTACAGTTCTTATGTCAGATAAATCATGGGGAAAATAGGACACCCGCGATTCCAGTCACTTGCATCAGATGCATGCAAAGTTAATCACAACACATCTTCCCCCTATAGGAACAAAAACAACAGCAGTAAAATATGAGTGACAAGATCAATATTTCATCAGAAAAATTAGTCCAGTAAAGTCCCACCTGAAAAACAAAAGATTATAGAAAGCATTTCACAAAAACCAAAAACAACTCCAAAAAGTTTAGACCTTGTCACACTTCAAAAATCCACTAACATTAAAGTCCATCTGTGGAATAGAATTAAAAGTCCACCTGTGGAGAGAACATATTAACCTACCTACATGGAACAGCTAAACATTTATTCTTTTTGCGTTAAACTCACAAACATCCATTTTGCTAAATGCATCCCTGATAAAGGCCACGATTTATAACTGTGGCCAGCTTGCACTCCATTCTCAAAATGTACTGCTACGGCCTCTTGCACTCATGCTCAAAATTTCGACTTCCAGGCTTCTTGGGATTACTTATATGTTTATTACAAGTACTTAAGTCACAGTTACATGAAGTTATATACATAAGTGGACAGGACATTACACTGGCTCCCATCACCCAGGCTGGGCAGCTCTAACTGGTTGGGTGTGGAATCCTTGCGTAAACATTCCGACATTCACAAGGCAACACTCCACATGATATCACCAGCTTTCACATGCAGAGACAAGCACATCACAACACATCTCCTTCCTTTACTGATAAACATTACAAACACACTCAGGCACGATATAACACATCTCCTTCCTTTAATGATTCACACTGCACCCACACAGATACATCAAATAGACACAACATATCTCCCTTCTTCTCAAATGTCAACACACACGGACAAGCACACCACAGCATATTCCCCTCATTTCCACATCCATCACCAGCATGGGGAATATCAATTCTTAGGGACACTCTCCCTACTTCTGTAGGCCACTAACATTTTAAAATATTGAAGTTGAAGGGTGACATACACTGGGTCGAGGTACGTAGTATGAGTGACGTTTGGCTTATGAAGATCAGCATTGCCCCGAGGCAGAAGTGTGACTGGTGACATCACAGCTGGTTTAAGGGAGTCGGTGATGCCATAGAACGCCAGATTCAAGCATTATGTTCATATTAGAATGCACTCACCATGCCAGATTCCAGCCGGTAGCCGAAGCCATTAACCGAGACAGGATGAAGAATAAAATAAACGATGTTATGAGGAAAGAACCCTGCAACGTGCATTGCCGTGCACAGGAAGAGGAGAGCTGAAGGCATTGGGCCGTAAGATGAGTAAATAAGCCTAAGTGCGTTGTGGGGTGAGAGGAGAGACCCCCTTACGAATCATCTTCCCAGTGTGCCTACAATTTTATGGGTATTATCCGGCTGAGACATGTAGAGCGCTGCTGAGCACGTCGGTGAGTCGGAAAATCAGACAGGAATAAGAGCGCAGTAGGAAATCTGAATTCCACTATAGGATTTGCCAAGGATGTCATTATTGTTGTCATGAATGTCGTTCCTGGTGAAGGAAATACGGCAAATTTGGGTTATGGTGCATCAAGGTGCTGCGACTGCAAAGGACCGCATTTGAAGTAATGGCTGCAGTGTATCATTTTATGTTTAAGTGATTATGATGGTCACGAATCTGGTCTTTCAGAAGATAACGCTGGACATTTTAGGAGCAGCAAGGTGTATCCTTTAACTGTTTTTGCATTAAGTTTGTGTTACCAACCTAGTTTTGTAACAGATTAAGGATTGACAAGCATGGGAGGTGCACGAGAAGTTTGTGTGTGGATATATGCGTGCATGAATTGAGGTTCAGATCTAAAATGTATTGGATTTAACACATTGGTGCATCAAGGTGCTGCGACTGCAGAGGAGACACAAGGACCGCATTTGAAGTAATGGCTGCAGTGTATCATTTTATGTTTGAGGAATTTTAGGTTCAAAAGGACTCATTTGGACATTCTGAACATGCACAATATGCGTATGCATTAAGTTTGTGGTACCAACAGAGTTTTGTAACAGGTTAAGGATTGACAAGCATGGGAGGTGCATGAGAAGTTTTTGTGTGGATATATGCGTGCAGGAAGTGAGGTTAAAAGTTAAATGTATTCGATTTAACACATTTGAGGAATTTCAGGTTCAAAAGGACTCATTTGGACATTCTGAACATGCACAATATGCCTAGATGTGTGCAAGTCCACACCCACCTACACCTTCAAGCATCTGGGGTGATATCCCCAATCGCACTGGTGGATATGCTACCTCCAAATACTCTAGCAGATTCGCTACATGCTACCTCAAAATACTCTTACGGAGGCGCTACCTCCAATCACATTGGCGGAGGTGCTACCTCCAATTACTCAGGCAGAGGTGCTACCTCCAAATACTCTGGCAGAGCGCTACAAAATGACACAATCAGAAGCGCTACCTACACATACTCTGGCGGGGCCCTACGCCCAATTACTCAGGTGGAGGTGTTACCTCCAACTACACTGGGGCCCTGGCGGGGCGCTACCAAATGACACAAGCAGCAGCGCTACCTACACATACTCTGCTGGAGGCGCTACCTCCAATTACTCAGGCAGAGGCGCTACCTCTAAATACTCTGGCAGGGCACTACCAAATGACACAAGCAGAAGCGCTACCTAACCATACTCTGGCGGGGCCCTACCCCCAAATACTCTGGCGGAGGCGCTACTTCCAATTACACTGGCAGAGGCACTACCTCCAAATACACTGGCAGAGGCGCTACCTCTAATCACACTGGTGGAGGCGCTACCTCCAAATGCTCAGGTGGAGGCGCCACCTCCAATGATACTGGCGGAGGCACTTCCTTCAAATACTCTGGTGGAGACACTACCTCCAATCACACTGGCGGAGGTGCTACCTCCAACTACTCTGGTGGAGGCGCTACCTCCTATCTGTAATGCTCACCTGACTCCCACGGGGGCGCTGGCCTGGTTCGCGCTGCTGTGACCTCGTCTAAGGTGATGCGCAGGGTTCAGAAGACGGACTGGACCGGGCACCAGATCTGGCTTGTCTGACTCGCAGAAGTATCCTTCTGTAGGTGAGAATGGGGGGTTAACTGTCTGCGGGGTAATGCTATCGGCCTCCCACTTACCCCTTGCACCCTCCTCAAAACCCTTCTGTGCTTCTCTGTAGCGTCTCACCTTAGGGTCTGGAAGGACAAGCTCTCCATCCTGCTTCTGATGCAGGGGCGCGTTGGTATCCAGTTACGTCACTGGATTTTCGGATGGGTGAGAACCAAACTTGCTTGGCTTCCAGGTAAGTTTTTCTATAAGTGGTTCCCCTTGTGTCCATGCATTAATGTTCTAATGCTAGTGTCTTTTTCCCCATAGGGGCCTGGGTATGGAATGCCGGGGAACAGGCACCGACCCGAGGTGAGCGGTGAAATCCTTGTGGAAATCAGGTAAGTCTTTAATGAGTGTTTTGGTAATTTCTTTTCATTCACTCATTAACGCTGATGTCTTTTTCCCCTTAGGGGCCGGGGTCCGAAAATGCCTGGATGCGGCGCGGACCCGAAATGAAAAGGGAATGACCCAACAGGTAAGTCTTGACATGGAGTTTTAGCTTCCCTTTTCCCTTCTTTCTCTCACCTTTGTTCTTGTCTTTTTCTCCCTAGGCGCGGGGGTGCGACTGCGAATCCGGATGGTCGCTGCTGAACATGGAGGCGCCCTGTAAAGGTGAGTAGAATGCGGCGCTGCAGTGATCGATGCAATGTGCTTTTAAAATAAAGGTCTTCCTTTTCAGGATTGTCGGCGAAATGTCTCTGGGATGCAGATTTAGCAGGTGAGGCCTTTTCCTTCTTCGGTTCTCTTGTTCCCTTCCTTTGCAGGTGATTCAGGATGCTGGCAGGTGTGGCAGAAGTCAAGATGCAGGAGCAGACACGGTGAGCGTCCAGCTGCTAGATGCAGAACAACGCGAAGCACGTGTGGCTGATCGGGTGTGGTTTAAATAGCCTTGGAAGAAGTTCCTAGAATGTGTCCTTCCTCCAATCAGGTATGTATCCTTCCCCGACCACGCCCGGGTGGTAAATGAGTCCCACAGGTAAAGTAGTTATTTTCAGGCCTCAAGGAGGCCGGGGTTCTGCAGCATGGTCTGCATCAGGTAAGTGCACCCAAACACTTTCATCATGAGCCTGGCGCCTATGGCGCCAGGACTGATGTTTTCTATGAGCCTGGCGCCATAGGCGCCAGGATGCTGTCCAAAGGGCCCCTATAAGGGGTTGCTGGGACCTTCCCCGGGGACTTGATGTCCGCTTTCGGGGACGCAGGGCCTGAGCCGGCTCCCGGGAATCGGGCATTGTGACACTATTACACTGGCGGAGGCGCTACCTCCAAATACACTGGCGGAGGCACCACCTCCAACTACACTGGTGGAGGCACTACCTCCTATTACTCTGGCAGAGGCGCTACCTCCAATTACTCTGGCGGAGGCGTTACTCCAAAAATACTTTCATGCTCCTCATGTGGGAGGCGCTACCTCCACTGTACTTGCAGAAGTGCTACCTCCACTATAGTCACGGAGGCGCTACCTCCTCACTTCATTGTAGCACATCCACAGGCTACACACACTATGGGTGCTGCCCCATTTCACATCTTCTCTGACTCACGCTCGCTCACACCTCACTTCACCCATGACACTATTTCATAACATCCCAAACCTCGCATCTCTCAAAAACCTGCCTTTTAATGGAGAATGGTACTCTGCATTAATCTCCTAATCTGCACACATAAAGCCACACTGGAACAATGAGGGAACATGAATGCATCTTATTATGGAGTGATGAAAACTCACATAGAACCTCATTGTTATGCTTGGAAATGCTACCTCCCAACTCACATACATTCTCACTGCTATGCTTTTTATCAGTAAAGGAAGGAGATGTGTTGTGATGTGCTTGTCTCTGCATGTGAAAGCTGGTGATGTCATGTGGAGTGTTGCCTTGTGAAGGTCGAATGTTTACCCAAGGATTCCACACCCAGCCAGTTAGATCTCCCCAGCCTGGGTGATGCGAGCCAGTGTTATGTCCTGTCCACTTATGTATATAACTTCATGTAACTGTGACTTAAGTACTTGTAATAAATGTATTCTCATAAAGAACCCTAGATTCACTCCCAAATGTGTAGAAAGCAAATACATTGGTCCCAAATATCTGCAGTAAGAAAGAATGTAGTAATTGTAGAAGGGGGGAGTGTTGGTCAATGTCCAGAATTGTGAAATGTCCTGAATGCATGAAGGACAATGCACATGATAAACATGACAATGGTGAACATGACAATGGTGAATTTGCTAATAACAGTATCAGAGACTCTCGTGTAATAGATAAGTGTTCCAAGGATGACAACAATTCAAGGTCCGCAGCAGAGACACATTCAAATAGAGTCAAGAACAAACCCAGCTGGTTTAAGGATTATTATGTGGAGTAAACAGCTGTATGCACATAAGGGATGAGATGTGTTATGATGTAAGTGTAAGTTAAAACAAATTCATAAAATGTGTTATGATTAGCTCTGCCTGCAAGAGAGTGGACTGTTGAGATGGAAGGCAGAGTGCAGAATGTTTACCCATGAGTGAGTGTTCCAGGGTGGTCAGTTGAAAGATGTCAGAGTCATTTGTAACCGGACCCAGAACTCAACAGTGGCGACGAGGATGATGCTGATATTGCTGAGGGGACAGCAGCACCAAGGAAGGACACCCACCGGCACCCCCAAGAGAAGAAATCCTCTCTCAGGTAAGGGCGCAAATTGGCAGAAAGGGCGCTGTGATGTGAGGTGTATTGAGAGCAGCTTTGACCAATAGTGAAGGGCTACAAATGTATTGGAAGCTGCAGATGCCCATTAAAGTGCTCCAACAGCGCGTGAGACCAGAGAAAGCCAGCGCTATAGAGAGAAGGCAAAGTGGCGCTGCAGGCTCATTGAGAACAAAGGTTTCAGAAGCATTTTGCTACTCAGAGCTGCCTGTTGTTTTAAGTGGCATTTATGTCAAGGAGCGCAAGAATTGGCAAAATGACAGTGAAGGAAGCACTTTCAGTTTCAACATATGGCCACACCTACCAGCATGATTATATGACTGGTGAGGTGAGACTGTCGCCGGCATGTGGGGAGAGCGCTTTTCAGGCGGGTTTTAGGTGGCCCTGAAAGGACAAGTGGGCGGTCATCAGCAGAGTTGTTTGGTTCGGTTCAGAGAGCTCGGTTTCCCTCAGCTTTCCAGTCAGACTGATGATGTCGGGTGGAATGCTCGAGGAGTTTGTGATGGTGCTGGCATTGATTGGCTGTGAGTTTAGCTGCTGTTCTGGAGCGTAGGAAAGGAGAACACAGCAACGTGCAACACAGAGGTCCGATCACGTGCAACGTTGCTCAGGGTTACTTGTTTTTTTCTCTGCAAGGTGCGCAGAATTAAGTAAACAACATGAGAACGACTGCCGTATAATAGGAAAGGGAGCCAGACATTAGTGGCTTCTCTCTGTGCTGTTTGAGGAGAGAGCGGTGCCAATGGCAACTTGAAAGAAGCATGTTGATTTTCAGTTTGATTTTCAGCATTTTTATGGGACTTTTGAGCAATGAATCCTTTGGCTGAGCAATGAGGAAAACATGTTGGGAGTGGCTGCAGTTCACTGACAGCAGTGATGTATGCAGGCAGAGAGGGCCGTGCGCCCCACACCAGGAACTTTTGTATAACGCTAGTGCCAGCATGGAGCAGCAGGAATGCCATTGAACTGCCGAGATCTAATAGTTTAGAGGTTTTCCATCACACAGTTTTTAACTTTTTTTTTAACCGTTTTTCATTAATTTTGAAATGGAAATGGAAGTGATAAGAACTCATGAGATGAAATGTGTTTTCATGTAATGATGTATAGTTTAGTGTAATGTATTGTGATTGCATTACTCATGTCAGAAACAACGTTTACAAAGCGCAGCTGTGATGTGAGGCCTGTCTGAGTTACTGTAATGGAATTAAAGTATTTGCTGTGTACTGGTGTGCGCTGGGTTCGTATGTGCAAGCGCTATGGCCTTTGTTGAGTTATGGTGTGAGTGATTTAAGTGGATGTCGTGGCCTCTGTTGATAAGGAAATGTAGCGGAGTTCTTTTTTTTTAGAACATCCTAATTGCACCATTGTTGATAATGACAGTTGTTTTTTTCTCACAGGTAACATCACAAAGGACTTTGTAGCTAAATATATTGGACTCAATTGATGTTTTATACTCTTGTTTACCAAATTTTATATGCGCAAATTGCCTATGTGTGTGATGTGACTCTGTGAGAGAGTGGAGGTGTGCAAATGGAAGGAGGAATGAGACTCCCGACACTTTTAGTGTAAAATCTTTGGGGGATTGTGATTCCCGACACTGTTGGTGTCAAATCTTTGGGGGATTGTGATCCCCGACACTGGTGGTGTCAAATTTTTGGGGGATGGAGAATCCCGACACTGGTGGTGCCAAATCCTTGGTGGATGGAGAATCCCGACACTGTTTGTGTCAAATATTGTGGGGGATGGAGAATCCCGACACTGGTGGTGTCAAATTCTTGGGGGCTGGAGAATCCTGACACTGTTGGTGTCAAATATTGTGGGGATGGAGAATCCCGACACTAGAGGTGTCAAATGATGGTAGGGATTTAGATTCCTGGCATTAGCGGTCCAAAAGGTTGAGTAATGCTATCATAGCTTTAGGCTGCGTGGTGGGTTAAGTTGGATTGTGGGCTGGTTCCCTGGTGTCGAGTTTCATGGTAGGCCAACTATGAAATAGTTGTTTTGTCCTGGTGGGAGTGTAGCTATGTGTTAGCTAGTATATGGTTCAGTGAAGGGAGAGCTTTTGCTCGGAGTGTTAGCTTGGTAGTAGTGGTTTTAGAAGGCCAGTTAATTATTTTATTATTTATGCCCTTTGAGCCTTCCCCTCTTCTGATATTTCCCACTAGTTGCATCTTGTTATTTAATGTGGTTGGTTGTCCCTATAGGGGGAAGATGTGTTATGATTAGCTCTGCCTGCAAGAGAGTGGAATGTTGAGATGGAAGGCAGAGCGCAGAATGTTTACCCATGAGTGAGTGTTCCAGGGTGGTCAGTTGAAAGATGTAAGCCCTGAGAGAGGATGCCGGTGGGTGTCCTATTTTCCCCATGATTTATCTGACATAAGAACTGTAATTAATAAGTCCAAACTAAGCAAAGAACTTACAGTTAACAAGAAGTTGTCAGAGTCATTTGTAACCGGACCCAGAACTTAACACTCGTCCTAGTTTTATGTGAGGGTGTGCGATCGATAGATTTGTAAATCACTGTAAAGCTCTGGGTTCCCAATGATGACTCTGACATCTCTTGATGTTCCAGTTATTCCTTTAATGAGGTTCCAGTACATCTTTTGTGTTTCTTATGTCAAGTTCATCAGAGCTCAAGGCAAACATGCACCGGCATCCTCCCAGGTAGGCTACATCTCACCAACCCTCTCACTCAGAACCCTCAACCATACAACAACATTCTCACCAGCAAGATTCCATGTCACTCACTCAGCATTCTACTCATTCTGCAAAGACAACATGGAAACCTAAATCACTACATATCTCCCTTCCTTACACAACAACAACAACACCTACCAAAACCTGTCACACACACAACACACAGTGCACATACACACTCCAAAACATGCGCCTACATCTCAACCAAAAGAACTATCACCACAGCCGTACAACCTGAAGGCATCTCCAGTTCAAATGGTATCATAACACATACTAACGATGCCCCTCCCCTTTTCTACCCAGTAAAGGAAGGACACCCACCATTGAAAATTGCACCACTACCAATCTTCAACACCTCAGGTATCTCTCTAACTTCTCTCCTCCTCTACCACACAAAAACATATAACCAATACTAACCTCATAGCCACACCACACACACAACTCCAAGCTGTGCACCACACACACCAAAGAACAAGGCTGGGCATTCCAAACACCCGAGAGAAACGACACACAACCACAGTGCACACAAAAGTGCCTATATCGCCACCCCAATTCGTCACCTGTGTCCTAATGATCCTCCATATAGACCAACACTACTAAGAGGAAGCTTCATCACACACCTCACATTCACCAGCACAAACACACAATACTTGTACTGCCACCCACATCAATCTTCACAGCCAGAACCAACACACAACACTATGCTGTGCACCCAACCTTACACAGAACCAAGTTGGACGTTTCAAGTGAGTGAAACAACATCCAAACAGCACCAACAGTGCAATATTGCCACCCCTTATCCGTCACCTGTGTTCTCTGAGTCCAAGAATCTAACTCAATTGCTGTGAAGAACAACACCATTGAACACACCATACACCATTCCATCAAGCACACGAGCACAAAAACACCAAAATGCCAAATCTCTAGCACACCACAAAGACTTACACATGCAGATCCCCGCACTGCAACAACAAAACAGTGCTTTAAAATTAATAACATTTCTGCTAAATTTACTAACTAAACTTCTTAGTTCTCCCTAAATGGCACAAACGTCCTTTAAACAGTCCCACCTGCAAAGCAAAACATTTAGTAAGCATGTTACATTTATCACATTTCTCGTGCCATGTACTATAGCTATATCAGTCCACTTTGCCTACTGCATTGAAAAGTCCATCTGCAGAAAAAACATGCGTTAAACACAACTGCTTCATAAAGCTGACATTGCTCACATCAAATATGTGTCTCTCAATAAAGGCCACAACACCACACACTCCCATTCAGTGTACATTCACCCAAATAAATTCTCATGTTGCAATTATGGTATCAAAATATCACAGGCCTCACGTGACAATTAAAACCTAACATGTTAAACTAAACTCTGCTGCATACTATGTAAAACACCACATATAATCAAAACAAAAGTAAATCCATAAACCACCAGCTTATTAACCAGCTCCTTGGTGCTCTCTTAATGGGCAAAATGCCCCTCAGCTGCACCACAATGGGCTCTAGGCCCCTCCTCATCACATCATTTTGGCTCCAAGCCCCTCCAGACGCTGAAGTGGCCCCCAGGACCCTCATCTTCAGATCTTGTGGCTGCAAACTCCTCCAGGCTCTGTAATGGCCCCCAGGACCCTCCTCTGTACAGCATATGGGCTCCAAACTCCACAAAGTCACTTATGACCCTCGTAGAAACACAGTTTTCACAGTGGGCACCTAGCCCCTCTGCTAAAGAGCAGTGGTCACCTAGTTTCTCCTAGGTGCAGCTCAGGCTCCTAGCCTCTCCCAATGCTGCTGCCCTGGGGTCCAAGCCCCTCAGCTGCACAACATGACCTCCGGACTCTTCAATCCCCAGGTGCCGCTTAGGCTCCAAGCCTCTCCTATTGCTGCTGCCATGGGCTCCAAGCCCCTCAGCGGCACAAAATTGCTCCCAGATTTCTAATTTCCAAGGAAAAGCTCAGGCTCCAAACCTCTCCAATTGCTACTGCCATGGGCTTCAAGCCCCTCAGCTGCACGGCATGGCTTCCAAATATTTCCAGGCGCAGCTCAGACTCCTAGCTTCTTCAAATGCTGCTGCCTTGAGCTCCGAAGCCCTCCATGCCGCAGCTTTGGGTTCCCAAACCCCTTCAGACACTCACTGGGCCCTCAGCCCTGCCAAAGTTCCTCTGCCTTTCACTGTGCTTGACCTGCCCAACTGCTGGCAGGCCAGCCGGCCCTTGGCCCAGGCGCTGCTCACTCTCTTCTGTGCGCTGGGCCCTCCTGCGCCTACAGCATAAAGCGCTCGCCTTACCTGGGAGGATCTTCTTCTCGGGTTGGGGGGCGGTGCATGTGCCATCCTCAGTGCTGTCACCCCAGCACAGCCAGCATCCTCGTCGCCAATGTAAAGCTCTGGGTTCCCAATGATGACTCTGACATCTCTTGATGTTCCAGTTATTCCTTTAATGAGGTTCCAGTATATCTTTTGTGTTTCTTATGTCAAGTTCATCAGAGCTCAAGGCAAACATGCACCGGCATCCTCCCAGGTAGGCTACATCTCACCAACCCTCTCACTCAGAACCCTCAACCATACAACAACATTCTCACCAGCAAGATTCCATGTCACTCACTCAGCATTCTACTCATTCTGCAAAGACAACATGGAAACCTAAATCACTACAACGAGCTGTGTAAAACATTAGAAATTTTAAGTGATCAATTGTATTAGTCTTTTTTTTTACGTATTTCGCTATGAACGAATTATATTTGCATTTAATATGAGGTTGACAGACTTGCAGAATAGACAACATTTAGATACAAAAGGAATGAACAGGTGTGGCTTTTTAGCTTTGGCTATTTGATGGTGTAAGAACCACCTATAAACTGAAACTATTGCAATTGAATACAGATATGAGGGATATGGAATGGGATGAGGTAAATGAAGCTGTTGAGTGTGGTTGTTTTTTACCCACTAATTGACCGCCCATGCTAATTCCTATCTTAATTTCCACCTACTGCCTGTGCTTATCCACCAAAATCACACCCTTATGGGAGCGCTTTGAACTTGCTCTTTCACATCATCACAACAATCTATGTGTTGTATATGACCTGCCAGGTTATTTCTGAGCGGTTTTCTGAGATTACATGGCCCATTTGTGGCTGTAAATGAATGTTATGGCGTTATACAATTGTCTTAAACAAGTTTGCCTTCCATCACTTGATTTTTAAGTAATATATGTTTCCTCGTATCTGTTCCTTGTACCGAATTCCTGTTAAAAGCAAACATTAGGCAACAGTTAAGATGTGTTCATAATTATCAGATACACCTTTGTGAGGAAATAACATTATATGCACAGGTGTTAACACCATTTTCCAGTTGTTAATGTCTTTTGAAGAGTTAGTGCCATTCAGGTAGCAGCTGGCAAATGCTTGTCAAAAAACACATCTGTTGGCCTTGTCAATGACTGTTTGTGGTAACTGTTGATAATAATTGCAACCCCAGCTAAAATGCCTGTGTCCTCCGTGGCCTACTTAGCAGTGGCTATGACTTAGTCTGTCTGATGATTGGTATGAGAGGTTTTTACTCATACTGCCATGAGGAGAGTCTCTGTTGGACTAAAATGTTAATTCTGTTGTTATGTGTGATTTAATCGCTGGGAAAACATATTTTAGGACCAGTGCAATTATATAAACAAATTCCAGTCCTAGAATATTTGGGGAAAAGTGTTAGATAGTGGGTTAACACAAAATAGTGGGTTAAAACAAAATATAGAGTGCCTCTCAATGTTTCTTTCAGCGATGAACTCACTGAGTATCAAATCTGTTACGAGCCTTCTTCGGAGGTGCACAGTCATTGTTCATACAGGGTGTTTATAACTGTACTGACTGGGATTGAAAAAGGTAAAGGCACTCTTCCATTTCCTACTCACCCAATGCAAAAGGTTTGCTGCTAGGATGGGTGGAGGCCTTGTGGTAACCTCTAAACCCTGTGGATGTGAGCTCTGTTTCTCAATCCACAGATGGTGCTGCTTATACTTAGTCCTGCTGCTTCTCCCAAGACAAAACCGTATTTAGAGCAGTGAAAGGTTAGTCTTTATCTGGTCTTTCTATGTGCATTATCTGCACAGAAAATATGGCAGAGGGCTGTCATGATTGCCCTGCAAAATGCCCTCTCCCTACGGCCAGTCAATACTTAGCTCCAATTTTTAAGCCTTTCACTCTACTTATTCTATTTCAATTAATTTTCTAATACCATACCTGAGTTCTGTCTCTAAGCACAGATCCAGGATTCGAGCCTCTGCTGCTCTGCGTGGTCTTGCTTCCAAGATCAGAGCATTGCCCCTGGGCTATCCTCCGTTCACCTATATATTTCTGAGGTGGGACATCGACCAAGTAAAGTTTACTTATGATATGATATGATAGGATATGCCATTTATAACGCGCCTATACAGAAGTGTTTCACGGCCCGATGAGAGAAGGGAGGGGAAACAGGGGGAAGACAGACAACGATCTTACTAGGCCAGGTGTCATTCAGATTGTGCAAGTGCAAGGGAAGGGGGGAAAGAAAAGTGCGGGGGGGAGTGCAGTACATGGGAATAATAAATAACAAGATAATTAAAAGAGCGGCCCGCTGGTGGCAGTGCAGGGTGAGTACAGACATAAGTGCTGGTGGGGAGACTGTAGGGTTACAGAAAACAGTTCCCAGGTGCAGGGGTTGCCAGGAAGGTAGTGCAGGCCTGCAACTGGCAGGGCTAGGGCCTGAGGTAGGATGGGTGGCCAGGAACCAGTGCAGTCTCAGTATCAGCCAAGACTTCAGCAGGGGAGAGAAAGCAGAAGCCAAGAGGAAGGTTTTTAGGTGCTTCTGGAACCGGAGATGGTTCTCCTCATGTTTCAGGGAGGCAGTGAGGCTGTTCCAGAGGGAGGCCCATCCGAAGAGAGAGATCTACCACCATCTCACTTGGAGAAGCGACTGACCATGAGGGAGTTGGAGGCGGATGAGCGAAGAGCTTGAGAGGGTAGATATTTAGGAAGAGAGAGTTGAAGGTATTGAGACCCCAGAAGGCCTTGTGGACGATGCAGAGGGTTTTTAACCTTAATCCTCGCAACCACTGGGAGCCAGTGCAGAGATGTCAGTCCTGGAGAGATACGATCCCCAGGCTTGAGGTCAAGGAAAAGTCTCGCAGTTCTGCTGTGGATGAGTTGCAGAGGGCGTAGTGGAGAAGCAGGCAGATTTAGAAAGAGTCTGTTGCAATGGTCCAGCCTAGAGAGAACCAGAGCTCTGGAGACAGTAAGCTTCTGGGGGAAGGAGACAAAAGGAAGAATACCTCTGAGGAGGTGCAGCTGGTAGTGTGACTTCTTAGAGACGTCAGAGATGTGAGGAGAGAAAGAGAGTGTGGATTCAAAGATGACCCTGAGGTTTTTAGCTTTTCAGGTGGGAACAGGAAGAGGGCCAAGAGAGGCTGGCCAGAGATCTTCAGGAAAGGAGGGAGTGGGTGTGCCGATGAGGACAATCTCCGTTTTACTGGCATTAAGGCAGAGGTCATTGACGGCACACCACTCCTGGATAGCAGACAGACAATCAGAGATGAGGGACGGAGAAGAGGTGGCCAAAGGTAGACTGAAAATTAGCTGAGTGTCATCCGCATAGCACTGAAAGGTGGGGCACAGAGCTGCAATGAAGTGGGCAAGAGTGCCAGGTATTGGTTGAACAGCCAGGGAGAGAGGTTAGACCCCTGGGGGACACCACAGGTAGAGAAGAAGATAGCAGAGAGGAAGGACCCAAGTTGGACTTGGGAGAGTCGGTCAGAGTGGAAGGAAGTCAGCCACGCCGGGGCCTGACCGGTGATACCAACATTATCACGGAGACAATTTAGCAGGATGGCATGGTTGACAGTGTCAAAGGAAGAAGAGAGATCAAGCAAGATGAGGACACAGGAGGTGTTAGAGTCAAGGTTGGAGAACAGGACTTCACGAATGTTCAGGAGGACAGTTTCCATGCTTCTGGCAGCTCTGAAGCCAGACTTATGGTCATGAAGGCAACTAACAGATTCAGTGTGGAGATTAATCTGGGAGTTGGCCAGTTTTTCCTGGAGCTTGCCCAGGACGGGAGTGATGGAGTTTGGGCGATAGTTAGCCGGGCATGAGGGATCAGCAGAGGGTTTCTTAAGTAGAGGGTGCACAAGGGAGTGCTTCAGGGGGGATGGGAAGACTACAGTGGCAAAGGAGTGGTTTGTAGAAGTTAGCCAGGGCAGGAGCAAGGGTGTCAATGTGGTCCTTGATAGTTTTGGAGGAACAGGGGTTAACCGTTTTGACAAAACTTTCATAGATCGAACTTGTCTAGAAACCTTGTCTGCGGAGAACAGGGAAAGGCGGAGAAGGAGGGAGGAGAGGTGCCTGCAGAAGGGCCAGAGGAAGAGCAGGGTGTATAAGGAGGGAGGGGAGAGGAGGAGAGTGAGGACAGGATGTCCTGAGTTTTAGAGATGAAGTGAGAAGCCAGTGCCGTGCAGAGGGCCTGGGAAGGGACAGGAGAGGTAGAGACTGCAGCAGGATTGGCCAGTTCCTTGCAGATTTTAAAGAGTTCCGCTGCGTTGTTAGATGCCGCAGAGACACAGGATTGGACATGAGCTCTCTTCTTGGTGAGGACAGAGAGCCGGTATTGCCTTTGGAGCAGTCGACAGGCCAGTTTGTCAGAGGATGTATAGGAAGCACGCCATTTCCTCTCGGCCACCCTGCATTTGCGTTTAAGGATGACGCGATCTGAGTCGTACCAGGAGTTGCACTTGGCTTTGGACTTCAGGCGGATCCTCATGACAGGGGCAAGGATATCAAGAGTATCAGATATAGCAAGTGGAGCGAGGAGAGAGCTGTGTCAGAGTGAGAGTCAGCCAAAGAGGGAGGAAGGGGTGAGAAAGTGGCACCGAAAGCCTGAACTGATACACGCTTCATGGGTCGGATGACCGAGAAGGTGGGTGGCAGTGATGGAAGTGGCTTGGCCTGTGGGGTAGAGAGGGTGAGATGGGAGGAAAGGAGAAAGTGATCACTCCAGGAGAGAGGAGTGGTGAGAGGAATAGAAAGGGGAAGGTCTGAGGTGATCAGAACATCCAGAGTGTGCCCTGCAGAGTGAGTCGGGCCAGAGAGTAGAATAGAGAGTGAGAGAGAGTCACAGAGGTCGTGAAAGAGTCCAGAGGGAGGACAGGAAGTATCCAGGTGGATGTTGAAGTCTCCAAGAAGGAGGAGTTGAGTGGTTGAGGCCAGGAGTTAGGAGGAGAGGTTCGCCCACTCAGAGAGGAAGGAGGAAATCTGACCAGGAGGCCAATAGATAGTAGCCACAGTAAGGGAATGGCTAGGGGAGAGAGCGAGCCTGCATTCAAAAGAGGAGTAGGCCTGCGTAGGAATGACAGAGGCAGGGATCCACTTGGGGAAGATCAGGGCTACACCCCCTCCGGAGCCGTTGGACCTTGGGGTGGAGAGGATCTTGTAGCTGTCAAGGAGGAGCGTGTCAAAGCTAGTGACAGAGCTGGCCATGAACCATGTCTCGGTGAGACTCTGGACATCGAGGTCAAGTTCTTCCAGAAGGCGGCAGATGTCTGAGGAGTGTTTGACAGCTGAGCAAGAGCTAAGAGTGGCAATGTGGAGAAGGTTGCCATCCTTGAAGGACTTCCGGGGAGGGGTACAGATAAGAGATATGCCCTGCGGAGGTGTGGAAGGAGCATGGGGGGGGGGGCAGAGAGGGAATGAGAGGGCAAGGTAGCCGAGGAGAAGGAAGCAGGGCAAGGCAAGGAGTCCGTGGAGGAGGAGAGGGGATAGCAGGAGAAGAAAGGAAATTCATGAGGCATGGGAATCATCTATCAAAGAGGTGAAGGTTGGCCTGAGGGCCTTGGACCAGGACGGTCTCATTATAATAAACATTAATGATGACCTTAGAGGAAAGGAAGGAGGCCAGGAAGGCATCCCACTGGGTGCTGCCATTAATGGGAGAAGAAGAAAAAGGAGAGCGCACACAGACCATATGTAGGGTCCATAGGTCAGGCGAGGGAACAACAAAGAGGATGTCAGTGAGAGTTTCCTTAAGGAAGGCACTGGAATAGGTGTCAGCGATAGGGAGGCCTAGGTTGGAGCCCAGGATATCCTTTTTAAACTTCGTCCTACCAGATTTCGTGAGGAGTGCAGGATAATCAATAGAGAAACAGTTAGAAAAGATAGGAGAGACAGAGAGCACCACAGAATAGGAGGGGAGAGGAGAGAGGTGGAAGGTAGAGGGGAACAATAGGGAAGTACACTGGGCAGGGTTCAAGCAGATCACACAGAGAGCGGGCGAGACAAGTTGGACAAAGACGACAGACGTTCAGATGTAAAAGATTATTACAATGCAAATTAAACAGGAGACAAAAAAAAACACCTACGTTTGAGAGTCCTGAATAGAAGGAGAAAGGCCTAGATTTCACAATGCAATTATAAATTATAAATACTGATTCAGTGCAAATTATGGACAAACGGGGGAACCACCTGTAGGCGGAGGGGGGTAAGCAGGGAAGTCAGGGGATGGTGACTGGCAACTGGCGTCCCCTGTGGACACCTGCAGACACCACAGGAGCCGCTACAGTGGGAGCCACCCTTTGCCTAGGGCCCTTAGCTGCAGGGGCTGCCTGGGGGGCGGGGGGTCAGTAAGAACAGAGGCAGGCCTTGGCCAATCGAGGTGGAGGGCAGGCTGCGAGGAGGGAGGGAGGGCGGGGAAGAAACACAATGGGACCAAGAAGAAAAAAGAAACAAGCGGGGCACGGGGCACCAGAAAAACAAAGGATAAGCAGAAATAAACTAACACAGTCTCCAAGGGGGACTCACCTTCCGCAAATCTGATGCAGTAGCGGTCTCCCGCTCAGCCAGCTGGAAATGGTGAGCGAGGAGCACTGCGGGCTGCTAGGGCCAACACAGAGACAGGCCCTGGCTAATCACGGCAAACAGAGGCAGGCCTTAGCCGTTCGAGGTGGAGGGCAGGCTCGGAGGCGGGAGGGTGGGCGGGGAAGAAACACAATGGGACCAGGAAGAAAAAAGAAACAAGCGGGGCACGGGGGCACCAGAGAAACAAAGGATAAGCAGTAATAAACTAACACAGTCTACAAGGGGGACTCACCGGCCGCGAATCTGGTGCAGCAGCGGTCCCCCACTCAGCCAGCTGGAAATGGCGAGTGAGGAGCACTGCAGCCTGCTAGGGCCAACACAGAGACAGGCCCTGGCCAATAACAGAAAACAGAGGCAGGCCTTGGCCAATCGATGTGGAGGGCAGGCTGGGAGGCAGGAGGGAGGGCGGGGAAGAAACACAATGGGACCAGGAAGAAAAAAGCAGGGCACGGGGAACCAGAAAAACAAAGGATGAGCAGACATAAACTAACACAATCTCCAAGGGGGACTCACTGGCCGTGAATCTGATGCAGCATATTTACCATCCCTGTAACATAATATCAACTGTGCAGTTTCTGGGCTTCCTCGTGATCACCTTTGCAACACAAGTCTTGAAACCCTAGGTTTTAGTAGGAACCTTTTGGACAATCACATGACTTGTACGCTGGGCTTACCACTGCAGTTCTAACACAACATAACACAAATCCAAGCTTTGGATACTGATGATGTAAAAGGCTTCAATATATAAACAACCACTTGTTCATTAATATGCGCCTTGTGCATTAACTTTCATATGAACTGCCGATGACAGGCTCTATCAGAGTCATCTCATTCACAAGTACAAAAGAAAATGTATTAATTTCTCTATTTTTTAACACGCCAGTCTAGTTTTTATATTTATAGTTTTTTTCTGTGTTGAATTCTTTTATGCTATCGCTGATTGCCCATATTTCTAAATAAGAGATTGAACAGCCTACTCACGCCAAGATTCCCCCTAGCTTTAAAATATATGTCGCTGGAGGCCGGAGACTGCCGGTAAGAGGAACAAAAATGTACAACAAGCTTTCTCATTCTTGCTCATGAGCTCACCCATTCTCTCAGGTCCCAGTCTGATATGAGCACCTTTAGGAAAGGCCTATATTCCCATCAGTATTGTTGTAATGTCGATGAGAGAAGCACCAGTATTGACCATGCCCCCAACGGACTGACTTGTTCCCCATCACGATCAAAAGTATACCCTGAGAAAGGTACAGGAGGTCGTTAACGAAACATTAAGAGCCATGTATTTGCCATTAAGAGTAGAATAGATGATGTAACATAGGTAGGGTGCCAGGTAATTGCACTTATTATATGCACAAGTAGGGAGAATTTAAATGATGGCATGCACACACACGAAGTACACGTAACAGACATGAAGAGCACGTAGACAAGAAGAGCATGCAGACATGACAAACTCTTGCACACAGACATGAAGAACACTTGCATGTAGACACAAAGAATACGTATATAAAGAAATGAAGAACATGAACATGTAAGTGCACAACATGGCAGGGAATGAACCAAAGAACTGCCATTTAAGACCAACGCCAACAAGGCCTCAATTCTGAAATACTGCAGTCTGACATGAAATTGCTTAACAGACGGTTTCCAAGCCTCACGGAGCTCAGAGACTAGCCCCCAGAAACCAGCGTCAGTGTGCCGAGGGAAGTTCGGCATAGCAAAATGAATCCACACCAGGTGGAGGTGCCCAGGCCACACAGCACCATTGTTAAAGTTAATTAGTTTTAATTGGTAGCAGTGAGAAATATACATATCCTTGAATGCCAGGTGCATACAGCTACCATGCCAATTGATCACATAATGAATGAATGTACAGCGCTCCAAGTGGATACTGCAAGAAAGCACAAGCACGCTGAAACAGAAGAAAATACAATAAATAGGTGAAATGAGGTCCCGAACAGTAGTTCTCTACCTCGTGACTGAAGCAATGGTCAATTATGCCAGAGTCACTTAGACAGAGCACCTGCCATTTCTTTAGCAAATCCAGGCACAGGGGCAGCACACCAAGGCCACAAGCAAGACTGATCAGGCCTGGGAGCGAGTAGGGAGTATCTTCTTTAAACTGGGTCATAGCTGGTTCGGCCATCTCTCCTTCCTCACGGCATAACTTGGCACCACTTGAAGGTGGCCAAGAACGATGAGCTAAAATCTGTCCAATCACCTTATGTTCCTCTAATATAATGCATAATATCAGCTAATGAGATGTTAAGTAGATGTGCATCATTGTAGAAGGTTGAATTTAGGATTTGATTTTGATTTTATTTTATTTAAAAAGCGCAAAAAACCAGGCCCATGGGCAACCGGGCGCATACTCTTAAACATGTTACAAAAAGCAGTAGTTACAGAAGTTACAAACATATACAGCATATATACATGTACATACTCTTAAACATGTTACAAAGAGCAGTAGTTACAGTGAGTTACAAACATATACAGCATATATACATGTACCGAAGGGTACCATTAACAGCGTATAATACAGGGACAGAGCAGAGAGAAAATGTATATTCAGTTCTGTACCCCACATGGAGTCTGGACTGTGTCAAGGTCTCATGAGTCCTGGGAGAGCAGCCATGTTTTAGCATTGTTCTTGAAGGAGTGGAATGATGGTTGAATTCTGATAGGTGTGGGAAAGGTGTTCCAGAGTTTGGAGGCCAGGACGGGGAAGCTCACCCCACCAGCTTTTTGGAGTTTGCATTTAGGCACGATGAGGCTGTGAGTTTGGGCTGCTCTGGTAGGTCGAGTGGAGGTGTGGCGTGAGAAGCGAGTGGACAGGTAAGGTGGGGCGTTGTTGTTCAGACATTTGTGAGTCAAAGCTAGGGTTTTCAGGGCAATTCTCTGTAGGATGAGCTACTATCTATAGAAGAACCAATTGTAATGAGGTTCGCTTATAGATAACCAAATATCCTATACTCTAATGTCCAATCTTAAAATAGAATAGAAGTTTTATGATAGTAACAATCTCTGAAATTATCTATGATGAATTTTGATATAAAAAGCTGTTGTTCCTGTCACCACGTTGAGACTGTATTTTATGTGCTATCCCAGCAGCTGTTTTTTTTTTTTATAAAGCTGCGTTTTCTCGTGCACCTGGAGTTACTCTGATTATTAAGTTTTTTTGCTTCAATGGTACATGTTGGGCCTATGTTAACATTATCTTCACCATTACTCCTTTTAACAGGGTTCCTTCACTCATTCCTTTTTACCCGTTCCCCTTCCCTCTTTTCTGCTCTGCTGATTGGCACTCTGAAGATCCCCGGGTTTTGAGCGCTATAAAAGAACTCTATAACATGAAATAACGTAACATTTGAACACTGTAAAACATACAGCTGTTTAAGAACACAAAAAGCATATGAAAGCGCATAGACAATATTTGAGGTTAACTAAAGTTTGCTATTTCCGGCCCTAGGTGGACTGCTCCAGTATCCGCTTAATTGGATAATTAATTTGATCATTCGTGATTAGTGAATATGCATTACTTAATTGGGTAAGGAAAACCGCAGGTGGGAAATGTCAGAGATTAAGAGTGTTGCACGACTGACAATTAAAAGGGGCCCCATAATGCTAGCAGAGTGAAGACAATCAAAAAATTATGTTCACTGCAGACTGAGAAATGAGACGCCACTCTCCAGAATAGCCAATACATACATCTCAGAATAATTACACCTAGCCACTTCAAATGTCTCATGCTTCTAAGCACTGAATCACTAAGTGGAATCATTAACCAATTCAATGTTTATTAACCTTGGAAGGATGAAGGGTCAATTGTGATATAATTCCAACCTGTAACTGCAGGTAAAACACATACATCAGGTGCAAAAGCTTACATCACTACATTATCTTACCAACGATGGCCATAGCGATAATCACCACTGAACCAAAGAACACCTAAACACCGGTCAGAAACAGGGCAAAAGTCCCTTCTTTTCAATCAAACAGAAACCGGAAGTCCAGGAATCAGAAAGCAAGTAGAGCTGTTTGTAATTCAGAGAGCCGGGTTGAGGGCACAGAGGGCACACAGATATGGATGGATGTCCAGGGTTCAAATGGACATTTTAGTCATTATTACAAAGGAGAAAATGTGAATATGTTATCCACTTCTTACCCCATTTTGAAATACTGATGGAAATGGACTAACTCACAGGATACGCAAGGGGATGGGCCATACCTCTCCTGCTGAAGTTGACAACCCCTATGCATGTCTAGGCAACCAGGTGCTTGCTTTCAGTCCACCGCTGCACGGTGTGCAGGCATAGCCTGACAGGAGGATAATATTCCAAATACGTACCCCAGGCCATTAAACGCAGACAATGGTTCACATACAAATGCCATATCCCTGGGATGAAATGTGAATAACGCAAGAGCTATTTTAGGTAATGCCTGGAATTCCCAATGCCATTGGGGTTATAGATGGAACCTACTTATCATTAGCACCCTGGAAGTGGGCGCTGGCCAATCAGGATGCTCGGAATATGGCGGTAGTGAATGGTACTTGCGTTCCGAACAGCCTGGGTGATGCTTGCTTCGCTCAGGCCCTTAACTTGGGCAGCACTCCGTTACTGACAGGGTCAGCCCGCTGCCTCAGGGTATATTCCCTCAACACACTAACCTAATAATATGCCCCAGGTATGCATCGACCTACAAAAACATGCAATAAAGGCAAAGGTTACATGTAAACTGCATCCTTGGTAATTTTAATATATTAATCCAATGACCTGCAGACGATGCCTTCTTTTTGGCATTCCCGTGCACAGGTACACTAGGCGACAGGTGAGGAAGACAGTTGCAACATAAAACAAGCATTGATAAAGCCAATAGCTATAGCTTCTTCAGAGGTTCCTTCATTTGGTGTTGTGCCAAAAAGGACAGGACCAGCTCAAAGAACACACAAGGTGAAGGGCCAGTAATCACGTGACTATGAATGCAAAAGCTGTTCACCTCTAAAAGTTTACATTGGCAGCCTATCCATGAAGCCTGCAGCGCATAAAGCCTCAGATTCAAAAAGGTTTCGATCTCTATATCATTGATGCCAGCATAGTGCATTTTCTTAAAAGACACCTCCCACGACGCCCAGTTCGACAGGGCCATAAACAATATACAACAGAACATTATGACCTTAACAATCTGTTTACTTCCATTCTGAAATAGACCTACTTGATAAAGGAGACCATGTGTAGGAGTATATGTACTAATTGATAACCAGTGTATGCAGAAAGAACATGATGATGCTTCTAAACACAGTACCAGTTTGCCAGCTATGTCCATAAACGAAGGACAGCAACATTCATGTAATAATGCTAGCTACAATAATTCAAGGAACATCAGATAACATTAAAACCATCTGTACATGTGTGGCTCAACATCATTTGTTTTCTCATTTGACCTTTATAGCACACACATCACAACTGCGGTGGTATTAAAGTGCAGATTCTTGTCCTTGTAGAGATGAATTGTGGTAGCCAGATCATGGCCTGTGGGGTGAAAAGGAAGCAGGGCCAAGGAGGGCGGGAAAGCGGAAGAGTGGGAAAGGTTGTGTGGGTTACCACGTAGGTGATCATATTGTATTCTTTCCTGAAGAAAGGGCCATGGTAAAGCAGAGCCTACTGACAATGATTTCAGATTCAGGAATTACCTTAATGCAAAATGTGGGCGGTGTGCATAAAAGGGGAGTTTGATAAAAAAAAGGATCTCTCATACTTGAATCTGTAACAGATTGACCTTGCTGGAGAAGAGAGAAATATGCTTACTATGTGTGTAGTACTATGGTAAATAAATCATTGGAATTCAGTATAAGAGAATTAAATTAGAGATAAGGTTGTGTAAAAACGAATGGCATGTTAGAAAGGATAAGCCAACATTCACATTATGGACAGCACTCTAGGGGGCCAACTTTACATTATAAGGCCCTTATACAGAGGCTCTCTGGTACATTTATCAAAGACTTTGAAGCTTTCATTCACTCTGTAAATGTGTTGAAGTGATATCCAAAGAAGCAGGAGTACTCACACTCTTCTACGTTTTTCCTTAATCACCAACAGATTCTATAGACAGGAAAGATGGGGAAGGGGGTGGAATATGGGCATTCTTAAATGAATGTGGATTTTTGGTCTGTAGCTCCATTGGCAGCTACCCTCTAGACTGGGCTATCTGGAGGTTCATGAGGCCTTCAAGAAGCTATATGGGGATGGTATAGCATATCTGAGCGTCCACTTGGGCTACTGTTGGTTGTTGTTCACTTGCCCCTCTCTCTAGTCCTGCTGCTCCCAGTTGTCCACCTCCTATGGCCTTCCCCCTGCGTGTTTGTTCCTGCTGTTGAGTCTACATGCTTGTGCTTCTCTGTTGCATCCCTTGCAGTGCTTCCCTCTGTGTGGCTCCACCGCTATGCCCCCACCCAGTGCATCCTGTGTGGTGTAGGTCTGTGCTGTGCTTCCTGTCCTCTCTCTTCTCCCTCTCGCTTTTCCCTCTCCTTTCTACCTACACCCTCTATGTTGCTCTCAGTCTCACCCATCCTATGTAACTGCTTTTCTATCGCCTATCCTATCCCTCTCACAAAGTCTGGAAGGAAGACTTTCAAGAAGGACATCCTGGTCTCCAATACAAGCCTCCTAATCGCTGACGCCTAAATCAATGCCCTCTCCAGACAGAATCTCACCGACATTGTCATTCCCTCCTCGACCTATGGACCCTACATATGGTCGCTGTTCTCTCTCCTTTCTCTTCATGTCCCATTAATGGTGGCAGAAGATGGAGGTCTTCTTGGCCTCCTTCCTGTCCTCCAAAAGCATAATGAATGTCTATCTAAATCGGACTTTCATGTCCCAGGGCACTCAGCACAACCTCCTTCTCCTGGATAGGTATCCCCACATCTTATCAACTTCCTCCCTTCTCCTGCTACTCTATCTACCACCTCTCTGGCCTCTGAGCCACCTTCATCCTCTGCCTCTCCAGCTCCTCTGTCACTCCCTTCCACCTCTGTTGTCTCCTCTGTGGCTCTCCCCTCTGCCTCCTCTCTGGGCCCTTTGCCACCTAGCGCTACCTCTACCACCTCTTTGATTCCTCTGCTACTAACCTCCTCCTCTGCTGCCAACTCTTTAGCACCTTCCTCTTCCTCCTTCCTGGGCAATCTGCCCTTTCCTCCTACCTCTGCCCTTTCTTGTGCCCCTCTGCTTCTTCCTCTGGGTGTACCTCTCTCTTATACCCAACCCCAGAAGTCTTTCAAAAGTGGCAACCTGGTCCACGTAGCTACTCTCAAAGTGTGCTCTGTTGTCAAACACTCCTCTGACATCTGCTACCTCCTCGAATACATTAATCTGGATGTTCTCGCTCTCACTGAGACTTGGTTCACGGCCATCTCTGTCACAAGTGTTAACACTCTCCTCCCTGAGGACTACAACATCCTCTCCAAACTCAGGACCAATTGGCCCAGAGGTGGAGTGGCCCTGATATTTCCTGAGTGGATTGTTGCCTCTATCATTCCCGCCAAGGCTTACTCCTCCTTTGAATGCCTGGTCTGCAGGCTCTCTATCTCCTGGCCTCTCCCTGACTCTAGCCATCATTTCAGGCCACCTCACCAGGTCGCCCTCTTCCTCTCTGAATGGGTTGATCTCTCCTCATTCCCCTTCATTCTAACCTTCTCCTTCTCAGAGATTTCCACATCCATTTGGACTCCTCTGACCACTCTTGGGCTTTTCCGCAAACCTTTGCAACTCTCTCTCCCTCTCTATTCTTCCCTCTGTTCCGACACACTCAGCCTGATACATCTTGATTTACTCATCTCCTCAGACATCCCCCTCTCTAATCCTCTCAGCACTCCACTCTCTTGGACTGACCATGTTCTGCTTTCCTCTCACCTGAAACTGTCTGTTCCCCTGGCAAAACCTACCTCAGCACTGCCACCTCCCTTCACGGTCATTCTACCTATGAACCGGGTGTCAGTTGTCACTTTTGCCTCTTCTTTCTCTCCTCCTCCTACCCTTGTGGCTGACTCTCACGATGACAGAGCCTGATCCAACCTTTCTTCTCTCTGTCTCCAATGCTCTCGATATCCTTGCCCATGTCATGAGAATCTGTCTGAAGCCTGCCTCCATGTGCAATTCTTGGTATGACTCCGACATGACCATTCTGAAATGCAAGTGAAACAGGTGAAGACATTTCTTTTTAATCTATCTGAATAGAACTTTCCTATGGTGCATAGTTACTCCCTTTCTCCCTTTCATGCAGCGCTCTGAGGCCTACGGACATGCAGCACCCTACAAAAACTGAAATAAATAAATAAATACGTGCAGAGTGGCCGAGCAGAAGTGGAGGGCTTAGGGGACATCATCTGAAAACCTGGCCTGCCTCCTGCTTCAAAGGCGGTACAGACCCCTGTCTTCTCCAAGAAGAGGGTCCACATTCAAACCTGCATCAATGCAGCCGCTAACAATACGGCTACTTTTTAAAAAATCTGCAAGGAGCTGGCCAATCCGACTGCAGTCTCTACCTCTTCTGTTCCTTCACAGGCTCTCTGTACAGCCATGGCTACACATTTCACCAATAAAACTGAGGACATGCTTTCCATGCTATACTACTCTCCTTATCTCTCTTCCTCTACCTCTCTCAGGCCCCCCTCCGGCCACCCTTCCCTATCCTCTCCTTTCTCTCTCCTATAACACCTGATGATGTTTCTAGAGAAGTCTGTTCTATGAAAGTTTAATCCAAACAGGTGCTCTCCTGCTCCTCCAGAACTATTAAGGACAACATTGTTTCCCTCTTCCCAGCCTTGGCCGATTTATTTAATCATTCCTTTGTCACTGGAACTTTCCCCTCTCTTCTCAAACACTTCCTTGTGCAGCCCCTCCTGAAAAAACCTTCTGTTGATCCTTCCAACGATCGTCCATTCTTTATCACTACTTTCCTAGGCAAACTCGTTGAGAAACTGCCCATCTATCAGAAAAACCTCCAGATGGGCCAGAGGCACGGACACTGCTCTACTGAACTCCAGTAAAGATGTGCTAACGAGCCTTGAGTCCAGGTCTTTTTCTCTCCTCATTCTCCTTGACCTCTCCTCTGCCTTTGACATGGTTAATCACGCGACCCTGATCAACCATCTCAGTGTGAACCTTGGAATCACTGGTCAGGCTATGGTGTGGCTGACCTCCTTCCTCCTGGACTGACCCTCCCAGTTCCAACTTGGGTCCTTTCTCTCCACCACCTCTATTTCCACATGTGGTATTCCCCGGGGCTCTGTCCTCTCACCCTGACTCTTCAATGTCTATCTGCCCCCGCTGGCCCACCTGATCTCTACTTTCTCCTCTAACTTTGTAGTGTTATGCGGATGACACAGCACTCTTTCAGGATACACTCAGCCTCCTCTCCCTCCTCGCTCATTCTGATTCGCTATCTCTAATGACCTCTTTCTTAATTGCAGTAATACAGATAGTCTTCTCATTGGGACCCCTGCTCCTACGTTTCCTCTCTCCCTCTGGCTAACCTTCTTGGGACCCCCTCTCCTCACCCTCCTGTGAGGCAAGAAAACCTTGGCATCATCTTAAATTCCACTCTCTCTTTCTCTCCACACCTTGCCAAGAAGGCCCACTTTTAGCTGCACCAATTAAGAGGTATCATACCTTTTCTCACTCCCCTCCCCCCAAGCTCATTGTCTACCGAGCTTTGGTCTGCGCCAGGCTGGACTAATTCAACAGCCTCTTTCTCAATCTTGCTAACTCTACTCTTCGCCCTCTTCAACTATTCCAGAAATAAGACTGCAAGACTTATCCTTGACCTCAAGCACAGGGACCGCATCTCTTCATCTCTAGCAACCCTCCACTATCTACCAGTGACCGCGAGGACCAAGTTTTATACCCTCTGCATCATCCATCAGGCTTTCTGGGGCTACGGTCCACTCTATATCCAACAATCTCTTCTTAAATACCTGCCTCTGGAATGGCCTCCCTGCCCTTCTCAGACTTGAACCGGATCACCTGACATTCCGGAAGCTGCTCAAGACCTTCTAATTATCTTCTTCCATCTCTCTCCCTCTCCCCTGCTAATCTACCTGTCTGCTCTTCCTGACTGGTAGTGTGGTTACCCTCAGAGTCACACAGTGTACCACACGACCCCTCCATGACCAGTCACCCTGCACTGCCATCTTGCCTACCCAGTACTTGCGGTCTGGTACTTAATATATCCCTAATCCACACATAAATATAGCAAATATATCAGTTACCTAATGCATAACACATTTATATGTGTGAGAAAACACTGTTATGAGAGAATCTCTATGAGAACGAGAATGTTGTTTTTTATATATGGAGTTGTTAGAACCTTGGACATCCATTGCAAAGATAAAAAAGAAAAGGAAAGAGAGAGAGTAAGAGAGAGAGAGAGCGAGATAAGGAAAAAAAGGCTGTTTGTGCAGATAGTTTATAGCAGCCTATTTTGTGGGTGATAGAGATAGGTTACTTGTGAGATCCCCCCTTTTTTCTTTTTTGTATTAAAGAGAAAAACTCCTCGGAAAGGGAGCAGAAGTCAGCATGCTGTCACATGTGTTTCTTTAGTACTACAACTAGGAGGAGGAGGTCAAAGTGGAGTGATCAGCTTGCACCATTAGTATTTTACTGAACTTGGGCCGGTGGTGTGGGAGGGCTGGGACATCGATCAATTTGTCCAGCAGTGCATGCTGTACCGGGGAGACGTTGGCCCTCCTAAAACCCCTCCTCTTCCAACGGGCCAGGCTTGCATCCACCGTTGTGGTGACATAAGCTGAATTGGAATAAATTGTGACACAGCACCCTTGAGATGCTAGAAGTGCCTCAATAAGTGCTATAAGATCTGCTGTTTGGGCCGAATAGTGCATGGTATGCTAGCAACTACAAGAGGGTGATAGAGTCCTTCTGGCACTGTTGCTCACTGCCACTACACACCAACAAATCATCAACATACTGAATGATGGTACTGGGCACTAAAATGTTTCCTACGCCTGGATGCAATATCTGTTGATGATGCTATGGGACACACAGTAACCTTTGGGTAATCTAGTGTGCTTGAAACACATTTCCCCATGTATAAATGCAGTGAGGTACTCGGGGTGCAGGGGTATGGAGAAAACTGCGCTCTTTATGTCCACCACGGTGAAGTGTGTTGCTTCTTTGGGGATGCTACACAATATCATTGCAGGATTCAGAACTATGGGGGATTCTGCTTGGCTTGGACAATGTAATTTAGAGGGCAGAGGTCCTGTATCATCCTCCAACTCCCTCCTTTTGCCTTTTTTTATCAGATCCACCACCTCTCATCCACTGGCCTGTATGATGACCATTGCCCTTAAGGCACACATGCCTCAGGTTGCACATAAAACCCTACAGTCCATAAAGGAGATGGTCATGTTCAGTTTGCTCAACAAATACCATTCCAAAGAATTTATCGGGGAGGCCCCTGAATACAGGAAAGAATACATTGCGACAGCCTCAGAAAATCCTTGTGTGTCCAGAGTTTCCCCTGATAGCGGGAAGGTTCTGAATTGCTTATTACCTATCTCAGCACCCACCAAGGGTTCCTCATCAGGGTGGGTACTCATGGAAAGGACTGGGCAAACAAGCTGTCTGTGGACTGTCCTGATCAGGGTATGTATTGGTACCCAGGAAAACGAAGGGGTTTCCTCCAATGATGCTAAAACTTTGTTAAGGTGCTACCATTCCATTCAGCACTGGATGGGTGTGGGCATTTGCCCTCCGGACATGATGTTCTTTTGGGCCGCTTGTAGTTGTGCGCTAGGTGATGCTTGACCCTGCATGAGTGGGTGGTTTGGTGGTACCTGGGTGTAGGCCTGGTGTATTTCATAAGGTATTGAGGTGAACCTCGGGTATTGGAAGGAACATGGCTGTAGCAATGCAGGGGCATGTTGATTGTATAGGTTGTGCCCCACTCCCTGCCTGCTTCGACACTCTCTTGCAAAGTGTCCCCACCTCTCACTGCTCCAACACTGAGACGGTCCCATACCACCTCTTGGTCCCATTCCACTGAACCCCCTCTGTCCCGTCTGCTCCCTTAAAACCCTCCTCTTCCCCTCTGCTGACCTCTTTGGTGTCAATCAGAATACTCATGCGGGGGTCTGCCGCCCCACTGCCCCTGTCCTACAACGGGCCAAAATGCTGCTATCCTCACATCTGCGCGAGCTGCAGCCTGCTCTGCTAAAATTATCTCAGTGTTCACCGTCACTGCTCCCTCCACTGCTATTTTAGCTAACTTTTTCTGCACCAGTTTCACTTCCTCTGCCTGCAATCTTTGAGCTGTTACCCTCTCTCATTTTTGAATCCTATTACAATGGTGTATTATTATAATCTGAATCTCGTCCCACCACTTCGCTTTTATGCCCACTATCTTGTCAAGCACTCTCTGAACTTCCTTGGGCAATCCCCTCTTGATGACAAAATATAAAAGATAAACAAATTGGTCCCACTGGTCACCCTTGTCCGCTTGCCACATATCTTGCATATACTGAGGAGCATCTTCTTCGTCCTCATAGTGTACAGCATTATGGACTGCAAGTCTGTTGTGTCGGGGAACGCCCACAGCAATGTGTCCCACACCTTTGCTCTAATATTGTTGAACGGAGCCCCATTGTGTGTGTTATCATGTAGCTTCACCCCGGATACCCTGCCTTTACACACACTTCCCCAGCCTGGCCCCCACAATTGCAACAAGTTAACAGTTCATGTCTCCCAACGCCAAAGGTATTCCTGCTGTCTGTTTTTCAAATGCATATGTCCACTTCCCAGCCACGGAAGTGAAAGGTGGGATCGTTTTGATCAAATTTTGATCAAATTGTTCTTATCTGTTTGCACCCATGGCCCATAATGCGCCCTTCCAGGTCCCTTATGTAGTAGGAGCAGTTGCGTACCCACCTTGCCTTCTGTCCATCTCTTCCTTTTTTCTCGCCATTGCTACCCACCCAAATCTGCTCCTCAATCGCTCACTCCACAATCTTTCTTCTCTTGGTGTAATTTCTGAAGCCACTTGTGCCACTTGTGCCTCCCCCCTTCATCCTCATACTCTTCCAAGCTGTCCCATCCCTCCTCTTGCCACTCTTGATGTGCCTCCCTGACTGATCTTACTGTCCCATAGCATGCACTCTCCGCCCCTCGATCACCACTACTGTGCTTCTCAACACGCACATCCTTGATAACTGTACTGTCCAACCTGAACAAAATGACTCCAGCCCTCCCTTCGGGCACCCCAAACACCAGTTTGCTATCCCCTTCTTTTAATGCCCTGAAACGGGCCATCTCTGCTTGTGTCACCTCTAATGCCTTCTATAACATCATTCTGTGATTTAGTCTCTCGCTGGGTAGTGCTGTTCGGTGTTGGTCGATATGGGGTGGGGCAGTGGCAGATGGGGGTACATGTGTTGGGATGGTGTATCCTGTGGCTGGTTGGGCGATACGAGGATAAAGCCCCTCTCTAGGTGCATGTTGTGGCACTTCCGCTGGTGCTGTTGTGTTTATATTTGAGGTCATACTATCTCTGCACCTGGCCATACACCCGACAGTGTCCTCTATATCCTCTACCATTGTCCACAAGTTAAAAAACTCTTAACATTTCTGCAATTGCGCACCTTTATATTTAGTAGCTAAGAATGTGTCATGTGCTCTAAGATCTCTCTGTTATTAGTTCCCCCTTGTGTCTCTGCCAACCACTATTTGTAGTACTTCTCTATCTTATTCTTGTAAAACGGCAATGCACTGTACATATATTCCAGAAGTCATTACCCCCATAGTGGCAATTGTATATTCAAAACAAAAAGAAGTGTCTAGTTATGAGTCACACTCACAATATTGTTATAACCATCACTAGCCATCCTCCGTTCCCACCTCCCAGTCGCCCCATGTCCACTCTTCCCACCTTCACACACACTTCCACACTTCTCACCACGCTCAATACACACCACTTCTAAAGGCCCTCCCTCAGCCTCCACCGAATTCGCATTAATAGGTCAATACACTAAAAATACAAACTAAAACAATAAGCCTCCCTTCACACTTTCCCGTCTCACACACACACACACACACACACACACACACACACACACACACACACACACACACACACACACACACACACACACATACACACACACACACACACGCACACACATACACCATCTCCCCACTCACTCTTGCCCCAGCTGTTGTCACTTGCAAGAGGTGTACTTACATCTTCAGGGTCACCCCGGCTCCTCTGTCACGAGGTCTCAATAACAGCCTGCACCCTCCTAGTGGCCACACCCCACTTCTAAGAGCAGACAGGAATTTTGTGAAAACCACTTGTGTACACCACTGCGGGTTGCGCTCTTGGGACTGGTCACTGCAGGTGGGTGTGGTGCCTCCAAAGATGCAGCCTGGAAGCCTCCGTATTAGCAGGGGTCACTGGGATCACATCGGGGTCACCAAAAATGTAGAGAAATGTCTCAACGCTCACACCAGAAAAAATGCAACCCACTAGGGAAAAAGGCCCAGCACACCTCTTGCAAGGAGAACAAGGTTTTATTTCCACAAAAATAGAGATGTGCCAGCAAAGTCTTCTGCTGCCACAGCATTTTCTGGCAAAATGAGTATGAGCAACACTTTATGAAGGCATGCAGCGTCATCAGTGATGTAAATTACATAATTTACAAATCCAAATGGCTGGTTGGCGAGACCCTATACATAGGATACCTTCTCCATAAGTGATGCCAGGACATTGGTCCCAGCCCCGTCTGTCCATCTTCTTCCACGTGAGTGCCTTCTCACATGTCATCAGACATGATGCTACAATTAATTGGTTATTAGGCAAAGAAAAACAATTTATACTCTATCTCTAACCTAATGTGCACCTGGTACTGCAGACAAGGGCTAAGAGAATAATTCAAGGTCATTGCATCTAACAGACTACAGCTCGATTCCAGACACATTGGAGCCCGTCCAAAGCTCCCCACCCATGTTTTAGTTTGTTGTTTTGCCCCTCCCTGCACCTCGCAGTACAAATCACATGACCCATGATGAAGGCAAATGGTCTCTGCTTTCTGATCTTTTCTAATCGATTGGGGGTCTGATACTTTTATGATTGGTGGCCTGGGATTGACTGGTACCTTAGAATGCTAGAGGTCTTGGTCGAGGGGCATCTGGGTGCTATTACTTAAAGCTGGGTTGGGGAACATCGTAGGGTTGTGCTCTCTTTTTTGTGGGATCGCTTTTCGCTGAGAACTCTTAACCACCCTGTGGCCTTGCAGGGCACATTCCTCCTGGGATACAAATGTTGGCAACATGAGACAATGAAGGGTCTATGAATCTCTGCAGCTCTGGCCTTTCTCACTGGTGCCCACGCTACAACCTATTCAGGCATGCATGCACTTATTTCTATGTGTGTGGCTCGCTGTTTAAAGGCCTTGATTTCAATATGGCTGCTACCATCTAACATGGTGTTTAATTTCCCATGTACACTAAAGTAAAGACATACACCACCCGCCCCACAAGATAGCCCCTGTGAACACTGCTCACCCCCCTGTATCGACCAAGTCCCTTTCACAGGCATTCAGGCCTCTGCCTCAACTGAAAGTGCTGAGGGGGCCTAGCACGATTATCTCCTCTTTCCAACACTCTCTAGCTTTCCATATACAACTAGTCCCACTTTAACATTCTTCTTCTTGAAATTAAATACTGTTGATGGCCTTGCTCCCAGTACTTGGCAATCACTACCTTCCACTACTCTCCTCCTCCTACCGGTCGAACAATCTAAAATTTCTCACTGTACTTCACTCAGTTTACAAAATCTTGCTTCAACTTCTAATTCTACCAGCTTGCCTCCATCCTCCTCTTAAACCATGAATGAGTACCCATATGCTAACACATAATAATCTCCCTAAATCCTGTTATTTACCATGTCTTCACTTACTGCCACCTAACACCCCTGCTCCCCCTCCTCTAACATCTGAGTAGATGTCCTGCTCTGTGGTGGATCAGACTTTATGTACTACCATAAGCCCCTTCCCCACCAGGTCATATAGGACAAACCAAATGCCTGTCAATTCTTTTGCAATACACTTTACACAGGACTGCACTACCTTCCATTTGTTATTCTGTAAGTATTTTTGCCAGAGACCGATGAATTATAAGCACAAATACAGATGGGTAGATGGGTCTAGTAGAGCGCGTGATGGCTTTATCCTTCCACCGCGTCCTGAAGTAATAATCACATATCTAAGCAATGTTATAACAGTTATTGTTATCATACAAAGAATGGTACTCATCTGATCATCCACAAGATGATCTGAGGCTGGGTCAGTCCTGCTGGGATATTAACATGTGACACAAGAAATTAAGCAAAACAGCCAGTGTGAGAATAAATACCTGTAATGGTGGGTTCATCTATACAGTGCTCAATGCCACTTATCTGACAATTCTCATCTCTGCAAATAATAGATATCTATGTTACCAAACACGATGAATGCAATTTCATATCACCAGGTCTTAACAAGACTTCTACCATGTTGGTAGCCTTGTGGCTCTCTAAATGTATAAACCTTCAAAGGATAAGAGGCTGGTGTCAACCAACCCATGTCCTAGTCTATGACAACCACTTTATTTGATGCATAGGTAATATAATATATGATATAATATGATATAAGTCATTTATAATGTGCCTCTACACAAGTGTTTCTAGGCGCAACAAGACAAGGGAGGGAAGACAGAGGGAGGACAAGACAAACAATCTTGCTAGGCCTTCTGTCATTCAGATCATGCAAGAGCAACAGCGAGAAGTACAAGGGGTAAGGGGGCGGGTAGAAATGCCAGGAAGAGGGGCGCAGTGCGGCTCTGTGTAAGTGAAAGGAGTCAAGGGACTGTAGAGGTTACAGTTACGGCCCCTAAGTGCATGACGGGGCCAGATGCAGTGTATGGATGAATGTCATGGAGTGCACTAAATTTGGCCTGAACTTTTTCAAACTTGTTGTGTTTCTCTGTTCATTTGAGCGTGCACAGCAAAAATAGCATAAGGTAATGTTGCTGCATGGTTTTGTCCTGAGGCAGCAAAATGGTGCAAATTGTATTCAGCTGAAATTGTTGCTCAACAGTGAAAACTCATGGGGTGGTCCTGCAGATTGGTAAACATGACAGTAAAACTGGTTGTTCCCTTTTACAGTCATGTTTACTGATCTGTGAGATTGTCCACCATTGGGGAGCAGGATGGAGTCACATCACCGGTTGTCCTCGCTTCGCCTGACACAGGTGGCTGCCTTACTCTCAGTATGCATTTTCAAGTAAAAGGGTAATGCTATGGATTCCGATGGAATCTGCCGGAAATTGTCACCTGGTAAAAGTGGGAGCATTCTATAGGAAGCCACTGCACTTACTCATTTACACTTTTTTCAAACTTAGAGGAAAATTAAAGTGTAAAGGCCATTTCGCCCAGAGAGGACCTCTGTCACTTATGTCCAAACAGGCTTCTTCCCTCCTTGAAATTCAAGGTTTTAACTAAAATGGCCTCGATAGTGTTTGGCGCCATGAGTACTGATTTTGTTCTCCCCCCCGCACCTCACTGTTTGTGACTTGAGAGAGAATGTTCTGTTTAAAAAAATAATTAGGGCTACGTTTCCAATAGTTGCTATTTGTGTGTATTTAACTACGTTAAAAATGTTGTGACAGTCGCGAACAAGCAGCAACTTTTGAATCACTTTTCTTTTGCTTTTCGTAACTCAGTACATCGATTGGCCACATTCTCTTTGAATTGAACAATAAAAATTGCTGTTTTATAAAGGTCATACACAGTGAATGCTTCTGTTTCCAAAATGGTGTCACGGTCTAAATTATAATAACAAGGTAACCAAAAAAATAAATAAAACATACCTTTTTAGATGCTGTGATTGGTCCAACAATTGTGCACTATTTTTTGTTTTTAAAGAAATGACCTGTTCCGCCATTTTGTATTGGGTACATTGCAATAGTGTAAATCAAGCGCACAGACATTCTGCTTGGATGCTTTGTACAGTGTTTTTATAGCCACTGAATGTGTTCACCTCATGTGACATTGAATCCTCCAACCCACGCCCGGTCGCCCTCCCCCCTTCTTTGAATACACCAACCTTACATACAAAAGCAAAAGGTGCAGATTCTCTGGGGTGTCTCTCTCCGGTTGCCCAGATGTAATCTTCCTACTCAAAGCTCTCGAATTGACTGAGGAGAACAGTTGGTGAGCAGAAGGAGCTGCTGGCACGCGTGGCGGTCCCCCCAGCCAGTAATGTTCTCCAACTGTCCTGAATGGAAGAGCAGAACAGCCTGCCAAGCTGAAGAGCAGTTGCTACAGCTCCCAAAGAGGGATGGCATTAAATGAACACATCTGTCTTCCTGCTTTTTTATGGAAGACTGGCACTGCCTGGCAGCCAGTGACATGGCGGAGCGGGCAGTCTTGGAGCGTTGGCGCCCTCATCCACTCACAGCCCCAAACAATGACTCATTACTTATCACATCCTTTATTAACTCCGATCAGGCTCATTAGTCCTGGAGATTGGGGAGAGTAGGAAACCAGAGATAAGTGACACCGGGGGCGTGCGCAGTCGGCGACACAGCGCGATGGCGGTGAAGGAGCCGTAGAGCAAAATGAAGATATCTGACAGACAGTGAAAGTGGGTAATGGAAAGGAAGGATAGATGCATTGTAAGCGTACACAAAAGGCTCTTCACTGTGGCCACAGCTACAGTTAGTTAATTATATGTCCTCTTTCTTTCCTGTTTGTAGATGGAGAGTGTCAGGCCTTCCAAACTTTAAACTCAGATTAGTTGGTAAAAATAAGTTACCCGAAAAAAGGCCATGGAAAAAGTCAATATGAATGAAACCTCTGTATTACATGCTCTTCAAAGGTGAATATTTTTTTTTAAAACTACAGAGTGGCAGAGTGGCTGCATATGTGTCCTCATTACAGCAATGTTGGCTTTCATTATTAATCTTGGTTCTCTGTGATTGCAAAGGAATGTCTCAAGATTGGCACCTGATGAGGTTGCCAGTCTAAGACCTAAAAGGATCATGTTTTGTTCAGTGCTTAAGGCATGTCACATGTCAGACATTAGACCAAACAGTACTAAATATTATGGGCCTCATTTAGAGTGTAGTATAAAGTAAAATTCGCATTTTATTTCCGACGGTGGAAATTGCATATTTTAGGTTTCCATCACTCCACCATTTCACCGGTTTTCTGCCGTTTGAAAGATGGTCGAAAATCCACCGGACGGCATTCATTGCATGGAACGCATTGGGCCTCGTTTAGAGAGTGGCCGAAGCTACAATCCGCCAGGTTTTCACCATCGGAAGATTGGTGTAAAGCTGGAGTAGTAAAAACTTAAAATAAGCTATTTTGCGTCGGCGGAAAACCGGCAGATTTTACCCTCCGCCACACTCTAAACGAGACACTATGGGCCTCATTACACGGATGGCGGAGAACCATGACGCTATTAGCGCCATGGTTCATGCCGGTAAAATACCGGCACCGCCTTGGCGGAAAGGGGAATTACCGCCCCATTCCAAGTTTGGCGGGGTGGTAATTCCCCCTTCCATCATTGCCCTTCCCCATTCCCATTTTTGCCCCATAGGGCTTATGGGAATGGGGAAGGCGCTAATTGCGGTACCGCAAATTGCGGTACCGTAATTAGCTCCCTGGGTCCCTTTGCGGGTTGGTTTTTAACGCCTTCAAAAAGCAGGCGTTAAATCCCCCAACTCGCAAAGGGACCTCGTAGTAAGGCGGTAAGGATTTACCGGTACCAGTATTTTACCGGTACCGGTAAATCCTTACCGCAATCCGTGTAATGAGGCCCAATGTGTTTCATGTCTGGCTAAAACATACATTATCATATAATCCATTTTAGCAAAAGAACCAGTATTAACTTTTAACCTTGCCAGGTATAATAACAATACGAGTCTTAGCCCCGTGTAAAACAACATTTATAACGAGAGTGATTCCGCCAATGCCAATGGCGAAAGGTCATTAGCGGTCACTCGAGGGATACAATATCAAAATGCTGCAGCCTTGTTACAGAGAATAATTCATTGAGGGCACTTCACATTCATAAACCTTTGCTTTGAGTATGTACAATTCTTTTTGTATTGCATGTGTATGCATCTGCCTAAACTGAGCATTTCATCTCAATATTAGTACATGCTCATAAATTGTGCATCTTTATGACAGATGTAAGCAGAAAGCAATCAAGTGCAATGGAAAAGTAATCTCCATTTTGAATAAACAGAACTGGAACAAAAGCTAGTCAAATGGTATCCCACATAGTAGTTAAGTAGGAAGGCTGGACAGAGGATACGTTCATATATGGTACAGCACCTCTCATTGACTTTATATTTTGAGGGTGACACATAGCCCGCGCAGCGTTACATACTTTGCTGCGATTAAGATTATATATTCTAGTACCATGTTCCTACCCAGAAAACTAGTGCTGTACCTGAATTTACAGGGTTCAAACCCTGTTAGGAGGAAAATTGGGAAATGCAAATTGTAGGTATTGTAAACGGACCTATTTAACCGGTGCTTCTTGCTAAGGCGCGGCGGACCCTGCCGGACGTAATGTGCATGTCTTTGCAATGAAAGTCTTTCACCTAGCTTGTTGGAATGCTCGCTTTCTCATCCCTCGCGTCTGAGAAGTTTCCAGTGTGTCCTATGCAATCAGCATCTAAGCTCTCGCTTTCTTAAGAAAAGCGGCCTTGAGGTGCGAAAGTCATCATATTGCTAATGCTCTCACTTGCTTCAAAGCATATGGGAATCTTTAAGAAGTATGGTTACCCTGATTGAGTTACAACAGGTTGCCCTCACTGATAACACTGGATTAGACAAAATAGCGCAGATGGTGACAGGTACCCCAATCCTAAATGCAAAATGTGAGTCAGTATTATTAGAGGCACTGTTACTCCCCACAGCAGTAGCTATCGTGTGTGAAGGGCACAATCCTTCATAGTCGTTTATGGGCCATGGAAATAATTTGTCAAATGGTGCAGCTCGTAATCAATGTGTTTTTTGTGTTGTGGTTCCACTGTCACAGATACATTCTCTGGGCAGTCTGGCAATGCTCCAAGATCAAGCTCCTGAAGCTGGAAAGGTGACCTGGAAGCAACATAAGTGTGCACTGGGAGAGGATTCCCTGTGGCGTTCCCCAGATGGCGGCCTGGTGGCACCCAAAGAACCTATCCCCTACTTCATCCGTGAAGCTCATGGTGTGGCCCATGGAAGTAAAAATAACATGATTATACAGTTACAGAAAGATTGGATATCTCCTGGGATAGCCACTATGGCTCACAAATATTTCAAGAATTGTATTACATGCCTAACCCACAATATTGGGAGAGCGGTACCTACAAAGCTGTCTGTACGGCCTATAACGGAGGGTGAATTTTGACATGTGCAGGCAGACTTCATATAGCTACCCTAATGCATGTCATATCTTTATTTTCTGCTCACAGTGGATGTGTTTTCTGAGTGAATGGATGACTATCCTTGTAGGAAGGCAGAAAGCCAAGAAATTGTTATCCAAAGTTATACCCCTATGTATAGACCTTGACCGAGGTACACAGTTTACGGGTCAGGTTATTAGGAAGGTGTGCAAAGCTTTGGGGATAAAACAACCATTCCACTGTGCTTATCATCACTCCAGCGCATGTGTAGAATGCCATAACAGAGACCTCAAGTTAAATGTGTAAGGGGACTGGGTTGAAATGGCCCCATGCTCTGCCACGGGTTTTGTTTGTGTTATATAGTGCTTGCAAGGATGTATGGAATGTGTGAGGTCAATAAGAATGCTGTGAGGGAGATTGGAATGTTTGGGTATGAAGGTGGTTCCATTCCAGGCAGTTGGAGAATGTAAGCCTGGCTGATGGGAGCCAGTGGGATACGCCTTGATGTAACTTCAATAAAGTAACTTAAGAGCAACTTATCTGAAGGGTATCACTGAAGTATGCCATGAGAAACAATCCCCAGTGGAAACATATACTGTTGGTTCATGAGATCCTTACGGGTCACCCTATGAGAATAGGAACTCCACTCCCAGCAGTCCCCCATATGCAAAGTCGATCACTATGGGATGACACCTTGATGAAATATTGTAGCATGTTATTTAAATCTGTTTAATCTCTTCATGCTCAGCTTCATGAAGCTCTGCATGAACCAGCTATGGGACCCTGCCACCCTTGGCCCTGGTGAAAGTCCATCTAAGAAGTAATTCATCCAAGGTGGCATGGTCCCTTTCAAGGTTTGTTAACCACCAACTGAGAAGTGAAGTGCCCAGCATCCTGGCCTGGATTCACGTGGCACTTTCCCCCAAAGTCGCCGCCCCATCTGATGACATCACCTCACCGGCCATCGATCTTCTGTTGACTGGATCCAGTTCCCACATGACCACCAAAAAAAACACCACTGTGTTACTGTCAGACATTTCCAGAGTTCCTGAAACAGAGTGATCAGTATCAGAGAGTGAGCGCACAGCCCTCGATCAGACAATATGCATACATACTGAACCGGGATCTGCAGTTGCTGAATCATTTTTACATAGTGAAGTCTCAAAGGGAGCTGTTGATATGGCTCCTCCAGCAGGCAGTAGAGGTCCAGGAAGGAACGACATGATCTAGCTTCCTCTGTTGGCATACCATCTCCAGTGGCTGCTTCCAATGGACCTCACAACCCAACCGGGCAGAGGTATGCACTGCGATCCCACAGAAGTATATCCGAGAGTCAGTAGTCCTGATCAAAGTGACAACTGGCAGAGTTGCTCAGCTCTGGATTTGCCTCCCCAATGACGATGAGTCACACTGAGGAGGTGGTGCAATGGCGGAGCACAGACACCACTTTTTTTGAGGTTTTGCAAGGGGGAAAGTTACAGGGGGTTCCCAATATGTGTGTTTTTTCTCATAGATGCAATGAGAAAGAAATATTGATCATGCCTACGCCCCAAACCGCTGGACGGATTTTCACCAAATTTGCGGCAAGAGCGGCGGCTCGGTCCTGAAGGTGTGCTTTTGTAAATGTTGGTGTGAATCCGTCCAGTAGTTTATTTTGAAATGGCAAAAAAATTAGGTAAACACAAATAGTGATATCTGGTTTGGTCCGCGGACTCACTTCCCTATTCCGATTGGTCCAGGGGCCATCGTAATGTCACGGACATTGGAAGCACCTGTTGATTGCATGATGAAAAACATGAGCGGTTTCAGATATTTTGAAACGGTCGCCATGTTGGATTTGCAGACATTGTGGTAAAAACATATTAAAAAACACAACATTGCACTTGGACCCGACGTGGACCCCTTGCTCACTACTCTTAGAGACGCACAGCTCCTCCCTACTGATGAGGTCCAACCAGACTGAAACACGTGGCTGGTGTTGCTGTTGATACTCTTGTTCAGAGGAGAATTTCCTAGCATTTCGGTGATGAACTGCCCCTGGGCAGGACAAAGACTGATATGTTTGGGATAGTTCTCCACTGTGAAAGACAGTGAGCTAAAGAATCTGGGTAAGGCTCTCACAACCAGAACTAATGTCTGGCAGAGAGACTCCCAGGACCCCCCTTGTTTTTTTATAATGTTGGTAACAAGATGTCAGGGATGATCGGGAAACCTATCATGAACTACTTAATGTATTAAAGAATGTACTGATCTTGAGTAATGTTAAACATGGAATAAATAGCTAATACTTTAAGACTTACTACATACTTGTGTTAGCACACACAATACATATGAAGACACACAATGCATACAAATCAGAAGCACATACAGGGGAAATAAAGTAAGGAAGAAAGAAACAACATCACCAGAAAATGTCAATAACTTTAAAATTCTTCATCATGTGTACAAATGAATTGTGTGTTTGAGGCCTGCTTATTGCCCCAAATAAGTGCAGCATGAGCTGAGATTAAACCCTACGGAAAGTACTTTAAGAACATACAAGAAGGTTAACGTCTAGATATATAGCACCTTTTTAATGTTTATATTTTGACTGTCAGTGAACAAAACTGCCTTGCTTTGATATGTCAGTGAACAAAAGCAAGTGGCTAGGACATGTGATGTCATCAGTGCTGTCATAAATGACATTTGTGATGTCATATTTGATGTCTGGGCGTTAGTCTTAGCAGTGCACCGTGGTGGTGCGAGTTATATGGTTGCTTAGCAGCTTACCATTGCTGGTGAATTTCTGGGTTTTTTCTGTTTTACTTGTAACCATAACATCCCTTTAACAAAGTTTTCTCATGCAATGCGTTTTATGGTTACTGTGGCTTTAAGAACAAAATGCTTCGAGATGGACAGGCCTGGAGCCCAGCCCTGGGTATGCAGAGAAAACACTTATTTGCACCTCTCCTGCTCTCCTGACAGTATGTATTTTTTTTTATTTTTAATGTTACAGACTGCTGAGTATGTGCCCAAATGTCCCAGGATTCGTTATCACGATTCCCTATTGCACCAATTAGATTTTAGTGGGGGGATCTCTGTTTGGATCTTAATCTGGTCTCCCAGTCACCAGGCCCAAAACCATGTATTGATGCTCCGTCCCCGTTGGGATTCACAGGTCCTCCAAATTTCCCCGAGCCAAACCTAATACACCAAAAACATGCTGCCCTCCACCTATGATCTATGGCCATGGGTCACCTATGTTATTTTAAGCAAGAGTCGAAGTTCATGGGAACCAGCAGATGCCAGTATTACTTGTCCACTGACATTACTGTGGTCATTAATAATGTTATGTTTCATTTGACCGGAATTTTGAATGTTCCCAGGATGGATATGCTACTTATCCTGGAACGTAGTGCGCATGTCTTTGCAAAAAAAGCCTCTCACCTAGCTTGTTGTAATGTTCGCTTTCTCATCCCTCGCTTCTGACGTGTTTCCCTTTTGTCCAATGCAAGTGGGGTCTAGGCTCTCACTTTCTTAAGAAAAGCCACATTGAGGCGTGGAAGTCGTTATTTTGCGAACACTCTCTATTGCTCCTAAGTGTATAGGAAACTTTAAGGAGAATGCTTGCCCAGACCAACTGAGTTATGACTGGTTGACCTCACTATAACCGTGGATTATATGAAAGAGCACAGCTGGTGTCAAAGGCTAATATAATTAGCATAATTCTTTGATAGCAGGATGAATTTAGTATGCACCCTTGACCTGTTGGAGCCACGTATTCCATCGGAAAGCATGTGTCCTGTTGGGTGTAACGCCACAGGAGTCGATGGGGAAGGGAACACAGATTTTGTATTTCTTGTGTTGCTGTTGGGTTCGTGCTGTCACTGCTTTCTACCAATAATGTGTTCACCATTGCATCAGAGGCATGAGTGATCATCTTCCCCCATCAATTGCTTCCAGTGCAATACTTTCCTTTTCATGTGTTTCTTTAACAGGGCATAGAAGGGCATGTTATATATACCCACCATACATTTGAATCACGCCATATGTGTTTGGGTCCCTAAAGTGGGCTGATGATGGTAAATTGCACAATGAAGACTTTGCCAAACTAAGGCATTCACACTCACTTACTGCACCACAGTACTTGGGATTCAAATTGGCATCGGCCACTATGCTGAAAGCTGCTTAATGGTTGTGCTGAAAGCGTAGCAGCACCTCTGATATGGTGGCTGGAGACAGCTTTTGGAATTAGAAAAATGGCTCACAATGTCAGGCATTAAGCAAGATGCTAGTCATTGCGTGATGCTGTGGGGGTGGAATTGGTGCATCAGCAGTGAAGTACTGCATGGATCACCCATTGCAGAATCAGCTCTGCCAGGCAACCCATAGTTTTCTACAAAACAATTTCCCCTAGATATTTTGACATTTTTATATCTAAATAAATAGATCAAAGTAAACATTTGTTTTAAAAAGACAGGTATATGTATATAAATGTTGACAATATCAGCTAATATATATTCTATAATAAGTAAAACAGATGCTATATAAGAAAATCGCTAAAAAGATCAAATTCAAAAGAATGGCACATGAAATAACATCATGAAAAGCCCTATATGCTACAAAAGATTAAATAAAATCCAATAGATAATACAATACAAGTACAATCTTAAATATACCATGGAAAAAAGATGTTCACATAAACAAATGTACTATTTCCAGATTTATATCGAAGGTATATGATGTCTAATAATGCAAAAAAAGAGAAATCAATTCCCTAACTGTTATTTCTAGAAACATGTAATTGACACATCTATCTATATTTATGAAAGTGAAAATGTGTGGGTTTGAAGCTTGGGGAAGCGTTGTTCCTTATACAATTCCACACTGTTTCACCAATCTGCACCAGATTCTGCATAGTTACCCGTTATGACACTCCGAACATTAGTGGCTACATGACATTTTGACACCCACCGCTTTCCCTGGTTTCCAGCAAAACTCCAGATTTGTTTGTGGCTTTGTGGCTTGTCAAAGTGGTGTTCCTTAAACAATTCCACACCGTTTCACCAATCTGGACCAAATTTTGCATAGTTACCTGTTCAGACCCTTCGGACATTACTGGCTACATAAAATTTAAATAGCTCACCCCTTTCCCTGGATTTCAGCACCTTCACACATGAGACGGTTGCCTGAAATCGGCAAAACAACAATGTGGTCGTAGAAGGACCGGTCCTCAATATTATAATGCATGGTTTCTAGGACATTTGCATGCAATGCACCACAACAAACTGCACCATGGAAGGGTGAGTCAACAGGTGGGGAGAGAGTATTGTAGGTCCCTGTATGCTGCAGCACATCAACTCTTTCCTCCCCCAAACATCTGGTCCGGGCTATGTCAGTAGTTCACACACGCCCATTCTCAGTGAAATGTACTTCTGAGTGCAAAGCACATCAAGTGTTAAGCGAATCGGAACAGCGACCTACAGGATCATTGGTTTTCAACAATCAATGAGAGTGTTGTCATTTCTGTCTACAGAACCCGTTAGGAGAATTGGTACTTTTTGCTAGTTACTTATAAATTCCTTAACTTTAGTTTCAGCTCTTTATGACCTCTGGACACAATGCTTTACCCTTCCTCAGGACATTTTTATTTGCACCATTTGTACTGATGAAGTCTTATTATTGAAAACTTAGTTTGGTCCTATGCCATTAGTAAAACAAAAAAAGATAAAGTAACAGCTATCTATGTCAAACTGGAGATGTTCCAACTCGCAGTTTAGTAATATAACAAATCCAAATAAATCTGCTCCATCCCCTACGTGTGTAGGTAGAAACAATGAGATGCACCATGATGGTTGCATTGTGACGTCCATGGAGGCAGCCTCCAGTCAAGATTGCGTATTGACATGGGTACATTTATTTAGATGAATGATGAACCAGGTTCCAGACTGCTCTGCTTTCATTGTGGTACCGCCCTCACATTTCCCCGAAATTGTAACTCACCATGAGTATGTATTGTAGTGAGTTTATCAGATGAAGCCTGCCAGGTGGACGCTATTAAGATGTTTAAACGAGGGTTACCTGGTCTGAAAACAAGCAAATATTACTCTGGATTTGGCGATTAAAAATCCAGAACACCAAGGCACTGAATGCAAAAAATGATATTGGTCTACAAAATAATGTGTGCATACTGTGAAAAGAATGGTGAAAAACGATATGGCTGTCATCAAACCTTTATATTGACATTGTTCCAGGACACATTATAAAGAAGATGTTTGGTTGCAAGCAATTGATGACCACTCTACTGAAGATCGCTGAAGCTCTCATTAGAATACACAAAAAAGTGTACATTTTCATAAAAGGTTGGGAGGAAGAGTTGCAACGAGCATTGGTCTTCTTCCATGGTCACATTTCATCTTGGTTCAAGTCTGGTCTCTACAATTGATAGCATGTAGTGGGCCTTGGAAAATCTGTGAACCTCTCTGATCCCCAAGTTGTTCTTTGACTCACCTATGGACTACATCATTTCTACCACTGGTGGGGGATGCAGCTTGTTTTCATAATATTGATTATGCAATTGAAATAGTAATACGTATTATTAATTGTTATTTCTATGGCGAATTTGCTAACCCGATGCACATGACATATTTTGTATTATCCTTACCCTACCGAAATGTTTACTACAGAAAGAAGAAAGGTGGAGTTGGCAGATAACACACAGATCTCTGTAGCTAGCACTAAACCTGCTCAGATATCTCACTAGCTAAATCACTATACATCTAGAAAATGACGATAAGTTAAATTGGTTACCGAGAAACAAAATGGGCCTTCACATCTCCTAGTACTGAGGCCGCTCTGAATCATTTGCTAGTGCAGTAATTTTTGTTGAGGCCTTGAAATATAGAATGCAGTCAACTCATCACTAAGAGACGTCATGTGAAGGATCCTGCAATGAAAACGTTTCATAGATACTGGTGACAAGAAAGACAGCAAGTCATGACTACAATGGGGCTTAACCAGCATCCTGACTGTCTCCAACCACCCTCGAAAACTGGCATACATTTAGAGTTCGACTTTGAATAACTACTCTCCAAAACGTCTTCCGAACATCACTTAGGAACTTACCTCTTATGGACTGCACGGCTATGTCAACAACAAGCACAGTGATATAGTGCTTCTCATTCCAATAATTGTGTCTCACCTGTGGCTAAAAGGTACCAACTCTTGCCAGCACTAAAGTCTGCAGTTACTGAACATTGCTTAGTACAAACGTGATGCACTGCCGCCTGGGCGGCCCACATTTCTTTAACAGTGGATCTACATTAAGGTGCTCAATATATGGTTTTATGGAGTGTACTTCCTATCTCTCTACACGGCCAGACAGGCTGCAACCAGAAATGGAAAAGAAAAGACCAATGATATTTAGAAAAGATGGCTATTAGGGGCTCTACTAAAAAAGAGTAAACTTGCAGTCAGTGCTAGGTAGGAAGGCAGTACTGGGGAGATGTATTCGGCATGGTAAGTCTTGCTAAGCAGACGCACAGAGGCGTTGTGTAATTTCCGAAGTCTGTTTGTCAGCAACTTGAGTAAGCTAAGATACATGCTGTTGGCATAATCTAAAATGAACAACATCAACAACGCTGTTGTGTTGGAATGATGAAATCTGGCGATAGAGTAGGGAACGTTAGAGATAATAATAGAGGTGTGTGTCACCTTTTATGACTTTTCGGATGCCCTTAAACAATTATGATGACACTAGGTATCCTAACCTAAAGCTCTCTACCTTGCCCTATATTCATCCCAGTCTATGCGAATTCTCTCTCTCAATGTCTCTGCTTCCCTCTCTCTCTCTCTCTCTCTCTCTCTCTCTCTCTCTTACTCTCACTGTCCCTCTCTCTGCCATTCCCTATTTCTTTCTCTATCTATGTGTTCATCGATAGAGAAACACACATATGTTGAGGGGCGGGGGTTGCTGGGATTTTTTATGGTATATAGTAGAATGATAGCAGCATCCCTGAGGTGGGGACCAGCCTGGTATTCAGAAACAAACACTGAAATTGACTGCATGGTGCAGGAACAGTGCCTTCACATTGAAAACGCATGGAGTGCTGGGATTATGACAGACTTTGTAAGGTCTACAGCCAAGTTGTTAGCTTCCCACTTTTGGTTAATTAGTATTTCTGCATACTCAATCCATATCCAGCATGCAAAATGTAACATTACCTTGATGCTCACAGAAGAAACTGAGGATTGGTTTTAATCTAAGTGTGAGACTTTCCAAGTAGTCGGTACATTTTGAGAGAGAACATGGTATATACTATTGGTGAAAACAGGTATTAAAAAAGTAATTATTTAATACTACTAACGTTTCGAACTTACTCTTTTTACAATTACCATTTTTAAAACGTTCTAAAATGTTATCTCAAAACATGTGATATTCATAGAATATATTTTCTGATGGAAGGTTATCTTTCCAAGGTACAGATTCCAGTACACTCCTATCACACTATTTAAAAATACCCCAATGACGAAGTGGAGAACTAGCACCAATGAGTGGTCCTGGTTGCTTTGCATAACATCAAGGAGCATTTTGGGAACACGAGAATGACCACCTAATTGCATACTTGAGAAATGTGCATGTTATTGAAGGGTTGTAAGCATGAATCACCAAGCACAAAATGTTCCTGGCCTGATGCTCATTTAATATTTAACAACATTAAACATAACAATAAAGGTGTGTAACCATGATCCATTCATACTCATTCAAACAGCTTCAGACTTCAGGTTAGGGGATGAAACGGCTGTGAAATCTGCTTCTGGGTCTCAGGATAAGGAAACAGTGCACAGACATCCTTAGAGAATTGTGTACTTCTAATGATTTTGCATGAATGATACATAATCAATATTGTGATGTAAGCATGTGAGCTGTGTCCAAATTGTGCATCCATGTTCTCTCCAATTTCTACTAGTTTTGTATCCGAGGAAAGGCTTTAGTTAACTGTGGATGCCTTTGCTCTCTCTCAAAATATTAATTAACTAAATACTTTATTTCGGTGATATGCCATAAAAGTTTTTTTCACAACACATACAACTATCGAAATACATAAACAAAAACATATCATTCACATTATGATTTAAATCATGCAATAATCCTAAATATATAATCCCATATATCGAATAGATCTGGCCACATCCAGCCACTTTGGTGCTTCTTCCCCAGGAGAACAACTTTTACTCTGGAGTGTACTTGCCACTGTGACGATCTTCCCAAAAGGTGGGCATTGAGTTCAATTGAGCAGTTGGCCAATGGATGCCTGCTATTAAAATTCAGTACACCCTCAACCATGCCTGGGTCCCTACATTCAATTTTAATAGAGTCGAGGGCATTATCACTCTGCTGGCAGATCCTCATGCAGCATACACTTTGTTCCCGGGTCACAAAATACATCCCCTCACTGACCGGATCCAGTGTGTTCATTTATTTAGACGTGCATCCCTGGGTTGATTCTGGTTCGGGGCTAGTTTCGGTGCCATGTGCAGATATATTGATCCCCCAGTCCAGGATACAATTGAGCAGCTGATTTTAGCAGTGGAGGGCAGGGATAATTACCTAGTATACTAACTGCCCTGATAGATGTAACATCTGCCCTGGGTACTCTGTTTATCTTCGGGCCAACAATCTGCGTTGTTGGGAGGGGGGCAGGATATTGTGTAATCTAGCTAGGGTCACTGCCGCTCAGATCTGTATTGGGCAGTGGTTCATTGCCTGGTAATGCGTGCTTGGGGCTAATACTTGCTTCAATCCCATTAGTGGGACCCCTTCTGCGGGATCCCTCCCGCCCTGGATGGCATTCATTTTATTTAGATGAATTCCAGAGTGCACCAATCTGGCTTCCACTGATTTTTCGGTGGCCCTCTTGTCACCCTCTTCACTGGACATTGGCCCTCCCTTACTCCTCTCCAACAGATTCTAACAGGGGTAATAATAAAATGTTTAGAATCCAGAATTCAGCTAGTACATTACTACACTGGCAATCTGTAACCGCTCCATCCGCCTTTATAGTTTGTTCGGGATGTTTCGGTGAGCTCAAGGTTCCACTATCCAGCGTCATCTCGCTGGTCAGCCCACATGGCATGTCTTGCATTTGTTCTGTCACGTTTCCCATCTTTTCAATCCAGCATTTTGCTCCACCCAACAATGGCCGGTTGTGAGAACCCTGTGGGCAAGCAGCTGCCTTCGGGGACTGTGATGGCTCATCCACGACATCCTTCTTAAATAACGATATGTTCTCCCCATCCCCGCGTGAAACACCAGTTTCAGAAATGTTCAAAACCAGATGTGACTACAAACAATGCTGCCTGCAGGGACAGCACAAGTCGCAAGACTGACATTGGAGGCTGTTTCATTCCCCGCAATAGTGGGAGTACAATGGACTGCTTGCAGGCCGCCCTCGTAATGCCCCTACCCTGCCCTCTGCGCAAGCCAGGACCACGCTCGGCATGGTGTCTTCCGCGCAAGGCACTCAACCTCTTGCAGTGACGTGCTGAGTCCCCGCAAAGTACGAACAAGTCCTGCGCAGATATTTCCATGAATCTGGCCCTATATCTCTTTCACCTTTAAGGGCCTCATTTTGAGTATGGGGCCAAAGGTTAAAACACGTAATGCGTAGGATAAAACATTTTGGATCTAGTTATGTATTTTAGTCCAGGCAGTAATTTGTTTGTACCCTATTAATTTAACTCATCACTAGATGGAATTTAACAAAAATAGGAGACATGTAAAGCACTAGATGTTTTTCTTTCCATCCCACACAGAACATGATGCCCTAACAATGCTTAAAAGTTATTTTAATTCTTATTTTGATTAAAATCGTTATATAAAAAATAAAGCACCAAGTCATGGGCGTATCAGAGAGTACACCCTCTCTTCTCAGGGCATAATGGATTGCAGGTTTGTCAGCAATTCACAATTGCATTGTGCTGATTTTCCTCACCATTCAACATGAAATCCATAGCAAAAATGAGCATTCATTCTCTTAGAAAACCGTAGACGTCTGAATGTCTTTTTGTATCCCCTGTTCTCTTGTGAGACACATCTGCGCATCAAACAGAGGCGGCCGCTTACATATTTTTTCAAAATCTGTCAAATAGGAAATGTGTAGACTTTCTTTCTCTATCCGCGTGTCTTATCAAGGTTTTCATCACACGGGTCATATCTCTTTTTTATCATCCTGATATAGTCCCTTCTAGGGCACAAAGGATACTTTAGTTGGGCGCATCTGCGCGCGTGCGTCACTCCTGTTTTCTGACGGCGTGAATGGCTTCAATGCAGATGATTGAAGAATTGTGTGGGAAAAAAAAGTGCTTCTTTTTGTCAAGTTCTATTACCGGGGTATTGGAATCGCTTTATCAAAAGTGTGCCGTCATTAAATCTCCCTCTCCATCACCTTTTCGCCGACACCCTCCAGCACAACATCAAAGTGTCAAGCCATGATACAAGACATCACAAAGCCATTCTCTTTTTTGGACTCTTTATCTAGCAAAATAGCAGTGCCAAGCAACGCTGCATTTTGGGTTGGAAAAAAAGTAATTGGTGGCTCTGCCGAAAAGGTCTGTAGAAAGGAAGAGAACATGGAGGCCGTTCGTACACTATGATCCTGTCACGTGGTCCTACCATCGCATTCTGTCATACGTTTGTGCTCTCGATGTACGAGGCTTGAATGCGGGGAAATAGTACTTACGCCCACTCAAACGTACGCACTCCAGTACCCTAGGATCTAGCGTGAGCAGTGTGACTCCCAATTCGAAAAATAGAGTAATGCTATTGCTGATATTTTCTATTGGCTCGATTAGCCCCTGGCCCCCTTACTCGTCACAGTCCCTACTAATTGAAGGCTCCCGGCTTTCAGTAAAGAGGCGCAGCTCCCTAAGAAATCCAGAATGTTTCCCCATTCCCTAGCGAGAGTCTATAGCTCTGCCCCACCTTGCCCTCTGTCTGTGTGGTTTCTGTCTCCAATCATGTAATGTTGCAGTATGTCGGGGTCCCAGAGTGGCGCAGTTCTGGACTCTCACCCTTTCCCCTCCCTTCCTCTTCCCCTTCCTACCCCTTCGTAACCACGGTGATGCTGTGGGGGGTCATTCCCTTTCCCTTCCATTCATGCAGCACCATTGCAGGCTTTCAACATGAATGACTATGTGACCCCATGATGTTATGTGACCCTGCTACTATGTGACCCCCTGATCTTATGTGACCCTGCAGTTGAGGCTCTGTGGTGTTGGGACCAGATGCCCACTTTCTTTCTGTGTTGTTTTGTTGCGGAGGTTCCACGGCATTTGGAAGGTAAGACAATGGGCCTCATTAAAAGTTTCCCTGTACCCTGGCAGTAAATCCGCCAGGATACCTGCAAACGGAATTACCATTACCCCCACTTGGTCCGGTGGTATTACCGCTGGACTAAAGTGGCGGTAAGACTGGTATATACACAATCCATGCAATCCCATAGGACTCCATTGGGGATTTGCCGGTATTACTGGTTCCAGTAATGCTGGCTATTTTTTGCCAGTAGGGTGTCAGAATTACCTCCAGCTTTTAGCTGGACATAATTCTAGCCACCCATCAGCATGTTATTTCCGTGCCAGTTGTAATGAGTTGCAATGTGCCTTGTTGGGGGTCATTCCTGAGTGCATACTGCAAGCTCCTTGCACTTTCCTGGGTGTGCTGTGTTTTTCTAGCATCACACACAGCAGTGTTGAGCATGGGTGAATTTACCTTGGACGCTGTCCCTTGAGTCCTGCAGTTGCAGACGCTATGCGGGTTACCTGGCATGTACCTTTATTGTTCAATTGTCTTGGGCTGTCCTTGACTATGGGTTTCCCACTTGCATTTAGGAAGCAGTTGTGTGCAAAAGCCAGGTGTTTCCTCAGGATTCTAAATGTGGGAGCCATGCAACAAATTGGAAGCCCCTCCTCCCAAAGTTCAAGAGTACGCATCGTACTCTGTTTCTTTTGCTCTGGGGGTAAGGAAGCGATGTGGCCAGGTGTGGCCGTCTGCTCCTAGGCAGTTGAATATATGCTCATGTGTTGAGGCACAAGCACTCAGAATTGGGCTCTGCTTATGGTTAGAAACCATTACATTCCTTCTCGGGTCTAATGGCTAAGCTGGTGTGCCGGGCACTAACTAGGCAGAGCCTCCTGAGCCACTAATTGATTGCTTCAGAGTCTCTTGCACAGAGGTTTTGCGAGTTTGCAGCTGCATGTGAAGTTGCTTTTAGCCTCTTGGTTGGAATGCAGTGTGTGTTGTAGTATTAGTCCACAGCTTCTTGTGTGGTTGTGCATCCTCTCACGGTTCTGGGTTCTTTAGCAAGGCGGGTGAGGCTTTTGGCTATGACTAGGCTCTCTCCGTCCAATCAAAGTGGTTTGCCTGCCCTTCCTTGGGCTGTGGTTTCTGGTGAATGCACTGAGATGCTTCTCTGACATAGGCTGGTCACCTGGATTCTGAAGCGGCTGCAGGTGTGCCGGCTAACACCGGATGTAGTGACTGAGGCTCTGTTGGCAGATTCCTGAGGGCTCCATTGCTCCATATGGGAGTGTTTGATTCTTGGGAGATACACTCACCCCGGGGGTTCATTCTGTTACATTTTCCAGGCTATAGTGCACTGTACTAATTTCTGAATATGGGCGTAAGGCTTCCTGGGTCTTACGTAGTCACGAGGGTGGGGCAAGTTCAAGGATGCTATTCTCTATGAGCGGTTCTTGTTTCAGCAACCCCAGCGTGGGTTTTGCGCCACATTGATTTTTTTAAGAGGGAGTTTTAGTTGGCCTTTGTCTGAAAGGTTCCTTCATTTGGGATTGCGGATATGGTCTGGTTACTGAGGGATGTGTATCATAGGTGGAGGTTTCAATCTCCTTTCACTCCATTTCTTATTGTTACCCTCTAAATGTTAATGATCATTTGGAAGGTGCTCTTCATGATTGGAGCGTTTTAAAACTACCTGCAAAACCCAACTTGTGCCCTGCAGCACTGCGAGCTGAGCTCTTGCTGCTTCCCCTGCTTCCTGGAGGAGGCGGGGCCTAGCGCGCACACGTGAGTGGTCACGTGATTCCAGCCCAGCATAAATTGCCGGTATATCCGCCCGAGCGGCGTGTGTTCATGATCATTTGGAAGGTGCTCTTCATGATTGGAGCGTTTTAAAACTACCTGCAAAACCCAACTTGTGCCCTGCAGCACTGCGAGCCGAGCTCTTGCTGCTTCCCCTGCTTCCTGGAGGAGGCGGGGCCTAGCGCGCACACGTGAGTGGTCACGTGATTCCAGCCCAGCATAAATTGCCGGTATATCCACCCTTGCGGCGTTAAGCCCTGGAGGAAGTAAGGGCTGGAGTCGCTGTTATGCTGTTCGGCGGTGAGCGGTGAGTGGTCTGAATCAAAGCTCTCAACTGCTAACCACACTTCCACTTATTTGACTAGTTCTCAGGGTTTGGGGTGGAGAGTCGGACTCTGGCAGCTCCACAAGCTGTCGGGCGTTCCCTTCCCTGGAAACTGAATAACTGCCTCAGACTATTTGGATGAATATCACTGCTTCGTGAAGAAAGAGGAAAAAATTCTATCCTTTCTAATTGAAATAGTAATTAAAGTGATCTTCTGGGTGGCGTATTAAATGCGCCGACGCTTTTATCATCTTAGATCAAACAAGCTGGCGGCAGCTCCATCCTCTTCCCCTCCTTTAGCTTCTCAGAAAAGAAAAATAATGGGCAGTACACCGCGTCCACAAGTGACTTCAGCTACCCGAGTTCCTAAAATTGCGAGATCTAAAGCAACAGTAGCGTCTCGTGATATACAGGAGATGCTTGCCATTATGGGCAAAGACAAAAGGCCCTGTAGCAGTGATTTACCTGATAATTGTGCTACGTCTGATATTCCATCGTCTATAATGCAGCCTAAACCCAAGCGCTCTATTTCAGATATAACTATGCTGAAAGATAGTGAAATTCCGATACAACCGGCTTCTTTGACAGATCCCTATACTGATCTGGGAAAATCATTAAGCGACAAAGATCCACAGGCCACAAAAGAAGTGAGCACACAGTTACCGCAGAATGATAAATCTATACCCATTAGCAAGCCTTTAGTTACATCTGGATCTAATGGTTTATTAACTCCTGCTGCTTCGTGTATTCCTTCTATGTGTGGTACACCTTTTAACCCTACGGTTATAGTATTGGCCGATGAGTTTATAAAGGTCCAAGATGAATAACCACTGTCCTAACTCATCCTTTATCGATACTAATGTGGTGCTTGAAGCAAACTACGAATTACCAGAAATCTCCCACATATACTCTGATGACGAGAAACATATGTCTGTATCCTCATACTTAGCGCCTACTCCCAGACGATCTGACACCATGCCGAAACCCATTCTTTCCCCTTCCATGCCCTTGCCTCCTTTACCCCCTCCTTCTACTGCATGTTTGTCTTCTACAGTATTAATTGAAACCACCTTGCACGCTATGAATCTGGCTATATCATCATTGTTTAAACTATGTGAGACCTTGGATGAAAAACTTAAAATCCAAGATAAGCAACTTATTAAATTAATTAGATGGCAATCACAACTACGTTTACAACAGTTGAAATCATATAATGACACTGCCCCCTTCTCTCCTAAAAAATCAAAGTTAACTTCTGCGGTATTATCACAGCAGGAAGCAACTAATGATTCTTCCCATAAACCATTAGAAAAACCAAAACTGTCCATGACAAATACGGCTACATCTGTCCAATTTACCCTCCCTACATTTCCACATATTATTCGGGAACTTCATTCCCCTACTGAGAAGTGTGCTCCTGTATGTCCATTACCTAATACTGTGTTGCTCTCACCATCAGCGAATGAATCACAACCTTCTAAAGAACTATTCACAATTTTCTCGGGTGCTGTCCCGGCCAAACAGACTCATACAAGCCCCTTAAAAAAGAAAACAAAAAATCAACCAAAGCAGCACATTCCCTCCTCGATCGCCAAATCATTTTTGAAAGGGCTAAAACCACCTGCCAAAAATAAAATGACTATAGCTGCTAAAGCAGTACGAGATAAATATGCAAAAATCGCTGCAGAGAAAAGCTTAAAAGAACCTGTAAATGTACAACCTCCAGCTGAACATTCACCCCTAAATAATATTGTGGCATTGATTGACAATGAGTCTGCGATAATTGATAATCACCCAACATCAATTAGTGCTGCAAAAGTGAAAGATCTATTTGATACTGAGTTGTGCTTAAAACGCTCAGAGCTGCGCAAAGAAATAGACCTTTATTTAGAAGCTAAAAGCCTTAAACTTACTCCGGCTGAATCTAATAATAGTGATGGATCTAAAATCAAAGATAGTGCTCTTTCCCAAATTGGAGCCAATAAGTTATCTCAACTTAGATTACCCTCTACAATAAAATCAGTACCACAGTCGCTTTCTCTTCCCTCCTTGGCAGATGCGAATAAAACGGATCAATGTAATTTATCTTTCATGCCACCAACCTTAGATCGTATTATAACTTCAGCCATTGAACAATACATGCTAAAATATCACCAGTCCTCTGATAATAGCACTAAGCACGACGAAGGCGGGCAGAAATTACCTTCATCTATTACTACTTCGAATCTAAACCAATCTGTATTTGCTGCCTCTACTTCAAAACAAATTCCATTTGTCCCTACTAAACACGTAAGTCCACATGCGACACTCACCTCGAATTCAGATAGTACTCTAAATAGACTGAAAAAACCCGATGTAAAACAAAATCTTCACTCATTAATTATTAAATGTAGACCTTTGCCGTATCACTCATATGATTTGAATCGTGCTAGCCTATTAGCTATTTTTGGTGATATATACGCATTGGAGGATATTAATTCTGCTGATATTAAACAAGTTGAATTCTTAAATAATAACGACCTATCCTTAGTGCGAATCTGGCTCCGCTCAAGAGTGGTTCTAAACACTCTTTGGGCAGCTCACGCAGCCTTGTGGGATCTGGGTTTTGAGCTTACGATTGACCATCAAAGAAGCTCTGCTATTACAGTCCCATATAAAGATGCACAACTAACATTGGTTACCGCCACTAAAGTGAACTCGAGTGGTTCACAATGTAAACAACAGTGTGAATGTCGGTGTTCTACCTCCCAAGCATAGCGTCTCCCCTAGTAAGCATCTTTCATTATTAAGCTGGAATACTAGAGGCTTCAAACATCTTTTCTCCGATGCTGTCATTAAACTAAGAGAGTATAATTTTATATTATTACAGGAAACATGGCTAACTAACTGCCCGTCATGGGATGAATATTATCCCATCCTAAATCCTGCTATTTCTGCTATTAAAGGACGACCAATGTCTGGCCTGTTAATCATGCTGAAAACATCTCCATCCATGAGTGTTATTTCACATGAATTCTTGACTCCGTATCTCCAGCTAGCACAACTATCTATTGACGATTGTCAATACTCTTTGATTAATACATATTGGAATCCAGTTGCTCTTTCCACTGATTCATACTTGCGCTGCCTTGAACGCTTATGGGAAAAAATACATCAACACAAGAAACAAACGCACATAATTTTAGCGGGAGATTTAAATCTCCATTGTCTAAACAGTAGCAAAGTGTTATCTGACGATCGAGTACGAAGCTGGAATGCGTTTATACAATCGAAAGACATGTTCATGGTAAACGGATCATTTCCCGAGGACTCTCCTCCCCATCCGACATGGAAAAGGGGTAGTTCTGTGGCTATTATTGATTTCATTTATGTCAGCCGCTCCTTGTTCTATCTCCTAAAAGGGTTTCAGGTTCTGCCATCTTCGGCTAGTGACCACAATATGTTACATCTTCACTGGCCACTGAACTGCACTGATCAAAGCACTGCTCCACCTATGACTCCTATAACAATGGAAGGAACTATTGAAGCGAATCTTGGTCGAAATCGCTTACGATGGACCAGTACGAAACTACTACACTTCACAGATTCTCTTAAAACATCAAGCGAAACCTCGCTAAACCACTGTAATTCTGATATTGATTATACAAAACTAATGTATCAATTCGCCGGTTCTACTAAGATAACAAGATCTTCGGTTGCAGTACACTCTTATAACCAAGATATGCAGAAAGCGAAAGCTCTATTTCGAAAAAATAAGAAAGCGATTCAATCTCTACCAGTAGATCAGCGCTTAGCTGCTCTTAAAGCAATTAAAACTAAACATAGGAACTGGAGAAGAACTTATCGTTCTTTATTATACCAGAAAGATGGTGAGGCAATGTTAGTTAAAATGTTGACTAAAAACACTACAGGATGTTGGACATTAATATCAGACACATATAACACCACTCAATGTCAGATGCAGACTAATGACGTTGCTTCTACCATATGGATCTCCCATTTTACTGATCTTTATGCTCTTCTCCCTTCTACTAATTGCGTACCTCCTGTAAAACTTGAGGGATTCTTCTCAATAGATTTTACAATAGACGATATTCTTAATCTTATCCACAAAGCAAGTAGATCCCGTGCTCCAGGCCCCGATGGTCTTTCTAATGCCATGCTAAAAGAATTTCCGGACCTATGGGCCTCCATCCTGTTTGAAATCTTCTCTCAAGTTGTAATTACCCAAAAGATCCCCAAATCATGGTGTACTTCATTGATTGTACCCATTTATAAAAAAGGCGATAGACAAAACCCCGCAAAATATAGGCCAATTGCCCTGTTAGATGCTCCTGGGAAAATCTTTGCCTCATTAATTCTAAGAGATCTCCAACAATGGATTAATTTATCAAATATGAGAGACAGGTTTCAAACAGGATTTGTAGCTGGTAAGGGAACGGCTATAAATATTGTCTCCTTGACTGCAATCAAGGCACTCTGCTGTCAGCAAAAACAATCGCTATTCATTGCCTTTGTAGACTTCAAGGAAGCATTCGACTCTATAGATCGCAATCTAATGCTGCAAAAATTGCTACTATTGGGCTGCCCCTATTCCTTGGTTAAGTTAATTTCTATCTTTCATGAAAATACATCAGTTCATATTCGTCTTACTCGTGACGGGATACTAACCCGCCCCATTTTAACATATCGAGGACTAAAACAGGGATGCATCTTGGCAGCTACACTGTTTAACTTATTCATCCTTGATATGGGTGAAAAGTTTCAGAATGTTAACTCTGATGCCCCTAAATTAGGCCAAGAACAGATACCATGGATCCTTTATGCAGACGATCTCGTTCTATTATCAAAAACTCCTGCAGGTTTGCAACGTTTGATTAATGGATTATCGGAGTATACTGTAGAAAATGCTATGACTGTAAACTTAACGAAAACTCAAATTATGATATGCCAAAATCGTAAAATGACAAAACACTTTCAATACAAGTGGTATATAAAAAAGGAGTCGATTCTTCTAACCGCAACATATAAATACTTGGGCATTATGATCACCCAGGGTAACAATGATAAGGTGTTTAAAAAAGAACTTGAACTGAAACTGCAAACCCTAATTTCCCAATCTAAGGCCATTTTATATAAATTTGGAAAGTTTACATGCAATCATATAATATCATTCTATTCCATGAAAGTAAAACCCATTATCACGTATGGCTCTGAAGCTGCATCGATGCTGCCCCGTTTAGTATGGGATCGATTAGAAGGGAAATATTGGCGCTCAATTTTTAATTTGCCTGCCTGTGTCCCCATTGCAATGATTCGTTTTGAATTAGGGCTGCTATCGCTATACAGTACTATTGCATGGAAATTGATAGCCTTGTTGAGAAAATGCATTCTGTCATTACAATGTCTAGACATATCCGGTATCTTGGGTAAATATTTACTATACTCAGATCATCAATACCCAAAATGCTGGTTAAACACAGCTATAAACATCCTTTCAGAGGCGGACATCTCCGTAGATATTTTAATTCATAATCCAACGCAGGCTAAAACTAAATTATATCGGCAAGACTGGATACATACCTTGGAAAAATGTTCCCATTCTAAAGATTGGAACACTGCCCAGTTTGGCCATAAAAAATTTAGAGTTGCAGAACCATACATTTTAAAATATCCATCTCCAAAATTCAGAGATGACTATATTCGTTTTCGTCTAAATTTGTGGCACACAAGGGATATTTTATTTAGGCGAAAACTAATTGATGCCAGCGAGAACATCTGCCGTTTTTGTATAGATCCTGCAAACGCAGAAACGCTGAAACATGTTATTGTCTACTGTCCTGCATTATATGTCATACGTTGTAAATACTATTCCCATTGCCTTACAACGCAAACTGTAACTGATATGGAAGAATTATGGCTATTGATTTTTGGTACAAAGAGAATGTCAATTAGTTTAGCTACAACAGGCTTTTTAAATGAAGTATATCCAAGGTGATTGTGAATGCTATCATGAGAGAATGGTGATAGAAGGGAATGAAAGAAAGGAAAAAAAAAAAAAAAATGAGAAAAAAAGGAAAAAAAAAAAAAAACAAAATGCTGCTGCTACAAAAATCTTTTATATATTGGGTGTCAGGTGCAAAATGTAAAAATGTGTTAAATATTGATGAATTGAATTGTAATATGTTTTTGATATGTTTTTATCCATTTTGTAATTGTTGAAAGGTTGTTCCATACAGCCAAACAATAAATAATAAAAAAAAATTGTTACCCTATTCAGCTTGTTGAGCCTTTCTGGTCTGCAGTGGGCTGTGGCACAGTGTCAGTTTCTGGTCGCTGCCAAAATGGGGTCAGCTGAATCTTCCAGGAACCTGCGACGGTTGGGGTGGATGTCGGTGTACTTTCAGTTGGTATGGAACGGGATACCGAACGTATACCTGGGTTGCCGTAAGCACCTGTGGATAAAAGTCCATATTCATCCTCCTGCCTTGAGCAGGGTTCCTACTCGTAGCTGTTGTATCCCATATGCAGGGTCTGAAACCCTGTTCCTCTCCATTCTTTGCATATCTGTACCATGTATGTTGCTTTCTATACTGGTGGACTATGCCTCTCCTTCCTTAGGTTTGGGGGATGCTTTCCGGGAGGGGTACATAGTTTAGCCAGGGGTGGGACTACATTCAAGCAGACTTGTAGGTGTTTCCTTCCCATGCAGGATTCGCTGTTGCGGGCATTCTGCTTGGTTGACTTTGTGAACGCAGATTCATATGTGGTCTTCATGGCAAACCTGCTCTACATTTGAGTCTGTTGAGTAACTGCTGGTACGATTGTTCAGCAAGTTTTGCATTCGTTACTGTGTTCTGTGGTTGATAGGCTGGCTACAGGTGGACTTCAAGCGGAGCCTTCTGGGGCTTTCACACTGCTGTAATCATGCATTCAATCCTATTCTCCTGGTTTCAATGGGTCAGTGGCCTTGGAAATGATGACGGTGCTCATAATCAGTGGGTGTGCCCATGGTTGTACATTGACACTGTACACAAGTACACCTATTATGTATATATGTATTGTATGGGGTGTGTTTATATGAATGAGGGCCTTTTGCCATTAGTATTTTGTGGTTTTTATTCCCGGGATACTAATGCCGTTGTTATTTTTTTCAATCAGCGTTTGTTTTGCCGGTTGAAAAAAGCGGCGCTGCAGTACGTGTTTGTTCTACAAAGACTAGAACGCGCATACTTCTTTATTGCTACGGATCAACAGGGTGCCATTTTAATATACAAGTGTAGTTCAATTGACCTTCCCCTTAGAAGAAAGTGTGAAAGAAAAAGTACACAAATATTCTTTTATTGTTTCATTGTGTGCGTGAGTAGGGTGCTATCTCTCAGAACCGGCTTCAGAAAGAACACATGCCCAGGTATGAGAGGTTGACCTGGAAAATCCACACTAATGTAACCAACACTCAAATAAGTTAATCAATCACAGACTGATTTTGACCTGTTTTGACAGTGGTATTGTTATATATAAAAGATGGCAGGCTTTGAGAACAGTGAGATTACATTTTTTTGCCAAGGATCACACACTTTGGTTAAGCAGCATGCTACAAGCCCCTTGTTTTATGGCCGGTCTGTTTGTGACTGTTGTGATACATTGCATGACATAAACTAAGTGCATTTAGGCAGCACAGAAAAGAACAAAAAAATGACGGTCTGCAAGAATAACATATGAGCAGATACTTCTACCCCATAGTGAATATACGCAAAGTAAGTGAACATATAACTTAAAGTGAAATATACAAATGTAGTTCAATTGACCTTCCCCTAAGAAGAAAGTGTGCAAGATAAAATAGCATTTGACTTCTAAAAAAAGGAATGAACACAAGAAAAATAACCTGAGAGAGGAAATGTTCCAACAAATATGCTGGCAAAATATAAAAGGTGCTCACCTTTTAAAGCCAGAAATCTATTGTGCAAGTCTTCCAGGAAAACAACATACCAAAAAAGTGCTTGTGATCTTGTGGGTAAGCATCTGCACTGGGAAAACGACAACCTGAGTAAAACCATGGTAGCTAATTGCTTGAGCATGCTTGCCAACTTGAAAAAAAACACAAGGTGTTGCGTCCGCCCTCTAAATCCTCATAGAATCCTCATAGACACAATGGAATTATTTTTTTGCTCGCACCTACAGCCCAAACCCCTGGATGAATTTTAACCAAATTTCTGCCAGGAGCGGTGGTCTCGATAGTATGCTTTATTAAATTTGGTGTAAATCTGCCCAGTAGTCCAAATTAGTGATTTGTGGGTGCGGTCTGTGTACTCATTTCCTGATTTGGAGTCTGCAGACACCATTGGACCAATCAGGGGGCAGATTGATATCTGCGGACAGCATAAACACATGCATCATCATGTGTTAAACGGTCACCATATAGGATCCATGGACAGCATTGTTGACCGCGGACAGTGCAGTGAGAAAAAAAGTCTAGAAAAGGTATTTGAGGTTAAATTATGGCCAACATAGGGCCTGGAAAGGGCGGCAGAGCAGGAAAAAGTTGACAGGGAGATGTTTTTATAGGTGAAAAGAGTGGTTCAGGTACCACCGAGTCCACAGTCATTTTTACAGTCCGAGGAGGTCATTGCGAGTGGGGTGGTTCTGGGTGTGTGTTGTTATTTGTAGGTGTATTGTACGTACATGTTTTATGGTTTCATTTTATTGTGGTGGTTGTGGCAGGTGGCTAGATATGGTCATGCCCCCAAGAATCTGTCATAGTTATATGTTTCTAATAATTATAGGCACTGTAGGGGGAGTATATAGTATGTGTAATATGGTGGACTGATATAATTGAGGTATATATGGTATTTATGATCGTAGCAGAATTGTGTTTAGTGGTTAAGGAATCTTTATTTGTTTATTTGTGAAGAAAAAAATAGGATAATAGTGGGTATCTGTTATTTTCAAGTTCTAACTGTCTTTTCTATTTAAACAACCCATACCAATTGGAACAAAAGCAAATAATCTCCTACCTGAAGATAGATGGATGGTAGGCTTTTTATCTGTTTGATGTTCGATGTGTAGATCTAATGGAGTCAGTGAACTCAATTGCTTCCCAGCTGAATTAAAAAATCCCCCTGGAAACCCCTCCGGAGCCCGGCACAATGGCTTGGCCACCGGGGGGCTCACAGGGAAACTCTCATGGGGAAAAAACCCTGTGAAGAGCTGCTGGGGAGCGTTGTCTCCGGGAGACGGGCAGGGGTGGACTGAAGATCCGTCTCTACCCTCTGGTCTTATGTACACTGATCTGGTACTGGATGGAATACAAGAGAGAGCACAAGATTCAGTATAAGGATGTAGCTTAACACCTAATAAATATCAAAAGTTAGAGATCTCGGGATTACCACAAGAAGTAGTAGGTCAGAAGGGTCTAGTTGCTGGAAGGCGTGTCCATACGTGACCAAGACAACTGAGGAACAATCAGAAAAGAAGAAAGAACAAGGATAAGGTTTGAACGGTTTTAGAGGAATGAATAGAGTGATCAGAATTGTAGCAACCAGCCACTTACATGAAAATGATCAACTGTTGAGTATAGAGATACAGCTTGACGCCTGGAGCTTTCCTTCCGAACGCCAGGGACTGCACTGAAAGTGAAAATATAATGCCTTCTATAACAATAATGTTAAAGCATGTACAGAGTGGATAGTGAATGCTACGGTCTGCGAGGGGTACCCGACCTTGATTGTAAACACTGTACGAAGCCGAATGCAGTTGCGTACAAAAGGGGCGTGGCTTGTTACTTTTGGTTTCGGACGTCCCGTTCTGCTCTAATACCGCTCTGTAGCGTTTGTATACTCCTAATAGAGTAGCAAAGCGTCGATCTCCTGGGATTCCCGACTGATATGCAGGCAAGGAAGTGACCTCAGCGTCCTGCACTGCATCATGGGAAAGAATGTCTAGTCTGCTTATAGTGATGTGATCACAATCAGGTGCGGCCATGATGGAGTAATTCTGATGTGGGTAATTCGTCTTAATGGTCATTACAGTATCGTTACTTAGTTGCATATGCTAATAAATCTTGAAACTCTTTTTTTTCTTTTTCTGTGAAAAAATTGTACAATTTGTTGGACAAGATAGTTTAAAACCTTTATTTATATACAACTGTACACGTAGATTTTCTTTTTTGACCCTCATAAGTAGTACATTCTATTTACTATGTTTAGTGCAACATTAGTGCCTGGTACACTGTTGTTGTATTTACATGAAATAATCATAGGGTTATTCGGAACAAAAAATGTAAGTGTGTTATCATTAAGGGTATGCTTTCATTAGTTAGATACTCGTTGGAATATTCTAACTATATTGGAGTTTACAAGAAGTTTTGTAGTAAAAATAACTGTGATGGCATATTTGAATTGTATTACAATGAAAGGTATTATGGATGTAATTAGATACCTGTTGGCGTTTTCTAACCGTCTTGCATTTTAAAATGACTATTGTAGTATTATGGATGTAGTTAGATACCCGTTGGTGTATTCTACCTTGTATTGTACTATACTTTAGTGAGTAAATTTGGGTTGAAGGAATATTACGTAGAAATGTGTTAGATTTGCTGGTACTTTACTTTACTTTATTTATTTATATAGCACAACCGTGTACCCTTAGGCATTAGGGCACAGACATGATGCACAAAGACATAGAACAGAGAAAACCATAGTCAGGCAAGCAAACCTAATCAGAGATTAGGAACCAGAGCAGTCATGCGAAAAGGAGAAAATTATGAGAACAACCAGGTTTTCATTTAAAAAAAAAAGATTCAAAGAGATCAAGCCCCGGAGCTCTGAGGAAGTGGGTTCCAGGCCTTCAGGGCCACGTAAAAGAAAGCTCAATTTTCAACCTTAGATGTTCTATTTCTGGGAGAAACCAAAAAGTTCACATAGTAAACAGCTGCAGAACAAGACTGCCAATACATGCCTTCATGTTCAGTAATTGATACAGAACAACCCAGAAGATTTTTACTTTCACCAGCAGGGTTAGGTTAACATCTCCCTGCAAGAAGCAGTAATAAGCAGGGTCCAACTTTGCCAACATTGAAGCAGATCCCACGATCAACAGCTCAGTTTTTTTTTTCTGTTTAAGGCAAGATTGTTACAAACCATCCACTTCTCAATCAGAGAATAGACTCTGTTAAGATCCTCTTCATCTTTGGAGTGAGTACCAGTTATCGGGATGACACACTGAGTGTCCTCCGCATAGTTGGAGAACATGATCCCTTCCGGCTCCAAAAGAGAAAAGAAAGGGGCCACGAAGATGTTATATAAACATGGGGAGGTACACACCCCCCCTCCGCCACCCCAAAATTGACTGGGACTGGGGAGGCCTCAGCCTCCTCGAAAAAGACCCGACATTCCCTATTGTCCAGAAAATACTTTATCCACTGAGCCGCAAATGGAGAGAAGTTGGCCACCTCTACCACTCTAGAAACCATAGCGGCATGATCAATCCAAACGAATGCGGCTGACAAATCCAATGATATTAACAGAGAAGGTAGTCCCTTATCAATACGACCCATGATTAGTGATTTCAACTCCACAAGGGCGGTCTCAGTTCCAAAACCCCTTCACAAACCTGATTGATAGCGATTCTGAATGGGAAACTTATCCAGGTGTTGCAAGATCTGATTGCATGCAATATGGTAGAGAATGTTTAGTAAAAAGGACATATTGGTTATGGGCATATAATTAAGCAGATCTTTGGGATCTAGGCCAGGTCTTTCTAAAATAGAAGTGACCCAGGCTTTTATATATCAGCTGGAACAAAGCCCTCTTGTAGGGAGGGGTTCACAAATTTGCATATAACAGCCAAGAGTGCAGGAGGACAGGATTTGATGATCATGGAGGAACACAGGTCTCCCTTGCATCTGGTTGCTTTAAGCTGCTCAATCACCACTGCCAAGTCCTCCACCCCAAAAGGGGTAAAGTTAAATTGGGGGTTCGAGGGGCATCTAACTAATGGCTCTCAGCCACCGGTGTTAGGTACTAGGGGTTGAGGGTCTTTATTAGTCTTTAAGACTATGTCAGACCGGCTGCAACTCAACTTATTTTGCATTGCGTCTTGAAATTTCTGACACCAAGAAGCGTCCTTTATAATAGAGTTAGCCAGCGGCAGTTTCTTGTTCCTTTAATATTTTAAAAAGTTCTCTAACATCAGACTTGGCGTAACCTATGTTTTGGAGTAACAGAAGTGTCATTACATTCAAACCATCCACTTCTTTTCTTGACATATGCAGCATAGTGGCATGAAGTGGTTGTGGTTCCAGTGTGGCATATTATGACTACTGTTTTTAAGGTTTTCTTGCCAAGACATACTTGGCCTTGTGTAAAGCTAGTAAGCTTATAATTATTTTTGGTACCATCAGTATTTTACCTTAGAAGCATTAGTATCACATATTGGCTATGTGAGTTTATTTGTATGCTAGAACAATTGTCTGAATTGCAAAAAGGGCATAATATACTATGATGTGCATTCTGCAGAAGCTGGTTAAATGGAATGGATTCACAATTTAGTGCGGATACAAACACAAATCATTCATTAGGGATGTGCTCTTGTGAAACATGGTTGTAGACAGTGCATGTATGTTTCCACATGTATGAAATCAGGAAGATTGCATTTATAGAGCTATTTTTAGTTTCTAGTACTTGTAGTAAGTACATTAGGAATTCTTGTGGATCTATCTGTTTTTTAATGGTGAATTTGATCATTCCTGTACAGTATACTGTAAGTGCTGTCAGTATTATTTGTAGCATTTGCAAACACAACTGGTCTGAGCCGTTTAAGTACATTTTCTGAATAATTGTTGGTAATTGTAAGAGAAGAGATTGTTACATTTGCATAGCAATTTACTGCAGTTGTGTTGCTGAATTTAAATGGAAAAAAAAGAAAAAGGGGGAAGAGATGCATACTCAGTTGCAGGAATTCAATATAAGTCAAAGACAATCTATATCAAAGTTTTGAGACTATTTAGGTGCTCCCAGTCTAATTTCAGCTACACGAACATGTATAACATGCAAATGGGAGGTCCCCTGAGAGGTTCGAGGGTCTTCAACTAGGGCACACTATGGCAAAAACATTTGCCTAAGTAAATTAAATCAATTAATGCAGCATTGAATATGTAGAATTTATTTACTCAGCAATAACATTTAACAAAAGACAATTCAAAGTAAAACTACTTTCATTGTATATGGTGAAAAAAGTTGTTATTTCGCAATTGAAAAATAATTTGCACAGAAATATATTCTTTGGCACATAGCCTATACAGTGTTTTGGTTTTCACAAATTTCAAAAGTGCATATTTTTTTACACATGCGTGGCAAAATTATTTGCATGATAGAAAAATGTCATAATAGAACAAAGTAATAGATACAGATATCTATGTGAGGGAGAGTACAAAGCTAAGACCAAAAGGTTAGTCTAGGCATGTCTTCTCCAGTTTACAATGCTTTTTCGGGCCATGGTGCCCTTCATCAGGTGAAAGATATCTGTGGATGTGTATATTCCCTATGAATTAAAGTAAAATGTAAGTTTAAATGTCCATTTAACAGTAAATTGTGTCATGTATGACAAGTGCTCCAAGTTAACTGCCCTGAGAGCGTGCAGGTAAACTTCCAAATCTTCACTGTCTAGAGAAATGTCACTATATCTATTGAAAGAAATTACATGTGTATAAGTGGTTAAACTACAAAGGTAATGGTGGTAAATCAGCAATCAAGACATGGGACCAGTCACCAATGTATAGCTCAAGGTCCCACGTCGTGACCGCTGTGAAGAAATGTGGCAAATTGCTTATCCCTGTAATGGAAGCTCACCCAAACTTGGATGCAGACAGTTGCGCTGCAAGGGGATGTTGTAGTCAGGTTTTAATGCTGTAAATGTGCTGATTCCTTAACTTTGCAGAGGAGGGTGAAGAGTTTACGTCACTTGTCCTGCTGGGACGAAATAACCGTGTGTTTAGATATTATGATAAGAGGCATTTGTCTCTTTGTGTTCTAATGGATGTGTAGTTGTTTTTGGACTAGATAGTCTAGTGGTTGTATTATTTGATGGACTAGCAGTTGTTCTTTGCTTTTTTCGCAGTATTGCTGGGAGATCCTCTGTACATTCTGTTTAGTCATATTTTATTAGGTGCAGGGTACAATTCTAGATGGGGGTATCTATGCATGTAAACTGTTGTATTCTAGGATGAAGGAATGTCTGTGCTGAATTTGTTTGCATCAATGTTAACTAGGAATACATCATTCAGTGAATGGAGACGTGATAGTGCTACTTAACTCATACCTTCTTTGAAGACTGGGTTGCCAATGTCAATCAATGCGTGATCTAGGGTTAGACCTGGTGATTTGTGAATAGTGTAAGGGAGGAAGGGTCTCCCAGACCCCCCTTCATTCATAGCCACGCACATGAAATGCTCATCCCGCGGTTGGCAGCGTACCTGTGGCCAAGGTGCTGGGCCACCCTTGAATGACCCATTACTGTGCCTGACCTATGAGCCACAAGACTCCATTTTGTCAGCTACCAACTCCATTTTCTAGTAGGCCCCTTGAAAACATTCAATTCAGCCCTGCACCTCTCCCCTTCATTCTCCACGCACGGCCAGCATGCTAACCCCCACCTCCTCCCCTCTGCGTCTCCGCGGCTGTCCTGTTCTCACAGAAGCATGGGCCCGAAAAGTAACAGCTAAACACTGTATCTCTCTTTTTCCTTTTACATCACTGCCCTGTGTGTGACCGGGCCGAAGCCTTGTCCTGGAAAAAAACATCCATCTACACGAACCTGCCTCTGCATCAGCAGACCCCTTCTAAAGAAATGCAGACCACAAACCCCCTAACCTTACGCCTCTTTTGATGTAACAGTTGCATGTGCCTCACCTGTATGCCACTCAAGTTCACCCCCATTCACTGATCCCAAGTGTGGCCATATATTCTTTGTGTACTAACAAACAGTAAGAACACCCATAATACATCTAAGGAAACACATGGTAAATGTGATACTAAAATACTGCATCAGATAAGACATCTGGCCCCATGTACCCTTACTTTTATTGTTCAGGTCAAAATGTAATCATCTAAATATATCAGATGTCAGGGTTTATAAACTGTATTAAAATGTGTATGGGTTTGCATGGGAAAATGTTAGCTAGCATGATTCACAGCAACTTGGACATCGCCTGACCCTGCACCCCGCCCAGATGAGCCCAGCTGACCCGCGTGCTCCACAAAGTTGCCAGTTCCTCACCAATCAATCCGGGCGCACCAACCCTACAGCAACGATAATGTCCTGTCCCCTTGGTCCATGTATCCCCTATGGTACACATCATATATGACGTGTTTCTGTAATATAACATGTTTTTTCTTTGTTTTGGGCACAGCGCTGTCAGAGTAGCAGAGTCCTCTGCGTGCCCCATTTTAACTTTATATAAAGTCTTTTCTTTTACCTCACTTGCACTTGGTCCTGGTCTCATTCCCTACTGGGGTGTGTCCATTAGTGTTGTGGGATGTTTTTATCCACGCATCCAAGCCCTACCTCAAAACTGTGCAGTACTGACATGGAAAACATCATGATGGCCAGAGCTTCCCAGAAAATGCACAGGGAAATGCATGAAGAATAGGCTGCCACTCATTTTTGCCGATGTTATGGGCACAGAAGGACACTGCCTAAAATCACCATTGGACTACCCACCCAGTAGTCTGAAACCATTGGGAGTGGCAATGCTGATTGCCAAAAGCAAACCCATAACTGTTGGGAATTCATTTTCTTAAATCCCAAAAAGGGGTGCAGTACCAGTACTCACCACTATCCAAAAGCCGGCGTTTTAAAAACAACACCAGATTTTACTTTTTGTATAAAACTGAATAAATGAACCCAAAGCAGGCCAAAGAAAGACTTACTGAGAGGTGGATCCAATGCAAAGTTATATTCTGAAGTGACTTGAAGGTTTATAACAAGACTGGCTGAGCTGTGGATTTCAGCAGTTTAAGTAAATTTGGACTGAAAGACACTAAAAATCTAAATGTTTAAATTGACTGAGTGACCTACTTTTGAGTGTCACATAGGTTTCAATTGTTTAAATGTCATAGTTTTAAACTTAGAATCAGCATTCTAGCTGCATATGTAAAAATGTTTAGTTTTATTTGAATGCAGAAAACTGGGGAACAGAAATGACATGTAGCTAAAAACTGGCTAAAAGAGATTCCAATTTTGCCTGGCAACTACCCCCCATCAGGAGTGAAACTTGAGTCACAGCTGTGTTCCCAGGCCTATCTGCCTTTTGCTGGCCACACTAAGGATATGCCATCTCTCTGATAATTGAATTAAGGGGAGCCCCCACAGAATACAGGAGCTCTGAACAAAGCCCTGTCCTGACTCAGGCAAATGTATTATTGGCTATTGGCGGGAGTCGTAAATGGAGCTTCCTCCTGGAAGGACAGGGGAGGGGCACTGCCTGTGAGAGCAAGCTGGCTTGGCAGAACTGGAAAAACCAGAAATTCAACCTTGTGCTGGGGGGAAACCAAACCCCTTTGGGGCCAGAACATAACTCTAAAAAGATGAATAACTCATAGTACGGACTTGTGAAAATTATTTAAATGACACCATAAGTCTTGTGATTTTTCTGCCCACATTTTAAGACGTGTTAGGACCCGGTGGTATGTTCAGGGGGGTTTTAGCGGAAAAGAGGATATTACTCAAAATGTGTGCATGTGAAAAATCTGACACTTCATCAACTAATGTCCATTCTCCTTGCGCACATGTGTGTAAATTTGGGTTAATGTCCGAAATTGCAAAATCAGTTAAAAAGTGCAAATGTTGCCATTTCCGAATGCAAGCCCCCAGGAAGAGCAGATTTGGACAGGGTATACCTCCTGTAATGCATGATGGATGCGTGTAATTTTAAAACAATATGTACCTCTGCAAATATGTATTTGGTTCAAATCTAGATTTGTGTGCAAGTTGACAGGAGGAGTGGACTTTCTGCAGGCTGTAAAATGACATCACTCTGACACAACTTAGCTCCCCCAATCAGGGGAGAAATGAAAGCTTGGCCAATGACAAGTGGAGAGGGGTAGAGCCTAGTGATGCTGCACACACACCCATTTTCAAAACACATAAAAGCAGACAGTCAGGACTGATAGGGACCTTCAAATCCATTTGCAGCTGGAAGCTCTGACGGGAAAATCCATACTTTACCTCCATCAACCTCCAGAGAGCTAACATAGAGACTTCAATCTATCCACCTTCAGAGACCCAGACCAGACCGCTGTTAGCAGAACCAGAGAGAGCTGACCCATATCACTGTGAAGTGCAGAGACCAGAGTCCAGTCTAAAACCTGACCAGATCCGTGGCGAGGCCCATTTATTTCAAGAATATAGTGTGAGTACCTAGTAGAACTGTGCAGAACCAATCTCTTAGTTAAAATAATATAATTCAATCCTATTTTAATCTAAGTAGAACTGTCTCCTAACTGTCACCTGTCATTTGTAAAGCTGTCACCTGTCATTTTCTAGTTGCAAGCTGCACTTGTCTTTTTGAACTTTAAAATTTCAAATCTGAAAAACGACCTTTATTTAATCGCTCATATCTCCGTGACCATTTGTGCTAGAGACTTGCAGTAACTTACCTCTGAAAGCTGGGAATCGTGACTTTTCTACGAACCTAGAATTCCTACCCCCTATAGTTTTACCGTAATCGCGAAAAACGCACTCGCGAATTTGCCGCGATTTGCAAGTTTCTCCACGTGTAAAAATCTGCTGCTGCTTGCCTTCCGTTAAAGAAAAAATGTGTTTAACCTGCCAATCATTCCTGAATCATTGCTAGGGTGAGCCTGGAGTAATATTAACTAGATACCACTCACCCTGAACCTCTAGAGGGAATTAAAAGCATTTTAGCATATTTTTCACTTCATTGCCAGCACATATAAAAGCATTTTGGGCCTGTGTTTCCAACTTCTGTAGTCTAAGCTTGCTGGGGTGAACTGAATTACAGTTGATTGCATTTCTGAGAACTGTGTGCTTTCCTTCCATTTCCTTGCATTGCATAAAGGGGGGAGGGGATTGCCAGAGAAAAGTGATTACATTGTTTTGTTGAACGCATATTGAGTATTTTCTGTACTGCATTTTCATTCCACCTTGCATCCATTTGAAACCATAAAAATATTGTTGCTATCTTATCCATCCTATAACCACTAATCATTGATTATAAAGAAGTGTGCTAGTGCCAGCCTATCCATTATTGATTACTGATCAGATTAAGTGTGATATTCAATTATTCATTTATTATAAAGTGTGATATATATATCTATATTGTTTAAATTCTCAAATAAACCTTTTAACTTGCAAAACAGAACTACTTCTTGGCTCAGTGGGGTCAGGGGGATTCCAAGGGAGGGGTGTTATATAGGGGTAGTCATCCAGAACGCATGAACTGGACATAAAGATATATCAATAAGGGTTTCCATTCAGTATCCCAGACTAGGCATTGACTTAGCTGTAGTGTTGAATTGAATCCTCTTACAAATTGGGGGCTCGTCCGGGATGTTTGGGTTAGATCTATCACTTGTGCAGATTAATACAGCGTGCCAGCTGACCAGATACACATATCCGGTCGGATCACCACGCTGTGTTACGCTGTAAAGCACTCCTCAAAGGAACGCTGTAAGAAAAAGGTCTGTTTTGCAAAAATAAAATACTAATTTCTGTAAGTCAGGACAGAGACCAATCTCTAGAATGACGACCTTGGTAGATATGAAAATAGCCAGAGAGCACTTCTTACATAAGTTATTTGTCAGAGGTGAGTGGACTCACCAGGACCGCATGGTCTGGTTGCAGGCCATCACGCAACAGGTCACTGAAACAGGGTCAGATATATGGGGAGATCAGGGTCCCCTACATGTGGCCCTGAGTGAACTATATATGGCTCCTAAAGCTAAGGATGAACAAGACAAGATGGTTAGGATAGCCGCATACCTGTACCTATATATGGGAGACATGCAGGATAAATGTACTGAAAGCCAAGATCTGGCGAATAAGCGACAGATGGCGTTAGAGAAGGTCCAATCTGACCTGGTCTCTTCTGAGCAGAGGCTGCAGGGGAGCCAGGAGTCAGAACATGAGAGTAGACAGCACATCATTAAAATAAAGAGGGACATGGACATCCTGCAACAGGAAAAGGCTGACCAGGATACCAGATTTCTGGCCTTGCAGAAGGAGTACCAAGAAGGTTTGGACTCCGTACTGCAGAGCCAGAAAAAGCTGGAGCAACAGTTAGACTTCAATAGGGCATGTGCTGAGCAGGTAGTCACCCTGCAAAGCCACCTAGATAGGGAGAAGGCAGAGAGCAATAAACTGATTTTGAAAGACCTGGATACCCAGGCAGAATTTGACCAGGAGCGCCAGAAAGCTGGTGCCTTCCAAAGGCAAAGGGACGACCTGGCGGCACAGATGCAGGCTCTTAGTCAGGAAAGGGATACCTTAGGCCAGGAAGTCTGCCACTTAAAAAGGAAAATGGAAGAAAATCACCTGGCCCTCCAGGGACTGGGTGACCTCCAAAAAGAACACCATAACTTGTTAGAGCACACCAGGAAGGTGGAGGATGCTCTGGCAAGAAAGGAGCAGGCCAATAGGGACACAGCTCAGGAGGTAACCCTCCTGCAGCAAAGACTGGCCCAGTGCTCCAGGACCAATCAGGAAACGCAGAGAGAGAATGAGGCTCTCTGCCAGCACAATGATAGGCTCCAACAACAGGTAGCGATGCAGGAGAGACTGATAGAGTCTAGTAAGGCCTTAACTGAGGAACTGAAGGCGCAGCCTCTTGCATTGCAACAGGGAGCAGGGGCGGATAGAGATGAGGTTTGCTGGGAAAGAGAAACTCCTGAGCATAACCCCAGGAGCCCTAGTACCAGAGGCCTTTATTTCTCTCAGTCCCTGGACTCTGCCACCCCCATGTCCCCTGGTGCACATGAGCACAGGGCCACAGGGATGGCAGATTACAATCCAGCCAGAAGCATGGGGCTCATAGGTCAGTACATCCCAGGAATGGATGGGCGGGCATCCGGGTATGGGCACCCAAGCACAGTGCAATTTGATGGGGAACCCCAGGTGAGTAGGCCCATTAAGGGCATCCTGAAAACCTCTGCCCAGTTAGGTCAGTGGGGGGGGTACCCATCAAATCCTGGCAGCAAGGAGGGATCTGAAGACTCCTCTGAGCGGTACAGGACACAGGAGACCAGGTCCCCACATTCTGCCAGCCATTCCCAGGCTCACAGAATCCGGGAAAACCTGGAAGAACAGACGGGAACCTCGGGGAGCAGTGTCTCTGAGTCAGAAGATGAATGGACCAGGGTTACCCGAACCAAAAGGGCCAGTAAGGCAAAAAGGGCCTTGCTTAAGGACCCCTTAAAGCAGATTAAGGCGATCAGGAGTGTCATCACGCCTTATCATAAGAACGCCAAGTATTCTGTTTGGGAACACTTGGAGCTCTATGAGCAAATGATGGAGACTTTTCATTTGAAGGACAGCCAAAGCTGTATTCAATATGTAAAGTGGACCTTCTCCCCGGAATACTTCAGTTTCTTTGCGGGGCTGGAGGACCAAAATCATTTAAGATGGTCCACCTATAAGGCGGCCATCTTGAAACATTTTTCTGTTCACAGAAATCCTGAAGAGGCTCGCAAGGCAGCCTACAATTTGCAATGTGGGGAGGATCAGGCCCCACAAGAATTTTTTGCAAGAACTGAAACGTGCTTTTGCGCAGACCACCAGAAGGGTGCGCACAGACAGTAGAGAATTCATTAATACATTTTTTCATGCCTTGCCCAAATACATAATGACCCAGCTCGTGAGGGATTTTCACGAGAAAATATCTTTAGACTGGGTCATTGAACAGGCTACCCGGATCTATGAGGTGCAGAAACCGGTAGATAGCAAAAGTAATGCCCAGAAAAACCCCAAAGCCAACAGCACCCCTGCTGCTGCCAAGGTGGCAGAGGTAAAGGTCACCCCTGTTTTGTATTTGGAGATGGGGGGGCCTAAAAACCTACCTGCACCTAATAATGCTAGGCCCAGAAGGTCCTCGGGCCAGGCACAGACAGGGAGCCAGGGAGGCAGCCCCACAAATGGGGTCCCTCGCTCTCCTGATTATGTAAGTCCCCGTTACAAGGGAAATCGACCCATCCTGGGTTATGTGTGGACTCCTCCAGCCCAAGGGGGGGGATCCAGCCAAGCACCTAGCCCAGGGAACTTCCCTCCTAACTTCCCACCGGAGGGCAGAAATTCTCCAAATCCTGGGCAGAACTTTTTCCCCAGGTATCCACCCAACTTCCAACCCCAAAATCATCCATCCTTCTTTCCCCAATTCCCTGAGCCCAGACAACCTAATCCGGGAGAGGGGAGGCCAAGGGTGGAGGGGTATCCAAATCTTCCCAACCAGGGGTACTACCAAAGAAGGGATAGCTACCCTTCCCGGGATCAGCCCAGGGGAGAAAACAGGCCCCGTATCAGCCTGAGCGGGTTTCCCAGTTAGAGCGCCAGGTTCAAAACATGGCGCGGGATCTGGGTCACATACTGAGGGCGCAGCAGAACCCTCAGATGGGCATGCCGGCACAGAATGCCCCAAACTCTGGACCTGGTGCTCCAGAACAATGACGGTGGCAGCACCCCGATAACTCACCGGTTCCCAGGGAGGAGGCACAAAGGGAAGGGGGGTGTAAAGCCTTGGAGGAAGCTTCCTTCCTCACTTGTAAACAGCCCCTGGAAACCCAGGAACCGGAAACAAAATCTCTTGCCCCTGAAAGTCTGCCTCCTAAGGAGCAGAGGGGGGGTAGGAGAAACAAAAGACCCAAACAGACTCAGTTTGAGGAGGAGGTACAGATCTTCCAATTTGAGGGAGAGGGATCCTCAGAGGATCCTGGGAAAAGGATCTTCTCCTTCAGAGAGGGGGGAACTCCTCCCAAAGAAAAATGGGTCCCTAGGGATGCAAATCCAGACTGGGGAGATGTGGAGACTGAGCTACCACCGCCCACCATCTCATCCCAGAACCAACAGCAAGAAAATCCCCTGGTTCAAACCCATCCTGGTGACTGCCTCCAAAAAGGGGGGGGGCGGCCCGGAACCGGAGCCAGGGGAACCCACAATGGCTCTGATCTCCAGTTGCCAACTTTTTCTTTCAGATTCCCAAGACTCTCCACAGAATTCTGCCCAAATCTCTTCTCTCGCCATGTCCAAAACCAGAAAATTAGCCCACCAGTTGTCCAAAAATGTACATTATCTGTGCCCCCTTGAGGAGAAGGAGGGAAGATATTATGCCCCGGTACAAGTACAGGGGCAGGGTACAATCTAAGCGCTGGTGGACACTGGATCTCAAGCTACCCTTCTGTCCAGAAGGGCCTTTGATGAACGGAATGCAGGAAGGGGAGAGAATTACCAAATTCCTCTCACCTCTCCTCCTGGACAACTGCAGAACTTTGACGGGAAGGAAATTCCCGTCGAGGGGACGGCAGATTTGCACATTAAAATTGGGCGACACAAGTTGAAACACCCGGTCATAATAGTGACCCCAGAGGGCACCCCTTGTTTACTAGGGAATGACCTCCTGAGAAGGTTGTCACCCCTAATAGATTGTGTAAACAAGGTCCTCTGGACCCAGACTAGCCGACCAATAAAATTAAAACAGCGTGTCAACCATGTTAGTTTAAACGGCACCTGCCACATGGTTGAACAAAAATCTGACCAAGTAGAATTTCACTTCCAGAACAACCAGATTCCAGACGTGACAATAATAGCAGTAGGACAACAGACTGGTGATGGAGGGTCCTCTCTATTTCTGAAAATCAACCTTCCTTCCAGTCTAAAGTGGTATTCCACGCTGGAAGGAAACACTCTGAGATTCTACACTAATCCACAATCAGAAACTCCCACTCCTATAGTCCAGAAAGATGTGAAATCAGCTCAGAGCCTGGCTGATATTCAGCAAATTGGAGAGCAGTTGTTCATCCCTGTCCAATTAAATGATGGGAAGGACTCTGTTCTCGCTCGAGTGTGTGTGAACAACGGTAAGAGCTTCATCAGCGAAGCCATGTTCCGCCAACTCTCAAAAGATCCCGCCATTCCCACATTCAAACTGATAGACAAATGGGAAATGGACCTGGAAGCACCTAATTCCAAACATCTCCTGCCAAGCAGGTGTATGCTCAAAATCTCCATTGGCAACAAGAGCATAGTCCATAATTGTTGGGTCGTGCGAGACGTTACTGCCGCCTTTTACTTAGGCAGTGACATTCTCAATCGCTTTGCCATTAGTTTGGACCTAATAAACTTCAAAGCTTGGTCCCGATTAGCGGATAATCCCATGGGCTTTGATGATCCAGAAAAAGCATTTAGGTCAGCTCAATTGCTACCTTATGCAGTTGAAATTCAGATCAAAGAGGAAGTCACCATCCCAGAAAGGACCCGACAATTCTCCCTGGAAGTGAAAGCTAAAAGAGGACAATATTTGCAAAACCCGGATGCTTACATACATCTAAATGCTTCTCTCCAACAGCAAGGGTTGGGGGTAAACCCAACACCATTAGTCAACATAGAACATGACACCATTCTAATAGAGGTGGATAACAGCGACTTAAAGAGTATTACTCTAGCCGCAGGCACCTTTATTGGAATGGCGGTTGATGACCGACATTTTTCCATAGATTTAGGTAATGAACTGTTAGGGCCAATCCCCAAGGACTGCTTTGACAGTGACAGTGATGACAATACAACACCAGACAGGATTTTTACCCGGCATGGGGGGAACTTCCTGGTGTACACTTCTTGCCCTTATGGTAAGGAAGATGTGACTTGTGACTTCAGGAGGGATGAGGTGATTTTCCAGGTCCATGAGGGCTGCCTTTCCCACCTGAAGCCTCCGGTCCAAATCAGCACTCTGACCAGGGACTTCTCCACCCAGCTGGAGGAGGCCGCGGAGATAGCCAAACCAGAAGTCTTTCCAGGCTTCAGGCAGATGGTCGAAGAGAGGGTCAACCTAGCTGATGCCTGTGTGACTCTGGAACAAAAGCAAAAGTTGAAACAAGTTTTCTTGGATTTCCAAGATCTCTTTGCGGTAGACTCATATGACTGTGGTCGCACCGACATCCACACAACAACAATCCCCACGGACCCTGGCATGACTCCAGTGTTTGTGAAGCAATATCGCTTGCCTCTCACATCAATGGAGTCCCTTACTGAAATAATTAAGAACCTTGAGTCCCGGGGAATAATCGGTCCAGTCCACAGCACCTTCAATAATCCGGTGCTGGGAATATTGAAGCCAAACGGCCAGTGGAGACTCTGTGCCGACCTCAGAGAGCTCAACAAACGGGTCCATACTTCCCGATGGCCTCTGCCCTACATTGACCAAGGGCTGGCCCAGATCCAGGGGTCACAGGTATTCACTGCAATAGACCTGACCAATGGGTATTTGACCGTGCCTGTCAGTAGGGAGGACCAATACAAACTGGCTTTTACCTTTGGGGGCCAGCAGTACACATGGACCCGGACTCCCTTCGGATACCTTAACTCCGGTAATGAGTTCAATATTTTCCTACATAAGGCCATGCCCGACCTGGGTGCGAGGGGTAACCTGGCTTATGTAGATGATGTCCTCATCAAAAGTTCATCTGTGGAGGAACACATAGCGGAGATCCGTTATGTTCTGACCCAGTTGAGGGCCGCCGGAGCGAAACTTTCCTTTCAGAAAGCACAGTGGTGTAGAACCCGTGTTAATTTCTTGGGGCATGAGATTACTCCTCAGGGTCTCTGTCCCCAGGAAAAGAAAGTGGAAGCACTTCAGAAACTGAAAGACCCCACAACTCTGCGGGAACTAAGGAGCCTCCTTGGACTGACTAATTACAGCAGAAAAGAATCCTCTTACAGTGTCTTATTTGGTTATTCTGCTATTATTGTGGGGAATGCCGGCTTTCATTTGGTGACCCTGATGCGATAGCATCCTTCCGTTCGTTTGGCACAAGATGTCCCCCGGCCACAGCGGCGAGATCCAGGACGCGCCCCCGTTAAGTCTGCCCACCTACGGCAACTGGTACCCTTAGAAGCGAGCACAGTTAGGACAAAAGGTTCCACGGGTCCCGGCTTTGCTAATACCCAGCCGTACCACTTGCCGGAGTCGGGTGTGGCCATTGAGTGTGGGGCGGCACCTTGACAAGTCTGGAGGCTCTCGAATCAAGATGGACATGTGAGTATCAAGTGCAAGAGACTCTAAAAGACGGTGGAGAGTGTTAGGAAAGATTTCATATTGTATGTAATTTTCCCTCCATGTGGCAACCCCCAAACTTTTTGCTGTTGTTTTACACCCTGATCTAGACTTTGCCAGTGAAGCACAGCATTCCGCCGCACTCCTCTGGGCTTTCACTCAATTCTTATGGGGAAACTGACGTGCCCTTAAGAAAGTCAGTACTGGGAGACTTTGTTTCCCTTAGTCCTTTCCTCCTGTTGCAGATTTTGAGCAACATTAAACAAGAGTGCACCCTATAGTTTTGCCGTAATCGCGAAAAACGCACTCGCGAATTTGCCGCGATTTGCAAGTTTCTCCACGTGTAAAAATCTGCTGCTGCTTGCCTTCCGTTAAAGAAAAAATGTGTTTAACCTGCCAATCATTCCTGAATCATTGCTAGGGTGAGCCTGGACTAATATTAACTAGATACCACTCACCCTGAACCTCTAGAGGGAATTAAAAGCATTTTAGCATATTTTTCACTTCATTGCCAGCACATATAAAAGCATTTTGGGCCTGTGTTTCCAACTTCTGTAGTCTAAGCTTGCTGGGGTGAACTGAATTACAGTTGATTGCATTTCTGAGAACTGTGTGCTTTCCTTCCATTTCCTTGCATTGCATAAAGGGGGGAGGGGATTGCCAGAGAAAAGTGATTACATTGTTTTGTTGAACGCATATTGAGTATTTTCTGTACTGCATTTTCATTCCACCTTGCATCCATTTGAAACCATAAAAGTATTGTTGCTATCTTATCCATCCTATAACCACTCATCATTGATTATAAAGAAGTGTGCTAGTGCCAGACTATCCATTATTGATTACTGATCAGATTAAGTGTGATATTCAATTATTAATTTATTATAAAGTGTGATATATATATCTATATTGTTTAAATTCTCAAATAAACCTTTTAACTTGCAAAACAGAACTACTTCTTGGCTCAGTGGGGTCAGGGGGATTCCAAGGGAGGGGTGTTATATAGGGGTAGTCATCCAGAACGCATGAACTGGACATAAAGATATATCAATAAGGGTTTCCATTCAGTATCCCAGACTAGGCATTGACTTAGCTGTAGTGTTGAATTGAATCCTCTTACAAATTGGGGGCTCGTCCGGGATGTTTGGGTTAGATCTATCACTTGTGCAGATTAATACAGCGTGCCAGCTGACCAGATACACATATCCGGTCGGATCACCACGCTGTGTTACGCTGTAAAGCACTCCTCAAAGGAACGCTGTAAGAAAAAGGTCTGTTTTGCAAAAATAAAATACTAATTTCTGAAAGTCAGGACAGAGACCAATCTCTAGAATGACGACCTTGGTAGATATGAAAATAGCCAGAGAGCACTTCTTACATAAGTTATTTGTGAGAGGTGAGTGGACTCACCAGGACCGCATGGTCTGGTTGCAGGCCATCACGCAACAGGTCACTGAAACAGGGTCAGATACATGGGGAGATCAGGGTCCCCTACATGTGGCCCTGAGTGAACTATACATGGCTCCTAAAGCTAAGGATGAACAAGACAAGATGGTTAGGATAGCCGCATACCTGTACCTATATATGGGAGACATGCAGGATAAATGTACTGAAAGCCAAGATCTGGCGAATAAGCGACAGATGGCGTTAGAGAAGGTCCAATCTGACCTGGTCTCTTCTGAGCAGAGGCTGCAGGGGAGCCAGGAGTCAGAAAATGAGAGTAGACAGCACATCATTAAAATAAAGAGGGACATGGACATCCTGCAACAGGAAAAGGCTGACCAGGATACCAGATTTCTGGCCTTGCAGAAGGAGTACCAAGAAGATTTGGACTCCCTACTGCAGAGCCAGAAAAAGCTGGAGCAACAGTTAGACTTCAATAGGGCATGTGCTGAGCAGGTAGTCACCCTGCAAAGCCACCTAGATAGGGAGAAGGCAGAGAGCAATAAACTGATTTTGAAAGACCTGGATACCCAGGCAGAATTTGACCAGGAGCCCCAGAAAGCTGGTGCCTTCCAAAGGCAAAGGGACGACCTGGCGGCACAGATGCAGGCTCTTAGTCAGGAAAGGGGTACCTTAGGCCAGGAAGTCTGCCACTTAAAAAGGAAAATGGAAGAAAATCACCTGGCCCTCCAGGGACTGGGTGACCTCCAAAAAGAACACCATAACTTGTTAGAGCACACCAGGAAGGTGGAGGATGCTCTGGCAAGAAAGGAGCAGGCCAATAGGGACACAGCTCAGGAGGTAACCCTCCTGAAGCAAAGACTGGCATAGTGCTCCAGGACCAATCAGGAAACGCAGAGAGAGAATGAGGCTCTCTGCCAGCACAATGATAGGCTCCAACAACAGGTAGCGATGCAGGAGAGACTGATAGAGTCTAGTAAGGCCTTAACTGAGGAACTGAAGGCGCAGGCTCTTGCATTGCAACAGGGAGCAGGGGTGGATAGAGATGAGGTTCGCTGGGAAAGAGAAACTCCTGAGCATAACCCCAGGATCCCTAGTACCAGAGGCCGTTATTTCTCTCAGTCCCTGGACTCTGCCACCCCCATGTCCCCTGGCGCACATGAGCACAGGGCCACAGGGATGGCAGATTACTATCCAGCCAGAAGCATGGGGCTCATAGGCCAGTACCTCCCAGGAATGGATGGGCGGGCATCCGGGTATGGGCACCCAAGCACAGTGCAATTTGATGGGGAACCCCAGGTGAGTAGGCCCATTAAGGGCATCCTGAAAACCTCTGCCCAGTTAGGTCAGTGGGGGGGTACCCATCAAATCCTGGCAGCAAGGAGGGATCTGAAGACTCCTCTGAGCGGTACAGGACACAGGAGACCAGGTCCCCACATTCTGCCAGCCATTCCCAGGCTCGCAGAATCCGGGAAAACCTGGAAGAACAGACGGGAACCTCGGGGAGCAGTGCCTCTGAGTCAAAAGATGAATGGACCAGGGTTACCCGAACCAAAAGGGCCAGTAAGGCAAAAAGGGCCTTGCTTAAGGACCCCTTAAAGCAGATTAAGGCAATCAGGAGTGTCATCACACCTTATCATAAAAACGCCAAGTATTCTGTTTGGGAACACTTGGAGCTCTATGAGCAAATGATGAAGACTTTTCATTTGAAGGACAGCCAAAGCTGTATTCAATATGTAAAGTGGACCTTCTCCCCGGAATACTCCAGTTTCTTTGCGGGGTTGGAGGACCAAAATCATTTAAGATGGTCCACCTATAAGGCGGCCATCTTGAAACATTTTTCTGTTCACAGAAATCCTCAAAAGGCTCGCAAGGCAGCCTACAATTTGCAATGTGGGGAGGATCAGGCCCCACAAGAATTTGTGCAAGAACTGAAACGTGCTTTTGCGCAGACCACCAGAAGGGTGCGCACAGACAGTAGAGAATTCATTAATACATTTTTTCATGCCTTGCCCAAATACATAATGACCCAGCTCGTGAGGGATTTTCACGAGAAAAGATCTTTAGACTGGGTCATTGAACAGGCTACCCGGATCTATGAGGTGCAGAAACCGGTAGATAGCAAAAGTAATGCCCAGAAAAACCCCAAAGCCAACAGCACCCCTGCTGCTGCCAAGGTGGCAGAGGTAAAGGTCACCCCCGTTTTGGATTTGGAGATGGGGGGGCCTAAAAGCCTACCTGCACCTAATAATGCTAGGTCCAGAAGGTCCTCGGGCCAGGCACAGACAGGGAGCCAGGGAGGCAGCCCCACAAATGGGGTCCCTCGCTCTCCTGATTATGTAAGTCCCCGTTACAAGGGAAATCGAGCCATCCTGGGTTATGTGTGGACTCCTCCAGCCCAAGGGGGGGGATCCAGCCAAGCACCTAGCCCAGGGAACTTCCCTCCTAACTTCCCACCGGAGGGCAGAAATTCTCCAAATCCTGGGCAGAACTTTTTCCCCAGGTATCCACCCAACTTCCAACCCCAAAATCATCCATCCTTCTTTCCCCAATTCCCTGAGCCCAGACAACCTAATCCGGGAGAGGGGAGGCCAAGGGTGGAGGGGTATCCAAATCTTCCCAACCAGGGGTACTACCAAAGAAGGGATAGCTACCCTTCCCGGGATCAGCCCAGGGGAGAAAACAGGGCCCCGTATCAGCCTGAGCGGGTTTCCCAGTTAGAGCGCCAGGTTCAAAACATGGCGCGGGATCTGGGTCACATACTGAGGGTGCAGCAGAACCCTCAGATGGGCATGCCGGCACAGAATGCCCCAAACTCTGGACCTGGTGCTCCAGAACAATGACGGGGGCAGCACCCCGATAACTCACCGGTTCCCAGGCAGGAGGCACAAAGGGAAGGGGGGTGTAAAGCCTTGGAGGAAGCTTCCTTCCTCACTTGTAAACAGCCCCTGGAAACCCAGGAACCGGAAACAAAATCTCTTGCCCCTGAAAGTCTGCCTCCTAAGGAGCAGAGGGGGGGTAGGAGAAACAAAAGACCCAAACAGACTCAGTTTGAGGAGGAGGTACAGATCTTCCAATTTGAGGGAGAGGGATCCTCAGAGGATCCTGGGAAAAGGATCTTCTCCTTCAGAGAGGGGGGAACTCCTCCCAAAGAAAAATGGGTCCCTAGGGATGCAAATCCAGACTGGGGAGATGTGGAGACTGAGCTACCACCGCCCACCATCTCATCCCAGAACCAACAGCAAGAAAATCCCCTGGTTCAAACCCATCCTGGTGACTGCCTCCAAAAAGGGGGGGCGGCCCGGAACCGGAGCCAAGGGAACCCACAATGGCTCTGATCTAAAGTTGCCAACTTTTTCTTTCAGATTCCCAAGACTCTCCACAGAATTCTGCCCAAATCTCTTCTCTCGCCATGTCCAAAACCAGAAAATTATCCCACCAGTTGTCCAAAAATGTACATTATCTGTGCCCCCTTGAGGAGAAGGAGGGAAGATATTATGCCCCGGTACAAGTACAGGGGCAGGGTACAATCTCCGCGCTGATGGACACTGGATCTCAAGCTACCCTTCTGTCCAGAAGGGCCTTTGATGAACTGAATGCAGGAAGGGGAGAGAATTACCAAATTCCTCTCACCTCTCTTCCTGGACAACTGCAGAACTTTGACGGGAAGGAAATTCCCGTCGAGGGGACGGCAGATTTGGACATTAAAATTGGGCGACACAAGTTGAAACACCCGGTCATAATAGTGACCCCAGAGGGCACCCCTTGTTTACTAGGGAATGACCTCCTGAGAAGGTTGTCACCCCTAATAGATTGTGTAAACAAGGTCCTCTGGACCCAGACTAGCCGACCAATAAAATTAAAACAGAGTGTCAACCATGTTAGTTTAAACGGCACCTGCCACATGGTTGAACAAAAATCTGACCAAGTAGAATTTCACTTCCAGAACAACCAGATTCCAGACGTGACAATAATAGCAGTAGGACAACAGACTGGTGATGGAGGGTCCTCTCTATTTCTGAAAATCAACCTTCCTTCCAGTCTAAAGTGGTATTCCATGCTGGAAGGAAACACTCTGAGATTCTACACTAATCCACAATCAGAAACTCCCACTCCTATAGTCCAGAAAGATGTGAAATCAGCTCAGAGCCTGGCTGATATTCAGCAAATTGGAGAGCAGTTGTTCATCCCTGTCCAATTAAATGATGGGAAGGACTCTGTTCTCGCTCGAGTGTGTATGAACAACGGTAAGAGCTTCATCAGCGAAGCCATGTTCCGCCAACTCTCAAAAGATCCAGCCATTCCCACATTCAAACTGATAGACAAATGGGAAATGAACCTGGAAGCACCTAATTCCAAACATCTCCTGCCAAGCAGGTGTATGCTCAAAATCTCCATTGGCAACAAGAGCATAGCCCATAATTGTTGGGTCGTGCGAGACGTTACTGCCGCCTTTTACTTAGGCCGTGACATTCTCAATCGCTTTGCCATTAGTTTGGACCTAATAAACTTCAAAGCTTGGTCCCGATTAGCGGATAATCCCATGGGCTTTGATGATCCAGAACAAGCATTTAGGTCAGCTCAATTGCTACCTTATGCAGTTGAAATTCAGATCAAAGAGGAAGTCACCATCCCAGAAAGGACCCGACAATTCTCCCTGGAAGTGAAAGCTAAAAGAGGACAATATTTGCAAAACCCGGATGCTTACATACATCTAAATGCTTCTCTCCAACAGCAAGGGTTGGGGGTAAACCCAACACCATTAGTCAACATAGAACATGACACCATTCTAACAGAGGTGGATAACAGCGACTTAAAGAGTATTACTCTAGCCGCAGGCACCATTATTGGAATGGCGGTTGATGACCGACATTTTTCCATAGATTTTAGGTAATGAACTGTTAGGGCCAATCCCCAAGGACTGCTTTGACAGTGACAGTGATGACAATACAACACCAGACAGGATTTTTACCCGGCATGGGGGGAACTTCCTGGTGTACACTTCTTGCCCTTATGGTAAGGAAGATGTGACTTGTGACTTCAGGAGGGATGAGGTGATTTTCCAGGTCCATGAGGGCTGCCTTTCCCACCTGAAGCCTCCGGTCCAAATCAGCACTCTGACCAGGGACTTCTCCACCCAGCTGGAGGAGGCCGCGGAGATAGCCAAACCAGAAGTCTTTCCAGGCTTCAGGCAGATGGTCGAAGAGAGAGTCAACCTAGCTGATGCCTGTGTGACTCTGGAACAAAAGCAAAAGTTGAAAAAAGTTTTCTTGGATTTCCAAGATCTCTTTGCGGTAGACTCATATGACTGTGGTCGCACCGACATCCACACAACAACAATCCCCACGGACCCTGGCATGACTCCAGTGTTTGTGAAGCAATATCGCTTGCCTCTCGCATCAATGGAGTCCCTTACTGAAATAATTAAAAACCTTGAGTCCCGGGGAATAATCTGTCCAGTCCACAGCACCTTCAATAATCCGGTGCTGTGAATATTGAAGCCATACGGCCAGTGGAGACTCTGTGCCGACCTCAGGGAGCTCAACAAACGGGTCCATACTTCCCGATGGCCTCTGCCCTACATTGACCAAGGGCTGGCCCAGATCCAGGGGTCACAGGTATTCACTGCAATAGACCTGACCAATGGGTACTGGACCGTGCCTGTCAGTAGGGAGGACCAATACAAACTGGCTTTTACCTTTGGGGGCCAGCAGTACACATGGACCCGGACTCCCTTCGGATACCTTAACTCCGGTAATGAGTTCAATATTTTCCTACATAAGGCCATGCTCGACCTGGGTGCGAGGGGTAACCTGGCTTATGTAGATGATGTCCTCATCAAAAGTTCATCTGTGGAGGAACACATAGCGGAGATCCGTTCTGACCCAGTTGAGGGCCGCCGGAGCAAAACTTTCCTTTCAGAAAGCACAGTGGTGTAGAACCCGTGTTAATTTCTTGGGGCATGAGATTACTCCTCAGGGTCTCTGTCCCCAGGAAAAGAAAGTGGAAGCACTTCAGAAACTGAAAGACCCCACAACTCTGCAGGAACTAAGGAGCCTCCTTGGACTGACTAATTACAGCAGAAAAGAATCCTCTTACAGTGTCTTATTTGGTTATTCTGCTATTATTGTGGGGAATGCCGGCTTTCATTTGGTGACCCTGATGCGATAGCATCCTTCCGTTCGTTTGGCACAAGATGTCCCCCGGCCACAGCGGCGAGATCCAGGACGCTCCCCCGTTAAGGCTGCCCACCTACGGCAACTGGCACCCTTAGAAGCGAGCACAGTTAGGACAAAAGGTTCCACGGGTCCCGGCTTTGCTAATACCCAGCCGTACCACTTGCCGGAGTCGGGTGTGGCCATTGAGTGTGGGGCGGCACCTTGACAGGTCTGGAGGCTCTCGAATCAAGATGGACATGTGAGTATCAAGTGCAAGAGACTCTAAAAGACGGTGGAGAGTGTTAGGAAAGATTTCATATTGTATGTAATTTTCCCTCCATGTGGCAACCCCCAAACTTTTTGCTGTTGTTTTACACCCTGATCTAGACTTTGCCAGTGAAGAACAGCATTCCGCCGCACTCCTCTGGGCTTTCGCTCAATTCTTATGGGGAAACTGACGTGCCCTTAAGACAGTCAGTACTGGGAGACTTTGTTTCCCTTAGACCTTTCCTCCTGTTGCAGATTTTGAGCAACATGAAACAAGAGTGCACCGTAACTTACATTACCGCGCTCTTGGGTCTCTAGTTATTCCAAAGGCCCTAGAAACTCTCACTGGACTTATTATGAACTGTGCAAGTGTGTCACAGACGGGACTGGTGGCAGCTATCGTTTCTCTTGTGTTTTGAACCCTTTTTCGCCATGTTATCTGCGCTTACCGCATTTGGCACAAATGAGTGACCAGTCTCCAAAATGGTCATGCCACGAGGTTCTTTGTCCTGTCCGCTGACCGTCTTGCCCTTCAACTTCCTGCAGGTCGAGCCGACCCTGGTCAGTCCTTATTTGGTCATGCACTTTCCCACGAAACCCCAAAGCTTTCGCGGGCTTCTGCATGCCTTGTGTGTGCCTCCAGGATGTGGGCTGGGATGTCTGGTCCCAATATACATCCTGGGTGCCAAAGAGTCTGGAGTGTCCTGAATGCCTGGGACCACCTTGGTCCGTGATAGGTCCACGTATGGTGTGAGTGTTTGTGAGCAGATCTCCCATTGGGTCCTCTCCGTTTTGGTGCAAAGGGAACTTTGGATAAGAGGAGGCTGGAAACACCACTACCATGTCGATCTCCTGAGTTCACACTGAACAAGGGATAAGGAGCCAAGTATCCTGCAACAAGAAGCTGAGTCGAGGAACCGTTTGTGACCCGCTGAACGTTTGGCACCCTGCACTGCTGTCGTTCTGTGAGACTCCTCTGCATCTGATCGTCCTAGAAGGTCTGCAAAGGCACTTTGACCAATTGGAATAGTGGGATCAACTATTCCCGGCACCTTCATCAAACCCTGCAAGTAAGCCTCTTCGGAAGTGTCCCTGGGCCAACCAGTGGGCTGACCAGCTTATGCAGGACGCTTTGCTCTGTCACCGCCTCCGTTTCGGGGAAGCCCTCGAAACTTGGTTTACTGCTTGCTCTGCGTCCACGGCACCCTCACACCGGATTTCGTACATTTGGCATTTCCAGGTTTGAAGTGAGACGAGTGCGCCCGAACCAAAGTAAACACGGTTGCCGTGTTGCCCTGCTGTGGTAACAACCTGTGCACGTCCGCTGCATTTGGGACACTCTCTACCCTGCATCCTGCTACGCAGAATCTACACAGTGTTGTGACGTCCTGATCATCGCAGCTGAACCTGCCAGCAACTTGAACTGAACTGGAGAAGTCGGAGTCTGCCTGCGTCGGAGATAGGTGAGGAATCCATACCCCAACCGGTGGCCCCTCGCGCAGGAGCCCGTTTCTTTTCTACCGCTGTTACGAAACAGCGACTTTATCCCGCACTCTCACCCTGCTTCTGCCCAAAAGTGGAGGCCTTGCTTGAGTAGTGGGGACTTGTTCTGCATTGCTTCATTCACCTTCCTGAACTGCCTGATATCCTCGAAGAGGCCCTCTTTGGTCCATTGGCGCCAGCGCATGCAGGTACTTTTGAGCATAAGGCTCCTCTCTTCGTAGGGCTCGGACTTCCTCCTAGTTAGGTGTATTTCAGATGTCGAACTGGGTCTAATGATTACTTGCACTGCCTGTTTTCTGCCCCATCTAGGTGGTCTACATATTACATGCTTCTAACTCCTTAGACCCTTGTATATATATATTGTATTGATTGTGATGTTTTGGTTTACTTTAGTATTATTGTGATTCTTTGCTATGGTCGATGTTACAAAGGCCTTGTAATAAATGTGTCTATATTTTTAATATAACACCTGTCTGAAGTAATTTGTAAGTGTCCTTGCTTTGTGTGCTCATTGAGGTCTTTCCGTCACCCTCACCCCTCTTGAGACTTAGTCTTGACTGCCGCCATCGCTACCCTGATTGGTCTGGCTTGTCCAGAGGTTACCCTGTTCCAAGAAACTAGGCTGGCCTTCTGAACCTCAGCCCCTCCAGGTCCGAGTTCAGAAATCCATTTTAACAGAGGGGGGAAAAGGGAATGGAGTCTGTTGAGTATATATGGTGGGGGTAGAAACAAGGGGACTTTTCTTTACTGCCTTTCTTCTTTCGCATATGGCCATTAGGAGTGTATGAAGAGGTGAACAGAGGTACGGGAACCTAGCACCGCAAGGGGGTAGAAGGCGGAACCGCATAGTACTATCTAGACTAGCACAGGGATTAAAAGGGGAACAAAGTAGAAGTCATGTGTAATGTTGGTAAGATTTTTAGAAACACTTTTTCCTTCTTCCTTTTGTGTTTCTTAGAGGGTGCACCAGGCAGGATAAAGGGGGGAGTCTGGGTGTAATGATGACAAGGAGAAAATAGGGGTCAAAAGGCAGGTAGGGTCCATGTTTTGATGTTGGTATCTGGTCATTCCATCGAATGGCAAACCATCTAACACCAAACCATCACATTTTGTCCATTGAAATACCATTCCATAGAATGGCCATTTTGTTGAATAAAATTTGATGGATCCATCGAAATGTAATGTTAAGATTAGGGGTTAGATTGGGGTTAGGGTTGGGTTAGGGTTAGGGCTGGGATTAGGGTTAGATTAAGGGTTACATTAGGTTTAGGGTTGGGGCTAGGGTTAGTTTAAGGGTCACATTAGGGTTAGGGTTGGGGCTACGGTTAGATTAAGGCTTACATTAGGGTTAGGGTGCGGCTAGGGTTAGATTAAGGGTTACTTTAGGGTTAGGGGTTAGGATTAGGGTTGCGGCTAGGGTTAGATTAAGGGTTACTTTAGGGTTAGGGGTTAGGATTAGATTAAGTGTTACATTAGGGTTAGGATTGGGGCTAGGGTTAGAGTAAGGGTTAAATTAGGGTTATGGTTAGGGTTCGGCCTAGGGTTAGAGTAAGGGTTATTTTAAGGTTAGGGTTAGGGTTGGGGGGCATGGGGGTTGAGGAGGGTTCGGGGGGCGAACACCCCCCAATATACAAAACATATTTAAAACATTACAAGGAGCTGGCCAGTGCTTAATATTTCCTGCACTGGACAGTTCCATGTAACATTTTAAAGTTACAGAAAAAAGCATTCAAATGCTATCTTTTACATGTAAACGTGAATTTCCATTGAAACCAGTCCATTTATATTTTCGATGGACTGGTTTTGATGGCAAGGCACTTTTACATGTAAACGATAGCCTGTCGATGCTTAGGCATTAGATGCTTTGTATTGTATGGTTTGGTATGTCGACGCTTTATTTTCGATGCAATCACTATAAACCTTTGATGTTTAACGCTTCGTTTAATGTGGCATGATGTATGGTGTGTCTGTCTAATTGAATGTTATATGTCATGTGGCCAATGTCCTGTTTAATTGTGATTCAACGATGACAAAATGCGGTAATTGAAAATAGAAGAAAAAAAATTCATGTAAGTAGCATTGCAGCACTTTTTTGGTAAAAAAGAAAGGATATTGTTTTCAAGGGGTTGATTGAAATTGGTATTAGAGTGTCTATACTTGCACACCCACCTCAGGACATAAGTAAAGCACGATGGAGGCAGACTCGCCACTCATGCATATATGTCAGAGTTTACCAGGTTATAGCAAAAAATATTAAGAAGTATCATGAACAGTGGCGCACAGAAATGAAAGGGGAAGGTCTGTCTCAGGTATGGCCTGAAGGTGGGTCATTTGATAAGTCCATACCAGACATGGTAGCAACATATTTGTTCATTGAGTACAAGGGCAGACAGAAGAGAAGTGTTGGACTTGTGTTGATTGTTTGAGGAAATACCCCCAAGGAAGACTAAGGGGCAAGGTACGTCTACCCAGGCAACAACTAACAGTGAGGGGGAGGGGCGGGTACGGAAAAGCCAATAAAAGACTATACCCAACGTTAACGAAACCTGCACTGGAATATAGTGACCCATTGTATGTATCAAAACCAAGCACACCCCAAATGTCACAAGCAACAGCCCCACCCCATACGATCCAAAAGGTTTGTTCGGACAGCAATGCGTCAGCTTACAGCACCAAACTTATCAATGACATCAAACCCTACATTTCCGCACCAAACTGCCTTACAATAGCAAGAGCAACCATAGGCGCCAAACTCGACTATTGCAAAGCTCTCTTGGCTGGCACCTCTTCCAAAAACATAGAGACTACAAACCACACAAAATAATGCCTTACGAGCCGCATTGAGCATCCCTAGAAGAGACCATATATCTCAAGCCAGATAAGCGGCGCAGTGGCTCAAAGTCAAAGACTGCATTACACTTAAAATCCTTACTAGCACGCACAGATGCATCAACAGTACAGCTCCCACCTATCTTGCTGAACCTCTTTCTAGAACTGCAGCTACACGCCACACCGGAACGCAGTACCCTAACCAGCTACACATACCACACATCCAATGAGCTACAGCCGGAGGGCTAGGCTTCTCATACATTGCTCCTAAACTTTGGAACTCCCTCCCTGCCCCCTTCAGAGCGAAATCCTCCATCTCTGCTTTCCGCAAAAATCTCAAGACTACCTTCCTGAACCAACACTGCTAGCATGTCCACTACTCCTAAGATGTACATTGTAATATAAATGTAACTGTATTGTTTTTTATTGTAATATATACACAATGTAATCTATGTACATACTTTTTATTTATTTTATATCTTGCACAAATGTTCTTACATTGTGTAACAAATGTATTGTAATATTTTCTGTAACTAAGCATGTTCTGTAACAAGTGCCACAATGCCCCCGGGCTGATGTGTGCTATATAAATACGAATAGAACAAACAAACAAACAGTGATGCACCCCTCCGCTGCATATAGGGCAGCTAACACAGGACTTAGAAGCACGGTGAACAATGGCACAAACTGAACTAGCATGGGTCAGAGGGATATGTGAGCAAAGCACACCCGCACAGCGGGACAAGCAGATGATGTCACCCCAGAGGACTGGTACCTCAGTGAACGTAGTGAGTGATGACTGAAAAAAGGGGGAGATTTTATTTTGAATTAATGACACTCCCTGCAGGATAATACAACTAGGGCAAGGAGAGGAGCAGGTGAGTATGGGGCAGGAGAGTGTGTCATCTGACAGGGAAAAGGATACTGGAGCAACATAGATGAAGAGGAGGGAGGAAACGGAGAAGGTGAGATGACAGTTGGGGCGGCAGGTAGAGATTCACTCCTCATGGGCTCATCACCCGGCACGAAAGGAGAAGAGGAGGGGTTGCAAGGGAGATTGAGGAATAGAACGGGGAAGGAAATGTTAGTAGGCAAGAAGGAAGGAAAGGTGACCATGGGACCAGGGAAAAGCAAGTCACAGATGCCACTGATACACAAGGGGGCGGGGAGGCCACATTATGTCCCGTGGACACAAATGCACAAAGCACATTTATTAAAGACATTGCCTCCACTTTCAGGGGGGCGAGTATGTGGATATATGAATTTGGGAAAAACACAGCCAGGGTCCCACTCGCAATTGGTGATGTTAAGAGTTTATTAGTTTCGGCCGTAGGTGATTAGGCTAACCGGGTGTGGGCGAAGTCAGGGTTCCCTGGGGTAACGCCAATATCATGGGGCATATTTTAACACTGTGAGAGCCCGGGTGTGGGACACACTGAGGGTTACATTTCCAGACACTCCTCACTTGCAGTCAGTAATGCAGTGCACTATGGGGGAAGATGAAGATGCTTCAGTTTACATACTTTGGGTCCGGATATGTGGAGAGCAGAGACAGGCACGGCTTGGGATCAATCCACCTTGCTTTTTAACTTCATAATCAAGAGGGGCCTCCCAAAGGAAGTACAGAAGGCACTCAATAAAACTGCTGGGATAGACGCCAAAGGATGGCCAGAAATTCAGAACATCAAAGTACACCACTGTAGGAGGATCAAATAAAGGGAAAAGGTTGGCGGACAAAGCCAAATTAGTAAAGATGAAATTGGTGAAGGTCACAGCAGTAGCTGCTGCCCTCCCCGCTGAGCGGCTGGGAGATGGGGAGGAGCGGCCGATAACAATACAGTCAAGAATGGCAGCAAAATGGGCAGCAAATGGACAGGAACAATGGGCCGGCAAAGAACAATATGGAGGGCCACAATGGCAAGGAAGGGCCGAAAGGAGGAAGAGGTGGATACAGAGGGTCAGGGGGGTATGGAGGTCAGGTGCCTAGAGGAGGAGGCAAGGAGTGTTTTGGAACTTTGGCAGATGGGGCCATTTTTCAAGGGAGTGTTGCAACCACCCCATGGTGCCCTATCAACATGAGCAACAGTGTGGCCACCCTCACCCAGGTAGGGCCGATGGGTTGCCTATGGGAGGGTATAGATGTGAAGAACATGCAGACCCCCTGTATGCATGTGAACACAGAGCACCATTACAAAGCACACAGCAACACCCACCACCACAAAATCATATGACACCTATGCGCAGCAACCTATTCGTCACAACAGCAAATGGCACGCCAGCACCATTTAGAGGGACAGTGGTGGTAGGGGATAATGTCTTCCACAATCATGACACAACAAGACACCCAGCATAGGACAGCACACAGATTTGGATGTAACAGTAGGGGGGAAAACAGTGTGGGCACCCCTGTTGTATTATGACGATTAGCCCATAAATATACTGGGGAGGGACCTACTCAGCAAGCTCAATATGACCATCTCCATCACAGAAAGAGGCATAGTTTGTTCGATACCAGCGATATCTGCCATAAGGTCCATGTTACTTATGCACACACAGGGCAATGAACTAACAGTCCACTGGATACCCATTGACCCAGACATGGTTGTGCAAGGGGTACAGGTGTTGGCTAGAGTGATGCCAGAGATAACACGCCAAGAATGGTGAGTACCATGAGAATTTATATTTCACCCCATTGCAACACCAGAGATGGTGCCCGGGTCGGTAATGGCCATAGATCTGCACGGTGTGCAAATATCCGCACGAAGAATTGCAGTAATAGGTATGGCATGCATGGATGTGAATGACGGACAGTGCTGTGCGTAGACCCCAGTATAGCACTGCGTGACATATCAGATGAGGATCTGTTCAGTGACAATGACACTGATGGAGAAATAATAATGGAGATTTCCATCCCATGTGAGATAATGATTCAACATAGGCAGGTGACGACACCCCTCTTGGCCATTGTCAGTGCACTGCAGGTATTTTTTGATGAAGACATTCAACAGGTACCATCCATATTGTGGACCACAATGCCCCATGACGTGGGACACCTACAAGAAGTAACACCCATTAAGATCAAGCTCAAGCCAGGTGCAATACTACCTCGCGTGAAACAGTACCCATTATCCAGAGAAACAGAAGAGGGGATAAAAGAAACAATACATGCCCTGTTAGAGCAAGGGATTATCATGCCATCAATCTCGCCCTGTAATACTTGCATTCATCCGATCAAAAAAGCGAAAGGTGGGGCTTGGAGGATGATACAGGACTTGAGGCCTCTTAATGACGTCATACAAAAGGAATTTCCACTTGTCCCAAATGCTGCATCCATTCTGTGCAGCATCCCAAAGTGTGCAACATGTTTTATGGTGGTATACTTGAAAAATGTGTTTTTCTTGATACCACTGGACCCAGAGTCACAATATTTAACAGCATTCACCCTGGGGGATAGAGGTACAAACACTGCAGATTGACCCAGGGATACTGTGAAAGTCCAAGCATTTTGACCAGGATCCTACATGAAGACCTCGGTAATATTGACACAAACAGCACAATTATTTAGTATGTGTATGATCTGCTAATTTGACGAAAGAATGAGAAAGAGAGTAGACATGACTCAATAATTCTGCTCACATTGCTAGCACACAAGGGGTACAAGGTAGACAAACAAAAATGACAGTACTGCCTAACTAAAGTATTATATTTGAGTCAGCTCATTTCAAAAAATGGCAAGCGAATAATACCAGACAGAGAAGCAGCAGTGCGCGCCGTTAGCAAACTAAACACAGTTAAGAAAATGCAAACCTTTGTGGGCATGTTCAATTACTGCCGCGCCTGGATATTAGACTATGCAGCATACACAAAACCCCTATTACATGCACTAAAAGAAGCGCAGAGAGGAAATGTAGCATTGACATAGAGCACAGCCTTTGACACGCTCAAAGAATTGATTTCAACAGCACCCGTTCTAACAACCCCTGATTATGATTGTGAGTTCTAGCTGTTCTCACACTGTGATGGAATGCTGATGACAGCAGTACTGAATACCAAAAATGTCACTAGGGCACAAACCCCTGGCATACTACAGCGGAACTCTTGATGCGTTAATTCAAGGACACTTTGCATGCGAACAAGCTCTCGCAGCTGTTGCGTTCGCGATTGGAAAAAAGTGCCAGAATTGTGATGGGATGCTCAGTAACTTTGTTTGTTGAGCATTCATTGTTTACCATCCTCGAAAGATAAAAATCCACACTGACAACACAGAGAGCTACAGCATATGAGATTATTCTGTCCAGCCCAAACATCTACATAGTGTGATGCAAAACAGTAAACCCAGCTACCTTCCTTACTGAGGCCTGTACCATAGAAGATATGCAAAACACGACTGTGCCACATACAGAGGGGAGGATGATGACATGCCCAAAGCAAATGAGAATGCCCTGGAAGGGGGAGAAGTGTACTTTGTAGACAGATCAGTGTCAATAGATTCAGAGACAGGAGAAAAACATGTAGGGGCTGCAGTAATACGATTGGAAGTATGAGACAGTACAAAAGAGGTTACCAGTGCATTTTTCAGAACAAGCTGCAGAACTGGTGGCACTAATTGAGGTGATACACACAGCAAAAGGATGTGCAGTAACAATTTACACAGATTCAGCTTACATGATGACAGCAGTACACAAGGGACTATCACATTGGGGGAGGAGAGGGTTCAGGAGAGCAGGTGAGTCCTCGGTACAGCATGCCAAGCTTCTAAAAGAGCTCATAGAAGCCTTACAAGAGCCAACAATGGTGGCCCTGGTTAAATGCCAGGCCAACACTAACAACAATGATGTCATCACCTTGGGAAATGCGTAAGCAGACACTGATGCCAAAGGAGCAGCCCACTTAGGTAGAGAAATACAAGGAAATGGGAGGAAGAGAAAGGTGAAGGTTACAACTCAATTCCAATTTCCCAAATAATTGACTTGCAAAAAAGAGCCCCACAAGAAGAACAGGAGTTGTGGGCAAAACGAGGGTGTACGCAGTCATCCACTGACCTTCTCTGGTGGCAAAATTGTACAGGAAAAATAGTAATGCCTGTGGAACTATTAGAGATAGCATTTCAACAACTACACTTCCCAGCACACACTGCAAAAGAACACATAGCCTCAGACATCCTGGATAATTGGTTCATGCCAGGATTGAAGGAGCACGTAACAAAATTGGTGATAGAATGTACGACATGTCAAACATATAATTCAGGAATGACTTTGAGAACATTGAGAGGAATGTTGCCCCACCCTTTTGGACCATTCCGTGAACTGCATATTGATTATGCAGATATGGGAGAAAGGTGTAATGGAGCACGATATCTAATTGTGGTGGTCTGCCCCTTCTCACGTTGGGTGGAAGCAGGACCCAGCACCCACCCGGATGCGAAGTGTGCGGCAACATTTCTAGTGAGGGAAGTGTTTCCCCAATAGGGGATCTGTGATTTCATACGATCCGAAAATGGAACGCATTTCATAAACGATTTGTTCAAAGCTGTGACTACGCTGTTGGGGATAAAACACAAATTTTGTTCGATTTATCACCTGTAAGCGAACAGACTTGTAGAAAAAATAAGTGGTCTCCTTAAAAGCAGATTATCAAAATTGTGCCACACCCTAAAGAAAAACTGGGTGTATTGCTTGCCATTAGCCCTATTGGAATTGAGGAATCAACCTAGCAAAGACCACCACCTGTCACCCCATGAAATAGTGACAGGGAGACAGATGCACACAACAATATCACCCCTAAGAAGGATGTCAGATGCTCATAGAACATCCACAGTACTGGGAAAGGAATTCCAAGATTACCTAAGAAAATTGACCAGAGCAGCAAGGATAATAGCAAAGCAAATAGCTCCGCCTTTTACACTAGAAAGTGAAAGTCACCCAATAACTCCAGCAGGATATAGCCCAAACACACAACTAATGCCTGGAAAGACAGTATATGTATGCAGCTTTGTGCAGTATTGGAATGCTCCAAGATTTCACGGCCCACACGAGGTAATTTACTGCACACCCACATTGGTGAAAGTGAAGGGGCTGAAATTCTGGATACATATATCGGATGTCAGAAAAGCATATGACTGCAATGTAGTAGCAGAGGAGAGAAATGTTGAGGATGTGACAATTCAGGCATAGTTGAATAGTGAGGATGAGAAATAATGCAGAACCAGACAAAACAGGAAATAAGATAAAAGTTAAAATAGCAATAAATGAAGAAAAGGTGTACATAGTAATGAATGATATAGTGAGACGCAAGAGTTTATGTACCTAAGACTGTAAACATAAAATGAATATGTCTCTCTCTCTCTCTCTATTCTCCTCTTTCTCAGCATCTTCCCTCACACCGATATCTCCTTCTTTTTCTCACTTTCTATCACGTGATATGAAAATAAGAACATAGATGAAATGTAGATTATGGCGTAAAAGACATTTATATGTAAATGACAATAGCAAAATGAAATGTGCAGTGTGTGCTTAACACATTTATATCTCACTCTGTAGATATTGAAATGGCAGAAACGAAGCGCCCTCAAGGCCAGAGATACTACAGTAGACAGTGATAGGAGAAATTTTAATTCTACTAGGTTTTACTCCTTTGAGTGCGGCATATGTTTTTCTGCAATTGTGTTCTTTACGCTGTTGTTTGGGTTAGCCACATTCGAGGGGAGAGGGTGCCAGTGAAGATGTCCCAGGGACCCCCGTCAACAACCGCAGAACCCCCTGCATATGACATTTTATCCGAAGACCAGCTGCAAAGCACAGTGTCCTGAAAGCGAAGGTTATCAATCTCTGCAGAATCCTGATATATTTAAACTTTTTACGTCTGCAGAGACATTCTTCGCGTCCCTTGCTCCAAGCATCCAAGCCCGAGCGAATGCGAAATGGCTCCAGATCACGCGCTGGGAACTCAGCCAGCTGGCCAACAACACAGAAGGGTTCAATGTCATTAAAGTGGAGCCGAGAGCCCTGAGGCAGATGACCATGCAGAACCGCTGCGTCCTCGACCTGCTAACTGCTATGGAGGGCAGTGTTTTCCAAAAAATAGGCAGAGCATGTTGCACATTCGTACCCCCTGCCGACGCAGGTACCGGGACACTTTTGCATGTGATAGCAGCGGTGCATAATCTCGGTGAAAGGTTGAAAGAAGAAGGAGGAGTGCAGCCAAGCACATGGTTTGACAACCTGTTCGAGTGGGTCCCTTCATGGCTTGGGATGACCATGAAGCTAATGAAACCACTCATCGTTTTTTTTCTGCTGATTTTTTGTGTGTACCAGTTGGGACTCAGGTGTTGTGCAAAGTCTATTCCTAACAGTACAATGATGATGGTGACAATGGGTGGCGCAGCAGGATTGGTACAGATAGCACACAAGGCTGAGGTCCAAATGGGAGAAGATTCAGAACCAAAATATCAAATGACTGCTATTTAGAACACTGGGTATATTGTAGATTTGCTTTGGCACACAACGTTAAAGGAGCCCCGGGCGTTGGAGTGGTATGATGAAGTATGGGTAGATCTTGAGGGGGATGGAGGATGTATGTACATGATATGCACCCCTGATGAATATGCATGGGTGGGCGAGAGCCTAAGGGTGGTGTGTCGGGCCTGGATGCCAAGAAAGGGAACCCCAGCTTGGGACGCAGCTGTAGCAGAAGAAGCTGAACGGAGACGTTTGGGGGAGCTAAAATATTCATTACTTAAGTAATGAATGGGGGGAATGTAAGGGAAGAAGGGTCTCCCAGGCCCCCCCTTCATTCCTAACCACGCACATGATATGCTTGTTCGGCGATTGGCAGCATACCTCTGGCCAAGGTGTGGGGCCCTTGAACGAGCCATAACTGTGCCTGACCTATGAGCCACGAGACTCCATTTTGTCAGCTACCAACTTCATTTTCTAGTAGGCCACATGAAAACATTGAATGCAGACCTGCACCTCTCCCCTTCATTCTCTGCCCACGGCCAGCATGCGAAACCCCCACCTCCTCCCCTCTGCTATCTCCGTGGCTGTCATGTTCTCCTGGAAGCATAGGCGTGAAAAGTAACAGCTAAACACTGTATCTCTCTTCTTCCTTTTACATCATTTGCCTGTGCGTGACCTGGTGGAAGCCTGGTCCTGGAAAAAACCATCCATCACCACAAAACTGCCTTCGAACCAGCAGACCCCTTCTAAAGAAATACAGATCACAACCCCCCTAACATTACCCCTCTTTTGATGTAACAGTTGCATGCCCCTCACCCGTGTGTCACTCCGGTTCACCCCCATCACTAATCCCAAGGGTGGCCATATATTCTTCTTGTACTAACAAACAGTAAGAACACCCATAATACATCTAAGGAAAAACTTGATAAATGTGATACTAAAATACTGTGTCAGATAAGACACTTGGACCCATCTACTCTAACTTTTATTGTCCAGATTAAAAATCTAATCATCTAAATATATTACATGTCAGGATTTATGAACCGGATTAAAATGTGTGTGTGGCCGCAAGGGAAAATGTTAGCTAGCATGATTCACAGCAACCTGGACATCGCCTGATCCTGCATCTCTCCCAGATGAGCCCAGCTGAACCACAAGTTCCATGAAGTTGCCAGTTCATCACTAACCAATCCGGGAGCAACAACCCTACGGCATCGATAATGTCCTGTCCCCTTTGTCCAATGACCACGACTTGATATATCCCCTATAGTACACGTCATAGATGTAGCAGAGTCCTCTGCGTGCCCCATTTTAACTTTATATAAAGTCTTTTCTTTTACCTCACTTGCACTTGGTCCTGGTCTCATTGCCTACTGGGGTGTGTCCATTAGTGTCTTATTTGGTTATTCTGCTATTATTGTGGGGAATGCCAGCTTTCATTAGTGATGGCATATGCAAGAGATAGAGAGAATTGTTCTCTACATACGTGTGTGTCTTTGAAAAGAAAGACATGTGCTATTGCGCGGCCTATTTTTTAACTTCTGCCATTTTGTCAAAGTGGATGTGACAAACTGAATGTTGTTCTCATGTGGATTTGTTTGGAAGGCAACAACTCTCCGTTGACTAAACATTGTTCTACGTCAATGTTATGTTTTAGGATTGCTCTGCAGTTTACACACATAGTTAATACATTTCTAATCCCGCTGTGTTGGAGATACATTTTTCTTAGCTATTTAGTCATGCTGTGGCTTGTTGACACCTAGGGAGTATCATGTTGTGCACTTCTCATTTGTCTATGGAGCTGATATGCAGTATGGGTTGCATTTCATTTTGCAACATTGTATCATTGAATTGACTACAGCTTGCAAGGGTTGGCATTAATATTTTGTTGCATTAATTGTTCCATGACATATCGGGTAGATGTGTTTTGCCATATAGCTCATGCATTTGTCTAGTTTTTAAGATGGATTTTTCATCTTTAGTAAGCACACCATTTCTAATGTTTTTTTAAATATTTACATAGGTGGGATTTGCAGACTGATGCATGTTTTCAGTTAGTTCTCTGTAGCAAAAATGTTGCCAGAGATTTACATTTCCAATGCTGCCGAGTGTTTTGCAACATTGTTTGTGTTCTTATGTTTTGAAAATAGGTTGACCTTTTACTGGTGTTAACTGTAGGAGGTCTCAGAAAACAATAACGCTTTGTCCGTCAAACAGTTCTTCGTAGTTGGTTTTTATTCTCAGATGAATTAAAGCCAATATGAGGTTGGAACCCATGCTTACTTCATCTATGAGGAGCACTTTCACTTGATAAAGTTACACCAATGTGGTAAGCAGATAGATATGTCCCCTGGTCTAGATATATCAGTGAACAAAAACAAGCGGCCCAGATATGTGATGTCATCAGTGATGTGATCAATGACATGTGTGATGTCATCATTGATGTCCTGGGTGTTAGTATGAACAGTGCACTGTGGTGGCGTGAGTTATGGTTGCTTAGCTTACCATAACTGGCAAATTCTGGAGGTATTTCGGTTTTACTTGTAACCATAACGTCCCTTTAACAAAGTTTTTTTCATTCAATTTCATAGTTTTTCATTAGTGCAACTTAACCATAATGTCCCTTTAACAAGGTTTTTTCAGTGAATTTCATAGGCTTTTATTAGTGCAACGTAACCATAACATCCCTTTAACAAAGTTTTACAGTGAATTTCATGGGTTTTACCAGTGCATGCTATTTTCCAACAACTCACTAATATGATACTTACCCCAATATAGCAACATTTTTGTCCAATTTACAAAGTTTCACCTTAAAACTCTGCAATTTCCCACCATCTAGCATCCGTTGTAACACTTCTATACACTTTTATTGCAACTTTGTCCATTATTTCTGCATCCGCCGGCGTCCACGAATGTCTGACATCATTGCGGACCTTCCGGACAGTGCCACGTGACCATGTGCTCATGTGCGGCATGATGATGTGTCCGCGAAGGTGTCCACACTTCGCAATCAGGTCTGTGCTTAGAGGACAGTTCAGAACTGCAATTTTCAGCTCATCTGGGAACGTTGAAGCTCAACATTAACCCTTCCACAGCTCCTGCACATATTCTTACTCATTATCGATTAACAATCTAGTGCAAAGAATATTCTTGGAAAAATATTAGCAAAACTGCTATGTATCTTAAAAATGGCATCAGCTATTACCATCCCTCCTCCCCAAGAGCAATCACCACCACCACAGTACTTCTAAAGACAATGAAAAGTACCAAGAAGACGAGGTAGAGGAAGTGACTACCTATAGCACCCATTGAGAATCATGGGTGGGGCAGTTCTTTACCACTGCTGGGAATGGACCAAAGACTAAAGCTAACAAAGTAAAATACACTGAGTACAACTTTGTAATCAGTAGACTCCATCTACTTTACATTACAAGCAGGGTATTTTGGATTATCAGGAAGTGGAAATTCATGTTCTTTACTGCTGATATAACCCTCCAATAGTACCTCATCTACAATTGGTATCACTATTTGTCTGATTCTTTATGTTGGATCACTTCCCAGACTTCTGTACCTCCTCTGTTCATCCATCAGGGTGTTGGAATGGAAATGAGCCTATCACGCTCCCCCCAGCACTTCTAGGTATGGCGAACACCATATGAGGTGATATAAATACAAGGGGGGAGTAATCTGCACTATTAGACAACGTGTAGAGGCACTGTAGTGCTTAAAGGTACATGCACAGCACTAGAAATCCATAGCCCATGACTCTATTTTGTATCAAGCCCAAAAGGGATATAATGGTTCACATTCTCTGCTCAATGGTCCTAATTCTTGCATGACAGACCGACTCCAGAGAGCACTGTTCCCACGGACGTCCACCTCCCCCTCGTTCCTCCAGTGTTGCGAATATTTAGTTTCTTCTAAAGGAATGCAGACGGCAAGAGTGTGAGACAATACTAGGCTCTGCGGTTCATTTATTCATCTCCACCAAATGGCCATTAGGCCTCTAACCTCCCACCGAGCCAGGTAGGAGCCAGCCCAACACCACTGACGTGACCCCCACACATTTGCATTCCCTGATAAGCAAGTGACCCCCAGGTCCTAACACAAATCAAGTGTCCATCGAGGATCCAAACATGCGCGCCTGTATTTCTTTCCAGCATGAAAACACAACCCTTGTAACACTAGGTACAGGGAGGGATAAATTAAAGATCAAAACTCAGAGTGAAGACCTTGAGTGTGAGAACTGCGGTATCAATGAAGCCCTGAATGTGTGGGTCAGCGTGTCTCTATTTGATACTCCCTTCCCCCGGCACCATTTCCTGTGCCCCCCAGGTGCCTGCCACAATGAGTTAATATTCATGCTTAGCATGTCCAGTTTATATAGGAAAAATATATTCATGTCTCACCTGACCTTCAGCACAAGCATGAGCCCGGCTGGCCCACATGGATTCAGACTGATGGGAACTAACTAACCAATTACTGCCTGGCATCCCCTATCGAGCAGGCTCATGTGTAGGGTGCCTTCAATCAGTGGCACCCATTTGTACTGTATATTTTGACGAGTGGGGTTTTTAAGCCCCAGTTTCTAACTGAAAAGACCAGAGCGCACTCAAGCAGCAGTGTCCTTTGCTTATATTCATATTTTATACAATTAAACCTTGTTATCCTTGCAACGCTATCTCCTGGCCTATTTCCCTAGAGGGTTATCTTTATTCTCGAGTGTGCGTGAAAAGGGATTTGCCTTGAGGGATCTATACCATGTTAAGGCAGTCAGCCATGCTCATTATTACCATTGTTCCCCCTTTATCCGCTGGTTTTATAATGATGTTTTTATTTGTAGTTAATGCTTTCAAAGCCACCTTGTCTGCCAGAGAAGTTGGTAAATCCCTGTGCATGCTTATTTTCAAGTTCTACCAATGACTTTATAAGAGCTTTCTCAAAAATTATGGATTCCCTAATTATTCCTCGGGGGGGGGGGGATAAAAAGTCAATTTATTCTTCAGATCCGTGGCACAGGGTGTGGATGCCGTCACCGTGTCCACAAAACATTGCTTTAGTCGTATCTTGCGCTCCACTTTGGCGATTTGTCTCCTGGTTTGAAAAGAATCATATGTAGCTGTGGGTACAAAAGATAATCCCTTTTCCAAAAAGGCTATCTGGTCCTGATTAAGAGGCATCTCCAAAAGGTTCACAATCAGGGAGGTTTGAGTGGTGGACCCCTGCTCTATAAATGGAGAAACTGCGAAGGTACGCTCCTGTAGCACCAATGCTGTGGTTGGTTCCCTCTGCATCCTGTGCTGCAGGTTATCCTGGGTGACTGATCTTGCCACTGGTCTCGCTATCTTGCTCTTCCTCTTGCCCACCCATGGACGCAGTGTATAAAAGGCAACTAGTTCATGTCTTGGAAGCGTACATTTCTCTCAACATGGTTTGGCGGTGCTATTGTCATGCTGGAGGTGCTAGGTCCACTATCATTTGAAATGGCACTTGAGAAGTTCCAGTTGCTAGGGTGAGACGCAGTCTATTAGATTGTCTTTTCTGCGAGTGGCCAGTGTTGTTACCATCTGTCATTATCTGTTCATCATAATAGGTATCAGTGATGTATGGGTACACTTTTTCATGGATGAAGGCAGTAATATCCTTGTTCAATTTAATTATTTTTTTATTGAGGCTACATTCCTTGAATTACTTCATAGACATGTCCCAGTCCTTCTGGCTTTTCTTATAGTTTGCTATGGATGCTTGCCTCTGCAGGGAGTCTTGTTTGGCTTCATTTTCTCTTAGTTGCTTCTCAGAGACAGGCTTCGCATTGTTTATAATCAGGATGAGCCAATCTCTAGTGCATTAATTTGCTATATAGCTCCGGTCCTTGCGGAACTGGAGCTGATCTAGAAATATCTGTGTCTCTATCCTGATTATCAGTACCATTGGTGCTGCATACACTCTTAGATTCTCTGCCATCATTGAATCATGCAGTTCTGTTCGAATTAGTTGTTTTTTAAAATTCTCCAGTTAATTCCACTCATCTGTAATGGCCCGTCCCCCTTGCAGATGATCTGGCCCGAGAATGGATGGGATTGCTAAAATACCAATAATTAATTCTTCAGCATATGCATGATAGTAAGCATCAGTCATATTGTTAGACAGTCTGATAGGGCTTTATTCTATGTAGGTAAGGAACACACAGACACTGAGTCATAATTTGTGCTACTAATGCAGCAAAGTCCACACCGGTAGCTGTAAGAAGGATGGTAAACACACTCAAGGACTCCGGGTGGGTATGTAACATGCGCACAACCCTAAGTTATTCACACAAACAAAGTACAGGTACAATCTACTGATAATTGCTTCATAGTATAGTAATTTACAACATTAATGGCCCTCCAACCATACTAAGTGTGCCCTTGCAAAAATGGAAGTCCCTAGATGCCAGTGATGAGCCACCTATCTAAGGTGAGGGGACAGAGAAAGGCTTGCCCTATTGCTAACACTAAAAAAAAATGAAAATAAAAAAACACTGAGGGGCACTTTGTGCTGTGCCTCAAAGTGCTGAAGTTCTGACAGGAAAGCCAATTGCTTTAATTACCCTGCCCATAAGAACTGCTAGTCCATTAGAATGAAATTAAATTAAAAGAACATTTGTGCTGTATCTGTACACATACACAGATGTGGGGTATCCCTAAAGTGATGGGAGATTCCCAGGACAACATTGGTTGACCGGTTTCAGTGGTGTATGTTAGTGGGACCACTTTCTTCAGGGTCTTTCGGTGATATAATAGGCACCAGGCGGACTGCTTGTGGGTAGAAAGTTGCTCCACCTGTTGGAAGACAGGGAAGGGGGAAAGGGAAGGGGGAGAGACAGCAGGTGCACTGGTTAGTATCATCATGGTAACCCAACGTGTGGAAATTCTTACCCCAAGGTGTAATCCCTAGCAATCTCCAAACACACATTGGAACTGGTACTGGATTCTCTGATTTTCCAGTTGGCTTAAATGCAATGGTAATACTGCATTAGGTCTGATGAAGGATAAACAGGACCATTACTTTAGATTTCAAAATCACTTTGTCTGTTGTGCAGGCCAGGTTCCCCAAGGGGATTGAACATAATGGTCAGCCAGATGCTAACCCTGTCCTGCAGGCATTTCCTTACCTACGTATCGCTCTGTCTGGTGAGTCAAACAACAGGAACTGGTGATGATGATCGGCTTGAGATTCTGTGTGAGGCGTCTCCTGTGCTTAGTAAAGGAAGCCCTAAACCTGTTGGACTCTAACGTGCACATGTGCGCAGCAACGTCATTATCCTCACAGTTTTTTTATCCTCCATATTGAAGGTGGTTACTGCAACCTGCTAGTTCGTTGTTTTTGCGAGCTGCCACACATTTCAAGAATTGCAGTGCTCGTTATTGAATGAAAGAGTCTGCTCGTGTGATTACATTAAGCTCTTAAGAATGTAAGCCATTGGTAGCGGCGTCAGCCTAAGTTAGAAAAAACATCAACAAAAATTAAATCCTAATGTTCTCAACTGCTCCCGCTACATCTCTAAAGTTTTTCTTTTACTCGCGCCATGTGCATTACTGCGTTATACCCCAAATGTGGTTTATATCGAGTGCCGCTCATAGTCGGTGTATGTGTATGTTCATAGTAGGTGTATGTGTATCCATAGCAACCGTCCAGGCTCCATACTCGATATGGGTTTCTTATTACCAGAGGGCATATTTAGCAATATGTTTATGCAAAAGACCAATCAATAAGACCAACAAATCAATAACCACGTCTGGTGCGAGTATCTAAGCAAATGCTTGGCCTTCTCCAAGCAGCTTCTAAGACTGTCCCATCCAGAGCCAAATCTGACTAGATTGTGTACAGTGCACAAGGTAGTGGGCTAAACGAGCAGATCAGCAATACAGTCTTAAAGGGGCTGGTCAACATTCGGAGACTTGTCCATGCAAGTTGACGTTGCGTTCCTACACGGTAGCCAGTGTCTGCCAGCTAGTATGTTCATTCAGACCAGTGCTGTCTATGCATAGTCGAAATATCTGAAACGCTGTTCTCTTTTTTCTAATAACGCATGTAGGCCACCTCCTCTACAGGGGACCACAATTCTTTCCGGAACAGTCCATGTGAAATCTCAGGGGCCATGACCCTTCAATAGGAAGTTTTCAACCAACAGTGCCACAATGTTCTTGGTCCTAATACAGGACTGATGTACCCCAATACGTGTTTTGACATGTTGAGTAGTCATGCCCACATATCTTAGGTTGCAAGGGCACATGATTATGTAAATTACATTGCAACTATTGAAGTTTATGATAAACATTTTGTTCCAAGGGAAGTGCCAGCCAATATCGATGGATGTGCTCCTCCTGGTTTGAGGACACACACTGCAATGGCCGTATGGTGCATGTCCCACTGGACCCGGTTGATTCCAGAATGTGCCATCCGCTCTCTCCTCTAGTTGCTTGTATGTGTTCACAAGTGAATCTCGAAGATTGCATCTCCGCTTCATAGCAAATCTGAGTGGTCCAACATTTTATGAACCCACATTCAAGATTGGCCATTTTTTGTGCAAAGTACCCATAACATCCCTCTAACAAAGTTTTTTCATTAAATATCTATTTAGTCACTGAAAACATTTTGTTAAAGGGAAGTTATGGTTAAGTTGCACTAATAAAAATCTATAAAAATCAGGGAAAAAACCTGTATGGTGATGGCACAAGTTATGGTTGCATAGCTTACCATAACTGGCACATTTCTTGGATTTTTTGATTTTACTTATAACCATAACGCCAATTTAACACAGCCTTTTCAATTAATAGGTTTGTATTAGTGCGACTTAACACTAACATCCCTTAAACAATGTTTTTTCACTGAATTTCAGTGGTTTTCATACATACAAATATTTCATAATGTTACAGGAGTGTGAAGAGTTTTGCTGGTGCCTAAGTGGAGCGAGCAGAGTTTCAAGAGTGTTTTTGGAGTTTGCGGTGCGGCGGGGAGTGGATTGAAAGGTACAGTGCCTTTTAGCCTTTGACACTCTGGTTATGCCCCCCCTGCATTCACTATCTGCGCTGCATACTGTTTTGGGACTTGGTCTGACCTGACTTCGAGTGGCAACTTTGCTTCCCGACCCCTTCCTACGTATGCCGAGCAAAACTTTCCGCAAAGCGGCAAGAATGCGTGCTGCTTCTGCTTATTGCAATAAGCACACAACCTGTTTGCCGAATAGTGCCAAAAACCCACCGAAAAAAGGCAGTGTGGGACTTCTATCAGAAGGGGAGGCTCTGCTGAGACTGGATTGCAATCCTAGCTATTTTACATTCATTGCAAAGCAGGACCCTGTTCAGGGGATCAATTCTGGATTGAACCAGGACAAGATGAAGCCTGTTTATCCCTATTATCTGAGCAAACCTGTTCAGAGAAGGGATGCGTTGATCAAAATTCTCTATTGGAACTTTGCTCCTCTCTACAAGCTTCAATGCAGCCGTGCTTTTTACTGTGTCTACCAGCACTGGAGATTGCACAGCCACCAGCTCTGTTGCTAGCTCAACCTCTTCCCTTGGCCGAAGACCCTCCTAGCAGGTACACACATTGTGAGGTCATGCGAATATCCAATCCCCACCCTACATGGCCACAACAACATGGGGAATGCTGGATGCAATGGTCCTCTTCAATTTGCCATCAAGATTTTGCCTAAGCTATATGGCATGATTCTTCAGGAACTGAACTTACAAAGTGCAATTATTCAGTCCATAGCCAATCATGCCTGGGTAGGTCTGCCTATGCAGGAAAAAAAGACTTTGAAATAGGGCTTAGTTCAACCACCCCCAATTGGAGCTCAAACCATGGCAAAATACGCTGCCAGATCTACAAATGTGTCAAATAACAACTGTGTAAATGAGCAGCATACAGGAATAAAGGAACGGGACCAGGCAGAAGGCTCTGTAATCTTCCAAACCAGGAAGTAATGACAACAGGCGAAACCAAAAGATCTAATGCTAAGAAAAACTTAAAATCATTCTAAGCTTCCTTCTCCACTCCCGGCACCCGTAGATATGCTGGAAGTGCCCCTAAACCCCACTATTGCATCCAAGTCTAGACCTACGAGCTGAAAGGAAAAGAAAGCAAACCAGACGTTCGCGATGCTCACAAAAGGAGTGAGGGTCTTAACCAGCTGGATACTTAAAGACAACAAATCAGAGCATTATGAAGAAACATCCATGGATGATACAGAGACGTCATGTGAATTGGTGAATAAGTAAGCCTCCTTGTGCCACCGTAGACAGGGCACCTTTTTTGGGGAACCTGCCGCAAAATCCAATCTTGCCAAACCTCTGATTAATCCAATGGGGGGAGTGGCGGCTGCATTCCCTTTGGAACCTATAAAGCTAACCATCAGTCTGAGGAACCCACCTGCCTCCTTGAAATGGATTAATCACATCAACTACGTCACCTGTTAGATCGAATCCCACATCTAAGAGTGCTGCACTCTTCTGATTTTGACTTTGTCGAGCACATAAAGAAAGCAAGTGACACAATATCAAACATCTACTCTGCACTACCTGAAATTGCTGATTTAATGCAAGCACAAAAATGTATATGTGAATACCTGGGCTGCAACCTAGAAACAAACTATTCTGTCATGAGCCTGAGGGGTGTTGCCTCAAATGTGGCTGATGTTCTCAAGCTGCTATTGAAGGAAAACCCACTTTAGCTTTGAGCACAGTATCAGCTAGGCTTGCTTGCTTGGTTAAGGGTGATCCTTCACACTCAGGGACCTGAGCCCAAGTGAAATTTGAGCGTTACATGTTGAAATACTAGAGGCAATTCACACCTGCTGGGCCATGTGGGCACAATTAAGATATTAACAAAAAAATTATGTGATAATGCTCTAGGAAACATGGTTGACCACTGCAATTGTGATAGACGGTTTCGATATGTATGAAGTCCTGGTGGCCTCTTAATTGTTGTATCAAATACTTTTACATCAAAACGTTTAACCACTAACACTTTATCCCAAAATGTTTTGGCAGTTGAAATTCAAACAGGAAAGGGTAAAGCGAGAGAAAACATGTTGATTGTCAATGTGTGTGCTCCCCAGATCCTGAGAATCCAGACAGTATCTATGAAATTATTGAGGACATTTTAACCCAGTGGGATGGGGATGGAAAGCAGGGCGTAATTCTGCTAGGTGGTGACTTAAATGCTCGATGTGTTGATAATCTCAGGAGCCCTGAGTACAAAAATGTAACTGGCAACAGTGAAATGTAACTGGCGAAAGAATATGTATGAGGGAGGAGCTGGATGGCTTTTTTGAAAGAGTGGAACTTGTCCTTGGTTAATGCTAGGACCACTGGTGACGTGTCGGCCAGTTAACCTGGAGTGACAGACATTCTTGGGCTGCGTTAGACAACTTATTTGGCAGCAACTTAGCCTTGGTGTGGATCACTAAACTAATGGTGAGCAGCCAAGAGCATAGTGACCACGCTTCCCTGCACCTTAGTTTTTAAATACTTGCCCATCATATCGGCCATAAAATGAATGGGGGCCTGATCGGAAATCATGCAGGCAATCACATTTTCTGGTCTACGGATAATCTCTGTAAAGTGGCACAATGTGTCAAGGAGGAATTCCAATATAATACGCGTGCCATGTCTGAGCTATCTCCCAACCAAATAGAAAATTGGATGAAATAACTGGCTGTGTGCACAGGTGTGGTTAGGGGAAACCGAGCTGCAGCTCCAGGACATGGCCACACTAAAACTTAGTGATTTGTAATGTTAGACGATAGATCTCAATCTGTCTGATACGGTGAAAGAAAAAAAGATTCAAAAACTGGCTCAGGCACTGGTGCTTGAGCTGCAAGACTGCCCAATCGCAGCACATGTTGGTTTCCCTGAAATCTCATAACTCGTGTAGTATTTGTCAAATTCTCTCTCAAGCTAAAGGTAATGTCCAAGAAAATATTCTCAACCCTATAGGACGTGAAGTGTGGGAAGCACATATAAGATCAAGTTTTAGTTCTCATCTCGCAAACGCCGAGTGGCCTACAAAACATGCTTGATAAATTGGATCAGTATGTCACCAGGAATAACCTTATTCTAAACCTGGAGAAAACACAAGTGATGGAATTGGGGAGATATAAGTCAAGACTAAGGAAACAGTATTGTTGGTTTCTAAATAAACAAAAGTTGAACATAGTGAATGAATATAAATATCTGGGTGTTCTGTTCAGTAATTCTCCCACAAACATACCTCAAAGAGACAGTCTAAAGGGTAAACTGTCCACATTAATATCTCAAGCGAGAATTTTGCAACATAAGTATGGTAAGTTTTCATGTAAGCATATTCTTATTTTTTACCAGCAAAAGGTACTTCCCATTATTACGTATAGGTGTGAGGCTTGGTTGCCCGTGGAGGCTTGCTATTGGAATAAATTTGAGGCAAAATTCTGGAAGAAAGTTTTGAATCTTCCAAACTCTAGTCCAACAGCACTGCTCCGCTTTGAGTTGGGAATTTTATCAGTAAACATACATGCATCGTGGAAAAGATGCTGTTTATTTAGGAAATGTGTGCTGGGTATGGCAAGTAATGGTATACTTAAGATCTTAGCAGATTATCTACTACGCTCGGTACATTTATTCCCATCCAGTTGGAGAGCGGCGGTCATGTCTGATTTGACGGAAGCAAATATCTCATTGGATATTTTATTAACTAATCCTATCAAAGCCAAAACTAAATTATACCAACTTGATTGGCATATAACCCAACAGGACTGTTTAAAATTAAAAGATTTTGATAGAGCTCTGTTTGGGCATAAAAAATTCCGCCAAACCGCTGATTATTTATTACAATGCCCCTCTCATAAACTCAGAAATCAAATACTGAGGTTCCGCCTGAATTTATGGCCGACCAAACAAATTTTGGTAAGGAGGGGCATCATTAAGCTAGATGCTTCATTTTGTCGATTCTGTAATGATGGACTAGCTAAAGAAAGTTTGAAACATTTATTAATAGAATGTGTGGCTTTAAAAATGCAGAGGAAAGACATTATTGATAAATTAACAAGGCACCACTGTATAAGACGTACAAATGATGAACTATGGAATGAGCTATTTGCGACCCCAAAGATCACAGTAAGAATAGCCACTATTCAATTCTTAAATAAGCTTCTATGTCCAATATGTCCTAGTAAGTAACTGGTTTGATAAATGGACGAATTGGAACAGAACAGGGCATTCTTGATATATTGAAAATGCGTTCATATCTATGTTAATTGTGGTGCTTTTTAACTTTCAATTTTTAATCTTCAACCTTCAACTTTCAATTTTTAACTCTCAATTTTTAATTTTTGATTTGAAAGATTAATTATGTTAATTACATGTAATATTGTAGGATGTTTATTTGTCTATTTGTTTATCTGATATAATTGTCTAATTTTATTGTATGTATGTGCTTTTGTATAAAATTAATTCTGTTTGAAAGGTTAATTTAATTAGCCAACCAAATAAAAAAAAAAAAAAAAATATATAAGATCAAGCAGCATCGCTGCTCACAATATAGCTCCTCTGGACTCAGCCCCAAGCAGTGAGTGTGCCATTAGCATTTTCACAAGACTCATTATTGAACATCATAATGAAATTAAAAACTTCCCTGGCTCTGAGCCCTAATGCCCCCTTCAACTTGGTGTTGAAGTCTGCTCCCGACACTTGTGCTATACTCTCTTGATGTTGTTCAGAAAAATCATGGTAACTCATGAGATACTATCCTCATGGCAGCAGTTAGTCCTGGTGTTCATTTACAAAAAATCTACCTGAGAACTATTGACTGCTGTCTATGCTTGATGTGAATGGCAAGATTTATGGCTTGTTGCTATTGGGTGAACTTCAAAGATGGGCCGAAGGCTTAGGTGTCCTATACCAATATCAGATGGACATCCGGCCTGGCTTCTTGAATGTACATAAAATCTGGCCCCTTGACATTCTAGTGAAAATGTCAGCTGCTAAAGGCAGTCCATCTCTTTATGTAACTTTTGCAGACTTCAAGGCAGCATTCGACAGAGTAGATAGAGAGAGACTATGGCTCAAGCTACAGTATCTTAGCTGCCCTTCATGGCCAATATATGCCATTAAGCTTCTCCACCACAAAAACTAAGCCAACGTCCATCTAGACAATGAGGGAAACACCACCTGGCTAGTAGACATACATAGGGGAGTAAAACAAGGATGTTTGCAGGCCCCCCTTTTATACAATCAGTACATAGTGTACATACCCAACCGGTTGATAAAGAGCTCAAATTGCGGCCCGTTGGAGGGCGGGGACAAAATTGGTTGTATGTTGTACGCTGAGGATTTCGTGTTATACGATCATACAGTGAGAGGGATGAAGGCTGTGATGAACTTTATCATTACGCTCAGGGAAATTCCCTAACAGCAAGCTTCTCAAAGACAAAATGTATGCTAATCACTAAGAAATAGGTGTACAAAACAGCCCGTAATAAAAATGAGATGGTGGACTACGTGCACAGCTACCCTTACCTTCATCTTCAAATGAACGATAGAAATAATTATGATGAAATTACAACCTCTAAGTCTAGAAAGGCGCACCAGATGTCATCTTTGTTATGGAAATTCACCAACAACACTGCAGAGTTCCCCATCCAAGGCATTCTGACCTTTTGCAATGTTTTTGTCCTATGACCTTGTATGGTTTAGATGCCCTTGAGATGTAGGAAATCAGCTGGTTTGATCGCTTGGTGGGCAGGTTTTGGCTTAGGGCACTCAATCTGCCACCCTCATGCCCTATGGAACATCTGCAGCTGGGACCTGGTATTGTATCACTAGGCAGTCAGTTGCTTAAGAGGAAAGGGGTTCTCCATGTACAATCCAAAATGGCACTGATGTGTCCCTTATAGAACAAATTAGGAAAAATTGGGGATGTTGTACTGCTAGTGCTTTGCTCACATTTAAAACTACTCATAGTTTGGCTTTCTTTGCTAACATATGTTGGACCCCTATACAGGAGACATGGGGCAATTCTGATCGCATTGAAGCCTAATTTGGACCAAAATCCATGGCCACATCTCTACGTTAAGCAACTACAGTCAGGTGGTGCAAGTCTCCCATTGTTGCATGAAACCTGAACCCTGTCTCCTCTTGAGCCTGAGCCCTGGCATACTGTACTTTATGTTGAGGTTGCAAATTAATGCTTTCCCCTTGTTAACAGTAATGGGGTCCCAAATGGGTACTGAAAGAGCTCAGAGTCTATGTTGGATGTGTAAACTGACCACTTATCTTGAAACTGCTAGACATGTTTTGACAGAGTGTAGCACCCTGGGCTTAGCCTATATGTACTTGCTTGGAGGAAGAGTACACAATTATGAGTCAATGAATTCATGCTCTTTCTGGACCTATTGTTTAAACGCAGACTCAACTCAAATGCACATCACACTTTATTCAATCTGGAAAATAGTTGAAAAGCACCTTGGAACGTATCAGACTGTATAAATAATAGAGATTGCATACAAAGTTGTAGAGATTAGTCCCATGATGATTATGCTATCTGAACTGTTGATAACATGTTTTGAGGATAAATTGATGAATTTTATTAGGTTTTTACTTATGATACACCTAAGTTTTATCTTATCTTAAAACGTATTGGATGATATACATGTATGATATGATTTTGTTTCTGATTGTTTTGTAAAAGTTCAGATTTGAACTATATACAAATAATACTAAATAAATAATGTTACAGAAGTGTATGGAAGTTGTTAATAATTCCTTTGAACATAAAATAAAGTATTATGAACATACTTTATGTAAAATTAACATTCTACTAACCATGATTCAGGTTAAAAGTCTGAAGACTATGGACCTCATTACAACCCTGGCGGTGCCATAATGAATGGTGCCGGTACGGGACCGGCACTGTTCATTACGGGATGCCTCATTACGAAGTCCCCTAGCGGGACCCGGAACAGACGTCTGATAAAACCAGACGTCTTTTCTGGGTCCCGCGAGGGGACCGAGGAGCTAATAACGGGCCTGTTATTAACGGGCCCGTTATTAGCTCCATCCCTATTCCCATTGAGCCCTATGGGGTCTCAAATGGGAATGGGGAATGGTTTTGTGCATAAGGAATTACTGGGTCCTCCAAGGTCGGAATGACCCGGTAATTCCTCATTCACAGAACCCGGTATTGGAACCCGGTATGGAGGCAGCCATGCCCTTAATGAGGGCATGGCTACCTCCATACTTGTAATGAGGCCCTATATCTTGTGTTGGGGGACATACCTGGAAGAACACAATGTTCATATTTCCTTTTAACAAAAACAATATACTTACACAAACATTACAAATAATGAATACAACTTAAACACACTTATACGTCTCCAAATGTAAAACATATTTTTCACATATTACACAATATTATGGATTGCACTAAATAGTAAAAATAAGTGTACACCTTATGTAAACAATGCACCTCAACACCTTTTAGCATCTGAAGCACAACACAGCAGGAGAAAACAAATTATCTGAACCTATTAAGTAAATATTCACTTCCTTTTCAATGTAACAAACAGATGAAGATATTAAATTACATCATGTTGAAACATTTAATTCTCTACAAAGTGGAAGAAGAAAAAAATGAAGACAGCAATCATGAGGAAGACATTTTAAATAGCAACGATGGACAAAAAGAAACTGTTGAAAGTAAAGTTAATACATTATGCATTGACAAGCCTGAATTAATAAAAAGTTGATGAACTGTATAATTGCATAAAGAATCATATGATCAATTATATTGATTTTCATTGCCATACATGCCTGTGACCCTTCCCCCCAACAATCACCCCAATCATTGCCAGCACATAATGTTTATCCCCAATTCCCCCAATCATGAAAATGTTCAACCTCCAAAATCCAGCCATTATTTTTCGAACTCAGATTCCCTATCCCTTTGTCAAAATAAAATGTTAGTCCCACAAATGTTTTCCTTTGTAAACATATAATGTAAATATAAATATTTAATGTTGCAATGTTTGTAAAAATGTTTTTGAAAACACCATTTTGATATCTATGGACTATAATAATGTCTGTGCCCACATATTTACATACCAGTGAAACAGCACGGATGTTGTGATGTCCGCGAACATACTGCCTAGTCCGCACTGCAAACTATGCACTTTTAATTTGTCTGTGAATACCATTGTCATGACGTGCACACAAATATCCAGGACATCCCCATGTAACCGAGCCTGTGTGACGCAATGACATGTACGCGACCAATGAACCCGCTTCACGGCCCTCTTTAAATGCAATTTCTGGCCACTCAAGGTGCTTTCAACCTTTTAAAAACTTTTCAAGGCCTTAGATGGGTGCGGATGTCTGAGGACAGGATGGTAGTCCACACACATTTCCTCTAAAGGGACCCACCCATTTCTGTTAGTCATTCTCAATCTAATACACCAGCAGAGAGGACCGTCTCCATTTGAGAGCTGAAAAAAGCATCTTTCAAGTAAAATGGCTTTTGAAATGTTCATCCCTCCTCCTCTCCAGGAGCCACCACCACCTGGAGGACATGGACAGGGGAACAGGGGACCTGCTGCAGATGACATGAAGGAGGAATAGGATGAAGAACATGTAGTGGAGGAAGTACCTACTACATTGGATGGGCAGAAGGAGTGATGGGTTTGAAGGTTTTTCACCAATGTTGGAGGAATGCCAAAGGCTCAGGGTGCCCGCATTTGCTTCAATGAGCGCAAAATTGTACTCAGTCATGGCCAAAAGTGGCAGTACTTCTTTGGCATGTCCTCCATAAGCCTCCACATCAGCATCGTCCACCTGGCTGTCCTGAGAAAGGTGATCCCATACTCAGGGAGTAGGATTCCTTTGGCACCTACACCCTGCCCGACCACTCCTATCACCAATCATGACACTGCAGTGGGACAGAGCTGTCTCACAGGCCTGACAGGAGGCTGTTGACCCATACCTTGCAAAGTCAACAGTACTTTGTATGTATTGTGGCACAATCATCGGCAGGGGCATGGAATACGAAACGCCGTCGAGGTGTCTATGAAAGCGCATGAAAGGATTGCTCCTACATATGTTTTTTTTTTGCAGCCCTATATCTTCCTTTGTCCACCTGTACCTCCCTTTTAGTGGTTGGTACCACTTCTTTCTCCTCCTCTATCGCCCGCTCCCTGCTTTGCTCTCTTTGCCTCCAGGGCTGGACTGTCCCACCGGGACACCAGGACATCCCCCGGAAGGCCTCGGGTCAAAGGGCCTCTTTTCACAGAACTCGGAAGGATACATATAAAGAATGAATAACAACGATCCGACTGGGCCGTTCGCATGGAACTGGCTGCGGGTGCTGCGCATGTCTAGCCCCCTCCAGGGCTGACGAGCCAGACTGCATCTGCGCATGAGGTCAGGAACTGCACGTGCCCTGCCTTGCAGCCTGTCTCTGCACAGTGCACACATGCGCAGCAGCCAGGCAAGTGACAGGGGCAGGCTGCGAGTGACCTGGCTGGCTGGCTGCTCTGCTCCGACGAGCGAGCTAGGCAGGCCACGCTGGGGAGGATTGCTGAACTGCGTCTGCGAGGGAGGTATGCTGGTGGCTACGAACATGGCGTGTGCGCAGGGAGGTCAGGGGCTGCTCTGAGCAGGGCTTTGTAAGCAGGGGGCACTGAATTCACTCACCCCTTTCTTATCTCTCCTCTCTCCCTGGTGCTAATAACATCGCCCTCTCACCGCCTCCCTGGTAAGCACCACCCCGAAAATATTCATTGGGGAGAACTTGCCGTTGTCTTTGGTGTGCAGGAGTTGCTGGGCCAGGATTGGCGGCACATTGCAGGGTGCTGAGTCTATTGTTGGGAGCAACTAGAACACCCGAGTATCCGGGGTGAAGTTCCTTCCTTCCTTCCTTCCTTCCTTCCTTCCTTCCTTCCTTCCTTCCTTCCTTCCTTCCTTCCTTCCTTCCTTCCTTCCTTCCTTCCTTCCTTCCTTGATTCCTCCCTTCATTCCTCCCTTCCTTGCTTCCCCCTTCCTTGCTTCTTTGTTTCCTTCCTTCCCTGCTTCCTTCCTTCCTTCCTCCCTTCCTTCCCTGCTTCCTTCCTTGCTCCCTTCCTTGCTTCCTCTCTTCCTTCCGTGCTTCCTTCCCTGCTTCCTTCCTTGCTCCCTTCCTCCCTTCCTTCCTTCCTTCCTTCCTTCCTTCCTTCCTTCCTTCCTTCCTTCCTTCCTTCCTTCCTTCCTTCCTTCCTTCCTTCCTTCCTTCCTTCCTTCCTTCCTTCCTTCCTTCCTTCCTTCCCTGCGTCCTCCTTTCCTTGCTCCCTTCCTTCCCTGCTTCCTTGCGTCCTCCTTTCCTTGCTTGCTTCCTTGCTTCCTTGCTCCCTTGCTTCCTTCTTTCCTTGATACCTTCCTTGCTTCTTCCTTGCTTCCTTCCTTCCTTGCTTCCTTTCGTCCTCCTTTCCTTGCTCCCTCCTTCCTTGCTTTCTTGCTCTCCTCCTTCCTTCCTTCCTTCCTTCCTTCCTTCCTTCCTTCCTTCCTTCCTTCCTTCCTTCCTTCCTTCCTTCCTTCCTTCCTTCCTTCCTTCCTTCCTTCCTTCCTTCCTTCCTTCCTTCCTTCCTTCCTTCCTTCCTTCCTTCCTCCCTTCCTCCCTTCCTCCCTCTTTCCTCCCTCCCTTCCTTGCCTTCTTTCTTTCCTTCTCTCATTCCTGAAGTGTATTTCTCCCCTCCTTTTATTCCTTCTATAGTCCTTTGTTTGCTTGTTTTTTTCTTTCTTAGTTAATTTCTTTTTATTTCTCACACACTTCCTCTTTCTGCCTTTACTTCTTCTCCCTTCCTTTCTTCTTTCTTGTTTCTCTCTTTTGTCTCTTTTTTCTTCCTTCCCTTCTTTCTAAATATTGGTCGGAATCTATGTGTTAACTGTGTTTCTTGCACGGCATGACCTTTATATTTTACACATGTGTTTCAAATAAAAGTTAATATCATTTTTATTTAAAGTAGTATTAATCTTTGCAGGCAGTGTGTACTCCTCTGGGTGCCATTATATATCTGGGAGACTTTCATTTCAGCTTGACAATTAATTGGGGTTCAGAAATGGGGTGGAGGGCCCCTCACAATAAACCTGAGCAAACCCACCAGCAAATCTAAGTGTTGGGGGGCTTGGAGGAAGTGGGCCTGGTCTTGGCCGGGAACTCAAGCGCAATAGATTCTGGAATCCTGGAGTTTTGACATAGTGACCTAATGACATTGCTATGCAGAGCGCATCGTGTGGAAGCGTGGCCTTATGTTCACATGTACACCATGTACTTCATTGCAAGTATCTGTGGCCCACGTGGCCGGAGCAAGGTGTGACTCTGCGCCACTGGCGGATGCAGGCGCATCAGTGAAACGGGCGTATGTTTGCACATCCACAGATTGCGCTGCTTGCAGAATACGGAGCAAGTTCAGTGTACGCCGGTGCCACAGACGTGAGCAACCTTAGCACAGACAGGCGGAAAATGCGGGTACGTGGTTGCCCATATACCACATATGCATTGCAAGTGCAACATGCATTTAACATATGCACATACTGAGTGTGCATAAAATACACACAACTGTAAATACGCATGCTAGGTTGGAAAAAAGAACAACGCGCATTGGCAGAGCCAACAGTTTGGGCTTTTTTAGGCTGAATCTGTTCCTTGTGCCCAGGGCTGGACTGGCCTATATGTAACTCTGGAGATTTTTTGGTAGCCCTCTGCACCCTGTGCCTCTTTTGTGTGGTATTTCCAAATGTTCCCATAGGAAAAGGGTTGGGCTTGCTGAAAATGTGTAATATGGGGCCACTTTGAAAATAATTTCCAGGGCCTCTTTTGATTACCAGTCCACCCCTGTTTGCCTCTGTGAAAAAATGTAAAAGAAATTTAAAAAACAAAAAGAAATGTTCCTCGTGCAATTAGTAAGAGTCAATAAGAATATCTAACATTTTCATCACCATTACATTTCTGTCCCAAATCCCTTTTCTCTGCTATACAAAATGTAAACATAAAGTATAACATGCGTAGGAACTGTTCAGCCATTATGTATAGCTTTCACGATGCCCACTCATATTACACTGCAATATTACACTACCATCAAAAAAAGACTCACCCCTCTTTTCTGCAGTTATAGAGTCCCCAAACAACTTCTGTACCTAAACACTGGACTTATTATAATACAAATGAAAGTAGGCATTACTATATCACATCAGCTTTCTTTACATCTAAATGTACAGTGCTGTACACCCAATAATACCACATTGCAAGTAGTGGCACACTATTACACCTCATTACAAGTGCCACTTAACACAGTGGCTACAATATTTTGCAAAAACATGTTCCTTACTTTAAAAACACAGAAATACTGTACAAGTGCCAATGCATTTAAATAGTGTTTCACTTTCAATACATTCTCACTACAAACCCCCAAACCTAAATGCACCTGTTTTCCTTACATAAACAAGACTAGTTGTTTGCAACTACCACTACAACAGACCATGTATTAAGAACTGACACTGCTGCAACTGCAATGCTCCATGGCATTACCACTAGACCACAGTTTGCCCTACTTTTTAAAAACAGTGCAACACATTCCTAATCCATTGCACCATGCTTCTGTCAAAGGCATGCTTATTAATGTGAGATCAATGGAGCCCATCAGGAGGATATCTATTCCATTCTTGATAATTTTCAGCCTGACTTCATGTGTATGACTGAAACTTTGTTTACTGTCACTTCGGACCCTGACATAATTCAAATGCTCTCCCTTCACTACACTATTCTGCACCATGATCACCCTGCCCAAAACTGGAGTTGGTGTAGGTATTATATTTAAAAACTTGGTAAACTGTTCTACTGTTCCGTTATTTCACAGTCTTGCTTGTGAAACCCTGCTGATCAGAATCCAGCCATCTCCTGCTTGCTCAATCAATTTTCTAATAACCTATCGCCCTCCTAACTATGTAACTAATACATTTCTTGACAATTTTGCCCTACTAGTTGCTGACCTCCCCTTGCTACATTTGAATTTAGGTATTTTGGGTGACTCCAATCTTCAACCTAATAATTCTGACTTTCTGAAAGACAATACATTTGTTTCTGGATTATGGGATTGTACTTTATTCTCAGAAATCAGGATCATACTCATACAGGAAGGAACCAGCTTGATTTAATCTTTTCTGACTTTGATATCTGTTTAGTGTGAGCCCCCCCCCCCGCCCTCTGGCTTGGTCAGACCATCTTCTCATGCCCTTTTCTTTGCCTTTTTCTCAACCTAATTTGAAACAGTTGGCCCTTTTCAAGCTTTGCCACCACTGGGCCAGGATCTCCTCTGAAGTAATTTCTAGTTCTCTTACTACCCTTACTGGTAAAGGAATAACCAATGATTTTAAAGACCCCTGTAATACCCTGAATGATGCTATTCAAGTAACGGCTGATAGTCTTGCTCCCATTACACAATCAATATGTCGGGCTCACCCATCTGTTTCTTGGTATTCCCCTACACTTAAATCATTGAAGCAGCTGTGCCACAGAGCGGAACGAAGTTGTCTCTCCAGTCCTGATTCTGTGGCACGGCCTGCTTATCTACAGGCTTGCACGCTCTATCACGCTGCTATAAAAGAAGCCAAGGCTGATTTTTATGCTAATTGCATACTTACTGACTCCTGTTCTGTGCGAGAGCTGTTTCGAGTTACTAAGGAACTGACTACTCTGGCAAAAGTTCCTTTAGCAACTCTAATAACCCAGGCCCATTGTGATCACATTGCCCTTTTTTAGGGACAGGATTCTTAACATTTCACAACTGATCAGTGTAGGAAGACCAAAACTGACTGATCCTCTTGTGACCATGCTGCTATAGAGGCAACCCAGTCTAGTGCCTTCCTTTTCAATGTAGTGACGGATAGGTTGATCTCTTCTGCTTTGTGAAAACTCTGTTCTGCCTCCCCCATGGACTTTATTCTGCGTGGCATGCTTCAACAGGCCTCTAATAATTCTATTTCTCTTTAAACTGCTGAACTTGACTATTCCTTTACTACTGGTCACATTCCTACCCCTCTTAAGCATAAAGTGATCTCTCCTTTACTAAAAAAAGTTGCATCTTGATCCTGCCATAGCATACAACGATCACCCTGTTTCCCTTCTCCCAGTACTAATGAAACTAATGGAAGCAATGGTGACTCCCCAACTGTCTGCATTTTTGGAGGCCAACTCTCTCCTCCATCCTTTTCAATCTGGATTCCACCCCAGGATGGCCTCTGAATCTGTAATGGTGGCACTCATGGATGACATTCCCTGACTTCAGGACCGTAGAGAGTTGAGAGCTTTGATTCTCCTTGACCTCTCTGCGGCCTTTGATATGGTCGACCACCAGAAGTTGCTTCACAGCTTCATGAGGTGCGAATCTAGGGTCCTCTGCTCAAATGGTACTCCTCTTTTTTGTCAGAACGGGTCCAAACAGTTTCTCTTCCTCTGTTTACTTCTTCTCCCATTGTGCTGAAATGTGGAGTACAACAGGGCTCCACTTTGTCCCTGTTTCTCTTAAATCTCAATGTGCAGTCACTATCTAGACGTATCGGTAGCCATGAAATTATTTTTTTTCTCCTATGCTGATGATACTCAGATCTTGTTTTGCCTAAACATGCCTTCCTCTGATCCCCCTAACAAAAGTTCTTCCTCTCCTCCCAGCTGTTCTTAGATGAAAAATGGTTGCAGCCTCAATCATGAGCTCTTTAGATTATTGCAATGCAATTTATCTTGGGCAACCTGAGAGGTTACTCAAATGCCTTCAAACCCTCCAGGATACTGCAGCACGTCTTGCCCTTGAAGCTTCTAGACTTTCTCACTCTTGACAACTCCTGCTTCAACTGCACTGGCTTTACATCAGAAGCTGAGTTAAGTGCAATGTTCTCTGTATGGTTCACTGGACAATCAATGAATTTCTGTGTTATAAGATCCAACCCTACAATCCCAATTGCCTGCTGCACTCAACAAGCACATTTCTGTTGTACGTTCCTAGATTTTTCTGTACCAGAGCTGGAGGGAGATCTTTCTCTGTTCTCGCCCCTACGCTCTGGAATGTTCTACCTCTTGACCTTCGGAAACCTCAAGAGTTCTTCTCATTTCACAAGGCTCTAAAAACTCACTTGTTTTGGTTCTATCTCTTTCAGCCTCTCTCTCAACCATAGCGCTTCGATACCTTACGGTCATTGCACACTCTACAAATACTATATACAATGCAATACAATACACGACAAGTGCACTTTGCAAAATAAAAGCACCAGGCCAAAAAATGCCTTACTGCAAAAAAGATGCATTTTTCATGCATTTTTGCATCAAAGCAAACTTTGCTGTACATATAATATCATTCCATATTAGCCCAGCAACAAAGGTTCCTGTGCTGCAAAAATGCTTAATGAATGTATCCCTTTTACACTATGGTAATGTTTACCCTGTTGCTCATAATATACCAGACTGCACTCACTCCAACAACATAGTTAACGTACTTTAGAACTGCATACATATCACAAATCTATTCACTCGTTTTCCAATAACTCCTCTTACCTCAATACATTACCACCTTTGCTATTAAACAAACTTCTTCACCATTACCACATTTAGCAACTACCTTTCTTTCACAATTACAGGAAAAAGGAAGATTGACAAAGACAGCTAACGGACAAACAAAACTCTTTGCATTCTACAATATAAGTATATTAATATAGCATGTATATCTCTCTAATTGAAATAATGTACTTTTACTAAATATTAGCCTTAAGTATTCTTTTCTACTCAACAATATTCTATTTCACTCTGACTCATTCTATTGCAATATTCAAACTGTTTTGAATCCTATGTCAACATTGCTCTTTATTCAATGCACCTATCAATACAACAATCTCTCATGAACTTCTAGACCACCATTTCATGTCTTTATTCTTCCATACCCCTATCCACCTCAATTCCTCAATTCCAACCCAACACATTTCACACTCAAAGCATCGCAAATCACTAACACACATTACCACTCTTCCTCACCACGTTTCAATTAGAGCCTCCACAACCGTCATCCCTGCATACTAAATCACACCATTACAGCAACCACGGTTTTCTTCAGCACAGCATAATATGTCTACTTATTGAATCACACCACCACTCCCTTATTCACTAACATCAGTACTACTCAACAAATTCTTCTATCAATAGTTTATTACCCATTGCCCATCACATGAATATACTTATTTTATACAACACCACCAGATGTCAATGTCATATTAACCAAAACCGACCACACGTATACAACCTCTTACAGTTACCACCTTTCCAACCACTCCTATCATCCCACTACACAATTGCAGAGCATTCTTTTTCATCCCTCTACAATCACACCCACACACCAATAGTTCTTAAACAATAATGCATGTATAAACATTCAACAACTTTGAGACACACACTTTCTTTTTTCCCAAAAGACAGAACAGAATACCTACCAAAAACCAACTCTATAGACAAAGAAAATAAAGAGCAGATCAAAATAAGAACAAGTCATATAGTAATCCGACACTAAAACAATGTATAGAACATATTCAAACAGAGCAGCTAGTAACCTCACTCAATGAAACTAAACCAGTCAGCAGTACAAAAAGTAAGCCACCTCTTTAAAAAAATAAAGGTAAATAAAGATGTACAAATCAAACTGCACCTAAAAATGAACCTTATACTATATTTACCAATAGTAATGTAGCCAAAGTAAAACATTCCAGAATGTACATTTTGCAAAACAATGTCTACCTTACAGTTCTTAACGATTAAACTGAATGGAACCACAAACTAAATGTATTTATTTTATTTATTTCATCTGTATCGTGCACATAGAACCCGGAGGCAATGAGGGGCTGTGGCAAGAACACATCAATTGCACACAGTAAGATTTACAGTATTTGTAGTATTGTAGTCATTATACAAGACTGTAGGGCAAGCATAGGTGCATTTACTCATAGTCATTATACAAAACTGTAGGGCAAGCATAGGTGCATGTACTTGTCTGGTCTATATCCCAATACTATATGAATAGAGACTCGTGTAGAAAGATTGAATGTTAAGTGCCCTAACAGGGCGCTGTCCCCTCATCCCAGGACATTCAAATGTGAAATTTGTAATGCATCCTTATGAATGGCTGCTATACTCCCTTCCCTTTTGCCTTCCCATTGTATACATTTATAAGCTAGTCCTCTGGAACTAATTCATGAAAAGAACTCTGAGAGGCCTCTGAAAACCAAGTGTCAGTAATGTTGCAATAAGTCTAATTCGTATTCCTCAATAAACTCTTGTATTTCTATAGCATGAGCACAGACAGCCCTTGCATTGATAAGTTGATTTGAAACTCACTATATCTATATTTCCCTCCACTGCCTGAATTTTCACCATATGCTTGGCAATACCTAGTTCCCTAATTATTTTTAGCTTTCTTAGAGAAAAATCATCATAGGCGTTATCCAGCTCCTTCAAGAAGACAATTTCATATGTAAACCCCCCCATCTAGGTAATCTCTCATGTTCATCTCCGCCAACTGCCGACCCAGGCAGAAACAGGGTAAAACAGGCTTAGCATCATCGCTTTGCGCTGTTGCGGGCCAGTTAATGCCTGTGGCGTGCCCCGATCTTGTCACACAGCTGCACGTCACAGAGAAATTTTGGGAAATGTAGGCAATCGGAAATCGGCACAAGATGGAGTGCAACATGCAAGGTGCAATCATAAATCAATTCTAGACGATGTAAAAAGTCACTACATACAATTAAAACAATCAACAGTTTAAAACATATCTCATCTATGTAAAATTCAATAGAATTCAGACAATAGCACTTTAGTATCAGTACTCAAAATCTAATGCTACCTCTGACATGAAACTCGATTCTGCTTCAAAGCAGAACTCGAGGTACTGGAATAAGCCAATAACCTACGCATGTATTTAAAAAGCTGAAAAGAACAATGCAGCTAAAGTATGGGCAGACCTATCAGCTGACAACATTCTTTGTCAGAAACTTCATAGCTTTGGTCTCAAGATGCTCGCTCAATGAGAGTGTGGAAGCTATGAAGCTGATGATCGGCTAACTAGTTTGCCTTTTTATGGATATAGAATTAATGTACTATGGTGAAGTCTTGGCCCAGCTACTTTAAGGAATCAGGTACTGAAGTCTTTGAGTGAAATTCAGCAGTTGGCTGAAAGAGTATCTGATAGAACAGAGATACTCAAAACCAACTGGATCGATACCTATTGTCCAAAAAGGTCTGCAGAGGTGGAGGATCTTTGTATGAAGTAGCGGAATGCTACTCATCTCGAAATATTGAAGCAAACAATGACAGAGGATGGTTGCAAGTACATGCATGTACTGATTGCCTAGTGATACATGAATAGCCAAATCTCATCAACCACATCAAACTGTCGTGTCAAACTGCAGAGAAATTGTTGTTTGTTTGCCTTTTGCAGTTGTTCTTCTCTTGGCGGGCAGATAGTTATTTGTTTGGAAGTTTTGAAACTTTTGTACAATAAAGTTTTGCAAAACAATACTTAATTAGATATCCAAAATATGAACAGCAATTAGAGTTATTGAAAAAAATCTATGTCAAAAAATCTTTTTCCAGCTGAATTGGCAAAATAGTCTCCTGAGGGCAGGCCCGATTCTGCACAAGGAAGTCAAAATACTTTGAAACTGATGCTGAACTTTCCATGGAAGAAGTTGAAAGTGCCATGCAACTGACTGTTCCAGATGCAAATTATAAGACATTAGTAAGTAACCATAATGCTCAGCAGAAGGAAGTCTATTGTAATTCAAAAGTAGGTTTTACACAGATTACAACATGACAAGCATGAATGTCCTCGTGTCCTATACAGACCTCTATTGATGTGTGTTACTGGGCAAGCAGAAACAAGAAATATTTTTAATTCATGAATTGAGAGCAATGATACAACATTTAACTGATTGCTCTCTATCATATATTGTAACTGGTTGTCCAAAAGGTTTAGCAGCATTCAACATAGTTGTTATTGCTTTATATCGATTGTTGACGCTACCAGTGGAGCATGGCAATACCCCTTAGTATCGAAAACTTGTATCAAGTGCAGCACAAGAATTAAGTGCAGCACAAGAATTGGGGAGATTTATACGAGAATTAAAGACCTTGGTTGTAGATGAAGTAAGCATGGTGTCTAATTTGATGTTAGCTTTTTTGACTTGTGAATGCCAAGGGTCTCAAAGATTAACTATGATGCTTTGTTTGGAGGTAAACATGTCCTTGTTTTCAGAGATGTTTTACAATTAAGTCCTGTGAAAGGTCAACCAGTTTTCAAGATTCTAAGGATAGTCAAAAAACTATAGGTAGCATTGGTAATTTAGCGTTGGAATTATTTTGACTTCAAGGAAGTTACCATTAATATGAGACAATCTGCAGAATATTCAGAAATGCTTAATAAGATTTGTTTAGGTATCCTTAATGAGAATATGAAAACAGTCTTAAAAGGGAGACTGATTTCTGACATGTTTCATGTAGGTTGCACTGCACCTGATGTCATGTTTACTCTTCAAGAAAAGAACATTTCTTTTGTTGCTTTGATGTGTACACTTGGACAATGTGGCAATGCTGCTCTCTGTGGAGCAACACATAGAAGAGATAACATTGTGCAATGTTTTAGATGCCCATCTAATGCCACTAGAATTAGATAAAAGAGCAATGACTTGATTAATTAAATTAGATAGTTGTATCTCTAAAACAGCAGATCTAGAATCGGTTTTAAAACTTTGCCTGAATGCACACGTAATACTAAAGAGGAACTTGAATTTAGAAATTGGTCTAGTCAATGGAGCATGAGAAAGAGTTGTTGCATTTCACACTTTTGGTCACAGTAGAAACATTGAACACATTCTTGTAAAGTTTTATTTTGTAGAAGAACCTCATATGATTGTAAGTGCCTCAGCTCCTTGTATGCTTTTGAAGGATACCTTCGTGAAAAGAGCACAGTTTCCATTGTGTTCTGCATAGGCAATTACTATTCATAAATCACAAGGATTGACTTTAGAAGCAGCACTAATTGACATTGGTCATACAGTGTCAAATAAGGAATGTCATATGTAGCCTTGTGACATGTAAACAGTATTGAAGGTTAATTGTTAATAAACATTGATGAATCGAAAGTGACAGCTGACATTTCCTACATTGATTACTATACTAGTGTACATGTACTATTTGCTAAGCACCTTGACCTTATACCTCTTCCTTCTAATCTTTTAGCAAGAATATATAAGCAACCAGTGAAGCTACATGCAAATACATTGGTTTCTCTTAAGTCTGCAAAAGAAGAGAATCTAAAAGTGTTAGGAAGTCAAACAAATGTCACATACTCCCACTGTAGATTTAGTAATCAATCAGGAGTTGAATGTAATTCAAATGCTGTTTTGTCCATGCATATCAAATGACACCACTGATGCAAAAGATAGCTTCAACAGTAGAGAAACAGCTCTCTGTAGAACTTTTAAATCGTAAAGTATCTTTTGATGAAAGGCCACACAGCACACATTCGGCAATATCAATCTGAAATATAGTAACTGCTGCAAGTGAAAAAGAACAATTCTCTCATAATTCAAAGGAAGATAGTCAATAATTTGTAATGAGTTTTCGAGGGGCTATTGCAGCAAATAGTTAGTGTAGAAAGATTAGTAGAAATGTCTTATGAGTGGAAGCATGCGTGTCCACAATGTTACAAAAAGCAAATTACACAAGATGTTACACAAAGGTTTTTATACCTTCCTGTTCCGGATCAGAAAAGTGTAATTTTTTCTGATCTCGTAACAAACACTTTTCATCATATGTTATGCATAGACTGTAGTTGCAATTTCCAGTCAACACTACAACATCTAGTTTTTAAGTACATCTTAATGATGATTCAGAGGTATAGTACAGATGGTAGGAAACTTAGCATGTTTGTTATGAATTTTGTAAATCGGTTTCTATTTGCAAGAAAACTTTGAAAACATGCACAATTACTGTGGATACTTCACAACATGGGTACGTATACAAGTAGATTGGCTTGTCTGTAATGACTCTATAGTCACACACCAAGCTAGATTTCCAAAGGGCTTAAATAATGTTTATGTAATGTTGCTGGAACCAAAGTTTTAAAATATATTGTATATTATTTCTTTGTGAATATATAACATGCACACATTATGCTTAAAAGAATAGTTAATATGTTTTATGTAAACTAAAGGATATTACTAAGTTATAATTGAAAGTTACTCTGAAATAAAATGATATGTTATTTTGTCATGATTACATCAATTATAAAAAACAGCATTCGCAAATCCTAAAACACAGATGAAAAAAACAATATAAAAAACAGCATTCTGAAATCGTCTATTAATTATACATTATATAAAACATATTTTAATATGTACCTGTGTTCCCTATAAGGACTGGGTAACATAAATCATTCCATGTGCATTATTTTGAGTGCTAGGGAGTGTAGGTGTTGATAACTATTTAGATCGGAAACAAAAAAAAGTTGAGTATATAAACAGAACTGAGTTGTGAAAAGACATTGCAGTTTTTAGTAGAGTTTTACTTATATTGTTATTTACTTCTTGTGTTTGTGGGTGTCCAAATAAGAATGCACACAACATTTAGAAAAAGTATTGGAATGAAAATAAAAAGGAAATTAGTCTAGTTTAAGTACTAGTTAGTGGATTCTCTGAAGTACCTCTATTTCAAGTGTGGTATTTTCTACAAAGCTCCAGGAATGTGTTTTGCAGATACACTCTCGACTAATCGTAATAAAATATGAAAAAAGTAAGACATTTTCAAGAAATAGCAATGATTTTGGGAGGAGAGATTAAGAACATTGTTATTAACTTGTTGTGTGTGTAGGTGTAGCAAAAAAATCATGCACACAGATTTAAAAAATAAAGTATTTTTTTTGACAATTTAGAGATAATTAGCATATTTAAAGTACACTTCTGGCTAATAGAAGCACTTCTGGCTAATAGAAGCAAGTGAGTTCACACTTCCTGTTGGGCCCCTAGTTTTATAGAAATACATATCTAGATTTTGTTTATAGGTTGTTTTTCGACCTCAACAATCTAATTGCAAAGATGTCCATTGAAGAGGCCTCTCTGACTGCCTAACTTAAGGAAGACTGCACTGTTTATACATCAGTTTTTGGTTTTTCCCAGGTACTTCACAAATGTAGTTTACCATTTCATTGACAACTTGAAGGTGGTTCTCTACAGGTATAATGAAGCTTATGTCCAAATAGAAGTATTACATAACAATAGAATGTTAAAGAAACACTTTTATTAACATCTTTACATCACATTATTAAAGTATTATGTGTGTAGGTGGCCAATACAAAGACACACACATATGGTACAGGATTCATTGAAATTACATGCCTAAGATAGCTTGTAGTAAGTATTCATATATACAATATTGGCATGTCTCTATATTTTGTTTTGTAAAACTGATGGCATTGTTAGGTCATATGTCTCAGGTTCCTGGTTAAGGATGCATCAAAGTACTCTGCAAGTGTAAACCCTTTTTAAAATAAAATAAAAATGTGTACAGAAATGAAACATTGGCTTTTTGTATTTAGTTATTTATATATATGATACTCCTATTGTATATTTTTTTGTAAACAGAATGTGCATTAGTCCCCGACGGGTGCGTGGCTATGTCCCGCCGGCCAATAGGGATGCTCAGGGTAGGGGAAATACCAAATTGGAATTCTGCTGCTGCAAGCATCTTTGGTGCTTGAGGCCGCAATCTCCTCTTACGGGTAACAAGGAAAATGCTCCCCTGCATCCCCCACACCTCTTTCCTACAGATTTTAATCCCACCCACTCCCGCCCCACTTACATTCTCCTTTCTTCTATTGCACTGAGAACTATAGTATTCCCGGTGTGTCCTGATTCAGGACACACCACCATGGTAAGGGAGAAGGAACTATGGAGTTCCTTCTTTAGTTCCATAGAAGCATTCTTGTTTCATTTCTTTTTAAAGATGAGAAATGAATGCCTCCTATCTTGACTTAAAAAAATGAGTAGTATCTGATACATCGTGCCAGATACTAATAGCAATAGTACCCTTGCCGGAGGGGCCTTACTGGGCTTGGTATTGCCACAGGGTAATGGTAGAGTCATCACATTGCTTGGGCTTCTACCTGGCCCAGGAATTGCTCCATTTTTTGTGAAATATTCCTTAATTAATACTTTTGTAGGTGCATGAACCTATCACATTGCTGCAAATCTAATGTAAAGCAGGTACGTAGTTATCACAATGCTTAGTGTATCTGCCCTACTCATGCTGTGTTTTTTTTATCAATTTGTATTGACTCTTGTCACTAAAACAATCTCTCCAAACCCTCTCCTTATGAAGTGTCATTCTGCTAACTGCCACTATTATTAAATGTAGTCAGTCTGCTACGCAGAGCATTTTATAGAACATCAGATAGAATTGAATTTGTATGTAAAATTTCTTTAAGGACAATAATGTGTAGATACATGTTTTAGCAATACTTACTGTACAAAGTAGTGATATTTTTTAGGAAATGTCAGACAATGTACTTATGACTCTTAATACTATTGTTTTACATTATTAGTTCTACACAAATAGAAATGCCTTTTAGTTCAGTGAGTAGAGTTTTCTTTCCTCTCTAATGAGAGGTTTTTCCTCTACAAAGTGATTGATTTGCATAACCTTAATTGGTTGAATACTATGAATGGATTGAGTATTCATAACAAACTATTATAAGATAAACAATCTTTACTGCTTTTCTTTATATTTCCATTATAAAATATATTGCATTGTTTTACACAGATGGCATTTACATTCAAGCATGCATGCAACAAATCAGGTTAGCTGTTTTAAATAACAAATGTTCCATGCTACATTGTATTTGTACAAAAAACACGGCTAGTGCTCTGTAAGTGATTTAAAAAATACAGTCAACATGGCTGAAGACTGTGGCCACTAGGCAAGGCTTATGACCATGGGCAGTGGCACAGAAAACATCCATGAAATAACAAAACCCTCGAAATTCAAGGAAAAACCTTTATTTGCAGGCTTGTTAAGGTGAGAATTTAACGCAACAAAATCCCTGAAATTCAGCTAAAGCCACCTTAACTTCACATCCCCTTGATGCGCAGCCTATGACCACAATGATGACATCGCTGGTGACATCACTGATGACATCACTAGGTGTATTACAACAGTAACCAACACTAGGCATGGCCTTCGGCCATGGTCAGTGACATTGCCAAATATATTTTAACTCATCATTGGACTACTAGTATTGGTCTTCGGTCATGCCCAGTGGGCACTGCCAAATCTTTTAAAACACTAACATGCCTCCAACCATAGCCTTTGGCCTTCGCCAGTGGCAACGGCATTCAGCCGTGCCCACATTATATTGTACACACTAACCCACCACTAGCCATGGCCTTCAGCACAACATCGACCAGTGGCCACAACCTTCAGATGTGCCCACTGCATATTCTAACATATACATTGGCCACTAGCCATGGAATTGGACCATGGCCACTAGCTACAGCCTTTTTCCATCGCCACTGTATATTTTAAAATACTAACCTGCCGCTAGCCATTTCCTTTGTCCATTCCCAGTGTATATTAGTATATTATATAACACTAACCAGCCACTAGTGACTGGCCCCAGCCTTTGGACATGCCCACTCTATATATATTCTAGCATATTAATGGGCCTGTAGCCAGGGCCTTTTTTGTAGTCATCTTCGATGTCCTGTTTTGTCAGTCTTAGCAACGCACAGTGGTGGTGCAAGTTATGGTTGCTTAGCATACCATAACTGGCAAATGTCAAGGGTTTTTCAGTTTTACTTGCAATCATAATGTCCCTATAACAAAGGTGTTTCACTGAATTTCATAAGTTTTCATTAGTGCAACTTAACCATAACGTCCCTTTAACAAAGTTTTTTCAATTAATTGTATTTGTTTTTATTTTTCACTGTATTTAATCGTTTTTACCAGAACCCCCTTAATTTGCGACAAGTACCTTACATCAATTTTGAATGATTACACTTACAAACCAAAAGCACCCGCACTGCAGCTGTTCCAGAGTCCGCGGACAATGCAAATGTCTGCGGACATTAGCTAGCATAAAAAAAAAACATACGCAAAGTGTCGCACTCTTCAACCAACAAAACCATACACATAATTTACTACACTCAAATATACCTTTTTGTACATCATTTCAAAATGTAAACATTATTTTGTTCAATTAGCACATAATATAATGGAATGCACCAAACAAACCATAACTGTACTCCCCATATTATCACTTCAGTACAACTTCATACAGACTCAGAAACACCAGAAGCTAATTCCAAAACAACCTTTTAACAAATAGTAAGTACACTCTATTTATCTACCATTATCATTCATTATATAAACAATTCTTATAAGCAAATATCACTATTTTTGTTATTTTAACAGAAATGGCAAACACACTTGAGTGGTTGGAAGAAAACTTTCCAAAAGACGAAATGAGTGATGATGACATCTCTAATTTTTCTTTTTTTTTTTTGAAACGTCCGTCTAATATGTCTCAGTACTAAGACTTTGACATCAGACTTTTGTTGACATCTCTAATGGTAAACAATACATCTTTCAATATAAACTAATAATGTAATTTATACAGAGCTCATTGAAATAATAATGTCTTCATTTCTTATAGCACATACTTTACATGAATAAACAACACCCCACTTTCATTATGGAGAATCACAAGAATCACAAAGACAATCTTAATCACGTTATTAGAAATGCTGATTATCACTGTCCTTTTGTACCTATCTCCCTTGCCCTCAGCAATCACTCCCATCAAATTCCAAAAATATAAATGAAAGACTCTTTGATGAAACTTCTCTCCCTCCCCTGATGATCATTGTATATCAATTCCAAACTCTCTCATTTATGTTTCCATTCCGATAACCCATCCCTTTCATAAATACATTTATTGTTTATACTATTAATATATTGTATATCATTCTATCATATTTTTAAACCAATTAACATTAACAGTCCACGGACTATAAGACTGTTCAGGGTGTCCTTTTACTCCTAGGCTGTCCATGGACATCACGACATGTCTGGACATGTCCAATCTCGCACGACGCACTTCAAAATAATTTGCAGACAGTGCCTCTTTTGCAGAAATACATGCGCATGCCGCATGTGTCTCCCGCTCAATGGGTGCCTGCGGTCACCCGCCAAGGCCGCGGATGCCAACATGTAACTCGTGCGGCATGATGGGCTGTCTGTGGGTGGCGTCTTTGACCGCGGACAGTTGAAAATGCATTTTAGGCCAATACAGTGTGTTTCAAGTTGGAATTTCACCCTTCCAGATCTCCTAGACCCATTCTTAGTTCATCTGTCAACGATTTACAACTTTCCAAGGCCTATTTTCGACTTGGTAATCCGGGGACAGTCGTACAGTCAGTAGATGGTTCATCTGAAGGGACCCACCCATTACTTTCAGTCATTCTCAGTCTGGATAGCCAGGAAAGAACACCTGTTTGCAGATTCTGAGTTAATGCTTGGACTTACCTCCAAAAAGGCATCACTTATGGCCATTTCTCCACCCCAGCCACCAGCATCACAACAACCTGGGGAGCCTGTGGAGGGCAACAGGTGCAGAGATGTAGAAGAGAATGAAGAGGAAGAGCAAGATAGATGCCCAGAGTGAGTCATGGCGGGGAGGTTTTTCACCAATGTTCGGGATTTACCGAATCCTCGAGAAGCCAAGGTGACATGCACTGAGTGTGGGGTCGCACTCAGTCCCGGAAAACCTGGGCTGTACTCCTACGAGACCACATCCGTGTGCCGCCAGACCAGATACAACCACCCGAGTGCACTGAGAAAGGCTGTTCCTTTCTCAGGGAGAAGCAGGTTGACAAGCTCTACCCCATCTTTCTCAACTGCTCCTGCCACCTCACAGACTACTCATGTGAGGCAGAGGATCCTGTTAGCCGCCTCGCAGGCCATACAGAATGCTGTTGACCCTTACTATTCTTTTTCTGAAACAAACCGTTCTGCAAGGGGGGAGCAGTTTCATAGTGCTTTTGAGGCCGCAGTCAAGGAGCACAAGAAACACTGCCAACTACCTTAAATTTAAGGCCACCCAACATCTTCCCCTGTCCACCTGACCCTCTGTTTATGTGGTTGGTGCATCTTCCCTCCCTTCCCTCCCCCACCTTACTTTGCCTCTCCTGTAAAATAAAAGCAAAGAAAATACAAAATCAAATACAAAATAAAAGTTCAGTTAGGAGCCACATTTCACAGTACTTCAACTACTAAAAAAGACTGCTTCTAGACTGAAATTTTCTAGAAAAATGTGATTGGCACCATCAGTCAGATCCACTCCATCTCTACGAAAAATTTTGACAATATCAAATTTGATATTTGCATTATCAAAAGATGTCATGTCAACGTACCGCAAAAAAAGCACATGCAGCTTTCTTAACATTGCGCCTTGATTTCTCAATTTGTGGGCAAAATAAATGTTTCTGAGCGATCCATGTAAAAACTACCTCCCTGTCAGCGGAGGGCATGACCAATTAAAGGGTATGTAGAGATTTACACTCAATTTAAAACATTTATTCTAAAATGGTGACTCTAAAAAAGATCAATTTTTTTGTTTGTTTCGGTTTTCAATTTGTTTTCTTTTTTTTTTTTTATATCCTACACCTAACAAATGCTTTTCTATATACTCCACATTTTGCCATTTAGCTTGCTCACATGAACATTTCCAAAGCGTTTTTAACATTGAAAAGAAAATCTGATTCCCAAATCAATAAAATGCACTCCATCACTCTAAAAAGTATTTACACCGTCCAACATGATATTTTAATTCACAAAAGATGCCATTCTAAAAGCATATAAAGAAAAATATCATAGACCTTTATTAACAATCTGGTTAGCTTCTTCCATTTCTGTACTGAATACATTTGGACATCTCCATATTTGCCGTAGATTAATTGCAGAAAAAAAATAATCTTCAAAGTTGCGAATAGTTCCGTTTTTCAAGAAATCCTTAAAGGCAAACTGCAATGATATAGCAGTCACGTGACCAAAACTGGTCCTTCCACAATGCATAATAATAATGTCTGGATGTTTAAAGTGAGCCATATTGTCACACAATGATAATAAAGTTGTCCAGTTTAACCCACAAATTCCATACCAAAAAACCTCCACTTCTTGCAATCCAATAGTTGCTGAGATGCCACAACATTCAGTATGAACCTTCCATGAATGCATCCACCACTCTCACACTAGAATTTCTATTCATCAATAGCCACATCCATTGTCACTGTAGACAACAAACAAAATACCTGCTACCCTGTCTACCTATAAACCAGAACCACAAAATGTGATTGGCTAATACCCACAGTCCTCTTTCCATAACAGGCATGATTAAAGGACCCTGATGGCACATCTACTGCCCACGGACTACCGCTGTGTCCGTCCACCCCATAGCACAGGGCAACCCTTCTACCCTTTCTACTTTCATATTTGGAACACTTTCCTCAATGGCTGCTTAAAAATAGTCACACATCCATCCACCAATCACATCCAAAAACTCTACATCTAACTCTGTCATCTCAATCCAAGACTTCTGAGGTGTACTTTAACTCTGAGAGTACATACCTCCTGTTAATCATGGCCACCTGCATGAAAAACTACAGTGAAACTTTCCAAGGTTTCTACTTGCAGATTCAACAACATCAATATTTGTTGTCGTTTTTTTGAACACTTTTACAAATATATATATATAATCATCTTTTTAATGAGCATGTTCTCCTTTTAACAACTCTATCAAATGCCATACATGACAGTAGCACCTGGTTACATCAAGTGCAGTTACATACATGCACTGGCAACACATTAAAGTTACACACATCAAGTGCCACTTAAACATTTTCTACACATCTTTCACATCAGCTTTTTCTTTCTTTTACAGGAAACATAGACACAGTGCTGCTTAAATGCACATATACATTTTTTTACTTTTCAGCAAAATCCTCCTAAAAATCTATACTTTAAAATGCACTCCATTTCCGTTTCTCATTCCATATGAACATCACATTTTCCAACCTTTAAAGTGCCAAACATACATGTATACTGCCAAATGACTGGATTCATCACATTATTTGCACAGTGCAAAGTGACTTTCCACTGCTAAAAAGTGATGTTGCACTGCAAACAAAACCCTGATTCATGGTACTGTGCAACGGGCATTCTTGCAGTACAAAGTCAATGCAAAGTCACATTATACTGCGAAAAATGACTTTGCGCTGATTTTCCACTACAGAAATACACTTTTCACAGTTCCATGAATCAGGGTTTCTATCGGCAGTGTTGGAAAGGGGTTAAACCCAACCCACCCCCCTAGGCATTTCAGATGAAGACAAGCCCCATTAGGAGAATTGTAATGGACTAAGGGGGGAGATGGGAATCATAGTATCTCCAAATGATCACCATATCTTCTTACTTTCTGTTCATCCACCACCATGTGACTCTTCTCATTTCCTCTCCTTTGAGCTCCTTGCCCCTTACACAGGAACTCCCTTCCTCTCTCTATCTGCTCCTCCCCACCTATTCCTCCTTCTGCTCCTCATTAAAAGAATTCCTCTTCACTCCCCTCCCTGATACCTTCCCCCTCTCTCCATCCCCTCCCTCCTTCTAATACCCTCTCACTGTTCTCCGCATCTTTATCTTTTCCCGTCTCACCTATGATCTCCTCTCTTTTGTTGCTCACTTCACTCATTACTCTCTCCTTCTCTTTCCTTCCTTACCCCCTCCTCTCCTCTCCTTTTCTACTTGCAAATTGTTCTAAATGCCGATTTTAGGTTTGATTCATCTATACTGTTTTGCGTCTCTTGTTCCATGTTTTATGTGTTTCATGTTGTTAACTGTAAAGCGCCTTGGATTAAGGCGCTATATAAAACAATAAAATAAAAAATACAAATACAAATATTATGCTTATTAGACATAGTATATGCACGCAAACAAGCAGCATTTATATTATGAAAGAGCGCCTTTTATTAGCCATAGTTGTAACGGAAGACCTGCAAAGCCACAAAAATATTCAGCGCATTAGACTGCATGGCGAAGCCTGATTAAGCAAAAAACCACAGTGAGATGGTCTGTGCTTCCAGCCCCCAAGAAACCCTCCTTTGTTGTATTGGATGTTGCCAATATGTCTATTTATTAGGAATGTGACCAGCAAGGCCATGAGACAGTGCCAGGTTCCTCAACGTGCATGCTTATCGTGGCCTGGCTAAATCAGGCCTTCAACACCCACCCAGCCAACCACGAGTTACATCCTACATAACTGTCTTAGATTCAAGGCCCCTGAATTTCATGATAGTGGAGGACCCCATCCCACTAGCCATAAACTAAATGGCCATCAAAAGATCTAAATAATATGGATGTGCCATTGTGAGTACACAACAACATGTTTTGTAATGAGAGGTACAGCACAGAATAAATGATAGTTCAAACCGTGAGTAGAAACCTTCAGTGCAGACGATATGATAAGGAATGAATGGAGAATGAATGGATCAGTATTATCTAAGACTTTCCATATGCCAGTCCCGATCCTCCCAGATGCATAGTGTAATGATAGAAATAACAATGTTGCGTAGTTTAGAATTAATTGGGAGTTTGACTCAGTTCCCTGGAGATGATGAGCCCAGCAGCACCCACATGGACAAACACAAACAGATGGAGATAGACCAATGGTCTGGCATCCCATATGGCGCAGAGCCTATATGTGTAGTGACCATCCAATAGGGATGGGGTAGTGTATTGCTTGCTATTACAGCACAAGTGAAGCTGTTCAGAGTTATAATGTGTTTTTAGGAGTCCGAGAACCAGAACGTTCCATAGCAGCAGTCCTATGCTGATACTTATTATGTATGGGAATTGTTTATTTATACAACACTATACACACATGGGGTACTTCAAAGCACTTCAAGGCAGAAAGGGAACAAAGGAACACAGTAAGAATTCTTAGGCCTTGAAGTTTCTGAATGATTTAACAGAAAAAAAACAGCATACTAGGCCTGACAGCATTTCTCCTAGTACAAGTGCATGAAGTGTTACAGTTGCGACCAAGCTAGGGAGGGGGGACTAAAAAAGGGGGGGGGAAAGTACAGACAAACTTACTAGTCCTAGTACATTTAGGTCATGCATGCATACAGACAGAAGTGCGAGGAAGGGTTGTTCGGAGAACAAACGTGTCCAGTCCAGAAGGGTCCTGAGTTAAGTGCACAGAGGTTACCCCGCTCATGGAGCGAAAGCTGAAAGTGCAGTAATGCTGAACAAAGTGCAGCAGCCCTGAGGCAAATTCAATAAGACTGGCAGGGAGCCTGGGACCTGTAAGGCTCTGGAGGTGAACCAGGCAACCAGTCAGCAAAAACTGCGTTAGGGATGAGAAGGAGGAAGGAGGGTGAAGAGAAAGAGAACAGAGGTTAAAACAGGAGAGGGAGATAGAAGGAGGAAGACAAGAGCACGGTCTTGAGGAGTTTCCAGAACTTAAGGTACTCCGTCTCAAGACAGAGAAAGGCAGGGAGGCTGTTCCAGAGGGAGGCAGCTGCAGAGGATAAGGATCTATCCCCAAATCTCTGATTGTGAAAGCAGCTGACTCAAAGGGAGTATGAGGAGGCCGAGTGGAGGGCTCTACAGGGAGAGTATTTAGGAAGGGAGCATTGCAGATAGTGCATGCCCGAACCCCCAAAAGCCTTGTGGATTATGCAGAGGGTCTTAAACTTCATTGTTGCAGCCACTGGAGGGATTTCAGCACCGGAGAGATGCAGTTCCCTGTGCTTGAGGCCAAGGATAAGTCTTGCGTTTCTGTTCTGAATGAGTTGTAGAGGACGGAGAGTAGAAGTAGGAAGATTGAGAAAGAGGCTGTTGCAATAGTCCAGCTTAGAGAGAACCAGGGCTCTGGGAGAAAGTGAGACAAGGTAGAATGCCTTTGATGAGGTGCAGTTGGTAGTGGGAAATTTTGGAGATGTCTGAGATATTTGAAAGGAGGAGAGAGTGGAGTCAAAGATGACCCATAGAATTGTTGCTTCATTGGTAGCTGAGGATGCAGGGCCAAGGGAGGTCGGCCAGAGTGAAAGTTGGAAAGCAAGAGCAGGGGTCCCGATGAGAATGATCTCTGTCTTACTGGCATTCAGACAGAGATCGTTAGCAGCATACCAAGACTGAATTGCGGTTAGACAGTCACGGATGAGCGAGGAGGAGGAGGAGGCCGAGGGTAGCCTGAAAGAGAGCTGCGTGTCATCCACATAACACTGAAAGTTAGAGGCAAAGGTAGAGATCCTGTGGGCCAATGGGGCCATGTAGACATTGAAGAACCAGGGCGATAGGTTAGAGAGAAAAGAGGCGAGCCACACCAGGGCCTGATCTGTGATGCCCAAGGTATCACAGAGACAGGAAGGAGATCCGGATGTTGTGGTTTACCATATTGAAAGCAGAAAAAGAGGTCAAGAAGAATGAGGACAGAGGGAAAGTTAGATTCAATATATGCGATCAGGTCTTCATGAGTGTTCAGAAGACAGTTTCCATGCCTCTGGATGCTCTAAAGTTAGACTGATGGTCATGGAGACAACCAACAGTTTCAGTGGGGAGGGTAAGTGGAGTGATAGCCACCTTTTCTCTGCTGTGATCTATCAGGGGTGAGCCTTGGACAGTGCAAAGTCACTTTTCAGCAGTGCATAGCACTGTGCAAAAAATTCCATTAATCAGGCCCAATGTATCTATATAGAACACTTCTCTTTACATATAAAATATTGTTCATTTCTAACCACTACTATAAGACATCAAACACTGCTCCAACTACAATCTGCCATTTCATTACGAAAATACTGCAACACATTACAAATACATTGCACCACAAACACACCACTCATCTTATTAAAATCACTGGAACAAAAAATAACCTATGTATGCAGCTTTTTTACACACTCATTTTGTTCTATACCTTATAATGTTCCAAACAGCACTACTCATAGGTTCCCATTAAGGGGTTGCCAATAAAACCCACTGGTAGCCACTATTACCACCTGACATACTAATGGTTCTGAAATATCACAATCAGAACCAGTCCACTAAGTACCCATTCCCATACAGTCGTATAGTACTCCATGGGAATGAGAAGTATGAAGCACTGGCACTATTAGTAATGATGACAGTGCTTCAGTGTAACGCATGCCGGTAGCAGTCTCAACTCCCAGCAGGTAAGACCTGCCGGGAGTACAGTGGACCTAACGCTCAACACACTGAGCCGGTCCATAAAAGCTGGCGGTAACTTTTTACTGGTACCTTTAATTACAGACTAGCCCGATATTTCTAACAACATACTTAAGATATATTTTTCTACATCACCTATAACCCACCTTCATTAACTGTTATTCCCAACAACCTCTACTACCTTAATCATATGATATGATATGATATATGATATGATATGATATGATATGATATGACATGAAATTTGTAATGTGCCTATACACAAGTTATTCAAGGCGAGGCAAGCGGGGGGAACAGAGGGAAGACGGACAGCGATCCTACTAGGCCAGGTGTCATTCAGATCGCGCAAGTGCATGGGAGGGGGAAGTGGGAAAGTGCAGGGGAGGGGGAACAGTGCAGTAGATGGGATAAAGTAATAGCAATAAGTAAAGTACGGCCAGCAGGTGGCAAGTGCAAGGGTAAGTGCAGACAACAAGTGTCTTAATGATGGTAGTGGGACTTGTAGGGATACAGAAACAGTCCCCAAGTGCGGGGGTTGTCAGGAAGGCAGTGCAGGTGTGCAGCTGGCAGGGGAGGGGATATGGGCCATCGGTGAGAAGGTGGCCAGGTAACTGGTGCAGTATCAACTTCAGCCAAGAAGTCAGCAGAGGAGAAAAAGCAGAGGCAAAGAGAAAGGTTTTGAGGTTCTCTGGGACCGGAGATGATTCTCCTCGAGTTTAAGGGAGGAAGGGAGGCTGTTCCAAAGGGAGGCCCCAGCAGAGGAAAGAGATCCACTATCACTCAGAGATCTACCACATCATTGCTTGGAGAAGCGACTGACCCTGAGGGAGTTGGAGGCGACTGAGCGAAGGGCTCAAGAAGGAAGATATCTAGGAAGAGAGAGTTGAACATACTGAGGCCCTAGCCCCCAGAAGGACTTGTGGACAATGCAGAGGGTTTTGAACTTAATCCTCACAGCCACTGGTAGCCAGTGCAGAGATTTCAATCCTGGAGAGATATGATCCCTGGGCTTGAGGCCAAGGACAAGTCTTGCATTCATGTTTTGGATACGTTGTAGAGGGCGGAGAGTAGAGGCAGGTAGATTTAGAAAGAGGCTGTTGCAATAGTCCAGCCTGAAGAGAGCCATGGCTCTGGAGATAGTGAGCTTCTGGGTGAAGGAGAGGAAAGGAAGAATACCTTTGAGGAGGTGCAGCTGGTAGTGTGACCTCTTAGATATCTCAGCAATGTGAGGAGAGAAGGAGAGTGAGGAGTCAAAGATGACCCTGAGGTTTTTTGGCTCACATGTGGGAGCAAGGGGAGTTCCAAGAGAGACTGGCCAGAGAGTGACAGGAAAGGAGGGAGCGGGTGTGCTGATGAGGATAATCTTACTGGCATTAAGGCATAGATCATTGGTGGCACACCACTCCTGGATTGCCGACAGACAGTGATAGATGAGAGAGGGTGAAGAGGTGGCTGAGGGTAGCCTGAAGATGAGATGGGTGTCATCCGCATAGCACTGGAAGTTGGGGCAGAGTGTGGCAATGCAGTGGGAAAGAAGTGACAGGTATTGGTTGAACAGCCAGGGAGAGAGGTTAGACTCCTGGAGATCACCACAGGTAGAGATAGAGAAGAGGAGAGGAAGGACCCAAGTTGAACTTGGGAGGGTCGATCAGAGAGGAAAGAAGTCAGCCACGCCAGGGCCAGACCGGTGATACGCCGCAGGATGTCATGGTTGACCATGTCAAAGGCCGAAGAGATATCAAGTAAGATGAGGACACAGGGGGTGTTGGAATCAAGGTTGGAGAGCAGGTCTTTGCAGATGTTCAGGAGAGCAGTTTCCATGCTTCTGGCAGCCCTGAAGCCAGACTGATGATCATGGAGACAACCAACATATTCATACCCATAAATATCAAACTCTCTTACTAAAAATACTTTGCCATTACCACACATACCCAGTAACTTTCTTTTATAACTACAGGAAAAAGAAGATTGAAGAAAACAGCTACTGAAGAAAGAACACTCTTCAAATCATACAAAGTAAATACATGAGTATAGCATGTGCATTGCTATAATTGTAACAATGTACTTTCACAATATTTTAGCCTACAATATTCTGTTCTACTCAGCAAAATTGTAGTTCACTCTTACTCATTACATTGCAACAGTCACACTCTTTCGATTTCAATATAAATACTGTTCTTTATTCAACACACCACCAATTCCTTACTACCAAACACATCTATCACTCAACAACTTCTATACCACAATTTACTTCCTTAATATACCATACCCCTATGCACATAATGTCCTCATTCCAATGCAACAACTTCCAAACACATTACATTCCAAACCACTACCATGCACTAGGATAAAACAGACACACTTCTTCAACACTTTTCCACTACACCCACACAACCTGTATACCTATGCAGTAAATAACACCAGTACAACCATCAACAACCAATGTTTTTCTCAAAACATCATAATGTCCCTACGTATTCCATCACACCGCTACTCCCATATCACAAACCCAACCCTATCACACCTGTACAGACACTTACTCTTACAATGTTCCCAACCACACTTATCATCCCAGTGCATATTACAAACACACGCACCCATGCATAATGCATGCATAAACATTCCACAACTTTCAAACACAAAGTGTATTTTTTTTTCCCAACAGGCACAACACAATACTTACTACAAATCAACTCTGTAGAAAACAGAGAATAAAGAGAGCAGATACAAATAAAAGCAAGCCATACAGTAATCCTCCTCTTAAACAATGTAATGAAAACATTAGAACGAAGCAGTTAGTAACCTCACTCAACAAAAGTAAACCAGTCACCACTAAAACAACTAATGCCCCTTTTGTAAAAACATGTGCACACAAAAAACAGACCAGGTAATGAACCTGAACTATGTCTACCAATGTTAACGTAGCCACAAAAATGAATCCTACAAAATAAAAATGTCACCATAGAGTGTTTAACAATCTTATGAAGACAGGTAAGAAGTCATGATCTACCCTTAAAAACTATAGCAGAAATCTAATCATTTAAGCTCCAATTGACAGCGCATTTCTAGTAAAGACAAAGTTGTTCATATTAAACAGAATGAAACCACTACCTAAATTAATCAATACAGTACAGAAAGTACTTCCAAACATGTGCAATAACAACATAGATACCATTTCAAATTCTTTTGATGGTGAATGGATTCACACAAGAAGCACAATCAATCAATGATGATGCTTACAAACAAGAACAAAATAAGACAATTGCCATAGACAATAATGGCTGAGGCTATAAAATGGTAGGATCCACCATAATGGCAAACAAAAAAAAACCCAGAGACAAAAATTCCCCACAAACCTTTCAACCCAATATTCCTTTTGCCCTAAACAAACCATCCCATGTACTGTGAAGCTCACTATGTAATGTACGACAACAATCTTTCAAATCTTTACAACAATTCCTAAATCACTATGTGAAACTAAAAGACAAAAGTAGAATACAATTCAGTCTGAATGGGAAAACACATGAAACTTCTCTTCATAGTTGGGTTGAGCCAATACTGGTGCATGTGTCAGATCATGTTTGAGTTCATCAAAATGTTCAATCATTTCAGCTGTCCATCTTATGTTGTTTTTGTTTTTCTGAGCTTCCTTGAGTGCCTAGAGAAGTGGCCTGGTGTACGTGGAGCAATCTAAATCTGACATTTTGCAATAATGACCTAGGAACTGCTGCATTTCTTTCACTGCCTTTGGTCTGAGAGTTTTATGTATTGCCTCAACTCTTTCTGGTGTTATTTTCTCCCATCTGCTGACACGATCTGTCCCAAATAAACCACTTCTTTTTTGACAATACTGCAATTTCTCTTTGTGCTCTTTGTACCCCAGGTCAACCAGTAACATTAGTAGTGTCACTGAATCCTTCCTGTACTCGTCTTCTGTTGTGCTACACACTAAAATGTAATCCATGTACTGGATCACTGTACTTGCATGCAGATTGCTCGAATCCATTTGTATTACCCTGTTGAATATGCTGGGTCCCTCACAGTACCCGTGAGGCATCCTAGTGTGTTCAAATCTCATCATCCGATATGTAAACGTGGTGAGATACCTGGAGTCAGCATGCAGGGCAATAGAGAAGAAAACATTCTTCAAAACAACTACAGTGAAGTAGCTTGCCTCTGCTGGTATGCTGCAGATTGTTGTCGGAGGGTTTGGAAATTGTGGGCATTACACCTTGATAATGTTTTTAAGAGGGCATAAATCTTGTATGAAACACCACGCCCCTCCCTTTTCATATTTTAATTGGATAGATCACTGTATTATATGGTGATGTAGACTCCTGTATTATACTTTTCTGCATAGTGTCTCAAATATGCCCCCATCTGCTTCTCGGGAGAGTGGGTATTACTTCACTCGTGGTAAAAGGGCTCCTTCCTTTATCTCAATGCAAACTGACTACCACTTTCAGAATTCCCACATCATGAGGTCCTGTAGTACATACATTCTTTGGGACATTTTTCAAATCCTCCTGCAGGTATTTTTTCTCTTCTTTCACCAGTTGAGTCATCTGATGCACTGCTCTTTCCTTTATCCACACTGGACAGGGTATGCTCAGCCGGAACACTAACTCACCCTCCTATCCTTCTAGTGTAGCAAGCAATTCTGTATCTTACACTCTGGTCAGTGTTAATGTGGGGTCAGTGCACAGTATCGATTGCCACTCTAGGTTGTCGTCATCTGTAACAACCTGTATACACATGTCCTTCCTCACTACTACTTCCTCTAGGTCTAGCAGTGTGTGTGTGTGTGTGTGTGTGCCTTATCGGATGAGTGGACCTAAAATCTACGACTACTATGGTCAATCGCCCTCCACCTCTTGAGGGTGTGTCCTTTACACCATAAAAATATTCCCTCCCTCTCCCTGTGCATTCATGCACGGGTACACACACAAATCCTTCTTTGGAGATTCTTGAGGCCACTTCACCCCAGAGTCTTCCTTTAAAGAGCAATACCCACTTCTGAGAGAAGGGAGCGTTCCGACCAGTCATTCTTCGTGTACATGGCCTTGGTTTTGAACTCTAAGGACTGATCTGCAAATGCTGTCCCACACTCCTCTGGGAGAATGGCGGGAATCCCAGGTCTGGTCGGGAAAGCTGAGTCCCTGTACTGGCCACCAAATATGTACTACGGGTCACCTCAGAACTCAAAAGTAAAAATTACAAAAGTAGTACACCAGGCAAAAAGTAACACAATTTATTCTGAGCTCAGACACATCTGGGAAAGCAAAATTCAAACAGAATGAGGAACAGAACTGCATGAAAAGTGCTGTCAAAGATATGCTCCAAGTACCAAAGACTTTATAATCACACAAACCAATTAGCATCAACACATGCCTCCCTTCGCCTGGTTGCTCACTGAAATTCTTCTGCACTTATCAGATACACCCTATCTGACTAACCTAGCACCTTTGCCTCTTACAGGCTGCACTACCACTGCTAACACTCTATTTAATTATTTATGTACTTACTATTTATTTTGTTTCTCTCCTATGCTCTGCACTTCCCCCCTTTTCCCCTTCCCCATGCACTTGCGTGTTCTCAATGTCACTGGGCCTAGTAAAATGGTTGTTTTTGCTTCTCCCCTGTTCCCCTCCCTTCGCCTGGTCGTGGTCTGAAACACCTGTGTACGAGCATAATATAAATAAAATAACATATCATATTGCATATTGCAATATTAGGATACTCCTCTATGTGAAGCTGATTGGCAAATCTGTATACTTCCCCTGTAGAAGGGCATACATTATCTTAAAATTATTGGGTCCTGCAAACCTTACCACACCTTGGCCCCCTCTGTGATGTCACAGTCCAGCCCACAATTTCCACATCATAGTGCCAAAACATTGAGAAATTTGAGATGACCACCGGATCTGTATTCATCTGCCACCAGCCCTCTCCATCCGTTTCTCATGGGAACACAATGGATCATGACACTACAAGAGCTTTGAACTGTTGCCAATGTTACCGGTGTCATGGTGCATCTTTGAAATCGCTATGGGACACTTTCAAACTGTCAGTAGACCATTTCCATAAACTAATATGCCGAATTATAAAATGTTTGTGAATTACTGCCTTCCACAGCACCATGAGCTTCGCTTCCTGACCTCGAAAGTATCAAAAGATGCTCATTTCCACAACATGATCCTGGGAATGTGTAGTTTGCAATGTGCAGCTAGCTTCTTTGACTACTTGGCAGATTAATAAAATGCAAATTCATTTCTAATGGAAGCAAGCTCCAGGGCCTGTGCCTGTTTACAGTGCCTGGGTCTAAAGCTATGCCTTGCATACACACATTCAAAGATGTCCAAGCGAGTTCAGACTCACAGTCTAAAATTTGCAGACAGATACATTTCATGGAAGATGGGAGATTGTCCCCACTCCCTGAGACTACCTCTCAATCGCCAAAAACTCACCTAAGGTATGCTAGTGGATTTGGTGTACCTAGCATATGCAGGATATAGAAGGCACCGTAAAGAGCCATCTTTTCACAAACTCACCCAGATATTCAGGAATATTTAATTTCACTATCTGATTAACATGAATGCAGAGAAATATAGGTGAGAGGACAGTAGAGTGGCACAATTAGTATTCCAGGGGTGTAGAGGAGAGGGAATGAGAGTGAATCCAAACACACAAACAACATACAAAGTGTTAGTGAGTCAAGAAATTAACATGAGATAAGAAAACAAGAATGACATTGTACGATTCAAAAGCCAGACCACTTAGCCTATTTGGCTCACATTGAGAAAGAGAACATTCAAACTAAAAAGAACATTTAAAAAAAAGAAAACTATGGATTGCTGGGACTAAAATAGAGTAACAAAGAAAACCTTAGAAGTGAGATGCAAGATAAACAAAATCCAATCATTTCAAGTCAAAACGCAAATCAAAAGAGTTGCTCTTCCTCTTTGTGTTTTTCTAATCCTCAGCATCCAAAAGGTAGCAGTTAACTAGAACCCACAGAAAAAGGGGACTTCCCTGCTAAAATCTTGAGTTTGCAAATGTGTTTTAATTCCAAAGATATGTTGATCAACGGGTTGATCAACGGGTTGCGCACCCGTGTAAAGCCCCGTTAAGTCCCGCTTTGCCGTGGACGCTTCTCCAGTGCTCTTACGATCAACGAAGGATTTGCTGTTGTACTCACTACAAGATCCAGCAGGCTTTGCTGCATCAAGGGCTGGGTGGAGCTATATAAGCTCAGGATCGCGCGCACCGCGCGCGCGCACCCGTGTAAAGCCCCGTTAAGTCCCGCTTTGCCGTGGACGCTTCTCCAGTGCTCTTACGATCAACGAAGGATTTGCTGTTGTACTCACTACAAGATCCAGCAGGTGAAAGGAAGAGTGAACTGTGCACTATATGGAGAAATTATAGCTATAAAACTGTCTATATAACATACTTTTCTCTTATTTAGGCTTTGCTGCATCAAGGGCTGGGTGGAGCTATATAAGCTCAGGATCGCGCGCACCGCGCGCGCGCACCCGTGTAAAGCCCCGTTAAGTCCCGCTTTGCCGCTTCGCCGCGGCAACGCGGCTAGTGCGGGTTAGTTAAGCTGGTGTGCTGTTTTATAGTTAGATTCTAGGGAAGCACATTGCACTTAGGTGCCATTCAAACTTTGCTTAAACTTTGTGGTGTCCGGAAAGAGGCTCCCCAGTGCCAAGATGTTTACACTTCGTACTGGCATGCCTTGCACCGAACGAGTTCATGCCTTAATGGAGTCCACTTCAAGAGACAGTCCAGCGTCGTTTACAAAAACGGTACGACCCTCTGCCAAAAGTGCACCGTGGGACAAGCGAATAAAGAAGAGAAGCTCACGACTGGATTTCGTCATGGGCGACTTAAGGAACTTTGGGTTCAACAGTTATCGGACATTACGCTCTGCAGCTAGAATGCCTGAACTTAACAATCTAAGTGTATCGAATATAGAAGCACAGCCCCTTAATAATGATGTAGGGGCGTGCTCTGCTCAGAAATCTGTGGTGAATGCACAAGTGACACAGGTCCCAGATGGTGATAAGGAAGTGGAAGAACAGCCATGCAACATTTCACTGTCTGATTCAATGATACTCCAAAATGCCCGTTCAGGGGTTGTTAGCTCAGCTCCCCTTCCGCTAGAAAGCCAGGATGTTGGTGTTGCTAAAGATGTTGTAATTATTGAGCTGGAGTCATCGGACTCTTGCTTCGTGGCCAAGGACGACACTTTTGATCTTTCCAAATCGCCAGCATTGTTTAATACTGGAGACATTTCAGAATCTGAAAGTTCGATCTCATTTATTCCGCCGACTCCCAGGAGACCTAATGGTAATAGCTTGATTATAAGTCCGGATCTCGTGTTAAAAAAAGATGATCCTATAACACTGGAAAAAATGAACATGGCTTTGATGTCTCTAGACAGATTGTTTGAAACTATAGACTCCAAAATCAATGCAATACAAGATAATGTTGATAACTTCCAGAGATCTCAGAAGGCATTTAGTTTGTCCTTGGCCCGAAAGCAAGAGGCTGATGTAAATCAGGCAGCCCATTTTTCTAAACAACTGGGTATGTTGTTATCAACCTGCCAAAACATTGATGACCAGCTAAATGGCAAACTGAACCCAGTTACAGTTGGGGGAAATATACAAAGTGTTAACACTGTTGTGCCCTTTGTTGAGGGCATTATAAGAGAAGTGACAGCTAGGGAGACAACGAATGTACCAATGGGGCTACAATCTGACCCAAAAATTGAAATAATCAAATCTGTTCACGGTGGGAAGGGAGGAAAGTCTGTGAAGTCTGTGGAGATGACACTGGTAACTCCCTTACCCGATCAGTTGATTCGGAGGGAAGAGGTGGCAAGGGTTCCTATGGTTGATGATTCAAAAATCAAAGAAACACAGCAGTTAAAAGGGGCGTATACGATATTTGCAAAAAAATCTAAGGGCCCCTCCAATCAATCAATGTCAAATTCAAAGAAGTCAAAAAATCAGAAGTCCAAAACAACGGCTGTGAATGGGTCTACGAAACAATTCTTTAAATCCCTGTCTAAACCAAATAGATGCTCAATGTTAGCTTCTAGTGCTATCACAAAAAAATATCAAAATCTATCTCAGGAAAGACAAAGAATGTTGAACAAGGGCAAAGATCCCAACCTTAGGACTCTCCCTTATGCTCCCTTAGATGAGTTGGTGCATGTTGCGCAGGAGCTGGGGAGCGGATCTACTAATGTAACGGCCCCAACCCAAGTGCCACCTGTACCGAAGAACAAGCGAGTGAAAGCTAACCCAATGCCCAATGTCCCAGTCAATACGCAGGACCTTAGGAAAGCTGTGGATGAGTATATGAGTCAATACATCCTAAGCCATATGTGACTCACCCTCTGTCTCAGACTCTTAATCCATCATTGGAGGAACCTGAATTAGGGGATGATGAAAATACTAACGGCGAAAGGACCCTCCCTATTCAGGAAGTAAAGTCCTCTAAGAATGCCCTACTAACAAATAAAATAAGTGTGGATGCACAAGACAACCTACAAAATAATATTCTATGCACAATTAAAGACTGTCTAGTTGCTCTGACCACGGAACAAAATAGTCTTAAATCTTCCTTGAAGGCAATGAGGAGTGGCCACTCTGGTGTGGGAAACCCATCTCATGTAGAATGTATCTCTAAGAATGTAACGTTTAAATCCCCATTGGAAGAGATCCAATCTTACAAGCATAGAGATTCACTCAGTAAACGGAATCATTCTGATGTTAAGGTACCACACAAGAGTAAAAAGCCTACCCAATTGTTCTCCTTGTTCCTCAGTTGTCGGGGGGGTTCCTTTCCAACATACATAATGAACAGAGGAAGCATCATGCAAATATTTGCAGACATCCCAAATTTGGAGGATATCTCCTCAGGTGATGTAGTACAAGTGGAGTTCCCCGATGATAATGATCTAACAGTGTCCTGCTTGTGGTTAAGTTCTCGCATTATTTACAATATTATTTGGTCCGCTAGATCTAAATTCTTTGATTTGGGCTTTGACTTAATTCCAACTACTAAGGAATCCCAGCCGGTGGAAGCTATCACTGATCCAGCTAGTCAGGTAATCAGTGATGAGCATACCTCAGGTAGGGCATGCAGCTGTGGGAAAGCATAACTAGGAACTAATGACCCTAATGTTCGAGGTCAGAAATTGGTAGTCATGAGCTGGAACACGAGGGGATATAAACATTTGCTAAATAATGCTAAGTGTGATCTCAAAGATTGTGATCTAGCCCTTTTGCAAGAAACCTGGTTGACTATCCCCCTATCGTGGAACAATCATTATGTCCAGTTAGTTCCAGCAATTAAGGGACAGAAAGGTAGACCAATGTCTGGGTTGATGACTATCTCCAATATGTCCACGATAGCTATTATCTCTGATGGGCCCAACCCAAACTCCTATTTGCAATGTTCAGTAAGTATGTTCCAAAAGCTGAAATTTTTAGTCATAAATATATATTGGAACCCAATTGCAATTTCAACCTCTACTCTCCTAAATGATTTGAATACATTAATGGAAGACAATATAACTATCCCGGACATTGCGCATGTAATATTAGCCGGGGATTTGAATATGCATTTGTTGGCATCATCTAAGAAAAGGAGTTTGGATCGGGTTTCACCGTGGAGAACTTTTATTACTACGTGGGACCTAATTATGTTAAATGGGGCAGTGGAAACTGATAACCCTCCATCATACACGTGGTCTTGTGGTGCTCAAAATGCCATAATTGACTATATGTATGTTGATAGAAGGCTGTTTGAGAAAATCTCTGAGTTTAGGGTAGTTCCCACCATAGCGAGTGATCATTGGATTTTGAGAGCTGAGTTTGTGATCCAAACCAAGGAAGAACTTCGCTCCAGTCCAATTCAATTGAGTGGTCTAACTATAAACGCCCAACGTAACAGACTTCATTGGTCAAGCGATGCACTGCAAACATTTGCACGCAGTGTAACGAATGACCAACAGCGACTGATAAGAGGTATGGATGTTGCTGATTATCATGATAAAATGCATCTCTTTGCCCCTGCTTCAACCACCGAAACTAACAAGAGCAGGCAGCAGCATATCCATATGTTTGATTTGGCCATTAGAGATCAAAAGAGGCAATATCGAAAACAGAAAAGACAGATTTCTAACTTACCGGTTCAGTACCGTGACCCGGCCCTACGCAAATTGAAGACCAAATATAGAAATTGGATTCGAGGTCATAAAGCTAATATGTTCCAACATGATGGGGAAAAATGGTTACAGATGGTCCAAACTAAAAATACATCACAAATCTGGAAAATGATAAATAATGGAGCAGGCGCTCCGCAGTTAACGGCACAACTTAATGGCGTGTCGGAAAAAAGTTGGGTCGCCTATTTCACTAGTATCTACGCCCTTCCGGCGAATAGCACCTCAAAGCTGAATCTAGAAATATTGAATTCAGCCTTTCAGATTAGTTTTGACCGTGAAGATGTTTTGTTTTATATCAATAAAGCTAGCTCTTCAAGAGCCCCTGGTCCTGACGGTTTATCAAATGATGTCCTAAAACAGAATCCGGAGTTATGGGCATCTATTCTCTATGCTATCTTCCAGGTCCTGCTAACAAAACAAGCAGTTCCTTTGTCGTGGTGCAAGGCCATCACAGTGCCAATTTATAAGAAAGGCGACCGAACAAATCCGGCCAGTTACCGTCCGATTTCTCTTCTTGACGCCCCTGGCAAGATTTTCAGCAGAATTGTTTTAAGAGACCTTGACAATTGGGCTTCAGAAGAGAATCAGCGAGATCCTTTTCAAACTGGTTTTGTGCGAGGTCTTGGCACAAGCATCAATATAACGACCCTCAATGCAATCAAAGAGTTATACGCCACAAGAAATCAACCAATATATCTGGCGTATGTTGACTTTCGAGTGGCCTTTGACTCGGTGGATCGGTACCTATTGTTGGAGAAGTTGTTGAAACTTGGCTGCCCACCCTCACTTGTGCATTTGATACACTTACTTCATTCGAACACTTCAATGAAAGTTAAATTGAATCTAGAAGGGCTGCTATCAGATGAAATACCAACTAAACGCGGCCTAAAACAAGGCTGCATCTTAGCCTCCACATTGTTTAATCTGTTTATATTTGATCTTGGCAATGAATTCAACAATGTTGTGAATGATGCTCCAAAACTTGGCAACCAGATCATTGCATGGCTCCTGTATGCAGATGATTTGGTTCTTATCTCGCAAACACCGAGAGGCCTGCAAAATATGCTTGATAAACTTGATCAGTACGTTGCCAAAAACAACCTGACCTTAAATTTGGAGAAAACACAGGTGATGGAATTGGGGAGACTTGGACTTAAATCAAAGAAACAGTATTGTTGGCTTTTGAACAAACAGAGGTTGAAAATAGTCAATGAATACAAATACTTAGGAGTCATATTTAGCAACTCCTCCACTAATACACCCCAAAGAGATGGTATAGAGAGTAAATTGTCCACTCTAATCTCGCAAGCGAGAATCTTGCAATATAAGTATGGTAAGTTCTCGTGCAAACACATTCTCACCTTCTATCAACAAAAAGTAATCCCCATTGTCACCTATGGTTCAGAAGCCTGGTCACCTCCACAGGCTGGTTATTGGAACAAAATTGAGGCTAGGTTCTGGAAGAAAGTTCTGAATCCTCCAAGCTCTTGCCCAAATGCACTGCTTCGTTTTGAGTTGGGAATTCTCTCAGTGAACATACAAGTGTCCTGGAAGAGATGCTGCCTATTTCGGAAATGTGTGATGGGCTTATCCAGCAATAGTGTGCTAAGAATTTTGGCAGACTACTTATTGCGGTCTGAACATTTATTCCCATTAAATTGGAGAGCGGCTGTTCTGTCGGATCTAACAGAAGCTAATATCACATTAGATCTATTACTATCCAATCCTACCAAAGCTAAAACCAAATTGTATCATTTAGATTGGCACATAACGCAACAGGACTGTATGAAGCTAAAAGATTTTGATAGAGCTATGTTTGGGCATAAAAAATTCCAAGGAACTGCTGATTATCTATTAAAATGTCCTTCCCATAAATTGAGAAATCAAATATTGCGATTTCGTTTGAATCTATGGCCAACGAAACAAGTTCTGCTAAGGAGGGGTATTATTAAGAGAGACTGCATTTTTTGTCGATTCTGCAATGATGCAAAAGTCGAAGAAACATTGAAACATCTATTGATAGAATGTACTGCATTACAATCACAGAGAAAGGACTTGATTGACAAACTAACAAGGCATCATTTCATAAGACGCTCTAATGATGAGCTATGGTGTGAGCTGTTCGCAACTCCAAAGATAACAATAAGAATAGCCACTATCCATTTCCTAAACAACATATTATGTCCCATACTCAAGTGAGTAACCAATCTGCCCATTGGAAGAAATGGGTTGGTACCTGACTCGCTATATATGTCTTGATTGTGGTATGGTTGTATCTGACTTTAACATGTGATTGCAGGCTAATTCACAGAACTGGATTCGCTAACTGCAAGTAGCTGTGCAGAGGGCTCCACTTATTTATTTTAATCATTAGTTAAGCAAATGCTATGTAATTCCTTCTTTTTATCTCACACAATTTCTTTTTCTTTGTATTTTAATGATGTATGTATTTTGTTTTAAACCTCGTTTTGAAAGGTTGATTTAATCAGCCATCCAAAATAAAAAAAAAAATAAAAAAAAGTTGATCAACCCGCATGAACCCGACCCTGAGAAGAATGCCCTTGAGGGGACTGAACAAAGTCAGGTTTAATAAATCCCAGACATTCATCAAATTAAATCCAAATTTTCTGCTAACTCTGTAAATTGGAGATTCAATATTAAAGGTTTTTCATGCCTATTCGAGTCCAAGGACAGTGTGACTTACCGGCTCTCATAGAAATAGGGTCCTCAGCAACCCTGATATCTAGAGAAGTACTTGAGACTCTCAAACACGGAAGACGGAACACTCACTGTATTTCCTTCAAACCTCTCTTTGGAGAGATGCAACATTTTAGTCGGAAGAAAATCCCAGTAGATGGGGTTACTGAAATCGATATAAAAAAAGGAATAATTGAGTCTCCCATTGGTGATAGTCACGGCTCTTCAGAGCAGACCTGTTATACTGGGAAATGATCTACTTCGGAGGCTTTCACCCATGATAGATTGTGTGAACCAGGTCCTCTGAACCCAAACCTGCTGCCAGTTCAAACTAAAAAGAAGTGACAAGTATGTCAGTTTGAATTTCACCTGCTTTTGATTAAAACATATCTTAACCAATTCACTTGCAAAGCACCCAAGTGCCAGACATCACTATCATATTTGTGAAAGAACAAGATGGAGGTGAAGTGACCTCCACAGAACCTTTGAAAATAACTCTTTCTTCAAACAGTGAATGGTTCTCCACTCGAGAGAGAAATACCCTATAATTGTATCAATGGAAGACCTGCAGTGAGATAACTCAGAACACAGAATCAGCAGTTTAATTCCACTACAAAGTAAAGGAAAACTCACATCCTCCCACTTTCAACTCAATGAAGGTAAGGAAGCAGGTCTCTTCTAAATGTGTTTAACTCAAGAAAGAGGTTTTATTAGCTAAAGAATACTCCAAAATTACAAAATGATCAGAAGCTTCCCACATTCAATTTCATTTTTAAATTGGAATCTGGACGTGACTCAAAGGCTTCAAAACACATGAATATGAGCCGGTGTATGCTGCAGATCCAAATTGGAAATAAAAAGGTACATCATAATTGTAGAGTTTGAATTAATATCAAAGGCTAGTCCAAAATCGGGGAAAACCCAGTGGACTTTAATGATCTGAAAAAGGTTTTGGTCAGCCCAATTACTGTCATACTGCAGAAGTTCAAATTAAAGAAGATGGCATTATTCTGGAAATAATATGTGACAATATACATTGTCAGCACAGATCAAAAAAGGACAGACCTTCAAGAAGCTGTGATTTAACCTAAACTGTATTCTTTAGCAACATCCCATTTATTTACTTTCCAAGGATTTTTCCAATTCTATAATTGGTTTCATACCAGAAGAATGTTACCACAATACTGTTGGTAACCAACCAGACATGCTTTATACTCAATAATGGGGACATTTTATGGTATACTCCCTTTGCCCTTATAGAGTGGAGGATGTTACCTTTGAAATGCTGTTAGATGATATAGTATGCAAAGTCACTATTAAGTACCTCAAAACTGAGGAATCAATTGCCCAGATAGAGACCACAAGCAACCTACCTTGTAGGAGATACCTCAGAAATAGACATCCCAAATATAATTCTTGGCTGCCATCAAATGACAGAAGAACAGATCAGTATGGCTGATGCCCTTTAGACAGAAGAGGAAAATAAAAAATTAAGACACATAGTTGTGGATTTTCAGAAGGTTTTCTCTTTAGATTCATATGATTGTGGCCATACAGCTCTTCACTCTACAACCTAATCTACAGACCCTCATTTGGCGTCAGTGTTTCTAAAACAATACAGGTTACCTCTAGCTTCCATGGAATCAATTATAATTATAATTGGTTATTTATAACGTGCTTAATACCCACAGGGTTGTGTTCCTCCGCATCGTCTTGCTTCCACAACGAGCATGTTGCCTCTGAGCTATCCTCCCAGTCACAGAGATTATCCTGAAATTGGATTCATGTGGGATTATTCGACCAATCCACAGAATCTTTAATAATTCAGTACTAGAAATATTGAAGTCAAATGGCCAATGGAAATGCTGTGCAGACTTAAGGCAACTGTATAAGAGGGTATATATGTCACAGTGGCATCTTCTTCATATTGATAAGGGCCTTGCAAAGATCCATGGTGTGTAATTAAATGTTGCCCTCGATCTGACTAATAGGTACTGGAAAGTCGTGAAACTCCATGAACACCAATATAAGCGTGCCTTTACCTTTGGGGGGCATCAGTACTCATGTACAAGAAGACATTTTTGGTACATTAATAGTGAAATTAGCTGTTAATCAAAAGCAATACTATTGACGAACCCGAGGTGGAGATCCACCATGTGTTGAGCAAGCTAAGAAATGTGGGAGTCAAGATATTGCTTCAGAAAGCATACTGGTGTAGAACTAAAGTAAACTTTCTAGGTCATGAAATCAAAGCCCAAGGTCTTAATATCCAGAAGAAGGTTGAGGCTCTACTGAAATCGAAGAACCCCACAAATCGATCTAAGTGAATTATGCAGCCTCTTATGATTGAATAAACTACAGCTATACATTCTGAGGTTTACACAGAGATCACTCAACCCTAGGTCCACCTTTGATGGCAGGGGTCAAGTGGGAGAGGGGGCTCCCATGGTACATGAAACTGCTGAAATAAACGTTTATCCCAAGCTCCATGCTTTGCTTAGCCCATCAAAAACAGAGGGAGTTTTTCCTGGAAACATGATGTACACAGCTGATACTAGCTAAGGAAATGTTAATGGTAGAAAGTGTGTTTTGTGCACTGCTATAGTTGAACACATGAGAGCAAGCATATATTGGCATATTACTTATGATGCATATTTTTTTAAACTGCTTAAACTATTTTCTCCAATCATTGCCCTTATGCACAAGGGTTTGCACTTTGTGAAATCTGTGATCATTTAAGCAGGCATATATTATGACTCTTGTCGAGCCTGAAAACATGCAGTAGCCTGAGAAAAACGATTTTGAAATTGCTACCTACATGCACAGAACAAACTAGAGCAAATCAAATCAATTTGAAATATATTAATATGGATGTGCACAATGGTAGGGCATTTATAGGAGGCTTATTTTTTATGACTATTCAATGCGGCTCTTGGTTACCATGACAATAAATGAACTTGAACTTGATCGCCCTTAAAGAATTATAGAAGCTTAGAAATGAAAGGGTGGTGTAATGAATGCCAGTTTTTCTCGCCAAAGAACTATTTCTCACACTGTACTGCTTCACCTTCAAAGATTCAAATCTCATTTAAAGTGCCCATCAGAACCTTTCGGAGGCGCTTGGTATGCGGTTACCCTTCCGAATGCAATCTCTCAGCGTCCAATTCCACATTTCGTGCATGCAGAGAAAGAAGACCTCACTTGGGGATTACAGTCTGCCTCCCACCGCATCATCTATCTTCTGTAAAGCCTCGAGCATGATGGATTTTAATATCCCCGTAATGGGTTGACAACAAACATGCGTGACAACATGATAATTAGTCGGACAAACTGAGCAGCACTTAGACACTGGACTTTGGTTGGGGGGGGAAAGCACATGCATGCTTTTCAGGGAGAAGGAAGCAATGACTCCTTTTATCTTTTACCTTCACACTGTGCTGCTGCAATACATAGCCGTCACCCACAATTGCTGCAAATGCTGCTTTATGGAAAATGAACAGTTCTATTTGTATTGCTGAGGGGTGCATATCATTTAACAATTGGTTATAAGTCTTATTGTTCACTTATTTGTCTCTCCAATCCGCATATTACTACACTAACATGTGGCAACCAGCAAAAGGCAAATGCAAGCAGGGTACGTAGCGCACGATGGTTGCAAGGTATGACAATGTGCTATGCACAAAGGTGTGATCTGTGCACATAGGTGTGTGCTACTGAAACGAGTACTGCCCTGTGTTCGTAATGGCAGAGCCATTTGAGGAGGCTCTTTGGGAAGGTTCCCCAGTTCAATGTTGTTTTGCATGGCTGTAGCACGAGCACTGTGCTCACAGGTGTCATTGAGGGACTAATGGGCAGAGAGGTATCACAGATGACATCTCCTTGCTTCGGTGTTATTGCTCATGATTGGGTGCATTGTAAGGCTCAAGTGTACTTGTACAATTGAGGTTCTTCCGGGGCAGGGTGTCACACGCAGCCATTCCATAATGAGGTGGTGAGGGAGGTAACCCTGAAGCGAACACACCACATGGGCACAAAATGAGTGAACATTGAGGTAGCTGCTGGTTTAATACATTGACTCATGAATGGGGAGGAGGCATGAGGATCTGCCATGTCTGCGTTTACCTACCGACAATGAATTATAAAATATGTGTATAATACATACCATTAATCAACGGGATAACCATGCTATTCTGTGTTCTGGTAAACTATATGTATGTATTTTAATATGGTATATAAAACCTTACACAGAATAAATCATCACACAAAATGCAGCAAAGACTAATAAAACCATTCGCCACTGCTGACATCCTAGCCTCACTTGCTCATCCAACGTTACTTATAAGTGAGACAATTTTCAGCCTTAGATAGATGACTATTCTACATGGATATTCTATATGGGCTGCATGAACAAATCTGGAAACCCACTGTGGTGTTTGTTCTGCTCAGTCACCCAATTAACCACCTTGTTTCTCCCTATCTATTACTCTCTATTTCAGTATAGACGCAGCGTATGCATCGTTTGGAAGTCTCCCATTTGGCCCTTAGCAGTGACAGACGTGTATTCCTTGGGAAGGGTCCATTAACTGCCAAGCCCAAAGATATTTGACTGACTCTTTACAGCAATATAGGTCTGTCTGAGGCATTTGTTTGTTGAGAATTCTCCCAGATGTTGTAATGGGGGGATCACCCCCTGCAAACTAGGGTCCTTGACCAGTGTAACGGTTTATTGAGAGGCACCCTCAATAGGGGGAGTTCTTTCCCTCCTCACTCAAAGTGTCACACAACAACATGTTTAAACAATTATTTTATTCAGCCCTACTTCAGACACATACCATGCCCCTTGGATCCTCCCACAGAGATAACAATGTGCCAAGAACCAGGCTGGTGTACAGGAAATATATTTGTATTTATTTAGATTAAAAGTATTGGAAATGTGCACAAAAATGTCAAACACCACATTATCCGTAGCACAACACAATAAACTTCGCTCTACATAAATAAATCACAAAGTTGAGTTGAAAAGAACACAAATCACAATTCTTTACTTTCTGCAAATTTAACTTGAAAAATAATTAGTGCTGGTCATTGAACACCTGTATAGATGTAGTGCTGCGCAATTTTGATTTTCCTGCAAGCTTAAAAGGCTAGCAGTAGGATTTCAAGATTGGTACAAATACATATGGCAGTTAAGATTTCAGCCACCCCTTTGATTTAAAAAAAACCAGGGTGATTTAGCTGTGTATTTTTCAGACATCGCCCTACGTTGGTCTGTGTTGGGAAGTCAGACAGAAAGATGTGAATGATTTGGGGAATTTTGGATTTCAGACCACCCCCTCCAATGAAAGAAAGGCCTGTGTTAGGGGAACATTTGACAAAATTAGTGTACTGATTTAAAAACAAACACACCCCTCTTCCTTAAAGAAGTCGGGCTCAACAGGACAAAAAGGATTACCCAATTAAATTATAGGCAATACTTTTTCAGCGCACACTGGGAAGTTAGCTTTGTTAATTTTTAATTTTAGCAAAAATCACCCAGTAGTGTTCCACCAAATGAGGAATTAATAAAATGTATCTTTTTAGTTAAATAGTCTAAGGACCTGCACCGTTTTTCACCCCCACCACCCCACCACACTACAAAGGGAAAAGATTTAAGGCAAGCACACTCTGTCACATTTTGTATTCCAGGGATCAGTTCTACTTACATAGAAAACCCGTGTTTAAATTTCAGGAAAGCCAGCTGCATGTCAGGACCCTCTGGAGACATTGGGCAGGGGGTGGTCACTCCACTCTCAAGGACGGCCCCCCACTCTCCACCATAAGACTCAGTCAGCATTTAGGCCTGCACCCAGATGCACTTTCAGCAATCTCCTCTAGTGTTTGGCAACTCTTAAATTTGCAAAATGTTCAGATCAGCCAGGAACCAAGTTTAACTGTCCATTATAGTTTCCTAACTCATAGGTGCATGAAATGTATATCTCCAAAGTGCCTGACAAGAAGCCTGCAAGAAGCTCTGTGAGTTTCTGTTTCAACTTGGGAGCCACTACGTTCAAATCGCAGGATTCTTTTTTCCCCGCGAAAATCGCAGACTTTGGACTAGATGAATATTTACATATTGACTTTAGGAAAGTTTTTGGTAAAACCTTTGTGGACCTTTGTGGACCTAAGGGACTTTCGGACTTTGAGCCAGAAGTTTATTTGAATACCTGTTTCTATCTCTGTTTGGTAGGTCGTTGTTGGCTCTGCCCCCTTTCTGGATCAGCAGCAGCAGTAGTTTAAAACATCCGGGCACACGCCACTGCACGCGCGTCTCTGAGAAGTGCCTTGCCAAGTGCCTGACAATAAGCCTGTTTGCCTGTTCGCGGCATTTTCCGGTGGGCAGGCGGGGGGTTCTTTTCTAAAATTGCATTCCCTCTGTTTGTTGTTTAGTTTGAAAACTCTACTCTAGAAGTGGTTGGGAGTGTGCATAGAAGGTTTATAGTCATAAAATCAAAAAAACAAAATGTCGAAAAAATCATAAAAATAATGTTGAAAAAAAAGTTGCATTTCTTTTTTATTACGTTTTTTACTCGAAATGGGGGGGGTCCCCCCAACCCCCCTTTTTATTTTTTTTTGCTTTTACCTTTTTCTTTTTACATGCGGGACCCAAAAAATAAATATAAATAAAAAAATTAATCATTTCGACATTCTTTTTTCGATTTTTGTGTAATTCGACATTTTTTTTCGATGTTATGACTGCACACCTGCATAGAACGATGACAACTAAATACATGCATAATCGTACAGGACCCAAAACAAGGAAGGAATCTCAAAATGACGCACAGCCGATTGAGGCACAAATTCCCTTTCCACTGGTGTTTAATCCAGGTAGAGGCGTGATGAAAATGGTGCAGGATTTACTGCTGCCCCTTTACCCCCTGACTCCAACAGACACAGTTATATTGGCAGCAATTGAGAGTGAAAACTCAATTCTGCTGATCGAGTCTGGTGTCACTGACTATAGTCCCAAAGCTCATGGAAAGGTTCCTTCACTTGTGTCAATGGGAAAAGGAAGAGATAAAGTACCGGGATCAGCATTTCCACCTCGCTCCAGTCCTCAGGCCGTGGACGGACCTGACAGCTGCCTCCTGGCTCTATCACAATATCCTTTGAGATAGGAGGGAGTGTGGGGTATATCCTCACCCCAGAGTGAGGTAAGAGGACCTGGAGAGGAGATGGGAGGGGGCAGTTCAATCACTAAAAGGAAAAATCTTGGCTGAACTCAAAAGGCACACGGTTCTAATAGAAAAATTTATTTTGACTGGACAAATTAAGAGGGGTACAGATGGGAAGACTCAAATGCTTGACTTAGGGGAAAGGTAGCCCATTAAGGGGACTCTGGGTGAGGTGAGGAATATGCCAACGGAATTCAACAAAAAGTCAGCCAGAGTCTTAACTCCGTCTTTAGGGGTAGGAAGACGAGAGTCTAAGGACTCACTCACCGATTTAAGCTCTCGAAGTAAAGTAGTGAGTTCTGTGTCTCGCCCCTTCTTAAAACTAAAGAATCAAATATAAAGAAAAATAAAAACAACAAATGCCTAACAGGCAAAGGACAGTATAAGCCTACTAGGAATACATGGTGTAATTTGATTCAAGTGAACATGGTAAATTCCCTAAGTGGCTCATTCCTCGACACATCAGGAGAGGGGAAGTCTCTTTGTAGTCGTGAAAGGGGTACCTTGGCTACAGGCACTATATCGGAATCTATGAAAAATAAAAATAGAAAACAAAAACAGAAGGGATCTAACAAAAGGCAGATTTTTGAAAGGCTCAAGAGTGGTATTAAGGGGGATCTATACAACTTATTTTTGAAAAAAAAACATTAAATGAGAAATTTGTGGATATCTCTGCTTCAACAGGGCCTCTTTTGAAGAAAAAAAAAGGCTGAGGGTGACAGGCTAATGCTTCAGGCAAGGAAACGGGCGGCATTGTATCTAAAAGAAAAGGTCCAAATAAGACTGATGTTATTACAATAGGTACTCCCATGAAATTTGTGAATTTGTCTGATAGGCACAACGTGAAATAACAAAACCCCCAATAGCACAAACTATCATCACAGACACCTTAATAGCTGAAAAAAACATTAATGATAGAAAACACACTTTAGTGGAGAAGCAACTTAGGCTTGTCGACCAAAAGATCCTTTTTGCTCTGGGTAATTCTGGAATTGAGAGCTCTAAGGTTGCAGTCAAGATGTTTTACATTTAGCAATGTGGCAAACATTGGAGAAGGGGGTACAAAAGAAATTCCATCAAGTTTATCCTGGAATGAGCCAAATGAAGATATTTTTGCCAAGTGTAATAGTCAACATATCTGGAATCAACCAGTTAATATGAGACATCTAAATGACTTCCACTCAAATAACAACCAGGATGAACAAGAGGGGAGACACATATTACATAAAAAGGCACGGACTAGTTACTTGAAAAATGTACACTGGATACAACCAGCTTTTCTACAATTTCCTAGTGTGTTGGTGTATTACTTTTTATATAATGGAGGGCCTGAGTCTTTAAATGTGCCTTGAACTTTAGGTCTGTTAAATGGGATTTCCATTTTAAGAACATTGTCCTCAGATGACATAAAGCTGGTTGATTATATACACTCTGAACGGTATGATCATGTGAGATTGGTACTTAATACCACTTCAGTGTCTGAGGCGCTTCTACAACAATCAGAGACATTTAACAAACTAGGCTATGATATTCTGTAATTCTCCCCAGGCTCTCTGGAAGATCAAAATGGTAACATTGCTCAAGGGAGAAGAAAAACTAGCCCAGTGAGAACTATGCCTATAGCCTCGAATAACTTTCAGGGGAAGGGGGAGGATGATGCTAGCTGGCATTGGCTAGCCCTCACACTTAGAGACTCTATCCACCAGCTAAAGGATCTAAAGCTGAAATGTTTGTAAATGTGAATTTTCGATTCTTTCTTGGAATGTGAGGGGTCATGCTCATCTGGTACATTCTGTTGATCTTTGTTCTCAGTTTTCAAAATACTCATTGTTATGTTTCCAGGAGACCTGGATGACAAACTCATATTCATTGGATGGATTTGATTGTTACTATGAGTTAGCTGAGCAAGGGCCTGTTGGACGACCGGTAGGTGGTCTATTGACGGCTGTAAGGCTGGACAACAATGTCATCATAACTATATGCATTAATATTGTTGAAGGCATTCTGGCTCTCAAACTGGATGTCAAAACTGTGATCTGTATTGTTCATATACTGTTGATAAATGTATATGGGTCACCAAAGAATAACCTGGCATTGGTTCTGTATTGTGAATAATTGTATTGTGGACGAAATGTCAGACTGTATAGGTTTACATGTTGTAGTGGTGGGTGATCTAAATGTTCATTTGGAAACTCTGTGTGCCCTTTGTCCAGAATGAAAGACACAACTTGATTAAAGATAAGGCATTAGGTCATAAGCCTCCAAATGTAGTAGTTAGTTTAAAGGTTGGAAAGAAGACAGAACTGAAGGAACAATGGAGTACATTTTTTCTAAGTTGCGGTAAATTGTCTGCTAGAGAAACTGATGGTACTTGGCATAATATTCTAACCTTGTCTGATCTCACTCAATCATTTTGTAGTCCCATCTTGTCTGAGTGATCATAGTAGGTTTGAACTATTTTTGGATTTGTGTGAGAAGCAAGAAATTGTATGACAACTAACGTTTACGTTAACCAGGTAAAAACGAGGCTCAGCTGGCAACCTGGGAACATAAGCAAGCTTAATGTACTCTTTGAAAAAGATATTGAAAAAACAACAATAGCTGAAATGTTGGGTGTTCTGACCCACGTTTGGACTATTATGCTACAACATTTGGTGCTGTGGGCTTAGGAAATCCAAGATGGCCGAAAAAGCCCACATGTGCGCCAGAATCTATGAGAGCTGCGCAGTTGTGCGCACACTAAAATGGTTGCCTAACCTGACACCCGCCAGTGCGAGCATGATAGGCCGGGGTGCCATGAGTGAAATGGGTTGCCAAAGGAAAAACAGTAGCGCCGGTTAGCTTCAAAGCGCTTTAAAATTACCTTTGGTTTCCCTGAATGCAAGCTTCAAATGCCCATTTTAAACATTGCAGGATATGCAAAATTTTCACTGAATACCAGCAGACATTTGGCAGAATGGAGTTTTGCGTGCTTACAAAATCTGGAAGATGAAGAGCCCAGAACAGTGTTGATAACAGAACTAGCTGAGCTATGGAGTCAGCTGTTTTAAATTAAACTGAACTACAGACATTAAAAATCTAAATGTTTAAAAGAAATTAGTGACCTACTTCTGAGTGTCACATAGGCTGCAATTGTTTAAATGTCATAGTTTTAAACTTAGAATCAGCATTCTAGCTGCATATGTAAAAAATTGTTAGTTATTTGAATGCAGAAAACTGGGGAATAGAAACGACATGTGGCTAAAAACTGGCTTAAAGAGATTCCAATTTTCCCTGGCAACTACCCCCATCAGGAGTGAAACTTGATTCACAAGTAACTTCCCAGGCCTGGCTGTTTCCTGCTGGCCACACTAAGGATATGCCATCTCTCTGATAATTGAATTAAGGGGAGCCCCCACAGAATACAGGAGCTCTGAACAATACAACCCCCTTCACCCAGGCAGATGGTTTATTGCAGATGTCGTAAAACAGCTTCTTCTTGGCAGAAGCTGGGAGGGGCAGGGTCTCTGAGCTTGGCAGAAACTGGAAGGACTGGTTTCTGTACCATGTGACCTGAAAAGACACACCCCTGCCAGCCAAAATATGGGTTTAGAAAAAGATGAATAACTCATAGAGCGGACTTGTGAAAATTATTTAAATGATACCATAATTCTTGTGATTTTTCTGCCCACATTTTAAGACGTGTTAGGACCCGGTGGTATGTTCAGGGGGGTTTTAGCGGAAAAGAGGATATTACTCAAAATGTGTGCATGTGAAAAATCTGACACTTCATCAACTAATGTCCATACTCCTTGCGCACATGTGTGTAAATTTGGGTTAATGTCCGAAATTGCAAAATCAGTTAAAAAGTGCAAATGTTGCCATTTCTGAATGCAAGCCCCCAGGAAGAGCAGATTTGGACAGGGTATACCTCCTGTGATATGTGATGGGTGCGTGTAATTTTAAACAAATGTGTACCTGTGCAAATATGTATTTGGTTCAAATCTAGATTTGTGTGCAAGTTGACAGGAGGAGTGGACTTTCTGCAGGCTGTAAAATGACATCACTCTGACACAACTTAGCTCCCCCAATCAGGGGAGAAATGAAAGCTTGGCCAATGACAAGTGGAGAGGGGTAGAGCCTAGTGATGCTGCACACACACCCATTTTAAAAACAGATAAAAGCAGACAGACAGGACAGATAGGGACATTCATTTCCATCTGCTGCGGGACGCTCTGCCGGAAAATCCATACTTTACCTCCATCAATCTCTAGAGAAAGCTGTGCAGAAAGATCCAGACTTTAAATCCATCAATCTCCAGATCCAGAGAGAGAGCTGACCCAGATCACTGTGAAGTGCAGAGACCAGACCAGAGTCCAGTCTAAAACCTGACCAGATCCGTGGCGAGGCCCATTCTAATTCAAGAATATATTGTGAGTACCTAGCAGACTGTGCAGAACCAATCTCTTAGTTAAAATAATATAATTCAATCTATTTTAATCTAAGTAGACTGCCTCCTAACTGTCACCTGTCATTTGCAAAGCTGTCACCTGTCATTTTCTAGTTGCAAGCTGCACTTGTCTTTTAAATTTCAAATCTGAAAAACAACCTTTATTTAATCGCTCATATCTCCGTGACCGTTTGTCCTAGGGACTTGCAGTAACTTTCATCTGGAAGCTGAGATCCTAGGCTGTCCTAGGACCCCAAAACGATAGTGCTAGTCCCTATAGGTTTGCCGCAATCGCGAAAAACGCACTCGCGAATTTTGCCGCGATTTGCAAATTTCTCAACGTGTGAAAACAGCAGTTTTCTTGCTTTCATTTGCCAAAAATTCGTTTAATTCGTTTAACCTGCTAGTTACTCCTAGTTACTCCTAGATCCTTGCTAAAGTGAGCCTGAACTCATCCCAAGTATATTTCACTCACCCTGAACCTCCTAGAGGGAATTAAAAGCATTTTAGTATATTTTTCACTTCATTGCCAGCACATATAAAAGCATTTTGGGCCTGTGTTTAAAACTCTGATCTGTAATCTAAGCTTGCTGGGGTGAACTGAATTACATTTGATTGCATTACTGAGAACTGTGTGCTTTCCTTCCATTTCCTTGCATTGCCTAAAGGGGGGAGGGGATTGCCAGAGAAAAGTGATTACATTGTCTTGTTGAAATCATATTGAGTATTTTCTGTATTGCATTTTCATTCAACATTACATCCATCTGAACTTATATAAAGTATTCTCTACCACCTTATTCTTCCGTTCCTATTCACAAGTGTGCTAGTGCCAGACTATCCATTATTGATTACTGATCAGATTAAGTGTGATATTCAATTATTAATTTATTCTAAAGTGTGATATATATATCTATTGTTTAAATTATCAAATAAACCTTTTAACTTGCAAAACAGAACTACTTCTTGGCTCAGTGGGGTCAGGAGGATTCCAAGAGAGGGGTGTTATATAGGGGTAGTCATCCAGAACGCATGAACTGGACATAAAGATATATCAATAAGGGTTTCCATTCAGTATCCCAGACTAGGCATTGACTTAGCTGTAGTGTTGAATTGAATCCTCTTACAAATTGGGGGCTCGTCCGGGATATTTGGATTAGATCTATCACTTGTGCAGATTAATACAGCGTGCCAGCTGACCAGATACACATATCCGGTCGGATCACACGCTGTGTTACGCTGTAAAGCACTCCTCAAAGGAACGCTCTAAGGAAAAGGTCTGTTTTGCAAAAATAAAATACTAATTTCTGTAAGTCAGGACAGAGACCAATCTCTAGAATGACGACCTTAGTAGACATGAAAATAGCCAGAGAGCACTTCTTACATAAGTTATTTGTGAGAGGTGAGTGGACTCACCAGGACCGCATGGTCTGGTTGCAGGCCATCACGGAACAGGTCACTGAGACAGGGTCATATATATGGGGAGATCAGGGTCCCCTACATGTGGCCCTGAGTGAACTATACATGGCTCCTAAAGCTAAGGATGAACAAGACAAGATGGTTAGGATAGCAGCATACCTGTACCTATATATGGGAGACATGCAGGATAAATGTACGGAAAGCCAAGATCTGGCGAACAAGCGACAGATGGCGTTAGAGATTGTCCAATCTGACCTGGTCTCTTCTGAGCAGAGGCTGCAGGGGAGCCAGGAGTCAGAAAATGAGAGTAGACAGCACATCATTAAAATAAAGTGGGATATGGACATCCTGCAACAGGAAAAGGCTGACCAGGATACCTTGCAGAAGGAGTACCAAGAAGGTTTGGACTCCCTACTGCAGAGCCAGAAAAAGCTGGAGCAACAGTTAGACTTCAATAGGGCATGTGCTGAGCAGGTAGTCACCCTGCAAAGCCACCTAGATAGGGAGAAGGCAGAGAGCAATAAACTGATTTTGAAAGACCTGGATACCCAGGCAGAATTTGACCAGGAGCGCCAGAAAGCTGGTGCCTTCCAAAGGCAAAGGGACGACCTGGCGGCACAGATGCAGGCTCTTAGTCAGGAAAGGGATACCTTAGGCCAGGAAGTCTGCCACTTAAAAAGGAAAATGGAAGAAAATCACCTGGCCCTCCAGGGACTGGGTGACCTCCAAAAAGAACACCGTAACTTGTTAGAGCACACCAGGAAGGTGGAGGATGCTCTGGCAAGAAAGGAGCAGGCCAATAGGGACACAGCCAGGAGGTAACCCTCCTGCAGCAAAGACTGGCCCAGTGCTCCAGGACCAATCAGGAAACGCAGAGAGAGAATGAGGCTCTCTGCCAGCACAATGATAGGCTCCAACAACAGGTAGCGATGCAAGGGAGACTGATAGAGTCTAGTAAGGCCTTAACTGAGGAACTGAAGGCACAGGCTCTTGCATTGCAACAGGGAGCAGGGGCGGATAGAGATGAGGTTCGCTGGGAAAGAGAAACTCCTGAGCATAACCCCAGGAGCCCTAGTACCAGAGGCCTTTATTTCTCTCAGTCCCTGGACTTTGCCACCCCCATGTCCCCTGGCGCACATGAGCACAGGGCCACAGGGATGGCAGATTACTATCCATCCAGAAGCATGGGGCTCATAGGCCAGTACCACCCAGGAATGGAGGGGCGGGCATCCGGGTATGGGCACCCAAGCACAGTGCAATTTAGTGGGGAACCCCAGGAGAGTAGGCCCATTAAGGGCATCCTGAAAACCTCTGGCCAGTTAGGTCAGTGGGGGGGTACCCATCAAATCCTGGCAGCAAGGAGGGATCTGAAGACTCCTCTGAGCGGTACAGGACACAGGAGACCAGGTCCCCACATTCTGCCAGCCATTTCCATGCTCGCAGAATCCGGAAAAACCTGGAAGAACAGACGGGAACCTCTGGGAGCAGTGCCTCTGAGTCAGAAGATGAATGGACCAGGGTTACCCGGACCAAAAGGGCCAATAAGACAAAAAGGGCCTTGCTTAAGGACCCCTTAAAGCAGATTAAGGCAATCAGGAGCGTCATCACGCCGTATCATAAGAATGCCAAGTATTCTGTTTGGGAGCACTTAGAGTTGTTTGAGCAAATGATGGAGACTTTCCATTTGAAGGACAGCCAAAGCTGTATCCAATATGTAAAGTGGACATTCTCCCCAGAATACTCCAGTTTCTTTGCAGGGCTGGAGGACCAAAATCATTCCAGGTGGTCCACCTATAGGGCGGCCATATTGAAACATTTTTCTGTTCACAGAAATCCTCAAGAGGCTCGCAAGGCAGCCTACAATTTACAATGTGGGGAGGATCAGGCCCCACAAGAATTTGTGCAGGAGTTAAAGCGTGCTTTTGCAAAGACCACAAGAAGGGTGCGCACAGATAGCAGAGAATTTATTAATACGTTTTTCCATGCCTTGCCCAAATACATAATGACCCAGCTCGTGAGGGATTTTCACGAGAAAAGATCTTTAGACTGGGTCAATGAACAGGCGACCCGGATCTATGAGGTGCAGAAGCCAATAGAAAATAAAAATAATGCGCCCAAAAACCCCAAAGCCAACAACACCCCTGCAGCTGCCAAGATGGCAGAGGTAAAGGTCACCCCCGTTTTAGAGTTGGAGATGGGGGGGTCTAAAAACCTACCTGCACCTAATAATGCTAGGCCCAGAAGGTCCTCGGGCCAATCACAGACAGGGGGCCAGGGAGGCAGCCCCACAAATGGGGTCCCTCGCTCTCCTGATTATGTAAGCCCCCGGTACAAGGGAAACAGACCCATCCTGGGTTATGTGTGGACTCCTCCAGCCCAAAGGGGGGGATCCAGCCAAGCACCTAACCCAGGGAACTTCCCTCCTAACTTCCCATTGGAGGGCAGAAATTCTCCAAACCCTGGGCAGCACTTCTTCCCCAGGTATCCACCCAACTTCCAGCCCCAAAATCATCCATACTTCTTTCCCCAATTCCCTGAGCCCAGACAACCTAATCCGGGAGAGGGGAGGCCAAGGGTGGAGGGGTATCCAAATCTTCTCAACCAGGGGTACTACCAAAGAAGGGATAGCTACCCTTCCCGGGATCAGCCCAGGGGAGAAAACAGGGCCCCGTATCAGCCTGAGCGGGTTTCCCAGTTAGAGCGCCAGGTCCAAAATATGGCACGGGATCTGGGTCAAATACTGAGGGCTCAGCAGAACCCTCAGATCAGCATGCCGGCGCAGAACGCATCCAACTCTGGACCTGGTGCTCCAGAACAATGACGGGGGCAGCACCCCGATAACTCACCGGTTCCCAGGGAGGAGGCACAAGGGGAAGGGTGGTGTATAGCCTTGGAGGAAGCTTCCTTCCTCACTTGTAAACAGCCCCTGGAAACCCAGGAACCGGAAACAAAATCTCCTGCCCCTGAAAGTCTGCCTCCTAAGGAGCAGAGGGGTGGTAGGAGAAACAAAAGACCCAAACAGACTCAGTTTGAGGAGGAGGTACAGATCTTCCAATTTGAGGGAGAGGGATCCTCAGAGGATCCTGGGAAAAGGATCTTCTCCTTCAGAGAGGGGGGAACTCCTCCCAAAGAAAAATGGGTCCCTAGGGATGCAAATCCAGACTGGGGTGAGGTGGAGACTGAGCTACCGCCGCCCACCATCTCATCCCAGAACCAACAGCAAGAAAATCCCCTGGTTCAAACCCATCCTGGTGACTGCCTCCAAAAAGGGGGGGGCGGCCCGGAACCGGAGCCAGGGGAACCCACAATGGCTCTGATCTCCAGTTGCCAACTTTTTCTTTCAGATTCCCAAGGCTCTCCACAGAATTCTGCCCAAATTTCTTCTCTTGCAGGGTCCAAAACCAGAAAGTTAGCCCACCAGTTGTCCAAAAATGTGCATTATCTGTGCCCCCTTGTAGGAGAAGGAGGGAAGATATTATGCCCCGGTACAAGTACAGGGCCAGGGTACGATTTCAGCGCTGGTGGACACGGGATCTCAAGCTACCCTTCTGTCCAGAAGGGCCTTTGATGAACTGAATGCAGGAAGGGGAGGGAATTACCAAATTCCTCTCACCCCTCTTCCTGGACAACTGCAGAACTTTGACGGGAAGGAAATTCCCGTTGAGGGGACTGCAGACTTGGACATTAAGATCGGGCGACACAAGGTGAAACACCCGGTCATAGTAGTGACTCCAGAGGGCACCCCTTGTTTACTGGGGAATGACCTCCTGAGAAGGTTGTCACCCCTAATAGATTGTGTAAACAAGGTCCTCTGGACCCAGACTAGCCGACCAATAAAATTAAAACAGAGTGTCAACCATGTTAGTTTAAACGGCACCTGCCACATGGTTGAACAAAAACCTGACCAAGTAGAATTTCACTTCCAGAATAGCCAAATTCCAGACGTGACAGTAATAGCAGTAGGACAACAGACTGGTGATGGAGGGTCCTCTCTATTTCTGAAAATCAACCTTCCTTCCAGTCTAAAGTGGTACTCCACACTGGAAGGAAACACTCTGAGATTCTATACTAATCCACAATCAGAAACTCCCGCTCCTATAGTCCAGAAAGAGTGAAATCAGCTCAGAGCCTGGCTGATATTCAGCAAATTGGAGAGCAGTTGTTCATCCCTGTCCAGTTAAATGATGGGAAGGACTCTGTTCTCGCTCAAGTGTGTGTGAACAACGGTAAGAGCTTCATCAGCGAAGCCATGTTCCGCCAACTCCCAAAAGATCCAGCCATTCCCACATTCAAACTGATAGACAAATGGGAAATGGACCTGGAAGCGCCTAATTCCAAACATCTCCTGCCAAGCACGTGTATGCTCAAAATCTCCATTGGCAACAAGAGCATAGTCCACAATTGTTGGGTCGTCCGAGACGTCCCTGCCGCCTTTTACTTAGGCAGTGACATTCTCAATCGCTTTGCCATTAGTTTGGACCTAATAAACTTCAAAGCTTGGCCCCGATTAGCGGATAATCCCATGGGCTTTGATGATCCAGAAAAAGCATTTAGGTCAGCTCAATTGCTACCTTATGCAGTTGAAATTCAGATTAAAGAGGAAGTCACCATCCCAGAAAGGACCCGACAATTCTCCCTGGAAGTGAAAGCTAAAAGAGGACAATATTTGCAAAACCCTGATGCGTACATACATCTAAATGCTTCTCTCCAACAGCAAGGGTTAGGGGTAAACCCAACTCCATCAGTCAACATAGAACATGACACCATTCTAATAGAGGTGGATAACAGCGACTTGAAGAGTATTACTCTAGCCGCAGGCACCATTATTGGAATGGCGGTTGATGACCGACATTTTTCCATAGATTTATGTAATGAACTGTTAGGGCCAATCCCCAAGGACTATTTTGACAGTGACAGTGATGACAATACAACACCAGACAGGATTTTTACCCGGCATGGGGGGAACTTCCTGGTGTACACTTCTTGCCCTTATGGTAAGGAAGATGTGACTTGTGACTTCAGGAGGGATGAGGTGATTTTTCAGGTCCATGAGGGCTGCCTTTCCCACCTGAAGCCTCCGGTCCAAATCAGCACTCTGACCAGGGACTTCTCCACCCAGCTGGAGGAGGCCGCTGAAATAGCCAAACCAGAAGTCTTTCCAGGCTTCAGGCAGATGGTGGAAGAGAGAGTCAACCTAGCTGATGCCTGTGTGACTCTGGAACAAAAGCAAAAGTTGAAACAAGTTTTCTTGGATTTCCAAGATCTCTTTGCGGTAGACTCATATGACTGTGGTCGCACTGACATCCACACAACAACAATCCCCACGGACCCTGGCATGACTCCAGTGTTTGTGAAGCAATATCGCTTCCCTCTCGCATCAATGGAGTCCCTTACTGAAATAATTAAGAACCTTGAGTCCCGGAGAAAAATCCGTCCAGTCCACAGCACCTTCAATAATCCGGTGCTGGGAATATTGAAGCCAAACGGCCAGTGGAGACTCTGCGCTGACCTTAGGGAGCTCAACAAACGGGTCCATACTTCCCGATGGCCTCTGCCCTACATTGACCAAGGGCTGGCCCAGATCCAGGGGTCACAGGTATTCACTGCAATAGACCTGACCAATGGATACTGGACCGTGCCTGTCAGCAGGGAGGACCAATACAAACTGGCTTTTACCTTTGGGGGCCAGCAGTACACATGGACCCAGACTCCCTTCGGATACCTTAACTACGGTAATGAGTTCAATATTTTCCTACATAAGGCCATGCCCGACCTGGGTGCGAGGGGTAACCTGGCTTATGTAGATGATGTCCTCATCAAAAGTTCATCTGTGGAGGAACACATAGCGGAGATCAGTTATGTTCTGACGCAGTTGAGGGCCGCCGGACCAAAACTTTCCTTTCAGAAAGCACAGTGGTGTAGAACCCGTGTTAATTTCTTGGGGCATGAGATTACTCCTCAGGGTCTCTGTCCCCTGGAAAAGAAAGTGGAAGCACTTGAGAAACTGAAAGACCCCACAACTCTGCGGGAACTAAGGAGCCTCCTTGGACTGACTAATTACAGCAGAAAGTTCATTGAGGGCTACGCAGAGATCACCAGACCCCTGATTCATCTCCTGAAGGGGGGGGTCAAGTGGGAATGGGGTCCAGAACAAGCCGAGGCAGTAAGACAACTCAAAAGAAGCCTCTCACAAGCGCCTTGCCTAGCTTACCCTTTCAGAAACAAGGAGTTCTTCCTGGAGACGGGGTTCTCTAATACGTGCTTGACGGCAGTATTATACCAAAAGCATGACAAGGTCAATAAAGTAATCTCCTATGCGAGCAAAACTTTATCCTCTGTGGAGGAAAAATTCAACGATTGTGAGAAGGCACTCCTGGCAACGGTGTGGGCATTGAAGAATTACCGCCCGTTTATCCAGGGGGAACACATCATAGTGGAGACTCCACACCAGCCTCTGCAATATCTCCAAAGTGACAGAATCCGGGCCGGAAATGTGAGTAATTCCTGAATTACTTCCTGGATTCTGTCAATGCAAGGCTTTCCTGTGGAGGTCAGATATGGCCAAAACAAGAAGAGTCCCCTCGCGCAAGGTCTGGCTGACTTGCATGATTGTGCCAGAGAAAACTGTCTCGAGGACGAAAGTCTAAAAATAAAGGACAACATGGAGGCATACCTTAACTCCCCCCACAAAGTCTTTGAAGAGGACACGTGTGAGGGAATGCCCACTGTCTATGTGGATGGATGCTCTTACCATGTTGACAACAACGGGGAGAAAGAACTGGTGGCCGGCGTAGGGAATGCATGGGTGAATGAGTCCCCAGAACCCTCCGCTGGATACAAAATTGGTCCCCGAAGTAGTCAGGTGGCAGAATTGATGGCTGTGCATCAGGCCATCCTCACTGCTGTCCAGCATCAACTCCGCGAACTGGTCATAATCACAGATTCGGATTATGTACGGAACGGGTTCGTGGAGCACCTGGTTAATTGGAAAACCAGAGGCATGTTGTGTGCTAACAACAAACCCTTGAAACATGGGAAGTTGGTCCAAAACATTGATGATCTGGTTACCTCGAATGAGATGACCATCTATTGGAAAAAGATCAAGGGTCATTCCAAAGTAGAGGGACCAGACAAAACTGGAAATGACTTAGCTGATCAGCTGGCCAAAACCGGGGCCATCCAAGGGGATCTAATTGAGATTGAGTCCCTGTTGGGGGAAATCCAGGTCACTGCTATCACTAGGTCCCAGACAAATGCTCACCATGATCTGTCAACTGCCCAATGGAGTAAGGAGACCCCTGATGCTGATTTGATTACCGCTCAGAAGGGGGATCCAATAATTGGTAAATTTTACCAGCACATTGAGGACCCTGAGAACTTTCCTCTGACGGATACCGATTACACTGGGAAAGAGGACCTAAGAGTGTTGATGAAATGTCCAAAAATGTTCCGGATCCAAGACGGTTTGTTGGTAAGGGAATCCAAAGCTGGCCACGATCAGTGGGTGGTTCCTACCTCATTCCGAAGCCTGATGTTAAGTCACGCCCATGATGCGGCCACCGCCGGTCATAGGGGGTTTCACACAACATTGGAAATCTTAAGAGAGGTTGCATACTGGCCACACATGGGGCAGGACCTCGACCAATACTTGAAGGGGTGTCTTGTGTGTGCACAATTTCAGCCATCATCCCTCACGCACCGTGCGCCTCTCCAAAAGAGGGGGATGACACTGCCATGGTCAGATTTACAAATCGACTTTGTAGGCCCCGTGATTCGCTCTGCTAGGGGGAATAAGTACATGTTGACTGTGACATGCTTGTTTACCAAGTGGGTGGAATGTCTCCCAGCCCCAAACTGCAAGGCAGAAACGGCAGCTGCCTTGATGATTAACCACATCTTTTCCCGTTTTGGTCTACCTCAAAGGATTGAGTCAGACAGAGGTAGCCACTTCACCAGTGAAGTAATGACAAAGATGTGGGAGATACTGGGGGTCAAAAGGAAGTTACACATTGCTTACAGGCCAGCTTCTTCTGGAGCAGTGGAACGCTACAACCGGACAATTGTGAGCATATTAAAAAAGTTTGTGGCAGATTCTGGGCCAAGTTGGGATATCCGATTACCTCTGGTCCTAATGGCCATCAGATCTACCCCTTCATCTGCAACCAAAATGTCATCATTTGAGTTGATGACTGGGCGCAAGATGGTGCTTCCTCAGCATTTGCTCTACAGGACCCAAGAGCAGACACTGATAAATGCCTCCACAACTCATCAGTATGTGGAGAATTTAAGGAAACACCTTCAGCATGCTTTTGCTGATGCTCAGCGGAATCTAGAAAGATCAGCTGATATCATGAAGACCCACTATGACCTGAAGACTTCCAGGAAGGAATATCAAGTGGGGGACCGGGTCTATCTATACAACTTCCAAAGAAACCAGGCAAAACAGCGGAAATTCTTGCCTACATGGAAGGGACCCTTTGAGATCATCGACAAGATCTCCCCTGTGGCCTACAAGATCCGCATCCCCAAAGGCGGTTTGGCAGAGGGGGAAGACAAGTGGGTCCACATTAACCAGTTGAAGTGTTGCCATCCCAGGCACACTCTGCAACAACTGGAGGAATCCTCTGGAATCCTAGTGGGTACTGTCTCAGACTAATTCAGTTCCAACCATAAATCATACCACATCTAGTCTCTAAAATATTGTGATTTGCATGAAACTGTCTCTTAGTTATACTGTTTTTTTTTCAAAATAAGAATGTAATGTTTCGTTATGATAAAATTCATATGCCACCCCACTATATCAATGGTGGGGGAAAAATGTCTATGAATAGGTATTGCCGCTCTTCCTTTGTCGTCCTAGGAGAAAGAAAACCTGGAGACGGGCCAAGGAGGACGATCCGGAGACCGGGAGCAGAGACGCAAGGGGCCCAGTGTACCGCCCAATATTCCCATCAGGACCGGCGAGGAGAACCGATCGATCAATACCGGATGGAGGAAAAGATGCTGAACTGTGCCATTTGCAGAATTGGAAGAAGATTATGCGGACATACCAGGGCGTGGGTCAAAACCCTTGTGCACCCGACATCCCCTCAACTCAATCCAAGTGCCGTCGGGCGGGGGGGTTTGTTGGGTGTTCTGACCCACGTTTGGACTTTTATGCTACAACATTTGGTGCTGTGGGCTTAGGAAATCCAAGATGGCCGAAAAAGCCCACATGTGCGCCAGAATCTATGAGAGCTGCGCAGTTGTGCGCACACTAAAATGGTTGCCTAACCTGCCACCCGCCAGTGCGAGCATGATAGGAAGGGGTGCCATGAGTGAAATGGGTTGCCAAAGGAAAAACAGTAGCGCCGGTTAGCTTCAAAGCGCTTTAAAATTACCTTTGGTTTCCCTAAATGCAAGCTTCAAATGCCCATTTTAAACATTGCAGGATATGCAAAATTTTCACTGAACACCAGCAGACATTTGGCAGAATGGAGTTTTGTGTGCTTACAAAATCTGGAAGATGAAGAGCCCAGAACAGTGTTGATAACAGAACTAGCTGAGCTATGGAGTCAGCAGTTTTAAATTAAACTGAACTACAGACATTAAAAATCTAAATGTTTAAAAGAAATGAGTGACCTACTTCTGAGTGTCACATAGGCTGCAATTGTTTAAATGTCATAGTTTTAAACTTAGAATCAGCATTCTAGCTGCATATGTAAAAAATTGTTAGTTATTTGAATGCAGAAAACTGGGGAATAGAAACGACATGTGGCTAAAAACTGGCTTAAAGAGATTCCAATTTTGCCTGGCAACTACCCCCATCAGGAGTGAAACTTGATTCACAAGTAACTTCCCAGGCCTGGCTGTTTCCTGCTGGCCACACTAAGGATATGCCATCTCTCTGATAATTGAATTAACGGGAGCCCCCACAGAATATAGGAGCTCTGAACAATGCAACCCCCTTCACCCAGGCAGATGGTTTATTGCAGATGTCGTAAAACAGCTTCCTCTTGGCAGAAGCTGGGAGGGGCAGGGTCTCTGAGCTTGGCAGAAACTGGAAAGACTGGTTTCTGTACCATGTGACCTGAAAAGACACACCCCTGCCAGCCAGAATATGGGTTTAGAAAAAGATGAATAACTCATAGAGCGGACTTGTGAAAATTATTTAAATGATACCATAATTCTTGTGATTTTTCTGCCCACATTTTAAGACGTGTTATGACCCGGTGGTATGTTCAGGGGGGTTTTAGCGAAAAGAGGATATTACTCAAAATGTGTGCATGTGAAAAATCTGACACTTCATCAACTAATGTCCATACTCCTTGCGCACATGTGTGTAAATTTGGGTTAAGGTCCGAAATTGCAAAATCAGTTAAAAAGTGCAAATGTTGCCATTTCTGAATGCAAGCCCCCAGGAAGAGCAGATTTGGACAGGGTATACCTCCTGTGATATGTGATGGGTGCGTGTAATTTTAAACAAATGTGTACCTGTGCAAATATGTATTTGGTTCAAATCTAGATTTGTGTGCAAGTTGACAGGAGGAGTGGACTTTCTGCAGGCTGTAAAATGACATCACTCTGACACAACTTAGCTCCCCCAATCAGGGGAGAAATGAAAGCTTGGCCAATGACAAGTGGAGAGGGGTAGAGCCTAGTGATGCTGCACACACACCCATTTTAAAAACAGATAAAAGCAGACAGACAGGACAGATAGGGACATTCATTTCCATCTGCTGCGGGACGCTCTGCCGGAAAATCCATACTTTACCTCCATCAATCTCTAGAGAAAGCTGTGCAGAAAGATCCAGACTTTAAATCCATCAATCTCCAGATCCAGAGAGAGAGCTGACCCAGATCACTGTGAAGTGCAGAGACCAGACCAGAGTCCAGTCTAAAACCTGACCAGATCCGTGGCGAGGCCCATTCTAATTCAAGAATATATTGTGAGTACCTAGCAGACTGTGCAGAACCAATCTCTTAGTTAAAATAATATAATTCAATCTATTTTAATCTAAGTAGACTGCCTCCTAACTGTCACCTGTCATTTGCAAAGCTGTCACCTGTCATTTTCTAGTTGCAAGCTGCACTTGTCTTTTTGAACTTTAAAATTTCAAATCTGAAAAACAACCTTTATTTAATCGCTCATATCTCCGTGACCGTTTGTCCTAGGGACTTGCAGTAACTTTCATCTGGAAGCTGAGATCCTAGGCTGTCCTAGGACCCCAAAACGATAGTGCTAGTCCCTATAGGTTTGCCGCAATCGCGAAAAACGCACTCGCGAATTTTGCAGCGATTTGCAAATTTCTCAACGTGTGAAAACAGCAGTTTTCTTGCTTTCATTTGCCAAAAATTCGTTTAACCTGCTAGTTACTCCTATATCCTTGCTAAAGTGAGCCCGAACTCATCCCAAGTATATTTCACTCACCCTGAACCTCCTAGAGGGAATTAAAAGCATTTTAGTATATTTTTCACTTCATTGCCAGCACATATAAAAGCATTTTGGGCCTGTGTTTAAAACTTCGATCTGTAATCTAAGCTTGCTGGGGTGAACTGAATTACATTTGATTGCATTTCTGAGAACTGTGTGCTTCCCTTCCATTTCCTTGCATTGCCTAAAGGGGGGAGGGGATTGCCAGAGAAAAGTGATTACATTGTTTTGTTGAAATCATATTGAGTATTTTCTGTATTGCATTTTCATTCAACATTACATCCATCTGAACTTATATAAAGTATTCTCTACCACCTTATTCTCCCATTCCTATTCACAAGTGTGCTAGTGCCAGACTATCCATTATTGATTACTGATCAGATTAAGTGTGATATTCAATTATTAATTTATTCTAAAGTGTGATATATATATCTATTGTTTAAATTATCATATAAACCTTTTAACTTGCAAAACAGAACTACTTCTTGGCTCAGTGGGGTCAGGAGGATTCCAAGAGAGGGGTGTTATATAGGGGTAGTCATCCAGAACGCATGAACTGGACATAAAGATATATCAATAAGGGTTTCCATTCAGTATCCCAGACTAGGCATTGACTTAGCTGTAGTGTTGAATTGAATCCTCTTACAGAAAAATGTGCACTGTTCACACATAAAGATTTTGGATTATATACTAATAGTCTAATTGAAGCTGTAGCCAGTAAAATCTCTGTTAAAGGTCAATGTGAAGTTAAGCACAGATATGGGTATGACAACCTTGTAAGAGAAAAGAAAAATGAATGTAATAGGCTGGTCAAACAGCTGAAGAATTCTGGCCTAAATATCCTGGTAATTAGAGAAGAGATTAGGAAAATCAAGTCAAAGCATAAAAATTGGATGAAAAATCATAAGCTAACTCTATTACAGGAGGAGAGTCAGAAAATGTTGCCTGGCCTGAAAAATGGCTCTAGTAGAATTTTCTGGGTATTAATTAATAGTTCCGAATCCAGTAATAACATATCCCAGACTAATCCTACAGCAGATCAAGCCTGGCTTGGTTATTTTGGAACAATATTCGTGCAGAATACGAAACCCAAAACGTGGGACCATGTCAAGAAAATACACTAGGATACTAAATTCACAGTTGATGAAATAGAAGCACAGATAAAGAGTGCAAATTCCTCTCGGGCTACTGGACCTAGCTACCTATCTAACGCATTGGTGAAACAGGACAGTGCGTTATGGGCTAGGGCTTTAGCATTTTTATTTGACCACATTGTAACAACTAAAAAAATTCCTCTTTCTTGACATTTCTCTTATATTATCCAAATTCACAAAAAGGGCGACATAATGTTACCCCAAAATTATCACCTTATAGCAATTTTGGATGCTGAATCCAAAAGCTTTGCGGGATTCATTTTAAAAGAAATGAATGAATGGTGTGTCATTAATAACATACTATCGCCGCAGCAGTTTGGCTTTTGGAGGCAAACAGAAACAGATGCCGGGGGGTGATGGCATTGACTGTCCTACAGCGAAGGGCATGGAGAGCTGGGTCACCACCACTTAATATGGCAGCGATCGACCTCTCCATGGCTTTTGATTTAGTTGATTTGGGATACCCTTTGGCAAAAGCTGCTACCTTGGGGATGCTGGGAAACTTATTATCTATGTAATTATACAACATAAAAAATCATTAGCACAATACAAGTGCAAAGTAAGAAATAAGCTACAATCCCTGGTGTCCCAATCTAGAGTTCTTCTTGGAAAGTTTGGGAAGTTCTCAATGAAACACATCATCATGTTCTACAAGATGAAAGTAACACCCATCTTATTATATGGTATCAAAGCCTGCCTCCCTAAAGATCGTACGTTCTGGGATGGCATAGAGTTCTCTTATTGGAAGCAAGTAATATCACTCCCAAACGGTACGCCTACAGCGTTGATTCGCTTTGAGCTGGGCCTCACATCACTCTACTCACAGGTGGTGTGGAAACAATGTGCTTTTCTTCAGAAAGCGCTAACTGGCCTAGAGAAACCAACCATTCTGACGGTTGTAGCACATAATTTACTCACAGCAAACAACTCCTTTCCACGGAAATGGCGCAAGCATATTTTAGATGCTCTCAGTGATGCAGCTATAACTATAGATCTGATCATATTGAATCCTGATCGTGCTAAAGCAAAAATCTTCCAGCATGATTGGGCAGAAAACATAACAAAATCCACAAAGCATAAAGATTTTGATATCCTTTTGTTTGGGTTGAAGAAGCATGGGACAATAGCTACTTACCTTGTAAAACACCCGTGCCCTCTCATTAGGAGCAAGTATTTGAGGTTCAGGTTAAATTTATACATCACCCGTGACATATTACACAGGAGGAAGATCATCTCAAGTGAGCAAAATTATTGTAGGTACTGTGAGAACTTAAAGCCCAATTGAAACTGTACAACACCTGTTGGTAGATTGCGCAGCTGTAAGTGGGGCAAGAAGCAGATGCTTCAAGGATAAATTGATGTTTAAGAACCACCTAACTCAATTCCAAAAATGGCAAATACTTTTCTCCAATCCAAGAATTTCTATACAAATAGCAATTGTCCAATTTTTGGGATATGGTGTTGCCGGATCCACTCCCTAATGAGCAAAAGAACTTTGCTTCCTGTATACCATAAAACAGGAATAATTGGGGCATTACTTACCGTCATGTGCAAGGAGCCTAACTATTGTTGCCTCCTTCACATTTTAGTCATGTTGTTGCACAAAAAAACAGTTTTTCGTTACTGTTCTTTATTATCTTGTAATTATATCATTTCCATCTACATTGTATGTACATATGCAATCTTATTTTTATGTTTTGATCCAATTGTGCTTGTTGAAATGATATGCATGATGAATTCAATGATTTTAATTAAAAAAAAAGGAAGAATTTTTATTTCTCTTTGTTTTATGTAAATAATTTGAAAAGTTGATTTCACAACTGAACAAATTAAATAAAAATAAATAATTAATACACCTGCATGAAGAGTCGCAGTTGCAAGTCCGTTTGAACAATGAAGGAATCGTTGACAGGCCCTGATAAAAATTGCTAATGGCCTGATACAGGGGTTCTCTTTAATCCCATTAATTCGGTTCTAGAAATTGAAGGTTATCCCAAAGATTTCAAATGGTTTGGATTTATTTCCAGAGAGTCTCAGTTTTGATATCAAGAAATTTGAGTCCAATATCTGGAAGACTTTACTGTTCTGGCTCCCGAAATAAATTCCGATTGAGGCATTGCGATGTGATATGAGGCCGTTATCCTTGGAGTGGTCATGTTCTTTGGCACAAATTGTCACTGTATAGAAAGTTGGTTGTTGACTCAGGGAACAACTTGTATAGAATTCTGAGTGAGAGTTTGAAGGTGGGTCCCACACAGGTTGAAACCGTAATAAAACTGCAGGTATCATCTATAAAAATTCTAGAAGGTTTGGACCTCACCATCAGTACCCTAATTGAAGTTACTACAGTATGCAGATTGGGCTGCGACGCCAGAGAAAGTTGCCTCAGTGACATTACATTATTTAGGCATCTGGTTACACATCAAAACAAACTGGGCGGTTCAGAGGCACATCTGTGTAAATTTCCTAATAAAGGGTGGAGAAATACTTACATATGAGATTTCGCTACAATGTCTGTTTGACAGGAGATACCCTTACTGCCGGTAAACCCTTACCGCCCTATTCCGAAGTCCCTTAGCGGGTCCCGCTGTGGGAGCCTGGTTTTACTAGGCGCCCTTAGCGGGAGCTGCTAAGGGACCAGGGAGCTAATAACTGGCCTGCTATTTGCGGGCCCGTTATTAGCTCCATCCCCATTCCCATTGAGTCCTATAGGGACTCAAATGGGAATAGGGAATGGTTCTCGGAATAGGGATTTACCGGGTCCTCCAAGGTTGGAATGACCCAGTAAGTCCCTATTTCGAGAACCCGGATCCTGAATGTGGTAAGGGGGTAGCCATGGTGCTAATAGCCCCATGGCTACCTCCTACATCGTAATGAGGCCCAATGTGTTTAAAAGGTCTGTCTCAAATTTAGAAAGTGTAAACTCTAATGCCCTGTGGTGGCAGATGCTCCACGGTCCATCTGTATCGCTAAAAGTCACTGTGGTTTACTTTTTATCTCAGATCTGTGGAGTTGTCTCTATTGGGGTGCCTAATGGTTTTACCAGATGAAACCTATTGGGTCCATTGTCATCAGGTAAATTACCCCGGTAAAGACTGGAAATGAAAAAAGAGGGAGGTAGTTGGTTTGGCTTTTGTATGAAACCAAAGTTTTATCAAGGAAACTGAATACATATATTTCCAGTTGGGGATTGAGTTATCTTGGATTGTACTTACATTTTCAGTTGGTAGTTTTTAAGTATTTATGAAGTGTTTTATTTATATTCTTGTTTGATGTTTGCTACTTTTCTTTTCTCTTGATAACCTGTTGCTGATTTATGAAGTGAATAATTTCAAGGCTGGAATAATATGTTTTTATATTGTAATGACATGTTTTAATTTTATAAAGAGTTGTTTATCAAATCATATACAAATAATAAAAATGAAATATAGCTCCAAAATCACTGGGAAATTACCTAAACAATGGTACATAAATGAAGAAAATCTGCCTTATTGTTGCTGGGGAAAAGGCCTAAATGATAATAGTCCTTTTAATTAATAGTAAATCTTTAAGTGGGACAACAGGCAATTCTCCTGCCTTCAGCCCATATGGTATCACTGGGCTTGCCTGTAACAAGAGTTTTTTTCTTGATTAGGCTCTTTGAAGTGGGTTACCTGTTTGAAGTTGGAGTTTCAAACTCCCTTAATTGAATTGTCTTCTCAGCTCACCTCTTAACACCTACTGTCTACATTGTGGTCATGCATCAGCCAGGCGAAATGGTCCTGCAGAGACAGCAAGTCTAAAGAGCACTTGGCTTTCCACACCGCCCAGAGCAAGCCACATTTTATTGCAGTTGTAAACAGTAAGATGCCCACCTTCCAGTGTTGAAGTTCCTTGTGACATGTGTCCAACAGCCAGCAAAAGGGTTTGCCTCTGGGCTACAGAACATTTCCCATGAAAAACAAAGTGCCTTTCCAAATGTCACTGGTATTTTGTATGCGAAACATAATATTCATTACTTTGTCTTTTTCCCTGACATTTTTCCTGTTAGCGGTGGTACCATTTTCACATTTAAACTGCAAATACACATGCCTAGCAGTTTTTGTGAGTGTTTAAAAACCCTGTTTTTCATGTGAAATGCACCTTTAATTGTTCTTCTTGCTTTGTGAATTAAAATTCTGATTTTCCTTGGGTAATGACAGGTAGGCCTTTTTCACATGTCCCTTCAGTTTTCATTTGTAATCACACATGCAGAGCCGTTTTTGTCTCAGTATTGAAAAATCCAGCTATTCATGAGAAAAGGACCTTTGGTTTGGGGTCTTTGAATTCACCCACACCAGCTTGGTCATTACAGTAGGGAGCTGGCACAGTTTATGAATCTGAGCATCTCTATTGTATATAATAAAGTGGTATTTTGTTTTACAGTGCCTTCAATATGGAGTGGCACATCTGCTCTGTTCCCCTGAAACCACTTAATCAAGATAGATGTCTACTGAAAACTGGCAAATACCCTGCCCTATCATGGGTTACTTATACTGTGACATGGAAAATCACACACAATGTTGAAAGTCATACTATCTACCTCCTGGCATTGGTGGAACTCTCCTAACCACAGTCTGGGTGACTGTCCGAATGTGAAATGTATTCAAACACATTGCACACCAATCCCCCCGACAATGTGTCTTGTCGAGACTCTACAGTGGTGGAACAGTCCAGAGAGGTACTGAATTGATAGTACTATGGACTGAAGTGTTCTAGCAATTCATGTGTATAACAACAAAACATTACATACTCTCATGAGTGTTTACCAATTCACTTATTTGGCTCACTGCTGAAACTTCTTCTAACAAATACAGTTATTGTACCATTAGAACGATAGCACTTCTTCTCAGAAGTATAGATTGTGTTCTCAGTTTGCATCATGCCTGCCCAGAGACTAAATTGTCAGATGGTCAACTGATTCCTCATTGCCAAAACTATCCACTAGTGCTTATAGACAGATACACACGCTCACACACAATTTAAAAACAATAGACACAACACAGAGTCATATTCAAAATGCCATTATACATCTTTCCATAGATCACACTGCTTTCAGGGAGGAGACCATGCATCGTCCACTCATCTAATACCTTAAGACAATACATTTGCTTTGTTTTTATTCTAAATCACGAAAGCAAAATTACATGCTCATGCAAATTTACTGCTAAACAAAGTGCCTGAATCTCTTTCTCAACATTGCAAAACAACAAAGAAAAGGAAAACGAAAAAGCAGCCACAGCCTACACATAATTTAACAAACACAACTATGTCCTTGAACATGGAGCCCATTGCTAATAACATGAAATTAAATTCAGGCTTTAGCAGCTCCTGCAGATATGCCTGTTATCTGAAATTCCTTATTAGATTTATGGAGTACACAGCACATTCTGAGCATGCTAACCTGCATTATTAGCTTACCACTGACCACCACTATTATTAGTATGCATGGAGAAGGTGCCAGATAATCAAGAGCATGAGGTGATATGCTGAATCTACCCATGTAACCCACAATCGCTCCTCACTGATTGCTCCTTCCTCTTTGTTACTGGGGTTTGTAACTTGGGCCCCTGAGTGATCAGCTGCCAGAAATGCTAGCCTGGTTACCTGCAAAGGCACGGGCGACTCTGGATGGTTACTTTTGGTGGACTTGATCTACTGTATTTCAATGCCCTGCATAAGCACCAGACGCCACTGGATCTTAACAGAATTCCATACAAACTCTGGTGTGCTGAATTCCTGAAACAAGCTTTTTGTCATTTAATGGTTTCTTGTTTCCACATGCATGTTTGCCCACTTTGCCTCATCACGACCTCGCCGGTAATGCCGGCGGTATTAGCGCGGGGGCTATTAGCGCGATCGCCATAGCCCCCGGCGCTAATAGCGCGGGATCACGAGTTGGGCGGACTTGGAAGTCCCCATTCCCCATTGAGCCCATTCGGGAATGCCCCATTCCCCATTGGGCTCAATGGGGAAATTTCGCGCTCATACCGCCAGCGGATTTCCCGCCGGCGGTATGAGCGCGAATTCTCGGCAGATTTCACACCAGCTCAGAGCTGGGTTGAAATCCGACGAGGCCCTGATTCGGCAGACCCTTAAATCCGGCGGTAATAGCGCTACCGCCGGATTTAAGGGTTACCGCCGAGGTTGTGATGAGGCCCGGGTAGGTCATTGTTAGATTATTAACTAGCATACTCATCTAGCCCTGAATTGAAATAAGTATTTTACATACGACTTTAATACAGGGTTTAAGTAAAGCAATTGTGGTGCATTCACAGGAACATCAGGTGGTTATGCACTGGCACAACTCAATTCAAAACATATGGAATAATGTTGCCTAAACTTGTTGCTGCTTATCTCCTCCTGGGGAGTGGAGCCTGGCAGAGCCTGTTGGAGGGTCTGTCGGGCTGCTGTTGTGTCCATGTTGTCTCAGGGGGGATGGGAAATGAGCTGGGAAATGCCTGTCCCTTTGTGGAACATGAGGGCACATTCACCAGTGGAGTCGCTGGCAAGGCAGTGAGTGGTGACTTACCTAGCAGCTTTGCTGTTGTGAAGTGCATGGAATGCAGAAGGAAAAAAGTGCCATATTGAAATGCATGGAATGCCTTTGCCTTGGTGCTCCTGAAAAAACCGGAGCAAGTGGAGATAGGCAGAGCAGCTGTGCCGCTGTGAAGTGTATGGAATGGAATACCATTAGGGCTGCTGATAACGGCAGTTGCTGCAAAAGGGCAGCTGCCAGCAATCTTTGGATCAGGTGAGGTTTTGGGACATTGTGCAAAGTCTCACGAGTTTTGGCAGCAGCCATTTTGAAGTCAGGTGACAATATGACAGTTGGTTCTAGAGACATGAGGAGGCATGGCAGAGTCAGACAATTGCCTCAGCACGTCAATTTGTATGTGGAAGGACTTTTCTTCTGTGACTAATTAGCATGCTACGCTTCCTTAGTCAGTCTATATTACTTCTCTGTTCTGTGAAGATGAGCAACTTACCACCACAGTTTTTGACATTGACGGGTGGACCTGTAATCAAGTGGGATATGTGGAAGGAGGATTCTCAGGACAATGTCCTGGCTATTCACAGTACTATGTCATTTTGGACAAGAGGAGAGCACTGAAGTACCTTTGGGGATTTGAGGGGAAAAGGGTGCTGAAAAGTCTACCACAGCTGCCAGAAGGCCCAGAGATCCAGGAGGGCGTTACTTCAGGGGAATTTCGCAATGCATATGAGACAACATTGAGAAAATTGGATCTACATTACAAGAAAAAGTCCAGCCCCATATTGGAACGCTATTATTTTGGGATTTGAAGGGAGCAGGGTGCCGAAAAGTCTGCTTTAGCTGCCAGGACACACAGAGGACCGGGAGGCTTTTGGTTCAGGGGAATCTCTCAAGTCCAGACTCATATTGGAATGCTATTATTTTGGGATTTGACGGGAGCAGGGTGCTGACAAATCTACTGTAGCTGCCAGGAGGCACATAGGACCAGGAGGGTGCTGGTTCAGGGGAATCTCTCAAGTCCTGCCTCATATTGGAACACTATATTTTTTGTATTTGAGGGGAGAAAGGTTCTGAAAAGTCTACTGTGGCTGCCAGGAGGCAGATAGGTCTAGGGGGGGTGCTGTTTCATGGGAATCTCTCAATGTGTATGAGACAGTATTGAGAAAACTGGATCTAAATCCAGCATCATATTTATTATTTTAGGATGAGGAAGCAAGCAGAAGGAGAATCGGTAGAGGACTTTGTGATGGGCATATGAGAATTGGTAAATCAATGCAATTTTGGCACATCATACAATGAAAATGTCAGAGACCAATTTATGCTGCATGTTACGGAAGCATAACATTAGGGAGGAGATTTGGAGCAAAGGTGATCCAAGTTTGGATGAGGTGTTTGACATTGCTAAAAATGTCAAGCATATGATGAAATGTGTGAGAGAATTAGAGGTGAAAGGAGGGAAGAGTGAGAAGGAGGAGTGTGCCGTAACCAAGGTACAGAACAAGGAGGAAAAGTAACCCCCCAGGATGGATGTGTCTATGGGGAAAAGTAGTAAAAGAGAAAGGAGGCATGCAGGAAGGAGGTTTGGAGAAAAAAGGTGCTGGTGGGTGAGAGTATAAAAGGTGTTTTAGATGTGGGAGCACCTTGCACTTTGCAAACTCAGGGAAATGCCTTGGTTTGAGTGTTGAATGTTAGACATGCAAGAAGAAATGGCACTATGCAAGGTGGTGAGGGATCATTTTACTCCAGGGATGTCACTGAAATTCTGCAGTGTGATGAGGATGAGGTAGAGGAATGTAGTTAGGTGAGTGGTGTTTGAGGAGTGAGTTTTCTGGTTGGATTTGTTGTGAAGGAGTCCAAGACAGGGAAGAAAACACATGCTATGGTATTGGTAGATAGTTATGTTATGTTATTTGGCATTTACATAGCACTCTATATATCATTGGTATGATCTCAAAGTGCTGGTAGGTTGAACGCCCCCGGGGATTGTAGTCCAGGTCAGCTGAAGGAGTACAGTGTCAAAGGGTGCTTGGGTGCACCAGTTAAGTGTGCAGCTGATGCAATTGCTTGATGGTAGCTGCATTGTAGTATTAGGTGTGGTGGTATTGGTATCGATTCAATGTGTGCAGTCTGGCGGGTGGACGCCAAGACTGGGTTCTGGCTACATTAGGCCTGTGTGACACTTATGTGTGCAGCGAAGCCAGTTTTTCGTGAAGTATAGCTGCATTTTTTTATTAGAATGATGAGGTGTTCATGGGATATTATTCGTATCTGAGCAGCTAGCCTGAACTGATTGAGGGTTGTAACTGCACTCTAATTGTGTAATGATGTAGAGAGTAAGCATAGTGATATGATAGGTGTGGTGTTCTTATGCTGCTAGATACAGGTTTGTATTACACTATTGTGGACATTGAAACCTGGTCAAGACTCTTTGACAGAAATGGGAAGAAACTCTATAAGCCCAGGGTGAGGGTCAGTGTGTATGGGGAGTGAAGGTTGAGATCATGGGTGAGGTCAGGTGTAAACTACAGTGTAAAGGAAAGTTCACAGAAGCAGACATTTTTGTAATGGTTGCTGTCTACTGGGGTGGTATGAGCAAGCTGAGATGGGGCTTGTTATAGATCCTAGTATGCCAGTGGTATTGCTGACTGTTGACAAGGACTTGAAGGTAGAGTGTGGATTTGGGTCTGTTTTTGAAGTCAGACTTGGGTGTGTGAATGTCTAATAGCATAGGATTCAACTGAAGCCAGGAGCAGTGTCCGTGGTGGGTAAACTCAAGCATGTTCCTATCTGCCACAGGCAGTAGGTGCAGAAAGAGTTGATGAAACTTGAGCGATTGAGTGTGATGAAGAGGGTTGAGTCATCATAGTGGATTTCTCCCATTGTTGTTGTGAGGAATGTCGAGGGGAGGGATCAGAATCTGTGTTGACCTGCGTGGGCTTAGCTGGAATTTTGTGGTAGATATGTTTCGACTACCTAACAAAGGGGAGATGGTGTGCTAGGGTGATCGAGCACATTGGATTTAACATCCACCTATCATCAAATAAATGTACATCCTGTATCTCGAGAGTTCAATACATTTGTAACACCTGAGTGGACATTTAAGTACTGTAGGATGCCTATGGGGCTGGTCTTGGCTGTGACTTTCTTTCAAAAGATGGTACATGCTTTATTTGGTAAGGAGAAGGGGTTGTTCGGTATATTCTTGTCACAGGTGCTACGAAGGATGAGCATGATACTAGCTTGATCAATGTTCTCTGGATTTTTGAGAAGGCTGAATTGACCTTGAGAAGATAGAAGTGCAAAGTTCAGAGGTTTTCCTTAGATTATTTAGCACACACTTTGAGTGAGGGATGGTTCAAGCCCAAAGCAGACTTGGTATCAGAAATTGGGAGTGTCAGTTGTCACAAGGACTAACAAGGGGTCATGTCTTTTCTTTGGCTGATAGAATATTATGGCATGTTTGTCTCACATTTTGCAGATAGATGCAGGAGTGTGAGGAGTTTTTGTAGGACAGGGGTTGTGTTTTAGTAGTGTCCAGGGTGCCAGAAGGAGTTTGAGGATATCAAGAGGACAACTGTCAGGGCCCTGGCATTGCACATTTTCACACACGGTTATGATGGATGCCAGTGATGCAGGTTTAGGGGCTGTGTTGTTGCAGGAGCATCAGGGTGTGGAGAGAGTGGTGAAATTTGCCACGGGGCAATGAAGGAAGTGGAGAGGAGGAACTCTGTCATAGAGAAGAAAGCACTCAGTGTGGTCCAGGCAGTGAACAAGTTCAGAGTGTTCTTGTGGGGAAGAAATTGAACATAGTTGACAGATCACAAGCCCCTTGTAAGTGTGTTCATGTCTAAAGTGCTGGATGGTATTTCAAGGCAGATTATGAGATGGGAGACATCTATGCAGGGTCATAATTCTGAGAGTGAGCATGTCTCGTGGAAGGAGACTGGAGTGGCTGATTTTCTGTCATGTGCAGAGTGTATGGCCATGGAGTGAGAAAGATGTTTTGGAGGAATGTGATGAGGAAGTATTTTAGGTGTCTCAGCTGATGCTCAGCAGAGAAGAGTGGATAAGGGAGCACAAGAGTGATGTTGTTCTCGTGAAGCTCATGAGGGGAGTGCACAGGTATTGGAAAGAGCAACATGATGACAGTGAAATGTTGAGATATTTTTACAAAGTTCAAGATGAGTTGAGTGTAGATGGAGGAACAGTAGTCCCGCTGTTGCGGCTTAGAGCCAGGTTGTTGGTGCACAAAGGGCATTTGGGTATGACAAAGTGTGAAGAAAGGCTGAGGGCTGATTATTGTTGGTCTAGAATTGATGCTTATATGGAGGAAATGGTATAGTGCTATGCGGTGGTGAGGTGGATATGATGTTTAGGAATCATACTCAGCCGATTAGGCCATTAGAGTTGCCTTCTATGCAATGGAAGTACATGGCCGTGGATGTGCTGGGACCACTTGGAGATGCCAGGAAAAGGAGGAGGCGCTTTCTTGTTTTGTTGGATTTGTATGCTAAGTGGGTTTTAGTGAATGTGGTAAATGAGGATGATTCTAAAGTGGCTGTTGCATTCCTTGATGAAGTGTCTCAGAGGGAGGGTTTTCCCACTAAACTTCTTACTGACAATGGGTTCAGTTTATCTCCATGCGTGTGGAAGAATTTCTTATGGGTGTGGGAGTCTCACATCATGAGGTGTCATATCATCATGAGACAAATGGTGCAGTAGAGTGGTTTAACCGCACCATCATGTAAGCGGTTCACATGGCCAAGTTGAGCAGGCAAGATTGGAATGAGGCAGTAATGAGGAGTGCATGTGCATATAGGCTCTCCCCACATGCCATAGCAGGGTTGGTTTCCTTTGAGTTACCCAGGTGATGGACACCGTACATTGATGTGTGTCCTCCTTGGCCAGGGAGCACAACGTTTGTGGACTGGATTGAGGAGAGCTTGAGAGACACGGTTCAGGAGATGGCAGGTGGCATTAAGGAGAGTACAAACTGCTCAAATGTGTAAAGAGGGGGAATTTGGTGTGGGAGATCAAGTTTGTGTGGGAAAATGGAGGAATGTGGGGAAGGGAGAGACCTATTGCTGGGGTCTGCAGAGAATTTTGAGGGAGTTTCAAGATGTGGTGATGACTGATGATGGCAAAGTTTGGAACAATGGCCTGCTGGCCAAGACTGACTAATATGAGTTTTGCAATATTGAATTACTGGCCATGACTGCCTAATTCAGTGGCCCTTAGTTTATTCTGTTTGTGTGTGTGCATGTGAGTGTGAGGTTGTGAGTGGGTGTGTGCGAGGAGTTGTGTTATGTTGTTTTGAGAATCCTGTTGTATGGGAATTCTAGAAGGTTGGGGATCAAAGAGTGGTGGTTGGAGAAGGAGCCGGATGCCAAGGGAAAAGCTCTAGGGGGCTTCATTCCACTGTTGTTTCATAGTGTACCTAGCTTATAAATGCATAAAAAACCATACTGCCTCCGGTGTCTCCCTACTTTGAAAGTGGAGTAGAATACATGGCTAGTAAGTTACCTTTTTATTTATTATATTATTATTATTTTTGTTTTTTCCTTCTCGCTCCGCACTCTCCTTTTGTTTCCCCTTCCATGCACTTCTCCCCCTTCTCCCTCTACCCTGCACTTGCACGTTCTCAATGTCACTGGGCCTAGTAAGATTGTTGTTTTTGTTCTCCCCTGTTCCCTTTCCCTGCCTTGTCGCGCTCTGAAACACTTGTGTATGAGCGCGATAGAAATAAAATATCAAACAATCAATAGTAAGTGGCACTGTATTGTGATGTTATGTTTTATTAGCTGAAATAGCCTATTCTACTCTCACATTGTTGTTTAGGAGGTCAGCCCAAACACATCCCCTCTGAATTACTAGTCACCCACATCTTGGGGATAGAATAATTGATACATTATTGTGCCAATGTATGTACAAAAAATACATGTATTTATGACCAACAATTACTGAAATATTTCATAAGAAAAACACACACACAGTGTAACTACTTCTTTGTCAGCAGTTCTACATTTAGGATCGTGTTGCAGTTATCCCATAGTTTTGTTTCCTCATTTCCTTGATTGATACAATAAAGTGATTGTTCATGTGTATCCTTGACTCCTTCATGGCAGGTAGGTTCAGAAGGACGAACATTTCAAAAGCCCCCAGACTTTTGGGAACGCTTAGCGGGTTGAGCTGTACCAGGCCCGCAACAGAGACTGGGTGCTCCTAGCTAAAGTAACCCTCTCTGGACAGCGGTAAGGAAATCAGTTCACACCAGAGCCCCAGAGGGCAGGGTGTGCAACCTCTCACAGTTTCCAGGGTTCTGTTAGATCCCAGGATTTTGTCTGGTCCCTTGTTTCACCCCAGTCCCAGGGTCGTCCTCTCAGGCAGTTAACTGAGAGGCAGATCTGCTTAGAGTAGCAGTGACTGACATTAGAGAAATAGAAGCAAAGGGACTTTGTGATGCTCCTCAAACTTGAGCTGGTGAATCAGAAAGAGGCTGATGAGCAAGCTTCCTGTAAGGTTAAAACTCTCTATAGAGGATGTTCATATGGAAAGCCTAGGCACTACCTCCTCAATGACTTAGTCCAACTTCATGGGAACAGTATTTTCGACTAGTTTAAAAAGCTGGAGATTGTTTTCCACCACCAGGAGGTGAAAGAGGAGTGGTGGGATGCAGCCCATTTAAGTCATCTACTGACTGTCAGTACTAATATAATAATTCAATTGACTGCTGAGGACAGGCCCATTTACACCAAAATGAAGGCTGCTGTACTCCGGAAATTCTGCAAGAATCCAGAACAAGTGCTTTAGCGGGTTTACCAAAAATAGGAGTGAGACATTTGAGGTGGTTGCACATCAGTCTCAAAATATCTGATTGGATAGGATACAGGTAACATAGTTGACAGCTTGGAGGGCATGCTCAATTTGATTGAATGTGAGAATATCCTGACAAACTGTTAGACCAGCATGAAGTGGCCATACATCAAAGACTAAGGGCCTCATTACAACCCTGGCGGTAAGTATTCTACATTACCGGCATGGCATAATTAACGTGTCCGTGCTGGGTCAAAGCTGTAAAAAGCAGGACATTATGACCCATCGGGCACAAGCATTGCGCCATGCCGGTAACGTAAACTGCGCCATGGCATTAATGCCCCCAAAACGGCAACTACCGGCATCGTATGCCGCGCAAGGTGCACTACCGCCACCCCAGCCACCGATCTTAGCGGTCACCGCAATTAGCGGTGACCATAAATAAGCGGAACCGGAAGTAGCGTCATTGCGGCGGAACGGGAAAGAGCACGGCGGCCATCTTTAAAAACACAATCCATTGGCATCCTCTGCAACCAGTGGACCTCTGACCCTGAGACCCGGCAAAAACCATTAGCTACCTATTTCCTGCCAGAAAATGCCAAAAGTTCTGAAGAAATCCTGTGACCGCCAGCGGCAAGACCGTTTCACCAGGGAGGAGCTGAATATGTTGGCTGAGACCCTCCAGGAGAATGCTGCTGTGGTCTTTTCAACACAAATGACCAGACCAGCAATTGCAAAGAAGAAGGCCATATGGGCCCTAGTTGCACAGCGGGTTAGTGCTGTGGGAACCATACCCCGCAACGCGAGACAGTGCAGTAAGCGGTGGGATGATCTCCGCCTCCGCGTCAGGAGCATCCTATCAGCAAACCGGAACATGGGCATGGCAACCGGGGGAGGATCGGAGTCCCCAATAAAATTCCAGCCCTGGGATGAAATCTGCGGCTCTACAATCGGCATGGAGAGCATTGAAGGGGTAGGAGGAATGGAGAGAGGAGCACCGACTTCAGGCGATGCAGGTAGGTGCCTCAAATCAAGCCATGCAAAAGTCACAGAAGTCCATTCATGTGAATCACAATGTTGCCCCATAGTGTAAATGCAACACATCAGCAGGAGACTGCCTACAGCCACATCCGACCTCCACCCTGTACACATGCAGTATGCACACCCTAACTGCAGGCACCCACATACCTCCATGCTACTTCCACACAAAAAGGAGACAATCTGTATGCCCCTGCCTTAAATGTGCCGCATCTAGTAACCAAAATGCTGTCAGTCATCACGATGCCCGCTCAATGTTCGCAGACCCATCAATAACACTCTCCCTCCTTTGCTCCACCACAGGCTCAAATTCCGACCTCGACGACGAAGACACCCCTACCACCACACCTGCAAAGAGGGCCAGGACCACAGTGCCAGCACAACAACCCACCACCTCTGCTGTAGCGACCAAAACCCCACAGCTGACAAAATCCGTTGCAAAAACACAGGGCAGGCCACTGACAGGCACCCCAGCAGGCAGCACGGTAGCAGCAGCAGCAGCAGACATCCCCCAAATGGTGCCCACAGAAGGGGCAGGTCCTGCAGGAAGCAGCACTATGGGTGAAACTGCTGCCATTGCAGCTTGCTCCGAAAGGGATGCAGGGAATGAAGAGGAGATAGATGTGGGAACCCCTTCACAGCCCACCCTCATTCCCCCGACCTGTCCCAAAGCAGCCCGCATGAGGATGCCACACAGGGGCTATTAGATGATGAGGATTGGCCACCCCCCCATCCCCTGTTGAAAATCTGCAGGAGGGGAGCAGCCCCATGGAAACAGCACTGGCAATATCCATGGCCCAGAAGAACCAACAGTCGTTGGAGGAGATAATTACACGCCAGCACCAACTCTCCACACTCCTGACTGACCATGTTGCAGAATGTGGGGGTGCAAGGGCAGCAATGGAGCAATGCACAGAGACCCTAAGGGCAGCAATGGAGCAAAGCACCGAGACCCTGAGGGCTGAAATGCAGTCCTCCACAAAGGACATCTGTGGCGAACTTGCCGCCGTGCGGCACGTGCTCTCTGAGCTAGCTCACTCTATTCGGGACATGCGTCCCAATGATCAGCCAGGCACCTCCTCCGCTGCCAGTTCGACCCCAAGCAGCCCCGTCCGCCGATCGGGCAGGAACCTGCTTAGCACAGGCAGGGGTGCCTCGGGGGCCGGGAGAGGGGGCTGCCAATAGTGGCTGCCCAGTGTAAAAATACATTAGCCACTTAATCACAGGGTGTGTTGGGGAGTTCTGGGGGGAGGGGGAGGGGGGAGTGGGTGTGTTCGGGAGTTCAGGGGGGAGGGGGGAGTGGGTTTGTTGGGGAGTTCAGGGGGGAGGGGGGGGGGGAGTGGGTGTGTTGGGGAATTCAGGGGGTAAGGGGGGAGGGGGGAGTGGGTGTGTTACACAAATTCACATTTACAATACACTTTTCCCTTTTGCACAAATCAAATGTGTGGACATTGTTCATTGCATATGTGTGCTTTATTGGTGTACAGTCCACAGTGTGCATGTCACAGACACACACAGTGCCCCAAGTGCCGTCTCCATGTGACACACACCAGCCGTGTGTGCTAGAAGCATTGGTTGATGACATTTTGACGCACGTCACGTCCCTCCTGTGCATCGCCTTCTCCATGAGGTGCCGCCCCATCTGCACCCTCCTCATCCTCATCATCAGGTGGTTGCAGTTCAGTGTCACATATTGTGTAGCATTACACATGCCATGACCATCTTTGCCACCTTTTCATGGCGGTATAAGAGTGACCCACCAGACCTGCTGAGGCAGCGAAACTGTGCCTTCAATAGGCCAAATGTCTGCTCAATCACCACACGGGTTTGTGTATGTGCACAATTAAAGTCCTCCTCGTGCTGGTTCTGTGGGTTCCGGACTGGGGTAAGGAGCCACCTCTTCAAGGGATAGCCTGCATCAACTGTATGTGGGCAACAATGTAGGTGTCAGTCATGACATCAGATTCCATCAATGACTTGGCTACATGGCATGCATTCATCTCTCACTGTGTACTACATTTACATGCACTATTGGAGTCACACTATGAGACCGGTATATGTATATTCCTCTCATGGACAGTTTTGCATGCCATCAGCCAGTGTATGCAGGGGGGTCCAGTGCCTTGTGTGTGCCCATCCACTCTGTCAGTCCATTGCGTTTCTTTTGGTGGCCTGGCAGGTGCACAGTGATATCAATGCTCACATCATGGCAACATTGCTGTCAGCCTTGTATTGACCTCACTGGGGACTTCAAATGTCGTTATGCTATTTTGATGATCCTCAGTGTCTGTGTAGTGGTGTATTGAGGTTGATGACTGTCATTTGCCTCCTTTGTGCGCAGTTATTGGGGACTGCTCTTTCAGTTATTGGGGACTGCCCTTTCAGTTGACGGTGTTGGGTGCCGTATTTTGGCTGGAGTCATTGCATGTAGGTGCATTTCGTTGAGGTGGATGGGGTCCGATTCAATGCAGTGCACTTGCGGATGGATGTGTCATGGTTGGGAGACACCTTCAATCACATGGAAGGGCTGCTTACATGGGGCATTATGTGTTCAGGTGTCTGCTGAAGTTTGGCCTGGTTTGGGGTATGTGCTGGCTCCATTGTCTCTGGTAGTCGCTGCCAGGTGAAGTATGCATCTCCCCCCCCTTTTCAGCCAGGTAAAGTATGCATCTCACCCCCCCTTTCAGCCAGGTAAAGTATGCATCTCACCCTCCCCTTTCAGCCAGGTAAAGTATGCATCTCACCCCCCCTTTCAGCCAGGTAAAGTATGTATCTCACCCCCCCCTTTCAGCCAGGTAAAGTATGCATCTCCCCCACCCTTTCAGCCAGGTAAACTATGCATTGGTACGTCAATCACCTACCCACTTCACAGCGTGGTATTGTGGAGTTACGCAGGACCATTGAATCATGGGTTGATCCGGGGTATCGGGCACAACAATGTGTGATGATCTTGTTTGAGTCAAATACCATTTACACGTTGATTGAGTGGAATAGTTTACGGTTGCGGTACGCTACCTCAATGGCATGTGGGACCACCAATTCCACATGGGTGCAGTCGATGGCACCAATGCACCCGGGTATGCCGGCTAGTGCATGGAAACCCACTTTAGTGTTAGCAATCTTCCTGGGCAGACCGTGGTAAGGAAATGTGGTCATCTGTGTGCTTGAAGAGGGCATCGAGTACTTGGATCAGCGTACGTGAGAATAATGGTTGTGAAATGCCATGCAAGTGTCCCACTGTGTGCTGGTAGGTGCCTGTGGCCAGGAAGTGGAGCACAGACACTACCTTCAGTAGGGGGGGATGGCGGTGGGTGTTTCAATCATGCTGAAAATGTTGCCGTGTATCATGTCAACAATGGTGGTGATGGTGTCCCGGTCCAAACGGTACAAGGTGTGGATCTGTTCAGCGGTGAGGTTGATTGTACTGGCTCGGATGCGTGGGATTGGGGGCTGCCTGCGTGGTGGCACTGGCTGTGCTGGTGGGGCTTGCTGGCCCTGCCTTGCCCTCCTTCTCCTCCTGCGTCTCCTCTGTGCTGCCTGTAGTTGTTGTTGTTGTTGTTGTAGCACTTGCATTGCAATCAGGTCCTCCAGCCCCAACATTGCTAGTGGTATTGGAATCATTGTGGAATGTGCCTGGGTGTGGGAAGGGGTGGGGTGTGCGCTTTTTGTTCTTGGCCAGTCTGTATTGCCTCCACCTGTGCTGATTGTGTGCACCTGTGGCAGCTGGGAGCACTGCACATGGCCATTTACAGTTGGTCCGCGATGGCGGTATTAGCACCATGGCGCTAAGGTACTTTACGGCCTTCGCGAGGGCATTAAGAGCATGTCCGCTTGACTCGTGATATTCCCCACTTTGCGCCATGCCGGTATTTATGGCATGGGGGGTCGCGTGTCTGCGCACTCGGTGCTGTTAGCGGCACCGCTGATTACGGTGCCGCTAATTGCACTCTCGCGGGTCATGATCTGACCTAGCGGTAAGCGATGCCGGTAATCCTTTACCAGCATCGTTTTTCACTTACCGCCAGGGTTATAATGAGGCCCTAAAAGAGGAAGAGGAAACAAATCAGAGGATACAAATCTAAATAAGGATATAATGGAGGACACACATACAAGGAAAGTACCCTCATCTTAGAGAGGATATAAAACTATGAATACACATTTAAGACAGACGAGAAACATTTATGAAACGCAGAGAGCAAACTGGAAACAGAAATATCTAGAAATAGAATTACCAAATGAGGATATGAATTTATGAGAGACATTTATGGAATTAATGGATCAATAAGTAACCTGAAATCATTTAATTGAGAACATAAATTTATGAAATGAGATAACTGAATCATTTAACTAAGAATAACGTTAGCAATTGCATCAACTAACACATTGGGGCTGTACATTTGTGTGATATCTGGACTAACAGTGATAAGATCCTAAGCAAAGATCTGCTGACAAACAAATTGTTAATGTGTGTGAGTGTGTTTGTGTGTGTATGCTTTACAAATTAAATTGTCAATGATTATTGGTCATACATAAACAATAATGTTTAACAGAACATGATTCGGCAGAAGAGCACACAAAAGGGCAATTTACATCTGCCTTTCTTTAATTTAATAGTCATACAGGTAACAATGTTTCCTACAGGTACATTGCTGTAAGAGGATTCAATTCAGCACTACAGCTAAATTAACGCCTAGTCTAGAATACTGAATGAAAACCCTTATTGATATATCTTTAGGTGCAGTTCATGCGTTCTGGATGACCACCCCTATATAACACCCCTCTCTTGGAATCCCCCTGACCCCACTGAGCCAAGAAGTAGTTCTGTTTTGCAAGTTAAAAGGGTTTATTTGATAATTTAAACAAAAGATATATATATGACGCTTTATAATAAATTAATAATTGAATAGCACACTTAATCTAATATGATAAATATTAACAACGGAGAATCTGGCACTAACACGCTTCTTATAATCACTAATGAGTTGACATGAAATGGATAAGGTAGCACACTGGTAAATAGGAACAAAAGTATAATGTGGTAGAGGATGCTTTATGTAAGCTCAGGTGGATGCAATATTCAATGAATGCAGTACAGAAAATACTCAATATGATTTCAACCAAACAATGTAATCACTTTTCTCTGGCTATTCACTCCCCCCCCTCTTTATGCAATGCAAGGAAATGGGAGGAAACACACAGTTCTCAGAAATGCAATCAATGTAATTCAGTTCAACCCAGCAAGCTTAGACAACAGAAAACAGATAGGAGTTTTGAAAACACAAGCCCAAATGCTTTGATATGTGCTAGCAATGGATGAGAAATATGCTGGAAATGCTTTTTAATTCCCTTTCAGAGGTTCAGGGTGAGTGGTATCTAGTTAATATTAGTCCAGGCTCACACTAGCAATGAGGCAGGGATAGTTAGCAGGTTAAACGAATTTCTGGCAAATGGAAGAAAAACTGCTGTCTTTTTACATGTGGAGAAATTTGCAAATCGCGGTAAAATTCGCGGATGCGCGTTCCGCGATTGCGGTAAAACTATAAGGGGTAGGAATGCGGTTCTAGGTGCGATTCAAAGCTAAGATTCTAAGCTTTCAAATAAAAGTTATTGCAAGTCTCTAGCACAAACGGTTGCGGAGATATGAGCGATTTTGTGAAGGTCGTTTTTCAGATTTGAAATTTTAAAGTTCAAAAAGACAAGTGCAGCTTGCGACTAGAAAATGACAAGTGACAGCTTTACAAATGACAGGTGACAGTTAGGAGGCAGTTCTACTTAGATTAAATAGATTGAATTATATTATTTTAACTAAGAGATTGGTTCTGCACAGTTTTCTAGGTACTCACACTATATTCTTGAGTGAAATGGGCCTCGCCATGGATCTGGTCAGGGTTTTGGACTGGGCTCGGGTCTCTCTCTGGGCACAGCACTGCTTTCTCTCTGGGTACAGCACTGCTTTCTCTCTGGTCTGGTCTCTTAGTTCTGGATAGATTGAAGTCTCTAGTTTGGCTCTCTGGAGGTTGAGGGAGGTAAAGTATGGATTTTTCCGGCAGAGCTTCCAGCGGCAGATGGATTTTGAAGGTCCCTATCTGTCCTGTCTGTCTGATTTTATGTGTTTAGAATGTGGGTGTGTTCTAGCATCACTGACCCTACCTCTCTCTCAGCTTCTAATTGGTCAAACTTCCATTTGTCACTTGATTGGGGAATGAACTGTGAGTCAAAGGGATGTCATTTTATGGCTTGCAGATAGGACACTCCTCTGTCAGATTGCACACATTCTATATTTGATAATAAAAGACATATTTCACAGTTACACAGTTGCTTGAAATTACATATACATGGTGTGGCTGAATTTAGCCATGTCTCTGTCCAAATCTGCTCTTTCTAGGAGCTTGCATTCAAAAATGGCAACTTCTAGCACTTTTTCATGTGCTGAACAACATTGGATCTTCATTAAATTTTATACAACTGTTCCTCACATATCTACCCACATACCAATGCATTTTCGTTTGTCTAGCTGAAACAGGGAGTCTGTAATATTAATAAACAATGGGGTTTTGCCCCAGAACATCACACAAATTCGAGTTTGGGCTTGAATTAAAGGTACATTTTTTAAATTAAAGCTCTCAAAGTTATACATTTCTGTCATTTGATTACAAAGAGTTATCAGTGTTTTTGTAAAATATATATTTTACTTTCAATTCAGTCCTCAGAGTGTTGAAGTCCGCCTCCAAGACTTGGGTGGGTCAGTCACAGATCTCTGCTGGCTGGCAGGGCTTTGTTGACATTAAACATTCAGAATTAACATATTCCTTTCAGAGGAAAGGGTCCTTTGTGTGGTCTCTGGGAAGCTCCCAGCCAGTCTGCCTTCTATCAATCAAGAGGTCATGTGAGATTCTAACTCCTGGTGTGAAGCTCTTGAGGTGAGAGGGTTTCCCAGGCTTCAGGCCTCTGGGAACAGCATGTGGCTAATTTTTAATTAAAATGCAGCCTTTGAAGTCAGCTGAGTCAAATCCCTTTGTCAGCAACTGCACTCAGTTCTCCTGTCAGAGTTTAGACCGCCAGCGCCCCCTTGAGGATTTTGTTGGCACTGCATGCAACTTTGGGATTTTCTTGGATTAATGCATTCTAAACAGGAATGGTTCTTACATGGTAGTAAATCCTTGCTTAACATTGTTTTGCTGGGGCTCCTTACAGTAAGATGGTTATGTGGAACCCCACAAAAAGGGTTGAATCTTTAAAGTGGTCCAATGAGTCACGATTTCAGCAACTTTTTGACATCAGTAACAGTGGATTTTGTTAACAAAGACCTTTCTTCACACTGGTGGGTGGCAAGTTAGGTAACCATTTTGGTGTGCGCACAACTGCACAGCTCTCCTGGATTCTGGGATGAAATGATGGGCGGCGACAGCGCATCCCCATCTTTACGCACTCCAATGATTTATTTTTGTTCTGGGGTAAAATGATGGGCAGCGACAGCTTAATCCCCATATTTACCCCGTCTAATGATTCCACATGGGTCAAAACCCTCCACAAACCCCCCCGCCCGACTGCGCTTTGACTTGAGTCTAGGGGGAGTCGGTTGCAAGGGAGGTTTTGAACCCTGGCGCTGGTATGTCCACATTATCTTCTTCCAATTCTGTAGATGGCACAGTTCAGCATCTTCCTCTCCATCCGGTCAGATCGATCAGTTCTCCTCGCCGGTCCTGATGGGAAGATTGGGCGGTACCCCGGGCCCGTTGCGTCTCTGCTCCCGGTCTCCGGATCGTCCTCCTTGGCCCGTCTCCCGGTTTTCTATCTCCTAGGACGACAAAGGAAGAGCGGCAATACCTATTCATAGACGTTTTTCCACCACCGTTGAGATAGTGGGGCAGCATATGCATTTCATCATCACGAAACATTACATTCTTATTTTGAAAAAAAAAAACAGTATAACTAAGAGACAGTGTCCTGCAAATCACAATATTTTAGAGACTAGATGTGGTATGTTTTATGATTGGAACAGAATTAGTCTGAGACAGTACCCGCTAGGATTCCAGAGGATTCCTCCAGTTGTTGCAGAGTGTGCCTGGGATGGCAACACTTCAACTGGTTTATGTGGACCCACTTGTCTTCCCCCTCTGCCGAACCGCCTTTGGGGATGTGGATTTTGTAGGCCACAGGGGAGATTTTGTCTATGATCTCGAATGGTCCCTTCCATGTAGGCAAAAATTTGCGCTGCTTGGCCTGGTTCCTTTGGAAGTTGTATAGATAGACCCGGTCTCCCACCTGATATTCCTTCCTGGAAGTTTTCAGGTCATAATGGGTCTTCATGCTATCAGCTGATCTTTCTAGATTCCGCTGAGCATAAGCAAAAGCATGTTGGAGGTGTTTCCTTAAATTCTCTACATACTCATGAGTAGTGGAGGCATTTATCAGTGTCTGCTCTTGGGTCCTATAGAGCAAATGCTGAGGAAGCACCATCTTGCGCCCAGTCATCAACTCAAATGGTGACATTTTGGTTGCAGATGAAGGGGTAGATCTGATAGCCATTAGGACCAGAGGTAATCGGATATCCCAACTTGGCCCAGAATCTGCCACAAACTTCTTTAAGATGCTCACAATTGTCCGGTTATATCTCTACTGCCCCAGAATAAGCTGGTCTATAAGCAATATGCAGCTTTCTCTTGACCCCCAGTATCTCCCACATCTTTGTCATTACTTCACTGGTGAAGTGGCTACCTCTGTCTGACTCAATCCTTTGAGGTAGACCAAAACGGGAAAAGATGTGGTTAATCATCAAGGCAGCTGCAGTTTCTGCCTTGCAATTTGGGGCTGGGAGACATTCCACCCACTTGGTAAACAAGCATGTGACGGTCAACATGTACTTATTCCCCCTAGCCGAGCGAATCACGGGGCCTACAAAGTCGATTTGTAAATCTGACCATGGCAGTGTCATCCCCCGCTTTTGTAAAGGCGCCCGGTGTGTGAGGGATGTCGGCTGAAATTGTGCACACACAAGACAACCCTTCAAATATTGGTTGAGGTCCTGGCCCATGTGTGGCCAGTATGCAACCTCTCTTAAGATTTCCAGTGTTGTGTGAAACCCCCTATGACCGGCGGTGGCCGCATCATGGGCGTGACTTAACATCAGGCTTCGGAATGAGGTAGGAACCACCCACTGATCGTGGCCAGCTTTGGATTTCCTTACCAACAAACCGTCTTGGATTCGGAACATTTTTGGACATTTCATCAACACTCTTAGGTCCTCTTTCCCAATGTAATCGGTATCCGTCAGGGGAAAGTTCTCAGGGTCCTCAAGGTGCTGGTAAAATTTACCAATAATTGGATCCCCCTTCTGAGCAGTAATCAAATCAGCATCAGGGGTCTCCTTACTCCATTGTGCAATTGAAAGGTCGTTGTGAGCATTTGTCTGGGACCTAGTGATGGCAGTGACCTGGATTTCCCCCAACAGGGACTCAATCTCAATCAGATCCCCTTGGATGGCCCCAGTTTTGGCCAGCTGATCAGCTAAGTCATTTCCAGTTTTGTCTGGTCCCTCTACTTTGGAATGACCCTTGATCTTTTTCCAATAGATGGTCATCTCATTCGATGTGACCAGATCATCAATGTTTTGGATCAACTTCCCATGTTTCAAGGGTTTGTTGTTAGCACATAACATGCCTCTGGTTTTCCAATTAACCAGGTGCTCCACGAACCCGTTGCGTACATAATCCGAATCTGTGATTATGACCAGTTCGTGGAGTTGATGCTGGACAGCAGTGAGGATGGCCTGATGCACAGCCATCAATTCTGCCACCTGACTACTTCGGGGACCAATTTTGTATCCAGCGGAGGGTTCTGGGGACTCATTCACCCATGCATTCCCTACGCCAGCCACCAGTTCTTTCTCCCCGTTGTTGTCAACATGGTAAGAGCATCCATCCACGTACACAGTGGGCATTCCCTCACACTTGTCTTCTTCAAAGACTTTGTGGGGGGAATTAAGGTATGCCTCCATGTTGTCCTTTATTTTTAGACTTTCGTCCTCGAGACAGTTTTCTCTGGCACAATCATGCAAGTCAGCCAGACCTTGCGCGAGTGGACTCTTCTTGTTTTGGCCATATCTGACCTCCACAGAAAAACCTTGCATTGACAGAATCCAGGAAGTAATTCGGGAATTACTCACATTTCCGGCCCGGATTCTGTCACTTTGGAGATATTGCAGAGGCTGGTGTGGAGTCTCCACTATGATGTGTTCCCCCTGGATAAACGGGCGGTAATTCTTCAATGCCCACACCGTTGCCAGGAGTGCCTTCTCACAATCGTTGAATTTTTCCTCCACAGAGGATAAAGTTTTGCTCGCATAGGAGATAAATTTATTGACCTTGTCATGCTTTTGGTATAATACGGCCGTCAAGCACGTATTAGAGAACCCTGTCTCCAGGAAGAACTCCTTGTTTCTGACAGGGTAAGCTAGGCAAGGCGCTTGTGAGAGGCTTCTCTTGAGTTGTCTTACTGCCTCGGATTGTTCTGGACCCCATTCCCAATTGACCCCCCCCTTCAGGAGGTGAATCAGGGGTCTGGTGATCTCTGCGTAGCCCTCAATGAACTTTCTGCTGTAATTAGTCAGTCCAAGGAGGCTCCTTAGTTCCCGCAGAGTTGTGGGGTCTTTCAGTTTCTGAAGTGCTTCCACTTTCTTTTCCTGGGGACAGAGACCCTGAGGAGTAATCTCATGCCCCAAGAAATTAACACGGGTTCTACACCACTGTGCTTTCTGAAAGGAAAGTTTTGCTCCGGCGGCCCTCAACTGTGTCAGAACATAACGGATCTCCGCTATGTGTTCCTCAACAGTTGCGCTTTTGATGAGGACATCATCTACATAAGCCAGGTTACCCCTTGCACCCAAGTCGGGCATGGCCTTGTGTAGAAAAATGTTGAATTCATTGCCGGAGTTGAGGTATCCGAAGGGAGTCCGGGTCCAGGTGTACTGCTGGCCCCCAAAGGTAAAAGCCAGTTTGTATTGGTCCTCCCTACTGACAGGCACGGTCCAGTATCCATTGGTCAGGTCTATTGCAGTGAATACCTGTGACCCCTGGATCTGGGCCAGCCCTTGGTCAATGTAGGGCAGAGGCCATCGGGAAGTATGGACCCGTTTGTTGAGCTCCCTAAGGTCGGCGCAGAGTCTCCACTGGCCGTTTGGCTTCAATATTCCCAGCACCGGATTATTGAAGGTGCTGTGGACTGGACGGATTATTCCCCGGGACTCAAGGTTCTTAATTATTTCAGTAAGGGACTCCATTGATGCGAGAGGCAAGCGATATTGCTTCACAAACACTGGAGTCATGCCAGGGTCCGTGGGGATTGTTGTTGTGTGGATGTCAGTGCGACCACAGTCATATGAGTCTACCGCAAAGAGATCTTGGAAATCCAAGAAAACTTGTTTCAACTTTTGCTTTTGTTCCAGAGTCACACAGGCATCAGCTAGGTTGACTCTCTCTTCCACCATCTGCCTGAAGCCTGGAAAGACTTCTGGTTTGGCTATCCCCGCGGCCTCCTCCAGCTGGGTGGAGAAGTCCCTGGTCAGAGTGCTGATTTGGACCGGAGGCTTCAGGTGGGAAAGGCAGCCCTCATGGACCTGGAAAATCACCTCATCCCTCCTGAAGTCACACGTCACATCTTCCTTACCATAAGGGCAGGAAGTGTACACCAGGAAGTTCCCCCCATGCCGGGTAAAAATCCTGTCTGGTGTTTTATTGTCCTCACTGTCACTGTCAAAACAGTCCTTGGGGATTGGTCCTAACAGTTCATTTCTAAGATCAATGGAGAAATGTCGGTCATCAACCGCCATTCCAATAATGGTGCCTGCGGCTAGAGTAATACTCTTTAAGTCGCTGTTATCCACCTCTATTGGAATGGTGTCATGTTCTATGTTGTCTAATGGTGTTGGGTTTACCCCCAACCCTTGCTGTTGGAGAGAAGCATTTAGATGTATGTAAGCATCAGGGTTTTTCAACTCTTGTCCTCTTTTAACTTTCACTTCCAGGGAGAATTGTCGGGTCCTTTCTGGGATGGTAACTTCCTCTTTAGTCTGAATTTCAACTGCATAAGGTAGCAATTGAGCTGACCTAAATGCTTTTTCTGGATCATCAAAGCCCATGGGATTATCCGCTAATCGGGACCAAGCTTTGAAGTTTATTAGGTCCAAACTAATGGCAAAGCGATTGAGAATGTCACTGCCTAAGTAAAAGGCGGCAGGGACGTCTCGCACGACCCAACAATTGTGGACTATGCTCTTGTTGCCAATGGAGATTTTGAGCATACACCTGCTTGGCAGGAGATGTTTGGAATTAGGTGCTTCCAGGTCCATTTCCCATTTGTCTATCAGTTTGAAGGTGGGAATGGCTGGATCTTTTGGGAGTTGGCAAAACATGGCTTCGCTGATGAAGCTCTTACCGTTGTTCACACACACTCGAGCGAGAACAGAGTCCTTCCCATCATTTAACTGAACAGGGATGAACAACTGCTCTCCAATTTGCTGAATATCAGCCAGGCTCTGAGCTGATTTCACATCTTTCTGGACTATAGGAGTGGGAGTTTCTGATTGTGGATTAGTATAGAATTTCAGAGTGTTTCCTTCCAGCGTGGAATACCACTTTAGACTGGAAGGAAGGTTGATTTTCAGAAATAGAGAGGACCCCCCATCACCAGTCTGTTGTCCTACTGCTATTACTGTCACGTCTGGAATTTGGTTATTCTGGAAGTGAAATTCTACTTGGTCAGATTTTTGTTCAACCATGTGGCAGGTGCCGTTTAAACTAACATGGTTGACACTCTGTTTTAATTTTATTGGTCGGCTAGTCTGGGTCCAGAGGACCTTGTTTACACAATCTATTAGGGGTGACAACCTTCTCAGGAGGTCATTCCCTAGTAAACAAGGGGTGCCCTCTGGGGTCAGAACTATGACCGGGTGTTTCAACTTATGTCGCCCAATTTTAATGTCCAAGTCTGCAGTCCCCTCAACGGGAATTTCCTTCCCGTCAAAGTTCTGTAGTTGTCCTGGAAGAGAGGTGAGAGGAATTTGGTAATTCTCTCCCCTTCCTGCATTCAGTTCGTCAAAGGCCCTTCTGGACAGAAGGGTAGCTTGAGATCCAGTGTCCACCAGTGCCAAGATTGTACCCTGCCCCTGTACTTGTACCGGGGCATAATATCTTCCCTCCTTCTCCTCAAGGGAGCACAGATAATGCACATTTTTGGACAACTGGTGGGCTAATTTTCTGGTTTTGGACATCGCTAGCGAAGAGATTTGGGCAGAAGTCGGTGGAGAGCCTTGGAAATCTGAAAGAAAAAATTGGCAACTGGAGATCAGAGCCATTGTGGGTTCCCCTGGCTCCGGTTCCGGGCCGCCCCCCCCTTTTTGGAGGCAGTCACCAGGATGGGTTTGAACCAGGGGATTTTCTTGCTGTTGGTTCTGGGGTGAGATGGTGGGCGGCGGTAGCTCAGTCTCCACATCTCCCCAGTCTGTATTTGCATCCCTAGGGACCCATTTTTCTTTGGAAGGAGTTCCCCCCTCTCTGAAGGAGAAGATCCTTTTCCCAGGATCCTCTGAGGATCCCTCTCCCTCAAATTGGAAGATCTGTACTTCCTCCTCAAACTGAGTCTGTTTGGGTCTTTTGTTTCTCCTACCCCCCCTCTGCTCCTTAGGAGGCAGACTTTCAGGGGCAAGGGATTTTGTTTCCGGTTCCTGGGTTTCCAGGGGCTGTTTACAAGTGAGGAAGGAAGCTTCCTCCAAGGCTTTACACCCCCCTTCCCTTTGTGCCTCCTCCCTGGGAACCGGTGAGTTATCGGGGTGCTGCCCCCGTCATTGTTCTGGAGCACCAGGTCCAGAGTTGGGTGCGTTCTGCGCCGGCACGCCCATCTGAGGGTTCTGCTGAGCCCTCAGTATGTGACCCAGATCCCGCGCCATGTTTTGAACCTGGCGCTCTAACTGGGAAACCCGCTCAGGCTGATACGGGGCCCTGTTTTCTCCCCTGGGCTGATCCCGGGAAGGGTAGCTGTCCCTCCTCTGGTGATACCCCGGGTTGGGAAGATTTGGGTACCCCTCCACCCTTGGCCTCCCCTCTCCCGGATTCAGTGGTCTGGGCTCAGGGAATTGGGGAAAGAAGGATGGATGGTTTTGGGGCTGAAAGTCGGGTGGATATCTGGGGAAAAAGTTCTGCCCAGGGTTTGGTAAATTTCTGCCCTCCTGTGGGAAGTTTGGAGGGAAGTTCCCTGGGTTACGTGCTTGGCTGGATCCCCCCCCTTGGGCTGGAGGAGTCCACACATAACCCAGGATGGGTCGATTTCCCTTGTAACGGGGACTTACATAATCCGGAGAGCGAGGGACCCCATTTGTGGGGCTGCCTCCTTGGCTCCCGGTCTGTGACTGGCCCGAGGACCTTCTGGGCCTAGCATTATTAGGTGCAGGTAGGTTTTTAGGCCCCCCCATCTCCAAATCCAAAACGGGGATGACCTTTACCTCTGCCACCTTGGCAGCAGCAGGGGTGCTGTTGGCTTTGGGGTTTTTCTGGGCATTGATTTTATTTTCTATGGGCTTCTGCACCTCATAGATCCGGGTAGCCTGTTCAATGACCCAGTCTAAAGATCTTTTCTCATGAAAATCCCTCACGAGCTGGGTCATGATATATTTAGGCAAGGCATGGAAAAACGTATTTATAAACTCTCTACTATCTGTGCGCACCCTTCTTGTGGTCTGTGCAAAAGCACGCTTTAACTCCTGCACAAATTCTTGTGGGGCCTGATCCTCCCCACATTGCAAATTGTAGGCTGCCTTGCGAGCCTCTTGAGGATTTCTGTGAACAGAAAAATGTTTCAGGATGGCCGCCTTATAGGTGGACCATCTTAAATGATTTTGGTCGTCCAGCCCCGCAAAGAAACTGGAGTATTCAGGGGAGAAGGTCCACTTTACATATTGAATGCAGCTTTGGCTGTCCTTCAAATGGAAAGTCTCCATCATTTGTTCAAACAACTCTAAGTGCTCCCAAACAGAATACTTAGCGTTCTTATGGTAAGGCGTGATGACGCTCCTGATCGCCTTAATCTGCTTTAAGGGGTCCTTAAGCAAGGCCCTTTTTGCCTTATTGGCCTTTTTGGTTCGGGTAACCCTTGTCCATTCTTCCTCGGACTCAGAGGCACTGCTCCCAGAGGTTCCCGTCTGTTCTTCCAGGTTTTCCCGGATTCTGCGAGCCTGGGAATGGCTGGCAGAATGTGGGGACCTGGTCTCCTGTGTCCTGCGCAGTTCAGAGGAGTCTTCAGATTCCTCCTTGCTGCCAGGATTTGATGGGTACCCCCTCCACTGACCTAACTGGGCAGAGGTTTTCAGGATGCCCTTAATGGGCCTACTCTCCTGGGGTTCCCCATTGAACTGTACTGTACTTGGGTGCCCATACCCGGATGCCCACCCCTCCATTCCTGAGTGGTACTGGCCTATGAGCCCCATACTTTTAGCTGGATAGTAATCTGCCATCCCTGTGGCCCTGTGCTCATGTGCACCAGGGGACATGGGGGTGGCAGAGTCCAGGGACTGAGAGGTATGAGGGCCTCTGGTACTAGGGCTCCTGAGGTTATGCTCCGGGGTTTCCATTTCCCAGCGAACCTCATCTCTATCCGCCCCTGCTCCCTGTTGCAATGCAAGAGCCTGCATTTGTGCCTTCAGTTCCTCTGTTAAGGCCTTACTCGACTCTATCAGTTTCTCCTGCATCGCTACCTGTTGCTGGAGCCTATCATTGTGTTGACAGAGGGCCTCATTCTCCCTCTGTGCTTCCTGGTTGGTCCTGGAGAACTGGGCCAGTCTTTGCTGCAGGAGGTTTACCTCCTGGGCAATGTCTCTATTGGCCTGCTCCTTTCTTGCTAGAGCATCTTCCACCCTTCTGGTGTGCTCTACCAAGTTCTGGTTTTCTTTTTGGAGATCACCCAGCCCCTGGAGGGCCAGGTGATTTTCTTCAATTTCCTTTTTTAAGTGGCAGACTTCCTGGCCTATGGCGTCTCTTTCCTGACTAAGAGCCTGCATTTGTGCCGCCAGGTCGTCCCTTTGCCGTTGAAGGGCACCAGCTTTTTGGCGCTCCTCATCAAACTCTGCCTGGGTATCCAGGTCTTTCAGAATCAGTTTATTGCTATCCTCTTTCTCTCTGTCTAGTTGGATTTGCAGGGTGGCTACCTGCTCTGTGCATGCCCTGTTGAAATTGATCTGTTGCTCCAGCTTTTTCTGGTTTTGCAGTAAGGAGTCCAAACTGTCTTGGTGCTCCTTCTGCAGGGCCAGAAATCGGGTATCCTGGTCTGTCTTTTCCTGTTGTAGGATGCCCATATCCTCTTTTATTTTAATGATATATTGCCTACTATCATTTTCTGCCTCCTGGCTCCTCTGCAGCCTCTGCTCAGAAGAGTCCAGATCAGATTGGCCCTTCTGTAATGCCATCTGTTGCCTATTTGCCAGATTTTGGCTTTCAGCACATCTATCCTGCATGTCTCCCATATATAGGTACAGGTATGCTGCTATCCTGGCAATCTTATTGTGTTCCTCTTTGGCTTTAGGAGCCATATATAGTTCACTCAGGGCCACATGTAAGGGACCCTGATCTCTATATATATCTGACCCTGTTTCAGTGACCTGTTGTGTAATGGCCTGCAACCACGCATCCTGGCCCTGTTCAGTCCATTCACCTCTCACAAATAGCTTATGCAAGAGGTGCTCTCTGGCTATTTTCATGTCTACTAAGGTCGTCATTCTAGAGATTGGTCTCTGTCCTGACTTACAGGAGTTTGTATTTTATTTTTGCAGAACAGAACTTTTCTTGGAGTGTCCCTTTTGAGGAATGCTTCACAGCGTAATGCAGCGTGGTGATCCGACTGGATGTATGTATCCCGTCAGTTAGCACACTGTATTAAGCTGCACAAGTGGTATTCTAACCCAAAAATCCCGGACGAGCCCCCAATTTGTAAGAGGATTCAATTCAGCACTACAGCTAAGTTAACGCCTAGTCTAGAATACTGAATGAAAACCCTTATTGATATATCTTTAGGTCCAGTTCATGCGTTCTGGATGACTACCCCTATATAACACCCCTCTCTTGGAATCCCCCTGACCCCACTGAGCCAAGAAGTAGTTCTGTTTTGCAAGTTAAAAGGGTTTATTTGATAATTTAAACAATAGATATATATATGACGCTTTATAATAAATTAATAATTGAATAGCACACTTAATCTAATATGATAAATATTAACAACGGAGAATATGGCACTAACACGCTTCTTATAATCACTAATGAGTTGACATGAAATGGATAAGGTAGCACACTGGTAAATAGGAACAAAAGTATAATGTGGTAGAGGATGCTTTATGTAAGCTCAGGTGGATGCAATATTCAATGAATGCAGTACAGAAAATACTCAATATGATTTCAACCAAACAATGTAATCACTTTTCTCTGGCTATTCACTCCCCCCCCTCTTTATGCAATGCAAGGAAATGGGAGGAAACACACAGTTCTCAGAAATGCAATCAATGTAATTCAGTTCAACCCAGCAAGCTTAGACAACAGAAAACAGATAGGAGTTTTGAAAACACAAGCCCAAATGCTTTGATATGTGCTAGCAATGGATGAGAAATATGCTGGAAATGCTTTTTAATTCCCTTTCAGAGGTTCAGGGTGAGTGGTATCTAGTTAATATTAGTCCAGGCTCACACTAGCAATGAGGCAGGGATAGTTAGCAGGTTAAACGAATTTCTGGCAAATGGAAGAAAAACTGCTGTCTTTTTACATGTGGAGAAATTTGCAAATCGCGGTAAAATTCGCGGATGCGCGTTCTGCGATTGCGGTAAAACTATAAGGGGTAGGAATGCGGTTCTAGGTGCGATTCAAGGGTAAGATTCTAAGCTTTCAAATAAAAGTTATTGCAAGTCTCTAGCACAAACGGTTGCGGAGATATGAGCGATTTTGTGAAAGTCGTTTTTCAGATTTGAAATTTTAAAGTTCAAAAAGACAAGTGCAACTTGCGACTAGAAAATGACAAGTGACAGCTTTACAAATGACAGGTGACAGTTAGGAGGCAGTTCTACTTAGATTAAATAGATTGAATTATATTATTTTAACTAAGAGATTGGTTCTGCACAGTTTTCTAGGTACTCACACTATATTCTTGAGTGAAATGGGCCTCGCCATGGATCTGGTCAGGGTTTTGGACTGGGCTCGGGTCTCTCTCTGGGCACAGCACTGCTTTCTCTCTGGGTACAGCACTGCTTTCTCTCTGGTCTGGTCTCTTAGTTCTGGATAGATTGAAGTCTCTAGTTTGGCTCTCTGGAGGTTGATGGAGGTAAAGTATGGATTTTTCCGGCAGAGCTTCCAGCGGCAGATGGATTTTGAAGGTCCCTATCTGTCCTGTCTGTCTGCTTTTATGTGTTTAGAATGTGGGTGTGTTCTAGCATCACTGACCCTACCTCTCTCTCAGCTTCTAATTGGTCAAACTTCCATTTGTCACTTGATTGGGGAATGAACTGTGAGTCAGAGGGATGTCATTTTATGGCTTGCAGATAGGACACTCCTCTGTCAGATTGCACACATTCTATATTTGATAATAAAAGACGTATTTCACAGTTACACAGTTGCTTGAAATTACATATACATGGTGTGGCTGAATTTAGCCATGTCTCTGTCCAAATCTGCTCTTTCTAGGAGCTTGCATTCAAAAATGGCAACTTCTAGCACTTTTTCATGTGCTGAACAACATTGGATCTTCATTAAATTTTATACAACTGTTCCTCACATATCTACCCACATACCAATGCATTTTCGTTTGTCTAGCTGAAACAGGGAGTCTGTAATATTAATAAACAATGGGGTTTTGCCCCAGAACATCACACAAATTCGAGTTTGGGCTTGAATTAAAGGTACATTTTTTAAATTAAAGCTCTCAAAGTTATACATTTCTGTCATTTGATTACAAAGAGTTATCAGTGTTTTTGTAAAATATATATTTTACTTTCAATTCAGTCCTCAGAGTGTTGAAGTCCGCCTCCAAGACTTGGGTGGGTCAGTCACAGATCTCTGCTGGCTGGCAGGGCTTTGTTGACATTAAACATTCAGAATTAACATATTCCTTTCAGAGGAAAGGGTCCTTTGTGTGGTCTCTGGGAAGCTCCCAGCCAGTCTGCCTTCTATCAATCAAGAGGTCATGTGAGATTCTAACTCCTGGTGTGAAGCTCTTGAGGTGAGAGGGTTTCCCAGGCTTCAGGCCTCTGGGAACAGCATGTGGCTAATTTTTAATTAAAATGCAGCCTTTGAAGTCAGCTGAGTCAAATCCCTTTGTCAGCAACTGCACTCAGTTCTCCTGTCAGAGTTTAGACCGCCAGCGCCCCCTTGAGGATTTTGTTGGCACTGCATGCAACTTTGGGATTTTCTTGGATTAATGCATTCTAAACAGGAATGGTTCTTACATGGTAGTAAATCCTTGCTTAACATTGTTTTGCTGGGGCTCCTTACAGTAAGATGGTTATGTGGAACCCCACAAAAAGGGTTGAATCTTTAAAGTGGTCCAATGAGTCACGATTTCAGCAACTTTTTGACATCAGTAACAGTGGATTTTGTTAACAAAGACCTTTCTTCACACTGGTGGGTGGCAAGTTAGGTAACCATTTTGGTGTGCGCACAACAGCGCAGCTCTCCTGGATTCTGGGATGAAATGATGGGCGGCGAGAGCGCATCCCCATCTTTACGCACTCCAATGATTTATTTTTGTTCTGGGGTAAAATGATGGGCAGCGACAGCTTAATCCCCATATTTACCCCGTCTAATGATTCCACATGGGTCAAAACCCTCCACATTGCATAGATATGCAGGCCCCATTATGCACCTTTCACATTTGCACTTGTGTAGTGGATATGTCTGGATTGGCTCTTTGTATCAGTCACCTCAGAAAAACACATATTGCTTCACGCATTGTGGTGCTTTGTGGGAAACTGGAGGCAAGCTGCAATTACTGCTTGTTCAAAGCCTCTGTGAACTTCCTCAAAAGGGGTCTGTGGGTTCCCACATATCTCCTAGTGAGATACATGCAAGTTCAGGGGTTCCCATCGGTTTGTCTTCCAGCCTGAAACTGACAAAATCTCCTTTAAGAGCCATACATATTCAGGGAAGTTTCTTGGGAAAATAACATACACGGAGTAGCATAAACGACTTCAGGAACGGAAAGAAAGGCTAAGGAAAAGGGAGGGGTTGGGTGACACGAGCATGAACGGTTAGCAAGAGGAAATGGAGTCCTGTGCATCTGTGAATGTTATCCACATAGGAAAGTGAATTAAACTCTATAGTAATATTTCTTAGCATGTTAATGCACCTAGTGCATCACAACACTGGCGAACAAAATATATGAACCCTATTCACAAAGATTCTTTGAAAGTGTGCTCATAAATGCACACATTTAGATTCCCACACATTTTCACAAATAAGTGGGGATTTATTTCACATTTCAATTCAATGTTCATTCCAATTCAGAAATGGTATGCACATTAAAATGTGTCGATAAAAAACACATCCCCCTTTGCTTGGAACAGTTATGATGCAACTTGACAGTTACATTGTTGGACAACAGCCACTGCTGTCTAACATATGTTACCATCCCTCAAACATGCATAGAAAAGTGAATTTTGTCATACATTGCACAATGACAGAAGAGCCTGTCATGATTAAATGCAATTCCGGCATCCATAAGGGGGTGCAGGGAGCGTCATACCTAGTCTCAACACCAATGTATTGTGAATGGGGTGACCTGCACATTTCTCACAAGTAATGTAAAGAAAACATGCATCCTATGAACCTTTTTATTCATATTACATTTCTTTGTCTGCTGCAAAGATGTAATTGTAGTTCCTATGATAAATGAACAGCCCGGTGCAAGCCTTAGTCATGTAGACACGTTGCTTTATTTGAGAATATATTTTGGGTCAACTCGAAATGTTCCAGCAAAGCAGTAGTGTGCAGAGTGCACCTGCTGGGTGAGGTTATGTATGATCGTGTGTGTCCTATGAACTTAGAATGTTCCTCTTAGAAACTGGATGATCAATGTTAAAGACAATTGCACCCTGACCACATGATGCGAACCCATTTCTTCTATAGTCAGCTAATATCTATTTCAGAAACTAAATGAGCAGTCTACATTTTAATGACACCTGAGCACGAGAAGCCAGTTCAGCAGCTGAACTTTCCACCCCTTTAAGGGGCGAGCTTCCTGGGTCAGAGTGCCCTTTGGGTACATTAGTCCTATATCTTAATTAACCTTGTGTTTTACACGATTTAAGAGTCTAATCTCTCTACGGAATGCAGCTTCAAAGAACGTATCGCCATTAGTAATTGACCATTAGGATCTTTGGACATACGTTTTCTTTCAATGTCACTGAGCAGCATTCCAGATAGAATGTTCCACAGGCAAATAGCAGTAACGTGTAAAGCTTAGCTACTATATATTTTGCATCTTGGTTCTAGTCCTACTGAGATGTTAGTCTTCATATCTGCAAATCCAGTCTCTTCTATGCCTACAGGGCACGCCAGGTTTGTAGCCAAATACTGATCACAGTTTTCATGTGACTACATAGATAGTGACGTTATGTGGTTTTGTGTTTTTCACACATGCGATTCCTTGTTAGTTTCACAATTGTGTTTTTTAATGCTACAGTGAATGTAGCAGGCATATACGCATAAACTGCAGAGAAGTGTTGAAAGCAAACGAGGTTTGGACGGACTTAAAGGCAGGCAATGCGTAAAGGCTAGGCCAGCATGGATCACACAGAAGGTAGAACATTGTGGCAGACATAAAGAGCATGCTAGGCATAAAAGACACGGGTGGCATAATAAGCCTTGAAGAGATCAAAGACGTGGAAGGCGTTGAGAGGAACACAAAGCTAAAGGATGGCAGATATAGATGTTACGCAAGGCAGAGAAGCAAGGGAGGTCTACGTGGCATAGAAGGGACCACGGCTGCAAGCATATGCATGATACAGAAAGCATAAGAGGAATGGAAGTCAGAAAAATAAGGCATACGTCCATGGAAGCTAGTGAAATAAATGGGATGCATAGAAGCACGGCAGGCACAAAAAGAATTACAGCCATAGGTGTCATGGAGGCAGAAATGCCTTGGAATGCATATATGGTATAGAAGGCATACGTGCATGGAAGACCTAAAATACAGGGACTGCATAAAAGCCTTGGAATCTAGACAACATGTGAAGCCTAAAACACATGAAAGGCTTACGGGGCACACACATCATAAAGGCCTGGACGGCACATATAGTTGTTGATGGCACACTAGTCCTGAACGGCAGCAAAAGGAACGGATATCAGTGAAAGGCATGGGAATCATACAAAACATGGAAGCCATAAAAGCAATGGAAGACTTAACATGTGTGCCATGCATAGACGGCATGAGAGACCGAAATGGCAGAAAAGCATTGAACGACTAAAAGTCGTCCCAGACTCTGGCATCTAATCCTCACAAATCCTAAGTGAAGTGGCAGTCAGATAGGTGTGTGAGTCAAAAAAGCGGTGACAGCCAGGAAAGTGATGGAAGGCCTTCAAGGCGTAAACGGCCGAAAAGGCGAGGGAGATATGTGTTGGGTGTTCTGACCCACGTTTGGACTATTATGCTACAATATTTGGTGCTGTGGGCTTAGGAAATCCAAGATGGCCGAAAAAGCCCACATGTGCGCCAGAATCTATGAAAACCGTGCAGTTTGTGCGCACACCAAAATGGTCGCCTGACTTGCCACCCCCCGGTGCGGGTGTGCTGGGTCAGAAGAGCCATGAGTGAAATGGGGTGCCAAAGAGAAAAACAGCAGTGCCTGTTCGCAAGAAAGCACTTTAAAAATCACCCTTTGTTTCTCTGAAGGCAAGCTCAGAATGCCCATTTCAAACATTGCAGAATATCCAACAATCTCACTGAACACCAGCAGACATTTGACAGAATAAAGTCTTGTGGGCATACAAAATCTGGAAAGAGGATGAGCCTAAAATGATGTTCATAGCAAAACTGGCTGAGCTGTGGATTTCAGCAGTTTAAGTAAATTTGGACTGAAAGACACTAAAAATCTAAATGTTTAAAAGAAATGAGTGACCTACTTTTGAGTGTCACATAGGTTTCAATTGTTTAAATGTCATAGTTTTAAACTTAGAATCAGCATTCTAGCTGCATGTGTAAAAATTGTTAGTTTATTTGAATGCAGAAAACTGGGTAACTAGAAGTGACATTAGCTGGGGCCTGGCTTAAGGAACTGAATTCTGCCTGACATCTACCCCCACAGGAGTTAAAACCTGCTCAGCCACTCTTCCCCTTGCCAAAAGGAGTTGTCACCTCTCTGATTAGATTAGGGGTGGAGCAGCTACAGGGAGTTGAACAAAGGCCTGTCCTGGGCCCAGGCAGATGGTTTATTAGGGTAGTCGTAAATGGCTTCCTTTTGAACAATGGGCCTTCCAGGGCCCAGGCAGATGGTTTATTAGGGGGGCCGTAAAATAGCTTCCTCTTGGCAGAAGCTGGGAGGGCAGGGTCTCTGAGCTTGGCAGAAACTGGATAAACTGGTTTCTACACCATGTGACCTGGGAAACCACACCCCTTTGGGGCCAGAACATAAATCTAAAAAGATGGATCATTCATAGAGCGGACTTGTGAAAATTTTATAAGTGATATCATTATTCTTCTGATTTTTCTGTGTACATTTGAAGACGTGTTAGGACCCGGTGGTATGTTCAGGGGGTTTTTTAGCGGAAAAGAGGATATTACTCTAAATGTATGTATGTTAAAAATCTGACACTCCACCACCTAATGCCCACATGCTTTGCGAACATTTCTGTAAATGCTGGGATAAATCCAATATTGGTAACCCGACCAAAAAGTGAAATATGTTGCCATTTTTGAACCTGGGGGCCTGGGAGCAGAGTTTGAACAGGGTATACCTCATGTGATATGTGATGGGTGTATGTAATTTCAAACCATTGTGTATCTATGAAATATGTCTTTAGGTCAAATATAGATTGTGTGTAATTTGACAGGGGAGTGTCCTTTCTGCAAGCCATTAAATGACATCGCTCTGACACTCCACTTCTTTTCCCCAATCAAGAGAGAAAGGAAAGCTTGACCAACGGGCAGTTGAGAGAGGGGCTGGCTAGTGATGCTGCACACACACCCACTTTCAAAAGACATAAAAGAGCCACTGGAAGCTAGCGAGGAGGATGCTATTCCACCTGCTGCGGGACGCTCTGCTGGGAAAATCCATACTTTACCTCCATCAACCTCCAGAGAGCCAACATAGAGACTTCAATCTATCCACCTTCAGAGACCAAGGGCCTCATTACGACCCAGGCGGTAAGTTACCGCCTGGGCCGTGACTTTACCACCATGGCGTAAACTACGTTTACGCCATGGCGGTTGGCGGACTTACCGCCCCATTCCGACCTTGGCGGGGCGGTAAGTCCCCAATCCCCATTTACCCTTCCCCATTCCCATTTTTGCCCCATAGGGCATAATGGGAGTGGGGAAGGCGTTAATTACGCCACCGTAAATTACGGTGGCGTAATTAACTCCATGGTCCCTTAGCGCCATGGATTTTAACACCTGCTAAAAGCAGGTGTTAAAAGCACCATGGCGCTAGGGGACCTCGTAATTGGCGGTAAGGGGTCGGCGCAGCTAACGCTGGCGTAAACCCCTTACCGCCAGGGTCGTAATGAGGCCCCAAGACTTTACTTCAGAATTTGTAGCAGAGAGGTCAACTACAAGCTAAATCCCTCTTTAGCAGGCCCCAAATCATTGCCACTATTCACAGCCAGGCGAGCTGTTTGAATTCTTTGCAAGAACTCTTGCCATTTGCCAGAGAGCAGTGTTGTATCCAGAGATGGACCAGCTGAACCGGAGACCGCTGTATCCGGACCCACAGATCTGATCAGAACCAGAGACCCAGACCAGCAGAGTAGAGCTGACCCAGACGCTGTGCGCAGAAACCGTCCGTGGCGAGTGAAGAAAACCTGTTGACCAGATCCGTGGCGAGGCCCATTCCTTTTAAAATTATATTGTGAGTACCTAGCAGAACTGTGCAGAACCAATCTCTTAGTTAAAATAATATAATTCAATCTATTTTAATCTAACCAGAACTGCCTCCTAACTGTCACCTGTCATTTGCAAAGCTATCACTTGTCATTTTCTAGCTGCAAGCTGTAACCTGTCGCTTTGAACTTTTAAAATTTCAAATCCGAAAAACTACCTTTATTTAATCGTCCGTATCTCTGGAACCGTTTGGGCTAGGAACTTGGTTCAACTTTCCTCTGAAAGCTTAGAATTTCAGCTTTTCAACAAGCCTAGAAAGTATTGTTGCTATTGTATCCATCCTATAACCACTCATCATTGATTATAAAGAAGTATGCTAGTGCCGGACTATCCATTATTGATTACTGCTCAGATTAAGTGTAATATTCAATTATTAATTTATTATAAAGTGTGATATATATATATATATATATATTGTTTAAATGATCAAATAAACCGTTTAAACTTGCAAAACAGAACTACTTCGTGGCTCAGTGGGGTCAGGGGGATTCCAAGAGAGGGGTGTTATATAGGGGTAGTCATCCAGAATGCATGAACTGGACGTAAAGATATATCAATAAGGGTTTCCATTCAGTATCCCAGACTAGGCATTGACTTAGCTGTAGTGTTGAATTGAATCCTCTTACATATGAAAGGTGTGGAATACCTAAAAGGTATAGGAGGGATATGGGGATTGGAAGGCCTAAGCATCTATGCGAGTCTAAAGGCAGAGGTACGTCGAAAAGTCAAGGGAGGATTCAAAGGCAGGTGATACCCGAAAGGCATAGGAGGCGAAACAGCATCTGAGGTGTAAAAGCCCTACAATATGCTTTATTATTATTATTATTATTATTATTATTATTATGGTATTCATTGAGCTAGGATCTAGCTTCGGGAAGGAACAGGGTGCTTTTCAGATCATAGGGGGAGAGTACACATTGAGGGAAGCAGAGATACAAGTCGGGGGCCTAAAAAGACAAGGGTGGCTTAAGAGTTATCCTGCCCTAAATATCAAGGTGGTCTAAAAGGTGTGAAGCGCTAAAGGTACGGAGGCATGCAAAGACATGGGATCTGTATCTGGAATACAATACACAAAAAGGCACGGGAAGCATAGCAGGCATAAGCGGCACTGGCCATTCCTAATGGACTGGAAAGCATACGTGGCATTAAAGGCATAAGGGCATGAGATTTACTGAAGGCGTGGAAGACCAAAGGACTGGAAGGCATAAAAGGCACAGACAGCATAAAGGCTAGACAGGCATAGAGGTCCCGCATTGAGGGTATGGGAGGAATGCAATGTGTACAAGGCATAGAAAACATACACGCCATAGGAGGAAGGTAGCACAACACAGGCATACAATGCATGGAAAACATGAACAAAAATAAATACATAAAATGGCATAGAATGCATTAAAGTGCATGGAGGGCAAATACGGCATAAGGGGCATATTAGGTCTATAGTTTGTACAGTTTGTAAAAGGCATGTAAGACATACATAGGCATGTGAGGCATAACTGGTATGGAACGCATAGCAGGCATAGAATTTTTTAACAGACATGAAGGACATCACTTGCATGGATGGCATATGAGGTGTGGGAGATGTGAAAGACATGGGTCTTGTGAGGACCACTCGGACAGGTATGTAGTGGTAATCAGCTTTATTTCGCAGGATATCCTTCCTTCAACCCCCAGCACGGCCTCCATTCTCCAGCTCCTTTTGCCAACGTTCTCTCCCGCAAACTTGGAGTCCCATTCCTCCCCATGCATTCTGCCCAAGAATTCCATATCAAGCTCCATCATAACATATCTGCCTTCCTTCCAACATAGACTCCTGGTTTCACATCACCACCAACATCACGCTCATAAACCTCTCTCCACATAAGTGAAGTTCAGGTGCCTGAATCCGCCATTTTAGGAGCATCCTTCCCATTCAGATTAATGGATGCCTACTGATCCTTACATCCGTCCTCAGCCGTACCCTGCACCACATTCACCGCAACCGCTTCCACGTGACCGTCCTCATCACCCTCAGATGAGCACTGCCCACCCTCTGGCACATATAGCACTTTCTTTTGGTTGAACTGGAAGTTCGTGCAACTAGTGGCGAATGGCCCAGTTTCTTGCTTTTGGTGCAGACCACTTTTCATCCAGGAAACCAGGGGATGCTGCAAAAGTGCAATGCACTGGTGCACCGGAAACACAACCAATCCTCTGCTTTCCGCACTCTTGGGTGAATCCCTTTACTTATGCTATTATTTGTGTTGCTCTACACACTTTACATTGTTTTTTTTTTCTTGTGCTTCTCATCAGCAATGCTTAGAATCTCTGCCTTTATGTCCTTCTTCCCTGCCTTGATGATCTTGGCCACACATGCCATTGAGTGGTCTACTCTTTTGGCAACCTCTATCACCGCTTTCAAGTTCGGGTCATCCTTCAACCAGAGTTCCTCCCTAATTCGATTGTTATTACAATGAATTCTAAATTGGTCCCAAACATGCTCATCTAGGGTGTTGTCAAATTTAAGGGCTGGGTGACGTAGAGTTGTAACATGTTCTTCAACAATCTCTCAATTTACCTGCAAGCCGCACACTAAAATTGTACCGTTCAAGAATGGTGCTAGTCTTTGAGCTCAACTGGGAATTGCAGGAAGTGTATTGATATTGATATTGGTATTTTATCTCTATCGCGCTCGTACACAAGTGTTTCTGGCTAGTACATTTTCAGTACTTGGATGACAGTAGTTTGGATAATTGTTTTTATAACGGCTATGCCAGGGGTACTTGGTCCTTCGTCCTTCATTGTTCATGGCATCACCAGGTCCAGTTAAAATTAAATGGAGCCAGTGGAAGAAGGGCTTCTTGCATTTGGAGCCCACCACTTTTCATCCAGGACAAACGGGGAATGCTGCAAAGTGCAATACAGCGGCACTCTCGGCCGAACCCCTTTGCGTTTGCTGTTATTTTTGCTGCTCTGAACACATTCCTTCTGGTTATTGTCTTGCTTCTCACTAGCAATTCTTAGAGCAGGGAGGCTGTGCTGGGGGTTGAAGAAACCATACCCTGCCAAATAAAGCAGATTGCCGCTACGAACATGTCTGAAGCGCGTGCTCGTCGCCTGTCTTGTAAGGATGATGAGGACAGGTATGTGGCAGGAATCAGCTGTATTTGGCAGGACATCGTTTCTTCAACCCCTAGCACAGCCTACCTGCTCCAGCTCCTTTTGCCAACCGTCTCTCCGCTGAACTCCCTATACATTCTGCCCCAGAATTCCACATCAAGTTCCATTATAACCACGGGCAACATAAGAAGTATGATTAAATGGCAGGTCTACATGCGTAAGTGTATACATGCATGGAATGTACATTGGCATGTGTGGCATAAGTGGGTGTTTACATTTAAGACGATAATGGTGTTCAAGGGTTCTGCTATAGAAAGAAACCATTCTCCATTTCCTGGCCAATGAAAATCATGTACCTATGAACAATGAATATTAAAGTTGCCTTGTTTACATGCAACGAGGAAGCAGTGTCTATTAACTTTAGGCTCTTCAGTTAGCTATGCCATGGACCCGCTGCTCCGATGCAATCACAACACAGCTTTCATGTACTCTCGGCAGAAAGTGACAACGAATGCATCTCTGTTTGATCTCTACAGGGCATATGCTCACAAAGGGGTTGTAAAACTGTTTATTGCGTATATAAATAACTGATCAAATATGGTCATGAGTCACTATTTGATGAAGAGAGACTGGAGCAGCACCTGTGTTCCTTCCTACAAGTTCCCTTCTCTGTTGATAAGTGTACACACAGAACGTACGGTCAAAGACTGCCGGAGGGCTTTCCAGTTCCAGTTTCTGCTTTAAAGCCTCCTGGTCGAATCTGGCACCCCTTCCAGAAACCCAGAAAAACCTTCCAGTCTGACATTCCAGTCTCCTTGGCAGTCACGAGTTGGATGCTGTCTTTGTGAGTTACATGCAACTTCACTACATAATATGCCAGCCGAAACTGTGGCTAACGATATTTAATACCCTACGCCCATTATGATTTCAGATACTGGAATTGTTTGGCTGCATTAGGCATCCGTTCGCCAATGATCTCTGTCTTAACTATGCAATTCCCAGGCCTCTAGTACTTTGGTAAGCCCGCACAGCCTGTATGCAGTGGGAACACAGGCCATGCTCTTTCCCTTTCGACCACCTTCTGGTCTGGTAGCATTTGGAAATACTGTTTAATAAGCACAATGCCATTGCATACCAAAGCCAAAGGGTGATGGCTGCAATCAATTATAACCAGAGTCACAGCTGAGGGCGAACACACCCACCATTATTTTCAGCTAGCTAAGCCGTTTCAAAAGGGGAACAGACCACATGCAAATCAGGCTTGGCCCCAAACCAAAAGGTGTAGTACAGTCAGTTATAAAAGGCCACATACTTTCTGGACAAGATCACAATCAACACCAGATATTGTTTCTGGCCTTGTTTGGTGTCATCAGTGAGGTGTGGCTTAGCACTCTAAGCCCAGCAGGCTTCTAACGCTTGTCTGGGTATACTCATCCCACTAGGGGTGAATTACGCAAGCCAGAAGGTGATGGCTGAAAGGTGCTGAATCAATGGGCCTCATTGCGAGATGGGCGGTAAGGGATTAACAGCGCTGGTAAAGGCGCCGGAGCCGTTAACCCCTTACTGCCCCATTATGAAGTCCGCTTGCGGGACCCGCTCTGGATGTCCTGCGAGCGGCCCAGCATGCTAACAATGGGCCCGTCATTAACAAGCCCATTGTTAGCATGCTCCCCATTCCCATTGAGCTCTATGGGGGCTCAAATGGGAATGGGGATGTTCTGGGTCCGGGTTCCCTGAATGGGGAGATACCGGGCTCTCCAAGGTCGTAATGGCCCGGTATTTCCCCATTCAGGGAACCCGGACCCGAGTTTGGAGGCAGCCATGCCCTTATTAAGGGCTTGGCTGCCTCCAAACTCATAATGAGGCCCAATGCATTAATTTCGGTATAAACATTACAAGTATGGCGGTAAGATAACAACGGTGCTGGTAGCGCTACCGACACCGTTGCTACCATACCGCCATACTATGAGTTCTGCTCGCGGGTGAACAGAACAGGACTGTAGCACCAGTACCGTTATTAATGGTACCAGTGCTAGCACCTTCCCCAGGAGTCACTTATCACTGGCACCCATGAATGGGCAATTATCGGGTCCACCAAATTCGGCATGACCCAGTAATTGCCCACTCACGGGTACCGGCAGCATTCTTAACAAAACCAGTAAACTCCAGGGTTGCAAGCAATGTATAGAAATGTGCCAACAGACCTTGAATACATTAAAGTCCATTTAACACCAGAATCATTGGTAGTGACTCCTTCACAGAAGAGGGCCGCTATGCCACTTTCAAATAAATAATTGCAGACAGACAAATTGAACAAGAAGATACATACTTTGGGGAAAAGGTGGTGACACCTTCCGCTTATGAGGCCAGAATTGCAAACTCAAATGTCCAGGAATAACAGAGCTCAATGGGATCTAGTAGATGGTTTTATTAAAGACGTCACAGAGCACGTTCAGCAGGCCATAGAAACAATTAAGCTAGTCAAGTGGCACAGCGAGTAGAGCGCTCGCTTTGACATCCGTGCAGAGCTTGCTAACGCAGGTTCGAATCCTTCCGAGGTCGATAAATGAGCACCACACACCGTGGGTAATAATAAGCAGCGCTCAGATACCCGAGGATTCGTAGCGCTATATAAATGTAAAATTATTGTTATTAATTAGGGTAAACTGTATGCAAATGCTGCAGTAAAAAATGCATTAGATGCAGCAAACGCAGCAGGCAGGCTTACCACAGAAGCCACTTTTATAAAGAGGCAAGCATGGTTGAAGGGCATAGGTTTTGAGTCGCAGGCTACTTTATTAAACATGCCAGTAGAGGAAACAAAGCTGTTTGGCTCAGCAGTAGACGAGGCCTTAGAAAAGGATACAAATAGAAGATAAAACAAGAAAGCTTAGGCCAACTCTCCAACAGGCCTTTTTCATCAAAGGGTGCCCCTGCAAGTAGAAGACATTTTTTGGCAACCCGGCAACAATCCCAAACATATTCAGGAAGCAATCCCAAACATATTCACCCACAACAGGATCATGGTTTACCACTCTGGTTTCCCAACATGGGAACACAGCTGGAAATGAGTTGTGCCACAAAAGAGGGAGAGCAGGTGAAAGAGGACAGACCGAAAGAGGAGCTGCCTCTGCTGCTAAACCATGACACACTGATCCAGTTACCCTCCAATGTCTTCCAATTGGTCGGGGGGTGGAGCACACAAATCATTTGCCCACTCATTAGAGGGCATCACATCGGACACGTGGGTATTATCCATGGTACACCATAGATACTGTATTAGAGTTCCTTCAAAGGAGTTAGGGGGTTTTACAAAAGTACTATCTGAGGCAGCACTTAGGAAAGCCCACCTTCGATGTACAAGATTACACTGCTTAGGTTGAGCCTGAACCACACAAAAGTTTGGTATAATGGCAAGCAGCCAGGCTTAGTCTAAGAGGGAGGAGGGTTGTAGTGAGTTACAAGTAACCCTGTGTATAAACATAGTCCATGAAAACACTGATAACACTTAGAATTTATATAGATAATAGTTATTTAATATATACACTAAGGCCCACTGTTTTAAAGTAAGACCTATAACACAGTAAAACAACAGAAGAACATTTGCAATATTCTTTTGGTAATGCACAACAACTTTAGTCACCTGGAAAGGAGTTTACAGCCTGTTTGGGATTCTTATGGAGGGGTTTACCTGTGTTTTCTAGTTTGATTTTCAATCTGTTGTTTGTGCTGGATTTTTTGTAGAAGGTACTGTCTTTGTGGTGTACACCTTTGTTTATTTTTCCCCTTGACTCCGATCTTCATAGCAATTTACTGAGGCTCCTTCAGCCTCCTCCACCCTCCATTTCCTTTCCCCTGCCCATCACCCCACTCCACTCCTGGCCACCCCATCTCTGATAGGGCCATGCATCTCCAGGAAGTACTCTTAGAAGTGAGCCTCAGGGCAGCTGGCCAATGGCCAGAGGAAAAGGACACTAGGGCAACTCCCATCCCCTGTTTGCACTGGACACCTGGTGGGACAACTTACAGCTACACCGAGGGAAGGTGGAATGGACGGGGAGTACAGTCATTCCAGTGCTCTGGAAAAACCATACCACTCCTACATTACTAACATTAAAATCACCTACTCTTCCTCTTACTATATCTTGCACTGTACTCTTTCTTTTGTATTATATTGCACTTAGATGAATTTTGCAAATTAGCCTATGTATTGCAACTGGAAGAATATGTGAGGGTCAGCCTATTTGTTGCACTTCATTGCAAAGGATTGTCCTTTTACTGCACCTTATGAGGCTTGATGACTAGCCTCTACTTTGCACTCAGAAGTCATTTACAGGGTAGCTATTAATTGCACTTAGAAGATGGTGAAACTAGCTTATGTGTCATACAAAATAGATTAATGGGGATCGCAAATACACTGAACTTAGATTAAATGTGAAGACAGCCAATGTGCTGCGTTTGCAGGATTTTGGGGGTGGCCAGTGTATTACATTTCGAAGTATGGTAAAGCTAGCCTATGCATTGCACAAAATAGATTTATGCGGATCGAAAATACATCGCACATAGATGAGACGTGGGGATGGCTAATGTATTCAATTTGGAGGAGTGGTGAGGCTAGCCAATGAGTCACATACATTGGATTTATGAGGATAGCAAATACACTGCACTTACATGCGGTGTGATGGTGGACAATGTATTGCACTTGTATGATTTTGAGGGTGGCCAATGTGTTGCGCCCAGACAAATTGCGAGGGTAGCCAATATATAGCACTTGGATGAGTTGTGTTGTGAAAATAGCCTATGTATTGCACTTGTGAACTCTCGAGGACAGCCAATGTATTGCACTGAAGAACTGCTAGGATTGCCAGTGTATTGCACGCGGAAGAATTGTAATGGTTAGCCTATGTATGACAACTCAGAAGTAGTGTGAGGGTAGCCATGGTATTGCACTTTGAATGCATTGAGAGTAGCCAATCTACCATCTGCCCCTACTTATTATTATCTCCTGCATAACTTCCAAGTACCACACATGCCCTATGGGCCAGCCAAATCACACGCAAAACACGCATTCGACATAACAAACACTCTCAAACAACAAGCAATCCCTGACACTGGGTTTTATGCATCTGGATACAACAATCCAGCACACACAATCAAGCTCACTTAAAAAATGGACTCACACAGGACACCAGTTCCGCCTGGTTCCTCAGGCATCAAAAGAATAGCACACATGTCTATCCTATCCCTCTTCTCTCACTAACCAACCTGTTATGATGTGCTTCTTTTACTTTCTTTGCTGTGTCTCAACAACTCCTTTCTCTATGTTTCCTTTCCCTGCCTCATCACTTTATGTTGTCTGGGCCTTAGTATCTGATCAGGTTATATATTTGTTTTGCATGAGTTTCTGGGTTGTAGAATGTACAGTTTGGCAGTAAGAAGAGATGGCTTGATGGGGGTGGCTGCAGGCATATAATACACCACTTACCTTCTGAATAAATGTCTGTACCTTAATGACTTGTCAATGTGGTGTCATTCATTTTACTACACCCACCCTCTTTCTTACTGACCTGCGCAAGCACCTGGAGACTATGCCAATGGTAACAGTGAGCGGTATTGTTAGTATTCAGGCACTACCGTGCCTGACTTCTCACATGATAGGGGATCGGACGCTACAGCACCCACAACCTCTTTGAGCCAGCTCGTTCTTGCAGGTTTACAAGGCCATCTGGCGCATCACAGTGTCCAGGGGTCTCCATGGCAATGTGTGTCAAGGAGGATGCATCAGCGGCCAATGAGGGGCGTGTGCTAGGATTGTGACCACATGGTAGCATGCTTTACTCTTACCGTGAGGTCGCTCTCCTGCCCGCCGTCATCGGGAAGAGCCTACATTAGGCCCAGAATGGCAGAGAAACAGCATTCTTGCTACGGTAATAAGCACTGGAGCTATATTGCAGGTTAGTGTTAGGGAATTATGTGTTAGATTAGTTAGTTAGATTTTGATCCTGCCACATCTTCTTCCATGTTAAAGAATTAGGATAAAGGAAAACAGCAGTTTTCCTCAAGGTAAGATTAGGGGATTATAGATTCTAGATGTCTATTGTATTTACCTTATGAGTAAGGCTTGTTATTACCATTTCCCCTTTTGTAACCTACTGAATCTCCTGTCCAGAAGTGAGAACTGTGGGGGGGGTCAAGTAACACTCCCAACTGCATGACCTTCCCCACAGTGTAGCATCTTGTTTTTGCCTGTTGGTGGGTTCCTGAAGGATGTGCAGTGTATTGTCTCCAAACAACTCCTGAAAATCCCTGAAACTTCGAGGTCCTGACAGATTGCGAGAACCTTGATTCTCCCGAGTCATGGAGGCAATTATACAAGACCTTGTGGCAGCAGTGCAGAAATTGCACAGGGAAGTTGCCACATCATGCCAGGAAAACACTGTTTTATTCCAGTCTATGTCCATCTTACAGAAGAAGGTTGAAGGTGAAGTCAAGAAACCTGTAGTAGGTAGCAACAATTGGGGGTCTGTTATAGGACCAGCTTCTTCTTCTGGTTCCGTCGGAACCACATTCCAAACTTATTCTCCACGCATTCTTGCTCCCGCTACTCTGCCTGGTCCAGGAGGCGGAGCACCCAATATTCCATCACAACTAGGCCTACTAAATACAGGGAGACCCAAAGGAGTTCAAACCTTTCTTGACTCAGTACCATATTCATTTTCTGAATAAACCCCAACTGTATATTTCTCACAAGACTAAGGGAGCCTTCACTCTGTTCTACCTGCAGAAGACAACTCTCTCCTGAGTGACTCCACTCATTGACATAATTGTCCCTTATTGAACAATTATGATCTATTCCTAGAAGCCTTTCAAACCATGCTTGATAGGCACTACGCAGCACAATCCATCAGGCAAGAGTGAATGGGTATCCGGCAAGGTAATAGAGATTTGTTGGCGTTTATCACTCAATTCTGTGCTCTTGATTCCCAAATAGAATGGCCTGTAGATGCACAACTCACAATCTTTCTTAAAGGGCTCAGTGAAGAGTTAAAGATGCCTTATGCCAGGTTGTCACCCTTCCAAATAATCTTATGAATTACATAACTATAGTAATCCATTTAGAACAATATACAAATGATCGCAAGGGTGAGAGAAGAAGATGGGAAGCCTGTAGACCTGTGTTTTCCTGAGATAGGGAAGCACCCACGACCAATGATACTGAACCTATGCAATTAGGGAGTACTGGAGGTCCCATCTCTCTGGATGAACAAGAAAAAATAAGAAAATGAAAGCTTTGTTTTTATTGTGGTGATGCCGGCGATGCGGTCCACGGCTGCCTTCGTAGACCCTCTCAAGCCATGGGAAACGATTCCACCCATCCTTAATAGGGAATCTTGAGCCGGGTAAACAACGAATGCAATCCCAGATCGCAAGAATACCATTAACTCCAAGTCATGCTAACGATTTCTTTGCTTCCGTGGACTTCTTCGTAGAACAAAGGAGATGGGAATGGGTAATCGCCTTGAAAGATAGTGGCACCAGAGAAAATTGTATTGATATCACCTTTGCACATAGTCGACAGCTACCCTTGAGACCCAAAGATAGAAATGAGCCCATTATGTCTGTACATGGCTTGCCTTTAATCTCCAGACTGCTTACTTTACCGTAAAAAAACCTCTTGATGATATGTGTTACTCACCACCACGAGTATCTATCCTTTCATGCCATTGGTGCACCCCATTTTCAGGTACTACTAGGAATACCCTTGTTGCATCATCACAACCCCTTGATTGACTGGAAAAAACAGAAACTCACCTTCAAGGAGACCGATGCCCACCCTCATGTTCCAAGTCTCTCATCCTTAGTATACCTCCATTTATGATTGCTCCCGAAAGCATCGATGCATCACCTTCGTCTCAACAAGCCTTAGTGATTCCCCCATAATTACGTGCTGACTATCGGATGTGCTTGACCCCAAGGAATCTTAGAAGTTGCCTCCCCATAGGGCTGTATGACTGCTGTATAGAATTGTATCCAGAGGCCCGGATTCCACATGGGCGAACATATGCTCTCTCAGAAAAAGAAAACCTTCTGCAAAGAAAAAATATAGAGGATAACCTAAAAAAAGGATTTATTCGACACTCCACATGCCCCACAGGGGCCCCTTTGATTTCTATCCCAACAAAAGATGGAACAGAACTCAGACCCTGTATTGATTATAGGCTGCTAAAAGCAATCACAGTCAAGAACCTCTATCCCCTCCCTTTGATAAAAGTTCTCTTAGTCCAAGCCAAAGATAGCAGTATTCATACCAAACTTGATTTAAAGGGAGCATATAAGCTGGTTCAAAAGGCTGAGGGAGATGAGTGGAAGAGCTCCTTCCGAACTAGGTTTGGACACTATGGGGCCGATTCATGGAACAAACGTGCACCGAAAATCTATGCGCAAGCATGCGCAAGCCGGCGCAAGTGCGAAAAAACAAGCGCACGCGCACACGTGCGATTCATGGAAGTCCCTGCGCGTGTTTTGCTCGGGATGTGCGCCAAACCCGTGCATGGCGCACATGTCACTGAAACATCCCGAACGGCGTGCGCAACGCACACAGTGAAAGCGCACAACCTCGGCGCACACACCAAAAAGGGGGCGGAACACGGTGCGTAACGCGCGGAATGGGGAACAACGCGTGAAAATAAGGGCGTAACTGGGATGTACTGCTGGGAAGCAGACGGAACGCCCACACGCATGCGAAGCAGACGTATTCATGGAATCGAATAGGGCAAAGCCGCGCACGGCCAAAGACACACACAGGCCTAAACACGTCCACCACGCGAAGGCAGGCGGTAGCGTCCCAGCGCAACACAAAAGCGCCAATATACAGCAATGATGAATGTCCCATACTGCTATTGTGCCTGTTGGTCGCGTGAAGTTTTTCACGCGATCGGGCCTGGGGGAGCGGGCTACGTGTATCACGGGGGTTCGCGTGAAGTTTTTCACGCGATCGGGCCTGGGGGAGCAGGCTACGTGTATCACGGGGGTTCGCGTGAAGTTTATCACGCGATCGGGCCTGGGGGAGCGGGCTACGTGTATCATGGGGGTTCACGTGAAGTTTATCACGCGATCGGGCCTGGGGGAGCGGGCTACGTGTATTACAGGGGTTCGGGCTACCACTCACCGTCTGCCTTGCATGTAGAAGAACGCGTAGCCAACACCCGCTGTGAAGTAATAGCGTGTGAACCCCAACGGCTGCAAAAGACACGCACCGCACCCCACGAAAAGCACGTACAGAGCAATGTAAAGGCACGTGGGATCTACAAGCCCTGCCAGGGAAACGCCCGTGCGCGAAACGTCACAGACGCGCTTACGCACTAAGGGCCTTTGGTCCAATGAAATCGCGTATGCGTGCTGACGCGCTTACGCGCTAAGGGCCTTTCCTCGATTTACACGCAGATGTGCAAGATTTTCACATGCCAAATCACTCCGTATCAAGCTGGCCACGCGTAAGCACACGGAAGACCACGCTCCTGCCCAAAATGCCGAATTACTGCCCCCCAGAGCCCCGAGCAGCCTCCCATGAGCCATCTGCTGCTGCCTGCCTGCCTGCCTGCCTGCCTGCTGCCACCGTGCCCTGCCATTTGGTGCCTGCACATCAGCCATCTGCAGGGGTCCATTTGCTGTGTCCACCCCTGCTGGAACAGAAGACTCCCGACTGGGATACCATCGCTCCACAGCCCAGCCCCAGGACCCAGTTGCCCACCCACTCCTGCCTCTGGGGTTGCCATGTCGGGGACTGAAACATCTGGCACCACTGGCAACCACCGGCCAGAGAGGCAGAGGGGCACCAGCTTCACTGCCACCGAAGTTGGTGTTCTGGTGGAGCAAGTCCTGGGGCAGTATGATGCCCTCTTCGGAAGTAAGCGCGCCAAAAAGGAAGGACAGACTCGGATCTGGACGGACATTGTGACTGCCATCAACGCGGAGGGGGTGGCAGTCCGCGACTACCAACATGTCAAGAAGCGCTGGGATGACTGCAGGTCCAGGACCCTCTTGAAGGCCCGGCGCCTCGTGGAGGGGGGCCGGGGCCGCATCAGTACCATCCAGATGAGGGTCCTGGAACGCGTAGGCCCAGCGCTCCACGCCCAGATCCTTGAGAGGCAGACCCGTCTGGAGTTCAGCGGTAAGTGGCCAAGCATTGCTGTGTGAGACAGGGCATGTTGCAGTGTGCTGGTTGTCTGATACTTGCCTGTATGTGTGACATAGGCCATGTATGCATGTGTGTGTGCAGGGACGTCATGCATGTGAGACCAGTAATGTGTGAACCACACGGTTGGTTCATGTGTTCAAATGCAACATGGTTTGCCCTATGCGGAATGGCCACATGAAAGCATGCCAGTCTCTGTTCCTGGACATGGGTGGGGGTGAGGGATGGGTGCTGATGCCATGTACATGTATGCTGTCCATGTCTGTGTGTCTGACCTGTGTGCCTGTGACTTGTGAATGCCAGGGATGCATGACACATGTCTGTCGCAATGTTCAGGTTCACTGATGCAGCCTAGTCATCCTTGTATCCACTGTTTCTGTGGTGTACGAGGCCAGATGGATGAAACTAGGGTGAAGTGTGTGCATGTGATAGGCGTGGCCATTGATGCATGTGAGTCCCAAAACAACATTGTATGTTTTCAAGAATCCCTTGGACATGTATGCTAATGTCCATAGCATGCGCCATGCCTGTTACCGCATGTGTTTTACCTGCACTGAGCCATGTGTTGTGGAGGGACATGATGGAAGTGATCTTTGACAGTGCCACTCAACTGCTATTGCTTCCTGTCTAGGGGACCATTGTACAGTACCCTGATGCTTGTGTTCTATGTCTCCCTCTACACAGCGCCACGTGAAGAAGAGGGCGGAGACGGCTCTGTGGAGCAAAGCGGCGGGAAAGCCCCCACGGCTGCAGCGGAAGGGGTGGGTGAGCCCCCACAGGGGTTTGCAACAGCGGAAGACGGGGTGGAGCCATCCAGGTTGGTGGTTTCCACAGAGGAGGAGGAGGCCGCTACTGAGGCGCACATGGGGCCTGGTGGGGGCATCCCTGCTGGTGCAAGTGTTGCAGTCCAGGGGCAGGGGCAGAAGGCAGCACAGGTCGCCGTGGAGGGCCCTGTGCATGTCACTGTCTGTGACACTGTGACTGCACCACGTTGCACCAGCAGGGATGCCCCATCCCAGGCCCGTCCGCAGGTAGGGGGGATGTCCATGTCATCTGACTCCCCTCCACCTGCGGACGAGGGGACCCCTGGCCGTATGGAGAAGGTCCTGACAGGTGCAATTCGTGATGAGGTGCGTGCTTCCCGGGAGGAGCATGCACGTCATCACGGAGAGCACCTGCCGACGTGGCCCAGTTGGGATCGGCCATGGTCGGGGGTTTCCTACATGTGTCGGCCAATCTGGCGACCCTCTCCTCCTCTGTGGAGACTATGCACCAGTCGTTCTCCATGCCGTCTTCCGGCCCAGATGCCACCAGGGCCCCCTGTGGACCTGCCCCGACCAATGCAGCCGGCTCGGTGGGGATCCCATCCCTGCCACAGTCGGGAGTCGGAGGTCCAGCAGGGGTGGACACACCAGCAACTGGACCCCAGCAGATGGAGGATGTGACGGCATCATCGGGCAGGGCACGTGCACAACGGCGTCGGTGGATTCCATCAGCCTGGATGCCGTCATGCTGGCACAGGCAGTTGCGTCGGAGGCAGCGGCAGGCTCGACGTGGGAGGCATCATGGCTCGGGGCCATCAACATCAGGGGGGCAGGCATCGGCCGGAGGGCAGGAGAACCCTGGAATGGGAGTGGCTTCCGTATGGGAGCGGTTGGGCCAGCAGATAGGTGCGGAGCGGCAGCGGGCAGAGGAGGAACGGCTCACAATGGTCAGGGCGGAGAACTCCATGCGGAGGGCGCTGAGGCGGGCTGAGTGCCTCGAGGGTCTTCGCAGGGAGTTGGAGCTGGACACTGCCTTATCCCTGCGAGACCTCGGGGCCAGGGAACATGCCCGCCTCCAAGCCATTGAACAGGAGTTCGATGATGCCCTGGCCCATGACAACATCCAGTGAGCCGTTGGACTAGCCCGCTGCCCATGTAAATAGTTATGCAGTTAGTGTTAGGTTTCCTTTGTTTTTGCATTTTCTTTGGACCTTTTGGACAATGGGCCACATTTTTGTATATAGTTATTTTTTATTAGGTAGTGTTGTTAGATAGGTTTCATTTCTTTTGTTGGGATCATGGACCCTGGCTTGTTCACCTGTACATAGTTCACTGTTAGATTTTCTTTTCTTTTTAAAATTTACCCATGGAGCAATGGCTTTCAATTATAATTTCCCATTGGATTTTCTTTTGTGGACTGTGACTTTGGACACCATTCCTTTGGATTCTAATTTTTTGTTTTGCATTTTTTCACGGACATGCTTCTTTTCACATTTTTTACATTCCCATTTCTGTTTATTTTTGATTCAATTCATGTTTCCTTTAATACATATTTTTTGATCAAACTTCAATGTGTGGTATCATCTCATTGGTTTCATGCATATCATGATATGGGTTTTGAGATTCACTGATACCCATTGGGTGTATGTGAGGGACATTTGTTCGTATCCAAACTTGCAATTGGTGTTCTATCATGTTATTGCCATTTCTAAGTGGGTGGATGCAATACTCGGGTGGGTGTTTTGCATTTGGAGGCTGACCATAGGGACCAGGGATCTAGATTGTGTCAAGCTGATTGGCCCGAGAGGACCGCGTACCTGTAGTCTTGGTGGTTGGTCTCGCAGAGGTCGCCAGTCTGGAGTCCAGGAACTGATGAGATAGCGGCACGAGGAATCAGCCTCTCCACCACCCAAATGAGGAACTGGGTGAAGGATGGACCAACCCCCAATGTCACAAAGGCACTCTCCCAGGTAAGCGTGACAAGAGGATGTAGGCTCAGATGGAGGGAACCATAGTCCAGGTAGAGCTTGTTGTCCAGACCATGAATCTTCCAAGAACCACAGTGCAGCGACAGTTGATAGATAGACCAGTGTAACAGAAAGGTATTCGTAGTAGGCAAAGGAGCTTGGCTGGTACAGATAGTTCCAATGGTACACAGGATGAGATTCGGAGTCAGGCAAGACAGGAAAGAGTGAGGACAGTTGGAACTAGTTGTCTGGCCAATTAGAGAACTGTAGGAACGTGCCCAAGATGGAACAGGGGGAATGCAGGCTAGTGTGGGATAAGTCCCCTCTACACAATGATGACTCAGGACAGAACTCCGGAATGGGCCGAGGGAAGACTGACCCAGGGCAAAACCTAGGTAGTAGCTGGAGGCTGGCTGGCCCAGGGCCGAACCCAGGTGAGGATTGAAGGCAGGCAGGCCCAGGACAGGACCCGGATAAGAACTGGAGTCAGGCTGGCCCAGGGCAGGCCACAGGTAAGGACTGGAGGCAGGCAGGCCCAGGACAGGCCACAGGTAAGGCTGGAGGCAGGCAGGCCCAGGACAGGCCACAGGTAAGGCTGGAGGCAGGTAGGCCCAGGACAGGCCACAGGTAAGGCTGGAGGCAGGTAGGCCCAGGACAGGCCACAGGTAAGGCTGGAGGCAGGTAGGCCCAGGACAGGCCACAGGTAAGGCTGGGCAGGAACAACGAGGAAAGCGAAGCAAACCGCGTTGAGACGCGGGCAGCTTTGACTAGCGGCCTCTTTTATGGGCCGCCGGCGCCCGAGAGGCCTGGAACGCAAACCGTTCCGTTTCCGGGCGCCGGCGAACCCAGAACGAGGCTTGGAAGGCAAGCCCCCACGGCGCATGCGCGGAACCGAGAGAGAGGACCTCCGCGCATGCGCCGAAGGCCGCCGGCCCTGTAATCCGTTGCTCCCCTCCCGGCGAGTCCCCAGACGCGAACGCGCGGGTAGACTCGCCAGGAGGAAATGGGAGCGGCAGACCCCAGTCTCCCGCGTGACATGACACTATGCCCCCTCCCAGGAAGACCCGGGGCCCCAGGCTTCCAGGGAAACCGTACGTAGAACTCACGTATCAGCCGGGGAGCATGCACGTGCTGGCGCGGTTCCCAGGTACGATCACAGGCCGGGTACCCCTTCCAGTCAACCAAATAGTGGAGCACCCCTCTACGGTACCGGGCATCACAGATCTCGTGTACCTCAAACTCAGGGCCCCCCTGCACCAAAACAGAGGCCGGACGAGGAGAGGTGCGGCCATAATCATCGACCACATAGGGTTTTAACAGGGACACGTGAAAAACGGGATGTACACGCCAGGAAGAGGGTAGGTGAAGACGGAAGGCTACAGAGGACAACCGTTTGGTGATAACAAAGGGTCCCAAATATCGAGGGGCCAGTTTGACGGGCAGATTGCGGAGAGGCAGGTTCTTTGAGGACAACCACACCTTGTCGCCCTCCTGGAAATTAGGTTCTGCACTCCTCTTCCTGTCTGCCTGTCTCTTCATCCGATCCTTGGCTTCACTTAAGATCTTGTGTGCAAGTTCTTGCTGTTCCCGGATGTGTAAGACCAGACCATCAGCAGAGGGAACAGTACTAGACGGAACTGGTTGAAAAGGCATTAACCGAGGATGTAGACCAGTGGAACAGAAGAATGGGCTGACTCCAATGGAGGCATGAACAGTGTTGTTGTAGGATACTTCGGCCAGATCTAGCCCACCTTTCCAATTAGACTGTGTGGCATTGGCAAAACAGCGGAGGTACCCCTCCAAAGTCTGATTGGTCCTTTCGGTTAGCCCATTTGTCTGTGGGTGATAGCCTGAGCTTAGAGCTCTATGTATTCCCAGATGACCACACACCTGTCTCCAAAATGATGAAAGAAACTGGGTACCTCTATCCGATATGATTTTCTCCGGTAGGCCGTGCAACCGGTAGATGTCGTGCAGAAACGCTGAAGCCATTTGAGTAGCTGTAGGGATTTTCCGGAATGGGATGAAATGGGCCAGTTTGGTGAAGCTGTCCACAACCACCATTATACAGGTGTACCCTTCAGATGGAGGCAAATCCACAATGAAATCGGTGGCGATGGTATGCCATGGATAGGGAGCCACTTCGGTGGGCATTAACAAACCCAATGGTCGTCTTCTGGGAACCTTGCACTGGGCACATATTGGACAGCTGTCAATGTACTTCTGGACCTCGGTCGCCCAACCAGGCCACCAGAACTGTCGGGATATCAACTCTCGAGTGGCTCTGACCCCGCGATGTCCTCCTATGGGTGAATCATGGAATCCGTGTAGAATGCCCCTTCTAATGGCTCCTCTGGGTATGTAGAGTCTTCTTCGAAAAAACAACAGTCCGTCTCGTTCTGATACTAGTTGCCGACTAAGAAGGGACGTTCTTTCTGGATCCGACCGAGTGGCTTCCGCGATGGACTTAAGGTGAGAGGACAAGGCCAGCAGAAAATGGCGAGGAGAAATCAGTGGCTGTTCTGGACAGGGCGTCCCATCTACGTTTTCCAGGGACCTGGAAAGCGCATCCGCTTTCGTATTGGAGGTTCCCGGGATATAAGTAACATGGAACTCAAACGGAGAGAAGAAGAAGGCCCACCGGGCTTGACGAGGAGTCCGACATTGCAGAGAGCGAAGATATTGCAGATTGCGATGGTCTGTCCGCACCTCCACAGAAAAGCGTGCTCCGAGGAGAAAATGTCTCCATTCCTCGAATGCGGTCTTGATGGCTAACAGTTCCCTTTCAATCACCGCGTAGTTTCGTTCGCTGGGACTCAACTTGCGAGAATAATAGGCTACTGGATGTTCTACCAACGTGATAGGATCTTTCTGAAGAAGGACTGCCCCTACAGCAAAGCTGGAAGCATCGGCCTCCACTATGTAAGGCAACTCTTCCTGGGGATGGCGCAGGATCGGGGCAGCCATAAAGGCCGACTTCAATACGTCGAAAGCCCGGGAAGCCACGAGATCCCATTCGAACGTGATCTTGCTGCTGGTTAGCCTGGTGAGGGGCGCCGAGATCTGTGAGAACTGTGGGATAAAGCGCCTGTAAAAGTTTGCGAATCCCAGGAAGCGTTGGAGAGCCTTGATATCGTGTGGATGTCTCCATTCTTGTATGGCTCGCACCTTCTTGGGATCCATCCCAATGCCTTCTTGATTGATAACAAATCCCAAGAATTCAATGCTGGGTTGGTGAAAGCTACATTTCTCCGCTTTGGCGAACAGGTTATTGACGGACAGCCGATGAAGGACCTCACGAACATGTTCCACATGCTCGTCTAAGGATTTAGAGAATATCAATATGTCGTCCAGATAAACCCAAACGGATAACCCTAACAGGTCACCAAAGATGTAGTCCATGAATCGTTGAAAAACAGCGGGAGCATTACATAGGCCGAAAGGCATAACCCTGTATTCAAAATGCCCAAAAGATGTCTTGAAAGCTGTCTTCCACTCGTCCCCACTCCTGATGCGCACCAAATGATAAGCTCCGCGGAGGTCCAATTTGGAGAAGATTCGCGCAGTATGCAGGGTTTCAAGGATGCTGCGAATTAAGGGTAAAGGATACCGGTCCTTGGCTGTTATGTCATTCAACTGCCGGTAGTCGACACAGGGTCTCAATGTACCTTCTTTTTTCTTTACAAAAAACAGGGGGAATCCTGCAGGCGATTTCGATGGCACAATGTACCCCTTTTCTAGACTCTCCGACAAATACTCCTGAAGAACTAGCTTCTCGTCACGTGTCAAAGCATATAGTTTCCCATGGGGAATAACGTGGTCCGGTAGCAGGTCAATGGAGCAATCAAAAGAACGGTGTGGAGGAAGGGGTATGTTGCCAGGTTCAGAAAACACATGTTTGAATTCGGAATATTCCTGTGGGACCAGAGACGTGGAACATAGATGAACCCCATTGCTGTCCGTTATTAGAGAAGTCGAGACGGTCCTGGTGGGAACGGGTAGCTTGCATTCTTGAGCACACCGTTCGGATGAAAAGGTCAAGGTCTGGGTTCTCCAGTTTATCAAAGGATTGTGGTGTTGCAACCAAGGTAATCCCAAAACCATCTTGTAGTTCGGTGACTTGATAACATCAAAGGCTAGTTCCTCGTAATGATCAGCAATCAGAAGGACCAGTCCAACTGTGAACTGACTAACGGGTCCAGAAGACAAGGGAGTACCATCAATAAGCTCCACCGACAGAGGCGTGTGTCTGGAAACGAGTGGTATCTTATGTCTGGTGACGAACGTTTCGTCGATGTAATTGCCGGAAGCCCCACAGTCCAGTAGACCGGATACTTCCAGGTTCTTGTCTGGTAGTTTAATTCGGACCTTCAGGGTCTGTAGTACCGCTGGTTGCATGGGCAGACGTATAGAACAAATAACAGAAGGGTCTGAGGAAGGAATGGGACCTGTCGTTGCCCTTCCTGTATACGACAGGTCTCCTAGTTTCCCGACTTCTTCTTCTGCGGACGCAAAGGACACGTACCCAAATAATGTCCAGCTGCTCCACAGTAAAGACACAAACGCAAAGACCTCCTTCGTTTCTTCTCTTCTTCCGTCAAAGGTCCCCTCATGGCTCCTACTTGCATGGGCTCAGGTCCGGACTCGGTCGACCCAAACGAACCAGCAGGTGTGTTGGTTGTCCGGGGACCGCTTCTGTCAAGCCGACGTCTCTCAGCCTTTCGTTCGGCTAGCCTTTGGTCAATACGGAGTACTTGATCGATCAAGAGTTGAAGGCTCTCTGGTTCAGGGATGTGAAGTAACTCATCCTTGTACTCCTCTCTCAGGCCTCGACGAAACAGTGTCTTCTGTGTAATTTCGGGCCACTGGGAGTCAGTAGCCAAAAGTCGGAAACGGCTGATGTAGGTGATGACGTCATTGCTTCCCTGTTTGTAGTCCATCAATTGATTCTGTGCAACGGAGGCCAGGTTCGGCGTCTGAAATACCTCAAGAAAGGCCTTTTCAAAGGCAGCAAAGTCATTCAAAATAGGACTGTTCGTAACCACAAACGGAGTTGCCCAAGCTAATGCGTTCCCAGTTAGGTTCCCAAAGATGTAACCAATCTTGGCCCTATCAGTGTTGAAGTAGGTAGACCTGAAGAGAAAGTGTATTCTGCAGTGGTTACAAAACTCCGCCACCCGTCTAGGGTCTCCGTCGAATTTGATGGGTGTTGTATGAGCCAATGATCCCTCTCCTTGAGAGGTACTAGGTGCTCCTTGCGTTATCATTTGTCGTAATGTTTGATTCTCCTGACGCAGGGCGGTCATCTCGGCCCTGAGCGCTAGCAACTCGTTCCTCATGTCCTGCGATTCATCCATCTCTGAATCAGGAGGAAGGCGTCTCAATCTGTCAAGCTGATTGGCCCGAGAGGACCGCGTACCTGTAGTCTTGGTGGTTGGTCTCGCAGAGGTCGCCAGTCTGGAGTCCAGGAACTGATGAGATAGCGGCACGAGGAATCAGCCTCTCCACCACCCAAATGAGGAACTGGGTGAAGGATGGACCAACCCCCAATGTCACAAAGGCACTCTCCCAGGTAAGCGTGACAAGAGGATGTAGGCTCAGATGGAGGGAACCATAGTCCAGGTAGAGCTTGTTGTCCAGACCATGAATCTTCCAAGAACCACAGTGCAGCGACAGTTGATAGATAGACCAGTGTAACAGAAAGGTATTCGTAGTAGGCAAAGGAGCTTGGCTGGTACAGATAGTTCCAATGGTACACAGGATGAGATTCGGAGTCAGGCAAGACAGGAAAGAGTGAGGACAGTTGGAACTAGTTGTCTGGCCAATTAGAGAACTGTAGGAACGTGCCCAAGATGGAACAGGGGGAATGCAGGCTAGTGTGGGATAAGTCCCCTCTACACAATGATGACTCAGGACAGAACTCCGGAATGGGCCGAGGGAAGACTGACCCAGGGCAAAACCTAGGTAGTAGCTGGAGGCTGGCTGGCCCAGGGCCGAACCCAGGTGAGGATTGAAGGCAGGCAGGCCCAGGACAGGACCCGGATAAGAACTGGAGTCAGGCTGGCCCAGGGCAGGCCACAGGTAAGGACTGGAGGCAGGCAGGCCCAGGACAGGCCACAGGTAAGGCTGGAGGCAGGCAGGCCCAGGACAGGCCACAGGTAAGGCTGGAGGCAGGTAGGCCCAGGACAGGCCACAGGTAAGGCTGGAGGCAGGTAGGCCCAGGACAGGCCACAGGTAAGGCTGGAGGCAGGTAGGCCCAGGACAGGCCACAGGTAAGGCTGGGCAGGAACAACGAGGAAAGCGAAGCAAACCGCGTTGAGACGCGGGCAGCTTTGACTAGCGGCCTCTTTTATGGGCCGCCGGCGCCCGAGAGGCCTGGAACGCAAACCGTTCCGTTTCCGGGCGCCGGCGAACCCAGAACGAGGCTTGGAAGGCAAGCCCCCACGGCGCATGCGCGGAACCGAGAGAGAGGACCTCCGCGCATGCGCCGAAGGCCGCCGGCCCTGTAATCCGTTGCTCCCCTCCCGGCGAGTCCCCAGACGCGAACGCGCGGGTAGACTCGCCAGGAGGAAATGGGAGCGGCAGACCCCAGTCTCCCGCGTGACATGACAGATTGTGATGACATGTTGGCTGGGGAACATGAGTTGGACATGAGTGGGGGCCTGCTGGCAGGTGCCCCACAGTGCTGGGGGTGGGGGTGCAGGGGAACATGAGTTGGACATGAATGGGGGCCTGCTGACAGGTGCCCCACAGTGCTGGGGGGTGGGGGTGCAGGGGAACATGAGTTGGACATGAGTGGGGGCCTGCTGGCAGGTGCCCCACAGTGCTGGGGGCTGGGGGTGCAGGGGAACATGAGTTGGACATGAGTGGGGGCCTGCTGGCAGGTGCCCCACAGTGCTGGGGGGTGGGGGTGCAGGGGAACATGAGTTGGACATGAGTGGGGGCCTGCTGGCAGGTGCCCCACAGTGCTGGGGGGTGGGGGTGCAGGGAGACAGGAGTGGGGGCCTGGTGGAGGGTGCCCCTGACTGCTGGGCGGTGGGGGTGCAGGGAGACAGGGGTGGGGGCCTGGTGGAGGGTGCCCCTGACTGCTGGGCGGTGGGGGTGCAGGGAGACAGGAGTGGGGGCCTGGTGGAGGGTGCCCCTGACTGCTGGGGGGTGGGGGTGCTGGGAGACATGCATTGTTTATCAGTAGTGCAAGGTGACATGTGGCTTGGCTGGGGGGCATGCCCATGGTGGATGGGCTGCCTGCGGGACATGAGCAGGGGTGCAGGGTAGTCCCCCGTGGTGTGGGCTGCCTGCAGGGGCCGTGGAGGTTGTAGAGCGAACACCTGGGAGGACCCACACGGCCAATTCATGTGTAGTACTCCCCAGGACCCCTGAAATACACGTACCCTGCTGAAATCGCGTGTGGAACTTCCCGCGCACCCCTGAAATACACGTACCCTGCTGAAATCGCGTGTGGAACTTCCCGCGCACCCCTGAAATACACGTACCCTGATGGAATTGCGTGTGGAACTTCCCGCGCACCCCTTGAAATACACGTACACTGATGGAATCGCGTGTGGAACTTCCCGTGCACCCCTGTAATACGCGTACCCTGCTCGCATGGGGCCAATCGCGTGTGGAACTTCCCGCGCACCCCTGAAATACACGTACCCTGCTGAAATCGTGTGTGGAACTTCCCGCGCACCCCTGAAATACACGTACCCTGATGGAATCGCGTGTGGAACTTCCCGCGCACCCCTGAAATACGCGTACCCTGCTCGCACGGGCCAATCGCATGTGGAACTTCCCAGGCACCCCTGAAATACACGTAGCCTGCTTGCTGTGCTGGTACAGGGTTAGCGCAGCCATTTGCGCTGGATTGGGGATTTTGATGGCTTTTCCCTGCGCGAGAGGCGTTCTTGGGGGCGTAACCGGGACTGCTGCAGGGTCGCTGCACCACTGTGCGCCACAGCTGGTTTTGGTAGCTGGAATCCATGAATACGCTGTGCGCGGAAATGGATTTTAGCGCACGCGGCTGGCGCAGGGATTCGCACGCGCACACTGTGCGCCAGCCGCATGCGCCACTTGTGCGCTGAATTCTATGAATTACCCTCTATGAGTAACTTGTCATGCCCTTCGGGATCTGTTATGCCCCTGCTGTTTCCAGCACTTCCTCAACCATGTATTCTGTGACCTGTTGGATGTTTTTGTTTTCATCTATTTAGATGACATACTTATATCCTCCCCTTCCTATAAACAACATGCAAACCATGTAAGAGAGATTCCTTGCAGATTACGTAAGCACTAGCTTTATGCCAAAATCTCAAAATGTGAATTCCACAAACAACAAATCTCCTAATTGGTTTATGTATTGACCCCTGGATGAGTAGGAATGGATTCACAGAAGATATCCACCATCTTGGAATGGCCTGTGCCCTCAACCATGAAAACCTTGCAAAGATTCCTAGGTTTTGCAAATTTTTTTGGAGATTCATCCCCCGATATTCTGAAAATCTTGTCCCATTAACACATTTGTTGAAAAAACACGTTCCCTTCCTCTGGAATCAATACACAGGCCAAGCTTTTGCAACCCTCAAAACCTTGTTTACCACAGCGCCTGTCCTACGACTTCCCGAAACAAGTCTGCAATATTATTTGGAAACAGATGCATCCAATTACGCTTTAGGAGCAATTCTTACATAAACACCAAAAGACTGCTTTTTCACATCCTCTTGGCTCTTTTTCCAGGACCTAAAATTCTGCTGAGAGAAACAACACCATCTTTGAGAAACAGCTTTTAGCCATAAAAGACGCCTTTCGGAATTGGTTACATTTGTTAGAAGGACTTAGACACACCACGGTTTATACAGACCACTGAAAGCTGGGCTTTCTGAAAACGGCTCAAGCAATGAATCAATGACAGAACCGTTGAATCCATTTCTTTTGAAGTATTGTTAGACCAGAAACAGAAACAGAAACATGTATAGTATGTTGGCCAGAAACCAATCGCATCATGTGACAAACATCGCAAATGCAGAATCTTCAATGTAACCAGAGGGCGTCCATTTTGTGAAATATCAGACATTTGCTTTTATTCATTCTGTCAAAACGCTTTGCAACATGTATTCTCTGCTTTTGAATTCATACACGGTGCAAGGCCACGGCCTGAATGCTGAAAGACTAACACAGACAGGAATATCAAACAATTCAGAAATACATTGTTTTCCTCCCTCATGATTTCCTTGAAGGCGAGCAGAAGCTGCATCTAATCAGCAGACCAGATGCCGGCCTGTCTTGCAAACGCTGTAGTAAAAGGCATTTAAAGCATGAATTATATTCTTTTAGAGGTACTCCTTCGCAGAGACTGGTATTTTCTTCCTCAGAACTGTCTGACCCTTGGTTCATGAATAGAAACTCATAGATAAAGTGCTAAGAAATGTTTCTCTCCTATGAACATGATATCCTTGCTGAACTAAGAGCTTTATTATCCCCATAACAAAAAGCTGTCTCTGCTACTGTTGCTGGAATAACTATATTTAGACTGAATAGAGACTGGTCATAACGTGTCATAATTGTCATGATTGTCAATCACCGAGCCCTAGCCTGAACGATACATTTATGGGTGGTTTGAATTGCCTTCAAAGATTGCATGTTATGTATATATATTGCTGCTTGAGCGTTGCTCGCTCAAGCGTCTCACGAGGTCTGGGTACACATGTCGCGAGATGCTAGACCCCAGTCGGCCAACTGAGAATACTTTTAAATAAACCATACTTGTTTTGAAATCAAACCTTGTGTCTGTCGTGTCACTAGAGTATATGGTTATTGTGCCTTAGTTTCCATATGCAGTCTTTATGGCCTAGCAGTATGACTTTCTAGTCATGTTTAAGCCTGGTAGCCAAAACACTAAGGCTGATGCCTTATGCTGTGCCTATCATGGATCAGATGATGACATTCAAGGAATCCCTTTCATTTCCCCAGATAAAATCATTTCAATCATAGTTTTGCCCATTTTAATTTTTGAAGAAATGTTGAGAGCAACTTATACAACGCAGATGAAAGAATCCTTCCTTAAGGAAGTTACAAAACATACCGAAGAATAGGGATTGTTATTCCATGACCATCGGTTATGGCTACCTACCAAATAGAGCCAACACACAACGTTACGATGGTGCCATGATCTCCCTGGAGTAGGACACTTTGGTATCAAGAAAATCACAGAAAAGGTACAAAGATATGCCTGGTGGAAAACGCTCAAGGACGATATTGTGGATTAAATTCATGAGTGCGAGGTTTGTACCCAATCCAAGACCCTAAGTGGAAACACCATTTGGATTGTTACAGTCCCACAGTCCCTACCCCTTCCAAAACGAACCTGGCAATTCTGTTCCAAGGATTTAATCAAAGATCTTTGCAGTAAAGGATGCTATACTGTGTTACTAACAGTAGTAGACTCATATACTAAGATCACTCACTTCATAGCCGTCCAAGAAATACTTTCAGCCCAGAAACTGACTCATGTTTCCTACAGAACGTAATCTGTCTCCATGGCATACCGGCCTCCATTATCACGGAGAGAGGATCTCAATTTGTTTTGGCCCTTTGGAGAGCTGTAATCAAGAGATGGGTGTCCAACTACATTTTTCATCAGTTTACCAACCAGAAAGTGATGGGCAGAGTGAGAGAGCAAACCGGGCGATAGGACAATATCTGCAGTGTTATCTTACTAAATATGAACGGTGTCCTACCTCTAGCAAAATCTGCATATAATCATCCGTGTCACACCTCTATAAAAGATACCCCTTTTCATCTAGCTAACGGGATCCATCCTAGTTCCCTACCTGTTCCTTCCCCACAAAACTCCTCCATTCCAGCAGCAAATATCTTTGTGAGACAGATCCAGGACGGACTGGACAACGCAAAACATCATTTGCCCCAGGCCCAATAACAGGCCTGTAGATCAGCCAACAGAAAACGTAGACCCTTTCTGGGTTATCAAGTTACTGATAGGGTATGGTTGCCCACCAGTCACATAAGCATCCCTTTGTTTAGCGGAAAACTTGAACTTTGATTCATTTCCCTTTTCTCCATTACCAGTATCATCAATCCAGTGGCAGTGGAATTGAAATTACCCTCACATTAGATTATTCATCCTGTATTGCATGTTTCACGTTTGAAACCCGCTTAGTTTTCTTCTGTTTATCCATGCCAGATAAGGACAAGGCCGTCCCCGGTGGGTTCTCAAGAGGAATATGAGATCCAGAAAATCATTGATTCCCTTATTTTCCACTGCAAGGTTCAGTATCTGGTGCATTGGAAAGGTTGCATGGTGGAGGATCGAATGTGGGTTCCAGTGGACAATGTCATGCCTCCAAGGCTGCTGCGTGCTTTTCATGCCAGGTTTCCTGTCAAGCTCATTCGGTTTCCCCCGAATCTTGGCGGGGGAGGGGGGTTCTGGAAGAGGGACTGCTTATAGGATTTGGATGCTGCTTAAATGAGTATAATTTTTTTATTTAATTATGGGTCGAAAGAAAATCCACCTTTAATTAATATACAAGGATATACATCGATATGCTTCATGCATACAATTCTAAAACAACCAAAATATGTAAAAAAGAGAAAAATAAAAAATATATATGACACGTAGATGACAAAGTGCCCTACAATCAAGGACCCAATTTCGAAGAGTGTCCATACCATTTTATCAAAATCTGCAACTAGTTTGATCCTTAGGAATCAGACCAAATCGAACAAGATGACTCTTAGTCCGTATTAGTCCGTATTATGTTCCAATGAAAACACATCAAGCTCAACCGAGTCACTCGGTCCGGGTAAATAATAAGAAATTGTGCTTACGTACCCAGATCTTTATGTTCTCCATGCAAATGTTGAAGGGAGCTATAAGTATGTAGAGATTCCTGCGTTTTAATCCAGTCGCAATGAAACAGTCTAGATTTTGCTTTCATGGGGTTGTTACAAAGTTTCCTATGTCCTCCAGAACCACAGCACAGTTTATAGATTGCTTTCAAAGGTGCGTTTCCCTGGCTTATGTAGATCTTATTTAGATCTATGAATAGTGAATTCACTGGTGGGCAAACAAGCTTTCTTGCTAATGAGAGTATCTTCCAGCATGCTCTGGTCTTAAGCAAAACTATACCCAACTCGTATCATATTATTGACAGTGGAAGGGATTTTGGAGCAAGCATTACTCTTTTCCATATTTTGCCTTCCAAGAAGGGAGTAATTCCAAGATCCTCAATGGGTACACCTCTACTCCATATAGCAATTTCAGGACTACTTTTGCTTCATAATAACAAACTGCGGGTTCCACTCTTTTCAACTGATTTGCCAGAGAGGAAGCTCTGGTCTTAAACCAGGAAGGTAGGCTAGAAATACTAGGGTCCACATTCACCATGAATCTCAGATATGTAAGGGAGTTTACCTTCATAATTTCTGTTTTGTTAATGTACCATCTATGTTTAAATCATTTCCGTGATTTAGTTAACTGAATGTTATTGGTCTTTTCAGTCAAAGAAAGATCTTGCATATATTTTACAAAAGCATCAATTAGTCTCTGCAGGCCAATTGCAGTCGCGTCAAACAAAAGATAGTCGTCCACATATGCCAGCCATTTAAATCTGAGCCCAAGTAGTTTGGGAGAGACTAAGCCTGCAGAAGATATGTGTTCATCAACGTCCACTAGATACATGTTGAAAAGCAAGGGTGCTAACATGCAACCTTGTCATACGCCCCTGCCCACTGGAATACTTTCAGAAAGGGTCCGTAAATAATTCAAATGTACCCTTAATGATGTGTTTGAGTACAGAGCTATTATAAGTTTCAGTAGACCACTTGGTATTCCCCATAATGCCAGTTTGCACAAAGCAGGCCCCTATCGACCACGTCAAACGCAGTGGTAAGGTCAAGAGAGGACACAAATATGCTCTCATATGTTCCGTTCCATGCAAGGGACTGTAGACAATTCACTACATTCCTATTAATAGAGGTGCCCAGCTTGCGCCTTAACCAGTCTGCCATTTCTCAAATCGCCCTGATACCACAAGCCACGACTCAAAATGCAACCCCAAGATAGATGAAAAAACCTTACTGTCCACATCTAGAATTGCGATCGGGAGGTAATTCAGGGGATCGGACCTGCCACCCCTTTTACAGATGGGACCACGTACGCAGTTGACCAAGAGAAGGATACTCCCCCGTCTTTATGATATTCTGAAATAGAGATGACAGGAACTCCATCCATAAATGGGGATCACCCCTGAATACAAACTTTGAGAGGCTTTTCAGCCCTGGGGCTAGAGAGGTACTAGTCTTATGCAAGCATTGCCAAACTCATTCTGTGCTAATGTCTTCTGTAGTTAGATCATTACCATTATCGCATAGTTCAAGTATTTCACATTGTCCCAGAGGTTCCCCTGCAAAGACTCTGGGAAAACGGGAAACCCACACCGCCTCGACTCCATTCAACTGGACATCTGGTTGAGTGTTATCAACAGCATCTATAATGCATTCATAATAATTTCCAAAAAGCGCCTGCATCTTTGTCCTTGCGACAACATAGCATCATCTCTGCATCGTCCTGAATAGGCTTATTTCTGGACTGTAGGAGCTAGTTTTTATAAGCTTGTCACACCCTTCTAATGCTTACCGCCATATCCAAATAAGAAATCAGAGCTGTTTTTTTTAGATGAGTGATCGTTTTCCTCATTCATTTTTTGTGGGCAACTACATCTTCATTATATACCAATTTCCCTTTCTGCATACACCTCTCAAACTCTAAACCAAACTCAACCAAAACCTACAGCACAACAAACCGCACAAACTTCACTACATCGCAACAACAAAACAGAAACACACATAGTCTTGCACAACAGTACATGATGACTACCGGCCGCAAACACCCCAGGCCCAGTCAATGGACCCACCAGGCTGAGGCCACCAACAGCACATCACTGCTCTCTTGCACTTTTCCTGCTTCCTCCCACTAACTCAACCTCCCCTCCTCTTTCAGAGCTGCCAGTGCGCCAGGGGACCACTCCAGTGGTGATAGTGTGCGGTACAAATGTCCTTTAACATTAACATTAACATATGCATGGATGTGAGGGGTATATCTGCCTACCGGATGTCCTCTCTGAATTTGATATCAAATAGCTGGAGAATAGTTGGTTGAACCTCCTCACCGAGCCCCCACTCGAGAAGATCCTATTTCCTCTGTTATTCCTCTGTTATTGGCCATAAGATCTTTTGAGACTGCTAATTCAAGCAGAACCTTCCCCTGAATAAGTTTGATCTGAAAGACAGTTTCCACTATAGCGTGGTCACTATGAGCAGTGAAGTGAGCCTCAAAGTTAATACGTCTCAGAGACAACCATTCATCAGTAAAAACTTAGTCCAGTACTGATGTAGAGTGACCATTAGTCCATGATGGGAGATAGTTGAGCCCCGGTCATTCAACAGGGATAAACCAAGACGTTCCAAACATGTAGACCAAAGCTTCCCATTACTATTTTTTTTTAATTATTATTGCCTAGATCATAGTCGACTATTGAATTCCAATTGTCATTATTAAAACAGTTGAGTTTAGGTCACCCCCCAAAATGACATGTCTCTGAGTTAGCCTGGAAAACCATGCCACTATATATTCTTCAATACCCTGTAAAAATTCTTCCAATTCTACAAGCCTATTGTGACAATACACATTAATTACCAGCAACTCCAATTGCCCCTCTGTAGTAATAATTTCAATAGTGGTAGCTAGGGCACCTTGACAGATGTCATTGGAGCTTATGAGTTTGAGTGCAGGAGACCCCTTTATCAGTGTAAGAAGAGAACCTGAAGGACAGCCCTTAGGACCCTTGGTTGCCGATTGACCGGTCACAACATATCCCTCAAGCGTGAGAAACTGTGTCAACCATGTTTCTTGCAGGGTAATAACAGGATATGTGCTCAACAACTTTGTGCACTCTGCCGAGGAAAAAAGACACCCATGGCCCCTAGTATATCAGCAAACTAAATTCAGCAACTTATTTTTAGGTGGATGTAATTTGTTATGCTCTTCATTGATTCACTTGGTATTCGACCTATTTATTTAACCAAGACCATCATTGGATGTCTCTGATTGGACCATCTTCTGTTGCAGGTCTTGAACCATTGCTTGAGTGGTAGAATCCCTAGAGAGACTCAAATTGTATTGTGGATTCTGTACCCTCTGATTAGATCTTGATACGTTGAAACCCTGCACTCTAATACCATCACTTTCCTTCAGTATTGTGTCTACTGCAAATCTCGAGCTAAAGACAACCACTGCACATGCCAGGTTTTATTGATCAGGAAAATCCACCTTCAAAATGTCCGTGGTTGCGATAGCGTCAAGGTTCCGAATCTGGGAAAGTAGATGTAATATAATAGAGCGTCAGACAATGACTGTTCTGTTCTCAGGTAGTAAACTTTCGAAAACCAAAGTGCAGTTTGCTTTATTACCACAGGAGACTGGGCCCTTTTTTAATCACATTTCCTGGGGGCGGGGGGAGCAGTTTCTCGAGGAACCTATTAATTTCCTATTTTCAATTATAGGTCCTTTAGGTCTATTCGCCCGCAAAGTCTTTTCATCCATCATGCTCCCCTCCATCATACGAGGATCCAAGTGGGGCTTTTGTAGTATTTGGCCCAAGACACAAGGAAATTAGCAATTACACAAAGAGATTTTATTAGGGTTCCTTCTAATAGCCAGGGGAATTAAAAGTTTCACATTTTTTGCTGGTCCAATTATTTTCACTCATTACACAGAGTTTGCATAGTTTTCAGAATGGGTGGGATGGGTAGCGCAGATACTTTTTGGGGGACTGAGGTCATATTCTTTTCCTCACCAAATGTATTAATTTTCTTAACATGTTTCCCATCCCCAACCACTCTTCCGCAGTTTATCACCCACTGGTAGGGCAAGTCTACATGAGGCTGAACTGTGATATTATTTGAGACTTGGTCTGACCCATCACATCCTAGGGCTTGACCTTTATTCCTGTTCTCAACCGGAATAATCGGCAGTTTCTTTCCCTTGGATTTTCCGTGTTCAGTCGCTTGATTTGATAAATGTTGATTCCTAAAGAGAACACTAGGGACTGTGTAACCGGAGTCCCAAAAGGAGGTTTCAAAGTGTTTACTATATTGGATTTTGGGGCATCTTTAAATAGCATATCCCTTTCCAGTCGATGATTTAAGAAGGTGGACATGAAAAATTAGGTCCTCCTACTAGTCAGCTTGGGCAATGGCAGATTCCTAGATTTCTTCTTTGCAGGGACTCTCTGTGGCTCCTGCAACTTCGTTTTTTTAGAAGTATAGGTTATAATCATTGGTATCACTGCAGTTTCAGTCTTATGACAGGATGTACCAGTAACTGATTCTGTAGGATGGGACTAAAAGGCTGACTGGAATTAGCAAATGTAGCAATTCTCAAATGTTCAGGGTCAGGATTCACACCCATCCTAGATACTTCTCTTCAACTACAACCTGTGTTGCCCTTTGTTTCTTCCCCTTCAAAGCATTCATGCAACTCTGTCCTGTTACCAGAGAATCATGTGCAAAGAATTTATTCGCCCAGTCTCCCGGCCCACGTGGACTTAATATCAGAGGTTCTGGTTGGGTCAGTTTAGCATTGTGATTGCACAAGGAATTCATCATATCTATCCTTTCCACAAGTGACTGTAAGGCATTATAGTTAACTTTGATGTCTTCTTTCATACCCTCACACAGGGAAACCAAAGTACCAAAAAAACGTTTTTTATTGTTTGCCAGGAGTGTCTGATTTGTCAGTGACTGCCAATGAAAGTTCTTTGCCGAATTTGAGAACGAAGGGCACCTCAAAATCTCAAAGGGTGGTAGAGTAATAAAAAAAATGTATCAAAATCTGCCACCCCTTTAGCAATGCCCCCCACCATCTGATTACTACTAATGGATTCTCGAGAAGAAATGTCATACACAGAAATGTTTTCCACTGATATAGGTGAACGTTGGGGGACATTGTTAGACTGTATTGTGGTCTTTGATGATGGACCCTTTGGTATAGTGCTATCACCGGTTGACCCATCTGGCCCTTCCTTTGGGAAGAAGAATGGAGTAATTAAGGACTCCTTTCCCCCCCCTCCTTTTTTTGCTTCAGGGAGATGGGGACTGGGGGGGGCGCTATGTGTCGCTCCTTCCAACCTACTACCTTGAGTACTGAATTCACCTATCTTAGTGCCTCATGTATTTAAATTCTGGGGATAAGGAAAGGGGCAATGTCATTGCCAATAACATCTCCGAGTCCGTAATATACCGGAGTTTTTCCGTTTCTGAGTTAATGCATCATAAGCTCTGAGGGCAATAGGCCAAAAGCCATATAATAGCTAAAGGGCTATAGTAGATCGCAAGCGCCCATGAGCACTCCACCCAAAGAGGAGACAGACCAAGGAATGTATAGCTTAACAATTAAGTGTAGATAGCAGTTGCAATTGACAACAAGTATAACAGAATGTATAAGAGTCCACAACCCCTTCTACGTGAAAGATCCCCCACCTCAAAAAAAATAGTACACTGGGAAGATACTGGGCAATTACAGTCTTAATCACAGGGTAATTGCTGTTGCAGCTCAAAGGTGAAACAACCAGCAGTTCCTCCGACAGAAGACAAAGCCGGCAGATACAGTATATTGAGGTAGGTACACCAAAGAGTTTGCACGAATATTCAAGTGCAAAAATCTATCTGTTGGAGCTCAAAGGTGAGAGACCATTCACAGTCACTCCAACACAAAGCAGAGCCAATAAATACGTTGGTCAAAGATGCATTTGCCAGCTGGTTTTAACAAATAGATCAAAAAAGTCACTTAAATAAGCAGAGCCGGCCTTGGGGGAGGGGAGCGAGCCAGGCGACCGTCCGGGACACCACGCCCCACAGGGTGCCATTAGCCTCCACCCGTCCAGCTCAGGGGAGTCTTTCAAAGGCTCCCCGGAGCTGGCGTTGTGGGAGAAGGCCGGAAGGCGGCCTTTTGCTGTTAAATGCGCCCGTTGCCGTGGGCGCCTCTTATGACAAAAGGCGCCATTAGCCCCCCACCATGCCAGCTCGGGGGAGTCTTTCAAAGGCTCCCTCAAGCTGGCAAAGTGGCATTCGATGACAATAGGGTGCTGACATATCATTACCTCCTCGCCAGAATAAGGAGGTTTAAAACAAATAAAGAAAATAAAATTAACAAAAAGTGGCCCATACTGGCCCGCCTCCCTTCCGCCCACCCCCTGTTAACCAGGGGCGCGCAGGGGGAGAGGAGGTTCGCCAATTCACCCAGGGCGCAGCTGCCCTTAAGGCCGGCCCTGTCAATAAGACCAGTCCAACCTTAAAAACAGAAAACACAAAACGGTGCTAAGTGGATTCTGAAATCTGTACGTCGGAACTCGAGCCTGCAGTCACTCTGACATAAAACAAAGGCAATGTGAAGTGTTGATTACGTGGCGTATTCGTGAAACAAAGCAGATGGGTTAGTTTTCCGAGCTGCTTAATTTTGATTGGACCAGGCCAGGAGGTGAAGGGCACCACACGCCTAGTTTCGCACCAGGCCACAACAAAAAACTGTCAAAGATTAAAATGAAATATTCAGTGAAGTGTTGACACTGATTACATGGCATATTCGTGGAACAAAGAGGATGAGTTTATTTTCCGGGCTGCTTTTTTTTAACTAGACTGGGCCAGGAGGCTAAGGGCACTGCAAGCCTACACACGCACCGGCCCACAACAAAAACAGTCAGAGATTGAAATGCAATGTACAACGGCTCTTTTGCAAGCTTTTTGTTCCCCAGGATGAATTCAAAAAGGCAACTGGAGGTTAAGTCAACGGATAAGGTGTGTCACATATGTCTAGAACAGCTTCTCAGTCATGTTGATATGGAGGGCAGATCCGGGAGGGAATCGTTTTGCTTCTTGCTAAACAGAGCCAGCTAACTCCCCCTTCCCTGACAACCGAACACTGAACACACAGTCAAGCACCCCACCACGCTCAGCTGCCTTCTAGTGTTTTAGTATATTCATGGCTGCTCCGCCACCGTAAGACACAAATGACAGACTGTAAAGCAGCCTCTGGTCGCAAAGAAAAATTGAAATGCGGTAGTAATCCACACCGAACATTCAGCCTAGCACTTTGCCACACTGCGCTGGCTGCTGGTATTTTAGTATGTTCTTGTCTCCTTCTCTACCAATAGACATAAATTACACACTGTAAAGCAGCTCCTGGTCACCAAAGAAAAATTAAATGCAGTAGTAACCCACACTGAACACTCAGCCAAGCACTCCGCCATGCACAGATGGCTGCTGGTGTTTTAGTATGCTCTTGGCTCCTCCTCAACCAATAGACACAAATGACAGACTGTAAAGCATCACCCGGTCACCAAAGAAAAATTGACATGCAGTAGTAATTCACACCGAATACTCAGCCAAGCATTCCGCAACGCTTCGCTGGGTGCTGGCGTTTTAGTATGTTTTTGGCTCCTCCTCCACTGATAGACACAAATGACAGACTGTAAAGCGACACCCGGTCACCAAAGAAAAATTGACATGCAGTAGTGATCCACACCGAATACTCAGCCAAGCATTCCGCAACGCTTCGCTGGGTGCTGGCGTTTTAGTATGTTGTTGGCTCCTCCTCCACCGATAGACACAAATGACAGACTGTAAAGCAGCACCCGGTCACCAAAGAAAAATTGAAATGCTGTAGTAATCCACACCGAACACTCAGCCCAGCACTGCGCCGCTTAAATGTATGTTTATATATGAATGTAAGGCACGTCTACATAATTACATGAAAAACTCAGATAAAAAAAATGAAACAATGGGGATCAGATCACCCAGTCTCTGGTCTGCTGCGGAGTGGATATTCTATGGACCTTGGTGTTAGGTAAGAGCCATTCCTTGAAGTGGATGGTTAAGTAGGATGTTGATGGGGTGTAGTTTACAGAGTTATGGGGCATAGATAGATGATGCAGAAGGATGGTAAGGTGATACAGGCTTGAGGCGGGAGCCAGTGCAGTCCGATGAGGGTCGGGGTCATTTGTATTAATATTCTAGTTATTAATAATGCTCTTTCGCTATACAGCCACATATAAAAAAAGTGGTACAAATATTATATGAAAGAAAATGAACAAACCAATAGAAGAGAAGTTACAGCAAAATGGAAAGTAAATAGTTTTAAGAGGAGTGTAAAAGATGGAGTAAGCGGATGTGGGTCTGATGTGCAGAAGCAAAGCATTCCAAAGTTTGGGGCAAGCAGACAAAAAGAAGGATAACAGGGTTGGGTACAGCAGGGCTTAGGAACAGTCAGAAGAAATTCAGACTAGGAACAAAGGGGCCCAGTGGAAAAATACAAAGAAGCCAGAGGACAAAGATAGGGAGGGACCAGACCATGGAGATATTTCAAGGTGATACAAAGATTACAGAACTTCGTGTGGAATTCAAACATTAACCAATGAAGAGAGTGGAGAGAAGAGGAAATGAAGGAAAGAGGAGGAATACTTCAAATAGCCGAATTACAGATGAAATGCAAAGAAGCAAGAAGGGAAGCAAGAGGGCCAACAACAAGACAGGAACAGTAGTCGAGACGCAAAAAGACTAGCCAAGTGTTAAGATGCTGGCAAGCATGAAATGTGAGAAAAGTGCAAGCTTAGAGAATATTAAAAAGTTGAAAATGGCAGGAGCGCCCAATGTTAGAAATATGTGATGAAAAAGAAAGTGAGAATAAAGTTTAGACTGCCTAACAGATAAGAGTGAATTATTGACATAAACAAGAGCCCTTTAGATGGAATGAAATCGCTGAAAACCAGATTGGGCTGAATTTGTGGAATCCTTTGGTGAGTCATGCTGCGGCATGCAGGACACACCTCAGGGGTCCAGGGTAGTCGCCAGTAGGCCTTCCTAAAAGGCATTGCTGTCACCCAGGCAGGAGACGACCCAGGCTTAGCCGCCAGTGGGGAGACAGAAGTTCTAAGGTGCAGTGTACATGGGGGAGACATTTGCGTAATGACGGGCTGGCATGTTTGCCCCACAAAAGGAACTCTTGAGCATGAATGCTGCCCCAAACTTTGGAATCAATGATATGCACATATGCAGGGGCTGCTCGGGCTCATTACGCAGAAGGTAGGACTGAGCAGGCCCAGCCAGGATTCGAGGTTCACTTGTGCAGGCCCCATGCCCCGAGCTGTTGTGTTCATACTCATGCAGGTTTTCTGTCTTCAAATCTAAATCGAAAGATGCCTCTGCTCAATCTGAGATGCAGTTTGGCTCTCTCCTTCATTAGTCTAAACCACATTTTAAGTGGTATTGCTACAACACCGCACAAATCTTTGTAATCTACCAGAATGTCGCTGTTCATTGTGTTAGGTGGATGAAAAAGGCCTATTTCAATATCATTTCCTGTCGCTGCCAAGTTTCCTTTCCAGCATGTTTGTAATCAATTCCTCTCTTTTTTTTAAAGCGATTTTATTGTTTTTTAGGTTAATGTGTCCTGAAGAAAATGAACATCAAAGGCAAAGCAAAAAGATCATTACACTCTGTCACCTGCGATGTTCTTACATAGGGAAAAGAGAGAGCAATTCGTCTAATCATCATTTCATATGCAGCGTCCCAATGATCGTGCTGGTGAAGGATAACCACGCCGAGATGTACTGTCATCTTCCCGCAATTGCTGAGTGAATGCTCTGTATCATTTTATATTGCAATGACATTTGCTGGAGACATTAATTCCTGCCTGTGCGGCGGTGGCAACGTGTGGTTGACAAAGGCGTTTGTCATTAGGCACTCAGCAACATCAAAAAGACTTGCCTGAGCATTTGTAATGTGTAAATGATGCCTCAGTGGCGATATTCGAAAGAATGAAGGTTAAAAGCGTCTGTAGATTCCTCTCAGATATGTGTATTGGCATTTCAGCATCGCACAGCTGTGCGTTTCCTGGCAAGGACCTTTGAAGAGACAGGATTACCTTTTGCAAATGTAAAGACCAGATGCTGTGTACAGAAGCATCGTTATCTTTTGGAATGGGCCAGCTGTGGGCCCACATGTCGGCTTCAGGGCTCTTTACTCTTCCTTTTTTTTTGTAGAGTTCTCATAATCCTTTAAAATTGTCTTCCGGTCAGAAAATCTAAATCAGGATCTGTATTTAGTAGGAATCGTCCGAGCTCTGAGTGCTGTAAAATTGAGCAGTATTATTGACACATTCAATAGAAATATGTTATCAAACTTTGAAGGATGAAGGACTGAGTTGTCCGCATTGGGAAACAAATCGACGCCTGCAGGTTGCAGGTCAGGGGAACAGATGAGTGCTTAACTCACTAAGCTATCATACCGGTGATTAACAATATTAGCAGTGACAGAATGACACATAGATTTTCTCTTAAAGAATGGATATATTGTAACAAAAATGCAGAATGATCATAAAGCGTCAAAATGCAGATACCATCATAATGCAGTTGCATGCTAAGACACTGAACTGATGACTGAGCAGCAGAATGCGTTTTCCTTTCAGCTAAAATATCCTTAACAGTGTAGGGCCCAATACATGGACATTTTTGGGCACAGTAAATAGTGACTTTGCGTGCCAAACCGCATGCAAAATTCTATTTGTCGATTCATGAAATCGACTGCGCAGGACTTGTTTGTACTTTGTGGGGACTTCGTGCAGGCTCGGCACCTCTCCGCGTGCATTTGATCGCCCTGCGTGACACACCTCGCAGAGCGTGGGCCTGGCCTGTGTAGAGGCCAGAATAGGGGTCGGAACACGGAAAATATGGAAGAAAATGGGAAAATGTGGGCGTTAAGAGGGACGGGCTCCAGCTCATTCCCACAAATGCACGGAACAAATTGTATTCATGGATCTGACAGCATGAGCTCTCATCTGGGAAAGGCCCACGCAAAGCCCTCAATTTATCCGCCACCCGAAGGCATGTGTACAGACACTTGCACAGAGGAATCACCTCTGCGCAGTGAGATCGCATGTTGGATTTAGGGATGCATGCATGCAGGCAGGATTTGAAACTAACAGATTTTCCAGAGATTACCAGAGTTATGGAAATTTGCATGCATGTTGTTGGGGTGTCGGTAATAGATATGGGGGACACTTAACAGACTCCCTGAGGTGCAGACCTGGTTGCAGGGGCCCCACACACTGTTTCAAGGGTGCATGTGCTCATGCCCGAGGAGCACGCAAAGCTAGCTGTATCTGGCTCTTTTTGCTTTGCATTGGGGCATTGAAATCACAAGGTCTTATCATACAAGGAAAAATGACACATTTCAGATCAACGCAGACATGCATTAGACATGGCTATGGCCTTAGTTGCACAACAATAAAACATAGAGAAAAGCCAGCAAGTGTGTTGGGGGTATTAATATAGGCAAACTGGCATTTCGAGGAGTATTAATATAGGAAAATGTAGGATATAGACAAGGCTGGTGCGTTTAGCAATATTTTCCCTAGAAAGAAGCACTGCACACAGCTTTGGAGTCGTGTGTATGTTGCTTTTTATTCAAGACCCATCGTTTTGACCAGTGTTATCAGCAGACAATGCACTTTAGCATCAAAGTATCAGCCACCAACAATATTAGCAGACTGTCCATGGGATTGTACTTTTATTGTTTTAAGGCATTTTGTATTCTCTATTCTGAATTTCTAAAATGCTTGGGTTGTCTTTACAAACACGTCCTTGACTGATCGGGGCTTCTTCAGAGGCATGGTCAGTGGTTAGCAACAGCAGATTTGGTATCAATTAAAGCTGTGGCTATGATTATATGGTAAGTATGGGTGAAAGGAAAGAAATGTTGGGAAGAAGGAAAGTGAATTTTATAGTTACCACTTGTGCAAGGGTAAGCAACAGAGCATTGTGTTTGATGTGAATGGCTTACATGGTGTTAATACAATAGATGCAAATACGCTTTTCCTGCACATAACAACAGTAGAGGCATTGAGATGGCTTCAACAATGCATGTTTTGCTGTCTTCTTGTTGAACTCACCAAAAGTTAAAACTTCAGTTCTGCCCTCCTTGAAGATTTCAATGGGGCTGGCTTATGTTCCAATGGGAATGACCTGGGCACAGGGCAATCTGGACAAAGCCTATCCCACATGTGCCTAGTCTAATGATAAATGCTTGAAAATACATCCATTACAATTCCCACAAATATGAATTGTGTAGTGTGCTAGCTGATAAGAACCAGAATTGCTCCCATCACCTTTCGCCCCACCTCCTATTAAGTCAGCAAATTGGTCCACATAATGGAAGGAAAACCATGAGACCAGTTACATCACCTTGATCAACCATTGACTAATGGTTCAATCATTGACTTATGGCTTTACAAAAATGCCCCTGAAGAGTAATTGAAATGACACAGTTTTATAATACAAGGAAAAATGAAACTTTTCGGATCAACGCAAAAATACATTAGAAACTGCTATAGCCCTTGTTGAAGATAATAATAACACACAGAGACAACCAGAAAGTGTGTTTTAAAGCTTAGAATTATCTATAATTTTAAACAAATAATACCATTATTAACATTCAAAACATTATGACTAAATATGCAACACATTCATGCCACCTATCCAGACATTCATATAGGTAGTAGTATTACAGAAATCCGTGTTTTATTGATATGGCATGTTGCTACAGAAAAATATAAACGAAACACCAGTTTAGAATTACATATTACTTTGAACAGTTCTGCTTCTACCTTTTTCATATTCAGACATGTGAACATCCAGTTGAAACTGAGGGGTGTTTTAAAGTGGGAGTATTAACGGCTACCTAAGCCAATTGAGGCACTTGATCAATCAAAATGACACAGGTGTGGGAATATTGCACATTTTAAAAAGAAGGAAAACCCAGGGAATAAGGAAGAACACCTGTGCCTACTAGATGTGTGCTGAAACTGGATATCATCTGGAAAAGTGTGCCTTGTCCCCGAACCAATTTAACCTGGGTAAAAAGAGAGAAATGTCAGTGTTCTTCTGAAAACTCATGAGGTCTCATTCTGAATCTGCACTTCAAAAGAAATATTTCAAATTGAGTATGAAAAGTCCACAAATTCTCTGGGGTGCTAGAGACTTGGGGGTTATTTCCACTAGGGACACTCATTGCAAAAAGAAAATCTCAGTATTTTTAAGGGAAATTCAACAGTGATTCCCATTATTATTTAAAGTCTAGTGATATTTGACTGCATGTAGAAATCATTTCTGCTCACAGAGTGCAGTGGTTGACAAACTATTATTCACAGAAGGAGAATAGGATATTTTAGTTTGCTAGTGTAAATTATATCCTGTTTTATCATTGCACTTCAATGTGAAGGAGATTGCATTTAAATAAATACAAAAATTCCTCTGTGCAAAACAGGGAAAACTTCCCAGTGCTGACAGTGTAGCATTTTGCAAGAGATAGTTAAGTCGTACTCAAAAACATTTAGAGAGAGACAGTCCATATTGAGCTTTAGTTCAAATTTGCACATGGCATAGCCTAATGAAAAAAATGCTTGCTAATGTTTGAAAACTGCAGAATTCTGATCTGATTCAGTGTACACTGCACATGCTAGAAACTCTCAACCCCATATCAACACTGCAAGGCCATTTATTTCGACATGGTTATATCCATTTCAGTTAAAGTCTTTGAATACTTGCTTATTTTACTTTACCATTTTATTTCTCTGTTACCAATACTTGTTTTTAATACTAGAGAACTTACATGTTTCAAACTGGCTATTACCTTAAGCTGATAAGCAGCATGGTTATCATTGAAGAGTAATATCTAGAAATATATGTGATTGGTTTAAAGAGTAATTGTGTGTGTGCCACCTCAAAGCAGATTGTCACTGGCAGGCCTACTCTAAATGTGTTTATAATTTTTCATATCCCTGTATTTGGTTGTGATGGCATACCATGTATAAAGTAAGGGGACCACCTTTGATTTATTTTATTTAAATACACAGTTTTGAACACTAACAGCCTGTTCTGTATTCCAGAATTGAAGGGTGGGACTGTATTTTGGGGAATATTAAATCTGGGAGGTCCACTTAGTGAAACAACCATACATTAAGCAATATTTTTAACAATGTGCAAATATATTTAAAGATAAATTAAATTTACTTTTAATGCATCTTTGCGAGGTTGGCATTTAATTAACTTTAGGTCAGCTCGTACGTGGAAATAACTCATGCATTGCATAAAGTGCTGTGTCCAATTAGATGCTTCATGTAGTATTCAATGAGATTCCCAACATAACTATTTCAAAATCGGATGGTAAATTATCATCTGTTGATGTGATTTCTAACCTCTACATGAAATATTTTATAAGTGACATTGTGTAAGCAAAATATTATTGTATTACATTTGATGCCCTCTATTAAATTATGGGATTGCCAGATTACTAATACAAGTAAAACAGTTTAATTGGAATATCATACACCTGCCGTGAACTTAAAATTACTTAAAATGTACATGTCAGGCAGAAACAACCATTAGTTAAGTCATTTATTTGTAAATCCAGAATATCCAGGCCCAATTAACATAACACTTATACCGTTATAATTATATAAGCATAGCAGCTGTGTGTACTCAAGGCAAAAACTTTGTTTCTACACTTCAAGAAATATTTCTACATTTGAGTAGTTTGCCTATGAATCCCTAAATCAAGGCCATATATTTTTAAACCTAATATGAGAGTTCACAGTTCCATTGTCTGGTCAGCCATTATGGGGAACGTTCTCAAATTGCAGATGCCTAAAAAGGACGCTAACCCCTGACCATTGATCACTTTGAGCATGAGCTAATGAAAAATGGCTATTAAAAGAAACCTAGTTCATCAAAGAGTCCTTCTCAAAATAGGAGCTATTCACCAACAATAATAAGCAGAGAGCACACAGGAAGCTCACATACATGGGTGTTGATGTATATCAGACATCTATTTGTAGTGTAGTACAAAAGATGCATTCAAAGTGAACATTGTAAAAACCTCATTAATTGCAATTTCAGAACTATATAGTTGATCTAAAAACTGGATACAGAACTCAGTTTAGTAGGAAAAAAATGAGCATATAAATAGTACATATTAAAATATATGATTTACTAATAATGTGCATACTTTAATAACTCGGTCATGTATGAAGTCACAGAAATATATCTGAACTCTCCAAATTTAGAATATTCATATAATTTTAAATACATAATTCTCATTAATGTCAAATGTTCATGTAGAAAATTATTTGAAAAATGAATATCCCATTTTAATAGTCATTTCTTCTGAAAGAATAGGGCACGAGTTTGTAGCACACACATCCCCCTATGATGCACCAAGGCGTACTGGGCTAATGGCAGCAAGGAGGCAGGACCTGGTAAATGTGAAAAACGTAGGAAGACCTATCACAGACTCTGCACATTTCAAAACGCTGCCTCTAATGATTGCACTTAACTGGGTATTTGAACTCAAAAACACATAGGAAGAAAAGAGAATTTTAGGAAAACAAAGTAGCAAGAAAGCACACACCTACTGAACATTTTTGTGTAGGGCAAGTCCCAAATCTGAATAATAAAAAACAATCCAATGAGCCAAACAATAAATGCAGGAGATGTGAGAAAAACAAAAGTTTATAACATACATCCCTGGCTGGGAATCATCAAAAAGACGTTCATCATGGTCTTATAAAATGGCTGCATTCATAGTAAGAATCAGAGGTGAGGTGTCAACAACATTGACAGATTATTAACAGATCACAGGCCTGTGATGTGGCAACATCATGTACACTATAGGTGAATCTATATACTACCTAACCGTATTGTCTTATTCAAGCCCTTGTGATTTTTCTATGACTTCAGTTTATTTTTTAAGCAAGGATGAGACCATAGCGGATTTGGATTTCAGCTGGATAATATGAATGGGAACTTTCTATAAAGGGGTTGTTTCCCATATATTGACTTAATTCATAGGCATTTTCCAATGCATAACCACATTACCTGAGATGGATTTTGGGAGCAGGTGGACAGACTCTTTGGAAGATGTTCCTTTACAGAGCTGCCTAAAGCTGACCTGCATTTATACTTGTCATGGGCCCTTGAAATACAAAAGAAGTGAGGGCCATATCCAAATATTAATAAAAAAAAGTCCCTACGAATTAATGAATTACTAGATTGCAAATGAAACCCAATTCACCATCATCATAAAAGGGTTTTTTCCTGCAATGTGGATTCTCATTTTGCCTTAGACATCTAAAATGTAAATGTATAATGGCATGTATTTTGATTTGTGTCTGCCCTACTCAATAAAGTCAATAACATCTTTTTTCTTAATCACCACATTGAACAGAACCTGATTAATTGACAAAAGTGATAAAGAGTTTGACACTGTTGTATCAGCAGTCCAAAAAAGACAGAATTCTTGAGAAGCCCAAGTCTTTACAATTATATTTAAATTCTAACATTGCAAAGGTGCCAACTGGTATTAATTGCCAATCTGGGAACGAAGAGTCCAACAATTTAGATCTAAATCAGTAAAATAATTGGTGAATGATATCCAAGCAACATATTTCCTTGATTCCAATACTTCTTAATGGTATCAAAGAAAACATTATGAGTACATTGCTTTTTTACAACTTCATTTATGGAACGGCTTCCCCTTTTGTGGGAAGAGCTGGAGGTGGGCCAGAGACAAATATAATTCTATACTGTATATTTATGGTTAATCAAAAATGTGCTCATACAATGTCAAGTTGTGCACCTTCATTGTGAAGTATGTTTTGCTATTGCTTTGAATAGTCATTCATATTTGTTTTTCTATGTATCGATATTTGTGTGAACGAATGAAAACATTAGTTATATAACAGTACGCAGGTGCATTTTCCTTTCTGTAGAGAAGCTCAGGGTAACTCTGCTGCCTTTTAAGTTAGAGGACCATTCCATGATATATTATTTTTAAATAAAATATAAACAAATCAGATTAAAACAGCCAGTTTCCTCTTTCACATTGTGGGGTGATGTTTGTTGCAATGGGGAACACATTCAATTAGAGATGTTCCTCCATACAGTGAATGAATAAAGAGTGTATATTCTATAGATAATCCAAATGTCATTGTGATCACATTAGGCATATGGATCTTGGGAAAGTAATTATTGGTAGAGGCAGTCCAAATCATTGTCGATCTTTGAAAATTGGCTGAAATATTTTTTAAACTTTTGTGGAGTTGGAAACTCCATACATACAGTGGGGAAGTCTGCTGTAAAAGTTGAACTATTTCTAAATCTGCAGGTGATTTCTAAAATCTGCACAGAATTTTGAAAGTCTGTGCTCATAAAAAACCTGGAATGTCTGCAAAAATTCTGCTCTGCAGATTTTGTCTGTCTCTGATCATAGGTTTATATGCAAAGGCAAAACGTTTTTGGGGAGGTTGATTATGCTGGTTTATGTTGTGGGCTGATATGTTGATAACATGACAGCAATATGTCCTCCACTGACTAACAAATGAAAAGCAATTACTAACCATGGTGAACAGGGGAATAGCCCAAGGCCATGCCACAAGGACAGTGTCCATCAGGCAAGGACACAGCCCATTCCTACTGGGAAATGTAGTTGTGGTTATGTAGCCTAATGTATGGCATAAAGCCAAACCCTGTGAGTACGGAAGTTGTATTTGTTTAGGCCCTGTGGAACAGCTGCACCATTTACCTAGTCGGTAATGCCAGGTTCATGGGTGTTATTAACATGCTCAGGGATTGTGCTGTGATGTGAAGTGGATGATGTTGTCACCTCATAGCATTTTCAAAGGAAAAGCAGACATAGGTGAACAGGGGAGCAATGTCCGAAGGGGGAAGGATGAGTGGATACAGAACACAAGATAGCACCTGATGTCATTAGGAATACCTTTTATGACAGTATCCATACAGGTGGGATCCAATGATTTTCATCTAAAGCTAAATTGCTGTATCATGAACTTGTTTTCACATACCTATTTTTACTGTATATCCGATATCGATTTTCTATTTTATTTACCTATTGTTGCCTATACAAAGTATAGGTTGCATTGTTATAACTGTATTGTTGGTGTTTAGCTAATCTGATGATAGGTGTCTCTTACCAGACATGGAGATCTGTGTAACTATATACATGGAACTGCTAATGTAAGCACATATGTACTTTATGGACTCCCGCATGCCATTTTCAAAACAGAGTGCATAATTGGAGTGTAACAACAGACAAAATGTACTGCTTGATTTTATGCTCACTTTTGTAAAAAGTAAATTCAGCCGGTAAATAACACTTTGCAGACAACATTTATAATGGATTCATACTATCCAGCTGCTTTTAGCAGATGCTCAAAATAAGTGGATTCATAGAAAACCATTTGTTGTACACCATCATACATTTCTAGTGTTGAGGTAGAACAGGGTGGTTTTGCCAGCAGGGTGGGTATTGGGAGACAGAAACCTATATCAAATGTCAACTGCAAAATGACACGAACATCCCTGGAGCATATGAGTAAGCCCTTACACCTGTGTTTGAAGCATCAGGGACGTCATTTAGCGGTCGCCAGATGTTGCAAGAGCAACTGCTGCCGATTGGCCAGCGACCTCTATCAATCTCTTGCGACCTCTGGCATCTATCCAATCAGAGGAGGGGGCATGGCCACATTGCTGGTCCTCCATTTTGCACATGGTTTCTGTTTGTCTAAGACGTGCGCGGCGCTCCTCAGCTCAGCTCCTCCTGGCTGTGTCCAAGAAAGGCCCGGTGATGGTGAGGTGAGTACATAGTATCGGGGTGGCAGTGGCTCTGTAAATCTGACTGAGAGTAGGGGGGTGGGCGGGTGCGTGCGTGGGGACGGTTGCTGCATCGTGTGTGGTTGGTGGTGCTGTGCCCAGCCCTTGACTACCGCCGCCGCGCTGCCGCAGGCCCAGGCTGAGGTCTGGTGTGTGGGACAGGTGGTGTGTGCTTCGCAAACCATGAGGTATTCCAATCTAGCATTAAGGGTTTAGTGCCGTGTGTTCCTGCGAATTGAAGGGAATACCATAACTTTGCACGTTTACTGCATCGCGTGGGCGCTAAATGTTATACATAATGGACGTTGTGGGGGACTCTTAATTCCTAATATATTGAACATGTTACCACTTTGAAGAACGTAGCGACAACAGATCGAGACTTTCTATGAGTGAAATAATGCAGGCGGATGAATGGGGGAAGTCAGGGTGGGCACACGGTTGGCGGGGACGTTCATTTGAAATTTTATCCAGGGTAGGAGGATAAAACTGGAGCCTGTGGGGCAAAGGACTTTTCATGAGGCGTTCTCCGCGCCTGAGCAATGGTGGACATAGAGATGTACAGAGCGGCAGCAGAACAGAGCAATCTATTATTGTGATCTTGGTGTTTTCATGGATCGTTATTGGATGTGGGCCAGGGGCATATCCGGCCCCGTTACACGTGTTCTCATTGCGCGGAATAGTTAAACAGGATGTAAGTACATTTTGTACCAGAGTTTGCTAGCCGTCTTGCTATGGGACAGTTCTGTTGTTTGAAAGGGATTGATGGTGGTAACATAGGGAAGGAGGTTTCACAATGTGGGGTGCAGTTCATGGTAATTACGCAGTGTTTGCTGGGTGGTAGATGCTTCTTTTGGGAAATATGAACATTTTTGATGTCCATGCAGAGCCTTTTGGAAAAACGAGTTTGGAAGAAAGAAGAGAGAAAAAAAGGGAACAAAAAAACATTCCAAGGGGGTAGCAGGATGGGTTGTCGAGCTGATTGAGGGAATGTGGGGTGAGGGGAAGGCGCATTGGAAATGAGCAAAGATCTACATCGCTGTTGTCCCAGCAATAAAGGAGCTGTGGTAGCTCAGTGAGTTAACGCACAGGTGGCAGCCACTTGAACGTTGTGGGGTACCCTTTCCTTTACATGAACGTGTGCCAACGAGGAAGCAGCATTGTGCTCTGCGTTAGATAGTAAACAGACTGTTGAATTCTAATATACAAGGGAAGCTGTTTTTAGCTGTTTGAGGCTTGTTAGTTCATAGGGCATTTCAGTTTTGCCCAGGAGCTGGGGACAAGGGATTTTGGTCACGAAGTGACCAAGCAAAAGTTGGGAATGGCGGGAGCCACATCTCCACACGGGGGCACCCAGATGAGGTACAGTGCGGGCACTAGAAGTCAGTTACAGTGCAGCAATTGCTATTGCATAAGTTTAATTGAATTGAATTGCATTTGGTCATCACATATTTCGGAAAGGGTAATGTCGGTGTGCAAAGTGAAAATTAAAGAGGGAATATTCATGGGGAGAGCAAATCAGGTGGGTATGCATGGGAGCTGGAATTGTGGCTAGAGGACGGGTCGAGTGTTGGCGGCCAAGAGTCCATCGTTGGTTGGGGGCCATTGGGGGAACTGAGTAGGGTGCAGCCTGTGTTTCGTTGTTTGCCGTGCAGCCATTGCTCAGGAATTTAGGGGATCGTGAAATTAACCAAATTTGCATCCGGGCGTTCCTCTGTTTTTAATGCTTTAATGAGGGGTGTGGGGTGGGGTGGGGGCGGTGCTTGAATAGGATTTGGATTTTCATATGTGGGGGCTGGAAATGGACTCTGGGATGTTGTTACAACATGATGGTAATGAGTGGGATCCAAGCAAGCACGAGGCGATACTTGTGTTAGAAAACTAACAGGTAGCTGTACAGGCAAGTTAGGCCCCCATTTGGAAACCCTAGATGAAGGAATGCTTCCAACAGTCCTCAGTCCCGCCACTGCACGATGAGGCAAGGACACCCTGAGACTCACATGGACCTCTCAACACAGCCTATAGGCATAATCTCACTACCAGGAGTGCTTCCGCCAAGTAGTTTAATCATGTGGACAGGTGGCCGCTAGGAGACGACTGATGGTGCTGAGGAGGGAAATCCATGCATTGCTTGCGTAGTTGGGGCAACCCTTTTGGTTGGGAGGAGAATGGGAGGGAGACTATTGCCAGCTCTAGCTGGTGCTGGGGGTAGCAAATCTCTCGCCAGCCATCATTTCCCTCTACCACTCACTGAATCAAGAAGCCTGTTTTGCCATTCAGTTTAATAAAGTCACGGTGGAGGCGAGGCTGAAATGAGCTACCACCAACAAAGCTAGTAATGTACCACTGATCAGATGCTGTCGTGCCAGAAGGGTTGGGGGAAGGAGGCGAATGCTAACCTTTATATGCCGGCCTTCAACCCTGCAGCTCTGCATTCCTTCAACCAGCCCCTGTCACTCTACTTTCTGACAGAGTAAGAGTGGTCTATCCAGCAACTCAAGGAAGGGCAGCACTACAAGCCAGTTTAGACCATTTTTTGTGCTAGTCTCATGATTTGCCAAATTGTGTGGCTAGTACTTTTCAACAACGTTTTTTGAAAATACCCCATAGTGCACACACAAGTACAAACAAATATGAACTACTCTTTTTTGGTGGTGGGCTTATTTGAGGTTTTGGCTATTAAGTGGCACTTAAGCATCACCTACAAGCCGAAACTATTGGAATAGAGTACAGCTATGGAGATATGGCATATGAGAAGGGACACAAATCTTGTAGGTGGCGTTTGGTTATTTACCTATCCACCGAATGTCCATGGCCATGATAATCCCTATGACCATTACTACCCACTTCCTGCCCCGCCCCTCTCATACCCTCCCAATGCACATCCTCCTGGGATCTCTTAGGGCTCAAGCCTTAATATCATGTGTTCGATGTTCCTGCCAGTGTTTTTTCAAAGCAGTCTTCTGAGAGATAATAACATAATTAGAGTTGTCAAATCAGAAGAAAATGGGGTAATTCGGTTCACACACTTCCCGTGGCAACATGGACCTTGACACTGCTACATATGATGATTCATTCTTGTATGAAATGTCACAATACACTGATATCGTAACCATATGTGTCTTAATGTACTGAGGGATAATGTTTTATGAGGCCACTTCCTGTGATGTCACATGGGGTGTCGTCAAATGGCATCACTTCCTGTGATGTCACTATTTGGGGTGTGGCATTGTGATGTCACTTCCAATACCCCAGGCATTTTGGTGAAATTGCGTCATGTGAAACATATCTTTTACACTCTGCCAGGATCCAACATAAGCCCCAAAGTCAAAGCCATGGAACGTGAAATTTCTCCTTTGCCTGCCTGGATTCTCACCTCACACTCAGATTTTCCTTACACGCCCCTTGACATTATTTTGCAAACTGTTTATGAATGTTTGTTTGGTACTCACAAAACAAAAACTAAATCTCCTTATCCTATCTGCAAGTGAACCCCGTATTTTTTCAAAAACGCTGATGCCACCCAGGCCAAGTTTGAACTACATAATGTCTGACAATATATAAAATTGTAAACCAGTAACTATCCATAAGGGGAATATTGGCTGGTTCTAAGTGACATCCTATAGAGTGCAAGAGCAAAACACGACAGCCCATTTCTTTTGTATGTCTGCCCCCTTAACTCTTTTGGACCTTACGACCATTTGTACTGTGCCCATGGACCAGCAGCGGCAGGCATGGTGTTAAGTGACTTCAATTCAGCAATCCCACTAAGTCAGTGCCTCGTCTGGGATGCCCAAGGGAAGCCCTTATTTATAGATTTTTATGACAAGTTATACTCTGGATGATAAACCCTTATATAACGCCCCTCTCTTTGAATCCCCCTGACCTCACTGAGCCAAGAAGTAGGTTTGTTTTGCAATTTAAAAGGTTTATTGAGAAAGTAAACAATATATATATATGTGTATATATATATATATATATATATATATCACACTTTTATGAATAAATTAATATTTGATAGCACACTTAGGCATATGACAGTGATCAACAATGGATGATGTTACACTAGCACACTGATTTAATTACTTAAGAGTTAGTATAGGGAGGATAAGGTAGCCGAGAATACTTTTATGATTTCAAGGAAATGCAATGATGAATAAAATGCAGTACAGAAATAAACTGATAGGGTTTCACAAGAGATAATATGTTCACTTTTCCCCTTGTGGCAATTCACTCCACCCCTATGCAATATAAGGAGATGGAAGTAAAGCACACAGTTTTCAGGAATACAATCACAATACCATTCGAATTTCAGTTCCCCCCTAGCAAGCTTAGAGAAACAGGGATTGTTTTAAACACAGGCAAAAGTACTTTTAAATGTGGTATGCAAAGAAGGGAAAAATATGCTAAAAATGATTTTAATTCCCTGTAGGAGGTTCAGGGTAGGTGATAGCTATTTAAGATCAGTTCAAGTCACACTCGCGATGCTCAATGAGGGATTAGCAGGTTGAAAATGAATTTTAGCAGTTCATGCATAAGCGGCTATTTTGACAGGAGCTAATTGGACCAAATCGCAAATCGCAGCACTTTTTCCGAGTGCGTCGAGTGCAATTACGGAAAACTATAATGAATAGAGAGTCAGTTTTAGGCTTATTGGAATCTCGTTCCTAGCACACGCGGTCCCAAAGATACGGATGATTTTGTGAAGGTAGTTTTTCAGAAATGAAATAATGATTCAACATGGCAAAATAACACTTTTACAGGTTTAAAATCGGAGAAAGGACACACGATTCTATGATGCAGTTCTGGACAGGTTAAAATGGTTTGAATCAGATTATTTTAGACTAAGATATTGGTTCTGGCACAGTTCTAGCTGAGTACTCACACTATAAATTTGATATAGGCCGTCAAGGTTTGGTCAGGTTTGGACTGGACTCCGGGCAGTTTCTGGTACTGGTTCTGCTCACAGCAATCTGGTCTGGGTCTGCTAGCGGCACTTCACAGCGGTCTGGTCTCTCTGGTTCTGGTCTCTCTGGATACAGCACTGCTTTCTGGGTCTGCTACCGGTTCTGGCAAAAGTTCTTGGCAAAGATTCCAACAGTTTGCCCGGCTGTTGAATAGTTTGGTTGCAAAAGATTTGGAGGCCTGCTGAAGAGGATTTAGCTTGTGGATTGGCCCCTGCTGTAAGTTCTGGCTTGGTTCTGGATCTATCTGGAGTTGAGTTCTGGATTTTGAAGTCGTCTGGCAAAATGCTTCGCAAGAAAGTGGAAAGTGAGTCCTTGCCTGTCCAGAGCAGTCTCTTTTTATGTGTTTTGAAAATGGTTGTGCGCGTGGGCATAACTAAGCCTGCCCCTCACAACTTGTCATTGGCCAAGTCCTCCTCTCTCCCTTCATTGGGGGAAGGATAGGAGTGTCATCCTGATGAGGTATGTTTTATGAGTCAGAGGATCCTCCCCTTTGCATTTACTTAGAAAAATGAATTTTACCCAAAACATATATTTCCCAGATACACAGTTTGTTGAAATTACATATACACATCATATATTACTTTGGGTAGGTCTCTGTTCCAACTCTGATGTTTCTAAGAGCTTGGGTTAAGAAATGACAACATTTTGCACTTTTTTGTTGGTTTTCCAATATTGGACTTTTACCCAAATTTACACAGAGGTACACCCCCCTTCTGGGCAGATTACAGTAATTTACTATGTCTCTAGCATAAACCCTGTGTCTGCAATATTAATAAATAGCACAAAGTGGAGTCTGCTCTCAAATCGTGATGGCATTTAAGGACCCCCAAATTGTACATTTCTGTGAGCTTAATACAATATTTCAGAAGCATTTAATTTAAACATATATTTGCTGCAATATGAATCTGCAAACCAGTCTGGCCCGCCCCCCAGAACTTGGTGAGTCAGAGATCAAAGGCCTCTCCTTCCTGGCAGGGCAGCTGTTGACAGTTACACCCTAATCTGCATTTCTATTCAATTGAAAGGGTCTATTGTGTTGTGTCCTGCAGGCTGCAGGGGAAACTCCTCCCTCTCAATCAATAGGGCCATGTGATATCCTGGGCTGTTGTGTGGTTCTCTGAGGTGTTAAGAGTTCTCAGGAAAAGCAAGTCTTTTGAACTTTTAATTACATAAGACCACCTTCTATTCACTGCACAGTTCTGCAAGACAGCTCTCCTGTCAGGATTTATAGAGCGCCAGCGCCGGTCAGTGGTTTGCAATGGTACTGCACCCATTTTTGGGAGCTGTCTTGAATTAATACATTTCAAACGGGGATTTTACTTGATAGCATATGATCCTTGCTAACAGTGTATTAAGGTAGATTCTGCAGTAGAGTTTTGAAATATGCATTTTGAGCTTGTATTCAGAGCAACAAAGGTGATTTCAAAGTGCTTTTGGAGCTAACAGGCACTGCTGTTTTTCCTTGGCACCACGTTTTACTCATGGTGCTTCTGCTCCATCATGCTCGCAGTGGTGGGTGGCAGTTCAGGCGACCATTTTGGTGTGCGCAAAAACTGCGCGGTTTTCCTGGATTCTGGCGCAATGTGGGCTTTTTCGGCCATCTTGGATTTTCTGAGCCCACAGCCCCAAATGTTGCAGCATAATAACTTGAACATGGGTCAAAACCCCTGACAATGGTAAGGCAGCAGAGGAATACAGGGAACATGGATTATTCACAGCTGGAAAAACATTGTCAATGCCAACAGTTTGGGATTGTATGTAGGAATGGGAAAGGCACTTGTAGGCACTTGGTAATAACTTGCTATTGATGGTAGCAGGTGCCAAATGGTGCAATCACCTGGGCATCCAATAGCAGCACCTGCCAAATGTCTAATACTTATACACAAGCCCAAACAGTTGGCTTTGCCAGTGCTTGTTTTAACAAGACTTCCATGACGTACAAGCATAGTGCTTATAAAGTGACCAGTTATGACATTTTACCTACACCAGTAGTGTGCTTACAACTTCACTGCAGTCACTAGCTCTCAGAAGACTGCTTTGCTAAGGCTTGATTAAAGCAAGATCAAAGAGTTCCCATGAGGAGATGTTTTGGGTAAGGAGGGGCAGGGACTGGGTGTGAATGGCCATAGGCATGAGCATGGACATAGGCAGTTTATGGATGGGCAAATAACCAAACAACACTTACAAATTGGATGCCCCTCCTTATATGCCATTTCTCCCTTTCTGTACACTAATGCAATTGCTTGGCATATAGGTGGCGCTGCCCACCTAATAGCCAAATCTAAAAAGGGCCTGACGTCATGCTATTCTTCCCAACAAAACAAAGACTGATAACCTGCTCCACATTCCAAAAAAGAGCTGTCCTTTAGCTAACCATTCCCTCCTTCCTTAACTGTACAAATATAGTCCTGGTGTCCTGCTGCCCTCAACCACCCCCGCCGAGGTTTCTCTCCCCGGCCATCACCTCTGATAGAATTATCCAATTCGACTGTAATAGAGCTGAAGATCCACAAACCAAAAGAAAACAGCGGGGTCCAGGTGCAGCGCACAGGCTGCCATGTCAAAATAGGCAGTTGCAGACACGATAGGGTTCAGTTGTAGCACACAGGTTGCCATGTCAAAATGATGATAAGATTAGGCGATGCATGTTCCTACTTTGGACTCCGGATATTGGGGGATGAAATCCATGAGCAGGGTTTTGTTTGCGCTTGATAAGACGTGTTTGGTGCTTGCGTGGTGCGTCCCTTAACACACCCATGTTATTCTTCACTCCTCTTTTTTGGGGAATATGCATGTTCCACTGCCTAGTTATTTCTTTGCCTGGCTCCTCCCTCACTTTGCTCTGTGTCTCCCGCAAAGGGCTCAGTAGAGTGCAAAGCAGGTAAAAACCAGCACAAAGTCCAATCCATGAATCAGTTTTGTGTGTCCTATTATTAAATATGTATTTTAATATTGGTTTATAAAGTAATGTGTGTACTTTCCAACTCAGTCTACAAAACATAGTATTATGTTTAGTTTATGAATTTCAAACTGTTGTAGTGACTCATCAGATGTAAGTGGAGAATGCCCTTCATTGTGTTTCTCTCCTGTGTGCTGAATCCCAAGTATGATGTCATGGAATGTTGGTGACACTGTTCCTGGTTGGGATTATCTAAGGGTTCTAATGTTGTCAGTTGGAGAAAGAGCTGAAGGAGAGGAGTATCTACATGTTGGGGGTCTTCTTCCTTTGTTAAATACATATTAAAACCTTGATATATCTTACCTGTCTGCGCCAGCCTCTTCATAACAATGGCGACGAGGATGGGATGTGTTGGCCACTGCGGATAGGTGAAAGGAGACCCCCAGCAGCCAGCCGTACCTGTTTTGCTCCTGTAGGCCGCTGAGCGACCCACCCTGAGTGACGCCAGAACCCGGGCGAAGAGGAGCGTCACTCCCACCACAGCCAGCAGGAGCCGTGGTTCGCCGTGGGCTGCTCCGCATCAGCTGTGCGTCGAGCGGCCCCCCATCGCGAACGACAGGACGACGTCGAGGTCCATTGGCGTGGAGCGGCCTGCAGAGGGACGGTCGGAGCTGCCCCAAAGCCCGTGTGAAAAGAAGCAGCGGTCCCGCCCCAGCCAGCAGAAGCCGCGGGTCGCTGCGGGCTGCTCCGCATTCATCGGGCGTTAAGCGGCCCCCCCCAGCGCCATTGACTATGCGACCGGCGAGCGGCCGCCTACCGTGGTAAGAGTCGTGCTGGCCAGGCACCATCAGCGCGGGGTGAGCTTGCTCCGCTGTTCCCTGGCGTTGAGCGGCCATCACACCCCTGCGGTCGCCGCCAAGTAAGTGCTCCGCGGTTTGTTGTGCTCCAAGCGGGAAGGAACGCTGTTAGCCGAATTACCGTATTACTCATAAGAGAGGGACAGGTTGCATCAGGAGGCGGCGGCACATTTACCGTATTGCATGTAATAGAGAGGCATTAAAAAAAAACAGCAAAGGTGGCCCGGTATCAAAAAGAAGAATCCTGTTGTGACGGCAAGCGCACAGGGCCTAGGTTAATAGAGCATCAGAAAAAAAAAAATAAATAAAGGGGGAAAATCACCTCTGCTCAGATATAGAATTGTGACTTTAAGACATGGCAGCTTTACCTGGCATATCCGGACCACCCACATTTATGCCCACGCCAGGGGCAGCAAAGATTGCTTGGCCCCAATGGCGCAAGGGTTTTATGCATTATATGAAGGCGGCTGGGGGAACGGCATATTCCAGCGAAAGGAAATTAGCGTTATTGCTTCATTTTCTGGGTTATGAAGGCCAGAGAATTTTTGAGACTCTCCCTCATTTAGCAAGTGATGGAAGCGGAGATGAATTGAATGATTTCGAATCAGCTTTGATAAGATTAGACAAACATTTCAACCCAAAAAGAAGCACGATCTTGGAACGTTACAATTTCCGCATACGCATGCAAGCCCAAGGGGAGTCTGTTGAAGACTATGTAACTGCCCTCCGTCATCTGGCTCTAAATTGTAAATTTCAAGGAAGTTTTGACGAGCACATTCGCGATCAATTCATGACGCATTGTCGATCAAATAAGATACGGGAAGAACTGTGGTTGAAGAACGAGCCGAATTTGGACGAAGTATTGGACTTAGCCAAACGCGTAGAACATTCGTTGGCATGTGTTGCCAAGTTATCGAAGGCTGAAGGAGGAGATTTTAAAGAAGCCAAGCCGGAAGTATTGAAGGTGAATGAAGGGAAGAACAAGAGGAAAGGAGGAAACAAACAAAAGGAGAGGAGTAATGTAGAAGAAAGAAGGAATCAAGAATCAACGCAAAGAGAAGATAAAAAGGATGAGAGATTGTGCTATAGGTGCGCCAGTGCGACCCATTTTGCTTCTTCAGTGGTGTGTCCAGGGCGGAAGGCGATATGCAATAAATGCAAAAGGAGAGGACACTTTGGGACGTGCTGCAAGAACTATCAGTTTAGCCAAGTGAATCAAAGGAAAGTCCTATATGTGAATGAAGAGGAAGAAGGGAGGTCATCCGAAGATGACACCGTAATGACTTTGCAAAATGTCATTGTAAACACTGTCAATGTTGTTCGTAGGGATGATCTCCCTGATGATTGTGAGCGCCCATATACTGTTGTGACAGTGAATGGATGTAAAGTGTCGATGATGGCTGATTCGGGGTCAAAGATCACTTTGATATCGAAAAGCGCATTTGAGGATGAAATGAAAGGAGCAGTGTCGACATTGTCGGTGCCAGACATAAGTCCAGGGGGGTACAACCAAGAAAAGATTGATTTGCTGGGGTATGTCTGGAGTAAGTTTGAATTTAAAGGACGATGCTGTGAAGGGAAAGTGTATGTGACAAAGAAAGGCCAGTCTTTGCTAGGGTGGAGAGAGCAAAAGAATTTGGGAATCAGATTAGATCCAAACCATCCTGATCAAGTGTTACATGTGGCAGAAGTGTGTTCGACATATAGCAAGTTTGTGAGAGAGCATGGGAAGGTATTTGACGAGACATTGGGCAGAGTGAAGGGATTTCAGCATCAGATATTGTTGAAGAGAGGCAGTGTTCCCACCGTGGCGAAACTCAGGCCCGTCCCTTTTGTGTTAAGGGACAAAGTAAAGAAGGAGTTGGAGAAACTACTTAAGTCAGGTGTGATTGAAAGAGCAGGGGGGGTTGAATGGGTTTCCCCGGTTGTCATTGTGAAGAAAAGTTCAGGGGATCTGAGGCTGTGCGTTGATATGCGCGAGTTGAATAAGTGCGTTTTGGTGGATAGGCACCCACTACCCAACATGGGTGAGTTGTTGACCATGGTGGGTGGAGGGAAGTACTTCTCTAAATTGGATATGACGTCAGCCTATCGTCAGGTGGAGTTGGAGGAGGGATGTAGGAAAGTCACGGCGTTTGTGACGCATGAAGGTGTGTTTCAATTCAGGAGGATGCCCTTTGGGTTAGCATCCGCCTCCTCAGTGTTCCAGAAAATTATGGATCGCTTGTTGATGGGGGTGAAGGGTGTTTTCTGTTTTCAGGATGATGTGTTGGTGAGTGGAGTGACATTGGAGGAGCATGACAGGAATTTGTGCAAGGTGTTGAAGATATTCGAGGAAAGAGGGATCACACTTAAGGAAGAGAAGTGCAAATTTGCTGTGACAAAAGTGGACTATTTGGGTCATGAAGTGTCGGGGAATGGTATCAAACCCAAGGAAGAAATGGTGAATGCCATAAAGAGGATAGAAAGACCGATTGATAAAAGTGAATTGCGCTCTTTTTTGGGAATGACAGAATTTTATCAGAAGTTTGTTGTGAATTATGCTGACAAAGTACATGAGATGAGAAAGATTCTGAGGAAAGGTGCTGAGTTTGTGTGGGATAGTCAATGTGAGGCGGAATTCAATGGTATAAAAGAAAAGATAGACTTAGCTCAACCCTTAGGTTGCTTTGACACAAGAAAGCCATCCATCATCACAGTGGACGCTAGTGAATGTGGCTTAAGTGCGGTTTTATCCCAGAAAAAAGACGATGGGTCTGAGGAGGTGATTACCCATGCATCAAGGGGCCTCAAGGGAGCGGAATTGAGGTATTCCGTTCTCGAGAAGGAGGCGTTGGCATGTTTCTGGGCAGTGGAACGATTCAAAAACTTCGTGTGGGGTGTAGAGTTCGTAATTCGGACTGATCACAAACCACTTAAAACCATATTTGAGAACAAGGGCCTTGATAAGGTTTCCCGCAGGGTGGCGGGATGGGTCACCAGAATGCAAACCCATTGTTTCAAGATGGAGGTCATTCCTGGGAAGGAAAATGTATTGGCTGACAATCTGTCGAGGGTGAGAGTAAATGATTCTGGTGTTGTGGAAGATGAAGAAATGGAATTAGTGTTTGTCAACACGGATGGTATAGTGTCCAAACAGGAGTGGTTGGAAGGGATGAGAAGCGATGAGAACATGAATAAGATAGTTCCTTATGTTGTTTCTGCTGTATGGCCAAGGAAGGTGGAATTAGCGGAAGGCGCGAAGCCGTATTGGGAAGTGAAGGATGAATTGTCGGTCATCGGTGGAGTATTGTTCAGATGGGGAAGGGCGGTGGTTCTAGTTGCATTGAGGAAGAGAGTGATAGAGTTGGCACACAGTGGCCACATAGGAGTTACCAAAACCAAAGGTGTATTAAGAGAAGACTATTGGTGGCCGGGTTTTGACAGGGAAATAGAAAATTGTTTGGAGAATTGTCAATTCTGTGTCAGGAGTGGAAAGGGATCTGTAGCTAAGAAGCAACCGTTTGTGGACGTGGGACTTCCGTCCAGGATATGGAGTGATCTCGCCATGGATATCCTTGGTCCTGTGGAATTGGGGTATGGACGTGGAAAATTCATAGTTCTGGTGGTGGATCTGTTCTCCAGGTGGGTGAATTTTAAAATTGTGAGAGATGTAACAGGAGAAAGCATGATAAAGACTTTGCAGGAGATATTTTCCAATGAAGGTCTGCCGGAGAGTTTGTTGACGGACAATGGTCCCCAATTTGTAGGGGGGAACTTCACCAGCTATTTAAAGAAGTGTGGAGTGTGTCACAAAAGGACTTCATTATATCATCCTGAATCCAACGGTGTAGTTGAAAGGATGAACAGGTGTGTGATGGAGAGTATTCGCATGGGGGAAGAGTGCGGATTGGATAAGTTGGCTGTGATACAGAATAGGATCTGGGCACTAAGGATTGCGCCTCATTCTACGACAGGTCTGTGTCCATTTGAGCTTATGAGAGGCAGAAAGCCATATTCCATGGCGTGTCCGCCGTGGGTGGGCAGGAGTAGGGAAACGGATCTGGTTGTTGATGAAGTAAGAAAGTCATTGGTGAGGAAGAAGTCTGAATGGGTGGCGCGTGAAAACCTGAAGAGAGGTAAGAAAGTGTTGCGCATAGAGTGTGGAGATTGGGTTAGGATCAAGAAGGGAGTTGTGAAGAAGAAAGGAGAGTCTCTTTACTCGTATCCAGTCAGATTAGTGACGGTCATGAACGGGGCCGTACGAGTGACTGGAGGGCAAGTGTGGAATAAAGACAGGATTGCTGCAGTAAAGAGAGGGCATATGTAGTATGTGTGTCGAGAACTGGACCAATTTATGTGAGTTATTGCGGTCATCTACATGACACCCTTAAGTTATTTAGAGTGATCGGATGTTGGATTATATAAGTGAAAGTTAAAAAAAAAAAGGGGAGATGTGTTGTAGTGACTCATCAGATGTAAGTGGAGAATGCCCTTCATTGTGTTTCTCTCCTGTGTGCTGAATCCCAAGTATGATGTCATGGAATGTTGGTGACACTGTTCCTGGTTGGGATTATCTAAGGGTTCTAATGTTGTCAGTTGGAGAAAGAGCTGAAGGAGAGGAGTATCTACATGTTGGGGGTCTTCTTCCTTTGTTAAATACATATTAAAACCTTGATATATCTTACCTGTCTGCGCCAGCCTCTTCATAACACAAACATTCTCAAATAATGTCAGCTTTCTGAATGATAAGAATTTGGGAACAGTGTGGTTACGTGCCAACAATGCAGAATGGGCTAAAAGGGTGAGATCCTCATTGTATCTCTTTTATCTTCGTATTTAGGGCCCATAATTCCTAGTACGGCCCTCGCATGGTATATTAAGCCTCTTTATTTTAAATGCTGTTGAACTACCAGTACTCACTGTGCTGCAGTTAGTTTAACTCTGTTGCCTGTGATAATTCTTTCTGGTAAGTGTGTATGTTTGAGTCAATCACCTTGCAATAGGTGTATCTAGTCTTAAGGTCCAGCATCCTCCAATCTAATAATCGTATCTTCCGAAACAACACATTTTGTCATCACACACACAATCAAACAGGAATTATCATCGCACAGTTTATGTTCTTGTTATTCTTCTGTGTACAGGTGTATAACTCAGAGGGATTATATTTTGGGCTCACACTTCTTTATGTTCTAGGACAATGGAAGTGGATACATGCTTGTATTGTGTCTTTAGACTAACTAGAATAATTCAATGGCTTAGAATAATTGAAACTTTGGCCAGGTTTACAGAAACCCACAAAAAAAAACTGTATATCTCCAGGGCCCACGTTTCTAATGTGGAAGCCCATTCGGCAAGAATTTCTGGTTACAACACTGGTTCTATTGCAAGGTTCAATATCGGCCATCAAATTACAACACCAGAGACTCAAGAGGGAAGTTCTTACTGCCAATCTGAGGCCCTGAGACAGTCTTAAACAGCTTTGAGGCCCTTTAGGCGGCACAGCTTTCTTTTGTCTTACTTTGTGGGTTTTGTTTGGTGGTCACATTAGGAAAACACAGTACAGGCAAACAAAGTCCTGAATTAGGAGGCATTTCAGACTTTATTTTAGCTAATTTAGGTGACTTCAGTAATTGGTTTTAGGAGTTGGTTGTTAGTGGTGGTTTTGCTGTATCTTGATCCCACTTTTATGCCAGATCATCTGTTTCTTTTATTTTAGGCTCTCTGTCTACCCATACTTCTAGTTTTCTAATGTCCTGCTTTCCTGTGTGCGAACCCGAAAAAGCCTTCCTGTGTTGTGCTCAGTCACCTTCACTAATGTTTGTGTGTTTCAAAAACACTGCACATCATGTAGGTCTTGTGTTGATTCCTTTGTCTTTTTCACTTGTTTTGTTTTTTTATACATTGCCAGGGTAGGCTCATTGGGCATCTTAGGCTTGTTTGTGTTTTGCACATTTGGAGGGTGTGCCAGGGGAGAAGATGAGGAGCTGGTCTAATTTTGAACCTTCGCATCAGAGGTTGAGTGAGTCAGCCAGCATGTGGTGAATGATTCAGAGAACACGTGCCAGACAAAGGTTGAGATAAAATAAAAAAATAATAATTTTGCATTTATATAGCGCTAAAACTCTCAGGTGTGCTGCTTATTATTAGCCACGGTGTGCGGTGCTCATGTATCGACCTCAGAAGGATGAAAGGCTGAGTTTGGCTCTGCCGGGATTCAAACCTGTGTTGGCAAGCTCTGCACGGATGCCAAAGCAAGCGTTCTACTCGCTGTGCCACTTGACCGGCTTGACGAGATGTAGTGTGAGTCAGGAGTGACAGTGTTTGAGGAGCAGGTGGTGGTAGAGAAGGGGGATATAATGGTCGAGGAAGATGAGATGGTGTTTGAAGAGGATGAGGAGAAAAAAAGATGGCTCAGGCTGAAGAGACACAGAGTACTGCAGCATTGCCTGCACAGGGCAAGGCAGGCTTACGCATACCTCAGGGCGTGAAGTGCGACCAGAAGATAGCCATACCACTGACATCACCGCCAAGACCATCATCTGAAGGGTCCACGTTTTCTTTTTGAAGATTCACAGGCTGATTCATGGAATTAATGAGCTGAAAATTTCGGAAAATGTGCGATTCGCAGTGAAAGTCCGAAAATCGCAGTGCAAGTGCAAATATTGCAGGGAAACCAGCGCACATCAATTCATGGAAGTCCGTGCACGAGTAAAATCTGGGATGTGCGCTGAAAAAGTGCACAGCGCACGCCGGCACACAGGTCATCTAACAGCGTGCGCTAAGGCCACAGAAAAAGCGCACATAGCGTGCCGCACATAACAAAAGTAGGCGGAACACGGGGCGTAACACTCGGAATGGGGAACAACGCGTGAAAATGTGGGCGTCACGGGGGAAGTACAGGAGGCAAGTGCACGGAACGCCCACACACTCGCCTACAACACGTATTCATGGAATCGAATAGGGCAAACCAGCGCACGGACAAAGACGCGCACAGACCCAAATCCGTCCGCCACACGAAGGCAGGCGGTAGCGTCCCTGTGCAGGAAAAAATGTGCGCCAACAAAAGCACATATATACAGCTCTGATGAATGTCCCATACTGTGACCCCCTAGGACGTGCAAAGGGGTACGCGACAAACACGGACACCCGTTGCGTGCAAAATAGCGTGTGCGTGTATTTCGGGGGTGCGCGGGAAGTTCGACATGCGATTGGCTCTGGGGGAGCGGGGTACGTGTATTTCAGGGGTTCGCGTGAAGTATCACACGCGATAGTCCTTGGGCGAGCGGGGTACGTGTAAATCTGTGGTTCGTGGGAAGTTTCACATGCGTTTGGGCCTGGGTGAGTGGGGTACGTGCATTTCAGGGGTGCGCAGGAAGTTCTACACGCGATTGGCCTGGGTACGTGTATTCAAGGGGTGCGCGGGAAGTTTCACACACGATTGGCCCTGGGCGAGCGGGGTACGTGTATTACTGGGGTGCGCGTGAAGTTTCACACGCGAGTGGGCCTGGGTGACCGGGGTATGTGTATTACTGGGGTGCCCGGGAAGTCCTACACGCTCGCCTACAACACGTATTCATGGAATCGAACGGGTCTAAGGCATGCGCCAAAAAAGACACGCCAATCTGGAAACACGTACGCCAGAAGGAAGCAGGTGTAAGTCAACCCGCGCAGCATAAAAGTGCGCGCAAACAACAAACAAGCTCAGACACCAGGATGAATATACCGTTCCTAGCAGCAGTGGCTGTGGGATACCACAGGAGGAGAAGGAGGATAGTCCGGGCCAGAATTTTTACACCCAGAACCAGCCTTTTTGAGATGCCTGATGACCAGGTGTATGGGAGGTACAGGTTTCCACCTCACATAATACTCAACCTGGTCAGTGAGTGGGGGGATGACCTCACATCACCCACCCTGTGCTCCCAAGCACTCAGCCCCCTGGAGAAGGTCCTTAATGTACTGCACTTCTTGGCCACTGGATCATTTCAGCGGACAAGTGCCATAGTGGGGGGCTGTCATAGGCTACGCAGTCACGCTGCCTACACCAGGTCTTGGCCATCATCACTGCACGCCCATCAGTCCGCAGCACATATACCTGCCCAGAACACCTGCAGAAAGGCAGGCTGTCGCCCAGGATTTCTATGGGTGGCACAATTCCCCAAAGTGCTAGGTGCCAGTGATTGCACCCATGTGGCTCTACGTCCCCCCAGGGCATCTGAGCACATCTATAGAACCGCAAGCACTGGCATTCCATCAAAGTCCAGGTAGTATGTGATGCCAAGGGAATCATCACCTCAGTATATGCCAACTATCCAGGCTCCACCCACGACAGTTTCATTTACAGAATGTCAACCCTAAACCGGGACCTAGAAGCTGGGCGGCATGGCGATACATGGCTGCTTGGTGAGTATAAATGCCACTGCACATGCATGCATGTCAGATATTGAGTAATGTCACAACCCCACTAATGATACCCATCACCACCTCACCAGGGGACAGTGCCTACCCTCTGAGCACCCACATGATGACGCCAATTCGGAACCCCACCACGCCACCCCAGGTAAGATACAACACAGCCCACATTGCAACCCGGAGCATAGTGGAGCGCACATTCGGAGTGCTCAAGTCATGCTTTCTCTCCCTTGACCGTTCTGGTGGGCAGCTGTTATACGCTCCCCCAGTAGTGTGCAGGATCATAGTGGCAGCATGTGTCCTGCACAACGTTGCAACACGCCGGCGCCTGGCCATGGACATGGTGCTGCCCCCACATACCCAACCACATGCACGCCCGCTGTGCATGGGAGGGGAAAGGGCACGGGGTGAAGCAGCCCGTACGCAGCTGGTGGCTAGTTACTTCACCTAAAATCACACCCCTGTGGAGGGCACACAGCCCTGGCACATACCAGCTGACAATCAATGATGATGAGTCAAGTGACAGTCAACTGTAACAACCATACCAGCCTGAGATTGTTCACCTGGAAGTGTTCCATTGTGTGCATCCCTACCTACACAAACACCACCAATGCTGTGTCATCAAAAGACACACTTCTATGCTGCTAAAATCATTACCCCCTTGTAAGATACAACATGACAACAGTGCCATGTCACCCAACCCCTCCCCAGCAGGGCCACCCAACACACCATGGCATGCCATGCTATGTGAGAGCAAACAAAGTAATCCCCAAAACATGACAGACATGTCACAAAGTACAGTGTCCCTAATGGAAACTGGCTACACACAATATGCTCCCATTAATGTAGAACCAACAACACACATGACCAAATACTTACCACAATACAATGCAGCTACCCAACCCCAAACATAGCATAAACATGACAGTACCAAGTTAAAGGATACGTAGTCTTACAACCTGATTATGCCAGCACATCGACCACTTCCAACTGTACAGTGTTGGTGCCACACAAATCTGTAAGTGCACTGCTTACAACATGAACTCCATCTCCAAAGTAGACGGCCTTGTGAAGACATGAGGAATGAACCTGCAAATTAGGAGACATGGATGCACAAGCACACATCAATACAACATGCAGTGTACAATACAACAACAATATGCACTAGGAATGTATACACAGTATTGACTACAGACTGCCCACACATATCATGGGAGTCCAACGTCACTGTGTAAGTCACTGTCACTTGGGCACACCCTTTGCAAGCCCATGGAAATGGGAAGCAGGAGGGGTGTGTTTGTCTCATGAACCCAAGCATCTAACCCAAACTCAGGACAAGCCTGCATGTGCCAAGCCGGAATACAGTGGATGCCCGCGGGAGCCACACAAGGCAACACACTGTAACAAAAAATCAAAAATCAAAAATGGCCTTGTGGGGTCAAGGGGGGAGGGGGAGGCCACCCAGGAGGTCCGAGGACAGGGTGCACACCAACAGCCACCTGTGTGGATGTTGGGAAAAAAAAACACCTCCATGGGCTCATGGCCTGCACGGCTACGCTATCGTGGGAGATTCAGATTCGCTGTGGTCGCTCTCCACAGGAGATGGTGGTGCTATGGGAGGCAGAGCACGCAAAGCCCTAGTCTGGTCCTCCATGGCAGCAAGCATGCGGGTGTGGAAGGTCTCGTTCTGGAGGATTATAGTGCGGAGATCCCCATGCATCACCTGACGTGATGCCCGGACTTCCTCCCGAGTTGCCTGCACCTCAGCTGAGAGCGTACGTGTGAGCCGCTCCAGCTGCTGTTTTGTCCGCGTGTTAGTGAAAGCTTCAAGGTCAACAAGAGTCTGCCTGAGGTGATGGAAGTCTACCCTCAGGGCTTCCCTGTGGCCCGTGGACTCCATAGAAATGACATCCCGCAGAGTGTCCAGGGCCACCCGTCTGTCCCTGTTGGACGCCAACATGTCCTCCCTGAGTGATTGACAAATGGAGTATGTTGCCTGCTGTTGCTCCATCTGCATTTCTGGGGGGACAATGAAAGTGGCAACCCTCTCCATTGCTTGAGCCATCGTCTCAGATGATGCTGCCTGTTGGTTTGCCATACCGTATATGGATTTCTCCCATGCGGTATTGCCTGGTGGCGTACGGTCACTGCGTTGGCGGGCACCACACCTGTCTGGGGCAAGGCGAACTGCGCCTTGCTGTGTCGGCACTGCCTGAGGCTGCAGGACTGCATTTCCCCTCTGATCTGCAGGCCCAGGAACAGGATCAGATGTTGCGGAGTGTGGCCCTGCATTCGTAACCACCAAAGGCGGACCTACCAACACTGACATCCCCATAGTTGGCTCTACCCCTGGTGCAGGTGGGTAGGACAGAACAGAATCCCTTCCAGAAACACTTACCTGCGGCGGCACATAGGTCTCATCATCCGAATCAACACCTGAATAGAGGTCTGGGGAGGTGCACCGAGAGACACCCCTGGAGAGAATGGTCTACAGCAAGAGAGGGATCTCCCCCACCACCACACCACGTCCCCCACTGGTGCCCGGTCGTGCCTGAGATCCCTCCTTGGTCTGCACCATCTCCTCAGCCTCAACAGCATTAAGTGCGTCATCCCCTGCAAAAACATGAAAGACAAAAAATGGAAACAGGCATTAGCACCATGGCACACAATTAGGCCTGACAAGCTACAGAACCAGTACTTGATTGACACATGTCCCACATGACTATAACCCTCCCATGAATGCACTGTCACTGAGTTTGAAGAGGAGGCAAATGGCAGACAGTGATGACACCAAGATGGAAGAGAAACAGATGAGCTGCATGCTGGCTAGAAGTGCCATCACACATTGGCCTGTGAGTGGCATGTCCAATCCACATACATGACACATGCCATCACACAGATGGCATGTACATAGGCATGCCACATATGTGACAATAGGGCTGAGAAATGTGTAGTAAAAGTGGGGGAATTGAAACAATCAGCCTGAATAAACACTTAAAAATACGGAACAATGTTGTTGCAAGATGCCACTTAAAGGGCAACTGGCGTGATGTAGCACAAAATGTCTACTGTGGTCAGAAGGGACACTGTAATACCCAAATACAGGGGCTCAGAATGTTTTGGATGAAGCACATGGGTGACCCAAACCACTCAGGCACACACATCCTCACCTGGCACTCAATCAGAACCCCTCACACACACAACATACACATGGATCACACACACATGCATGTGCACTCACTGGACAATGCCTCGTAATCTGGAAGTTCTCCCACACCTTGGATCTGTTCCTCTGTGATGTAGGTCCCAGCAACATACTCATGTAGAGTGAGTTCAATGTCCTCTGCTGGAAACCCAGCTCCAGTCACCAGAGTAGCGGCATGACCTGAGGCCAGCTTTTTCTTTGCCCTGCGTTTAAGGTCATTTAAGGTCATTCCAGCGCTTGTAGCAATCATTAGCTGTGCGCCTCACAATTCCAAGGGCACTTATGATGTCCGCGACGGTCTGCCAGTATGCCTGACATTGAGCAGGTGTGGTCTTGCACCCTGCAGTTATCAACATTTTGCGGTCATGTGCAGACACATACTGCACAAGTGCATCACGTTCGGCATCAGTGAAGCTAGGCTTCCTTGGCGTGCCGGACTGTGTAGCCATGTCTGGGGCATCAGCCTGTACTGGACGAGCACTCTTCCTCTTTCTTTTTGAAGGTAGTGGAGATCCTGAGTGGCCTACAACGCTCTGGCCACTAGGGGCAGGAGCACCGGTGGACTGGGTAGTTGGAGTGTGGGAAGGAACACTGACCATGGGACTTGGTGCAGGCATTGGCTGAAGTGTGATGTAGTCAGGGGGAACATTAGCAAGATGGACTGGGACTAACACTGTCCTGGCTGGGAGAGTCAGAGCTGGGGTAGATGGAGCTGCAGCTGCCCCTGCAGCCTCCCCACCCTGCCTACTCAGGGCAGCAGTGGCCTGGTGACACCAACTTGCACCGCCACACGTGGCCTAGACTTGCTGACCTGGAAGTCAGCCTAGGAGTCACCCTGTGCCAGGTCAGGTGCCACAATGGGCCGGTCCAACAAGGGCTGAGCAGGGATGGTGTCAGCCACGTTTCCCTCAACCATGGGGGGGGCATGGGTGTTCCTGACTGGTCCTCCACACATGGGGGGCTAGGGGTACCCTGCAAATCCCGGCCACGTCCTCTACCACGCCCACCACACCCACCTCTTGAGGCTCAGCCCCCTTTGCCACCCTTACCGCTTGGCCGCCTCCCAACCATGGCACCGGTGTTGTTGTGCGTATGGGAGTTGCAGTAAACTATTGTCCCGGGCAATTGGGGGTCAAAGGGGTAGGGTACTAGATGGAATTCGTACCCTAGTGCTCTAGCAAGGCTGTATGTGACCCCTGGGGAAAGATGACAGGTCACGCAACGCACAGGCACCCCAAAAACAGAAAATAACGTGAATGCAACCCCTCATAGACCACGTGCGTGGAAAAATGAACCCGCACTACGCTGTGGCACCCAGAAACACAAAAATGAACGTACGCGTGTTACACGCAGCCTACAATGACCTCTGAAGGGGTACGCGAAACACGGGGCAATCACAGTTGGTAAATACGTGTGCAACTCACCGTCTTCCTGGAAAAACAGCGTGTGCGCGTTGGCAACACCCCTGCCAAAAGAAGAATTGTACGCTGTCTGAGGAGACAGGACAAAAGAAGAAGTGAACACTGTTTGAGGAAACAGGCCCAACAGAAAATCAGAAAAAAGCTGTCAGAGGTAACAGGGAGTACGAACTAGAAACGCTGTGAAGTAAATCACTTGTGAACCGACAAGAAGTACAGAATTCACCCACTCGCTCTCCACGAAAAGCACATACAAGGAAATGGCGTCTTACACGTACCTTTTAAACTAGCCCACACGTCCAACGTCACTTCCTCGTGTACGCGCTAAGGCCCTATCCTCCAATTACACGAGCTGACACTCGGACGTGCAGTTCTTGGATGTGTAACATGCTCCCCCCGTGTTCAGGGAAATGCCCGGGCGCACACGTCACAGACACGCTTACGCGCTGAGGGCCTTTGATCCAATGAAATCGTGTACGTGTGCTGACGTGCTTACGCGCTAAGGGCCTTTCCTTGAATTACACGCAGACATGCTGGATTTTCATGTGCCAAATCACTCCGTATCAAGCTGGCCACGTGTAAGCACACGGAAGACCACGCTCCTGCCCAGAAGGCCGAATTACTGCCCCCCAGAGCCCCAAGCACGCTCCCACCTGCCATCTGATGCTGCCTGCCTGTCTGCTGCCCACGTGCCCTGCTATTTGCTGCCTGCACATCAGCCAGGGGTGCAGTTGCTGTGACCACCCCTGCTGGAACTGAAGACTCCCGACTGGGATTCCATCGCTCCACAGCCCAGCCCCAGGACCCAGTTGCCCACCCACTCCTGCCTCTGGGCTTGCCATGTCGGGCACAACACCATCTGGCACCACTGGCAACCCCCAGCCAGAGAGGCAGAGGGCTACCAGCTTCACTGCCACCGAAGTTGGTGTTCTGGTGGAGAAGTCCTGGGGCAGTATGATGCCCTCTTCAGAAGTTTGTGCGCCGACAAGGAAGGACGGACATCGTGACTGCCATCAACGCGGAGGGGGTGGCAGTCCACCGATTCCATCATGTCAAGAATCGCTGGGAGGACTTCAGGTCCAGGACCCTCAAGAAGGCCCGGCGCCTCTTGAAGGCAGTGGATACTAAGGGGCGCTGGGGCCACCTGTCGGAAGATCAAATGAGGGTCCTGGAATGCATAGCCCCAGCGCTCCACGTCCAGGTCCTTGAGAGGCAGACCCGTCTGGAGTCGAGCGGTAAGTGTACATGCATACTGATTGTAAGCTGCTCGTGTGGTGGTGTGCCAGTAGTGTGCAGGTTGCTCATGTGGTTTTGTAGGGCCATGTATGGATGTGTGTGTACAGGGCCGTGAGGCTAACACATGCGAGTCCTCTCATGTGTGACACATGGATGGTGCATGTGTGTGTACTCTTGCATGCCAAATGCAGATGTGTGAGCACACATGTTTGAATGACTGTGTATGTAAGTAGGCATGGTCGTGGTGCCACACATGGATGTCGGTTCCAGCTGCATGTATCTGCACCATGTACATGTGCATGTGTGTGTATTTCACAAGGGTGCAACAGTGATGCAACATAGATGCTTGGGACACTGATATGTAGAAGACTGATTGCCAGATGTGACATGGATGCCGATCTCATCACTGCGACACTTGGTGTAAGTGTACACATGCATGTAATTGTGGTGGCGTGTGTGCATGTCTAGTGCACTCCCTCTGTCTCATGTGATGTCTGGCTCACCTTTGCTTGCTCATGCTGTTGTATGTGTATGGATGGTGCTGGCTGTTGCGATACGGCTGTGGAATAGCTCATGTGTGTGAGTTGAAATGACATGTGTGTTGGGGATTGTGATGCCATGTCTGAAGTTTGACAATGACACTTGTGTGCAACTGTCATGTGTGTATGAGTCCATTGTACAGTGCCCTGATGCCTGTGTCCTATCTCTCCCTGTCTGCAGCGTCAACTGATGAAGAGGGCAGAGAGGGTGCTGTGGAGCACAGCGGCGGGATCGCACCGCCAGCCAGAGACGCAAGTCCCGTCTCCCCTCCCAATTTGTCATCTCGTCGGGGAGTGAGGAGTCCGGTGCCACGTCCCAGGTCGCAGCTGAAGAGGGGAGGTCCAAGAGCTGGAGGTCGGAGTTGGACTCCTCAGCAGCAGAAAGGGCAGCTGAGACCCCACAGGGCCCGACGGAGGAAGATGGCACGGAGTCATCCAGGTTGGTGGGGGGTTTGGTGGAGGAGGAGGCCATGCAAGGGACAGAGACGGGGTCTGGAGGTGTGGATTCCACTGGTGCTAGTGGTGCAGTGCAGGGGCAGGGACAGGAGGCAGCACAGGCCGCCGCGGAGGTGCCTGTGTGTAATCCTGTCCCCGATCCTGTGACTGCATCATCCTGCACCAGCAGGGATGCCTACGTCCAGACACGTTTTCAGGCAGGGGATGAGCTTATGACAACTGGCCTTCCTCTGCCTGCAGACGTGCTTATCCGGGACCGGGTTGAGCCTGTCCTGGGTGGTGTGGCGTTGCATCAACGGGCCATGCGAGGTGACCTGCAGTCTTTTCATGAGGAGACTGCACGTCATCTCGATTGGCTCATTGACCACGTTTTTTTTAATTTCACCATGGAACAATGGTTTTCACTTTGTTTTTTCCCTTGGATTTGCTTTGTTGGACTGTGACTTTGGACACCATTTCTTTTGGATTTCTTTGGATTATGATTTCTTGTTTTTCATTCTTTCACGGACATCCAGCTATTCTTTTCTTATTCCCATTGTTCTTTGTTTGATTTTAATTACATTCATGTTGTGTTTAATACATTTTTACTTCATACTTCGATGTGTGGTATTATCTCATTGGTTTCATGCAGGTCAAGATATGGGTTTTCACATTCACTTGCAACCATTGTGTGTGTGTGACGGATATGTGTTCATTTACATACTTGCCATTGGGGTTGTATCATGTAATTGCCTTTTATATGTGGGTGGATGCAATACTTGGTTGGGTCTTTGTGCTGGGTATGCTGGCCATAAGGGCCATGATTGAGGATCGTCATGAGCTGGGGGCAGGGGGACATGAGTGGGGGCCTGCTGGCAGGTTCCCCTGACTGCTGGGGTGTGGGGGTGCAGGGGGACATGAGTGGGGGCCTGCTGGCAGGTGCCCCGAACTGCTGGGGGGTGGGGGTGCAGGGGGACATGAATGGTGGCCTGCTCGCAGGTGCCCCACACTGCTGGGGGGTGGGGGTGCAGGGGGACATGAGTGGGACATGAGTGCGGGCCTGCTGGCAGGTGCCCCTGACTGCTGGGGGGTGGGGGTGCTGGGAGACATGTGTGGGGGCCTGCTGGCAGGTGCCCCTGACTGCTGGGGGGTGGGGGTGCAGGGGACATGAGTGGGGGCCTGCAGGCAGGTGCCCCGCACTGCTGGGGGTTGGCAGTGCAGGGGGACATGAGTGGGACATGAGTGGGGGCCTGCTGACAGGTGCCCTTGACTGCTGGGGGGTGGGGGTGCAAGAGGACATGAGTGGGGGCCTGCTGGCAGGTGCCCCTGACTGATGGGGGTTGGGGGTGCTGGGAGACATGTGTGGGGGCCTGCTGGCAGGTGCCCCTGACTGCTGGGGGGTGGGGTTTCTGGGAGACATGTGTTGGTGATCATATTGCAACATGACATGTGGCTTGGCTGGGGGGCAATCCCATGGTGATTGGGCTGCCTGTGGGACATGACCAGGGGTGCACGGTAGTCTCCTGTGGTGTGGGCTGCCTGCAGGGCCCGTGGAGAGGGTGGAGAGGACACCTGGGAGGACCCACACTGCCAATTCACGTGTAAAACTTCCCGCGCACCCCTGGAATACATGTACCCAGGCCAATCGCGTTTGAAACTTCCCGCGCACCCCTGGAATACACGTACCCAGGCCATTCGCATGTAAAACTTCCTGCACACCCCTGAAATACACGTCCCTAGGCCTATCATGTGTGAAACTTCCTGCGCACCCCTGAAATACACGTACCCAGGCCAATCGCAAGTAAAACTTCCCGTGCACCCCTCAAATACAAGTACCCAGGCCAATCGCTTGTGAAACTTCCAGCGCACCCCTGAAATACCCGTACCCAGGCCAATCGCGTGTGAAACTTCCCGCGCACCCCTGGAATACACGTACCCAGGCCATTCGCATGTAAAACTTCCCGCGCACCCCTGAAATACACGTACCCAGGCCAATCGCGTGTGAAACTTCACGCGCACCCCAGGAAAACAGTGCCCCACTCGCACAGGGCCCTTTCACGTGTGAAACTTCCCACGCACCCCTGGAATACACATACCCAGGCCAATCGCGTGGAAAACTTCCCACGCACGCCAGAAATACATGTACCCAGGCCAATCGCGTGTAAAAATTCACGCGAACAACAGTTATACACGTACCTCACTCGCACAGGCCCTTTCGCATGTGGAAGTTACCACGAAACCCGTAATACACGTTCCCCGCTTGGCGTTTGCTGTTTGGCAGTCCGGTAAACTGGTCCAGGGTTGGCACAGCCCTTTGCCGTGGATTGGGAATTTTGATGGCTTTTCCTTGCGCGAGGGGGTTTTTGGGGGCGTAACTGGCGCTGCTGCATGGTCGCTGCGCCACTCTGTGCCACGTCAGCTTTTGGAGGCTAAAATCTATGAATACGCTGTGCGCGGAAATCGATTTTAGCACACGCGGCTGGCGCAGACATTCGCAGGGGAACACTGTGCACCAGCCGCGTGCGCCACTTTTGTGCGAATTTCCATGAATTACCCCCTCAATTGGCATATTGGAAAAAAATGACTAAATCATTCTGAAACTAAATCTTTCTGAAAAATAGAAATAAACCTATAGCAAACCTTTCCTCAATAGGAAGCAGCACACTGCAATGCGTGTGTCGAGACACCTTCGACAAGCCTTGAACACCGGGTTACTTTCCCCAAAAGGCATTGCTTTCATCCGCTACAGGTTCTATCAAGGAAATGGCTGAGGAAAAATGTAGAATGGAATGGTGTATGGAACAATTACATGAACACAAGATTGCTGTTCCTTTCATTTGGTTCAATAAATCCTAAAGTAGTATTAGCAACATCAACAGGTTAAGGGGATTTTACATTGAATAATGACTACCCGGACAAGGGAAAATCGAGTAAAATACTTTTAATAGCCCTTTCTTCGCATTGAGGAAATACGCATAAATCAATAGTGGCTGTGCTTTAAAGATGCTTTATTATTCTTGCCTTAGCAGCTTGGCATCTGATAGGAATATTAGCACAAGGGAGCGCGCCAGCCTCCATTGATGTGGAATCCACAATGGGAAACTGTCACCTATATTTTACCTCAATGCAGGTGAGAAAGCCCAAGTAAACAACATTGTTTCTTTTTTCACTCTGATCATTTAATTATTGTGGGATGACGTGAAACACATAATCACCGAAATGTTCTGCCTCAGACAATGACTGAGGGCAACAGCATACTATAGGGATGCAGCAGAGCGGGAGCGCTCGCAGGCTCTGCAGCAATAGACCATTACACCACAACTGTTGAACTGGGATGACTGTTCACAAAGGGTCCCTCGACTTAAAAGGCAGTCGAAGTGTTCTCGTTCAATTCAGTGTTCACATACTAAACACAAAAGGGCCGATTCAATGACATTTTTGTGTGGAAAATCTGGGTTCTGTGTGGCAATCTGCGCGCAAAGCCCTGTTCAGCGATTCACGGAATTGAATGCACAGGACTCTTCCAGGACGTGCGAGGATTCCGAGGGCGGAGTAGGGGTCGGAACTCGGAAAATGAGGAAGAACAAGGGAAAAAGTGGGCATTATGAAGGACGGGCCACAGGCAGTCCATAGCACGCCCACAAATGCGCATGACAACAAGTATTCACGTATGTGACCATGAAACCACTCGCCTGTGAAATTTGCACGCAAATCCCTCGATCTCTCTGCGACAAAACGACAAGAGTAAAGACACTTGTGCATAGGTATCACAGGGCGGAGGTAGGTTTGCATGTGAGATTTAGCTGTGTATTTATGCAGCTGGGGATCCTTTCGCAATTAGCGGTAGGCAGTGTAGTGTGGTGCAGTAACGGTTTACAGAGTTTCTCATGCAGATTATCCGAGTTTTACCTGAGTTACGATAAATCGAACGCATGCTGTCGGGGTGCCGCTAACAGATACGGGGACCCCGAGCAGGAACCCCAAAATGCAGGCCTGCTTGCATGGGACCTCACGCACTGTTTGAAGGGTGCATGTATTGCGCCCGGAGGAGCAGGCACAGTTAGCTGTTCTGGCTGTTTTTGCATTGCGTGGGGACGTGTCAGGCGTTCTGGCCATGACTTGCGTATACCATTACTTTGCGCAGAACATTCCATGAATATGCGGGGTGCACATTTTTTATTCTGCAAGCAGGCTCCCATAGTGTTGTTCGCGGCCTGCAGCCTTTGTGGGATAAATGCACCATTTTTCCTTGAATCGAGCCCAAAGAGTCTTGTACCAGTCTAGATTATGATATTTATTAAGGCTTCACACTGCATTTGATTTAAACACCTTTGTCAGCAAGCTTGCATTAAAAGCTGAAAAAGATAACAGGTTTTTAAAGGTGGGAGAAATATTTTTTCTACAATCTGTCTGGATTCCACAGCGGATATATTTTTATTTTTCCCACCAGTATATTTTTTCTGGGATGTGTGTCCTTCCCCTCCACCCTCAATCCCCACCTCCTGCACACGTCTCCACTAATGCGTTTTTCAAAATCCATCAACAAAACCCCACGGGGGATCTGAGAAGATGCGAGCGGCATGTTTGCTGTCGTCCCTGCCTGCGTCCTCTTCAGTTATGCGTTTGCTCATCCAATCCCTTTGCACGGTCAATTTCTGCGAATGTCCACACATGTTGAAGCAACCATTTTTTTATTCGGTTCTGCCAATCAATGAGTGTATGTGTATTGAAAACAGAGATGTGCACAAACCCACGGTGATACATTTATGCACGGAATTCACAGCTAATTAAAAAAAAAAATGGTGGAATTTGCAGTTTTCTGCGGAATTGAAAATATTGCTGCAAATTCTGAATTTTCCTTCAGCTCGAGGAAAATGTGCTTTCTCCTTATCCTGAATAACCAACCAGGTGTGTGCAACATGCAGTGCACAGAGATTGTGTTAAGTGCGTACCTGTGCTTATGAAAAAGAAATTCTGCCATCACATGTAGCTACTGCTCTGTAAATGCATGTGGGTGGTGCACTGATGATATTACTGTCAGGGCGCAATAAGCTTCACTGTCAGTGGGAGCACCGGTGCAGCCCATCTTATTTTACCAGTGGGCCAAGACCCCCGCGGTGCGGTATAATGCGTTCCAGAATATAAAGGACACCCGCAGATTCGTCAGCATGTCTCTTTCTGATGGTTCACGTACAGAAATTAGCAGATACTCATCAGCCCATTAAATCCCTTCCTGTAATTCCAAGGTGTGCTCCCTTTCAGAGCCATTTGCACCACGTTGGCGAATGATGATTTGTTTACGTGAAGGTGCGTAAATATTTCGCACAAATCTGCTAGAGCAACCGAGTGTAACAATGGATCTTCAATCCACCAAGGCCGGTTTGTAGGAATCCGTGGGTTGGGGCTCCCGCTGAGAAATCATTATATAGCACACTTTCTGCAAAAAATTGGGTAAAATGCCAGAAAGCTCTCTATCAGTTTTGCAGGGATACTCAAGGGAACATCAAATAGATGCAAGTCACAGGAGCATATCCCAATGTATTTTAATTATGTATTCCCCACAATTTAATGTATGCTTGTATAACATAAAATCACACTGGTTGTGCTGATACAATCGCATGCAGGGTGCCAAAATAAAGAAAATATACAAACTGGCTTCACCAATGTAAACTAGTCTAGGCATGTAACAACACATACTATGCTTGTTTTGCCAATGATGCCCATTAAAAAAATGCCATGCCACAGTATGAAATCACAGCTAGAGTGGCTGCAGAAAAATATGCCCATCTAGCCATGTAATCCAATTTTCATGTTAACTTTGTCATGACAACACACAAATATGCCACAGTAAACATTATAGTGAGACTGGCTGCAGAAAAATATGCCGGTCTAGTATCATGATATTTATTTATGTATTTATTTACTTATTTATCTAATTAATTAATTATATATCACTTATCAGGATTACATTTCGTTGAGAATATGCCATATCATAGTAACAAAACATGTTATTGATGACTACATACACTGTCAGGTGATGCATACCAAAGGGCCTTTGAAGAACAGACTTTAGGAAGGAGGTTGGATTAGACAATCAGAGAGAGCGGAACAGAGGGGAGGAAGGATTCCTCTATCTTTGTTTTCTGTGTTCTTCTCTTGCCTTACTGTCTCCTGCACTTTCTGCACATGTCGCCTGAAGGCAAACATCAATTGATACTTTAAGATGGATTGAACCCTTTTAAACAGACTTGCTTTTAACCAATCCCGGGTTCCCATGTTCCTTTATGGAGAAAGGGCCCCCAACTCCTTCATTGATTCACTTTTGAACCTTCAAGTCCCTCATGGAATATTCATCTGGACCCTATTGGGAGAACAGACATTTGCAAACTACTCTTCTAGAGGGGAAGACAGGTGTTCCAAAGCAGAGGCAAGCTATGCTCCATTCGCACACGAAGGGCAAAATTGAGGTGAACTGATGTTTGACAAGAGCTGCCTCTCTGTGACAGCTCCAACTTTCCCATTATTTTAGATGTATAACACTGCATTACTGAAAAACTGGATTTTTTTACATAAAGTGCTATGGGGTCTCCTGAATGGAAAGATATATACGATTTGGCCGTGGTAGAAAATATTGCTGCAGCCAAACTTTAACCCCTCACAGCCCCAATACATCCTCCCACTCACCCCCTACTTACCTTTTGATGTCTGGTTTTCTTCTGACCCTGTGGCGTCAGTTCGGTCCCTCCTATGTGGGTCGACTGTGATGCTGTAGGGTCCCCTTTTCATCTTTTTTTTCATGTCCCCCTCCTCAACACCTCCGCTATCCAGGCTATCTCTACCAAACATAGGGAGCGGGAAATACCCCTGCAACCCTCGCTCCACTTGTTTGGTAGTGATTACCCAATTTGATCTTTTGTAATCAATCGAATGGTACTGGATGAATTCGACCAGATGTACCATACAATCAATTCGATACAATCAAATTGGGTAATACTGAATGGAAACCTACATTGTGATGTGTATCCTTGCCTTTGTAGGTGGTCTATTTAATGACAACTTTTTGTGTATGTCAACTGTAATATTAGAAGGAATTTCCCGATTCACCACTCTAGTACAATCAATTTCATCTTTGTTTCAACTACTGTGCGCTGGATCTCTACACACAGCAAGGTTTATTTCCAGTAAGCTGGAAACCATCACATCAGCACAGTTGGTCATTTAAAAATGCTAGAATTCCAGCCTGCTCATTTTAAACACAATTTTTATAGCAAATACAAGATTGCACAATATTTATATGCAAATCTGGACCTTACTTTTTTGATACATTTTCATTGGTCCTTTAATGGAAGGGTCAAACTATCATTGATTCCCCCATCAGACAAACAACAATTCCTGCCCAGGATGACTTTCATTTCCTCATTTCCCACTTTCTGAATGACAAGCAATTTTAAAAATTAGAAATGACAGTTATGAAACACATGACTCTGTGTGCAAAGTAGCAAATCTAGGTCATTTCCCAAGTTTGACTTTGACTCTGCAATATGTTGCAATACTAAACCAGAAAAACAGATTTTGTGCTGGGACACATTTCTAAAACATTTCAGGACATAGATTAGACCGGCTGGCTCCTAGTTTCTAATTTTGCAGCTTTTTGTGCCAGGTTTCTTGGCACATTTTGTTCACGATCATCTCGCCCTGCTCATCTACATTTGACTGTATGCCAGGTTAATTTTTCAAAGTAGCACTGTGAAAAATACTGTACATTTTCTCATGTTTCTCAAAAATACTGTTTCATTTAATGCTAAATAGCCTCATACTGGCTTCTGTTCAAATACACTCCCTTTTCTGCACACGCCACTTCCCCTGTGGTTGCTAAATACTTTAAAACTCCCATCAGCCTTAAAGCCTTGTATTTATTTGCGAGGCAACAACTGTGGAATCCATTTTAAAATGGTGAATGTTTACTGAATGTGATAACCTTCTTCATATTTAAACACACTTTGGCCTAATATCTTATGTTATGTTTGGTTGTAAAAAATGTAAGCACACCCTCCATATCCCATGCCACCCCAAACAAGTGTGCTCAGTGACCCCTATTTCCAATGTACTTTTACCTTGAAAAAGGGCAACCTAATTTACCTAAATAGACATGACTCCTGACTTCTACAATGTTCGGACAGGAGAGTGAAATATTGGCCCTAATTACCATATTTGCCTGTCTACAATAAGCGGTGTGGGGGTTTAGACCTCCTCTACAATTGTATTCCCCAAAGTGATATATATATATATATATATATATATATATATATATATATATATATATATATTTTTTTTTTTTTTTTTAATTGAGAAACCATTGGATGTTTCCATATTCATCTACTGTTCAGCTTGGAGGTTGATATATTGCATCTACCTTCAGTCACGGATCTTAATAATTTATCAGTTAATGGTGCAGGTAATCAAATCACAGGGTTTCCCTGATACACAATCGATATTCAACAAGTCTCTGTCATGGCTCATTTCTAGCAAACCTTTGTTCCTTAATGTCAATTCCTATGCCATGTTTTTAGAGCAACTCATGTTGGAACTTCTGCTGATGAAAGACAATGATAATTGAATTATTTTTTTCCTAGACCATACATACACGATGTGGAGATGTTCATGAAGAAAGGAGAGTATAGGAATTCAGCCAGATCTCGAAATAAGTAATTAGATGTAAATGATTCCCAATTCAGAAAAAACATAAAAAGGATTGCACCAAAAATATAAAAACTGCTTAAAGCACCATAGAATAGTGCTGACCATAAATTATAGTGAATGCATGCTATGTGTAATCTATACAAAAAATGGAAAAAACCTCTGAGATTACATCAATAATACTGATTTAGCCAGGAAGGTAAACAAACAAATTTCTTCTCTGAATAGAATTGGATATTGTTTATGGATGTGATGTTTGGTACATCTACACCCACTAAACCTCGATTTAACTTCATGAAGTTACATTTTTGTGAATTTTTATTTTGCCTTGACGACATTATATACATCATTAATACAGGGATCTTCATTAATAAAACCAAAACCTCTAGAGCTGTGGGGCACAATGGAATACCAATCAGATTCTTAAAGAAGATCCCCAGCTTTGGGCTAGGATCTGTTTGACTTTATTTTGGGATATTCTGTTTAAAGTGATAATCCCATTTTAATTGCATAATACATTTATAGTGCTAACCTATAAAAAGGTAGCGAGGAGGGGTTGAGGGAACACCAAAAAATATCTCCTTATAGCTCTTTTGGATTTCTCTTTAATTCTCACACATCTATAAGAATGGGCAAATGAGTCCAAGAGACTATCAAAGTTTCAAACAGGTTTCATACAAGGATCGGGTGTTCTCTCAGTGGCCTCACAGCCTTTCTGTGTGGGTTCATGACACTCTCCCTTTCACCTAGTCTGCACTCTACAGAGTCAAGTTAAAAAAAAAATAACTGAAAGATTCACAAGGATCTGTCTCTCTTCAATCTCGTACTGCTTCTGTAATGACTCATCCAATGAGACATATTCTTACCAAAAATGTGCTACTACCTTCTACACTCTTTCCTTCATTCTGTCTTGCACATCAAGATCATGTATCACCATTGCCCTTGCATACAATATCTGGACAGTGCATGATCCTAGGCCATTTATAAATCAAATACTACCTATTTGGATATTTTTATACCGGATATTTGATCACAAATCCCAATAAATGACTGATGATCCAATAACAAAACTGCCTGATTAATATGTGCCACTTCAAAGTCTGGGCCAGTGCCTCCCCGGCAGCCGACATGTTTCAAACAGGATTCCAGAAGGGAGCAGGAACGTCAATCAACCTACTGTTTCTGAACATACTGAAAGCAAATACAAATAGGGGCACGGGTAAGGTCCATATGGCAATGGTGGACTTGTCCCAGGCCTTTGACCTGGTTGATCGAGAAAGACTGTGGACCAAGTTAGCCAACTGGAATTGTCCAGACTCGATTCTCGCACCAGTAATGGCACTCCATGAAACCACCTCACTCAGAGTCCGCCTAAACCAACAAGGCACACTCTCAGAGCAAATCTTTACAAAACGGGGAGTAAAACAGGGCTGCCCGTTAGCCCCAGCTCTGTTCATCTCGTTTATTGGAGACTTCCAAGACTCAGTGAAATCAGTAAGATCTTTCCCACCGCGAGTGGGTACCTCTAAAGTCCCAAGACTGTGGTATGCCGACGACTTAATTCTGACTGACCAGACGGCAGTGGGCCTTCAGAGACAGCAAACAAATCTGGCCAAATACATGGAAGAAAATAATCTGCAAATAAATAAAAGCAAAACTAAAATTCTGTCCTTTTCAAAAAGCAAAAAAAAGACAAAGAAGTGTCCGGTATGGTTTCTCGATGAAGAAAAAATCGAAGTAGTAGATGAGTTTAAGTACATGGGCATTCAACTAGACAACACTTTAAACGATTCTTCACTTCAAGCCTCGTTATGGGCAAAAATCAAGAACTTGACAGCCCAATCTCGAGCTGTCGACAGTAAATTCGGCAAGTTCTCTTGGACCCCGGTACTGCAATTTTACAAAACAAAGGTAGTACCAGCCATAACATATGGAATGACAGCCAACTTAACTCTACCTGCTGAATTTTGGCTGAGACTGGAAGGATTTCTATGGAAATTGGTCTTGGGACTTCCTATCGCAGCCCCCATGCCAGCCATTCGGCGCGACCTTGGCCTTCCTTCACTAGCCTCAGTTTTCATGCAAAGCGCAATTCTACTTTATAGGAAAATAAGAACCCCTGACTCTGCCGTTTTTTCGGATATTAGAAAACGAACTGGAAAACGGGAAGTGCACACCATTCACCAACTGTGCGAAGAAAAAGTAGAAGAAGTCCACTGCACGGACGACCTCCTCATCTCAAATCCTGGGCGTGTGAAGCAAAAACTCTTAGAACAAGATTGGATACGTACCAACGAGAAAATCCTAACGAAGAAATTTGCCACCTACCTACAACCGCCCAAAGATTCCGCTGAAATATTGCGAAAAATTTCCTGAAAAAAGGCTGAGAAAAATTCTTTTACGAGCCCGCCTGAATCTTCTGCATACGAGAGAAATTTTGGCCAAAAGGGCACTGGCAAACTCTCCTCACTGCCGGGTCTGTGGACTAGTTGACCAAATAGAATCTGTCCGTCATCTACTCACCTCATGTCCTGGACTGGCGCACGAAAGAAGGGCCTACTTGACACCACTCATCACGTGCCCGCTCACACTCGACGAAGAGACAATATGGTTTCGGTTAATTGCAGGCGATTCCACCAGATGGTCCAGAGCGGCAGCTAAATTCCTTGAAGTAGCTCTGGCAAAAGCCAGTGACAGTACTTTGTCGCCTGCAATACCAGCAAGAGATCTTCAACGAAATTCGAGAGTGGTGCCGTAAGTTCTGGGTCTAACTTCTTAGAAGTAGCACAAACACAGTTCACCACAGCACAGATTTGTAAAAAACCTTAAACAGGTTAACAAAAAAAAAAAAATATGTGTTACTTCTAAGTTCTAAGTATCAAAATCTTTAGAAATCCACAAAAGTGCAAGCACATTCTCAATGTGTGTGTATCTATTTCATTCCAAGAACAACCTGTATTGTTTGTGGGACTATGCCTCAGGGACTATCATAATCAACACAAAAATGTAACTTATATATTGGGCACAATGTGTGTTACACAATGCTGTCACAAATGGCCTGAAGAACGCACCTACTCTTGAAGTGGCTCACTATCGGCCATCACTCCCTCTCTTGTCTCACCTGGGCAGTCCCTCCTAAACACATACATCTATACCCCAAGATAGGCATTAGAGATCAGTAACCCCTATTGCCTATTTGCAACTGACTGTGCTTGATGGTCTAAAGGAAAAACACATTATCTATATCCTATGAGAATAATGTAGGTGAAACCTAACCTGGGTTCCCCAAAAGAATGATATCAAGAAGATGTGCCTTCCAGTCCCCCAGATCTCACTTGGTACTTTCTTTGTGAACTCTTGTACATATTGCCCTTGTGTTCTACCCTTCTCTGCCTTCACCTCCCTTCCTTCTCCCACTCTCCTGCTGCCTCCCTCTCTTTTCCTAATGTTCTCCCTCTGATGATCTCATTTCTACTCCTACTATTCTCTGCTCTCTTTCACTATTTTCCCCTCTCCACTCTGCTATTCTCCCCAACCTGCTCATCTACTCTTTCTTCCCTTCTGTACTACTGTCCTTCTCCAATATACTACACTCCACCTACACCTGGTCCTACAGACACCCACCTTTAACTCTCCCAGTCACCTTCCCATTCACCACCAACTCTCTCTCAGGTAGTCTCACTCACTCACCTTGGACACATTCTCAAACCCAAGTACAAATTCCCCACACAGACTAATTACTAGCCTGCCACACACTTTCAGCAATCCTACGCAATGCTCCCTTGCTCCATCATTCCTCTACTTGGTCTTTTGGTCCTCCTCTGGTTTTACTGAGTGGTAAATTGTATGTTTGTTATGGTTTTCAGAGCAATTTAACTGACATCCATGATCAAATGTTCACATTCAACTCATGCTCTCATTTGCCATAGACAATACCATGTCAAATTACTACACTAACTGCACATTGTCTCCTTGTTCTAACATCACCAAGTATCTAGAAACATCAACTTCAAACCCGCCAACTTAGTCTGCTTCACATTCCTTCCTCTTTCCTTCTGCTGAGGCCTTCGCCTGTCAATTTTCTACCAAAAACTCATAAATGTGTAACCTAATTTCCCTCCCATACTCTCCCTCGCTCCTCCTTCCCGTCTAGCACCAATGTCAGCTTCAAGTACAAGGTCCAAGTCTGGAATGTTCCCAACCTGCTCTAATACATCCTATCCTTCCAAAACAGAAGAAGCGATGACCCAAACAATTTTGCTAAAACTGACCTGTCTCCCTTCTCCTTCACCTCTCACAAGATTTAAGTGTGCAGTGTTTAGACACACAACAATTTACCTGGAGAATCATTGATTAATTCACCCAGTCCATCCTGGAATCTACAGCCAAACTCTATACAAGCAGCACTCAAGTGCCTTACATTCTCACTACTGCCCTTCACCCCCACATCTCCTCTAGTCTCACCCTCCTTCAGCTCTCCAAAACCCTTGACACTTACCTACCTTGACACTCAAGGCATTGCCCTTGCCTGAAATTCCTTATACATGTCTGAACACTCCCATTCCATCTCCTGAAAGAATGTAAGTTCCACTGGAACATCCCTCAGTTATTTTCAATTGTCTGTCCTTTCTGCTCTGATTTCAACATGTACATCCAGAGGGAGCCCGTGATGCAGATGAGAAGGGCCAGAGCCCTTCTCATCTGCATCATTTAATTCAACATATTAAACACAATATGCCCAGTACCACTGGTATTTAAATAGAGTCAATCAACTAGTGTGTCCTTTATATTCATCATCCAAATAAGCACGCCAATCAGTCATCAATCAACAATCAATCAATCAATCATCATTCACTCAATAAGAAGCCACATACTATTAAATACATGATTTCAAATTAAAACAATAAAATATGTTCATATATTAAAACAAGATATCTCCCCTATCTACCATGCACATCTGTAGTCAATTAAGAATCAATGGTATTGTTTTCTTCCTCCTATACTTGTCACTCTAAATAAGTAGTCCCATGGTAAACGCATCTCCTCCCCAGGCTTCTAGCACCATCCCTTTGCTGAAGACACCCACATATGGTTGCCTTCCTGTTTCTCGCCCTGACACTGCATCACTGACTTCCTGACCACCAGTCATCACTAGATGATGATGTTCCACTTTGGCTGGTGCTAAACTCTTCCAAACCGATGTAATTTAGCTCCTCCCACCCCACCAATACCTCACCTCTCTCACTGCACTGTCATTTCCGCTTGATACCCTCACACCAACCTGTAATGCTTGCGAAGGTTCTCTGTAACAGCAATCTAAAATGTCACCTGGCTATAGAAGCAATTACTATGACTTCTGGATTATCCTCCTGCTCATGACTGCCTATGGATTGGTTTCTGGGTCAGCTGATAATTGGGGGGTTAAAAACAAAGTCCGGCTGGTGGTGTTGTAGGTTGGGTTTTAGTGGGTCTCGTTGGTACCAACCTAACCAGGCTCTTCTTCCTACCTATACGTTGGAGCAAATTAGCTCACAGCTCCTGGCAATTACAAACCAGTTTTTTTGTTTATTAGGCAAACAAATTCAAATAGAAATGCATATTGGCCAATTTGTTGTATTCAGATCAGATGTGTTTCATTTGGTATTTTTAAATACCACTCGTTTTACAGGTACTGCTGTGGCTGAAACACGCCCCTTAAAAGCAGTCATACAGAGGGTGTTGTGGCGCACGGTACAGAGACGTCTGAGCAAATGCACCTTAGAAATAAACCACTGCCTTATAGTGTATCGACTTTGCAGTGCCCCTGCGCATGTGTGCATTGTACCCCACCTCATTTCATCTTCGCCTGCCACTCAATATGTACTTCTGTATAGGCCACCTTCCTTGAAATCACAGGCATTGTGCAGACAAAAATGCACTGCTTTTAAGATGTGCAGAAAAGATAAACGAGTTGTACATGAGAGAGAGAGAGGAAGGAAGGGAGGGAGAGGTAAAGACCTCTCTTGTAATTTAGCTCCATCAGTTGAGCATTATCCAACTTTCATGACTCTCATTATCCACATGAGATATGGGTTTGAGTAACTATTAAAATGTGAATGCAAAGAAGGGCATTCACGAAGCCAGGGGTATTGATTTTATCATTCATTCTGCTAGTCTACAGCTTGTAATATTGTACATGCTAATAATCTCCATAACTCTCCTTCTGGCACAAATTGTCATCAGTTTGGAATTTAGTTAAATATATAGCCCAAAGCAGAGTTTACGGAATTGGGGTTACACATGTATGACTTGAACTGCAATTTAAATGTATTGCCTGCAACTGTGCTGAGCATTAAACCATTTTCTATGTATAGAAATCCTGTTTGTTTTTTTCATGTGTTCACTTCATCCATAGTTCTACGTGAGAGTTATTTAGGAATCGCTAAGGGTAATAATGGTTCCCTCTATAATGCTTGGACTGCTCTACAAACAGCATAACTCTATGACTGCTGTTAAAGGTGTAAAAGTAACTAAACATTTTGGTTTGTTTAAATGTTCATATCTGTATGTCTGTGGCTTGTTGGTCAGTCTTTATGAACAGGCTGAAAGATCCAGATGTGAAAATGAAGATTTAAAAAAACAAAAACTTTGAGGGGCTTCTACTTTAATCTTACAACAAACCTTGGTGATCTCCTTTGACCCTTATCGCACTCGTCCAATTGGGATGCCTGGTTTTTACTTCAGCAGTAATTGCCTCGCCATACACTCACTTCGTCAGACAAAGTGAAGGTATGACGTTGTACATGTATGAAGAACTAAATGCACGACAAAGTCATGGAGGCAAAGTAAGTGCTGGTGTAGTGTTTCCGGCGAAGTAAAGGGTGGATACTGTCCAATCGAACACATGGAATGATCATGTTCATTGAAAGCTATAACGTAGTGCAAAAGTGCAGGCCAAAAGGCAGTGCATGTCGAGTAAGGTTTCATTTTGATTGTGAACACAGCAATTAACCCCTGCTCGACATGCTGTTGCTAGATATTACATGCTTGCATGTCGGGCGGAGATCAATTGTAATTGTACACGCTGTCTGCCATTCGAGCATGGTAGACAGCATGTACAATGGATATGTATGGGGTCCACCTGCTTTATGTCTTTGCATAAAGCAGGCAGTCTCCATTGGGATCTCCAGCATTCGTGCCGGCATGAAAATCCACACCGGCGCAAATACTGGAGCATTTGTATGGCAAAAACATAAGTTGTGTTCCATCCCTCTCCTCTGGTATACGAATGCATGGAATAGTGTCACAGCATAATCGAAAGCCGTTAAAACCTTACTCAACATTTGTATGACTTCAATCACGTTACTCAACTAACCAACATGTGTCCCAAGATATTTTAATCCTTGGAGTAAAATAGGACTTCAAAAGTGCTGATATATAGCCCTTTTTTGCTGCTCTCCAGGAACATGAAGGGTTATCTGTCGATTGCTGTCGAGGTCAGCAGATATTTGGGTTATTAAAAAAGAATGCATTCAGGTTGGTGTTGTTGTGGGTTAGGTTTCTAGCAGCCCTCGTGGTACTAAAGTGACTGTTAGAGGGTATTATTGCACCTTGGACACCTTTCAGCATCTTTATTGGAGCTCTCCAGACCCTCACCACAAATTTAACAGGTGTTAAGGATGAATTAAGGGGAGACATAGACAGGCTAAGGGGAGACACGGGAGCCTATTTTTACTCATGGTGTGGAGGAGAATGATGGTCAAGAATATTTAGGGTTAACAGGTAGGGATGGGGGATGGTGAGAGCAGATGGGAGTCATCGGGAGATGATATGAAATGATACAGTAATATATAGGTCATAGAGATCAAATGCAGAGGGAGAGGGGGATAGAAAAGGATAAGTGGTAAACATGGGGGCTGTCAAGGAGACATAAAAAGCAATGATGTTGTGCTCTCTGGGGGCATCAGGAAGGCATGGAAGGTTAAGAGGTTAAGAGGTTCAAGGGGGAAAGAAGACATTTGTGTAAATCTAAGAAGAGCTATGATGCATTTGTTGGGAGATAACATGCTGTGAGAGCATGACATGGAGGATCTGATGGGAAGAGGAAGGTGGCAGTGGAGGATGCATGACTACCTATCTCGGTGGAAATGTTAGAGTGAGAGACTTTGACATGAGGAATGTAGACATGGGAAGGCATTGAGAGATGTGGGTGAAAAGGAAGAAATGTCCACCAAAATGTATGTCAAGGCCATTGTTGGGATCCACGTACAGTGTCTCAGCCAGGCAAAAGGGTTCAGGTTGAGGAAACCCTATTAGATACAACATTGTGGGAGCAAAGTGAAAGTTGCAAAAGACAGTGCATCCATATTAGATATTAACATATAGCGACATAGAAAGAGCAACAAATGTATTCATGTTGTGGTTGCAGAGGTCATAGATAGGGCAACGTAATAGGCCTGTTTTTAGTTGATGTATTGTAGGGATGTAGGATAGCGTGATGTGCAGGATAGATTGAAATAAGCCAATGATAGAGTCAGCAAGGAAGTGTGATAGAAGCAAGGTCAATGTATTAACTAGGCAGAAGTGTCACCATTTTGGATGTTAAGGCCTGGCACATGATCAACAGAAGAGAACACTGGCTTTGGTTTGGAGCTCTGGCTCTAATAGTTCAGTTCCAAAAATAAATCCCTGTTCCGTTCCCCAGGAGAGAAGCCAAGGTCAGAGGTACCCATGGTGTGCAGAAAAGCACTAATTGTATCCAGCTGTGGGGCCTAAACATGCTGGGAAAGGAATGTTAGTTAGTAGAAGAGCAGGAAGGTATTTGCCCTTTAAATTACAAATTCATGAGAATAGCACTCAAGAATCTTTGCTGCCAAAGAGCCAGACACGGATTTAGAACACTACTGCTCACACCCTGGGGCAGACACCCCATATGAATTACACCTAGACACACAAGTTAAGCAAACAAATTCCTGAAATCAGCCTCAAGAGTGGTGCCCTGGTTACATCATCCCTGGGCAACTGTGGTTGAGAGGAGATAAAGGGGGATCCCTGTATGGCACGTCTTGGATTTGGGACAGAAGGAGCGGAGATTATGGCAATACATTTAGTACGAGCCTGGGGTGCTGCTTGTGTGCACTATGGCATCCGGGTTCATGGGGAAGCTTATTGTCTAATGAAAGCACAGTTGGCCTCGCCAAGTTACTTTGATCAAGTCTGGAACAGGAGGTTGCACATCACGTCATGGTCCCAAATGTATGAATCTAATGATAAGAACCCACCAATCATATACCTATGTTTGATAATGACAATGTAAGAGATAATTAATCAATGTATCAATTGTCGCACAACAAATGTTGTGTATGCTATCATTTGTGTCTGTGGCAAGTTGTATGTGGGGAGCACAATTAGGCAACTGAGAGTTCGGATCAGGGAACATTTGTCTAGTTTAAGAAACAATGACCCCAAATCACCGTTGGTTATTTATTGGCGAGAATGTCATCAAATGCACAAAAGCAATGATATTCGTTTCATTAGACTAATGAAGGCTAAGTTAGGCAAAAGAGGAGGCAATGTTATGCTCAAATTGAGGCAACAGGAGTGTAAACTAATTAGCTTCTTAAGATGTACCAAAGTGGGTTTGAATTGCGATCATGAAATGCATGTGTTTCTTTAACCATATAGAGGCTAATCACTAAATCATTCTTGGGTGGTTGTGGGGTGCCATTCTTCAGTAACCCGATATTAGACATACATGGCCAATTTTCCATAACATCAACGTAATTGGTTGACCCCATTACACGTGAACAAGTCCTTTTTTCTTTTCTCCTACGATATAATTCAGCGATTATTACATCAGGAGTTGAAACCAACAAGAGAATTTTGTTTACCCTTCACCAATTATGATATATATATACTTTGTTGCCAACAACAGATATAGTGCGCTGACAATGTGCGTCATCATGTTTACATTGATGACGTCACGCGTCACGTATACGCATGACGTCATCATGTTACGGGCGCCATTTAGTGTAGTGCGGTAGCCGCATTCGCGGCTGAAAAGCTTTGCTGAAGGAACCAAAAGGGACTGCTTCACAAATCCGGATCAGGGATTTATACCCATAAATAGAAGGTACTGAATTTTGCGATGCAAATAATTTAAATTGGGTTTGTTTATCTCGAGGGGCCTACTTGGGGGAATGAAGTACAGTGCATGGATATATGGGGCCACCTTTTCAATGTTATTTTTCACTTATTCAACTTTCATTAACAAGACACTACCATCCTGGACACAGTATCACTCTTGCTGAATGGAGTATTGTGCACACATACATTAGGAATTAAAAATAATAAAATTATATTCTTTTTTCTATGAGTACTGATTCAAATTTAAAGGGCTATATCATAGTATTAATAAATCTTTATACATATTTTTGCAGGCTTCATAAAGATACGTATGCCAGAAATGGCGCATAGAAATACAGTTTGCTTGCAAATTCGCTATTCCTTAACAAGGTAAGACAATTATTGCTTTTATCAACACACAGTCCCTGACACTAAATAGTTTTTCATAGATTGATTTATAAATGTTCATTCACTGCAGAATTATCAACAATTATTTCTTCGGAAAACCAGTTGGATGTCCCAATGGTCTCATGAGATAATTAAAATCAATAGTCGCTAAAGACATTGGATCTAACTTCAGGGTGAATTGGTTTCATTCTAATTATTTTAGTATATATAGGATACACCACTTAGATTTCTAAATTCTTGTTATATTTTTGGTCATATAGGTACTGATAGATGGAACACCTCACAAACCCTGCATAAGCTTAGTGCATATTTATCAAGAACAACTTTCTTAAGATTATAACTTAGTGTGTATTGAATATAATGGAAGGACAACTTTTACCAATGTGCTCATTGCAACTTTATATTTTCTCTCTATCATTTGGTATTGAATCCTATCCTGTTCTGACTCCCACCATCAAATCCTGACCTGGTACATGATACAACATGGTATGATTTATCTCCCCTTTCTTTATGGATTTATGGTTGTATGTTTAATTCTATGATATAATTATAATTTTACTGTCATGTATATTGTCACCAATGTTGCTATGTTATTATATATACAGCCTTGACAACGACCAGGGGTCAAAACATGTGTCGGCTATTGTTTCTTTTGGAAAATAAACATCTCACATGATTTGGATATGTACTGTTTGTTTGAAACTATCTTTACATTGAAAGGACTGACCTCGAGCGCAAGACACTCCCCCGAAGCTCAACTCTCAATCTAAGAGATAATTGGCCTCATTAAGAGGTTGGAGGTAACCTGCCGGTGCTGTGGGTGTATTGCCACCAACCCAGTAACACTGATTCTGCTGCCTGATATCCCTGTGCCCATGGGATATCACAAGATATGGGGGCACAGAAGCACTGGCACTGTTCCTAAGGGTGCCAGTACTTCAGTGAGAGGCTTGCTGGTAGGTGCCTGATTTCACAGCAGGTCAGGGCTGCCGGGGGATCCATGCCCTACCGGTACCTTATTTCCAGACCGCCATACTCATAATGAGGCTCCATGTGTCTAGGGGAACGGGGGTAGCATAGATGTGGACAATCAGTCAAGGGATTATAGAGGGGAGATTAGCATGTTCTATCGGTGGTAGCCAATGAGGTTGGTGGGATTATGCTGTACTAATAATTCTGCATAGTATTATTAACTTGCAGTCTGGCCGCTATATAACCTGCACCACTTTGGAAAATCAGAGAGCTCCATGTCAGTTTGGTTCTACAGGACCATCTGATACCCTTTTTGCAAATAAATAATAATATACCTTGTTTTCTCTTGAAAAGAGGTGCAGTGATTATTTTGACATTTGGATTGGTTTTATTCCCCGGTTTTTGGTCTGCCATCCTTTCAAATTGGTGACCGTGTCTTGATTACAGACTCTCCGTGTGGCCGGGGGTGTCCCGACCGTGTATTATGGGGTACATCACCAATCTACATCAAGCAGTCCTAATGCATGACTTCAAGATAGTTTCACTCATATCGTGTTGCCAGAAGGCCTGTCTGCTCTTTGGAGCGGGCCGCCGCTCTCAGATTGTGCAGACCAGTGACAAGACCCCGTATCAGAGGAACTCCGGAGAATGCAAAAATGTACCTTTGTGAGAGAAAACTATAAGGGAAAATTGTGTGTGTGTGTAGTGAGTTAATGGGGAGTGAATGAAGTATGTCAAGACCACATGGCAGCATACAGTAGTTGTGTATAAGGTGATGTCACGGTGTATATCATGAAGTAAAATATGATGGAAAAGTAATAGGAACTTGTCTAATTGTGGAGTAAAGGCAGAGGTGCAGGATGAAATAAGGAGTGAGGTCCATTATATGGAGAACCTGGGAACCCTCTATTTGGCACACGTGTGTGTGAGGAGCTAAATTCCCTCTTTACAAGGCAATGGAAAGAGGAAGGGTAAATATCATTGTGTAAATTCAAGTGTTTTATTTGTGTAGGTCCATTATATTGCAGAACCAGGATACCTTTGCCCGGTAGAAGGGGGCGTAAGAAGGTAAATGCCCTCATTTTAAGTGTGGATTAAGGAAGTCTAAAGTATTGTATATATATTTGTGTTTTTATTGATTTGTAGTTTATGTTGTCATTGAATATTTGTGGTGTTAAATAACGATTGTTCAATGGTGTGTCGAGTTGTGTGAGGTATGTAGTGTGTGGTCAACGAGTGAAGGTAGGAGTAACGGGAAGGGTGGACTATAATTGGTACTGCTGTGCTGTTGTGTAGGAAGTGAGATAGCATTATGAGTTTAGGATTGGTTACAACATTCCTGGACGCCACTCGGATATATGTGTACAGCACTTCTGCTGTACAAGGAATAAATAATGAAGTATCACAATGAGTGGGTCGTTGCTATTTGAGAGGGAATTTATAAGCCCTAGCCTGAAGAAGGAACAAATACAAGTGACATTTTGAGTGATATGTATATATACCTGGCACCGAAATATAAGGGGAAGAAGTTGAGTAATAGAAAGGGCATTCTCAAGCTCTTAAGAATCGTAAAGGATTTGGAAGATGTCCCTGAGGATCCCAGAAGAGGTGATCAGCCCAAAACACCTGCAACAACCACAACCCAGTGGCCCCACAGGGGAGTTACCCCATGCAAGCAGCTTCAGGGTATACTAATCCTGAGTATGAGCCCATTGCACCTCCATGACAGCAACCTCCTGCAACTTATGAAACTGTTCCACAGCCCCTAGCAACGAGTGCCACGCACAACCCATTAGTGATGGAGACATAAAATACGGCACAAAGAGATTTAGAAACAGTGCTCCGATGGACAGGAGCAGAGTTTGCACGAGTAATACGGGAGAGGGGAGAAGGGCAAATTGTGTCAATAGGTACTGAAGAGTGTAGAGTGGGGAATATTTTTATAGAATTGACAGCACTGTGATTAGAGATGTACATGTTGAATTGAGGGATGAAGGTCGCAATGATGAAGGATATTGGGGAGGGTGACCGGGACAAGATTGCTTAGATTACAAATCCATCCAATCAGATGCCGATGCAGGAATAGCAGAGGAGGAGGAAGAGTAAGAACAGACGAGGAGCAGGGAGAAAAGGTGTCGCCTAGAGTGATGCCAAGAGTAGAGATTTTGTGGGGCCAAAGATTAAGAGCATAACAAGGTCATATGTCAGTGGTAAAAGGGAAGCAATGGGGGAGAAAGTAACCAGCAAAGCAGGTGGGAAAACAATTTCCATTGCTACATAAATGCCTCGAGAGAGAGAGAGAGAGAGAGAGAGAGAGAGAGAGAGAGAGCACAGTATGTGCCCTGGCCAAACATGGACAGAAACAAATTGGTTAAGGCTTTGCCCTCACTCGTTGGAGGAGCAAGCGAGTGGATATACATGCATGAGAAACAGAATGCAAGATTACATTGGCAGTAGGAGATTTGAAAAGCTTGTTTTTCCTGCAGTATTTGGGGGATCAAGCAGATGACATTTTCAAAAAGGCAGGATATCCAAGGGTACGGATGGGTGACAACAATCATGATGGGGCACATTTTAGCAATTGTCATGTTAGCTTGTCATATTTAGCATTCACGCTCTTGCCTTCCACGTCCAATGTAGCCCCCAGCCTACTGATGTAGCTTTCCCTGTATGTGTCCTAACATGCCATCTGAAACTTGCCAGCCTTGTGCTGCACATGTCATTTCTTATCCACCGGATTATGACATTAGCATCGGGCTATGCTTATTACTTGCCTAGAACCATACTGATTTGTCTTGCTAACCGTGTGATGCATATACCTACCTGATTGGGACTTTAGCCTTTGGGCTATACTTATTGGGCCTCATTACAACCCAGGCGTTAAGGGTTTAACGGCGCCGTCGGTGCCGTTAACCCATAACGCCTGATTACCATTTTAATGCCTGCTTTTAGCAGGCGTTAAAATGCAAGGCGCTAACCCGCCTTGGTGCTAATTACGGCACCGTAATTTACGGTGCCGTAATTAGCGCCTTCCCCACTCCCATTATGCCCTATGGGGCAAAAATGGGAATGGGGAAGGGTAAATGGGGAATGGGATTTACCGCCCCACTCACCTTGGAATGGGGCGGTAAATCCGCCATCCACCATGGTGTAAACAGAGTTTACACCATGGTGGTAAAGTAGGGAATTTACCGCCTGGGTTGTAATGAGGCCCATTGTCTGCTTTTAACCATCTTCATCTGTCTTGCTTGCCTTGTGCAGCACATGATAATTAATAATTTACCTGCCTGTAACTGTAACCAGCACCTAGATACCCTAGTGCTCTGGGAATTTACGTATGAATTGTATCTGTATCTATGTTTACCTGATATAGCCCCGTATTCCATGAGGCATGGCTTTGCCAGACTTTACACCTACCCTCATTTTGTCTGTTGCGTATCTGTATACCTGATATAGTCCCCGTGGCATGAGGTGTGGCTTTCCCCGACCGTGCACCTGCACTAATGTTGTCTTTTACAAATCTGTATTCCTGATATAGCCCCTGCACCATGAGGCGTGACTTTGCCGGACTGTACACCTACACTTATTTTGTCTGTTACGTATCTGTATACCTGATGTAGGCCCCCATACCATGAGGTGTGGCTTTGCCAGACTGTAAACCTGCCCTCATTTCATCCCTTGCGTATCTCTATACCTGATGAAGTCCACAATACCATGATGCTTGGCTTTGTCAGACTGTACACCTACCCTAATTTAACTTTTGGGGATCTGTATTCTAGATGTAGCCCCCCGCACCATGAGGCATGGCGCTGCCATGTTGTGATCTCAATAATCACCTTTTCGATGTAACGCGCCTGCGTGGTCTTGTCACTTCTCACTTACTGTAACTAGCATCTAGATGCCTGAGGGTTTCTGCAATGCTATGAATGTAAACATAAATAAATAAATAGTCTAAGCTGCACTAAGAACAGCATATCCTTACACATCAGATATACATTTAATAATTGGCATGCACTATGAAGGAAGATGAAGATCCACCACAGTATATACTACAGATTCAGGAGAGGTCAAAGGCTGGGACAGGGGAATCATGGGACAAGACAATAGCAATATTTGATAATATGTTAAAGAAGTTACTCCCAAAAGAAGTGCAGAAGGATTTGGATAAGGTAGTAGGGATTGAAGCTAAGGAATGGGCAGAGATTCAGGCGATCACAGTGCATCATTGCAAAAGGCGACAGGAAATGGAAAAAAATGTAATGGATAACACGCAAAAGGCATAGGCAAAGTTAGTACAAAATGAGTGGTTATTACGTGTTCACCAGTACAGCAGGTGGAACAAAGGATGGTTCTGGTAAAAGTGAGAATGGCACCAGAGTAGACTGAAGGGGGGTAACAAGGGTATCCTGACAACCGCAGGTATCAGGATGGTTAACAGGGTGTGTGTCAGGGAAGTTATCCAGGATGTTGTCCACAGGGAAGAGGATGGTTTCAAGGGGTAGTTAATAAATGTCCCACAGGTAAAGAGACATTTGAATTAAATGTGCCATATTAGAGACTGGGGTGACAGCGATGTTACAAATTGGCACGAATATAGTGTAGTTAATGTGAATGGGATAAATGTTACTTTAAGGGTTATTAGTGTAAGATGATACATTTCTAGATTTAAGAGCACACAGCAAAATAATGACAACTTTGTTGATATGGTATAGATACAATAAAAAAATACATGGAGTGTCACACAGCCTTAATTAGAAGCAAAAGGTTAAACATGCGTATGCAAGGTAGAAGGTTGTGATTGGAGAGTGTGATGAGGGGACAAAGTAGTCTATGACGCACACATGCATGAACATACATACATGGCTAGCCGTTGGGATAGTTGGGAGATATTGAGGATGTTATGAATAGACAATTCTGTGTGCCTTATGCCCCATCATTGTGGGGAGTTTGTGTGAATCACTGAAGCTTGGATCTGCTGCAGGTGCCACTTTTAAATGGCCAGGAAACTGGTTTTACAAGATTGAAGGCTGAGCGGAGAGCCGCAGTCAGTTTTGACCAGGCCAGTGTTATGGCATGCTGCTATTGTGGAAGAGAGATGTAATCTCTGTAAGAACATGGGAGCCTGTTATTGAATTACAGAGGGATTTCGGCCACCTGGGAGGGATGGGTTTAAGTGCTGGACAATTAAACAGCTGCAAGGGTTGCTTGTGCGGAAGGTGCACCGATAGATCATGGATTTTCAATTGAGTTTTCAGGGTGTGGGTTCGGACCATGTGGGCTGGAATAGTACATTGCATAGTTTAGTATGAAAGGTGGACACTTCTACGTTTGGGCCATAAAACCAGCAACAATAGAACAAAAGGAAGTTTCTTTGTTCCCATTCTGTTCACATCAATGACATTTCTATAGAATCGTCATGTGTGTCACACGTAGGGGTAAAGTTTTCCAACCTGATGGATCCTGTAATAATTGAAAATGTTTGTAAGTCATTTAAATTGTGTAACTAGGAGATGGGGCCCTGATCAAATATGGAAGGACCCCAGAGAGGGGTGTAGTGTAAATATGTTTATAAGTTTAAAGAAGATGGAGTTTAAATTAATGTACCCTGAAGGAACTGGAGGGAATATAGTTACATTGTATAGGTTTTACCAATCATGTGTGGAGGGCTCACTTTGTAACCAAACATTTGGGTGTTTTAACTGTTGCGAATTGTATAACATGTGTGTTCTTTGTGCAGTTCAGGGAGACTTTGATTATTATGACTATTTGGTGTCATCTAGCCCCTCCTGGCTGTGTGTACCAGTACCAGCTTTACGGACAAATGTGCACTTACTCTTTAAGTGGTGGGCCTACTTTGGGTTCAGGTGTTCACAGGTCCACTCCTACAGGGGTCTGGGAGGTTGAGGAGGACGATTTGGCTGGATGGGGCTGAGATATGGTGGATCAGGGCCATGTTTGTCATGTGGGAAAATAGGTCACTTTGCAAGATATGAGTGTGTGGGGTGAGATGAGGTGAAGTAGGTTGGAACAGTGAGTGGTTTGGGGGAGTGGATGGACAAAAACAAGTTTGGATGACAAAATCAGCAACAATAGATCAAAAGGAAGTTTGTTCCCCAACTCTTCACATCAATGGCATTTCTATAGAATGGTTGTGTGCATCACAAGTAGGGTTAAAGTGTTCTAACCGGATGGAACCTGTAATAATCGAAATTTTTTGAAAGTTGTGCACACTGTGTAACTAGGAGATGGGGCTGTCCCCAAATATGGAAGGACCCCATAGAGGGGTGTGATGTAAATGTGAAACATGCAATTATAAGTTTAAAGAGGATGGTGCTTAAATGAATGTATCCAATGAGAAGTGTGGGAACTGAAGAAAATATGGTTACATTGTGTAGGTTTAACAAATCATGTTTTGGTGGTTGACTTTGTAACAAAACACGTGTGACTGTTTAACTGTTTCAAATTGTATAAAATGCATGTTCTTTGTGCGGTTCAGGGAGACTGTGGTTAGTTTGACTCTTCGATGTCATCTAGCACCTCCCAGCCATTTGTACAATAAACTTGCTTTATCAACAAATTTGCACTTGCTCTTTAAGTGATGGGCCTACTCCTACAGGGGTCTAGGAGGCAGAGGAGGAGCATTTAGCAGGATGGGGCTGAGATATGGTGGATCAGGGCCATGCTGGTCATGTGGGAAAATAGGTCACTTTGCATGAGAATTTAGGAGCAGGCAATGTTATACATATCATTCTGGAGCATATCCTAGTGAATGGGCAGCCCCAGTTGCATATCAACAGCAGTATAGGATGATGCCTCAAAGTGTTCCATATGGTGGGATTGCCGCTCAAGCACCCCAGCAGGTTCAACAGCCCCAGTATCAGTATCAAGCACCCATACCCAAGCAGATGCAACCGCCAGCACCCAATAATGCACACACAACAGCCAACTTAACACATTTGGGGAAAATTATTTTGCTGCATGGCACAGTGACATCGTACACAGGGGCAAGTGCTGTGGGCAGTATCCTTTTTGTGTTCCCAGGGTCAAAAACAAATCATGATTAGGACAGAATACAGAGCCCTGACATGCCCAGTATGCTCAGTCACTCCCAACCTGGAAGAGGAACCACTGGGAGGTGAGGAGATAGGCAACAACTCATTCTTTTTTATGGTTGATACTGGTGTAAAGAAAATCATGCATAAAGGAATGGGGCTTCCGCATATCAGGTAAAGAAATTGACAATTAGGGTTTCTCTGGGGCAATACTTTCAGATCCATTTACAGAAGATTTACCCATTAAGGTACGTAACCAGGAGGTACTGGTGCCAATATTGTTTTCAGAGTTGGCACCAGTAAACTTGCTGGGAAGGGATTTGATAAGCAAATTGAACATCACATTTTCATTTTCAGATGAAGGGGCAGTGTGTTCCACATCAGAAATGTGTTATGCGAGGGTCTTGGTGATAACAAGAGCATTGTTCAGTGATGGTGCTACAAGGGCAGTACCTGTGCACCCAGAGTTGTTGCTGTATGGAGCAACAGTGTTGTTGGGTTGGATGCCAGGCTTTCAAAACAAGCCATGGAGAGTGCCGTCATAATTTCTGTTCAGACCAGCAGTGCCCCAAGACCATGTGCTAAGTACTATTATCACGTTAGATTTTGTAAGGGGTGTTGATTGTGAATTACAAGATAGTCTGATGAAGAGGGAGGTGAGTGGTATGCAGTGGTGTCTATTGTCCCTGCTCAACTATTGAGTGGGGGCGCAGATGGACAGTTATTTGAAGATGCTGACAATGATGTCAAAATGTTTTTGCAGGTATGTGTTCCCTGTTAAATAATGATTCAGCATAAGAATGTCACATATCCTGTAGTAATTGTTAAAAGCATGCCTGAACATTCACAAGATGTTCTGCTACAGGTTCCAAACACTTTATGGACTGACAACCCTCATTACATAGGGGTTTTGGAGAGCATAGGAGAAGTACATATTAAATTGTAGCAAGGAGCAGAGTTACTTAGAGTGTGACAGTGCCCATTGTCGAGAGAAGTGATGAAGTGATGCATAAGACAATTATTGCGCTATGGCAGCAGGACATTATAGTGCTCTCAGAGTAGCCTTGTAATACAGCGATATACCCTGTCAAAAAAGCAAAGGGGTCAAGTTGGTGGTTCATACAAGATTTACGGCCATTGAATGGCATCGTTGAAGCAGAGGTCCCACTTGTACAGAATCCCGCCACAATTATTTTCAACATACCAAAGGAGGCCACACATTTTACTGTCATCGAGTTGAAAAAATGCATTCTTTTCTATCCGATTACACCCTGATTCTAAACATCTTACCACATTATTTACAGTGGGAAGAGATTTCAACACACAAGACTCCCTCAGGGGTACTGAGTCGTCAAGTATTTTTAACAAAGTATTACACATGGATTTGGGCAATATAGATGTATCAAGCACAATCAGTTCTCAGAATCGATTGGACAAGTAATCAGTGCTGTATTGGCTTAACAAATATCCCTGAGACACAAGCCTTTAACATATTAAAGTGGTATTTTAGATTCAGTAATGCAAGGGCAATTTCCCTGTGATTAGGTTTAGCTGCTGCCGCCTTTGCATAGAAAAGCCCATTCATCACTAGGGGGTGTTCAGTTAAATTATATGTCGAGCACGCTGTGTTTGCAATACTGGAACAATCAAAATCCACATTAACTACACAGAGTCCCTTGGCTCTTTTCCTCAACCAGCGTCAATGGTAAAAATGTGGGCATCAATATTCTTTGCTGAGTGGAGTGCAGATGGCTATGGCTATGGCTGTGTCTTTCAGGAGGCAGTGTGCCTGGATTTTGGGAGACTCTTGGGTACATTGGTTGCAGGTGTGTGCAAAGCATTGTGGGGTGGCTGCACATTTTGGATTCCATCATGTGGATGTGCACTGGTATGAAGTGCATGGAATGAAGTGTCTGTATTTGGTTCCTCTTTGTGCCACTTTGGTGGCACACCATCATCCAGACATTATTATTCATCGTGGAGCGAACAGTTTAGGACATGTTACTGGAATCTCACTGCAGTTTGCGAGGAAGGAGGGCCTTGCGAAAGTCATGGACATGTTTCTAACGTCCCGAGTAATTTTTTCTTCCATTGCGCAGAGACAGATGTGGCTTCACTGTTCTTCATTTGGTGCACAAATGGAAAAAGTGAGACACTATATCAACAAGGCTGTTTGCACCTTTTTGAGAGATGTTGGCATGTCGCCCTTCCACAATGAAAATATTACATTTCGTAGAATGAACATCTTTCACAGAGATGGAGTCCATCTTACTGATGCTGGTAATCAGCTTTTTCTGCAAAATATCCAAAATGCATTGCAACCCTTTTTGGAAGTATAGGAAGCATTTTTCCAATAGGTGTTGGCCTCTTCCACCCTTCCAAAAACAAACAAGCACCACAAAAAGGCTATTTTGAGAGCCACCACTTTCTACTGGATAAGAGTGCAATGTTTTTGAAAGTGCCACCCCCTTCATTTGTTTAGAAATCTGTGGACTGTCCGCAGACTTCTCAAAATGCCCAGGGCCCTGCACCATATTATTGTCACTTCTATTTATAAACTGTGAACGGTGGTTCTGAAAAGAGCCTTTTTTGTGGTTTTTGTTTTGTATTTTTTTGTTTTTTTATACATGACACATAAGGAAAGGAAGGGAAGGGAGGCTAGGGAAGGGGCACCAACCACAGAAATAAGAAATGTTAAGTGGAGAGAGGAAGATGTTGGGTGGGCCTCACTTAGGTAGGGGGCAGTCTTACTCATGCTCCCGGACCAAAGCCTCGAAAGCACTTTGAAATTGCTCCCCCCTGCAGTGTACTGCATCGCAGTACATGCACAATACATTTACCCTTGAAAGGTAAGGGTCTGGGATGGTGCGTATGGCCTGCGAGGCTGTTTCAGGGATCCGCTGCCCCACAGGAGTATCCCTTGTGGTGACAGGAGCGGATACAGAGGATGTTGTAGAGGAACTGAACCTATTACTTTTTTCAAACAGGACGACCCTCCGAAATGCCGCCTTGTGGTTCGACCTCAGTGTCGCCGCATGAAAGTGGTCCTGTAGCTATACAGGCCAGGTTTGCTGCAACTGAGCACAGCTTTGCACTCAGGGCAGTGCACCTTGTCTCCACGTGCCTTGGGTACCCCTCCAACAGTGGTAAACATACTCCACACACAAAGCTCATGCTGGCCGACAGTAGTGGGGACTTCTACTACCTCATCCTCGTCTTCTTCTTGATCCCTCTCTACATCACCATGCCTGTTCCCCTCCCCAGGCCCTTGGAAAGCTGGTGGTGTTGGAGGGGGTGGAGTGGTGCTGAGGCAACCGCAGCATGTCACACCCATGGATACACCTGTAGTATTGGTTATCGATTACATGGTTTTGGGGAGTGTGTACAGTCTTGGGTGCAAAGGCCATGCACCCAAGAACAAAGTTATAAGCACTGGAGGTATAAGCCACTGCACACCCATACATTGTAATATCTATGGACATACAGGTAGGAGTCTAGCCTCTGGCCAGAAAGACTGAAGCATACCACAACTATCGATACACCCCTACTACCGCACTTCACTCAGGTGGTTGTGGGGAGGATCTGCAGTCTTCGGTGCAAGGCCAAAGGCCATGCGCCCCAGAACAAACTTGTCAACTCTAAAGTTATAAGCCAACATGGATTTTACATAATGCAGTGATTGTGGGCAGGACGTATAGTTTTTCGGTGCATGGCTGCAGGCTGTAGGCCATACACCGAAGAGTGTAGTCCCTCCCCACAAGCAGTGCAAGATATCACATTCATACATCACACCCATACGTTCGATTATGTATCTGGTAGGTGTGGGCAGTGCCTAGAGTCCTGGTCACAAATTGAGTGCATGCTACAGTTATAATGTTTCATTGTATGGGTGTGTGTATGGGTGTGTCACTCATGTTTAAGCGACCGTGGGTGTAATATGCTGCAGTGGTTGTGGCCAGGGCCTAGAGTCTTGGGTCATGGCCGTAGGCCATACTTCCAAGAATGTAGGCCCTGGCCACAACCACCACAGCATATTACAGAAATGGATACACCTGTAGTATTGTTTGTGGATCAAATGGTTGTGGGGAGTGTGTGGAGACTTGGCTGCATGGCCAGGACCCAGGGTCTTGGGTGCATGGCCAAAGGCCATGCACCCAAGACTGAAGTCGTAAGCAGTGAGGTTATAAGTTTACATGGGAGTGGTGTGATGCGTTGGTTGTGTGCACGTTCTAGTGTCTTGCCTGCATGGCTGCAGACATGCACCCAAAACTAAACTTAGAAGTAGTCAAATTAGAAGCACCATGGTTTTGATAAGTAGCGATGGTTGTGGGTAGGACCTATAGTCTGGGTTGCTTGGCCGTAGGGTGTAGGTGGTAGGTTATACATCAAAGATGCTAGGCCCAGCCTACAGCCACTGCACCATATTACTGCCATAGATTAGCCATGTAGATTCACATATGTATGAAATTACTGTAATTATACTTACTGTTTAATTTGTTCAGAATCCATATATGTTTTACATGACTGTAGCACTTGGAATAGCCTTTTTCAATTTCTGTGATAAAAGAAAAAATATGTTAGTGCTTGCATTTTATGAGGACTTATTACATTGTATAATAGACAGTTTAGCTTTTTTTTAGCCTTATATTTAGTTTACAAACCAGTGTACTGTGCAATTTGCTCAGTTTCTGTGTTTTTTTTTCAAATCCTTCTGCCTCGGGGCAAAAAATCCTTGTCGGATAAAAAAAAACCTTTATTTGCTATGCTACAAAGCATTTCTTTGCTTTCTTTGAGTGTGTCCTTGTTCTTTCTGATTAATGTTATGTTTCTTGCTTGTTGCCGATTTTTTACAGCAGTTAGATACCTGTTGGCATATTCTAACTGTGCATTTGTTGTTATGGTTCTGTGGTATTCATTTATCTGTGTCGTTGTCATACACTCTTGGGCAGTTAGATACCTGTAGGCGTATTCTAACTGTTTGTAGTCTTTCACTTCATTTTTTGGTAATGTTGAAGTACACGTATGTGTAAGATTAGCTGGCAATCTCTGCTTTAGAGTAATTTTGCTATCATTACATTCCACCCATCCACATTTCTTTGTAATGTATGCAGTGTAGTGACCTACATTGGTTGTAGCTCCTGCATGGTAGATTATACCTACTGTTGTAAAGGTTTTCTTTCCAAGTGACTCTTGACCGTGTGTGAATCCAGTCAGCTTGCAATTGCTTTTCGTACCATTTGCATTATAACATAGCAGCAAAAGTATTATGTACTATGAGTTTTTATCAGTAAGGTGGAGTGATTGTCTGAATTGCATATAGTGCATAATCTGCCATGGTTTGCATTGTGTACAAGTTGCTGAAATGGAATGGGTTCACAATTAGGTATGGATACATACACAAATCACTCATTTGGGATTTCTTTATGTATCACATTGCTACAGAGAGTGTATATATGTTTCCACATGTTTGTTTGTTTGTTTGTTTAATTGTTTGGTAATGCGCACCAAGCCCTTGGGTAGACGGGCGCAACAGAAACAAGAAATCTTAAAAACCTAGTTACAATGCAAAGGTAGCAATAAATAGAGCAGTGATTACAATAGGAGCAGAGTACATAGGCAAAATACATAGACAAAATACAAGATACAAGATACATTAAATACATAGCAATGGTCTTGGTAAGTCAAGGAAGCATTAACATGAGTATCAAAATATGCACACATACATATACATATATGTATATACAACCTTACATGTCTATGTCATTGAATATCCATGGTGCATGCAAATATGACAGAGCAGACAGCCATGCGTGTGCGGTTAACCAAAGTACAGTGTAGTTTGGCGGAAACAAGGGTCGTGTATGGGCTGGAGAGGTAGAAGTGTGGAACATCAGTTATATGTCATTGGTGTGTAGCCAGTTAAGTATCTTATGTCTGAATTTAGGGTAGGGTTGTTCTAGTCTGAGGTCAGCTGGTAATTTGTTCCAGCATTGTGCAGCTTTGACAGGGAAGCTGGTTCCTCCCGCTTTCGAGCGTTTGAACCTGGGAATCTCCAACATAAATGAGTTGGCAGATCTCGTGGGACGGGTAGTTGTTCTCCTAGTAACTCTATGCATCAGGTATGGAGGTGCAAGGTTATTCAGGCATTTGGAGGTAAAGGATGCTGTTTTAAGGAGAATTTTGTCTGTAATTTTCAGCCAGTTAACCTCTTTACTGAATTCAGTAATATGCTCTCTGTAAGGGATGTACAATGCTGCCCTCATGGCATTATTCTGCAGTCTTTGAATTTTGTCTGTGATATATTTGTTGGCTCCTGAGTACAGGGCATTACAGTAATCTAATCTTGAGATGATAAGAGCATTGGCTAGTGTGGTACAGCTCGCTCTCGAGAGGTATGGTCTGGAAGCTCTGATGATTTTGCAAGTATACATTGTGGATGAGGCGAGGGAATTGACTTGCTTTTTGAGAGTGAGAGAGGAGTCCAAGTAGAATCCTAAAGTTTTAACTAAAGACATCACCTTGATAGGGTTGTTATCAATGTTAAAGGATGTGTAGTTTGGGCTAGGTTTTTGGATATTGGCTTCAGAGCCTAAGATTAGTAACTCAGTTTTTCCGTCATTCAGGCAGAGGCCATGGGATGCCATCCATGCTTGAATGAGGGTGTATATTTTGTTCACCAAGGCTGAGTCCGCCTCAAAGTTGCCCGGAAGGGGTATGAGGATCTGTGTGTCATCTGCATAGTTAGTGTAGGTGACACCCAGTCTGTCCAACTTGTCAAACAGAGGCTTGGTTTAGATATTGTACATAGTAGGGGAGACGCAGGAACCTTGTGGGAACCCACAGGTTATTTTGATAGGGTCGGCAGAGGCTGAAGTAGAGAAGACTCTCATGGTCCGGTGAGCTAAGAAGGATTGGACCCAAGCTATGGCATCTTTGGTGAAGTTGGCGGCAGATTGAAGGTGGTTGCATAACACTGCATGGTCCACCAAATCGAACGATGCCGACAAGTCCATCTGGAAGACTTCATTTATAGGTATGCTTTTGTTTTCTAGTACTTGTAGTAAGTACATTAGAAATTCTTGTGGATCTTCTTGTGAGTTTATAGTGAATCTCACCATTCCTGCACAGTAGTCCAATTTTTGTCTTATTCCGTGAACACTCTAAGTGTTGTCAGGATTGTTTGTTGCGTTTCTATGAAGGACTAACATTTGCAAACACAAATGGTCTGTACTGTGTAAGTAAATATTGTTAACAATTGGTGGCAATTGAAATAGAATATTCATTTTTACATTTTCATAGCAACTTACAGCAGTTGCATTTGAAAATGTGAATGGACCAGCTAGTTCCGTATCTGAGTGCTTTTTTTGGAGTTTCTCTTCCTTCTTTGAACAAGTACCTGGTTTACTTTCCGTAATAGGTTCTTCTTTGCTTGAGGTAATTAATGAACCTTTACCTTCTTTTGTTTTCTTTGAAGGATTTGTTGTCAGATTCTGTTGCATTTCTGTTTGAATTAGTTTTCTTTTACCTCGTTTTACTTTTTCTAGAACAGGATATTGTTTGAGATGGGGGGTGTACAGTGAATGCAGTCTATTGTATTCTAAAATGCAAGGAATATCAGCATTCACTTTACTTGCACCAAAGTTGATTAGAAACAGACCGTCAAGTATACGTAAGCGTGATAGTGCTACATAGCTCATGCCTTCTTTAAAGAAAGTGTTTCCTATATCTATCAATGCTTTGTCTAGGGTAAGACCTTGGGATTTATGAATGGTGACTGCATATGCAAGAGTTAGAGAAAATTGTTCTCTACGTACATACATGTCTTTGAAGATAAGGAATCGAGCTGTTGAGCGCCCTATCCTTTTCACTTCTGAAAGTTTGTCAAAGTGACTATTGACAAACTGAATGTTGTTGTCATGTGGGTATGATTGAAAGCCAACAACTGTACCCAGTGCCCCATTAATTAGCCCTTGCTCCAAGTCAAGGTTACGTTTAAGCATTACTCTACAATTTAAGGATAATTTTAATATTTTTTCCAGCCCAGCTGTGTTGGAGATGGAATTTTCTAAGGCACTTAGTCTTGTTGTGGCTTGCTCACACATGGGTAGTGTTATACCATGTACGTCTAGTTTGTCTGTGGCGCAAATTTCCATTATTGGTTGCATTTCTTTATTTAACATTGTTTCATTAAATTTGACACAGCTTGCAAAAGTTGGCATTAAGGCCATGCAATTGACATTTTTGTGCGCTAATTGTTCCATAACATCAGTATCGCATGCATTATCGCCATAAAGTGCATGAATGTGACAGTTTTTCAATATTGCTTGTGCTTCTTGAGATAGTACACCAACTCTAATACTTTTTTGGATGTTGGCATAAGTGAGATCTGCAGATTGCCTCATGTTTTCTGTTAATTCTCTATATTGGAAATGTTGCCAAAGGTTGACATTTCCTATGCTGCCAACAGTTTTATGGCATAGTTTGTGTCCTACGGTTTTAAAAATAGGTTCACCTTTCACTGTTGCCAATTGTAGAAGATCTCCGAAAACGATAATGTGTTTCCCTTCGAACTGTTCTTCATAGTTTGTTTTAAGTATTTCCTGCAATCTGAGGTGAATCAAAGCCAACATTAGGTTGGAGACCATGCTCACTTCATCTATTAGATGCATTTTCATTTGCTTTAATACTCTGCGTAGTTCCATTGCAACTACTGCAGAAAGTTTGTTTTGGTGTTCTACTGGAAGAAGTAGTAATCGGTGTAAAGTGACACCGCCTATGTTGTAGGCAGCTAAACCTGTGGGGGCAATTACAACAGCTGACAGTTTGTTGTTTGTCAGTCGCTGAAGGAACTTGCTGATGATTTTGATTAAGAATGTTTTTCCTGACCCAACTTCATCACTGACGTACAGCAGTATTGGTTTGTAATTTTGTCAGGTACATTAGTTATTTTCGTGTTGTACACCATGTGCTATTTGTTTTGTTACGTCTTCAAAAATGGTGCGCTGATCTTTGTTAAGTTTTGCTTGTGGTACAGTTAAGTCTTCTATAATTTCTTGATAGTGGCACATGGTGTTTTCCACTTTTGTCAAAGCTAATTAGTGGCTGTCCTAGTGGTTCTTGACATCCTGTTACAGAAGGTTGACTACTGTTGGAAGTGGTACAGTTAAGTCTTCTATAATTTCTTGATAGTGGCACATGGTGTTTTCCACTTTTGTCAAAGCTAATTAGTGGCTGTCCTAGTGGTTCTTGACATCCTGTTACAGAAGGTTGACTACTGTTGGAAGAGTCCTAATCTAGTTGGGTCTGAAATTCTTCTTCTTGTTGCTGTTAATTGTGCAACATCATTTTGTACTGCTTAAAGTTCATATCGGTGATAGCGCTTACATTTGCTTTGAAAGCATCTTCATAGCAGTCATAGTTATCTAGTATCTCTTCCTCTTTTCTCCATGGTTTAAAAAGTTGTAGCAGAGACACGTAACATAGTTCTTTCTGTTGAGGTGTTTTTAATGACAATTTAACATGATTACTTAAGCTTTGTTTGGTAAGTTTCACTAAGCTGCCTTCACAATCTGTGACTTTATATCTGCATTTGCTTTCATTGAGTTTTATATTATTTTTGTATGAAAAGCTTTGAGCTATGTGGTATAGACACATGCTTTCCAAAGTGCTACTCCTGTTCAGATAGTATGTGTCCAGTAAATTGTTTTTAAAAATGTCTTGGCTGTTGGGATCATTTCTGGCAATTGTTTCTGTGTCCTCATATGATTTCAGAACTCTTTTTCTAGATTTAGCAGGACCAAGACTTAGCCATACTATGTTGTCTGATTTTCTGTACAAAGCAGTACCGGTTAAATGATCTGCCACTTCATAGGCGCCACATTCTCTATGAGAGAGAATTTTTATGCCTAAGCTGTACAATTTCTGAGATAGTGTTTTGTCTGATGATAAGTCATCCCAGAGGTCTTGAAGCTCAGTTTTTTTCTGCTTTTGTTAAGAAGGCTGTAACATATCGTGCAACAGCAGTGGAATTGTCTGCAATGTACTGCACATCTATGTTTGCATTCCATAAGAGGACAATGATTGCATTGTTATCATTGATCTATTTAGATTCTTCGGTTCTTTTTATGTAATACGTGTTCTTAGGTGATTTACCTTTCACACTATGTCGAACTGAAGACATGAAGTTGTTCACTTCACCTGTTTCTGTAACTGGTCTAGGGAAACTAAATCGGCATTTGGTGTAGTATTTCCCTTTGTTTTTGTATTTGCGCCGACAATATTTGCCGCATTTGTGTCTTTGAAATTGTAAAATCTGCCTGTGCAGGTCACTATGTGTCCGTTGTGAAGGGATTTCACAAGTGACATATTTTTGAATAAACTGCAAAACAGTGGCATCAGTGTCATGACCACATTTAGGTGCACCATTGATCCATATAAGCATGTGAATATGTGGTGCTCCTCTCGCTTGGTATTCTTTTCTCCAAAAGAAGTGTTGCACTTCTCAGAGGGGAGGAACAGTTTTACTGCAAATAAAGTGTAGCATCGCAATGAAACGATGATGGAAATATCTTGACACATTAACTGGATCTAGAGAGCAAAGTTCTCCAGGTGTTAATATATCTATGTTGGTTTTGTTGTTGTTTGATATGCGTAGGAACTCATGTAAATCTTCCCATGCATATTCTGCACAACTTAGTGTAACAAACCAAGTCGGTGGACCAAGGTTTCTGATCATACAACGTACGTCTCCGTGCCGTCAGAACCAGTATTCTTTTGTACCACGCATGTTTGCAAACAAATTTGTTATACTTGATTGTAAAACCTCATCTTTTTCTTGTACTTTATTGTATTCATTGCGTAGCTGACATATTTTGAAAGTGAGTTCCAGATTTCAAAATGTGTGCAACTCCATAACATAGGGTTGCTAGTTCACTTTCAAAGAGTAGGTGGAATATGTATTCCACATTTTGTCCAAACCTGGGATCTTGCGAATACATTAGTAACGAGTGGAATTCTGATGCCGTAATCTGAGTGGGTCTATCATTGTATCTTCCACCTTTGCCAGTAGGAAATAGCAGTGGAAAAGCACAAGCTTCTATATTTTTTTCCCATATGCTCATTGGTGAACCTTTGGTTTGTCACATTTGGTAAGTTTCTAGTGCATCATCTATGCTTTCATTGGAATGCAATGGATGAATTGTGTACTGGTCCAATAGAGTGGATACTGCAGCAGGATCCACAAGTTCGAATTGTCCAGTTTCTAATGACTCTTAAATTATTTTAGTTGTTTCCCTTAAGCTTTCTTCAATATTTATTTCCTTGTAGTATTCGTTATTGTCTTTTAGATATTGCAAGGCTTGTCTAACTTTATGTAAATCCACCAGTTGTTGCCAAATTATTTTGTCTTTTGTTGGTACACCATTTACCAAGACAATTAAAGAATGCTCTATTGAACCTTGCATTCCTAGAGTTTGTACATTTTCCGTTAGATCTAATGGCAAATAAACTACTTTGCCACGGATGCCTTCATCAATTCAGAAGGAGGTAATTTTGCTGTTTTTGGGTGAAGGCGTATAATTGCTTGAAATGGGTGAACTGTTTGAAGTATGATGCTCTCATACAAATTGAGTTGTTGCAGAGTTTCTGGTAGTGGGAACGATTCCACATTATTTGTGATAGCACGTGAAGGAGTTTGGTTGTTGTCTAGTTTTTTAGTGCATTAACTACAACATATTAGGGGTTCACTTATTGATATTTGTTTCCAGCTAAAAGGTAGAGAGCTAATTCAAACCATTTGGAATCTTCATTGTCTTCTATTTTGTATGCTATGTCTACATTTTTTGTGTTCCTTTTGTAAAATGTTCTGCGGCAACACACACACACACATGGTTTGGTATTTCAGCCAATGCACTTTTAAATTGTAGTATTTCTTTTTTTTGTATGTGTGTAATAGAAGGTTGCTATGTGCATAGATGTTGCTAGTCTGCTCTAAAACTATTGCATTTTGTAAGTGGCTTTCACTTCCAAAATATTTTCTCTGGATACGGTCAATTTCTTCTTGTAGATATTTGGGTGTACCATGCAGAAGAGTGTTATTCAAGTTGGCTAATTCTGAAGCTGGACTTTTAGCATAGTATATTTTATACACTAGATTTCTTACATTTGAATGATGTATTGATATCCTTTTGATATTGTGGAAGGTGCTTTTGCAAATAGGTCCACAAATGCAGGCTAATGAATTCCCTTGTAGTCCTGTGTTAGGAATGGCACACATTGACGTGCACGGACATTTGTATACTGGACGGTCTGGTTGAGTCGAGTTGAGAGGTAATTCTGAGTTTTCAGGGGATACTTTTCTAAGCAGTGTTTCTTGTTCCATGATGCTATTATTGATTTTTTCATACCCTCGTTCACTGCTATGGATGGCACTTGTGTTTGTTTGATTTTGTTTGTATGCTCCTTCATTAAAATATGGTTCTGTGGTTGTTGTGTGACTCCATTCACCTCCACAAATATGTAAGAAGTTATTTGTGTTCACATTCCGTTTATTGATAAGTTTCTTTTTTGTTAGTGGTTTCATTCTATTTAACACTAATATAAACAACTTCCTTTTCAGAATGATTGCACTGTCCATGAGATTAAGGATTAATTTTCTACGGTAGGTCTTAAGGGTTGAGGATGATTTCGGTCCTCTTCTTATTAGATTCTGAAGGACTCTGTGGTCAAAAATGTTTGCTAAAATACTTTTTTTACTATAGGTTCTTGTTACTATATCAGGATTAATAAGAGCATTGTTAGCAGTACTGGTAGCCAATTTTTTGTGAAGAGTTTTTTGTTTCGTGCCACATTTTGTTGGAGGAGGTAACGTTTCGGTAGCTTCCTTTGTTTTGCTAAACAACTGCATTAGCTGTTTTGTTCCAGGCTTCTCTACAATCTGTGCTACAGATGGATGCTTAGGTTGGACACTTTTATGTTTATTTGCACTACTTCTGCGTACCTTTCTACGGACTTGCTTTTTGCTAGGCATTCTTTGGGGTCTGTTCAAAAAAAGAAGGCATACTTTGGTCTGTTGTACAATGTATGTGTGCTGTGTATGCGTGCATGAGTTTGATGGGGAAGCTCTTTGTGGTGGTGTGTGAATGTGCATTGGCCTCGTAAAGTGATTTGGGAAGGCTATTTTTCTGTTTGCATACTACTACAATGTGCTTCAGATGAGAGTACAAAGTGGGCTAGTGGTGAGGAGAAGCATTATTACTGAACGTAATGGCATACAATTGAAACAGCTATTTGTTTTTTAGTAGTAACATTGTAAGGCTTCTGTATGTTATTTGAGTTCGAAACATACAGGGATTTATGAGTCAATCCGCCTGTTATTCTTTGTTTAATAAATGGGGATTTGTGGGTAGAATGGTTCAGAAATTACTGTTTGCTTTGGTGCGCAAATTAAATACATAACCCACACAGTCTGTTTGAGATATAGTTAGAATATACTTTGTGTTTTTAAAGCAGTGATGTTACTGTACACGTTAATTTTGCATCCTTCGTCGGAGTATTCTCCTTTGATATTTCAACACAGTGCATGTGTGCATTTCACTTCACTATGTCCTGCCTTTGTATGTTACTTGCAGTATGTCAGTTGCACGTGCTTTAGAAATGAGTAACATTTTTAGGTTATGAAAATGCCTTGTTTCTTTTAAGCTGTGTTATCTATAGCAGAGAGGTTTGTAAGCGATAGGTCATTATAGTAAATGGGAAAACATTTCTGTACTTTCATATTATAAGTACGTTTTTGAAAAATCAGGAGACCCTCGGAGGGAGATGCCACCACAGCAATCGGGAGCGTTTACTTTTTCTCATATGATCGTGTTGGAAGTAACTTTTATGTAGGGGGTACACAGTAAAAAACTGTGCCATTTTGTAATGGAAAATCGAGTTTCGCACTAAATAGGGAGGGTTGTAACGTATGTATAGGTTATGCGGGAGACAGTAAGAAGTAGTGTGGTTTGTCAATGAAAAAATTGACATCTTGCACTTAAAGGGGGAGCGTTGATATGTATTGGCTATGCAGATTTAGTGCCTTTAATTTGTTTAAATGACATCATAAGGGTTGCACATGTTCTCTGCTTAAAATATGCATACCTGTACTTTATACGTATGCATGTGCGCATGCATGGAGCTGTATGTAGAAATCCGTGACAATTGCACAGTAGTTTTTGAAGTAGGTGCTTTGCAATGATATTTGACTTGCATTCAGAGTGATCAATAGTACATTTGAAGTGTAAAATTTTGATGACAGAGTTAGATGTAGGGATGTTTAATGTGATTGGTGGATGGTTGTGTGACTGCTTAGCTGTATCCAATGAGGAAATGGATTTGCGAGTGATGTGGAAAGGGTAGAAGGACTGGCTAAGAGTTACGTGCCGCATGTAGACACCGCTTGTCCGCGGGTAGGGCGTGTCACATACGGGTTTCTACAGCAAATCCAACATGGAAAGGGGACTGTGGGTATCAGCCAATCAGATGTTCACATTGTTCTTTTGTGTCGAAGGACGGTGCGTATACTGAAGATGGCAGAGGTGCAGAGGGTCAAGGTTGATCCTTGGAGATATTTATGTCCATGGTTTTCAGCACTATGCTATGAAAGTAGGCATGTGGTAGATCATTTTGATGTGAGAGGAGTGGAGGTGGTGTGGAGCGCTGAGAGTGATTGCAATGTTGCAGCAATTCTCCACGTTTGCACCAAGATGCGCACGTTGACCACTCCTCATGTAGTACTTTTGCACTACAGTGCTTGCCATTTGGGCTACGTGAGTTCACATACTTTGTTGAAAGATTTGGAACAGTTGTTTCAAGCAGTCATGAACATCTTTCCAACTGCAAAATTATTTTTTTCTGGGTTACTCCCTAGAGGAAAATGGGACAACAGTTCTGTTTTCTGTCCTGATCAAACTATTGGGAGGTGTAACATCAATCGTGGCATGCGTGCTTTTATGTTACGCGCTGGTATATTTTTCTGCAGCCACGAGAACATTGTTCCCAGTAATGCGGCTTATTTTGAAGCAGATGGTGTTGTGTTATCTTCTTTGGGAAATGCCATGTTCTTTTGGAATGTGAGGCTTGCTTTGGAGAAGGTCTGTAATTGTTGTAGGCGTAAAGTAAGAACAAAAAATATTTTTAAAAAACAAAATAACAGGTGTCTGTAAGGCATCTGCCCCAACAAAAAGAGGCCACCTTAAAGGGGAAAAGGGGAATAATATTTAAATGTACATTGGTCACGCTGTGATCCTGTATGTGTCCGCGAAAATGGCAGTATTTTGCACCCGGCGCGTATTACCAACAGGGATTCTAGCGTGGAGACGCATGCAAATGAGAGTGTGCGAAGGTAGGGATTGGTCAGCAAAGGTCATTGGGTGTGTTCTGTATGGAGAAATGTAGTGAGAACGTTTTTTCACTGAAAAGAGATCAGACAGCCATGGCTCTGTGTGCTCGAAAACAGATTATCTGGATTTTGGGAGACTCATGGATACATTGGTTGAAGGTGCATGCAGAAAGTTGAGGTCTATCTGGAGATCTTGGATTTCCTCATGTGGAAGTGCACTGGCATGGCGTGCATGGAAAGAGGTGGCTGGACTTGGTACCTCTCTGTGCTACTTTACAGACAGCATCATCCTGATATACTTATCATTCATTGCAGAGGAAACAGTTCATGCTGTGTGTCTGGAATTTCTTTGCAATTTGCAATGAAAGAAGGACTTGCGAAGGTCATGGACATGTTTCCAAATTGCCAATTAGTTTTTTCCCGTATTGCACAAAGACAAAAGTGGCTGCGTTCTTCTGCATTTGGTCCACTAATGAAGAACGCGAGGTGCAATGTGAATAAGGCTGTTTGTGCCTTTCTAAGAGATGTTGGCATGTTCTCATTCCACAATGAAAACATTTTGTTTCACAGCTCTTTCATTTTTCGCAGAGATGGAGTCCATCTCACATATGCTGGCAATCAGATTTTTCTTTGCAATGTACAACATGCATTGCAATTTTTTTTTTAAATCATAGTCACCTATTTGGCTATCCGTTTTTTCAAAACTACAATTTTTGAAGCACACACAACACCACCAAAAGGCTCTTTTCAGAGCCACCACTTACTCCCAGCGAAAACTCCATTGGTTTTGCTTGGCTTGCACCCTCCATTTTTGTGTCCTATGACTGTCTGCGGACTTTTCAAAAATGCGCGGGGGCCTACGATGGTCACTTGATAGTTCTATTGTTAAACTGAGAAAGGCGGCTCTGAAAAGAGCCTTTTTTGTAATGTGTGTTATTTTCCAGTTTACTGCTTTTAAGGACACGACACACTAGGAGAGGAGGGCAAAGGAGGGTAAGGAAGGGACACCAACCACAAGGATAAGAAGGGCCAGGTGGAGAGGGAGCAGTTCTTCTGATGCTCACACACCGTAGCCTCAAAAGCACTTCGAAGACTCTCCCCCCTGCAGAGTACTGCGTCACAGTACACACACAATATTGTGACCCTCGAAAGGTAAGGGTCAACAGCATCGCAAATGGCTTGTGAAGCAGCTGGAGGGATGCGCTCCCCCACAGGAGTGTCTCTTGTGGTGAGAGGATCGGACACAGAGGATGCTGTGGGGGAACTCAATCTACTACTTTCTTCGCATGGCACCACCTTGCAAATGTCCGCACTGTGGACCGAAGTTAGGTGTTGCTTCATGGTTATCGTACCAAAGCTGTACGCACCAGGTCTCCTGCGACTCAGCACCAACTGGCACTGGTTACACTTGACCAGGTTCGCACGTGCTTTCGTTACGTTCCCAAAAGCGGAAATCAACCGCCACAGCCACGACTCCCGCTGAGTGTTTTAGTGCGGATTTCCTCCACCTCATTCTCTTCTTCCTCTTCTTCCTCACTCTCTACAGCCTCACCCATATATCCCTCTGCAGGCCCTTGGGGAGGTGGTGGAGGGTTTGGGGGTGGTGCTGAGGCTAATGAAGCAACACTAGCTATGGATGCCATATGGATTAGTTGCCTAATGGTCGTTACAGCAGTAAAGGCAGCACAACTTTAACTGCTAAAGCCAGTAGCACAATGAAGATGAGCTTGGGGGCGTGGCCATTTATAGGGGACGAGGGGTGCGGCTCGGGACCATATTGATCACTCAAAAGCGCTGAAAAAATTATAAACGACACGTTCACAGGTAGAGCTATTGTATGGGACATGTCAAATGGTGATTTTATACTGAAAAATAATTTCTCAATTATGTATAAGTTACTGTGCAATGTTGCGGAAGCAGACAAAGTGCGCAAATTAGTCCACACACTCAGCGTGGGTGCGGTCACATGATGAAGTCCTGAACACATCCACGAGGGAAATGCCTGTCCGCTGGACAGCAAATTCAGACTAACCAACGTGCGCATGCACGCCAGTGTTCTACGGACAGTGTTCGGGTCCTGCCACTAATTAAAAGTGCGACACAAGTGAGACAGACAGTTAGGGACAGGCGCAATGTTTGCAGTACTTATGGATGTACTGGACATGTGCGTACCTGATGTGATGACTGTACGGACAGGTCCAGTGTCCTTAGGACTCCTCCATTTTGTTTGACTACGAACATGCCGACCACTGCGCCTGACTACGGATGGTTCCATGTTGGCTGCAGATGACACAGACAGGTACAGTGTCCTTAGGACACTCCCATTTTGCTAATTTACAGACATCCCGGACACCTGGTGTGTTCTAGGAACATATTTCATCTTGTTTGTGAGCGGTATGGAGAGGTATAATGTTCTTAGCATGGCTCATTCTGTTCATTTATGCACACATTGCAAAGATGGTGCATTCTAAGATCAGTTCAATCTTGGTTGGCATTGGTACGGGTGCGTCTATTGCCATTAGAACATCCATATTCTATTGCTTAAACTGGCTCGAACAGGCGCGCTGTTCGCAAACATTTTAAGTCTATTAAAAAAATGTTTTTCCCTCAAACCCTTTCTCTACACCAAATATACAAAAACTTTCTAAAAACACACACACACTTCAATCAACAGAAATACAGGGGGATGCAGGTACTGACACGAATAATGGGGAATTAGGGTTCAACACGGGCTGATTGTGAGGAGATGATTTGTGTGGGGAAGACAGGATGGATGTTTCATCAAAATGTCTATTTTCTTCTTGAATGTTTGGGGACAGTTCACTAGGAAATGGAGAAGGGGAGCAGGTACAACTGGGACAGTGATAACGTATTTTTGCTCTCACAAATTCTTCCATAAATTCCTTTAAACTGTCATTTAGTGTATACATTTTCAGTTCTATCCTTTTCAGCCTGTCTTCCTCTGTGTCGTTTGTTGGCCTTTCCTCTTTTTTTCCTGTTTAGTTAAAAATAAATATATATATATATATATATATATATATATATATATATATATATATATATATATATATATATATGTTAAATGCCCATTAAATACTGATCGTTATTTTGCTCATGCAGAGCACTGTGTACCATTACTATCGCTATCTTCGGACATTTCCCCATGCGGAAAGTTCTCCTCCAGCCACTCCGAAGTACTGCACATTTCTGTGTCAAAACAACAGAAATACATTATTTTTTCTGCCCCTCATACCAGAAAAAGTACTCACACATAAGAAAAATGAAGTTCACTTACTATTTTGTTGTAATTTGTCTTTGTTGTAGTGCGTGCGTCTACTGTTGGTCCTGGCTGCAGTTTCTGTGAGGCAATTACGTTGGAGTCATACTTTCTTTTTTTATGGTATAATCCATTTCATTCTACATGGTCATTAAATGCATGGTTTAGTTTTCCCTATTTATTTACTTGTACTTACAATGTCTTTATGTGTCCTTTTTCAAATTTGAGAATTTTTTATGTAACACAATAGTACATTTTCAGATACTCATCTGACTGTTTGGGTAGTGTTGACTTCATCCGTGCCTGTACGCACACAGGTGCTCAGTCCGTGCCTTTCAAATATCAATAGCAAGGGGGTTCTGTAAGGTCTATGTTACATGTATACAAAGTAAGCAAATTATACTACATGTCTCCCAAGATCACATGATGATAGTGTATATTCAGCAAAAAAACTTTATTAACGCAATGTTATGATTAGGTTCCCCCTTCAGAAAACCTGTGAAATTCAGTAAAAAAAAAAAACTTTGTTAAAGGGACGTTATGGTTAAGTTGCCCTACTAAAAACCCGTAAAATTCACTAAAAAAACTTTGTTAAGGGGACGTTATGGTTAAGTTGCCATACCAAAAACCTGTGCACTTCACTAAAACAACTTTTCAAACGTGTCATTATGGTTCAAAGTAAAACCGAGAAACCCCTGAAATTCGTCAGTTATGGTAGTCTAAGCGACCATAACTGCCCGCACCACTGTCCTCTGGTAACACTAACACCCAGGAAATGAAAGATGGCATCACAAATGTCCTACGGACACCTGGGCGCATGCACATCTGATCCCCTGTGCCCTCTGAACACTGTGCCTGTCCGCAGCTGTCTGTAAACTTGTGGCATACTTTAAATTAGTTCTGGGGTCCCGTCCCTGTCCTACAGACACCTGGGCACATGCACATCCGATCCCCTGTGCCCTCAGAACACTGCGCTTGTCTGGAACTATCCGCTTCTGTCACACTTTTAATTAGTTTGGGGATCTCGCCCCTGTCCTACGGACACCTAGGTGCATGTGCACATCGTATTGCATGCAATAGGTGTTCTACTGACAGCTCTCCTTTCCGCGGATGTTCGGGGACATCACCATGTGACCACACCAGCGCTGAGCATCAGGCCTATACAAAGACACGGTCAATACCCCCAAACAGTTTAAAAGTGCATTTTTGGCCAATCCAGGGCATTTTAAGGTGTCCATGCCCTGGACGATGTAGAGACTTTTTGCAACTTTTTGAGCCGCGACTGTCCACGGAGTGCATCCCTATAAAAGGCCACACCCCACTGCTACTCCTCATTCTGTTTTTGGCTAACCAGGATAGAGCACTAATACAGATTGCTGTTTGCTGGTTTGCTGATTTGCTGGATAATGGCATCCATAGCTGCTGCTGCCTCTGCCTTAGCACCACCTCCACCACCACCACGATCACCATCTTAAAGGCCTGGAGAGGGGAACAGGCATGGTGATGCAGAGTGGGATCATGAAGACAATGAGGATGAGGTAGTGGAAGTCCCTACTACTAGCTGCCAGCGTGATTCTTGGTTGTGGAGGCTATATACCACTGTTGGGGGGAACCCAAGGCGCGTGTGGCCAAGGTTCGCTGATTGAGTGGTACCCCAGAAATTCTAAAACAACAAAAACTAAAAAAATAACTCATCACAACCGCCTTTCCCAGTTGAAAAATAGAAGTAGCAAAAAAATTGTGCAGGCCCCTGCGCAGCCTGCAGTGTCTGCGGGTACGTGGTTGTCCATGGACGTCCCAAAAATGTAGGTGGTGGCAGCATGTAAACCATTGCACTCTTTTGCACTCTTTTGAAAAGAGACATTTTTGTTTTTTACTTTTTGGAAGGTTTTTTTCAAGGTTTCAAGATAAAGTAGGCAATACCTACTATGAAGTGCTTGCTGTATGTGCAAAAAGGGCTGCAAAGCATGTTGGAGATTTCGCAAAAAAATCTGATTACCAGAAACAGTAAGATGTATGCCATTGCTGTGAAAGGTATTGGTGCTGTGAAATTTAGGGGCTGATTCATGGAATGTGGGCGCCGAAAAAAGGGGATTTGTGCGCCAATCTGCCCACAAATCCCCATTTGTAAAACAGGGATTTGCGGGCAGAATGGCACACAAATCCCTGTTTTTTGGCACACAAATTCCATGAATCAGCAACTTAATGTTTTCATTGTGTAAAGAGGTCATGCCAACCTCTCTCAAAAATGCACAAACAGCCTTGTTGACATTGCACCTCGCTATCTCCATTTGTGGACCAAATGAACTAGAGCGCAGCCACATCTGTTTCTGGGCAATGTGAGAAACAATTATTCTGGAATTTGGAAACCTGTCTATCATTTTCCCAAATGTCTCCTTCATTGCAAACTGCAGTGACATTCCTGTTACATGGCCTAAACTATTCCCTCCACAATGAAGAATAATAATGGCCAAATGATGGCACATCAACAAAGTGGCACAAAGTGGCAGCAAGTCCACCCACTTCATTCCGTGCACCCCATACCTCTGCACATCAACATGATCAAATCCCAGATGTGCAGCCACTCCACAGTGCTCTGCATACACCTGCAACCAGTGGATCCACAAATCCCCCCAAATCCACACACTCTGCCTCCTGGAAGACACAGACATAGCCATTGCCATCTGCACTCCTCTCGGCAAACAGAACTTTTGCCAAACTCTGTCCTTGCAATCCACTCCCCTTATTGGCCAATCCCCTGGCCTCCACAGTTCCAGGCCTGCCATCCTCAAAAGCCCCAAATGTGGCACGTGCAATCCACATACTACTGCGGTGTCCCCAGACATATTGTCCATTCCATGGAGGTGGGGACAGAAATATAACCCAGAGTAAGAGATTTCCTTTTTAGTGGTGGCTCTAAAAAGAGCCTTTTTTGGTGCTTGTAAACAAACACCTTTTTTGAATTTTCTTTTGTATCCTTGTCTCTTCTTCTCTTTCTTACAGGCTTACATGAACCTCTTCAAAGCATCCCTTACATTGTAAAGGAAAATGGCATTTCCAATTGTGGACAATGAAATGACATCAGTAGTGAAAAAGTTCACTCTGTCAGAATTAATGTCCTCATTCTGGAAAGAGAATATCCCAGCACTAGACAGAAATTAAGACATGCTTCTGTTCACAAGACACCTTCCTGCATCTTGCTGAGGACGGAATACATTGCGGTTGTTCCATACTGCTCTAGGTGGTATGTGTGAGAAAACTACTGTTGAACTGGGAAAAAGCAGCACAAGTGCCTTCATCAAGTCCTTCAGTGCACTGAGAAAACTTGCAGCACTGAAGTAACCCAAATGCACTCCACCGCAGTGCACCACAAGAACATCAGCAGTACTTAAAGTGGCCATATCTCTGAAAAGTGCAAGCACTCCTTGCAAATTACAGCCAGGCACACTGCACTACAAAACTGCCTCTCCCTGAAATCCAGAAAGGCCACTTCCCTGTGCATATCGCTCCAGCTTACTCACAAAGGAATCTCCCACCATCCACACACTAACTATCTCCATCCCTCAGCAACAGTCATCTCCAGAACACACAGCAATGCAAAAATAGTATTACCCTCTCTTCCTATAGAGCACAACCTGAACATCTGATCCCCACAGTCCCATTTTCATGCCATGCATGCTGGCAAGACCTGGGTGTGGCACGCCTTGTCTGCAGACTACCGCTGTGTCTGCGGACCCCGTAACACAGGGTTAACCCCTCTTCCCTTTCCACTTCACTTTTTGCAGCACTCCCTCGTTGGCTACTGTTAAGCAGTCACACACCCATCCACCAATCACAGCCAATAACTTTCCATCTATCTCTGTCATCTCAGTTCACCGCTGTAGATGTACTGTTCAACACTCAGAGCTCAGGTCTCCTGTGATTTCCAAGCACCTGCATCAAAAAGTACTGTAAAACTCTCCAAGAGTTCTACTTCCAGATGCAACCACATCTGCATCTAGAAACACAAAGTGCAGGTATGCATATATGTTGTTCACTTAATTGCCAACTCGATCAAAAATGCAGTTGAACAGGGTTCCTGCCACTTACCCTGCACATCCAACTCAATAATCATACTCTCATGTGTCCCATCTCCTGACATCAAGTGGCAGTTACTTACAATATTGTCTGCTGAGAAAGCTTTTTTGTAATGGTGTAAATTGCTATGCAAATTTAGTAATCAATGTTCTGTTCCAATTACCACCAATTGCTCAAAACATTTAGTTGAATGGTGCAGACCAGTTGTGTTTGCAAATGTTCCTCCTTAATAGAAATCAAACCAGCCTGACAACACTTACAGTGGGCCTCATTACACGGTAGGCGGTAGGAGATTACCGGCACCAGTAAGGGCACCAGTGCCGGTAAACCCCTACCGCCCTACTACGAGGTCCCTCAGTGGGTCCCGTCCTTAACGTGTGGTGTGCCCAGACGTTATGGACAGTTCCCGCTGAGGGACCTCACAGCTAATAACGGTACCGCAAATTGTGGTACCGTTATTAGCTCCTTCCCCATTCCCATTGAGCCCTATGGATGCTCAATGGGAATGGGGAATGGTTCCCAGAATGGGGACTTATCGGTCCCGCAAAGGTCGGAATAGACCGGTAAGTCCCTATTCCAGGAACAAGGACTCCGGCGGCGGTAGGGGGTAGCCATGGCGCTAATAGCACCATGGCTTTCGCCAAACGTGTAATGAGGCCCAGTGTCTCAGGAATAAGGCAGGAATTGGACTACTGTGTGGGAAAGGTGAGATTCACAATAAACACACCAGAATATCTACAAGAATTTTGAATGTACCAACTGCAAGTCCTAGAAAGCAAACATATACCTATAAATTAAATCTTCATATATGTGGAAACATACATGCACTCTCTGCAACCATGTTTCACAGGATCAAGGCCCTAATGAGTGCTTTGTGTATGTATATATACCTAATTTTGAATCTATTTCATTTCAGCAGCTGGTGCAAAATGCAAATCATGGCATATTATGAACTGTTCGCAATTCAGTCAATCGTTCCACCTTACACATAAACTCAAATAGCCAATACGTAATAGTAATGCTTTTAAGATACAATGCAGATGGTATCAAAAACAACTGCAAGCTTACTAGCTTCACACATAGGCCAGTATCGCTTGGCAAGAAAACCTTCAAAACAGTAGGCATAATCTACCACACGGGTGCCACAACCAGTTAAGGTCACTTTAATGCATACATTACAAAAAAAATGTGGGTGGTTTGAACGCAATGATACTTCCGCTACTCTGAAACAGGGATTACCAGCAAATCTAACAAATACCTACTTAATATTCCTGAAACCTACATTTACTCACTGACCTGTAAAAGTAGCATAAATGACTGCTCAATACACACAAACAGGTATGTAAGTGCAAAGGAAAAATACCCTTCTGACCTGTAAAGGTATAACAAGTTAGCATAAAGCAACTGGTATGTGAGTACATCCATAGTGCTACAAAGCTGTTTCTGAAATAGAAAACAGTTCCAATATGGCAACAAATGTGCATGTTGTATATTTTTTCATAATGCTATACATTTGTTTCCCAATGATCCAATGATTATACACACAGAAACAACAACTGTGAAAAACACACACTAATATTGTTTAAACCATAGTACTTAAAACGTATTGATTAGGAGGGTCTACAAACTGTAGTCACTAACCCATAAAACTAGCAACTGTTAGAATATGCAAAGTGCTGTCTAACTGCGCCCATACCAATGCAATGACTACAGAAACTGGCATCTACCTGCACCCATAATACTTCAATATCACTTGCCAATAGTGAAAAACTTGAAATTCACCAACAGGAATGAAAGTGCTTTGAAACATATCCAGCAAAACTGTGAAACTGTGAACAGCTAGAATTTGCCACCTGGTATCATACTGCACCCATAATACTGCAATATTTCTTTCCATTACTATGAAAGTTAAAATCCACCAGCAAAAATGAAAGTGCTTCAAAAGATACCGTTCAAGACTCTTAAACTATCAACAGTCAAAATACGCCAACTGATATCTCAGTACACCCATAGCACTGCAATATTACTTCCAGTAGTGAAACTGCTAAAATTCACCTTCATGAATCAAACTGTTCAAAACATACCCTTGAGAACTGTAAAACTAGCAAGAGTTAGAATACACCAACTGACATCTAACTGCCCCCACAATACTGCATTATTAGTTTTCAAGAGTAAAGTACTTGGAATGTACCAACAGGAAACAAACTGCATCAAAGGATAGTCTTAAAAAGTGAAAAACGATAAACAGTTAGAATACGCCAACTGGTAACTACCTACAACTATACCACCACCACTTCCGAATAGCAAAACACATACACCATTTCAATTCCTCCTATTGCAACAGTGCGTGTAACAGTGAAAGCACTTATTTGTAGACCTTAAACATTCCAGTAAGTACAGCACACTTCAATGAAACGTAGTGTGACACATGACGTCAAATAAATGTAGTCGTTTTTTTTAATCCTGCATTATTATTTTTTTTCACAGATCATGCAACCCAACACAGCAACTGTACACGTTTCACAGTAATGTTGTTTGAAGCATAGTACTTTTAATGTACTAATTGTGAGGTTCTACAAGGTACATGAATATGTGACATTGTGTACAATACAACATTATGAAGTGCCTTACCTACCATATTATACTGTGTTTTTCACAGAGCTAGAAGTAAAGATTTCTCCTGCAATATCATGTGCAAGAAACAGAATGGTGTCCGCAATATCACATCAATCAAAAGTTCAATTTCCACTTCAATGGTTTGTGTCATTTTGTTCCAAACAGTATACAGTGGCTGGACAGTGTGTGTAAAGAGTATACACCTATTAGTGAAAGTAAAAAAGACCTAAGCAATTGAGACTTCCATGTGGGCCGCACACTCTTTTACCCACTTGGAGTTAATTCAATTCATCCAATTCGTGTAGTAAGTATAGAAGAAGGATCACATCTATTTCTTCATAAATTCGAAAATATAGTGGTTTAATATCACAATAGTTCAAAAAAATCAAAGAATTAGTTTAGCAAATGTGACTGTTTGGCCAATGCATTTCGGACAATGTGTCCTTCATCAGGGTCTAGTCTGATACCCTTAATCATCTGCACATCGTTATCCATTGGTTTTCCAAAAACAAACAAAAATGTACATATATTGCATTGTTACATTGTTTCTCACATCATATTTGTCATGTGGTTCAATCAAACAGGGTACCCACATAACGAAACATATAACACATAGAGAAACAACATTTAATGAAAAACATGTCAACTACTTAATTATTCATACAGTAGTGCAGAGAGGTCTTGATCTGCATCACTTGTACACAGTTATCTCAACAATGCCCCACATATCCATGTCTATGCTCCTCTGTGTGGGTTTATTCAGAGTGTCTAATGTACAAAGCTCATTCACTCTAGGTGTGCACCTGGTGCATTCATCCCATATTGATATGGGCATTACAGTCTCAAGCTGTCAGTCTTGTGGCATGCGTATCATTATTAAAGTGCTTGTGCGTGGTTGACATGTTTTTTTTAACTGACCTTACTTGAGATGGACCAAAAACCGTCCTTCAGTCTATACAGTGCTAATTGTTAGCTTAAACGTGAGTCAAAAGTCTAAGGGCCTCATTGTGAGAATCACGGTAAAATCGCAGTCATTACCGGCATGGTGGTATTGGTGGTATTGGTGCGTCCGTATACCATCGACGCCGCTAATAGCGGCTGATTATGAGAGAGCTAGTGAACATGCGCAAACCCCCATCCCGGTAATGGCTGTACCACCATGCCGCTAAAGACCCCCCAAACCCTGGATAGTGCCATCACGGAACCCGCCAATACCTCCTCCGCTCAGAAAGCAATGCATGAAATGTAAAATACTGAACAGCACCACATCATGATTCTTGCACGTACCACCATCACTGATGCCCTGCATCTCTTCTACCCCCACAGGCACAGAAGCAGAAGGTGATGGCCAGGAGTCTGCCCCAAAGGCCACCACATCCACTAAGGGCACCAGGGCCACACAAGAAGCCAGTGGAGCTTCCACCTCCAGGGCAACAACAATGCCAAGAGTCCAACAAAGGCCAGTAGTACAGGCCAGGGCAGCTGAGGATGAGACAACACCAGGCAATGATACAGCCACAATGGACTCAACCACACCTGCAGAGGCAGAGGGTGATGGAACCCAGTTAGTTACTACATGTTCTATTGGGGAGGTAGCAGCCATTGCCCCCCTGCGACGTATAGGCCACGCAGAGGAATTCTCTCAATGTTGTATGTCCGCATACACCCAGTCCCCAGCCCACCCCCCTGCACTCCACACAGGGCACCTGTATGCCCCATGCGAGAACATCCCACTTTACTGGCCAGTCCACATCTGTCCACAACATCTGAGGGCAGTCCAGCATTGGGCCACCCTGCCACAGCACCTTCCACCTCCACGGCCCCACAGACATGGAGGCCCTCCTGACGAGGGTTGAGGCCCGGCAGGACTGTTTGATTGAGCTGGTCCGCCAGTATGTGGTGGAGGGAGAACAGACCCGTCGCGAGATTCGGGAGACAAATGCGGCTTCCATCGCTGCATGAATGCCATCACCATTGTGATCAGGGACAGTTTAGCTGCGGTCACAGAGGTCCCTGGCAGGGTCTTGGAGAACATGCAGCAGCAACAAACAGCGCCGGCAGTGGCACACCCATCCACCTCCACCCCATCCACCACACCTGCCAGCTCAACTCCCTCTAGTCCTGTGCGCATGGTCAGGCGCAGTGCAAGCCAAATGGACCTGCTGCCCCCAAACCTGAAGAGAGACCAGAAGTAGCAGGCCCACCCTGCATGTGCCAGCTGCCACCTTGCAAAACTCTTAAATAGAATATCGTGTGTGTGCTGACAATGGGTGAAGGTGGGAGGGGGGAGTTTGGGTTGTTGTGGGGGGTATGGGGTGTTGGGGGTGTTTGGGTTGTTGGGATATATGGGGTGTTGGGGGATATGGGTTGTTGGGGCAGGGGGTATGGGTTGTTGGGGGGGGTTGGGTTGGTGGGGGCATTGAGGGTGAGGGGAGGGGGGAGGGCATGTGTGAGGTGGAGGGTTCAAGCACTACATTGTTAATATTCCAATACACCCGTTGTTTCAAAAATAATTTCATGACTGGACATTGTTTATTTTGTGTGTGTTTATTCAATTCTTGACTGCCCACAGTGCCCAACTCCCCACACACCCTGTTTCCATATCCACATGATCCCAGTGCCCAGTGTAGTACAAACACAGACCCATCTGCATACCTGTGGTTCAGAAGAAATCATCAATCAGTGATTGTCACACAGCAAGGCCATCCTGTACATCGTGAACTGGCATCGGTGCTGCTCCTCCTCCATCATCCTCATCGTCCTCCTCACCCGGTGCATGCAGGTCAATGTCAGGTGGCATGTTGTGCAGCATGGCACAGACCATGGTGATCTTTGCCACCTTCTCAGGCCTTTAAATGAGTGCTCTACCAGACCTGCTGAGACAGCAGAACCGTGCCTTCAACAGGCGAAAGGAATGCTCGATCACAACACGGGTACAGGTATGAACCCGATTGTACTCCTCTTCGTGCCTGTTCTGCGGGTTCTGTACAGGGGTAAGTAGCCATGGCTTCAAGGGACAACCAACATCACCTGCATGGGGGCACAATGAGGTATGTGTTAGTCGATCAGACCTGTCGCCTTAGTGATCACTACCATGGCTACAGCTATTCGGTGTTGACGTGCACATGTCCCTGGATGCATACACGCAGGTTCATATCACACAATGTGTATAGTAATATCTGCTGATGATGTGCATTGCGTTGTCCAGCTGATGTAGGGTGTTCACTTGCATGCTGATGCAGATTAACTGTGGATGCAGGACAATGTTTATACACCCATGTTGGTGACGTGTGGTACTCTGCATGTATTCCCAATAGTGGCATTGCCACAGGTGTGATCATGTTCTGTCATCCATCGCTTGACAGTCCTATGGTGGCCTGCTTGTACGTCTCGCATATTGTCATTGCTGTGCTGCATTGATCTCATGTGTGGCATTGATGTGTTATGTTCTGGTTGGGATGTTCAGGGCTACAGTGTTTCGCTGTATGTACATTGTCCACTCACCAACCAATCTCACACAGGTGCAGTATGCATCCCCCCCAATCTCACCAAGTATGCATGCCCCGCAATCTCACCCGGGTGAAGCATGCAATCCCCCATCTCACCCAGGTGGAGTATGCGTCCCCCCCAATCTCACCCAGGTGGAGTATGCATCCCCCCAATCTCACCCTGGTGAAGTATGTGTCCCCCCCAATCTCACTCAGGCGGAGTACGTGTCCCCCCCAATCTCACCCAAGTGAAGTGTGCGGCCCCCGTCTCACCCTCCCACTGCGCTGCCATGGTCCTGTCAGGCAATTTACCAAGCAGCCAGGCACGTCGTCCAGCATGTCGTCTCCATGTAGCAGGATAGCGCGGAGTTCCGCAATACTATGGCATCATGTGTGGATCCGGGACATCGGGCACAACAATGTGTGATTATCTTGCTGGAGTCACATACCATCTGCACATTGATGGAGTGGTATTGCTTGTGATTGTGGTACACCATCTCTATGGCATGATGGACAACCAATTCTACATGGGTGCAGTTGAGGGCACCGATGCAATTGGGCATGCCTGTCAGCCGTGGAAGCCTACTTTAGTGTCAGCAAGCTCCTGGGCAGTCCGTGGAAGGGATATGTGGGTGCTTGCGTGCTTCAGGAGCGCATCCAGAACTTGGGTCAGCATGCGTGAAAAGAGAGGTTGTGATATGCCATGCAGCTGGCCCACTGTGTGCTGGTAGGTGCCTGTCGCCAGAAGTGGAGCACAGTCACTAACTTCAGTAGAGGGGGGATGGCAGTGCGGATTTCTATCATGCTGACGATGTCGTCGTGTATCATGTCCACTATCTGGGTGATGGTGTCCCGGTCCAACCGGTACAGGGTGTGGATCTGCTCAGGGGTTAGATTGAATGGACGGGCTCTGATGTGAGGGATTGGTGGCTGCCTATGTGGTACCACTGGCTGCACTGGTGGGACTTGCTGGGCCTGTCTCACTCTCCTTCTCCTCCTCCGTCTCCTCTGTGCTGCCTGTTGTTGTTGTTGTAGTTGTTGTTGTTGTTGTTGCTGTTGTGGCAGTAGAGGCATGTCCTCCAGCCCCAACAGCTAATGGGATCTTTTTGGTGTGGGAAGGGTTGTGGTGTGTGGGTGTGCTCCTTTTGTACTGTGACAGGCTCCGTTAACTCCACCTGTGGTAATTGTGTCCACCTGTGGCAGTTGGCTACACTGCAGGTTGCTATTTGCGGGTGATCTGCGATGTTTGTATTGCCGCCATTGCGCAGGCCCTATTTACCGCCTTCAGGATGCTGGTAAGTGTATGCCCGCGTTACTTGTGATGTCCTCTTGTTAGCGGCTTCCTGGTATTTGCTCTGCAAAGGGGCATGCGCATGCGCACATGCCAGTATGAAGAGGCACGGTACGGGCGGTGGCGGTATTTCCAGGTTGTCATCTCGTAATGGGCCAGACCCGTTAGCAATGCTGGTAATGCCATTCCGCCTTCCTTTTTTCATTACCTCCATGCTCGTAATGAGTCCCTAAGTCTTAAGTATAGAATAGTTAGCCATGCACATGTGCCATTTTAACCGTCTGACCTGGCTTGCGAACGCCGTTCGCCTCTCCTACAACACAATGCGCTCTGTAAATTAAAACATTTGAACACAACCGATTTGATGTGTGTATACACTATTATCATGTATCCATTTACAAGTGCTTTCATCTTCTTCTGCTTACCTGATAAAATGTGATGTATGGATCGTAGGCACACTCGTATTACAGTTGTGTGCGACAGTCGTGCTCGCTCCTAATGTTGCTACCTGTTGTCATGGAGATAATGCCTGACAAGATGGCTGTCACACTGGGACAGTGGCGGCCATCTTAATACCGTCAACATCGCAATGTATGATATCTTGCTCATTGATATCTAATATATCTTATCTTCCTGTACAACTCTGTAGTGGTAATGTAAATAAATCAGTTTCGTGGTTACCTATACATTTTGTTCTTTGTCATAATGACAGTAACATATGTTCTTCTTATGAATGTGCACAACAATATTGCGCATATGTTTATTATGTTGTATTTGTTGCGGGGCTGTTAAAAAGCTTCAGTGCTCCCATTTTTGTATACGTTCACACAAAATTACTGCACATACGTTTTCTGAATATTGTATGATACGGATGAAGATTTGAGTTAGATTAAGCACAGTTTCTACACTTGGTCTTTACCTCACAGTGGTAAAACCTATCAATGTGGGGAATAGTAATTATATCTCTTGTGTTGCTAATTCTTATAAAGTGAAAGCGGTGACAAGTGTAACTAGTGCTGACTGAACACAGTGGACGTTCTGTATCATGTTATGTGGATGTCTGCTGATCACTTGTAATCTCTTTGGGCTACCCTAATGTCCTATAAACCTTAAGAGAGATACTCAGCTAAATCATTCATGCCCGTTAAACCACTTCTCAACAATCAGTGGTACCTGTGCTAGAAAACTCTTATTATGTTATTTCATCTCTTGATACAGCAACGAAAAACATTAGTAATAATCTACACAGTAATTATGTAAGACAATTAGCCAAAACACCTTTATCGAAAACAATTATAGAAAATAATTCAGATCCCACTCCTCATTCATTCTGCTGGCCATAAGGGTGTCTACGCGGTCAATCCAGTAAGCTTCCCTCTGTTATCTTCTCTACTTTGTCTCTAGTTTCTGATCCCAGTTTTCAATCACCTCTAAAACCTGAAATTTCAACTGTGCGATGCTGTGATTCTTTTCATTGAAATGTCTGGCTACAGATGAATTGGTATTTCTGTTTCTAATGCAAGGCATGTGTTTGTTCATACATATTTTTATTTTGCGACCTGTCTCCCCCACATAATAAATGCCACATGGGCAACATATACAGTACACACTGTTCTCTGTGTTGCATGTGGCGAAGTGCCTTAGGGTGATTTTCTCTCCTGTACGTGGGTGGAATACTACTCCACCTTTAATGACGTTGTTGCAGTTCAATCAGTTAAGCAGGGAAATGTGCCAGGGTTTTTATTTTTCACAGTCTGTTGTCTTTCATCCCTTGTATTCTTTAATAGATCTTGTAGGTTGCTCTTCCTTTGGTATGCGAACACTGGTTTATCTGTGAACAGATCCTTTGTCCTGTTGTCGTTGGTTAAGATAGGCCAGTGTTTGCATCTCTTTATTTGGGAACTTTGCCAAAATGTCTCTAGATCTTGTAGACACTTTGTCTGATGCTCTTTTGAAATTCTCTTCTGGATATCCCCGATCCTGTAACTTCTTATGCAGGTTCTCTAACTCTTGCCTGTATTCTTCAGGGTTGCTTTTGTTCTTTTTGAGTCGTAACATTTGACCATAAGGTAAGTTGTGCAGGGTATTCTGAAGATGGAAGCTCATACGATGAAACAAGTTGTTCCTATCTGTAGGTTTGGTTTATAAAGTCGTCGTGACCTGTTGGTTACTCATGTTCACTTCCACATCCACGTAATGTACTCCTGGGTTTCCTATTCCCACTGTAAACTGTATGTGCTGGTCTATCCTGTTGATGTATAACAGGAATTAATCTAATGTTGCTCTTGTTCCCTGCCATATCGCAGCCATATTTTAAGTTTATCTTTCCACTGTGCCTCCTTCAAAATGTGCGTGGTCTCAAAATGATGCATGAATGAGTTAGCATATGACAGTGCCATAGTTACACCCATGGCTGTCCCTGACACTTGAAGATAATATTCTTTGACATATGTAAACTAAAAGTTAGTAGCAATGACGTTCAACAGTGACATTATAAACTCTTTGCCTGCCCCTATTTCACCTTCGTGAAGAAGGAGCCACTTTACCGTCTCCTGGCACAGATCATGTGGCATGCTTGTATAAAGACTGTTAAAGTCAATGGTAAACAAGATGTCATTGTCTGTGAGTTGGATGTTTTCTAAAATATTACAAAAATGAGTACTGTCGTTCACATATATTTTGGTCTTCTGAACTATGGGCTGCAGGAAGTAATCAATGCATGTGCCAACAGGTTGCAGCAAACCTCCTGCCGCCGCCACTACAGGTCTTCCTGGAGGATTCATCAGGCTTTTATGAATCTTAGGTAAAAGAAAAAAAGTGAGGAATCTGAGGTTGATGGTTTTGTAAAATGATTTGGTTTTCTGTGAGATCAGACCCCGAACTTCTGCAAGTCTTTCTGAATTTAATTGGTAGGATCGTGGTCTATTTTGGCATCGACAGTTTTATCATTGAGTTGTTTTCTGCATACAACTTTGTAATCTTCTGTATTCAAAAGTACCAAGGCACCTCACTTGTCTGCTGGTCTTATAGTTACATTTTCATCTGTGTATAGTCCTTGAATAACATATGTTTCTCCTCTATTGCGATTCCTGTGTTTGGGTGTTCTGAAATGGACTTTTTTTAGATCCAATAGTACCATCTTGTCAAAATTCTCAATAGAAGGTATTCTCATAGGTGCAACAAAAGTACTTTTCGGCTTAAATTCAACCAGATCAGACAGCACTTTTTTTCTAGTGTCTTCCCCTTGCAGTTCAGCAAAGAACACTTTCAGTTTTACCTTTAGTATAAGTTTATGCAGTTCTAATTATGTGTTAAATAAACTTGTTCCAAAAGTAGGCACACATTTTAAGCCTTTTTGGAATATTGTGTCTTCTTGTTTAGTCAATATTCTGTTTGAGATATTTACTACTAAGTTCTTTGGGCTTGGAATCTGGTCATCATGCCGTGACCTTTTCCTTCTCACCCTGCTTGCTCTCTTCCTCTTTGGCTGCTGTCTGAAAAATGTCTCATTCCTCTTCCTGCTTCTGCGGCCCCTGAGCCTGCTCCAGTGTCTGCTTCTGTTCCTTGGATGGATGTCTGGTGGTTGGTATCTCCTTTATTGGAGTCAGTGTCTGTACTGCTGTAATCAGAAGTTTGATTCATGGTTTTTGGAGGTTGAAATTGGTACTTGTCTGCACACATGTATACTTCGTCTTTCATCTGACTGAGCCCCTCCCTGTGTCCTTCCCTGGTGTTCTCCCTACCCATACCCTCCTCCTGCTGCCGCCTCCCTCTTCTCTCCTCTCCCTACCTACTCTACGGTGCTCTCTGACTCTCCTATCTTTTCTAACTTCTTATCTATCGATTAACCTGATCTCCTCAATAAATTAAGTAGGAAGAAGTTTAAAAAGGACGTCTTGGTCTCCAACCCAGTCCTCCCTATCGCTGACACCTATACCAGTGCCTCCTACGGGCAAAACCTCACTGACATCCTCTTTGTCGTTCCCTCGCCAGACCTATGGACTCTTCATATGGTCTATGTGCTTCCTCATTTCTCTTCTCCTCCCATTGATGGTGGCACCCAGTGGGAGGCCTTCCTAGTCTCCTTCCACTCCTCTAAGGTCATCATTAATGTTTACCTTAAGGGTGCCATCTTGGTCCAAGGCCCTCAGGCCAACCTTCTCCTCTTTGATAGATGCTTCCTAAGCCTCTTCAATTTACGTTCATCTCATGCTCTCTCCTCTCTTCCCTCCTTGGCTACCTTGCCCTCTCCATCTTCCTCTTCATTCCTCCGCGGGCTTCCTCGACACCACCACAGGGCATACCTCTGATTTTTACCCCTCCCTGCAAGTCTTTTAAGGATGGCAACCTTCTCCATATTGCCACTCTAAAATCTCGCTCTGCTGTCAAACACTCTTCTGATATCTGCATCCTCCTTGAAGTACTTGACCTCGATATCCTCTGTCTCACTGAGACATAATTCATGGGCAGCACTGTCACAAGCTTTGACACTCTCCTCCGAGACGGCTACAAGATCCTCTCCGCTCCCAGGTACAATAATTCCAGAGGGGGTGTAGCCCTGATCATTCCTGAGTAGATTCCTGCCTCTGTCATTCATAGGCAGGCCTACTACTCATTCAAATGCCTTGTCTACAGGCTCTCTCTCTCTCCTAGCCATTCCCTTACTGTGGCTACTATCTATCGGCCACCTGGTCAGATCTCCTCCTTCCTCTCTGAGTGGGCAGACCTCGTCTCTTCCCTCCTGGTCTCGACCACTCAACTCCGCCTTCTTGGAGACTTTAACATCCACCTGGATGCTTACAGTCCTTCCTCTGGACTCTTTTGCAACATCTGCAACTCTCTCTCACTTTCTATCATTGCTCTGGCCCGACTCATGTTGCAGGGCCCACTCTGGATGTTCTGATCTCTACAGACTTTCCCCTCTCTATCCCTCTCACCACTCCTCTCTCCTGGAGTGATCACTTTCTCCTTTCCTCACAGCTCACTCTCTCCACCCCTCTGGCCAAGCCAACTCCAGCACTGTCACCTACCTTCGCGGTTATCCGACCCATGAAGCGTGGTTCAGTTAAGGCTTTGGCCACCACTTGGTCAACCCCCCATCAGCCTCTGGCTGACTCACACCCTTACACAGCGCTTTCCATGCTCCACTCTTCTATGTATGATATTCTTGATGTTCTTGCCCCTGTCATGAGGATCCAAGTGCAACTCCTGGTACGACTCAGACCTTGTCAGCCTTAAATGCAAGTACTTCCTGTACATCCTCTGACAAACTGGCCTGCCTCCTGCTCCAAAGGCAATACAGCGTTCTGTCTGCACAAATAAGAGAGCCCTCATCCAAGCTTGCGTCTCTGCCTGCGACATCCAACAACTCGGCCAAACTATTTTAAAATCTGTAAGGAGCTGGCCAATCCTGCTGCAGTCTCTGCCTCCCCTATCCCCTCCCAGGCCCTGTGCATAGAACTGGCTTCTCACTTCATCTATAAAAACTAGGAAATCACGTCTTCTCTTCCTCTCCTCCCCCTCCCTCTACTCCCTGCTCTTCTCCTGGGCCTTATATGGCCACCCATCCTCCCTCTTTCCCTGCCTTCCCCCTGTTCTACCCTTATGAGGTTTCTAGACAAGTCTGATCTATGCAAGTCTAATCAAAACAGGTTCTCCCCTGTTCCTCTAAAACCATCAAGGACCAAATTGACACCCTGTCTCCTGCTTTGGCAGACTTCTGCATCCACTCCTTCATCACTGGAGTCTTCCCTTCCCCCCTGTAACACTCCCTTGTGCACCACCTTCTTAAGATATCCTCTGCCAACCCCACCTGCCCTTCGAACTACCACCCAATCTCCATCACTCCTTTCCTGGGCAAACTCCTGGAAAAGCTGGACATCTCCCACCTTAATCTTCAAACTGAATTGGTTGGTTGCCTCCATGACCATCGGTATGGCTTCAGAGTAACCAGAAGCATGCAAACTGCTTTCCTGAACATCCGTGATGACCTGCTCTCAAACCTTGACTCCAATACCCCCTGTGTCCTCATCTTACTTGCTCTCTTCTGCCTTTGACACGGTCAACCATGACATACTGCTCAACCGTCTCTGTGATAACCTGGGTATCACCGATCAGGACCTGGCTTGGCTGACCTCTTTCCTCTCCAATCGACCCTCCCAGGTCCAACTTGGGTCCTTCCTCTTCTCTATCTCTATCTCTACCTGTGGTGTACCGCAGGGCTCTAAACTCTCTCTCTGGCTGTTCCACCAATACCTGGCACTTCTTGCCCATCACATTGCTGCACTTTGCCCCAACTTTCAGTGCTATGCGGATGACACTCAGCTCATGTTCAGGCTCCAATCTTCCACCTCTTCTCCTGCTCTCATCTCTGACTGTCTGTCTTCTATCCAGGAGTGGTGTGCCGCCAAGGAACTCTGCCTTAATGTCAGAAAGACTGCGATTCTCCTCATCGGCACACCTGCTCCCTCCTTTCCTGTCTCCCTCTGGCTGGCCTTTCTTGGCCTTCTTCTTACCCCACCTGTGAGGCTAAAAACCTTGGGGTCATCTTTGACGCCACACTTTCCTTCTCTCCTCACATCTCTTATGTCTCTAGGAAGCCACATTACCGGCTATATGTATGCTAACACATGTCGGCTGTACTACCTAAATTATCTTCTTGAAAACCAACATTAATGTGACAACATTGATTTGTGGACATTACCTGTGGACAGTTTACATTGTTTCTATCCATAATCCGTAAATGTGTGGACACTGATTGATGGACATTACTTGTGGACAGCAATTTCTGTGATTCATTCACATCACCTCAATCCATATATTTGGTCTCATATCTTCTCACCAAAGCTAAGAAAACAGAGGTAAAATATCTCTGAGAAGACATATCATCTGACAAAACACTGTTTCAAAAAGTGTACAGTTTCGGTATAAAAATGCTCTCCCATAGAAAATGCAGGGGCTATGAAGCTGCAGACCATTTAACAGGTACAGCCTTATATAGCAAATCTAAACACCTTGGTCCAGCTTCATCCCGAAAAAGAGTACTGAAATCCTACCAAGAGGCAGAAACAATAGCCACAAGTGATCTCAACAACAAGAACATTTTTGAAAAATGATTTAATTGACACATACTACCCAAACAGATATACTGCTTTGGAAAACATGTGCCTTTATGACATACCCAATACTACCCCCACAAAAACAATGTCACACCAGATGAGACAACTGCCAAATATTAAATCTCAACTTGTGAAGGAAGCCGAGTAAAACTTACCAAACCCAGCCTAATTAATCCTCTAAAGTTGTCATTTAAATCTCTGCAACATAGAGAACGGTATTACATGGCCCTACAACAACTTTTTAAACCTTGGAGAATTATTAGTTGACTCTGACTCATTTGAAGCTATATTCAAAGCAAATGAAAGCAGTATAACACATGTCAATATCATACAAAACAAACAAATGTTGGACAATGAAAGCCAAAAAGAGGAAGAAATTGAAGCACAACTAGATAGACACTCCAGATGGCAGTCAACCATACCTTACAGCAAGCCAAGAACCACCTTGAGAGCCACTCATTCTAAATGAAGCAGAAATAGCCATGACTGAGGTCGAAATACTGTGCATCAATATAGATAATCTGAAGAAGACTTGTCAGTATTCAAATCGCACCTAAATGATGAGCAACTCATAATTTATCTAGAAGTCACTGAACAAATTGAACATGGTATTAAAACATGAAACAAAAACTTGTAGCTGTAAAAATGATAAACCTCTCCTCCTTTGTGTAAGTAGTGAAGCTGGTTCTGGAAAAACATTCATAATTAAAATAATCAGCACATTTCTACAAAACGTTCAAACAACAACCTTTCGGCTGTTGTAACAGCCCCTACAGGTTTAGCTGCCTACAACATAGGAGCTGTAACTTTACACCGACTACTGCTCCTTCCAGTAGAACACCAAAATAAATCAGAATACTACAAATTATCAGCAGAAGCTGCTACTGAATTACACAATTCTGAAACAAATGAAAATGCTTCTAATAGATGAAGTAAGCATGGTTTCTGACCTCATGTTGACTTTAATTCACCTCAAAATGCAAGAAGTCCTAAAAGCCTCCTACGAGGAACTATTTGCAGGAAAACATGTTATTGTATTTGAAGACCTCCTACAGTTAATACCAGTAAAAGGTCAAGCTATTTTCAAAACATAAGGACACAAACAATGCTGCAACACACTCGGCAGCATTGGAAATGTAAATCTGTGGCATCATTTTCAGTACAGAGTACTAACTCAAAACATGCATCATGTTGCAAACCTCGCCTATTCTACCATTTTTACAAGCATTAGATGGTCTGCTTACTAAGCATGAAAAATCCATCTTAAATAGGAGACTAATCCATGAGATATATGGTTGAAACACATCTGCTCCTGATGTATCGCAACATTAACTCAACAAATGCATGTCCTTAATGCCAAACCTTGCAAGATGTAGTCAATTCAACAAGACAATGGGCCTCATTACGACCCAGGCGGTAAGTTACCGCCTGGGCCGTGACTTTACCACCATGGCGTAAACTACGTTTACGCCATGGTGGTTGGCGGACTTACCGCCCCATTCCGAGGTCGGCGGGGCGGTAAGTCCCCAATCCCCATTTACCCTTCCCCATTCCCATTTTTGCCCCATAGGGCATAATGGGAGTGGGGAAGGCGTTAATTACGCCACCGTAAACTACGGTGGCGTAATTAACTCCATGGTCCCTTAGCGCCATGGATTTTAACACCCGCTAAAAGCAGGTGTTAAAAGCGCCATGGCGCTAAGGGACCTCGTAATTGGCGGTAAGGGGTCGGCGCAGCTAACGCTGGCGCTAACCCCTTACCGCCAGGGTCGTAATGAGGCCCAATGTTAAAAAATGCAACCCATACAGCATATGGCAGGAGATATGTACTCTGAGAGTACAAGTGTACATCTGAAGTGTTAAACTGAGAGGACAGGGTTAGGTGTAGAGGTTTTTCCCATTCTTAGCCTGACAACCCAATCACACCTATCAGTCTGGGTGTACTTGTGTTTTGTGAGATGAGGCGCTTTACTCGCACTTATTAAAATCATCATTATCATGACACTCTTTGGCAAAGTCGTTAAGAGCACCAGAGCAGTTGGTCCTGGTGTGGCAGTGCATGGTGGTCGTCCTGTATGAGTACGAATCCGTACTGAGAACATCGAACCTTGACTGCCTGAGCCTTTGGGACATATCCAACAGTGGTGAAAAACTACCACACCCAGTACTAGCTCTGGGCACTGGAGAGAGGCACTTCCTCTACCTCATCTTCATCTTCCTCGTCATCTTAATCTGTATTCCCATGCCTGTTGCTCTTTCCAAGCCCTACAGATGGTGATGTGGTGGTGGTGATGTTGGCTGTGTCTGGGGAGAAGGCATGGCCATAATAGATGCCATTGGATGGATTTGGAATGCAACTTACAAGCCTTCCATAAACTGCTTTTCACCAACTCTGTGATTCAGAAATAGGAATGGATGTCCCATTACATATGAGATGTTCGCAGACATCGGAGAAGAACAATACTGTTTAGGGGCTTTTTATGGCCATATCCTATCCCATCCTCATCACCTCTCACCACTCCAGGAATTGTTTAATTAGTTTGACAAGTGCAAAGTTGTATTTTTTTAATATGTTTTGACCATGATATCTATGTACAATGGGCACTGTTCGCGAATACACATAGCGACCATTTCAAAATATCTGATACAGCTTGCATTTTACACCATCCAATCAGCGGGCGTGTCCATTGTCAGGGGACATAACGTGGGGCCTTGAATGGCCCAGGGGGGGTGACCACGGAGTGACTAGGAAAGTGAGTCTGCGGACCAAACCCAGCTTTCACTAATTTCTTTCTGCTTACTTTTTGGCCATTTAACAAATAACTACAGGGCGGATTTACACCAAATTAGATAAAAGCACGCCTTTGGGACCAAGCTGCTGCTCGTAGCACATATTTGGTGAAAATCCATCCAGCGATGTGGGCTGCAAGCATCAGCAAACTTTTTTTTTCCATTGCAACTATGAGGATTTCTACAAATGTTGGGACTCCCCCTATAACTTTGCCCGCCCCTTGACGAAACCACACTAAACTGAACAAACTCTTTCAAGGGTGCCATATACTTTTGTTGCAAAGTTTTGTGAGCATTCGTCGAGGGGGGCAAAGTTATAACCCGCCCAAAAAGTACTCTTTGTATGAGTTGAGTAACCTAACTATAACTACAGGGCTGCTACCACAGGCCCTGTAATATATATATATATATATGTTGGTTTTTCATTGCCGGTCATATATTGTTTCTGTGCAATTATTTTATTTGGTGGGTGCATATAAAGGGGCTTGGGGGATTATGGAATGTTTTTTAGAATTGAACACGCTTGAATTAGGAGAAAAACTGAATGAGATAGAGTACAATCAGTAGAAGCATGTTATATTTGACACTGTAGCCGATGTGCACCACCCTGAATCGGACAACATGTGGTACAATCATATGTGTGAGGTGGGGAGGTCAAACGAGAGCTGCTATATACTCTTTGAAACGTCATGCGACCGATGCACCAAAGTTGTGTATACATCCAAAAATGGTGCCTTGTATAGCCCAGTATTTGGTACACTTACCCATGTGCAGAATACGCAGTCAATTCCAAGGGCACACTGTCCAAGCAGTCATTATGGACGGGGATGATGAATAATGTGCCAAAAAGAAAGAACAGGTGCAGTGCAAGGTGTGACCATTGTTGAAGATGGAAGGAAAGTTATTTTCCTACAATAGATGGGTGGCAGGAGCAGTGAGCTGTGCAGCAGGGGTCTTACTAGTTTTCCTGAAGACGTGGTGGCACGCATGAATCAGAATTGTGCAAAATATGGGTTAACTATGTGCCGACATTTAACTGGATTGAGCTAAAAAAACACCAGCCAAAGTACAAAAGCCAGCAGAGGACTCTTTTGCATTCTAGGAAATGGCACTGTACCCTTAGGAATGAGCAGCCATTGCATAAAGACCCTTTTTATACCTGATCTAAATGATGGCACAGCAGTGTTAATGGGTGTGTGGACAATATTCATAGTTACACCTCCCACCATCATGGATGGGTGTATACTCACTGAGCACCCTAAACTCTGTGGTTTTCTTTAGTTCCTGATTCTCATCTATCAGTTATAAATGTGCCAGCCCCAGAGACAACTAAGCCTTCAACCATAAAGCCAGTTAGATGCTCACTAAGAGGTGATCGCCAAAAGAGATCTAACTACCTGTCAAAAAGATTCCTCTGAGAAACTAAAGGCGATCCCTGACCAATGACGGTTGTTCACCAAGTCTGGAATTTTTTTTGCCTCCCTCCTGGTGCCAGATATCCAGACAGCAACCAACCAAAATGGCTGCAGATAACTAAATGGGAGATGCTTCAGATGGCGAACCAGACAGAGCAGGGCCTTAATTTATAATGAGTGAGTTTGAAGCCATTACGCTTATGACCCTCCAGAACGGATATGAAATTTCTTATAGCTATGGAAGGGGGCAACTGCAAGACAATTTCAGTGTCTTGATGTATGTACATACCCCCAAATGATGCTGACAATGGGTCGTTATCTCATGCTATAGGGGCCCTTCACACTTTGAGAATCGACATGGAGAAAGAAGCTGGAGTAAATGCAGATGACTGGCTTGACATCATGTTTTCATGGATTTCATCGTGGTTAGAGAAAGCTGTAAAATGCTGTTGCCATCGCAGTATATCTTATTGTGATTTTTTACTCATGTCAGCTGATTCTGAGGTGCTGCACGAAGACTTTGGCAAAGAGTGTCATGATAATGATGATTTTAATAAGGGCGAGTAAAGCACCTCCTCTCATAAAACACAAGTACACCCAGACTCATAGGTGTGATGGGGTTGTCAGGCTAAGAATGGGAAAAATAGAGCTGCCTTTGGAATCACTGGGGAAGGTGACCACACCATAAAGGGTGCTGCTTTATGACTGGTACCCTAGAAGAATATGCCCAATGGGGGAAGTTTACATCACGTGTGTAGACCATGAGACTAAGGACAATGAGTATAGAAGGAAGGAAAAAGAAGGGTTAGTTAGTTAATGGACAATTAACTAAAGGGGGAAATGTTGGGATACAAGTACAGATGCCCAGCCAGGCAAAAAGGTTTAGTTTAAGGAACACCTCATACAGTACATCGTGGGAGCAGAGTGAAGGTTGTTTCCCGGACAGCATATACATTGGGCCTCATTACGACCCTGGCGCTAATGGTTTAACAGCGCCGTAAAGAGCGTCGGTGCCATTAAACCATTAGCGTCTGATTACAAGGTCCCTTAGCGGGTTGGAGGCTTTAACGCCTGCTTTTTGCAGGCGTTAAAATCCAACCCGCTAAGGGACCTTGGAGCTAATTACGGCAACCGTAATTTACGGTGCCGTAATTAGCGCCTTCCCCATCCCTATTATGCCCTATGGGGCGAAATGGGAATGGGGAAGGGCAAATGGTGAATGGGGAATTACCGCCCCCGCCAACCTTGTGATGGAGCAGTAATTCTGCCATACACCATGCCGGAGACCGGCATGGACCATGGTGCTAACAGCACCATCGTCCAGCGCCTGGGTCGTAATGAGGCCCATTGTCTTAGTTAGGTCAGATACATATTAAATACTCATATATAGCAACAAAAAAATATCAACAAATGTATTAATGTTGTGGTTGCAAAGGTCATAGATAGGGCAGCATTATAGGCCAGAGTTTGGTTCATGTATAGTAGGGACGTAGGATAGCGTGATGTGCGGGAAGGATTAAAATAAGCGGAAGATGGAGCCAACAAGCCATTGTGGTAGAAGTGAGGTTTGAGTATTAACTTGGCAGAAATATCACAATTTTTGCTGTTGCAGCCTAGCACACAATCAGCAGTAGGGAATGCAGGCCTTGGTTTGGAGCAGTGGCTCTGGTAGTTCAGCTCCAAAAACAAAAACCCCTTTCCCATTCGCCAGGATAGAAGTTGAGATCAGAGGGATCCTTGGTGCGCAAATAAGCACGAATTGTATCCAGCTGCGGGGCCTGAATGGGGTGGGAATGGAATGTTAGCTGGCAAAAGTGCTGGAAGGGGTGCATCCTATAAAGGACACATTGATGAGTCTGGGCTACAATGCTCTGTGATGCCAAAGAGCCAGGTAAAAAATTAGAACACTATTTCCCTCACTCCAGGGCATACACCCCATATAAATTATGCCTAGACACACAGCTTAAGCAAATAAATCCTTGAAATGTAGAGCTGTGTCCTGGTTATATCATCCCTGAGCACCTAGGGTTGGAAGGAGATAAGGTGGAGCTGTGTCTGCACCATCTTGGGATTTGGAACAGAAGAATCAAAGTAGAGTTGGCCTCGCCAAGTTACTTTGATAGTGTCAGGAACAGGGGGTGCATATTACGTGATGTTCCCAAATATGCAAACCTTTTGATGAGAAACCACCAATCATATACATGGGTTTGATAGTGATGAAATAGGGGACCATGTGTCTAGGGGCATGGAGGTAGCCTAGATGTGGCCAATCGGTCAAGGGACTATAGGAGGATTAACATATTCTGTAGGTGGAGCCAATGAGGGCGGTGGGATTGTGCTGTACTCATTATTATGCATAGTTATGTTAACTCCCAGCCTGGCCTCTAGGGATCCTGTAACCCTTTCGAAAATCAGAGATCTCTGTGTCAGTTTTGTTCTACGGGACCACCTGAAACCATTTTTTCATGTAATAAACCTTGTTTTTCTTTTTTTTGCAAAGAGGTGCAGTGATTATTTTGTCATTTTAATTCTTTTTAGTCCCCGGTATTTGGGCTGCCATCCTTTCACCATCTACATTATGTGATAGTTTGAGATTGCGGCAAAAATGGGTTGGCAAGAGTGCACAGCTTGTTCGTATTCTTTTCTTCTTTGTTATTGATTTTCTGGTTTTAATTTTTTGATTATTAGTAGGTTGCAGCCCACTAAAAAATGCCACAGTGTAGGGCACTAAAGTACACTGGACAAAAGAAAGACCTAGGCTAATTAGCCTTCGGTGTGGGCCGAGAGAGTATGTTAAGTTCACTTGTTTTGAGTGCTTTCCATAGATTAACAGTTCCTCAACCATTGGTCAATGATGTGCTGCTCAACGTGCACCATTATCATGCTTTAAGGTGATTGGGTAAACCCTCTATATTACGGGTAACACCATTCTTTACAGTGCAATCGTGGTTTATGCAGTTCAGGCAATAAAATGTATTTGCATCCATTTCCCGATGCTGATCATCGTGTTAGTTGTGCAATGGTCCTTGCATATGTGAGCTGTTGTGTAAACACATAGTGAGCTAAAGAGGCGTACTATTATATAAAGTTTCATCTTTCCGTGCCCCATGCTAATCACTAACCTGATAGTAGCATCACTCCCAAAACGGGAATGAAGGAATCTTTGGTTCGTTGTATCACTTGCGCTATAAGGAACACGTTCTACGTGTTAATGGCAAACCTTGTTGTGTTTTACCGGTTGTCATGAAGATGGTCTCATAAGCATCTGATTTCTATGTAATAAGGATTGCGCCTGTCATCTTACCTTTGGCGAGCACTGTGAAGCGGGTCCTGCTTTTTCCTCAATGAACTACGGACTGGTACCGCGATTCGTGTCGTTGCTAAGGCAACATTTGAGCCCCAACATCGCCGCGCGCATACTGATGCTGCGGCCATGTTGGTATGGGAAAAATGTCTATATCGCAGTTACAGTGACTGCGAGGCATTTTGGCTAAATGTATTACGCTTACAGCTAAGCGAATGGGCGTGCTTACTCCTTACTTGTGCTGGGCAATCAAATTGGTACTTAATATACTACTTTACATGGATAAAACTGCTTGTTAAAGAGAGAGGAGTGAATACCCCTCGTCCTAACGTATGTAGTGTGCGTAAGGTGAACGTGCCTAAAATAAGTGGCCAATATGTGGTGAGCACTACTATTGAAAATAGTACTAGTGTTATTTATCACAACATAAGTTAGAGGACTAGTTATCTTGCTCATTCAGATAAAGAAGTGGAGTACAGATACCCTGCATGATCATGTTTAGTATTCAAGCAAAACAGTTATGGATGGCAACTCACCGAGGTAATGGGGAACCGCCATATAAAGGATATCAATGTCGCTATACCATAGTCTTACATGTAACACGTGTGATATCACTGTCTGTTGTGTCTCTCGTTATAGTGTGTTCAACTGGGTTGCTGGCCAATAAACAGTTAGCAACAGTAAGTAATATGAGACATACTGTCATGAGGGATTTTAAAGCTATGATAAGGTCACAGTATATTGTACAACAGTTGCACTGCATGATAATGTCTTGTATTAGGTCAAACAATTATGAATATCAGCTCACAAATGGACTGAGGAAATGCTATACTCTTGTTCTGGTGTGTTCTGGGCTGCTGGCCAAGAAAACCAGTGGACAATGATGAATAAAATAAAGAATACTGTCATGAGGGAAACTAAAGTTCACACACGGTCACAGTGTATTGCTATAAAAACAAACATTTCAAAAAACAGTGCCATTATAGAAAACAATTAAGGTAAAATTCTTCGTTCATTCCTTGTGGCGACAATGCTTCCAGTCGATCGATCCAATACGCCTCCTTTTGTTATCTACTTTTTTTCAGATCTGTGGTTGCGCCATGCATCTCGAAAGTTTCACGGACCTGGAACTTGACCTTCGAAATATTGTGTTTCTGCTCATTGAAATGTCTTGCAACTGCCGAGTTGCATTGTTGTTGCATATGCATGACTTGTGTTCGTTCATGTGCATTCTCAATTTCCGGCCTGTTTTGCCCACGTAATATAGTCCACACGGGCAACGTATACAATAGATGCAGTTTGCGATATTGCACGTCGCATAGCATCTTACTGTTATTTACTCTCCAGTGTACGGATGTGGAACAATTCCACCTTTTATAAAATTGTTGCAGTTGCTGCAAATTAAACAGGGGTACATCTCCACTTTCCTTGGGTTTGCCTCTTCTTGGCTTGTTGACCCTGGTGTTGACTAGTAAATCCCTGTGGTTGCTAGATGTTTGGTATGCAAAAGTGGGAATGTCAGTAAATAGATCCTTAGTTCTTTCATCGCTTTGGAGTATTGACCAATGTTTTTTAATGCATCTTTTGATTTGCATGCGTTTTGAAGAAAAATTTGACACATATACTAGCGTTGGTGTTTGTTGTTTATTTTTCAGAATAAGAGTACTGGTTCTTGTGGTAGTAGCTACTTTATTTCTTACTGATTGTAGATCACCATCTGGGTACCCTCGCTCTTCCAGCTTTCTGCCTAATTTTGCTAGTTCCTCTTTGCATTCTCTCTGGTCACTGATAATTCTTTTCAAGCGCAGAATTTGTCTATATGGTAAGTTCTTCAGGGTATTTTGTGGATGAAAGCTCATACGGTGTAACAATTTGTTCCTGTCTGTGGGTTTAGTGAACGGAGAAGTTGTGATCTGTTGGTTGTGTCTGTTAACATTGATATCTAAATAATGTATACCTGGGTTGCCGATTTCAGATGTAAATTGTATGCGTGATTCTATGTTGTTAATGTATATCATGAACTCATCCAGGGATTCTCTTGTTCCTTGCCAAATACTGAAAATATCATTGATACAGCGTACCCACTTTTTCAATTTGCTTTTCCATTGTGTGTTATGCAGGATGTGGGTTGTTTCGAATCGATACATGAATGCGTTGGTGTATGTAGGTTCCATCGTCACCCCCATGGCAGTGCCCGAGGTTTGGAGGTAAAGTTTGTTCTTGTACTCAAAATAAGAGTTTGTTGAAATGAATGTTAGTAGTGCCAGGTTGAATTCTTTCACTGCTCCTATGGTCAATATCCCTCAAATAGAATACGCCTGAGTGGACAGCTCATGGGTTAAGCATACAGCTATGAGCCTGCCCTTCTAAAGGGCGATTTGTGGCAGGACCATGTGTTAGGCAAGATTGTATGCAGTACCCTTTGGGTGCACTACAACAACCCTGACCTCCTGGCAATAGGAACCCAACCTTTGGTATAAATCTGTACTATACAGGTTGGTAGTGTGTTGAGCAACCAAGCTTTTCACAAGAGGGGTCAATGTGAGCTGTAGGGGAGTTGCACAGAGATTCAAAGAGTTACACAGAGATTCAAAGTGACAAGTATTCAAATAAACACTTACACACAAGGTTTCTTGAATAAACAATTATTAATTTATTTATCAGTCAGTTAGAATAAGCCTTCTTCAGAAGGGAGCAATGTAACACAACACACACATATATTTCACAACACACACTCTTAAGTTTCTAAATCAGTAATTACTATTTTGGGATGGCCCACAGACACAGCCTACACCCTCAGGTGACTTCAATAGTTAGGGTGCTGGTGACATTAGTGTATCACTGTTGTATTTAGAATACTCTTAGGAATAGGGCAAAGAAAAAGGTTATTAGAACAAACAAAAAATCACAAATATTCTTAAAGGCATGGTCTAGTAAAATGTTTTATTGTCCCTACGGGTCGGCCATGTTTTTTTAAGCCTAAGTGGCTCGATTTTAGAAAACTTTCCTATGGACCTTACCCGAGTTTTCGTCCATTAAACGCACGCAAAAACAAGCAACAGGCAGCCGCCATTTTCTGATAATCCTATCTTTTCCCCCATCGCTCTGGCTGACCTGCTTTTGCGGCAGTAAATCAATTCCCCCACCCCTGAGCCTGTCATCAGCAGACTCGTACCGCCCATTTCCCAACGCCAAAGCACGTCTCGTGTCAACATTCGCTGCGCTTCAGCTAATGACGTGTCGCCATCGAAATGGCAGAACGCCTCTTTCCTCAATAAGTATAAACAGACCGTTTCACAACACACAGCAGCAGATTTTCGATTCCATTCCTCTCTATGTGTTACTTTGAGTATTCTGTGACTCGTTTCAGTGCTCTGGTCAGCTACCTTCGCCACTTGTAGCCCGTGTGAACAGATACCAGTACCACCGCTATAAATGATTTTAGTTTGTTTAACACACAATGGCTACAATAATGCCCTACATGTACGAGCCCGAGTATACTGAGGAGGAACTACTGGAAAGGGAAGCACGCGAAAACGATGGGGATTCGGGCGTCAGTTGGTAGGATGAATCAACAGATGAATAGCCTGGGCCTAGTCGAATGGACGGCGTCTCCACCTGGTGCACATGCAATCGGTGCGAGCTAATGCCAACTGAGGACGAGAACTGCTGCTGCCGAGAAAGCTCGGGATGCCTGGCCTACATTTCGGAAGGCGAGCCACGACCGCAATGCATCACCGAGCTGCCAGACTTCAGGGCAGCCTGCCTCACACGGGCCGTGTTGAGAATAATGATGGTGCTTAAGCACGAACTTCGCGCAACTGTTCGTCCTCGTAATCCGAGTAACGAGTAAGTATACTCTGCTTGTCATGCCACTCCTATTTCATGTTCTTCTACTATATCCAAAATTACATCTACATATCATTGTAACGCATGTAAGTCATTCAATAGTGTGCATTGTCTAGATAGCATTTGTCCATGCAGAATGCCATTAGTTACAAGAATTGTCATTGACAACAAACGTTTATTAAACTTATCTTGGTCATTTAAAAACAGTTTGTTTCATTCCTTTTCACAGGTGGTACAGGCTGGTGGCCTATCGTTCCTTTACATGGTGGCTCCACGGGAGGCTTGGACACCGCGTTCAAAGAGTGATACCCGCCTGTGCCGTTAGTGCCATTAGAGAAACGTTCCCGAGTGACAGCGCCAGTACAGGGGATTTTCTCTCGCTGTGCTGCAACCTGACCTGTATAATCTGTAAAGTCTTGTATTTTTGTGTCATGAAAATAAGATACAAAATAAAACACCACATATATTTTAACAACGGTTGTTTTGATTTTTTAAATGAATCAAGTGTGTCTCCATTCAAGGATGGACGTCAGACATCTGTGCTCCGAATGGGTGAAGGTCTGGTCGCTCTGAAGCAGGGTGGTCACTATCTATCTAAGCTAACATAACATATTCTTGATAATGCATGCACTAAATAACACTTGTTCAAGGTCTTTCAGTAGGTCATGTCTCTATAAAAGTCACACATATATCTATACTAACAATTACCATTGGATTATACAGGCCTTAGGGTCTTGACAACTATAATACACCGATTGAAGTGTGGGTCTGTGCTCACAAGAATCTCCGGTATGTGGCATTTGTTATTGATAAGCAACGATATACTATAATTGATTTAAAGACGATATACTATATATTGATATAAAGGCGGTTCGCGCCGGTGGATGCGCGCTGGCATGGGGGGCTGTCAGGGGCGCGAAAGGCCAAGGTGCCAAACTACATGTACACTTCAAAAGGTGTCCCACGCTAAGGGGCCATCGGTCACATGGCCTCCTCAGACCCCGTGTCTCCAGCCAGGCCTCCCCTTGAAGCAGGCCGCCCCCCTGCAATCCACATAAGTGTGTCTCCATTCAGCAGTCTTCCTGTGCCTTATCTGCACGCCCCAGGCCCATCCATCCCACCCCCCTCTATCAACGGCGGTTTGCGCCGGTGGAGGCGCGCTGGCATGGGGGGCTGTCAGGGGCGCGAAAGGCCAAGATGCCAAACTACATGTACACTTCAAAAGGTGTCCCACGCCAAGGGGCCATCGGTCACATGGCCTCCTCAAACCCCGTGTCTCCAGCCAGGCCTCCCCTTGAAGCAGGCCGCCCCCCTGCAATCCACATAAGTGTGTCTCCATTCAGCAGTCTTTCTGTGCCTTATCTGCATGCCCCAGGCTCATCCATCCCACCCCCCTCTATCAAAGGCGGTTCGCGCCGGTGGATGCGCGCTGGCATGGGGGGCTGTCAGGGGCGCGAAAGGCCAAGGTGCCAAACTACATGTACACTTCAAAAGGTATCCCACGCCAAGGGGCCATCGGTCACATGGCCTCCTCAGACCCCGTGTCTCCAGCCAGGCCTCCCCTTGAAGCAGGCCGCCCCCCCTAAAACCACGACATACATACGTTATTCATTCACAAACACACCCCTGTTTCTAATACTTTATAAACCACTTGATATGTCTCATGAGAACATCTTTGTGCTTTGCAAGTCAACTCCTGAACGTGTTACCTGGCAACCACTGAGATCTACGCTAATCTGCTCGTCGTCGTGCTATTCGTGAACTTCTGTGACCGCTTAGAGCAAACCCATCAGTGTGCTTCCTGTGGCCACCCACCTATTCTCCTGAAACATACTGCTCTGCTTGCTGAATCCAACTGTTTGTTGGTCAAGGTAAGGCCATGTATCCTAGTCATATTTTGCAGATTTTTAAATTTCTATCTATTTGCGAGTAGAGTACACAATAGTGCTATGTTCATTGGTCTCATTGCTATTGACTTGAGTTTCCATTGCTATGCTATCAATAGATCTATTTATTTTCATCTGTGTCTATTGTCATCGAATTGCATCCTTCGGGGTCCAGTCTATAATGTAAGCATGTTTCCTTCTCGTGCAAGACAGAACATCCAAGGGACGAGTCACATGTTCAGATTTTAGACACATCATTTATACATTTCTGCAACTTATGCAAATACTAAGCCGCAGATAATGAACTGGTATAGTTCCTGCGACCAAAACAAACCTTGCCTTGATCATTGTATGATTCATTTACTTTTGTATCAAATCTTTATTCTTGAAGATTGTATAATAATGTCAATATTTACTTTTCAGATTTATAAACAATGCCTGCCTGTTCCATTAGCGGTTGCCCTTCGAAGACCCATGCGAAATCTGAAGGCACTACAATGCATGTATTCCCGAAAACTGTTGATCGAATAAGAGAATGGGTCAGACATTGCGGATATCCACTGGATGAGCTGGAGTCCAAGAAGTCTTACAGGACAAGAGGGGTGATCGATACCGCATCTGCAGCCGGCACTTTTCCTTGGACATGTACACAACATCTTGGGTAACAAAGAAGAATAAACGGCAAACGACACGGAAATTGCTCAAAAACGCTATTCCCACTCTATTCGTCCACATTCCGCCACCGGTGAGTCAAGTGTCCGGATTTAGCTTTAGGCCTTGGGGTAGTGTGTAGGTATCCAAACGGATTAATTGATATTGTAGGTGTTCTATCCCTTGTAATAATTTAGATATTGATATGAGTGTATAGTTTTTTGAATAATCACATTTACCAATATATTCTTTTTCGATTTCATAACCCACAAACGCAATGTATATATATGGGAACAGGGAACTGTGCTGTATTGAGCATTTTACAAGTATTCTGTCGCCTTATATGGCTATTTTTAATATTGGCATTTCATTATCGATCATTAATTTACTTTTACAACTATTTGACTATCCCTTGAATCTGAAGCAAGAACATTCTACATCCTTGACGTGGTCGCAGTTATCAACCACTTCTAGCGCATATCAGGTAATCTTACTAGGCTAATCCGCTACAGACCTGTTTTATGCATGTCAAGTAATATTTTTATTTTATCGTGTAATCATTTTACCGAATGTTTGGTTAGTGATTTTGTATGGATATACACCTTAGTTATCGTCCGCTGGTGTTTGTTTTCAGTTATAATTAGTGTTTTCCATACTAATGCAAGTACTGTCTTTCAGGGAGATGCTGAAGCGTCCGCCACATCTACAACATTTCTAGATGTTCTTCAACAGCAGGAGGTATGGATACTGACATCTCCATCGAGCGTCAACATCAGAGCTGGAATTATTGTCGTTTGATTGTTCTACACAATGTTTCATTCGTGGTAAGCCGTTGATATGTACCTGTGCTGTCGACCCCAGGTGTGTGTTATGTTTTCACTATTGTAATCCTCACTAATGCAAGTACTATGTTTCTGGCAGTTGATGGAGCGTCAACCCCTGCACTTGATGCAGAGCCTGACATTCAAGTAATTCTACGGGAAGTGGAAGCGGGACCATGCGTATACGAATCGGCGCAACAGCTTTTGGAAGTGCGCACTACATTTGCAACATCCATAGATATTCTTCAGCAGCACGAGGTATGGATAATGACAGCTCCATCATGCGTGATCATATAACATGATTCCATTTGCTATACTTTCTTCCCTATTAACGCAAGTGCTTTGTTTCAGGGAGACGACGAAGCTTCCACTACAATCACAACATCCAATTTAGATGATGCAGATGTAAATAAATCGGAGAAATAAGTCGATGAAATGTGATCATAATTAGATTTTCCTTGATTCTTTTGGACAATGCATCATTTGCGGTTATCTCTTTATATGTACCTGTGTGTTCGACCCCAAGTGTGTGTTATGTTTCCAATATTGAAAACCATACTAATCCAAGTACTGTGTTTCAGGGAGATGGCAGAGCTTCCACCACAATCACAACATCTCATTTAGATGATGCAGATGTGAAGGAATCGTTGAAATAAGTTGATGAAATGCAAGTACTGTGTTTCAGGGAGATGCGGATGCCTCTTCTCCAATACAACCATTCATGGCACTCCATGCAGAGCCAGAGGTATGGATACTGACAGTTCCATCGAAATAGATCGTCACTGGTCGAATACTTTTGGTTTATTGTTGCACACAATGTTTAAATCGTGTTTGGCTATTGAGATGTACCTGTGTGTTCGTCCTCACGTGTGTTTTATGCTAACAATATTTTGATACATAGTAATGAAAGTACTATGTTTCAGGGAGACGATGGAGCCTCATTCCGTGCTGTCTATGCGGATACAGAAAATATAGTCGTTGCAGCACAAGAGGAAGGGAGGACATGTGGAAACGAATCAGAGCTACAGAGTGCAGATGTTGAAGGTCGTGTCAAAAAAGTTGCAAAGAAAAAAAAACAAAAAAAGGTTAGTTACAAACAGTTCATAACTTTAAAAAAATGTTTGTGCTGGGCACTATTTTATGTTTTTTTCCAGTGAATTCTACTACACTCCATCTTGTGTTTAAACTGAACATCCCTTTTCCAATCTCTCCTCCAGTTACCCGTGGGTGTCAGAACTATACACACACAGACAGTGAAGCGAATGAGAGATGTGGCTTGCCAGACCGTGTACACTATGGAGGAACTATTAATTGAGGCGAGGCGTGTTCAGGCTCGAGATGCTCATGTCCAATGGCCAGAACATGAATTAACTATGTTTGGAGACTACAGCAAAGTTGCATTGGACCATAGCTACAGTGCGACCGCACCACCACAAGAAGATGTTATTGAATGTATTCAAGATAGCTCTGAAGTAGTTGCAGATCAATTTACACAATCTACACCCGTCAAAAATTTGCCACCAAAAAACCTGTCGACATTGTTGTGTTCTCCCATCAATGTTGAAGTAATAGATGTCGAAATGACAGAGAATGAACCAGCCGCAGCATCCATAGACGCATCAGAACTTGATATCAGCGATATTACTTTCCAATGTGTTAAAATCTCCACAACGTCACAGGCCGAAACAACGTTGACGCAGGATGACAGTCTAATGAAAGAGAGCAAATACATTGTATTCGACAGTTGTTTGATGGAAATTATAAGTATGCTGAAATGTTTGCATCCATTAGAGGGAAAGTATGTGGGAAGCCATTGATTAATGTGACTCGTCAAATAAAAGGCAGTAACGTCAAAATAAATGCCACCTGTAGATTAAATCATAGGTTCTCATGGTCTGCACAACCGATGCTGGGGAAACTGCCAGCCGGCAATCTACTGTGTGCAGCTGCATCACTTTTTAGTGGCTCCAGTTTTAGAAAGTTAGAGGCTTTCTTTCAGTTTGTGGGACTCCATTTCATTTCTAAAGCGCTGTACTACATATACCAACGTGATTATCTGTTTCCGGCCATTAGTGATGTTTGGAAAATTGAACAATTGTCTCTAGCAAGTACATTCAAAGGCAAACGATTCAGGCTAGCCGTCGATGGACAGTGAGACAGCCCTGGATTTTCTGCCAAGTACTGCACCTACCACTTTCAGGACATGGATAGTAAGAAAATTGTGAGTTCGGTGGTCGTGCAGGTAACACAATGTACATCGTCAGTGGCCATGGAGAAACTAGGATTTATAAAATCAGTGGAATATCTACAATCAAGGGGAATGCACATCGACCTCATAGCCACGGATAGACACGTTTCAATTGCCAAGACAATAAGAGAGCAGTTCCCACATATTAAACATCAATTTGATGTATGGCATCTTGCTAAATCAATCAGTAAGAAAATCTCGGCTGCAGGAAAAAAAAAGGTTTTGAAAGTATTTTGCAGTGGTCACATTCTATCACCAACCATCTTTGATGGAGCTAAAAAACTTGTGAGGGGTCAGTGGAAATACTACTTGAAAAATGGCGGTCACTGATGCACCACTGTACCAACGTTCACCGCTGGACAGCAAATGAACATTTCCACCAATGTGAACATGGCCCTTTGTCCCCAGAGGAGGCACGGAAGAAGAAGTGGTTGATTCCATCTTCACCGACACACAAAGCCATTGAGAAGATTGTTTTCGACAAAATTCTATCAAGAGATTTGAGAGGACTGACAGAATTCTGTCACACAGGAGATTTGGAGGTGTTCCACAATACGTGCCTAAAGTACAGGCCAAAGCGCTTGCATTTTAGCTTTCGGGGCATGAAACATCGCACTCTACTAGCAGTCTTGGCCCATAACAGCAATGTCGGACGTGAACAATCGAGGACTAGGGGTAAAGTAAGGGTGCCTCGCTATACTAAGGTGTTTTCAAAACGAAGTAAGCAATGGGTGATCAAACCAGTCTATGATGAAATGCAGTTCGACTTTGTGAAAGGCCTTATTGTTGCTGTGTTAGAGAAGCACAGATATGGAATTTTGAATGTTTCTGTGCAGAGCAGTGATCCATTGCCACCGAACATTGCGACTGTGCCATGCCCACCCGAAGCACAGCTGATTGTGAAGTACAAAACCCGGTTTAAATAATTGCAATACGATTGTCTTTTTGTAAATAAATGTTATTGTACAGTGTACCTGTAAACCTAACCCCTACCTTCAACATCATGGGTGGCGAACAAGCTGGGTGTCATCTTTGAATTCTCTCTATTCACCTCACATATGTGTATGTATATATTTTTCTCATGTCTCATCTCATGTAAATGTAAATGCTGCGCACTGTTAACAGAGGGGAGGCTTGCGTATTGCAAATAATAAAACAAACAAACAAACAATAAATCTCACTTTTAACTCAACGCCTGTGGTACTTTATACTTTCCCTGACCTTCCGCAAAAAATGAAATGTCTCAATTTGGGCTTTAAAGCTCGCAGACAACGGGGACACAATTGGGGCACTTAGAACGCGCCAGCCAAGCGGGCCGTGGCATTTGGGAGAGAATCCAGTTCGCATTTGCACATTGAGGCGCACTACATAGACGGATTCTAAACTTCAAGTTCTCACAGATGCCTATACTACGTGATGTTGCAAATAAAGAATGCGAAGGACAGCGCCCAGATGAGGCCCACAAGTCGCACTGGAAGTATAAGGGTTTGACCTTGAGACAGGGACCATGCCAAAAGAACTACATTTGAAGGGAGTGCGCAATAACGTAAGAGACGATAAGGCAGAAAATTCAGAAACTAGACCGAGTTTCATTTTAGTTCAGTATACGAAAAATCGTTGTCAAGAGCACGGTCCGTTTTACAGACTGCATTACGAAGAGACACAATGGAAATTTCAAATATAATGTAAGTAAATCTTTACACGCTTTTATACTGGAATGAAGATTTAATGAATGGATGCATGAATAAATGAATGAATGAAGAGCTAGGAAAAGCAAGTAAAACGTGTTCGTAGTGGGCACATGGGCATGCAGGTCCACTGGTCTCACCGATCTCGGTCCTTGGCCCAGCCACTTTTCCCTGCACTGCCTACCTGCACTAGGGGACTGTCTCTGTATCCTTCAGCCCCTTCTCCCGGCATTTACCTTGCACTTGCCACCAGCTGGCCCTATTATTTAATTTGTATTCAACTAACCATGTACAGCCCTTCCCCATGCGCGATCAGAAAGACACCTGGCCTAGTAGGATCGTTGTCTGTCTGCCCTTGTTCCCCACCTGCCTCGTCACGCCTAGAAACACTTGAGTATAGGTGCTGTACAAATGCCATATCATATATCATAGCATTCCCCACGCATGTAGACTAACTGTCGTTTATCATTGTGTGTTTGCCTCGATTTATCTCATTACTTTTCGCATTCATTTTAGAGACGAACATACTCCATTGAACTATCCTTGCAAGCAAATAGTTTCTGATCAGCCGTAATAAATAAAATGAGTAATATTAATGAAGTTCGGCTAGCGAGACTAATTATAATTTTTTTGTTTTCATAACAGATATTTGATCCCATTCTGCCACTGCCATCTGTTTGAGACACCGGCTGATGGATTCTTCAGCAGACACCTGCAGCTTTGTGTCAACAACTGGAGCACGATCACCATACTATGGGACAATCGCCAAGGGCCCACATGCCCTTACGCTGTACTACTGGCTAGTACTGGCTAGTACTGGCTAGAAGCAACAGCCTTGCGGTTCACCATGCTTCCAAAGTGATTCTTTTTATGAAAATGAACACCCTGTGTACCATAAAGGAACAGCGTGTGACTCAAGATGAAACGGAACAGTTATTGCGGATACAGATAAACGAAAATAAATGGCTTTCGGAGTTCATATGGCAATTGCTGAATATTCTCTAAACATTGAATGTCAAATAAATGTACTATACCAAATGTACCGTGTTGCTGTTTCATTTTAAAGTACAGTTTCATATTCCGAATTGTGGCGCGCTTTGTTGTGAGTTGATCTTTGTTGGTTTCCGGGTTCTGTGTGGAGTCGTGCAGAAGACGACTGGGCGAGTTTGCCTACGCAGCACAGTAACGTCACGGAGAGAGGCGGGGAATGTGAATGTTTTGATAATGTCAGGCTCAGGAGCGGGGGAATTGATTTAGTGCCGCAAAAGCAGGTCAGCCAGGGGGATGGGGGAAAAGATAGGATTATCAGAAAATGGCGGCTCCCTGGTGCTTGTTTTCGCGTGCGTTTAATGGATGAAAACTCGGGAAAAGGTCCATAGGAATGTTTTCTAAAATCGAGCCACTTAGGCTTAAAAAAACATGGCCGACCCGTAGGGACAATAAACATTTTTACTAGACCATGCCTTTAAGCAGGCAAATACATTTTTATCCCCCAAGTACAGTCATTTAGTGGAACAGGCTAGTCCAAAGTCAATGGGCTGAAATGAGCTGAAGCACTTCTGGTAGGTAAGCAAGACAAGTCTTTGCAGAATGTTTTAGAAGTCATTGAAGAAAAGAAGAATCAATGTAGGGACACAAGCTGTTAGACCTGAGTAGTAGAAGATGCAAGCAAATCTACAATAAGAGGTAAGTTCTCTTAGACTTTACAGTACCTTTAGATTGAAGACAAAGTGCAGCAGATGACATCTGTTCCTGTGCAGCTCTGTAGATCTCACTGTTCATGTGCCTCAGTTGTGGGGACAAGAAGGGGGACTTCTGGGGACTCCTGCACTGCAATGGGACGGTCACCGCTCACAACTGGCAATCTTCAAACAAGTGGCACTTCAGTGTTTCAGCTCCTCCTGACTACCGCAAATAGCAACACTGTGGTTCCTGGCTGTCGAGATGGACTTTCCTTGCATCTCGGGTCCTGCACTCTGTGGAGGGGGCTCAGGCTCAGTCGGTCCTTCTTCCTGGGAGTCCAGAGGATCTTCCTGGAACTCTTGGCCAGCTTAAAAACAATGCACACAGTCTGGTGTTCCTCTCCCTGGCTATTCGGTTTCCACAGCAACTTTGTGGAAATTCAACCAGCTCTGAGAGGATGTCCAGGTGGCTTATTTTGGAGTTGATTGGTCCAACCAACTCAAAGGGAGAAGTCGTCCTTGCAGGGGCTTCTCTGTCGATACGAATTTGGAGTTTCATCACAGCAGCAGGGCTTCACCGGGCAATCCAACGGTCCAGGAGTTGCAGCAGGCATACTCTTCAAGTTCTTCTTTGGTTCCTTCATCCAGTGGTCGACTCTGCCTTCCAAGATAAAAAGCCACACCTTTTATGCAGCTTGCTCCCATTCATTCCAACCGGGCTGTCAGTCACCAGCAGGGTGGCTGTCTTTGCCAGACAATCAAGCAGCCAATCACCACAGAGTGCATTTGGTCTCCTAGGAGACTAAGCACAGGGAGTTTTTGGCACCTCCCTCACTTTCTGCCCCCGCCAGACACCCTGGAGCCAGAGGCGGGCATCACTTGTGAATCCCGCCAAAGGCAAAATGAACAAAGGGACCAAACCTAGTTTGGCACGCAGAGTAAATCTCAAGAAGGACCTTTCCACAAAGAAATGGCGAGAAATGAAGACTGGGGCCATTTTGACAAAAGTGTACCTTTCTATGCTTTACCGCGGCTGCGAATGCAGCCCGCAGTAAAATCCCATAATGGTAGAAAAAATGTCACTGCCACCAGCCATTCATCGACGAAAGGGTAACATTAAAATATTACATGAGAAGCTAGACAAATGGGCTACCTGGTAACCCCTCCAGCACCCTATTGTATAATAATGTGTGCTGGGTCTAGAAAGTTACACATTTAAGTAAAGTCAATATCACTTTACTGCTCTGGGAAACAGTAGTTTATCCCAGAGAAGGTATTTACACCTGTGGGAAATCTGAAAGACGTTCCTGTGTCACTGCACTGAAGGTGCTGTGCAGCACAATTTAAACGATGATGCCTATGGAGTTTGTCAGACTCCACAACCAAAAGAAACACAGAGTATAAAATCACATTAAAATACATGAGAATGGAAACAAAGAGTCTCACTCTCTCCAAGTTAAAAAAATCAAGTCCTCAAAATCCATCAAAGTTGCTCAGGGTCTGTAGGTAGAGAGAATTAGCGCATTTCTGAGAATTTTCCCTAACACCATGTCACCCATTAATCATTGCTAGGTCGATACATTAAGGGCTTTTACATTTTGATAATAATCAAAGCTACTAGTACCGCATTTGGAAGTGGGAGTCTGGTACGAAGTGGTGGAGAGAAAACTGATCTTTTTTTTATTTGCCCCGCTGTCATTTAATTTGTTCTTTTTATTATAGAGTTGAGTGAAAACTAATCCATGATAAAATGAAGAAACCTATTGTAAAGTTTTAAAGTGAAGGTGGGTTTAATCTGTGTGCCTATATCATTTCTGAGTTGGTATATCATGTACATACATTGAGAAGGTGCCAATCATTTCATCAATCAGATATTGAGATTGTTGGACAAAGGCTGGATAGAACGTGATTTTGTGGAGCTTAAATCTGCATGTATTGAACCATGGCAAGTGTGGAAGGTTAAGGGAATGGAATTTCCAGCACAGAAGATAGAGTACTTGCATGCAAAACTTCATGCAAATCCCCCTTTGTCAATTTATGGAATCGTATGCGCAGAACTTTTCTTGGACTTGCGTGGAGTTCGCGCTGGCTTGACACATCTGTGGGAGCCGTCAAGGGCCTTGATTGAGAATCCAAGTAGAATCCAAGTAGAGCGTGGGCATGGCTTGCACAGAGGGCTGTGAAGGGGGCTGAACACCAAAAATGGCGACTAACTTGCGAAAAATTGGGCGTTTCGAGGGACGGCCTGCAGGCAGTCCCTCACACACCTACAATTGTGCAGCATGAGGCATATTAATGGATTTGATCATGCAAATTCTTGGCTGTGAAATGGCCAAACAAGTCCTTTATACAATCGGCCATCCAAAAGCAGGTGTAAGTACACTTGCGCAAAAAATGTACAATGTGCAGGTGGGCTTTCATGTCAGATTTCATGTACTTAGTTGGGATTTTGATGCAACTTTGGGGTGCACGTAAGCAGTCTAGCATGTGCAGGAACATTTTACGTGGGTTTGCACGCAGGTTTCCCGAGTTATTGATATGATATGATATTACAGGTTATTTATAACTCACCATTTCCGGATTTTCATTGGGGTTCCCTGAACTTGGCATCAACCCATGTCTTTCCGTTGAACTACACAGAAATACTAGATTGTATTAAAAATCTAAGCCGATCAAGAGCGAGCTCGGCCAGATGGCCTACACAACGGGATGTTAAAAGATCATCCCCATGAATGGACGTCCATTCTCCACATTTTTGATGAAGGCGAAATACCTAACTCATGGAGAGGTTCAATAATGATCCCATATTCTTTAAGAAGGGCGACAGGGCTGACCCTGCAGTTTATCGCCCAATTGCTCTTCTCGACTGTCCGGGAAAAATATTTGCGTGGCTTGTTTTGAAACAGTTCAATTCATGGCTTGACTTGAATGAATTGCGCGATCCTTTTCAAATGAGATTTTTGCCCGGCCTAGGTACTGCAATAAATGTCATTACTTTGAATTTGATTATTCATCACGCTCGACAGCGAAAACAAGCCATACACATGGCTTTCATTGATTTCCGCAATGCATTCGATGCGGTTCCCCGCAAGCTATTATATAAAAAACTTAAGGACAAAGGCTGTCCTTGGTTTATGCTGAAGTGGATCATTCAATTGCATTCAAACACTTCTATACAGATTAGGTTAAACAATGAAGGCTTACAATCACAACCAATCAAAACCGCACGTGGCCTAAAACAGGGCTGCTTACTAGCATCAGCAATATTTATTTTTTTCATTTCGAATATAGGTCAAGAATTTGCGTCTACCATCACAGATTCTCAAAAGATTAATGATGTCCAAATAAAACATCTACTCTATGCAGATGACATGGTTTTGTTATCAAAAACCGCAAATGGACTTTGTGCTTTGCTAAAAATTCTAGACAGGTATTCAGTGGCAAATTGCATAACCATTAATATATCTAAAACCAAGGTAATTCAATACGGTACAATAAAACAGCGTTCTACTGTCCATCGGTGGCCGCTACAGAAGACAATCTTAGACACAGTATCATCATATATCTATCTAGGAACTTTTGTCACGCATAAACCGAACTCCAATGCTGATGATCATTGTGTTAAACAAAAATGACTAACAGCAGTGTCTCAAACCCATTTAATCAAAATCAAGTACTGCAAGTTTTCCTTGATTCCAATAATAACTTATTACAAACAAAAGTTTGCTCCAATCATAACGTATGGCACTGAAGCCTCCCTGAACAAATCATATAATTACTGGACAGTCATCGAAGCCTATTATTGGAAACGAGTCTTAAATTTGCCATTGTCACAGCCGATATGTGTTGTGAGACATGAACTGGGTCTGCTATCTCTATATGCCATTTGTAAATGGAAAATTTGCTCACTGTATAGGAAATGTGTAATGTTACACAGCAAGTTTGTTTTAATCAATATCATTGCAAATTACCTTTTATTCTCAGCGGATGTATTTCCCTTGACTTGGAGAACGAAAGCGTGGGAAATCATGAGCGAAGTAGGTATATCAACATCATTATTATTAGAGAATCCAAACAAAGCCAAAACGCACTTATGGGAGTATGATTGGATACAAACGCGTTGTGCTTGCACACGATATCACACATTTAACGATACTCCCTTTAACATGAAACGCTATGGCACAACTGAAAAGTATTTGATGATCGTCCCTAGTTCACGATCACGAGATGACTTCCTGCACTATCGGTTGAATATTTGGCAAACTCATGAAGTCTTACATAAACGTAAATTAATACCTGTGAGTGAATTACCATGTCGATTTTGAAAATCTGCTATAGAAACATTGAAACATCTTTGCATAGTATGTCCATCGTTACTCACTCAAAGAATTATATACTTTAAAATATCATATCATCACTACCAGTCATAGACTATGGGAATTACTGTTTCATACTAACAGTCAGTAAGTTATGCCATTCTGAATTACTTGTATAGTTTGAAAATTATGGACAAGAGAACAATTCAAAGTAGATTGTAACCAATTAATTTATTATATTTATCTTGTTTTCTTTTAATCCTTTTTTCCTTTTTCAAGCGAATATGCCTGAAGTGTTGCCCTTTTATCTTGCTTTGTTATTGGGGCTATGGTTGTTGTTGCTTTTAGAAAGGCTTTGTATACTTTCTTCCTTGAAGTATTTGGATATGTCATATTAACAAACTCCTCCTTTTTTATGATTGTATAATTCACAAATGTCATGGATGATGAAAAGAATTTTAAACCTTTTTCTCTTTTGTAATTGTATTTGTTGAAAAATCAAGTTTACTTGATTAAAACAACTTATAATAAAAAAAAATAAAAAAAATAATGCGCTTAATACCCAGATGTTTCTACATGTGGACCCGGGGATCGAACCTGTGTTGCACCATGTCATCTTGCTTCCAAGGCGAGCACGTTGCTGCTGAGCTATCCTCCCGAGACACATTGCTGAGTTATGATTTTTCATACGCATGTTATCGGGGTCCCGGGTACATTTATGACCTGCTTACGGGGGACCCCACGCACTATTTGTAAGATGTGTGTATTCACGCCCGGGGGAGCGTGCAATGGTAGTTGATCTGGCAGTTTTCTGCTTCGTGTGTGGGCGTGTCTGGTGTGTTCCCGCCGCGACTTGCTAATACTGTTACTTTGGGCTGTCAATTTCATGTACACGCATGGTGTGTATTTTTCTTTCTGCACGCAGGCTCGAGCCGTGACTTTCTCAGCACACGGCCTTAACGTGATTTCTGTGCGAAATTCCATGAATCGATACTTAAATGAGTTATTCAAAAACTAGCTATGGATGGTAGTTTTGAACATCAGTGCCACCTTACTTGGTGCCATCAATTTAAAATGTCCATTATTTACTTATTTGTATACAAACTCATGTACTTGCAGTTTCTTTTTCTCGTCCTTGCTAAATTGATCCCTTAGTTTAGGGTCATGCAACCTGTTGTAGTCCAGATGTTGGACTACGACTCCTTACCATTCACTATACTGTTAAGGCTGCAGGGAGTTGTAGTCAAACATTCTGGCGAGCCAAAGGTTACACACACCTGGTTTAGTCCAATACAAGTTATATCATGGCATCATGTTTCATTGGGCAATAGTCCTAATCGGAAAAATTCAGAACCACCTTAGTTTGTACTATTCGACCCATCAGCTATTAGTCGTGAGGCTGTATTTTCAAAGCAAATTATAATAACAACATGAAAGTTGAAGTAGAGTTATTTTAAAATAGAATTGGCTAGGTTTAGAATTCAAATTAGGATTCGAATTGGGGTAAAATTGAAATTGCAGTAATAATGGGTTTCTTGGTATTTTTAAATTATTAATATTATTATTATTATTATTATTATTATTATTATTATTATTATTATTATTATTGCTGTTTATTGAGTTTGTGAACGCAACGGCTGCTTTTAACTCATAAGAGTAAGGGCACGGTGAGGGAAGCAGAAATGCAAGGGAGCAGGAAGCTAGCAAGCGGTGGGGAGTTAGCAATTTGTCTGCCAGGGAGGAACGCGGTGGGGGGAGCACTCGCCCAATTTTATGTTAGTTGTAGTGGAGGGTGTGTAGATCGAGGTGTTAGAGAGGGGCCATTCTTTGCATGGGGATTATTTTTGTGAAGAAGCAGAACTAGTATATCTTGGGTGAGCCATTGGTTGCGCTTTTGGCTGCTCGCCCCTGAATCAATGACAGGCTCCCATTGGGGTTCAGGCGGCCCACGTGACCTGCAAACATGTGCGGGTGGACCCAATTCCTAGAGACGTGACACGGGCATATGCTGAGCTCACCTTAAGATGAGCTCATCAAGCATTAGTCACAAGAACAGCAGTGTAAAAATAAAGTGCAAAACAACTGGCTTGTTACCTATTTTGTCACAAGGCAATGCCTATCTAACGTGTCCCCTATTGTTTTTTTCTCAATGCTAAACAGTAATCATAGGCAAACCAAATTGAGCGGACCTAGGCTCAAGCCACTGCAGGAACTTTTTATGAAATTGTACTGGGGCCCTAGGTTTGGAACCGACCTTGCTAAGCTCTGTTTTTTGATTCTTCCGTTTCTGTTACTTTTTAGGCAAGGTCACAGGGTAGGTTGTTGAGGTGAAGCCCACACCTCGTTTGCTGGTTGCAAAAATGGGGATTTCCCTGGATACATCGCAATGGTTTTTGGATGAAAAAACTTTAGATTTTCCAAGCGGTTTTTGTGTTTTGTGCTGGTGCAAGATTTTTAATGTGTCTTGTATTTCTAGTGTGGACTCTTAGGGGGTAATTCATAGAATTCAGCGCACAAGTGGCGCACGCGGCTGGCGCACAGTGTGTGCGTGCGAATCCCTGCGCCAGCCGCGTGCGTTAAAATCCATTTCCGCGCACAGAGTATTCATGGATTCCAGCCACCAAAACCAGCCGTGGCGCACAGTGGCGCAGCGACCCTGCAGCAGCGCCAGTTACGCCCCCAGGAACGCCTCTCGCGAAGGGAAAATCCATCAATATACCCAATCCAGCGCAAAGGGCTGCGCTAACCCTGTACCAGCACGGCAAGCGGGCTACGTGTATCACTGCGGTGCGGGGGAAGTACCTCACGCGATTGGCCCCGTGCGAGCAGGGTACGTGTATTTCAGGGGTGCGCGGGAAGTTCCACACGCGATTTCCATAGGGTACGCGTATCTCAGGGGTGCGTGGGAATTTCCACACGCGATTGGGCCCGTGCGAGCAGGGTACGCGTATCTCAGGGGTGCGCAGGAAGTGCCACATGCGATTTCAGCAGGGTACGTGTATTTCAGGAGTGCGCGGGAATTTCCACACGCGATTGGGGGTACGCGTATCTCAGGGGTGCGCAGGAAGTGCCACACGCGATTTCAGCAGGGTACGTGTATTTCAGGGGTGCGCGGCAATTTCCACACGCGATTGGGGGTACGCGTATCTCAGGGGTGCGCGGGAAGTGCCACACGCGATTTCCGCAGGGTATGCGTATCTCAGGGGTGCGCGGGAATTTCCACACGCGATTGGGCCGCGCGAGCAGGGTACGCGTATCTCAGGGGTGCGCAGGAAGTGCCACACGCGATTTCAGCAGGGTATGTGTATTCCAGGGGTGCGCGGGAAGTTCCACACGCGAATCCATCAGGGTATGTGTATTACAGGGGTGCGCGGGGAGCACCACACGTGAATTGCACGTGTGGGTCCTCCCAGGTGTTCCCTCTACACCCTCCATGGCCCCTGCAGGTGGCTCACACCACAGGGGCCTACCCTGCACATGTCCTGCAGGCACACCATCCACCATGGCCATGACCTCCAGCCAACCCACATGTCAACTTGCACTACTGCCCACCAACGCATGTCCCCCTGCACCCCCAGTCACCAGGGGCACCCTCCACCAGGCCCCACCCATGTCTCCCAGCACCCCCACACCCCAGCAGTGCAGGGGCACCCACCACCAGGCCCCCACCCATGTCTCCCACCACCCCCACCCCCCAGCCACCAGGGGCACCCACCACCAGGCCCCCACCCATGTCTCCCAGCACCCACACCCCCCAGCAGTGCAGGGGCAGCCTCCACCAGGCCCCCACCCATGTCCAACTCATGTCTCCCACCACCCCCACCCCCCAGCACTGTGGGGCACCTGCCAGCAGGCCCCCACCCATGTCCAACTCATGTTCCCCACCACCCCCACCCCCCAGCACTGTTGGGCACCTGCCAGCAGGCCCCCACCGATGTCCAACGCATGTTCCCCACCACCCCCACCCCCCAGCAGTGCAGGGGCAGCCACCACCAGGCCCCCACCCATGTCTCCCAGCACCCCCACCCCCCAGCCACCAGGGGCAGCCTCCACCAGGCCCCCACCCATGTCTCCCACCACCCCCACCCCCCCAGTCACCAGGGGCAGCCTCCACCAGGCCCCCACCCATGTCTCCCAGCATCCCCACCCCCCAGTCACCAGGGGCAGCCTCCACCAGGCCCCCACCCATGTCTCCCAGCACCCCCACCCCCCCAGTCACCAGGGGCAGCCTCCACCAGGCCCCCACCCATGTCTCCCACCACCCCCACCCCCCCAGTCACCAGGGGTAGCCTCCACCAGGCCCCCACCCATGTCTCCCAGCACCCCCACCCCCCCAGTCACCAGGGGCAGCCTCCACCAGGCCCCCACCCATGTCTCCCAGCACCCCCACCCCACCAGTCACCAGGGGCAGCCTCCACCAGGCCCCCACCCATGTCTCCCACCACCCCCACCCCCCCAGTCACCAGGGGCAGCCTCCACCAGGCCCCCACCCATGTCTCCCACCACCCCCACCCCCCAGCAGTGCAGGGGCAGCCTCCACCAGGCCCCCACCCATGTCTCACACCACCCCCACCCCCCAGCCACCAGGGGCAGCCTCCACCAGGCCCCCACCCATGTCTCCCACCACCCCCACCCACCCAGTCACCAGGGGCAGCCTCCACCAGGCCCCCACCCATGTCTCCCACCCCCCCTCCCCCCAGCAGTGCAGGGGCACCCACCACCAGGCCCCCACCCATGTCTCCCACCACCCCACCCCCCAGCAGTGCAGGGGCAGCCTCCACCAGGCCCCCACCCATGTCTCCCACCACCCCCACCCCCCAGCACTGTGGGGCACCTGCCAGCAGGCCCCCACCCATGTCCAACTCATGTTCCCCACCACCCCCACCCCCCAGCACTGTGGGGCACCTGCCAGCAGGCCCCCACCCATGTCCAACTCATGTCTCCCACCACCCCCAACCCCCAGCACTGTGGGGCACCTGCCAGCAGGCCCCCACCCATGTCCAACTCATGTTCCCCACCACCCCCACCCCCCAGCACTGTGGGGCACCTGCCAGCAGGCCCCCACCCATGTCCAACTCATGTTCCCCACCACCCCCACCCCCAGCACTGTGGGGCACCTGCCAGCAGGCCCCCACCCATGTCTCCCACCACCCCCACCCCCCAGCAGTGCAGGGGCACCCACCACCAGGCCCCCACCCATGTCTCCCACCACCCCCACCCCCCAGCAGTGCAGGGGCAGCCTCCACCAGGCCCCCACCCATGTCTCCCACCACCCCCACCCCCCAGCACTGTGGGGCACCTGCCAGCAGGCCCCCACCCATGTCCAACTCATGTTCCCCACCACCCCCACCCCCCAGCACTGTGGGGCACCTGCCAGCAGGCCCCCACCCATGTCCAACTCATGTCTCCCACCACACCCACCCCCCAGCACTGTGGGGCACCTGCCAGCAGGCCCCCACCCATGTCCAACTCATGTTCCCCACCACCCCCCAGCACTGTGGGGCACCTGCCAGCAGGCCCCCACCCATGTCCAACTCATGTTCCCCACCACCCCCACCCCCCAGCACTGTGGGGCACCTGCCAGCAGGCCCCCACCCATGTCCAACTCATGTTCCCCACCACCCCCACCCCCAGCACTGTGGGGCACCTGCCAGCAGGCCCCCACCCATGTCTCCCACCACCCCCACCCCCCAGCAGTGCAGGGGCACCCACCACCAGGCCCCCACCCATGTCTCCCACCACCCCCACCCCCCAGCACTGTGGGGCACCTGCCAGCAGGCCCCACCCATGTCCAACGCATGTTCCCCACCACCCCCACCCCCCAGCAGTGCAGGGGCAGCCACCACCAGGCCCCCACCCATGTCTCCCACCACCCCCACCCCCCAGCACTGTGGGGCACCTGCCAGCAGGCCCCACCCATGTCCAACGCATGTTCCCCACCACCCCCACCCCCCAGCAGTGCAGGGGCAGCCACCACCAGGCCCCCACCCATGTCTCCCACCACCCCCACCCCCCAGCAGTGCAGGGGCAGCCTCCACCAGGCCCCCAAACATGTCTCACACCACCCCCACCCCCCAGCACTGTGGGGCACCTCCCAGCAGGCCCCCACCCATGTCCAACTCATGTCTCCCACCACATCCCACCCCCCAGCACTGTGGGGCACCTGCCAGCAGGCCCCCACCCATGTCCAACTCATGTTCCCCACCACCCCCACCCCCAGCACTGTGGGGCACCTGTCAGCAGGCCCCCACCCACGTCTCCCACCACCCCCACCCCCCAGCAGTGCAGGGGCACCCATCACCAGGCCCCCACCCATGTCTCCCACCACCCCCACCCCCAAGCACTGTGGGGCACCTGCCAGCAGGCCCCACCCATGTCCAACGCATGTTCCCCACCACCCCCACCCCCCAGCAGTGCAGGGGCAGCCACCACCAGGCCCCCACCCATGTCTCCCAGCACCCCCACACCCCAGTCACCAGGGGCAGCCTCCACCAGGCCCCCACCCATGTCACCCACCACCCCCACCCCCCAGCAGTGCAGGGGCAGCCTCCACCAGGCCCCCACCCATGTCTCCCACCACACCCACCCCCCAGCAGTGCAGGGGCAGCCTCCACCAGGCCCCCACCCATGTCTCCCAGCACCCCCACCCCCCAGCCACCAGGGGCAGCCTCCACCAGGCCCCCACCCATGTCTCCCAGCACCCCCACCCCCCCAGTCACCAGGGGCAGCCTCCACCAGGCCCCCACCCATGTCTCCCACCACCCCCACCCCCCAGCAGTGCAGGGGCAGCCTCCACCAGGCCCCCACCCATGTCTCCCACCACCCCCACCCCCCAGCAGTGCAGGGGCAGCCTCCACCAGGCCCCCACCCATGTCTCCCACCACCCCCACCCCCCAGCACTGTGGGGCACCTGCCAGCAGGCCCCCACCCATGTCCAACTCATGTTCCCCACCACCCCCACCCCCCAGCACTGTGGGGCACCTGCCAGCAGGCCCCCACCCATGTCCAACTCATGTTCCCCACCACCCCCACCCCCCAGCACTGTGGGGCACCTGCCAGCAGGCCCCCACCCATGTCCAACTCATGTTCCCCACCACCCCCACCCCCAGCACTGTGGGGCACCTGCCAGCAGGCCCCCACCCATGTCCAACTCATGTTCCCCACCACCCCCACCCCCAGCACTGTGGGGCACCTGCCAGCAGGCCCCCACCCATGTCTCCCACCACCCCCACCCCCCAGCAGTGCAGGGGCACCCACCACCAGGCCCCCACCCATGTCTCCCACCACCCCCACCCCCCAGCACTGTGGGGCACCTGCCAGCAGGCCCCACCCATGTCCAACGCATGTTCCCCACCACCCCCACCCCCCAGCAGTGCAGGGGCAGCCACCACCAGGCCCCCACCCATGTCTCCCAGCACCCCCACCCCCCCAGTCACCAGGGGCAGCCTCCACCAGGCCCCCACCCATGTCTCCCACCACCCCCACCCTCCAGCAGTGCAGGGGCAGCCTCCACCAGGCCCCCACCCATGTCTCCCACCACCCCCACACCCCAGCAGTGCAGGGGCAGCCTCCACCAGGCCCTCACCCATGTCTCCCACCACCCCCACCCCCCAGCACTGTGGGGCACCTGCCAGCAGGCCCCCACCCATGTCCAACTCATGTTCCCCACCACCCCCACCCCCCAGCACTGTGGGGCACCTGCCAGCAGGCCCCCACCCATGTCCAACTCATGTTCCCCACCACCCCCACCCCCAGCACTGTGGGGCACCTGCCAGCAGGCCCCCACCCATGTCTTCCACCACCCCCACCCCCCAGCAGTGCAGGGGCACCCACCACCAGGCCCCCACCCATGTCTCCCACCACCCCCAACCCCCAGCAGTGCAGGGGCAGCCACCACCAGGCCCCCACCCATGTCTCCCAGCACCCCCACCCCCCCAGTAACCAGGGGCAGCCTCCACCAGGCCCCCACCCATGTCTCCCACCACCCCCACCCCCCAGCAGTGCAGGGGCAGCCTCCACCAGGCCCCCAAACATGTCTCACACCACCCCCACCCCCCAGCACTGTGGGGCACCTCCCAGCAGGCCCCAACCCATGTCCAACTCATGTCTCCTACCACCCCCACCCCCCAGCACTGTGGAGCACCTGCCAGCAGGCACCCACCCATGTCCAACTCATGTTCCCCACCACCCCCACCCCCAGCACTGTGGGGCACCTGTCAGCAAGCCCCCACCCATGTCTCCCACCACCCCCACCCCCCAGCAGTGCAGGGGCACCCACCACCAGGCCCCCACCCATGTCTCCCACCACCCCCACCACCCAGCACTGTGGGGCACCTGCCAGCAGGCCCCACCCATATCCAACGCATGTTCCCCACCACCCCCACCCCCCAGCAGTGCAGGGGCAGCCACCACCAGGCCCCCACCCATGTCTCCCAGCACCCACACCCCCCCAGTCACCAGGGGCAGCCTCCACCAGGCCCCCACCCATGTCTCCCACCACCCCCACCCCCCAAAAGTGCAGGGGCTGCCTCCACCAGGCCCCCACCCATGTCTCCCACCACCCCCATCCCCCAGCAGTGCAGGGGCAGCCTCCACCAGGCCCCCACCCATGTCTCCCAGCACCCCCACCCCCCAGCCACCAGGGGCAGCCTCCACCAGGCCCCCACCCATGTCTCCCAGCACCACCACCCCCCCAGTCACCAGGGGCAGCCTCCACCAGGCCCCCACCCATGTCTCCCACCACCCCCACCCCCCAGCAGTGCAGGGGCAGCCTCCACCAGGCCCCCACCCATGTCTCCCACCACCCCCACCCCCCAGCAGTGCAGGGGCAGCCTCCACCAGGCCCCCACCCATGTTTCACACCACCCCCACCCCCCAGCACTGTGGGGCACCTGCCAGCAGGCCCCCACCCATGTCCAACTCATGTTCCCCACCACCCCCAACCCCCAGCACTGTGGGGCATCTGCCAGCAGGTCCCCACCCCTATCCAACTCATGTTCCCCACCACCCCCACCCCCCAGCACTGTGGGGCACCTGCCAGCAGGCCCCCACCCATGTGCATCTCATGTTCCCCAGCCAACATGTCATCACAATCTAGATCCCTGGTCCCTATGGTCAGCCTCCAAATGCAAAACACCCACCCGAGTATTGCATCCACCCACTCATAATTTGCAATTACATCACAGAACACCAATTGCAAGTTCCGAAACAAACACATTTCCCTCACATACACCCAATGGGTGTCAGTGAATCTCAAAACACATATCATGAAATGCATGAAACCAATGAGATACCACACATTGAAGTTCACCAAAAAAAATATGTATTAAAGGAAACATAAATAGAATAAAAAATGAAGAAACAGAAATGTGAATGTACAAAAATGAAAAGAAGCATGTCCGTTAAAAAAAGCAAAACCAAAAATAAAATTCCAAAGTAATGTTGTCCAAAGTCAATGTCCACAAAACAAAATCCAATGGGAAATAAAAAAGAAAGCCATTGCTCCATGGTTAAAAAGTGAAAAAAAATACAATCCAACTGTGAACTATGTACATGGGAACAAGCCAGGGTCCATTATCCCAACAAAATAAAGGAAACCTATCTAACTACACTAACTAATAAAATAAACTATATACAAAAATGTGGCCAATGTCCGAAAGGTCCAAATAAAATAAAAACAAAAATGAAACCTAACACTACCTACATAACTACGTACAAGGGCAGCGGGCTAGTTTCACGGCTCACTTGTGGATGTCCCGGGCCAGGGCATCATCGAACTCCTCCTCAATGTCCCGGAGGCGGTCCTCCTCCATGGCCCCGAGGGTCCGCAGGGCCGTCGACGTCTCCACCTCCAAACCCCTGCAGATTGGCTCGAGGCACTCAGCCCGCCTCAGGGCCCTCCGCATGGAGTTCTCCGCCCTGACCATTGTGAGCCGTGCCTCTTCCGCCCGCTGCCGCTCCGCATCTATGGCGTGGCCCAACCGCTGCCACACGGAAGAGACTCTCTGTCCTGGGTCCTCCTGCCCTCCGGCCGATGCCTGTCTTTGATGTTGAAGGCCCCGAGCCTTCATGGCTCCCACCACGTTGCTGCTGCTGCTGTGCCTCTGCCCGTGCACTGCCTCCTGCTGCCTGCACATCCTCCGCCGGCTGGGGTGCAGTCGTAGATGTGGCCACCCCTGCTGGACGTCCGACTCCCGACTGTGGCAGGGATGCCTCCTCCACCAGCCTGGCCGCACCGTCAGAGGCAGCTCCACAGGGCACCCAGGTGACTGATGGGTGGGAAGATGGCACAGAGGACGACTGGCGCATAGGGGGTCCAGTTGAGGAGGGGGTCCTAGCAAGCCCCATCAGAGGGAGAAATCCGGCCTGGGTGACCTGTCCCAGCAGGCTGACGTGGTCAACGAGCCATTCGAGATGACGTGCAGTCTCTTCATGAAAAGACTGCAGGTCACCTCGCATGGCCCGTTGACGCAACGCCACAACAGCCAGGACAGGCTCAACCCGGACCTGGATAGCCACGTCCGCAGGCAGAGGAAGGCCAGTTGACATGAGCTCATCCCCTGCCTGAAAACGGGTCTGGACGTAGGCATCCCTGCTGGTGCAAGATGATGCAGGGACAGGATCAGGGACAGGATTGCACACAGGCACCTCCGCGGCGACCTGTGCTGCCTCCTGTCCCTGGTCCTGCACTGCACCACTAGCACCAGTGGGATCCCCACCTCCAGACCCTGTCTCTGGTGCTTGCACGGCCTCCTCCTCCACCAAACCCCCCACCAACCTGGATGACTCCGTGCCATCTTCCCCTGTTGGGCCCTGTGGGGTCCCAGCTGCCCCTTCTGCTGCCGAGGAGTCCAACTCCAACCTCCGCCTCTTGGACCTCCCCCCGGCAGCTGCGGCCTGGGACGCGGCACCGGACTCCTCACTCCCCGACGAGATGACAACATGGGAGGGGAGCCGGGCCTTGCGTCTCCGGCTGGCGGTGGGATCCCCGCCGCTGTGCTCCACAGCACCTTTTCCGCCCTCTTCATCAGTTGACGCTGCAGACAGGGAGAAACAAAACACAGGCATCAGGGCACTGTACAATGGACACATACACACATGACAGTTGTACATGAGTGGCATTGGCAAACCTCAGACATGTCATCACAATCCCCAACACACATGTCATTACAACTCGCACACATGAGCCATACCACAGCCATATCGCAACTGCCAACACCATCCATACACATACAACAGCATGAGCAGCCAAAGGTGAGCCAGACATCACATGCAACACAGGAAGTGCACCACACATGTACACACACCACCACACTTGCATGCATGTGTACACCTCTGCCAAGTGTCGCAGTGTTCAGACGGGCATCCATGTCACATCTGTCAATCAGGCTTCCACATACCGCTGTCACGTGCATCCATGTTGCATCACTGTTGCACTCTTGTCAAATACACACACATGCACATGTACACAGTGCTGATACATGCAGCCAAACACAACATACATGCGTGACATCACGGACATGTCTACTTACATACACATTCATCCAAACATGTGTGCCCACACAACTGCATTTGGCATGCAAGCCTACACACACAAGCACCATCCATGTCTCACACATTACAGCCCTCGCATGTGTCAGCCCCACGGCCCTGTACACCCCCACCCATGCTCGACCCCATACAAACAGATGTGCAACCTGCACACTACTGAATAATCACCACACGCACTGCTCACAATCAGGATGCATGTACACTCACCGCTCGACTCCAGACGGGTCTGCTTCTCAAGGACCTGGACGTGGAGCGCTGGGGATATGCGTTCCAGGACCCTCATCTGTTCTTCCGACAAGTGGCCCCGGCGCCCCTTGGCATCCGCTGCCTTCAAGAGGCGCCGGGCCTTGTTCAGGGTCCTGGACCTGAAGTCCTCCCAGCGCTTCTTGACATGTTGTAAGTCGCGGACTGCCACCCCCTCCGCGTCGATGGCAGTCACAATGTCAGTCCAGATCCGAGTCCGTCCTTCCTTGTCGGCGCGGGAACTTCCGAAGAGGGCATCATACTGCCCCAGGACTTGCTCCACCAGGACACCAACTTCGGTGGCACTGAAGCTGGTGCCCCTCTGCCTCTCTGGCCGGGGGTTGTCAGTGGTCCAGATGGTGTTTCCCCGACAAGACAACCCCAGAGGCAGGAGTGGGTGGGCAACTGGGTCCTGGGGCTGGGCTGTGGAGCGATGGAATCCCAGTCGGGAGTCTTCGGTTCCAGCAGGGGTGGTCACAGCAACAGCACCCCTGGCTGATGTGCAGGCAGCAAATGGCAGGGCACGTGGGCAGCAGGCAGTCAGGCAGCAGCAGATGGCAGTTGGGAGCATGCTCAGGGCTCTGGGGGGGCAGTAGTTCGGCCTTCTGGGCAGGAGCGTGGTCTTCCGTGTGCTTACGCGTGGCCAGCTTGATACGGAGTGATTTGGCACGTGAAAGATCTGCACGTCAGCGTGTAATTCGAGGAAAGGCCCTTAGCGCGTAAGCGCGTCTGCACGCATACGCATTTTCATTGGACAGAAGGCCCCTCAAGCGCAAGCGCCCCTGTGACGTGACGCGTACAGATGTGCATGGGCATTTCAGCGCGCGTGAAAAACTGCACGTCCGCGTGTAATACGAGGAAAGGGCCCATGCGCATAAGCGCACGTGGAAAACTGCACGTCCACGTGTAATACGAGGAAAGGGCCCATGCGCGTAAGCGTTCGTGGAAAACTGCACGTCCGCGTGTAATACAAGGAAAGGGCCCATGCGCCTAAGCGCGCGTGAAAAACTGCACGTCCGCATGTAATACGAGGAAAGGGCCCATGCGCGTAAGTGACGTGACGCGCGCATGCGTTTCCCTCAGCACGGGTTAAAGGTGAGCGGGCCCAGCAGTTCGCTGTACGTGCCTTTCGTGGAGACCGACGTGTGTTGCTGCTTCCTGTTGTTTCGCGCGCCATCACAACTTCACAGCTATCAAGGACGTATCTCTTCTTTTGGCGGGGGTATTGGCTACGCGTGTTTTTCTGCATCGCGCTAGTCAGACGGTGAGTCGCACACGCTCTTTTTCCCACTGCGGGTGCCCCTGTGTATCGCACCCATTTTCGATGTCATAGTAGCCTGCGTGTCCCACGCGTACGCGTTATTCGTGTTACTGGGTGCCACCGCGTACTGCGGGAGGTTGAATCCACGCACGTAGGCTGCAGGGTTGCGTGCACGGTTTTACTGCAGTTTTGGGGTGCCTGAGCGTTGCGTGACCCGTCACCACATCACCGGGGTCACATACAGCTTTGCAGGTGCAGGGGGGCTGTTAACATTTTACTTCCCACCCCCTTCACCCCAATTGCCCAGGTCAATTGTGGTGTACACCTCCCATTGGCACCACTCCATCTGTGCCAGCACTACTACATCTGTGCCATGGTTGGGAGGCCACCAAAGGTGAGGGGCGCCTCAGCTGGGCGTACTCCTCGTGGCGGGCGTGGTCGGGGACTTGGCCGTGGTGACCAGGGAGTAGGGGGACTCCAGGGTGTCCAGGGCAGCCACAGAGGGGGAAGAGGCAGGGGTGCGCCACTTGAGCACAATGTTGTGCCATGTGTCGGTGCAGCCATGCCACCACCCCCTGTGGTTCCGGGGCATGCAGCTCCTGCATCTGGCACTGGCACCCATATGACCCGGCAGTCTGTTCAATCGACTGCCACGGGCCCAAGGGTAGTGGTAGCTGCAGGTGCAGCTGTGGACACCGCCACCCAGGCTCAGGGTCTGCCAGCACAGGCTGCGTTGGCACTTGAAGAGCACTTGGTAGATCTCCAACAGGCCAGGGGGGAAACCATAGGGGCAGGCCGGGCTGCTCAGACCAAGACACGTGTCCCTGGGGCAGTCATGTCATCTGCTGCCCCGAACAGCCGGGTGTTGGCAAGTGCAGGGGCAGATGCACCCAACAGCACCCCGGTTGTGAGTCTGCCAACCAGGACCGTTGCGGTCAATGACCCTGTAACGCTCACCTGATTCCCACGGAGGCGCTGGTCTTGGCAGGAAGGTGTCTGTGACCCGAAAAGTGATGTGCAGGACTCGATTTGCTTCTGGGGCCGAACCTCTTTGCACTGTGTGTCGAACTCGAAGAGTGAGATTTCTGCAGGTGAAAGTTTATGGGGGTTAATGATCTGGGTTGTTGAATGTCCCTCTCTCTCTCTCTTCTTAGCTTCTCCGTAGAGCCCCCAGGTCAACGTGCTCACCTTAGATAGGTGAATGCTGGACTCTCCATCTGCGTCTGGTGCAGGGTGCCGTTGCCAGTTCCTTCACTGGTGAAACATAGGCCTCTTGACATCAGAGGAGCGCTACCGTCGTTAACTGCACGAGCGGTGAGTTGCTGGACACCTTTTTAGTCCTTTTAGTCTTTAGGTGCGCGGGCACGTTAATATAGAACAGGACTCTGTATAATGCTTTTTCCTATTTGTCTTGCAGGGCTCTTGAGATAGGAGATGGTGTGAAGAGAGCCGAAGTTGGAGCGAGAGCCTTGGAATGAAGCGCTTGGAAATGCGTAAGTAAATGCAAGCGCTCTAACTGTCTCTTTTCCCTTGCAGCTGTGAGTTCGTGCTGAAGAGATGCTGGAAAACGCCGGAGTATTTGCAGGCGTTCTACTGTGGCGAGCGCGATGGACGTGAGTAAATACCTGTCTAATGTCTCTTCGTTTGTCTTTCAGATGCTGGGTTGCAGTGTTGAAGAAATCCGGAATTCGCGGAGTGCCGGTAAGTAATAACAATGCTTTTGTCTTCACAGGCGGAGGTGCAGCGTGAAGAAATGTTCGCTGCCGATGGATCAGGTGAGGAAAGCGCTGCGTGTAAAGGTTGCAGTGCTAACCTGTTTTTTCTTGTCTTTTCAGGTGCTGCTGAATACCGGATACAGGAGTGGTAGGTATTGTTCTTGCAGGTTCAGGATCGGAAGGAAGAAAGGCTGGAACAGACTCGGTGAGCGTTCTGCTGCAGATGCAGAATAACGCGAAGCACGTTTGTTCAATCGGGTGTGGTTGATGGGGCGTCTTCCTCCACGGCCCCGCCTAGGTAAGAAAAGAGTTCCAGTTCCAGAAGAGTTCCCGTGTTGTATCCAGGGAGTGGAGCTTTCCCCACCCAGGTAAGAAAGTAGTTCCTGTTCACAGAGGATTCCTAAGTGGCTGGTAAGTAAGCAGCATGGTCTGCTGCAGGTAAGTCACCCAAGCATCTTCATACATATTATGAGCCCGGCGCTTCCAGTGCCGGGACCGATGGCTTTGATGAGCCTGGTGCCACTGGCGCCAGGACAAGGTCCAAAAGGTCCCAGTGGGGACCGGCTGGTGCCTAAGATAACGGTTAGGGGCCTGCTTCCAAGGACGTTGGGCTGTTCCTGACTCCTTGGAAGCAGTGATCATGACAGCACCCCCCCTCAAGGCCCCTCCCAAGCGTGTCTTCTCCGAGGGTTTTGGCTTGTCGGGTGATTCAAATGGAATTTCTTGACCAGACGAGGTGCGTGGACATGCTCTGAGGGTTCCCAAGACCTTTCCTGGGGGCCGTATCCTTTCCAATCAACCAGGTAATATAATTTAGATTTGGAGATTTTGGAGTCTAGGATGTTCTTTACTTCGAACTCAAGTTCTCCATCTACTAAAACAGGTTCCGGGAGTTCGGTCAATCGGGTTCCTGGTTGCACTGGTTTTAGTAAGGAGACATGGAATACTGGATGTATTTTCATATGCGAAGGCAATTCCAATTTAACAGCCACCGGATTAATTATGGTAGAGATAAGATAGGGTCCAAGGTATCTCCGGATGAAAGTGCGGGGTCCTTTTAGAGGTAGGTGCTTAGTGGATAACCAGACCTGATCTCCCACGGCGTAGTGAGGGGCCTCTTTACGGTGCTGATCTGCTCCTTTCTTAAATTGAGCTTTAGCTCTTTGCAGATGGGCAGTGGCTTCCGTAAAAGCACGAGTGATCTCCGAGTGCAAGTGATCCACAGCAGGTGTTTCGAATTCTTGGGGAGGATCCAGGTTAGAGGTTCTAGGATGGTGTCCGTATAATAGGAAGAAGGGAGTCTTCCCGGTTCCAGAATGAGTCGAATTGTTATAGGCGTATTCAGCGATCCAAAGAATGTCCTTCCAAGGGTTTTCAGTTTGTTGGAGCATGCAACGTAGATATTGCTCTAGAGTTTGATTTGTCCTCTCGGTTTGTCCGTCAGTTTGGGGATGGTGACTGGTAGAAAGTCTCACATCAATTTGGGCTAAACGACAGCAACTTCGCCAAAAGTGGGAGATGAATTGACTTCCCCTATCGGAGACCAAAACCGAGGGGAAACCGTGTAACCGAACGATGTTTTCTAAGAATTCTCGGGCTAATACTGAAGCTGAAGGTAGGCCCTTCAGGGGAATGAAGTGAGCCATCTTGGAGAATAGATCCACGACTACTAAAATGGTATTATACCCTGAGCATGGAGGTAAGTCCGTGATGAAATCCATGGACAGGGTATGCCATGGACAGGGAGGGATGTCTAGTGGGTGTAAGAGACCGGCTGGTTTCTCCTTCTGACTCTTATTCTGGGCACACACACCGCAGGAGATTACAAAGTCTCTAATGTCCTTCTTCCATGATGGCCACCAGAAATGTCTTTTGACCTTTTCCATGGTTTTGGTTATGCCAGGGTGACCCTCCATTAGTGAATCGTGATAACAGGAGATTACCTGTTTTTGTATTTTCTCACTGGGCAAGTACAATCGTCCTCGGAAATATGGTAGGTCTCGATCCACTGAGAATTCTTTTCCTTTTAATTGCCAGTCCTGTAAGTCGACCGGAGTTAAAAGTGATTTGACTGTAGTCTTAATGTCTTCAAAGGATTGAGCGCTGACCAAGCCCAAAATCCTTTGTTCTGGGATTATGGGTATTGGTTCTGGATTGGTCAAATGTTCATCTATTCGCATCCGGGAGAGGGCATCTGCTTTTCCATTTTTACTGCCTGGTCGATAAGTAATTATAAAGTCAAACTCAGCCAAAAACAGACCCCAGCGAAGCTGCCTGGAAGACTGAGCTTTGGCTGTCTTCAGATACTGTAAATTGCGGTGATCAGTCATTACGGTGACTGTGTGTCTGGCTCCAAAAAGATAATGCCGCCAGGCTTTAAAGGCCGATCTGATAGCTAAAAGTTCCTTGTCTGTAATTGAATAGTTGATCTCGGGAGCCGAGAATTTGCGGGACCAAAAGGCTACAGGATGTAATTGGTGTGTGACCGGATCCCTTTGTGATAAAACTGCCCCCATAGCAAGACTAGAAGCATCTGTTTCTACGATGTAGGGGAGTTCTGGGCGAGGATGTTTTAGAACAGGTGCAGAAATGAATTTAGTCTTTAAATCCTGAAAAACTTGTTCTGCCTCGGTAGACCACTCAAAACGTTTGTTTTTCTTTAACAGAGCGGTGATGGGCTGGACTATTCGAGAGAATTCAGGGATGAATCTGCGGTAAAAGTTAGCAAAGCCTAACATGCTTTGGACTCCTTTTACAGAGGTTGGTGAAGGCCACTTGATGATTGCATCGACTTTCTTTGAATCCATATGGACTCCGTTAGGTGACAATATGAATCCCAGGAACTCAACTTCAGTTACGTTGAAAACGCATTTTTCAAGCTTAGCAAAAAGGTTATGTTGACGTAATCTCTCGAGGACCTCTCTAACGTGCTTCCGATGTTCTTCTTCAGATGATGAATAGACGAGGATGTCATCAATGTAGACAACAACACACACATCAATGAGTTCTCTAAGGACATCATTCATAAAATACTGGAAGGCGGCAGGAGCGTTGCAAAGTCCAAAGGGCATAACTTGATATTCAAACAGCCCATACTTGGTGCGGAAGGCCGTCTTCCATTCATCGCCCTCTTTTATTCGTACCAAATGGTAGGCTCCTCTGAGATCCAACTTTGTATATATACATGCGTCTTTGACTTGGTCCAGGAGTTCAGGGATCAAAGGTAACGGGTATCTGTTTTTAACGGTGATTTGATTCAGGGCGCGGTAATCTATACAAGTCCTAAGGTCTCCTTCCTTTTTCGGAACGAAGAACAAAGCCGAGGAAGCTGGAGATTTTGAAGGACGGATAAACCCGTTAGCTAGGTACTGGTCCAGATATTGTCTAAGGTGAAGATTCTCTGGCTCGGTGAGGGCATAAATCCTACTGCAAGGAGGAGTTGTTCCGGGTATCAGATCTATTTGACAGTTGTAAGACCTATGAGGAGGCAGGGTGTTAGCTTGGTCCTTCCGAAAGACGTCTTGGAATTCCTGGTATTCGGGAGGTAATTTGGGAACCTCAGAAGAGATTGCCGCCAGTGAAACATCAGGCTGAGGATAACAAGTGGTAAAACATTCTGGAAACTGAACCGTTTTTGCTCGCCAATCGATCTGAGGATTGTGCTTCTCTAACCAAGGGATTCCCAGAATGATCTGGAACTGAGGGGCCTTGATCACATGGAACACTATTTTCTCCCGGTGTCCATCTTGGCTCACTAACGTCACTTCTTGGGTGGCATGCGTTACTGGTCCGGAGGCTATCTCCGTGCCATCCACTGTAGTAATGATGTCTTTTACTGCCTTAGGGACAAGGGGTAGATTCATCCTTGATACCAGTTCACGGTCCACATAATTACCGATTGCTCTGCTGTCGATGTAAGCTTCAATTGCATGCAAACGATCCGGACGTTCAGGACTAATGAGGACCATAGGCACCATGAAATGCGAGGTCACGGGACAGATTTTAACGCTCGGCAAGAGGACCTCTACACTTGTCGTGCTAGGTTGTTTCCCTGCTCAGAATTTGTGGTACAGGTATCAGCGGCTCCTACAGCCTTCTTAGCTGGTTTCACTGGACAGTCTCGAAGAAAGTGCCCCGAGTTTCCGCAATAGAGGCATAATTGCACCTGTCTTCTTCTTTCACGCTCCTTTTGGGTTAAAGGTCCTTTCATGCCCCCTATTTGCATGGGTTCCACAGTGTCAGCTCCCCTAGTAGAGGTCTGTGGTTTAGAAAACATTTGGGTATCAAATTTGGAACGATCAGCCTTCCTGTTCTGTAATCTGTGGTCCAATTGGACAACTAAGTCAATATAGTCTGAGCATTTTTGTGGAGGATTCACGACTTGAGCTAACACATCCTTGAGCTCTCCACGCAGACCTCTGTAGAAGAGCGTTATTCTCTTATCCTCAGGCCATTGAGTTTCCACTATAAGTCTGTTGAATGAGGCTATATAAGTCAAGAGGTCACCCTGTCGTAACGAAAGAAGTTCATTGTCCAAGGCCTGCCCTTGTGCATGTCTTGCGAACAGTTTCTCCATGCTGGACTGGAAGGCCTGGAAATCATGCAGAACCGGATCATCCTGAGTGACTAAAGGGATCGACCATCTGCGGCGCTGCCACTGAGATAAGAAAGCACGAAAGCCACCTTGGTCTGATCTGTTGGGAAGGCAGCTGGTCGACATAAGAAGTGTAGGCGGCACTGGTTAATAAACACTGCAAATTTCTTTGGGTCACCAGAAAAGCGTTCGGGCGGAGCCAAGGGCACATTGCCGGGTAGATTGATTTGCACAGGATTTAAGGATGATGCAGAAGGATAACTTCCTCCAGGAGCGGGCAAAGGTGTCTGTCCTGCCTGCGTTTGTAGCAATTGCCTAGCGAGGTCCTCTGTTCGCTCCTTGGAAATTATCAGCTCTCTTCTTAGAGAGTTTGTTTCCTGACGAGCTGCATGTACTTCTGCTCTTAGTTCCCCAAGCAACTGGGCTAATTGATCAGTGTCTGAGGTTTCCATTGCGCCTGGGTAGGAGTTTTGCGGTGGGCTTCGCGTTCTGTAACGCTCACCTGATTCCCACGGAGGCTCTGGTCTTGGCAGGAAGGTGTCTGTGACCCGAAAAGTGATGTGCAGGACTCGATTTGCTTCTGGGGCCGAACCTCTTCGCACTGTGTGTCGAACTCGAAGAGTGAGATTTCTGCAGGTGAAAGAATATGGGGGTTAATGATCTGGGTTGTTGAATGTCCCTCTCTCTCTCTCTCTCTCTTCTTAGCTTCTCCGTAGAGCCCCCAGGTCAACGTGCTCACCTTAGATAAGTGAATGCTGGACTCTCCATCTGCGTCTGGTGCAGGGTGCCGTTGCCAGTTCCTTCACTGGTGAAACATAGGCCTCTTGACATCAGAGGATCGCTACCGTCGTTAACTGCACGAGCGGTGAGTTGCTGGACATCTTTTTAGTCCTTTTAGTCTTTAGGTGCGCGGGCACGTTAATATAGAACAGGACTCTGTATAATGCTTTTTCCTATTTGTCTTGCAGGGCTCTTGAGATAGGAGATGGTGTGAAGAGAGCCGAAGTTGGAGCCAGAGCCTTGGAATGAAGCGCTTGGAAATGCGTAAGTAAATGCAAGCGCTCTAACTGTCTCTTTTCCCTTGCAGCTGTGAGTTCGTGCTGAAGAGATGCTGGAAAACGCCGGAGTATTTGCAGGCGTTCTACTGTGGCGAGAGCGATGGACCTGAGTAAATACCTGTCTAATGTCTCTTCGTTTGTCTTTCAGATGCTGGGTTGCAGCGTTGAAGAAATCCGGAATTCGCGGAGTGCCGGTAAGTAATAACAATGCTTTTGTCTTCACAGGCGGAGGTGCAGCGTGAAGAAATGTTCGCTGCCGATGGATCAGGTGAGGAAAGCGCTGCGTGTAAAGGTTGCAGTGCTAACCTGTTGTTTCTTGTCTTTGCAGGTGCTGCTGAATACTGGATGCAGGAGTGGTAAGAATTGTTCTTGCAGGTTCAGGATCGGAAGGAAGAAAGGCTGGAACAGACTCGGTGAGCGTTCTGCTGCAGATGCAGAATAACACGAAGCACGTTTGTTCAATCGGGTGTGGTTGATGAGGTGTCTTCCTCCACGGCCCCGCCTAGGTAAGAAAAGAGTTCCAGTTCCAGAAGAGTTCCCGTGTTGTATCTAGGGAGTGGAGCTTGCCCCACCCAGGTAAGAAAGTAGTTCCTGTTCACAGAGGATTCCTAAGTGGCTGGTAAGTAAGCAGCATGGTCTGCTGCAGGTAAGTCCACCCAAGCATCTTCATACATATTATGAGCCCGGCGCTTCCAGTGCCGGGACCGATGGCTTTGATGAGCCTGGTGCCACCGGCGCCAGGACAAGGTCCAAAAGGTCCCAGTGGGGACCGGCTGGTGCCTAAGATAACGGTTAGGGGCCTGCTTCCAAGGACGTTGGGCTGTTCCTGACTCCTTGGAAGCAGTGATCATGACAGACCCTGCCACAGCTGATGTTGCTGCGCAGGGTCCATTAGTGGGCACCCAGCTGCCACTGACACAAGTCAGGCCTTTGGTCATCCCTCCACCTGCCACTCCCTTGGCTCAATCTACCGAACCCACTGGCCATACTGGTCGGGGTGGCATTAGCCAGCCAGGGTCTGCGCCACAGTCCAAGAGGAGGAAGGTTGCACCTGCAGCACAGGCTGGGACCCCACACACAGCCACGACCTCCTGCACGTCGAAGAAGAAGCCTTTCTGTAAGCAGGAACTGGACTTCCTCGTGGACTACGTGCGGGGCCACAGCCGAGACATGCTATTGGGTGCCAATAGTCAGACTACGGCTGCCCAACGTGACACCCACTGGAAGCATGTTGCGGAACATGTCAGTTCATTCGGCCATGAGGTGCGCACGGCGCAGGAGTGCAAAAAGCGCTGGAATGACATCAAGCGCAGCACTAAGGCTAAGCGTGCCTCAAATTACAACTTGACTCTGGTGACTGGCGGTGGGCCTGCACCAGAGGAGGAACAACTCACTCCGCATGAGGCTCTCGTTGCGGAGTTCATACCACCAGAATTGGTCGAAGGTGTGGGAGAGATGCTGGACTTTGATGCCCAGTCCAGTGAGTGTTGATGCGTAGTTGTTGAGGACGTGTGTGTTTCACTTGTGGGATGTGTTGTGCATGATTGCTGCTACATGTGACGTGTACATGGTTCTGATGTGTAAGTAATGCAATGCTACCGTCATGCATGTCTCCTCTGCCTGCATGCGGGACTCCATGTGGGCATGCTCCCTTGCCCCTCCTCCGCCACTCTGCACCCCAGTTCCACCTTTGCACTGGTCTGCTACATTCTTGCCAATGTGTAGTTTCTTGTCCATGTGTCCTGTGTAGATGCTAACTTCCAGCTTAGAAACTGCCAGACATATGCCGTGTGGTACAGCCTTAGTACTCGATGCAGGGTATCCCACTTGTACTGTGCATGGGTCAGATGTCCCGCAGGGACATGAGTGCCCATTCATGCTCCATGTGCATTGCACGCATGCCCCTATGTGTCCTTGACTGGATGATCACTGTAATATGAGTCCTTGGTTACATACATTGCCTGCCATATTATCGGCCTCCCCATGTCAACTGTGGCTCAGTCCTGCGTTGCACACATGTTTAGGCTCTGACAATCTGTGTGGCTCACAGGCCTCAGCCTGTTCAATGGCCAATGACTCTGTCCAACTCTTGTCGTGTCTTCTTCACACGTGGCCGGCCTCCGGATCTTCCATCATGTGTCCTGCCCACTGTCCCAGCATCATTTGCCGTGTTGTAATTTGAATCACATTAAGCTGTTGATGCCAGTCAACACTGCTTGTCAATACACAGGTGTATGGGCAGCCTTTTGATACCATGCTAGGCATCCCTGCTTTGGTACTGGGGTGGAGGGGTGCTTGGCTGCTAGACATGGTACACATTGAATACACAATGCACGTGATGTCTGAATTTGACATTGCACTGCCTTCACATTTCCTGGCACACACCATGGAGTGCTTGTACATGTAGGTAGTGAGTGGCGTACACATTTTCAGCACTGCATAGACCCACTTCCATGCAAACTGCCACCTTTCAACAGGTCTGATCACAGTAGCTATTCAAAGTAGACCCAGCATGCATGCCAGGTCATATGTTGTGTGTCACATGTCTGCCGGATGCCTTTGCTGTCGGTGTGTGTGTGTGTTGTGTGCTTCTGACATGTGTAGTGACCTTTTCCTCTCTATTTTTCAGGTGATGACGCAATGGATGCAGAGGATGGTGTTGTCATGCCAGACACAGGGTTGGTAAGACCACATCAACCCGGCACTAGTGGTGGTCGTGGGGTGGTAGGCCACGAAAACCCCCAAGTGCTGCAGTCCATCCTGTCTCTGGCTGCCTATGAGTCCAGCCTTGATGACGACTCTGACGTCCATGTTGAGTTGGATGAGCATCAAGTCCATGTGTCAGGGGTGAGTGATTCTGATGTGGACACTCCTCTGTCTGCGACACCTGCACTGAGGGATCAGACAGTCTTGGTTCCTCCGCCCGTGGTGGATCGGGACGCAGGGTCACCCTCCACACCAGTCACTGATGTGCCTGGGACATCACGTCGACGGGGGCATGTAGTTGTGCAGCCGCAGGCGGTGCCAACACAGCGAGGAACCCGGTCCTTGGGTCCCGCAGGGGTCAAGCCCGGCAACGCGGTCACCGCGCGCAACCGCTGTATACTGAGTGGGAGCAAGACATGACTGCCAATTCCTAACGGCAGGGGGCAGCAATGGAGAACATCGCTGAGAGCATGGAGCGTGTGGCCCAATCTGTGCTCCCCACTGCTAGGCAGGTGCTTCTCCAGCAGCAGGTGGCACGGTCCACGGCCCGCTCGCTCAGGCTGGGCATGGCGGCCTCAGACAGGGCACGCCAGTGAAGTGGGAGAATGGAAAACCAGACTCCCGTCCTTCACCTCTCGCGCTTGGCCTAGAGGGTCGCGGCCCAGACACCCGCCACGAGAAGAGTTTGCCCATTTACCAGATGACCAAATACCCTGGTACAGAAACATACGGATGTGTCCATCTGCCTGCCCAACAGCCCGCACTGGCCATGCCGACACCTGCGGCACGGACCAACTAGACTGAAATCTACACATCGTTAGAGATGCCATGACGACCTAGATAACGGGAAGCACCGCTGAACTATTATACACACTGAACATTTCCACACCAATCTACACGAAGAACATACTCAGTGCTCTGACGTAGGCGACAGGCTTATTCACGGACGTGCATCTTTATTATTTTTACATAGGCTTTCAGAATGCAGAAACGCAAGACGCACCATGAGCTCATTTATAACGCTTGCTCACGCTTCTCTTGAAACCCGTTACCATCATGAGAGATATAATGGAAACACGATACTGGCCATGAAACTGTATGCCACTATAACCTAAAGCATCCATGCACTAAATGGATTACTCGTGCACCAGGCCCAAGTAGGCCCCAAGCAAGAGTTCCCGTGGACATTAACAAAGCAAAAGTCAGGTTGCTGAGCCTGCAGAAAGAACCCAGTGGAGCAACCAGCCAAGGTCGTAATGTTGCAAACCCACAGTCAAGAAACAAATCTTCAAAGGCACGATGTTGCAACCTCGCACTCCACGTACCAATGTTAAAATCATATCTGCAAATTAAACCAGACATACAGTGGAAAAACAATATTAATTGTGCAGAATTATGCCTCAAACACGGTCCCTCCCCACGTGACCAAGCCGAACCTGACGAGATGCCAAAACCCAGGAGAGAAAAGGCGTCTGGGTACCTCGCTACGAGACGCAGGCCGACACACTTGAAAGGCTCAATGGACACCTGCTACAGTGGGAACGGTCAGTCTCCCACCTATGAATAAATCCTCACATTGCCTGCACGTACCCATACTGAAACACTGTTGCAACCACAGGTGCACCGTGTGCTGGGAACAACGGTGGTCCCAGGCTGGGGAGCTCACGGATGCACCAATCAGAACATGAGGTTCTTATCTCAGACGTCAGTAACGTTAGCCAATCCTCAGGGGTCTTCATGTAACAATTCTTATGTATCTAATTGTAGGGACAACCCAGATATACCACCTGACTACATCTTAACCACTAATATCATTCTCTATATGCGTACTATACTAACCCCACCACTCGAGCAACCAATCAAGAGTGGCGATAGGTTCTTTTGGTAACTTTTTGGAATGACGCAAGTAGCGCGTCATAATGTAGTAAAAAGGGCCTGCGAGCCCCACTATTGTGTGTGTGTCAGGACGAACGCGTACGCTCCTTGACCCATCCCTGCCGTTTGCATAATAAACGACAGAAGTTGCCTTGCTCCTTGTGTGTGCCTCATACTCTGTCTCGATCCGAGATATACACGGGAGGAGTTGGGGCCTCCCTGCCCGGAGGTCTGCGGACGGCCCGGCCGACCCCGGCAGAATCCCCCCCGACAAGTTGGAGGCACTGCTGAGATCTGTTTAAGATCGACTTTTATTTTTTATTTTTCCAGGCACTCCCGTTGCGGGGAGGCCCGGCGGCGCGGCCCCCTCTGCCGTTGCCCCCTTCTGAGGACTACAGGACCATCGCGGAGCTGCGAGAGGACCGGACAGCGCAATCCGGATATTGGCCCTCGGGAGCCGGTTGAGAAGTATCCCGCCCGCGGTCGGCGAGTGTCCAGACGTGGTCCAGACGAGGGGAGGTGGCGAGCCGCTTGGAGGGGTGCACGCAGTCGAGCGGCCCTGCATCGAGGGAACTTGGTGAGCATGACACGCACAACAAGCAATGCGAAATTGTGAGGGAGGGGGCGGAAGTAAATAAGGGAGGAGGGAGGTATTGTAAAAAGGTGGGGTGAAGGTTTAATTGAGTGATGATAATGGAATGAATGGTAGTGAATTGAGTGCGAGAGAAGGCGGCTAACGTTACGCGAAAGAGGGGGGCAGGGCACGAGAACAACACGTGCAGACGCTCGCAACAAAAAGCTAACGTTACGCGAAAGAGGGGGGCGGGGCACGAAAACATCACGTGCAGCCGCTCGAAAGACACTGATTGGCCTAAATCGCGACTACGTGTGAGGGTGGGTGTGTGTGGTTTCCTACGATTTGACATTTATCATTCAATGAGTAGATGAGGTTCCCTATTGTTCGAGCAAGAAACTCGATAGGTAGATGAGGTTCCCTATTGTTCGAGCAAGAAACTCGATAGGTAGATGACGTTTCCCTGTGGGCGGTGGCTAGTTACGTAGTTGCCCAAAACGGAAGATAATTGGCTGGTTAAGCCCTCCTGTTGAGGGGCGTATCACACGCGAGGCGACGCAGCGTGCGCAGTCCGGTTATAGTATTGATGAGATTACCTTGTTCCAGGAGAGACAGGAAGACAGCTGTAGGGTTAGCGGGGTAGATTGCAAGTGTATTTTGAATTTAAAGAACATAACACGAATATACCAGTAGTTCGAAGAAATAGGTGACGTCACCAGTAGGGATTTAGTAAGATATCGTGAACACAAGAAGCTTTGGGTTTGACATTGGTGGGGAAGAGAAACATGATAAAGGAGCGGACACGGAGATAAACGATAAACGAGTGGATCAAAGAGGAGAAGGGGAAGGGGGCGTGGCTGCGCACGGAGAACGCCGGCCACGGCAAGTGTAAAGGTGGGAGGAGAACGGGGAAAAAGGACGACTGTGTAAGATCGTCGTAAGGGGTACGCAGCTGCAGGGGGCTGCGTGCGCTTCGGCCGCAGGGGGCCGTAGGGGAAGGAATATAATATAACATCATAAATATATTTGTTTTATAATTTTTTTTTTTTTTGTGATTATTATCATTGCATAATTTGTCAAAGGATTGTCGTAAGTCCCCACACTTGCGGGGCAAGGTAAGCAATAAAAGGTTGTATGTTGCAAACTGGTAGCAAGGGGAAGGGTAAGAAAGGGTGCGCTAGTATGTCATACGGGAGAGGGTTGGGAGGGTGGGGGAATACCCTCACTACCCCACTACAACATATATGCACCACACTGCCACCACATAGGGAGAAGTTAATTAAGTACAGCATAGAGTGGACCCAGGGGACGGACAACAAAATGTTGACACCATGGCCGCCTAATGGTAGCTTTGACCCATATGCCCAACATTCACTATTAAACCATCTGCACAATACATACAAGGGGAAGAAGTTGGCAAACCATGTGGAGGTGTTTAACTTATGGAGGATGTTCCAGGGGTCTAGACCAGGACCAAATGGAATGTTCACTATGGGGGAAACACCGGAAGAAAAGGAGATTAAGAAAGAAGGAACGGATGGGGAAAAGGAGAGTGAAGGAACAAAGAATATGGGGAATGAAAAACTGGGTGGAGGAAAGGTTGATAAATTAGCTGACATAAAACAGGAACCGAGCAATGAGATACCCTTAACACCGGGAGTGAAAACAGAGGGAGGAGGGTTGTACCCTTTAAGAGAATTAGGAGAAATAAAAGGACAGTTAAGGGCGGCTGAAGGATACTCAAACCCGGCATACAGCCCTCCACCATATGTGGCTCATGGAAAGATACCAATGGGGGACGGGAGGAGAGAAGAGCAGACTGTAGAGATAGGAAACGATGAGTGGGTAGCTGCACAGATATTGTTGAAATTACGAGGATCACTAACTGGAGAGGAAAGGGAGGCGGTAAAGAGAACAAACGAGGATAGTGAAAGAGAGAGTGAAATGAGGGGAGAGGAGCTGTTACGGCAGAAGGAAGAGATTTTGGAGGAAAGATTAGCTAAACTAAGGGATGAGCAGAATGAACTGATAAAACAACTTGAGGGGGAGGAAAGAGAGAGAGTGAGGAAAAGGAAAGAAGGTAAGGACGAATTGGAAAAATTAAGGGAGCAAAGTGAGGAGAGAAAGAGGGAAGCTGTAAGGGTAAAAGCAGCAGCAGAAAGGGTATCAAGAGTAGTGATGAGGGAGAAGAAGAAGGAAGAAGAAGAAAATGAAAAAGAAATGGAAATATGGAGGAGGAGGATAATATCAGAGACAGCTAAAAAATATGAAGAGGGGAAGGTAATAGAGAGTATAGTAGAAAGAGAAAGGGTGAAATGGGAAAGGAGGAGAGAGGATGAAAGGATATTGGAAGAGATGAGCAACGAAGTAATGGAGGAATTAAAAAGGAAAAGAGAGGAAAATAGTAGGGAGATGGAGGAGAGGAGTGAAGGGGAGAGAGAGGAGAGTAAGAGGGAGAGTGAAAGATGGGGAGAAGTATATAAAAATAGAGAGGTAGCAACAACGTCAGCACTAAGGGGAACAGGTGGTAACAACGGAAAGGAAGAGGGAGACCTAATAGACTTAAAAACTGTAACAATAAAAGGAAAAAAGGCAGAGTGGGGGGCGCAATTTATGAATGATTTTTGTAGTGAGGATGGAAGGAAGAGTGAAAGGGAAAGCTTAGATAAGCTATACCTCACTAGAACAAACATAGATTCGCCATGGGTGAGTAGAAGATGGGAGGAGCTGGAGAGAAGTAAGGAGGAAGTGAAAAGAATGGGAGAAACACAAACTAACGAACACACGCCACCGACGCTCACCAACCAACACACGCCACCCACATCACCATCACGCTCTCTAACGCCACACCCCACATGTTCAACAACTGCACGCTCTCTGCACAGAATAAAGCTCGCACCCTTCATGGACGAAGTTACACCTTATGCATGTCGGCTTAGGGACCTCCCTAGTCGCAGGCAAGACAGGCAAACAGACGTGCCAATATTGAACACAGGAAAGGATGAAAAAAGGGGAAAGGAAGAAGAGGGAGGTAGGAGAAGAGGTAGTAAGGAAGGATTTGAAGTAGTAAAAGGAATGGGGGAAGAGGAGGGGTGTGAAGAGTTAACATCATGGAGCATAAAGGATGACACAAGACAGAATGTAATGCCACTGCTGGAGAGAGGAGGGGTTAGACCACAATATGTACCTTGGAAACATACGGATAAGGAAAACATAAAATGTAGGCTCCCATCATTAAGTGGAGGTGCGGGTAAATGGATATATGAAATGGAAAAACACACCGCAGGACAGAAACTAGCAGTGGGAGATGTTAAGGGCCTGTTAATATCAATATTAGGGGATAGAGCGGATGACATTTGGAAAAGAGCGGGATTCCATGGGGTAACAATAACAAACACATCGCATGATGGAGCACCATTTGCAAACTGCAGACATGCGCTATGGCAGGCACTAAGAGTGCAGTACCCAGACACATCAGACATAGGAGCCATTACTTCCCGTAAGATGGGTGAGAACGAGGATCCTGTTGATTATATCCAGGATATTCAAGAGAAGTGGCGCATGGAAACTAGAGAACAATGGGACAAAACACCAGCCATATTTTATCATATACTAGTACAAGGGCTCCCAGAAGGAGTTCAGAGACAATTAAAGAAAGTAGTGGGGATGGAAGCAAAACCATGGCCGGAAATACAACTGACTATAGTACATCACTGTAGAACATGGCAAGGAAAAATGAAACAAAAGGAAGAGGACAGGAAAACAGAAGAGGCCAAATTAGTACAGAAAAAACTTACTAAATATACCATGGAAGGGGCACTAATAACTGCGCCAACACCAATGGCCCAAAGCCCAACGCAAGTAGTGGCTGCACAAAATCCAGCTCAAATAGCGCCTCCACAAGAGGTAATAGAGCAAGTGCTGCCTCTGCAATCACAAGCACAGAACATGGGAGGAGGGTACCCAATGCAAGGAGCTGGGTATTATAATTATAATAGAGGGAGAGGAGGGTTTATGAGGGGAAGAGGATACGGATATAATACCCAACAACAGGCTGGGGGACTCAGAAATAACTACCAGACAGGGCAACCAGTATACCAGGACAACACAGGGAACTTCCCATGGCAAAACAGGGAACCACCCGTGTGTTGGAGCTGCGGACTATTAGGACACATGTCACGTACATGCAGGGTCAGGCCAGGAACACCAGCATGGAACGAACAAGCACAACATAGGACATCACAAGAACAGCAGGGCATACAACCACAGCAGATGTCACCACAAGGGAGTGACCAACACTATTCCCTACCACAACAACAAATAAAACAATACCTGCCACAAGTAACTGGTGCAGCGTTAATACAACCACCACCACAACCTGAACGAACGCAATTGGGTGGGGTGACGGTGTTGGGGCACAACCCTTACACAGGGAATGGCCAGTCATTGTACCCCCAATAGGACAGCCCACAGACGGCCTTGGTGTGTCCCATCCTGTCAGTAACACCTAATAGTGCGGAGGAGCCACGCATAGAGGTAACGATAGGTGACAAAAAATTATCATTCCTTGTTGACACCGGGGCAACCCGGTCTTGCATAAGGGAAGGTAAGTTTAAGATGTCAGGCGAAGCCATGAACACACAAGGGTTTTCTGGGGCTAAAGGGTTGGTTCCATTTACTGATAACGTTCCGCTATCTATTGGAGATTACGATCTGTCAGTACCACTTTTGTATTATAGTGCCTCACCAGTAAACATACTGGGGAGGGACATAATGAACAGATTAAATATGACGATCTCCTTTACAGAGGATGGCATAATTTGCTCTACTCCAGGGATTAACATGCTTGCAGCACGACAGATTTTGCAAGCATACTGTGGACAGATAGCGATCAGGGCGGAGCCGGTAGACGGCGAGCTATTCCAGTACGGAACAGACATGGCATTTGCATGGATGCCAGGGATAGGAGGGAAAATATGGAGGAGACCAGCAGCCTATCTATTCCGACCAGAAACACCAGCTAATGAACTGGAAGGGAAGGTCATTGCAGTGGACATTGAGAGCATTATTGCAACAGCTGATTATGTTGCTGTGCACGCCCAAGATAAAGAAGGGAGAGCATGGAGGGCGGTGATAGCACTAGCAGAAGGATGTAGGCTGACCCAGGTGTCAGATGAAGAGTTGTTTTCAGAAGAAAAGGAGGAAAATGAAATGGTGTTCATGATGAGTGTAGAAATGTGGCTAACAGTGGCTCACAAACAAGTGGCACAGAAAATTGCAATGGCACTTGAGGCACCCGCTGGCACACCAGTCCCATTTTTTAAAGAAGATATGTCAAAGGTGCCAAAATCATTATGGACTATTAGCCCTTATGATGTAGGATGCATTAAAAGCATAGGGGGTGTAAAGATAAAATTAAAAAAGGGTGCCATACTACCAAGAGTGAAACAATACCCATTGTCAAGAGAGGCAGATGAGGGCATATACGAAACCATAACAGCCCTTATAAACAATGGCATATTGGTCCCCTCAGAATCCCCATGCAACACAGCTGTGTACCCGGTGCGCAAGGCTAAAGGAGGGTCTTGGCGGTTCATACAGGACCTCAGACCGTTGAACAACATAGTAGAAGCAGAGTATCCAGTAACAGCAAACCCGGCCACAATTTTGTGTGGCATTCCAGCAGAAGCATCACGGTTTACAGTGATTGACCTTAAAAATGCTTTTTTCTCAATACCATTACACCCAGACTCACAAGACTTGACAAGCTTCACTTACCGAAATAGGAAGTGGAAACATACCAGATTACCACAGGGATATTGTGAATCACCTTCAATTTTCAATAGGGTAATACAGATGGATTTGGGTAACGTTGAGTTGGAAAGCACAGTGTTACAGTATGTGGATGACATAATAATTTGCAGTACAAATGAAGATAAATGTAGAGAGGACTCATTAAAAATGTTGACGATATTGGCTGAAAAGGGGTACAAGGTAGACATGGAAAAGATACAATACTGTCAGGAACAGGTACTTTACATTGGCCAACTGATATCACAATATGGAAGAAGGATTGCACCACAAAGAGCACAGGCAATATCAGGCACTCCCGTGCCACAGACTGTAAGAGAACTGCAGCAATTTCTGGGACTGTGCAACTACTGTAGAGCATGGGTATTTGATTACAGCTCTTACATAGGACCCCTGCTTGAGGGTTTGAAGGAAGCAAATAAAGGGGAGAAAAAGTTGGGATGGACTATGGAAATGAAGGAGGCATTTGATGAATTAAAAGAAGCAATATCAACTGCTCCAGTACTAGCATCCCCAGACTATGAGCGACGATTTTTTATATTTTCACATTGCGACTCAGCAGTAATGAAAGCAGTATTGGCCCAAAAGACTAGCATGGGCTATAAACCAGTAGCATTTTACAGCGGTCACTTAGATCCAATAATGTTAGGACAATTCTCTTGCGAACAAGGTCTTGCTGCAGCTGCATTTGCAGTAGAAAAAGCATCATCAATAACTATGGGGTGTCCAACTACACTATTTGTAGAACATGCACTATTTGCGATATTGAATAAACCTAAGTCCACACTGACGACACAGAGGGCAACAGGTTATGAGATTATTTTGTCCAAAGCTGAACTGGCAATTGTTAGATGTAGCACGGTTAACCCTGCAAGGTTCCTAGCAGAAGTAATTGAAGAGGGAGATTACGCCCACGACTGCACCCAAGTAACTGAGATGTACTCATGTACTAGGAAAGTTGAAGAAAACGCACTAGAGGGAGGTGAGCTTTTGTTTATTGATGGGTCATCAACTATTGATCAAGGAGACGGGATAAGGAGGACTGGGGCAGCAGTAGTACAAATGATGGAAGCGCCAGTGTGTGTGGCTATTAAGTGTGTACAATTACCACAGCATTACTCTGCTCAAGCGGCGGAACTGGTTGCACTCATATTGGCACTAAAGGAAAGTTTTGATAAAAAAGTTACTATATATTCCGACAGTGCATATGTTACATCCACTGTCCACTCAGGGCTATCAAAGTGGAGAAGAAGAGGGTTTAGGAGAGCTGACGGCACTCCAGTACAACATGCCCTCTTGTTGGCTGAACTAATTGAAGTAATAAACGATCCCCAAGAACTAGCCCTAGTAAAATGCACAGCACACACCAATGGAGAAGACTATATATCAAAAGGAAATGCAGCAGCAGACGCACATGCAAAATATGCTGCATATTTTGGTGAGATATGGAACCCCACAGACTCACAGAGAGGGAGAGGGAGGGGAATAGCGAGGGAGATGTTAATAAAAGAAGGGTACACCCATCTCCCAGCCACCCAGATTATGGAGTTACAAGCGGCTGCACCAATGGCCGAAAAAGAAGTATGGGTGAAAAGAGGATGCACAATGTCACCAACCGACGCACTATGGCGCCAGGGTGGCACTGGGAAAGTTGTAATACCATTGGCATTGTTAAATACCGCCTTGAACCAATTACATCACCCTGCCCATACAGGCAAAGAAATAATAGCAGCACGAATTAGAGAAGATTGGTTCTGTCCCGAGTTAACATCCCATGTGTCAAATTTTATCAGCAATTGCCTTACATGTCAACAGTTCACGGCCGGTCATACTTTAAAGGTGATAAGAGGTACCATACCCCGACCAGAAGGACCTTTTCGGCACCTCCACATTGACTATGTTGATATGATCAACATTTGTCAAGGCAATAGATACATGATAGTAGTAGTATGCCCATTTTCTAGGTGGATCGAAGCAGGGCCCTGTTCACACCCTGATGCGTTTAGAGCAGCCAAATTTATAGTAAGGGAGGTATTCCCCAGGTGGGGAGTGTGCGAGGTGTTAAGATCAGACAACGGACCCCATTTCGCAAATGAAATGTTCCAGCATATCACATCCCTACTGAACATTAAACACAAATTTGCATGTGCGTACCACCCACAGGCCAATGGTGTATGTGAACGCCTGAATGGCCTATTGAAGGAGGCAATTGCTAAAATACAGCAAACAACAAAGAAAAGTTGGTTGTATTGCCTTCCGTTAGCACTGTTCGAACTTAGAAACAGGCCAGGGTCCGACCACCACCTCACCCCACACGAAGTGGTTACTGGACGCCAAATGCGCCTTCCCCTAACACCAACGTCAAGGGCATTCACCGACCAAGAAAGTTCTGCGAATGTGTTAGGTGATGAAATGTATCAATATGTGTCTTCTTTGATTACTAGCGTTGTGTTTGTGTCTCAACAGCTCGAGCGCACACGGGGCGGGTCCACCAGCAACCAAGAAATAGACGAAAATACAGAATTGGAAAAGGAGAACTTGTGCCAACTTGCCAAAGGTGACCACGTACTACTTCGAAATTTTAATAGAAGGTGGAACCAGCAGAGGTTCACTGGCCCCCATTTAGTAGAGGACGTATCAACAAGAGCAGTAAAACTAAAGGATAAGCGTGCGTGGAACCACCTGCATGATGTAAAAATCTACAAACTGCAGACCCGCCCCAGCGCCAACGACAGGTCCATTGGAAAAACGCCAACAACATCCCCGGCAGCGGAAGAAAACACAACCACAGACAACGACCCAATTGTTCCCTCGGAGAGAATAACGGACGAAGAAGGGGGCGATCCCCACACTGCCCACCCCATGGTCACACGTTCAAAGAGTAAAACTGCTCCCGCCATCTGAGCAAACCCCCCCCCCATTGACTACTAAATACAATTGTAATAAAAACTAAGGACTTCGCTTGCACCAATACACATGTAAACACGTGAATGTTCTCTTTTTCTCTCGCACATACAGGAGCTGCGTAATATTGTATTGTTAAGAAAAGTTATCTAACAAATTCAGTGTGCAGGCGTAGATGGTGCTGCCAGACGATAGTTACCCAGAAGAATTGTCACACCAATTTGTATACGAAATAAAAAGGCCAACATACTTAAAAAAGAAAAGGGTACGTGTATACTACACGGCCTTCCTCCTGGCCATAGAAAATTACATGCCCCACCTCCGCCCATACTTGCCGGTCTTGAGAGACCGATCACTTAGAGTAGCGTGGGAGCAACTCTTCACCTGGGCACTGAATGACTATTTGATAGGGAGAGCTTAATGAAACAAAACTAACATTTAATAACAAGCACTTTTTGAGAATTTTTAGGCGGGCAACTTTAACGTCGCAAGAATACGCTGCCAGGACTGCAGCAAGGTAAGAGCAAAAATGTCGGTGAGGTTAGCATATGTAATAAAAATAATAGGGATTTTTATGATCACCGGAGTTTTGGCTGCCTCTGTATGGCAGTACAGCTATGCTATGAGTTTTTTTGCTGCACCCAAACCTAATGTACCCCACCTCCCTGCTGCAACAGGTGTTACGTCAGGTGGTAACAGTAACAATGAACAAAAGCGAAATAAAGTTAAACGCAGCACATACTCAGACAATAAAGGTATTGATAATTATGTACAAGATTCAGCACACGTCACAAACAACATATGGTACCAGCACATGACCCGCATTGGTAAGCAGACAACTGAGGATAGCTGTTACGTTTGCTCATTAATACCATACGCCATGAGCGCTTCACGAACATTTGTTGCCACAGAAATAGATGAAAAAACAGCACAGTGCATAATATATTTGGCCCTGTTCCAAACGAAAGGAAGATTCCAAGGAACAGTAGTGCACATGACATGGAAAACACGAGACTCATACCCATATGAAAACAACTTCCTCAAGACCTATCTGAGTTATCACAAGACCAGTTTACATGCTGAAGCATTCAGATACATAACAAGTGGCCCTGAAAAAGGAGAAACAAAGAAGGTAACACTGCAGTATCTACCATGTGATTGGTACGCCACGGAAGTTCCGGGTAAACAAGGATGCTGGGAGAGGCCATTACTGACGATAACAGGAAAGGTGTTCCTGGGTACCAGCTGGGAGATAGGAGTGGTTGGCAGCAACATGGTAACAAAAGAAACTATCTCAACCATCGAGACACACAATCATCGATGTTGGACGACATGGATCAAGTACGTACCAATGCTCACGTGGGTAGAAGAAGATGAAGACCCGATAACTATATTACCATTGACTGCGCCCAAAGTATGTTACCAGCATAAAGGAGAGGTGGACGTGGGATATAACACCAATTGTGCAAGTGTGATGGAGTTACCTGAGGGGGGAGCGGGAACAGCAGTAATAATGGACCATTATTGGGCCTGCGGAGAAAAGGCATATCATACACTGCCTCCCCTGTGGAGTGGTGTGTGCACAATGGTACACGTCAATGTACCATCACTAGTGGTACCTAAGAAGCATGTCGATGTGGCGAAATTTCCGAAAATGGATGAAGGAGACAGGAGAAGAAAGAGATCTGCACCACTCCAGAAGGAGCAAGAAAACAGGACCAACAGCAATGATACTGTCCTAAACAGGAGAAAAAGACAAGGAGAGCCATTAACAGGAAATTATCTGTGGGGAAGGTCGGAAACGGAACTAACCTCAATACCGCCAGAACACAGACTATTCAGCAGAGCAGCAATGTTCTTCTCCTCAATAATACATCCGGGACTGCAGGCATACGCAAACGCAAAATGGCTGCAAATAACCAGATGGGAACTAATGATGACCATAAATTCGACAGTAAATGGGTTTAACGCAATTAAAGAGGAGCTGCGAGCTGTAAGGATGGTAGCACTACAGAACAGATATGTATTGGACCTTCTCACAGCAATGGAAGGAGGAGTTTGTGCAAAGATAGGACAATCATGCTGCACGTTCATACCTGCCAACGATGCCGACAATGGTACACTAACAGAAGCAGTTTCACAATTGGCCCAGATGCACTCCAAAATGATGGACGAAAGTAACGGCGTAAACAAGGATAAAAGCTGGTTTTCACTATTATGGTCATGGATGCCATCTTGGCTGTCAGATGGACTGAAAATAATAGTGGGATGTGCTATTTTGGCTGGAGCTGCACTGATAATAATTAGATTTTGGAAAGCCCGGAAGGCGCGCTCAACTGATGAGTTGCTGGAAATGGTGGGAATGCACCCCTTGATGCCAGCGGATGACGGCCAGCACACAGGTGTGATAATACACGAAAGGGAGAAGTTGCGCACCCAAATCATCGCCAATCATCTAGACCCACCATCAGTGAAGATCGAGAACCCAAGGAACCCTAGGAGCTACATAGGAAGATGGGTGTACTGTACTCCTGGAGGAACATGCGAATACATGTATTGGTCATTTGAAGATCACGTAAACCATTATGGACATCTCGGAGGGATAACCAAGATATGGAGAGTAAGAGGAGATAACGAGAAGGATATGTTTGTGGTCGACAAGTCGACCAGAGGGGGGACTGAAGTGGGAGAATGGAAAACCAGACTCCCGTCCTTCACCTCTCGCGCTTGGCCTAGAGGGTCGCGGCCCAGACACCCGCCACGAGAAGAGTTTGCCCATTTACCAGATGACCAAATACCCTGGTACAGAAACATACGGATGTGTCCATCTGCCTGCCCAACAGCCCGCACTGGCCATGCCGACACCTGCGGCACGGACCAACTAGACTGAAATCTACACATCGTTAGAGATGCCATGACGACCTAGATAACGGGAAGCACCGCTGAACTATTATACACACTGAACATTTCCACACCAATCTACACGAAGAACATACTCAGTGCTCTGACGTAGGCGACAGGCTTATTCACGGACGTGCATCTTTATTATTTTTACATAGGCTTTCAGAATGCAGAAACGCAAGACGCACCATGAGCTCATTTATAACGCTTGCTCACGCTTCTCTTGAAACCCGTTACCATCATGAGAGATATAATGGAAACACGATACTGGCCATGAAACTGTATGCCACTATAACCTAAAGCATCCATGCACTAAATGGATTACTCGTGCACCAGGCCCAAGTAGGCCCCAAGCAAGAGTTCCCGTGGACATTAACAAAGCAAAAGTCAGGTTGCTGAGCCTGCAGAAAGAACCCAGTGGAGCAACCAGCCAAGGTCGTAATGTTGCAAACCCACAGTCAAGAAACAAATCTTCAAAGGCACGATGTTGCAACCTCGCACTCCACGTACCAATGTTAAAATCATATCTGCAAATTAAACCAGACATACAGTGGAAAAACAATATTAATTGTGCAGAATTATGCCTCAAACACGGTCCCTCCCCACGTGACCAAGCCGAACCTGACGAGATGCCAAAACCCAGGAGAGAAAAGGCGTCTGGGTACCTCGCTACGAGACGCAGGCCGACACACTTGAAAGGCTCAATGGACACCTGCTACAGTGGGAACGGTCAGTCTCCCACCTATGAATAAATCCTCACATTGCCTGCACGTACCCATACTGAAACACTGTTGCAACCACAGGTGCACCGTGTGCTGGGAACAACGGTGGTCCCAGGCTGGGGAGCTCACGGATGCACCAATCAGAACATGAGGTTCTTATCTCAGACGTCAGTAACGTTAGCCAATCCTCAGGGGTCTTCATGTAACAATTCTTATGTATCTAATTGTAGGGACAACCCAGATATACCACCTGACTACATCTTAACCACTAATATCATTCTCTATATGCGTACTATACTAACCCCACCACTCGAGCAACCAATCAAGAGTGGCGATAGGTTCTTTTGGTAACTTTTTGGAATGACGCAAGTAGCGCGTCATAATGTAGTAAAAAGGGCCTGCGAGCCCCACTATTGTGTGTGTGTCAGGACGAACGCGTACGCTCCTTGACCCATCCCTGCCGTTTGCATAATAAACGACAGAAGTTGCCTTGCTCCTTGTGTGTGCCTCATACTCTGTCTCGATCCGAGATATACACGGGAGGAGTTGGGGCCTCCCTGCCCGGAGGTCTGCGGACGGCCCGGCCGACCCCGGCAGAATCCCCCCCGACACCAGGCTGAAATGTCGTCTCTGCGTCAAGCAATTGCTGCTCACGCAGAGGCGCACATGGATGCCCTGAGGGAGGAGTATGCTTCCCTCAGATCCACTCTGGGTGTCCTTATGATGTCCCAGAGGCAGCAGGCAGAGGAGAGGTTTGCACAGCTTGAGCGTACCATCTCGGCTGAGCTACAGGCTTGGCGGGAGGTGCAGCGGTTGTCCAGCCAGGCCTTGCAGGAGGAACTCCGTGTTACACGTGCTACCTTGCAAGAGGAAGCACGTGTATCACGTGAGGTTCTGCATGCAGACCTATGTCACATCGCCACACAGAACCAGGCTCACCCGTCCGGCAGACTTGCTGCCGACGAGGGGCAAGCTGTGGCTAGGCATGGCCAGGCTACTGTGCCACGTCCTCCTTTCCAGGATGAGCCAGACTCGGACGACCATCTATCTCCCACATAGGTCGTGCTGTGCAGGCGTTGAGCCCATGGAGGATTTTCTTTTGGCTCAGCATCATTGCATGTGGATGTTGAGCAGCACCCTGTACCTCCCCCCTCATGGGTGCCTCCCCTTCCCCCCGGGTCGTATGTGGCCCTTTTTGATTTTTCTTTTAGTTTAGTTAGTTAAGTTTCTGTTTGATAGTTAGTTTAAATAGGTAATGTAGGTTTTCCATAGTTAGTGTAATTAGTTAATAGTTGAGTTAGTTTAAAATTGCTAGTCTATTGTGCTTTCATGTGACGGTGCGGTGCTTTGTGGCTTTTGAAGGCATCCACTGTCTGTTCCAGCTGGGCCCTTCATGGTTGTCTTGTGTATGTGTTTGCTGCTTGGGGTCCTTGACTCACATATGCCACTCCTGCCTCCCTTATCCATGGGCTCGCAAGGATGGTTCGGTGTTACAGCATTTTACACAAGGGCTTTGGACTGTCATATCTGTGGCATGTCTGGTGCTGTGTGACTTGTGTTGACACCCCTAGTGGGGATGATTTAGGTGTCATTGTCCACTGTTCAGCTTTTGCTAGATGGGGTGTGTCATGATTAATGTGGACATTGATTGCTATGCATTGTGTAGTATGTTTCATATCTTTCCTGTACATGTGCTTGTTGCAATTCATGCTGTAGATAGTGTTCCACACTTTGGAGGTGAAAGACGGACTGATGGTGTGATTTGTGATGTGACTCTCTGACATGGTCAAGTAATGAGATGCCTGATGAGACACACACAGATGACTTTGAAGCATTAATCATGTGTTTCATGCCCTTTCTGCAGGGGGATGAGCCTCCAGAGCACCTTTGCCAGCAGACATGGCCCATTACACGACGGAATTCTGGACCCGTTTGTTGGTGCCCACTTGCACATGTGTGCACAAGCAGAGGCACAGTGATTGCAGACCCACATCCTAGAACTGCTGACATGTTCCAAGGAACTCCAGGCAAGGTGAGCATCACAGGGGGGCCACGACACAGCAAAGCTTACACCAGGCGAGTTGCACATGCAGGCTTAGTCACAGCACTGAGGGTGAGCTTAGACGAATATTGGTGTTGAAGCACACAATGCAGCTCAGATGTGTTTGTGGACTGATGGCTGTTGATAGTAGGGTTGTCTGGGACACATGCAGGGGCAGTGGCACATACCCTCCGGTACACTATGGTCCAGTGAGGCACTTGTATCAACCATGTAGCCTACCGAGACATGGAAAGGGGCAGCTCACAGAGACATACAGCAAGGGACATACTCGGGTGCAGTGCATGTCTTTTCCACGTACTTCATGATAAATGCACTGCCAACTTTGTTTCGGTCGTGGTGGTACGCAACTTGCTCTGTAGTCATGGCTTGCTATATGGGTCTGTCTGCTTACCCAGGGAACATTGCATGTTGTGTGAATTGTGACACATTGGTGTTCCATTTGCCACGCACCCACCAGCGGCTGACTTACTGCATTGACTGTGTATGACCCGTCACAGGGGTGATGTTATATATGGGTACGAAGCATCAACCACAGATTGTCTGTTTGTAGAGTAGTTTGTTGCTATGGGGCATGTTTGGTGTTGTGTTTTTGTGTAATTGGCACGTACAGGTTGTTGAATGTGGCTCTCTTTGCAGCATTGCAGTGCTCCTGTAACCGGACCTGAGAGTGCGTAGGCAGGAGGCCAGCAGACAAAACCAGAGCTAAGTGTCTTGTTGTTTTTCTTATGAACTGCTCTGCATAGGCTTGCTGGGGAGTGTACTGATGCATGAATGTATGTGTGGTTCAATTTGGTATGTTTTTTTCTCCCTAATCACCCGTGATCCTATGCAATTTTGAAACCTGTACCCTCTACCCAGTGTTCCTGCTTCCCGTGCCTATCCAAGCAACGTTCCCTGACCCTCTTTCCCCACTGGGGTTGCGGATGCCTGTGTAAGCCCCGAACTTGCAGGCGCCAAAACCCTAGAGGGGGTGGTTGGTTCGTACCACTCCTGAGCCTGGACTACAGAAGGCCATGACAATGATGTCCAAGTTTGTTTGGATTGTGTATGTGTTCATGCAGGTTGTACATTTTCGTGCATTCCCTAGTTTCATGTGTCATTCCTCCTCCCCTCTCCTGCCACTCATTCCAGTCATCCAGTGTGTCAACACCTGTCCCGACTGCATATCCCTGAACCTCATTCCCCACCAGGGTCTCAGGGGCCTGTGTGAGTTTGACCTTGCAGGCACCCGGGACATGGTGGGGGTGGTTGTTTCGTGACACTCCCGCGCCTGTACAGGGGACCTGTGACAGTACACATCCATTCATGGTGCATCATCCTATGTCATGTACCACACATGTCTCACATCCTGTCGTGACATTGTTTTGCTGTGCTACCTTGGTTGTTGCATCATTGTGGTAGTACTTGGCCTTTGTGAGGTACTGCTACGTCAAGTCATCTACTGGAGGGTGTTCGGGTTTGTTTTTATGCCTTGGATTTTGTGATTTTGGAAATGAGTGTGGATTCTGAGGGTTCAGGCATCTTTTTACACACAAGGTGGGAGATGGTGACGAAGGGTAAAGGTGATCCTGTGGCCAGGTGGAATTGAGGTTTGGAGGCTCCATGACCCAAGTGCAGTTGTTCAGTGGGTCATGGTCATTTGTGAGGGAGGGGGGGGGTTGTTGTTGATAGTTGCCTTGCCCTGCAGTGTGATGGAAACTCTGACATAGTAATGGTGGTATCCTATGTACATGTTGTGTTCTGCTGATCAATGCCTGTTCATGTGTTGTGTTTTCCTTTCAGGTGCGAGGGGATAGTTGTGGTTTGACATTCTGGGGTGTACACATGGTGGATGTTCACATGTGATGTGTAGGGAACACTGATGGTCACTTGAGTGCACATGCATATGTGGAGTGCATGTCCTTGCAGAACCACACACTTGCACTCTGATGCACTACATGTACTCCCACCCTTGCATATCCATGTGTACACTGTTTGCCTTCTGGTGCCCACTGTGTCCCGGCAGCACATGTTCTGTGACCGATCATGGATCCAGTACATGCCTAATTTGATGTTTGACGTGGTCTGTCACTTAGATGTGATGCTCAGGGTGTGCATCACACACAATGGCTGTTCACTGTGCTGTGAGATGAGCAGTGTGATGCAGGAGTGGGACACTGCACACATGAGCTGCAGTGTTGATTTTGCAATGCATAATGTGCATGTAGACAGGCATTCATTGTGATGTTACGTCTACGACTGTTGTAATGCATTTGGAAATGACTTATTTTGGGTGGGAGATTTTGTTGGTCTGTCATTTCATCTGATTCCGGGTCAGGCAGCAGTGTCCGATGCCACTGTACATTTAGGACATGGCAACGTGTACCTTATCGTTACTGCATTGGTGTATGGGTATTGCTTGCCATGTCATGTTGATGTTTGGGAGGGTTTGAGTGACATGACAGTGATGGCCATGGCCTGTTTTGCAGATGTGTGTGATGCACACCTTGCATGTCCGGGTCATCCGCTTCTCAGAGCAACTAGCTGGGGGTAGATTTCTCTCCGCAGCAGGGCCCTCCCCCTGGAACAGACTTCCGGCCTGACTTGAACTTGAGGGGAACCATCTCCAGTTCTGGAAGCACCTCAAGACCTTCCTCTTTGCTTCTGCTTACTGTCTGCCTCTCCCTTGCAGAATTCTCCACTGGAACTGCACAGGAGCTGCAACTGGGCCACTCTCACCGACCTCGGTCCCTGGCCCAGCCACTCTCCACTTGCACTGCCTCCCTGGCAACCCCTGCACTGCAGTACTGTCTCTTTATCCCTACAGCCCTCCCTTCCCAGCACTTGTCTGCACTTACCTTTGTAGTTGCCACCAGGCGACCTATGTATTATTTTTTTGGGCTACTTCCCCTGTACTGGACTCCCCCCCACCCTTCCCCTTGCACTTTTCCCATTCCCCTACCCCTGCACTTGCACGATCTCAATGACACCTGGCCTAGTAGTACCGTTCTCTGTGTTCCCTTGTTCCCCCCTCCCTGCCTCATTGCGCCTTGGAATACTTGTGTATGGCCCATATCATGTCATATGTCATATGTGTGCCTTTTGGTCACACAGGATAGCTTGTGTATAAGTAGCTAGGGATGCAGACGATGTGGCACTTCCATGGCAACTATCTCAGGGTGGTAGGGTTGTGACAGTTGACTGTCTCTTTGTCGTCATCGATTGTCACCTGGTATGTGCCAGGCCTGTGTGCACTCCGCAGGGGAGGGAGTTTAGGTGAAAAATGTGGCCACAAGCTGGGTCCGGGCTTCCTCACCACGTGCCCTGTCCCCTCCCATGGGCAGCGCCTGTGCCTGTGGTTGGGGATGTGGGGGCACCACCATGTCCACCGGGACGCCCTGCCGTGTTGCAACATTGTGCAGGACACATGCTGCCACAATGATCCTGCACACTACTGGTGGTGCATATAGTAGTTGCCCACCAGAGCGGTCAAGGGAGCGGAAACATGACTTGAGCACTCCGAATGTGCGCTCCAATATGCCCCTGGTTGCAATATGGGCGGCGTTGTATCTTACCTGGGGTGGTGTGGTGGGGTTCCAGATTGGCATCATCATGTGGTTGCTCAGAGGGTAGGCACTGTCCCCTGGGGAGGTGATAATAGTTGAGATTATTAGGGTTTGGATATTTGTCTGTGTGTGACTTGCATGCATGTGCAAGGGCATTTGTACTGACCTAGGAGCCATGTGTCGCCATGCTGCCCAGCTTCCAGGGCCCGGCTCAGGGCGGACATTCTGTATATGAAACTGTCATGGGTGGAGCCAGGGTAGTTTGCATAGACAGAGGTGATGATTCCCTTTGCATCGCATACCACCTGTACATTGATGGAATGCCAGTGCTTGCGGTTTCGGTAGATGTGCTCAATGGCCCTAGGTGGACGTAGGGCCACATGGGTGCAATCTATGGCACCGAGCACTTTGGGGAAGTGTGCCACCCTGAAAAAATCCAGGACAACGGCCTGCCTTTCTGCGGGTGTTCTGGGCATGTATATGTGCCTGCGGACTGAGGGGCGCGCTGTCATGATTGCCAGTACCTGGTGTAGGCAGCGTGACTGCGTGGCCTGTGAGACCCCCCCCACTATGGCAGTGGTCCGCTGAAATGACCCAGTGGCCAAAAAATGCAGGACATTGAGCAGCTTCTCCAAGGGGCTCAATGCTTGGGAGCAAAGGATGGGGGATGTGAGGTCATCTTCCCACTCCCTGACCAGGTCTAGGATGATATGGGGTGGAAACCTATACCTGCCATAGACCTGGTCGTCAGGCATCCCAAAAAGGCGTGTCCGTGGTGCGAAAATGCGTGCCCTGGCTATTCTCCTCCTCCTGCGGTGTCCCACGATTAGTGCAGCGATAAATGGGGCATTCATCGTAGCTGTATATACGCGTTTGTTGTTTGCGCGCACTTTTATGCTGTGCGCGGGGACGGCTCCGCCTGCCTTCGTGTGGGCGGACGCGTTGACGCCTGTGCACGTCTTTTGCTGTGCGTGGGTTTCCCGTATTCGGATACGGTCCGAGTGTCATCGCGTGTGATCGGAGGGGAGTGAGCTTACACGCAACTGGCCTGGGTACGTGTGTTTCGGGGTGCGCGGGAAGTTCCACACGCGATTAGCCTGGGTACGTGTGTTCCGGGGTGCCGGGAACTTTCACACGCGATTGGTGGAAATCCACGTGTGTTCTGTCATCACGTGCAATGAGGGAAACACCTGCGCGTGTGACGCGCTCACGCGCTAAGGGCCTTTGGTCCAATGAAATCGCATATGGTGCTGCCGTGCATACGCGCTAAGGGCCTTTCCTCGAATTACACACGGACGTGCCGTTTTCCACGCGCGCTTACGCGCATGGGCACTTTCCTCGTATTACATGCGGACGTGCAGTTTTTCACGCGCGCTGAAATGCCCATGCACGTCTGTACGCGTCACGTCACAGGGGCGCTTGCGCTTGTGGGGCCTTCTGTCCAATGAAAATGCGTATGCGTGCTTACGCGCTAAGGGCCTTTCCTCGAATTACACGCTGACGTGCAGATTTTTCACGTGCCAAATCACTCCGTATCAAGCTAGCCACGCGTAAGCACACGGAAGACCAAGCTCCTGCCCAGAAGGCCGAACTAATGCCCCTCCAGAGCCCCGAGCACGCTCCCACCTGCCATCTGCTGCTGCCTGACTGCCTGCTGCCCACGTGCAATGCCATTTGCTGCCTGCACATCAGCCAGGGGTGCTGTTGCTGTGACCACCCCTGCTGGAACCGAAGACTCCCGACTGGGATTCCATCGCTCCACAGCCCAGCCCCAGGACCCAGTTGCCCACCCACTCCTGCCTCTAGGGTTGTCATGTCAGGGCAAACACCATCTGTGACCACTGACAACCCCCGGCCAGAGAGGCAGAGGGGCACCAGCTTCAGTGCCACCGAAGTTGGTGTCCGTGTGGAGCAAGTCCTGGGGCAGTATGATGCCCTCTTCGGAAGTTCCCGCGCCGACAAGGAAGGACGGACTCAGATCTGGACTGACATCGTGACTGCCATCAACGCGGAGGGGGTGGCAGTCCGCGACTTACAACATGTCAAGAAGCGCTGGGAGGACTTCAGGTCCAGGACCCTGAACAAGGCCCGGTGCCTCTTGAAGGCAGCGGATGCCAAGGGGCGCCGGGGCCACTTGTCGGAAGAACAGATGCGGGTCCTGGAACGCATATCCCCAGCGCTCCACGTCCAGGTCCTTGAGAAGCAGACCCGTCTGGAGTCGAGCGGTGAGTGTACATGCATCCTGATTGTGAGCAGTGCGTGTGGTGATTATTCAGTAGTGTGCAGGTTGCACATCTGTTTGTATGGGGTCGAGTATGGGTGGGGGTGTACAGGGCCGTGGAGCTGACACATGCGAGGGCTGTAATGTGTGAGACATGGATGGTGCTTGTGTGTGTAGGCTTGCATGCCAAATGCAGTTGTGTGGGCACACATGTTTGGATGAATGTGTATGTAAGTAGACATGTCCGTGATGTCACGCATGTATGTTGTTTTTGGCTGCATGTATCAGCACTGTGTACATGTGCATGTGTGTGTATTTGACAAGAGTGCAACAGTGATGCAACATGGATGCATGTGACAGCGGTATGTGGAAGCCTGATTGGCAGATGTGACATGGATGCCCGTCTGAACACTGCGACACTTGGCAGAGGTGTACACATGCATGCAAGTGTGGTGGTGTGTGTACATGTGTGGTGCACTTCCTGTGTTGCATGTGATGTCTGGCTCTCCTTTGGCTGCTCATGCTGTTGTATGTGTATGGATGGTGGTGGCAGTTGCGATATGGCTGTGGTATGGCTCATGTGTGCTGGTTGTAATGACATGTGTGTTGGGGATTGTGATGACATGTCTGAGGTTTGCCAATGCCACTCATGTACAACTGTCATGTGTGTATGTGTCCATTGTACAGTGCCCTGATGCCTGTGTTTTGTTTCTCCCTGTCTGCAGCGTCAACTGATGAAGAGGGCGGAGAAGGTGCTGTGGAGCACAGCGGCGGGGATCCCACCACCAGCCGGAGACGCAAGGCCCGGCTCCCCTCCCATGTTGTCATCTCGTCGGGGAGTGAGGAGTCCGGTGCCGCGTCCCAGGCCGCAGCTGCCGGGGGGAGGTCCAAGAGGCGGAGGTTGGAGTTGGACTCCTCGGCAGCAGAAGGGGCAGCTGGGACCCCACAGGGCCCAACAGGGGAAGATGGCACAGAGTCATCCAGGTTGGTGGGGGGTTTGGTGGAGGAGGAGGCCGTGCAAGCACCAGAGACGGGGTCTGGAGGTGGGGATCCCACTGGTGCTAGTGGTGCAGTGCAGGACCAGGGACAGGAGGCAGCACAGGCTGCCGCGGAGGTGCCTGTGTGCAATCCTGTCCCTGATCCTGTCCCTGCATCATCTTGCACCAGCAGGGATGCCTACGTCCAGACCCGTTTTCAGGCAGGGGATGAGCTCACGTCAACTGGCCTTCCTCTGCCTGCGGACGTGGCTATCCAGGTCCGGGTTGAGCCTGTCCTGGCTGGTGTGGCGTTGCGTCAACGGGCCATGCGAGGTGACCTGCAGTCTTTTCATGAAGAGACTGCACGTCATCTCGAATGGCTCGTTGACCACGTCAGCCTGCTGGGACAGGTCACCCAGGCCGGATTCCTCCGTCTGATGGGGCTTGCTACGACCCCCTCCTCAACTGGACCCCCTACGCGCCAGTCGTCCTCTGTGCCATCTTCCCACCCATCAGTCACCTGGGTGCCCTGTGGAGCTGCCTCTGAGGTTGCGGCCAGGCTGGTGGAGGAGGCATCCCTGCCACAGTCGGGAGTCAACGTCCAGCAGGGGTGGCCACATCTACGACTGCACCCCAGCCGGCGGAGGATGTGCAGGCAGCAGGAGGCAGTGCACAGGCAGAGGCACAGCAGCAGCAGCAGCGTGGTGGGAGCCATGAAGGCTCGGGGCCTTCAACATCGGAGGGGCAGGCATCGGCCGGAGGGCAGGAGGACCCAGGACAGAGAGTGTCTTCCGTGTGGCAGCGGTTGGGCCACGCCATAGATGCGGAGCGGCAGCGGGCGGAAGAGGCACGGCTCACAATGGTCAGGGCGGAGAACTCCATGCGGAGGGCCCTGAGGCGGGCCGAGTGCCTCGAGGCAATCCGCAGGGGTTTGGAGGTGGAGACGTCGACGGCCCTGCGGACCCTCATGGCCATGAAGGAGGACCGCCTCCGGGTTATTGAGGAGGAGTTCGATGATGCCCTGGCCCGGGACATCCACAAGTGAGCCGTGAAATTAGCCCGCTGCCCTTGTACATAGGTATGTAGGTAGTGTTAGGTTTCATTTTTGTTTTTATTTTATTTGGACCTTTCGGACATTGGCCACATTTTTGTATATAGTTTATTTTATTAGTAAGTGTAGTTAGATAGGTTTCTTTATTTTGTTGGGATAATGGACCCTGGCTTGTTCCCATGTACATAGTTCACAGTTGGATTGTATTTTTTTTTCACTTTTTAACCATGGAGCAATGGCTTTCTTTTTTATTTCCCATTGGATTTTGTTTTGTGGACATTGACTTTGGACAACATTACTTTGGATTTTATTTTTGGTTTTGCTTTTTTTAACGGACATGCTTCTTTTCATTTTTGTACATTCACATTTCTGTTTCTTCATTTTTTATTCTATTTATGTTTCCTTTAATACATATTTTTTTGGGTGAACTTCAATGTGCGGTATCTCATTGGTTTCATGCATTTCATGATATGTGTTTTGCGATTCACTGTCACCCATTGGGTGTATGTGAGGGAAATGTGTTTGTTTCGGAACTTGCAATTGGTGTTCTGTGATGTAATTGCAAATTATGAGTGGGTGGATGCAATACTCGGGTGGGTGTTTTGCATTTGGAGGCTGACCATAGGGACCAGGGATCTAGATTGTGCTGGGAGACATGGGTGGGGGCCTGGTGGAGGCTGCCCCTGGTGACTGGGGGGGTGGGGGTGGTCGGGAACATGAGTTGGACATGGGTGGGGGCCTGCTGGCAGGTGCCCCATAGTGCTGGGGGGTGGGGGTGGTGGGAGACATGGGTGGGGGCCTGGTGGAGGCTGCCCCTGGTGACTGGGGGGGTGGGGGTGGTGGGAGACATGGGTGGGGGCCTGGTGGAGGCTGCCCCTGCACTGCTGGGGGGTGGGGGTGGTGGTCAACATGGGTGGGGGCCTGGTGGATGCTGCCCCTGGTGGCTGGGGGGTGGAGGTGCTGGGAGACATGGGTGGGGGCCTGGTGGTGGGTGCCCCTGCACTGCTTGGGGGTGGGGGTGGTGGGGAACATGAGTTGGACATGGGTGGGGGCCTGCTGGCAGGTGCCCCACAGTGCTGGGGGGTGGGGGTGGTGGGGAACATGAGTTGGACATGGGTGGGGGCCTGCTGGCAGCTGCCCCACAGTGCTGGGGGGTGGGGGTGGTGGAAGACATGGGTGGGGGCCTGGTGGAGGCTGCCCCTGCACTGCTGGGGGGTGGGGGTGGTGGGAGACATGGGTGGGGGCCTGGTGGTGGGTGCCCCTGCACTGCTGGGGGGTGGGGGTGGTGGGGAACATGAGTTGGACATGGGTGGGGGCCTGCTGGCAGGTGCCCCACAGTGCTGGGTCAACATGAGTTGGACATGGGTGGGGCCTGCTGGCAGGTGCCCCACAGTGCTGGGGGGTGGGGGTGGTGGGGAACATGAGTTGGACATGGGTGGGGGCCTGCTGGCAGGAGCCTCACAGTGCTAGGGGGTGGGGGTGGTGGGGAACATGAGTTGGACATGGGTGGGGGCCTGCTGGCAGGTGCCCCACAGTGCTGGGGGGTGGGGGTGGTGGGGAACATGAGTTGGACTTGGGTGGGGGCCTGCTGGCAGGTGCCCCACAGTGCTGGGGGGTGGGGGTGGTGGGAGACATGGGTGGGGGCCTGGTGGAGGCTGCCCCTGAACTGCTGGGGGGTGGGGGTGGTGGGAGACATGGGTGGGGGCCTGGTGGAGGTTGCCCCTGCACTGCTGGGGGGTGGGGGGGTGGGAGACATGGGTGGGGGCCTGGTGGAGGCTGCCCCTGGTGGCTGGGGGTGCTGGGAGACATGGGTGGGGGCCTGGTGGAGGCTGCCCCTGCACTGCTGGGGGGTGGGGGAGTGGGAGACATGGGTGGGGGCCTGGTGGAGGCTGCCCCTGGGGAGTGGGGGGTGGGGGTAGTGGGAGACATGGGTGGGGGCCTGGTGGAGGCTGCCCCTGGTGACTGGGGGGGTGGGGATGGTGGGAGACATGGGTGGGGGCCTGGTGGAGGCTGCCCCTGCACTGCTGGGGGGTGGGGGCGGTGGTCGACATGGGTGGGGGCCGGGTGGATGCTGCCCCTGGTGGCTGGGGGGTGGGGGTGCTGGGAGACATGGGTGGGGGCCTGGTGGTGGGTGCCCCTGCACTGCTGGGGGGTGGGGGTGGTGGGGAACATGAGTTGGACATGGGTGGGGGCCTGCTGGCAGGTGCCCCACAGTGCTGGGGGGTGGGGGTGGTGGGGAACATGAGTTGGACATGGGTGGGGGCCCGCTGGCAGGTGCCCCACAGTGCTGAGGGGTGGGGGTGGTGGGAGACATGGGTGGGGGCCTGGTGGAGGCTGCCCCTGCACTGCTGGGGGGTGGGGGTGGTGGGAGACATGGGTGGGGGCCTGGTGGTGGGTGCCCCTGCACTGCTGGGGGGCGGGGGTGGTGGGAGACATGGGTGGGGGCTTGGTGGAGGCTGCCCCTGGTGGGTGGGGGTGCTGGGAGACATGGGTGGGGGCCTGGTGGAGGCTGCCCCTGCACTGCTGGGGGGTGGCGGGGTGGGAGACATGGGTGGGGGCCTGGTGGAGGCTGCCCCTGGGGAGTGGGGGGTGGGGGTGCTGGGAGACATGGGTGGGGGCCTGGTGGAGGCTGCCCCTGGTGACTGGGGGGGTGGGGATGGTGGGAGACATGAGTTGGACATGGGTGGGGGCCTGGTGGTGGGTGCCTCTGCACTGCTGGGGGGTGGGGGTGGTGGGGAACATGAGTTGGACATGGGTGGGGGCCTGCTGGCAGGTGCCCCACAGTGCTGGGGGGTGGGGGTGGTGGGGAACATGAGTTGGACATGGGTGGGGGCCTGCTGGCAGGTGCCCCACAGTGCTGGGGGGTGGGGGTGGTGGGAGACATGGGTGGGGGCCTGGTGGAGGCTGCCCCTGCACTGCTGGAGGGTGGGGGTGGTGGGAGACATGGGTGGGGGCCTGGTGGTGGGTGCCCCTGCACTGCTGGGGGGTGGGGGTGGTGGGAGACATGGGTGGGGGCCTGGTGGAGGCTGCCCCTGGTGGCTGGGGGTGCTGTGAGACATGGGTGGGGGCCTGGTGGAGGCTGCCCCTGCACTGCTGGGGGGTGGGGGGTGGGAGACATGGGTGGGGGCCTGGTGGAGGCTGCCCCTGGGGAGTGGGGGGTGGGGGTGGTGGGAGACATGGGTGGGGGCCTGGTGGAGGCTGCCCCTGGTGACTGGGGGGGTGAGGATGGTGGGAGACATGGGTGGGGGCCTGGTGGAGGCTGCCCCTGCACTGCTGGGGGGTGGGGGTGGTGGTCGACATGGGTGGGGGCCTGGTGGATGCTGCCCCTGGTGGCTGGGGGGTGGGGGTGCTGGGAGACATGGGTGGGGGCCTGGTGGTGGGTGCCCCTGCACTGCTGGGGGGTGGGGGTGGTGGGGAACATGAGTTGGACATGGGTGGGGGCCTGCTGGCAGGTGCCCCACAGTGCTGGGGGGTGGGGGTGGTGGGGAACATGAGATGGACATGGGTGGGGGCCTGCTGGCAGGTGCCCCACAGTGCTGGGGGGTGGGGGTGGTGGGAGACATGGGTGGGGGCCTGGTGGAGGCTGCCCCTGCACTGCTGGGGGGTGGGGGTGGTGGGAGACATGGGTCGGGGCCTGGTGGTGGGTGCCCCTGCACTGCTGGGGGGTGGGGGTGGTGGGAGACATGGGTGGGGGCCTGGTGGAGGCTGCCCCTGGGGAGTGGGGGATGGGGGTGCTGGGAGACATGGGTGGGGGCCTGGTGGAGGCTGCCCCTGGGGAGTGGGGGATGGGGGTGCTGGGAGACATGGGTGGGGGCCTGGTGGAGGCTGCCCCTGCACTGCTGGGGGGTGGGGGTGGTGTTAGACATGGGTGGGGGCGGTGGTCGACATGGGTGGGGGCCTGGTGGATGCTGCCCCTGGTGGCTGGGGGGTGGGGGTGCTGGGAGACATGGGTGGGGGCCTGCTGGCAGGTTCCCCACAGTGCTGGGGGGTGGGGGTGGTGGGGAACATGAGTTGGACATGGGTGGGGGCCTGCTGGCAGGTGCCCCAAGTGCTGGGGGGTGGGGGTGGTGGGAGACATGGGTAGGGGCCTGGTGGAAGCTGCCCCTGCACTGCTGGGGGGTGGGGGTGGTGGGGAACATGAGTTGGACATGGGTGGGGGCCTGCTGGCAGGTGCCCCAAGTGCTGGGGGGTGTGGGTGGTGGGAGACATGGGTGGGGGCCTGGTGGAGGCTGCCCCTGCATTGCTGGGGGGTGGGGGTGGTGGGAGACATGGGTGGGGGCCTGGTGGAGGCTGCCCCTGCACTGCTGGGGGGTGGGGGTGGTGGGAGACATGGGTGGGGGCCTGGTGGAGGCTGCCCCTGGTGGCTGGGGGGTGGGGGTGCTGGGAGACATGGGTGGGGGCCTGGTGGAGGCTGCCCCTGCACTGCTGGGGGGTGGGGGGGGGTGGGAGACATGGGTGGGGGCCTGGTGGAGGCTGCCCCTGGGGAGTGGGGGGTGGGGGTGCTGGGAGACATGGGTGGGGGCCTGGTGGAGGCTGCCCCTGCACTGCTGGGGGGTGGGGGTGGTGGTCGACATGGGTGGGGGCCTGGTGGATGCTGCCCCTGGTGGCTGGGGGGTGGGGGTGCTGGGAGACATGGGTGGGGGCCTGGTGGTGGGTGCCCCTGCACTGCTGGGGGGTGGGGGTGGTGGGGAACATGAGTTGGACATGGGTGGGGGCCTGCTGGCAGGTGCCCCACAGTGCTGGGGGGTGGGGGTGGTGGGGAACATGAGTTGGACATGGATGGGGGCCTGCTGGCAGGTGCCCCACAGTGCTGGGGGGTGGGGGTGGTGGGGAACATGAGTTGGACATTGGTGGGGGCCTGCTGGCAGGTGCCCCACCGTGCTGGGGGGTGGGGGTGGTGGGAGTCATGGGTGGGGGCCTGGTGGAGGCTGCCCCTGCACTGCTGCGGGGTGGGGGTGGTGGGAGACATGGGTGGGGGCCTGGTGGAGGCTGCCCCTGCACTGCTGGGGAGTGGGGGTGGTGGGAGACATGGGTGGGGGCCTGGTGGAGGCTGCCCCTGGTGGCTGGGGGGTGGGGGTGGTGGGAGACATGGGTGGGGGCCTGGTGGAGGCTGCCCCTGCACTGCTGGGGGGTGGGGGTGGTGGGAGACATGGGTGGGGGCCTGGTGGAGGCTGCCCCTGGTGGCTGGGGGGTGGGGGTGCTGGGAGACATGGGTGGGGGCCTGGTGGTGGGTGCCCCTGCACTGCTGGGGTGTGGGGGTGGTGGGGAACATGAGTTGGACATGGGTGGGGGCCTGGTGGTGGGTGCACCTGGTGGCTGGGGGTGCAGGGGGACATGCGTTGGTGGGCAGTAGTGCAAGTTGACATGTGGGTTGGCTGGTGGGCATGGCCATGGTGGATGGGGTGCCTGCAGGACATGTTCTGGGTAGGCCCCTGTGGTGTGAGCCACCTGCAGGGGCCGTGGAGGGTGTAGAGGGAACACCTGGGAGGACCCACACGTGCAATTCACGTGTGCTGCTCCCGGCGCACCCCTGTAATACACGTACCCTGATGAGATCGCGTGTGGAACTTCCCGCGCACCCCTGGAATACACGTACCCCGCTCAATCGCGTGTGTAACTTCCCGCGCACCCCCGAAATACACGTACCCCGCTCAATCGCGTGTGTAACTTCCCGCGTGCCCCCGAAATACACGTACCCCGCTCAATCGCGTGTGTGACTTCCCGCGCGCCCCCGAAATACATGTACCCCGCTCAATCGCGTGTGTAACTTCCCGCGCACCCCCGAAATACACGTACCCTGCTCAATCGCGTGTGTAACTTCCCGCGCACCCCCGAAATACACGTACCCCGCTCAATCGCGTGTGTAACTTCCTGTGTGCCCCCGAAATACACGTACCCCGCTCGCACAGGCCCAATTGCTGTATGTTGCCACTTTTGTGATGCGCTGGGACTCTACCGCCTGCCTTCGTCTGGCGGACGTGTTTCAGCTTGTGCGTGTCTTTGGCTGTGCGTGGCTTTGCCCTATTCGATTCCATGAATACGTGTGGTTCGAGTGCGTGTGGGCGTTCCGGCTGCTTCCCTGCAGTACATCCCCAGTTATGCCCTTATTTTCGCGCGTTGTTCCCCATTCCACGCGTTACGCCCCGTGTCCCGCCCACTTTCTGGTGTATGCGCCGAGGTTGTGCGCTTTCACTGTGCGCGTTGCGCACGCCTTTCGGGATGTTGCAGTGACTTGTGCGCCATGCACAGGTTTGGCGCACATCCCGAGGTGTACACGCGCAGGGACTTCCATGAATCGGCCCCTTAATGTCTCCCTCCAGGAAAGATGGCATAACGAGGGAGGGAAACTTGCCATTCTCTGAAGCACTCTATTAAATGTAACTGATTTCGCAAAAGTGCCCTGGTGCCTCAGAGTTTGTGCTCTTAGCAAATGAAAGAATAAATACATAAATAAATAAATAAATAAATAGTTTGATGTCCTAACAGGTGCCTTGAAATTTAAATATACATTTTATAATTGTATTTTTTGTATTTGCTGTGTGAGTGGGCATCGCTATGAGAATAACAAACCTGTTTTGTGTTGGCTCGACCACCAAAACATTTTCTTTGCTCTTGCTGATGAACCAGCACGCAATTCAAATGTAAAGCCGCAACTTTATTTGGCGCATTAAGCTACTGCAGCATACTGCATTTAAACAGATGGAGAACTAAGTAGGTCGGAGGTTCCCTGGCCTGGGTTACCTTTGCATATTCACAGGCCATTGAATATTTACCACCGGATATTCACTTTAATCCCGGATATTCGCAGATCATTTAGGGGGTATGGTTTGAGCTTGACTTGTAAACAAGCTTTAACAAACTGGTTTGCAGTGGTTAGCTACTGATGAATCAGATCTACAGCTCCGTCTGGGCTAGTTTTACCAGCATGCCTCTTCAAATTGCAGGCTGTAGTCCACGTGAGAGCCAATACATCCTGTATATTGAACTAGTGATTTTGAATAGTTCCCGAATTAGGAGTAGAAAAGGACTACCTATCCTTCCCAGGCAAAGCCTGGCCTAGAGAGGAAGGTGACTGCATATACTGCCACAAAAACACTGACCTAGAGAGGAATGTGACTGCCTATAATGCCACAGCAAACACTGACCTAGAGTAGAAGGGGCCTGTCTATCCTGCAAAAGCAAACCCTGACTTAGAGCGGAAGGTGGCTGCCTATACTGCCACAGTAAACACTGACCTGGAGTGGAAGAGGACTGCTTATACTGCAACAGCAAACCCTGACCTAGAGAGGAAGGTGACTGCCGATACTGTCACAGCAAACACTGACCCAGAGAGGAAGGTGACTGCCGATAATACCACAGCAAACACTTATCTAGCGAGAAAGACAACTGCCTATACTGCCACAGCAAACCCTGACCTAGAGAGGAATGTAACTGCCTATACTAGCACAGTAAACACTGACCTAGATTGGAAGGGGACTGCATATCCTGCAACAGAAAAACCTGACCTAGAGAGGAAGGCGACTGCCTATACTGCCACAGCAAACCCTGACCTAGAGAGGGATGTGACTCCCTATACTGCCACAGCAAACACTGACCTAGAGAGGAAGGTGACTGCATATACTGCCACAACAAACAGTAACCTAGAAAGGAAGGGGACTGCCTACACTGCCACAGCAAACCCTGACCTAGAGAGGAATGTGACTCCCTATACTGCCACAGCAAACACTGACCTAGAGTGAGAAGGGGACTGCCTATACTGCAAAAGCAAACCCTGATCTAGAGACGAAGGTGACTGTTTATACTGCCACAGCAAACATTGACCTAGTGTTGAAGGGGACTGACTATACTGCAACATCAAACCCTGACCTAGAGAGGAAGCTGACTGCCTATATTGCCACAGCAAACCCTGATCTAGAGAGGAAGGCAACTGCATATACTGCCACAGCAAATGCTGACCTAGAGGGGAAGGCAACTGCCTATACTGCCACAGTAAACACTGAACTAGAGAGGAAGGACCTTTGCTGCCACAGCAAACTTTGACCTAGAGAAGAAAGTGACTGTCTATACTGCCACAGCAAAAACTGATTCTGCGAGGTTGTGGACTGTCTATACTACCATAGCAAACCCTGATCTAAAGATGTAGTCGACTGCCTACAGCCACAGCAAACACTGATCCGGCTAGGTAGGGGACTGTCTGTACTGCCACAGCAAACCCTAACCTAAAGAGGAAAGCGACTGCCTATATAGCCACAACACATACTGACCCAAAGAGGAAGGGGACTGCCTATACTGCGACAGCAAACTATGACCTAGAGACGTAGAGGACTGTCTTTTAAACCACAGCAAACCCTGAATAGAGAGGAAGGGGACTGCCTACACTGCCACAGTAAACCCTGACCTAGAGAGGAAAGCGACAGCCTATACTGTCACAGCAAACACTGAACCAGAGAGGAAGGGGACAGCATATACAGCCACAGCCAAAACTGTCGAAGGGAGGAAGAGGACTGTCTTTACTGCCACAGCAAACCCTGATCTAGAGAGGAACCGGACTGTCTGTACTGCCACAGCAAACACTGAACTAGAGAGGAAGGGGACTGTCTATAATGCAACAGCAAACACTGGCCTACAGAGAGTTTCTCTAACGCTGTGCCTTGTCTGTCGTTTATGTCTTGTCTTCCTCCTGAGAACACTTACAAGGAGTTAGTGCCAAGTATGTAAGGTCACCATCTGTGGCAGTGTGTTTATCCCTCCTAATGAATAAGAACCAGGGACATTTCTCCAAGTCCCCCTTTTAGCTTTCGTGTCTGGCAGTATTTGTACAGCTAATAGCCTACGTGGACGTGCCCTCCTTTATGTGTAGCCGGAAACCTTTGCTTATTGACAGGCAACAGTTAATTTTCTCATCTCAGTGAAACCTTCATAAACTTGACAGGTGCATAAAAACCCAGGACTCTTTCTATAGCTCCAACGTTCTGGCGTGTGTTGCAGTTTTGCTGGGGCACGGCCGCCAGTTAAGGAGTGGAGGAGCTGGTAAACAATTTCGTACAGTCTGTCCGTCCACCCATCGATCTCCATCCATCTATGCGGTCTCACGGGTATCATTTTTAATTCATCATGTGAACAATTATTTCCATTCATCTATCAACCTGCCCGGTGGTTGTTTACCCTGATTATTCTTTCTGTCAGCGAGCAGTTATGGTATAGGGGTCTGGTCTCTAATCATTGCCTCGCACGTATATCCAAGGTTCCTAGGGGCATGTCTACTTAGCAGTATATATTGACGCGCTGAGGGGCGGTCAATAGAATAGCTTTGGAAACGCTAGATCATGTACTGGGCTGGTGATCCTCGGTGGGCTTCAATTGACTGCACGCTGCTCTTTATTTCAAAGGGCTGGTCGTAACAGAGAGGCTCTGTTAGCTTTCTCATAAGAATGAGAAAGTCGCCCATGTGTGCTAGCAGCGAGTTCCATTTGAGGTAGTTTTTCCCAATTCCGAAGTGTGTCATACCATTCCATGTAGTACAAACAGGTGGAAACCATAGTAAGGAGGAGATGGATAAGAGGCAGGAGGGGAGCACAAAGAGAGACTGCTGCACCTGTGTGTACAGGAATACAGCTCGCCACAGGGCCATTGTGTAGTCAAAGGAGTGTACAGTGCATTTATGTAAATCAAAAGAAACTTAGAAAAACGCAACGCAGACTGTGAAAAATATGTTTAAATGTCAAATAAATGGGTGTGCTAACCTGTGCATGCCTGTGTTTGAAATGGTGAACACATATCTACAAGTCCAAGGATTCATAAGGATTGAGGAGTGGAAGAAGTGGGTATAAATAAATAAATAAATTAATAAATAAATAAATAGATTAATTAATCAACGGTTGGCTGCCTCTCAGAGGTTGCTAGCCAACCGAAGTTCTGATGTTAAAGCCCGATTGAAGATCTCATTTCCGCTGTTAGTTCGAGCTTTGCCAATAGAAAGTGTTTGGTTTCTGCTAGGTTGGAAGGGCGACGCACAAACAGTCTGCTGGACTTTTTGGTCGTTGTGGTGACATGAGGAAACTGGTGAGGTTTTCGGGTGGTTACTGCTTGCACTACTTTATATTGCTGGTATGCACTTCTTCCAGTCGACTCGAGCTATTTTACTAACGGCTACGATATGAATAATTAAAAAAAAAAAAAAACAAGAGTATGTAAAATAATTAGTGAAGGCGAATCATGCGCTGTGGCCAACAGTTGTCCTTGAGATGGCCGTTTGTACAAATAACTTTCCTGTAATGGCAATTTACCAAAATACCTCCCTATCTGCGTCATGTGATAGGTATTTTGATGCTCTGCTCTCTTCCCTTATGCCCCGCACGTGGACATACTGCACTCTCGACCTTTGCTGCAGATGGTTGCTATTCCTCTTGGTATACTGCTAACTGCTGTGTATGTTTTTACCGAGTTTCCCGTTTGTCAACCGGTAGTGGTTTATTTGCCACTTGATAGATGTCTTCTTTACGTAATCTTATATTAAAATGTCTAAAGAGGGTCCAACTTGCCTTCCTTTTTCCTATCACAGTTTCATTTTACACACGATCAGCCTCGTTTTGGAATAGGGGGAGGTCTAAACGTGAGGTGTAATGCCTCTTACACGTCCATTCCCCACTCCAGCCACGCAAGGCGGAGGAATAGCACGGAATCGAGATACGATCTCTGCCGTGCTCACACCTCTTACTTCTTGAACACTTCGTTTTATGACTGACTGCATGAGATTTGTAATCTATCTGTGTTTTTCATCGTGTAATGACCACGCAGAATCTTGGGGCTCCATTAGTTAACACCACGTACTAAAGGTATTTGCATGGTATGTTTACTCTTGTACCAGACTAAGAGGAACATGAAAGCGTAAAAGCCTCATTAGTTCCCCGCGTGCAATTTATATTTTTAATAAAATGACTGCATATGTTTTTTTTAATTATTTTTTTCAAGATTGAGCTTTCTCCTGCATCGTGCCATGGCCAGTGGCGCGTTTGTTTCTATTATCCCTTAATCGTTATGGATATTCCTTATGACTACTCAACGTCCCTATCTTGTTTCCTATATATCCATGTTTTTGTTACCTCTTTGTATTCAGAGATGCACAAAAAAGCCTTAGTATACAAAATGCTAGAAATCAGGGTGGGAGATTCGTAGACAGCTATCTGGTTTGGATGCTATTTTACACAAGACAGGCAAGTGAGAACAAATCATTTTTGACAAGGTGCTGCCCAAGACTGTAGTAGGTCCGGGGATGCTGAGCACAACACTATCTATAAACACAAACACACAACCCCTTTGTCACAACCCCTTTGTATATGTGTTTATAGATAGTGTGGTGTACACCGCCTTGTTCAGCACCCCCAGACCTACTACAGTCTTGGGCAGCACCTTGTCAAAAATGATTTGTTCTCACTTGCCTGTCTTGTATACTTGTGCATCACTTTGGAAATGTACCTCGACAATAGAGAGATCGATACTCACCTGTATTTCCTGTGTTCAAACAACGTCTGTCCGTATACTTTTGTGCTTATCGAAAGTCATGTAAATACTTAATTTTATCATCTGTGCAAAAACTGTTTTGGAGGCAAAATAAGATAGCATCCAAACCAGCTGTCTACGAATCTCCCACCCTGATCTCTAGCATTTTCTATGCAGGTACCCTCCTGGGCATATCTGGACTCCGCCAGGCGCCCTTTACATATAGTTTTTGACAAAAAGCCTTAGGACAGAATGCCAAATGAGAGAAAAAAGGGTCAATTTTAAAATTGGAGGCATTTCAGTGTTGTAAAACAAGGTGTAAAGGCGTTTACGCCCATATCATTCCATTACATTTTCCAAAGGTTTTGTAGGTATAGTGGGTAATGCATTCTGTATTTTCCACTGCACCTACATAAACTCTCAGTTGTTTGAGATTTTCATGCTGGTATAAAACTAGTGGACTCCTGTGAATTTTATTTACTTGTTGGGTTTTTGTAATGCGCTCTATACAGCAAGATTGAGTTTCAAGTGGCATCAAGACAGGGGGTGGGGTGAGGAGAGGGGATAAAGAAAAGCAAACATGTTCTTAAACGGTCTTGAAACATTCATAACGTGGAAGTGATAAAGGATGAGAGCAGGAGAAAGGGGGAGGGGAGGGCAGGAAGCTGGAAGAGGGGAAGAAAAGAAAACAATACCGTTCTGACTAGGTTGTGAGATGATTTAAAACATGCATGTGCTGAACATAATAGGGAGGTAGAGGGGGAGAAAGGGGAGTGAAGGAGGGGAAGAGAGTAGGAGGTACAAGAATACAAAACAAGTTCAAAAGTGCAGGAACAAGTGGGTAAACTGTATTAAGGAGGACCAGAGATGCAATTGTGACAAGCAGGTAAGAGTGATTGCAGCCTGAAATAGCCTCTTCTCATGAAATGAGGGGCTACATCAGGCATGGAGACACACATTTAAGACTAAGCAGGTACAAGTTACTGCAGCCTTGACAAGCCTTGCGTCATGGAATGAGGGGCTACATCAGGCGTGCAGGTGTGAACACAGGTAAACAACTTAAGACACAGTACAAGCTGCAGAAGGCCATCCAATGCTTGCACTTAGTCATGGTTGCAAAAGTCAAACAGTCGTAGCAGGTAGGCAAGATGCAAAACATTGCTAACATAAAATTCAAAATAGGTAGGTTTTAACCCGCCTTCTAAACTCCAGGTAGTTGGGGGTTTTCTTGATGGTAAGTGGGAGATTATTCCACAGAACTGCTCGAGCAATAGAGAAGGCCCGGCCGCCAACACGGTCTCTGTTGTACTTTTGCACAAGAAGTTGTTCGGAAGTGGCTGAGCGAAGGCTACGAGTGGGGTGATAACGCAGATATTAGCTTGAAGGTATTCTGCTCCCTGACCATGAAGGGCACGGTGTACAATACACAATGGGTCTCATTACAACCCTGGCGTTAAGGGGTTAACGGTGCCGTAAAAGGCTGTGGCGCCGTTAAACCCTTAATGCCTGATTCACACTTTAACGCCTGCTTTTTGCAGGCGTTAAAGTCCAACCCGCTAAGGGACCTTGGTGCTAATTACGGCACTGTAATTTACGGTGCCGTAATTAGCGCCTTCCCCATTCCCATTGAGCCCTATGGGCCAAAAATGGGAATGGGGAAGGGGCCATAGTGAATGGGGATTTACCGCCCCGCCAACGTTGGAATGGGGTGGTAAATCCGCCATCCACCATGGCGGTCTCTGGCATGGAGCATGGTGCTAATAGCACCATGGTCCAATGCCAGGGTTGTAATGAGGCCCAATGTCTTAAATTCAACCCGTTGAGCCACAGGAAGCCAGTGCAGTTTCCCGAACACGGGAGATGTGAGCTCCAAAAGGGGAACCTGTGGCTTCCCTAGTGGCCAAATTCTGCAGCCGCAGCAGCCGTTTAATCAGGCCCTTTGGTTGGGCTTGTTAAGGGCATGGCTGCCTCCATACTCGTAATGAGGCCCTATGTGTTAAATAGTGTTGTTGATTGCATCCTGTTGCATCCTGTTCATGTCCATTGTGTATGGTTCTGTCCAAACCTTTGAATGTATTTATTGTTTTCATTTGTATACCGCACACTAGCCCTGAGGCCTCTAGGCGTAGAGGAACAAGTTACAGTTACATGTAGCACGGAGGCAGTTATCATGATTAGTCAATTACATAGACAGTTCCATACATAGTTACAAAGCATTAAATTTCAACTTCAATAGGACAATATTTCATGGTGAGCAATGTTTAGGCAAACAGCCAGGTTTGAGAGCCCTGTGGAATGCCCTTAGCGCATGTGGGAGAGAATTCCATTGTTTAGCAGCAATGATTGGGATGCTTGTTCCTCTTGGTTTGGAGCGTTTGAACTTGGGTTGAACAAGTCTATGGGTGTAAGGAGTTCATGTAGGCCTGGACAAGTGAGCTTTAGCAATTTGTTGGGCCAGGTAAGGTGGGTCAGATTTAGAGATACAAATGTGTGTGATTGTGAGTGTCTTTAACGAGATTCTTTCTTGGCTGCGGAGCCAGTGTACTACTCTTTGGGAGGCAGAGATGTGTTACGATCTAGGAATGTTAAAGAAAACATGCAAGGTGTTATTTTGGATGGTCTGGAGTTTTTGAATATTGTAAGCAGAGGTGCTGGTGAAAAGTAAATTACAATAGTCCAGCCTGGCTCCAACAACTGCTTGAGCTATCGTCAGGCAGCTGTTTGTGTAGAGGAAGGATCTAGCCGCATTTAACAATTTGAATGAGTAGGCCGCTGAGGAGGAGATTGTGTTAACTTGATGGGTTAATGAGAGAGTTGTGTCAATGTAAACACCTAGGGATTTGACCACTGGTGAGACTGAGATCAGGATGCCATCTATGTTGAAAGTTGAGTAATCCCATTTTTTTTTAGAGCAGAACAGTGCCAGGATGGTAGCATAAATTGAGCTCAGTGCGGCAGCGTCATTTTTGTAATTGTCAGAGAGGGGGAGGAGAATTTGTGTGTCACTGGAATAGTTAGTGTAGGCTATGCCGAGGGAATCCAGAAGGTCGAATAGTGGCTTTGTGAATATGTTTTACAGAGTAAGAGAGACGCAAGACCCTTGGGCTACTCCTCAACTGATCAAGGAGGGCACAGCGCTGGTATTTTCAGAGAAGACTTTCATTGTTCTGCCTTCTAGGAGGGAAGCAATCCAGAAGGCCACTGCCAGGGAGAAGGAGGCTGCGGTGGTGAGGTGCTGGCTAATTATGTTATCGTCAACTAAGTCAAAGGCAGCAAAGAGGTCTTGGATGAGTAGCAGGGCAGGTTTTCCCTCATCCCTGATTTCATCCATCTGATTTTTCAGGTCCAGGAGTGCTGACTCCATGCCGTGGCTTGGGCGGAAGCCAGATTGATAGACTCCTATGAAATGATTTTCTTCTAGGCGATGTTGAATTTGGACATATGCTGCTCTGTCTAGTATTTTTAGTAGGAAGGGGACTGTAGTGATGGACCATTAGTTGTTGGGTAGAGCAGGGTCGAGTGAGTTTTATTGTAAAGAGGGGTAGAACCCATGCTTCTCTGAGACTGGACAGAACTATGCCTTTCGAGATGGAGGCATTGATGAAAGCCGTGATAAATGGAGCCAGTGCTTCCACAAAGTCTTAAAGGCATGGTCTAGTAAAAATGTTTATTGTCCCTACGGGTCAGCCATGTTTTTTTAAGCCTAAGTGGCTCGATTTTAGAAAACTTTCCTATGGACCTTACCCAAGTTTTCGTCCATTAAACGCACACGAAAACAGGCACCAGAGAGCTGCCATTTTGTGATAATCCTATCACTTGCCGCATCACCCTGGCTGACCTGCTTCTGCGGCACTAAATCAATTCCCCCACCCCTGAGCCTGACATTATCGAAACATTCTTATTCCCCGCCTCTCTCCGTGACGTTACTGTGCTGCGTAGGCAAACGCGCCCAGTCGTCTTCTACGCAACTCCACACAGAACCCGGAAACCAACACAGACCATCTCACAACACAGTGCGCCACAATTCGGAATATGAAACTGTACTTTAAAATCAAACAGCAACACGGTACATTTGGTAAAGTACATTTATTTGACATTAAATGTTTAGAGAATATTCAGCAATTGCCATATGAACTCTGAAAGCCATTTATTTTATTTTATCTGTATCCGCCATGGTACACAGGGTGTTGCTTTTTGTTAAAAGAAGCACTTTGGAAGCACGGTGAACCGCAAGGCTGTTCCATCAACTAGGCACTAGTCCATCGTAAAGGTTGATATGTTGCTTCTAGCCACTAGTACAGCGTAAGGGCATGTAGGCCCTTGGAGATCGTCCCATAAAATTGTCAGTGTGCTCCAGTTGTTCACACGAAGCTGCAGGCGTCTACTGTAAAAGCCATCTGCTGGTGTCTCAAACCGATGGCAGTAGCAGAAGGGGAGCAAATACATGTTATGAAAACAAAAAAATTATAATTAGTCTCGCCAGCCGATCTTCATTAATATTACTCATTTTATTTATTACAGCCGATCAGAAACTATTTGCTTGCAAGGATAGTTCAATGGAGTATGTTCGGCTCTAAAATCAATGCAAAAAGTAACTAAATAAATCGAGGCCAACACACAATGATAAACGACAGTTAGTCTACATGCGTGAGGAATGATATGATATATGATATGGCATTTGTACCGCGCCTATACTCAAGTGTTTCAAGGCGCGACGAGGCAGGTGGGGAACAAGGGCAGACAGACAACGATCCTACTAGGCCAGGTGTCTTTCTGATCACGCATAGTGCTGTACATGGTTAATTGAATACAAATTAAATAATAGGGCCAGCTGGTGGCAAGTGCAAGGTAAATGCCGGGAGAAGGGGCTGAAGGATACAGAGACAGTCCCGTAGTGCAGGTAGGCAGTGCAGGGAAAAGTGGCTGGGCCAAGGACCGAGATCGGTGAGACCAGTGGACCTGCATGCCCATGTGCCCACTATGAACACGTTTTCCTTGCTTTTCCTAGCTCTTCATTCATTCATTTATTCATGCATCCATTCATTAAATCTTCATTCCGGTATAAAAGCGCGTAAAGATTTACTTACATTATATTTGAAATTTCCATTGTGTCTCTTCGTAATGCAGTCTGTAAAACGGAACGTGCTCTTGACAACGATTTTTTATATACTGAACTAAAATGAAACTCGGTCTAGTTTCTGAATTTTCGGCCTTATCGTCTCTTATGTTATTGCGCACCCCCTTCAAATGTAGTTCTTTCGGCTTGGTCCCTGTCTCAAGGGCAAAAAACAATAGACCCTTATACTTCCAGTGCGACTTGTGGGCCTCATCTGGGCGCGAGCTGAAAATCAAAGCCGCTGTCCTTCGCATTCTTTATTTGCAACATCACGTAGTATAGGCATCTGTGAGAACTTGAAGTTTAGAATCCCTCTATGTAGTGCGCCTCAATGTGCAAATGCGAACTGGCTTCTCTCCCAAATGCCATGGCCCGCTTGGCGCGTTCTAAGTGCCCCAATTTTGTCCCCGTTGTCTGCGAGCTTTGCAGCCCAAATTGAGACATTTAATTTTTGACGGAAGGTCAGGGAAAGTATAAAGTACCACAGGAGTTGAGTTAAAAGTGAGATTTATTGTTTGTTTGTTTTATTATTTGCAATACGCAAGCCTCCCCTCCGTTAACAGTGCGCAACAGTGCGCAGCATTTACATTTACATGAGATGAGACATGAGAAAAATATATACATACACATATATGAGGTGAATATAGAGAATTCAAAGATGACACCCAGCTTGTTCGCCACCCATGATGGTGAAGGTAGGGGTTAGGGTTACAGGTACACTGTACAATAACATTTATTTACAAAAAGACAATCGTATTGCAATTATTTAAACCGGGATTTGTACTTCACAACCAGCTGTGCTTCGGGTGGGCATGGCACAGTCGCAATGTTCGGTGGCAATGGATCACTGCTCTGCACAGAAACGTCCAAAATTCCATATCCGTGCTTCTCTAACACAGCAACAATAAGGCCTTTCACAAAGTCGAACTGCATTTCATCATAGACTGGTTTGATCACCCATTGCTTACTTCATTTTGAAAACACCTTAGTGTAGCGAGGCATCCTTACTTTACCCCTAGTCCTAGATTGTTCACGTCCGACATTGCTGTTATGGGCCAAGACCGCTAGTAGAGTGCGATGTTTCATGCCCCGAAAGCTAAAATGCAAGCGCTTTGGCCTGTACTTTAGGCACATATTGTGGAACACCTCCAAATCTCCTGTGTGACAGAATTCTGTCAGTCCTCTCAAATCTCTTGATAGAGTTTTGTCGAAAACAATCTTCTCAATAGCTTTGTGTGTTGGTGAAGATGGAATCAACCACTTCTTCTTCCGTGCCTCCTCTGGGGACAAAGGGCCATGTTCACATTGGTGGAAATGTTGATTTGCTGTCCAGCGGTGAACGTTGGTACAGTGGTGCATCAGTGACCGCCATTTTTCAAGTAGTATTTCCACTGACCCTTCACAAGTTTTTGAGCTCCACCAAAGATGGTTGGTGATAGAATGGGACCACTGCAAAATACTTTAAAAACCTTTTTTTTCCTGCAGCTGAGATTTTCTTACTGATTGATTTAGCAAGATGCCATACGTCAAATTGATGATTAATATGTGGGAACTGCTCTCTCATTGTCTTGGCAATTGAAACGTGTCTGTCCGTGGCTATGAGGTCGATGTGCATTCCCCTTGATTTTAGATATTCCACTGATTTCATAAATCCTAGTTTCTCCATGGCCACTGACGATGTACATTGTGTTACCTGCACGACCACCAAACTCACAATTTTCTTACTATCCATGTCCTGAAAGTGGTAGGTGCAGTACTTGGCAGAAAATCCAGGGCTGTCGCACTGTCCATCGCCTGCTAGCCTGAATCGTTTGCCTTTGAATGTACTTGCTAGAGACAATTGTTCAATTTTCCAAGCATCACTAATGGCCTCTAACTTTCTAAAACTGGAGCCACTGAAAAGTGATGCAGCTGCACACAGTAGATTGCCTGCTGGCAGTTTCCCCAGCATCGGTTGTGCAGACCATGAGAACCTATGATTTAATCTACAGGCGGCATTTATTTTGACGTTACTGCCTTTTATTTGACGAGTCACATTAATCAATGGCTTCCCACATACTTTCCCTCTAATGGAATGCACACATTTCAGCATACTTATAATTTCCAGCAAACAACTGTCAAATACAATGTATTTGCTCTCTTTCATTAGACTGTCTTCCTGCGTCAACGTTGTTTCGGCCTGTGACGTTGTGGATATTTCAATACATTGGAAAGTAATATCGCTGATATCAAGTTCTGATGCGTCTATGGATGCTGCGGCTGGTTCATTCTCTGTCATTTCGACATCTATTACTTCAACATTGATGGGAGAACACAACAATGTCGACAGGTTTTTGGGTGGCAAATTTTTGGCGGGTGTAGATTGTGTGAATTGATCTGCAACTACTTCAGAGCTATCTTCAATACATTCAATAACATCTTCTTGTGGTGGTGCGGTCGCACTGTAGCTATGGTCCAATGCAACTTTGCTGTAGTCTCCAAACACAGTTAATTCATGTTCTGGCCATTGGACATGAGCATCTCGAGCCTGAACACGCCTCGCCTCAATTAATAGTTCCTCCATAGTGTACATGGTCTGGCAAGCAACATCTCTCATTCGCTTCACTGTCTGTGTATGTATAGTTCTGACACCCACGGGTAACTGGAGCAGAGATTGGAAAGGGGATGTTCAGTTTAAACAAAAGATAAAGTGTAGTCCAATTGACTGGAAAAAAACATAAAATAGTCCCCAGCACAAACATTTTTTTAAAATTATGAACTGTTTGTAACTAACCTTTTTTTTTCTTTGCAACTTTTTTGACTCCACCTTCAACATCTGCACGCTGTAGCTCCTATTCGTTTCCGCATGTCCTCACTTCCTCTTGCGCTGCAACGACTATATTTTCTGTATCCGCATAGACAGCAAGGAATGAGGCTCCATCGTCTCGCTGAAACATAGTACTTTCATTACTATGTATCAAAATATTGTTAGCATAAAACACACGTGAGCACGAACACACAGGTACATCTCAATAGCCAAACACGATTTAAACATTGTGTGCAACAATCAAACGACAAGTATTCGACCAGTGATGATCTATTTCGATGGAGCTGTCAGTATCCATACCTCTGGCTCTGCATGGACTGCCATGAATGGTTGTATTGGGGAGGAGGCATCCGCATATCCCTGAAACACAGTACTTGCATTAGTATGCATTTCAATATTGGAAACATAACACACACTTGGGTCGACGGCACAGGTACATATAAAGAGATAACCACAAATGATGCATTGTCTAAAACAATCAAGGAAAATTTAAGTATGCAGATTTCATCGACTTATTTCTCCGATTCCTTTACATCTGCATCATTTAAATGGGATGTTGTGATTGTAGTGGAAGCTCCGTCGTCTCCCTGAAACACAGTACTTGCATTAGTATGGTTTTCAATATTGGAAACATAACACACACTTGGGGTCGAACGCACAGGTACATATAAAGAGATAACCACAAATGATGCATTGTCTAAAAGAATCAAGGAAAATCTAAATATGATCACATTTCATCGACTTATTTCTCCAATTTATTTACATCTGCATCATCTAAATTGGATGTTGTGATTGTAGTGGAAGCTCCGTCGTCTCCCTGAAACACAGCACTTGCGTTAATAGGGAAGAAAGTATAGCAAATGGAATCACGTTATATGATCACGCATGATGGAGCTGTCAGTATCCATACCTCGTGCTGCTGAAGAATATCTATGGATGTTGCAAATGTAGTGCGCACTTCCGAAAGCTGTTGTGCCGATTCGTATACGCATGGTCCCGCTTCCACTTCCCCTGGAATTACTTGAATGTCAGGCTCTGCATCAAGTGCAGGGGTTGACGCTCCATCAACTGCCTGAAACATAGTACTTGCATTAGTGAGGATTACAATAGTGAAAACATAACACACACCTGGGGTCGACAGCACAGGTACATATCAATGGCTAACCACGAATTAAACATTGTGTAGAACAATCAAACGACAAGAATTCCAGCTCTGATGATGACGCTCGATGGAGCTGTCAGTATCCATACCTCCTGCTGGTGAAGAACATCTAGAAATGTTGTAGATGTGGCGGACACTTCAGCAGCTCCCTGAAAGACAGTACTTGCATTAGTATGGATAACACTAATTATAACTGAAAACAAACACCAGTGGACAATAACTAAGGTGTATATCAATTGGAAAGCACTAACCAAACATTCGGTAAAATAATTACACGATAGAATAAAACTATTACTTGACATGCATAAAACAAGTCTGTAGCGGATTAGCCTAGTAAGATTACCTGATATACGCTAGAAGTGGTTGATAACTGCGACCACGTCAAGGATGTAGAATGTTCTTGCTTCAGATTCAAGGGATAGTCAAGAAGTTGTAAAGGTAAATTAATGATTGATAATGAAATGCCAATATTAAAAATAGCCATGTAAGGCGACAGAATACTTGAAAAATGCTCAATACAGCACAGTTCCCTATTCCCATATATATACATTGCGTTTGTGGGTTATGAAATCGACAAAGAATATATTGATAAATGTAATTATTCAAAAAACTATACACTCATATCAATATCGAAATTATTACAAGGGATAGAACACCTACAATATCAATTAATCCATTTGGCTACCTACACACTACTGCAAGGCCTAAAGCTAAATCCGGACACTTGACTCACCGGTGGCGGAATGTGGACGAATAGAGTGGGAATAGCGTTTTCGAGCAATTTCCGTGTCGTCCGCCGTTTATTCTTCTTTGTTACCCAAGATGTTGTGTACATGTCCAAGGAAAAGTGCCGGCTGCAGATGCGGTATCGATCACCCCTCTTGTCCTGTAAGACTTGTTGGACTCTACTTTCCAGCTCATCCAGTGGATATCCGCAATGTCTGACCCATTCTCTTATTCAATCAACAGTTTTCGGGAATACATGCACTGTAGTGCCTTCAGATTTCGCATGGGTCTTCGAAGGGCAACCGCTAATCGAACAGGCAGGCAGGCATTGTTGATAAATCTGAAAAGTAAATAGCGACATTATTATACAATCTTCAAGAATAAAGATTTGATACAAAAGTAAATGAATCATACAATGATCAATGCAAGGTTTGTTTTGGTCGCAGGAACTATACCAGTTCATTATGTGCGGCTTAGTATTTGCATAAGTTGCAGAAATGTATAAATGATGTGACTAAAATCTGAACATGTGACTCGTCCCTTGGATGTTCTGTCTTGCACGAGAAGGAAACATGCTTACATTATAGACTGGACCCCCAAAGGATGCAATTCGATGACAATAGACACAGATGAAAATAAATAGATCTATTGATAGCATAGCAATGGAAACTCAAGTCAATAGCAATGAGACCAATGAACATAGCACTATTGTGTACTCTACTCGCAAATAGATAGAAATTTAAAAATCTGCGAACTATGACTAGGATACATGGCCTTACCTTGACCAACAAACAGTTGGATTCAGCAAGCAGAGCAGTATGTTGCAGGAGAATAGGTGGGTGGCCACAGGTAGCACACTGATGGGTTTGCTCTAAGCGGTCACAGAAGTTCACGGATAGCACGACGACGAGCAGATTAGCGTAGATCTCAGTGGTTGCCAGGTAACACGTTCAGGAGTTGACTTGCAAAGAACAAAGATGTTCTCATGAGACATATCAAGTGGTTTATAAAGTATTAGAAACAGGGGTGTGTTTGTGAATGAATGACGTATGTATGTCGTGGTCTTAGGGGGGCGGCCTGCTTGAAGGGGAGGCCTGGCTGGAGACACGGGGTTTGAGGAGGCCATGTGAGCGATGGCCCCTGGGCGTGGGATACCTTTTGATGTGTACATGCTGTTTGGCACCTTGGCCGTTTGCGCCCGTCACAGACCCCCATGCCAGCGCTCATCCCCGGGTGTGAACCGCCTTTGATAGAGGGGGGTGGGATGGATGGGCCTGGGGCGTGCAGATAAGGCACAGGAAGACTGCTGAATGGAGACACACTTATGTGGATTGCAGTGGTGCGGCCTGCTTCAAGGGGAGGCCTGGCTGGAGACACGGGATCTGAGGAGTCCATGTGAGCAATGGCCCCTTGGCATGGGATACCTTTTGAAGTGTACATGCAGTTTGGCACCTTGGCCTTTCGCGCCCCTGACAGTGCGCATCCCCGGGTGCGAACCGCCTTTGATAGAGGGGGTGGGATGGATGGGTGGGACTGGGGCGTGCAGATAAGGCACAGGAAGACTGCTGAATGGAGACACACTTATGTGGATTGCAGGGGGGCGAGCTGCTTCAAGGGGAGGCCTGGCTGGAGACACGGGGTCTGAGGAGGCCATGTGAGCAATGGCCCCTTGGCATGGGATACCTTTTGAAGTGTACATGCAGTTTGGCACCTTGGCCTTTCGCGCCCGTGACAGCCCCCCATGCCAGCGCTCATCCCCGGGTGTGAACCGCCTTTGATAGAGGGGGGTGGGATGGATAGGCCTGGGGCGTGCAGATAAGGACCAGGAAGACTTCTGAATGGAGACACACTTATGTGGATTGCAGGGGGGCGGCCTGCTTCAAGGGGAGGCCTGGCTGGAGACACGGGGTCTGAGGAGGCCATGTGAGCAATGGCCCCTTGGTATGGGATACCTTTTGAAGTGTACATGCAGTTTGGCACCTTGGCCTTTCGTGCCCCTGACAGCGCACATCCCCGGCTGCGAACCGCCTTTGATAGAGGGGGGTGGGATGGATGGGCCTGGGGCGTGCAGATAAGGCACAGGAAGACTGCTGAATGGAGACACACTTATGTGGATTGCAGGGGGGCGGCCTGCTTCAAGGGGAGGCCTGGCTGGAGACACGGGGTCTGAGGAGGCCATGTGACTGATGGCCCCTTGGCGTGGGATACCTTTTGAAGTGTACATGCAGTTTGGCACCTTGGCCTTTCGCGCCCATGACAGCCCCCCATGCCAGAGCTCATCCACTGGCGCGAACCGCCTTTGATAGTATATCGTTGCTTATCAATAACAAATGCCACATACCGGAGATTCTTGTGAGCACAGACCCACACTTCAACCGGTGTATTATAGTGGTCAAGACCCTAAGGCCTGTATAATCCAATGGTAATTGTTAATATAGATATATGTGTGACTTTTATAGAGACATAACCTACTGAAAGACTTTGAACAAGTGTTATTTAGTGAATGCATTATCGAGAATATGTTATGTTAGCTTAGATAGTGACCACCCTGCTTCACAGCGACCAGACCTTCACCCATTCGGAGCACAGATGTCTGACGTCCATCCTTGAATGGAGACACTTGATTCATTTAAAAAATCGAAACAACCGTTGTTAAAATATATGTGGTGTTTTATTTTGTATCTTATTTTCATGACACAAAAATACAAGACTTTAAAGATTATACAGGTCAGGTTGCAGCACAGTGAGAGAAAATCCCCTGTACTGACCGCTGTCACTCGGGAACGTTTCTCTAATGGCACGAACGGCACAGGCGGGTATCACTCTTCGAACGCGGTGTCAAAGCCTCCCGTGGAGCCACCATGTAAAGGAATGATAGGCCACCAGCCTGTACCACCTGTGGAAAGGAATGAAACAAACTGTTTTTAAATGACCAAGATAAGTTTAACAAACGTTTGTTGTCAATGACAATTCTTGTAACTAATGGCATTCTGCACGGACAAATGCTATCTAGACAATACACACTATTGAACGACTTACATGCGTTACAATGATATGTAGATGTAATTTTGGATATAGTAGAAGAACATGAAATAGGAGTGGCATGACAAGCAGAGTATACTTACTCGTTACTCGGATTACGAGGACGAACAGTTGCGCGAAGTTCGTGCATAAGCACCATCATTATTCTCAACATGGTCCGTGTAAGGCAGGCTGCCCTGAAGTCTGGCAGCTCGGTGATGCATTGCGGTCGTGGCTCACCTTCCGAAATGTAGGCCAGGCATCCCGAGTTTTCTCGGCAGCAGCAGTTCTCCTCCTCGGTTGGCATTAGCCCGAAACCGATTGCATGTGCACCAGGTGGAGACGCTGTCCATGCGACTAGGCCCAGGCTCTTCATCTGTTGATTCGTCCTGCCAACTGCCGTCCGAATCCCCATCATTTTCGCGTGCTTCCCTTTCCAGTAGTTCCTCCTCGGTATACTTGGGCTTGTACATGTAGGGCATTATTGTAGCCATTGTGTGGTAAACAAAGTAAAATAATTTACCGAGATGGTACAGGTGTTCACACGGGCTACAAGCGGCGAAGGTAGCTGACTAGAGCACAGAAACGAGTCACAAAATACTCTGAGTAACACAGAGAGAGGAATGGAATCGAAAATCTGCTGCTGTGTGTTGTGAAACGGTCTGTTTATACTTATTGAGGAAAGAGGCGTCCTGCCATTTCCATGGCGACACGTCATTAGCTGAAGCGCAGCGAATGTTGACACAAGACGTGCCTTGGCGTTGGGAAATGGGCGGTACAAGTCTGCTGATGACAGGCTCAGGTTGCCGGGGATATGATTTAGTGCCGCAAAAGCAGGTCAGCCAGGGCGATGGGGAAAGTGATAGGATTATCACAAAATGGCAGCTCCCTGGTGCCTGTTTTCGCGTGCGTTTAATGGACGAAAACTCGGGTAAGGTCCATAGGAATGTTTTCTAAAATCGAGCCACTTAGGCTTAAAAAAACATGGCCGACCCGTAGGGACAATAACATTTTTTACTAGACCATGCCTTTAAATATGGGGAGCCGGGAAAACATCCCCTTTGCATCTTGATGGCTTCAGACCTTTAAGCATGTGTAAGGTTTCCTTTTTGGTAATTTTACTGAAGCTAAACCGTGGGGTTCCTGGGTTATTAGAGGTAGTCGTATGGGTGGCTTTGTTACTCAGGTGGGAGTGCTTTAGGCTGGCTTGCTTGGAGAGTATTTTTCTGTGAAGCATGTCAATTTTTTGCAGCATGGTGTTCTGTATGCGAGTGCACCAAGCTGAGTCATTGGTCAGGGTGGATGCTGTGGGGGCCAGGGCTTCCAGTTCCCTAAGGATTGAGAATAATTCCTATTGTCCAATTTAGCATTAGCTATTCTTGTGTTGAAGGTAGGGGCTTTGGGTTATAGCTTGTTTGTTTTGTTTGGATACGTTTCTGAAACTCTGTTGTAAGGTATCGGAAGTGGTTTTCTTCCAACAGGATTCAGCAAGTCTTTTTTTCGTTCTGCGATTCGAAAGGTCTTTGGTGTACCAGGAGTAGATGTGGGCTACAGGTTTACCTTGTTTAGGAGCTAAGGGGGGGGTGGGGTGCGATAGTATCAATTGCATTGGTTACTGTTTCGGTGTAAAGATCAAGTAGTGTTTTAGGATAAAAAAACATCCAGAAGCTCTGGTTTGATGACATTTAGGAATCGTAGGAAGCGATCTTGATTAAGCTGCAGGACATGCAATGGTGGTAGCAGCTTGGTGAGGGATTTGGTTTGCAGGTCAAGGGGAACAGAGAAGGCAATGATGTGGTGGTTCGACCATGGGCAGAATTAGACATGACAGAGATGTGGCAGTCGGGATCTGCTAGTTAATCAAGGGAGTGCCCTTTGATGATCGTGCGGTTGCAGATAAATTGACTGAAGCCTAGTGCTGTTAGTGAGTTCATTAGTGAGGTAGCCTGTAAGTCGGTGGGGTCGCTAAGGCCTAGATTTGGGTCTCCCATGAGAATCACTTGGGAGGAGGACTTTATATTGTCTCCTAAAGTGTGAAGTAAGTGTTTATTCAAATGTCAGGATTAAGCCAGGTGAGTGGTAGACAATATGGATGGTGATAGTGTTGGTAGGAGAGAAGGTCAGTATTTGAGAGAGGATATTGCAGTTTTCGTTGAGTGAAGTGTTAAATTGCCTAATACAAAGGTGGTCTTTTGCTATGAGAGTGACTCCACCTCCTCCGATTATTCTGTCACTCCTGAAGATATTGTAGCCTGATGGGATAATGATGGATAGGGCAGGGCCTGATGCTGCATGCTGCGTGCAGCCAGGTTTCAGTGATGGCAAGAGCATCGAAATGTCCACATGTCAGGAGCTCATGGGTCAGTAGTGAGTGGGCTTTGAGAAAGTCTAAATTGAGAGGAGGAGCAGGGGGTTTGTGAGTGCTTGCTTTGGAGCTAGGTGCAGCCGAATTGGTAGGCGCAGAGCTGTTGGGAACTGGACTGGTAGGGGCGTAAGCAGCAATATGGTTGCTGGTCACATTAGATGCCTGGTTGATAGCCAAGATGGTGCTGGTATAGACTAGATTGCTTTTGGTAATGTTAACTAAAGTTGCCTCACATATGTGAGCATTGTGCGGTGCAGTGGCAATATTAGTAATGATGGGTCCGGTTACAGCACAGGTTGGTGCCACAGTTCAAATGTGGGCAGCATTGGCAGGCATAGGTTCAAGGACATCGGAAATGGGGGCATCATTGGCAGGCATAGGTGCAATGGAGGGCAGCATTGGCAGGCATTGGTTCAATTACATTGCAAATGGGAGCAACATTGGCCGGCATAGGTTCAATTGCAAATGGGAGCAGCATTGACATGCATAGATTCAGTTACAACACACAGTGCATAGGCCTTATTGTTAACAGATGGATCTAGTTTACAAAGCTTAGTACTGGAAGCAGCATGCATATTGTGTGGAGTGTTCATGAGTCTGGAGTTTCGGAGGTTGTGGTGGAGAGGCACCTGCTCGATACCTGCTATGCTGATGATCTGTAGATCGGAGCAATATTCATTAGCGTCCGAGGACGGAAGGGAGCATCGTACACAAGGTGAGGGAGAGGAGGCTAAGTGATATTAGTACGTTCTTGAGCGTAGATTCCTTTTCCTTGTATGGGTTGTTGGATCAATAGTTCGATAGCCAGTTGAGTGCATCGCAGAGACTGTCAACTAAGCTGATGGGTCTTATGCACTGGGCTCATTTGGGTACCTATGTGGGTCGATCAAAGTGGACAAGGTGCATGGGGAGCCTGACTTGCATTGGTGAAAGACTTAAATGGTGATGCAGGTGTCGGGCGGTGCACATGCCTTGATAGCAGGGAAGGCAGTGGGGCAGCCTCTGGCCTTAGTCTTGATACGGTGGCCATGAGGGGCATGGCGTATGGCCGTAGGAACGAGGCAGGTGCTGGAAGGGGGATATACTTGGCCGCATGAAGGCGGATTACACGAGCAGACTGGGTGCTAACTCTGTGAGGGGATGGCTCCATCCAATTGGCTTGCTAATCAGTAGGAGCAGGACAAGCCTTCCCTTCCATATGGGGTGCTCTTGAATGGGCCTTCCAAGGTGTAATCAGTGCTTGGTCCGCTGGGATGCAGAATTGGTGATCCAGGCTGAGGCAGATTGCAGCCTTATATGCCGGCCTTCGTTGCCTGCCGGCTGCGCCTCCCATCTGGGGTCTTCCTGACAAAATGAAGCAGGGTGCAGCCAATGGGATGCCAGGCTGTGTGGAGCTTGCTGGCTCTTCTGTTTTCTACCTAAAATGGTTGCAGCCATCTTAGCCTCCCCTAGCACATCCATGTGCAGGTGGGGCAGCCTTTGTTGCTTGGGGTCCTGGTCACCTGGAGTGCTCTTTGTGTAAATAATTGAAAGGCAATTTTATATTTGATGTCTGATCCTCAGATTGCTGTGATTTTCCATACTATCATTTAATAACAGAAAAATTCTGAAAATATTCATGCTCATACATCCTCAGGCAGATGATTAGTCTGTTCCATTTTTTCTTGTTAAATCACAACTACATGCAAAAAGTGATTTCCTATCTTATACATAAATAGCTGGGTACCCGGTGTTGCCCGTGTCCTGATCGAGTGGTGTCCCATGTGCCCTGGGGGATGTTGCTCTTGTCGTCATGTCAGCAAGTCTTACTTCGGTTAGCTTTGGCATCTCATTTGTCCTGGAGAAAGTTGCTCTTGTCCTCTGGTCGGCAAGTTGTGCTACTGTTTGTTGTTGTGTTTCAGAAGCTCTTGATATTGATTTTCGCTTCACATCAGATGGAGCTTTTCCAAGTGATGTTTGTTTTTTTGTGCAGCATGTTTCAGTCACTCAATGGCTTCAGCACATTTGAGAAAATATCCAAGAAATATTGATTGATTGTACTCTCTTCTCCTGAATGAACTTAAGTAAGCTGTAACCTTGCCATTTCCCATATTTGGAGTAGCATGATAAAAAAATGTATTTTTTTATTTCTCTTTAAAAATGCTTTAATAAACACTTTTAAACCATATACAGTAGTAATAAATGTCAAAGGAATAACCAACATATCGGACATTTTGCTTCAGGTACTTTTCCAACTTTTGCTTCCTTCTAGTACTTACTGTAGTGAATCGGGGTGAGCATCAGTAAGTGAGGGTGTCTATAGAGTACATTTTTGGCATCCAAACGTAGACTACAGTCTTGCCCCAGACAAATGAGGAATCCATGCAAAATGTGGTAGCAGTGGTTTCAACGGTCTGGATTTGTATAGCCGGACAAACAAATACACACGCACACATCCAACATTTTTTTTGCATATTAGATCTTTGCATTCAAACATAGGCTACGATCTTGCCCCAGACAAAGGAGGAATCCATGCAAAATTCAGTAGACCTGGGTTCAACGGGGTGGATTTGTATAGCCGGACAAACATACTCACATACATACATTCAGCTTTATATATTAGATGCAGCTAATCCTAGTTTCCATATTGGAATCTTATACTGTGCCTGACACCTTGTCATGTAGTTCTGTGTTGCCGCAATTATGGAATTCCACTCATTATTTATGGCTGCAACTTAACCTGGCTGATTCCTGGGAGGTATGTATTCTGTATACTGTATGCACTTATACTTTTACCAGAGCAAAATAAAATGGAGTATTTGTTTGTCCAGAATTCCCCTTTTATTTATTTTTTCCATAGGATGTGGCTAGGTAGTTAACATTTTCCAATATCCATATACCCACAATGATTCTCTTCATAATTAACCTGTCCCACTGTTTATCTTCTATGTATTCATTTTATTTATATTGTATTAGTGTTGTACTTTAAACCTTTCAGAACGAATTTCCTTATGCTGATCTTTACAAAGATTTAGTTTGTTGTTCATACTATCCCATCTCATGGACCCCCCTTCTGCACCCCCGTGATGTTCCCTAGTGCCCCCCCTTCTCACACACAGGTGTTGCCCGTTTTGCTGGATTCCGCTACCCTGTTCCCCCTCCCCCATACAGCCTACTTCTGCAGGAGTCTGTCGTGATACTTTCTGGTTTCACGATCACCGTCTTGTGGCCAATGTTGGATTTTACTTTCATGGACTTAATTGATTCACAGTGCATCACCCTTTCTCAACTCTCATGCTGGACTTTCTTTGCATCTTGTACTCATGGTGGCCCTGAATCATGTTGTTCCCATCTTCATCTTGTATCCTGGCTTGCAACATTATGTGTTACTACTGACTTCTGCTCTTGTATTCACTCTCCCCTCTTGCTTCTCCACTCTTTTTGACAGCTTACTCTCTGTTCTCTCCTCCTCTCCATTTCTCTCTTTTCCTATCTCCTATGCACTTTATCAGAATGGTCCCTGGACCTAGTATGTTAGCAACTGTCTGTCTCCAACCCCCGCCACTTATTCTCCTCCCCCAAACCCGAGCACTATCTGAAATGTCATCAGTCCTAGCGCTTGTTTTGTTCCTCCCCTCCCTTGCTGCACCCCTCTCCCTCACCAATGTTTTTCTCCGGCTCTACCAGAAATGTCATCAGGCCTAGTACAGTAGTCGCCTATCTTTTTCCATTTCCTTCCCACTCTCCCCCTCCCTTCCGTATTTATTACTTAGCACTTGCACTATCTGAAATGTCGTCAGACCGAGTATGATAGTTAATATCACATCCTTACTGTTCATGGCCTGTAAGAATGTCATTGTATTTTCCCTTGTTCCTTCCATTGCCTTGAAGCGCTTTGATGCACATTGTGTATAGGCGCTATATAAATAAACGATCAAGTCATATCATATCATTCATAGCCCATATGAAATTAGTCTCATAGTGGCTCATGCTGTGAATTGTTTCAGGAATTTCCCGAGCATGTTTACTGTCTTTATTCATGATCAGTGTTCACTAAGACTTATATAATATTTATGTGACACTAAACCCATGTACAACAATTTGATTGGGCAAATGCATACATAGTTGGAGTAGGAATGTGGGTCAGTACCTTCCATTAGGGAATGATGCTCAGCACATTCCATTATTAAAGGTAATTTTAAGGTTAAGGATCGAGCGTGGGACCTTTTCTAAAAGATGGGCCAAAGTCTCTTGTGTGAAATCTTTATTCGAAGTACAGACTGATATTTGGAGCTGCTGTGGGGCCATCTGCATCTAGAGCATATTCCCTGCAAAGGTTCTCACAGTAGTGTTGGATACCTTCTTACCTAGTGCACTGGGCCTGCAGAGCTATAACAAGTATAGATCAGAACTCCTCTTGAGAGACTTGCTATGAAGGCTCATAAACATGAACCAGGATCCTTTTGGTGTGTAACCAAATGTATTTTGGAGAGGGTGTGGGCTTTTGGGCTACTCCTGCCAGTCTTCTCTGGTCACTCTCTTCTATTGTGCTAGGGAATAGTTGGCCCCAATATTTAGGTTGCAAGATCATGCTACACAGTCAATCAGTCTGTGCAAGCAGAGACTAGGACCTCCTCATGAGCATCAGAGACTTCTAGCGAGCCATATTTTTTAATTTTTTTTATTTTAAGCAATTAGTTTATATTCATTCAAGAACAAACCTTTGCACATTAAAAATGCACAAATTAAAAATAGCATTACCTGCTACATAAAGAACCAATTCATCAACACAAAAGACTAAAATCACCTCTGTATATAAAATGTCAGCATTTCTATATTCTTTCCTAAATTAGCCATATAGTGACTTCTTTTATGACAGTTATCAGATAATTATGTAATCGGTCGACATTTGCCATATATAGTAGAGAGTGCCATTATGTATTACTGATTCCGCCCCAATCAGGTCAGACCAAAATTGGTCCCTGCTTATGCTCTCTATGGATGTGCCACGACCTCCATATCCTTTGATATACAAGGGCTTCAGAACTATACATGCTGTCAATAGGTGTCAAACTGTTTGCACTTCTGTAGAACAATGCCTCTATGTTATTTCTTCGACCTCTTGGGCAGCTCTATTCCACTTGTTCATGTATTCTTTAGATCCCAATATATTGAGTCTTAGTTGCAGCGTAAATCTCCTGAGCGATGGATTGGACCATTTTATTAGGTAGCTTTTGGGTTTACCCATATTGAAACCTTGATGAGAGTACTCTCTGTATCTGCTGAGCTTACACAGATTATCTATGTCCCTTACCATATCCCTCTCCAGAGATTTCTTTTTGAACAATGACTCATAGTGTGGTCGTTCACATATTGTATCTAAATTTAGACCCAATTTGCACAAATAATGTTCTGTAAAACTGCTCAGCTCCTTCATAAAGTGGTTGGAACATTCACGGTTTGTTGTTTTACCCAAAAGCTGTAATAGGGGATTTGTTCCTGCTACCCTTGTTTCTGTTTTTAGATACTGCAGGGTTTTTCTAATGGACCAACTTGAAAGTAATGGCTGTTATCCATAGTCCAGGCACAGGGCCTCCACCGGAACAACCCTGGGCATATTCATTATGGACCGCAGTATTTTGCCTTCCAGTTTCGGTAGCCACACAACATCCTTTTCTGACAATGTCTCGAGTGTGTGTAGTATGGCCGGGCACAGGCTAGATATACAGATTAGAATAAACCCTTCTATAGTGCTACCACCTCTGTGTTCCACGTATGATTTTATTGCCACCCACCTTCTCCATATCTTAGTTACAGTATGTTCTTTTTATTGCAAGGCCGATGGAGTCGCCAATATGGGGAAGCCCAAGTATAGCGCTTCTGTTGCCCTTTCCAGTGTTTTGCTTTCCAAGTTGTATTGTCTCCCTTGTCTCCCTTGACATGCATGCATGGTATTCCCGGAGTCATGTAGCTTATTACACCACACTAAGTTGCATGATCTGAATGTCCTGTTCCATGAAGGCTGTGGGACCCTCAAAAGAGCCTCTGTTCTGAGATTGTGCTGGGCTGCATAACTACTCGAAGCAACCCCACCTGTCTCTCATCCTGTCAGGAACTGTGGGTTTTCTCTCTGCACTGCCTGCCTATAGACTATCTCAGTCATATATCCAAGGGCAACACAAACTTGCGGGTTCCAGCTAGGTTTGCGACTGGCTTGACACTTAGCGTATCTCAATCTGAAGCACACCCTCTCTCTCTGGTGGATGAAACAACCTTGCTACTTCACTCCATTACAGTTCCAGGCCCTCATTCGAATGCATGTTTATTTACGCTGTTATAACTCACATTTATGGTATAGTTCTTACGTCAATCAGAACATCCAATACTAAGTTCTCAGAACAATCACTTTCTTTGGCCACTGAGGTATTAGGAGCCAAGAAGTCATTGGCTGATTCCCTTGAGAGATTAATCTGCAGGTAAGTGACCCGTATGTCATTGGAACAGATTAAAAACAGTAAAGACCACACTGCAAAAGCAGAGATGGCAGAGATGGCAAAGATACAGCAGAAAGCAACAGATAGAGACGCACACATGGTTAGAAAGATAGCTGGGTCGATTATGGTGGACATTAATTAGTTACCCGGTGCAACCTGGGGGCTCTGAGGCAGTCGCCAGAAAAAGCAACAAGGGTAGATGGAAAAAGAGGAAAGTTTAGGGACTGGGGGCTGTGGATGAGATAGGTGGCACAGTATGGGGGGCTGCAGGGTTGTACCCCAAATATGAGTGTCTGCTCTCCACAGAGGCAGTTGGGTCACTGAAGATTGGCTCACGGATCCCTCCCAAAATAAAACAAGCATTGCCAATTCCAATAGTTTGGCCTTTTTGTGTAGGCATGGAAAAATGCTCTTACCAGGCACAGCTGTAGCGGTATTAACTGGCCATTGAAGGTAGCAAGTGTAAAGTGGTGTGAGCACCAGGGCATCTACTAGCAGTGCCTGGCAAATGCCTAATACTTATACACAAGCTAAAACCTTTGGCTTTGCCAATGCTTTTTCTTTATGAGGACTTCAGTAAATGACATGCAGGGTGCTTTTAAATCGAGTGGCTGAAGCCAGACCCTGAAGGCAGACATTTGTATTTCACCAGTAGCAGGTTTACAACTCCAATTAAGTCATTACCTCTCAGAAGACTACTTTGAAAAAATACTGGCAGGCACTTCCAAGGCAAAGTTAGGCTTGATTAAAGGGAACTAAAAGAGGTCCCATGAGCAGGTGTTTTGGGCAGGGGGTCAAGAACTTGGTGGGCAATTAACCAAACAAAACCTAATGGCTGTGTGTCTGTCCTCATATGCCATTCCCCCATCTGTACTCCAATGCGATAGGTTTGCCTTATAAGTATCACACGCAACACCCAATTTCCCAAGCTAAAGTAACAAGGTGGCAGAAGCAGGAAGGCAGTGCAACAATTATTTCTTGGTCTACAGTGCTACCTACATGGGATTTGGAACTTTAAATACACTCTGTAGATCAATTCTATACAGTTGTCAGCTGATGGCTTCTTTCTTAAAAAGAAATTGGGTGTCTTCGCAGACAAAGAAAACATTGGTTTCACAATATATTGCAATGAGGTGACAGGTAATAGTCCTGATACTTTGTTGAAAGAACGTGGCAGTGGTGGCTGTTTTCTGGGGCGCAATAGCGCATATTTGTCAGATGCCGTAAATGGATGTTTGATGGCCTGCTGGGTTTTAGGAAAATCAGAAAAATATGGAAGGTGCACACAATATAAATTTTGCAGATTTAGGGCACTGCAAAAATACACTTTGCACAGTTCCATGAATCAGGGTTTGTATCTGCAGTGCCAAGTCACTTTGAACCGTGCAATAAATTGCAGGAATCGGGCCCTACATTGTGTACTCTATGCTAGAACTCATAGAAGGTGAACATGATTTAAATGATGAGGTACTCCGATTTACCCAGCAGGCTTCTTTTAAAAGATTCCATGGCAATGCGCGTGTGGGCAGCAGTTCTAGACAGGTGTTTTAGCAGCTAGTAATCACCCTGGATTCCATCAGAACAATGCAGGGAGTCAGTGTGGTCTCCACGTGGTGCCTGCTGCTAAGGATCTTCTGCGGCTTTTACCGCTTTAACGATTGCATGTGGAAGCCAACCCGGTCATTAAGCGCCTCTGAGTTTGCGTTGTCAGGTGTATCGACCTACGTTCAAGTTATTATGCTGCAACATTTGGTGCTGTGGGCTTAGGAAATCCAAGATGGCTGAAAAGCCCACATTTGCGCCAGAATCCAGGAAAACTGCGCAGTTTATGCGCACACCAAAATGGTCGCCTGACCCGCCACCCTCCAGTGCGAGCGTGATGGGCCAGAAGCGCCATGAGTGAAACATGGTGCCAAAGGAAAAACAGCAGTTCCTGCTAGCTCAAAAAGCGCTTTGAAATCACCTTTGTTTCTCTGAATGCAAGCTCAAAATGCCTATTTCAAACATTGCAAGATATTCAAAAATCTTACTGAACACCAGCAGACGTCTGGTAGAATGAAGTCTTGTGTGCATACCAAATCTGTAAAGATGGAGAGCCTAAAATAATGTTCATAACAAAACTGGCTGAGCTGTGGATGTCAGCAGCTTAAGTGAAATGGGATTTAAAGCCACTAAAATCGAAATGTTTAAAATAAATGAGTGACCTACTTTTGAGTGTCACATAGGTTGCCACTGCTTAAATGTCATGGTTTTGAACTTAGAATCAGCGTTCTAGCTGCATGTGTCAACATTGTAAGTTTGATTTGAATGAAGAAAAGTGGGAACAAAAGTGACCTTTTGGCTGAAGCCTGGCTTAAAGGGACTGAATTCTGCCCGGCAACTACCCCCGACAGGAGTTGAACTTGCCCAGCAACTGTATTCACAGGCCTGGCCTGCCTTCTGCTGCCCCACCAACAGGAGATCACACCTCTCTGATTGAATCAGGGTAGGGGTACCTGGGAGCAGGGAAACAGAACAATGAAATTCCCTTTGCTCCAAGCAGTTGCTAAATCAGGGGGTCATAAATGGCTTCCTCTTGGAAGGAAATGGGAGGGGTACTGCCTCTGTGAGCCAGCTGAGCTTGGAGGAAGTGGACAAACCAGAAATTCCCCATGTGCTTTGGGAAACCACACCCCTCTGGGCCAGAGCATAAATTTGAAAAGATGGATAATTCATAGTACAAAATTGTCAAAATTATATCAATAATATAATTATTCCTGTGATTTTTCTGTGCACATTTTAAGAGGTGTTAGGACTCTGTGGGATGTTCTGGGGGGTAGTAGCGGAAAATAGGGTATTACTCCAAATGTCTGTATGTTAAAAATCTGACACTTCATCATCTGATGCCCATATTCCTTGCACACATTTGTGTACATTCTGGAAAAGTTTAGAGATTGTGTTCTGGATGAAAAGGGCAGAATTCTGTCAGAAGTGAACACAACATCTTACAAAGACAGGGATCGGATGGTTTGGCGCTACAGAAAATATGTTAACTGGCCATATAATATTAGAAAAATTGTACATAGATAAATATGCATTGGAATCAAAAATAGATTTGTGTGCAACGTGACAAGGAGAGTGTTCTTTCTGTATGCCATAAAAATGATGCCTGATGACACAGGATGACTCACAATTCAGTTCCCCAGTCAGGCAACAGAGAACCCTCTAGCCTATCAGGATCCTCAGAGGGTTGGGCATAGAAAGTCAGCCTTCCCACCCATTTTCAAAAGACATAAAAAGAGCCACTGAGACCCAGGTAGACACATTCACTTTCCACTTCAAACTGATTTCTTGCGAAGCGCTTTGCCAGAAGACTCCAGAACCAGAACTTAGAATCCAGACTTCAGAACTTGTAGCAGAGAGCCCTAGTCCACAAGCTGAATCCTTCAGAGGCCTCAGAATCCAGCCACCTAACCAAACTATTCAACAGCCAGGCTGTGCTGTTTGATTCTACCCAAGAACTTTCACCAGAACCAGACCCAGAGAGCAGTGCTGTATCCAGAACCGCAGACCAGACCGCTGTGCAGTGCCAAGAACTTTTGCCAGGACCAGAGATCCTGACCAGCAGAGCAGAGAGAACCGCAGCTAAACCTGTTGACCAGATCTGTGACGAGGCCCATTCCTTCCAAAATTAGGAGTGAGTATCCAGCCAGAGCTGTGCAAAACCAATCTCTTAGTTTAAAATAATCTAATTCAAACCATTTCCACCTATTTAGAACTGCATAGAAATTGTGTGTCCATTCTGTGATTTCAAACTTGTAAAAGTGTCATTTGTCATGTGAATCTTACTTTATTTCTGAGAATCTACCTCCACTAAATTGTCCGTATCTTTTGAACCGTCCTAGGAGCGAGATTTAACTTTCATTTTAAAGCTAAGAATCTAAGCTTTCCAACAAGTCCAAACCGACTTTCTACTCCTTATAGTTTTTCCGTAATTGCGCTCGACGCACTCGGGAAAAGTGCAGTGTGTTGCAATTTGACTCAAACTTCTTCACCTGTCGAAATAGCTGTCTTTTGCTTCCATTGCTGAAATTCGTTTTCAACCTGATAATCCCTCATGAATCATTGCTAGTGTTGACCTGAACTAATTCAAAGTATCTGTCACCCACCCTGAATCTCCTACAGGGAATTAAACTCATTTTTAGCACATTTTCACTTCATTGCAAATCACATTAAAATTATTTCTGCATGTTTTAAAAGCATACCGGTTGCTCTAAGCTTGCTAGGGGGAACTAGAATGCGTATTGCATTTGATTATATTCCTGAAAATTGTGTGATCTTCTTCCATCTCTTTATATTGCATAGGGGGGGAGTGAATTGCCACAAGGGGAAAAGTGATTACATTATCTCTTGTTGAAACCATATCAGTTTATCCCTGTGCTGCATTCTTTTCCATCATTGCATTTCCTTGAAACCATAAAGTATTCTCAGCTACCTTATCCGTTCTATAGCAACTCCTAAGTGATTCAAAAAAAGTGTGCTAGTGTAATATTATCCATTGTTGATCACTGTCATATTCATAATGTGCTATCAAATATTAATGTATTCATAAAATCTTTTTATTTGCAAAACAAACCTACTTCTTGGCTCAGTGAGGTCAGGTGGATTCGAAGAGAGGGGCGTTATACAAAGGTTTATCATCCAGATCTATGAACTTGTCATAAAAATATATAAATAAGGGCTTCCCTTGGGCATCCCAGACTAGGCATTGACTTAGTTGGAGTGCTGAATTGAAGTCACTTAACAGCGTTGGCACTGCTCTTTAGGAGCTGTGCGTTTCCGAAAGCTGCCTGTGTGTGATGGTCTACCCCCTTCTGCCACATCTCCCGGAAGAAGCACCTGTTATGTGACTGCACTTTTTGTTCATATCAGATGAGTTGTATCGTTCTACAATAAAACAAATATACAAAAACAGAAGAAGTATGCAATTCGCTATCCATCAGGCCTCCATCAGCCACGGCGCCCTGGTGAAATGCAGCATGCCCCCGGCTGAGGTTTTGTATTCGGCTCACATCCTTTATCATGCGTGTGATGATGCTCCTGTCCTCTCTCACGTGCTCCCTGAACCGCAGACGGGTATGCCTGTCAGAGTTGTATATTGCCAGCACTTTCTGCACGTGACAGCCTCATCCCGGCTAATCCCCACCAGCACCACCGACCGTGTGCGGAAATTGAGAGTTCTGTGGGGAATTATTGCTGCTTCTTGTTCTGATAACTCTTCCTGCAATATATATGTTGCTTCGTAGGAACCGCTTACTACGATTTGCAGTGGGATTTCTGTTCGATTATTTTGCCGGCAATGAAGGACCCCTGCGACCTCTGACCCTGCTCTGTGCCACTGGAGAGCACGCCCTGCAGGTCAGTAGACTGATGCAGCAGGGAACAGGAATCTTTAATATTTTTGGCATGGAACTTATGAAATGGTTGTCTGATTAGCAAGCCACCGTGTCTGATATGAAATTGCCAGCATCAATTTATTTAATTAATACAAATGGAAAAAGTCGGGCTTCTACAGTCTTTCCAAATGGCAATTTCTTGCATTAATGATTCCCTGGAGGCGGCATTGTCCAGAACAAATGTAGTCAGTCCCCCTTTAAAAAATGTGACTGTTGATTGCTTCGACTCCTCTGACTTAGCCTATCATGGCCTAGCTTATTGACAAGGAGGTGACATGCCAACTATCGAGCTATGTGGAAGACCTCGTGAACTGCATCCACTACAGGCCGAATTTGAACCCTGCAATGCGCTGAATCTTTCCCATTTATTCCTGTTGACCTTAAGATGCCAGTAGGCCCTAGTGTTCCTGCTCTGTCTGCCTAGTCTATTACCGTGTCCCATGAACACTTACTCACAGGATTAGTAGACATATGTTGTCGAAGCCTGTTTTTAAAGTGGAGTTCTTCATTCCTCGCTGGGTGCCGGCACATGAATATGCTACCACCTTTCACTTCAGCACACTGGGGCCTGGTGTGATGAGTGCCTCATGATTTTGCACGCTCGCCCATTATATATAACATCTGTAACAGTCCCTTATGTAAACGGTCATCTATTTGGGTGTCAAAAGATACAACTGTGCGAAAGACACTCAAATGAGTTTCTGTTTTAGAATAATCGCGTGAGACATTCCCATTCAGTTAATCCCCCCAATGGTCATTCTCTGTAGGATGCCTTAAAATGACCTTACAATTAACAAGTTGAAAATGCAAAATTCTGGTGATAGGAAGGTAATCTAGTCCCTCGGCTTTATTACTCTGGCCCCAGAATTGAACTGATTAATCATGTCCATTGCACCCCCTATTGCAAGTGTAGGGCTTGTTTTTTTTGTTTTTTTTTTTGCTTTGCATTATGTTGTGTGCTTTGCACAGCACTCTTTTGGAATGAGGAAGCACTTGCAGCTGTTTACCAGCTAAGATGTCAGGGTAGGATCTACACAATATAGCAGGAGGACCCGAGGCAAGTATTTCCTTTCTTTTTAGAGACCAATTTGCCTCAGATGTGGGGTAGGAATATTCCAAATTCTAGGTGCTAAGTATCCGAAGGACCGGCCACCAGTTTGCACTTTCTTGCAAGTGGGGGAGACACATAGAAAGGAATGAAATGTTTGTTGGCCAAGAATCAAGGGCCTTGATTGTAGTATGCATGATGCACAATCAACAAGATTGTAAGGTTGATTCTCTTGGTGAGAGCCACTTTCAAGCAGTCTCACCAGATATTTCAGGTTTGGAATCAGGGGTGGCAACGGAAGGATCATTCATGCTCAAAGTAGGGTTTCTGTTTTTGGCAAGAGGGGAAATAATGTAAAGCTTCAGTACATCCAGTGCAAAGTGCTAGAGCGAACGCATGTCCGATATATACCGAAACCATGCAGTGACAGCAGAGACTGAGAGCAGCAATTTGAATATTTTTGGAGGGCAAGGCTCAAGTGCAGAGCCAGAGTTTTTACTACGAGCCACAAGCGCATTAACGTTTCATTGGAAAATGGCAACAATTACCAAGTTTTACAACACATGCTGAATAATCATTTTTTCTATAACAGGCATTTATTTTTCAATGTTTGGCCGAAAGAAGGGATTCCTCAATTTATTCTGGATTTTAAAGAGTTCTTTTTGTAGATTTTTAGCTTTTTATACATGCAGCATATGAATCGTATTTTGCAGATTTTTTTCAATTTTTTTTAATATCTTCTCAGACCTAATGCGAAAGTTAAGTTTGATGGAATGTGACTGTAGCCAAATTCCCTCCAATGATCCAAGTGGAGATCTCTACTTGTCCTAACACAGAGGTGAACCACCTTCTGTTGGGCTTTGTCAAATGTTAAAGTTTTGTTTCAGACATGTCTCTCCTCAGAAGTTTCAAATTTGGTGCTGTTTCATAACAAGGAATTCACATCTCCACACAATGGAAAGGCCAACGTCAGGGTTACTACCAACACTCAGACTAAAGCAAAAGGTTCAGCCCACAACTACTGGATAACCCACTGTTAATGTTGTTACACACACTCTGTCAAATCAAAGTCCATCACACTAATACAGTTTAAAACATAATTTCACAAGACTCGATTTAATTAACACGTTTATGTATGGTATTACATATTTCAAGAAATAGTAGTCTCTATGCGCACCTGAAGATGGGCACCCAGCCAATCAGTTGACAAGAAACATTGGCTAGAAATGGCGGTCTACCACCTATTATTTATCAACTACCTGAAGCTCTTACCCGGGGTGGAGAATTATTTGGGGTGCCCCGGGGCTCCTACTCTATCCTCCCTGCCTTACTGTCTCCCAGTCCCTCTCCCTGCGCAACATGTCAAATGCCAACCCCCACTTACGCCCTCCCCAATTATCTGCTGGGGCTTCCGGTACCATTGCTCCTTCCCATCACAGTGCTTTCCAAGAAAAAGGGACTTGGTCCCTTTTCTATTTTATATAGTGACAGCCATCTTGTTCTTTGTTTTTTTTTTTCTCCGAAGAATGGGCTCCGGCAATACGCGCAGAGTCCATATCCCCCATAAAAACAAAACGTGATCGGCGTTTCAGTATGGAGCCCTGCAATAGCTACTATCGCCCCCTTGTCGGGTGGGCTACCAGGCCTGCAGAGAGTTGCGTCGGTGGGCAGTTTCAGCCCCTGTAAGCCACCCGATGTGATGTGATTGCTATAGAGTGATTCTATAAAAGGCATGTTTGTAGGTGACTTAATATTCAAGGTTTTGTTTTATTCTCTATTCTATTCTTTAGGGTTTTTCACCAACACGCCCGAATGCCTGAGAGCGCTAACAAATACAAAACCACAAAAAACACAGGGAAGAGGCATCAACTAGATATCACAAATGCATCACCCCACACCTTTTTTAAAAAAAAAAAAATAGATGCTTTTGAGCTTTTTTAAATTGTGCTACTGATGGAATGGAGCTAAGCAGAACAGCATTACAATGAGTGGGGGCCCATGCATCAAAGCTGGATCTTCCAATTTTCTTTAGAGGAATACAAGGTTTGGCCAGGAAAGACTAGATACCTTAAAATGTATTCTCCGATTAATTGGAAGCCAATGCAATTTCCAATGGGACATTGATACATGGGACCGTTGATTCACTCCACAGACTGCACACACTGCTCCGTTTTGGGTGATTTGTAGCTTTTTAATATTTGCTTGCGTGGTACCTACTAGGAGACTGTTACAATAGTCCAATTTTGTATTTAAAGTGGCTGCTGGAATCAGAACCCTCTTTTTTCCAGAAAGATAGGGACTCATTTGCCACAACAAATGTGTCATGTAAGAACAGGAAGAACTTAGGAAGTCAACTGAGAGTCTAGCTACACTCCCAGCATGTTTAAAGATTCAGATGTCTGGATAATATTACTGTTCTGACTTGAGTGTCGTGTAGACCGTTGAAACCTCTGTCCACAAGTGACTCACAGGGGAACTAAAAGAAACCCGCTGTGCGACCTTTGGGGCCACAGGTGGGAGATGTTACTTCCCGGATCCACGGAACCTCTGGAACACCAATGCTGCTGTCAAAAAGAACGAGGTTAAGTACAAGGCAATTACAGTATATAATCACAATAACCAAAGAATCTGAATTGCCTTACTTATCCGGTGTTTGGAAAACCCAGGAAACCTAGGAGGGAGGTTCGAGACTCAGATGAGGCGGTCCCTAGAACATGAGGACCGCAGACAAGTGTGGATGCAGGATAAAAACTGAAGGCGTGACTTGAATCCCTGAAAGGGAAATGGCGTAGAACTTCAACAAGGTACCAAGGGATGATCCGAAGGCAAGTCAGGTTCGTGTCCGAAATTCAGCAACAGGTAAACAGTTCCAATCACAGGTACAAAGGGGTAATCCGAAGGAGTCCAAGAGAGAGTTCCAAGATCAAGGTAAACCAGAAAAGCAAACCAAAACGTAACGCCAAACAGGATCTAAAGACAGCTGAGAAGCAATGAGTGTTCCGTGTCTCAAGCCTTATATACTGTGCGTTTCGGGGTCATGTGACGTCCACCAAGGTCACGTGAGGAACGCCACTCTGGATCACGTGATCGGCCTGGAGATGTAACGCCGCCCCTTCTGCTGTATGTTCTCCATGGCAACTGCCAGTGCAGGAAGGGTTGCAATCGAGCCCATAAATCATACCTGGTACGGAGCTTTCGGTCCTTTGGGAAAACCGAATCACATGAGCCTCGAACCCTGGATGGAGGTGATGGGGAAATGTGAGCAGTATTCTGGTGTGCAGTGGATCGGTGTGCAGAGGATCGCCTAACATAGCCCCCCCCAACGGCCCACGACCCCGTGGGCAAGACGGGTGATCCCTATGGAAGCGAGCCACCAACCGAGGAGCGTCAAGATCCAAAGCGGAAACCCAAGAACGCTCCTCCGGTCCATAACCCTTCCAATCCACTAAATACTGGAACCTACCCCTAAACCAGCGGGAACCCAAAATGGCCGACACTTCAAAAACATCAGGAGAGGCCAGGGACACCGGAGCTACAGGGGCCCGGAGGCGGGAAGAATCAGGACAAGGCTTGAGGAGAGAGACATGAAAAACAGGATGGATACGCCAAGAACTCGGGAGGACCAGACAAAAAGCCACCGGATTCACAACCTTAGAGATAACATACGGGCCAACGAAACGAGGCAGAAGTTTCCGGCAACCCACCAGACGAAGGTGACGTGAAGACAACCACACCCTAGAACCTACCACCAGGGGGGGAGCAGCCAGGCGCTTGTCGTCAACACGAGCCTTCATAGAAGCCTTTGCTTCAGTCTGATGGACCACAGTACTAGCATGAACAGTAGACAGATCCCTAAGACAAGCCGTGGCCGCAGGATTCAAAGAGACAGAAGCATCAGGGACAGGCAAGACCTTGGGGTGTTGGCCATAGAGGGCGTAGAAAGGAGAAAAACCTGTAGCAGAATGAGCCGCGTTATTGTATGCAAACTCAGCAAGCCGTAAAGCGCTCAACCAGGAGGCCTGTTGTTGCAATATAAGACACCGAAGATACTGCTCCATAGATTGATTCGTCCTTTCCGTCTGCCCATCAGTCTCAGGATGATAGGCCGAAGAATACCTGGTATCGATGCCAAGTAATTTAGTCAATGATCTCCAAAAACGAGAGGTGAATTGTGACCCTCGATCAGATACAATGACCGAAGGGAGTCCAAATAACACGAGCACATGTTCAAAAAACAAGTCTGCCAAGATCGGGACCGAAGGAATACCCTTACAAGGAACAAAATGAGCCATTTTTTTGAACGTGTCCACCACCACCCAGATGGTGTCAAAACCTCGTATCTTGGGGAGATCGGTCACGAAATCCGTTGTCAGTGTATGCCAAGGTCTTGGAGGTACCGGAAGCGGAAGCAGCAGCCCAACTGGTCGTCCTCTTCGATGTTTAGCCTGAGCACAAACAGCGCATGAATTGACATAGCATTCCACATCGCGCTTCATAGAGGGCCACCAGCACCAGCGCTTTAGGAGATCCAAAGTGCGCTTTTGACCGGGATGGGCATTAAAGGGAGCATCATGAGACCACTCAAGGACCAAGTTACGAGTGTCAGGTGTGGGAAGAAACAGACGTTCATGCACGACAGGCAAACCATCAGAATAAACGGGGTCCCAATCCCGCAGTTGGTCGGAATGGTTGCTCGTCCAAGCTCGTACAGAATCTAACAATGACAAAGAGGGAGTGCAGAGACAAATCACATGACTCTTTCCAAGAACAGTGTCAGGGAAGGTTGGCAATTCGACCCCACCCGGAGACCGTGACAAGGCGTCCGCTTTTCCATGTGAGTTTCCAGGACGATGCATAATGTGGAAATCAAAAGCGGAAAAGAAAAGATGCCACCGGACCTGTCTGCTATTGATGCACTTTAAGGAGGCCAGATCCTGTAGATTTCAATGATCTGAGTATACAGTGATTGGATGCTTAGCCCCCAGAAGATGATGGCGCCAGACACGAAAGGCGTCCATGACAGCCAGGAGTTCCTTCTCCATTACAGTATAATGGGTCTCAGTATTGGAAAATTTACGGGAGTGGTATGCCACCGGGTGCAACTTGCCTGTTGTAGGACATGTCTGAGACAATACCGCACCAAGAGCAAAAGAAGAGGCATCCGCCTCAACTATGAATGGAAGATCGGGATTGGGGTGCTGGAGCACCGGTGCGGTTGTGAAAGCGGTTTTCAAAGCCTCAAAAGATTCTTGATGTTCCTTCTGCCATCGATAGGGTACCTGAGGGCTGGTCAGAGCCGTGAGTGGGGCTACAATTGTGAAAAAGGAGGAAATAAAGCGTCTATAAAAGTTGGCAAAGCCCAAAAAGGCCTGTAAGGACTTGAGTGTTTGAGGAACTGGCCAATCTAGGACTGCTTTAACCTTGGATTCGTTCATGGATAATGCCCCAGGGGTAATGTGGAAGCCCAGAAACTCAACAGACGTTTTATGGAACTGACATTTCTCGGGTTTGGCAAATAGGGAATGTTCCCTCAGACGGGATAATACTTCCCGGACATGCTTTACATGGTCATCAAGATTCCGTGAAAAGATCAAGATGTCGTCCAAATAAACAACCATGTATACGTCCAGAATGTCCCTGAATATGTCATTCATAAAACGCTGGAATGTTGCCGGGGCGTTGCATAGACCGAAGGGCATGACTAGATATTCATACAAGCCGTAACGGGTGCAAAAGGCAGTTTTCCACTCATCGCCTTCGCGAACGCGCACTAGGTTGTATGCGCCGCGAAGATCCAGCTTGGTGAAAACAGAAGCATGGGATAAGTGGTCCAGAAGAGGTGTGATTAACGGAATTGGATATCTATCCTTTTTCGTGATAGCGTTAAGACGCCGATAATCCACACAAGGACGTAAGTCCCCCTCTTTCTTAGGTACAAAAAATATGGGACTTGCAGCTGGTGAAGTAGAGGGGCGGATATGTCCTAGTCGTAGGGCATTCTGTACATACTGTTTCAATGCTTGTTCTTCCGAGGGAGACAAAGAATAAATCCTGCCCGAAGGAATGGTGGAATTAGGGATTAATTCAATTGGGCAGTCATATGGTCTGTGTGGAGGAAGTACCTCGGAAGAACCGCGATCGAAAACTGATTCGAATGCTTTATACTCAGATGGAATCCCTGACACCACCCCCCCAACGGTATCGGAATTCACAACCTCTGATCCATCATCATTCAGCGTGAGTTGAGCTAGAGCTCCCAAGGCCCGAGAAGGAGTATCGGTTGCTTGATGGGTTGGGAGACAATAGTTCTGACAAATCTCAGACTCGAAGAGCACCGTGCCTGATTGCCAATTAATCAGAGGATTGTGTTCACGTAACCATGGTATTCCTAATATGATACCGAATTGAGGTGTGGTGATCAAGTCAAAACTTAACGTCTCTGTGTGAATGTCTTGTATGGTCAATAATAGAGGTGCAGTTTGGTGTCTAACGGGACCAGAGACTAGTGCAGTGCCATCTATGGCCTGAACAGGTTCAGGTCGAGTTTTTACCACTAAAGGTAGATTGAGGGAATGGGCTAACGCAATGTCTATGTAGTTCCCAGTGGCACCTGAGTCAATGATGATCGTGACTGCATGAGAAATACCTGTAGAGGGACAAAGAGTGGCCTGTACAAAGATGGGCTGGACACGAGCAAAGGCAAGAGGGGTACCCGGAGATGAAGCCTGAACACTCGACCTGGTCTCCGGATCTAAGGTCGAGCTGTCCGAAAAACCTGACTCTTCTTGGGACGTCGAGGACATTCCTTCACATAATGTCCCGTGGTGCCACAATAAAAGCATGCATTATCCACCCTTCTACGTTCTCTCTCAGATGTTGTGATAGGGCTACGTAACCCTCCTACTTGCATAGGTTCTTCAGTACTGGAAGCAGGAGAACTGACAACTGTAGGGTGGGAAGAAACCCCCAACTCAGCTCTGCGCTCTGATCGCCGTGCATCCACCTGCAGGGCAAGATCCACAAGTTCCTGATACTGAGTGGGCATGGAAGGAATCACTGCTAAGGCATCTTTCATTGCGTTATTCAACCCCCTATAAAATATAACCGCCCGCTTGCTTTCTGGCCATGATGTCTCGGCGACCAATTGGTTGAACCGGGTGATGTAATCTATCAAAGTCCCTCTGCCCTGGGTTAGTTCTAACAAGTCCAAATCCCTAGAATGTGCCTTGTGTCTGGTATCAAAGACTCAAGACATCTCTAGAACTAACAAATCAAAATCATAGAGAACTGGGCTATTGTTCTCCAATAAAGGGTTAGCCCAAGCGGCAGCTGTCCCGGCCAGATGGGAAAGGGCAAAAGCGGCTTTGGCGGTGGTATTAGGAAATGCCAGAGGTCTGCACAAGAAATGTAACTTGCACTGATTGATGAAAGTCCTGAACTTCTTGGGATCACCTTGATAACGTTCAGGAGCAGCAAAAGGGGAAGGGGTTGGGAGGACCACCGGAGCTGGAGTTGGGGTACTTGCCAATGGAGGCGGTGTGGTTGAAGTGCTAGCATCCCCGAATTCAGGGTCTGCAGGGAGAGAATGCTGAACACTCTGTATGGAATCTAACCTTTGGTGAATCACTGTATTAGCGGCGGCCATATCTGCCCTTAATACTGTAATCGCCTGAACTAAAGCAGCTATGGGTTCTTCCGTGGACCCCTGCATTGTCTAACACGACTATATGGCTTCTCAGTCTGTTCTGACTTGAGTGTCGTGTAGACCGTTGAAACCTCCGTCCTCAAGTGACGCACAGGGGAACTAAAAGAAACCCGCTGTGCGACCTTTAGGGCCACAGGTGGGAGATGTTACTTCCCGGATCCACGGAACCTCTGGAACACCAATGCTGCTGTCAAAAAGAACGAGGTTAAGTACAAGGCAATTACAGTATATAATCACAATAACCAAAGAATCTGAATAGCCTTACTTATCCGGTGTTTGGAAAACCCAGGAAACCTAGGAGGGAGGTTCGAGACTCAGATGAGGCGGTCCCTAGAACATGAGGACCGCAGACAGGTGTGGATGCAGGATAAACCACCTGTAAAACTGAAGGCGTGACTTGAATCCCTGAAAGGGAAATGGCGTAGAAGTTCAACAAGGTACCAAGGGATGATCCGAAGGCAAGTCAGGTTCGTGTCTGAAATTCAGCATCAGGTAAACAGTTCCAATCACAGGTACAAAGGGGTAATCCGATGGAGTCCAAGAGAGAGTTCCAAGATCAAAGTAAACCAGAAAAGCAAACCAAAACGTAACGCCAAACAGGATCTAAAGACAGCTGAAAAGCAATGAGTGTTCCGTGTCTCAAGCCTTATATACTGTGCGTTTCGGGGTCATGTGACGTCCACCAAGGTCACGTGAGGAACGCCACCCTGGATCACGTGATCGGCGTGGAGATGTAACGCCGCCCCTTCTGCTGTATGTTCTCCATGGCAACTGCCAGTGCAGGAAGGGTTGCAATCGAGCCCGTAAATCATACCTGGTATGGAGCTTTCGGTCCTTTGGGAAAACCGAATCACATGAGCCTCAAACCCTGGAGGGAGGTGATGGGGAAATGTAAGCAGTATTCTGGTGTGCAGTGGATCGGTGTGCAGAGGATCGCCTAACAATTACCTGCAATTGTGAAGCTTCCATTTTGAGGGTTTAATTTTTTCAATCTAGCACCAGTTGCAAGGCTAATAATCTCAGTTTTTATTTTCATTTAGGGCAAGAGTTCAGTGCCATCCATGATTGGCACCAAAACCCCAGTCACCCTATCCAGATCCTTAGTATATGACCCAGACAACTCCAGAATGATCTGGGTGTGGTCTTCATAATTATCAAACTGCAAACCCAGACCATCTAAAAGATCACATAGTGATCTAGAGTAAGCATGAAACAATAATGGCGAAAGACATGAGCCCTGTGGTACTCCGCAATTAAGAGAGGCCAACTGTGATTGAAAATCCTCATTGACAACTTTTGCCACCCTCAGGCTATGAAAAGAATTTGATTTGGCAGCATTAATACGCTCATTAAGTTTAGTCTCCTTTGCTTTGAAAATAATCACCTTAAAACTCTTTGCTGCACCCTAAGAGTTGAGTCAGAAGGTTGTTTCCCTTGGGCCTTGGGAACTAGGGTCCCTTGGGGCCTGGGACCAGCACACAGAGGTACTGGCTACTATCCCACAGAATACCCACAGATTTTTTAGCAGTGTTCTCCTGAATGGCCAGACTTCCACTGGTATGAGAGACACTGGGGCAAGTATGAAAGATCGGACCCTGCTCATGCCAAAGGATTATGTAGGTGCTCCTCTGGGAACTACCAGGTTATCTGGTGGGCCTCCCAAATTATCTCCTGTAGCCCTAGTCACTATCCGGATTGAGGACAAGACAGCAAAGCTTCCCGTCCTGGTACAGGACAATGAGCCTGCCCACATATTTGTTAGGAAAGATTTCGTTATTGTAGGGAATTTTCCTTCCATGTGGCAACCCCTAAACTTTTTGCTATTGTTTTTAACCTTGTTCTTGACTTTGCCAGAGAAGTACAGCCTTCTGCCGCACTTCTCTGGGCTTTCGCTCCTTTCTTACGGGGAAACTGACATGCCCTTAAGACAGTCAGTACCGGGGAACGTGGTTTCCCATAGTTTCTTTTATCGTGTCGCAGCTTTAGTGCAACACGACACAAGAGGGCACTGTAAGCTAAGTTACAGCTCTCTTGGGTCTCTAGCCTTCTACAGGCCCTAGATACTCTTTTATGAATGTATTTGATCGGTGCAAGTCATTCAGGGACTCGAATGGTGGCAGCGATCGTATTGTTTATTTTGAGCTCCTTTTGGCGTTCTGAGCACATTTTTGCACTGAACCCAAAATGGTGGCCTGGCTCCCAAAATGGCCAGGCCGCGAGGCTCCTTTGTCTTGTCCACTGACCGTCTTGCTCCCTTCACCTTCCCCAGGTCCGGCGACCCGGGGCCTTCCTTATTTGGGCATGTACTTTCCCGCGAAACGTGGTTGCTTTCGCGGGCTTCTACATGTCGTTTGTGTGCCTCCAGGGTGTGGGCTGGGATGTCTGGTCCCAATACACATCCTGGGTGCCAGAGAGTCTAGGGTGGTGTGAATGCCTGGGACCACCGTGGTCCGTGATTGGTCCACGTATGGTATGTGTTTTGATGAGCGGATCTCCCATTGGCTCCCCTCCGTTTTGGCGCGAAGGGAACCGTGGATAAGAGGGGGCTGGAAACACCACTACCATGTCGATCTCCTGAGTTCTCACGAACGAAGGAATACAGGAGCCAAGTATCCTGCAACTACGAGGCTGGACCGAGGAATCGCTGTTGACCCGCTGAAGGAATCCTCCTTTGCACTGCTGTCGTCCGGAGAGCCCCTGTCCTCCTTTGATCGAACCAGAAGGCCTGTACTGGTGCTTCGACCTTTGGAATAGCAGGAACAGCTATTCCCGGCATCTTCAACCATCTCCTGCCAAGTAAGCCTTCGGAAGCGTCTCTGGGCCATCCAGTTGACTGACCAGCTTACCAAGGAGTTTGGCTCTGCAACCGCCGCCAGGTTGTGTTGTATTGCGAGTCCTTGACCCTCTCCCACGCTTCGTACGCTTGGCGTTCCCAGGTCTGAAGGGAGGAGGGTTCATTTGGCTCGAATACACACGGCCGCTCCGTTGTCCTGTGCGGCAACAAAACTGTGCTGGTTTCGTCGATTGGGACGTCTTTTTGCTCTACACGACTACAAAGCGTCTCCTGCTCTTCTGAACCTGCCAGCTGCTGAAACTATCGTGGAGAAGCCTGGGTCTGCTTGCTTCGGGGACCGGTGAGTAGTATATCTAGGATCTGGTCGCCCTCCTGCAGTATCCCATTGCTTTTCCCTGCTGGGTAAAAACAGCACCCTTTTGCAGCGCTCGCGCTCTGCTTCTGCCCGCTGTGGAGGCTGCGCTTGAGTTGCGGAACCTGTTCTTCTTCTGCTGTGCACTAACGTGAACCGCCTGACTTCCTCCGAAGAGCTTCCCCTTGTGTCCGTCGGCACCGGCGTGGCAGGTACTTTGAGCACAAGGCTCCACTCTTCGCAGGGCTCGGACTTCCATCTAGTTAGGTGCCTATGAAGGCGAACTGAGTCGAAAGCATTATCGCACTGCCTGTTTTCCTTCCCTGGCAGGTGGACTACATATTTCGTGCTTTAAACGCTTGCGACTGTGTATTTGTATATATATTGTGTTGATATGGTATGTGTTGGTTTAATATTGTGATATTGTGATTTTCTCGCTACGGTCATTATTTTAAAGGCCTTAAAATAAATGTGTATCTATTTTTGATATAACAACTGTTTGGAGTAGTTTGTCAGCGCTCTTGCTTTGTGTGCTCATTGCGGGCTTTCAGTCACCCTCACCCCTCTTGAGACCTAGTCTTGACCGCCGCGATCGCTACCTTGATTGGTCTGGCTTGTCCAGAGGTTACCCTGTTCCAAGTAATTAGGTTGGCCTTCTGAACTTCTGCGCCACCAGGACAGAGTTCAGAAATCCGTCTTAACAAATTGGTGTACAGCGGTGGGATACGACTGAAGGTATCCAGTGTTGCGCTCGAACTAAGGCATTTCAGGTTATTCCAAACAGTACACGTAGTGAATTGTTATAGTATAACTTTAAAAAGGCCATAGTCCTATCAAACAGTATGGAAACAAGTACGTTGTTAACTTTAAATGCTTCCAAATCAGAAACGCTGAAAAAGATGTGTGCGGAGAGAGGTGTTTCCTCTCAAGGCACGAAATTGGAAATGATCCAAAGAATCGTGGCGTGGCAAGAAGTGCAGCTTGACGCTATAACTTCCGAGGACAGTGCAGAAGGTGGTGGGGCTGCTCTCACTGGTAGAACCGACGGTTCTGCCGCCGCACTGTTCCACCGCGACCACGAGGACAGGGAGGACGAGCTGTCTAATGTTTCCTCTGCCAGTGCTGATGGGGAGGCTATGCTTCAATTCAAGAAGCAAGAGCTGCGGTTTAGGCAGCAGGAGCTTGAATTCAGCATAGCCAAACTAAAAATCGAACAGGCAGAAAAACAAAAAGACAGGGATCACCAGTTGGAACTGGCCAAGCTTCAGGTTGCAAATGGATCCAAGGGTCCTGGACATGGGTCTGGGGCCTCCTCTCATCCACGGTTTCCAAAAGATCTGCTCAGTGTGTATGAAGAGAGGAATGACATTATGGACTGGCTGAATGCGTTTGAGTATGCATGCGAGGTCCAGGAAGTTGACAATGCTGATAAGATTGCGTGGTTGCTCAGTAGACTGCCCCATTCTGGCTGTAGTGCCATTATGGAAATGTCGAAGGCTGAGCGGGCTGATTTCGCAATGTTAAAGCAGACTCTCATTTTAAAGTTTGGGAAGACTCCGGCCCAATATTTAAAGCGTTTTCGAGAGTATAAGAAAAAGGAAGGTGGTACTTGGGTATCTTATGTCGCTGAATCTTTGAAAAACTTAACTGGCTGGGTCGAAGGCTATAAGGTTTCTACCTTCGACGGCATGATAAATCTTGTCATGCTGGAACACATTTTTGCTTCTTCTTCCCCGGAGCTTAAGCAGCATTTGGCCGATTCGAAGGAGATAGATCCTAAGAAGCTGGCCATTGCAGCAGACTTATGGGTGTCACATCGAGTGTCCCATAAGGACAAAACTCATCCTGGTAAGCAGGAGGAGGGGAAAAAGTCCAAAGATATGGAGGGTGGGGAATCTGCTAAATCTTCTTCCCAAAAGGGCCACAAAAATAAAAACAAGGGTAAGACACAAGAGAACTCACAGGGTAGTGGAGGTGCGCCTCCGAAACAGAACTCTGGTTATAATAAGCCTCCCTACGTAAACAGACCCAATGGGGCTTGTTTTTCTTGTGGAGCAACTGACCATGTGAAGGGGGATCCCCGTTGTAAGGTTAGACCTTTGGGGGTCCACTCCGCTAATCTGGCCTTCTCCTCCTACGAGGAAGAAGAGATTACAGGAGCATCCTTCTCCTCGGACTCATTTCCCAGCGGAATAGAGGCCGAGGTAGTTTTAGTGTCCCTGGGTTCCTGGGAGCCTAAAGTCGCAGAGGCGTATGCTAGGATTCCAGATAATACCAAGCACTACTTTAAAGACAGTGTGCTGATCAATGGAGTGGATACTCCAGCTCTTAGGGATAGTGGGTGCAGTCGAACTGTAGTGGATTCTACCTTGGTAGACTCAGAGGAAGTTGCCAGAGCTACTCTGATGCCCACTAAGTTGGCTGACGGCCCCCTCCGTATGTTTCCCGTGATCCCTGTAAATCTAACTTTAAATGGTACAGCAGTCAGGATTCCAGTGAGCATTCAGAAGAAACGTCCCGGGAAAGGTCTTATTAGGTAATGATCTCAGAGCTTTAAGGCTCGTAGGAGACACTGCCGAACGACCCTACACACGGTCTCAAGCACGGGCAGCATTGGCCAAGTCCAATACGCCGCCCCAGCCAAAGGGGAAACCCAAGGCGAAAGGAGTCTACAAGTCAAAACGAGGGAAAGAGAATATTCCCCCGAGCTCGCCTACCACTGCGGTGGAGGAAGTTGGTCAATCGCCCGGGCCTGACGAGGAGGTGGCGATGCCTGAAGTATTCGACCCCAACGATCATCCTGAACTAAAAGACTTGTTAGTTGAAGGAGGTCCTGATAGGGACGAATTCAGTAAAGGCCAACGTGAGTGCCCATCTCTGGAAGGCCTAAGGAGACAGGCCTGCTCCCAGCTTGAGGGTGAACCTCCTGGGATGCATAGGATTTACCAGGAAGGTGGACTCCTGTATAGTGAGCCCACAGAGTCTACAGAAGGAGACCATAGGAGGTTGGTGGTTCCCCTTGCTGTTAGGCCCTTCCTCCTGCAGTTGGCGCATGAAGTTCCGCTTGCTGGTCACCTCGGTATGAGGAAGACCAAGCAAAGGTTATCCATGCACTTCTACTGGCCCAAGATGGGGGAGCAAGTAGAAAGTCACTGCAGGAGTTGTGCCGCCTGCCAGTTGTCTGGTAAGGTTGGCGCGACAATCCAAGCTCCGTTGGTACCGCTCCCAGTTGTGGGGGTACCATTTGAAAGGGTAGGGATCGACATGGTTGGTCCCCTTGACCCGCAAACATCCTCAGGCAATAGGTTTATCCTGGTGCTGGTCGACCATGCAACCAGGTATCCTGAGGCCGTCCCATTGACAACTGTAACTGCCAAGCCAGTTGCAGAAGCTTTACTCGGCATGTTTACTAGGGTTGGCTTCCCTAAAGAAGTTATGTCGGATCATGGCAGCAACTTTATGTCGAAGTATAGGCAGGCTATGTGGAAAGAATGTGGGGTCACCTACAGGTTCTCTTCTGCATACCGCCCCCAGACCGATGGTCTGGGGGGGCGTTTCAACAGGACGTTAACGAGCATGATTGGGGCTCTGGAGGAGCCTCAGAGAAGAGAATGGGATCTTCTTGTTTCATGCTTACTGTTTGCCTACCGAGAGGTACCACAGGAGGGTGTTGGCTTCAGCCCCTTCGAACTTCTGTTCGGTCATCCCGTACGGGGACCCTTAGCCATCGTCAAGGAGGGATGGGAGATGCCCACTCCCCCTGTTACTACCAATGTAGTTGATTATGTGCTAGGGCTCAGAAAACGGATGGTACTTCTGATGGGCTTGACTAGTGATAAATTGAAGGCAGGGCAAGCGCTGGTGAAACATTGGTACGACCAGAAAGCTTCCCTCATCAACTTTACACTTGGTCAGCAAGTCCTGATCATGAATCTCATAAGGCCTCGAGCTTTACAGGACAAATGGTCAGGTCCTTGCCCAGTGGTGGAGCCCCTGGGTGAGGTTAACTATTCAGTGGACCTTGGAAGGCCTGGAAAGGCTCTAAAAGTGTTTCACGTGAATAGGCTGAAGGCTTTCGTCCCAAGCGGCGAAATCGCAGCACTGCTATTGGCTTCAGACGTTGAGGAAGAGGAGTCTGAACCTCTCCCCGACCTGTTCAAAAGCAGTCCTTCAGATAGCTCTTTTGAGGGTGCCCGAGTGGCCCCTCACCAAAATGGACAAGGCTCAGTGGTTTACCTTGGACATGAAGTAGGTGGAGGGAGGAGACAGCCTCTACTCAGTCAGGTACAAGCAGTACAAGACTGGCCTACCCCCACTACGCAAACCCACGTGAGAGCCTTCTTAGGACTCAAGGGGTTTTACCGCACTTTTGTGGCAGACTATGGCACCATAGCTGCTCCTCTGACTGCCCTCACAACTCCGAAGAAACCCAAGAAGGTAACTTGGACCGACGAGTGTGAGAAGGCCTTCAATGGCTTAAAAGACTCCTTGTGCCAGGCCCCTGTGCTTAGGGCCCCTGATTATCAAAGACCTTTTATCGTGCAGACGGTTGCCTCTGACACTGGGATAGGAGCTGTACTATCACAAGTAGATGAGAAGGGTAAGGAACACCCTATCGGTTTTATTAGTCGCCAGCTTAAGGACAGAGAGCTCAGGTGGTCCACGGTAGAGAAAGAATGTTTCTCTGTTGTGTGGGCCCTAAGGAAGCTGAGGCCCTACCTCTATGGGACCCACTTCACTGTGCAGACTGACCATAAGCCGTTAAAGTGGCTAATGAACATGAAGGGGGAGAATCCAAAGTTGCTTAGGTGGTCCATAAGTCTTCAAGGCTTCGACTTCACTATTGAGCATAGGCCAGGTGTCCAACATAGCAATGCTGATGGGTTGTCCAGAATGTTTAACCGACCTGAACAAGAGACTCATCCAGGGGTGGATTAGTTCCCCCTGTCCATAGTCTGGGAGGGGCGAGTGTTAGGAAAGATTTCGTTATTGTAGGGAATTTTCCTTCCATGTGGCAACCCCTAAACTTTTTGCTATTGTTTTTAACCTTGTTCTTGACTTTGCCAGAGAAGTACAGCCTTCTGCCGCACTTCTCTGGGCTTTCGCTCCTTTCTTACGGGGAAACTGACATGCCCTTAAGACAGTCAGTACCGGGGAACGTGGTTTCCCGTAGTTTCTTTTATCGTGTCGCAGCTTTAGTGCAACACGACACAAGAGAGCACTGTAAGCTAAGTTACAGCTCTCTTGGGTCTCTAGCCTTCTACAGGCCCTAGATACTCTTTTAGGAATGTATTTGATCGGTGCAAGTCATTCAGGGACTCGAATGGTGGCAGCGATCGTATTGTTTATTTTGAGCTCCTTTTGGCGTTCTGAGCACGTTTTTGCACTGAACCCAAAATGGTGGCCTGGCTCCCAAAATGGCCAGGCCGCGAGGCTCCTTTGTCTTGTCCACTGACCGTCTTGCTCCCTTCACCTTCCCCAGGTCCGGCGACCCGGGGCCTTCCTTATTTGGGCATGTACTTTCCCGCCAAACGTGGTTGCTTTCGCGGGCTTCTACATGTCGTTTGTGTGCCTCCAGGGTGTGGGCTGGGATGTCTGGTCCCAATACGCATCCTGGGTGCCAGAGAGTCTAGGGTGGTGTGAATGCCTGGGACCACCGTGGTCCGTGATTGGTCCACGTATGGTATGTGTTTTGATGAGCGGATCTCCCATTGGCTCCCCTCCGTTTTGGCGCGAAGGGAACCGTGGATAAGAGGGGGGTGGAAACACCACTACCATGTCGATCTCCTGAGTTCTCACGAACGAAGGAATACAGGAGCCAAGTATCCTGCAACTACGAGGCTGGACCGAGGAATCGCTGGTGACCCGCTGAAGGAATCCTCCTTTGCACTGCTGTCGTCCGGAGAGCCCCTGTCCTCCTTTGATCGAACCAGAAGGCCTGTACTGGTGCTTCGACCTTTGGAATAGCAGGAACAGCTATTCCCGGCATCTTCAACCATCTCCTGCCAAGTAAGCCTTCGGAAGCGTCTCTGGGCCATCCAGTTGACTGACCAGCTTACCAAGGAGTTTGGCTCTGCAACCGCCGCCAGGTTGTGTTGTATTGCGAGTCCTTGACCCTCTCCCACGCTTCGTACGCTTGGCGTTCCCAGGTCTGAAGGGAGGAGGGTTCATTTGGCTCGAATACACACGGCCGCTCCGTTGTCCTGTGCGGCAACAAAACTGTACTGGTTTCGTCGATTGGGACGTCTTTTTGCTCTACACGACTACAAAGCGTCTCCTGCTCTTCTGAACCTGCCAGCTGCTGAAACTATCGTGGAGAAGCCTGGGTCTGCTTGCTTCGGGGACCGGTGAGTAGTATATCTAGGATCTGGTCGCCCTCCTGCAGTATCCCATTGCTTTTCCCTGCTGGGTAAAAACAGCACCCTTTTGCCGCGCTCGCGCTCTGCTTCTGCCCGCTGTGGAGGCTGCGCTTGAGTTGCGGAACCTGTTCTTCTTCTGCTGTGCACTAACGTGAACCGCCTGACTTCCTCCGAAGAGCTTCCCCTTGTGTCCGTCGGCACCGGCGTGGCAGGTACTTTGAGCACAAGGCTCCACTCTTCGCAGGGCTCGGACTTCCATCTAGTTAGGTGCCTATGAAGGCGAACTGAGTCGAAAGCATTATCGCACTGCCTGTTTTCCTTCCCTGGCAGGTGGACTACATATTTCGTGCTTTAAACGCTTGCGACTGTGTATTTGTATATATATTGTGTTGATATGGTATGTGTTGGTTTAATATTGTGATATTGTGATTTTCTCGCTACGGTCATTATTTTAAAGGCCTTAAAATAAATGTGTATCTATTTTTGATATAACAACTGTTTGGAGTAGTTTGTCAGCGCTCTTGCTTTGTGTGCTCATTGCGGGCTTTCAGTCACCCTCACCCCTCTTGAGACCTAGTCTTGACCGCCGCGATCGCTACCTTGATTGGTCTGGCTTGTCCAGAGGTTACCCTGTTCCAAGTAATTAGGTTGGCCTTCTGAACTTCTGCGCCACCAGGACAGAGTTCAGAAATCCGTCTTAACAATATTGTTGGGGAATGATCTAGTAGAGTTGATCTCTGATGGGCTACCCCTGACTGCTGCTGTAGCCACTAGCTCTCAGGTCGCTCAGGGTCTGACTGCTATTCAGCTACCCACTGCAAGGGGAGACCCAAGGCAAAACGGAAGAGCAAGAGGACTACCTATGTGAATGGGGTTACTTATTTTTCTGCTGTTTCAGCAGCACCCACTTAGATCCAGGCTCCGGACAGACTGGGCCCAGTGGTAACCCGAGACTCAAGTCCTGAGGTAGAAGAGCCAGAAGACCCTCTTCATGGAGAGGTGCTCAAACCAGAGGACCATCCTGAACATCAAAGGCTGCTGGCTAAAAGTGGGCCCTCTATGGGAGACCTCCGTAAGAATCAGCGAGAGTGACACTCTCTCTCTAGGGTCTAAGATAACAGGCCCAGCCTCGAGGGAAAGTGCCTATGTTGTTCAAGATTATTTGGGATGGTGAGCTCCTTTGTATGGAGCCCAATAAGCATGAACCTGAAGTCTGTAAAAGATTAGTGGTATCCAAGGTTTACAGGCCCTTCCTGCTTCAGTTGGCACATGAAATGCCCTTAGCTCGTCATCTGTGTACTAATAAGACTAAGCAAAGGCTCTCTGCACATTTCTACTGTCCCCAGATGGGAGTAGAAGTGAAGTCCCACTACCGGACCTGTCACACTTGTCAGTTGTCATTGCCTTACTGTAGCCTTTGCCAGTGGTTGGCACACCGTTTGTGAGGATAGGTATCGAGATTGTCAGTCCCTTGGACTCACCTGGTACAGGTTGACCATGCCACCAGGTACCCTGAGGCTATCCCCCTTCGGGCCATTACTGCCAAGGTGGTTGCCAGGGGCATTTTTTACAAGAGTTGGTTTCCATAAAGAGGTGGTCTCTGACGGAGGATCCAACTTCATGTCTAGTTACATGCAAGAGATGTGGAAGGAATGAGGGGTAACATATATGTTCTCCACCTCCTATCATCCCCAGACCAACAGTCTGGTTGAGAGGTTCAATAAGACACTCAAGGGCATGTGGGGATGCTTTGGAAGAGCCCCTAAAGAGGAAATGACATCTCCTCCTACCATGCCTGTTTGCCTATAGAGAAGTGCCTCAAGAGGGTTTTGGTTTCAGACCCTTTGAGCTTCTCTTTGGACATTATATGATATGATATGATATGATATGATATATGATATGACAAAAGGCCCCCACCTCCCATGAGGTTGCCTTAATCAGAGAAGGTTTGTAAGCCACCCCTCCAGTTCCTGCCAAGTAAGTAGGGGACTATGAGTTAGGCCTCAGAAAGTGGATGGCACAGATGTTGGGCCCGGCCTCAATGAATCCTAAGGCGAGCCAAGAATTGAAAAAGTACTGGCATGACCTTAAGCCATCACAAGTGAATTGGACTCCAGGCCAGGAGATTTTTGTGATGGAGCCCACCAAGTCTAGAGCTTTGGCAGATAAGTGCACTGGACCCTCCAGGATAATCTCCAAGATGGGTGAGGTCAACTATCTGTTTGACATGGGTGTCCCTGGGGTAGCCCCAGGCCTCACCCGGTGGTGCAGGAACAAAATTGACACTGGTGAAGGTGCACCTGTCAAAATCAGATGCTATCAGATGTCAGATACTCTTAAGAACCACACCCAGGTTGAGGTTGCCACAATGTTGGATCTGGGTGTAATTGATCCCTCAACCAGTCCCTGGTCCAGCCCAGTGGTCCTTGTCCCCAAGACAAGTTCCCAGGCAGGTACCAAAGATTGGAGGCTCTGTCTGGACTACCAAGGATTCATTGCCATCACCAAAACGTATGATCGCCCATTGCCCAGGGCTAATGAGCTTGTGGACACCATAGGTGCCGCCAAATTTGTGAGCACCTTTGACCTCAACTCAGGCTATTAATAGCTTGGATGGACCAGGCCAAGGAAAAAACTGCATTCTCAACACCTGAGGGGATCTACCAGATTAGAGTCATGCCTTTTGGGTTCAAGAATGCACCTGCCACCTTCCAAAGGTTGGTCAATCGTGCAGTCAGTGTGCTGGATACCTTTTCTGTGGCCTATCTTGATGACATTGCTGTCTACAGTCAAACTGGGAGCAGCATTTGACTCATTTGGATTGGGTGTTGAAGGCCTTGAAAAGGGCTAACCTCACTATCAAGGCCATCAAGTGCCGGATACCTCAGGGGAAAGTCATTTACCTTGGTCATGAGGTAGGAGGGGTGGAATCAGACATCTCCCCAGTAAGGTACAGGATGTACATGACTGGGACACTCCCACTACTCAAACCCAAGTGAGAGATTTTTTTGGGCCTCACTCGGTACTACCAAAACTTCATGGCAGACTATGGCACCATAGATGCCCTTCTGCATCAAGCAAACGAGGAAGGTTAATTGGACTGAAGACTGTCAGAGGGACTTTGTTGACTTGAAGTAAAGTCTATGTAGGGAACCTGTGTTGTGTGCTCCTGATTACAGCAAACCCCTTGTTGTTCAAACTGATGCCAGTAACACTGGAATTGGAGCTGTCTTATCCCAGTTAGATGACAAAGGGATGGAAACATCCTATCATCTTCATCAGTAGGCAACTCAAAAGTAGAGAATTTAGGTTGGCTACTGTTGAAGAGGAATGTTTCAGTATAGTTTGGAACCTTAGGCGTTTTAGGCCTTACCTTATGGTGTCTACCTTCAAGGTCCAATCCGACCATAACTATTAAAAGTGGCTTATGCAGATGAAGGGTGAAAACCCTAAACTGCTCCGGTGATCCATTAGCCTGCAAGGGCTAGACTTCACTATTGGGCATATATCAGGGAAGAGTGATGATAATGCAGATGGCCTTTCCAGAAGGTATGTTGACTGTCTGGATGAGGGTGTCAATCTTGTGGGAGATTAGATCACCCTAACCTCAGTCTGGGGGCGGGGGGAAACTGTGATGCTAGAAATGCATTAGAGGGACAGGGCCTCCATGTACTTGTCCTGTACTCCCTTATCATGTGTGTTCTGTGTTGTGTTCTGCACACCAGTCCAGTTGGGACTACTGTCACTGCGGCACTTCCTCTTTTTGGTGGTGGTGACAGAGACCCTTTGTATACCCATATGGTACCCATCAGTGGGGTGGGGTACAACCCTATACCCCTAGTTTATGTTGTTGGGCACCTGTTTGTTGCCCACGGAGCAGTGTAAGGGCTGGTGACAGCTCCATGCTGAATTTGACAGGTGCTCTGAGTATCCTCCATTTTGGGATACCCTGGCCCTGCCATAGGAATCAGTGGATTCCTGATAGAAGGCAAGATAGCCCCACTGGCCTCTTGGTTTCTATTGTCCGTTTCCTTGTTTTCCCAAAGTCCTGGGAAGCCCTGACTCTGTCCATTCCCCTGACTGGCTGTTGGGTGAAATAACCACATATGGTATTGTGGGGAAGTCCAAGCCAGACTGGCTGGAGCCTTCCCAGTGACTGTATGTTGTGGGTACACCCTTGGGGCGGGACCTGGGGGAATGGAGTGTGTGACCAATATGCATTCCATGTTATGGGTGTCTGGTTTCTGTGTGTGTGACACAATGAAAGACATCCCTGCCTGAAACTGACATGAATGCAGTGTGGATTGTTGAAAGGCTGAGTGCTTACCCCAATCCACATTCCTTGTTATGGGTGTCTGGGTGGAAGTGAATAGCCTGAATGCATGTGAACGTGATAGGGTGCCTACCTCCATGAATGTCCTTCTGTGTGATTGGCTGACTGAGCCTAGCTCAGCCAGAGTAAATGAGGGACAGATGTGTATATCTGTGGACCTCTAAATTACCAATTTGGTCAGAAACTGAAGTTGAAACTTGAAGCTCATCCTTGAATCCCAGCTGGAAGAAGAATTGCTGCTGCATTTCCTTCGACAAAATCTAAAAGTTATTGAGTCTGTCTAGGACTGATCCGAGAGAGGACCTGGCTAGGAGACCTCTCTCCGAGCTACAAGGGACCATCATACGAAACGTGGTGTTCTTTATCGTGGCACCCTGAATGCAAGTCCCGAAAGGCTGTCAACCAGAGAAGGATCCACTGAGAATCCTGAAGGAAACGCCGGGACATTGAGGCCATCGAAGTCCATTGCCATCAACTGGGGTTCGGAAGATTTCCATGACCGCTGGAAGCCAGTTGAAGCAGGTCGCCCAGAACCAGGGACACCTTGATGCCATGCTGTCGATGACCGGAGCAGCAAAAGCTCCACCTTTACCTAAGAATATTTGAACAGGGCTCCCTTGGCATCACCGTCGAACATTTTGTCCCACCAGAGAAAGTCGAGATCACTGACTACCGAGGAATGTCCGCCGGTGGGTTTCCTGCCACTCGAAGCCGACAAAGATATCCTGAGGACACTGACGAAGTGAAGATCTGAGGTCCAGCGCGTGGTCGAGTCCCAATCATCGTCGAAGCTATCCCAAGTTACGTGCTGCAGCTTCAGCATCGACAGGCCAGAGGACCACCAAAGCAACTACTCCCGTTGCTGGGCCTATATCCATCACTGAGTCTTCTTTGCAGCACTGAGCACTTTGCATCGAGGTGGATCACACTTCTCATCTTCCCAGGACTTCCACGACTGATCATCGAAGAGCACCACAAAGGTCGAAGCTGCTGTCTCAATGCCAGTGTTCCAGATTTTCTTCGAGTATCTCAATGCCCCGTGGCTCCTGCTTTAAAGGGAGTCCAACCTCGAGGGGCAGCATCGACGACTTATCAAAGAAACTCTTCTTTCTCAGGTAAATTGGGGTGGTTGAACCTTTCGACCAGGAAACCAGACTTGTTAAACATTAGTGCACTGGGCTTGCTAATCTTTTTTTTACAAGTTACCCAGGTGGGGGGATCCTCACTCAAAATTGTGTCTTAGTATCTAAAGAAAGCCTTCTGTCATTGTTTAACCTAACCTGCCTTCCTTCCTATGATCTATGTTGATATACCTTACTGCATGATTTGTATGGTACCCTGTAACTGTTCACAGTTGCTGCATTTAACGGAATCTAAAGATATGTTTGTTACTACACAGAAACTGTATATATTTGCCATATTAGAATTACCAGAGTTCAAAGTGTGTTATTAATTGTGTATATATCTCTGAACCTTATTTTTGTATAAAGAACGGTGTTGGCACATACCATAGTGTGTGGGCATTTCTTTGTGGGGGCTTGGGGACTCACTGTACTTAAGAACCTGCCTGCATCCCTCCTGAGAGCTTAAGACTTGGTTGCTCGTCCACGCTACCATATAGAGAACCTTGGCTGGGGTGCTCTGTTCCTGCCTCTGCTCTGCCATACAGATGACAGAAGTACAGATGACCCCTCCAGTCTTTAAAGTAACCAACAGTTCAAACGCCTCGCTTGTGACTTTCAGAGGATTCCTGGATAAAGTCACTTTTATACCCTGAGAAAAATCTATAATAGGCCATAGAAGTTGAAGGTCGAAACACAAACAGAATTGATCCGACCAAATACAGCGTTGTATATGTATAGGTGAGATTACCTGTTTTTTGACACAATCAAATCCAGGATATTCCCCCCATTGTGTGTTGCTGTATTTACTTGTTGTTTATCCCAAAGGCTTCAAAAGTATTCAGCAATGATGAATCGTCTTGATCTAAAGGGTCATTTGCCCAACAAGTTAAAATCTCCACGTATCACAAACGGTGCAAGAGGTTAAGATGCTGCCCTACGATAGGCTATCAATTGTTCCTCCAAGTGCGGAGTCGACATTGGAGGTCTGTAAAGTTCCAGAATACTAAGTGTGGTTGTGGGTTTGAGGGTCAGTTTAACTAGCATGGATTCCCAGTGATCCAATTCTGCAGTACCTGGCTTAAACATCTCCAGATGTTCTTTCGCCAGACCACCTCCTCTCATTCCAACATGATCAGAGTGTAAAATATGATAGCCTCCAGGGGTAGCAATCCGAGTAGCATGTAGTGCTACCTCCTGAAGCCAAGTTCCTGTAGTTGCAAAAAGATCAGACTTTGACTCGAGTATAACATCAGTCCATTCAGTAGCATGACGCACCAATGAACATGTGTTTAATAATACTATGTTTAGTGTTAACGGAAGAATCTGCTTATATGGCTGACCCCTAATAAGTAGGGGAAAAACCTCATTTTTCACGTGGGCTTGTGTGTTACATTTCATCACTACACCAGCTATAGTACAGACTGAAGATCAGTCAACATCCTAATCTATTCCCAAAAGTGGCTGTTAGACTTAAAAGTAAAACTTTAATTGATCTCAGTACTCAGAGGGATGTCACGCAGTGCTGTTGCTAGTCTTATGCAGGTTTTTTCTGAATGGCAGCAAGAAGTTCACAGTGAGATTTCATTTTAGGCATGACATCAGTTTAAGTAAAATAAGTAATTATCATGTATTGATGATTATGTGCATGTGAGTCAGACAACAAAAACAAGATCTGTTCATATTCCCCTACAAACAAGAAACTACCTAGTTTTCGGTTTCATAAAAGATCAGCAATAAGCAAATTAAAAAAGGAGCAACACTTCTTATAGTAAGCTATATTGCTTTCCTCAGGCAGTTTGATCGTGATAGAGACAGTGTTTGCAGAGCAAACGCAACGATCGCTGCAGATACTGCACTGGAATTATAAACCAATATGCTAAAAAAGGTACAAATCTATGCTAACTAAGAAGCGTACCTCGTATAGGTATTTACAATAAAAACCAAGTCACATAAAACACTCCTAACACGTCCGAGACACGTGCAAACCGGACACACGCGGCGGCACTCCCACACCTGCTGAGATTTTTAAGTACCGTGGCTGCTGGGAAATGTGGTTTCTATAGAGTTTATCTCGTAACACGAGCATGAAGCATAGTGAGAGCAAAACGCCAACTAAAAGGTGACAGAGTAACATTTCTTAAGTGAGGTCAGACTAGCTACAATCAATTTTAGTGTATTGTTAGTGCTTCCTGTATCATTTTCATACACGGAATTTAGGCTATGCTTCATTTTTTTTTTGTTTCACTGATTTCTAATTGTAATTAGTATTAACAGAAAAGAAATGCCTAAATGTTCTCATTTGTAACTTTCTTTTTCATGGTTGATCATGTCGCATCGTGATGGAAACAGAAGTGGTTAAAACACTTTGGATTTCCAGATAAATTGAGCTCATTGCTAGTACTTAATTCGAGATGAATTTGAATGTGCATGGTGCAGACATTTTCTGACCTGAAAACAGGGACGTCCTTTCACCAAAATGCCAGGGGTAGCGGAAGTGACATCACACGTCCCTTGACCTCTGGTGACATCACAGGAAGTGATGTAATTTGACCCCACCCTGAAGTTACATCACAGGAAGTGATGGGACACTACCTTTCACCACTTGACAGAACAGGAAGTAGCTTCACATAGCATAGCTTCTAAGTACACTTCGAAAAATGTGGTTACAATATCACTGTAAAGCGTATACATTTATACAAGAATGGATCACCAAATGTATCATTAATATCTTCGCTTATAGGCCCATATTACCAAATTACTGTGAATGCAAGCAGATGTCCAAGGCCAAACGATAATGATGTGTTATTATATAGCATTTACGCTTAAGTGCTTCATAGAGAATAAATATACATACAATATCACCCAACCTTTTTTGGTACTAATTTATCAACCTCAGCAGGTTGAAAGGCTGAGTTGACCTTGCTGGGAGTTGAACCTGCAACCTGCAGATGACACACAGATTGCAGCAGCGAGCGCTCAAACCACGGAGCTATTTTACCAGCTATAGCCATCAGAAAAACAGCCACTCCAGAAACAAACAGCCACATGCTGCTGGCCACAGCCCAGGAGCCTCAGTTAATAAAAACAAAAAAAGAAAAAAAGACAACTTTTTTATTCTTTTTTTTTTTAGGGGTAGCATGGGAGGCCACAGGGGTAGCAAGGGAGACCTCAGGGGTCGCAGGTGTGACCCCTGACAACCCTAAATGACATCCCTGCCCAGAAACGGCAGATATATCAGAGGTTGTCCTAAATATGGACGTGGGCACGTTCGGAGTACCACAATGTATTGTCTGACATGGAAGAGGCAAAGCTCGAGAATGTATAAAAGGTGCACAATTGGATGTGGGCCAACATGTTCAAACATAAGATTGATAAGACACCTAGACATGTGAGCAAGTTCCTGTGTGCCCTATGAGGAGCCAAAGAATGTCTGTAATTCAGCACTTAAATACTTTATCAGAAGTCACATAAAGAACAATACTTTCAGAGGAGACATCTCCATTACCAGTATGGGATGCAATTATTTTCAGTCATAGGTTGGTGTTTTGAGAAGTTGTTTTAATTTAAAACACTGTTTTGTTCTTTTATAGAAAGTGGTAATTGCATAGAGCGCACCATCAATGTTACCTATTGGGTCTCCTTAATGGAATTGTCTTAATATGTAAAACAGATTGTAAAAACGAATGTGAAACTCATGCAACAACTGAATTTACAGTTTGTTTCCGCCGTCCATTTTGCAACAAGTGTAAATGCTGCTTTCCATTTTCGCTTTGCAGGTAGCATTTCCAATGGATTGCTATGGAATTTTCCTGGGAATCATCTTGTTTTCCCACCAGCTTGAACTACATGATGGCAACCTAATCAGAGGATCTGACATGAAGTTCTGAAAGTGCAGGTGTATCTGTCGCTCTCCAAGTACGCCTGCCAAATCAATCAAAGCCTTATGCGGTGTAAATGGTTGCGGTAACCATGACTAACACTTTTACTTCCATTCAGTTACTCTTTACGGTAATAAGAAAAGGATCCCCTCTGTTGATATATTTAACATATGTGCAATGTTTTAAAGAGAAGGTGTGTGTTTTCCACATGTGCATGTTGTGTGGATTCTCATTTGTGTATCAGCCTGTTTGATATGCATCATATGCGTGTGTGTGTCTGTATGTGAGTGAATGTGCAATCCACACACAGATGCCCTTTCTTTGTTTCCAGGCCACTGAGCGGGTCAAACTATGGACAGGTATGGACTTATTTGAAAAGTGAATCGGTTACAGTTAAGGGCTGGGGCTATGCCAAACATCTCAAAAATCAAAAAAAGATAATTTGGAACATAATCTAGAATTGTTTGTCTTCTTGTATGTGTGTATGTATGTATGGTGTCTTTTATAATGCAAACTTAAAGCTGGGGAGCACAGGAGGTCCAACAAAGTGAAGAGGCGGTTACAGGCTGCATAACATGTTGACTGCAGTTTTCTTTAAGTATGCGTTCATTGTAACTTGAAGTGGGTAGCTGAATAGCAGTCAGACCATGAGCAACCTGAGAGCTAGTGGCTACAGCAGCAGTCAGGGGTAGCCCATCAGAGATCAACCCCAACTCTACTAGATCATTCCCCAACAATATGTGGGAAGTACCATTGCTTTTGTTTACTGAATATACATTTCGAGTATTTATAGTGCTTTGTGTCTTAGAGTTTGGGATCTCACAGGATTACTCAGCCTCTCTGTCCTAGTTATTTACACGATTGCATATAGTCGTGCATAATCCTATGGGTTTGCTGAGTGCCTAAACACCTCGAGTTGCACAAAGGGTGTGTAAAATCTTCCCATGTCCCCTCTCAGCAAGAACTTGGTTCTGAAATGGGAGAGCAATGCAGGTTAGACTCAATGCAAAGTGCCCATCCCCGTAGGTACAGAGAGAGAGAGTCACACTCAGACAGAAAAATGCAGTAAGAGACCAGAAGAGTGTGTGCTGGGCAGCATTCTCCCCAGGGATCAAGTCCTAAAAGGAAAAGTGGGGGACTCCTTAACATACCAATTGAATGTTGCATCACCAGAAATTAGTGTATCAAGGTGCCCTCTTAAAAAAGTGGGGGGATTCCATCCACCCGCGTGTACCATCAGCTTGAGCCCTGATTCCCACCTGCTGTTTTGCAGATCCCACCCCCTACTCCTCTCGCCTGCCTTCCTTTTCTTACACTCTCCGACTCTGGTTGGCACACAACACAGTCCAGCACAGTCTGCAGACCTTCACGCTCTCCATGATAAAAGCCATTACTTCTATCAGTAGCTTTCATGTGCAGCCTATAACCTGCTATAGCTTCACTCATTCCAGGCTTTCACATAGCACACCCATATGCTGCATGGCATGCTACTGTACGATGGGGATCTGCATGTGAACATTGTCATGGCATGAGCAATGAGTGGAAGGAACAGTCACTCTATACATTGGGATAAAGCATATTTACCAGAGTGCCTCCCCTCCCACCCATAAGAATGAGAGTATTAGTTGGTGGACACATGATCAGTTCACATGGACAAGGAAACCTTATTAGTACCTGGAGAAGGGCAATCAGATTGTCGTTACCAGCCCATCACAGCACTGATCGCACCCTGTCACTCTGTGTTCGTTCTGTGTTCGTTTCACGACTGATCACCACGTGTAGTCTCTTTCTCACCCATCCCTGGTGGATACCTTTTTTTTTTTGCTCACAATTCAATGGCTGCCATGAAAAGGAAGAATGGACTACGTGTAGTCCCTTCTCACCTTTCCATGGTGGCGATCTTCTTTGGTTTTTTTTCCTTCCTTTTTCATGGCCAGCATGGAAAGGGAAAAGGTACCACGTATAGTCCCTTCACCCCATTCCATGGCAGCCATCTTTTTTTTTTTTCTTTTCAGTTGTAAAAGGCCTACATTTCACAACTAAAATAAAGACACTGGGCCTCATCACGAGTTCGGCGGTAACGCCGGCGCTAATAGCACTGGTGCTATCTGCCCTACCGCCAAACCCACCGGCGCTATTTGGCGGATTTGGAAATCCCCATTGCCCATTCAGCCCATTCGGGAATGCCCCATTCTCCATTGGGCTCAATGGGGAAATTTTGTGCTCATACCGCTGGTGGATTTCCCGCCGGCGGTATGAGCGTGAATTTTCAGCGGATTTTCCCCCAGCTCAGAGCTGGGGAGAAATCCGCCAAAGCCCTGATTTGGCGGTCCCTTAAATCCGGCAGTAACAGCGCTACCGCCGGATTTAAGGGTTACCGCCAAACTCGTGATGAGGCCCACTATTAGTACCCCAGTCTAACAGGCTGATGTACTAATAGCAAAAAGCCCCTCGTCCAGGGGTGCTGGGGGGTCATTACCACATCAGGGAATGGGCTGGGGCCTTTGTTAAGGATCTCTCTTTGTTTGGGCCTGTAAATATGGACCCCGATGCATTACCTGATGCAGTAATGCCCCACTGGCTCGGAGCTTATTAATTAAGTAATACCTTATAAAAACAGCATGTCTTGCCTTCAATTCTGCCATTTTATTTAGCAATTAACAGCAGGCAAGGACGGGGTGGTCCTTACCTAAACTAAACAGCTATGAATAGGAAACATGTATAGTACGTGGGCAGCATGTGTCTCCTCAGATCCACTCGTTATACCCCTTGGTCCTCATCACTAGCACCGAATTTGGAAACTTCTCTGTTTTTTTTGTTTTGTTTTTTCCAGAGCACTAACTTCTCTTTAAATATGTTATTGCTAAGTTCTGCCTCGCAGGATGGTCCAATATAAAGTGATGGCTCCGGCTAGCTGTTCTTCTGCTCTGCGCATGTGCGGTCTTCGAGATGCTCGTTCAATCTAATGAACACACAGACATAATTATCTTCAGGGCACAAATTTGCCATCTGATGTCTTCGGCTTGTAGGCAGTATTTTCACCCCCCAACCTGCAGCAGTGAATCATAGCAGATGCTTCCTCCTAGGGGAATCCATTAGCTGCCACACCCCAGGAGAGATGGCGCTTCCTTCCGCTCCCAGGGCCTTGACAGCCATAAGGCGAGAGAGAAGAAAAAAATAAATAACCTTAAAGAACACACACATCCAAAAGCAAACACGAGCCTCGGTTTCCAAACTCGCCAGACAAGGATATGATGCTGAATCCACAGATTTAATTGAACAGATGTCTCCACCAGGAGCCTGCGTGATGCTGCAGCATCTGCCTTACTCTTGTGTTGCATTTTAAGGGATCAGCAAAGGAAGGTCAGAAGGCTAGTGGCCAGCTCAGCAATGGCAACTCAGCATAGAGCTTAGCGTGCATGCTTTGGTTCCCATCTTCTACACTGCACAGTGCGGTAAAGTACAGATGCGCAATTTATGTGAAAGATAAGAGCTGACAAATAACAAATGGACTGTGCAAGTGAACATACTACCGTGGGGTGTAAAGCTGACATTTCTTTTTGCATCTCTGTTCGACACATGCTTCTCATCTACACAAACATTGGTGATCAGTGCAGGGGTTCAGAATTGGTTTTGTCTCCATGTTGGTATTTAGTTGTGAAATTAATGCATTACTGTGTTTGCATTGCACAGTGCACACCATTGGTAAACTTCGAAGCCATGGGCTGGCTTTTTTCACAGGAATTTCAGGAACATACTGCAGGAGGGTTTTAAATCCTGGATCCCGGCCCTTCAATGGTAAGATTGCAAGGCGAAGTGTCGGGGATCCTGCAGCAGTAGATGACGACACGTACCACACTCTAACATACTGCACTTGGCAGAGGACTTTACACCGAACATACAGCGTAAAGCACTTGCTCACAATGCATGCACACAAGGCATTCAGCAGAAAAAGGCCTTCAAGATCATGTCCCCTGTCTTTACATACAAGCCTCAAAGACACTCTAGATGTAATAACATTAATGGGAGTCGAGGAAATCCCATGTACATCATGCAATGTTAAGCAACATGAGTAGCTGACTTTCATGCATTTGATTAGTGTGTAAGTCACAGATTTCTTTACATTTGATATGATATATGAAATTGCACATATTATTATTATTACACTAGTTCATTGGCATACTATGTTTACCGTCTGTCTTTCCAGGGGTCAAGTCCTAAAAATTAAAGTGGGGGTACTCATCAACAAATGCCAGGGAATGTGACATTTGCCAGAAATTAGCCTACTAACTTGACGACTTTGGTTCGATCCCCGTGGTCGGCTTTAATACATAAGTTCAAAGAGGACATTCAATGTTTCTCATATTAACTGGGGGGGCTGAGTCCACCCTCTAAAAAAAAGTGGGTGGACTCCGTCCCCCATGTGTACCCTCGACTTGAGCCCTGTGTCTTTCTACTTCTAACCTTCTTTGGAAACTTTTTAACATTGAAAGCAGCATCTTTCAATGCAGTGCGCTGGGGTTATTTTATATCACCCTAGTCTTTTAACTGTGGTATTTGTGGTTACTTTTAATGTGCCTAAAGACATGCTGGCGGCAGCAGATACATTTGTACAATTTTTTCTACATTTTTAGTGGACACACTTGCATTTCTCCTGTTTGGATTATTAACAGTGCTAGTGTGCCACAAGATGTGTTGCTTATTCTATGGCCTTTTTGTCGTTTGGCCTTCTTCCCACCTTCCCAGGTCAGGAAATCCCTAATATGGCCATGCATTTGGCCGGAAAAGCTGCTATATCTACAGGCTAGTTTATGGAATTTGTGAGTGAACCCAGCAAGTGGGCTGCGACTGTCTGGTACCAATCCACAAACCGGTGCCAGACACAGTGTGCATGCATGAAACAAAACCCACAGTGCTGGCTGAGTGAGTGGTGCAGATCCTTGCTATTGGAGGGCTGAGTTTGATCACTCACCGAAATGTAGGATACATAGAGCAGCCATTCCAGGAAATAAGCACAGGAGTGAAATATCCTGTGTAGCCGTGCAGCCAACTGAAGACCTGGGGCCTGGCAAACTTTCCTGCAACTGTCCCGTTGAAGCCCTGCTGGTCTACTTAATCTGAGAAGGCCCTCGTCAATGTTTTGACAGTTGGACTGGTGGGTCCAACCAGTCTCAACGTCTTTTTGCATTCATGTAGCTTTGAGCCTTCGGAAGAGTCCCTGGATCACCTGGTGGACTTAGCTGCTCTGAATAGGGCTAATGTGCCAGAAGTTTCATGTTCTGTGTTTTCACCTGGAACTTCGGTAGTCTCTAGCTGGTCCTACAAGTAGCCATCTTCCCAAGTTTCAGCTTCCTACCATCAAGGGATCCTGTCCTGGCTTTGCTTGTGACTGGAATGATGCCTGCTGTCACCTGTGTGCATTAACTGTCCCTGGAACTGGCTCTGCTCCATCCGGTAGAATGTCCTGAAGAGGCCTGTATCATGTCTGCTGCATTTCTTCATTGAAAAGGGTTGCACTCAGCTCTTGGACTTGACCGGAATCCTCCTTTCACCCGCAGCTCCTGGGCATTGTGGAATGTCTCAACCCACTGATCCAAGCCCTGCAACATCACTAGGCATTGCTGGCAGCAGAAACATTATAATGGCCACTGGAAAGCATGCTGCTCGCCAGAAATCACCAGAAAATGCGCAGTAAAAACCTGAAAAATAGGCTGCCATCCACTTTTGCCTATCTTAGTGAGCACCGGAGACCACTGCCAAAACCCATCCTTTGGCTGTTCACAGAGCAAAATCTCTGCCAAGGAACACAGAGCTGTCACAAAAATGTGTTTTTATTTGGTGTCAAATTTGCTAAAATCATGGCTCACAAACCACCTAAAAAGATCCAACCTCCTTGTTGGGTGTTCCACATCATTATACTGCAAGAATCCACATAAATCCAATGTCAGAAAGAATCATGTGTTATTAGAACAAAATCCACTTTTAAAGATATTTGATGGAAAGACAGCTGTCAAAATGGGTGTAGTACCATTACTCGCCTCTGTCAGGTGCTGACGATTTATAATTCTGACAGGAGAGCTGTGTTTCATAAGTTAAATATGCCAAAGAAGAGAATTCCATCAAAATGCAGATAGAGTGCCATTGTTGAAAAAGACTTGATTTAAAGATATGTTGCTTATTGTGAGTTTATAAATGTATTTTATGTTACAAGGAACTATGCTGCAATTGACTAGAAGGTAATCTGATTAAGTTAAAACTTCAAGAGGCCTTCTGTTCATGGGAACCCTTCACACCGTATCCCAAGACAAAGAAGCTTCCTTCTGCCCTTGGCCAAGAGATTGACAGACCGGTGTGAACAGGAACTAGCCAAGGCACCCTGGCATGTTGCTCTCAGTCAAGACAATGGGGGCTTTGGGATGAATAGAATATGCTGATTTGGGTGTGACTGGTCAACAACTGTTCTGGGAGAGACAGGACATGTGACCTCTGAGGCAGCCAGATCTAGGGGCGGAGACAAACCATTGTGGATTCAGGTAGCCCAGCAAATATATGTTTTATAAAATTGCGTATAACAAATTTTACCAAGCTGACAAAAATATTAAACTTTGGGATTCTTAAAATGAAAAATTCACCCACAATTTAAGACTAAGCTGGACGCCATGTGATGTTCTGATATCAAACCCCTGAATTATTAATATCACAGCTGCAGTGTTGTTGCTATGAACATAAGAACTTACAGTAATATGCCCAGAGAGGAGCTGCATGCATGTATCAAATTTGGTGCAGAACCAATATTGGGAAACCCACCAAAAGCACAAATAAGTTGTCATTTCTGAACTAGAGCTCTTAGGAAGATCGGAGTTGGACAAGAATGTACCTTAAGTAATTTGTGATGTGTATATGTATTATGAACAACTTGTGTATCTGGGAAAAATGTTTTTTGGGTAAAATTGATTTTCTCTGTAAAAACAAAGGGGAGGGATTTCAGTTAAGCCATAAACATGACACCGTGTGACACGCTGATTCTTTCTCCAGTCAGGGGACAGAGAATCCTCTAACCTATCAAATCCTTAGGGGGTTGGGCATAGAGAATCAGCCTACCCACCCACTTTGGAAACACACAAAAAGAGATTGTTTAGGACAGATAAGAGACTTTTTTTCCAACACTCACTGATTCCTGCGAAGCACTCTGCCAGACCAGATCTAGACAATATCCAGACAGAGACTCCAGACTCCAGTTCTAGATCCAGAGACCAGAACTCTAGAACCCAAACTCTAGAACCTTGAAGCAGAGAGGCCTAAACCAAAAGCTGAACTCTTCTCAGCAGGTCTGTAGAATCTAGCAACCTGATTCTCACATTCAACAGCCAGGCTGAGCTGTTCTATTCTAGCCAAGAACCCTGTGCTAGAACCAATGTCCAGACCCAGAAAGCAGAGCTGTATCGAAGACCCGTCAGATCCAGTTCAAGAGGCCGCAGACTGCCGTGCAGTGCTGAGCGCAGAACCCAGAGGGCCTGAGACCTGTCCGGTGGTGAGAGTGAAGCCAAACCCCTTGACCAGATCTTTGATGAGGCCCATTCCATTCCAAAGCTAGGAGTGAGTATCTAGTCTAGAACTGTCCATAACCAATCTCTTAGTTTAAAGTATTCCTCTTCCAACCATTTTAACCTGTCCAGTACTGCATTATAGAATCTTGTGTCCATCCCGTTGATTTCAAATCTGTAAAGCGCATCTGTCATTTCTGAAATCTTTATTTTATTTCTGCAAAATCTACCTCCACAAACACATCCGTAACTTTTGAACCGCATGTCCTAGAAGCGAAATTAAACTGTCATTTTAAAGCTAAGATCCTAAACCTTCCAACAAACCCAAACAAGACATTCCAATTAATTATAGTTTCTCGGTAATCGCGATTTACGCACGCAGAAAAAGTGCTGCGAATTGCAATTTGGCTCAATTTAATTTTCTTTCAAAATAGCTGCTCCTTGTTCTCAATTGCTGAAATTCGTTTTCAATTTGATAATCATTCATGAATCGTTGCTAGTGTTGACGTGCACCAATCTCAAGTAACTATCACTCATCCTGAATCTCTTTTAGTGAATTAAAATCAATTTAGCATATTTTCACTTTCACTGCAAGCACATTCAAAAATATTTTTGCCTGTTTTAAAATCATACCTATTTTTCTAAGGTTGCTGGGGGAACTGGGATTGAACTGCATTCTTGAGTGTCTTCCTGAAACCCGTGTGCCCTCATTTCCATCTCTCCATATTGCATAGGGGGGGGGGAGTGAGTAGTCACAGGCGAAAAAGTGACCATATTGTCTTTTGTTGAATCATATCAAGTTATTTCTGGGTTGCATTCTTTCCCATTATTGCATTTCCTTGAATCATATAAGGTATTCTCTGCTACAGTATCCTTCATATTCATACTCCTAAGTGATTAAAGAGATTGTCAATTTTGTAATATTACCCCTTGTTGAATACGTCCATATTCATAAGTTTGCTATTTAGATATTCTTTTGTTCATAAAAGTGTGATATATATATATTGTTTAATTTTTCAAATAAACCATTTAATTTGCAAAACAAACCTACTTCTTGGTTCAGTGAGGTCAGGGGAATTCAAAGAGAGGGGCGTTATATAAGGGTTCATCATCCAGATTTAAAGAACTTTGACATAAAAATATATAAATAAGGGCTTCCATTGGGCATCCCATCCTAAGCATCGACTTAGTTGGATTGCTGGATTGAAGTAATTTACAGCATTGTCTGCTGGATTCAATGGCAGGAAAACCAACCCTAGCAATTCCCAGTTGACCTGCTAAGTCATTTGGTAAAATGGAAGCAATTGTGGTGCGTAATCACAATAGTTAAAGCCACCCACGTCTCCCCTATAATAAACCTTTGATAAACTTTTGTTTATTCCATTCTCTTGCTTTTTAAACGTTTGCTTAAAAAGCTGTTCTAAAATATAGAAAAAAGTACCTTACTTAACTATAAAAGACTTGAGAAGTCTTCTGGAACATTTTTCACCACCACAGGAACATTTCCTAATGCTTTCCCCTGTCGTAAAGTATCTTTGTGAAGTTTGGGCACAGGCCCTCACTCAACATAGGGATTGGACTCATAACGTTTGAACTTCTATTCCTGTGTACAGGTTTTCCTCTTGGTTAACTACTTACCTTCCTTCCTTTTACAAGTAAATTGTGTGTATTTCTATATCCAAATGTGACTGTATATATATTTTATATTTAGAGTGCCCTGTGATAATATTTCCTGCTTGATTCATTTTTATAGTGTGTGTGTATGGGGCTATAATACATAGAGCATGTTTGTACTTACAGACATAAGCAGAATTATTGTGTGGACACATTGAAGGACCCCGGGCTCCATGTCCCCCTCCAGAGACGAATCCTTGACCACCCTCTATGCTTACATTGATTGGGTTTGGCTAACCTCTAAGAGGTCCCATGTTCAATATAACTGGGGTGGCCTCCTGATATCTGCCCACCGGTCAGATTTGAGAAATCCATCTTAACACATTGGTGTGCATGGATGAGGTTAAGGTCTTGGGTAAGCCAACGTTGTCCACTGGAGTAATATCCTTATTCTACTTACAAGTTACACTGTGATTTGAACCTTGTAGTAATCCAACAGTCAACTACTCAGTTTTGAAGTACGGACACATTTACCATGTACACTCTTAGTGCTTTAAACGTAGATAATATTTGAAGAAATTGGGCCTCATTACGACCCTGGCGGAAGACCATGGTGCTATTAGCACCATGGTCCATGCCAGTAAGTTACCGACTCTGCCATGGAGAAAGGGGGAATTACCACCCCATTACAAGGTTGGCAGGGTGGTAATTCACCCTTCCTCCATGGCCCTTCCCCATTCCCATTTTGCCCCATAGGGCTCAATGGGAATGGGGAAGGCGCTTATTACGGTGCCACAAATTGCGGCACCGTAATTAGCACCAAAGTCCCTTTACGGGTCCCTACTTTAACGGCTGTTCTACACCAGCCGTTAAGGACGGGGCCCGCAAAGGGACCTCGTAATTAGGTGCTAATAGGTTAACAGCGCCAGAACCTTTTATGGCGCCGTTCACCCATTAGTGCCTGGGTCGTAATGAGGCCCATTGTGTGTGGACAGAGGATTGCTATCCTCTTGAAACAAGTCTGATCTAGTACAGAGAATATTTGATCATCAGTAGTCGAGGGTAGTTCATTTACCAAAAACTGACGAGGCAGGAGGGGCTGGGGCTGTCCCAAACAGTAGTAATGGTCTTACTGAAACCATTGAGATGGCAAAGGAAGAGGAAGCAGAAGATGGGAAATCTTCCCATGCTTCCCTAACAAGTTCTGAAACTGAGATCATGTGGGACCCTGAGAGGGAGAAGCTCAGGTTAGTGACAAAATAAGCTGGATTTCAACATGGCCATGCTAGAATTTGAAAGGATTGAGAAGCAAAATTATAGGGATCATCAGTTGGAGCTTGCAAGGCTGCAAAAGTATGAAGTCCCCTCCAGGGGTTCTGGGAGTGGTTCTCGGTCCTCTTCTCATCCTAGATTTCCAAAGCATCTGCTCAGTATGATGATGAGACGAATGACAACATAGTTTGGGAAACAACCTTTGAATATGCTTCTGAAGTGAAAGAAGTGAGTGAGTGACAAAATTGCATGGTTGCTCAGCAGACAGCCCCATTCTGGCTGCAGTGCCATTATGGAAATGTCAAAAGCTGATGGAAAGAATTTTGATACGTTGAAGCAGGCTTTACTTCTCAAGTTTTGGAAAGATCCTGCCAAATACTTGAGGAGGTTCAGAGATTACAGAAAGAAAGAAAGTAATACTTGGGTATCGTTTGTCACTGATTCCCATAAAAACCTGAGTGGCTGGGTGGAGGGTGATAAAGTAACCACTTTTGAAGGCATGATCCATCTGGTCATGCAGGAACCCATTTTTACCTCTTGTTCCTCTGAGCTAAAGCAGCATTAGGCAGATTCCAAGGAGATAGATCCTTAGAAGCTGCCCATTGCTGCTGACCTATGGGTCTCCCATAGAGTGTCCCATAAGGAGATACATGACTCTGGTAAGCAGCAGGAGGAGGGGATGAAGCAAAGAAAGAGGGTAGGACTACTGATGATAACACGTCCTCCCATAATGACCACATACGTCAAACAAGCATGGACAAGGAAGTGGGACTAACCATGCCAAGCATGAGAATAGGTACTCTAAGCCTCCTTACAGTCACAGATCCAGTGAGTCTTGGGGAACCTGTGGAGCAAGTGATCACGTGATGGGGGACCCCAAATGTAAGGGTAGGATTATCAGAGGGGTGTCCTTCTCTTTTAGCTATCTTGCCCAAAGAGGAAGGATCTGAGGTAGCGTTAGATTCCTTGGAACCTAGCAATGCTGGAGTTTGTGCTCCAATACCTGTTCAATCCCGAAATAATTTTCCTGAAAATAGTGTACTGTTGGCAGGTGTAAGTGTCACTACTATTAGAAACACTGAGCCAGTCCAACTATGGTAGATTCCACTGTGGTAATCCCAGATGCTCTTGCCTCTGTGGACTACTCAGTTGACTGTAGGGCCCTCTCTCAGCTTCCCAGTAATGTCTGTTATTGTAGCTGTGACTAGTGAAGTCGATAATTCATCTTCCGGTGTGAACATAAGAGTTCCTAGAAGACTTCTGTCTGATATAAGACTCCAAGACCTAGGTCCTGAGAGATACTCTGCAGACCCTTTGAGCACTAAGTCTCAAGATCAGGCTGCCTTAGCCAAGTCTAATGGAAAGCCTTAGCCAAAAGCGATACCTAAGGCTAAAGTAGAGAGGAAACACAGAGGAAGAGGGAAAGAAATATTCCCCCTCCCCTACATACAAATGAGGTTGAGGTAGTTGGCCAAGTCCCCGAACCTGACGAGGTAGAGGGACGGCCAGAAACTCTTTATTCACATGGGTCTTCTGACTGCCAAGCTTGCTTGCACATCTCAAAAAGGCCCATGGAGAAAGGCCTGCTTCCAATTGGAGGGTAAATCTCCAGTGAAGCAAAGAACACAACAGGAATGTTAATGTAAGTCCACATAACCCACTAGAGGAGACCATGGGAGGTTAGTTGTTCCACAAGATGTGTGGTCCTTCCCATGAAGCTGGTATATATTAATATCAAGATAACTCGAGAGTGGTCACCCATGCAACCCTGCTGGACCATGATGGGGGTCCCAGCAGAAACCCACTGTAGGGGTTTCACTTTTGTCAGCAATCTGGCCAAAGTGGAACTGGAATTCAGGATCTACATGCACCACTAGCAGCAGTTGGTGCCTCTTTTGAAGAGACAGGGCCTATCTTTGTTAGACCTCTGAATCTTTGCACTGTCTCGGACAATAGCATAACCTTAGTGGTTGCTGATCACACCACCAGGTATCCTGATGCCAACCAACATTAAATAATTACTGCCAAGTCAGTCATTAAAGCTTTATTTGACATCTTTACCAGGGGTAGCTCACTTGAAGCATGTGTGCTTGATGCAGGCAGCTTCTTGAAGTTCAGCGATAACCAGACCCTGTGGACGGAAGATAAGGTGACTTGTACATCCACAGCCCTCCGATTATCAGTTGGTCTGAGAGAGAGATTTTTTAGAACTTTACAAAGTTTGGTTGGAGACCTTAGGGAGTCCCAAAGAAGGCAGCAATTCCTTCATCTATCATACTTGTTGTCAAAAGCCCTGATCATGAGTTCATGGTCTGGGCCTTACACAGTTGAAAGACTCAGTATAGTGATCTATTCAGGGGGCCTTGGAAGTCCTAGATAGGATCCCATAGAGTTTCCCCGGATATGGTGAAGGACTTTGTCCTTAGGGATGAAAATAGGAACGCTGCTCCTAGTTTCAGAAAAAGATACAGAGGAGTCTGAGTCTTTCCCTGCCCCGTTACAGGGCACCATTTCTTATGGCTAAATTGAGGGTGATGGGTGGTCCCCTCAACTTCCTCTACAATAATGAGGTGCAGTGAAAACTTTGCTGAGGCAATTCCACCTCTTGTTCTCCCGAATGCCAGGCGTTCTACTGTGGTGTATCAGGATTTTGTCATTTGGATGTACCAAGTTTAGGAGTTGTTGTTTAAAGCAAGTAAGATCTAACATTCAGCCTGAGCTCAACAAAATGTTGGAGTGACAGAGCCCTCTACTAGTCCTTAGTCCAGTGTTGTGGTTCTGATACCAAAATCAGGTACCTCTGGTTTGAGATTATGCATGGACTACAGAGCTCTTAATGCTGTCACCACGACAGATGCTCCTCCCATTCCATGAACAGGTGAGTTGGTGGACATGCTTGGTGTTGCCAAGTACCTCAGAACTTTTGATCTCACTGCAGGGTATTGGTCAAAATCCAGTGGTGGCTGAACTTTGAAAGATGCTGCAGCGTGCATTTTAAGGGACACATTTCCAAGCTCGTCGGACCTGTGAAAACGTTTGGAAAGATGAAATCCAAACTGCAGTTTTATTTTTAATTTAGGCTTACATAATTTTACATAATTTTTTTTTCTGATACTTGTCTTCAATTCAGAATGTGATACAGCTGAAACTAATTTTGCTTATTATATTTATATAAGGACTTATACATTTGTGGAGTTTGTTTATTAAGGGATGTGTACTTGGGTGCCATAAAAGTCAAACATTAGGACAATTTAACCAGCTAGAGCTGAGAAGATGGTCAAATACTTACATCGCAACCAGGCTTGAATTCCCAGCATAACTAAAATGTGTGATTTGGCCACAACATTTTCTCTCACTGTGCGTTGAACACTGTGCCTTGGCATCACATGTCCTATTGGTCATCACCTGCTCACTGCCACCACAGGGAACAAAGGAACAAACCATGGGGTCCCATAAAAGAGAATGTAAACCAAAACGCCGGAGGCCTGTGTGATGTCTTGTAAGTCTGCATTGTCTTTTAGTTAGTTTATCTTAATCTATGTATGTCCACTTAGGTATTGTCCCTGGCGACTGTTCCATTTACTCCCTTCCAAAACCACATTGTAAAAAGCTCACAGCTTCCCATCAAATCGGATTTCTTATCTATTGTACATTCTTTAATGATCAAAAGAGCATTGTTCTTCCTGTATATAAATAAATAAATCTTCTCATGTAATCTGCCCCAATAAGAGACAGTAAAACAAGAATGAAGACCAATTACTAAGGGGCTTACTTGAACATGTTATCATTACTGTTGATCCGGGATGGACTGGGAACCAAAAGAGGCCCTGACAAGAATTTTCGAAATGGTCCAATTTTACACATTTTCAGCAAACCCGACCCTTTTCTATGAGAAAATGCGTAAATAGAATAGATCACCTACACAAAGAGGCCCAGGGTGCAGAGGCTTACGGGGAAATCTCCAGATTTCCATTTAGACCAGATCTACCAGGGATGTCATTTGGGGGCTCCCTTGATAACCCTAAAAAAAGAATTCAAAACATGTTTTGGGAAAAACAAAATATAAGCTCATGTTCTGTGGCCAGCACCATGTGGATCTTTATTTGTGGAGTGGCTGGCTTTCTTGTTCAAGACTCTAAAAAAAACAGGGGGTTACAAAGGTTTAACACTTTGAGCAGTGACCCTATCTAAGAAAGAACAGGAATAACAAATAATCTGTCTTTCTGGAATTCAATACAATAATTGCTAGACTCATTAAAAGTTTCTTTCAGGTACACTTACAGGGGTGAGTCACCTCAACTCAGTCTTTCATCCTTTTGAGGCCGATTAATGAGTGCCAATACAGGTTGGGTGATATTGTATGTATATTTGTTCTATATGAAGCGCTTACGTGTAAATGCTATATAATAACACATCATTATCGTTTGGCCTTCAACGTCTGTGTGCATTCACAGTAATCTGGTAATATGGGCCTATATACACCGATATTAACAATACATATGGTGATCCATTCTTTTATGAAATGTATATCACATTATATTGATATCGTAATTATATTTTTTGCAGTCTACTTAGGAACAATGCTAGGTGAGGCCACTTCCTGTTTTGTCAAGGGTTGAAAGGTCATGTTCCATCGCTTCCAGTGATGTCACTTTGGGCTGTGGGTCAAATTACATCACTTCCGATGTTTGTCATCAGAGGTCAAAGGTCATGTGATGTATCGTCCTCAACCCCTGGCATTTTGCCTGAGTGGAAGTGCCCGCCAGAAGTGCCTGCCTGTTCCGCCTGCGGAGGACTGCTGGAGTCGGGTGCCGGATTGCTGTAGATGCAACGGACCGCAGCTTTCTGAACCGCTGTTTCTCTAATCCTATTGGCTGGCGAGAGTGCCCGCCCATTTTCACGAGCCTCGCTCGCGTTATAACATTTGGCGCACGTGCCCTTGCGCGCGTGCCCGAGCGGAAGTGCCCGCCAGAAGTGCCTGCCTGTTACGCCTGCGGAGTACTGCTGGAGTGAGGTGCCGGATTGCTGTAGATGCAACGGACCGCAGCTTTCTGAACCTTTGTTTCTCTAATCATATTGGCTGGTGAGAGGTGGGGCCTTAGCACTTGTTGGATCCACTCTGAGTATTGACTTTCATGGACCTTCATCGTCGCTCATTACTGGTTGTATTTTGTTTTTATTTCAGTGCCCCCCCATTTTCACTAGCCTCACTCGCGTTATAACATTTGGCGCATGCGCCCGAGCGGAAGTGCCCGCCAGAAGTGCCTGGCTGTTACGCCTGTTGGGCTCACAGGCGGCGATAGGCGGTGATACTATTGTCTTTCACAGAGATTTGGCAAGTATTGAATTGTGTTTTAGGGCCTGGCGGTGTGATATTTTGGGCGAAATTGCACCCTGAATTAACAGTTGTTGTCAGCAGTAGCGTCGACCAGTGCTGTGCAGACTGAGGTTGGAAGTCACAGGTTTATAGTGCTACAGGCACGAAAATGTCGAGGCGGGGCAACGGCTTTGAATATGTGTATAATCGCCCCTCTGTCACTGGCCTGGGAACTAGGACCGCAAAAGGTCTTGGGGTGAGAATGTATGATGATATTCTGTCGGCTCCTCTGATTTTCACATCGGTAAAAAATATGTTACGCATGGCAATGAGTATGCCATTGCCGCCCTCCCCGCCGTAACCTAGTGACTCTTTGATATTGGAGGGGGCCGCAATGGCACACTGTTCCATGCTCTCCATGGGAGGTAATGTGTCAAGCAAGCAGGATGTCGCATCTAGCTCGTCCCTGTTTGACAATATTCCAGAGAAAAATGAAAGCAACGTGCCACTCTCTTCCTTTTTGGATACACCACTTGGTTTCTTCTCGGCGGATGCAGAATTGCAGAATCTGTCGCAACACATACAAGAGATCTCCTCCCTACCGGGGCTTCACAGAGTTTAGAATTTTAACCGAGCGCCAAATAGCTCAGTCTAAAATAAGCTCGGATATCATGGAATCCACAAAGCTGACCTCGCGTTTGCTGACTTTGGGGATGTTAGCGGTTAAGCACCCGGAAAATAAACCAGAGTTTAGTACCGTTGAACCGAAGACCAGGGGGCTGTCCACCATTCCTCCATCCTCTGTCGTTATTCCACCAGAGACTGCCCCCCAACAACAAACAAAGTTGTTAGTGGGTGGCAAGAAGGGCAGAATCGAACAAAAAAAGAAAAACATCTCGAAAAATAAGAAAAATAATAAAAAAGCGCCTTCACGTATGCAAATAGTCAAAATCATAAATAGTAAATCTGGTGGGAGTGAGTCTCCTAGTAGTCAGAATACGGCTTACTCCTTTCCCACTAACTCCCTATCTGAAGAGATGTCCCACAAACGGAGTTCGAACAATAAGGAAGGTCCAGTTAATGCAAAGAATTCCGCTTGTCCCCTTTATGAGGATCAACGGAAGTCTGGGATAAATGTCCCTTTAACTTTGCCCCAGAAAGATACGGCCTCTTTGTTAAGCCTAGAGAAAACTTAGCAAAGCCTAATTGTGCGCCATATGCGGAAGGTGGAGAGTTGGCAACGGTAGGAAGTGCGCAGGTGGGACACCCTTCATCGAAGAATGGTGAAGACTCCTTGTCAGGGGAACATAGTCCTGAGGCAGCTCCAGCAGTAGGGAAATGTTTGCAAGGTGGGATAGTTGAATCAAGGGAGCTGGACGGCCCTCAGAAACAGGCACTAGAGGCACCTCAAGGGAGAGGAGGTAAAGCAGACAAGGTATCTACTGATTTGCTTCTGAAACCTGCATTGGTGGCACCCCAGAAAGAGACAAGGGACACTACTCACAAATTGCATGATGACCTTGCCCAAATGATTAGTATTGCGGTGGAAGCAGCACTTAGTACTAGAATCAATGGTGATACCCTGCCCAGAGCATCTGACTCGGGGAGTGCACTCGCCGGTAAGATACATCTAGAACGAGATCAGGAGAAGCAGAATTTGGAAGTAGGGGAGATTACAGAGGAGAAACACGCTTTTATCCCCCCACCAAATGGAAACATGGGGGAGATAGGTATGCCTCATGATCTGCCACATGCCCCTTCTTTGCCCACCTCTGCACAGAATGCTCTATTGGGGGCTGAGGTTCCAAGCCCCTCTCTTGTACCACGGGAATGTGCGGTGAACCCGTCAGCAAGGTTGGGGGGTGCTGATCTAAGATCGCCGAAACATTATATGGAAACTGATTTGAGGGATGTAGTATGGAGGAAACCGTGTCATATGGACTCTCCAAGCATTCTTCTTTATCCCTTGTTTGATTGTGGTAAACAACCTGCATTGAATAGAAATAGAATTCTAACTCCTATCAATGACATACCTTCATTGGCGGAGTTGTCCTGTCCTGTCATTAAGAGGGTGGATTTTATCCACCCCTATTGTTATGATCATGTCAGGGTAGTTTTCCACTCACAGCTGGTCTTTCATAAAGTGTTAGCAGAGGAGGCCTGGATGTATTGATTTTTAGTGATGGGTTGCAGTACCAGGCTGAAAGTGAAATAAATGATATATCCAGGCCTCTCTATCCAGGCGGGGGTTTTTTCAAAGGGAAGAGAGAATGCATCGGAACAGGAAACAAGCTGGAGATGGTTGGCACTGAGCTTACGAGACTCGATCTCAAAGCTCCAATCCCTCAAACAACACTTTTAGGCACAGAGAATTGCCTCTCTTTAATTTGTTGGAATTCGAGAGGGCATTCGTATCTATCATCTTCCATAGAGTTATGCTGTAAGTTAAAGTCCAAACATATAATTTGCATCCAGGAATCCTGGATGACTAGCACTAAACAATTTGATGGATTTGAATGTGTACACCTATTAGCCATAAAAGGCGGGGTGGGCCGCCCTTCGGGCGGCCTTATTACAGCCATTAAGCTCAACTGTGGGATTTTGGTCAAAGAAATTTATAGAGAGCCCCCTTTTGCTTTGGGCATTTTATTGGAAATTCGAGATAACCCTACTTTGTCTCATATTATATTATGGAATGTATATTGGACTCCTGGATACGATTTGTATGCGCTTCTCCTAAAAATAGAGATAATCGTGCAGAATTGCGTAGCGCGCTTTCCAGGGGTCCAATTAATGGTTATGGGTGATTTAAATACCAACATGAAATCCTTGGTGTCTGACACAAAAGGACCTTATGTAGTGCCTGCAAATGTAAGTATTGATCAGCCTGGCAGGAATCCTTCCTCCTTTCGTTTATCAGATAAGAAATTCGATTCAAAGGTGTGGAACTGGTTTTTTAAATCATGGGGCCTAAGATCAGTGCATCAACAGTTAAAGAGTGAGGTAGACTACATAACGTGGTTTTCGGGGACAAGGTTTCAGCCATTGATTACATTTATACCTCGGAAGTGCTCCTTAACTTAGTGCAACATTTTGAAATATGTAGGACGCTAATGAGCAACCATGGAATGCTTGAGTTGGATTTGTCTGTTATCAGAGGAATGGTGGTCCACGTCCATATGCCAAAGGCTCTGGTTCCTAATCAATGGGGGAACATGATCATTTGGCATGAGGGAAATGTTGAAGCATGTAAGACGCTTTTTCGAAATGATTTTTCTATGACCTCATATGAAGATAAATGTGTAAATTTCTCTCAAGCAAACGGTGGCCATTACTTAAAAAAGTTGATTGACAAATCTGTGAAAAGGCCACAGAAAACAAATGTAATTAAATCGCATGTTTACAAATATGGCACAACTGTTAGGCAAGCCAAGCTTATACTTCGTAGATTACTAAGAAAACTAAAATCTTTGCAAATCTCAGTATTAGCTAAACTGGAAGGTGGGAGATATTTGAAACAACTGTTCAAAAACTGGCTGCGGGTTTATAAATGTACAATGTATCAAGCTGATAACGAAGATATGCTTGTTGCTTTGACTCATAATTCAGTACGCCAATTTTGGCGATTGGTCAATAGAACTGTGCCCTCGAATCAGGAATGTACCCTAAACCCAATTAATGAACAGGTTTGGGCGAAATACATTTCTGCTCTCTTTGCAAAAAGAGAATTCGGCACATACACAGTAAAATCTCTAAGCAGTGTTTCCTGGAAATGTGATTTCTCCTTTTCTGAAATAAGGGAGAGAATTGTATTATCTAGCCCCTCGAGGGCTGCGGGACCCAACGGCTTATCAAACCTCCTAATGAAAGGAGACCCGGACACATGGGCCAATGCGCTGGCTATTTTATTTAAAGATATTGGGCACACCAAATCTATCCCACAAACGTGGAATATGTTTTTCCTCGTGCCCATATATAAGAAGGGCGATAGATTGCTACCTGCAAATTATAGGCCGATTGCGCTCTTAGATTCAGACTCGAAAATCTTTGCCAGTCTTATCCTGCAGCAAATTGAAGAATGGGTATCTAGAAACTCGATCCTGTCTTCAACCCAATTTGGCTTCAGGAAAAAGTGTGGCACAATGGCTGGTGGTCTTCTTATAACCCTTTTACAAGAGATAGGATGGAAAAAGGGTGCTGTGCCCGTATATCTAGCAAGTATGGACCTGTCCTTAGCGTTTGATCTTGTGAATAGTGGTAACCTTTGGACCAAATTGGAAAGACTAGGTATGCCATCAGAGATTCTTGTGATCTTAATACATCTCCATGAAGGCTCGAGCATTCAGATCAGATTAAACAACGATGGCCTTCTTTCAGCCTCAATAAAAACTTTCAATGGATTAAGGCAGGGATGTATTTTTTCCCCTACCCTATATAATTTGTACACCGCAGATATAGGACCATTTCTGCAAAAGGCGGCACTTGTACAGCCTTCCTTGGAAGAAAAAAAATTGAGCTGGTGCTCCTATGCGGACGACTACCTACTATTTGATAGAACTCCGGTGGGGTTACAGTGCCTGCTTACCGCCTTTCTAGCATATATGACCAAAAACGGTCTAGCGGTTAACGCTCTTAAATCAAGTGTCCTATGCTTCACCCAGAATAAAAAGTAGTGTAAGCGAAATTGGTATATAGATAAGATGAAGCTTGAAATTAAACACAGCATAATTTATCTGGGTTTGTTTGTAAATGATACCCCTGAGCGTGTGCTAACCTCCAATCACTATATGATGAAAACAAAAGCCTGATCTTTCTAAATGCGAATAGTAGATCGAAAATTTGGAGCCTTTTCTTGTCTGCCGTCCTTGAAATACTATAAACTCAAAATTATTCCTAAAATCACATATGGTATCGAATTTCCATTCATTAATGGCAAAATTGATGTAAACAAACTTAAATCGTTTTTTTTGCGGAAAATGGTATGGTGTCTACCTAATTGTGTTCCTTTAGTAGCCATAAGATATGAATTTGGGTTACAGTCATTAAAAAAGTATCATTGATTGGAAATGTTTGATTCTATTCCGGAACATTGTGAGTAACAATGGAGTTTCTTCATGAGATTTCGTTTTAATGTGCTCCTCACGGGAGAAATCGTGTCAGTTAGAACTAAGTCTCCTGAGTCAGTAGTTTTGTGTAGATATTGTAGTACTACTGATCACAGAGAGCCATTAAGACACCTCTTAATCGATTGTCCCTCGTTGACTCAGGGAAGGCATCGATATTTTAACCGGTTTGTGTCACACATCTCAAATGTAGATTTGGATTTATTGTGGAAACGTATGCCTTTTGATAACAAAATCCCTCTGCAATTGGCGGTTGTTCGTTTTTTAAAAATTGAATGTAAATTGGTTTAATACTGAGATAAATGCTGAAATGTTCTTAAAGTGTATGGTAAATGCAATTTAGTTAAAAAGTTTGTATTAAGGTAACTAGTATGATTTAATTTAAAAGGAACCCAAGAATTTTGTATTGTGTTTGTTCTTATTCTCTTCTTCTTTCAATGAATTGTATTGTAATGCAATGTAATTAATTGCTTTCTTCTGTGAATGGTTTCTTTTTCATCCTTCTGTACGAATTTTGTAAAGGTTTCTTTGAAACCATATACAAATAAATAAAATAAATAAAATGTTGGTGATATGACGTCCCTGAGATCACCCCTGCTGTTGACAACAAAATTCATTTTTTTATTATTCTTGCTCATGCTCTGAGAAAAGCTAAACATATGGGTGCGAAGAGCCCACTTACCAGTGGTATTACAAAGTCTAAATCACCCCCTCATTCTTGTGGCATTGATAGCTTCTCCCAACCCTACAATCACCTTTCTCCTTCCTATCTCCGTTTAGCCATTCCAGATAGATCTGCACTGTATTACCTACATGGTGTGTCCCCTTTGTGATTTGATTCATCGTTTGGTTCACACTTTATAAATCCAACACATATCTATGCCCACATATTACTGAGATTAAGAACCTACAGGCAAGGCCTCTCCCATAAAAAGTCTAGGTGCACAAAACCAGAACAACTGCATACCTCTACAGTGTCTCCACTTCACCTCATCATGCTGTCATACTCCACCTACTCCGTACCAGTGCCACTCTTACAATCACATCAACCGTTGAGCACACAGCCCAGAGAAGCCATCATGCCATTAGCTTTGTCATGTGATGATATCTCAGTCTGAGGTTCACAATGGTCAATGGCAAGAAATTCACACTTAAGGTGTGAATGGCCCTTTTATCTTTTGATTGTACTTATGGACTACCAGACAGTTTGGGGAACGAGGGCTTTCACAAAAAGGAATGCTGGCATTTACTGTGGGTATTATGTCAGCATCAAAAACATTGTGAAAAGTGTCAAAGAAAAAAGGAGAATGTGTATCATGTGACTTTAAAACCATATCAGACCATCGAAACTAAATCACAGCCAGGTTCCTAATTACTAGATGAAGTGCCTGAATGATTTGTCAATGCTGGGCCGGTCGGCAGTCATTGTTCTGCTGCATGCAAAACATCTACATAATCCTGTGATAAAGAGATCATCAGAGAAATGAGCATTCACTGCCCTGTCTGTGCAAATAAAGACTTTAACTTTCAGGTTGGCAACATTGGCCCAGTCAAAATAAAGTGGAAGGAACACTAAACGGCAGGCACACAGGTGTCTTTCTTTTTGTAATTGTCCTAATAATAGCCTCACATTTATCTCTGGCAAAGTTTTAACAGAGGGAAGGCAAAGCGTGGAAGGATAATCTGCTTACACCAACAATAGCAGAACAACATGTGAACTAACATGGCAGTCTGCATTGTGTTTAAAGATGCCTACATAGATATGTTTTGGTGTTAATACCCAGTGATATGATATGGCATTTATAACGCGCCGGTACACAAGTGTTTATAGGCACCACAAGACAATGGAGGGAAGACATAAGAAGGACAAGACAAATGATCCTGCTAGGCCTTGTGTCAGTTGGATCGTGCAAGGGTGACAGTGAGAATTGCAGGTGGAAGTGCAAGGGAGAGGAAAGGGGGAAGTTCGATCAGAGCAGCAAGGCTCTGAGTAAGTGCAGCCAGGGCAGCACGGCTCTGGGTAAGTGCAAGGAGGCAGGGAGGCTGTGAGGGTACCAGTTACAGCCCATAAGTGCACAGTAGGCCAGGAGGCAGTGAAAAGGAAGACTGATCATGAAGGAGCCTCATATCCAGTGAGACTCTGAGGGACCCAAGCAATCAGTTGGCGCAGCAGACAGGTAAGTTAGCAAGGGAGTAAATGAGAGAAGGCAGAGGAGAAAAAGAGGGTCTTGAGCTGCTTCTGGAAATACAAATGGTCCTGCTCAAGTCTGCGAGGGGCAGGGAGGCTGTTGCAGGGGGAGGAATATGCACATGAGAGCGATCTATTCACCACCCAATCTATGCCCGGAGAAGCATCTGACCCTCAGAGAGTTGGAGGTAGCCGAGCAAAGGGCTCTAGAAGGAAGATATTTCAGAAGAGAGAGTTGGGTGTATTGCAGGCGCCCCGCACCAGAAAGCCTTGTGGATGATGCAGAGGGTTTTGAACTTGATACTTGCAGCAACCAGGAGCCAGTGCAGAGGTTTAAGGGCTGGAGAGATGTGGTCCCTGGGCTTGAGACCAAGGACAAGTCTTGCACTCCTTTTCTGGATTATTTGCAGGGGGTGAAGTGTAGAGGTAGGCAGATTTAGAAAGAGGCTGTTGCAGTAATCCAGCCTGGAGAGAACCAGGGCTCTGGAGACAGTGAGCTTCTGGGGGAAGGTGAGAAGAGGTAGAATACCTCTGAGGAGGTGCAGCTGGAAGTGGGCCTTTTTGGCCAAGTCTGTGACGTGAGGAGAGAAGGAGAGAGTGGAGTTGAAGATGACACCAAGGTTTTTTGCCTCACTGGAAGGTGAGGGTAGAGGGCCCAAGGAGGCGGCCAGAGTGAGAGAGGGAAAGTGGGAGCAGGGGTCCCAATGAGAAAGATCTCTGTTTTACTGGCATTAAGGCAAAGTTCGATGGAGGTGGGAAAACCCTGAATCACAGAAAGACAGTCAGGGATGAGCGAGGAAGGAAGGAGGCTAAGGGAAGCCTGAAACAGAGCTGAGTGTCATCTGCATATCACTGAAAGTTAGAAGAGACGATGGAGATCAGGTTGGCCAAAGGGGCCAGATAGACATGGAAGAGCCAAGGTGAGAGGGGTAGAGCCCGGGGGGGGGGCACCACACGTGGAGAGAGAGGTGGTGGAGAGAAATGACCCAAGTTGGACCTGTGAGGAACAGTCCAGGAAGAAGGTCAGTCACGCCAGGGTCTGATCCATGAATCCCAGGTTCACACGGAATCGGTTGGTCAGTGTGGCATGATTGACCATGTCAAAAGCAGAGGAAAGGTCAAGGAGGATGAGGACAGAAGGAGATCTGAAATCCAGATTAGAGAGCAGATTTTCTCAGGCGTTCAGGAGATCAGTTTCCATGCATCTGGCTGTCCTGAACCAAGTTGGATGGTCATAGAGACAACCAACAGATTCTGTTCAGTAAGCTGTGAGTTGGACCAGCTTTTCCAGTAGTTTGCCCAGGAAAGTGGTGATAGAAATTGGGTGATAGTTCGCCAGACATGTAGGATCAGCAGAAGGCATTCTTAGGAGGGGGTGCATATGGGAGTGAGAAGTGAGGGGAAAGATCGAGTGGGAAAAAGAGTGATTGCAGATATCGGTCAAGGCTGGTGCAAGATTAGCAATGTGGTCCTTGATGGTTCTGCAAGAGCAAGGGAGGACCTGTTTGGATAACCCTGTCATAGATCGAACTTGCCTAGAGACATTGTCAGGTGTTGTCAGAGAGAAGGAGGAAAAAGGAAGAGAAGAGGGAGAGGCGGCCGAAGGGTGCCTGAGGGAGGAAGAAAAAAACAAGGACAGGATGTCCTGAGTTTTAGAGGTGAAATGAGAGGCCAGAGCCACCCAAACTGCCTGGCAGGGAACATGCGAGGTGGAGTCTGCCATAGGATTTTCAAATTTGCAAGAGTTTTCAAGAGTTTGGCCCAGAGACATGGACTTGGATATTGACTATCTTCTTGAAGAGGACAGAAAGTGTGTATTGCCTTTGTAGTAAACGGCAGGGCAGTTTGTCAGAGGATGCAGCACCCTGCACTTGCGTCTCAGGGCGGCAAGGTCAGAGTCATACCAAGAGTTGCAAGGATGTCCAGAGTGTTTGAGATAGAAAGATAGAAAGATGATTAGAGAGGGCTGTGTCAGAGTGTGAGTCAGCTGCAGGAGTAGGAGGAACGGCGAAGGTATGAGCAAAGGCGTCCATTGACACTTGCTTCCTGGGCCGAATGAAGGTGGCAGTGCCATAGTCGGCTTTGCTTGAGAGGCAGGAGGGTTCAGGTGAGATAAGAGCAGAATGTGGTCAGTCCTAGAGAAAGGAATGGTGAGAGGGTTAGAGAGGGGTTTTCTGAGGAGTTGAGAACATCCAAGGTGGGTCCAGCAGAGTGTGTGGGACCAGAGGGTCTGGGTAAGTGCAAGGTAGAATACAAAGGGAGAGAGAGTCGCAAAGGATACGGAAGAGCCCAGAGGAGGGAATAGAAGCATCCAGGTGGATGTTAAGGTCTCCGAGGAGGAGGAGATGAGAGGTTGAGGCAAGGAAAGAATATAGGTTAGCCTATTCTGAGAGGAAGAGGGTGACCTGGCCAGGTGGCCTATAGATGGAAATGCCAGGAGAGAATGTTCAAAAAGTACCACTGGGGGATTATTGCGTAACATCCTATTTCATCTCTCAGTCACAACTTATTTCTTTAATGCTGTGACCTCGATATCAGTTTTATGTAAAACCTCAAATTACAAGCCTTTCAGGGCTCAGATGTGGCCCCAAAACAGCATATGTGAAGGGGCATCAGCCGACCTTGCTGGGATCAGAGATGCCCTCTGGAAAATGGAAAGTATTTGGGCAGCATCCAGTGCCTGATGTTGCAGGGGCCAACATTGTTCAGGCCAGCATCAGAAATTCTTTCACACAAATGATGGCCTCAGGAGCAGGTTGTGCCTGAACCGCACACTCTTAACTTTGATCAGGCAACAGGCACCAAAGCAGGCAAAACTAATGCACTTGTAAAAGCCTTTAAAACACATTCATGTGAGTTAATTTTATCTCGAGGCAAGAAGGTCTTCTCCAGGTGGGTGGCCCAGGTTGGCTCCTTCCTGCTGGTCATGTCAGTAGAATGGACGACCCCGCCCTGGCTCTGAGTCCTCAGGCTGCTTCCCATCTGCTGCATGCTGAAACGCTCATAAGGCCCGTCCACACATTCAATAACAAATTCCATTGGCTGTCAAATAGCCAATGAACTTTGATTGTCTTCCTATGACTGACACTGAAAAGATTGTGCCAGTGGACCATACCTCTGGTGCCCCACCTGCATCTTAAATGAGTTGAATGCTTACTCTATCTGAGCAGAGCCTGAGGAGCTCTGCTCATAATACTAAGGAAACATGTGAAGCCTGGACACACCACTGAAGCCGCACACCATGCTGCCTGACTCTGTACAGGCCATGCTGGTGGGAATTATTTATTTAATTGTTGAAATTGTATTGCCTACAGTGCGGATTACTTCTGAAGGACTGCCAGCACTGTCATTTTGTACGCTCAGAATTGTGGGGTTTAATCAAAGGCCCCAAACCAACGGAAGTGGAGGGACCACTGAAATAATTGCCTGTCAGCATTTATAACAAAACTTTCACACCGAAAATGGACCTATTAAAGCAGACTGTGGGGTTTCTGCAAGTAACACAAGGGGGGCCTATGGGAAAATGTCCTATCTGTCATTACAAATGGAAAAGCAGCATTTTAATTAACAAAGGCAGAGGAAATTCAAAAGTCCCTTTCACATGAAAAACAGGATGTTTAAACACTGACACCAAAAATCTTTTTGTGTTTATTTGCAGTTTAAAACAAGACAAGAGAAAGATTTTCACATACCAACATAAAGATGTCAGGGAAAATACATGGGGCCTCATTACACGGTAGGCGGTGAGCCATGGCGCTACTAGCGCCATGGCTCATGCCGGTAAAATACCGGCACCGCCTTGGCGGAAAGGGGATTTACCGCCCCATTCCAAGGTTGGAGGGGCGGTAAATCCCCTTTCCGCCATTGCCCTTCCCCATTCCCATTTCTGCCCCATAGGGCTCTATGGAAATGGGGAAGGCGCTAATTACGGCACCGCAATTTTGCTTTGCCGTAATTAGCTCCGAGGTCCCTTAGCGGGTTGGATTTTAACGCCTGCAAGAAGCAGGCGTTAAATCCTCCAACCCGCAGAGGGACCTCGTAGTACGGCGGTAAGGGTTAACGGTCACCGTTGCCATTAACGGTGACCGTTAACCCTTACCGCCGTCCGTGTAATGAGGCCCATGGTGTGTGTAAACCAAAGTAATTTATATTACTATTCACATGCAAAATAATGGCAACCAGGGAAAAGAAAAACGTTGTGCCATGGGTCACATGAAGATTTCATTTAGGCCCAAGACAGACCCTTTTGGCTTGTTGGTGAGCAAACATCACAAATAGCTCCCCCATTGCAAGCAACGTTCCCCAGCTATTTACAATATAATAAAGTGTGTCCTGCTCAGGGTGTCAAAAACCAAATGTCCGCCAGACTTGCTTTATCTGAAATCCCAGCTCGGGGCAGGACGAATGGCACTAGCTCATGCATCCCAGGTATTACAAGCTGCAACCAACTTCAAACAACCAATCAATAAAAAAAATCTGGTCACAGTCTGCCCTAGAGTGGCAAATGGCAAATGGCTTGGAGGAAGCAGAGCTCCTATTTGACCTTAAGATGTACTATTAATTTGAAAGGACTATTATAACTTTGCCCTTTTTCTCAGCAACCACAAGTTGCACTGATTACATGTATGTTTCATGTTTTACATAATTTCTAGGTGATTTTGGGGATGTAAAATCCATCCACCTGCAGCTTAGGGAACTGTAATGGCCATCTAAAATGGCTTTCTGGCTGCTTTTCAAATTCTTTAATGTGATATAGGTTGAAAATAAATTCAAACTTTACACATATTACAAACACATCCTAAACATACAGCCATATAAGTCAACATCAAATATTAAAAACGTTTCGGAGATCATAAATTCATCAGTGTACAATACATATAAAATTTAATATAAAATAAGATAAGAAAACAAATGACTAGACAGTTATTATTCGGATCCAATTAAGGTCCTAAGCCTAATTTAGTCATTTGCCAGACATTATAAAGTGCAATGAATAAGTGCATGTTGCATGTGTTGGTACAATAATGCTAGAACGACAGTTCATGAATGGCTAATAGATCATGTACAAATTCACCCAGAAATTTTATGATCGGCTCTTTCATTGCCTTGCATTGCGTCAGAAGATGCCTAGCTGTTTCTGGGCACGATAAAGATTTACAAAGCCGACATGTCCGCTCATTAGCAGGGATATTATTCCAGGCTCCTCTATTGGTTAGAGTAGGCAACTGTTCCAACCGGAACAGAATGATAAATCGTCAGAGTCTTCTGGTAGGGCAGAGATATAAATAGGCCTGAGGTTTCATAAACTGATATGTGCGGTATTTCACAAAATTATATGACTTGAGACTACTCAAGTGGGAGAAGTTTTCTAACCAGTCCCAGAGTTCTACTTTTTTCTCAAGTGCATGTAAAGTTTCATTAGATACACAAGTCCCTCTGAAAGTCCAACCAATGTCGGTGAAGAATTTACTCATATCTTCATAAAAAGATGAGGTAGTATATTTTTTAGTTAATTCCTGCTGAATAACCGACAATAAGGGATTAGAGGAACCTCTTATCTTCAAGTAAATCCCAGCTCTTTTTTTCAATATCAACGCTTTCAGCGAAGGTAGGCCCAATTCCAATCTTATTACAGCCATAGGTACCCCCGGGGGAAGTCCCAGCATACGTCTCCAGAACTTGCCCTCGATCACTTGAAGCCACTCTAGCTCAACTGTTAGCAGCGACTCAATACCATATATAACCATAGGGGCAAATACTTGCATATAAAGATGGCGAGTCCCCCATAGCGTGAAGCCACCCTGTTTGTTGGTAAAAGATGAAACTAATGATATTACTTGTAATGCACGAGTGGTCCGCCCCTGTTTACATAGTGTATAATCACCTAGTGGTTCTATTTCCACTCCTAAATATCGGTAAGAAGGGGCATATAGGATAAGATTTTTATATACTACGAAATTTATACGGGTTACCCTTTTCCTGGTGAATCTAAGTACTTTAGTTTTATCCAAATTAATGGACAAACCATTGGTCTTAGCATAGTCCCAAAGGATATGTGCCGAGCGCCTAAGGCCACCTATGGTGTTGTCTAGGACTACCAGATCATCAGCATAGGCCAAAACGGGACACAGTACATCCCCCAATTTTGGTGGGCAATTGTCCACATCTGTAAGAGCCGCAGGGATGTCGTAAACATATAGGTTATAAATAAGGGGTGCTGTAACACAGCCCTGCTTAACCCCCCTATTTTGAGACACATTTCTAGTTGTATTGCCCTCTTGATTGAGTCTAAGGCGCACCGAGGTGTCATGATGGAGTAATTTAAGATAGTATAGTAGTCCTGATGGACATCTCATTATTTCCAGCTTGGTCCAGAGTTGCTCACGAGGGATGGAATCAAAGGCGGCCTTAAAATCAATAAAGAGGGCATACAATGGGGGCTGCCCTTTACTAAGCGCTCTAGTGCGTAATATGTCCATTACCAGTAAGTTATGAGATGTAGAGAAATCCCGTCTAAAGCCGCATTGGAATCTGCTAAGTATATTAGTATTATTAACCCATTTTTGCAACTCGGTTAATAATAAAGAGGCAAAGAGTTTCCCTGTGATATCTAACATAGATAGCAGCCTATAGTTATTAGGGTCTGAGCGCCTACCTTTTTTGAAAACTGGTATGAGAATGGCAGTTTGCCAGGATCTGGGGATAGTTCACTGGGCTAGTATCTTATTAAAGAGTAAGGAAAATAAGTCCGCCCAAAATACAGAATTATTTTTGATCACAATATTTGCTAACCCATTGGGGCCAGGGGCTCTCGAGGACTTAAGGGAGGCATTGCCTCTGGAGAGACGTCAAAAGGGGGAATAGTCGGGGCCTCCTCTATAGGTATACTCCAGGACTCCTCTTCTTTTGTATTGCGATTTAATAGGAACTCTACCCATGTATTCTCGTCAATTGGGTTGACCAAAGGGCCTATGACTTTCCCTCTATTCTCATTTAGAAGTGCCCAAATGCTACGCGAGTTCCTAGAACAAATCGTGGTTATGAGTCGCTGATCCCTGTTATTTCGCTCTATTCTCTTAATATTTTTGATCTCAGCTCTATATAGAGTTTTAGTGGTTCTAAATTTCACAGGGTACTGGGTTTCAGAAAGATTCGAGGTTTTTAGGCCACGGATCACTTTTCTAAGCTCTCTTTTAGCATCTCTAATTTTTCTGTTGAAAGGAGGTAAAATGCCTCCCGCTTTTAACATGAGGCCCTTTTTGACTGAAGCATGGTAACCTGAAAAGCCCGATATCCAGTTTTCAATTTCATTTGTCGTCATATCGTGAAAATCAGGAAGGCCCTGCGTGGTGGTACATTTGAGAGCTTCAGAAGCCGCTCTGATGTTTTTCTCTGACCATATAATTCTGGTTCCTGGACAATTAGATTGTATCTCTCCAATATGCACTAGGGGATTGATGGGAATCGGTATAGATATTGAACAATGCAGCGCAGCATGGTCACTCCATCCATTAGGCTTAACCCACATGTCTCTTACTTTGGATTGGATCTCGGGGGTCATAAATATATAGTCTAATGTACTAAATGATGATCCGTTTGCCCAAGTGTGCTTCCCAGGTCTGTCGCCCAAAGTGCGGCCATTAATCATCGCCAAGTCCCAGAATTCAAACAATTGTAACCACTCAAGTCCTTCGTTCTCCCTCTTACTATGAGTCATCAGGCACTTCCCACTAAGCCCTGGGTTGGTGGATATAAGAGTGTCGTCTGTCATGTGGAAACTAAAATCTCCCGCAACAATGATGGCCACATTGCTAGTTCTTAATGTCCAGGTAGACAGTACATCCTGTATAGCCTCGTGTAAGATGTCCCTTGCTACAGCTCCCGGAGGATTATACAGATTAATTAGAAGAAATCTACTACTACCATTTTCAGTAGGATATTCTACTTCCACCGCCAGGAGCTGATCTTCAGCATTACACTGTATTTTCCGGGACTTCATAGTGTTGGTAACCCCTGTCAACAGGCCACCATAAGGGCGGCCCTTACAGCCTCGTTTCGCAAATGATTGATGTATAGCAAAACCGTCTAACACTAAAGAGTCTAATGACCAAGTTTCCTGCAGACAAATATAGCTATGTTGTGATAGAAAGGCAGAAGAGCCGTCTGTCCTCAGAAGATGTGAAAAGCCTCTACAGTTGCATGAGAGTAATGATAAATATCAATGATTTTGCAGCAGCTGGGGTAAGGAATCTAACAAGGACTTGAGTGCTAGTTGTACTTCTACCAATAAAGGACTATCTCCAACTCCTGTATTGCACTCATTACTAGAGGATGTTATCCCAACTGGTTCCTCAGAGATAGCTGAGAGATCCCTCTCTTGCGGGTCTACATCAATATCAATATCCACCGCTCTCAGTTCTTCTTTATAATTTCTCAATAATTGCACAATATTAAGAAAAGAACAATGTAGGGCAGATACATTAGGATTAGGGCCCGACAGAGGTTCGATAAAGAGAAAATCATCAGACTTTAAAATACGCAGTTGTGGAATGTGGTGTAGCCGAGTTAGTAGCTCAGAGCATGCCAACCAGGAGTTCTTATACCTAGGATACAGATTCTTGATGAAGCATATGCGATTAGTCTTGATTTCAGGCACTTGCTCCTGCTGTTCCAAGAGGGCATGCTTAGTCTGGTCCTCGGAGGACCGTTTCTCCGGGGCAGGCTCAAGATCAGAGGGCGAGCCTACTTCACCGACAGGCCCTGAGTCCTCTAATACAGTTTCCTCTAGGTCCATGCCCTGGGCCTTATCTTCAGGGACTAACCAGTCCGTGAGCAGACCTTTTTTTGTTGCTGCTCGCAGAGCGGCTCTCGTCTGTCTTTTCCTAGCTTTTTTTGAGCGAGTTTCAAATATAGGTCCTGGCCCTGCCGTAGGGGATGGAGCATGTATAATGGCTGACTTATTTTTGAGGGCCTTTCTGGCCATTCTACGTTGTTTACGCGTGAGGGGAGGTTGGGGACGCTGTTCCAAATCTTGTTCCTCTGCCTCTGGGGGAGTATCTTCGATTAGAATATTACTATGAGGTGTCCCATGCACCGTTTCCCTCATCTTCTCGTCAGCTTGTTCTTCCATCGCCTCGGCTATTAGGAGAGCATCCGATAGGTTCACTTCGGTTTCTTCTCGCAAGGTATCCTTCGAGTTTAATGTCGTGGAGATAGAATTGGTGTTGGATAAGATACGTCCCGTCATCTGTAGTAGTATCCTCAAAGCAAATTGGAGTGAGGCTACAGACGTTTGGAGCTCAGCTAACTGTGTAGCATTGGATTGGGAACCAGTGCTCTCAGCCGTCTCATGGTCCGGCACGTCCTCCATTGAGGCCATTGCGAGGTTCGGGGAGAGGGATAGACGTTCCCCACTTCCAGATATATTATGTCCCCCTGCTTCCATATTCGTGTTATTTTCTTTCAGGGGTGAGGAAACTTTAGATGTTATCTGTGGCGTGTGAGTCTGCATCCCTCTCTGTATCGTTAAACATAGATCTAAAAGCAAATTATTGTCGATGTCATCAAAGTTAGATGAATTTAGAGAGGTCCCTCCTATATTTGCCAGTTCAGTCGTCTCCTCAATTGTAGTAGAATTGGTCTCAGGGGGGGGTTAACAGGAAAAAAACTCCGTAATAGCTCCCTGTACTACAGGTAAGGTATATTTCGAGTTTTTCTTTACTTTGCCTCCCTTTCTGTGGGTCTCCTTTGGCTCTTTTGTAGTAGGGGTCCTGTTTTTCCGTAGATTATAGGTCGAATGCTGCGCTCTTTTTCCCCGCTGCATCGCAGCGTTTTCTCCCTCTTTCAAATGGCTAAGTGCAAGCCGGCTGAGAGCGCACTGAAAGGTACCGGGTCAAAGGCCGTAGCCTGCAGTCCCCGGCTTATGTACCACTTTTGGTTTCTTATTCAGGGCATAGAAAAGGGTACTTGCGGATATACTCACTAGATATAGATCCCCCAGTGCACCCCAACAGGCTCGTGAGTGGAGGCTACCGTCGTGCAGTTGCCTCTGGAGCCCCAACAAGAGGTTGCACGAAAGGAGAAACAAAAGCCCACCACGCCCAGCCACCACTCAAACCCTCCTTATTTCTGTATTGCCTACAGAATACAGTGAGGCAGGTCGATCCCTGCACTCACCAAGCGGGGGCACCCACAGGGGAGGGGGGGAGGGGGGGAAGTGCGGGCTGCCCACCAAAATACAATGAGGCAGGTCAGTGCCTGCACTCCTCACCTAGTAGGAGGACAGAGTGACTCAGCTCGTCAGAGCTCTTCCCCTGCACCGCACTCTCAGAGGACCGCTCCTTCCTCGCGTCGTCCTTCTGTGAGCACAGAACGGGGTGCACAGCACAGCACACGGCTCCCTATTTGCATATTCGCTCCCATTGCTGTCCCATGGAGCCCGACCCCGTCGCGTCCGCTTCCTTCTTTCGGCTCCGCACTTTCCGTTAGAGGAAAGGACCCTCGCTCTTGCGTGTACGTCGCACACCGCAATGCGTGTCAAGCCGCACCTCTGCTCGTCAGTAGCAGCACGTTCAGAGGCCGGTTCCGACAATCGCAATTGTGGCTGCTTTTAGTATGTCTCAAATGTGAGAGGTGGTGTGCTGGTGGGGGGTACAATTAGGTATGTGGGGATACATTGCATTTTCCTAACTATTATGCTTTTTGTAAAAAAGGCAGAAAATTGCCAAATGGCCGTGCAACATGGTGAACACCTGTTTTTTCTTTTATTGAATTCCCCCTGATTAGCAGAATCAGAAAATGCATATATTATGGCAGTTACTAGTAAATCACAAAGGTTTAACACATAACTAGTTTTTTCCAAACAATTGACTGAGAACAAATAGGGATTGCATATGCAGTGCAAGCTGCCATATGTCTGCTCCAGACTCTTAAGCCAACCCTTAGAGAGGGGATGGATTTGGGAGGAGAGTGAGGGCTAACTTTCCAATCGTATTTGCAAGAACTCTTGCAGGGTATTTCCCAAAATTGTAAACTTGATTGTGTCATCACTGCTATATAAAGTGAATGCACTATGACAGAAAGGGCGAACTCCTAAAATCACCATCTTGAAAGCAAAGAGTTGCTTAGCATCTGACAGCCACAAAGAATCACTAAAGGAGATTGCATCAGGGTGGAGCTGTCTATTGCTAAGGAGACTGACTGGACTCTATATTCAAGAGCTGGGGACCATCGTCGGGAGTGGAGTGGAGTGACCAGACCACTGCCCTGTCCTTACAGATATGTAGCTGGCTTTCCTGAAGTTTAAACTTGAACTTTAAACTGAGGTTTTCTTTGTAAGTAGAATTGAACCCTTTGCAACCAAAAGGTGGGGGGATCTGCTGACCTTAAATCCTTTACCTTTATAAGGGGCAGGGTGGGCAAAACTGTAAGAGTCTTAGCCTGTCTATCAATTTATTGAATTCCCCTTCGCAGAACACCACAGGTGATGTTGGTTAAATATCGAAATGAACATATCTCATTCCCAGTGTGCGTTCAAAACTATAGACTGTAATTTAATTGGGTAATCCTAAGGGTCAAGATTCCTCAACATTGGCCTTTAAGTGTAGGGGGTCTGAAATCCATAATTAACAAATCATCCAAAATGTTGCTTTCCAGCGTCACCCAACACAGGCCTTTAAGCAGAGGGGTACCTGAAATCCAAAATTCTTCAATCATCCCTATTTGCTGTCAGACTACCCCCAACAAAGACCAAAGTGGGGGGGCGGGGAAGTGTACACAAAACTGCTAGACTTTTAAGAGCTCAGTTAAATCCAAATTGCACAGCATTGCATACATTGTTGTTTTTGTTTATTGATTAGTTTATCAAAATCTGAAGAAAGTATATAATTTTGATTTGTGTTCATTTCATTCCATTGGTGTGATTTATTTATGTTAAGAAAAGTTTATTTTGTTGTGCAACGGATAAAGTGGTGTTTCATATTTTGGTGCAATTTACTTAACATCTTATTCAAATTAATATAAATATATTTCCTGTACGCGGGCCTGGTTCTTGGCTCATTGGTAGCTCATTGGTAGCTCACGGGGATGATTCAAGGTGTATTGGATGCATTGGAGATAGGGCTGAATAAAAGAACTGACATTAACCATTTATTGTGTGACACTTATCTTGGGGAGGGAAGAAACACCCTGTGTTGAGGGCGCCCTCTCAATAAACTGTTACTTATTGGGGGCTCGTGGCCGGGATTTGGCTGGCTATTTCTGACTCATGACAATTGCATAGTGGCAGACCATTCATTTTGATGTAATTGCATTAAGGTGAGGGAAAGTCATCTTTGGTTTGGTAAAGTGCCATGAGGACTTGAACATTGAGTTCCAGTGAGGTGTACAGGGAAAACTTAAGTATTTATAGTACTGATTTTGATTTGGCATTTTGTGTGGAAATTAAGCAGGAACCGCGTGAGATGTTGCCCCAGCATAGTGAAAGTTTACATGGTTGTAGAACACATTTGAAAATGAGCACCATTCAAGCTAGAGATGCCATTAAGCAACATTATTCATTAGAGGGCGATGGAAGGAGGAAGAACATGAAATTATCCATACAAGAATGATACACATCTGTAAGCGCGGACATTTGGCAGGATGATGATCTGTTACATCAAGTTTTAACAGACATTTTACATGACACAAACTGCTCATGGTGATCAGATTAAAATGGCACAGTTAACAGGGTATTTGTACTTTCATCTACAGTTAGTGGAAGAACAATTCCAAAAGAGTGAGGCCTGTGTATGGAATCAGGCTGTGGTTTTGAAAGAGTCTCAGCAAGAAATTAAACATTTAGAAGATAAAGCACTACAGAATCACATCTTAGAATGAAAACTGGAAAGTATCATTGAGTAACTAAAAACTTATCTCAAAACACGAGAGCACAGAGTGTGAAATGCATTTTCCTGCACTGTAAGATGCACATAAAGAATGTGTGGAAAGTATTAGCCCACTGCAACATAAGGTAAGTGATCAGACTATTTCTAATAGAGGTCTGTTAAATGAAATGATGACCCTCAAACAACAAATCAGGCAATTAGAGAAGGAAAACTGTCAGTTTATCATCAAACAAATGGACACTCGACAGGAGCTTGATGAAATCCGTCAGAAAATAGATACTCTGAAGCAACAGAATTTGCAGCTGGTAAAAGACCATGATGCAGAAAATAAATTGTCAGACTCTCAGGAGCTGAATAGAATTAGAGAGGAAAACAGGAAACTTGTGGTACGTGTGAAGCAAGCGGTACCTGTCACAGGCAGCGAATTGTAGGAGTGCGTTGGAGAAGGATATCAGTGTCTTAAAAGAAAAGGGACTTCATTGCGAGTTTGCCGGTCCAGAAACAAGGGTGCCGGTAATATCACTGCCACCCTTTTTTCCATATCAGCGAACTCAGAGTCTGCCTGCCGTGGCTGCTGTGCCCAGAAGGTCTGACCCTGCTGGGCGTTGCGCCCATGATAGGTGTCATGATTCCTGCCCCTCATGTCCCCAGCCTCCAAGATGTCAGGCTGGAGCCAGGCCACGATCACCTACATGGCCCTCAAGTGCCTCTCCGTCCCTCCAAAGACCCACTTGGAGTCAGATTGACCCACTTGGAGTCAGACTTGGTGCTTGTGGCAATAGACTCACTCACTCCCATAGGATAACATTGGGGATTAGACTTGTAGTGCATTGATGGGGACAAGATGGATGCCCCCACATATTTTGGTTCCCAGAACTGCATGTGCAGTCTAGTCTTTTGGGTGTGGTTCAGCCCAGAGACACCTGGGATACCCAGAGACTACTTAAGCCACGCCCAGGATGAGAAACATGCTTTGTGTTTTCTGCACCTGCAGCATGACACTCACTGTGTTCGGATCGGTCTCCAGCAGGCCTGCATCTTTCTTCTGCGCTCAGCTCCTGCAAGAAAAAGAACACTGTTAGGAACAGCCTTATCTTGCAGCACTTCTGCCCATCATTCATCGCTCCTTCTGTTCTGCAGGCATCCAGGTACCATTCCCATCCCGGCATGCTGCTTCCGAAGGAAAAGGGAAAAGAACAGAAAAAAGGCATTAGTAAGCATTCAGCAAATCTTCGCTTATGTTTAAAGACTGTACGAGCTTCAAATGCTTACCTGAATCCCAGCCTGTTAGGCAGAAACCTGTGCACTTCCCTCTGGGACCACTGCAAAAAGTGTAAGACTACAGGAGTTAGCAGTAAACCCAATTGGTAGCAGTCTGTACCACCCAGATTTTCCTGGTAGCTGTAGCTGAGCAGTCAGACTTCTCTCAAGACGAGTTAGGCAGTATATGGAGTATACAAGATAGGGTAATTTACACAGTAGAACAAGCAGACACTGATCAGAGCTTGGGTGTAAGATATATAATTATTTATTTAAAAACACATCTATGAAAAACACACTGGCACTAATATGGCAAACAACTTCAATCACAGTTACTATAAGTATATATCAATCCCATAACAATATTTCGACAAGTCTAGGTTCAAAGACACCACTTATTTGCAGACAGAGGTGAGTGCTTTAACGTAGATGGCACTCTAGTATTCGTTTAGAGAGGGAGAGAAAAAGGCAGGGTATGAAACCAACTCAGTACCAACACTTTTACGAAACAAATGCAAGGCAAGCAAGGCAGGGTCTACTGTAGATCACAAAGTTCAGAGGCCAGGCGCACTTGGAGAGAGGCAAGGCGATATGTCCCAAAAATACCACAGTGGAAATGCACTTCGAGTCTTTGTAGCAAAATGTCACAGAAAGGTTGGACCAGTTTTAGAACAAAAGTTAAGAAGGTCTGGAGGCGACCCTGTGGAAAGGTAAGGATTTAAGACGCCTCACGCTAACAGTTTCAAGGGAAGCCAGGCGGACACAGTACCTTGAAAGTGGCGAGACAGCTCCAGCGGGGGCAGTTGTTCCTGGTGGTGGATGCAAGTCGGGGCTTTGCCAGAAGAAGAGATGATCTCGTCGTAGAGGAAAGTTGAAGATGTTGCACCACCAGGGAAGAGACCAGCCGCGGAGTGCTCAGTCACAAGGCACCACCTTTTGTTTGCGATACAGTGGTTAGTGGCTATCCGGTTGCCGGGGTGCTCAGCACGGGCAATTCGACCACTAGACGTCCTGGAAGCGAAGAAAAAGCAAGGGACTGGTTGTTCCCACCAGTCAAGGGAAGAAGAATCTCCAGCAGGGAGATCTCCTCTGTCGTTGGGAAGTGGTGAGTCGGTTCAGCAGGGCTCCACCGGAGGTGTCATCGTTGCAGGTCGGCTCAGCTTTATCCTCGTCGGATTCTTAGGTCCTGTGGCGACTTCTGAAGTTCCAGTCCCCAAAGCCCTGCTTTTATGCAGAAAACCCCCATTCACTCAGCCTAGCTGTCAATCAAACATGCTAAGTGGTGAGCGGGGCGGCTCACCACTTGGGCCAATCACACCAGAGTGCGACTTGAGTTGGCAAGGCAACTCAGTCCAGGGTGCCTAAACCCCTCCCACACCCCCTGTGGTACCCAGACAGAATGGCACCACTCTGGAGGGCTTCTGTGCAGAAGCCCGCCAAAAGTGGAACAAAGGGCTCAACCTTTGGTTTTGAGTTACAGAGGCGAACACATACGCCATTTTAAAAACCGAGTTCTGGCAGAAAATACCAACCGGTGAATTTATTTTAATTTAATAAACCGCCAGTATGACCGAGGCTATATAGAAAAAGTATTAGCCTCGAACAATGGGAAAATCCCATAGGAATATATTCGTGGTCGAATATAAAAAGTAGTGTCCACTGCCACCAGCCAAAACTCAACGAGGGGGGATGGGACAGTGCCCCCTCGAACAACAGACCCAGGAATCATTGAATTACCCCTACCAGTACATCCACAATAGCATGGTTTGTACTGGTTCTGTTAGTAAATTTAGGTCTAGAAAAGCCAATGGTGACTTTACATGCCCTGGGAGACAGTAGTCAGTCCCAGGGTATGGAGTCTATGGGGGGGGGGTCACCTAGGACACGCCAGTATTACGGCACGGATGGTGCTGTGTAACACATATAGCAAACCACATGAGACCCTATGGATTAAAAGACCCCATAGCCCATAAAACACATTAACATTCAAAGAAATACCACAAATCATGTCCAAGAGTGGGAGAAAAAGAGTCTCACTCTTGGCAGGATGAAAAAACAAACTCCAGAAATCCAGCAAAGCTGCTGGGGGACTCACTAGGTTAGGAAATTCAGCCTAAACAGAGAATTCTCCCTAACACAGCTGCTCCGGGGGAACTCTGTCTCTGGAACTTCTCATCCATCTGCAAGAGGGAAAAAACACTCCAGGTTAGCGTGGAAACATCTAGAGGCGCTGCATACCGTGCTTACTCACTGCATTTCTTCTTCATAACCGGCATCCACGCTGAAAATGTTGCGGCACCTAAAAGACACAGAAAGAGAACTCAGTTCAATACAAATACGAAAGGGGTGCATCGCACATTGCGCTCTCACTCACCTTCAGCGCTACTCATCTCAGCAGCATGCCGCATCCCCGGACGCCGGCCATCATCTAAGGAAGGAAAGGAATGAAGTTAGAGAACTGTTCAAAAGACTCATTATACTAACCTGTCGGACTCTTGCCAGTGAAGTAACTAGGCAGCAATGAGCCTGCATCAATCAACGCGCCCCTGCGCTGAAAGCAGGACAGAGAGCACACTTTCCAAGAAAACAATGTGAGCTGTGGATCAAAGGGAAGGGTTGGACCCCGGGGAAGAAGGGGTTGAAGCACACAGAGACAATAGGGAGTTAAACTCTACCAATCCTATGTTTCAGGCCCAGTCTGCAGTCGAGTAAACTCCAGGGAAGGGTTCGAGGTCGTAAGAGGTCAGAACAGGCTGAGTGACATCCCCGTGGATACCAGGTGAGCGTTACAGAACACAAAGCCTCACATCGAAATCCACCTGGGCATCATGGAAACGTCAGAAACCGACCAGTTAGCCCACATGTTGGGGCAGCTACGTTTCCGAAGTACATGCAGCCAGGCAGGAGACAAACACCCTGAGGAGAGAGCTGATAGTAGCCAAAGAATGCACTGATGATTTAAGCCGGCAACTTCTCCAGTCACAAGCAGGGCATGCACCATTGCTGAGAAGCGTGCCCTCGATGCCAGCACCATCATCCAATCCCGTTCAGATAACCCTTCCTGGGGCAGTTCCCTTGGCCCCGCCCGGACGATTTACGGGGGATCCCAAGAGGTTTGCAGCGTTCATGAACCAGTGCCGCCTGCATTTCCTTTGTAGACCAGGGACCTTTCCGAATGACCAATCATGGGTCACTTTTGTGCTATCCGACCTGAGTGGTAGCGCCACGGACGGGTCTGTACCCTTTGTGGCCCAAGACGATCCTTTGCTGCATGACTTCAGGGGATGGAAAGCTGTTCGCTCGTCATACTCATGGGCAGGCATTAGACAACGAACTTCTGTCCCTACGCGAAGAGAAGCAAGACCTATTAACATACATAGCCACGTTCAATAGACTCGTAGTTGAAGCAGAATGGCTAGTGGAGAAGAGAACCACGTTATTTCATCAGGGGTTGCGGGGGGAGCTCAAGCATGTTCTTGCACAAGTAGTGAACCCCCCCCAAAAGACTGCTCAGAATTCATTGACCTTGTTGTTCAACTGGATCATAGGTTGCAGGACTGAAGAGCAGATCGAACCAGACCGGACCCTCGCCCTATGTATGTGCGTTCAAAGGACAATATTGCCCGCACAACAGAAGGTTCAGGAGAACCAATGCAAATCAGGGGGGTCAGATCCCCCTTGACTAAAGCGGAAAGGGATAGAAGGAGACAGCAGCAGTTATGTCTGTACTGTGGAAGGTCAGGTAATTTCCTTAAAGAGTGCCCTGTGAAGCCACCGAGGAGGACGGTAGGGGCCACGGACAAGTAAGATACCATCAAGGAATCGGAAAACTCCCCAGCCTGGCAAATGTACGGGTCCACTTGTCGAGCGAAGAAAGTGGACTACAGACCTCCCATTTTGCGGTCTTGATCAATCACCAACAACCATCTCAGATGCATGCAGTAAGCGCGTACATTGACAGTGGAGCCGTTGGGAATTACATCGACCAGGATCTTGCGGCAAAGATGGGGCTTCCGTTACACCCTAAATCAACCACCGACACTGTTACCACTGTCGACGGCACGGAAATAGCTTCTGGTCCAGTATCCCAATGCACTGCAGCTTTAACTCTTCTGTGCCAGGATGGACACCAAGAATCTATTGTTTTCGACCTCATTAAGGCACCACAGTTCCGGTTGATTTTGGGAATGCCATGGTTGGTAGCTCACAATCCTCGAATCAATTGGCGAGCAAAAGAATTGGCCTTTCCCGAGACTTGTGCCCACACATGTTATCGCCAAGAGAAACAACAAATAGACACCAGAACCTCCACGCTTGCGACTGTGGCAATCGGCACCCTACCAAGTGAATACCAGGACTTTCAAGATGTCTTTCATAAAGAACTGGCTAATACCCTGCAACCACATAGACCATATGATTGCCAAATCGACCTGATACCCGGCGCACAAATCCCTTGTGGGTGAATTTACGCACTCACGGAACCAGAAAATCAGCACCTGAAGGCCTATCTTGACCAATACCTGGCCAACGGGTTAATCCGTCCCTCGAAGTCTCCAGCAGCCAGTCCTCTATTCTTCGTACCGAAAAAGGAGGGGGACTTGAGAACGTGCATCGACTATCGCGCACCGTCCAGATTACCGTAAAAAAACGCTACCCCCTGCCATTGATGCCTGAATTGCTTGATCAAGTCAAAGATGCCCAAATCTACACAAAACTAGACCTGAGGGGGGCATATCACCTTGTTCGCGTAAAACAGGTGGACGAATGGAAAACCGCTTTTCGCACCAAATATGGCTTGTACGAATATCAAGTAATGCCCTTTGGCCTTTGCAACACGCCTGAAGCATTTCAATACTTCATGAACGATGTCCTACGGGAATTGATTGATGTCTGTGCTCTAGTGTACATCGACGATATTCTAGTATATTCCGCATCAAAGCAGGACCACGTTAAACACGTCCGATCCGTATTGGAGAAACTCCGTCAACACCAGCTCTACGCCAAGCTCGAAAAGTGATCATTCCACGTCTCCGAAATAGAATTCCTGGGCTTTATTCTCAGCCCAAATGGAATCCGAATGGATGTAAACAAGGTAGATGCTATCCTAAACTGGCCATCCCGAAATTCATTCAAGGGGGTTCAAAGTATGCTGGGTTTTGCAAACTTCTACCGCCGGTTCATCCCAGGATTTTCGCAAATCGTGCATTCCATCACGTCATTGCTAAGGAAAAGCAACAAAAAGTTCCAGTGGACAACAGAAGCCGAGGAAGCTTTCCAGGAACTCAAAGCAAGATTCACATCTGCCCCAATCTTACGCCACCCTCGCCTTGATCTCACATACTAGTGGAAACGGATGCCTCAAGCATGACTATGGGAGCCGTCCTCTCACAAAAGGACCCCAAAACGTGCCAGTTACACCCTGTTGCCTTCTGGTCACATAAATTCACACCCCCTGAACTCAATTACGCTATCACAGACAAAGAACTCCTGGCCATTAAGTCAGCCTTTTGATCATGGTGGCACTACCTCTTGGCCACCAGACACACAATCACCATAATAACTGACCACCCGAACCTACAGTACCTAAAAACGGCAAAGCGCAATCCTCACGACAACTACGTTGGGCTCTTTTTTTTGCTGAATATGACTATGTGATTACATTTCGACCAGGGGTGAAAAAAGGGAAGGCCGATGCCCTTTCCCGTATGGGGGTGGAAGAGCACGGGTATCAGACCCCTGACCCAATAGCAATCATCCTGAGTGACAAGCTCATAGGAATCACAGCAACCATAACTCAGAAAGAATTACATGAAGAAATCCAAAACCAGATGAGTCTGGACCAATTACAAGCATGGAGTGCACAAGGAGAACATTACATGATAAAAGATCAGTTGCCCTACTTCAGGAATCGTTTATTCTTACCAAACCAAGAACTACGAAAACAAGTCATGTCCGGTTATCATGATTCCTTGATCAAGGGTCACCCCGCAATTGCTAAAACCCTAGCCAAGGTAAAACAAAATTATTGGTGGCCCACGTGACGTTAAGACATTATCCAACTCATCCTATCTTGTGGAGTGTGTGCTCAAAACAAGTCATCCAAGCAGAAACCGGCTGGGCTATTACAACCATTGGAAATCCTGCCAGCACCCTGGCACACCTTGTCCCTCGATTTTATTGCTGACTTACCACCCAGTCAAGGGTTTAACACTATTCTTTTGGTCGTGGACCTATTTTCAAAAATGTCACATTTCATTCCTGTTAAGGGGCTCCCAAATGCTTCCACTCTGGCAAAGGTATTTCTTGAAGGAATTGTACGGCCCCATGGGTTTCCTTCAGTTTTAGTCTCAGACCAAGGTACTCAATTTGTATCTAACTTCTGGAGAAAATGCTGCTCTATGGCCCAGATCAACATCTGGCTATCCACCAGTCACCATCCCCAAACAGATGGTCAAACTGAGAGGACAAATCAGATGCTCGAGCAGTATCTGCATTGCATGTTACACCAAGCTGAAGGAAGCTGGTTTGACCTATTATGGACAGCTGAATATTCTTATAATAATTCCCTACACACCAGCACTGGGCAGACACCCTTTTATAACAGGTATGGCAGGCACCCACGTACTTCTGCGTTGGACGTTCCTACAACCCTGGAAATGCCAGCAGTCAAAACCTTGCCCACGACCATTTCTCAAACCTTTAAAAGGGCAACTGAACACCTACTTCAAGCTAAGAATCGCCAAAAGAAGTTTGCTGATCAACACAGAGCAAAGACCCCCAACTACCAAGTGGGAGACAAAGTCTGGCGGGCATCTAAACACGTGTCAATTAAAGGAACCCGAACTTTCCGTCCAAGATACCGGGGTCCATTCACCGTCACCTCCGTGATAAATCCTGTGGCGGTCAGACTAGCTTTGCCGTCAAACATGCAGATTCATCCTGTGTTCCACGTGTCTCTCCTTAAACCTGTTCAACCTGGGACCCAGGTAGCAACGCCACCGCAGCCAGTAGTAGTCACTGGGGAGCCAGAATTCAAAGTCAAGGACATCCTGGATTCAAAGTACGTCAGATCCAAATTATACTACTTAGTAGACTGGAAGGGGTATGGTCCACAAGACAGGACATGGGAGCCTTTTGAGTACATCCATGCACCTCGCTTGCTTAGACGATTTCATCAAAACCATCCAAACAAACAAGGACCAGACAGAAGAGCCACCTAGAGAGGGGCCTTGGGGGGGAGTGCTGTCATGATTCCTGCCCCTCATGTCCCCAGCCCTCCAAGATGTCAGGCTGGAGCCTGGCCACGATCACCTACATGGCCCTCAAGGGCCTCTCCATCCATCCAAAGACCAACTTGGAGTCAGCCTTGGCGCTTGTGGCACCAGACTCACTCACTCCCATAGGAACACATTGGGGATTGGACTTGTAGTGCATTGATGGGGACAAGATGGATGCCCCCACATATTGTGGTTCCCAGAACTGCATGTGCAGTCTAGTCTTTTGGGTGTGGTTCAGCCCAGAGACACCTGGGATACCCAGAGACTATTTAAGTCATGCCCAGGCTGAGAAACATGCTTTGTGTTTTCTGCATCTGCAGCGTGACACTCACCGTGTTCCGTGTTCGGATCGGTCCCCAGCAGGCCTGCATCTTTCTTCTGCGCTCAGCTCCTGCAAGAAAAAGAACACCGTTAGGAACAGCCTTACCTTGCAGCGCTTCTGCCCATCATTCATCGCTCATTCTGTTCTGCGGGCATCTTCGACGGTGTCATTCCCATCCTGGCACACCACTTCCTAAGGAAATGGGAAAAGAACAGAAAAAAGGCATTAGTAAGCATTCAGCAAATCTTCGCTTATGTTTAAAGACTGTACGAGCTTGAAACACTTACCTGAATCCCAGCCGCTCTGGGGGAATCTGTCTCCAGAACTTCTCATCCAGCTGCAAGAGGGAAAAGACACTCCAGCTTAGCGTGGAAACATCTAGAGGTGCTGCATACCGCGCTTACTCACTGCATTTCTTCTTCATAACCGGCATCCACACTGAAAACATCGCGGCAATTAAAAGACACAGAAAAATAATTCAGTCCAATACAAATACGAAAGGGGTGCATCGCGCTCTCACCCACCTTCAGCGCTACTCATCTCAGCAGCACGCCGCCATCCCCAGACGCCGACCATCATCTAAGGAAGGAAAGGAACGAAGTTAGAGAACTGTTCAAAAGATTCATTATACTTACCTGTCGGACTCTTGCCAGTGAAGTAACTAGGCAGCAATGAGCCCGCATCAATCAACGCACCCCTGCACTGAAAGCAGGATGGAGAGCACACTTTCCAAGAAAACAAGGTGAGCTGTGGATCAAAGGGAAGGGTTCGATCCCGGGGAAGAAGTGGTTGAAGCACACAGAGACAATAGGGAGTTAAACTCTACCAGTCCTGTGTTTGAGGCCCAGTCTCCAGTCAAGTAGACTCCAGGGAAGGGTTCGAGGTCGTAAGAGGTCAGAACAGGCTGAGTGACGTCCCCGTGGATACCAGGTGAGCGTTACAATAGGCAGACGGTTCACAGAAGCACTGGCACCATTGCTAACAGTGCTGGTGCTTCTGTGTCCTCACTACCATAGAGTCCTTAAGGATTCTATGCGAATGGGTACTTACAATTTGCCAGCGCCTGACTTCCCGGTCGCTGGACTTGTATGAGCCGGTGGCACCGGGAAGACAGATGTAGGTACAATATTGCGGGTCTGGCAGCAACCCACCGGTAGCAGCGGCAGGGTTACTGCCCGACCCGTAATGAGGCCCAAGCACCTGGTATATGCATGCATCATACAGGGCTCCCAGAAAGAAAATGAAGAATTTCTGGGAGTAATTGCAGCAAATGAAAGATTAAGTCATGGCTCAGAGCAGGGTGCTCGAGACTACACAGGCGTTAGTCTCAGAGTTAAAAGAAACAACTCTCTGAATACCATCATGAAATCAAGACAGGGAGAAGCAGGTGTGGGAGTTTTACAAAAGAAATAGAAAAATACAAAAAAAAAGCACCCACTGATAAAGGGGTGATACCCTTGCTTCCAGGAACCTTATGCCAGTTAGCCACAACTTCATATATCCCAACAGCAACTGATCTCATACACACCTCTTAACAAGAAAAGGGAAACATGAGGCAGCTGAACTCACCCAGGCCTAGCCCAGCTGAGTCAGTAAGCCAGTCTGTATTAGATATTGTTGAATTTTCATCTTTACCAAGCAGAAGGGAAGGTGGCTGGGCCAGAGTGTTCTGGGAAATCCTAAATATCACTGGGAGTACCTCTGACCATGAAGACTCTTATGGTAAGAAAATCCAGGAGTTGAACTGGCAGAACATTAATTTACAGAGGTACCACTTAGTCCACTTAGTAAGAAAGAGAAAATCTAAAGCTTCGGCATAGGAAGAGCATTCTGAAAACATCTGCACATTCAAGGGAATGTGGAGATTTCCCTGGCCTACAATCACGGAGTGGTGACAGAAATGGGTGCACTCCTGTGCAAAAAGTGGACTACAGGGGAAATCACCATGAGAATTCACAGCACCATAGGAGAGAGGAGTCAGGACTGTGTCACAACGGGAGGCATTCCCAATCTCACCAAGATCAGGAGCGCATGGGTGAGTGGACTCAGGTGTAGAGGAAAAGGAAGGCTGCCAAACAGAAGAAGGATCTTGTTAAGGACCCGAATTGACAGATAAAGGCCATAAAGAGCTTGATGACTCCCTACCACAAGAATGCAAAATATTCAGTATCTGAGCACTTAGAGCTGTATGAGAAAATGATCACATTATTTGGAATAACAAATGATGTGAATTGCATGGAGCTTGTCAAGTGGACATTCTCCCTCGAATACTCCCATTTCTTCGCAGGGCTGGAGGAACAAGATCACAACAAATGGTCCACATATAGGGCGGCCATATTGAAAAGAAATTCCACCCACCAGAACCTACAAGAGGCCCCTAAGGTTGCATATAACTTGCAATGTGGGCAAGACCAGGCCCCTTGGAAATTTGTGCAGGATTAAAAAAAAGCATTTGCACAGACGTCCCGACGCGTTAACACCAATAGTCGGGAGTTTGTGACCACCTACTACCATGCACTCCCCAAATATATCATGATTCCGTTGGTGTGGGATTTTCTCTAGCACAGATCCCTGTATTGGGTGATTGAACAGGCCACCAGGATCTATGAGGTCTGGAAGCCCACTGAGAGTAAAAACACAACAAACACCGCCAAGCCCTCTTGTACACTTGCTGCTGCGAAGGTGTCAGAGGTCAAAACGACCCCTCCATTGGATATGGAGACGGGGGCCTAAAAATATTCATTCCACCATTAAGTAGAATTAAAGGCACAGGCAAACCCTCCGACTGAGCCCAATCGAATGATAGTCAGGTGGGGTACTAGAATGGTGACCCATCTGACCCTGCCACCTATATAAGCCTGAGATACAAGAGTAATAGCCCAATCTTGTGGCATGTATACACTCCCCCAGCACAGAGGGGGTACCAACCAGGTAAGAACTGCCCTCAGAAACTTACCTTCAAACTTCCATGAGGAAAGAAGTATTACTCCACCACCCAACCTGACATTTTTTCCCAAGGTACCCCCAAACCAGAGCTTCCAGAATAATCCTCCTCTCTCTCCCCGCTACCAGGACAATAGATCCCCGAACCTGGGAGAAGGAGAGTCCGGGATGGGACATTATGGTGGAAACATCCAATACCAAGCTAATCCAGGATTAGGGGAAGTTACCCTTTCCGTGAGCAGCAGGGAGAGGTATGCCCAGAGACCTCCTTACAATTCAGAAAAAGAATCCCAATGGGAGTGACAGGTCCAGTAACTGACCAGAAATCTGGGATGTATGCTGATGGCTCAGTTGAACCCTCAACTGAAGCCTATTGTCCTGAACACCCCAACACCCCGATCTGTCTCCCGGGGTGGGGGGTGGTGACTGAAGTAAAAATCAGACAACCAACAGGTTCCTGAGGAGGGGGCGTGGGTGGAAGGATGATGCCAAGCCGTAGAGGAAGCCTCCTTTCCCACTGGAGCAAAACCCCTGGAAACCTCTGAGACTGAATTTGAATATGAATATTCTACCCCCGAAAAGCTGAACCTAAAGAACAGATGGTAAGTAGGAGAAGTCAAAAGAGGACCCACTTTTGTGAGAAGCTCCAGATCATTCCCTTTGAAAGAGAAGAATCCTTGGAGGATTCAGGTAAGGACATCTTCTTCAGGTATGGGGGGATTCCTCCCAAAGATGAAATGGGTCCCAAAAGACCCTGAATGGGACAGGGTAAGCATGGAGACTGACCCAGAGCAAGAAATTCTTAAACCCCAAACATGTGAGACAGATAATACTGAAATTGAAGGGTTATCCTCCCTCCACACTGGTTCTGAGGACTGTCTCCAGGGAAAGGGGGCAGCAAAGAATCGGGGGAAAAGGGGGACTCTGCAACCTCTTGTTTCTGGTTGCAAAATCTTTCTTACAGATTCCCAATCTCACACCCGGAAAATTTCCCAAGATCACACAGTGTCAGAGTTCAGTATCAAAAGACGGACCGCTAAGCTGGCACATAATTCACATTTTCTTTGTCTTCTTCAGGAGAAATAAGGTAGATGTTATGCTATGGTCAAGGTACAGGATCATTTGCATTATCAGCTCTGGTGGATACTGGATCCCAAGCCACCGTCCTTTCCAAAATGGTGTTTGACCAACTATATTCAAGAAGAGGGGAGAGTCACCAGATTCCCCTCACACCTCTTCCTGGACAACTCCAAAACTTCAATGGGAATGACATTTTCATTGAAGGGACTGCAGATCGGGAAATATAAACTGGGTGACATCGGGTAAAACACCCCGTGACTCCAGAGGGCACACCTTGTCTACCGAGAATGATCTCCTTCAGTAGTTATCACCGCTGATAGATTGTGTGAACAAGGTACTCTGGACTCAGTCTAACCGGACAATTAAATTAAAACAGAGTACAAATAATGTGAGTTTAAACGGCATATGCCATTTGATTGAACAACGTTCCAAGAAAGTGGAATTTAATTTCAAGAACAATCGGGTCCCAGACATCACTGTTATCTCTGTACGAGAACAAACTGGTGGCGGGAACTCTTCTAAATTCTTGAAAATCAACCTTCTTCCCAGTTTCAGGTGGCAATCCACAATGGAAGGAAACACCCTGACATGTTATACTAGTCCAAAATCAGAAGAAAACCTGAGTCCTATAAGAAAGGATGAAATACCAGCTCAAAGTCTGACCGACCTTCAAAAAAAAAGGGTGAGCAATTGTTTTTCCCCATTCAGATACATGAGGGGGAGGAGACATTGCTCACAAGAGTATGCATAAATAATGGAAGGAGATTCATCAGCAAAGAATTATTCTGGAAACTCCCAACATATCAGACCATTCCCACATCTAAATTGAGTGACAAGTGGGAAATAGGTCTGGAAACCCCAAATTCCAAGCATCTCCTGCCTAGCAGGTGTATGCTAAAAATTCCCATTTGCAGCAAAAGCATAGAGCATAATTGTTGAGTCGTGAGAGATGTCCCTGTCACCTTTTTATTGGGAAGTGACATTCTCAACCGATTCACAATCAATTTGGACCTAATTAATAATAAAACCTGGTCACAACTGGGGGTATGGGGTAACATCATGGGCTTTGACAAAACTGAAAAAGCATTCCGGTCAGCTTTATGCCATTGAAGTTCAAGTGCGAGAAGAGGTTACCATCCCAGGACATGTGCAACATTTCACTAGTACTCTCCAAAATTAAGCGAGGACAGAACATCAAACTTCCTGACGCATATATAAATTTAAATTCCCATCTCCAACAACAAGGTTTGCATTTAGATCTGACACCTCTAGTAGACCTAGAACATGACACCATTTGAATATTGGTGGATAACAGCAACCCTCGAAGTATCACTTTGGGCACAGACACCTTTATTGGAATGGGGGTTGATGTCCAACATTATTCTATTGATTTTGGTAATGAAATCATGGGACCAATCCCAAATGACTGTTTCAACATCATTGAAGGTATTTCTCCCCGAATCAATTTTATTAGGCATGGGAGGAATTTCATGGTGTACTCTTCCTGCCCCTACTGGGTGTAAGAGGTACCCGGGACATCAAGAGTGGAGAAGTAGTGTTCAGAGTCAAGGACCACTACCTCGACTCCCTGGAACCTATTGGCTCGGTCAACACATCAAAAGAGATCTCTCCACCCATATGGAGGATACTGCTGAAATTGCCATGCCAGAGGTCTTTCCAGGTTTCAAGCAGATGGTCGAGGAAAGGATCAACTTGCTGTTGCCTGTGAGACTGAGGAGTAAAGACAGAAGCTGAAGCAGGTCTTCCTGGAATTCCAAGATATCTTTTCAGTGGACTCATACGACTGGACACACACCCATTCATTCAACCGCCATTCTCATGAACCCTGAGATGGCTCCAGTATTTGGCAAACAATACCAGTTAGTTACCTCTCGCATCCATGGAGTTTCTCATGGAGATTATTACGAATTTAGAATCCCATGGGACAATTTGTCTGATCTACAGTACTTCAACAATCTGGTACTGGGGATACTCAAACCAAATGCCCAATGGAGACTATGTGCAGACCTGAGGAGTTGAACAAATGGGTCCACATGTCAAGGGCTGGCCCATATTCAAGGTTCAATGATTTACACTACCATTGAATTGACCAACGGCTACTGGACAGTACCCATGAGTAGGGAAGACTAGTACAAACTTGCCTTTACACTTGGGGGAGAAGCAATGTACATGGACCTGAACCCCCTTCAGATACATAAATTCCGGCAATGAGTTAAACATCTTTCCACATAAGGCCATGCCCGGCTTTGGCAAAAGGGGAAACATGGCCTATGCAGATGATGTTCTGATCAAGAGTTCAAGTGTGGAGGAGCATATAGCAGAAATCCAGCATGTTCTAACCCAGTTGCAGAAAGTCAGAGCAAAATTGTCTTTTCAGAAGGCAGAGTGGTGTAAAACCAGAGTGAACTTCTTCTGGCATGAGATCACCGCTGAGAGCCTTAACCTCAGGTGAAGAAGGTGGAAGCATTAATGAAATTAAAACACCCTACCACTCTACGAGAATTGAGTAGCCTTCTGGAATTAACTACTTATAGGCAGAAGTTAATTGAAGACTATGCAGAGGTCACTTGACCTGTGGTCCATTTATTAAAGGACAGAGTCAAGTGGGAGTGGGGTCCATCACGGGTTGCTCAGATAAGTGCCTAACAGCGATGTTGTATCAAAAGAACGACAAAGTCAACAAAGTCCTAACGTATGCAAGCAAGACTTTGTCCTTTCTGGAGGAAAATTTCAATGACTGCAAGAAGGCACTTCTGGCAACGGTGTGGGCATTGAAAAATTACTGCTCATTCATCCAGGGGAGCCCATAATTGTTGAGAACCCTCACCAATCCTTGCAATTTTACAAAGTGACACAATTTGTGTGGGGAACATATGTAATTCCAGAATTACTTCCTTGATTCTGTCCATGCAAGATTTTCCTGTGGAGGTCAGATATGACCAAAACAAGAAGAGTCTCCTAGCACAAGGGTGGGTGGACTTGCATGATTGTGCATGATTGTGTTAATAAAAACTGTCTCCAGGACAAAAGTCTAATGACCATGAACAACATGGAGGCATGCTTAGCTTCCACACACAAGGTCGATGATGAAGACATGTGTCAGGGGATACCCAGAGTTTATGTGCATGGGTGCTCCTACCATGTTGATAACAACAGGGAAAAAAGATCTGGTGGCTGGCATTGGGAATGCCTGGGTGAATGATACCCTGGAATCCTCTGCTAGTTACAAAATAGGACCCCAAAGTATTCAGGTTGCAGAGTTGATGGCTGTTCATCAAGCTATCTTCACTGCAGTGCACCGCCAACTCAAGGAACTGGTCATAATCACTGGCTTTAATTATGTCAGGAATGGGTTTCTGGTCCATTTGGCCATGCACCCAAGACTCTATGCCCTGGCAACAACCACCGCAGCATATCACTTTCATATTTGCTTATAACTTTGGGTGAAAAACAAATGTATAAGGAACAAAGGTATTCGATAATATGGATGTGATATGCTGCTATGGTTCTCCTTATTATTGTATACGTACTGTTTGGTCTAGTAACCGGAGTACATGTATTTCTTGTTAATTTCTGTGATAAAAGAAAATAGCATGTTAGTATTAGTATTTTGTAATGACTTATTACATTGTATAATCAACATACTTTTTTTTTTGGACCCTCATATTTAGTAGATTACAAATCAGAGTACTGTGCAATTTGCTCAGTTTCTGTATTTGTTGCTAAGATCATTGGGTCTGTGGGAGAAAAAAAATCCATGTTGGATTAAAAAAAAACCTTTTTCTGTTATGCTACAGTTTATTTGTTTGTTTGTTTTCAGTGTTCACTTGTTGTTTCTGGCTAATGCTTTATACTTTGGCTTGTTGCATTTTTTGGAGCAGTAACATATTATTTATTTGTTTGGATATTATAAAATTTTGGAGCAGTTAGATACCAATTGGCATATTCTAACTGTATTTTTTTTACATATTTTAGTGGTATTGATTTATCTATTTGGTTATTGTTAAATTTTGAGACAGTTAGATACCAATTGCCGCATTCTAACTTTGTATTTGTTGGTCTAATTTAGTGGTATTCATTTATCTGATTAGTTGTTGTAGAATCTTTGAGCAGTTAGGTAGCTTTCGGAGTATTCTAACAGTTTATATTTTTTTTAACACAAGTTTACTTAGGGTTTAAATACAGTTTAGTTATCAAATTTTGGTTTTAAGAACATCAAACAAGCGTTTGTAAGATTTGCTGGTAATCTCTGCCTTAGAGTACTGGTACTATCATTACATTCAAACCATCCACATTTCTTTTTTATATATGCAGTGTAGTGCCCTGAATTGGTTGTGGCTCCTGCGTGGTAGATTATACCTATTGTTGTGAAGGTTTTCTTACCAAGTGATATTTGACCATGTGTGAATCCAGTCAGCTTGCAGTTGTTTTTGGTACCATCTGCATTGTAACGTAGAAGCATTAGTATTATGTATTTACTATGTGTGTGTATTACTAACGTGGAGCGATTATCTGAATTGCAGGTAGAGCATAATCTACCATGGTTTGCATTTTGTACAAGTCGCTGAAACGGAATGGATTCACAATTTGGTATTGATATATATATATATAGCAAGCGTTCATTGGGGATTTCTTCTTGTGTCACGTTGTTGCAGAGAGTGCATGTATGTTTCCACATGTATGAAATCTGAAAGATTTCATTTATAGGTATGTTTTTGTTTTCCAGTACTTGTAGTAAGTACATTAGAAATTCTTGTGGATCTTCCTGTGAGTTTATAGTGAATTTCACCATTCCAGCACAGTAGTCCAATTGTTGTCTTATTCCATAAACACTATACGTGTTGTCAGGATAGTTTGCTGCATTTCTGTGAAGTACTAACATTTGCAAACACAATGGGTCTGTACTGTGTAAGTAAATGTTGTCAACAATTGGTGGTAATTGAAATAGAATATTCATTGCTACATTTGCGTAGCAACTTACACCAACTATATTTGAGAATTTAAATGGTCCAGGTAGTTCTGTATCTAACTGCTTTTTTTGGAGTTTGTCTTCCTTCTTTAAAGAAGTACCTGGTTTACTTCCCCTAATTGATTCTTTTTTGCTTGTGGTACTTGATGAAGAATTTGTTTCTTTTACTCTCTTTGGAGGATTTGCAGTGACATCCTGTTGCATTTCTGTTTGATTTATTTTTCTTTTATAACGTTTTACTTTTTGTGGAACAGAAGATGTGTTTAGGTGGAGGGTGTATAGTGGGCAAAGTCTATAGTATTCTAAAATGCAAGTTTTCAATATTGCTTCTGCTTCTTTAGAAAGTATACCAACTCTGATACTTTTTAAAATGTTGGCATAAGTGAGATCTGCAGATTGCCGCATGTTTTCTGTTAATTCTCTGTATTGGAAATGTTGCCAAAGGTTGACATTTCCAGTGCTGTCAACAGTTTTACGGCAGAGTTTGTGTCCTAATGTTTTAAAAATAGGCTCACCTTTTACTGGTGTTAATTGAAGCAGATCTCCAAAAACAATAATGTGTTTTCCTGCAAAGAGCTCTTCATAGTCTGTTTTGAGTACTTCTTGTAATCTGAGGTGAATCAAAGCTAACATCAGGTTGGAGACCATGCTCACTTCATCTATTAGTAGCATTTTCATTTGTTTCAATACTCTGCATAATTCCATTGCAGCTTCTGCAGAAAGTTTGTAATAGTCTAATTTGTTCTGGTGTTCTACTGGTAATAGTAGTAATCGGTGTAATGTAACATCACCTATGTTGTAGGCAGCTAAACCTGTGGGGGCAGTGACAACAGCTGATAGTTTGTTGTGTGTCAATTGTTGAAGGAATTACTAATGATTTTGATTAGGAATGTTTTTCCAGAACCAGCTTCACCACTGACGTACAGGAGTATAGGTTTATAATTATGTCTGGAACATTCTTTATTTTCATGTTTTACACCATGTGCAATTTGTTTTGTTACTACTTGAAAAATGCTACGTTGCTCAATGTTTAGTTTTGATTGTAGTATAGTTAAGTCTTCTTTATCTTCATACTGACACATGGTGTTTCTACTAGTATCATCGCTAATTCTGCCTCATTTATTATTAGTGGTTCTTCCAGTGGTTCTTGGCTTCCTGTTACAGAAGGTTGACTACTGTCAGGAGTGTCCTTATCTAGTTGGGCTTGGAGTTCTTCTTCGTGTTGCTGTTCATTGTGCAACATTGTTTTGTACTGTGTAAAGTTTACATCAGTTATAGTGCTTTCATTTGCTTTGAAAGCATCATCATATGAGTCATAGTTATCTAGTATTTGTTCTTCGTTTCTCCATGGTTTGAAGAGTCGTAGCAGGGACATGTAATATACTTCTTTATGTTGAGGAGTATTTAATGACAATTTGATATGATTAATTAGATTTGGTTTAGTGAGTTTAACTAAGCTGCCTTTACAGTTTGTCACTCAATATTTACCTTTTATTTCATCAGGTTTCATATTATTTGTGTATGTGTAGTTTTGGGCTATGTGGTATAGACACATGTTTTCCAAAGTATTACTTCTGTTGGGTAGTAATGGTCCAATAAATTGTTTTTTAAAATGTCTTGGCTGCTGGGATCACGTTTGGCTATTGTTTCTATATCTTCATATGATTTTAGAACTCTTTTTCTAGATTTAACTGGACCAAGACTTAGCCATACTATATTTTCAGATTTACCATACAATGCAGTACCAGTTAAACGATCAGCTGCTTCATAGCTGTATAATTTCTGAGACACTGTTTTATCTGGTGACAGGTCATTCCAGAGGTCTTGGAGCTCTGTCTTTTCAGCTTTAGTTAAGTATGCTGTGACATATCGTGCAACTGCAGTATAATTACTGCAATGTACTGCCCATCTATGTTTGCATTCCATAAGTGGGCAATGATTGCATTATAATCATTGATATATTTTTCTTCTTCTTTTCTTTTAATGTAATATGTATTTTTAGGTGACTTACATTTAACACTATGTCTAACTGAAGACATGAGGTTGTTCACTTGACATGTATTTGTAACTGGTCTAGGGAAACCAAATAGGCATTTGGTGTAGTATTTCCCTTTGTTTTTGTATTTGCGACAACAATATTTTCCACATTTGTGTCTTTGCAATTGTAAAATTTGTGCATGAAGATCACTATTTGTGGCTTCTGATGGAATTTCACAAATGACATATTTTTCAATAAACTGTAAAACAGTGGCATCACTGACTTGACCAAATTTAGGAGCATCTTTAATCCATAAAAGCATGTGGATATGTGGTGCTCCTCTGGCTTCATATTCTTTTCTCCAAAAGAAGTTTTTTTTGCACTTCTCGAAAAGGGAGGAACAGTTTTATTACAAATAAGATGTAGCATAGCAATGAAGCAATGGTGAAAATATCTTGAAACATTAACAGGATGCAAAGAACAAAGTTGTCCAGGTGTTAGTATATCTATGTTTGTTTCGTTTTTATTTGATATGCGTAGGAAATCATGTAAATCTTCCCATGCATATTCTGCACAACTTAATGTAACAAACCAAGTGGGTGGGCCAAGGTTTCTGATCATACAACGTACATCTCCATGACATCGAAACCAGTACTCTTTAGTACCACACATATTTGCTAATAGATTTGCAATATTTGATTGTAACACCTCATCCTTTTGTTGCACTTTTACTAATAATTGTGAAGCTGTCATATTTTGAAAGTGTGATCCTGATTTTAATATCTGTGCAACTCCATAACATGAAGTTGCTAGTTCACTTTCAAAGAGTAGGTGGAATATGTATTCCACATTTTGTCTAAATCTGGGATCTTCAGAATACATCCGTAATGAGCGGTATTTTGAAGCTGATATTTGAATAGGTCTATCATCTTACCGTCCTCCTTTGCCAGTAGGAAAGAGTAGAGGAAAAGCACGTGCTTCTATACTTTTTTTCCATATGCTGATTGGCGATCCTTTTGTTTTGACGCATTTGGTACGTTTCCAGTAGATCTTCTACAGTGTTATTAGAGTGCAAAGGATGTATTGTATAATGGTCTAAAGTATTTGATATTGTAGCAGGATCTAGTAGCTCAAATTGACCAGCTTCTTGTGTTTCTTGAATTATTTCAGTTGTATCTTTCAAGTTTTCTTCAATATTAATTTCTTTGTAATATTCATTATTCTCTTTAAGATATTGGAAGGCTTGTCTAACTTTATGTAAATCTACCAGCTGTTGCCATATTTGTTGGTACTCCTTTTACTAAGATAATTAAAGATTGCTGCATTGGACGTTGCACTTCTAGAGTATGCACATTTTCTTTTAGATCTAATGGTAAATAAACTACTTTTCCACTAATGCCTTTTACCAATTCAGAGGGAGGTAGTTTTGCTGTTTTTGGTTGAAGGCTCTATTATTGCTTGAAATGGGTGTACTGTTTGAATTATGATGCTCACAAAAAATTAAGTTGTTGTAGGGGTTTTGGTACTGGGTATAATTCCAAATTAGTTGTGATAGCACATGAAGGAGTTTGGTTGTTGTCAAGTTTTGTAGTGCAGTAACTGCTAAGTATTAAGGGCTCAGTTATTTCGTATATTTGTTTTCTGCTACAAGGTAGAGAGCTAATTTAAACCATTTAGAATCTTCATTGACTTCTATTTTGTATGATAGGTCCACAGTTTTTGTGTTACTTTTATAAAAACGTCTACGGCAACATACACATACATGGTTTGGTACTTCAGCTGATGTACTTTTAAATGTTAGTATTTCTTTTTTGTATGTGTTTAGCAAAAGGTTGCCATATGTAGAATTGTTGCTTAATTGGTTTAAAGCTATTTCATTCTGTAAATGGATTTCACTTGCAAAATATTTTTTCTGGATATAGTCAATTTCTTCAAGTAGGTCTTTCGCTGTACCATGTAGAAGGATGTTATTTAACTTTGCTAGTGCTAAAGCAGGACTTTTAGCATAGTACAGTTTATAGACTAGATTTCTTATAGTTTAATGATGTGTTGATATCCTTTTGATGTCATGAAAAGTGGTTTTACAAGTAGGTCCTGTAATGCAGGCCAATGAATGTCCTTGTAGTCCTGTGTACTTGCGCACTGGACAGGTGTCCATATTTTGCAGTAATTTAACTTTGATTTTGTCTTTGCCTTTTACATATTTATTGAGGAATTGGCGCAAAGATTTGAAACATTGTTTGGGAATGTTACACATTGACATGCATGGCCATTTGTACACTAGACGTTCTGATTCAGTTGAATGGAGGGGTAATTTTTCAGGGCATATTTTTGTAAGAAGTACATCTTGTTCCATTATGGTATTATTCACTTTTTCATAACCTCGACCACTGCTATGTATGCCAATTGTATTTGTTTGGTTTTGTTTGTACTCTTCTTCATTAAAATATGGTTCTGTGCTCTTAGTGTGATTCCATTCACCTCCGCAGATACTTAAGAAGTTATTTCTGTTGACATTTCGCTTATTGAGAAGTCTTTTTTGTAATTTAGTTATTAGTTTTGTTAGTGGTTTCATTTTGTTTAACAGTAAAATAAAGAACTTTCTTTTGAGAAGAATTGCACTGTCCATCAACGCTTCTAAGATTAATTTCCTACGATAGGTTTTAAGCATTGAACCTGATTTCTCTCCTGTTTTTATAAGATTTTGAAGGACTTTGTGATGGTACATTTTGGCTAAAATACTTTTCTATGTGTGCTTACTTTGCACTATATTAAAATTTAAAGAAGTAGTTTTATCTGTAGTGATAGCTGATTTTCTGTTAATTGTTTTTTGGTTTGTTTTACATTTTGATAGAGGAGGCAATGTTTTTGTACTTGTAACTTCTTGTGTTTCACTAAATGACTGTATTAGCTGTTTTGTATCAACTTTGTTTACAAATTCTGCTAGAGATGGATGCTTATGTTGGACACTTTTATTTTTCATTTGCTCGACTTTTGCGTTGCTTTCTACGGACTTGACTTTTCCTAGGCATTCTTTAGGGTCTGTTGAAAAAAATAAAGAAGGTATGGGTTGGGGTGTTCTGCAATGTATGTGTGCTGTGTACATGAGTGTTTGAATAAGATGATAAAGATGTATGTAATGGTGTGTGATTGTGCATTGGGAACTACAACTAGTAGGGATAGGTATTCTTGAATTTATGTGTTACTAAACTGGGTTTCAGATGACCAAAAAAAGTAAGCTAGTGGTGTGGAAAAGTACAAATAGTAAATCTAATGTATACAATCAAAACAGTTGTTTGTTCTATAATATGAAAATTGTAGCGGTTCAGTTGGGTAATTTGTGTGTCCAAAAATAGGAATTTGTGGGCCATTCTGGCTGTAAATCGCTTTTTAGGACATGGAGATTTTTGGACAAAATGGTACACAATCTCTATTTTTAAGCACAGAAATAGCTTGTATTAACCTTACAGTATGTTTGAGTAATAATACAAATATTATGGTGATACTCTACTTACTTTTTTTCTTAAATTAACAGGTAACTTCTTAGTTCTTCTTTGTTCTTCGAATTCGGCTGCTTCTTTTAAGGAGACTAGTCTTCACTGCAATTGTAAAAGCTTCAAATTAGTAACTTTTGTAGAATTTGATTTTTTTTAATTGAAATCCTCAGCGCCTTCTTTAAAACCATTAAACTAATTTATTTACATCAGTTCAGTACATATGATATGTTCTTAATGAACAAATTGTATTGAATGACTAACTGTAGCAAAAAAAATATCTTTACTATGTCTTGTGAAATTTATAATATACCAGTGAATACCACTATTTCTGTAACTAAGCTTTTCTAGGTAATAGCGCCTCAATGTCATGTCTAAATTAAAGTAATTAATTGAGTAAATAAATAAATAAAAACAAAAAAATATGAAATTGTATAAGTATTTTTTTTTAAGATTTAAACATAGATTGTGCTTGCATGCAATTTTGTTTGAATATATGTATTCTATATATTTCATTTAAAAAATGTTAGTTTAACATGATTTGAGTGTGTGTATAAAGAAAGTAAATAGTATAAAGGTTTATAAGTGATAGTTGATTTTAGGAAATTGAAAAAAATACAGTAAATTCATTTTACAGATTACACAAGCTAAAAGTCTGTTTGAAAATGTGTTCATCTACTGTACAGAAAATATGCATACCTGAAGTTTGTGTTCATGCATATGGATATGCATGGAGCTGCAAGTTGAAATCTTGGAGACTTGCACAGTATTTCTGGTAGATGGTGCTTGCCAATGATATGACACTTGTACTCAGTGAGATTCAAAGTACATTTGCAGTGCTGATCTATGATGATGCAGTTAGATGTAGAGGTCTTGAATGTGATTGGTGCATGGTCATGTGACTTCTTAGCTACATCCAATGAGGGAATGGCAGAGAGAGTGAAGTGGAAATGGTAGAAGGGCTGTTCATGTTACGATATGTCCGCGGACATGGCGGTAGTTCGCGGAGATCGGGAGTTACATCCAGGGATTTTTGGGTTCAAAAGTCATGCAAATGAGAATGAGTACTGAAAGGGATTGGTCAGGAAAGTTTAGTGGGTGTGTTGTGCCAGAAGAGAGTTTCTCATATACTGTTTTTGCTGAGAGAACAACAGATAGCTATGTCTGTGTGTTTTAGGAAAAAGATTGTATGGTTTTTAGGAGATTCATGGATACATTGGTTGAAGGTGCATGCAGAAAGCTGTGGAGTAGCTGTAGGCCTTGGATTCCTACATGTGGAAGTACACTGGCATGGAGTACGTGGAATTAAGTGGTTGGTCTTGCTACCTCTCTGTGCTACTTTGAAGACAGAGCAACATCCAGACATAATTGTAATTCATTGTGGAGGGACCAGTTTAGGACATGTGACTGGAATTTATTTGCTATTTGCTATGAAAGAAGGACTTGGGAAGGTTATGGACATGTTTCCTAATTCTCAAGTGATATTTTCACGGATTGCGCAGAGACAAATGTGGCTTCATTCTTCTTCATTTGGACCACAAATAGAAAAAGCAAAGCGCAATGTTAATAAAGCTGTTTGTGCCTTTCTAAAAGATTTTGGCATGTCTTCATTTCACAATGAAAATATTCTGTTTCGTAGTACAAACATTTTTTGCAAAGATGGAGTCCATCTTACTTATGGTGGCAATCAGATTTTTCTGAGAAATGTACAAAATGCATTGCAACCTTTTTTGGAATTACAACATCCATTTTGAAGTAGGTGTTAAGCATTTATAATTATTGACTTACAAACACCTCCCAAAGGCTCTTTTCAGAGCCACCACTTCCTCCCAGAGAAAATTGCAATGTTTGTGATAGTGTAGCAACCCAATTTTTTAAATGTTCGCGAACTGTCCGCGGACTTCTAAAAAATACAAAGGGCCCTGCTTCATTTATTTTCACTTCTATTTTTTAACTGTGAAAGGCGGCTCTGAAAAGAGCCTTATTTTTTTTTTATTTTTGATATTTTGTATTTTTTTTTTGGTTTTTTATACATGACACACTAGGAGAGGAGGGGAAAGGAAGGTAAAGGGGGGGATCCCAAACACAGGGATAAGAAAGGGCGAGCTGAGAGAGGAAGATGTAGAGTGGGTTTTATTTGGGTAGTGAGCAGATCTTCTCATGCTCTGAGACGATAGTCTCAAAAGCACTACGAAGTCGCTCCCCCCTGCAGAGTACTGTGTCACAGTACATACATACAACTGTGACCCTCGAAAGGTAAGGGTCATCAGCATTCTGTATGGCCTGTTAGGCAGCTTGAGGAAGACGCTGTCCCACAGAGGTGGTCCTTGTGGTGACAGGATCAGAAACAGAGGATGAAGTAGAGCAAATCAACCTGCTACGTTCTTCGCAAGGTACAACCCTGCATTAGCCCCAGAGTGAAATGACCTCAGGTGTTGCTTCATAGTAGTAGTCCCAAAGCTGTACTTACCGTGCTTCCCGCGACTGAGTATGATTTTGCACTCATTGCAGGTAACACGGTTCGCACGACCCTTAGGAACATTTCCATGAATGGTACATAACCGCCACACCCAAGACTCACGCCTAGTGCAGGTAGTAGGGATTTCCTCTACCTCATTCTCATCATCCTCTTCTTCCTCCTCTGCATCCTCACTCCTGTTCCCCTCTTCAGGCCCTTGGGGATGTGGTGGTGGTGGAGGGGCTGGGGGTGGTGCTGAAGCAGGTGCAGCACCAGGTGGCAGTTCAGCAGCCAGGGATGCCATCTCGCTGATGGTGTAATCTGCAGATGGCAGCAAAAATTGCTGTGTTCTGAAGAATAGCCAGAAACACAATGAGAACAAGCTCTAGAGCGTGGTCTTTTATAGGGGTGCTTGTGCGCGGTCCGCGGACATGCGCGCTGTCCACGGACAGATCGAACACAAAAAACAGTTCGAAAAGTTTCAAAAGTTATGTAGAAACTCAGGATTACTATGTGGGACTTGTGCCATGGTGAGATTTTATTGAAAAATATTATGGATTCATTGAAAATGTACTTTTAATTTGTTCGGGAACACAAACAGTGTCCGCATTCAGAACACGCGATCAGCGTGGGCGCGGTGATATGATCCGTTCGCGAAAAAGTCAGCGAAGAAAGCGCATGTCCGCAGGACACCAAATGCACGGAGATTGGCTAGCGCATGCGCGTTGATGTTCTATGGACACTGTTCGGGTCCTGAATTAATTAAAAATGCGTCACTCGTGAAACAAACATTTAAGGACACTGCGTGTGTTCTTAGAACAGTTTAAACTTGCTAGCGAACAGTAAGGACAGATATAGTGTTCTTCAGGACACGTCCAATTTTGTTTACGTACAAACATTTCAGGACACCAATTGTGTTCTTAGAACAGTTTAAACTTGATAGCAAACACTACGGACAGATATAGTGTTCTTTAGAACACTTTAATTTTATTTTTTTACGAACATTTCAGGACACCTCGTGTGTGAATAGTTTGATCTTGCTAGCGAACAGTACGAACAGGTATAGTGTTCTTCAGGACACCTCCATTTTCGTTTATTTACAAACATTTCAGAACACCTGCACTGTCCGCGAACAACTACATTGTTTTTTTAAAAAAATAAAAAACAAAACTATTTACAACACAATATAAAAATTAAACTTTATTTAACATATATTAATAATTTATGACAGAGAAGGTGAGGCGGAAACAGAAACAAACACAGGAGAATTAGGGGTTTCAACATGATTGCTATTAGGTGAAGAAGGGATGGAAGTCTCATCAAAACATATCGGTTATGGAGAGGGTTTGGGGATAATTGACTGGGATATGGTGAGGAGGGTCAAGTACATGTGGGGCAATGGTACGAGGTTTTTGGTTTAAAATGATCTTCCACAAAAGTTTTAAAATTATTAAAATTAGTCAACAATAAATCCATTTTTTCTTCTATGCTGTGAAAAGTGTTATCCATAACAGGTTTTTCTGAAGTATTTTCTATTTTGGTATGCTCTGTACAAAATATATATATATATATATATATATATATATATATATATATATATATATATATATATATATATATATATATATGTTAAATGTATACAAAATAATAATAATAATTAAATGGTTTATATTATAAAGTGTTTACCATTAGTTTCACTATCTTGTGACATTTCCTCATGTGCGAAATGCTCATCTAGCCATTCCAGAGTACTAGACATTTCTGTGAGAGAAAAAAAAAGATAATACATTTTTTTATCTAATACAGAAAGTTTATAAATATATGAATAAAATTATGTACACTTACTATTTCAGGTAAGATATATCCTATGTACTCAGTGGGTCTGCTCTTGTTCTCAGTTCTGTCGTGTTTGTGAGGTAATTATATTGGAAGCCAATTTATCTTCTTGTGGTATATTCCATTTTAGAACATAGTGCATTTAAATGAATGGTTAGTGTGTTGTATATATGGGTTACATTTCTTATGTATTAGTACATATAATGTGTTTGTGTGCTCCTTTTTGAATTTGTTAAATGTTCCTATGTTATGATATAACAATCAAACATACCCCCCCATAGTTTTTAGGTAGTGGTACTGTTCATCGAACATGTCCGCGAACATTAAATGAGTTTGCGGACATCAAGTACAGTAGAAGAGATTCAGTCAGTTCCATATGACATGTATATAAAGTCAAAATCATTATTGTTAAGTTACAGTACTACAATCCTATGAAATTCAGTGAAAAAACGTTGTTAAATGGACGTTATGGTTAAGTTGCGCTGCTAAAAACCAATAAAATTCAGTGAAAACACTTGGTTAAAGCGATGTTATGGTTAAGTTGTGCTGCTAAAAACCAATGAAATTCAGTGAAAAACTTTGTTAAAGGGACGTTATGGTTAAGTTGCGCTGCTAAAAACCTTTCAAATTCAACTTAACCATAACGTCCCTTTAACAAAGATTTTTAACTGAATATATATATATATATATATATATATATATATATATATATATATATATATATATATATATATATATACATATACATACATATAAACACACACACACACACACACACGCACATTTCCCAGTGCACGTTCACAAGCTATGGAAAATGTGTGGGTGACCCATGCTTACGGCATTGACAGACATGTTGCATGTGTTTGTTTATGAAAGTAACTTTAAATGGGAACATTGCAATGATGAATTAAAACATAAAATTCCTATAAACAATTGGACACATTTCACACACACCTTATAAAATGAGACCTGATTTGTGTTGTTGCGGTGCGCCTTTGCTTGGCAATACATGAGCCGGGATGAAAATGCCATGTCAAACCACATTTACCCATGTACCAAGAGAACAATGGATGGAGCTTACATTTCTCATAAGTAACAATGGAGTGGGATTACACTGTACCCAAGACACCACTAATGTCATAACCTTTCTCGAAAAACACAACATTGTCATTCGATCTGATTTGATGATGCACTTTACTGTTTGTTTGTTTGTTTGTTCATTTATTTTTAATGCGCACCAAATCCATAGTTACATTTTTGTTCAGATACAAATAGTAGAAAATAATGTACATAAAGACAGAATAATTTACACATAACATTACAGGGCATATAACATAGTTCAGCTAAAGTTCTAAGATACAGCTTCTGTACAATGCAATTGGCAGGGACTATAGTACTAGGTAGCTTAGATAGTGGTCGACAGCGTGACTAGTGGTCATTGCAGTTGATATATTTGATGTAGTTCCTTCTAAGGTGTAGGTAGGTTTGGTCTATTCTCAAGTTATGTGGCAAGGAATTCCAAAGTTTAGCAGTTTTCACAGGAAAGCTGTTGCCCCCAATCTTGGATAGTCTGAATCTAGGTACTACGAGGCAGTTGGACTTGGTGGCTCTTGTCTGTCTGTTTTTCTGTTTAGTTTATCCATACAGTAGCTAGGGGTGGCATTGTTTAGAGCTTTATGGGTCAAGGAGATCATTTTTAACTGAATTGTGTTGTCAGTGGAGAGCCATTTGTGTTGGCGTCTAATGGAGGAGATATGTACTCTTTTGTTTATACTGACCGCAGCTTTTAGGGCATTGTTTTGTAGAATTTTAAGCCTTTAAATAATGGCTTTGTTTGCACCAGTGTAGAAGGCATTGCAATAATCGAATCTGGAGAGTATTAGGGCTCTAGCCAGGGTCATGCAGCAGTCATTAGATAAGAAGGGCTTGCCAGCTCTTATCAGCTTGCAGGTGTAAGCAGTGGTCGATGCCAGGGAGTTAACTTGTTTGGTGAAAGACATAGTGGAATCAAGGTAAAAACCAAGAGTTTTTACTTCCCTCGACTCCTTGATGATATTTCAGTCTATACTGAAAAAAGAATATTCATGGCCGAGTTTATTGATGTTGGAGTGCGTGCCCAAGATAATCAACTCTGTCTTATCATCATTCAGGCATGGGCCATGTGATGCCATCCATGCCTGAATGATAAGATACACCCTGCTCACCAACTCCTGGTCCCTGTTGTGATCCCCAGAAAACAGGAGGAGAATCTGTGTGTCATATGCATAGTTAGTATTTGTGATAACCAGATGGTCCAGATCGTTGAACAAAAGTTTGGTGAAGATGTTGTATAGAGTTGGGGAGATGCATGAGCCCTGAGGGACAGCGCACGGGATGTGTGGAGTCTGCTGCTGCCGAGGGGAAAACACTATCATGGTTCACTCACTCAGGAAAGATTCTATCCATCTGATAGCCTCAGTGGAAAAGTGAGCTGCTGAATCCAGGTGTCTCCAGAGGACCTTGTGGTCCATTAGATCGAATGCAGCTGAGAGATCAAGTAGGAGGAGGAGTGCTTTCTTTCTTTTATCTCTCAGCTCATCAATTTGGGTCTTTAAATCAATGAGGGCCGTTTCAGTCCCATGTAGTGGACGGAAGCCAGATTGTCTAGCTCCTAGAAACTTATGCAGTTCAAGGTATTTTTGAATCCTGGTATATGCAAGTTTGTCGAGTATTTTCAGTAAGAATGGTACCGTAGTGATGGGACGGTAATTAGTGGGGATGAGGGGATCTAATGTCTGCTTCTTAAGGAACGGGAGCACTCAAGATTGTTTTAGATTACCGGGAATATTGCCTGTAGTGAAAGAAGCATTAATCAATTTAGAAATGAAGGGTGATATGTCTCTGGCAGCGTCTTTTATTAACTATGCTGGGCAGATATCGCCTTTGCACTTGGAAGGTTTGAGCGATAAGATCATTTTCTCTACCTCTAGGGTGGAAGTTTTAGTGAAGTAAAATGTGTTTGTCTCGGTATTCGGTGAGGCATTAGGCTGTGAGTTAGTCAGGTGCTGTAGGTTCAGAGAGTCTGTTTTTGTAGCTGAATTTTGTTTTGGAGTGTGTTTACTTTATATGCTAGCGCATGTTGGATGTCTGTGCACCAGGTCTGATCCTTGGTACAAGTATCTGGAGTAGCAATACGTGACTCTAGTTCTTTCAATATGGAGAAGAGTTCCTTCATGCTCGAGTTAGAGTTGGCAATTCATTCGTCATAAGAATTCCGTTTTGCCAGGCAAACTTCATTTTTTTAATGCCGAGAGATAGAAGTTAAGTTTGCTTTGTTCTCGTTAGATGGGCATAGTCTCCAGGCGGTTTCACATTTTCTCTTTGTGATGCATAGGGCCCTAGGTTTGGGCGTGAACCATTTATTTAGATGGGCTTTTGCTTTACTTGTTCGGAGTTTAAGTGGGACTATTCATGGACTAGTGTGTTAGGATCTAAGTTGTCTGGCAATGCATTTAAGGTTGGGAGGATGGCAGAAATAATTTTGTCCACTGTCATATTCTTTTTATTTCTAGTAAGGCATGGTGGTGCTGTTGGCGTGGCTGTAGGAGATGGTCTGGTAGTGAGTAGATTAAAGGACACAGGGAGTGGTCTGTCCAAAGTTGTGGAGAGATGGAGGAAATATCAGCTGTACAGTTACAGTCATCAACCCAATCTAATATTCTCCCCTTCAAATGGGTGGAGTTGTTGACTTTTTGAGATAGTCCTAGTGAATTCATGGTGTTAGCTATGTCCAATGCGTGCTTATCCGCTGGATCGTTAAATCCTAAGTTAAAGTCACCTAGTAGCAACAATTGTGATGCTGTTTTGACATTATTAGTTAGTAAATTATGCAGGTCCTCCTCGAAGGTCCCAAGAGGACCAGGTGGTCTGTAAATTAGATGAATAGTAAGTGATTGGGTGTTATTTATCGGGGGTTTGGTAGTGAGGAATTCACATGATTGCATAGTTGGAGTGGGGGCTGGTCTTAGCAATAAGCTCATTTTAGATATGATGGCAATTCCACCGCCAGGGGTGCTATCTTGGTCTTGCCTGGAAATGGTGTAACTGTCTGGAATGGCTAGCATGAGCGAAGGCCCTGCATCGTTGTGTAGCCAGGTCTCAGTTATTGCGAGGAAGTCCAAATTACCTTCAGTGATTAGGTCAGCTATGAGTAAGGCATGGGCAACAAGCGATCTTATATTAAGGAGTGCTCCTTTGAGGGAATGTGTCTCCGTTTCAATTTTGAATTGGGCAGGGGTAAATGTATTTCTAGCACTAAGCTTGAACGTATGACTAGGAGTTTGGCAGGCATTAATGGCTAATAGAGAGTAGAGGTAGTTGGAATGGTTAGGTTCCCTGCTGTGTTGGTATTTTATTTTCAGGTTAGTTGACGGAAGAGATCTTCTAGGTGGCTCATACAATTGTGTAAGTCTAGCACTGAGTTTATTTTTTCTTTCGATTGTTGTGCAAGGCCGGGAGACATAGACTCCTAGCCCTGATTCATAATACTGATTCGGGCAGATGAAGGCAGAGTTTATGACTCTGTCTGACAGGTTAGGTAGGATATGTTCTATCTCTAGTGGGGGGGGCAGTATAACATTCCTGACTACTAATAGCAAGATGTGTAAAGGCAGCCATTATGCAATATGTAGTAATTAGGCTTAGCATTTTGTGCATCTAAGGCTATAGGTGGATCAATGGAGGCAGTGCAGGCAAGTGCTTCCTAGACTTGGATAGCGATGATTGAGCACACTATAAAGTAGGAGTAGAGGGCACACAAAGCACATTGTGGGTATGGGCAGTGAATTAACTGCTTAGTAAGGCGTTCATGTAATCATATAGAAGACGCTGGATCAACACACGCATGCAGGCAATGGGCATATAAATGGTAGCACAGAGCATAGGTGCATGAGTACAGTGTGCACACAGGTTCAGTGCATCGAGGAACAATAATGAATGGCACACAGGTTCAGTAAATCAGAGAGCAATGCTCAGTAGCACATGGATTCGGTAAATCAAGGAGCAATAATCAATGGCACATAAATTCAGTAAATCAGTGAGCAATGCTCAGTAGCACATGGGTTCGGTAAATCAAGGAGCAGTAATCAATGGCACCCAGGTTCAGTAGGTCAAAGAGCAGTGCTCTGTAGCACATGGGTTTGGTGAGTCAAGGAGCAATAATCAGTAAGGCACAGTAGTAATAAGGCACAGGAGTCTAAATGCAAACTCAATAGATATGGCACAGTAGGCTTAATGTAAAGCTTGTATAGTAAGGCACAGTAGGCTAATGTAATGCAACATTCACATAGTGAAGGCACAATAGGCTAAGTGCAACATTCACATAATGGGTCACAGTAGGCTAGGAGTGACATTTCAACTAGTAGGGCACAATGGGCTAAATGGGCTGAATGCAATATCCAGCCAGTAAGGCACTAAGGTTGAATGCGACATGCAGCTAGTAAGACGCAGTAGGCTGTATGCGACTTTCAAGTAGTTAGGCACTGAGGGCTTGATGCGAAACTCAAGTAATAGGCACACTAGGCTGAATGCAGAACTCATGTAGTATGTCACAGTCAGCTAATTACAAGGCTCAGATGCGAGTACTTTGGGCAGAATGTATAGTGGCACCTAGGTAAGGTTCAACAGATAGGGTGTAGTAGGCTAAATGATGTACTTGCTAGCATAGCTACATTTAGAATGAGCAGATTCCAATTTCTCTCCTAATGCAAATGGGCAGTACTTCTGTTGCCAGTGCAAATATAATTTCATTGGCCCAGTTAGGAATTGAGTAGCAAAAAGAAAAGCATTTCCTAGAAGAGAATCACAGAGAGTCTGGGGGGTATCTACGGTCTGGGCGCATGTGGCTCAATTATAAAGACAGGCTAGGTATTATGCAAGTTTACTTGTTCAGCACTGCATGAACGGACAGTACAGTACTAGCTTAGATTGGTTTACAATCAACATAAGCCACCGGAATAGGTACCCAGATGAGAGTGCAACTCGCTAAACAATCAATGGGCATTTGCAGCAGTTACTGTATGTGCATATAACGGTAGACGCACAGGTCGGTAGTAGTGGCACCATACTCTGATGTATTTGAGGTAGGCAAAAGCTATGTTGATATGACCTTTTGTTGCAAGTTGTGACACGATTGGCGTGCTCCAACACTTAAGCAGAACAGGGCCCAGTAGGTAAATAACGGCAATAACAGAGTGAAAACAAATATCCACAGAAGTACAGGCAACCAACAATAACGCAGTTGTGGTTAGGATACGAATATACAAACATCAGTACAGGATTAACGTCAAGTTGTAGATATGGAATTTGGTGAATGAAAGGAATTGAAACTTAAATGGACAGAGACCACACGCCGGTCAGAGACGTAAGCAAAAGTGTGTCGGAATAATGTTTGTACAGTAATACAGTATGTGCAGGGTCCATGGCCGTGCAGGTCCTAGGGGAGGAAACTAATAGTCGTGGAAGAGGATCCGATATTCGCAATGCGGGATATCTCACCAGGGGGGGGACATATAAACAACGGTTGCTGGGGTTGTGTATAACAGAGGGCAGGCAAAGTCAAAGTTTAGCAGTACGAAGATGTTGAGCAACACGAAGGTGGGGCTCAGCAAATAGATGAGTCAGAAAGACGCTGTACCTTAACTGTGTGTTTGGGAACGGGTGCTCCTTGCAATTGTAGATTCGAGCTTAGTGGCTGGCTGACGGCGTGAACGGCAGGGGACAGGCTAGGGACAGGAAGCAGCCTTGTTTTCTGGGCCTTGCTGAGGTGGGCCGCCTTACGTCTGCCGGCGCCTGATAGGTGCAGGTATAGGTCACAGTGACCAATCCAAGTCTGGCAGCAGCAGGGCTGGGCTTGGTTAGGTGGAGGATGCTAGGGCAGCATCTGGTTGGCCATCTTGGAAGGGTGTAATCCACGTGGTACACAATGGAAGAAGGTAGTTTTAGACGGCTAAATTCAGTTTTTTGTGCAATTTACAAGCGAAATTAGTGTGATGCTACTAATTTCATTCCTGCCTGTAATTTGGAAATCTCCGATGATTTTGAGGAAGCGATCGGAGTACAGGCACAAAAATCAGAGACTGCTTACCACTTGAAGATTGCAGGTGGAACTGCCTTTTCTTGGGCTGAACACTGCTCCTGCAGTGCCCAGAAGGAGCTCCTGCTTTAAATAATGGAATATTTCTGAACATGCTTGTAGACATCATTTTGACAACTCTCAAAGACCAAGAAAATACAGGCAATATTTTGTCCCAGACAAACGATGTCCTATGGTAGACGCAAACTATTGAACATAGTGAGCGATTCTTGAAGCTGGAGCATCCACCATTCCAGGATTGATCATTTCAGTCTCTAAAAGGGGCAACAGAAGGCTGTGCTTAGCAAAGACGTTGCTTGAAATTCCATGAGCACTGTGCATGCCTAGTTGCACCGACTTATTCTGGTTGCCAAGATGTTATGCCACCATATGCCTCCTGTCGTTGTGCCACACGATGTGACATAGCTACATCCACTAGGCAACCATGGGCCATGAGGTCACGGCATGTGTAAGGCTTTCTTTGATTCCCATGCACTAGTGCTCCACAGTGATGAGTGGGTAAAGAGTTTCACTGCTGCCTGACAAAACTATTTCTTGGGGGACTAATGAGGTGCCCATCCATGTGTGCTATCCTCGTGCCGAACCAAATGTCATTGCTCAAAGAAGGATGAAACAGGCGTATGCTCCAAGTTGTAAGACACGGGTACTTAACGCATTTGTTCTGATAGAGGCCCTGCTAATCCTCTAGTCATCGACTGCATGTATATGTTGCTTACAAATGATGCAGGTAAGTATGGCGGTGGGCTAGGATGCAACGTGGCAAGGCAGCAGGAAAGACTGGCTCCTCTAGGGTGCACATTTAAAAATCGTCTCTGGAGGATAGCTCAGCGGCAATGCACTCGCCTTGGCAGCAGGACAACATGGACAACACAGGTTTGATCCCTGGGTTCATGCTTAGATACCACTGGGTATTAAGCATGTTATAAATGACCTATTATGTGTATATATATGAGTATATTACAGGGACTGCGGTAGGGGCCCTGAAGTTATGGTTAAGTGGCTCAACCCATATACTTTTTATATAATTTTTCCCCCCACCCTGTAACAATCCTCAAAAAAAAGTATATGGCCTGTCAGATTGATTTTGAGAAGTATGGTGAGGTTTCGTGCAGGGGGGCAAAGTTATAGTGGGGTTCCCATAATGTGTGTGTTTTTCCCATAGACGCAATGGAAAAAAAAATGTTGCTAACGCCTACAGCCCAATTAGAGGGGGGTCTCAACATTTTTAGATGGCTTATAACTTTTTTTCCCCGTTATATGAATGTGGACACATCTTTTCACAAAGATAATAGACCCAACAGTGAATGTTTTTGCACAGTCTGAATGGATTGTGTTAAGTGGGGGCCAAGTTAAATGACTATTGTATGTACGTACATTTTGACAGTTTTGAAAATATAAAACATGGCCGGATTTGCATCAAACTCGTGTAAGGTGCATTGGCAAGGACCTGAAAGCTTGATTTCGCAAATGTGCCTGTGTTTTATTTTTTTTAAAGTGTCATAATGTAGGTACAAAAAATAATGATATACCTTTGGTGACTGAGGTAATGCCTGTGGCAATGTGCAGTGACCAGATTGTCTGGGTCATGGCCTACGGCCATGACCCAGACAATTTGGTTACTGGCCATGACCACGAGGGACCAGCAATGGGGTTAAAGTGGGCATGACCGCCAGGAATCCCCTGTGTGGTAAAGTTTTTTGAACTCAGAATAAGCTTGAATGCGGAATAAAATGTACTTGTGGGAAAAGGTGGAAGTGCTGGATGGGATTGCAGCAATATGCATGAGGAGGGTCAGCAAGAACTGGAAAGCATGGTTTTGCAAATATGTTCTGTGTTTTATTTGTTTCAAAAGTGTAAAATGTAAGTACACAACACAGTGATATAACATTGTTGTCTGGGCAAATGGCCTGGCGGTTAGCAAAGAAAAATGTGTACTGTAATTTGGTTATTGGAGCATGCAGCATTGCCAAAGTGTTAGATTTGAATGGCAAAACATATTCTGATTGCGGTTACAGCCTGATGTGGTGGACTAGATCACAACAAACCGGCGTGACGAACATTAGCAAGGACCTTAAAGCACGTTTTTGGATATATGACCAGTGCTTTATTTTTAAAAAGTGTACAAATGTAGAAAAACTAGTGATATACATTTGGTGTGTGGGTAGTGGGCCTATGCCCCAAGGATTTGGAGATAGGCCATGGCTGCAAGTAATGAGCATTGGCCATTGGTTACATTATTAGGGTATAGTGGACACAGAAATAGGATACTGGGTAGGTGCAGTGGATAGTAGGAGTGGTCTGGTTTGGCTGGGACCATGGTGGAGCGTTACGTTGTAGGCAATTGAATGATGATTTCCATCCCCAGCATGTGCTGCTGATAATGACAGACATAAACATGTGTTGCAAAAAATGTGTTTCTAAAAGGACATTTATATTTCTTTCATATATATGAAAAGAGGAATTATTAATAATTTATATACAGTGATGTAACACCATGAAAAACTATTACATTGACAGAAAAAACTTTGTTAAAGGGATGTTAAGGTTAAGATGCATCTCACCCTTGGGACTCTGTTTCTCCAATAGTTAGCCAATGGTGTCCCATCTTGGCATCCCTTGGCATTTCCCTCCTGTGTTCTTTCTCATGAGCACTTGCCCATTTGTACTGCCCCTTCTATGTATGCGCTTCTCTCACTGCTCAATGCATATGTGCATTTATAGGAGCATTGTGTAAAATGTTTTTGTATAAGTAAGGGAAATGCAGATACAAAAGATTTGTAGAAGATTGTTAAGTAGCAGTTGGTGTGTGGAAGCTTAGATTCTTCATATGGTTATATGCACAGTTTTTGGAAGCGATTGGTGGATGGATGTGTGATTGTTTGAAAGCAGTCATTGGGCCTCATTACAACCTTGGTGCTAAGTGCACCAACTTTACCACCATGGTGTAAACTCCGTTTACACCATGGTGGATTTACCGCCCCATTCCAAGGTGAGTGGGGCGGTAAATCCCCATTTCCCATTTTCCCTTCCCCATTCCCATTTTTGCCCCATAGGGCATAATGGGAGTGGGGAAGGCGCTAATTACGCCGCCGTAATTTACGGCGGCGTAATTAGCACCATGGCAGGTTAGCGCCATGGATTTTAACGCCTGCTAAAAGCAGGCGTTAAAATCAGAATCAGGCGTTAAGGGTTAACGGTGGCGTTAACCCTTAACGCCTGAGTTGTAATGAGGCCCATTGAGGGAGTGTATCAAATATAAAATAAAAAAGGGTGGAAGGGCTGCCCTGTGCGATGGTGTGCATATGCCATCCGGGTATTTTAATGATCCATGGCCCTGGAAAGGGGACTGTGGAGACCGTGGATAGCTAAAATGTTACATCAATTATGGTCCTTAGTATATTGGTTGCTTAGCTTACCATAAATGGCGAATTTCTGAGGTTTTTTGGTTTTATTTGTAACCCTTTAACCGGGCAGCTCACCACTGGCCCAATCAGAACAGACTGTGACTTGAGTTGCTAAGGCAGCGCAGCCCAGGGTGCCAATTCCCCTCCCCACCCATCCTGTGGAACCCAGGCAGAGTGGCACCATTCGGAGGGCTTCTGTGGAGAAGCCTGCCAAAAAGTGGAACAAAGGGCTTGACCTTGGTCAGAGTTACAGAGACGTACATGAATGCCATTTTAGAAATGAGTTCTGGCAAAAAGACCCAACCGTGAATTTAATATTAAATAAATAAACCAGTGGTATCTTTAACATTGCACCAAAAAGTGGTGCGTTTAAAATCAATTGAAAAATCCCATAGAGAATATTCCGGTGGAATATTTTGCGTGGTAACCATTGCCACCAGCCAGAAACTCAACAAGGGGGGACTGGACAGTGCCCCCTTGAAAAAAGACCCAGGGGTAATATAATTAACCCTTTCCAGTACTTCCACAATATGATGGTTTGTACTGGTTCTGTTCACAATTTAAGACTAGTAAAGTCAATGGTGACTTTACATGCCCTGGGAGACAGTAGTCAGTCCCAGCGCATGGAGTCTATGTTTGGGGGTCACTATGACACCCCTGTGTTACTGCACTGAGGGTACTGTGTAACACATACACAAAAAACAGATGATGCCCTACGGAGTAAAAGACCCCATAGCCCAAAATCACACAAATAGTCAGAGACATACGTCAAATGATGTCTAAGAGTGGAGTAAAAGAGTCTCACTTTTAGCAGGAGAAAAAAACAAACCCCAAAAATCCAACAAAGCTGATGAGGGACTCACTAGATTTGGGAAATTAGCCTTATAAGAGAATTCTCCCTAACACCCGCCACCCCCCCCAGACTAAGGGACAGGAGGATTGAATCCACTCCTGGATGAATTTCATACCTCGAGTCGGTTATAAACATCCTAGAGAGACCATCAGCATTTTGGTGGTGACACCCTGACCTGTGCTCAATAGTGAAATCAAACCCCTGAAGGCAGATTGACCATCTCAATAGTTTTGGGTTTTCCCCTTTCATTTGCATTAACTATCTCAAGGGTTGGTGGTCAGTCTGAATAACAAAAGTAGAACCATACAAGTACGGCCTAAACTTCTTCAGCGCCCACACAATGGCAAAACACTCTCATTCAATCGTTGCCCACCTTGTCTCAGGATCCTTCAGTTTTCTACTGATGATGCAAATGGGGTGTTCCCTACCTTTCCCATCCAGTTGACTAAGGACTGCACCAATACCTGCATTAGAAGCATCTGTCTGTACAATGAAAGCTCGTCAGGAGCTCTTAGCACTGGAGCTTGACAAAGGGCTTTCTTCAGGTTGAAGCACTCCTCATTCCATTTGACCTTTTTAGGGAACTTAGGAGAGGAGATCACATTCAGTGGAGAAGCTATGGTCCCATAGTTCCCTATGAAATTCCTGTAGTACCTAGTGAGGCCTATGAAGGCTCTCACCTGGGTTTTAGTAGTAGGTGTTGTCCAATTTTGCACAGCTTCAATCTTGCTGGGCAAAGGCCTTATTTCTCCAACTCCTACCTCATGTCCAAGGTAGACCACTTTACTCTGTCCAATCCAGCATTTACTTGCCTTTATGGTCAGATTGGCTTTCTCAAGAGCCTGCAAAACATGTCCTAGGTGGTCAACATGCTCTTCCCGGGCTTGGCTGAACACTGCAATGTCATCCAAGTATGCCATACAGAAGTCCTCCATCCCAGCCAGAACCTGATTTACCATCCTTTGGAATGTAGCAGGTGCATTTTTCAGTCCAAAAGGCATAACCTTAAATTGGTATAAGCCAACTGGGGTAGAAAATGCAGTTTTCTCCTTGGCATAGTCTGTTAGGGCTATTTGCCAATAGCCTGACGTCAGATTAAATGTGCTGAGGTACTTGGCTGAGCCAAGTCTATCCACCAACTCATCCCTCCTTGGCAAAGGGTGGGCATCAGTCTTGGTGACTGCATTACGAGCTCTATAGTCCACACAGAATCTCAATTCTTTGGATCCTGCCTTTGGTACTAACACAACTGGACTAGACCATGGACTAGTAGAGGGCTCTATTACCCCGAGGTCAAGCATCTTGCTGACCTCCCCTTTGATGCGGGTTCTTACATTCTCTGACATTCTGTATCCTCTGCTTTCTACTGGCAGACAGTCACCAGTGAGTATGTCATGCTGGCCCCAAGGGTTCAAGCCTGGTGAATGTGAGAACAGGGAGGCAATCTGTTTTAACATAAATTTTCACTCCTCTTGTTGCTCAGGTGTCAGTTTTGAAGAGAGATTAACTCCTTCAATCTTTTCATCCAAAGGTAGGCCTCTGAGGAGATCAGGGAGAGGTTCACTCTCTTTTTCCTCTTCTGCTGAAGCTAGAAGCAAGGCTCCTACTTCAGGTCTGGAGACATACGCTTTTAGTCTGTTGGTGTGGAAGACTCTGGGAGCCTCCTTGGGATTGCCCACGTCCACCAGATAGTTCACCTCTCCAAGTGTTCCCACAACCTTGAAGGGTCCCATCCATTTGTCTTGTAAGGCCCTCTGCCTTGTTGGAATCATAACAAGAACTAGCTGGTCTTGAGTGAACTCAACCATGTTAGCCTTTTGATCATGCCAATGCTTGACCAAAGCTTGACCAGCCTTCAAGTTATCACTAGCTTGAGCCATCATCTGTGACATTCACCTCCGGAGTCCCATCACGTAGTCAGTCACTCTGACTGGCTTGGGGGTAGGAGCACTCTCCAACCCCTCCTTAATCAGGGCCAATGGACCTCTGACTGGGTGGCCATAGAGAAGTTCAAAGGGACTATAACCTACTCCCTCCTGAGGGTCTTCTCTATAAGCAACGAGAAGGCATGGCAGTAGATTATCCCACTTTCTTTTAAGGGGTTCCTCTAAAGCACCTATCATGCTCTTTATTGTTCTATTAAACCTTTCAACCAACCCATTTGTCTGTGGGTGGTAGGCGGTAGAGAACGTGTAGGTAACTTCACAGTTTTTCCACATGGCTTTCATGCAGTGGGGCATAAAAATTGACCCCCTGTCAGAGATTACCTCCTTAGGAAACCCAACCCTGTTATAAATACCAAGGAGGACCTTAGCCACAGCCTGAGCTGTAACAGTCCTCATAGGAATTGCCACAGGGTACCTAGTAGCATGGCCTACTACAACAAGGATAAACCTGTTGCCTGAGGAGGTTGGGGGATCAAGGGGACCAACAATGTCAATCCCTAACCTCTCAAATGGGACTACCACTACTGGGAGGGGCACTAAAGGTGCCACATTCTTGGAACCACTCTTACCAGAAGTTTGGCAGGTGTGACAGCTCTTGCAGAACTTATCTACCTCAGCCCACATCTTTGGCCAATACAAGTAGAGAGAGAGCCTTTCCTTGGTCTTCTTGAAACTCAAATGACTAGCCAAATGAATCTCATGGGCTAACTGCAAGATCTGACTCCTATTTTCCTGAGGGACTACAAGTCATCTGTAGTCTCTGGGTGGAAACTTAGTTGGTTCACTGTAGAAGAGGACATCTTCCCAGTGCAACCTATACTTCCCAGGCTCTTGCCCATCAGCCTGAGAAGCTGCCTGGTGGCGGAGACCTTCCAGAGTTGGACATTCTCTTTGTCCCTTACGGAAAGCTGACCTGCTGTGTCCACCTTCTGCCAGTAAAGACTGCAGCTCAGCATGATCATCAGGGTCCAGATTTCCAATAGGTTATTGGCCTCCTACTAGCTCTTCTTCAGAGTATAGTTCAACCACACAGGGTTGTACCTCCCTCTCAGCCTCAGCTGGAGGTGGAGTTACTGGTGTAACGTTGGACAACCTAGGGGAAGTCCTTGTTGGAAGCACTATAGTGCTTGATGATGGTTTCCTTCTAGAAGTCTTGGGTTTCCCCTTTGCTTCTGGTTGTTCAGCTATAGCAGTAAGTAGTTCCAGTGGAGTAGGAGGGATTTCTTCTTCCATCATCACCTTAGGAGAATAGCTCAAGGTTTTCCCCCTTGCAGATCTGGTTAGTTCCTGTAACCTTTTACTAGCAGGTCTGGGTGCATGTGACACAACTCCAAGAGTTTTCAGGACATTTCCCAACAGAACCCTTCCTGGTACCTCACATTGGACACTGACAGGTATCTTCACAGTCATATCATTGCACTGGATGAGAACTGGGAACTGGGGACACATCTGCACAGGCCCTCCAGCTAACTTGGTGAGGCATTTGAGTGCCCTAGAAACCTCCTCCGCCTTGAAAAGAGATTCATCCACCACAGTTATGCTGGCCCCAGTGTCCCTAATGGCAGGAGTCTCCTGACCATTCACCTGGACACTGTCCTTATAATACTCTTTAGTATTATCTGGGATAGAATTATATACATCTAAATTCTGTTGTTCCCACAACCCCAGGGACACTAAAGAAACACTGGCTGAGACTCCAATGGGATCATCAGCCAATAGTAGAAAGTTTCCACTTGTCATTGGTACTTCCTCCACTGGACCGAAGGCTAGGAAGACAGTGTGGACCCCTGAAGGTTTACCTTTACATCTGGGATCCCATTTCACATGGTCAGTAGCCTTACAAACATAGTATGTTCCAAATGCTTTCTGGAATGGTGGCTTGTTCTGACCTCCTTCTGGTCTGGAACCAAAAGGTGCACTAGCCTGATTTGGTTTCCCCTGTGGCTTACCCTTATGGTGCTGTTTGGGGCCCTCTTTGGAATTGGAATTATTTGAATTCTCTCTGGAATCCTTTTTAGGCTGTTTGCCCTCATCCTTTTTTTGAGTTACCCCAGAATCCTTGTGAGTAGCCATGTAGGCAACCCACAAGTCAGCAGCCTTAGCTAGCTTCTTGGAATCTATTTCCTTTGAATCAGCCAAGTGTTGTCTGAGCTCAGGAGTGCAGGCATCATACATTGACTCCAACATAACAAGATTTCTCATTCCCTCATAAGTGTTCACTCTGTAACCCTTAATCCATCCCTCTAAGTTTTTCAAACTTTCACCCCCCCAGGTAGCCCAAGGGGAACCATCATGTTTTTTGAGGGTCCTAAACCTCTTAAGGTACTGGGAAGGGGTCTTCACAAATCTAGCTATTAAAGCTAGCTTCACACATTCCTAGTCCATCCTATCCACCTCCCCCAACTCCATTACCACATCAGATGCAACAGGGGGGAGCCCAGAGAACAACCAATGAAGCAACTGATTCCCTGTGATGTCCTGGAGCCCATGATTATATTCAAACATAGCCAACCAATCCAACACATCCAACTTAGGTTCATACATACCAACAATCTCTTTAGGCATCCGGGGTCTTTTGGGACTGGAACTCCTAGAGGGTCCGGGGAGAGCAATATTTTCAACAGACAATTTCTTCATCTCTAGCTCATGCTTGAGCTCCATTTTTCTGAGCCTTAGTTCTTGGTGCTTTTGTTCAGATTGGGCACTAATTCTTTTGAACTCTAATTCAAGTCTCATTTTTTCCAGTTCAATGAATGCAGGACTTAGTGTGGGACCTGACAAAGGTCCAGTAGACACATGCTGAGGTGCTAGAGCAGGCAGAGGGCCAGGGGGAACAGTTACATTAGTTTCCTCTTCCTCTTCCAACTCCACAACAATACTATCATTACTTTGATTCATATCATCCTCATGACTGTGGTTTCCATTTGCTGGGGAGGTAGGCTCCTCTGAAGCCGGGCGGCTCACCACTGGCCCAATCAGAACAGAGTGTGACTTGAGTTGCTAAGGCAAAGCAGACCAGGGTGCCAATTCCCCTCCCCACCCATCTTGTGGAACCCAGACAGAGTGGCACCATTTGGAGGGCTTCTGTGGAGAAGCCCACCAAAAAGTGGAACAAAGGGCTCGACCTTGGTCAGAGTTACAGAGACAGACACGAACGCCATTTTAGAAAAGAGTTCTGGCAAAAAGACCCAACAGTGAATTTAATATTGAATAAATAAACCAGCGATATCTTTAACATTGCACCAAAAGGTGGTGCATTTAAAATCAATGGGAAAATCCCACAGAGAATATTCTGGTGGAATATTTCACGTGGTAACCACTGCCACCAGCCAGAAACTCGACAAGGGGGGATTGGACAGTGGTAATATAATTAACCCCTTCCAGTACTTCCACAATACAATGGTTTGTACTGGTCTGTTCACAATTTAAGACTAGTAAAGTCAATGGTGACTTTACATGCCCTGGGAGACAGTAGTCAGTCCCAGGGTATGGAGTCTATGTTTGGGGGTCACTATGACACCCCTGTGTTACTGCACTGAGGGTGCTGTGTAACACACACAAAAAACAGATGATACCTTATGGAGTAAAAGACTGCATAGCCCGAAATCACACAAATAGTCAGAGACATACCTCAAATCATCTCTAAGAGTGGGAGTAAAAGAGTCTCACTCTTAGCAGGAGAAAAAAATAAACCCCAAAAATCCAGCAAAGCCTTATAAGAGAATTCTCCCTAACAGTAGTACTGGTCCTGGTTTACATGGGCGCGGCCTTTGCGGTATTTGGGGAAGCACATGTGTCACTGTCTGCGCTTCTCTCCATGCGGGACAATGGAAATGGGACTGTGGGGATTATCCAATCAGATTCTGAGGGTGTGGTTCACAGGAAGGGGCAGTATACTACTCTTCATTACTGTACGTAGTGAGAAGGGCTGACATGGATAAACGTATTGTATTGATTTTGGGTGATGCCTTTGTGGTAGATCTGTACAAGTATGCCAAGGAAAGGCACATTGACAGCGATTTTGGTTTGGAAGGAGTGGACGCATTGTGCTGCGCTGCTGATGTCTGCAGTTTTGGCATTATTAACGAGCTTTGCAAACAAGTGGCCAGTTTTGGTATAGTCAACAGTGTCATAGTACATTATGGCGGTATGCATTTGAGTTACAGGACTTTTTGACATGTGTTGCATCAACTGAAGAGGTTGATGAAGGCAGTGAAGATGCTTTTCCCCACTGCGCAGGTGGTTCTCTCTGCCATAACACCAAGAAGAGTATGGGACTATCCTAATGTATGCTGTGCCCAGCCAGAGGCTGGAAGAGGTATCATCAGTAGAAGCATGTGTGATTTCTTTTTTGTCTGCTCGTGGGATGTTCTTCTCCAACAATAAGAGCATTCATTCTCAAAAATCTGTGTGTTTCCAGGCAAATGGCATTTCTTTGTCCTGCATTGGTGATGCTCTTTTGTTTGACCATATACAGGAGGCGTTGAAAGGATTACTGTAAGAAAGTGAGGATGTGAAGAAAATAGAAAACCACACAAAAAACGAAGATAAAGGTGTTTCTCTAGGAACATCCAAAAGCACACCAAAAAAGGCTCTTATCAGAGCCGCCACTACAAACAAAATACCCTACCCTGGTTGAAATGTATTCCGCCACCCCCGCGCAGACAGCATGATAAGGACTTCGGACATCGTGCTAGTTGCAGGGTGGCACATGTCACATCCGGGCCTTTTGTAGATGGCGGCCATACAAATGGCTGTGTGGAGGCTACGGGATTCCTCAATAAGGTTTCTGGGTGTGGTTTGGACACACAGACTGTGGTTCACAGTGTATTTGTCGACAAAAATGCAGAAGGTACGGTTATGGCTGTGTGCTTCACAAGCCACAGCATACGTTTTTTGCGGGAGTTCTGAATACATTGATTGAAAGTGAATGGAAAACACTGTGCAGTGGCTGCTCATTTTGGATTGTATCATGTGGATTTGTACTGGTATGGAGTACCTGCAATGAAGTGACTGCTTTCAGTTTGTCATCATGAGACTTTGGTGACGCACGATCATGCCGACATGTGCTTCATTGTGGAAGTAAAATGTCACATATTACTGGAGTTTCTGTGATGTTTGCGATGAAGGAGGCACTTGCCCAGGTCATGCATGTTTCCGATCTCTGCATAACTTCTTATTGCATTATGCAGACACAGATGTGGCTGCATTATTTTTCAATATGTCTGGGAATTGAGAAAGCGAGGTACATTGTCAAGAAGTCTATGTGTGCCTTTTTATGACATGTGCCAATGTCGTACTTCGGAAAAGGGAATATGACGTTTCAGAGCACGAAGACTTTTTCACACAAATAGCATTCACCTTACTATTCCTGCCATTCCGATTTTTGCATGACCTATCCAAATTGCCTTTCTGCCCTTCTTGGAAGTACAGGAATTATTTTTTTTGTAGTTGTTGCTCACTTAAACGCTTCCAAATATACAGCAACATGGAAAAAAAACTCTTTTTAAAGTCAGCCCTTTCTACCTGATTCCACTATACTGTTTTTGACAGAGCCATGCCTCCCTTACTTAGCGCACATTCTGTGGAGCGTATCGGGTGCACGGCGCCCTGCAGCCATCCATTGGCAATTCCACGACACAGAAGGAATGGAATGCAAGGGCTGGTATGGAAGGGGCACCACCTACAGGGATAACAAAGGGTATGTGCAGAGAGGGGGAAATGTTGGGTGGCCCTCACTTACATAGGCGGCAGTCATTGTGTAAAAGCAAAAGAAAATATCGAGGCTGAGTACCACCAAAAGGAAATGCACCAAACACAGGCTTATAAAGATTCACAGATCTTTATTCTAAAACTGTACAGTTTACAAAGAAACAAAGTATCAGATAGCTCTCTGGCCCTCAGTACATCACAACGAATACCAGCCCTTTCGGTATGAGAAGTGAGAGGTACTGGACGTCTAGATATTCACATCTTTTATACAGTTTTCAATTGCAATGTCCAGCCCCTCTGCAAGTTAATTATTTTCGGTCTAGGGTTTGTGCCGAGTTCACCTCTAGTTAATCTAACTATATGCATGTGGATTACTTCCAGTTTATACAACAACAGGTCACAATGGCAACAGTGTATCTTCAGATTTAACATTTAGCCTTAGTACATGTCTTATACAATGTAGTTCAACAAGTGTTCACATTCAGTATTTTAAACAATATTGTATTCAATGTATGTCTGCGGAGCGGATTTGTTGGTGCGAGTAATCCTTTGATCTACAAGTCAAACATAGTACATGGTCTCATTCCACGACACAAACATTTAGCCTACGGGCAGTTCAGGCATTAATTTATGTAAAGGTCAGGACGACTAAGGTTACGAGCAGGAGAACATTGTCCACCATTTTAGAATACAGAGTGACTTTGAGATGGAAATCAAAATGGCGGCCAGACCTAAGATGGCGTCTAAGTCAATCTAAGGTCAGAACTTCGCAATGCGGATTTCTTCGCAGAGGGATTGGACTTAGGCCAATATATACAATAAAGGAGGCACATTATAATATCCCGTTTAACAAACCCTCCTTTTGGCCTAACCCAAGTGCTAAACTACTTCTAGTCACTTTACGAGCAACTCCACATCTCAATGTCCATACATTCTGAATCTCTATCAGAAATATTAATTTCCATGAGGTCCGATACTAAGATTTCTTTCAGCACGAATTCATAGGAGATTTTCTCTGGGGTGTATATCTTGTGTCCTAATGCACCCATCGCTTGTGCACAACATCCTCCTAACATCAAACAGCAGCAAGGAATCAACAGAATACCTAAAATAATCAGCAAGACCGACAGTAGCTTCCACCCCCAAGATCGTAGGATGTCCGAGGTCCGAGAACCAAGCACTAAGATCCCAGTTTCCCTCGGGAAACATGCACTTCTGAACTGAGAACATGCAGATTTTGAATCGCCCTAAAGAATGTTGTGGAGGAATCTGGCACGAAAACACAGCAAGCGGACCCCACTAATTTACATACCCCACCACGTTCAGCTAAGATGACATCTAATGCCATCCGGTTCTGAAGTGCCACTAACCTTATTGCTTTCTGTTCTAACGTCATATTATAGAGTATGTCAGTGGTCCGGTTGCTGGTCCTCTCCAGTACTCTTGCTAGTCTCCTGATATCTTCTGAGTTCAATATTTGCCCCCAAACGGGCACAAAGGATTTAGCTACATCGTCCAGAACTTGTGCTGAAGTATCGCCATTCTCGTCCCGCCGTGGACAAGCCTTTGAAATTTCTACAGTGCTGGCAATGAATACCCCGGGTAACAGAATCCCTAAATAATAAGTTCCCCGCCAATCCCTGGGTAACCATGGAAATGCTACACTACCGCAAACAAAGTAGAGAGGTTCGCCTACATACAAAGGTCTGTCCTCACTAGTCAAATTCGCAACGTTGGCGCAACCTTTAAAATCACACATTGACTGAGTAGCATTCCTCTGTATGCAGAAAGAAACTAAATCGGGCTGTGGTTAACAGTATAAGAAGGTGGTGTGGCTTCCATATTGCCTATAGGAGCCATCTCGAAAGAGATCAAGGATTGAAAAGGACTGGACAGTCTGTCAGAAGGCCTAATAGAAGCAACATTTGGCTTACTCCTAATTCGCAAAGAGCGAGCATCCCAGGGGCGTCAGAACACGTTTTTCAAAATTATTCAAGTTCATCCCATCGAAGTTCCCTGAGATGCTATTGTTCCATCAGCCAAAGAATAATTTGCTAAGAGAAGCATAGCAAGCAGTTGTCAAAGGTAAAGGATAAATATACCAACCCAGCCCCTTATCCCCATGTTGCGGTAAATGTGAACTGTAAAAGCCAGAACGTGATTTATTGTATCGAATGCCCCTGTGGACTTTGGTACATAGGTCAAACCACAAGAGCAGTCAATATCAGGATCTCGGAACACAGATCTAGAATTAGGTGTAAGAACCTTACATCACACTACATGGAGGCAAATCACACACCAAACAATCTCCTCTGGTGGGTGGTTGAGAAAATTAAGGGGAGCTCCAACATCCAACAAAGGGTCCTTAGGAAAGAGTCCAGGTGGATACATCGACTAAATACCTACCACCACGGCCTCAATGAAAGCTTTCAGCCAGTAATATAACAATTATGACGTATGCTTGCTTAACGTCTCTGGCCACCACTATTGATTAGACCCTCCACACCCACACTTACCAACAATCCACCCCAGTCCTAACTCCTCCCCTTTTTTCACTCCTTCCCCTCTCTCCCCCCCCTGCAAAGCCCCCCCCCCACCCTGCCCTACATCCCTTACTACTGGCAATACTTCAATCATTTCCCATCACGTGATAAGACACCACCCGTGCCAGCCCATAACTCAGCAAGTATGACACTACCTAACATGATGACTCCCTGAAATCAAGTTTCAATCAACAATTTGAAAATAACCGATCTCGTGCTTCTCTTCTATTTTGTCATCTAAAAATTCTGCACAGAGATATGTATTTCTCTCTGTCCCTTTGCTCAGCCCACGACTCCACCTCTGACAGCAACACTTTTTTTTACACCGAGGCAGGCTGGAGACTAATACCATCTCCCCCTGCATGCTCGAGTGATTTCGTCTCGGGTCGCCATGACAATGATCAACTACGCGGCTTAGCGCATGCGTGATCATCACGGCCCCGGCAATTTTGAGCAGGCAGACACAGTCTGCACACACCCTCAAACCAGACGGGACGGGCGAGACGAGCCTCCAGCCTCTCCCTCTCCCAGCGGATGTTTGCTGACTCATGCAGCAGGTCTGCAAAGCAGTGAAGCAGGTAAGCGCAAGATGGGATTTGTTTCTTTTTCCCCAGGCACGTCTTCACCTTGCATGCAGTTTTCATTACTCCATGTCATCGGCCCGCTCCCCACTCGCCATTTTCACTCGTAGCCCATTCTTTTGGCACATGACTCACACAACTGGGTTTAAACCACTTAGACCAGCCGCCGCACTGCCTCTGCAACCCTCACATGCACACGGCATTGTGAAAGCGCACAGTCATCCAAACGCACCGCGCTCAGTCTGGGAGCACCTTTTCACGTTATCTTGTTTCTGGATCAACACCAAAGCACTAGTAGCTATAACATTAAGCTACAGTTCTGGCGCATAGGATTTTTTAACCATCATCCCAACACTCTCCAAGTAAATGAGCTCTGGTCTTCTGTTCTGCCTTTTTTACACAGGCAACAGTCGCCAGCCCACTGTGAATAACCACGTTCCACAAGCACCGACAGAGTTGAAATGTTATCCAAGCGGTGCTGTTTCATTACAATCAGGTGCTTAAAATTGGTAGAGCATTACCCTCTACTTTTTAACATTCTCTTTTACCCATGTAGCTACTCAGCCATTACCTACCAGTACCACATAACTTGGGGCCAAGATACCGCATCTACAGCTTCTGTTCCCCTTTTGTTTTCTTTTAAACTCTGCGCAGGATATCACCAAGATGTAACTGTGACTTTACCTGAGAGCCCTCAGTGTTCACACAGACGCATGATCTTGTTGCCTGATATTCTCCCCCGTGTGGCCTACACCCGAACCTCTGGGATCTGAAGCACCGGCAGGTAAGCCGGCCAACCGGCGCAGAGAGTTTACAATAATTTTCTTTAATGCCCTAAATACAAGGGGCACCCACTTGTTCACATCCACCCCACTCACTCGATATCCATATATTTTCCACAGGGTCCCCAACTAGGAGCCCTGATGAAGGCGGACCTATCACAATAGAATACCGCCGAAACGTGATGAAGACAGGGAATTAAATAAAACACATATATCCCTGATCCTTCGGAACTTATATTTCGGTTCCAACTTTCAAACCTCACGTTGGCAAGGATAAAAAAGATATCTTGTATCAAAGACCCTGCAGCATTAATTGCTTGAAATTAACAATTGCAAAAGGGACTACGACTGAACAAAATCCATAGTTTGGGAAATGATATTGTGTATCTACTGAACCAGTATCATGCATATGTCCTTTTTGCACTCTACTCTATGACTCAGTCATTTTAGTGAAATGAAATGAACTAAACCCAATTTTCTTTGTGTTTCTTGTTTTTGTTCTGTGAATATAATTGTGCAAAATACCTATGTATACTGTAATCTTTACCCAAAAAAAACTTTGTTTTCTCAATGTACCATGTGGATGTACTTATATTTTGTTCTACCCTTGGTTGAGATTATAACCTTGTTGATTTCCGGTTATGTGTTGTGTTTTTCTAAAAATATATGATTTTCACCTTCTTCTTGGAAGTAGGAAGTGATTGTCTTTTGTTCTTCCTAAATTATATTGGTTATCTATTACCTATTTCTCAAACACTGGAAGCATCATTGTAATATTTGTCCTTTGAAACAAAGAGCAATTTCACTACTTGGGTGGACACATGAGAACAGCGGTTGACCTCACCTCAGGATTTCCGCAATCCGGAAACCTCATAAAAATAATAATTAACTTTAAAGGAAAAAATATGAAAATAAATATTAGCAAGAGTACATTCTTCTGTTTCTTCTTTTTCTAAAAATATATGATTTTCACCTTGTTCTTGGAAGTAGGAAGTTTCAATCAACAATTTGAGACTAACCGATCTCGTGCTTCTCTTCTTTTTTGTCATCTAAAAATTCTGCACAGAGACATGTATTTCTCCTTTGTCCCTTTGCTCAGCCCACAACTCCACATGAGGCTGACAGCAGCACTTTCTTTACACCGAGGCAGGCTGGAGACTGATACCATCTCGCCCTGCAAGCTCGAGTGATTTCGTCTCGGGTCGCCATGACAATGATCAACTACGCGGCTTAGCGCATACATGATCATCACGGCCCCGGCAATTTTGAGCAGGCAGACAGTCTGCACACACCCTCGAACCAGACGGGACAGGCGAGATGAGCCTCTAGCCTCTCCCTCTCCCAGAGGATGTTTGCTGACTCATGCAGCAGGTCTGCAAAGCAGTGAAGCAGGTAAGCGTAAGATGGGATTCTTTTCTTTTTCCCCAGGCACGTCTTCACCTCGCATGCAGTTTTCATTACTCCATGTCATCGGCCCGCTCCCCACTCGCCATTTTCACCCGTAGCCCATTCTTTTGGCACACGACTCACACGACTGGGTTTAAACAACTTAGACCAGCCGCCGCACTGCCTCTGCATCCCTCACGTGCACACAGCATTGTGAATGCGCCCAGTCATCCAAACGCACCGCGCTCAGTCTGGGAGCACCTTTTCACGTTATCTTGTTTCTGGATCAACACCTAAGCACTAGTATCTATAACATTAAGCTACAGTTCTGGCGCATGGGATTTTTTAACCATCATCCCAACACTCTCCAAGTAAATGAGCTCTGGTCTTCTGTTCTGCCTTTTTTACACAGGCAACAGTCGCCAGCCCACTGTGAATAACCACGTTCCACAAGCACCGACAGAGTTGAAATTTTATCCAAGCGGTGCTGTTTCATCACAATCAGGTACTTAAAATTGGTAGAGCATTACCCTCTACTTTTTAACATTCTCTTTTACCCATGTAGCTACTCAGCCATTACCTACCAGTACCACATAACTTGGGGCCAAGATACCCCATCTACAGCTTCTGTTCCCCTTTCCTTTTATTTTAAACTCTGCAAAGGATATCACCAAGATGTAACTGTGACTTTACCTGAGAGCCCTCAGTGTTCACACAGACGCATGATCTTGTTGCCTGATATTCTCCCCTGTGTGGCCTACACCCGAACCTCTGGGATCTGAAGCACTGGCAGATTTCCGGTTATGTGTTGTGTTTTTCTAAAAATATATGATTTTCACCTTCTTCTTTGAAGTAGGAAGTGATTGTCTCTTGTTCTTCCTAAATTATATTGGTTATCTATTACCTATTTCTCAAACACTGGAAGCATCATTGTAATATTTGTCCTTTGAAACATAGAGCAATTTCACTACTTGGGTGGACACATGAGAACAGCGGTTGACCTCACCTCAGGATTTCCGCAATCCGGAAAACCTCATAAAAATAATAATTAACTTTAAAGGAAAAAATATGAAAATAAATATTAGCAAGGGTACATTCTTCTGTTTAGCAGTAAATGTGAACAAACCCAACAGTTACACCTATTAAGAATGGTATGTTGTTGTGGTAACTATGTCTGTGCTGAGAGTCTCTAGCAGATAAAGTATGCAGATGCACAAAAGGAGTAGAAACAGTGGGTACATTTTCAGTGGGTAACACATTGTCAAGCAAATTTACTTCTTCCTGATACCAAAATCCTAAGGCAATGTCTATTGTAAAACCAATCAACATTATCCCTAAACAACAATACGTTTTCGGGGCCCACACATTTAAATGTTTGTTTCCGCAGCTGGTCAAACAGTCTCTTATCTGATCCGTACGAGATGGAGCGATTGCAGGCATTGTTATTCAAACGATTCGCACCAATGTTTTTTTGCTGGCGACCTCCAGGCCGAGCATCTCCTTAGTCCTTTCACAACCCTAGCCACCAGAATCCCCTTACACACAAATGATCGGGCCAACAAGGCAAGCCCTTGATTACTTTTCTTCGATGGCACAGCCGAACCGTGCAGTAGGTTTGTTTCCTCGGACGCAGATCGACCTTGCGATCCCTGGTACTGAGTGATCTGTGAACAACGTGTCATCACTTCCTGATGGAAGGAACAAATCCAAAGCGAGATCTGATGCAAGATCCGGAACAAATTTCAAAGACGAGACTATTGGAGAGTGTGGAGATGAAGTGGCTGTTTCCCCAGGCCCCACGGGCTCAGGGAGGGTCTCCGATGCACTCTTGATGCTGTTTACTGCTTCCTGATCATTGGTTGCAGTACTGGTGAGGGGTTCTGTACCTTCTGTAGCATGCGGCACAGGGTGCGGAATTCTCTTGATATGTGACGCGTGGATCCAATTCTTCTTTCCCGCTACCAGCACCGCTGTCTGTGTGACCAGGAGGACCTGTTGCGGGCCCCATCAACGAGGTGCGAGACAAGAGGATCACTCAAATGCCTTTATAAGGACCCAGTCTCCCAGCCGTATGCTGTGGTCGGGGCCCTCGTATTTTACGGGTAAAGCCTCTCGCACCTGTTGATAAATCAAATACAGATTTTTAGTTAACTAGTTAACTGGCCACAGTTTTCAGAAAGAAGTACATTGTCGACCTTGCGCAGAGAACGGGGCCTTGGGACATTCCAAATGTTAGCTGGCCTACCCATGACCACCTCAAAGGGAGATAGCCCAGTCTTAGTTTGATGGGTTGTCCTCATGGACAATAATATGATCGGTAAGGCGTCCGGCCATTTTAGTTTGGTGCCGGCACACGTTTTAGCAAGCTTGTTTTTGATGATGCCGTTGTGTCTTTATACTAGTCCAGCACACTGTGCGTGTCTGGCCGAATGGAACCGTTTATCAATCTAATCCCACGTATATCTGCAGAATTACAGCAGCGATAAAATGTGGGCCATTGTCCGACCAGATGACTCTTGGCAAACCAAATCTTGGAAAATATTCATTCAGCATGGTCTTTGCCGTGGTCATGGCTGTGGCGTCTTTGACGGGAAAAGCTTCAACCGATTTGCTAAAAGCACAGATGACAACTAATACGTATTTGAAGTTATAACAATGCTCCATTTCAATAAAGTCAAAATGAATCACCTCAAAGGAGACAGAAGGTGGACCAAAACTACCCCTAGGAGTTGATGTGCCCTTTCCCACATTGTGTTGCAAACAAATCATTCACCCCTGAACGAAGCGTTCAGCTACTTTAGGGAATTTGTCATTTACCCACACATTTCACAACATTTTGGTGACCTTACAAGCACAAATATGGATAGGACCATGAGCCATAACAACCATCATCATAGCATACGCATCGGGCAATATCCATTTCCCTTCAACTTTGTCCAGCCAACACCCATCAGCCTCCAGTTTACCCAGACCCTCAGCCCATTTCCTGGAATCCTCTAACGTGGCATTGGCTTGAATGTTCTTTACAGAGTCAATACCCTCATCCAAAGTATAGGCATTTGTGGCTTCCCTTGAAGTATACATTTCTGAAGAGAGATCAGTGGCAGTCTGTTTGGCTATCTGGTCGGCGAAAGCATTTCCTTTTCCTACATTGTCAATGACCTTCTGATGCGCTGTGCATTTCATAATAGCTAGCTGAGCAGGGAGTGCAAGCGCTTAGAGTAACCGTACTATCAAGGAGCCATGTTGGATTTTAGTGCCATGTGAGGTCAAGAAACCTCTTTCTGCCCAAAGTCTGCCGAAGTTGTGAACCACCCCAAAGGCATACTGAATGTCAGTATATATGTTTACGGTAAGCCCTGCGTAAAGTTCACAAGCTCGGGTAAATGCTATAATCTCTGCGGCCTGCGCGGAGTTACGCATGATTCTTTTGGTTTCCACGACCGTGCTCAATGTTGTGATTGCATAAGCAGCTGTGGTTGTACCATCAGGAAGTTTGAAACAGGAGCCATCACAAAACATCTCCCTAGTGGATTGTTCAAAGGAGTGTCTTTTAGATTGATTCTGCCTTTGGTCTCTTGTTCTGTGGTGTAAAGGCAGTCATGTGACTCCTCGTCACTGCAAGCAGTACCTTGCGGAAAAGGTAAGAGTTCAGCCGGATTAAGAACACAACACCTCTTAATTTTGTTGTGCGGTGCAAACAAGATCAATTCATATCTCGTTAATCGTGCGGAGGTGAGGTGTTACGTTTGTGTTCTGTTTAATAGAATATCTACAGAGTGAGGTACCATCAGGGTTAGAGCATGGCCTAGAACCATTACCTTGCTCTGTTTAACGGACGCAGCAGCAGCAGAGACAGCTGTCAAACATCTCGGCAAAGCGCATGCAGCAGGATCAAGGGCAGAAGAAAAGTAGCTGCATGGCCTATTCTTCCCTCCATGTTCCTGCGTTAATACAGCCAAAGCACATCCATCACATTCATGCACATACAACACGAAGGCCTTTTCATAGTTTGGTGTGCCCAAAACTGGTGCCGAGGACAATGCAGTCTTGAGCAGATCAAATGCTCGCTGGTGTTCTAAGTTCCAAAGCAATGGCGAAGAAATGCCCTTTTAAACGTTGGTTTAATCACTAAGGAGAAATTCGGGATCCACTGCCTACAGTAAGAAGCCATTCCTATCAGGGCTCTGACCTCTTTCTGTGTATTTGGGACAGACATGATAGAAATTATTTTTATCCGTTCTGGTGTCAACCTTCTTCCCTCCTTTGACAGGAGATAGCCTAAATAGGCGACCTCCTGTCGGCAATACTGACATTTTTTAAGCAAAGCTTTTGTGTCCATGTTGCGTTAGGTGAATAAGCAACAACACAGTACAAGCGTTCTCTGAGTCAGCAGCTAAGAGTAAGTCATCGACATATTGAAGCAGTGTACAAGTAGAGGAAAACTCAAGGGTATCGAGCTGCTGTTTCAATGCCCTACTATAGATGCTAGGACTTTCCGTGTAACCTTGCGTTGCACGGGTGAAGGTAAACGAGTGTCCTCCTAAGGTGAACGTGAACAAGTATCTACTGTCCTTATGTATAGGGATACTAAAGAAGGCATTCTTTAGATCCACAACATTAAAGTACATAGCTGAAGCCAGAATCATGGTCAATATTGTTGTCACATCAGGCACAATAGGAAATTGTGGAGCAACAATATTATTAATGGCACGTAAATCACTAATGAAACGGAAGGGAATTGCATTATCTCCTTTTTTGTACATGGGAAAAATCAGGCTATTACACAAACTACCTGCAATTTCTTCGATCACCCATCGATGCACAAAATCGGAGATGATGCATTTCAAAGTTTGCTCACCATCGACGGAAATCTTATACTGTGGAATACGTGGAAACTTCACTCCATGTTTCAAAATAATCTTAATGGGATCAATTTGTAAAACACCGACATCATTGACATCAATTGCCCACAAACACTCCTGAACATCTCTAAGTTCCGGTGGCAAAGGTCTGGTCAAGAATTGCGAGACAGAAAGTTGCTGTGGTGAAATCGTCAAACGCACTCCGTCAGAAGAACAATGAATTACTGCATTTAATTCCTTCAACATATTCAACCCCAACAAATTCTCTCCACAATTCGTAGTCAAAAGGAATGAACAGTGGTCCATAAATGGACCCAAAGAAATAGGTACCGGTAAAGAAACCGGACAGACGACTGGTGTGCCAGAAAACCCTACAGAAACATTGGTTTGCCCTGACAGTGGAATGTTTGGAACCCGTGAATGGTAAATGGAACACTTTTGTGCCCCTGTATCTATCAAGAGTAGATGTTTCCTATTTCCCACTAACATTTCAACGTAGGGACCTTTCTGATTAACGGGAATAGGCGTTGGTTCCAAAACCTGCTTCGGGCAATCCTAACGAAACAGAATGTTGTTGAAAGGAAGTTCTTCAGAGAGGTAAGCAGCAGAAGGATGATCAAAGATGTTTCTATTATCCACATTTGATGCCTGATTGTCCTGCGAGAAAGGTTGCTGTGAATCCTGTGAAAACTGACCTCTACCAGGACCCCCTATCCCTGGGTGGCCTCTGAATAGTCTACCCATATTCCCAAATGTGTTATTTGACCTCTGCCGGCGGATCGGGCATTTTGCACGCCAATGACCCTCTTGTCTACAATAAGCACACTGGTTAATGTTTACAGGACCCAAGGGCACATTTCCTTGTGGAACATACTGACCTCTAAATTGCGAATTACCCCCTCTAGGGCCTCTAACAATTTGTTGCAATAGTACTTTTTTCTTTAAGTCACCTTTTCTCTTTTCAACTCTTTCCTTTTAGTTATTGACACGATTCTCATAGTACTGAGCCAAGCGCTCTCAGAGGACATAATTTGCAACTGGATGTCAGGCAGCAATCCGCGCACAAATTTGTCCACGAATAGTCGTTTCCCAGACTCTGTGCTTAAGTCTTGCCTACTGTAATCTGAAAATACTTGTTCGAACCGGTTGAAGAACTCAGTAGCACCCTCAAATTTTCCTTGGACACAGGCTGTAAGCTTATCCCAAATAATCCTTCTTTCAGGAATTATAATTTTCAATTTCACAACTATTCTATCAGGCAAAGTTAGTATTACCTGTGGTGGTCTCTTACCAGCTGGCCTTTCTCTATCGAGTCTAGCCATAGTATCCCATGAATCTCCCAACCCTGCTACATCATCTATAGTCCAGATTTGTTTCCATAAATCAACGGGCAGGAGTACAGGAAATAACAAATCAATATCACTTAAGGTGACTGCTGAATATTGTAAGACAGGCTCTATTTATTTCTTTTAGAACCCTGTCGGATTCTTCCTAATATCGGGAATAGATTGTTTGATGGTGTTCACTTCCGAACTCGAGAACGGGACGTGAACGAACTGCGACACATAGTGTGCAGGAATGTCATAGGCAGCTGCACCTGTTCCAGCATCAGCTGGAACCTCAACTTTTGGGACAAATGTTGGAGGGACCTCTCTCAAAGGCAACTGAGAAATCGGAAATTCCGAACGCTTACTAAGCAACAGAGCTAAATCGAGCGCTAAAGCATCTGAAGAAGTGTCAAACGAAAAAGCCCTTTTATAAATACCCAATAACTCTCGGGACAACACATCTTCCTTTTTACGCACTCATCCTGTAGGTACTCTACAAAAATAAATAAAGAATAATTCTTCCAAAAGAACATGAGTAATTTGTTCGCTCTGTATCAATTTCCTCTGCATTTCTGGCGTATACTGACTATACGTGTCATATACTTCGACAGGAGTTATCGATGTATCTGAAATCAACATAATCGCATCACTTGCACAAATTTGTGTTTCCTCATTTATTGATTTACGACAAGGAGAAAACCACTTCTGTACGAACATGACATCCAAACTATCCCCACCTACATCTTCATTCTTTAATCTTTCCAACTCCCTTCTATACTCAAGAACCCTCTCGAAATGCTCTTGTACTTTCTCTACAGTATCTCTAGAAAATGCTAAAGTTTTCAGATCCCTCAACCCTTGTGGGAGATCTATATCACTTAGCCTGTTCCACATTACACACAAATGAATTCCTAATCCTTCAATAAAAACGTTTCTCTCAGGAAAATTGTCTAGATTACCAAGTGTGGAAAAAACATCAGCTTGTTCACCCTTCTCCATGCAACGCTTAGCCCAAGCAGTTAATTTGTGCTTTTTTCTCTGAAGATACAGTAATAAGAGTCACAACCCTTGATCATGCTCCCCGATCTACTACAAGCGGTTTAGAACCACTTGGAAGAGGGAGAGTAGGCACATTTCAAACATCTGGAAACAACGGTGCTATCACTGGCGTGGCAGGCAAGCCCACCGAACACGCAACAGCAGGCAAAGGTGGAGAAACAGGTGGAGGAGCGACAACAAGAGGAGGAATAACAGCCGGAGGAAGAGGAACATTAAGAGGAGCAATAGGAGGAGGAGGAGGAGGAACAACGGGAGGAGGAATAACAGCAGGATGAGGAACATACATGATGTGGCACAGTGGCACCAGGCCTTCGTTCATTTAGAAGTTTATCAATAAGTTCTTCGGATACATGAAAGTCTTTAGAAGTATACATTGTCTGGATACCAAGTGAAAAAGCTCTATCCATATTCCTAACTGACTCAGGCTGTTTATTCTGGTCATATAACAACGCTTTTTCGGCATTCGTCATATGACGGCGGGCATGCTTTTCTCTACTCTTAAGCTGCTGCATTGCTTCTTTCTTCCAATTTTGTATACATCGAATGCTACAGGTCTTGCCTTTTTCTTCAATAATATGGATTCTAAGTATTCAATACGAGGAATTTCAAAACTACCATTGATTGGCCACTGAAGTTCAGAAGCATGTCTAGTTTGTCTGTGCCAAATATCATTGAATACTATACTACCAATGCCATGCTTACAGTACATAGTACACGCCGGCAACCCCTCCATCGGCGCTGTCGGCCAAATTCCAAAGATTGTCTGTCACTGCGGAATAACTCCCTGAAGCAGGCGGACAATTTCCCAGGGATATCAGAATACTGGTGTTACCTGGTCAATAATTCTACTTGCAAGTGCAATACGCCAAAACAAATTATCAGGATACTTAAGAATCGGTTCACGACTCACCTGATCAAATCCTAAGGAGGTCCAATCGGAATACGAAAATTCTAACTAAGGTCTCATGTGGTTGGTGATTTCGGCAAATCTGCCCGCCTCGCTATATGGACCCTCGTCAAGATGGTGACTCGGACAGCGGGCTCACCGTCCAGGGATCGGGTCATGCAGCGCTGCTGAGGTGTCGCATCTCATCCAAGAAAGGGGCCCCCTTTCTCACCGTCCGATCCCAGTCCGATAGCCGCGTCAACCTTCAGCGAGCTGGCATCATCATTGAGGGTCCCTATTCGGGCGCCATCTGTAAAAGCAAAAGAAAATATCGAGGCTGAGTATCACAAAAAGGAAATACACCAAACACGGGCTTATAAAGATTCACAGATCTTTATTCTAAAACTGTACAGTTAACAAAGAAACAAAGCATCAGGTAGCTATCTGGCTCTCAGTCCATCACAACAAATACCAGCCCTTTCGGTGTGAGAAGTGAGAGGTACTGGACGTCTAGATATTCACTTCTTTTATACAGTTTTCAATTGCAGTGTCCAGCCCCTCTGCAAGTAAATTATTCTCGGTCTAGGATTCGTGCCGAGTTCACCTCTAGTTAGTCAAACTATATGCATGTGGATTACTTCCAGTTTATACAACAGGTCACAATGACAACAATGTATTTTAGGATTTAACATTTAGCCTTAGTACATGTCTTATACAATGTAGTTCACCAAGTGTTCACATTCAGTATTTAAACAATATTGTATTCAATGTATGGCTGCGGATCGGACTTGTTGGCATGAGCAATGTATGGCTGCGGATCGGACTTGTTGGCATGAGTAATTCTTTGATCTACAGGTCAAACATAGGACATGGTCTCATTACACGACCCAAACATTTAGCCTATGGGCAGTTCAGGCATTAAATTATGTAAAGGTCAGGATGGCCAAGGTTACGATGTGGGATGTCTCAACACACTGGTCCAGGCCCTGCAACGTTACAGTGCATTGCTGGCAGCAGAAACCTCAGAAATGGCCACTGGAAAGCAAGCTGCTCGCTATAAATCACCCAAAATTGTGCAGTAAAAATCTGAAAAATAGGCAAATCCAATTTTGCATATGTCAGCGGTAACACAGGAGACCACTGCCAAAACCCACCATTGGGCTACCCACAAAGTAGCCTGAAATCACTTGAAAAAGCAATGCTGATTGCCAAAAAGAAACACAGAGTTTTTTGGAAATCTGTTTTCTTGATTGCCAAAAATGTGCAAAAATCATGGCTCACAAACCACCCAAAAAGATCCAACCTCCTTGTTGGGTGGTGAACATCATTCTACTTCAAGAATTCATATAAATATAATGTCCACAGAAGTATATGTTATCTGAACAAAGTCCACTTTTGAGGATTGCTTGCTGAAAGAAATCTGTCAAAAATGGGCGTAATACCGTTACTCACCTCTGTCAGAAGCCGGCGATTTAAAACCTATCTTGTGTAAAGTTGACCATTGAACTCAAACTATGCCAAAGAAAGACTTGCTATCAGAAGCCTAAGAGGTGGATACAATTCAAAACTATATTGTAAAAAGGCTTGAAGTAAGAAATTGGTTGATGTATTTGTCAAAAATGTGAGTTATATCGTAAGACAAGACAATTTCAGACATTGGGTTTAAGAGTTAAAGTTTCCCACACTGTGCTTCAAACACATTCCACACCTTCTCCCTGAACAAAGGACACTTCCCCCCTGCCCTGGGGTAAGAAAATGACAGGCTGGAGTGAAAAGGAACTGGGAGGGGCACCCTGGACTGTTGCTCTGAGTGCAGAGAATGATGTCCTTGAACTGAATAGGAATGCTAATTCGGGTGTGACTGACAAGCTGCTCTGGCAGGAAGAAGGCCATGTGACCCTCTGACTCAGCACAGCTCTGGAGGCAGGCCAGACTCAAAATGTGTATTTGACATTGGATTAAATATATGTTTAAGGAAGATACTTCTAAAATATAGTATCGAACTGACAAAAATATGAAACTTTGAGACTGTTAAAATGAAAACTTTGCTCACAGTTTAAGACTAATTTGGAATCTGTGCGATGTTCTGAGGCTGAACCCCAGAATGTATTCATATTGTAGCCATTGTTTTTGTGTTAGGAACATGAAACATTACAGAAATGTGCCCAGGTGGGATGTGTATGCATGTATAAAAATGGATGCAGAATTAACATTGATAAACCCACCAAAAGTGCAAAAAAGTTGTCATTTACGAACCAAGGCTCGTAGGAACATGGGACTTGAACAGAGACATGCCTTACTTAATCTGTGATGTGTATATGTAATATTAACAAGTTGAGCATATTGTAAATACAAGTTTTTTATGAAAAATAAGATATACTTTACAGAGGCAAAGGGGAGGGTTTTTCCCTAAGCCATAACATGACACATGATGACACAGGATGACACACTGCTCCTTTCTCAAATCAGGGAACGGGAAATTCTCTGACCTATCAGATCCTTAGTGGGTTGGGCATAGAGAATCAGCCTCCCCACCCACTTTGGAAATACATAAATAGGGACTGCTGAGGATCCCGAGGGACACATTTTCCACTTCTCAAGTGATTTCTTGGTGAAACACCCTGCAGGAAGATCCAGGCTCCAGACATAGATCCAGAGACCAGACCCTAGAATCAAACTCTAGAACTTTGAAGCAGAAAGGCCCAACCCAAGAAGATGAACCCTTTTTCAGCAGTCCTCAGAATCTTTTGCAATCTGATTCTAACCCCTAAACTTCAACTGGGCCTAACTAAACCATTCAACAGCCTGGCTGAGCTGTTTTTCTTCTGGCCAAGAACCCCGTGCTAGAACCAAGATTCTGATCCGTCCAGCAGAGCTGTAATCCAGAACCCGTCAGATCCAGTCCAAGAGGCTGCACAGACCAGAGTGCCTTGCTGAGAGCAGAGTCCAGGTGCCTTGATCCTTTCCGGTGGCGAGTGAAGTCCAAACCTTTGACCATATCTTTGACGGGTCCATTCCATTTCAAAGCCATAGTTGTAAGTATTTAGTGTAGAACTGTCCATAACCAACCTCTTAGTATTAAGTAACCCAATCCAACCATTCTAACCTATTCATAACTGCATTATTGAATCTCTGTTGTCTATCCTAAATTCTTCTCTCCTCCACATAATCCTTGATAATTGTAGTGATAATCATCTTGGCGCTAATATGTATTTTCTGGAGAAAGGCAAGCATCTCGCTCAGACAGAAACCATCTGGAGGCGCCTCTGGATAGGTGGCTGGGCTGTCATGTAGTTTGCAGCTCCATAGACTCTCTAGTGTTCAGAAGTATTTGTTCCAAATCTTCAACAGTACATCTTTCATTTTGAAATCTTGACTTTGTTTCTGAAAAATCTACCTTTATTAAAACCTCTGTAACTTTTGAACCATACGTCCTAGAATCTTAAATGTCCTTTCGAAGCTAACTTCCTCAGCTTTCAAACAAACCTGAAACGACATTCCAATTCCTGATAGTTTTGCTGTAATTGTGTTTCCCTTACGCGGAAAAGTTGCTGCAAATTGCAATTTGGCTCAATTTCACCACATGTCAAAATAGCTGTTTCTTGTTTTCAACCTCTGAATTTCGTTTTCAATCTGCTAATCATTCTACCATCATTCCTAGTGCCTACCTGGCCTAATCCAAAGCAACTCTCACTAGTTCTGAATCCTATTTAGCGAATTAAAATCAATTTTAGCGTTTTTCCATTCATTCAAACTACATTTAAAAGCGATTGACATGTTTTTAAAATCATTCCTGTTCTCTCTAAGTTTGCTGGGGGAAAGTGGGATTGAAACTGCAATTATTGGTGGTTGTTCCTCAAACCTGTGTGCCCTCTTCCACTTCTTCATATTGCATACTGGGGGGAGTGAGTAACAGGGGAAAGAGTGATCATATTATCTGTTGATTGAAGTCATATCAAGTCTTACTTCTGTGTTGCATTCTTTCCTATCCTTGCATTTCCTTGAACCATACACAGTATTCTCTGCTATGTTTTTCTTCCTATTTCTACTCCTAATTGATTAAAGAGATTGTTGATATTATAATATCACCCATTGCTGATCATTGCTCATATTCATAAGTGTGCTATTCAGATATTATTCATATTCATAAAAGTGTAATCTATATATTGTTCAATTCTTCAAATAAATTGTTTAATTTGCAAAACAAACCTTCTTCTTGGCTCAGTGAGGCTGGAGGGATTCAAAGAGAGGGGCGTTATATAAGGGTACATCATCCAGAATTAAAAGAACTTTGACATAAAAATATATAAATAAGGGTTTCCATTGGTCATTCCATACTAGGCATTGACTTAGTTGGGGTGCTGGATTGAAATCACTTACAACGAGCAGGAGAACATTGTCCACCATTTTAGAATACAGAGTGACTTTGAGATGGAAATCAAAATGGCGGCCAGACCTAAGATAGCATATAAGTCCATCTTCACAGAGCGACTGGGCTTAGGCCATTAGGCCAATATATATAATAAAGGAGGCACAATATAATATCCCGTTTAACAATTGTTATGCTTCCGGACCAACCCTTTCCAAGTACTTCCAAGTAGCTTCCCTCTGTAGAGTATATTGTCGCAGTACATGCAGAATACAATGCCGTTTGCCAGGTAAGGGTTTGCAGTGCAGCATATGGTGTGCAAGGATATTTTAAGGCTCAGCTGCCCTACAGGAGTGGCCCTGTTGTTGGCAGGAGCAGATCTGGAGAATGCTGTACATGAAATTAACTACTGCATTGTTGCAAGGGCAGTACCTTTTTCCACTAGTGCCTTGTGTTTCAATTTCAATTCTCGTCACATGCAGTACGGACACTTCATGGAACGGCATTAGATGTAGGACCAGCATTCATGGAGATGAATACATTCTGATATACAAGAAAGCTATAACAAGGAGAAATGCAGCTTCATTATGTGGAGCAGGAATTTAATTATTCAGTGCACCCTATGCGTCTACCGTACTTTTCAAACCACCACTGATATTCTTTGCGAACCGAAGAATCTGCTGTTTCTTTACTTGTCTTTACATGCACTTGTATGTGAGTTACCAAGCCACACCAGCTTTGCCATTTTGCTGACTCACTACAGACGGTCACACCTGAAGTTAAATGTTTTCTCCAACTCTATGGCCCACAGGCGAACCATTGACACTTTCCGTCATGGTGCTCACTGCAGAGCCGGTGTGTCTGTTCCATGGATCATCGATAGGCAAGCAGCACATCAATCAAATTAATGTGACATTTAACACGCCCAGCTTACACTGGAGATTGCTGTTCCTTGTTTCCAGTGGGCCTCATACAGCCAGGCGTGGTGCAGCCATAAATTGGTAGGTTTGAACAGCAAACCACGTAGTCACCAGGACTGCTTGAAATGCGGTAGCCTACAATATTAATTCGTAGGGCTGGTGACAGGGGTGGTGGTAGCAGCACACAGAGGATGCCCTATGCATGCACATAGCTGTGGAACGGACAGACGTGTGCTCATACATAATTAAAAGTGCATTAAAAGATGTGGTCATGTGGCCAATACTAGAGTCCTACGGATACCTGCATTGTGATAGCGCATACGGCGGCCAGGTGCACTCTTCCTAGGAAACCTCCATATAGCGTATCTGCAGCCATCTCGGCCAGTAATATGTGCCACAGACTCACCATGCAATGTTAACACAAAAAGAAAAGCCACTCACACACTCACCAACAGTTAACATGTACACTTTTAATTTCTAAAATATACAGATAATATTAGGAAAAGGAAGGGGTAGCACAAATGGATACATACACAGGGGATTTATGGATTTCAACAAGTTCATCATGAGGGCAGCCAAGGATTCCTTGCAAAAAACATTTTTAATGGGACTTTATGGTTCAATTGCACTACCAAATCGCCTTTACAGAAAACACTATGCTAAAACAACGTTCTGGTTACAGTGCCGTAATAAAAACCTATGAAATTTACTAACAAAAAACATTTTTAAAGGAATGTTCTGGTTAAGTTGCACTACTAAAAACATATCACCTTTACTGAAAACAATATGCTAAAGGAAGGTTCTGGTTACAGTGCCCTACTGAAAACCTATCAAATTCACTGCCCAAAAACGTTGTTACAGGGACCTTATGGTTCAGTTGCCCTGACAAAAACCTATCACTTTCAGAGTAACAAGGACTTGAAAGGAACATTACACTTATTTTGCACTAATAACAACCTATCCATAGTATGGTAACAAGTACAACCTAAAAACCTCAGAAATTCTCAAGTTATGATAAACTTAGCAACTATAACTTGTGCCACCACTGTGCACTGCTAAGACTAAGACCCATGCCATCAAAAATGACATCACAAATCTCATTGTTGACATCACTGATGACATCACATCTGCATTTAGTTGTCATGAAAAGCCTCCACAAGGAATTGTTATTATAATGTTGGCAGAAACAGCCTTAGAGAATCAGAGTTCAAGAATTGAGGATCTTTCACTTCGAGGGTTAATTGCCAGTAGAACCCAAATAGAATAACATAGTTGTTAAGCTGCTACAATGGAAGTTTTCTAGACTTTGAGCTGTTGTCTATAGGTGGTCGAGGGTTCAGATCTCCACCATTTGCATTTAGCACTTTTCATTGTATTCGTAATTTCCACTAACTCTACAGTAAACCATTTAGACTGGATCTCTATTGAGATGTGTGGCTGATTTAATAGGGATTAAAGTTTCATAAACCAAGGCAAAACCGGATTTGAATGTTCCAACCATGTCATATGTTGACTCAATGGCTCAGGGGGCACATGACTTTCAGCATCATGGTCAGTTCTTCATAGAGCAAGGAGTATCATAATGCAAAGTAGCTCACTTTCACATCTCTATATAGAAAGGAATGGCATGGGGGTCTGACAACTCCCTAATAATAGGAGCACTAATTTGAAAATCAATAAAAGTAGTAAAACGAAGGTCAAGTGTGTGTCAGACCCAGCACCATGGGTATTAAATGCGAAATATACTATACAATATAAACTGGCTAGATGTTAATGCCAGTTGGGCTGTAGCTTTGATGACATGTCTGTGAAAGGCGAATCTGGACCTGTGGTCGTTAGACCAAAATTGTAGAAGTGTCCATTGAAGTTTCTGCCCCATCCTTAGCTGAGCAAGCATTGATCATATAACCTTCCAAAGACCTGCTAATTAAAGGCACCACCGATTCAAATTTTGAAGAGGCTGGCTGGGGTAACAGGTCCTCGATGCCCATTTTTGTGCTTAACAAATGTAAAAATAAATAAATAAATTATAGGAGGGAGTGTTAATGCACTTTCTCAATTCCATTGGAGCCTATTCACTATGCTGATAAACTGGGAAATGGTTCTATTCTACCAGCAACAGTTGCAGTGTGTCAGCCTGGTCTGTATTGCTTCCCTCCTGTGCCCAGGCATGCTTGTCTTTGGTCCCTCTTAGTGCACCTGCTGTGCATGTTTATTGCACTGATGGACATGAAGGCACTGCTCACCAGGTGGAAATAAAGTGTGGGATGCCTCTCGCCCACCTTGTAGAACTTTTTCACCAAACTCGTGTTCAACCTTTTGATTAAAAAAGCATTATGTACACAAATTATACTGTTGACACACGAGTCGTCTTTCCAATTTCAGGTGAGTATACTGCAGATGTAGTTTTGATTAAATAAACTTGCACACTTATCAAAGTTTGGATGGCGCACAGTTCCCTAGCGCTGAATGATGCGAAAATGGGGCTGCGACTAGTGGGTCTTTCGACCCCCAGAAAAAACTTGCCTATAATAAATTTGACTATGCTGGTAATAGCATCGGGGTTTCAGATAAAGTCAAAATTTGGAGTGTTAACCTAGATGCACATTTGACTATGTAGTCTTATGTTTCCAGCACTGTCTCCAGTTGTTCATATTATTTCAGACTGCTTGACAGATTCAGCATTTTACCATGCAGCACTGTACCATGATTTCTCAGCCAATTATTGCCTTGAAACAGGATTATCATTCTAGCCTTTTGAAGTGAGCTATTAAAGAATTTCTAATTAATTTCTAAACCATGCAGAATGGATCTGTCTGAATTGTACAGGGTGAGGCTTGTAATGACCATGTGTCAAAATCAAACCGCACCGTTGGCTCTCGGTCAGATTTTGTATTCCCTTTAGGACTCATGAAGAGGAGGGCCCGTTGCCCTCCCTGGACATTGGCTTCTATACTTCAGGCAGCAGAGACAGGACACAAGGCAAGGAGGCAGACCCATACCTAAACTGGTTTCAAAGGTCATCTTTAATGCATCACATGATAACAAGAAGACTCCAGCAATGAGCTCCCAAAATCACTGTGTTTATATACTTTTTTACATTTGATGCAACATTTTTACTTTATTACGCAATACATTTTGATTGGTTCTTTCAATAAAAGACAAGCCCTTATTTGCCTGCAATTGGCTGGCTTAACTGCCACTCATCAAGCCAACATGACACAATTTGGCAGGCCTCACTTGACTGGCATATAGGCCAATTGCATTTGTGTGAGATCCTATTGACCTTTATTATAAATCATTTGATGTTTTGAAAGGAGCAGTTCTTTTCAGATCACCAGCATCTTTTTGGCAGGGTATACAGTGCTTGTTCATAACATTTGTTGCAAACCAAACAGCTGTCTGCTCTAATTGTTACTTTTGCAGACCACTAACTGGTCCGCCCCGGCCCATCAATGTCAGAATTTCTGCCAAGAAGTTCTAAATATATGGCCCAGCTGGAGTGAACTATCCATGAACTGTTGTTAGAGAATGATTTAATTATCTTTGCATGACTATGGGATTTTTCCACCATCTTGTTTTCTGGCAGCCATTTTAGAATCTAACCCTGTACTAATACTTTGCCATTCTGCGAAATGGCAACCTACTTTTGAGCATAACATATTTTCTGTCCAGTTCCCAGACTAGATTTTAGATATTCATGATATATGTTTACTATCTGAGATACCCTCTGCTGCGTAAGGCATTCTGACCCTAACAAATATGCATCACTCTAAAATGTGTTTGTTTCCTAAAAAGTAATACAATTCTTATTTTTTGCAATACTGAAACTATTGATCAGCCTGCCAAGTTATCTGCATTCAGTTTGATGGGTGGAGGGATGGGGTCTAGTAAGTCTAGGACCTCCTCTACACTCTGGTCATGACCCATAAATGCCTTGATGGTGCTAGCCCAAAGTATTTGAAGGACAGATTGTGCTGGCTACCAGAATTCAGGACTTCAAGGTTGAATAACTCACATCTGGTACTTACTCTTTGTATCAGCTTGCTGCTGGTTGGCCAGATGGTCTTTGACTATTCAGCCCTGGCTCTTTTGATTAAATTACCTCCTGGCCTAAGATGCACTAGATCACTGGAACTGTTTAAATGACTGCTGAAAACACACCCTTTCACATACAATTTCTGCTTGACTGCAAATCTTCTGTGCATCTGGTCTTCCATGGTTTTCTCCTAACATCATTTGAATATGTCTTTGTGTTTATAGATACCCCCTAACCCCACGGGCGGTTGGACAGGTTAGGAATAAAAAATAAAACAATCATGTTCCAGCACCTGAAATGCCATCTCTTAAACCAGTGGGTGACACCCTGAAGTGGGAGTGGTGTCATGAGAGGACAAAGGCAGTGAATATGGCAAAGGAAATGTGCACAAGATCACACAGTGAATAGCTTGGAGTAAAATAAAATGCACTAAGGAACCAAGACACATGTACACTTATATTGAGGATGTGCAAATAGAATATGATAAGAATACACATATATCAAAAGGGATGTGGGGTAGGCATTAAGAAGCTCCTTATGATTACAAAGAAAGTCAGCAAGCTCCTGACCCACAACTAATATTACAGATGCTGTCAGCGCTAAACCCACATACAGGGCAAGCAATGACAGGATCTGTAAACACCCGAGAAATACCACCTGAAATGTCAATGTAGCCCATGAACACTGTTGATCAAACAGGAACGCAGAAAGGCTATAACAGCAAAGGGAGGATAACTTTATACATAAGACTCCTGGCAATGGACAAGTAGGAATAGTGATTACAGAAGAGTGAGGAAAACATAGGCATTCATACATGAGATGGGTACACCAGCACATCACACCTAATAATCAATAGGGAACAAAGGGAGAATTGCAAGGGAAAATCTGGAACAGACTGCAAGACAAAGTAAAGGAACAGGAGTGGGAAAACAAAATCATAAGGGCACAACCTCCCCCCTTCCCACCCAAGGAAGGAAAGGCAAAATGGGACAAAATACTAAATCTATAAACGAGGAGTGACTAAAGGATCAAGGTTTCACTGCAGAATTGCACAAGGTCAAAGGAATAAAGAAGACAGAAAAACTGGGCTGCACATTCAAATGAAAGCACTGGGAAGTGCTGACTGCAAAACAGAGGAAGACAGAAATGGAATCCAGGAAGCAGAAATGACTAATAGGCACACTAAATTTGAAATTCAGGCAAAAGGGAACAAGAACATAGAAAGTAGGAACTAGACACTATACTAAGAACCAGGAACAAGGGACCAGTCACAAACAGGAACACTGCATCAATGACCAACATTGGGCTGAAGCAAACTGAAGCTGTTAATGTTGGCTAAAAAACACATGCCTCAGGTGTGCTGCTTGCTGCACCTGCCAGCCACAGGTGCTGCATATTCTCCAGCCAACCTTGTCCTGAACAGGTGTAGTTGAAGCCGTGGGCCAGGCATTCTGGTAAGCATAGTCTTTTGATTAATGCAGTATTCTGGCTACCAAAAACCTTGAATGGATTCGGAAGGGAAGTAACATGGAAAATAAGGATTTAGTGCTCCCAATTCACCCCAGCACTGTCACACGAGGTTCTGAAGGAAAGTCCAGTAGGTCAGGCCCCCAAGTGGTGGTAGTGAATGGAGTGAATCGTGACAACTGGAGAAACCGAGAATCCATAAGTGCAGTTTACGGGAGAGACATGCTCCTCTGATTTTTCTGTTAGGGAGCAATTGAGATTTGGTGAGTTGGGCCATATACCAGTCAGTGTACATCTCCTCAAGAGAGTGGTTGGGACTTGTCCCATAGTGTGATACCTGGGAAGGTGAGGGGGTGAGTCAGGACTCCCAGAGAGCAGACTGTGGGAGAGACATGCTCACATTCCTTTTCTGTGAGGGAGCAGCAGACATTTGGGAGTTGAGTGAAAAACCACTCAGTGAATGCCCAACACATTTGAAACAACAAGTCAGCAGCACAAAAAAGAGGAAGCGCCAGAGGGAGATATACTTCTCCTGGTCTTTCCATTCCTGCAGCATCACTTGCTGAGTGCACTGGAGATGCCAGAATGTAAAATAGTGTATTGAAGGTATCATTCAACATTCTAAAGCCCTGTTACACATAGTTCTGGGGTGCAGGTAACTATTGTGGAAATGTGTTGCCAAAACTATTGCAAGTACCATGACAGACAATGACTGCTCAATGCTAACCTTGCTATAGAAAGTTGGGAATCAATCTCATGCCCTATTGCTTTGAGGAAACCATGGATTAAAGTGCCTTATGGGAACATTTGAACACAGCTGTGAAGCACGCAGCCAGTGTTGGTTTTGTCTCACAAACCTGTACCGGAATTGGACAGTGAGGTTATGGATACAGTTGGTGGGTATTACAATAGTCCATAAGGGAAATAGTTAACTTCGGCCTGGATATAGGGACCAGTGGACTACATGTCATCACATAATACTGACTGGCCCTTCCTTCCACTAACAGGAAAGTTGGTTTGATTAGTAAATCAAAGGGGTAGCATGCATAGGCAATTCGGCACCACGCAACATTGTGGGTACAAGGATTCCATGAAAGAATCCACAGGGGGGATACGCTCTGGGAGAAGGTGGAAGTGATGGGGACATAACTTCTAAGGCCTTATAGTTTGCATGTGGGATTTTTTTGAGCAGACTATGGATAACATTTCCTTGCCGCCTTACAGATTGGCAAGACACTAAACATCTCCTGAATTGTACATGTTCTTCACCTCTTGGTCACACACTTTATCAGCAAGTGTGACCCTGTAAAATAAATGGTTGCTGTTGCTCAGAGAATCGGATCCAATTTCATGTGGCCTTACTCTGCCAAATATGTGCTGTATCAGCTGCAGGTGCACCATAAATTGTCTCTACACAACCTGACAAACTCAGTGGTCACCCATTGGCACAATATATTGCACATGTTGAATAGGGTACTTGGGCAGTGCAATGCAATCACAAATGACTGCAACCCTCACAGCAGAGTTCAAGATGAGATATTTCTAATGCTGTGTCAGTGACAGCTGCTGCCTAATGTCTAATACATACTGCAACCTTACAGGGAGGTCACATATTGGTTTGGTCAATACAATGATTCCCTTATTGAGGCTCTCCATTTTGTATGCATGTTTGGGCTCAATCTCATCAACATGGCGAGGATACTATCATTGGAATGTGATAGAAATGTGGCTCATTGGAGAGAGGACTGCATTTTACTTGACGTGTGTAGTTGGATTTTAAGGTATCATTACGAGCATGCTGGACTCCTTTATGGAACCATGTTTCCGAGTAAAAGTGCCAATTTTCTTTCAAATGTCTTGGGGACAAAGACTTGCAGCAAGCATTTTAAGTAGTGGACACTTGTGTTATTCTTCAATACTTCCAACATCAAAATGAGAAGAATCGTAGTCAGCAACAACACTACCCTGCATTTTGACAAGCCAAGAATGTCAAGCTTATAATTGAGAGTATCAATGAGCAGTTCATCCCTGACAAATGTTTCAAGCTTACTGAGCAAAGTGGACACAGCCTACATATAGGTAAATAAAGAGGAACAGACAGTGGCACCTCAGGAGCACAGATGCTAGATGCCAACCTACTGGGCCCTCTAACCATGGGAAAGGGATGTTGAGCCATTATCCTATTGGTACAGCAAGTGATCTGTCAGCTGCACTTATGTGAGTGATTTACGATGGCCATCGGCAACTGGGATGGGTTGCCATTTAGCAGGCCAGGGTGAAGAAACCCATGTTTTTTTGATTTTTATTGATATAAGGAAAGGGTGCTGGTAAGTCCATCCCTGCAAGAGTATTTTGCCAATCGTTTTGCCATGCCATATATTCCTTGCCAAAAGGATAGTGTGTGCCTATGCCCTGTGGCATCATTGTCCTGAAATGCAGCACCTGCTCTAGCATTGGGACATAGCAGGTTCAGAGGTTACATATGCTCATTTGACAGCTGCAGTGACAGCCAAGTATCTGCAGCATAGGGGCTGCATTTAAGACATGCACCCCTGTACCAAAACCCTGTTATTACAAGTCTACTGTTCTGGTGGCAGGTACATGTAGATCCTGTTTCCCAGCCCTGGCCCGTGCAAGGGTGTGCTCTTCCCTTCCTCGAAGCAAACATAGTTGCAATGGATAACACCAGAGGCATTGCTAGCAGGGTGCTTGGGGAACTATAGCCCTGGGTCTTTTGGTTGTAGCCCGGCTAGAAACTCAGGCGCTACAACCAAAAGGATAGCTAGTCCTGACATTAGCATAGCCCCAGATCATTTCCAGACCTAGCGACACCCCTGTAACCCCCACCAACCAGTTCACCTGAACACTGAGGGCAGCTGAACCTGCCAAAATAAAATAGCTGTTAACCAAAAATGGGTTACACCCTGAGTTCTTTGATCACAAAGGGACACAGACACCAGAATACATTTCATAGGGATCCCAACAGGGACCTGTCTTTATTTTTTTTATAAAAAACACTTATACCTTTTTATACCATTTCTGTTTTCCCTAGGATTCCTCTGGTATCAGTTCCAAACTGACTGGGGACCTGCTACGTCTGCTCGCCCATCATTGGCGGGGTCTTGGGGACCCTTAGGATGAGGCTGGTGCAACAGACCCCTTACATAAACTCAGGTGCCACCCAAATGGAGTTTGAGGTGACAGGATGGCATCTGTGGGTTAGCCCATCTCACTGGGCGGCCACTAGCAGGCTGCTGCACCCTCCCATTACCTCACACCAGAGTACCTCCCCACTACCCCCTATTTTAAATAATGGCCATCTCTACATAACAATCTACCCCTACTTAACTTTTTCCATCTAATTAACATACCCCCTATTACTTACCCCAACTTTATAATTCCCCTACTTAGCAATTTCCCTACATACCAATAATTAAATAAATATATACATTTAACTACACATACATATATATTCACTGGCAAAAAACGTTAAAGGAACATTATGATTAAGTTGCACTAGCAAAAACCTATGTAATTCAATAGACACACGTTGTTACAGGGACGTTATGGTTACAGGTAAAACCGAAAAACCACCGAAATTCGCAAGTTATGATAAGCTAAGCAAGTTATGATAACTCGCGCCACCAGTGTGCACTGCAAGGGCTAACACCCTTGACATCAAAGATGCCATCACGAATCTCATTCATGACATCACTGATGACATCACATGTGTGGCTCCCTCTTTTTTGTTCACTGACATAAGTATGCCAGGTGCTTTTCTTCACTAACAGCCAGTAAGTGAGAGTTCAAAAGCCTATGTCCTTGTGTACGGCCCCCTTTTGATATGTTGTTACACTACTTTACTTAAAGTACACTCGTATAATGTGATACATATACATATAGGGAAAGAAGAAAGCGTAAATCACAGCAAGCATTTCTGTGCATGAAGATAATCAGTTATGTTATGAACAGTTTCTGGTAATAGTGGTCTTTTTTTATTTACTTTAATTTCCCTGTATATGCTCATATTGGTATGCATTGTGGTGTCTTTATGTTTTATGTACAGTATTGCAATTATGTAGTCATTAAGAGAATGGTGCTACTTCTTACTTGTTTCACATCACCCAAAACTGTAAACTGAAAGCATTCATGATGTCACTATGTGACATGGGAACATTTTCAATATTACACTTCAGTGGGGCATAGTGCAGAGAATGGCTTTGTTTCCCCATGAGTTGGTTCATGTACTACAAAGAAGTGTGTAATACAATGGTGTGTATAGCTATGCATCACTCAATCAACTACTTCTCTCTTGGTAGTTCTTCCAATGATGTTTGATAGATTTTTCCAACATAACAATATCAATCCCTTGTGGAGGCTTCCCAAGAAAACTAAATGCACATGTGATGTCATTAATGAGATTTGTGATGGCATCTTTGATGTCATGGGTGTCAGTCCTTGCAGTGCACACTGGTGGTGCGAGTTATGGTCGCTTAGCTTATCATAACTTGCGAATTTCAGTGGTTTTTGGTTTTACCTCTAACCATAACGTCCCTCTAAAAACGTTTGTCCATTGAATTGCATAGGCTTTTACTAGTGCAACTTAACCATAACGTTCTTTTAGAAAACGTTTTTGCCAGTGAATTTCATTGGTTTTTAGCAGAATATCCTTTGTTTGTAAAGAAGAACTCTCCAACATAGTGAAACTGCTGACGGTCGCGGACTATGCGTCTGGTTGCGCAGATTGGGTGGCTTCCAACCTGCTCAGGAAGGCACCTGCTCTCTTACATAATGGTGCCAATCACGAAACACAAAAGATATATGAAAACAGCAGCATGGCAAAGAATGGCAAGAGAAAATGAAGTAGGAGTAGAAATTGTGTACGTACAGAGCAAACAGGAGAAAGTAATTGGCAGGACACCATAGAGAATGCATGAACAGCAGAATTAACATCTGTCTTCACCAATCGTACCACACTGCTACTGTACATGGTAACAAAGAGGTAAAGGGCAGGGAAATGGCTGGCAAGAGCCTAGAGCAAAATATTGGCACAATGTAGTAAGAACGGTCTCTATTGATTGCACAGGAGTTGCAGTATGAAGTAATACTTATGTATAACATGTCTTTTTGTAACGCGGCAATGGCAAGCACCTTCAAGTTGCAGGAAAGAAATGTCCCTCATAACAGAATGACTTTCTACAGTAACCCCATTGGTACACACTGTAATGTGAAGCATACATTATGTACTATATATTACTGCATGTACAGCAAACACATTCTGTTTTCCATAAGAAAACATATCGGAAAGGAAAGCAAGACAGTGGAAGCTGCAATCCTTGCATAACACCATTTGCGCATAGCAAAGGAAATAAACTGTGCAAATAGCAAAAAGGAGAGGGTGGAATGAAAAATGGAGAACAATGGTGCCCCTTTACAAATTGCGTACAAACAAATGTTTTGGACAAAATGATATGGCTGTGACACACCTGCACGTATACTCCTCACCCATGTCACAGGCTGCCATCACCTAAAAAATCAGGTCATGGGAGACGTGATGGTGACACAGCAATCTCTTTCTTCCTTCCCTAACAACCAAGTTCTGCAAATCCGCATTTCCCCAAAAAAAGTATGCAATTGTACTACCCCTTCCCTAATGGGGTGTAGGAACGTGCAAAAGTGAACATTAATAATGATAGTGTTGCTAAGTGTTTGGGTGGTATGTTTTTTTTTCCTGAAATGGCATTCAGACTCAGAGGCACAAAGTCCTCCTTGCAATGCTTGCAATTATGCAAAAGATAAATATCCTACGGAATACCCACAATGACAATGTATTCATCCGTACAACAGCAGCAGGCTCTGCATGGCCGCATTTTGTCCATCATCTAGCAATCAGTGTGGGAACGGATATTTGTGCGTACTGCAAATACAGCCATGTGTATGTGTGCCTCTGTGTTCTGATAACATCAGTACTCTGCAGCATATGCGAAGGAATGTTAATGTGCTCGGGGCGTGCACCCATGTTCTACAGATAGGTGTGCAAATAAGCATCCCACCTGGTGCACCCTATAAGTAACCACCATCTTCCCAAAATGGTCAGTGCACGTGTTGCGCACTATTAGTCCTTAGAAAATCAGCAACAGTGTGCAAAGTACACCCACGCACACTCACACAACTTAGTACGCCCAAAACGCGTCCAGCGGATAGTCATTCAAAAGCATAGATGCCAACATTCTGTGCCCAAAAATGTGTATGGATGTTAAGGTTTTCAAAAATCGTACCTAGCGTACTGATGACATAACGGGAAATGATGCCACATCAAATTCATCCAATAAAATGACAGGACATAACATCACAGGAAATTATTTCACATGAACTTTGACCTTATGACATAACAGGAAATGACCTCAGTTGGCATATGGCCTTCAAGAGATCACAGGAGCAGAGTGCTGGTATGCTCCATCCCATATCCTCTAACCCATCATGATAAAGAGAAGTACCAAATGAGTGATGTGTACATAGTGTCACCAGTTTCTGCCTCAGCAGAACACAATTTCCTCTTGAAATATATCAATAACAACAGTGTAATTCCCCATTCACTTTGGATCTTTAGAACTGGAAGAAACCTAGTGAACAATGTTTGAGATCACAACACATGTACTACTTCTGTACGAAGGAACCATTTTAATAGATCTTGGGAAAACAAACGACATGTCAGTGAGTAAGGACGAGCACGTAAAGAAAGTGATAATAGTGTACTCAGTAGGTAAATGCAGTAACTTTTTAAATAGCAAACATAACCATAACATCAAAAAGATTTTGTTTTTTAGAGGCCTAACAAAGCCTACACTTTTTAACAAAAATCAAGTGTACTTGGTGTTACAAACCGTAATGTTACATTGAAATAAGTAAGCATCAGAACAATGGGGCCAAAATATGAGCAAACATAAAAATACAGGGTTCCAAAATCAGAGGAGCTTGGAGCAATGTAGATGCTACTTGTAGTATAGAAGGGCCTGCCTAGCTTAACACTCAACAGTTAGCAGGAGCTACATTTCACTCCCACACCAACTACTGCCAAACAAGCACAACTATTTCAATTTGGGACAATCTGTAATTAAACATTATGACATATCTACATCAAAATCATTTGAGAAAGAAATCCTTAGTTATTCACGAAAAAGTCCTCTCCATGTGTTTAACCACTAAGTGTGGATCTTCAGGATGTGAAAAGTACTCATATGTTAATTTATCTTATTTATGATTTAGATGTTTGTTTTATAATTTCACACCAGACAATGGGCCTGATCACGACCTCGGCGGTAACGCTAACCCTATTAGCGCGGGGGCTATTAGCGCGACCGCCATAGCCCCCGGTGTTAATAGCGCGGGATCACCAGTTGGGCGGACTTGGAAGTCCCCATTCCCCACTGAGCCCATTCGGGAATGCCCCATACCCCATTGGGCTCAATGGGGAAAATTCGCGCTCTTACCGCCGGTGGATTTCCCGCTGGCAGTAATAGCGAAAATTTTCGGCGGATTTCCCCCTAGCCAAGAGCTGGGGCGAAATCCGCCGAAGCCCTGATTCGGCGGACCCTTAAATCTGCCGGTAATAGTGCTACTGCCGGAGTTGAGGGTTACCGCTGAGGTCGTGATCAGGCCCAATTTGTCAATGCTTTTGTACTGGTTGAATGGAATGGTTTTCATAATCCAATGTGTCTTTGATGGAGAGGAAGAAGGAGATACTTCTTTCCTTGGTGGCCATGAGCAGGAGTTTCTTTGTTAGGAAAGATTGTATTCTTGTGGGTTCGGATTGGTTAAAGGATTGAATTGTGTATAAGGTCTTTATAAGATTATATCACTGTAACCAAGAGCCAAGTATCGCTTGGGTTGCTAGTGTGCTTTACAAATCCAAATAAATAAATAAAACAACTAAAAAAACATAACATATCACTCAGCTTCCTTCACAGGCAATGTGATCGCACAAGGAACAGATACAGTATTGGGGGTTTGTGAAACTTTGCGTAGAAGCTCAAAGAACACATCACCGACTTTCCTACATAGTCAATCAGACCTCACAACATACACATACACTGGTGGGAGTCTGTGCAAAGTGCATTAGCGACTTTCATAAGATATTACTCAGTTTCCTACACAATGAGTCAGACTGTACACGGTACACAAACACTGCAGGGGGGCTCCACATGTTCTTGAGCAGTAAGTCACAAATGCATGTGACAAGCCTGAGTAGGCAGGTGTTAAAGAGTGTCTCTTGAAACCATTTCTAGAAGAAATTGAGTGTATTTCACTTTTTGCAATGGTGAAATGGCTAAAAGTGGTGTCCTACACTGAATCTGCAACTACCAGTAACAATTTCACTATGGCTGAATACACACAGTAGTGGAGAAAATTATGAACGTTCCTTCCTGTCACCCACACCCGCAGCAGCGACACTCCCCATTGTGCCAATGTCATAGGAAACTTGCAGAAAAAGGGAGTATACACACTTGCGTTTACCCAAGTACGTCGATGGTCTTGTCCGGATGAAGCAGATGAAACATGACTTCTTCTCTTTGCAGTGTCTTCTTTACAGCACAGCGACATTGCGTACTTGTAAAAAGGTGCACACGCTTCCAACAATAACATTAAAGAGCTCTCCATGTCACAGTATTAGTTGTTTACAACAGCCCTCTGCGTACACACCACGGCCACAAACATAGTTGCGCAATCCATGTGTCTGTACAGTCCCATTTCCATAGCCACCATCCTCAAAGTCCACGGATGTGCCTTTCCAGCTGTGTGACGACAGAAGTGTCTACATGACCAGCCGACCACACTGATGCTGCGCATGGACCCTCATTTTGGGGACAGGAGCCGGACTCTCTGACAAAGCATAGGGTTCCGCGATGCATGCAGTATTTTTTGGAAAGTGCAGGCTTACAAACATATTGCTATGTCCCATTGCACATGCATGCATTTTGCGAACAATATACGGCTGCTTTCCGGGTGAAATATGTCCACAACAATCCACCTAAATGGTACATCGTAGAAGTGATGTGTAATGTGTTTGCGCCTTTTCTAAGCAGCAGAGTTCGGCACCTAGGTTTGCCCTGCAAGTAATGGTGCACCACAATCTGCTCACCTACAGTGCGTCTGCAACTACTACTAGCCATGTCACTGTGCCTAGGTACGCACACTAGTGGTGAAAATTATGAACGGGCCTTGGTGGCACCCACACCTGCAGCAGCGATAGTCCCCATTGTTGCAATGTCATTGGTAATTTCCCAGAAACAGGGAGTATACACATGTGCGTATAACCAAGGACAGCGACAGCCTTGTCCAAATGAAGCACACACATTCCTTCTTCCATTTACAGTTTGTGCTTTGCAGCACGCTGTCATTGCTTATTGTTAAAAAGTTACACACGCTTCCACCAATGACATTGAACAGCTCTCCATGTAACAGGATAAGTTCTGTACATCAGTCCTCTGCGTACACAGCCCTCACTGAAATGTTATTGCGCAATCTCTGTGGCTCCATGGTCCCATTTCCATCGCTGTCATCCGGAAAATCCCAGGATGTGCCTTTTGTGATGTGTGCAAGCGTGGGAGCATAACATGCAACCAGGGTAGGGGAAGTTTGATATAAGGGGTGGCTCTTAAAAGAGATTTGTTATTTTTTGTATTTTAGATGCTTCTAGAGGAACACGTTCTTTTCATTTTTTTTTTTCCAGTTTTCTTGTGCGCACATTGTTACAGTAAACTCTTCACTGCATCTTGTGGACGGGCAAACAAAACAGCATTACCAATGGGGAACAAAGAAATGCCATCTGGTTGGAAAAATTCTGCATTTCCACAATTAATGAGATCATTGTTGCAGAAGAACATCCCAGCAGCGGACAAAAAAGTATACATGCTTCTGTTGATGAGACACCTTCCTGCGTCTGGCTCAGAACAACATCCATGAGCAGTGGGCCACACTCTTCGTCATGTTATCGATGAGAACAACACCTTGGCAGTTGGAAAATTCCTCTTCACTAGCTTTAGCAACTTTTTTAGTCGACGGAACAAGCCTAAAGAAGACATGTAACCCATGTGCATGCCGTCGTAGTGGATGACGATAACCTCTCCTCTACCGAAACTTGCCAGGTCTTTGCAAAGTGCATCCATGTCGGTGAAACTGCGCTCCTAGACACCGTTCCACAATGCAACCACTCCTTCCAACCCGAAATTGCCATAAAAGTTTCTTTCCAGGGCAACAAAATGGGTTTCGCCATGTCAGCCAACCTCACTACACAGAGAATAATGCACAGTAGTTTGAACGCCCCTTCCTGTGAACCACACCCACAGTACCTGATTGGATTATCCCGAAAGTCCCATGTACATTGTACAACAACATAAAAAGCACAGATTGTGGCATGTGCGGTTCCCAAAGTACCGCGAGGGCCGCACCCCAGGAAAGTAGTATCAGTCCTTCTTCCCTTTCCACTACCTTTTGTCCAGCACCACCTCATTGAGTATGGGTAAATGGTCACACATGATTCCACCAATGCCATCCAAGATGTTACCATCTAACACAGTCTGTGCTGCACTACATAGGTACCGTTGGTACCGTTGGAAAATCAGCCTGCTACTGTACTGTCACTTGCCAGCATGTCCAGTACAAATTTTCGGTAATCGTTTGCAGAATTTGTGCATCCACATTCATCCACTTGCACAAACACTACCACAAATTTAAGGTATGAGAAATTTTTCTGTAGTATGCGCATTACTGTGCTATAAATGCCTCTGCGTAGGGTATCTGCCACTGAGCGGCCACTACAGTCTTTAAAAGCATACTGTTTTTTTTTCCCATCCACTACCATGAAGTGGAACATTAGTGATATGTGCTTGCAATGTTCTTATTGAGCAACATCTTACAGTGTAATATTGACACAGGAACTCCCTGCTTTGCTTCCGACAATGCTACAAAATGTTTTCCCACTAACCCACCTCCTACACATATTGTACAAAAATGGCATCAATAGCAGAATTAAATGTATCGTACCTAGGGAAAGCATCTTTCCAAAAGATCATTGTCTGCACAGCTGTACTTCTGTGTAGGCTGCACTATTACAGAAGCCTCTATTTAAATCTGCCCCCTTCTACTCTCTGTCTATCCAGAAGAGAAGTGCACGACTACGGATGGTATCTCTCCTGCACTGAAATGTCGCCAATAGCTCCCAGTGGCTGTGAGGAGTAAAGTGAGAAGACTCTGCATTATGCAGAAGGCCTTCTGGCCCCTGGGACCACAATACCTTCAAATCGGACTCCCTATATATCTGGGTGTGCAAGCTCTTCCCTCAACCGTCTCCAACTCCCTCAGGGTCATGCGCTTCTGCAAAAAAACAGTTGTTGGTAGATTTGCTTTTTCACCTGGGGCCTCCCTCCGCAATATGCTCCCTGCCTCCTTGACACTTGAGGGGATCGATCGCCAGTTCCCTAAGCACCTCAAAGTCTTTCTCTTTGTGTCTCATGTTTTTGCTCATCTCCCAGGCTAACTTCATGACGTACACTTAGGGCCTCATTAGGACCCAGGCGGTAAGGGGTTTACGACGGCGTAAACAGCGCCGACCCTTACCGCCTGATTCCGAGGTCCCTTAGCGCCATGGCGGATTTAACACCTGCTTTTAGCAGGTGTTAAAATCCATGGCGCTAAGGGACCATGTTGTTAATTACGCCACCGTAATTTACGGTGGCGTAATTAACGCCTTCCCCACTCCCATTATGCCCTATGGGGCAAAAATGGGAATGGGGAAGGGTAAATGGGGATTGGGGACTTACCGCCCCGCCAACCTCGGAATGGGGCGGTAAGTCCGCCAATCACCATGGCGTAAACATAGTTTACGCCATGGTGGTAAAGGTACGACCCAGGCGGTAACTTACCGCCTGGGTCGTAATGAGGCCCTTAGTCTACACAACTTACCTGACGACTCTGTCGGACCAATGTCACCTCTCCATGCCAGGCAAAACCCACACTTGCTTTCTAGCAAACACTGCACTTGAGGACTGTTTCCTGTACGCCTAACAGTACATCCACCATCTCGTGTGTGCACTTATCGGTACACTTGGCACAATTGGCTGTATTTTTACTTATTGACATTTGCTCTTCTTCCCATGTACTGCACCTTCTCGTCCCTCCACCCATGCACTTGGGCGATCTAAGTCACACCTGGACTAGTACGTTCATTGTCTCTGTCTCCCCTCTGTTTGCCTTCAGTTGCCTCGTTGTGCTTTGCCAGACGTGTGTGTATGCGCATTATGAATGCTGTAGCATACAATTGCACATCATATGATATCATACACACAATGCATGCATGACAGTAGGATGCCTGCCACGTACCGTGTACACTGCATACTTATTTTTTTGTTTTCCGCACTACCCCACTTACTGCACACTTTTCACAAAATGTTGGTCACACACAGCACTCCTTGCATGTTCCTAACTCCAAAGAAATACATACAGTTGATGCATACACCCACACTGCCTACTCCTTACATTGCTCACTTCCACCTTAGCCTCCTGCACTTCTTTGTGCAAAGAAACCTTCTGGTACACTGTTTGAGTACACATCTGACCCACCAACCTTATTAACAATGTCTTTCGCTCCACAGTTTCCTTTCAATGGCTCCCATCCAGAAAATGGCTGGATGTGGCACGTGGAAGCGTAAAGTACAGAGTAAACCGCTGACATTTAGGGGTAGGGAGGGAGGTTAGGGGGTGGATTGGGCGGTAAATATAAAACAGGATAAGAAGTTGGGTCTGTAGTACTGTCTCAGAAAAGAAAAGGTTTTTTTTGGGGTGGGGGTTGTCCTCTTTCTGTTATGTACATGCTTGCTTACACATTTTTTTTATTTTTATGACTTTCGATGCGTTTCTGTTCCCTTCTCCTCCTCACACTTGCATGCAGAGTGGCAAACAAAACAGCATTGCCAATGGAGGGCCAAAAATGCCATTTCCTTGGACCCACTGCAAATCTTGCCCCTTAATGCTATCATAGTTGGTGCTGAACATCCCAGCACTGCACATAAAAGCACACATGCTTCTGTTTATAAAACACCTCCCGACCTCTAGCTGTGGGCAAATTACAGCCTAATGTGCAACATGTGGAATTACCTACACCATGTGCTCACAAACGCATAGCACCTCACTTTGGTTGTTCCACCAAGTGTAAAATGCTCTATGCACCTATTAAACAAAGGTCACCATCCTCAGACATAAACAGGGGCAAATCTACATGGCTGAAGTATGGTATGCTGGCTGTCGTCAAGGGATAGGCTATTGGGTGCATGTGACTCCCTAATGTTCAAGGTGGTAGCATAATGGGTACCATAAGGTACCGGAAGCATATCAGCTCACTTTTGCTGTTCAACACCTCTACAAGGTCCTGCAGAACAATTTCTTCAACGTCACCACCATCGGAGACATGCATACTTAAAAGTGCATGTCTGCATTATGGTGGCGTGCTGTTGAGCAGGCCTAGCCTCTTCGGTGACTGGCCTAAGGGCTACAGGCTTTTTGCCATACATCCAACAGTGTAGCCCTTGGCCACACCCAGCTCAACATAACAGACTTATGCAGGTGAACAAGTGGCCGGGTAAATGCAGGTCACTACATGTAGGTCACCCCTAGCCACAGAAGCATCCACTACTTCAGCTCTTCTCCCACAGGACACACTGGAGGAGTCGCCACTCCATCAGGTCCAGGCATATATTACACAGTGTAAGATTGCAACCAATCCCCACAACCATACAAGCAACATTGCAATAATCTCAAACCACACATCGAAGGCAACATTGTAAAACCTACTTCACCCCACAGCACCATTTTGCCAGTGCAAGGTGACCACCCATTCATGGAAGGGCCTACAGGCTTAGCACATGCAACACACTGTACTGCAGTGTATGTTGCACATTTCATGTGCTCTTGATTTTTCTCCCCTTCTGCCATTGCTCTACCATCACTGACCACTGGGTCTCACAACACACTGCACACCCTATTGCAACCTATGTTTTACTTCTCAAGTCATGTGTAATGCAGGCCCCATCTGCAAATGCTCCTGCCAACATTCACCCAGGGCACATCTGTACATAGATTGCTCAATTACATTGTGTTGTCTGTGCATACCAGTATGTGAGTAGCTGTGCACATTGTGCATTTTGCAACTTTCTGATGCTGATGACTTCCTTTCATGGCGCAATGTGGTAAAACACTTCCTCAAGCAAGGGTTTTATAAGAGCCTACCCATAGCAAACGAAGATGGTGACATGTGGTTCCCTATTGTGCAACAGGGGCAATGATGTACACCATATGGTAATGTACACATAGCAGCTCACTTCAGCTGTTCCACCAAGTGCATAATGTCCTCATCAACCATTGTGTGCTGCTCACCACCTACAAATGCATGCACAGTAACAACTGCAATGCTTCATTATATTGTGGAGGCTGTGATGAAGGCCTAGGAGGTTGGGTGCATGGCGTTCTTCCATGCACCCAACAGTCTAGGCCTATGCCATGCTCACCACAACTTAACAGAGCCATGAAGGCGACCAGGTGCGCATGTTGTAGAAATCACAAAGGCAACATACGCACCAGCACTTCAACCAAACCACCACAGCGTAAAGCAGGGACGCACGGACACGTGTCCACTTACCGTAATGCAGAAACATACCACTGTGTTTGGCACCACTACCCACTTCCAATCAGAAAGCATTATAAGCATGCCAACCAAACAAGACAATCTTGCTCCCACCACTGTAGTATGTGCATAGAACCAATGGTGCATATTGCGAAGAAACACTTAGTAATTTGCGCAATGAACATTACGCAAGCACATACAAGAAACATTTGCACCGGGACCTATTCCATATGTACACTATTCTGTTAATACACTCAGTGGACACACTGCACAAGTGGTCACTGCACCATCTCCACCCATACACCGACAATTGTTGGTTGTTCTACCAATCACCAAACACATGCAACCAACATTGTGTGCACTGCAGCCAAATCACACAAAATAAGCAACAATGTAGCAGCTACTTTCAACCAGTGCACACACCTTTTCAACCAGTGGACATCATTTTCTTTGCTAGGACTGCAGCCATGCATGCAGGGGGCTAAGGACTTACCTCACACAATACACCATAGTGCACACTATGTTTACATCCTCATGTGTTGTGGAATGCACTCCTCTTCTGCAAATGTGCCTGCCACCACTCATGACAGAAAGACATTGTTGCTGTAGTTCGCATGCCATAATTAAGGCTGCCTATAATTACCACACAAGATAGTTGCCTGTTGAGGTGTCTATGCATTGGTGCAGTATGCACAGATAGCGCTGTTAGATCACCGTCTTCTTCTATAATGATATATATCGCATGAAGCTCTTCTCACAACCGCACACTTTCCCTCACTTCTTCCCACCACCAGATGCCGTACAAAGGGAAATAGGACGGCAGAGTGGAGCCAGCTATGACTCATTTTAGTACGCACACCGCTACTTACAAAAGGCCCAGACATGCACACAGTAGCGTATGTCCTTGCCACACACACTGCAACACTGTCCTCCAATACACCATGGCAGCGTTTCCCAAAATCTTTCACGCACAGCACGCTTCCCTCCAGCCAACCACCGGCTACGTCCACTGTTCGCCGACAGCATGGCATACCACAGCCCAATGAGACTTTGGTCTGCGGAGCGAACAGAGAAATGGGTCAGCGGAGCGGACCCAGATATCACACATTTTTTGGGATGTGCATTTCAGTATTATGTGAAAAAATTACTGGTCGGATTTCCACCAAAAAACACGCTTTCTTGCCCAAGCCCCCGCTCCTGCCTAACCTAATTTGGTGAAAATACACCCAGCCGTGTGCAAAGTTTTTCCCCATTCAGTCTATGGAAAAAAACCTCTCCCAACTTGTAGTTTTATTCATGTATCAGCACATTAAAACATTATTTTATATTCACAGGTGTTTCACAGGTGTAGACACGTAAAAGTGAACATACAATAACTGGTGTGCTAATCAACATAAATCAAACATCAACATTAATTTGCACAAAACACAAGGAAACACAAGGAAAACCTCTCCCAAATTGTAGTTTTATTCATGTATCAGCACATTAAAACATTATTTTATATTCACAGGTGTTTCACAGGTGTAGACACGTAAAAGTGAACATACAATAACTGGTGTGCTAATCAACATAAATCAAACATCAACATTAATTTGTACAAAACACAAGAACAAAAAATTCAAAGCCGGCCATATACTTTTTTTTTGGTGAGGATTACTCCAGGGGGAGTGAAGTTATAAGCTGCCGAAAAAGTGCTCTTCCTATGAGTTTAGCAACTTAACCAGAACTACACACCCGCTACTGTGGCCCGTATGATATTGAATTACAACATATATGCAACAGAAAACATTATGTCACAATGGGGTGATTGCTGAAGGCATTCACCCCTACACAGTACCTTGAGGTCTGTCCTTGTGTTGCTGGCTCTGGGCTCGTCACTGGCTGCCAGCAATGCAGGATAGTGATGCTGTACTGACAAGGCTGGGAAGGTGCTTGACTGGCTGGGGCCAATTGATGGCAAATAGGGCCGTGGGCCATCTTCTTTCTTCTGGGTGGTTCCGTCTAACACGTGGGGCCACCCGTACTCACTGCGCACCCTGCGTTTCATACATAGTCCTGTGCAGCCCACTGCATGAGTGATGGTCCACTAATGCTCACTGCGCAGTCCGCAATGCTTTGTTGTCTTCAGGGTAGCCCCATTGCCATGTGGGCCCACCCGAAATCACCAGTGCACCTGAGGTGCCATTTTGTTTCCTAGCAGCATTCCCTGTGTTACCCGTGGCCATCTTGTGTTTGGCAGCATCCCCATAACAATGTGGGTACCGCTGATCTCACTGCTGTGCTCTGCGACCTCGCTGTAGCTTCACGCCAAACGGGGCTTCATTTGTGCCCCCTCTGCAATGTGTCACAAGACGCTGAGGGCAGGCCCATTATCTTCACCCAGGCTGCTCCTCTGGGCAGACCAGGGCTTTATTCACCCAGGCCGCTCAACGGTGCAGCGCAGGAGTTCCTCCTCCTCCTCATCTTTACCCGGGTTGGATGGCGAGGCTAAACCAGGATTTCATGTTCACTGCTTCAATCTCCTGGGTAGAGCAAACTTTCTCATTGCCGCCATTCACTGCCCGGGCTACGCCTGACATACGCAGCCCATGAGGACTTCATAGATTCGTCCTCCTCACTGGCCATGAGGATGGTCAGGCAGAATGGCCTTGGCCACCCCCCACACGCAAACCTGGCTGGGCTGTTTGTTATGGGCTCAGGCAGCACTTGGCACACTGCCTGGGCCACCAATATTACTGGGCAATTTGTGCCGGGTCCCACAACTGTGAAGGGGTTCCCAGAAGGGCGGTATTCTAGTCTGAAGCAAAGCATCTGGGCAAAAGGAGCGGTTTCATTGTTTGGGGCTGCTTTAAGGCATGAGTTGAACACTGCCTGCCACAGGGGCCTGTGGATAAATGTGACACTGTAAAGATGGACACTTTTCATCATCATGAGGCAGCTAGTGTAAGAAGAAAGCAGATATCACAAATGAGAAGTGAGCCCCATGAGATTTGGCTACATAGATTCAACTATTGTGGGGCTACACACGCTAGAAGAAAAACACAGGATTACATTTGGTGGTCTCTGAAGTATGTGTTCTGTCCTGATGAAGCCTGTATGTAATCGGAGCATTATAAACGGTCATAGAATGGCAAAACATGTGTCGACTGACTATATGAAGAAATCAAGACACTGCAAACTTAGGGCCGGCCATGAAAAGGACTAATAGGTTTTGGGGGTCCCCCAATGTGTCATTTGTGTTTTCCTAATTCTATATATGTATATCAATTGTTTTCCTTTTTTGGATTAATGTAATATATCATTTCCTTGTGTTTTGTGCAAATTAATGTTGATGTTTGATTTATGTTGATTAGCACACCAGTTATTGTATGTTCACTTTTACGTGTCTACACCTGTGAATATAAAATAATGTTTTAATGTGCTGATACATGAATAAAACTACAATTTTACAGAACTGAGTTTTTAAGCAAATTGTGGCTGATGGTGTGTGACATGGAGGCCTTGATCACCTTTTGTTTATGATTGTCTAAAAAGCAGGAATTGAGCCACGAAATGGTAATATGATAGGTTATTTATAACACGCTTAATACCCAGCAGTTTCTAAGCGCGCACCTGGGATCAAACCCGTGGTGCTCTGTGTCGTCTTGCTTCCAAGGCAAGCATATTGCCCCTGAGCTATCCTCATGAGACCTATCCAATGTTCTATGTTCATCAATTAGGCCAACAAGACAATGGTCCTCATTACGAGGCTGGCGGTAAGAGTTAACGGCACTGGTAAGGATGCCACTGCTGTTAACCCCTTACCACCGCATTCCGAGGTCCCTTAGCGGGTCCCACTAAGGCCGGCTGGTTTTACCAGCCGCCCTTAGAGGGAGCCGCCAATCCCATCGAGCCCTATGGGGGCTCAAACGGGAATGGGGATTGGTTTTTTGAATGGGGACTTACCGGGTCCTCCAAGGTTGGAATGACCCGGTAAGTCACCATCCAAGGAAACCGGACCCGGACCTATTTTGAAGGCAGCCATGGCGCTAATAGCACCATGGCTACCTCCAAACTCGGAATGACCCCAATTATTCCTCGTGCATGGTACCCACATGTAAAAACCTTGAGCATTTGAAAGGTTTTGGATGATGGGCTCATATCTACAAAGTCCTTGATTGCCCACAAATCAACTAGAATGTAGACCACAGAGTCAAGCAACATAGTCCAACTTTGCCAGAAGTATAAAGCAAATATTGCCTTCCACAACATTTGGGGCTTGGCTACTATGCTCACCAAGCGGGAACTTTGTCAACACGGTTACAATCAATGTTTGCAAGACCTGTCCACCAAACACGCCCACCGATGTGTCTCAACCTTAATTGGCCACCACAGTAAACAAAGATTGATGGTGCCACCACTCATGGACTGGGTCTTCAGGCGACAGCTGTCTTTGGCTTTTGACCGAACAAACAGTTCAACATATAAGAACCATAACCATATTCAAGCCATAGTCTGCGCATGTTACCGAGCCCAACAACAGCTTTGGCACAGACATTCTCTAAATAAAGCCTGTAGCCCACTGCTGAAGAATGGGTAAACTAGGCGAAACGTTCAGATACCAATGATACCTGCTAACCAAACATGCTCTGCAGCTTGCCATGCTGCTTGACTTCCTCGCTGGGCGGTGGGTCCCCGCTTGAGATCATAACGCTATAGGTGATAAAAGAAAATGAAACTCATTTCAAAACAATTAGGTTTCGCCAAATGCAATTTAAATGATATCGCGCTATTAGAATACTACTTTTCTGACATGCGCTATTTGCCATGAGAATAATTAGCATTAGCTGTTCACACGCCTGTTCTGCTTCATCAGAAGCCGAGCCGCACCTAATGGATACGCCGCAGAAATGCACGGAAAGGACAGATTCCCCGAGAGAGAGAGGCACTGCTCGAGTAACTCTAATCATACTTCTGCAGGCATGTAAGTAGAGTGTATTTTTAACAGTGCCAGGCGAGTTACCAGAGGAGAGCTATGCCATGACGCTCATGAATGCCATCCCCTCTTCTAGGAAAGCTCTTATGCAGGGCTTTCACCAAGAAACCCAAACCACTTGAACAATTGTTTAGTTGATCCTTTTCATTTTTACATAATGGCATGAGCTCGGTGTTATCAGATGCAATGTGGACTGAATGAATTTTACCTAAGTACAGTTAAAAAGGCACATTTTATAGGCGAATTCTTGATCTAGCAGTGAGTAACCAAGATCTTGGACATCTACCATTGTCCAGGCACCGCTGAAACATGTGCATGGACTTGGTTTCAATCAAGTGCCCCAGGATGCTGAAAAAGTGCATCATGGGGAAGCGTCTGTTTTACTTTCCGCCATTTTGTAGAAGATCACACAAGTGAACAAGTTGAGGAGAAAGTTGATGAATGTGGCTTTTAAATGCTGCATTCGGCTCATATGGTGTTGGCTATATTGACGTGTTCCCCACTTGTGCTGTGAATTACAGTGTAATTAAAGAATATAATGAGCCTCCAAATTCATAACAAGCAGCGTCCATAACAAGCAGCGTCCATAACAAGCAACGTCCTAATGAAATGGTGCCTTTTAATGGACCATTGTATTTTACTTAAAGCACTATTTTGGAGGGCACCAGCTCGACATGGTCAGACAGTTCTAACAATGTTGTTGTTTACTTTAGTGTGCCAGTTATATGGTAATATCTCTATTCAGTTTGTGTTTTACTTGTGTGTGACAACTGCATGCTGAAGCAACACCTCATTTTAGTGAATAGACGGCTTCATTAGATGAGTAGGGATCTGTTTTGGGGTGTGCCCCTTTTCTATATGAGTGAAAAACTTGGGCTGTATGTGAGTCAGAGCACTTCTACAGACTAGATGAAACCCTTAAAAGGCCTACCTTGTAAATGCTATAGCAGGTGGGGATCCTGCAAGCACAGATACTTGCAGTCAACCCACAGGGAGTAGGGATATAGTGACGCAAATGCAACAATGACCTTCTTGCACAGGAAAGATTCCTTCCAACATTTCAAATGCTCCATTAATGCATACTTCTTGCGTGCACGACTTCATTGCGAGAAAGGGACTCTGATAATTGCAGTAAGAGAGATATGAAAATCAACAATCCCCCGCTAGGGTTTATATGAACGGAGTAGAAGTCCCCACATTATGTATTCGTTATTGGTGTAGACAGTTCAAACCCCCTTGTCTTTGCTTCCCTTAGCCTCCCTGCCTCCATCGGGAACAGGAGGGAGAACAGCTGGAAGGATGTTGGAGTGCGCCTGTAGCTGAATATTTAGAGACCCAAAAGAAGGCAGTGTGCCAAGAGATGCCTCAGGACAATTCCACCCAAAGGGGAAGTTGAACAGAGCAGCTCAATCTTCATCTGCTTCTTTTGAGGATCCCTCTAGCACCCTAAAGTAATGAGTGTTATATCTGGCACCTGCTGTTGCTCAACAAAAAAAAAAACTTCAATTGTGTCCTAAACCGTTGAGCCTCTTCAGAGCATGGTCACACTCTGAGACTTCTTCATGCACCTGAGCACATTCTGAGCTACATGGTTCAAGCCATACAATTGTGCCCAACTTCAGCAAGTCGCCAACGTCATGCCATAATGACTTAACATCCCGCTTCCCCTATGTTCAAACTGCAGTTTGAACCTGTACAAAGCACCTTGAAGACCTGTACAATACTGGCATGCCTCCTTCAAGTATCTAATTGAGGGACCCTGTTATTCTGTGGGAGAAAATTCTGCACAGATAGTTTTCTTAAAGTGAACTGAGAAGATGGAGTGCATTGTCCAACATAGTTGTTTAGCGTAGGAGATTTCTGACTCTTGCTTATGCCATGTCTCCCCTTGCTTCTCCAGAACTAGCAAGGAAAACATTGCTCCAGCCTTGACTGATTTCTGCAATCCATCCTTTACCACTGAATCCTTCTGCCTACTCCTCAAGCACTCCCCTGTGCACCCTCACCTCAAAAAGCCTTCAGCTGACCCCTCCTGCCTGGCTAACTACCGCCCTATCTCCTTTACCACCTTCCTGGGCAAACTCTTGGAGAAGCTGGTCATCTACCAGCTGATCCACCACACTGAATCTGTTGGTTGCCTCCACAACCACCAGTCTGGCCTCAGAGCAGCCAGAGGCATGGAAACTGCACTCCTGAACACCCGTGAAGACTTGCTCTCAAATCTCGATTCTAACTCTCCCTCTGTTCTCATCCTTCATGACATTTTCCTCTGCCTTTGATTCGGTCAATCATGCACCCTGTTTAACCGGCTCTGTGATACCCTTGGCAATACGAACCTGGTATTGGACTGGTTGACCTCCTTCCGCTCTGACCAACCTTTCAGGTTAAAGTGGGACCAGTGGCGGCTGGTGAGTTTGAAAGCTGGTGGGGCGTACTTTGTTCCAGGGCGAATTTAGTAGCGAGCCCACCTCCCCCCCACCAAGGGGGGTTTTGGAAAAATGGCCTGCTAAATGTGCAATTTACTGTCCAAAACACCCACCGAAATATGAAAAAAGCATTCGGTTTTACATATTAATGGTGGTTCACTATTCTTACGTGTGCAAGTGTGATGGTGTATTTTACAGCAGCTTCTATTGAGAATAGCTGGTACTATGGTGTATGCATAAAGAAATTCATTATATAGTCAGTAATGATGGAAACATATGTTTGTCATGCTGTTACTGGCATTCACATGTGCTCATCCTCTTACTAAGGTGGGATTTTAGGCATTTTCTGAAAGGGGGAACTAAGCTAAAATATTACTTTAGTTTTTAACCACTTAATTAATGCGACATTTGTCCTACCTTTAATGGCTGTCTGCTCGCTGAGTTGCCATTGCTTCAGTTTCTCAAAGTTGCGTGGTGCTCCTTGTTTAGCCACTTATAAATACTGCTTCATCACGTTGTAAAAAGAAAAGAAGAGAAAATAAGCAACAAAATACTAAAAATGTAATTCAACATTTCCATAATAAAAACATATTACTCTTTAATTTCCCTTTCCTCTGCTTTCCCGAACATTCAGTTTTCTTTAATGATTATCAATCCGAGCCTAACATTATTATCAAAGGAATCAACAGGGAGGTTTTGTGGCTGCTTATGACCCTATACCAGAAGTCTTTACTTGAGCTCCATGTCACATCATGCACGAATCTGCTGACCAGTGTCACCCTTGCATCATTAAGTGCAGTGCATTCCATTACAATGTGCTTTCTAGTCTGCACAGTGTCCCTCACCTGGCACATAGAGCATACACTAGGCAGAACAGATATTTGCAATTTCCACAGTTTGTATAACATTCATTCTGAAACTGAGAAATTGCATCCACCAATATGGACTGGGATATTTTGTTAAATCCCCAACGTGCTCGCCTTGGAAGCAAGACGCCATGGAGCAAACAGGTTCGATCCCCGGGAACACACTTCGACATCTCTGGGTATTAAGCGCGTAATAAATAACCTATCATATCATAACCATATGAAATACGTCGGCAGACCTCCCAGTGGTTCTTATACAGTGCATGAGATCTCATACTGGCAGTGGCAATCAACTGCATCCAGTCATTTTCGAACAACATTGTTTTGGCTTTGATAGGATTTTCTATCACAACATTCACGCTGAAGCTTGAAGCGGCCAGAACAGCCTCTGCATATGCACCTAACCGCCAGGCAGTGATCACTTGCCTCTTAGACCCATTGCCAACTTGTAGATCGCCCACCGGAGACTCACTGAGTGGCATCATTTATCGACCTGGGAACGATGAAAGGCCGAGTTTGGTCCTGCCGGGACTCATTCCAACCTGCGTCAGGCAGCAGGCTCTGCACTGCAGTCTGCATAGATGTAAGCGAGCTACTCACATGAGACGGAGCCCGTGCGACCACCGCATCTGCTAATTGTTCGCCGTTTTATATTTTCGGCATTTTTTGATAAAAAATGGCAGGGCTCTACCTGGTGACGTGTGCCATTTCTCGTTTTATATTTTCGGTATTTTTTGTCCAAAAATGCCGAAAATATAAAACGGTGCACAATTAGCAGATGCGATGCGGGCCGCAGCAGGCAGCAGCGCACGCCTGCCCTGCCTTGCCCGGTCCGGCTGCGTGGCCCAAGGCAAGTTGGGCCACGGCCCACGGCAGTGCCGGCACGGACTGGGGGTAAAAGGCCCCAGGGCTGCCCCTGCCTTGGTGGGGGCTCGACTTGATGGGAAGTCAGCTCGGCACTGGCAGCCAACACTGAACGACGTGTAGGCCACGGCCTACACGTCGTTCAGTGTTGACTGGGCCTGGCCTGCCCGTGGTGGACGGTCATGATAGTTTGGGCCCGGGGAGGGGACAGACAGCGTAAGTAAAACACACTCCCCGACTCCCCGGGCCCAAACAGAACAAACAAACATGGGGGGATGGGGGGGGGTACTTACCAGATCTGCGGCGCCGCTGGGCTCTAGGCTGGCATGGCAGCTGGCCTGGTGCAGAGCAGCAGCACTCGTGTCCGACGTCGCATCGTCGGAAGATTTAGAAAGAGAAACAGACCCAGACGTGTGAAGGCGGCGCAGGCGCACGTACGCGCCCTGCGCCGCCAGTCATAGATACAGTAATGTCATTGGCTGTTTGCCAGCCAATGGCATTACTGTATCCATGGCAGGGGAGGGATTGGGAAACCAAAGTGCGCTGTTTGCGCACATTTCCTACTGGCGGGGCCACCCCTGAAGCGCCCCGCCAGGCTTCTAATTCTGAAGGCTACGTAGAGTGCGTGGAGCTACGAGCTCCACGCACTCTACTATAGAACAATTTATACTAAATTGGGACGCGCCCCGCTGTGAAAGCCGGGCCGTCCGTCCTATAGTATATTTGTTTCCTTGCCACAGCGCCCCCACGCTGTTGGCAAAGGAAATGCAGCACGACTAGAAGCTAAAAGAGATTCAATCAGAGCTTCTCTGATTGAATCTCTTTTAGCTTTTTTTTTTTTTTCTCGGGGGCGGTGCCCGGCCGCCCCACAATAGCAGCCGCCACTGAGTGGGACCTTTTCTCTCCTTTGTTACACTCTCCACCTGTTGCGTCCCTCAGGGCACTATCCTCTTGCCATGTCTCTTGAACATCTACCTTGCCCCTCTAGCCCATTTGATCTCCACTTTCTCTCCTCACTTCCAGTGGTATGTAGATGGCATGCAGCTCTCCTTCTAGCTCCACCTCCCTGCAGTTTACACGCTTTTCCAAGCAGAGATTGGAGGGTAGATATCTCTCTTCCACAGGTGCCTCCATCTGGAATGGCCTCCCTGCTCCTCTTAGACTTGAGCCGGATCTCCTTAAGTTCCAGAAGCTTATCAATACCTTACTTTTCTCTTCCTCCTTCCCGCTCCCCTCCCCCGATGATGTACCCCTCTGCCTCTATTTGACTGGCTGCCTGGTTCCTTCAGATTCTTACAGGGCACCAGGCCATCCATGACTAGTCTACCCCTGGATCTGGTCTCTCCTGACCCCACTTACTTGCACTTTCCCTACCAGGCTCCTTCCCCCTGCACTAGCCTGGCTGGGCCTGCACCCCTTAAACCCATCCATCCTGTTCCCTGCACTTAGCTCGTGGACCTTATTCCCCCTGCACTCTTTGCAGTCCCCTAACACTTGTCCACCTGGCCTCCTTCTAGCACTTGCCAAACCCATGGGTCCTTCCCCCCCTTCCTCCCCTCTCCTGCTAATGCGCGCTCACCCTTCCAACCTGCACTTCCTTTCCACCTCAGAAATATCGCCTTCCGCTCTGAACAGCACTTCCACCTCTCCACTCTCCCCAACTTCTTCTTGCTACACGTGCATGATCCGCATGACACAAGGCCTAGTAGGACAATATTTTTTTCTTCATCCCTTTTCCCCCTCCCTCTTTGTCTTGTTGCACCTTGAAACACCATTTGTCATATAGGCCCATTATAAATACCCAATAAATGATAAATAAATAAATAAATAAACATGATGAAAAGGCTGCCCTTATAAATGTGAGGTGAAAACAAATGTGAGCATGTCCAATAACATGTTTCAACAAAAAGTGAATTTCAAAAACTGAGATAATTTCTAAGGCCATTTTCATTGAATCTACAATGTGGCTGGTTGATATAAAGGGCATGCCAACAACCAAAATGGAAATGTTGTCACATGTAAAAAAAGACAAGCCCCAGACTAAAATGATTCAGCAGGCTGCAGAATGTTTAATGGAGTTGAATTTATTTGATTTAAAAGGCATTTGTAGAGTGCAGCATTCTCCCAAGAGCTTCTTGGCGCTAGCTTGCAGGAGGATATGGAGAAACCAACCAGAAGAGAAAAGTCTTCAGAGCTTCATGAAAAGCCTGAGATGGGTGACTGTGGATCTGCGGGAATGAGACAGGGTATTCCTAAGCCCAGCCTCTACCCTGGAAAAAGATCGACCAGAAATGCGGCTGTATTTTACCACAGGAATGGGTAATAGACAGTCATCGGTAGAGTACAGAGCCCGTTTTGGGACATAGGGCCAGTATTTAGCCTGTAAATACTCAGCACAATGTCTGTAAAAGGCACGATGAACCAGGCACAGGGACTTGAAATGGATGCGCTTAATCACTGGGAGTCAATGAAGTTCAATCAGAATAGGTGAGGTGTGACAGCAAAAAGGAGAGGGTGTATCCAGCTGTGCAGCAGAGTTTTGGAGAACCTGAAGGTACTGTAAGATGTAAGCAGTCTGAGCCAGGAAAAGGGTGTTGCAATAACCAATAGAGGAATAAACAAGTGACAAAACCACTGAGGTGTGAAGGTGTGCTGGAATAAAAGGAGGAACCCGGCAAAGAAGTTTAAGCTGGAAATGGCCCCATTGACAGACAGCACTGACCTGGGGCTCCACTGAAAGGGAGGAAGAACGCTTCACCCCAAGATATTTTACACCTTGGTCTTATCCCCATTCAACATGAGTCAGTTGCTCCGCATTCATTCTCCCACCACCTCAAGAGTATCCCGGGATTGCATCACAGTGCAATGTTCCTAATATGGTTGTGAAAAAGTGCACATGTATTTTCAATGCTCTTCATTCCACTTTGAATAATACTCTATTTTATTAATTTGAAATATGACATGCCTAAACATTTCTTGATGTTGTTTCGAGCTGATTTATAATTGACCTCTCCTTCTACAGCCTAAGCCACATCACTAGACATGCAGTCATAAAACTGGTGTTGAACTAAGACATTGCTATTTTGTTCATGTAAGATTTATCTGCCTGTATCCTATTACAAGCACTCTCAAAGCTAACATAAGTCACGAGATAAGCCACAAATGTATTACATTGAAAACCACACTGTTTTGTGAAACCTATGTTAATAAAAAATGGAAAAGAGTTAACTTCCCATGCACCACCAGTGCCATGTGTTAGCCCAAATCAGCATTTATTTGACTTATAATTCTTGTCAAACTGAAACAAACTATTTGTTTGTCTTTAAAATCAAAAATGTAATGATTGGAAAAATGATATCTTTAGAAAATCAAATCCTACCGACTTAAAAAAAATTGCAATGTCTACCTAAACACATTTTTCAGCCTATGTAAAAGCAATTGGGGCTAATGGAACAAATATGAAGAAAAATGCAAAAGAATATTTATCTTTGGAAATATATGCACTATGGCATTCCACAAATTTAATTCTTTATTCTGATTGACAGATTATGGTAATCTCTATTTTATTAAACTAATACATGTCAATCAAAAATTAATGTAATTACATAAATGCCTCTACATAGCATAAAGGGTGTAATTCCCTCTCCCCTTTGCAGTCATGGGACTGGTGGAAGCCAAACCTAGTCACACGATCTGTGGAGGAGCGATGCATTATAAAATAGTTTAGACACATAATTTGGGTGTTATAATTGAGATGAGGTTTGCACCAGGCCTGGACACGCCCCCACCTTTTCCTGAGTATGCATGGAGATACAAGCTGATAATTTGTCTATAAACACTTCGTAAAACTCCAAGAGTTATCCAGCCACCATTAAGGCTTCAATTCTGAAACACTGCAGCCTAACAAAAAATTACTAAAAACAAGTTTCATGATGCTCAGACGAGCCAGAGACAGCAAGGTCAGTGCACCGAGGGAAGTTGTGCTTAACACGATGAAACCACAGCACATAACATTTCCCAGGGCATACAACACAAAGTTATTGAAGTTAATTAGTTCCAGTTGGTAGCAGTGCGAAAAACACATATCTTTGAATGGCAGGTGCAAATCTGTTGTAATTAAAGATCTGTGATTAGGGGATCATTTCGCAAATACTTTAGATTTGCAGCTATCCAACTGGTGCATTGGTGCCAATCAAATTTTAGAATTATTGGAAACAGATAGACTTGGAAATGATCTGATTTTTTGGGCAAAGGGAAATTTTGACTTAGCCTCCAGTATACAACTGGAAAATCTGATGACATACAGGTTGGTTGAGCATCTTAAAAGTATTGCCTTCAATTCAAATTGTGTAGGCAAGCCGAATCTGCATCGACATGCCTTCAATCTTGCAATACATCAACTTAAAATTGAAAAGAATGCTAAGCTACGACAATTGGGCAACATGCAGTTTGACTATTTCGTCCATTGTATACAAAAACGCGCATTTTACTAGCGTATAAAAACAAGATTAAGTGAGTAAAAGGGGCAGTATTGTTACATGATAACCAACGTATGATGCATCATCTATTGAGACATGAAACTCGGCAGATTTGGATGGTATTGAGAACTATAAATAGTGGAATGGTAGGGTTGAGGGAACCTGCCATTCTGGCCCCTGTTTGGATGGAATAAATTAAACAGAAATATAAACTACCGGGAAGATTTGAACAACATAGACAAAGCGATTACACTAAATCTATAATATCTTTGTCTCCTTGGTCAATTAAAGACATCAAATATGCTATAATGAAAATGAATCTGTCAAGGGCAGTTGGGCCGATGGGATCCCGCCTTGCATATTAAAAGCAAATCCGGTCTTTTGGGTAATGGTTCTAAAGCTTAAATTTGATAAAATTTCAAGAGTCTACAGATTCCGACTACCTGGTGTACAGCTATTATAGTACCCATATACAAAAAAGGTTTAGCCTGTGAGTCCTCTAATTTTAGACCAATTGCCCTGACTGATGCTTCATCAAAAGTCTTTTCCCAACTTATTTTGACAGATTTACAGGAGTTCATGATAAAACATAATACATTGTCCAGATATCAAACAGGTTTCAGAAAATGTATGGGGTGTTCACTGAATGCAACAGTTGTATCCCTTCTGCAGAGTCAGTCGAAGTTCTCAGATACAGGGGCAATCTATATGGCTGCCCTAGATTTGAGCTCAGCTTTTGACACAGTCATTAGGGAGATCTTATGGAAAAAATTGTTGCATTTGGGATTTCCACTCCATTTAGTGGCGATTATCGCTCTACTTCACTCTTCCACCTCGTATAGAGTGCGGTTAAACAAAGAGGGGGCTCTAACTGAACCTATATTTACCGAAATTGAGCTCAAACATGGTTTTACTCTGGCAGCTGTGCTTTTTAATTTATACATGTCAAATGTTGAGACATGTTGGAAAGATGCCATAATTTTTCCAGCCAAACTCTGCCAACTTAAAATACATTTCCTTGGGTTTGCGGATGACTTGCTAATCATGGATAGAACTCCATTTGATTTGCAAACTAAACTGAATTGTTTCACCAAATTTGTGAAATCGCATAATCTTACAGAGAATCAATCAAAGTCAAGAATTGTTATTTTCTCAGATGGTAAAAAAAGAGTAAAAAGGTTTGAATGGTCAATTGCTTGTGAAAAAATTGAATTTGCGAAATCACTGAGGTATTTGGGATATAAACTAACGGATCAATATTCTAAGAAATGGTGGAAAGAGTTGTTGACCGTGAAATTTAAACCCTTAATGTCGCAAATGGGTAGTTTTTTATTGCTTCCAATTATCCAGTTTTGTCTGCTAAAATCGAACCTTCAATCCTATATATTTCAGATATATGTAGTGTGGAAATTGATGACATTTTGGATACCTTGCAAGGTATATTATGGAAAAAGGTGTTAGGCCTATCGCCTGCTATTCCAAATGACATCGTATGCCATGAATTAGGGCTGCTTCCGTATACAGTAAAGTGGCACTGGCGCCTTTTAAACAACTATGTTAAAATACTTCATCCACCTATGAATTCATTATACGAGGACATCAAATGTATTATGCTGGCAGAATCCTCGAACTTACTAACTAAATTTGCAGTGAAAATTAGTGTTATTTTGGATATGATTATGGTAATAGATGAGGAACTAGCTGCAGGACTTCCTAGTGCTAAACACAAATTCCAAAGATACTATTGGTGTATGCAATCAGATAGAATTGCTGGTTATAAAGCTTATTACGAGCTAGCAAGATTTACAAGAAAATGGGGTGATCGTCCTAGATACATCTTGAAATTTCCCTGTCTGAGTGCGCATAACCTATATCTAACCTATATCTATGACACAAGCTAAATCAATTCCTAACTAATGAAAGAGTACAATTCTGGCAAAGAAAGATTGGTCCTATCGGGCAGGTGGTTGTCGTGTTTGTAATAATGAAAATGAAGTCGAAACACTGAAACACCTACTGAAGTTTTGTGAGCATTTTGAGGTTTTGAGGGTCATCACTTTTGAACATTACCTACAGTCAAGTTCTGATCTAAGCAGAAATTAATTATGGAATCTCTGCATGTGTGGAAACAGCATTAAATTGGCAATCAGACTAACAAAAATTCTAGAAACTATAGGCAAACAGCTGTGTGAAAAATGATTCCAAACACAATGAATGGGAACATTTCAATGTTATTATGAACAGTGGAAATTAATTAATTTGGTTTTGTATGGTATATGTTTAATATGTGATTCAAATTGTTTTTGCGTCTTGTATATATATGTAAGTGTGTTAAATAGTAATGTCATTTCTAAAACAATGTTGTATTTAGACTGATTTCTTTTTTTTTTTATAGGTGATGTAGATTGTGTGATGTTATGTCTAATATTTGTCCTTGAAAATGATTAATTGTTTTATATGTTTAACACTCACATGTGGAAATGAAATGTTTTTTTGTAAAGCTTTATTTGAAACCAAAAAAAATAAAAAATGCCAGGTGCATGTGGCTATGGTGCCAATTATTCCTGTAACATATGAATATGCAGCGCCCCAAGTGGCTGTTGAAGGAAAGCACACACGCATGAGGATACAAGGAAATCCAATAAGTCGATGAAATTCAGCTTTGGTTAGCGTATCCAGACACAAAGACAAGATGTTAAGGCCACAAACAAACAGGCAGATAAGACATCAAGGCTGGGAACAGAGGGAGTAGCTTCTTTAAACTGGATCATAGCGTTTTGCCCATCTCTTCTTTCTCACCACGTGATTTGACACTGTGTGAAAGTGTTCGAGGCCAAAGGAGCAAATAACTGACCATTCAAAGTTTCTTCTTATGTAGTAGAATGCCAACCAATAGTATATTAGATTGAAATATATTATCTGTAGAGGGCTGACCCTAGGAGGGGTTACTAGTTGTAGAAGAACACATTATAAGTGGGTTCACTTATATATAACTATATGCTCTATACTCTACCAATGAATCAAGCACGAGAATAGAAGTTTGCTGTGATTGTACTAACTATGACGTCAACTAGGACGATTCCTTTGTATAAAAGCTTGTTGTTCCTAATGGCACTTTGAGATTGTATTTTTTTACATTCTCCCAGCTACCGTCTGTTTTTGGAATAAAACTGGGTTTTCCTGTGCACTTGGAGTTTTTTTCTTTATTGCTATACTTGGGCCTATCTTAACATGGGGTTGATTTTTATTATGAATATTTGGAGATGAACAACATTGAAGTATATATTTCTGTATACAACTGTCAAGAGGTGGGAGGCTGGGGAATGGAGATTTAATTATCCTGATGATTGGGGTCCAAAAGGATGAGGAAAGGAGCTGTTTCAGAGAGAGATGATCCGCCCAAATTGGAAAATGATTTTCCACAAAGCCATCATATAATGGACCTTGCTGAGGCAGCAGCTCCAGATGAGAAGCCACAGTATGTAGACACCAGTATAACTCCCAATTGTTCCTATAGACTGTTCATGAGAAAGAGAGTGCTGGGAATCAAGAGGAATCCTGATTTGACATGCATGCTGGTGCAGTGTTAAATATGGTGCGCAGTGTCTCCAATTTACACTCAGTAAAAAGACGGATGCAATTTCATTAAAACACATTGTATTGAGAGGCACAATTTAAAACAGATGCATTTAGGTGCAACTTAAATGTAGAAAGGATTTAGTCAAATGAAACCCCATTATATAGAATCCTTATATTATGCCAGCATAGATTTACATATGCCACAGGGTAGTCATAACACAATATTGTCTAATGTGATATCCTGCACAATTCTCAGCCAGTGTGAGTAAAGTCATAAATTAGATGTTTAAACAACAGGAATTAACACAAAGAATTCATTGTATTCAAAGAAAACATTCAAAGAAAAATGTGCAAAGTGTTAACCCCCAGCAGCCACTCATCTTGAAATCCACATGTATTGTATTGTACTTTTCATTTGTATAGCACAATTTTACCAGTATTATAGTCTCAATGATCTGTTAGTGGAAATGTCATTGGATGATCGAAGTCCAGAGTGTTGGAAGTCATGGAGTATGATTAGGATGCATGTGTGTATTTGGTAGAGAAGCAACCCATGTGGTCAAGTATGTCGATGTGTGCTGAAAGGAGTTGGGGTGGTGTCATGGCTAGCGACTCGCTATGTGTTCGGAGTGCACACATTTGTCATAGGTCTCCACTGCATTCTGCGGTCAGAGTTGTTGAGGCGTAATCCGGTGTAAGTAGTGTGTGGGAAGCCATGCCTGTGGCCAGTGGAGTGGTGTATTAGATGTACTTTGCCACCATTGGTGGTGTTTTGTTGTCAATGCGCCTGCTCAGGTACTTGGCTTCTTCTGTCGGTTCGTGCGACTTTGATAAAAACAGCTAGCAGCAGAGACAGTCTATGCTCTAACTATTTGTCCCAGAAGTCCCACGGGTTGTCCTTACAGATTCTTCTAGGTGGGATGGTGGTGAGTCTACCACTATAGAGAATGCTTACTGATCAATTTAAGGAGGTACCTTTACCACGGGCTGCCCTCCATATGGTTCATATTTTCTCAATACCTGCTCATCCCCCCATTGCTTCCAGATCAATGCTGATCTGGTTCTTTATTTCCCCCCTCTGGTGTTGCAGAGGGCACCCCTAACTGGCCTGCTGAATTGGGGTATGGCCATGGCACCCGACTTCCCATGAATTCCCCACAGTGCTTCCCAATCTGTATGATTCTTATGGTGGTTCTATCACACCACTGTGCTTCTACCGTTGCGGTTTTTCCTACTTCTGGTGAAGTCATCCATCAACCTTATGAGATTACACATATGAGTGCTGTGATTCAGCTATGGGTGTTTTAGGGAATTGTGGGTAGTTGTACGAAAGTGTGTGGGACCTAGACCACTGCAAACACAGTTGGCACCGCCAGGGAAGACTATACATATACTCAAGAGTTTTACAGGGGTTTCAGGGTAATGAGGTAAATAGACAGGTTTTGAGTGCTTTTTTGAAAGAGATTTAGTTTTCGTTGCAACAGATGTGCAGGGTAAAGGTGTTCCAGATGGTGGGCGTTAGGATAGGGAAGGCAGAACCACCAACCCGGGTGGAGTTGTGCGGTGGAATATCCAGGAGAAGAGTTGAGTGCGATTGGAGGTTTCTGAGGGCTGGTAGAGGTTGATTTTGTTCTAAAGGATCTCGGATCCTGTGTTATGGAGGGCTCGGTGTGTGATGCACATGGCATGTGTAATGTGAAATGGCAGTGTTATGTTAGGTTATTTTATGTTGATTTTTACCATGCAGAACTGCCATTTGCATGGTCTCAAAGTACTGCTTTAACATGGTACTGGTCACTGCATAATATTACACCTCCATCCCAAAACTTGGAGAGCTGAAAGTAAATAAATAGGAATAGATTGAAAACCACGTGCATGTACATTGAAAGATACACACACACACATGTAGATTGAAAGTTACATGTAGATTGAAAGTTACAATTACATGTTCCGAGAAAGCTAGACATATAGTCTGTGAAGATTGCACCCACACGTTCAGAGATGGCTGCACAATCCCTGAGAGTTTCATTTTCCTACTCCTAAACTCAATCAATATGAATATGCTGGCCGAAAAGCAAAAATGGTATCATTGAGATAAACTGTGTTACTTAGATATAAGCAGTCATAAAATGAGGGTATTTAAAATGCCTCGTATCTTTCAGAGTGACATATTCCTAGAATTGATTATGGAACTGAATGTTTGTGTGAATTATATCAGAGAGATTCGTGTAGTCAGGTAAAATCTCATGTTACTGGTTTTTGTACCTATAACATTGTTGTGATTTCCTTGGTGTAGATTTTGAGGCCAAAAAACTTTTGCTTGAAGTGGCTTTAGTTCTTTCAACCATTTTATAGTTTTGTGAAATCAATGTCTCTTTAGTACCCAGAATTGTGTGGTGGTATTGTACATCTGAAATGTACGATCGCACACTGAACTTGTTGGTGGTCTCCACTACCATCAATCTGGATTTCAAGCATTCAGAGGCAAGGAATCTGCTCTTCTAAACACCTTTGAAGAACTGCTTGCATCTCTGGATTCCAACTCCCCTGCTGTCCTCATCCTTCTTGATCTCTCATTTGCATTTGACATAGTAAACCACTCCATCCTCATACACAGGCTCCATGACACCCTTGGCATCTCAGAGCAGGCATTGGACTAGCTGACCTCCTTCAAAACTGACCGCTGCTCCCAAGTCATCATGGGATCTTTCTCCTCTCTGACTTCCTTCTCCACCTGTCGTGTCCCACAGGGCTCTATCCGCTCACTGTGGCTCTTTGAAATCTACCTTATTCAGCTGGTACTCCTCATCTCCTCCCTTTCCCCCACCTTCCAGTGTTATTCTGATGACACACAACTCTTCTTCAAACTTCCTGCTGACCCTCTTGCACCTTCCATCATCCCTGACTGCTTTTCTGACATCCAGACCTGGTGCAATTCAAATGATCTCTCCCTCAATGCCAGCAAAACAGAGATCCTTCCCATTGGGACTCCTGCTTCTTACTTCTTCCCCTCACTCTGGCTTTCTTCCTTGCGCTCTCCCTAGCTCCCTCTTCTGAAAGCCAGAAACATCTGAGACATCTTTGACTCCTCTAACTCCTTTCTCCGTCACTCTCAGGACATTGCCAAGAATCCCCACTTTTAGCTCTTCCTTCTCACAGGAATCCTACCTTTTCTCACCTTAATCCCAGAAGCTCAATTTTACCAGAGCCCTGTTTCTCTCTAGGCTTGACTATTTCAATAGCGTCCTCCTGAATATACCTTCTTCTACTCTGAAACCCCTTCAGCTAATCCAGAATAGGTTGGCAAGACCTATCATTGGCCTCAAGCCCAGGGACTGCATCTCCCCTGCCCTAAAAAGTCTTCACTGGCTCCCAGTTGCATCATGGATTCAATAGAAATCCCTCTGTATAATCCACAAGACTGTCAGGGGCCATGGACCAAACTATCTGCAACTCTCTCTTACTAAATATTCCCCCTCTAGACCTCTGCGCTCCTCTGGCACCAACTCTTTGTGTCTTTTGGCTAAACAAAGGGAAGAAGGTTGATCACTTTCCTCAGCTGGCTCCCTTGTCTGGAACAGCCATCCCCTCCCTCTTCATCTTGAGCAGGACTTTCTTAAATTCTGGATGCTCCTCAAGACTTTCCTCTTTACCTCCTCCTTCCATCCTTCTCTCCTCTGCTAATCTCACAGTTATTTTTTTGGTGTTTAGGGCCCATATGCATCCTCTGGGCTCTGACCTCCAACACTGAATCACCCCCAGCTTCTGTCTATCATCAGCACTTGCCATGGCTCACCCTCCAACCTGGAGTCTCACACTTACCTTATATTGCACTTCACCTTTTGTTGACATGAGCACCCCACCACTTATCCCATTCCCCCTCCCGTCTGCACTTACACGTTCTGAGCACTCACAAGGCACAGTAGGTTGGCCCCCCCGCTGTATTTAATTATTTAATATATATTTTTCTTTTGTATTTTTAATTGTTTCTCATCCCCTTGTCCCCTCCCTGTTACCCTGTGGGCGCTTTGAAACAGTATCTACTTCCTGTATAAGTAACAAATAAACAAACAAATAAATACAAATACATAACTAAATAACTTAGTTGTGTTACCCTAATGGAATCAATAAATGATTCCAGAAACATTTCTACAATTCCCAGGCATCCTGGGCATCATAACTTTCTGGCCTTACCTTGTTCTGAAAGATTGGTTACATTTTCTTTTACTTGTCTTTTTGCCTTTTCCCATACTGACCGTTGTTTAGCGTGAGTTTGCTTTCTTTATGTGCAACAGAAAATTCTTCTTGCAGAGAAAATATTTTTGGAGGCACAAGGATATTGGGCCTCATTACTAGTCTGCCGGTCCGAAAATAAGGGTGTCAGTAGCAACGTACTGGGACCCGTTCATGACCGTCAGGCTACAAATCTGCCTGCCAGACCAGATACGCCCAGCAGGCCTGATCTGTTAGCACATCGACCCCCAGTAGGCAGGGTTGCCATGGAAACACCAACACTGCTGACAACGGTGCCCGCGCTTCCGTGCACCCATTACTGTGGAGTCCTATTGGACTCCACAGGAATGGGGCACAACATTATCTGCTGCCTGATGTCCCTGGCCGCTGGGACTTGTAATGTCCTGACTACATGAATCTCTCTAATATAATTCACACACACATTCAGTTCCATAATCAATTCTAGGCATATGTTACACTGAAAAATACTCGGCATTGTAAATACACTAATTCTATGATTGCTTATATATAAGTAACAGTTTACTTGAAGGATAACATTTTTGCTTTGCGGCCAGCATAATCGTATTGATATAGAATGGTTTCAAAACTCTTTAGAAACATTTTATTTTCTCCAGTACCAAAACTAGTATGATCTCAGGTGGTGGAAAAAGTGTTACGGGGTTGGCGGCAACCCGCCGGTGGCACCAGCGGGTTACCACCAAGCTCGTAAATAGTCCCATTATATTCAGTATCTGTGAATCAGTGTGACATTTGTTTTCTGGGAAAGGAATGTCCTTATTGCATAGTAACAGTCTTAGAATGATTTGGAGGTAGGAGGAGACTTTTTTCAGAAGCTGTACAATAGAGTGCTATCTTTTTGGAGAAAATAAAAATACTGGTATCAAGCAAATAAAAAAAGGCCTGGAATTCTTTGGAAGCAGTAGAGGATTATATTCACTGGCATTTAATGAGTATGCATTGTACACAAACACAATAAAATTATGACGAGTCCTGCTCCTATATTAAAACCATGGTAGTGGATGGGAGAGTGTCCTTTCTACTGAGTAGCAATTTGCCAACATGAGAAGATTTTGGATCCTCTCCACTACCTAAGACTGCCAACAAGCACATTTTTGGGGGCTCTTCCCCCCACCTGACAGCAAACATGAGAATTATTTTAGTTCTCCCTGTTACCTAGTAGCTCCCAGTAAATGATTTTTGGGTTTTCTCTGCTTACTTAAAGCTGCCAAATTCAGCTGCCAAATTTACATTTCTCGCAGCTACCAGAGAAAGACACATCACAGGGTTTCGTGGTGATGCTGGACATAAACTGGGGTCATAGAAAAAACTAATTAAGAAGCAACAAGGAGTGTCTACCAAGAGATGTTCAGAAAGTGTATATACATGAGCAGTCAAGGAGAGTTAATCAAGAATGTGCTGGGAAAGTGTGATAGCCTCTTCAAAGTGCAGGAGATGGCCTTTAATGGGTAATTTGAAGGCAACTATGCTGGTGTTGTTTTTGATGTCAAGATATAGGGAAGTCCAGAGGTTGAGGCAAGGAAGAAGAAAGTGAGGATGCAAAAAAGAGAGGGTGAAGATAGTGTGAAAGATTGACGAGTTTGTAAGATCTAACAGTGTCAGGAGAAGTGGTTAGATATAGAAGTTGTATGAAAGTGCAGCTACAATACAGCTGCTTTCATCCCATTTCATCATAGAGTCATCTTTCAGTCTTTTCTCTATTGGCCAAGAGAGTGGGGGATGTTGGGGAAATGGGTCCACAGGTGAGCCTGCAGTGCCTCTGGCAGAGAAATCTGTTGTGGCTACTCCTGACTGACCATCTCGCAACAAATATAGGCAATGCATGCCTGCAAACCCGAATGGACAATCACATATGATGCTCCTGTATGTAGTCATAGCTACCTTTCCATTGCTGCAAGCCTGGGATCCAAACAATCCACTACAGGTCTGAAAGCTGTGGCTAGTTTCTGCACTTCGAAATGTGTTTACGCATTGAAATTGTGCCCAAGTCATAATGCTTGTTCTTTTATCACTGCACTTTGCTATTGAAGAGTTTACACACAACTGAACACTCTTCTTCCTCTACTTTACCCTCAGACAGGAAGACAAACTGCCATGCCCAAGAACAGAGCCCATTGTCGAAAAGTGTTGGGGCAGTACCCTTTTGATTATCCATCCTCTTACCTTATTTGCTCCTTCTCGAGGCCATAAACAGAAATATCAGCTTTGTCGACCTCCACATCCTCTTCCGCATCTCTCTCCCCTGGCTACCACTCCTTCCGCTGCTTCTTCCTTCCGCTTGCCCTATATCAGCTTCCTCTTCTCCACTCACCCATGTTCCACTTCCTGCTGGCCATCTTCTCCCTGCCCTCTTATTTGACACTTCATATTCCACCTCCTGCACCTCATCTTCCCCCTTCTGCTTGTATTGCTCTTGTGCATCCAACTCCTCCATGTCCTCTGTCTTCTGTCCTGCATCCAGCTCTTCCTGTTCCCCCTCTCTTTCTGAAAAACCATCTCTGAATACAACACTTGCTTAACTTCCATCTCTGCCAGCCAATGTTCCACCGCCTGCTGACCCTTGTTAATATGGGGGTATAACATTCTAAATATAAGAAAACATACAGATTCAGTGACTGCTATTAGCAGAAGTGTTTTTCTTTCCCACAGTTACTGCATTAGGCCTTATTCCTGCAGCAATCTGGAGAGTCCAGGGACTACCAAGTATGGAGTAAACTAGCAGCACCAATAATAACCATTGTTTGATAACGTAGGCCTCGCAATCGTCTGCCATGTTGTTTCAGTGACTGTATTTTGAATTAGATTCTGTTTCTGCCACATCCAAGAGAGCCTTTGTGGCTTGGTACGCTGGCAGCACAATTAGTATCTTTTATTCTAAAGAGTTAGGCCCTATAAATCTTTCCCAAGGGAGACAAGCATACTTTTAAATCATGGTTTAAGTCCTTTGCATAGCCAAACAAGTAAGCAATAGTAACGTGGATGGACTTTCATGCAGGAGAGATGCAGGTGCATGGAGTTGCATGGGATGCCGAGCTATCTGGTCTCATACAGGTGAATGGCTGTGTATTTAGCTTATTGCTTGGGATGGCAGAGTTCACTCTCCTTGCTGACTGCACATGATTAGTTTACCTGCGAGGGATGCACATCCAAATGTAACCTGTTGTTGTACTAACCAATGAAAATATGGAACGGTACTAAGCAACCAGCGCAGGGAAATGTACTAACCAATCAGACTAGGGCAATTTCTTCTTTTTATTTAAACTGGAGCTAATAGGGTGCTGGAAATGTAGTTACAAATAATGGTAGATTGTGTGCAAATGTATTCTAATTGTGTAGTTTTTGTCTTTAAATACTACTGTCTGATGTGGGCGTGACCAGTTCTCAGCTTTTCGGTCTCAAGAGAATGACTGACTCTCCCGGCCGTTATTTTGCATTTGCAATAAACTTGCGTTTTCCACAATTCAAACACTCTCATCATTGTTTGGATTTACTTGAGGGTCTACAAAGTGGTGAATCTGATGACTCCAGCACCTGCCGAAAACTGAGCATGGAAGTTGCAGTAATAGCTAACACCATGAAAGGCCAGCCTCAACCCAACCATGCACGGGGGGGTGAAAGGGGCTAGAGAGTTTGGTAGAGGAGCTGGAGGTTTACAGAGAGATAGAGGAAGTTTCTATAGGGGCGGAGGAGGAGGTATGGGCAACATGTGGTCCCGATCAGCACTACAATGTTGGTCTTGCAGGAAGATGGATAATTTTGCACGAGATTGCAGGAGTAGGCCGTGAATGCCATACAACAATAACATCCCAACCTACTGTGCTGCCTTTAATCGTCACCCAATTTCGCCCCATTTGCCCCATACTTCAAAAATGAATGCAGGCACGCACAGTCACTAATTCTTTACTGCCACCGACTCAATCATGGGATAAGAATTCCCTGACACAGTGCACATTGACTCATTACACGGGAGCAAGTATTCTAAGAGACAATCATTTCCCTCTCCCATGAGATTGAACATTTACCTTTAATGGGATAGCCCACAAAAAGTATTGGCGTGCCTAATTGTCAGGACCACAGGGCAAGAACCACAACTGACATCACTTTTTTCCTAGTGCATGTGCTATTTCATCTCTTGCTCAGCCCCCGCATGCACCCAGGCCGGGTGTGGCCGTAGGAATGCATTTTGCTACACGTGCAGCATCTTCTGTGAGTGACAGGGTGGAGCCATCAAGCAGAGCAAAGGGGTGTGGCTGGGACGAGGCTATTTAAGCCTGCCCCGCCCGCATGCCAGAGCTTCGCGTTAGTCTGCTCATGCAGCGTAACGCTCATCGACACATGAAGCACTTCTTATCTGTTTCCAGCAAAACCATTGCTGAAGCACATCTTACCCGTTTTCTAGCAAAGCCATCGCTGAAGCGCATCTTACCTGTTTCCAGCAAAACCATCGCCCGAAGCGCATCTTACCTGCTTTCAGCAACACCATATATTATCACCCAGAGCACACCTACCTGACTCCAGCAATACTACTGCCTTCAGCGGTCCTTACCTGTTCCGCAGTTCGGACGCTTACGCGGGAGTTCTTCTCAGCCAGCATCCTCGCGACTACAGTCATCCATCACCCGCCGACAGATCTTCGGACCGCTGCTCCTCGTCAGACATCGCCAGGCCGTACCTGCAGGAAAAAAAGATAATTAAGGTCAGAAACCACATAGACAATTCATTAAGGTTGCACGCTACATAACCCTCGTGCTGACATTAGGGCTCAAACTTACCATCTATTTGGGACATTGTAAACTCCTCAGGGCTCTATTAGGGCTCACTTCCAGCAGCGCGACTCTGCTGGGCCTGCATCACCTACTGGGGAGAAAGAAAGACCTTACTAGGGATATGAACACTAATCATGCGGAAAAGACATTGCTAACGAATACCGACAATAATCATTGTTGAAGAACACTTACCTTATGAGTGGATCAGTCACAGCTGGTCTAGGCTGCCGCGCACATGGGCCAGTGAAGGAACAAGGCCCATTTAAAGAACCCCTGCACTTGAGAAGCAAGACTAGAGCTCATCCCCATAGTTTAACAGGTGAGAATATATGGGCAAACACATGCTCACCACGTTCTGGGAAGAAGGGTTTGAGAACTACAGCCATATCGCAGCATCCTCACAACCTCTCGTATCCTTACAGGGGCAGTTCCAACCATCAGAGCAGTTCACAACATTGGAGCAGGGGAAGAAGCATGATCCAGGGGAGCCAGATCCTGGGAGGGCTGCAACAGTGCCCCAACGTGCCCGCAGAGACCAGGTCAGCGTAACAGAACACGAAGCCCCTCTGAATCTATGCCTGGGTGTTATGGAGACCTCAGAAACTTTCCAGTTGGCCCAATTATTGGGGGAATTGTGGGCCGTATTTCATGCTTCCAGACAGGAAAGCAATGCCTTGCGAAGGGACCTAATTGTTGCCCGAGAACGAACTGATGACTTGGCAAGGCAGATGCTTCAGACACATGCAGGTCAGGTTCCATTACCGGGGATTGCACAACCTCCCATGCCACAGCCATTGCCGCCAGTCCAGGTGGGACTTCCAGGGGCAGTGCCACTGGCTGCTCCCAAACATTTTACCGGCGACCCAAAGAAGTATGCTATATTTATGAACCAATGTCGCCTTCACTTTCTGTGCAGACCTGGAGCCTTTCCTAATGATAGCGCAAGAGTTGTTCTTTCATATTTAGGAGGTAGTGAAGCGGACTGGTCGATACCATTAGTAAACCAGGATGATCCTCTGCTCCGAAACTTTTGGAAATTTCAACTGGAAATGGAAAAGTTGTTTGCTTGGCACACCCAAGGACAAGCCCTGGATATCGAACTATTGTCCCTCAGACAAGTGAACCAAGATCTGCTGCCTTATATTGCCACCTGTAATCGTCTCGTAGACAAATTGACCAGAAGAGAAGCGGACCACGCTCTTTTATCGGGGATTGTGGGGGGAACTAAAGGATGTGCTAGCCCAGGTGGTCAATCCTCCTTAAGGTTGTGCTGAGTACATCAATCTGACAGTCCAACTTGATCATCCACACCTAGATAGATTTGTGAATATTAGCCTGTGTCGCATCTAGATAGGACTTCGAACGTTAGCATACCTGCACCTATGCGAATCCTGAAGACTAGCACAGGCCACACCAAGAATTGTGGACATTAGCCTGTGTTGCATCTAGATGAGATTGATTGAAGGACAGCAAGCTAGCGCCTAGATGAAACTTGAATGTTGGCGTGTGCCACACTTGGAATTGTGAACACCAGCCTGCTTAGCATCCAGATAGGGTTGCGAATGATAGCATGCCCTCACCTGGACAGATTTCTAGACGCTAGCTTGCTCTGCATCTGGATGGGACTGTGAATGCTGGCTTGCCCACACCCAGATAGAATTCTAAACATTGGCCCGCGCTGCATCCAGATAGAGTTGCAGGGGTCAACTGGTGGCACACTGGGACAGAAATGCAAATACCAACATGCCAAAGGTCAGGTAACCCACTAACCAATATAAGCTCAAACTCTGCATACTTATCTCACTCAAAAAACTCACACAACCATCTCTCGCACAACAAGCCACATGCACTTCACAACACTGCAACAACACATAAGCCGAACCAACAGCACACGCGGCTTGTCACTGATCCAATACCCTCACCAAAGCTCAGCATCTGGTGTATACCGAGTTGAAGCTGCCAACAGAACACCACTCCTCTCAATATCCTACTCCCGCTTCACCTTACTAACCCACCCCACCCAACCTTATCATTTACAGATCTGCCAGAGCGCCTGGGGACCAATTCCGTTGGTGACAGTGCGCGGTCAAATACCTTTAACATTTAACATTTAACATCACAGGTTGCAGAATTGAAAAATGGATCATACAAGAACTGAAGGGAGGTTGGTCTATATGCGAACCCAGGACAATCCAATCAAAACCCACAAAGCAACCGAATCAATGCAGATCGGAGGATTACGGCTCCTATCTCCAAGGCAGAGAGAGAAAATAGGAGACAACAAACAACTTTGTTTATACTGCGGGAAAGCAGAACATTTCCTCTGGGACTGCCCAGTGAAACCCCCCAAAGGATTGTAGGTGCAACAGACAATGGTAACGAAGAAAAAGAACAAAACCCGGAAAACTCCAGCGCCCGACAAGCATAGGGGTCTACTTGTCGAGCGAAAAAAAGGAATCTGTACAGACCTCACTCCTGGTCATCCCGGTACTTTTGGTCAACCATCAGCAACTGACAAAGATACATGCCTTGGAGGCATATATTGATAGCAGGGCGGTGGGAAATGATATTGCTCAAGATCTGGCCACACGAATAGGCCTTCCTCTCCAGCAAAAGCTCAAGTCGGAAAACGTCACAGCAGTCATGCTGATATATCAGGATGGTCATCGAGAAGACATCTCCTAAGATCTTATTGGGGCTCCCCGGTTCCAGATGATCTTAGGAATGCCGTGGTAGGAAACACAGAACCCAAGGATCGACTGGTGAGCATGAGTGCTGACCTTTCCTCCAGAGTGCACTAACATCTGCTACCACAAAGAAGAGAAGAGCAAGGAACTCAAAACAAAATCTATCTTGGGACTCTCTGGTTCCCTACCCCCGGAATAGCTGCATTACCAGGATGTGTTCCAGAAGGAGCAAGCAAACACCCTACCTCCTCACAGACCTTATGACTTCCAGATTGATCTGGTGCCGGAGCACAACTTCCCTGCAGTCGAATTTACGCTCTAACAGAGCAAGAAAACCAGCATCTGGATTCTTACTTGGATCAGTACTTAGCCAACTGTTTTATCCGCTTGTCTAAGTCCCCTGCCTCCTCAGCTCTTTTCTTCGTACCAAAGAAAGAAGGCGAACTTGTATAGATAATAGAGCACTGAACCAAATCACAGTGAATAACACATATCCCCTATCACTCATACTGGAGCTGCTAGATCAAGTAAAGAATGGCCAAATCTACATTAAACTGGACCTACGAGGGGCCTACCATCTTGTGAAGGTTAAAAAGGGAGACAAATGGAAAACAGAATTCTGAACCAAATATGGACTTTTCGAGTATCAGGTCATGCCCTTCGGATTATGTAATGCCCCGGCGGCGTTACAATTCTTCATGAACGATGTGCTTCACGAATTGTTGGACGTTTGCGTACTCATGTACATTGATGACATTCTTATTTACTCTACGTCCAAGGAGGATCACGTCGGCCATGTAAGAGCAGTTCTGGAAAAGCTTTGCCAACACCGGCTGTTTGCCAAATTGGAAAAAAGCTTCTTCCACGTCAATGAAGTGGAATTTTTGGGCTTCATGCTTACCCCACGAGGAGTTCTCACGGATACCCGCAAGGTGGATGCTATCCTTCAGTGGCCATCACCAACATCCACAAAAGGAGTACAAAGCGTGCTCGGATTTGCCCATTTTTATCAATGGTTTATCCCCAGGTTCTTGCAAATAGTTCATCCAATCACTTCCTTATTGAGAAAGAATAAGACATTTCTTTGGTCCCCCGAGGCAGAAAAGGCTTTCGAGGAACTAAAACTGGCCTTCACCTTGTTAGGCAGAAACCTTTGCAGTTCCCTTAGGGAACACTGCAAAAGATTTAGGACTACAGGTGTTAGCAGTAAACCCACTTGGTAGCAGTCTGTACCACCCAGATTTACCTGGTAGCTGTGGCTGAGCAGTTAGACTTCCCTCAAGAAGAGTTAGGCAGTATGCAAAGTATACACAATAGGCACTCAGATACGATAATACAAACAAACACTGACCAGAGCTTTGGTATCAAAGTATATAATTATTTATTTAAAAACACACTGTTTGAAACACTCCAGCACTCTTATCGTAAAATACTCTAAACACAGTTACTATTATAATATATACAACACTTATTCCTTATCAGACAAGTCTTAGTTAACAAAACTTATTTCCATACAGAGGTGAGCGCTTAACTATAGATGGCACTCCAATAAGTTTATGGAAAAGGGAGGGAAAAAGACAGAATATGGAAAGGTACACCACTCTAAGATTTAGGAACACTATTAGCAAGGCAGAAGAGCTAAAGTCACTTGTGAGCCAAAGTCCATAGGCTGGGCCCACTCTTAGAGAGAGCAGAGCACAAATGTGCCCAAGATCACACAGTTACACTAGGCTTAGAAAGTCTTGCGGAGAGTTCGAAAAGAGTTTAGAGAGGCTCAGAAAAGTTTAGCCAGGGTGTCCCAGGCTAACCCAGGTTCGAAAGCCAGGGGCTAAATCTACCCCGTGCAGTCGGTGGCAAGGGAAGCCAGGCGGGACCCGGTACCTTAAGCGGGAAGGATCCTCCAGCGGTGGCAGTTGTTCCTGGCAGTGGGTGCAAGTCTCGTCGTCGTCCAGGGGAAGAGAAGATCTCGACTTGGAGGAAAGATGAAGGTCGTTGCACTGCCAGGGAAGAAACCATCCGCTGAGTTTTCCGGTTAAAGGTAATACCCTTTAATTTGCGGTCGTGGTAAAACGTGGTATCCCGGTTGCCGGGGTGCTTGGCACAGGCAAGACGGCCACGAGATACGTCGGGAAGGCGAAAAGACGGTGAAACTGGTTATCCCCACCAGTCAAAGGAAGAAGACTCTCCGGCGGGAGATCTCCTCTGTCGTTGGGAAAAGTGATGAGACGGACCAGCAGGGCTCCACCAGTGGTGTCGTCGTGGCAGGTCGGCTCAGCTTCTCCCTCGTCGAATTCTTAGGTCCTGTGGTGACTTCTGAAGTTCCAGTCCCCAAAGCCCTGCTTTTATGCAGAAAACCCCCATGCACTCAGCCTAGCTGTCACTCAAACAGGCTAAGTGGTGAGCCGGCCAGCTCACCACTTGGGCCAATCAGGACGGAGTGCGACTTGAGTTGCCTAGGCAACTCAGTCCAGGGTGCCTAAATCCCCCTCCACCCCTCCTAAGTACCCCAGACAGAGTGGCACCACTTTGGAGGGCTTCTGTGGAGAAGCCCGCCAAAAAGTGGAACAAAGGGCTCGACTTGGGTTGGAGTCACAGAACAGAACACAAACGCCATTTTAGAACCGAGTTTTGGCAAAAAATACCAACCGGAGAATTAATATTAATTAAATAAACCGGCGGTATGTTCGAGGCTATCGTAATTAAATAATTAAAGATAGTAGCCTCGAACAATGGGAAAATCCCATAGAGAAATATTCGCGGTTGAATATAAAAAGTAGTATCCACTGCCACCAGCCAAAACTCGATCAGGGGGGACGGAGACGTGCCCCCTCGACTAACAGACCCCGGGGCAACTGAATTGCCCCAGCCAGTATGTCCACAATATGATGGTTTGTACTGGTTCTGTTCAGAATTTAAGACTAGTAAAGTCAATGGTGACTTTACAGGCCCTGGGAGACAGTAGTCAGTCCCAGGGTATGGAGTCTATACTGGGGAGTCACTATGACACCCCTGTGTTACTGCACTGATGTGTAACACACATCACAAAAACACATGAAGCCCTATGGAGTAAAAGACCCCATAGCCCATTAAACACATCTAGAGTCAAAGAAACACACTCAAATCATGCCCAAGAGTGAGGGTAAAAGAGTCTCACTCTTGGCAGGAGAAAAAAAATAAACCCCAAAAATCCAGCAAAGCTGCTGGGGGACTCACTAGGTTAGGAAATTCAGCCTAAACAGAGAATTCTCCCTAACACACCTCAGCACCGGTTCTTCGGCACCCACATCCCGACCTGCCATATGTGGTTGAAACAGACGACTCCAGCATAGTCATGGGAGCAGTCTTGTCGCAGAGAGACCCGGTTACAGGCCAACTACATTCCATAGCATTTTGGTCCTGTAAAATTTCAGCTCCGGAGTTAAACTATGTAATTACTGACAAGGAACTCTTAGCAATCAAAGGAGCCTTCAAAACATGGAGGCACTATCTTCTGGGAGCCAGACTCATGGTCATGGTAATTACAGATCACTGTAATATCTACAGTATTTAAAAACAGCCAGGGCCCAATCTTCACGCCAGCTCACTGGACCCTTTTCTTTGCAGAATACGATTTTGTCATTACTTGCAGACCAGGAGTGTGCAATGGGAAAGCCGATGCCCTATCACGTATGGGAGAAGACAAGGAAGCCTTTGCAATATCTCAGCCTGTGGCCATTATTCGCGAAGAAAGAATTCAGAACCAAATCGCTGCAACCACCTGCATGGAAGATTTAAAAACTGATCTTCGATCTCGGATGAACCAAACTGCACAACAGGAGTGGCTAGCTCAGGGAGACCAATACTCCACCAAGGATGATTTACCCTATTTTCAAGGAATACTATATATTCAGGACAAAAATGCAAAATCAGATAATAGCAAATTACCATGAATCATTAGTGTAAGGATATCTTGAAATAGCCAAGACTCGGGCCAAGATCCAAAAGGGCCATTGGTGGCCAACCTGGAGTAGAGATGTGGCCCAATTCATCGCCACCTGTGGTGTGTGCGCACAAAACAAATCTCAGAAGCAAAGTTCTGCAGGGTTATTACGTCCTTTGACTGTACCACCAGCACCATGGCATACGCTATCTATGGACTTTATCACCAATCTTCCCCCCTGCGACGGATTTAATACAATCCTGGTAATTGTGGACTTGTGCTCCAAAATGGCCCATTTTATTCCGTTAAAGGGGCTTCCTACTGCTTGCGCCCTTGCCACTGTGTTTTTGGAGCAAGTTGTCAAGTTACATGGTTTCCCGTCTGTATTAATTTCAGATCGTGGAGCACAATTTGTCTCTGCTCTCTGGAGGAGGTGCAGCAAAATAGCCCAGATTGACCTCCGGTTATCCATGAGTCATCATCCCCAAACCAATGGTCAAACTGAGAGGACCAACCAGACCTTGGAGCAAAACCTAAGGTGCATGCTGCAACAAACTGAGGAGCCCTGGAAAAACCTCCTATGGTTGACTGAATTTGCCTACAATAACTCCGTCCACACTACCACCTGACAGACCCCGTTCTATACAGTGCAAGGTCGGCATCCTCGAACGTCCACCTTTGATTCACTTGACAAATTGGAAATGCCAGCAGTCACAACATTGCACAAGACTATCTCCCGAACCCTTAAAGCAGCAGCAGAGACCTAGGACCTTATCCCATCAAGGCCATCATTAACCCTGCTGCCATGAAATTGGATTTGCCAGCTAACATGCGGATCCATCCGGTATTCCATGCCTCTCTCTTAAAACCAATGACGCCAGATATTCAGGTCGAAACACCACCAAAGCCCGACATCATAGAAGGGGATCCGGAATATGAAGTCAAAAACATTTTGTATTCCAAGGTAGTACGATCCAAACTGTACTAACTGATAGATTGGAAAGTTTATGGACCTCAAGACCGAACATGGGAGCCTAGTGAATTTGTCGATGCCCCACGGCTAGTCAGACTATTTCATCATAATAACCCCACCAAACCAATACTCGGAGGAAGGATGCCCGTGAGAAGGGCCTTGAGGGGAGTGCTATCATGACCACAGGGCAAGAACCACAACTGACATCACTTAAAGGGTCCAGTTGGACCCATTCCTGGCACCTTTGGCACCAGGCTCATGAGGCTTGCTAGTGCACATGCTATTTCATCTCTTGCTGAGCTCCCACATGCACCCATGCCAGGCATGGCCATAGGAATGCAATGGGCTACACGTGCAACATCTTCTGGGAGTGGCAGGGTGGAGCCATCAAGCAGATCAAAGTAGCGTGGCTGTGACCAGGCTATTTAAGCCCGCTCTGCCCGCATGCCAGCGCTTCGTGTTAGTCTGCTCATGCAGCGTAACGCTCACTGCCGCATGAAGCGCATCTTACCTGTTTTCCAGCAAAGCCATTGCTGAAGCGCATCTTACCTGTTTCCATCAAAACCATCGCCTGAAGCACATCCTACCTACGCCTGTAGCGCATCTTACCTATTTCCAGCAAAACCATTGCCTGAAGCGCATCTTACCTGCTGTCAGCAACACCATCTACCATTGCCTAGAGTGCACCTAACTGACTCCAGCAATACTACCCCCTGCAGCGCTGCTTACCTATTCCACAGTTCGAACGCTTATGCAGGAGTTCTTCTCGGCCAGCATCCTCACGGCTACAGTCATCTATCACCCACCGACAGATCTTCGGACCGCTGCTCCTCATCAGGCATCGTCAGGCCGTACCTGCAGGAGAAAAGGATAATTAAGGTCAGGAACCACATAAAGACAATTCGCTAAGGTCGCGTTACATAACCCTCGCGCTGATTTTAGGGCTCAAACTTACCATCTATTTGGGACAATGTAAACTCCTCAGGGCTCTATTCGGGCTCACTTCCAGCAGCGCAACTCCACTGGGCCGTCATCTCCTACTAGGGAGAAAGATAGACATTACTAGGGATATGAACACTAATCATGTGCAAAAGACATTACTAATGAATATGGACAATAATCATTGTTGAAGAACACTTACCTTAGGAGTGGATCAGTCACGGCCAGTCTGGGCTGCCACGCACATGGGTCAGTGAAGGAACTAGGCCCATTTAAAGCGCCCCTGCACTTGAGAAGCTTCATGAGTTCATCCTCATAGCTTAACAGGTGAGACTATAAGGGGCAAACGCATGCTCACCACGTTCTGGGAAGAAGGGTTCAAGAACTAAAGCCATATCACAGCATCCTCATGACCTCTAGTATCCTTACAAGAGCAGTTTCAACCATCAGAGCAGTTCACAACATGGGAGCTAGGGAAGAAACCTGATCCAGGGGAGCCAGATCCTGGGAGGGCTGCAACCGTGCCCCAAAGTCCCTGCAGAGACCAGGTGAGCGTAACACTAATACCATCAATAACTACTGACCCAGAAGAGGAACCCCAAGTAGAAGTTATGATAGGGGAATCGAACGGAAGATACCAAATCTTGGGACGCTCCCAATGTCAGACAAAATCAAGGACATGCAGGAGTTTTATGGGCTGTCAAATCCGTTCCTTTCACTGAAGATTTACCTATCATTTACCTATCATTGGCACACATGAATTATCAGTCCCTTTATCGTATTCATGGGAAACCACAATTAATCCCCTGGGTAGGGATATCATGAGCAAGCTGAAAATGACCATTTTGTTCTCAGAAGAGGGTATAGTATGTTATATCCCAGGTAAATACCATGCTAGGGCTGTCGAGTAATACAGGCATTCTGTGGCCACAGTGCCCTGTGGGGCATACCCCTTCATCCAAATGTGTTCCTCTATGGGGTAACAGTTGTTTTAGGTTGGGTGCCCGGATTTAGGACACAATTGTGTGTGTGTGTGCCTGCAGGGTTCCTATATCAACCAGCTATCCAGCATTAATGTTATGTTATCCAGATTTATAAAGTTCACCTTCACCAACAGGGACATCATGGTGCTAAGGTTGAGGACTTAACACGTGGTAGCGTCAAGCAGCAGATGCAAGCTCAGCGGAGAACAGAAAGGTCTTCAGAGCCCACCTGAATGAGAGATGATCAGTAGTCTCATGAAGAAACAGTGGGATAGAATACCAAAGCAGGGCTGCTGCCATGGAGAACAAACGACCACCCACTCGAGAATATTTGAACCGAGGCACCACAATCTGCAGGCAGGTGGAGGAACGTAGGAGACGAGGCAGGACATAATGTCTGAATTTGGCCTGCAGATACTTAGGGTCTGTCCCATAAAAAGCTTGGTGGACCATGCACAAAGCCCTGAACTTAACTTGTTTAACCACCGGAAGCCAAAGCAAAGAGTTAAGGATCTCAGATGCTGAAGACTGGCAGGCAGCACCAACGGCCAATCTGGCAGCCGAATTCTGGAACACTTGCAACCTTTGGAGATGAAAAGCCGGCTGTGCCAGAAAGAAAGCATTACAGTAATCGAGTGAACCCAAAGTGAGAGAAGAAACTACCACAAGACGAAGAGAAGAAGGGAGACAGGGCAAAACCTTGGGAAGAGTCTGTAGTTTAAAGTGAACAGATTGGCAAACAGCACTAATCTTCTCCTGCATCGATAGTGAGGCAGAGAACTTCACTCCTAGATTATTTACAAGAGAAGGCAGGGGAAGAGGGCTAAATTGTGAGGACCAGAAAGCTGAAGACCACCCTGAGTACTCAGTTTTTACCCATCCAGGAATGGACCCCCGAGAGGCAGGGGCGACAATGCTCCACAGGAGCTTGCACAGAAATGTCAAGCCGAACCAGGATTTGCATGTCACCAGCGTAAGAAAAACACTGAAAACCAAAAGAGTGTATACATTTAATAAGAGGAAGAATATACAGATTAAAGAGAAGAGGAGAAAGAGCCGAACCCTGAGCAACACAGAAATTGAGAGGCATAGACGCCAATGTGAAAGAAGAAAGGGAAAGAGACTGGGAGCATTCTGAAAGAAAGGACCCGAATCAGTCAAGGACCTATAAAGAAATACCTGCAGAGGATAGCCTATCCCTGAGGATACCATGGTCCACAGTGTCAAATGCTGCTGAAAGCTCCCACAGGATCAGGGCACCAATGCCGACATGATCCACAATATGGGCCAAATCATCAACCACCAGGTGACACCAGGACCGATTCATTACACCTGCTGGGCTAGAATCTGGACTGAAAAGGGTCAAGAGCCCCTGAGTCCTCCAGACAGGAGAGAAAGAGAGGAATGACCAGGGATTCAAGAAGTTTCATAGGTAACAAAAAAAGAGAAATAGGCTTGAAATTAGAAAGAGTGGACAAATCCAGATTAGATTTTTTTTAATAGAGGAATAATGAGAGCATGTTTAAGTGTGGCCAGTATGTGACAATTCGCAAGGCATGTGTTGATAGACGATGTAAGGGGAGGTGCAATACAAGGAATAACAGCCTTAAGAATGCTAAGAAGAATGGGATCTGCAGGAGAAGCTGACTTCATGCTGAGCGTAGCTGACGTGATCTCATATTCTATAAAAATTGAAAAATAGACCAGCTAAAGACAGGAAGGCTCAAAGCCAGAGGATCCAAAGTGGAGTGCAGGGTAGTGCATGTAGCAGTGATTTTCTGTCTAATATGCATCATTTTATCATATAAGAAATAGAAAGTGAATCACAGAGTATATGTGAAGGAATCACAGACTTAGTGGCAGCAGGGGAGGATAACGAGAGAACAAGCTGAATAGCTATTTAGGAGAATTCACTGCAGTTTCAACACGAGAAGCAAAGTGAACACACTTTGCTGCCGTGATAGCCCGTTGATAAGTAATAGTAGCTTTGCATAAGGCTAAGTCAGTCATGGGACTGTAAGAAAGCCGCCACTTGCACTCTACTTGTTTACGGGCAAGGCAAAGCTTGCCAAGATCTGCCGTAAACCATGGCTCAGAAGAGCAGCCACATTGCCTAAAGGCTTTAAATGGAGCTAAGGTGTTTGCTGTGACTTTCATAGCAGGTGAAATAGATCGAAAATCACAGGGGTCATTTACGGGCAATATATGTAAAATGCCGGAGGAAATATCAGAGTGGCTGATACCCCAATTCCGCAAAGGAGGACGGGGCAAAACAGGTGACAGCGCAATAGACGAGGCATTCACTGAGAATGGGATAATCATGGCCAGATTACAGGGAGAGTTGGAAAGATCGTGACCAGAAAAGAGGGGGCAAACATCAAATGCAAAGTGTTACCCAGACAATGCGTGGGACCTGCACGTGGAAATAAGATGGTTATCCTGAGCATTACAAGGATTATTAGGAGGAAGATGAAAATCCAGAAGGACTATCACCATCGGATACCCTAGTCTGAGATTGTCCACCAGCTCAGATACATTGAGGCAGAACCTTGAGTCTGGACCAAGGGGACAATAAACCAACAGGCAATTACGAGCAAAAGATTCTGCAATCAACATATGAAGCAAGAGAGCTTCCATGTTACAATCATGCTGTAGTGGGACTAGCAACAAATAAAAGTTGACTGATGTATTAATACAATACCTCCCCCTAGACGAGGGGGCTCCCTGTCCAGTCTGAGAATACGATACCGCTGGGGCAGGGCGTGTACTAGAGTAGGAGCAGATGTGCCAGGTTTCTGTGACAAATGCCAAATTTGGAAAGTGATCCTGTGGAAAATGATAACAATCTGCTGCCTGGGCCACCAGTGACCGGAGGTTCAATAACACACACTTCACCTGCTTTTGTAGTGGTGCTGAGACGGCAGTTAAGAACTGGGATGCTTTTTGCCATTCCAGCGGTAACTCTGTACCTGGAGGAGCAATGTCCACCAGGTTGCTACATGTAAATAACGACGGTGCTTCATCAGTCATGTTGGTCAATAGCCTGTCTACAGCATGGATGAGCGCAGATGGGCCCAATTTGGCCGGACTTCGACTGGACTTCGGCCAGGATTAGTTGCTTCCGCTGTGTCCGTCCGCTGCAGTCGAAGTGCAATGAAGAAAGTCCAGCAGGGGCGTGTGCGTCTGTAAATGAAAGACAGACTTGCATCAGGCATGAGCCCTATGCAAGGTAGGAGACCAGGCAGCCTCATACTGACTTTGGCATCAGTTACAAGGAAAATAAATGAATAATCAAAAAATAAAGGTACAGAGTAAAATATATTTAAAAAGGAAAGCTGAGTGCAAAAACAGCTTCCAGTCAAACGCCAGTGGCCCGAATTTTATGTCAGAGCCGCTAAAAGCTACCAAATAAAATGAAAAAAAAATAAGAAGGAAATGAAAATGAAACCCACAAAGGCTAGCTATCAGTGTCGTTCAAAAGCCAGGCACCATTGTCAAGATATGTTTGCAAGCAGTAATTGAGATTATTGAACTACAAACACGGGCTCCCCAGAAAGAAAATGAATCATGGGCAAAAAGAGGATGTTTTGTGTCCCCCACAGAACTCATATGGAGGAAAAACATTTCATGGAAACCAGTCATGCATCAAGAGCTGCTCACCATCGCCCTTAAAAGGTTGCACTTTCCCTCACACACATCCAAGGAATACATGGCCCCAATTTCAATCTGGAGTGGTTCATTCTGAATATCCAGGTGTTTGTTAGTGATTTCATAGCAAATTGCATTACCTGCCACATGTGCACCACTGTCCCAATCACATGTGGAGTGCCCCAAGGCTCCTGCCTTTCCCCCACACTTTACAATATCTTCACAAAGCTCCTCTTTGACCGTCTTGACGATCTGGGTGTCAGCTACACTAATTATGCAGATGACACCCAGCTCCTCATCACTCTCACTGGCAGCTATGAAGAGGATGCTGCAAAGCTTAATGAAATCTACTTAGAAATCCAAGCCTGGATGGCCACACACAGTCTTTGCCTCAACGATGATAAGACAGAACTGCTCATCGTAGGCTCCCAGGCTCGCCTCAACAAAGTAGACCAATGGTATCAATCCTTTACCGTTGACGGCAAGATCATAAAAGTCTCCAAAGAGGTCAAAACACTAGGTGTGTACCTCGACTCCACCTTGTCACTAAAAAAACAAATAAACTCCACCATCTCAGCCACCACCTACACCAATAAATTGATCAATGCCTGTAGGACTTTTCTCTCCACCTCTAGTTGCCTCACCCTATCAAGAGCGTTGATATTGTCTAAATTAGACTATTGCAATACACTCTACCTAGGCACTACCACAAAAAACTTGAACAGGCACCAGTTCCTGCAAATTAATGCACTAAGATGTGCCCTTAAGCTCCCGCGCAAGGCTCACATATCCACAGCCAGCAAAGAAGTCCACTGGCTCCCGACCCGCGTCAGAATCAAGCTAAGAACCCTGGTCATCACCCATAAGTGCCTGTCACGCACCGCCCCTCGCTACCTCTCAGACAAATTTGCTAGACATTGCTCCACTAGACCCACCAGAACCCCTTACCTGCACCAACTAAAGATCCCCAACTATAACCTAAAAACAGCAGGAGGTTCAAGCTTCCCAGTGCTCGCAGCACAATGCTGGAATACCCTCCCTCTTGCAATTAGATCGTAAGCCGCATTCTGGCCATTCAGAGCCATGGTGAAATCATGGTTACTAGCCTAAACATCCAATCTCTCAATGACACGTTCGGCCAGCCGCCGTTCGCCACCATGTAGTAATGTTCACCCTGGCTTTATCCGATTCAGGACTACCCTGTAACCCGGTCCTCACTCTCCACTGTAACTATCTTGTACATTGTTCTCTGTATACTTTATTCTTGTATGTAACTACTCAGAGCCTGGACTAATGTATGCTCTGACTGGTGTATTAAGGTGTTTGTGTAACGATATGTAACTCTGCTGTGCACATGATTATGTGCCCAGCTACCTGAGGGTTCGGACGCGCTTTATAAATAAACAAACTAAACTAAACTAAACTGGTTGCATTCTTAGGACACCAAAAGCAACATTGCCTTGCAACTCGGGCCATTTTAAGACCTGCATATTGACTATGTCGACATCATTAACAGGTGCAGTAACTTTCATGATCTAATTGTTGTGATTTTCCCATACTCACGATGGCTTGAAGCAAGTCCCTGTTTCCATAGTGATGCTAAATCCGCAGCCACATTTCTAGTTCTTGAAGTGTTACCCCAACAAGGAATCTGTGACATCATCAGGTCTAATAACGGCATGCAATTTTTCAATGAGAGGTTCAAAGAAATCTGTTCCCTTTTTGGCATAATACACACATTGTGCTCCATTTACCATGCCAAGCCAAAGGGAAAGGCAAGCTCCTCTACGGGTTGTTAAAACAAAGGCTTTGCAAATATGCGTACTATGCTAAAAACAAATTTGGCTTCACTGTTTGATGCTTGCTTTGTTTGCACTCCACAATCAGCTAGGATCTAATCATCATCTCCCATGTATGAAATAATCACAGGCAGTAGGCTTCATATTCACTACTGCTTGCACAGCGTCTGCTGCGCACACCTCTGCTGAAATTATTGGAGAAGAATTCAAGAGGTACCTTAGGGAACTAACCAAATCCGGCAGGTTTATATCTCACCAGGGTGGGCCCAATCACTCCATTCATGACTCAACGGTAGAAGATTTATCGCAAGCACCACAAGAGTCATCACAGTGTTTGCCAATACAGCACTTTCCAGGTGATAAAGTGATTGTTCACAAATTTGTCTGCAAGTGGAAGAATCCAAAATTCCACTGTCATCTACGCTGCTCCCTCAGCCATCAAAGGGAATTATGGGGGGAGTACCTGTCTAAATTCTAACGTCCACTTAACCAGCTAGAAATTTCACCAGGGGATCGTGGACCAGCACACAAACCTAGGCAGTATATGACTTATTTTATTTTTTATTTTCTGTGTGTTTTATTTCCACATGCTCTGTTTCACATGTATTATTACTCAAAAGGGTGGGACTTATAATGGTACTAATAGAGAAAATGCATCAGTAAATATGAATGTTTCTATGACAGAAATGAAGAGGAATATTTCAAACCTAAGCATTATCCACGCAGAGGAAAACATGTGGTTCCACCACATGCTGATGGTAGGGAGAGAGAAATTGAGTGGCCCTTGTTTTGTTTACTCATTAATTTCTTATGCAGCAGCCACACCTATGCTATTTTTGCCTCATGAGTTGCTTAGTTAATCTGGTTTTACGTAGGGTTGTGAGGGACAGTGTATGGACACAAGGTCCAAGTACAGTCAGTGGAAGTTAATGCAACTGTGTATGATGACAATTTTGTAGAATTGACAACAAGGGACAAAGGGTTGAGTGATCCTATACATATGTAACAAGAGAGTACCCGCACAAATGACTGACTTTCAGGAGAAGCAAGTTAAAAGAGGTGCATTGATTTTCAAAGCATCGTCTACATCATGTTGTCTCAATAGTGCAGGGCAAAGCCAATTTTCTTTTGAGGGGAACCCTATGTTGCAGATCCAAGCCGCTGTTTTTTATAAACACAAATGGGTTGAGGGTCTGATTGGGTGCAGGGTAGGACGAATGATTGGGCTACCCAAGGGTGTGGTCTTAAAAATAAATGAAACATTCTCCATAATATGGACCAAGGTGGTCAACAGTCTAATGTGGATACATCAAAATGAACCTCTGACATGAATCATGAAACCTAACACAGTTTTTCTTATGTTTCAGAAACAATGGCAGTATCTATGTGTGAGCAAACATAAATTGCAATGTTACTGCCCCATCCCCGACATTCGAGGTGGCACTGCAGATCACATGGATATTTTCTGGGTGTGTGGAGGACTAGCCTATACACAACTGCTGCTGACATGGGAAGGGATATGTTTGATGGCCACATTGCACTCTTCTATACTTGTGGTACCTGATCTTAACCTTATCACCATCCATAAGTATCCCATTACCAAGCCTATATATCTACTCCACCAGCAGGTTTGCCGATCTCTTTGCCTGCATCATCAATGCCGAAAGTTACTTATCTGTCTCAAGGGTCAAGTGAAAAACTGAATGCTATACTGCAAGAACATAGATTTTTTTAGCCAAACTGAAATTGTTTTCACCTTGTTCCTCGCTCCTGGGGTTCAAGCAGGGGCCAATGCCAAATGGCTTAAATAACTAGATGGGTACTGATTCAATTGCCAGTGATACAGAAAAATTGTGCTGAATGTGATTAATGAAGAACATAGAGCTATAATGATAACTACATTGCAGAACCGCTACATTTTAGATCTTATGATTGCCATGGAGGGAGGGTGTCTGTACAAAAATAGGCAGTTCTTGCTGTACATAAATACCCTCCAATGATACAGAAAATGGAAGCATTACACAACAATAAACTACCTCATGATCTGTGCACCACAGAGAATAAAGCTGGGGTGCAGATCAACTATTTGTTTACCACACTATTTTCATGGGTTCTCTTATGAATGAGCAACCTTCTCAAACCAGCACTTCCTGTTATCATCTTATTGTTGGTCCTTTTTTGCTCCTGTCAATGCTGCAAGACAATGATGGCTAAAGCAATGCCCATGATGTCTCTCACATGTAAACCTATTAAGGACACTCCACTCCTGAAAGATGCTCACACCCACACTATACATGGACTTGCCATGACAAGCCTTTGCATGGTAGAAATATGTCACCCAATTGGCCCACCTGTGACATGATTTAACTGCGCTGATGGACCTGAGAATTATTCTGAAACATGTGTCAACCCTACTGGGGATTGGGTGTGTTGTTTCCTGCACTGCAACCCAAACAAATACCAAATGGATTAGAAACATGTACTGACAGTGTGGGTACCGAAAAGCTGATAAGAAGAAAGATAAAGATTGTGTAGTTGATAAATCGACTAGAGTGGGGAATGTTAATATGGGGGTGCAAGGTCCTAAACTTAAGATAAGATATAAATTATGGGAGCGTTATTAGTGCTAGTGTTTTTTCTGTTATTGAATTAGCCTTATTTTGGCAGCTCTATAGAGGGTCCACTGACTGTCAAGTGTGCGGCAGAGTGAACTAGTAGCACAAATATTAACCATTGTATCAAAAGGTAGGCCTCTCACTGTTCAGCCATGTTGCTTCAGTGATTCAGCAATTTTGAATCAGATTCAGTTTCTGCGGCACCCAAGAGAGCCTTTGTTCTGCTGAGTGTGTGGTTGTGTCAGCTCTGTGGACCCATTTCAACTCTCTAAGTGATCTATGCATTCTTTCTTTACAAGACTCCCATGCCCACTGGCAGGTCTGTAGACTTGGGGATTGCCTCTATTGGTTCCATTGTAAAGACAGGTACTCCCTTTTTCCAGAGAAAGCCACTCCTGAGGAAGCTGGCATTGGAACAGGACTCAAATGGAACACCCATCCACAAAAGGCTAGGCCTCACACAAGGCTGTTGCATTTCTAAAGGCCTGTGATTCTAATGAGCAGGGAAAGGAGATTGGTTAGTCCAGCCAATCAGAGGTCTGTACAGTTGTGGGAATATTCTGAAATAGTGTGTCTCTCCTTCCTGTCCCCTCCACTTCCAGTAGCATGAAGCACTTTAGGTGTGATGTCACAAGGGCACTAATTTCAAGATCAGGGATCGGACCCCTAAACATGCTAGATTTAGTCCAGTGGACTTTTTCCTTAAAAATATTGGGTCTCACACCACTTCTTTGAACCAACTTTGAATCATGTATTGGACTCCACCCCTTGAAGAAGATTGCATTTGGGCCCTGCTGTGAATGCAGCCCTTTGCAGAGTCTTCATGTTGTGAGGTGAAGGCAGGTGCTCCAAGGCCAGAGACAAACTGTGCCCCCTAACCATCCCCAGGGATCTTTGGGGGTAAATCTGTACTGGAACAAGACCTGCCTCTTTGCCACAACAGTAGTCAGGACCTCTCGTTGTTGAAGGACTCCTGCAGTTGTATGCCAGCCTCCCCCATTTTTTGAGAGCCCAATAACAAGGACCCATCTTGCCCCCGAGTCCCTGGAGTCGCACTTGCAGCAACCTGTTGCTAGAGCAAGACTTGCATCTCTGCCTTCCACATTGTTACCGAGGACCTCACCACGTTGAAGGACCCCTGCAGTAGTTTGCGAGCCACCCTCATGTTTGGGAGCATGAGAAAAGGATTCATCTTGTCACTGAGCCCCTGTATTGGGGCTCACAGCACCCTGAGTTCCAAGACATCCAGGAGCCTAGTATTTCCTAGCATTGAAAGTGCTCGGATGCATGCCTCAAGAACAGTTCAACACAGCTGAACCACCAGGACTCTTCAGTGCTGACCGTTTCACTTTTCCAATCTTCATATTGCTTGCAGAGTGCCAAGAAGTCTTATTCTGCACTGGTAGACCAACAAGAACCAACAAAGGTACTATCTACTGTTAACCATTGGTTCATTTGGGTGCCCTAGAGATTGGTAAAGCCCTTTTTATCCCTATTGCACCTAATAACATATCCATTTTGAACATTGTGGTCTTAAATTGCCTTTGATCTCCCTGTCTCACATCCCAGAGTACTGATTCTGATATCTGTGCATATTGTGGTAATTCTACGGGGGTGGTTTCTGTAGTGTTTTATAGTTAGTTAATACTGTGCATGGTGTGTTTAATTCAAATATATATTTTTTTTTAACCTTGATGTGACATTCCTTTATTTTGGACTGTTACACTTTGTTATTTGGGTTGCTGATGAACCACATACACAACCCTCTTGAGAGTATACAGAGATAGGGAAGAGCACTAGAATATGGAGATTACTGCGCGTGTCCAGTGTAGTTGGTATTGTGTCCTGCAGTCAGTGAGTAGTTCCTGAAAGACGGTGCCCTTCCATCTTGTTAAAGTTTAGATTAGGTACAGTGGGGAAAATGCACTCAAGGGAGGCACTGGATCCATCGGTTCATGGGCTCTTGTACATAATGAGAACAGAGTATTGCATAATGATTATATTCCAGGTGATTAAATTAGACACTTGTGCCTAATATTCCAGGTGATTTGATTAAACACTTATGCTAACATGTGTTTCGACCCAACAGGAGTCTTTTTCAAGGCATATGTTAGATATCAGGAATAAAACTTTTGAGCATAATGAGCCCCAGATCAAGGGCTCTATTGGTTAACCTTATGGGCCACGGTGACCACCCATCTAATTGCAGGAGCCTCCTTGCAAACAAAAATCCTATGCTCTAAAGATTGGGAATTCCAGAGTTGGTATGTGGCACATATGTGCTGAAAGCATCTTCTGCCTTCACTGCTCCCTTAGCATTTTTTCAGAAATGTTATTCAAGTGACGTTCTCCACCGAGTGGGCTACGACTCGTATTCAACATAAGAAGGTCATTTTCTATATTTTTTATTTTTTTATTTGAGCTTGTGGTTTAGTTAACAAGAAACATTTTCCACACAAAACTACAAAATACAACAATTGAAGTATGACATTCCATTTCACAAAATCCTTTTCCGATAAAAATACAATACATCTTTATAAGATTACATGATTCCTAAAAGGTGAGAAATAGAGATAAAAATAAATTTGTGATGTTCCCAAATATGTACGTTTTATACAGACCAATACAATAACAGTAATCTATTTTAGTTTTATCAATTGATTCTATATAAAATTCTGTGATTGTGACTGTGATTGTCATAGGAACTTTTTTGCCAGATATCTGGCGTTGCCAAAAGCTCTGAGTATTTCACCAGTCATCATTATACACAAATGAATTCAACATTGTACATCTTAGATTGTTCAGAGAAGAGCAGTCAATTGCCAAATGGTATAGTTATTCAATGGTGTTTAGTGTTTTTCAGTATTTACAAGGATCCGGTGCTTTGGAAACTTTGTTCCTGAAATTAGGGTTTCCAGTGATAATGTCACCCTGAAAATCGCTGCCAGTTGGCAACATTTGCCTACAACTACACTCTCCAGACAATCACTTTCTGCAAACATTGTAGGATTCGAGGTAATAATATATAATGAAACCTCTCCTAGAATAATTGGGGAAACAATTTTAGGTGTTAGAAAAAATAGTCGCCTACCTGTCTACTTTTTCACAGTGACATTACCACATGGACCCAATATTGGTAATTTCAGCGGTTGGCAGCAGGTTCCTCATAAAGCGGAGGAGCTAAGTATGCCAATAGGCATTTGGCAAGTTAGTTAAATATTTAGTAATTTTTCCATAGCACCTTACATACAAAAAAAGAAGGTCTTTTAATGTATATGTTAATACTGCCTCCCAATTGTCACTCCAATCTTTCCTAAAAAGGAAGTTATTTTAACCTCGTTCGGATTAGATGGTAACACCTTTGTCGATGGATGACAGAAGTTTTTAAATGATGTTCTTGCATTTCAGTATAAAGGTTGCAATGGAACCTTTCTTTCACTTATCTATTTGTAGCGTGATATCTATTATGAAGGATGAATTAAGGAATTTCTATAAAATTGCAGTGTTTTCCAATGATACCATCCCCTCTGCGAGGTCGGTCTTAATTATTCTCTGATGAGTGGTGCTGGTACACAATTGAGTAATTGTAATACTTTCCTCCATAATTACTTCAAATTTGATAAGATCTATGATTCCCATAACATGATTAATTCTGGTGCCATACATAAGAGAGGGGGCAATGTTTCCTTTGTAGAATCATTGAGGGGGAAACAGAGAATATTGCATAGTGATAACTAATCTGTTTCATTTTTAACCAAAAGCTACTCACATTATCTACCAGTTCTGTAAATAAGGCTTATTTTGTTAATCTGGCCTCCTAATGGAAACTTAGATGTATCACCTCATTAGTCCTTGTGTATGCAGTATTATCTATTGTCCACAGTAAAAGCATATTTTTTGTGGCATTTATTTTCAAACTGATGATTTTCATTTTTGTAGAATGTATCCTTAGATCATTATCAATGGTAAATTCAAGGAAAGAAGTTAGCGGAAGTTGCAATCCTATCTGGGTGTGGTCAAGGAGGAACACATCATCCGCTTAGGTCAACCAACACATTTTAAGAGGACCTATGCCTGACGATGCGAATGCTGATCTGAGCAATGATTCTCCCATATTAGAGACATATTGGTTGAACAATCAGAGAGCCTATACACTTCCCTGGCGGAGACCTCTGTGATTAGCAATATTATTCAATATGGGTCCCTGCTGGTTCAACATTACTCTTATTGTGGTAGTGAATGGGTGTGCAGCAGTATATCCAGTAAGCCCTCTGGAATGTGCCAGCTCTCAAGCTCTCATGCTTGCAAATCATTTATCACGGTTCACCATGTCAAAGGCCAAAGTCTGGTCGATGCATGCCACAAATATCTGAGGATCAACATTTTTTTGACAATAACAATTCTGTGTTAAAAATCTGTTTAATGTTGTACTCACGCCTTTTCGAAATCATCTCTGGTTTTTCCACATCCAACTTGTGGAGGTGGCCTAATCGTCAACGTCTTGAAGAACCAGTGAAGTGAAAAGTTTGCATCTAGACATTTTATGTGCCTATAACTTAAAGGGCTTTCTTTCCCTTCTTTTATTGATGGGAACAATGCTTGATCATTTTCAACTTTCTTGGATGTTTTTGTTGTGAGAATGTCACTGAACATTGGAACAATGTTGAGGCCCATGCATCAGGCACACTCTTAAATATGTAATTACTCAATCCGTTCAGACCAGGAGCTTTTGAGGAATGTGATCTAGCTATTAGTAGTCTGATGGGTTCAAAGTCAAAATCTAAGACCCAATCTACCCAATGAATAGTTGTTTCGAAACATTTAGAAGGAGCCTTATGTAAATCACTATATTATTTTTCCCAAACATGTTCAGGCATAGGGTTTGTCTGTACAAACCTTATGCCTGAACAATTGCTTGGGAACGATCCAAATTTCTGATCACTGACCATAAATTGGATGTATTATTCTTGAGAAAAGCATGAATTCACTATTGTTTTGCAGCAAGAAGTGTCTATGGGCCTCATCACGACTTTGGCGGTAACCCTTAAATCCGGCGGTAGCGCTATTACCGCTGGATTTAAGAGTCTGCCAAATCAGGGCTTCGGCGGATTTCGCCCCAGCTCTGAGCTAGGGGGAAATCTGCCGAAAATTCATGCTCATACCGCCGGCGGGACATCCACCGGTGGTATGAGCGTGAAATTTCCCCATTGAGCCCAATGGGGAATGGGGCATTCCTGAATGGGCTCAATGTGGAATGGGGAATACCATTACCGCCAAACTCATGATCCGGCACTATTAGTGCCGGGGGGTTCGGCGGTAGGGGAGATAGTGCCGGCACTCATAGCGCCGGCATTACTGCCCAAGTCGTGATGAGGCCCATCACTTTTATCCAATTATTATAACTTTCTAGTAGTATTGGCACTCTTTCAATTTTAATGTCCACATCCAAGTTAAACACATTCATTGTTTTTATATTTTTCATCAGTTCCTTTTTCCTATTTTATACCATCACATCGAATCTATGTGTTCTATATTTACCCATAAATTGTTGCAACGGTGGTTGCTTACTTTAGGTCTCTATAAAAACTCGGAAACTTTGCAGTCCAAGCATTTTAATTTTCCCTCCATAGTAGTGCTGTTAAATAATTTGGAGACATGATTATTAAATTGTGTTGTTATTGTAAGTTGCCAAATATTAATATTTCTCTTGTGGTGATTACTTAGATGTGTTAATTCTGGTATTTCTTTTTGCTTCTTGGCTGTGTCAAAAGTTGCTATCAACATTTAATGATCACTGAGAGTTGTCTCATGAATTTTAAAATGATTACTTTTACCAAATAAATCATTTGATACAAAAAACATAACCAAGGAAGTTAGATTAAACATTGTTGTCACATGTTTTCTTTTTCTCTGAGAATTCCGGGAAATTCCTGTTTAACATGTGTAAACCACAGTTCTGCATTAAGAAGCTCAAATTATTTCCTGTAAGAAGGTACATTTGAATGACATCCCAGTTTCTCTTCCAGCAAAATCAGAAGTTGCTATCAACATACCATGATCGCTAAGCGTTGTCTCATGAATGTTAAAATCATTACATTCATCAAATAAGTCATTTGATACAAAAACATAATTAATGCAAGAAGACGAAACATAATTGTGCCATGTGTTGTTTTTCTCTCTGTCTCATGGGAACCTGCAATTTAACAGTTGTAAGCTCCAGATCTTAATGAAAGAGCTCAATTTCTCTCCTTTAAGAAGGTACATTCGACTAGCATCTCAGTTTCTTTCTTTCCTAGAACAGACAAGGTAAGCAATATTGTTGATAACACTGGCATGCAGGCTCTGTGAACCATGGGTTGAGGAAGGCAATTGCTTGTCAGTGGTGTAAATAAAAATGTGCTCTAGCTTTAACTTCAAGTCACTGGGCCTCATTACGACCCTGGCGGAAAGTGACTGACCGGACCGCAACAGCGTAAATAGCGTTTCCGCCATTGCACGAAGGAGCAAAGTGCGGCTAATTACGACCCATCGGGCACGAGCATTACGCCATGGCGGAATCCGAAAGGCTGCGATGGCGGAAATGACCCCAAAACGGCCCTTACCGCCGCCGTACGCTGCACCAGGTGCAATACCGCCACCCATCTTAGCGGTCACCGTAATGAGCGGTCACCGTAACGAGCGGGCACCGCAAATTACGGGCACCGTAAATATACGGAAACGGAAGTAAAAGCATGTGGCCGGAACGGGAAACAGCACGCCGCACAACTATAAAATCCGAATCCCAACACAACCATTAAAAATCCGACCCTGACACACATCCCAACCCGTTAGCAACCCCAGTTAAAAAAATAAATATGGGAAAGGTAGCCAAGAAAGCGTGTGATCGCAAGCGGCAGGTACACTTCTCCCGAGAGGAACTGACCGTGCTCACCGAGACCCTCCAGGAAAATGCCGCCGTCGTCTTCTCCAGTCAAATGACCAGGACGGCCCTTGCCAACAAGAAGGCCATATGGGCCCTGGTGGCACAGCGCGTAAGTGCGGTGGGGACAACACCCCGCACGCCACAGCAATGTCGCAAGCGGTGGGACGACCTGCGGATCCGCATACGCAGCATACTTTCTGCGAACAGGAACATCGCCACAGCTACCGGGGGGGGTTCAGAGTCGCCCATCAAGTTGACCCCCTGGGAGGATATCTGCGCCTCCACCATAGGAATGGAGAGCATAGAGGGAGTCGGAGGGATGGAGAAAGGAGTGCCGACATCCGGAGAATCAGGTAGGTTGGCCAAGAGAAACAATGCGAAATCCACAAAACACGAACATGTGCAGTACCATGTGACCCCATAGTGCAATACATACTTTGCCCTGACAGCGCCCTCTAAAAGTCAGAATGAATAAACAAATCAATCAAGATGCCATAAACAACCCCTACATGTGCAGCATGCACCCCCTAACTGCAGGCAGCCAAATGAATGCATCCTCAATCCACACGAAAATGAGACCACCTCCAAGGCCCAGTCCCAAATCAGCCTCATGTACCACCCCAATGCATTTGATACGTTGCCATTCCAAATCCGACAGACCCATAACTAACGCTCGCCCCTCTTTACTCCACCACAGGGTCCGATACCAACGACGAGCTGCAGGACACCCCTACCAGCACGCCTGCAAAGAGGGCCAGGACCAACGTCCCAAGAGCCTCCACCTCAGGTGCAAGGATCAAGACACGGCAGCAGCAGGAATCAAGTGGCAGCACACTGGAGGGGACTGCAACAGGCACCCCAGCAGCCAGCAAGTCCACAACCCCAGCACCACAGGTCCCCCCAAAGAACGCATCTGATGGCACTGCCTCTGGTGGTAGCAGCACCATAGGTGACACAGCTGTCATGCCAGCATGCTCCGACACGGAAAACAGTGCTGGCGACGTAGGTACCATCCATGACCTTTCCCAATCCCCCTGCATGTTCCATCCCCTACACCATGACGAAACCACGCAGGGGCACCCTGAAGACGACGACTGGCCAACCCCCACAAGTCCTGTGCCAAGGCAACATGTGTTGAGCAGCCCCCCTGTCACACCACCGCAAATGTCCATGGCCCAGCAGAGGCAACAGTCCCTCGACCTGCTGATCGAGCAACAGCAGGAAGTGTCCACGCTACTCAAGGACCATGCAAATGAATGCGGGGGTTCCAGGGCAGCCATGGAAACATCCACCGAGACACTCAGGGCACAAATAGAGAAAAGTAGTGAGAGCCTCAGGGGAGAAATGGAGAAAAGCACCGAGAGCCTGAGAGCACAAATGGAGAAAAGCACCGAGAGCCTGAGAGCACAAATGGAGAAAAGCACCGAGAGCCTGAGGGGGGAACTGCATGCGACGTCCAAAGACGTTTGTGCTGAACTTGCTGCTGTGCGCCGTGTGCTCTCGGAGCTCTCACAAACCCTCAGAGACATGCATGGACGCGAGCAGGCAGAGACATCATCCGTGGCAAGTTCCGTCCAGGGCAGCCCCCAACGCAGATCTGGCAGGAACCTGCGCTCCACGGGCAGGGGTGCCCCTGATACCCGTAGAGGGGGCTTGCAATAGCGTCCAACCACGGACAGCATGCATATTTGGACACTGGTGTTGGGGGGGGAGGTAGTAGGGTGGAGGGGGTGTGTTGGGCTTCACTGGGTGGCGGGTCCATAGGGTGTATAAATCAAATCACATTAACAATACAGCACCTCATTATCATCCAATGACATGTGTGGACATTGATATTTGCGTACGAGGCCTTCATAGGCGTACAGTCCACAATGTGCCTGTACTACACACACACAGTGCCACAGGTCCCCTTTCCGTGTAATAGGCACCATGCGTGGTTGCTAGAAGCATGCATCTATGATGCTCTGTCGGATTGCACGTGCATCCTGTGCCTCATGGACTCCTTGAGGTGCCTCCACATCCCCACCCTCATCATCATCATCATCTTCAGGTGCATGCAGTACAGCGTCAGGGGGCATGGGCACATTCCTACGTATGCACATGTTGTGCAGCATGACACATGCCATGACCATCTTAGAAACCTTCTCATGGCTGTACATGAGTGCCCCGCCAGACCTGCTGAGGCTGCGGAAACGAGCCTTCAGTAGGCCGAATGCCTGTTCAATGACCACACGGGTACGTGAGTGGGCATGGTTGTAGTCCTCCTCATGCTCGTTCTGTGGGTTCCGGATTGGTGTAAGGAGCCATCTCTTCAGTGGATACCCGGCATCACCTGTATGAGACGAATAAAGGGTGTCAGTGGAATGATAGTGCTAAGTAGCCCCCCCCCCCTCCTGCAAGGTCATTGACGCATCAAATGGGCCACGATGTCATGCATGGAATGAGACTCACCGAGTAGCCAGGATCTGTGCCCTGCGTGTCGCTCCATGTAGCGTGGTATTCTTGTGTTCCTCAGGACCATAGAATCATGGGTAGATCCTGGAAATCTGGCACAACAATGCGTAAATATCTTGTTGGAGTCACACACCATTTGCACATTGATTGAATGAAATTGTTTCCGGTTGCGGTACTGGACCTCCATGGCATGTGGGACAACCAATTCAACATGGGTGCAGTCGATGGCACCAATGCAACCCGGGATGCCGCCAAGTGCATGGAATCCCACTTTTGCGTTGGTAATCTCCTGGTACGTGCGTGGTAGTGTGATGTGGTCGTCGGCGTGCTTCAGGAGGGCATCGTGCACTTGGAAGAGTGTCCGTGAGAACAGTGGCTGTGAAATGCCATGCAACTGTCCCACTGTGTGCTGGTAGGTGCCTGTGGCCAGGAAGTGGAGTGCAGACACCACCTTCAGTAGGGGTGGGATGGCGGTTGGGCTATCTATCATGCTCACGAGGTCAGCATGTGTCATGTCCACAATGGCGATTATGGTGTCCCGGTCCAAACGGTAGAGGGTGTGGATCTGCTCAGCAGTGAGGTTGAACGGATCGGCTCGGAGGCGTGGGATTGCGGGCCGCCTGCGTGGTGGTAGTGGCAGTGCTTGTGGGCCTTGCTGACCCTGCCTTGCCCTCCTCCTCCTCCTTCTCCTCCGTCTCCCCTGTGCGCCCGGTTGTTGTACCTGTTGTTGTTCGTCGTCTTCTTGTAGTTGTAGCACTTGCAGTGCTATCTGGTCCCCCAGGCCCAACATCGCTAGTCCTGCCGGTAGCATTTTGGAGTGGGAGTGGTTGTGGGAGGGGTTTGGGTCTGCTATATATGTGCTGTCGGCCTGTATGGCCTCCACCTGTGCTGATTGAATGAATCTGTGGCAGATGCAATCCCTTCTGGCCGAGCACGTCCCGCACGTAAGGCTGCATTTGGCCGCATGGCATCTTGGGATTGGAATCATGTATCAAATCCCGATGGCAGTGTGATGTACTTTGACTGATTTTCATGCTATGCTCCCATTGTTACACATGCTATGATTGCAGCCGCTTACATACCTGTGAAGAGTCAGTGGTATGTAGGGCTCGATCGATGGCCGACCCTCATGCAGCACAGTAACGTACTTCGCCGACGGGCGTGGCGTCCCATTTGTGATTGCAGCCAGTTAGCATTATGACACACAGCCGCACTACATTGATGTAATTGTGAATGCAAGCGTTCACAGAAGCCTTTTCGACGTAATGTTGCAAGTGAGGAATTCGAAGGCCAGCATTTTTGGTTTTGAAGTAGCGGCGAGGATACGCCCACAGGTCTGGCTGGAAATGTAACGTTCTATTGTAGAATGTGCTTGGGACATGGCCCATAACGAGCAAGCAATGAATGATATGAATTGAATGGGATGCGCAATAGCGTAGTGGACGATAAGGCAGGACGTTCCCAAATCCATCTTGCTTCACAACACTACAGATCCGGCCAGGAGCACAGTGGTTTTTGCAGACTGCATTACGCACAGACGCGATGGAAGTTTCACATATTATGTGAGTGAATATTCATGCGTTTTCATTGCGGGATGAGGGAATGATGAATGGATGCATGGACAGATGATTCCGTTTAGGGTCTGCCATGTACATGGGTTTTTTGAATCACTCCCCTTCCCCTGCGCTATGTGATGCAAGGCTGCCATAGTGGGACTTACGTCTATCTGCCCTTGTCGGATCCTCCCTGTCTCGACGCGCCTTCATACACTTGTGTCTAGGCACGTTACTAATCCCATGTCATGGGTTCTATCTTGACGGACGCATGCACAGTAACCGACGTTGCCAATGGTGTATTTACCTCGATTGATTTCGTTATGAATCGATACTGATTTAGGGGTCTGTATATTCCTTTGGAGTGGGCTAGCATGCATATGGGTGTGGATTTGGTGTGTTGAATGAAGATTGTAATGCATCATGAGTCCCGTAATGCAATCGGTTAATTTGTGTTTCTTTTGGGTGACAGGTATCTCCTGCCCTATTGCAGATGCCATCTCTACGCCACTCCTCCAGATGGTTTTTACTCTCGACACCTGCAGCTTCGGGTGAATCAGTGGAGCACCATTTCGATCTTATGGGACGATCGCCAATGGGCCACATGCCCTTACGCTGTACTGGTGGCTAGGTGCAACATTTCGGCCTTTCAGCTCGACTAGTGCCTGCCTCATGGGACGGACCTGCGGTTCTTGCCGCTTCCATGTTGCCTTTTGGAACGTTGATGTAGGCCCTGTGTGCCATGATGGTACAGGGCGTCACACAAGTGGAAGCTGGTCAATTATTGCAGATGCAGCCCTCGGTGATGATGGTTGTTTTGGTGTTATTTTGCAAATTGCTGTGGGGCCTTTGTCATTTGGATGTGCATTTAAATTGTATTCCGATATTTGTCGTGTTGCGTTATTCTTTGCAGGTGATGTGGCGATTTTCGATTTGTGGCGGTATGTATTGCGAGATGATCTGCATTGTGTTCCGCCTTCTGAGTTGAGTTGTGTGGTACAGTACTGGCCGCGTTTGCCTACGTAGCACAGTATGGTCACGGATAGGGGCTGCCATTGTGACTGTTTACATGATGTGCTGTTCAGGGGCGGGGGATTGGCTTTTGGCCGACTGGTGCCTGTCAGCCAGGTCGATTGGTGGAATGATGGGATGTTCAGAATGTGGCTGGTCACAGGTGACTGTGTTTGCGTGCGTTTGTTGGAGGGGGACTGGGGTCATGTCCATTGGAATAGCTTCTGTATTCATGCCATCTGTGCCCTGCAGCTCCCATCGGCCCCTCTTGGGATGAGCCTGGCTGCTCAGTCACTCTGCCAACTTGTGTGGTACATGCTTCTGCTGATGGTTGGTTTGTTTACTGGCAAGAGTACAGGGCTGGTGGAAACCCCCTCAGGATGCTGTTTTGGATGTTGCCTTGCGCTGGTGGCAAGCGATGGGGGACTACTGTTGTTTTGTGTCATGTGTTCTTGATTTTCATTTTGATGTATTGTACCTTCACATGCCTGTGCTGCATCAGTACGGCTATGGTGACATGCCGTACATGGATGCCCACTCACGGGGCGCTTTGAGCCCCTGCATGCATTTCTACGTTGGCATGCATGGGTGAATTGTAGATTTCACTGGTTGCATAGTGTGAGTACATTGCGCCTGCCAGGAGTTGTGCAATGTGGCCAGGGAGTGGAGTACAGGCACTCAGTGGGCCATTTACGGTTGGTTCACGATGCCGTATTTCTCGCCATGGCGGAATGGTACTTTACGACGTGCTTGATGGCGTTCAGTACATGTCCGCTAGGGTCAGAATTCGCGTACCGTTGCGCCATGGCGGTGATTCCGGTTTTGCAAGGCGCGCGTGCGCGTACTTGGTGCAGTTAGCGTTGCCGTTCACTGCGGTGTCGCTAATGGCATCGTACTTTACGGTGACGGGTCATAATCGCAACGAGCGGTGTTCGATGGCGGTATTGCATTTCCGCCATCATTTTTCCATTTCCGCCAGGGTCGTAATGAGGCCCACTGGCTTAGATTCTAATATCCTTGTAGGCTGCATGGGGATGACTGGAGGAACTGGAGAGCCTTTCCTACTCTAGGAGTGATGCTGCTATTTTTCTTTCTTGCGGTAGTTCAATGATTGTCACCAAGAGAATGAAGGCATGATGAGAACATCCTCCTGACCTCTTAGTTCAGATCTGCTACATAATAAAGGTCTTCTACAGAGCACAATAGCAAGAGAACACCCAAACCCTGGCCTTGTGAGACCAGATTGCTCCCATTGACAGAACCAGAAATCCCCTCCCTAGCTGCCAATGCCTGGCTTCTATGTATCAACTTGTGTATCCCGTGCTGGGACTACAGTGATACACCTACTGAACATCCTGTAACTTCTGGCCAGGTAAGAGCATAGACAGGCAGCAAAAATGGACAGTGTAATGGTAATAGCTGTACACCTAAACAAACAAACCTATGTCAGAGATGACTCAGGCAAGGTTTCTCACAAAGGTGGAGGATCTGGACATGGAAGGACAACTGGCACCTATGTCTAATTAGCACCCTGGTGGGAGGAGCAAGCCAATCAGGTGGCAGGAATGCTGGCTGAAACTCGCTGAAACTGGCAATCGCCCCCGCCTTCCCTTTCCATGGTGGCCATCTTGGAAAAGTATTTTCCTTTGTTCAACAGGATGCAATCAGCGTCCCGTAGAACAAATTAAAATACTTATTTTTAAGCACCCCGGGCTACTGCTTTAGCCTTAATCCCCGTTCCAAGTACATTGCTCGGCCCAATAACTTGAGCTGCTGTGCCGTTACCCCCAATTCGAGCCCTTTCAATGGGGGATTGATGCCATAATACAAACAAAAAATAACAACTACCACAATTAATATCTGCATGAGCAATGTACCTGTCAAGGGACAGGGAGAACAGTAGGTTTGCAGGAGGGTGATGACTTTCATACACACACCACTAAGGTGAGCTGAATTTTTATTCTTTTGGTTAAGCCCTGGGCTCAATCCATCCTCACTTCTGAAACTTGGAACAAGAACACTTCGGGCCTAATTCATGGAATGTTTAGTGCAGTGCTAAGTGACTTTGCACTGGCAACAAACACATTGAACCGGACCTAATTCACAGAGCGGTGCCAAGTGTACTTTTGCGAAGCAAAGTCACTTTGCACTGCAAAAGTACTCTTTGCAGAGTGCTAAATGGGCCTAATTCATAACAAAAGCACTAAGTCTGCGCTGCTAGTGCTTTTTTATCAGGCCTTTCAGCGTGGTGCAAAGAACACTTTTGTAGTAGTGACTTTGTTCCGCAAAAATGCGCTTTGCGCCGCTCTGTGAGTTTGGCCGGGTTCAACATATTGTTTGGCAGTTCAAAATCACTTTGCACCGCACTAAACGTACCATAAATGAGGCCCTTGATACTGTTATAAAATAGAGCGGAGCATATTCCTGAATATATCGTTGTATAGCTTTCCTAAAATCTGCTGAAAGAAAAAATGAATTATGTATTTCAATGCATATTCATTCATCTGTTCAGCTTCCATCATACTCACATTACAATCCCTCTGACATACAAGACAACTTAAAATTTTTGTATTAATATATAGGCCTGGCTGAAGTCATCCGAATGTATTGTGATCGAGAAAACACAGTGTGAAATTGTATCTGGTACACCAAAAGAAGTCACATGATGCCAGAAGACGGTGCACCAGTTTCCATGGGATGTTCACTATGTGTCCTTCCATCATAGACAAGGTGTGAAGAAAGAAGGAGGAAACTATTCATTCCCTTTTTCAGGATCGGAAAACATGCTCCTGTCCATGAGTCAGCAGACATCCCATCCCTCCCAGTCAATCCACCCCATAACCCTAAGCCAATGAAAGGCTGCATGAGCTACCTTAAGGGTAGGAATGGGAGGGTTGCAGAAATCACTGCTGGGTCTGTGTCTCACCAGTCTCCCCTTTGAGTCAAGTGTATTATGGGGCATGTAGTCATGAGGGATATGTCTACTGAGTAAGGCAAAGTGAATTATGGGATAAGTCAAACAAAAGACGGAAGCGTTGGGTGGTCCAAGTTTGTAAAAGCTTTGCAATTTTTCTACAAAAACTGCTATTTGTAATTCTCAAGAAAATAAACCTATATGTAACACAATGGGACTACTGTTCGGTGTACGTATAATTTGGCGGCACAGACCCATTACTTTTACACTTTTGCGTACACAGGTCCATGCCAACAAATTGTCCTCATTAGCACAGCGGATTGCAAATGTGGAGGGTAAAAAGAGTCTGCCTGGTTTTTGGGGAGTGGCAGAAACATAAATTATAATCTGTACCTCATCCTCAATATACACATCAATGAAAATGGGGTATGACAGAATGAAAGGAATACAATCCTTATGCAAGGCTTTTTTGCTTTTTATTTATGCCCTGCTCCAGACAGAGCTCCAAGCTACTTCTCACCTCTGCCTCCATAGGCACTCTACTATTTAAATAGAGCACCTGAACCAGAATATGAACTTTTGTCCCGCATACTGTGATGGTCTACCGAAATGCATGGAATCCGAATATGCATTTACAGCACTGCATTCACATCAAAGCACAGTGCTGTTGCATTGGAAGCCTTGGAACAGGAATATACACTTGTACGTCCGAAGACTATGGAACATCCTCCACGTCAGCATCAGACTCGCCCCCACGCTCCCACAATTCAGAAAAGAACTCAAGACCCACCTCTTCAAGGAGTCTCTCCTCCTCAAGACCTAGGCCATCAAGTCATCGCTTGTTAGACCTGACGTGGTAGACAGCACCTCCCCCCATCTTCCCCACCACCCAGGACAGATGTACCCCCTCTGTGCCCTCTGTATCCTATCCACGCTGTATATCTGTTCTGTTGTTACCTCTGAAAAGTGCTTCGTTATGCATCTGGACTGTTGAATACCTCTACAAAGCGCTACGTTATGTATCTGTTTTGCTGTATACCTTTGTACAGTGCTCTGTTGCTTCTTAAAGCTAGGTCCGCGCTCAATCAATATCATAATAATAATAATAATAATAATAATAATAATGACAATAATAATTGAACTTTCTTGTCACAATAATGAGGTTTTATTGTATTTTTAGTGTGCTTTGCACCCATTTTTAGTAATGCAGCGAAATTGAAATTTATTTAAATTTATTTTTAAATCATTGTGCTTAATGTTTATTCTACTTGGAAAATTCCTTCTTAACCTCCTTACTTGGTAAAAAGGTCCCGCGCTGTGGATCTACTGGAACGCTGCCTGTGAAGCTATAAAAGCAATGATTTCACAGTCCGCTTTCTTTGTTACTTCTGACTCCGTGATCCACCTCCAGGCCCTTTTTAGATCTGGCCCTGGAGCGAACACGGAGCGGGCACGCCAAGCGGGCATGTCGTGCGTGCGCTGAAAGAGCTCAAAAGGCAAGCACGTCTGGGTGCGTCAGATGGCGGCTGGGCCTATGGCCATGTTATTTGACCTATTTCCACCTGGCCACTTTGAAGTAAGTAAAGCTGAAAAGTCAAGGGCTGAGTTACTCAATTTAGCACCTAAAGAGACTCTGCTTTATGAAAACCCTGTCTCTGATATCCCAACAGGGAGACTATGGAAACAGGACTCTACAGGGGATGGGGAGTATAGTGTCTGGGGGATCCATGACACCTCAAACTTACTTACCTGTCTGTTCATTAATGCTAGATCTGCTGTTGTTCACAGGGATGATCTGCTTACAATTCTTCAGGATACCTTCCCAGATGTTGTGTGTATTACAGAGACGTGGGTCTCTGCTAATTCTAGTCCTGATTTGTCTCATTTTATGCCCACTTCATATACTGTTGCCAATTTGGACAAGCCCCTGTCCTAATAGAGGCGGAAGCCTAGTAATAATCTATCAGCACACATTTCAATGTCGTCTTGTCACAGCAACGCATTTGCTTCCATGCAAATTGTTACTTTTGAGAGCGCAGGTAAATGCTACCACGATTATCCACCGTACACAAGGCGCATTCACTTCGCCATTGTTTAGTATGGTGACTAACCTCAGTCTAATCCAGCCTAATCTGGTGGTACTAGAGGATTTTAATTTCTATCCCAATGATCCTACTGATCTTTATGCTAAGAATTTGGTAACCTCTTCGTCAGACCTTTCGCTAGAACTATGCAACTCTCTCCCCATACATGAAGTGGGAACCTACTCAATCTTATTTTTGCCGAGCTGGTCGGGTGTCCAGCTGTGCTCTGATGCCTGTATCTTGGTCCGACCATTTTTTATTCCCTTTCCTGTTCCATGTTACTCCTTGTCACTCTAAGCCCTCCCATAGGCTTCAACTTCGTAGGAAATTGCATAAAGTTGGTATGATGAGTATGACAGAGGCTTGACGAACATCAGCTCCTTAAGGATAGAGGCTTTGATCCATTCTCATCTCTACTGTCGGCCAAGAGCAGCGTGGTCGATAAAATAGCTCTGCTGTGTTCCCAATTTTGTCGTACCAAACCCTCTGAGCCTTGGTATAGTCTGGGGCTGGGAGCCCAGCAACAAGTATGTAGACGCTTGGAAAGAAAATGGTGTCTGACTTATGATGCAGTTTCTCGCAAATTCTATAAAAAAGTAGTTCTCTGTAACCACCAGCTGATTTGTGTAGAAAAATCCAAAGACTATGCTACTAGGATTACTGAAGCCCTGTGTGCCTCCATAGAACTGTTCTAAGTAGCTAAAGAGTTATTGGTGTACTCCACTGGCAACTCTGCCAGACGACCTGAGGCTCAGTCACGATGTGATGAGATCAGCAGCTTTTTTAAAATAAAGATTGATGACATTTGCACGCTATTGGCAATCACCAGTTGGAGGAGACAGCTGTCTTGTTACAAGCCACCATTGCCCACTTTGCCATACCTCCAATAAATAATATTGAACTACTCCCCGTTACAGAGGGGGGCATTAGGAAGGCTCTTTTAGTCTGAAATCTGCCTCTCCACGTGATACTGTCCCTTTACACATTTTAAGAGCTCTGCCTTACTGAGTTACAGGTATCCTAAAAGAAGCAGTTCAGTACTCTTTCTCTAGGTGTGTGGTTCCTCCTGAGCTGAAACATGCAGTGGTGCTCCCGCTGTTGAAGAAAGCCAATTTGGATCCAAAAGCACCAATAAATGATAGACTTATATCCATGCTCCCTGCCATGATGAAGTTGATGGAGGCAGTGATTACTCCCCAGGACTCTTCATTTCTGGAAGAAAACAACTGTGTCCACCCTTCTGAATCCAGATCCATGATGATTTCCCAGCTTAATGACCTTGAGCTGCTTCAAGACTGTGGAGAAACTGGAGTCCTTATTCTCCTCGATCTCTCGGCGGCCTTTCACACTGCGGAACATGAGATTCTCCTAACTAGGCTTGAGCAGGTGGGCATTTCAGGATCGACTCTTGCTTGATTCTGTTCTGTTTTGGCAGCTCATTGCCAAATTGTCTCTTTTCAGGGCTGTCATTCCTCTAAGATGGAGCTACTCTGTGGAGTCCCTCAGGGGTCGGTTCTTTTTCCGTTCCTCTTTAATCTGTATATACGGCTCTTGGCTGACCTTATCAGTGCATGTGGAGTTCGTTTTTACTCCTATCCAGATGATCCACAACTCATATTCTGCCTTGTCTCCCCGCAGACTGCTCCCACCGAAAAGGTTACGAGACTGTTTTGAAAACGTAGGAATCTGGATGGCAGCCAAGTGGCTGCAACTAAATGGCAGTAAGACAGAGGTGTTAGTGGTGGGTTTGCATGAGATAAACCATCTTTGGAACTCTTAGTACTGGCCAGTTTCTCCTGGCCCCTGCCCTTCCCCCTGTGCCTCTGTAAAGAGTCTTGGGTCAAACTTCTCCCCAATGGGACTCAGGAAGCCCGGATCTCTGCCATTTGCAGTGCTGGGTTTTGGAGACTAAAAACTCTAAGGAAAATTATTCTCCTGCTCCCTGCTGAAAATCAGATAACCCTGGTGACATCCACTGTAATGAGTTCACTGGATTACTGCAATGGCATTTACCTGGGTCAACCCAACTACCAGGTCCAGGGGATGCAGGTTTTGCAGAACGCTGCTGCTCGCTAGGCACTGGGGGCCCCTCACCTGACTCCTTCTGTGCCCTTGCTACACCGGTTGCATTGGCTCCCTGTGGTGGCCCTCATAGAGTTCAAGATTCTATGTGTAGTTCATCTTGCCTTCCACAATGTGGGCCACCACTTTCTTAAAAACAAGTTGCAAAATACAGTCCAGTAAGAAATTTGCACTCCAATCCTCACCAGCTGCTCAGAATTCCTAAATACTGTCAGAAAGGTTTGGGTGGTCGCTCTTTTTCTGTGTTGGCTCCCAGTCTATGGAATGCCCTCTCTGTTGACCCAAGAACTCTGTCAGATTACTTTATGTTGAGGAGGGTCCTGAAAACACATTTGTTTAACAGCTTTTTTTACCCTTATTAATTTGCTTGTATGCGGTACTTTGAGCCTGCCTCTCCCGCTCCTGGTTTAGTGCCTATACGCCCTTTTGGGACTTATTTGTGCTGTATAAATCTTAAATTACACAGCCACGGCAGTGGCTGTGTAGTTATGGTTAAGTTGCTAATCCCATAGGAAGAGCACTTTTTGGGTGGCTTATAACTTCACTCTCCCTGGACGAATCCTCACCAAACTTTGCAAAAAAAGTATATGGCCCACTGTGAAAGTTTGATCCAGGAGGGGCAAAGTTATAGGGGGGTCCCAACATTTCTTTTTTTCCCACAGACTGAATGGGGAAAACATTTTGCTCACGTCTACAGCCCAAACTGCTGGGTGGATTTTCACCAAATTTGCATCAGGAGCGGCGGCTTGGTCAATAAAGCGTGCTTTTGTAAATTTGGTGAACATCCATCCAGTAGTTCTTTTTTTAAAAGACCACAAAGTAGGTCACAAAAAATTAGTGATATCTATGTCCGCAGCATGGTCAGGACACCGATTGGCTAATCGGCTTGCGTCATGTCCGTGGACATGCGACGTGTTCGCTGATTGGCTGGAATGAAGTGTGAGGTGCGTCGTATTGTTTCGATGCGCCCGCCATCTTGAATCCGCAGAAATCTGCAGACAGCGCGGCAACGAATGGGGGAGAAATACAACTTTGGCAAGTGTGTTGGTAAGAGTGCTTTAGGAGGGTGGGGGAGTAAGAGATGGGTCAAATGTTGTATTTGTTTAGGTGGCAGGCACCCCTGATGTGTTTCTCATGTCTGCGGTCACCGCGGCTGTCCGTGGACATAAAAAAATACACTGCGGTACTCCATATAGCCAGTTAAAATGTTTGATTCTATGGCCATAGGCTGTAGGCCAGGCACCCAAGACTCTATGCCCTGGCCACAACCATCGCAGCATATCACACCCATAGATCACACCCATAGAATCAAAATTATATAAAATATTGGAATTCTACAGTTTGTGTTGTGTTTGATTTGAATAATTTGCATGTAAAATTTTGGCTACGTCATGTCATTAAGATTGTAGAGTTTGGTAACCAGCAATGCAGTATAACATATCCATGTATGTAAACATTTTGTATTGTGGTGTATGGTTAGATGTTTGCTTCAATGGTTGTGTTATGGAGCAGTATTTATGAGTTGTATTTATTATAACATACTTACTGTTTCATTTTTTGTGATTGGTTATATTTTTTTCATGATGTGGGTAACTGGAGCAGATATTCTTTTTCAATTTCTGTGATAAAAGAAACAATCATGTTAGTGTAGGTAGTTTATACAGACGTATTACATTGAATAATAGACATTTCTGCTTTATTTACACCCTCATATTTAGTACTTTCAAACCAGCGTACCGTGCAATTTGCTCAGTTTCTGTGTTTGTTGCTTAAATCATTGGGTCTGTAAGAAAATAAAATCCATATTGGATTAAAAAAAAAACTTTTTTGTTATGGTACAGTACATTTCTTTCTTTGTTTTCAGTGTTTACTGTTGTTTCCGGCTAATGTTCTATCTGTTGGCTTGTTGCAGATTGTTAGATACCTGTTGTCGAATTGGAACTGGTTATAGTTTGTTTGTTGCAGATTTTTGGGGCAGTTAGATACATGTTGGCGTATTCTAACTGTGTATTTCTTTTTATAATTTAGTGGTATTGATTTATCTGTTTGGTTGTTGCAAAATCTTGGGGCAGTTAGATACTTGTTGGCATATTGTAACTGTTTATTTCTCCTTATAATTTAGTGGTGCTGATTTATCTGTTTGGTTGTTGCAGAATTTTGGGGCAGTTAGATACCTGTTGGTGTATTCTAACTGTTTATTTCTTCTTATAATTTAGTGGTGTTGATTTATCTGTATGGTTGTTGCAGAATTATGGGGCAGTTAGATAATTGTTGGCGTATTTTAACTGTTTATTTTTTGTTATATTTTAGTGGTATTGATTTATTTGTTTGGTTGTTGCAAAATCTTGGGGCAGTTAGATACCTGTTGGCGTATTTTTTTTTTTTTGTTATATTTTAGTGGTACTGAATTATCTGTTTGGTTATTGCAAAATCTTGGGACAGTTAGATACCTCTTGGCGTATTCTAACTGTTTATAGTTTTCTAATTGAAGTTTTATTAATGTTTATGCACAGATTAGTTATTAAATTTTGGTTTTGAGAATATTAAATAAGCATTTATAAGATTTACTGGTAATCTTTGCTTTAGAGTAATGGTATCATCATTACATTGAAACCATCCACAATTCTTTTTTTGTATGCTGTGTAGTGACCTGCATTGGTTGTGGCACCTGCATGGTAGATTATACCTATTGTTGTGAAGGTTTTCTTTCCACGTGATTCTTGACCATGTGTGAATCTAGTCAGCTTGCAGTTGTTTTTGGTACCATCTGCATTGCAACGTAAAAGCATTAGTATTACGTATTTACTATGTGTTTGTATTTGTACGGTGGAGTGATTATCTGAATTGCTGGTAGTACATAATCTACCATGGTTTGCATTTTGTACAAAATGCTGAAATGGAACGAATTCACAGTTAGGTATGGATACATACACAAAACGTTCATTAGGGGTTTGTTCCTGTGCCAGATAGTTGCACAGAGTGCATGTATGTTTCCACATGTATGAAATCTGGACGATTTCATTTATAGGTATGTTTTTGTTTTCCAGTACTTGTAGTAAGTACATTAGAAATTCTTGTGGATCTTCTTGTGAGTTTATAGTGAATTTTACCAATCCAGCACAGTAGTCCAATTCTTGTCTTATTTCTTGAACACTATATGTGTTTTCAGGATTGTTGCTTGCATTTCTATGAAGGACTAACATTTGCAAACACAATTGGTCTGTATTGTGTAAGTAAACGTTGTCAACAATTGGTGGCAATTGAAATAGAATATGTATTGCTACATTTGCGTAGCAATTTACACCAGTTACATTTGAAAATGTGAATGGACCAGATAGTTTTGTGTGCGAGTCATTTCTTCGGAGTGTGTGTTGCTTCTTTGAAGAAGTATCTGAGTTATTTTGAGCAGTACATTCTTCTTAGGTTGTAGTAATTGATGAAGTATTAGCTTCTTTTACTCTCTTTGGAGGATTTGCAGTGAGATCCTGTTGCTTTTCTGTCTGAAGTAGTTTTCTTTTACAATGTTTTGCTTTTTGTGGAACAGGATAGGTTTTTAGATGGGTGTGTACAGTGAACGTAGTCTATTGTATTCTAAAATGCATGGAATATCAGCATAGTTGATTAGAAATAGACCGTAAAGTGTACGTAAGCGTGATAGTGCTAGGTAGCTCATGCCTTCTTTAAAGACTGTGTTCCCAATATCTATCAATGCTTTATCTAGGGTATTACCTTGTAATTTGTGAATGGTGATTGCGTATGCTAGAGTTAGAGAAAATTGCTCTCTGCGTACATACATGTCTTTGAAAAGAAGGAATCAAGCTGTTGAGTGTCCCATTCTTTTTACTTCTGATAGTTTGTCAAAGAGAATATTGACAAACTGAATGTTGTTGTCACCTGTCTATGTTTGAAAGGCAACAACTGTAAAATGTGCTCCATTAACTAGTCCTCGCTCCACGTCAAGGTTACGTTTAAGAATTACTCTACAGTTTAAAGAAATTTTAATGTTTTCTAAGGTATTTAGTCTTGTTGTGGTTTGTTGACACATGGGTAGTGTTATACCATTTACGTCCAGTTTGTATGTGGAGCAAATTTAAATTATTGGTTGCGTTTCTTTTTTCAACATTGTTTCATTGAATTTGAAATAGCTTGCAAGAGCTGGCATCAACGAAATACAATTGAGATTTATATGTGCTAATTGGTCCATGACATCAATAGCACATGAGTTATGGCCATAAAGTGCATGGATGTACCGGGTTTTTAGTATTTCTTGTGCTTCTTGAGATAGTACACCAACTCTAATACTTTTTAAATGTTGGCGTAGGTGAGGTCTGCAGACTGGCACATGTTTTCTGTTAATTCTCTTTGTTGGAAATGTTGCCAAAGGTTAACATTTCCTATGCTCCCAACAGTTTTACGGCAGAGTTTGTGTCCTAAGGTTTTAAAAATAGGTTGTCCTTTCACTGGTGTCAATTGAAGAAGATCTCTGAAAACAATAATGTGTTTTCCTCCAAACAGCTCTTCGTAGTTTGTTTTGAGCACTTCTTGTAATCTGAGGTGAATCAAAGCGAACATTAGGTTGGAGACCATGCTCACTTCATCTATTAGTAGCATTTTCATTTGTTTTAACACTCTGCGTAATTCCATAGCAGCTTCTGTAGAAAGTTTGTAATATTCTAATTTGTTTTGGTGTTCTACTGGAAGGAGTAGTAATCGGTGTAAAGTGACACTGCCTATGTTGTAGGCAGCTAAACCTGTGGGGGCAGTTACAACAGCTAACAGTTTGTTGTTTATCAATTGTTGAAGGAACTTGCTGATGATTTTTATTAAGAATGTTTTGCCTGAACCAGCGTCACCACTGATGTCTAGTAGTATAGGCTTCTAATTTTGTCAGGTACATTCTTTATTTTCATGTTGTACACCATTTGCAATTTCTTTTGTTACTTCTTGAAAAATGCTACACTGCTCTTTGTTCAGTTTTGATTGCAGTACAGTTAAGTCTTCTGTATCTTCTTCATAGTGACACATGGTGTTTTCTACTTCTGTCATAGCTAAATCTGCCTCATTTGCTATTAGTGGCTGTCCCAGTGGTTATTGGCTTCGTGTTACAGAAGGTTCACTACTGTCAGGAGTGTCTTTATCTAGTTAGGCCTGGAGTTATTCTTTGTGTTGCTGTTCATTGTGCAACATTGTTTTGTACTGTGTAAAGTTTACATTGGTTATAGTGCTTTCACTTGCTTTGAAAACTTCTTCATAGGAGTCATAGGTATCCAGTAACTCTGGGTGATCTCTTCAAAGGGGGAACATGGATCACCTTTGAAAAATTTAAAATGGAAAATAAGCTAGACAATGGAACATTCAGAGAATATAGAAGACTGAAAAAATATGTGGGGAATAAAATTCCTGAGGATTGCAAGGACTGGAAGGATTGGCTTCGAGATTTCAAACTGGATGGACACATTGCCTCCATGGTTTAAAAAGTTGTAGTAGGGATATGAAATATAGTTCTTTATGTTGAGGAGTTTTTAATGACCATTTGATGTGATTAATTAAGCTTAATTTGGTAAGTTTCACTAAGCTGCCTTCACAATTTGTCACTCTGTATCTACCTTTTTTTTCAGCGGGTTTTATATTGTTTTTGTATGTGAAATTATGAGCTATGTGGTATAGACACGTGGTTTCCAAAGTGGTACTCCTGTTTGGGTAGTATGTGTCTAGTAAATTGTTTTTCAAAATGTCTCGGCTGTTGGGATCATTTTTGGCTATTGTTTCTATGTGGTCGTATGATTTGAGAATTCTTTTCTAGATTTAGCAGGATCAAGACTTAGCCATACTATATTTTCAGATTTCCCATACAAAGCAGTACCAGTTAAATGATCTGCAGCTTCATAGCAGCCACATTCTCTATGAGAGAGCATTTTATGCCTAAAATGTACTATTTCTGAGACAGTGTTTTGTCCGATGATAGGTCATTCCAGAGGTCTTGAAGCTCTGTTTTTTCTGCTTTGGTTAAATAGGCTGTAACGTATCCGGCAACTGCAGTGGAATTGTCTGCAATGTAAAGCACATCTATGTTTGCATTCCATAAGAGAGCAATGATTGCATTGTAATCATTGATATATTTTGCTTCTTCTGTTCTTTTTATGTAATATGTGTTCTTTGGTGATTTACCTTTAACACTATGTCTAACTGAAGACATCAGGTTGTTCACTTCACCTGTTTTTGTAACTGGTCTAGGGAAACCAAAGCGGCATTTGGTGTAGTATTTCAATTTGTTTTTGTATTTGCGACAACAATATTTCCCACATGTGTGTCTTTGAAATTGTACAATTTGTGCATGAAGATCACTATTTGTTGCTTCTGATTGAATTTCACAAGTGACATATTTTTCGATAAACTGTAAAACAGTGGCATCACTGTCTTGACCAAATTTCGGAGCATCTTTAATCCATAAAAGCATGTGGATATGAGGTGCTCCTCTGGCTTGGTATTCTTTTCTCCAAAAGAAGTGTTGCACTTCTCAGAGGGGAGGAAGAGTTTTATTACAAATAAAGTGTAGCATAGCAATGAAGAGATGATGGAAATATCTTGAAACATTAACAGGATCTAGAGAGCAAAGTGCTCCCGCTGTTAGTATATCTATGTTTGTTTTGTTTTGTTTTGTTTGATATGCGTAGGAAATCATGTAAATCTTCCCATGCATATTCTGCACAACTTAATGTGACAAACCAAGTGGGCGGGCCAAGGTTTCTTATCATACAACGTACATCTCCGTGACTTCAGAACCAGTACTCTTTAGTACCATGCATGTTTGCTAACAGATTTGTAATGCTTGATTGTAGAACCTCATTTTCTTCTTGCACTTTTTGTAGTAATTGCGTAGCTGACATATTTTGAAAGTGGGTACCTGTTTTCAATGTGTGTGCAACTCCGTAGCATAGAGTAGCTAGTTCACTTTCAAAGAGTAGGTGGAATATGTATTCCACATTTTGTCTAAATCTGGGATCTGAGAGGGGTGTGTAGAGTCTAGATGCCGATAAAAGGTACACCAGCATGAACAAGGCTGTTGCGGATGAAAAAGAGTGCCAGAGGTTGGGTGAGTTACAGTATTCGTTACTTAAGTAATGAAAGGGGGGAAATGTATGGGAGGATAGGTCCAGGAGACCATCCTCTCCAGCATGCTCCACCTATGTGAGGTTCGTGGCTCGTCAGGGGCCCCCCTGTCACCAGGGCCCAGGTGACGGGGTGACTACTGATCGATACACAGGACTGATCATGCTGTACTGAAACAGACCATGGACACCATTTTGGAGAAGCATCAGGACTCCATTTTTGGTACTGACAACCTGAATCCCAACTAGACAGCCTGCCTGAGAATGCGGCAGCTTGGCCCCCACTCACAGAGAGCCATGCCCTTCCCCTGGCGCTTCCGCTCCATGGTAGATCCGCTGAAGGCCTGTTCTCACGAGCAACCAGACACAAACAAGTATCAGAACAAACACTGTATCATTTACCTTCCGCAGTACATCACTGTTTCCGAAGTGACCTGACTCGCGGTTCAAGTCGGGAAAATATCAGAAAACCATTCTAACAGAACAGGCCTCGACCCTGCACCTAACCCGTAACATATAAAATATATGATGTGAATACCCTCTTGTATGAACCCTTATCGATGTCCAACCACACTCCAATACCTGACGGTTTACAAAGGTTGCTATATTAAATATAAATATCCATATTTAAGAAACAGATTTAAAATTCATAAGTATTGGTAAAGCAAGCATGGCCTCAGCTCATACACGGTACCATGTGTAATGAAAAGAAATTGATACTGTCCGCCTAGGGCTAACTAACGAATGCTGCTAAGTACAAAGGAAGGCAAACAGAGCATTACTGCAAGCATGTGTGTTTGTATGTATGTGCATAGAAGGAAAGGTACAAGCCAGAATGAAAATGTATTATTGTCTTTGAATGTATTGCTTCCATGCTCCTGAGTACACCATCAAACCTAATGCTACCTCATGTGTTATCCAGTTACTACCGTGTGACATAGCTAAAATATAGTCGTCCAATGTTTAATGATGTATGAAGCACTGCCAAATTATTGTAGACAAATATAAAATAGTATACTAATGTATAGACGGTAGAAATGTGTGATTGTTTTAATATTACCAACTTTATTAATCATTTCCTTGTTTTACATAGTGTGCAGCCCAAGCAAAGAGAAATGCTCACACACACACACACACATACACACACACACACACACACACACCCAAGGCCATCTCCCCTCCCCTCCCACCAAGGCACGCTAGGATAAGCTGGTGTGCGAGCAGCACAACCTCACCTCCCCCCATTCTGCTGGATCTGCTTCAAGTATTCGCCTCCCCCCATGTCCCAGACCACCCTAAGTTAATGGGCCTTGGAGAACAGATATTCAACCCTGTACTAACACATCATAAAGTCATTCTTCACTACATCTAACAAGACCAGAATTATAGTGCAGCTCACCTCATGCCCTCAGACCAGACCCCCAGTTTTATGACACCCGGTCAACCGGTCAGAAGTAACAGTGTCTTGATGTATTGGTAAGGCCTCACATTATGTGTATTCCTCCTGTGTCTCATAAACCTTTAGAGTAACCTATTGCAGGATTTACAGGACAACCAGAACTATCTAAATGAATGAGTGTTGTGTGTGTGGCCACAAGGGCAGAAAGTCACGGCACCCGTCCATCAACGACACTGACCGCGCCTGGCCTGGCAGCCCCACCCGATGAGCCCAGCTGACCTATCTGCCCCACGTTGGCACCATGCTGATGTCCAATAACCACGAAGTGGCTGATCACCACTGCACCTATAGTTAGTCAACGCCACCCAATCCCCAAGGTTATGTGCCCCCTATAGTGTGTAGGTTTCTATGACGAAATTTTGTAATACATAAGACTCTTTGCTATTGTCAGACAGAGTGCTCTCGGAGCTTGCATAGTCCTTTGCATGCCCTATTTATTTATATACAGAACCTTTTACTTTTACCCGCACTTGGTCTTAGCCTCATTCCCTTTTGGGGTGTGTCTATTATTGCCTCTCATTGCGGGGAGGGTAATGCCTTTTGGGGACACTTGCCTTCAGATCTTGAGAATGCAATCATAATGAGTGGTATTCTTATGCTGTTATCTGAATGGGTCTTTCATCGTACCTTCCTCTTTTCCCAGTAGGAAAGAGTAGAGGAAAAGCACATGCTTCTATACTTTTTTCCCATATGCAGATTGGTGATCCTTTGGTTTGTGGCATTTGGTACGTTTCTAGTGCATCATCTATGGTCTCATTAGAGTGTAATGGATGAATTGTATAATGGTCTAAAATATTGGATACTGTAGCAGGAACTAGAAGTTCAAATTGACCAGTTTCTGGTGACTTGAATTATTTCAGTGTTTTCCCTCAAGTTTTCTTCAATATTTATTTCTTTGTAGTATTCATTATTCTCTTTTAGATATTGCAAGGCTTGTCTAACTTTATGTAAGTCTACGAGTTGTTGCCAATTTATTTTATCTTTTGTAGGTACACCATTTACTAAGACAATTAAAGAGTGCTCTATTAGATGTTGCACTCCCAGAGTGTGCACATTTGTTTTCAGATCTAATGGTAAATAAACTACTTTGCCACAAATGCCTTTCATTAATTCAGAGGGAAGTAATTTTGCTGTTTTTGGTTGAAGGAGTATTATTTCTTGAAATGGGTGTACTGTTTGAATTATGATGCTCTCATATAAATTGAGCTGTTGCAGGGGATTTGGTAGTGGGAATTATTCCAAGCTATTTGTGATAGCACGTGAAGGAGTTTGGTTGTTGTCAAGTTTTGTAGTGCAAAGTATTAAGGGGTCAGATATTTCATATTTGTTTTCTGCTATAAGGTAGAGAGCTAATTCAAACCATTTGGAATCTTCATTGTCTTCTATTTTGTATGTTATGTCTACAGTTTTTGTGTTACTGTTAAAAAAAGTTCTCCGGCAACACACACACATGGTTTAGTACTTCAGCGGATGTATTTTTAAATTTTAGTCTATCTTTTTTGTATATGTGTAGTAGAAGGTTTCCATCTGTACAATTGTTGCTAGTCTGATGTAAAGTATTGCATTTCATAAGTGGCTTTCACTTCCAAAATATTTTCTCTGGATATGCTCTATTTCTACGAGTAGGTCTTTGGCTGTACCATGTAGAAGATTGTTATTTAAATTGGCTAGTGCTGAAGCAGGACGTTTAGCATAGTACAGTTTATAGACTAGATTTCTTATAGTTGAATTATGTGTTGATATCATTTTGATATGATGTAAGGTGCTTTTGCAAATAGGTCCTGAAATGCAGGCTAATGTATGTCCTTGTAGTCCTGTGTGTTTGCGCACTGGACAGGTATCCATATTTTGTAGTAGTTTCATTTTGATTTTGTATTTGCCTTTCACATACTGATTGAGGAACTGGCGTAAAGATTTGCAAGATTTTTGGGCAATGTTACACATTGACGTGCACGGCCATTTGTATACTGGACGTTCTGGTTCAGTTGAATGGAGAGGTGATACTTAGTTTTCTGGGGACATTTTTGTAAGCAGCATTTCTTGTTGCATTATGGTATTATTAAGTTGTTTTCATACCTCGTCCACTGCTATGTATGGCAATTGTGTTTGTTTGATTTTGTTTGTATGCTTCTTCATGAAAATATGGTTCTGTGCTCGTGGTGTGACTCCATTCACCTACACAGATATTTAAGAAGTTGTTTTTGTTCACATTCCGTTTACTGAGAAGTCTTTTTTGTAATTTAGTAGTTAATTTTGTTAGTGGTTTCATTCTGTTAAACACTAAAATAAATAACTTCCTTTTGAGAAGGATTGCACTGTCAAAAGCTTCTAAAATTAATTTTTTAGGGTAGGTTATGAGGGTTATGCATGATTTCTCTCCTGTTTTATGAGATTTTGAAGGACTCTGCGGTGGAACATTTTTTTCTAAAATACTTTTTTTGGTATGGTTACTTGCATCAAGATTTATAGGAGCAGTATTAGAAGTAGTGCTAGCTGAATTCTTGATAATCACTTTCTGTTTCGTTTTACATTTTGAAAGAGGAGGGAAAGTGTTTGCATTGTAATCTTGTTTTATTTCGCTTAATGACTCTATTAGATCTTTTGTTTGAACTTTTTGTACAAATTCGTCTAGAGATGGATGTTTTTTTGGACACTTTTATTTTCATTTCGTCTACTTCTGCGTTACTTTCTACAGACTTGCTTCTTGGTGGGCATTCTTTGGGGTCTGTTGAAAAAAAGAAGGTATGGGTTGGGCTGTTCTGCAATGTATGTGTGCTGTGTGCATGAGTGTCTGAGTATGATGGTAAGGATGTATGTGGTGGTGTGTGATTGTGCATTGGGCAGGTACAACTAGTTGGGAAGGCTATTCTTCTATTTGTGTGTTACTATACTGGGTCAGATGACAGTACAAAGTAAGATAGTGGTGAGGAGAAGCACTAATACTAAATCTAATGGTATAGAATTAAAACAGTTCTTTGTTCTGTAATACTAACATTCTAGGGGCTGAGTTATGTCATTTGTGCACCGAAAAACAGGGATTTGTGTGCCATTCTGCCTGCTAATCCCTGTTTAAAAAATGGGGATTTGTGGGCAGAATGGTACACAAATCTCTGTTTATCGGCACACAAATTCCATTAATCAACCCCACAGTGTGTTTGAATAACAGTAATAATATTATGGTAGTATTGTACTTACTCTTTTTGTTTGGAATGAGCAGTTTTCTACTGAGTTTTTGTTTGCACTTCAGATGCTGCTGCTTTTCAGGAGAGTGGTCTTCACTGCAATTGTAAAAGAAAGAGGTTAGTAATTTTGTGTTTTTATAGCACTGATGTTAATTTAGACGTTGATTTTTTTTGTTTTTGTACTAGTATTCTTGTTTGATAACTGAACATAGTATGTAAATGCAGTTTCCTTTGACTATGTGCAGGCTTTATATTTTACTTACAATACGTTAGTTCAACATACTTTGCAAATGAGTAGAATTCTAAGAGTATGAAGCTCACTTGGTTTCTTAAGACTGTGTTATTGAATGTTAGGAGATAGAAGAAATAATGATATACTTATTTTGCAATTTTTATAAGGTAAATGGTAAATACTGTATAGAAAAGCATGAAATGATTGCATTTTTGAAGGTATGGGTAATAAAGCAGAAGGATGTGATTTACGGGCAGTGGTGTTATTTCAGCTGGGAGCTTTTCAATGATAATATCTATCTGTGTGAGTGTATGAAGATGCATGACCTTATCCTGGCTGTGTGTTATTTTATAATACACTACTAAGTGTTTTTAAACAATTATACTGTTGTTTCTTCCATCTTTTAATATTATAATTTATAGCAGATGGGACAAATGACAGTGGGCCTCATTAGGACCCAGGCGGTAAGGGGTTTACGGCGGTGTAAACAGCGCCGACCCTTACCGCCTGATTCCGAGGTCCCTTAGCGCCATGGAGGATTTAACACGTGCTTTTAGCAGGTGTTAAAATCCATGGCGCTAAGGGACCTTGTTGTTACTTACGCCACCGTAATTTACGGTGGCGTAATTAACGCCTTCCCCACTCCCATTATGCCCTATGGGGCAAAAATGGGAATGGGAAGGGTAAATGGGTTAATGGGGACTTACCGCCCCGCCAACCTCGGAATGGGGCGGTAAATCCGCCAACCACCATGGCGTAAACGTAGTTTACGCCATGGTGGTAAAGGTACGACCCAGGTGGTAACTTACCGCCTGGGTCGTAATGAGGCCCAGTAAATTCATTTTTTAGGTTATACAGGTTAAGTTGCAGTTACTCTGTTTATATGCATTCATAAGAGTTGTACATGTACTGTGCAGGAAATATGCATACCTGTAGTTTGTATTCATGCATGTGGATATGCATGCAGCTGCAAGTAGAAATCTTGGAGACTTGCACAGTAGTTTTTGTAGTAGGTGCTTTCCAATGATATGAGACTTGTACTCAGAGTGATCAACAGTACATTTGAAGTGCTGAACTCTGATGATGGAGTTAGATGTAGAGGTCTTGGATGTGATTGGTGGATGGTTGTGTGACTGCTTAGCTGTATCCAATGAGGGAATGGCAGAGAGAGTGAAGTAGAAAGGGTAGAAGGGCTGTCCAAGAGTTACGCGGTCCGCGGACACCGCAGCTGTCCGCGGACAGGGCATGCCACATCTGGGGTTTTCCAGCAAATCCAGCATGCAAAGGGGACTCTAGGGATCAGCCAATCAGATGTTGAGGTTGTGGATTTGTGTTGAAAGAGACTGTGTGTAGTGAAGATGGCAGAGGTGGAGAAAGTCACGGTGTTGGTGCTTGGAGATATGTTTGTGCATGGTTTACAGCAGTATGCTCAATGCAGGCATGGGGCAAACGATTTTGATGTTAAAGGAGTGGAGGTCTTGTGGAGCACTGTGCCTGATTGCAATGTACAGGGAATTGTACAAGTTTGTGAAGATATGGACAGGATGAACAGTCCCTATGTGGTAGTTTTGCACTATGGTGCTTTCCATTTGGGCTATGTCAGTGCCCCTACTTTGTTGGCAGATTTGGATCATTTGATTCAAGCAGTAATGAACATCCTTCAAAATGCCAAAGTCATTTTTTTCTGGATTAGTACCTAGGGCAATATGGGACAATAGTTCTGTTTTTTTGTACCTCAGCAAAACATTGCTAAGTGTGCAATCAACCGAGTCATGTGTGCTTTCATGGTTAGAGCTGGTATGTTCTTCTGTAATAATGAGAATATTGATTCCAGTAATGCTGTTTATTTTAAAGAAGATGGCATTTACTTATCATTTATGGGAAATACCATTCTGTTTTGGAATGTAAGGGTTGCTTTGGAGAAGGTTATGTGAAGATTTTAGGAGTAAAGTAAGATAAAAAAAATACAAAATAACAGGGGTCTGTCAAGCATCTGCAAAAAAACCAAAATAAACTGCTCTTTTCAGAGCCAACCTCAAAGGGGAAATGGGGCACACTATTTAAATTTACATTCACCACGCTCAGATTTTTGATATATCCGCGTACATGGCGGTAGTCCGCAGACTGCATGATTACATACGGGGATTTTGGGGTGGAGAGGCATGCAAAGGAGAATGAGCAGAGCAAGGAATTGGTCAGTAAAGTCTATTGGGTGTGTTGTGTAAGGAGAGGGTTTGTCAGAAAGTCTTTTTCCTGAGAGAAGAACAGATAGCTATGGCTGTGTGTTTCAGAAAACAGTTACATGTATTTTGGGAGACTCATCGATACATTGGTTGGAGGTGCATGCAGAACGCTGCAGATCTTGGATTCCCTCATATGGAAGTGCACTCGCATGGAATGCGTGGAATGAACTGGCTCGACTTGGTAGCTCTCTGTGCTAGTTTGGAGACAGAGCATCATCCAGACATAATTATAATTCATTATGGAGGGAACAGTTTAGGAAATGTGTCTGGAATTTCATTGCAATTTGAAATGAAAGAAGGATTTGGGAAGGTTATGGACATGTTTCTAAACTCCCAAGTAATTTTTTCTCTTATTGCGCAAATGTGGCTGCGTTCTTCTTCATTTGGTCCACAAATGGAGAAAGGGAAGTGCAATGTCAATAAGGCTGTTTGCGCCTTTCTAAGAGATGTTGTCATGTCCTCTTTTCACAATGAAATTATTATGTGTCGTAGCACATACATTTTTTGCAGAGATGGAGTCCATTTTACTTATGCTGGCACTCAGATTTTTCTGAGAAATGTACAAAATGCATTGCAACCTTTTTTGGAATTACAGCCATCCATTTTGCAGTAGGTGTTGACCATTTCAAGTTTTTTAAACACCACCACCCAAAGGCTCTTTTCAGAGCCACCACTTCCTCCCATAGAAAAGTGCAATGGTTATGATAGAGCAGCACCCCAAAATTGTAGATGTCCGCGAATTGTCCCCTCACTTCTAAAAAATGCACAGGGCCCTGCTCCATTTATTTGCCACTTCTATGTTTAAACTGTGAAAGGTGGCTCTGAAAAGAGCTTTTTTGGGGGGGGATTTTGTTGTTTTATATTTTTTTTGGTTTTTTACACATGGCACACTAGGAGAGGAGGGGAAAGGAGGGTAAGAAAGGGACACCATCCACGGGGATAAGAAAGGGCAGGTGGAGAGAGGAAGATGTAGGGTGGGTCTTATTTAGGAAGGTAGCAGCCCTTCTGGTGCTCCTTGACCGCAGTCTCGAAAGCACTTCAAAGATTCTCCCCACTGCAGAGTACTGCATTACAGTACATACACAATAGTGTGACCCTCGAAAGGTAAGGGTCAACAGAATTGTGAATGGCCTGTGAGACAGCTGGAGGGATGTGCTGTCCCACAGGAGTGTCTCTTGTGGTTACAGGAGTTGAAACGGAGGATGTGGTAGAGGAACTCAACCTACTACATTGATCACAAGGTACAACCTTGCAAATGGCCCCACCATAGAACGACCTTAGGTGTCGCTTCATGGATGTCGTAACAACCAGGCCTCCCACGACTCAGTACCATTTTGCACTGGTTGCAGATGACCTTGTTCGCACGTGCTTTTGGTACATCACCATGAATGGTAAACAACCGCCACACCCAAGACTCACGGCAAGTGCTGGTAGTAGGGACTTCCACAACCTCATCCTCTTCATCCTCTTCATCCTCCTCCTCTACATCCTCACGCATGTTCCCCTCTGCTGGCCCTTGGGGAGGGTGTGGTGGTGGAGGGGTTGGGGATGGTGTTGAGGCAGATGTAGCACCAGCTGGAGCAGCAACAGCTATGGATGCCATCAGGGTTGGTGAGATAATCTCAACAAGAGCAGCAAAGGCAGCAAAAGCCAATCTGCAATAGCCAGAAGCACAATGATCAGCACTGGGGTGTGGCCTTCTATATGGGTGCAGGTGCGCTGTCTGCGGACAGATCAAACACCCCAAAACGGCTCAAAAATGTCCAGAAAGTATGTAGAAAGCCAGGGTCATTGTCTGGGACATGTGCAATGGTGAATGTTTACCATAAAATACTTTGGATTGTCTGAAAAAGTACTTTTAAAATGTTCGGGGACCCGGACAGTGTCCGCAAATCAGGACACATGGTCAGCGTGGGTGCGGTCACATGATGACGTTGCGACCACGTCCGCGAAAGGGAACGAGTGTCCACAGGACACCAAATGCACAGGAACTGTCATGCACATGCGCGCGCGTGTTCTACGGACAGTGTTCGGGTCCTCAAACTAAATAAAAGTGTGACACAATTAAAAACTGACAGTTACGGACAAGCGCGATGTTCGGAAGACTTATGGGTTTGGTGCGCATGAGTGTAGATATTCTACAGACAGTATAGACAGGCATAGTGTCCTTAGGACACCTCCATTTTGGTTAATTGAGAACATTCCGGACACCAAGTGTGTTCTAAGAACAGTTCCATCTTGCTTGCGAACAGTACGGACGGGTATAGTGTTCTTAGGACACCTCCATTTTGGTTAATTGCAGACATTCAGGACAGAGCGCGTGTTCTAAGAGCAGTTCCATCTTGCTTGCGAACAGTACGGACGGGTATAGTTTTCTTAGGACACCTCCATTTTGGTTACTTACAGACATCCCGGACACTGTGCATGTTCTAAGAACAGTTCCATTTTTCTTGTGGACAGTACGGACAGGTAAAGTGTCCTTAGGACACCTCCATTTTGCTAATTACAGACATCCCGGACAGGCACATTGTCCGCGAACACCTTGACTGCTTTTTAAAAAAAAATAAGACACAAAGGACAAAGGACTGAATTAAAACACACATAATATTCTTTTTATTATATACAGATATAAAATTTATGAAAGAGATGGGGAAGCAGAAACTGACACAAACACAGGGGAATTAGGAATTTGGAGAGGATGGATGGGAGGGAGGGGAAGGGATGGATGTCTCATCAAAATGTTTTTCTTGGTGTTGAGGGTTTGAGGATAGTTGACTGGGTCATGGAGAGGGGAACAGGTGCATGTGGGACAATTATATTTATTTTTTCGTTTATGTGGTCCTCCACAAAATGTTTCAAAAGTTTGACATTTTCCATAAGCATGTCCATTTTTTGTTCCATGCGCTACAGAGTATTTTCTAATGTCTCTTTTGGTTTATTATTTTCAATGTTTGTATGGTCTGTTAAACAAAGATATATGTTAAGTACACATAAAGTAATGATTATTAATTTGCTTATATAGAGAAGTGTCCACCATTAGTATCACTGTCTTCAGACATTTCCTCACGTGGGAAATTTTCCGCAAGCCATTCCAAAGTATTGGACATTTCTGTGTAAAAAAAATATATATATTACTTTTAGTGTATCAAATACAGAAAGTTTCGAAATATATAAGAAAAATTAAGTTTACTTATTCGTTTCTGGTAAATTGCGTTCTTACTGTTGTGTAGGACTGCTGTTGCTCCTAACTGTGCAGTTTCTGTGAAGTAATTATGTTGGAAGCATATCTTTTTTGTTTTGGTATGTTCCATTTTAGTAAATATGGTATTTAAATGGATGGCTGATGTGTTACATATATAGGGTCCACTTCTTATTTATTATTACATATAAGGAGCTTCATTACAAGTCCTGTGGTAACCTGCTGGTGTTTCCGGCTCGGTTACCGCCAGACTCGTATTACCATTCTGCCTCTGTGATTCCCGGAATTACTGGGGCATTACAACCCCGGTGACCTGGGAATTCCGGAGGCGGAATTCGGTAAATCCCATTCCCATTGAGTCCCATAGGACTCAATGGGAATGGGGACCATGGAAACACCGGCACCATCTTGTGATGGTGCCAGTGTTTCCACGTCCGCCTGCAGGCGGGCAGTGTTAAACCCACCAGGTCAGTCCTGGCGGGAATGACACCTCCGCCTGCAGGACTCAAGATCACCGGGTATGGAAACAACGGTGGCGTCGGGTTTACCGGGTGACTCGTAATGAGGCCCAATGTGTTTATATGCTGCTTTTTGAACTTGTTCAGTGTTTATATGGTATGATAGAACAATCTAAGATACCCCCTAAGTTTTTGGGAAGTGTTGCTGTTGTCCGCGTCCATCCGCGGACACACGCACAATCCGCGGACATCAAAATCACGAGCTGGGGTTTCTCCATGTTCTATGTTACATGTATATAAAGTAAGGGAATCCTAGTAAACATCTATCAAATGCACACTATGTATATGTGTATTCAGTAAAAAAAAAAAACTTTGATAAACGGAGGTTATGATTAATTTGTGCTACTAAAAACCTATGAAATTCAGTAGAAAAACTTTGTTAAAGGGACGTTAAAGGGACGTTATGGTTAAGTTGCGCTACTAAAAACCTATGAAATTCAGTAAAAAAACAACTTTGTTTAAGGGAAGTTATGGTTCCAAGTAAAACTGAAAAACACCTGAAATTCACCAGTTATGGTAAGCTAAGCAACCATAACTCACACCACTACTGCGCATTGCTAAGACTAACCGCCAGGACATCAAAGATGACATCACAAATGTCATTAATGACATCACTGATGACATCAAATGTCTGACTCACTCTTTTTCCTTTAGTGATATATCGTGCCTAGTAATAGTTAGGAACAAAAAAATCAAAAAGTACTTTATTTGTAGACTTATACTTCAAATATGTTCAAATATATTCTTACAATAATTCACTTAGGGTCCACTCACAGCATATAAAACATATACATAGGGAAAATACAAACTTGAAGGATGATAGCAATGTTTTCTGTGTATGAAGACAATCCTGCATCCATAGAAAGCAACTTGGTCAGACCTTCCCTAGATGGTATAAGAGCCTCAGAGTTCCAGATCCTCATCCGGTGCTGCATAGGCGAGAGAATTACAAAATATTTGATATGGATTTACCCTACTTCACAGGCTACTTTCACAGAAGGAGCATTAATAGACAAACCATGTGATCTTTTAAAGAATGTCCACTCCATAGGAAATTGCAGATACCACCTGAATTGAGTATAGTTTTAGGGGTAACGAAATGTCCTCCCCCCACCTTGAAACCATACTATTAATAGGGGCACACTGGCATGCACCCGTCAAAGACATCTTGCCGACTGAGGTGCCCATTTTTTATTTATTTAAAAGAAACAGGCACAAATAATTGTAAGAATCGACCATCTCCAGTAACTGGTCATGCAAATAAAACCTAGAAACTAGACGAGCTTGATGCCCACGAGGGACACCTACTGTTGTCCCAGTTTTTGGCTTGTTGATAGGAAGGCCATTTATAACACATAATTTCCTAAAGTGTCATGCTGATCTTGTAACCCCACCAGTGTTTTAGCCAGAAGAACAGCATTGTCAGTAAACAGAAGTAGGCTCCATTTATGGGAACCAAAATCGGAAGCATCCTTGGCCACTTGTGTGGATCTGAGGCAATGTCATTAACAAAAAAAGAAATAAAAGAGGAGCCAACACACATCCATGTCTTACACCAAACTCGATTGGGACTGGCTAAGTTTTTCCCCATTGGACTCCCAACGAATACAAGCACTGTTGCCAGAGTACAATAACTTAATGGCACGTCCCAACCCTGGTGGGATTTGCATTCTCTCCAGGGATGCCCATAAACAATCTCAAACACTAAGTACATTGGAAGCACTTTCAAGGTTACATGTTTGGGCTGCAATAATCCAACCTCATGACTTGATCAAGTGTAGGTATCCGTAGGCGAAAACCCGCCTGTACACCCAAGTGGATACCCAAATTAGCTGCCCAGTCCTCTAATTGATTCAGGATGACCTTTGAATACATTTCCGCTAGGGAATGGATCAGAGAAATGGGCCTAACGTTTGATGGCAGCTTTGGATCCCCCTTTTTAAAAATAGGAATGATAACAGCTTCTCTCCAACTATCAGGAGGAGTATTTGTATGGAGAACACCATTAAGAAATGTAGGTAAAAAAGGGACCCAGATGCCAGGTTAACCCTTAAACAAATATGTGGGAAGGGAATCAGGGCCTGCATCTCTGCCACTTTTTCGGCTCGAGCATTACTCTTTCCACTTCCTAAAATGTGAAAGTATCTGGCATAGATGTCATATCTTGAAGATCCAGCCATTGCTTCCCAACAGCTATGCTCCCACTACCCCCATTTAATGACAAAAAGTCCCGTCGAGTACACTGAAGAATAGTGCCTGAGCCATTTGCCTGGATCAATGGTCTTTGACTTTGGCTCCTGCTCAGACTTGATGTTAGATTTGACTGATCGCCAAAAAGGTGTACTGTTTTTTTGCCCCTGCTGCAGCTTCCATGTTAGGAGACTCGAGATCATAGTTACACACTTCTCAACTAAGTCAATACCACGTCTCCTCATTTCACTTTGTTCCCACAATAAATTTTACAACTCTTGTAGACATTGTGCAATATTTGCAATAAATCAGGACAAAGGGGAGAAAGACACAGGACTGGGACTCTCCTGCAACAGGTTCATAGCAGAACCATCCAGCCCCCCAAATTCCCTAGTTGGCTCCGGTGGTCCTTGTGGCTCCAATGGCTCTGGTGGAAGGCTAGTGGAATGCAACATGTAATCCAAAGAGGATCCATCAAGTCCAATAATAGGATCTACAAACTGGCCCCCAGGATTACATACAACAGAGCTATCGGAGCAAACAAGCAATATACCTCCCACATCCACTCGAGCCCCATCACAAACCATAATAATTTCATTCATTGCAGGGATTGCCTGAAAGCTTTCAATAATCTCCACACCAGTACAGACCACAGAATGACAAGCAGTAGCTTTATGCACCAGAGGCCTTACACAGGCCACACAAACTTCACCTCAGAGACCCCCCCATGATCCACCAAGGTTCTATCCAATTGACAGTCCATTGCAGACAATTCTGGAGGCTGATGTTGACAATTTTCCCAATAAAGTCGATCGATCGAGCATTCAAGGGCCTCCAAAATTGGATGACCCATGTGTTCATGGGTCCGCCAAGCTATCTTAAATTACCTATTAGATGGCTCATTGGCCGTGCCCATGCCCTTGAATGGAGCAGGCATGGCCAATACTATGGCTAGAGTAACAAAACTTGCGTCCGACACCAAAGAACTGTCCTGCCACTCCTGCATCTCCTGTGTCTCCATTCATACCAATGAACCAGCCGAGTCTCTTGGGACCCATGGCCCATTACGGTTTCTATGATTTCCATTTGCAAAAAACTCAGCACTGAATCAGCAACGGAAGGCCCAAAAACAGAAAGTGCCACCTTAGGATTTTGCCCTCCTTTATAATCATTGCCCCCACAGGGATACTTCACCATCAGCGGTAAAGACATAAAAGAATCGTCAGCTGGCTCCATGGGCAAGCTCTGGACTTCCAGAACCATCTTCTGGCTTCTTAATGCCCATCTAATGATATGATAGGTTATTTATTAGGCACTTAATACCCAGAGGTTTCTAAGCGTGGACCCAGGGGATCGAACCTGTTGTGCTCGATGCTGTCTTGCCTCCAAGGCAAGCAAGTTGCCCCTGAGCCATCCTCTCCTGAGAATAGAACCCTGGGTAAGTTTGGCTCCTTTTCCCTTCACAGCCAGAGCTGTCACTTCCAACATACAATGTACAGCAATAGAAGTATGAAGCTCTGCTAAATCAACTGGCACACTCCACTTGCCACTTACCGCACCCACCCAGAGAAGGCGAGGTAAGGCTTGGCTATGGCAATGCTGGAAGTCACCACCTGGCTGCAGTAAGGCTGCAGTAAAGCCGATGTAAAAAATGGTCCAATGATGAATATCTTAGCGGTCTGCTGGGCCACCACTTTGGACTCTTTAGACTTCAAACCTCGGTCTAAGTCGCAGTCAACGGACCTTGACTACACTGCCAAAACTGCAAAAAGTCTGGACCATGCAGTTTTTTTTTTATCCTTCAAACGTCCTTAGCTCAGCTGCTAAGTGTCCACCAGAGTCTTGAGGAGAGGACCTAGGCAAGTAAAGCCACGCTGCTCTCCAGCTCACAAAATGCTCAATGCAGCGGCTTTCGACGCAGTAGTTTTGCACCTATATTGTTATTTTGTTTTATAGGTTAAATCTTTTACATTAAAACATGAATACATCAATTTATATATACAAAGAAAGAAACAACCTTTCACATCAATTAACCCTTTGTCATAAACTCACTTTTAACATTAAAAAAATCGTATTATATGCAGAATTATACTCATTTCATAAAACTACTACCTACATTAATGTGCGCAATCCTATATTAAAATCTCTACCATGAAACAGACCAGGACTCTATTAAAGGGGAGCTTGTGTAATGTAATTCAACTTTACAATAAACAATCAATGAATCACGGACATCATTGACCACACTGCTAAGATAGGGTACATACTTAATCATTATGTCTCTCTGTTAAAAACATTTTACTGTGTGTGCTTCAGTAGTATACATAGGTTTTGCAGGGTAGACAGTGATGATGATATGGCATTTATAAGGAAGGACAACACGATCCTACTAGGACTTGTTTCATTCAAACATGCAAGTGTGACAATAGAAGTTCAAGGGGAAGAGGGTGTGCAAGGGAGAGGAAAAGAGGGACGTGGGATCAGGGCAGCAGGGATCTGAGTAATTGCAGCCATGGCAGTGCAGCTTTGGGTAAGTGAGAGGAGGCAGGGGGACATGGGGGTTACAGTTAAAGCCTGTAAGTGCACAGTGGTCCAGGAGGCAGTGCAAAGGAAAACTGGTTGTGGAGGAGCCTGGTACCCAGTGAGACTCTGATGGAACAAAGCAACCAGTCAGCGCAGCAGATAGGTAAGTTAGGAAGGGAGCAAGAGAGAGAAGGAGGGTCTTGAGCACTTCCAGAACCTCTGGTGGTCTGGCTCAAGATTGAGAGGGGCAGGGAGGTTTGTTCCAGGGGGATGCACCTGCAGAGGAGAGAGCTCTACCCCCCAATCTCTGCCTAGAGAAGCGTCTGACCATCAGAGAGTTGGAGGTAGCTGAGTGAAGGGATCAGAAGGAAGGTATTTTCGAAGAGAGAGTTGGATGTAGTGCGAGCCCTGGCGCCAGAAACCCTTATGGATGATGCAGAGGGTCTTGAACTTGATCCTTTCAGCCACTTGGAGCTAGTGAAGAGATTTCAGGGCTGGAGAGACATCCTTGCCTTAGTCATGAATATCCATCTGAAGCCTTCCTCCATGTGCAACTCTTGGTATGACTCAGACCAAGTCTTGGTATGACAGTCAGGAATCAGCGAGGGAGGAGAGAGGCTGAGGGAAGCCTTTAAGAGAGCTGAGTGTCATCCGCATAACACTGAAAGTTTGCAGAGAAGGTGGACATCAGATTGGCGAAAGGGACCAGATTGACATTGAAGAGCCAGGTTGAGAGGATAGAGCCCTGGGGTCACCACACGTGGAGAGAGAGGTGGTGGAGAGAAAGGACCCAAGTTGGACCTGGGAGGGACAATCTAGGAGGAAGGTTATCCATGCTAGGGCCTGATCTGTGATGCCCAGGTTCACACATAGTCTGTTGATCAGGGTGACATTATTGACCATGTCAAAAGCAGAGGAAAGGTCAAGGAGGGTGAGAACAGAGGGAAAATCTGGATTCGAGGTTAGAGAGCAGAGCTTCATGAGTGTTCAGGAGAGCAGTTTCTAGCTGCTCTGAAACCAGTATGATGGTCATGGAGGTAGCCAGAAAGTTCAGTGTGGAGGGTAAACTGGGAGATCACCAGCGCTTTTCCAGGAGTTTACCTAAGAAAGAAGGTATAGAAATGTGGGCGATAGTTTGCCAGACAAGTAAGATTGGTACAAAGCTTTCTTAAGAGGGGGTCCACAAGGTAGTGCTTGAGGAAAGAGGGGAAAGATCCAGTGGTGAAACAGTGATTGCAGATATCGGCCAAGGCTGGAGCAGAGGTGGCAATGTGGTCCTGGATGGGTCTGAATAAGCAGGGGAGCACCTGTTTGGATGACACTTTCATAGATTGGACTTGTCTGGAGACATTGTTAGTTGTTGTCAGAGTGAAAGAGAAGAAAGGAAGAGGAGAGGGAAATGCAGCCAAATGGGGCCTGGGCAAGGTAGAGGGAGAGGAAGAGGAAAGTGAGGACAGGATGTCCTGAGTTTTTGTGGTGAAATGATAGGCCAGAGCCTTACAGAGGGCCTGGGAGAGAACAGGGGAGGTGGAAACTGAAGTAGGATTGGCCAGCTCCTTGCAGATTTTAAAGAGTTCGGCTGTGTTGTTAGAGGCAGCAGAGACACAGGCTTGGATATGGACCCTCTTCTTGGAGAGGGCAGAGAGTGTGTATTGCCTTTGGAGCAGGCAACAAGCCAGTTTATCATAGGATGCACCCAAAGCCCTACACTTCCTCTCAGCCACACTGCACTTGCGCTTCTGGGTGGCAAGGTCTGAGTCGTACCAAGAGTTGCACATGGAGGTAGGCTTCAAATGAATTTTCATGACTGGGGCAAGGATTTCCAGAGTGTTGGAGATAGAAAGATGTAGTTTAGAGAGGGCTGTGCCAGAGTGTGAACCAGCCGCAAGAGTAGGAAGAGCATGGAAAATAGAGGCAAAGGTCTCCACTGACACTCGCTTCATGGGCCGAATGACTGAGAAGGAAGGTGCGTTTGCTCTGGTAAGCTTTGCTTGAGGGGTAAGTAGTTTCAGGGGAGAAGAAAGCAGAAAGTGGTCAGTCCAAGAGAGAGGAGTGGTGAGAGGTTTAGAGAGGGGGATGCCTGAGGAGAAGCGAACATCTGAGGTGTGCCCAACCGTGTGTGTCGGATCAGAGGGTCCAATGGAAAGGGAGAGAGGGACATGTAGGTTGCGGAAGAGGGGGGATTAGAAGCATTCAGATGGATGTTGAGGTCTCTGAGGAGGAGAAGTTGAGAGGTCGAGGCAAGGAGGGAAGAAGAGCGTTCAGCCCATTCTGAGAGGACGAGGATGACCTGGCAGGGTGGCCTGTTGATATTGGCCACAGTCAGAGAGAGGCCAGGAGAGATAGAGAGCCTGCAGACCAGGCATTCAAAGGAGGAGTATGCCTGCATGGGAATGGCAGAAGCAGGGTCCCACTCTGGAAATATTAGGTGACTCCATCTCTGGGCTGGTTGGATCTGGGATCTGAGAGGATATTTTGGCCCTTTGGGAGGAGAGTGTCAAAACACCTGAGAGAGCTGGCCATGAACCATGTCTCAGAGAGAGTGAGGACATACAGGTGAAGGCCTTCAAGGAGGTGGCAGATGTCAGAGGAATGTTTTACAGCAGAGCAGGACTTTAGAGTTGATATGTGGAGAAAAGGTTGCAATATTTGCAAGACTTCCAGGGTGGGCTGCAGGAGTGAGGTGCACCCAGCGGTTGCAGCAGAAGGGCCCTATAGTGGGCAGGAGGAGTAGACAAAGGTGGCATAGGGGCAAGAGTGGAGGAGTTGGGTGTCAGGGAGATGGTAGAGGAGGACAGCGGTGTCAGAGGGGCTAGAGAGGTGTTAGAAGGGGCAGTGAACTACAAGCAGGCCAGTGCTTCAGTGTTCCCAATCCTGTGCAGGAATGGGAATTTAGTATTGCTCCACTGCCCAGAATATCCGGGATATTGGGTGGCAGAAACGGTAAACCGGGGTTGCTGGTAGGCCGCCAGTAGCACTGGTGGAATACCGGCAATCTCATAACTAACTACTTTAGGTGTGAATATGCTTTCTTGTTCTCTTCCATTTATTAACGAAGGTACAACATAAAGTAAACACAGATGTCTTGATACAAAATGTTTCTTCTCCACAGAATATGTTCCTTTCTACCAGCCTGGAGGAATTGGATCAATCTCTTGTGCTTACACACATTGACAGCGGTATTGCCCTTCTCATAGGCCTACTTAAATCTTCACTTCTCCACATGAAAGCGGCACTTCAATCTCAAGCTTGATAGGTTAGTTAAATCCACACATATGACAATATTTCACCAGCATTGTGCCTCGATTCTGGCTACCTCTGGAGGCAACCGTCCTATTGAAACTTGTCTGTCAGCTCGTCAAAGATATGCGTCCTCAGCCACCACATTACCTGGCAGATAAACTCCTCATTTCTGGTGGGCTCAGCTAGTTGAAAGGGACAACCCTCGATCCACGCTTTTACGGTGGCTGGTCCTTGCTTTTGGAAATCTATCTACTGCTCCCTGCATCTTGCACATTCCTTAATTCCGTTTGATAAGGAGCTCAAACGTTTTTGTTTGTTTAATGTTTTCCTTCATTATTATATGCTGTTTCTTTTATTTTATTTTGCAATTGCTACTTTGGTTGATGTGATTTTTTAACATTTTATTGGGCCTTTTTGTTGGTTACATGCACCTGCCTCTTGTTATTTCTATAGTAAAGGCTCCTATTTGTATTTCCCTCTCTAGATTTGCCTATCACCCCATCTGCCATCTGTGGCTAGCATCTACCAATATGAAATACCCATAATAAAATAAAATAACATTTACAAAAAAAAGGAATTCTCCTTTTCAATGTCAACCGAGAACTGCCCTACACTGTGACTGCCAGAATCATCCAAGTCTAAACTGTGTCACGGGATACTGTTCAGATAGTCTGACACAACATCTGATTTATAAAGCAGTGTGGACATATAATTAAGATACCCCACCAAAGATTCTTACTTTAGTTTGCATCCCCACAACCTTGGAATTGTTGCATCGCCTTTCCCTAGTAGTATTATATTAAACAACATGAGCCCTCGAGGGAAGACGATAAGGAGGTGATAACGGTACTGATACAGTGAACTTAGGAGCATGTGTTTTAGATATGTACATAGCTGATGTATATGGTTAGAAGAGCATTGTAATATCTTCCTTTGGAATGTCGATTCATGTCTTTACTTTATTGATGCAAATTGAACATGGATCTTGGAATATGGAACATGGGGAGAAAGATGCAAGGTTGGGAATGTATTAAGCAGTTGCTGTTATGATATGTATTGTGCCACTGGGTCTTTGATTGTACTTAAATAAATCTCCTAAGAAATCCCAATTTGTGTGGAGAAATACTTCAAGCATCATTAGTAATGCAGCTCTTCTTTGGTTCACCGGTGGCCATGGAGCTCATCAACATTCGCGATAGCTGGGATAATGACAGCCCAGGGAGCAGGGTAAAGTGCAACCTCCTGGGGGTTTTCCGGCATCAGAGATAGGTTAGCTCTTCGCTATTGTATGAGGCTTAAAACCCCCAACAAAGGAGGTGTTCGCTATGCTCTGCTGTTTCTGGCGGAATTCCAATCTCCAAAACAACAACGCTCCCTCGTAGTTCCGTATGTGCACTTTGCACGGTGCTCAGTTTATGTGTGTGTGTGTGTGCAACACTGCCATGGCTTGGGAGCGTCAGCCCCCATAGTGGCGTAAGCATGCAGCGATCGGGGGCTGTCTCGTATAATCAGCTATGGTGTTCTTTCATAGTGTAAAGAGACAGATCTTACTGAAATTCCATTTCACTAACCAGCCACCGGGTCCACAAGCCAGCCCCGCAGTGAAACACCACTTCAGTGGTCGCACAAGCTTGCCGGTGTGACCATAGTCTGTACGCTGCTGCTGCCTGCAGTCCCTGGGAACCGCTTACACGCCCCAGAACTAGTGCCTTGTCTGTGCAAACCATTTAAGAAAAATAAATAAATAGAGCAAATATTCACTGCCTCCCAAACGAAGGAGCCCTGTTAAATGGATGCTCTCGGAGACAGCATCGGGTGCTAATTATCATCTTACTTGTGAGCAAGATAAAGATGGGGCTATCATCCAGAAGGCCCCCCAAAAATAGAGCGGACTGCTCATTGTCAATGATGAAATTTGTGTATAGGAATAATGAGTGGATGTGTTACTACAGCAAGAATTTCTTGTGCAAAGCAGGGACCGCCCTTTATTTAATTATTTGTCAGTTAGTAATTGTACCCGAAAAGGATAGGGTTCTCGGGGAATACTATTTGCTTGAGCTCTAGAGGAGTTTGCTGACTGCGTCCTTTTATTGTTAAAATGCGTCCATTGGGATTAGCCCTTGTCCGGGTTTTTTTGAAAAAAACCCAAGATTTGAGATTTTGTTGAAAAAGCCACGTTTTGAGAGATGTGTAATAGAGCATTCCCGAGTGATACTGTGATCCTGTTCCAGAGGGTGGGTGCATAACAAGAGATGGATTGTTTGTGGGTCCTCTTTTTGCAGGAGCATTGTGATTTAAGCTGGTTGGTCGATTTGCTGCACGAGGAGCGTGTGACACCAGATATTTGGAGCTTAGCCACCAAGTATGCTGGTGTGCTACTTGGGACTGCTTTGTAGATGACACATGCAGTCCTGAACAGTATCCTGCCTTGGGAGGAAGCCAATGTAGTTCACATAGGACAGGGATTATTCTGTCAAATTTCTGCACACCGGTAAGAAAACCTGTTGCAATATGGTGGAATGCTCTTAAGGGAACAAAGTGAGCCCCAATTTTGTCGTTATGATTTTGAGAATATCGTGTCTGTACAATTCTCACAGACATCAAGAATGTGGAGGGGTGGAGGCGTAAATCTCAAAATGAATTTGAAATTTCCATTAAAAATCTTGAATCGGGGAAGGTAATATAATTTGTGAACGGTAATGCTACATACCGGAAGAGCAAGAAAGTCAATTGCTATTTTAGTAGCACCTATCACAAGCAAATGCATAACAATGCAAGCTCAAAGTTGGCAACCACAAATTCAGCGATGAGAAATGGAAACAAGGGGATACCACCTTAAATGAATGGATGGATATTGCCAAGAATATTGTTAAGAAGATGTTTGCACTGCCCTCTTGTGAGGGATGTAACACTATCTAACCTAAATATAGAACAGGGGGGCCCCCATAAAAATAAAGGGACCGATTCTGAGGTACATGCAAAAATAGACAATTGTATTTTCATGAAGGAAGAACAGTTTTCTTAAAAACACCAGATTCTGTCAAAGTGAGAATGTGGTGGCCTGGCATCAAAGCTTCGATTTGTGCATGTGCCTGATTTACGGCTTGAATACAGATGTAGCAATCATCAGGAATGCAGGGCAGGTACTGCAAGGGGATTCTCCTTCCAAAAGCCCTGGATAGCATGTGGAAAAGAGGGGGTTAGCATACGGCTCCTCGAAGGTGTTCTTAACATATACAGCACACTCTCAGTCTGCAGCACCACCTTTCTTATTTACTGAAAAGTCAAGGGCAGTTATGTAAATACGATAAGTGACAGACTTTTTAGTAATTCTCAAAATGTAACTGATGTACACAGTGGCCCCCTAAAGACAGCGGTTATCAGCTTTTGCAGCTGGAAAGCGCAACATCTCCCCAGAGAATGGTTGTGCTGAAAACTGGATGGGACAATATTGCCTTTTTACACTCATTTTATCCCGAGTTCAGAATCGGGGTTCACATTTCTAATGGGATAGCAATGGAAGAGGGGTCAGTCTGATCTTTGGGAAGAAGGGAGACTGGGAGTCTACACAGCACTGGTATAGTGAAACATATACACTTAAATAAAATCAGTCCTATTAAACAGAAATCATAGTGAAACACAATATATCTATGCAAACTATAATTGTCTGGGACGACCCAAAGCACTTCTAAACTAAACGTGCTGGCCATTACCTGGTAATACGCACAATACAAGACTTAGTGGTGGGAAGAAAGGCAACCCTACATTAAAATAAACACTAGTTTATGAAGTCATGACCAGGCTGCAAATTGCCACATATTTAAAGTCACAATATTCCTATACATCAAGGACATAGGGCCTCATTATGAACCTTGCGGTAGATGGTTGATGGCACCACTAGAGCTTCCGGCCCTGTTAACCCTCTACTGCCTAATTACGAGGTCTGCTCATGGGACCCGATAAGGACGTCTGGTAAAACCAGGCGTCTTTAGCCGGTCCCGCGAGAAGACCAGGATGCTAACAACGTGCCCGTCATTAACAGGCCCGTTGTTAGCATCCTCCCCATTCCCATTGAGCCCTATGGGGACTCAAATGGGAATGGGGATGTACCAGGTCCGGGTTCCTTGAATGGGGAAATACCGGGCCCTCCAAGGTCGGAATGGCCCGGTATTTCCCCAACGTAACCAGAAGTTAAATACAGTAGCTACTCATTTTCAATGTAGGACTGTAATACATAGACACTGAAAATAAAGTTAAAAAAGCAGGGTTACATACTGAAATTCCTAAAATTTTAAAAGGTATTTAGGTAGAGTTTTACAAGGATGTAAATTCTCCATACAGGGTATAATGGGACAAAGTCTATGATCTGTAAGTCTGTGTTCTACCGCACAGGTATGGAGAAGGTATCAAACTGCACCAGGCAATGCAACAAGAAACCCTCTATTTCTAGTTTGAAGTTTGAGGCCAACGAAGAAAGATAGCAAAGCAGTATTCATGCCAATGGACATCTATGGAAATCAATGGTAGAATAACCCACCAGCCTAAGACCCTGATAAGTACTCACAGCACCAGTTTCAGGCAACATGGCTCAAGAAATAGCAATGAAACTGCAAGGTGAGAAAATGTTTTCTGTGTCAGGTCAAGTTACAGGATCACTTCACTCAGGGACTCAATCCTGGTAAAACAATGACCCAAAAGAAGTGCAACCTGCCTTCCCACAACGGTGAACCACCAGCAAGCAGTGAAATCAATGGCACGGTTTGTACCAGGACAAGAAAGGAACCAGACCAAAGGGACCCAAATAGCCCGGATGACAAGATGGGGCAGTCAGGCAGCCACAAATGAACCCATGAAGTAAATAACAGTGGACGAGACCCTGGATGTCCCAGACAAACAGTAAAGATGGGTGGAGGTGTCTCCCTACAGGAAAACCCTGCCTTGAGATGCTACAGCAAGAGGACAGAACAGGAAAACAGTGGAAAAACAGCCCAGAAATGGCCCCAACACAGGAGGCCCATCCAACCCCATCAGAAGGAACAGGGGAGGGGGGGCAAAGGACAGACCTGGGAAGACGTCCTGCAGTCAAAAACAAATAAACTGTACTAAGGGTAAAGGCACAGGGCCCAACAGTATTGTTAAACCTGGTTCTGAAATGGCAGCAGCAGCTTAGTAGCTAAAATCCGCCATCAGGTGAGCGAACATTTAGACTTCCAGAATAAATCTAGCAGAATTGAGGAAAGGTCAGTGTCTCTCTTAGATATACCCATTCACTCATAAGCTAGACCTGCAAACCCACACAAGGGCAGTCACCCAACACAAGTGGTATCTATACTTTCAGGATGGCCCTGGAAAGCTACAAAACACCCAGGTCAATCGGCACAATATGTGTATTGGTCTGTCTAGAGCTAGGGGACAGTCATCTCCATAATAGAGGCTGCAGAGCTAAGCTCATAGTGACCCCATGCTTGCACAACCGCCATTTTCACCCTGCCTCATGGTCTATCCAAATAAAGGAAAAACCCAAAAACAAAATGACTCAGAGACTGAATGAAAATAAAATAGATTGCAATCCCAATGGCTACAACAAAAACAAGGTTAAAATCGTCTGTCTTTATAAATCACAGCTGGCAACCATCCTAATCTCTAAATCCAATGTAGAATGATAAAATAAAAGTGACTTCAAAATGTGGTGCTTAAAAAGTACCTCTGTCGTCAGACTCATGTGGGCTACAATGGGCCATATACTAAAAGAGGGCTGCTGGCGAATATCAGTTGATGCCTTGTGACCAAAAGTTGGAAATCTAGAAACTAAAGGGGAAAAACCAACAAGTCAAGGATCAAATATGACAGCTGAACACCCAACAAGCATTGGTTAGGCCAACAGTTTGGGATTTTGTGTAGTGCAAGCGATATTCAATCAACACTACAGCCACGTCAATGCCTAGTCTGGGATGCTGAGGAAAACCCTTATTAATGTATTTTTCTGTCTAGTTCAGACATATGAGCAGTAATCAGCAAGAGGTAACTATGAATAGGAACAGAAGAACAAGGTGGGAAAGAATGCTTTATATGGTTCAAGGAAACGCAAGGTGGAATAAAATGCAGTACAGAAATAACTTGTTATGATTTTAGCAAAAGATAAGATAATCACTTTTTCTCTGGCAATTCACCCCCCTCCCCTATGCAATGTAAGCAATGGAAGGAGATGGAAAGAGGAGCACACAGTTCTCAGGAATGCAATCAAATACAATACGAAATTCAGTTCCCCCCCAGCAAGCTTAGAGGAAACAGGTAGGAGTTTGAAACACAGGCCCAAAATGCTTTTTAAATGTAATGGCAATGGATGGGAAAATGTGCCAACTGATTTTAATTCCCTCTAGAGATTCTGGGTGAGTGGGAGATGTGTGTTGGTATTAGTTCAGGCTCACTTTAGCAATGCTCTATGAGGTATTACCAAGTTGCAACAGATTTTAACAAAAGAAAGAATGGAGCTGCTATTTTGACAAGTGGAGAAATTGAGCCAAAATCGCAAATCGCAGTAAATTTCACGAGGGCGTGAATCGCGATTGCGGTAAAAGTATAAGGAGTAGGAAGTTGGTTAGATTCTAAGCTTTCAGATTAAAGTTAAATTTCGTTCCTAGCCCAAACGTTTCCAGAGATACGGACGATTAAATAAAGGTAGTTTTTCGGATTTAAAGCAAACTCAAAATGACATGTGACAGCTTGCAGCTGCAGAATTGACAGGTGACAGTTGTGCAGCTTTAAAAATGACAGATGACACGATTTCTAGGAGGCAGTTCTACTTAGGTTAAAACAGTTTGGATTAGATTATTTTAACTAAGAGATTGGTTCTGCACAGTTCTGCTAGGTACTCACAATATAAATTTGAACTAGGCCTCGTCACGGATCTGGTCAACACGTCCGGCTGTGGTTCTGTCTGCTCGGCGGGTCAATCAGGCACCGGTTCTGCTCACAACGATCTGGGTCAGTTCTGCTCTGCTGGTCTAGCCTCTCTGGATTCTGGATGTAACACTGCTTTCTGGGTACCGCTACAGGTTCTTGCAAAAATACTCGGCAAAACTTCAAACAGCTCGCCCGGCTGTTGAATAGTTTGGTTAGTTTTGAGGCCTGCTGAAGAGGATACAGCTGGTGGATTCAGGCCTCTCTGCTACAAATTCTGGAGTTAATTTCTGCTACAGGTTCTGGAGATTGATGGATTTGAAGTCTGGATCTCTGGATGTGAAGTCGTCGGTCAGCATGCTCCGCAGCAAATGGAATTGAATGTCTCTACCTGTCCCAGCAGTCTCTTTTTATGTGTTTTGAAAATGGGTGTGTGCCTGGGCATAGCTAAACCTGCCTCTCTCACTTATCATTGGCCAATTCCTCCTCTCTCCCTTGATTGGGGGAAGGAAATGTGAGTCAGAGTGATGCTGTAGGTTTTATGGTCAGAGGAACCTCCCCTTATCAGATTGCACACAAATCTATTTTTGACCCAAATACATATTTATCTATGTACCATTTTTCTAATATTATAGGTCCAGTTAACATATTTTCTGTAGCAAAAAACCATCCAATCTCTGTCTTTGTACAATGTTGTGTCCACTGATGACAGAATTCTCCCCTTTTCATCCAGATAACGACTTCTAAACCTTTCCAGATTTTACACAAATGTGCACCAGGGATATGGGTTACCGATGATAAAGTGTCAGATTTTTAACATGCATACATTTGGAGTGAGACCCTATTTTCCGCTAGCAACCCCCCAGAATACACCACAGGGTCCTAACGCCTCTTAAAAGGTTCACAGAAAAATCACAAAAATAATGATATTACTTATATAATTCTGACAAGTCCGCATTATGAGTTATCTATCTTTTTAAAATTATGCTCTGGGGGTGTGGATTCCCACATCACATGGTGGAATAACTGGTTTATCCACTTCCCCCAAGCCAGCTTGTTCACAGAGGCACAGCTGCCCCCCAGTTTCTCCCAAGAGGAAGCTATTTTACGACGCCCCCAATATAACATTTGCCTGAGTCAAGGAAGTTGCATTGTTCTGTTCTTTCCAGTTCCCAGGTGCTCCACCCCTATTCTAATCAGAGAGGTGACAACTCCTTTTGGCAAGGGGCAGCAGGATGCAGCTAGGCCTGGGGAGAGTGGCTGAACAGGTTTCTCCTGTCGGGGGTAGTTGTCAGGCAGAATCCAGTTTAATTAAGCCAGGTTTCAGCTAAATGTCACTTTTTGTTCCCAGTTTTCCACATTCAAATCAAACTGACAATTTTTACATATACATTAAATAATTACTTCCTTCAAGTCATTTCAGAATATAGTTTTACATTGTATCCACCTCTTAGCAAGTCTTTCCTTGGCCTGGTTTTGTTCCATTTGTTCAGTTTTACACAAAAGACTGGTGGTTTTAAAATGCCAGCTTTCTGATAGTGGTGAGTACTGGTAATGCAACCATTTTTGGGATTAAGAAAATGAATTCCCCACAGTTCTGAATTGCTTTTTGGCAATCAGCATTGCCATTCCCAATGGTTTCAGGCTACTGTGTGTGTAGCCCAATGGTGGTTTTAGGCAGTGCCCTCCTGTGCTCACAACATAGGCAAAAATGGGTGGCAGCCTATTCTTCATGTTTTTCCTATGCACTCTCTGGGGAGTTCTGGCCATCATGATGTTTTCCATGCCAGTACTGCACAGTTTTATGGTATAGCTTGGATGCATGGGTAAAAACATCCCACACGCCCCCCCTCTTACGATGGCCATTCTGTCCTTTCGCTGATGGAACTCGCAAGATCTGGGATGTTCGCCTCCTCTTCTTCCAATTCCATGGATGGCACAGTTCAGCATCTTTTTCTCCCTCCAGTCGATCAATAAGTTCTCCTTGCTGGTCCTGATGGGAGGATTGGGCGGTACCCCGGGCCCCTCGGGTCTCTGCTCCCGGTCCCCGGTCGTCCTCCTTGGTCAGTCTCCATGGTTTCATCTCTCCTTAGATGATGAAGCAAAGCGGCAATACCTATTCGTAGACATTTCTTCACCACTATTAATGGTGTGGCGAACTGATTTTTATGAATCAGAAGATATGAACATATACATTTTCTTTTTTTAATTAGGAGACAAGAACATATAGATATATATATATATATACAGGGATCACAGAATTTTATATGCTATATGTGGAATATTTTAGGGTTGGAACTGAATTATTCTGGAGGGGCCCCCTCTGGGATTCCAGTGGATTCCTCCAGTCCTTGCAGAGTGTGCCTGGGATGGCAACACTTTAGCTGATTTATATGAACCCACTTGTCTTCACCTTCCGCCAGACTGCCTTTGGGAATGCAGATCTTATAGGCAACAGGGGAGATCTTGTCTATAATTTCAAACTGTCCCTTCCATGTAGGCAAAATTTTTCACTGTTTAGCCTGGTTCCTTTGGAAATTGTATAGATAGACCCGATCACCCTCCTTATATTCCTTTCGGGTAGTTTTTAAATCATAGTGGGTCTTCATGCTCTCCGCTGATCTTTCTAGATTCCGCTGAACATAGGCAAAAGCATGCTGAAGGTGTTTCCTTAAATTCTCCACATACTCATGAGTTGTGGAGGCATTTATCAACGTTTGCTCTTGGGTACTGTAGAGCAAATGCTGGGGAAGCACCATCTTGCGTCCAGTCATCAACTCAAATGGTGACATTTTGGTTGCAGATGAAGGGGTAGATCTGATGGCCATTAGGACCAGAGGTAATCGGATATCCCGACTTGGCCCAGAATCTGCCACAAACTTTTTTAATATGCTCATAATGGTTCGGTTGTATCTCTCCACAGCTCCAGAAGAAGCTGGCCTGTAAGCAATGAGTAGCTTCCTTTTAACACCCAGTATCTCCCATATCTTTGTCATTACTTCACTGGTGAAGTGGCTACCCCTGTCTGACTCAATCCTTTGAGGTAGACAAAAACGGGAAAAGATGTGGTTAATAATCAGGGCATCTGCTGTTTCTGCCTTGCAGTTTGGGGCTGGGAGACATTCCACCCACTTGGTAAACTAGCATGTAACGGTCAACATGTACTTGTTTCCTCTAGACGAGCGGATTACAGGGCCTACAAAGTCGATTTGCAAATCTGACCATGGCAGTGTCATCCCCCTCTTTTGGAGAGGCGCACAGTGTGTGAGGGATGATGGCTGAAATTGTGCACACACAAGACACCCCTTCAAGTATTGGTCGAGGTCCTGCCCCATGTGTGGCCAGTATGCAACCTCTCTTAAGATTTCCAGTGTTGTGTGAAACCCCCGATGACCGGCGCTGGCCGCGTCATGGGCGTGACTTAACATCAGGCTCCGGAATGAGGTAGGGACCACCCACTGATCATGGCCAGCTTGGGATTTCCTTACCAACAAACCGTCTTGGATTCGGAACCTTTTTGGACATTTCATGAACACTCTTAGGTCCTCTTTCCCAATGTAATCGGTATCCGTCAGGGGAAAGTTCTCAGGGTCCTCAAGGTGTTGGTAAAACTTACCAATAATTGGATCCCCATTCTGAGCTGTAATCAAATCAGTATCAGGGGTCTCCTTACTCCATTGGGCAGTTGAAAGATCATTGTGAGCATTTGTCTGGGACCTAGTGATAGCAGTGACCTGGATTTCCTCCAACAGGGACTCTATTTCTATTAGAGCCCCTTGGATGGCCCCGGTTTTGGCCAGCTGATCAGTTAAGTCATTTCCAGTTTTGTCTACTTTGGAATGACCCTTGATATTTTTTCAGTAGATGGTCATCCCATTCGATGTGACCAGATCATCAATGTTTCGGATTAACTTCCCATGTTTCAAGGGTTTGTTATTAGCACATAACATGCCTCTGGTTTTCCAATTAACCAGGTGCTCCACAAACCTGTTCCGTACATAATCCGAATCTGTGATTATGACCAGTTCATGGAGTTGATGTTGGACAGTAGTGAGGATGTCCTTATGCACAGCCATCAATTCTGCCACCTGACTACTTCGGGGGCCAATTTTGTATCCAGCGGGGGGTTCTGGAAATTCCTTCACCCATGCATTCCCTACGCCGGCCACCAGTTCTTTCTCCCCGTTGTTGTCAACATGGTAAGAGCATCCATCCACATAGACAGTGGGCATTCCCTCACACTTGTCTTCTTCAAAGACTTTGTGTGGGGAATTAAGGTATGCCTCCATGTTGTCCTTGATTTTTAGACTTTCGTCCTCGAGACAGTTTTCTCTGGCACAATCATGCAAGTCAGCCAGACCTTGCGCGAGGGCACTCTTCTTGTTTTGGCCATATCTGACCTCCACAGGAAAGCCTTGAATTGACAGAATCCAGGAAGTAATTCGGGAATTACTCACCTTTCCGGCCAGGATTCTGTCACTTTGGAGATATTGCAGAGGCTGGTGTGGTGTCTCCACTATGATGTGTTCCCCCTGGATAAACGGGCGGTAATTCTTCAATGCCCACACCGTTGCCAGGAGTGCCTTCTCACAATCGTTGAATTTTTCCTCCACAGAGGATAAAGTTTTGCTCGCATAGGAGATTACTTTATTGACCTTGTCATGTTTTTGGTATAATACTGCCGTCAAGCACGTATTAGAGAACCCAGTCTCCAGGAAGAACTCCTTGTTTCTGACAGGGTAAGCTAGGCAAGGCGCTTGTGAGAGGCTTCTTTTGAGCTGTCTTACTGCCTCGGATTGTTCTGGACCCCATTCCCACTTGACCCCCCCTTCAAGAGATGAATCAGGGGTCTAGTGATCTCTGCGTAGCCTTCAATGAACTTTCTGCTATAATTAGTCAGTCCAAGGAGGCTCATTAGTTCCCGCAGACTTGTGGGGTCTTTCAGTTTCTGGAGTGCTTCCACTTTCTTTTCTTGGGGACAGAGAGCCTGAGGAGTAATCTCATGCCCCAAGAAATTAACACGGGTTCTACACCACTGTGCTTTCTGAAAGGAAAGTTTTGCTCCGGATGCCCTCAACTGTGTCAGAACATAACGGATCTCTGCTATGTGTTCCTCCACAGATGAACTTTTGATGAAGACATCATCTACATAAGCCAGGTTAGCTCTCGCACCCAGGTCGGGCATGGCCTTATGTAGGAAAATGTTTAATTAATTGCCGGAGTTGAGGTATCCGAAGGGAGTCCGGGTCCATGTGTACTGCTGGCCCCCAAAGGTAAAAGCCAGTTTGTATTGGTCCTCTCTACTGACAGGCACGGTCCAGTATCCATTGGTCAGATCTATTGCTGTGAATACCTATGACCCCTGAATCTGGGCCAGCCCTTGGTCAATGTAGGGCAGAGGCCATCGGGAAGTATGGACCCGTTTGTTGAGCTCCCTAAGGTCGGAGCAGAGTCTCCACTGGCCGTTTGGCTTCAATATTCCCAGCACCGGATTATTGAAAGTGCTGTGGACTGGACAGATTATTCCCCCGGACTCAAGGTTCTTAATTATTTCAGTAAGGGACTCCATGGATGCGAGAGGCAAGCAATATTGCTTCACAAACACTGTAGTCATTCCAGGGTCCGTGGGAATTGTTGTGGTGTGGATGTCGGTGCGACCACAGTCATATGAGTCTACCGCAAAGAGATCTTGGGAATCCAAGAAAACTTGTTTCAACTTTTGCTTCTGTTCCAGAGTCACACAGGCATCAGCTAGGTTGACTCTCTCTTCCACTATCTGCCTGAAGCATGGAAAGACTTCTGGTTTGACTATCTCAGCGGCCTCCTCCAGCTGGGTGGAGCAGTCCCTGGTCAGAGTGCTGATTTGGACTGGAGGCAGGAGGGCAGCCCTCATGGACCTGGAAAATCACCTCATCCCTCCTGAAGTCACAAGTCACATCTTCCTTACCATAAGGGCAAGACGTGTACACCAGGAAGTTCCCCCCATGCCGGGTGAAAATCCTGTCTGGTGTTGTATTGTCCTCACTGTCACTGTCAAAACAGTCCTTGGGGATTGGTCCTAACAGTTCATTTCCTCAATCAATGGCGAAACGTCGGTCATCAATCGCCATTCCAATAATGGTGCCTGCGGCTAGAGTAATACTCTTTAAGTCACTGTTATCCACCTCTATTGGAATGGTTTCTTGTTCTATGTTGACTAATGGTGTTGGGTTTACCCCTAACCCTTGTGGTTGGAGAGAAGCATTTAGATGGATATAAGCATCAGGGTTTTTCAATTTTTGTCCTCTTTTAACTTTCACTCCCAGGGAGAATTGTCGGGTCCTTTCTGGGATGATGACTTCCTCTTTAATCTGAATTTCAACTGCATAAGGTAGCAATTGAGCAGACCTAAATGCTTTTTCTGAATCATCAAAGCCCATGGGATTATCCGCTAATCGGGACCAAGCTTTGAAGTTTATTATGTCCAAACTAATGGCAACGCGATTGAGAATGTCACTGCCTAAGTAAAAGACGGCAGTGACATCTCGCACGACCCAACAATTATGGACTATGCTCTTGTTGCCAATGGAGATTTTGAGCATACACCTGCTTGGCAGGAGATGTTTGGAATTAGGTGCTCCCAGGTCCATTTCCCATTTGTCTATCAGTTTGAATGTGGGAAGGCTGGATCTTTTGGGAGTTGGCGGAACATGCTTCGCTGATGAAGCTCTTACCGTTGTTCACACATACTCTAGCGAGAACAGAGTCCTCCCCATCATTTAACTGAACAGGGATGAACAACTGCTCTCCAATTTGCTGAATATTAGCCATGCTCTGAGCTGATTTCACATCTTTCTGGACTATAGGAGTGGGAGTTTCTGATTGTTGATTAGTAAAGAATTTCAGGGTGTTTCCTTCCAGTGTCGAATACCACCTTAAACTGGAAGAAAAGTTGATTTTCAGAAATAGAGAGGACCCCCCATCACCAGTCTGTTGTCCTACTGCTATTACTGTCACGTCTGGAGTTTGGTTGTTCTGGAAGTGAAATTCTACTTGGTCAGATTTTTGTTCAACCATGTGGCAGGTGCCATTTAAACTAACATGGTTGACACTCTGTTTTAATTTTATTGGTCGGCTAGTCTGGGTCCAGAGGACCTTGTTTACGCAATCTATTAGGGGTGACAACCTTCTCAGGAGGTCATTCCCTAGTAAACAAGGGGTGCCCACTGGAGTCATTACTATGACCGGGTGTTTCACCTTGTATTGCCCAATTTTGATGTCCAAATCTGCAGTCCCCTCGACAGGAATTTCCTTCCCGTCAAAGTTCTGCAGTTGTCCAGGAAGAGCGGTGAGAGGAATACAGTAATTCTCCCCCCTTCCTGCATTTAGTTCCTCAAAGGCCCTTTTGGACAGAAGGGTAGCTTGGGATCCAGTGTCCACCAGTGCCAATATTGTACCCTGCCCCTGTACTTGTACCGGGGCATAGTATCTTCTCTCCTTCTCCTCAAGGGGGCACAGATAATGCACATTTTTGGACAACTGGTTGGATAACTTTCTGGTTTTGGACATTGCTAGCAAAGAGATTTGGGCAGAATTCTGTGGAGAGCCTTGGGAATCTGAAAGAAAAAGTTGGCAACTGGAGATCAGAGCCATTGTGGGTTCCCCTAGTTCAGGTTCTGGGCCGCCCCCCCCTTTTTGGAGGCAGTCACCAGGATGGGTTTGAACCACGGGATTTTGGTATTGTCGGTTCTGGGATGAGATGATGGGCGGCGGTAGCTCCGTCGCCACATCTCCCCAGTCTGGATTGGAATCCCTTGGGACCCAATTTTCCTTGGGAGGAGTTCCCCCATCTCTGAAGGAGAAGATCCTTTTCCCAGGATCTTCTGAGGATCCCTCTCCCTCAAATTGGAAGACCTGTACCTCCTCCACAAAGTGGGTCTATTTGGGTCCTTTGTTTCTCCTACCCCCCTCTGCTCCTTGGGAGGCAGGCTTTCAGGGGCAGGAGATTTTGTTTCCGGTTCCTGGTTTTCCAGGGGCTGTTTACAAGTTGGGAAGGAAGCTTCCTCCAAGGCTTTACACCCCCCTTCCGCTTGTGCCTCCTCCCTGGGAACCGGTGGGTTATCGGGGTGCTGCCCCCGTCATTGTTCTGGAGCACCAGGTCCAGGGTTTGGGGCATTCTGTGGTGGCATGCTCATCTGAGGGTTCTGTTGAGCCCTCAGTATGTGACCCAGATCTCGTGCCATATTTTGGACCTGGCGCTCAAGTTGATACGGGGCTCTATTTTCTCCCCTGGGCTGATCCCGGGAAGGGTAGCTATCCCTTCTATGGTAGTACCCCTGGTTGGGAAGATTTTGGTACCCCTCCACCCTTGGCCTCCCCTCTCCCGGATTAGGTTGTCTGGGCTCAGGGAATTGGGGAAAGAACGATGGATGATTTTGGGGCTGGAAATTGGGTGGATACCTGGGGAAAAAGTTCTGACCAGGATTTGGTGAATTTCTGCCCTCCTGGGGGAAGTTAGGAGGGAAGTTCCCCGGGTCAGGTGCTTGGCTGGATCCTCCCCCTTGGGCTGGAGGAGTCCACACATAACCCAGGATTGGTCGGTTTCCCTTGTAGCAGGGACTTATATAGTCAGGGGGGCGGGGGACCCCATTTGTGGGACTACCTCCTCGACTCCCTGTCTGTGACTGGCCCGAGGGCCTTCTGGGCTGTGAATTATTTGGTGCAGGCAGGTTTTTAGGCCCCCCCATCTCCAAATATAAAACGGGGGCAACCTTTACCTCTGCCACCTTGGCAGCATCAGGGGTGCTGTTGGTTTTGGGGTTTTTCGGGCATTATTTTTATTTTCGATGGGCTTCTGCACCTCATAGATCCAGGTAGCCTGTTCAATGACCCAGTCTAAAGATCTTTTCTCATGAAAATCTCTCACGAGCTGGGTCATTATGTATTTGGGTAAGGCATCGAAAACGTATTGATAAATTCTCTGCTATCCATGCGCACCCTTCTGGTGGTCTGCGCAAAAGCACGCTTTAATTCTTGCACAAACTCTTGTGGGGCCTGATCCTCCCCACATTGCAAATTGTAGGCTGCCTTGCGAGCCTTTTGAGGATTTCTGTGAACAGAAAAATGTTTCAAGATGGCCGCCTTATAGGTGGACCATCTTAAATGATGTTGGTCCTCCAGCCCCGCAAAGAAACTGGAGTATTCTGCGGAGGATGTCCATTTGACGTACTGGATGCAGCTACTGCTGTCCTTCAAATGGAAAGTCCCCATCATTTGCTCATAGAGCTCCAAGTGTTCCCAAACGGAAAACTTGCCGTTCTTATGATAAGGAGTGACGACACTCCTGATTGCCTTTATTTGTTTCAATGGGTCCTTAAGCAAGGCCCGTTTTGCCTTATTGGCCTTTTTGGTTCGGGTAACCCTGGTCCATTCATCCTCCGACTCAGAAGCACTGCTCCCAGAGGTGCCCGTCTGATCTTCCAGGTTTTCCCGGATTCTGCGAGCCTGGGAATGGCTCGCAGAATGTGGGGACCTGGTCTCCTGTGTCCTGTAATGCTCAGAGGAGTCTTCAGACCCCTCCTTGCTGCCAGGATTTGATGGGTACCCCCCCCCCACTGACCTAACTGGGCAGAGGTTTTCAGGATGCCCTTAATGGGCCTCCTCTCCTGGGGTTCCCCACTAAATTGCACTGTGCTTGGGTGCCCATACCCGGATGCCCGCCCCTCCATTCCTGGGTGGTACTGGCCTATGAGCCCCATACTTTTAGCTGGATAGTAATCTGCCATCCCTGTGGCCCTGTGCTCATGTGCGCCAGGGAACATGGGGGTGGCAGAGTCCAGGGACTGGTAGAGGTGAAGGCCTCTGGCCCTAGGGCTCCTGAGGTTATGCTCAGGCATTTCCCTTTCCCAGCGAACTTCGTCTCTATCAGCCCCTGCTCCCTTTTGCAATGCAGGAGCCTGCGCTTTCAGTTCCTCCACTAAGGCCTTACTAGACTCTATCAGTCTCTCCTGCATCGCTACCTGTTGCTGGAGCCTATCATTGTGCTGGCAGAGAGCCCCATTCTCTCTGTGTGCCTCCTGATTGGTCCTGGAGTACTGGGCCAGTCTTTGCTGCAGGAGGGTTACCTCCTGAGCTGTGTCCCTATTGGCCTGCTCCTTTCTTGCCAGAGCATCCTCCACCCTCCTGGTGTGCTCTAACAAGTTCTGATGTTCTTTTTGGAGGTCACCAAGTCCCTGGAGGGCCAGGTGATTTTCTTCCATTTTCCCTTTTATGTGGCAGACTTCCTTGCCTAAGGTATCCCTTTCCTGTCTAAGAGCCTGCATCTGTGCCGCCAGGTCGTCCCTTTGCCTTTGGAAGGCACCAGCTTTCTGGCGCTCCTGGTCAAACTCTGCCTGGGTATACAGGTCTTTCAAAATCAGTTTATTGCTCTCTGCCTTCTCCCTATCTAGGTGGCTTTGCAGGGTGACTACCTGCTCAGCACATGCCCTATTGAAGTCTAACTGTTGCTCCAGCTTTTTCTGGCACTGCAGTAGGGAGTCCAAACCTTCTTGGTGCTCCTTCTGCAAGGCCAGAAATCTGGTATCCTGGTCAGCCTTTTCTTGTTGCAGCACATCCATATCCTCCTTTATTTTAGTGATGTACTGTCTGCTGTCCTTTTCTGACTCCTGGGTCCTGAGCAGCCTCTGCTCAGAAGAGTCCAGATCAGATTGGGCCTTCTCTAATGCCATCTGTTGCCTATTAGCCAGATCTTGGCCTTCAGCACATTTGTCCTGCATGGCTCCCATATATAGGTACAAATATGCCGCTATCCTGGCAATCTTATTATGTTCATCTTTGGCTTTAGGGGCCATATATAGTTCACTCAGGGCCACATGTAGGGGACCCTGATCTCTCCATTTATCTGACCCTGTTTCAGTGACCTGTTGTGCGATTGCCTGCAACCAGACCGTTTGGTCCTGATGAGTCCACTCACCTCTCACAAATAGCTTATGTAAGAAGTGCTCTCTGGCTATTTTGATGTCTACCAGTTTCGTCATTCTGGAATTTGAGTTCCTTCCTGACTGACAGAAGTTTGTATTTTATTTTTGCAAAACAGACCGTTTCTTTACAGCGTTCCTTTGAGGAGTGCTTTACAGCGTAACACAGCGTGGTGATCCGACCGGATGTATGTCTTCTGTCAGTTAGCACACTGTATTTGTCTGCACAAGTGATAGATCTAACCCAGAATCTCCGGCTACGAGCCCCCACTTTTGTAAGCGATATTCAATCAATACTACAGCCAAGTCAACGCCTAGTCTGGGATGTTCAGGAAAACCCTTATTAATGTATTTTTATGTCTAGTTCAGTATTCTGGATGACCACCCTTGTATTACACCCCCCTCTTAGAATCCCCCTGACCCCACTCAGCCAAGAAGTAGGTTTGTTTTGCAAATTAAAAGGTTTATTTGAGAATTTAAACAATATATATATATCACACTTTATAATAAATTAATATCTGATAGTACACTTAGACATATGAGCAGTAATCAGCAAGAGGTAACTATGAATAGGAACAGAAGAACAAGGTGGGAAAGAATGCTTTATATGGTTCAAGGAAACGCATGGTGGAATAAAATGCAGTACAGAAATAACTTGTTATGATTTTAGCAAAAGATAAGATGATCACTTTTTCTCTGGCAATTCACCCTCCTCCCCTATGCAATGTGAGAAATGGAAGGAGATGGAAAGAGGAGCACACAGTTCTCAGGAATGCAATCAAATACAATACGAAATTCAGTTCCCCCTCAGCAAGCTTAGAGGAAACAGGTAGGAGTTTGAAACACAGGCCCAAAATGCTTTTTAAATGTGATGGCAATGGATGGTAAAATGTGCCAGCTGATTTTAATTCCCTTTAGAGATTCAGGGTGAGTGGGAGATGCGTGTTGGTATTAGTTCAGGCTCACTTTAGCAATGCTCTATGAGTTATTACCAAGTTGCAACAGATTTTAACAAAAGAAAGAATGGAGCTGCTATTTTGACAAGTGGAGAAATTGAGCCAAATCGCGGTAAATTTCGCGAGGGCGTGAATCGCGATTGCGGTAAAAGTATAATGAGTAGGAAGTTGGTTAGATTCTAAACTTTCAGATGAAAGTTAAATTTCGTTCCTAGCCCAAACAGTTCCAGAGATACGGACGATTAAATAAAGGTAGTTTTTCGGATTTAAAGCAAACTCAAAATGACATGTGACAGCTTGCAGCTGCAGAATTGACAGGTGACAGTTGTGCAGCTTTAAAAATGACAGATGCCACGATTTCTAGGAGGCAGTTCTACTTAGGTTAAAATAGTTTGGATTAGATTATTTTAACTAAGAGATCGGTTCTGCACAGTTCTGCTAGGTACTCACAATATAAATTTGAACTAGGCCTCATCACGGATCTGGTCAACACGTCCGGCTGCGGTTCTGTCTGCTCGGCGGGTCAATCAGGCACCGGTTCTGCTCACAGCGATCTGGGTCAGCTCTACTCTGCTGGTCTAGCCTCTCTGGATTCTGGATGTAGCACTGCTTTCTGGTTACTGCTACAGGTTCTTGCAAACATTCTCGGCAAAACTTCAAACAGCTCGCCCGGCTGTTGAATAGTTTGGTTAGTTTTGAGGCCTGCTGAAGAGGATTCAGCTGGTGGATTCAGGCCTCTCTGCTACAAATTCTGGAGTTAATTTCTGCTATAGGTTCTGGAGATTGATGGATTTGAAGTCTGGACCTCTGGATGTGAAGTCGTCGGTCAGCATGCTCCGCAGCAAATGGAATTGAATGTCTCTACCTGTCCCAGCAGTCTCTTTTTATGTGTTTTGGAAAGTGGGTGTGTGCCTGGGCCTAGCTAAACCTGCCTCTCTCACTTATCATTGGCCAATTCCTCCTCTCTCCCTTGATTGGGGGAAGGAAATGTGAGTCAGAGTGATGCTGTAGGTTTTATGGTCAGAGGAACCTCCCCTTGTCAGATTGCATACAAATCTATTTCTGACCCAAATACAAATTTATCTATGTACTATTTTTCTAATATTATAGGTCCAGTTAACATATTTTCTGTAGCACCAAACCATCCGATCCCTGTCTTTGTACAATGTTGTGTCCACTGATGACAGAATTCTCCCCTTTTCATCCAGATAACGACCTCTAAACCTTTCCAGATTTTACACAAATGTGCACCAGGGATATGGGTTACAGATGATAAAGTGTCAGATTTTTAACATGCATACATTTGGAGTGAGACCCTATTTTCCGCTAGCAACCCCCCAGAATACACCACAGGGTCCTAACGCCTCGTAAAATGTTCACAGAAAAATCACAAAAATAACGATACTACTTATATAATTCTGGAAAGTCCGGACTATGAGTTATCTATCTTTTTAAAATTATGCTCTGGTCAAAAAGGGGTGTGGCTTCCCACATCACATGGTGGAATAACTGGTTTATCCACTTCCCCCAAGCCAGCTTGTTCACAGAGGCACAGCTGCCCCCCAGTTTCTCCCAAGAGGAAGCTATTTTACGACGCCCCCAATATAACATTTGGGGGTAGTTGTCAGGCAGAATCCAGTTTCATTAAGCCAGGTTTCAGCTAAATGTCACTTTTTGTTCCCAGTTTTCTACATTCAAATCAAACTGACAATTTTTACATATACATTAAATAATTACTTCCTTCAAGTCATTTCAGAATATAGTTTTACATTGAATCCACCCCTTAGCAAGTCTTTCCTTGGCCTGGTTTTGTTTCATTTGTTCAGTTTTACACAAAAGTCTGGTGGTTTTAAAACGCCGGCTTTCTGATAGTGGTGATGCAACCATTTTTGGGATTAAGAAAATGAATTCCCCAAAGTTCTGAATTGCTTTTTGGCAATCAGCATTGCCATTCCCGATGGTTTCAGGCTACTGTGTGTGTAGCCCAATGGTGGTTTTAGGCAGTGCCCTCCTGTGCTCACAACATAGGCAAACATGGGTGGCATCCTATTCTTCATGTTTTCCCAATGCACTCTCTGGGGAGTTCTGGCCATCATGATGTTTTCCATGCCAGTACTGCACAGTTTTATGCTAGGGCTTGGATGCATGGGTAAAAACATCCGACAGTAGGCACGGAGAGGCACTTGCCGGACACATCCTTGTGGAATTAAAAGGCCGTTGGTGGTAGCAGGTGCTAAATTATGCAAGTGCCTGGGCGCCAAATAGCAGTGCCTGGCAAACACATAATACATATGCACAAGCAAAAACTGTTTACCTTATCAATAGGACTTCAGTGAAAGACACACATAATGTTTAGATATAGATGGCTGACACCAGATCTGGTAAAGGCATTTTAATTACACCATCAGCATGTACACAACTCCAATTAAGTCATTACCCCTAAGAAGACTGCTGTGAAAAAAACACTGTCAGGCACTCCGAGAGCAATGTTTGAGGGTAAGGCGTGATTAAAGTGAGTTCAAAGAGACCCCAAGAGGAGGTGTTTTGGGTGGGGAGTGGATGGAACTGGGTGGGGATAGACACAGGCATTAGCATGGCCATGGTCAGTGAATGGGTGGGTGTGATGCTGGAAATGCATCGGAGGGACAGGGCCTCCGTATCCTTGTCCTTTACTGCTTTTTATTGTGTGTTCTGTCGTGTTCCCTGCACAGGTGTTCATGTGGGACTCCTGTCGGTGCAGTTCTCTCTCTTTTGGTTTTGGTGAACAGACCCATGGGATACCCTTATGGCACCCATGGGTAGGGGCGCAACCCTGTGCCCCTAGTGTATGTTTTTGGGCACCTGTGTGTGACCTACAGGTACAGGCAGGGTAGGGGCTGGTGGCAGCTCTGTGCTGAAATGACTGGCACCCTGAGTGTCCTCCATTTTGGGATGCCCAGGCCCTGTCATTGGAATCGGTAGATTCCGGATGGAGACAAAATGGCCCCCATGGCATCTTGCCTTCCATCCCCTGTTACCTTGATCTTCCCGAAGTCCTGGGAAGCCCTGCCTCTGTGACTTCCCCCTGACTGGCTGTTGGGTGGAAGTCTGTTTATGGCAGTGTGGGGAAGTGCCGACCAGACTGGCTGGAGCCTTCTCAACGACCGTATGTTGTGGGTACGCCTGTGGGTGGGACCTGGGTGAATGGAGTGTGTGATGAATATACATTCTATGTTGTGGCTGTCTAGTATCTGGTGGTTGACACAATGGTTGAGACAGCCTTGCCCGAAACCGGTATGCATGCAGCTTGGAGTGTTGAATGGCTCGGTACTTGTCCCAGTACACATAACTTGTTGTGAGTGTCTGGAGAGAAGTGAATGGCCGGAATGCCCCATGTGCCTGATTGGCTGCCTGCCTGCATGAATGACCGTAGTTGTGATTGGATGCTTGAGTGTGACCCAGCAGAATTAATTGTAGATCAACAGTATATCTGGGGAGCTCTCACTGCTAGGAGTGAAGCTTAACCTTGAGCCCCACTGGACGAGAAGAATTGCTGTTGCTCTCCTTCACAATTTGAAAGCTGCTGTGCTTCAAGAACTGACCCAGAGAGGACGTAGTAAGTCACCTCTTCCCGAGCTACAAGGGACCATTGTGCACAGCTGATTTTTGCCTAAGCTCTCTGGTAGACAGACCTTCGACAGGCTGCCGACCCAATACGGGGACTGCTGCAGAACTCCAAGGAGAACCGCCCGGACTGTTGTCCACCACTGTCACCGACCGCCGTCGCCGACTAGAGCCGCCATGCTCCTGTTGCCTAAGAACTTCATTGATCCAAGGTCGCTCTTGTCCACATCGTCGCTGCTGTATCCTACTGGAGAAGGCCTGAACGTCGACGCGCCGAAGAGAATCCACCGGTGGGTTTCCCACCACCCTAAAACCACAGCGACGCCGACGACACAACGCCCTTGCTGGGCCACTATTCTTCAACTCTTTGTGGTCCATAACTATTGACACTGAGGTGCCCCGCACACCTCTTTCTTGCCGGACGTTTACGCTTCCCATCAACGAGCATCGCTAGGAACGACGCGGTCACTTCACCATCGTAGCTCGACCCGTTCTCCGTCGGACGTTCGACGACCCGTGACTCCTGCCTGAAAGGGAGAACACTCAAGAAGGGCCGTTGATTCCCCGACGAGGAACGCTACAACGCCAGGTACTTTGGGGTTGCAGAACTATTGGAAAGTCTAGTGTGAACAATATATAGACTGGGCTTGTATCTTTCTTCTACAGGTTGCCCAGGTGGGGGGATCTCCACACAGAACTGTGTTCAACGGTAGTTACCAGTATTCTGCCTATTGCTCAACCATCTTGCTTTCCTTCCTCTCTCTCTACTGCTGGTTTCCTCTTTATTTTGATCTGTGTGTCATTCTGACCGTATGCACTTTAATGAGATTTAATAGCGTTACTGGTGCCACTTTAGAATTGTACAGATTTGCCATTGTTGATTTTCAGAGTACAAAGTGAGTTATCGTGATCGTGTATATGACCTTGAATATTAATTATATAAAGACTGTGTTGTAATCGATACAGTGTGTGGACAATCCTTTGTGGCTGCTTGGGGACTACACTGTACTTAAGAACCAGCTCACATCACCTCCTGAGAAGCTAGGCCTTGATTGCTCGACTACGTTACCATAATAGAGAATCTTGGCAGGGGACTCTGTGCCTCCCCTCCACCATATAGAGAGCGGAAGTGCAGACCCCCTCTTTACAGTGGGCAAAAACCAAACAACACCTATAAGCTCTGTGTCCCTCCTCAAATGCCATTTCTACCTATCTGTACTGTAATTCAATAGTTTTGGCTTATAGGTGTCGCAAACAATACTTAAGATCCCAAAGTAAAAATGGAGTACTGCCCTGACAGGTATGAAACACAAATTGACATCTGCAAAGGAATTAGAGTGGGGAAGAACAGAACAGCATTGTAGTATTATGGAAAGAGGCCAACAACAAAAAGAGAAAGGGCATAGTGGTGTGAATGATGAGCATGCTTGACAACAGGGAAACACTGAGCATAGAGGGTGCCGATAAATCTCACATTGCAGGAGTATATTCACCTTGCCAAAGAGTGTACCAGACAAATTGTCAAGTCGAGGAACTGTGGCTGAAAGGGCCATTACACCAGATGTAGTAGACTTATGGGCATTGTCCCATGAAATAAACCTTCATCACTGAAGGTGATTGTGCAGAAGAGGGCCTTCTGCTCTCTGTGAGTGAAACATGGTGTGGTAAAAGAGGAGCCAGCCGTATGCCACAATTGATGTAAATGTTGATGGTGTAAAGATGGTTTTCAACTCTGTGTCTGATTCCTCCTTGCTCAGGCATGTAGTGTGGGGTAACATCAGGGTGTCCCGCCCAACTGTTACTATCATGCTTATGTACCTTACTGTATCCTATGTTTTTGCTTCCTAAGTTTACCAGCACCATGATACTTACGGGTTTAGACGCTGCCAACAAATGCAATAAATAAATAAATACATACAACATTTAAAACGAAAGGAGAAGTGCAAGATCTAGTGAATGTAAATGTTGATGTGTATGATGGGTCTGACACTAATATTATAGGAATGCTCCAAGCACGTCTGTGTTTTGTTTGTTGCATTTCGTGTTGTAGTGTTCAGGGATCCCACTGTGGAGAGAATATTGTACACTTGAGGGACCAGAGGGAAGTGCCCATTGTATTATGACCAAATGCCCCAGATCATTTGATGATGACTATGCATGGTAAGATCATGTTCGAGGGGGATGGCGTTCCAGCTGTATTTTCAGATTACCTTTGATGACTTTATGCACAGATTATGCATCAAGTTGGGGGATATTTTATGCATTATTGTGGTCACTTAAGTGAGGTGTGTGTTGTGTAGTGACCCTCACATGTGTGTTGCCCCTATTAAGGAGATGTGTCCCTCCCATGTTGTAAGTGAATTCAATCCGGCACACACCCAAGTCAAAGCCCAGCATGTAGTGAACAACTCAAACCTTTATTTTTTTTTTTTTCTATAAATTCAATATTCTGAATGATATACCAATAATATCACACCTGATAGCCCCCCCCCCCCCCGGTCACACTGAACCAGGAATCAGGCTAGTTTGCAAAGGTAAATATTTATTTATGTATTTAAAATCTAATCACAATATGTTTTAGTAGATAAACAACAATCACCAATGGGGTGACCGAACACAGAATAATATATTTAATACACTAAGAATCAAGTAATGAGCACCAAAAACATATGCAGCACAGAAAAGAATACTTTTGTGTTGGTTTGGACAGATGGCACTATGGTTAAAGATTCCCCCTGCAAAACCCGTCAACCCCCAATAGGCAATGTAAAGAGATGGGAGGAGAGAGCAGGTATTCAGGAATAGCACAAATCAAACAGAATATCAGTCCCACCTTCCCCCATCAAACACAAGAGAAAAAAACGGAATTGACTTTTCAGCTGTCAGAATTGGCTTTTAAATTATCTTTGGAATTGACTGGGCAAAAACACCAAATATGGTCAAAAATGCTTAAATTGTTGTAAATTCCTATGGGAGCCACTTTAAACAGTTGCACACAGTCACACACAATTATTTAGCCCAAAGAAAGCATTTGAAATCTCAAAGTCCAAGTAAGAAACAATTGAAAGTTATTTCACATGTGTAAAAATCTTTCAGAATTGTAATTCGTGGCAAACTTTTCCTTGTGCGATATTCAGGAGAATCACTGTTTTGCAATGGTTTAGCTAAGGATGTCAGGTAGAAGTAGGAGTTGAAATTGTGAATGTATCATAAAAACTGAGGGAGTTATAGAAGTTTTAGTGAGAGGCATTTTTTTGCGAGATAGGCACGAGAATGGAAAACAGAAATGCACTTTGAAAATGAGAGATGGGTTTGCTTACACTAGAGGATGACTATGAAAAAGCGAATACCACAGAGGGATCTTACAGTCACGTGATCAGTGTGACACGCCTGCTGAGGAAACTCAACTTCTTCAGATGAGAAAAGAGTCAGCGCAAAGATAATTCTAACAATACTGGTTCTGAATGAAAGATAGGATGGGGTGAGATAGGGATAAGTAAATGCAAATATACTATGGGCCACAGTTCTTCCTATTAATACTCACAGGATAAGTTATGAAAATGGACCGTCAGTTCTGGTCATGGATTGGATCTGGTCTAGGAAGAACAGCACATCAGGCACAGTAGTGGATCAGCTAGGCTGGTTGCCGGATTTGCACAGGATCTGCCCTCCTAGTCTGTGGGTATTTTAATCCGCTGGATAGTGAGTTCCTCAGGCAAGCCTAGTGGTGGCAAGCCAGAGAATTTCAGGATACTGGTTCAAAAGGCCTTCTCTCACCACACAGCGCTTCACTGGGTGGAGAGAATAAATTTGAGGATTTGGGCCTTGCTGGAAATCAATAGTTCTCTCTTGCTGGCAAGAATTTAGGCCTCTGGATCTGGAAGAATATAAAGTTGGATGTAGAATGCTGGATCAGAGTGCTTCGCCGGAATCAGGAAAGTGAGTGGATCTGTGAGTCCCTATGTGTTGTCAGCTGTCTCTATCTATGCTTAAAAATGACATCAGAAAGTGGGTGTGTAGGGCGGCTTGGCTAAGCTTGCCCCTGTGCAATGTGGATCAAAACTTCATCTCTGCCTTGCAAATTGAGTGATTGGATCAAGGCCAGATGATGTCACATGTTATGGTTTTCTTTACAGTCCTCAGAGACCTCCTTTTAGCCACTGGTCTCAAAATCGGATTTGATACTAAATATACATTTTTACATTGGTCACACACAAATATGCCATATTTTATGTAGCAGCTGTTCCTCAAAACCCTGCCACGGGGATCTTGTCTCAACTTTCTACAGAATTGTGTCCTTTTCGCTATGAACAAAATTTCCAAATGTTATGCAAATTTCCACAATTGTGTGTGTTTAACATAGGGATGTGTGTGTACATTTTCACAATTCTATCATTAACCCTTTAAGTGCCATGGGTATTTCTCCCCAGTGCCAGGGCCTTTTTGGTGATTTTGGTATGTGGCCATTCAATGGCTTGTAACTTTGTTGTTACATGAGATATCTCGGCCAAATTTGACTCCTTTTTTTCCCACATGTAGGCGGTCGTAACGCCACCCAGGAATCCCAGGTTGCTGTAGGGGGGTGAGAGAAAATAAGGAAAAAGTGCAAACATTTTGGGTTTTTTCAAAAAATGCCAATAAAATGATGTACAAAGAAGCCTGTGGTTTTTTCCTTGTAAGAGCTAGGAACAAATGGTTTGCTGTGCTGAGTTCCCCAATGTGTTGGCTTTAAGGAACAGGTTGAGTCGAAATGGAAAAAAAATATTTTGATGGGGTTATCAACCGTTTTGTGAGATGTAGGCGATTTTTGCCATTTTTGCCAATTGGACATGCATGGACGGAATGGAAGAAAAGGGCAGGAAAGCCAAATTGGAGGACAGAAAGGCATATATTTCTGAAAAGTAGACAAAATTCCAAGTTTAGGAAGGGGTGATTTGCATAGGTCAGGCAACAACTAGGTAGGGGAAACTGCCATCAAATGGGGGAAAAGCGGGAAAATGACTGAAAAAAAAGGTATGTGTTGGACATGGTTGGCTTGGTACGGCAATGGCTTCTATGAATTTTGAGAAAAGCAATGCTCCGCTACATTCCCCCGACTCTTGCAGTTAGGAGAGCATACCATTTTTGTAGTGTTTTTACAAAACAAGCAATACCACAAGCCAAACACTGAGCCATGGTACACAGGAGTTTTATGCTCACGGCCTGACCAGACACACTTAGCATGTGTAAATTGGGAAAACCCATGTGGTGAGGAATGGCAGCCATACATTTTTTGAAAGAGCACAGGCAGACCTTTTCAAGGGTAGGTGACTTGTGCAGGTTACAAAAGTGTATGGTAGCTAAAGCAGCGACTAAATGTAGGTCACATTTGGGAAAAGAAAGGGTTGTGAGACAAAGGGCTCCAGCAAATGGGTCAAAACGTTATGAAAACCACACAAACACAACACATGGCCTACTGTCCCGCGTTCCCACAGGTGTCCCGATGAAAACGGTACCTCACATGTGTGGGTGCACCTACCTGGCCGCCAAGGGGAAAGCCTAAAACACAAGTAACCCCAAGTCTGTTTTCAGAGGGAAATCTCAGACATTCCGCCGACCGGCACAACGTACAGATATGGGCCTCGGGTGTCCAAGCCACCGAGGAAAACAGGGAACCCCATGCATTTCCGAAAAGAGGACACCCGTGGGAATCCACAGAGGTGTGATTTGCGCACATCGCCCCAGATTTTTTTACCCAGACACCCCTGCAAAGTCCGAAATGTGGGGAAAAAAACGCTTTTTCTGCACATTTTGCTCAACGCACCCATCGAAACACGCCCCCAACAACACATGGCCTACCGTCCCGCGTTCCCACAGGTGTCCCAATGAAAACGGTACCTCACATGTGTGGGTGCACCTACCTGGCCGCCAAGGGGAAAGCCTAAAACACAAGTAACCCCAAGTCTGTTTTCAGAGGGAAATCTCAGACATTCTGCCGACCGGCACAACTTACAGATATGGGCATCGGGTGTCCAAGCCACCGAGGAAAACAGGGAACCCCATGCATTTCCGAAAAGAGGACACCCGTGGGAATCCGCAGAGGTGTGATTTGCGCACATCGCCCCAGATTGTTTTACCCAGACACCTCTGCAAAGTCTGATATGTGGGGAAAAAAACGCTTTTTCCGCACATTTTGCTCGATGCACCCATCGAAATACGCTCCCAGCAACACATGGCCTTATGTCCCGCGTTATCACAGGTGTCCCGATGAAAATGATACCTCACATGTGTGGGTGCACCTACCTGGCCGCCAAGGGGAAAGCCTAAAACACAAGTAACCCCAAGTCTGTTTTCAGAGGGAAATCTCAGACATTCTGCCGACCGGCACAACCTACAGATATGGGCCTCGGGTGTCCAAGCCACTGAGGAAAACAGGGAACCCCATGCATTTCCAAAAAGAGGACACCCGTGGGAATCCGCAGATGTGTGATTTGCGCACATCGCCCCGGATTTTTTTACCTAGACACCCATACAAAGTCCGAAATGTTGGGAAAAAAATGCTTTTTCCGCACATTTAGCTCGACGCACCCATCGAAACACGCCCCCAACAACACATGGCCTACCGTCCCGCGTTCTCACAGGTGTCCCGATGAAAATGGTACCTCACATGTGTGGTTGCACCTACCTGGCCGCCAAGGGGAAAGCCTAAAACACAAGTAACCCCAAGTCTGTTTTCAGAGGGAAATCTCAGACATTCTGCCGACCGGCCAACGTACAGATATGGGCCTCGGGTGTCCAAGCCACCGAGGAAAACAGGGAACCCCATGCATTTCCGAAAAGAGGACACCCATGGGAATCCGCAGAGGTGTGATTTGCGCACATCGCCCCAGATTTGTTTACCTAGACACCCCTGCAAAGTCCGAAATGTGGGGAAAAAATGATTTTTCCGCACATTTTGCTCGACGCACCCATCGAAACACGCCCCCAACAACACATGGCCTACCGTCCCGCGTTCCCACAGGTGTCCCGATGAAAACGGTACCTCACATGTGTGGCTGCACCTACCTGGCCGCCAAGGGGAAAGCCTAAAACACAAGTAACCCCAAGTCTGTTTTCAGAGGGAAATCTCAGACATTCTGCCGACCGGCACAACGTAAAGATATGGGCCTCGGGTGTCCAAGCCACCAAGGAAAACAGGGAACCCCATGCATTTTCGAAAAGAGGACACCCGTGGGAATCCACAGAGGTGTGATTTGCGCACATCGCCCCAGATTTTTTTACCCAGACACCCCTGCAAAGTCCGAAATGTGGGGAAAAAAATGCTTTTTCCGCACATTTCGCTCGACGCACCCATTGAAACACGCCCCCAACAACACATGGCCTACAGTCCCGCGTTCCCACAGGTGTCCCGATGAAAACGGTACCTCACATGTGTGGGTGCACCTACCTGGCCGCCAAGGGGAAATCCTAAAACACAAGTAACCCCAAGTCTGTTTTCAGAGGGAAATCTCAGACATTCTGCCGACCGGCACAACGTACAGATAGGGGCCTCGGGTGTCCAAGCCACCGAGGAAAACAGGGAACCCCATGCATTTCCGAAAAGAGGACACCCGTGGGAATCCGCAGAGGTGTGATTTGCGCACATCGCCCCAGATTTTTTTACCCAGACACCTCTGCAAAGTCCGAAATGTGGGGAAAAAAACACTTTTTCCGCACATTTCGCTCGACGCACCCATCGAAACACGCCCGCAACAACACATGGCCTACCGTCCCGCGTTCCCACAGGTGTCCCGATGAAAACGGTACATCACATGTGCGGGTGCACCTACCTGGCCGCCCAGGGGAAAGCCTAAAACACAAGTAACCCCAAGTCTGTTTTCAGAGGGAAATCTCAGACATTCTGCCGACCGGCACAACGTACAGATATGGGCCTCGGGTGTCCAAGGCACCGAGGTAAACAGGGAACCCCATGCATTTCCGAAAAGAGAACACCCGTGGGAATCCGCAGAGGTGTGATTTGCGCACATCGCCCCAGATTTCTTTACCCAGACACCCCTGCAAAGTCCGAAATGTGGGGAAAAAAATGCTTTTCCGCACATTTTCCTCGACGCACCCATCGAAACACGCCCCCAACAACACATGGCCTACCGTCCCGCGTTTCCACAGGTGTCCCGATGAAAACGGTACCTCACATGTGTGGGTGCACCTACCTGGCCGCCAAGGGGAAAGCCTAAAACACAAGTAACCCCAAGTCTGTTTTCAGAGGGAAATCTCAGACATCCTGCCGACCGGCACAACGTACAGATATGGGCCTCGGGTGTCCAAGCCACCGAGGAAAACAGGGAACCCCATGCATTTACGAAAAGAGGACACCCGTGGGAATCCACAGAGGTGTGATTTGCGCACATCGCCCCAGATTTTTTTACCCAGACACCCCTGCAAAGTCCGAAATGTGGGGAAAAAAACTCCTTTTCCGCACATTTCGCTCGACGCACCCATTGAAACACGCCCCCAACAACACATGGCCTACCGTCCCGCGTTCCCACAGGTGTCCCGATGAAAACGGTACCTCACATGTGTGGGTGCACCTACCTGGCCGCCAAGGGGAAATCCTAAAACACAAGTAACCCCAAGTCTGTTTTCAGAGGGAAATCTCAGACATTCTGCCGACCGGCACAACATACAGATATGGGCCTCGGGTGTCCAAGCCACCGAGGAAAACAGGGAACCCCATGCATTTCCGAAAAGAGGACACCCGTGGGAATCCACAGAGGTGTGATTTGCGCACATCGCCCCAGATTTTATTACCCAGACACCCCTGCAAAGTCCGAAATGTGGGGAAAAAAATGCTTTTTCCGCACATTTCGCTCGACGCACCCATCGAAACACGCCCCCAACAACACATGGCCTACCGTCCCGCAATCCCACAGGTGTCCCGATGAAAATGGCACCTCACATGTGTGGGTGCACCTACCTGGCCGCCAAGGGGAAAGCCTAAAACACAAGTAACCCCAAGTCTGTTTTCAGAGGGAAATCTCAGACATTCTGCCGACCGTCACAACGTACAGATATGGGCCTCGGGTGTCCAAGCCACCGAGGAAAACAGGGAACCCCATGCATTTCCGAAAAGAGGACACCCGTGGGAATCCACAGAGGTGTGATTTGCGCACATCGCCCCAGATTTTTATACCCAGACACCCCTGCAAAGTCCGAAATGTGGGGAAAAAAACGCTTTTTCCGCACATTTCGCTCAACGCACCCATCGAAACACGCCCCCAACAACACATGGCCTACCGTCCCGCTTTCCCACAGGTGTCCCGATGAAAACGGTACCTCACATGTGTGGGTGCACCTACCTGGCCGCCAAGGGGAAAGCCTAAAACACAAGTAACCCCAAGTCTGTTTTCAGAGGGAAATCTCAGACATTCTGCCGACTTGCACAACGTACAGATATGGGCCTCGGGTGTCCAAGTCACCGAGGAAAACAGGGAACCCCATGCATTTCCGAAAAGAGGACACCCGTGGGAATCCGCAGAGGTGTGATTTGCGCACATCGCCCCAGATTTCTTTACCCAGACACCCCTGCAAAGTCCGAAATGTGGGGAAAAAAATGCTTTTTCCGCACATTTCGCTCGACACACCCATCGAAACACGCCCCCAACAACACATGGTCTACCGTCCCGCGTTCTCACAGGTGTCCCGATGAAAACGGTACCTCACATGTGTGGGTGCACCTACCTGGCCGCCAAGGGGAAATCCTAAAACACAAGTAACCCCAAGTCTGTTTTCAGAGGGAAATCTCAGACATTCTGCCGACCGGCACAACGTACAGATAGGGGCCTCGGGTGTCCAAGCCACCGAGGAAAACAGGGAACCCCATGCATTTCCGAAAAGAGGACACCCGTGGGAATCCGCAGAGGTGTGATTTGCGCACATCGCCCCAGATTTTTTTACCCAGACACCTCTGCAAAGTCCGAAATGTGGGGAAAAAAACACTTTTTCCGCACATTTCGCTCGACGCACCCATCGAAACACGCCCGCAACAACACATGGCCTACCGTCCCGCGTTCCCACAGGTGTCCCGATGAAAACGGTACATCACATGTGCGGGTGCACCTACCTGGCCGCCCAGGGGAAAGCCTAAAACACAAGTAACCCCAAGTCTGTTTTCAGAGGGAAATCTCAGACATTCTGCCGACCGGCACAACGTACAGATATGGGCCTCGGGTGTCCAAGGCACCGAGGTAAACAGGGAACCCCATGCATTTCCGAAAAGAGAACACCCGTGGGAATCCGCAGAGGTGTGATTTGCGCACATCGCCCCAGATTTCTTTACCCAGACACCCCTGCAAAGTCCGAAATGTGGGGAAAAAAATGCTTTTCCGCACATTTTCCTCGACGCACCCATCGAAACACGCCCCCAACAACACATGGCCTACCGTCCCGCGTTTCCACAGGTGTCCCGATGAAAACGGTACCTCACATGTGTGGGTGCACCTACCTGGCCGCCAAGGGGAAAGCCTAAAACACAAGTAACCCCAAGTCTGTTTTCAGAGGGAAATCTCAGACATCCTGCCGACCGGCACAACGTACAGATATGGGCCTCGGGTGTCCAAGCCACCGAGGAAAACAGGGAACCCCATGCATTTACGAAAAGAGGACACCCGTGGGAATCCACAGAGGTGTGATTTGCGCACATCGCCCCAGATTTTTTTACCCAGACACCCCTGCAAAGTCCGAAATGTGGGGAAAAAAACTCCTTTTCCGCACATTTCGCTCGACGCACCCATTGAAACACGCCCCCAACAACACATGGCCTACCGTCCCGCGTTCCCACAGGTGTCCCGATGAAAACGGTACCTCACATGTGTGGGTGCACCTACCTGGCCGCCAAGGGGAAATCCTAAAACACAAGTAACCCCAAGTCTGTTTTCAGAGGGAAATCTCAGACATTCTGCCGACCGGCACAACATACAGATATGGGCCTCGGGTGTCCAAGCCACCGAGGAAAACAGGGAACCCCATGCATTTCCGAAAAGAGGACACCCGTGGGAATCCACAGAGGTGTGATTTGCGCACATCGCCCCAGATTTTATTACCCAGACACCCCTGCAAAGTCCGAAATGTGGGGAAAAAAATGCTTTTTCCGCACATTTCGCTCGACGCACCCATCGAAACACGCCCCCAACAACACATGGCCTACCGTCCCGCAATCCCACAGGTGTCCCGATGAAAATGGCACCTCACATGTGTGGGTGCACCTACCTGGCCGCCAAGGGGAAAGCCTAAAACACAAGTAACCCCAAGTCTGTTTTCAGAGGGAAATCTCAGACATTCTGCCGACCGTCACAACGTACAGATATGGGCCTCGGGTGTCCAAGCCACCGAGGAAAACAGGGAACCCCATGCATTTCCGAAAAGAGGACACCCGTGGGAATCCACAGAGGTGTGATTTGCGCACATCGCCCCAGATTTTTATACCCAGACACCCCTGCAAAGTCCGAAATGTGGGGAAAAAAACGCTTTTTCCGCACATTTCGCTCAACGCACCCATCGAAACACGCCCCCAACAACACATGGCCTACCGTCCCGCTTTCCCACAGGTGTCCCGATGAAAACGGTACCTCACATGTGTGGGTGCACCTACCTGGCCGCCAAGGGGAAAGCCTAAAACACAAGTAACCCCAAGTCTGTTTTCAGAGGGAAATCTCAGACATTCTGCCGACTTGCACAACGTACAGATATGGGCCTCGGGTGTCCAAGTCACCGAGGAAAACAGGGAACCCCATGCATTTCCGAAAAGAGGACACCCGTGGGAATCCGCAGAGGTGTGATTTGCGCACATCGCCCCAGATTTCTTTACCCAGACACCCCTGCAAAGTCCGAAATGTGGGGAAAAAAATGCTTTTTCCGCACATTTCGCTCGACACACCCATCGAAACACGCCCCCAACAACACATGGTCTACCGTCCCGCGTTCTCACAGGTGTCCCGATGAAAACGGTACCTCACATGTGTGGGTGCACCTACCTGGCCGCCAAGGGGAAAGCCTAAAACACAAGTAACCCCAAGTCTGTTTTCAGAGGGAAATCTCAGACATTCTGCCGACCGGCACAACGTACAGATATGGGCCTCGGGTGTCCAAGCCACCGAGGAAAACAGGGAACCCCATGCATTTCCGAAAAGAGGACACCCGTGGGAATCCACAGAGGTGTGATTTGCGCACATCGCCCCAGATTTTTATACCCAGACACCCCTGCAAAGTCCGAAATGTGGGGAAAAAAACGCTTTTTCCGCACATTTCGCTCGACGCACCCATCGAAACACGCCCCCAACAACACATGGCCTACCGTCCCGCTTTCCCACAGGTGTCCCGATGAAAACGGTACCTCACATGTGTGGGTGCACCTACCTGGCCGCCCAGGGGAAAGCCTAAAACACAAGTAACCCCAAGTCTGTTTTCAGAGGGAAATCTCAGACATTCTGCCGACTGGCACAACGTACAGATATGGGCCTCGGGTGTCCAAGTCACTGAGGAAAACAGGGAACCCCATGCATTTCCGAAAAGAGGACACCCGTGGGAATCCGCAGAGGTGTGATTTGCGCACATCGCCCCAGATTTCTTTACCCAGACACCCCTGCAAAGTCCGAAATGTGGGGAAAAAAATGCTTTTTCCGCACATTTCGCTCGACACACCCATCGAAACACGCCCCCAACAACACATGGTCTACCGTCCCGCGTTCTCACAGGTGTCCCGATGAAAACGGTACCTCACATGTGTGGGTGCACCTACCTGGCCGCCAAGGGGAAAGCCTAAAACACAAGTAACCCCAAGTCTGTTTTCAGAGGGAAATCTCAGACATTCTGCCGAGCGGCACAACGTACAGATATGGGCCTCGGGTGTCCAAGCCACCGAGGAAAACAGGGAACCCCATGCATTTCCAAAAAGAGGACGCCCGTGGATATCCGCAGAGGTGTGATTTGCGCACCTCTCCCCAGATTCTTTTACCCAGACACCCCTGCAAAGTCCGAAATGTGGGGAAAAAAATGCTTTTTCCGCACATTTCGCTCGACGCACCCATTGAAACACGCCCCCAACAACACATGACCTACCGTCCCGCGTTCCCACATGTGTCCGGATGAAAACGGTACCTCACATGTGTGGGTGCACCTACCTGGCCGCCAAGGGGAAAGCCTAAAACACAAGTAACCCCAAGTCTGTTTTCAGAGGGAAATCTCAGACATTCTGCCGACCGGCACAACGTACAGATATGGGCCTCGGGTGTCCAAGCCACCGAGGAAAACAGGGAACCCCATGCATTTCCAAAAAGAGGACACCCGTGGGAATCTGCAGAGGTGTGATTTGCGCACATCGCCCCAGATTTTTTTACCCAGACACCCCTGCAAACTCCGAAATGTGGGAAAAAAAAACGATTTTTCCGCACATTTCGCTCGACGCACCCATCGAAACACACCCCCAACAACACATGGCCTACGTCCCGCGTTCCCACAGGTGTCCCGATGAAAACAGTACCTCACATGTGTGGCTGCACCTACCTGGCCGCCAAGGGGAAAGCCTAAAACACAAGTAACCCCAAGTCTGTTTCCAGAGGGAAATCTCAGACATTCTGCCGACCGGCACAACGTACAGATATGGGCCTCGGGTGTCCAAGCCACCGGGGAAAACAGGGAACCCCATGCATTTCTGAAAAGAGGACACCCGTGGGAATCCGCAGAGGTGTGATTTGCGCACATCGCCCCAGACTTTTTTACCCAGGCACCCCTGCAAAGTCCGAAATGTGGGGGAAAAAACGCTTTTTCCGCACATTTCACTCGACGCACCCATCAAAAAACGCCCCCAACAACACATGGCCTACCGTCCCGCGTTCCCACAGGTGTCCCGATGAAAACGGTACCTCACATGTGTGGGTGCACCTACCTGGCCGGCAAGGGGCAAGCCAAAAACGAAAGCAACCCCCAGACACAATGCAGTTAGACACGCAAGGTGGGATTTAGCACAAGGACAAACCTCCTTGTGTTGCACAAGAAGGTTTGTCCTTGTGAGCAGTGATGCCACAACAAGGCACCCACCGGATCACTGGCCATTCGTATCCCTTTCGTGTCTGCAGTCAGTTGGCATCCATTTCAGCAGTTGCACTTCTACCAAATCACTAGCACCAGAGCAAGTGTATCTACACATAAGCATATCTACACACTTATACCACATGGACATGTGTGTACAATGCAACTGTGTCTCTAGCAATATCTTAACTATCATTTGGCATCAATTTCATAGCAACTGTGTCTGCATGCAAACTTTATGTGCCGGCAATCACATGTGGACAGTGATAGCAAGTGCATACTGGCTGACTTCGCTACCCTGCCTTACAGGCGCTATCTTCCACACCAGCTTTGAGTATGCCCATAGCAACTATGGGCAAACATTCTTATGTTCCACCGTACCCACACAAAACTGCCATCCTGCAACATGACAATCATTTCGGCAGTGCCGGAAAAGTCCATTCACAGAAATTGCATCTGCATGTTCTTTGTATCTTTACCTAATTCACACACCAATCATATCCAATTCATTCCTACAGAAGACGTGTCACTTACACCACACATAACATTACTCGCAGTAAAACAATAAACAAGGCAGGATCTTACGAGGTACGCAAGACACCGCTGCCATATAGTTGGTGTCCAAGTACCACTTTCATGACACTTAGACCTCAAGGGAGGGAGCCAAAATGGCGTGTATTATTTTGAAAAGACACCCCTTGAGTGGAGGCAACCTGAATGGTGTCCTGGTCTTCCACAACGCACGGCTTGAGTAGAGGGAGCGGAACTGGCCTTTCTTTGCTTGCCAAACCTTAGGTGGAAGGAGCCAGATTTGGGTTCCTGCCCAAAGTACGCCGGAAGCGGATGGGTTTTTCCAGATGTTTTTTTTTGTAAGGCAATCCCGAACAGGAGCAAGCTGCACTCCCATAGGGGAGTGACCCAGAGTGCTCCACCCTTCTTCTCCATGGCCCGCCTCAACTAGAGGAGGTGGAGTGGCATTCCTTTCCAAGATGTGCCTTCTTTGGAAGAAACAAGCATTGCGTTACTTTGCAAGGCACACCACGCGCAGAGGGAGCTAGACTGTCTTTTCCTTATGAGGCAGACCTGAAGTGAAAGGTACCGGGGTTGATGTCTCTTTCCCAGGCAGGCCTCAAATGGAGGGGGCAGGACTAGCATTGCTTGCTAAAGCACGCCAAAGGGGAGTAAAGCAGAGTGCTGTCCCCACCTACTCCAAGGCACACCTCAAGTGGAGGAAGCTAGAGGGGCATTTCGTTCCAAGATGTGCCTGCTTTGGAAGAAACAAGCATTGCGTTACTTTGCAAGGCACACCACGTGCAGAGGGAGCTAGACTGCCTTTTCCTTATGCGGCAGACCTGAAGTGAAAGGTACCGGGGGTGATGTCTCTTTCCCAGGCAGGCCTCAAGTGGAGGGGGCAGGACTAGCATTGCTTGCCAAAGCACGCCAAAGGGGAGTAAAGCAGAGTGCTGTCCCCACCTACTCCAAGGCACACCTCAAGTGGAGGGAGCTAGAGTGGCATTTCTTTCCAAGATGTGCCTGCTTTGGAAGAAACAAGCATTGCATTACTTTGCAAGGCACACCACGCGCAGAGGGAGCTAGACTGCCTTTTCCTTATGAGGCAGACCTGAAGTGAAAGGTACCGGGGGTGATGTCTCTTTCCCAGGCAGGCCTCAAGTGGAGGGGGCAGGACTAGCATTGCTTGCCAAAGCACGCCAAAGGGGAAAGACCCGCATGGCACAACTCAAGTACAGGGACTCATAATGATTACTATTTCGTAGGCACGCCTCCAATGGAAGGAGCCTGATTAGCATTCCTTTGCAAGTCACGCTTTGAGCTGAGGGATCTAGACTGATGTACACGGCTGTGGTTGCCTTTCCAAGGCAGGCCTCAAGTGGAAGAAGCAGGACTAGCGATGCTCGTGAATGCACGCTAAATCAAGTGAAGTGAGTTGACATCCTGTTGCATTTTCATTCAAGGTACACCTCCAGGGCAGGGTGCAAGAGTGCCATTCCTTTACAAGACATGCACGATTTCAGTGGCTAAGGGTCCCTTTCAAGGAATGATGGGCATTTTCGGAAATCAGTCGATCTCCCAAAAATGTTCCTTTGTATGATACAAAAGGAAACAAGGCTGAAAGCAGAGGGCAGGCTGGGAAGGGCATTGGGGACAGTGCACCCGAGTATCCTTCCTCTTTCCTTGTTTTGTACACACCTTACATTTACGGTACGGTTGTGCCTTCGTGGCAGTGGGAGGAACATAATCACCAAAGAGTCGCTCTTGCAATCTGGCCACATCTTCGACCTCTGGAAAGGAGGGAATTTGTACATGAACATTAGCCAGAGATTGAACAATTTCTAATTCAAAATCCAAAAAGGAGAGCTTGTTTTCTGGAGTAGCTGCACGGTACACCACATAGGCATTGTACGTTGCCATATGCACAATGTGTGTGGCTAACTTTTTGTACCAGAAACGCGACTTGCGTTCAGCGTGGTATGACTCAAGCACTTGGTCATTTTTGTCTACTCCACCCATGTACTTGTTGTAATCCAGAATGCAATTGGGCTTCAACACTTGCTGAGTCTGCCTGCGCAGAGGGACAGCTGAAGTACTTTCATCATGAATAGTACTTAGCATGTATACATCCCTTTTGTCGCAGAATTTCACTGCTAACAATTCATCCTGCCGCAATGCCATACATTGTCCCTTGGCCAACTGCTTACACACAAGTTGTCTGGGGAAGCCTTTGCGGTTACTGCGGATTGTACCACATGCCAGTGTGCCCACATTGAACAATTCCTTGAACAGTGGAATTCCGGTGTAGAAATTATCTACATACAAATGATGTCCCTTGTGGAGCCATGGTGTGAGAAGATCCCAAACAATCTTCTCACTTGTCCCTAAATGGGCTGCGCAGCCCGGAGGGTTTAGGGTAGAGTCTTTACCGGTGTAGACTCTCATGCTGCTGACATACCCAGTGGTACTTTCACACAACATGTACATTTTAATCCCATATCGTGATCTCTTGCTAGGAATGTATTGCCTGAATACAAGGTGACCTTTGAACAACACCAACAATTCATCAATGGATATGTTCTGGCTAGGAACATACACCTCTGCAAATTGGTGAGTGAAGTGGTCCAGAAATGGCTTAAGTTTGAACAGCCTATCAAAGTTTGGGTCCGTTTTGGGTAATGCTGCCGAGTTGCCATTGAAGTGCAACATACGGTGCAGTGCTTGAAAGCGATTTCTGCTCATTGTAGCTGAAAAAAACAGGCAATAAAGTGGTGCTACAGTAGACCAGTATATTGCGACAGACGGCTTGTGTCCAATTCCCATGAACAAAATGAGACCCCAAAACTGTCTCATTTCAACATCGTTTGTGGGTACCCATGCTTGTGCTCTGGAGTGGGGTTTCAGAGTGGGACCCCTAGACCTCATGAACTGTGCAACGTATAAATTGGTTTGCTGGAACACATCTGCAATGAACCCATCATCAACAAAAAGCTTTAAATCAATAGGCTGAAACCCTTCTGTATTCACTGTGCACCCTGATATACCAGTGAAAGGGGGCACAACAGGCTGAGCCATTGCTGGAGGCAACCAGAGCTACTCTTGAGTCATGTCAGGAACTGCCACATTGCGTGGCCGTCTTGCACGTCCCCTCCCCCTTACAGGTCCCCTGCGTGTGGGAAGTGTGCGAAAAGGTGGACGCACTCTTCCTTCCTCTTCATCATCAGATGATGACGATGATGAGTGGGAGGAGGGACTTTCGTCAATGGCCATCTCACTTCCCCAATCACTTCCCTCGTGCCCCTCAGAAGCACTATCTGTTTCAGAATGCATGTACACATCTGTGCCTTGCTCTGAGCCAGACTCCATCACTGCAGCTAATGCCTCCGCACCAGACATTGATCGCCGAGAAGCCATGAATACCTTCGCTATGGAACCCTTCACTGCCCAAAGACCAGATGAAGACTGAAACAAGAAAAATGTGTGCTTCTGAAAGTATGGAACGTAGCACAGTAAGTGGTATTCAGTGCCACAAACCTACTCCACACAAGTACACCAAAAGGTCCAGACTTTTCTCACAAACTGTAGCAGCCATCTGCAATATGAAGTACTCCCTGCACGCTACAATAAACGGAGTAGTACTTTGCAAACACTCACGTGAAATGCTAAGGACCAGTTGACTGCTTTCCTACAAGTGGGTAGACAGCCACAACACACCTGCACCTAAAAGAAAGAGAACAAAAAATCTATGGACAATGTACTATTCCGCTAAACTGTACAGAAATACAAGCGTGGGGACGAGGATTTCAGCCACACTACCTATTTAGAAACAGCCAACATGCTTTGCACCATGCCCTCCTCCATGGGATGCTTGTGGATGGGAAATCGAGGTGAGAAAGAACCATGCAACGTATTAGTGATTGGGTGAGTTGAAAAGCCATAGGCAATGAAGAAGCAGAAAGGGAAGATAAATAAAGTACACGGCTGGCCCTTCCGGGCAACTGCTGGCACACTTTTGACAAAAACACCTGCTCATTCACATAGGGGTGTCTATTGTAAGGGGAAAGCTCACAAGGGCAAAATTATTGCAAGGCTGAAGCAAGTAGTGATGGGTCCCTAAGAAATAAGTAGCAGAAACATACTGAAAGCTTTGACATGCCATGAATGCAAACAATTGCTAGAAAGTGGAAGTCTCACTGCCAACATACTTACTACCATTTCTATTCACTTTTCACATCTTCCAGTGTGTCCATCAGTAACTGGGCAAATATTGCCATGGTGAATGGTCCGTATTCTGGTGTTGCCCTCTGTCAGTCTAGTGAACTTGCCATTCATTTTCCACACCGATGACCCTTCTATTCCCTTGAGTTCTCCAATCCATCCTGGGAATCATCTGGGACCAGGCCACCACAGTGTTTGGAAACCTCTGTGCAATTCATTCAAGGTCTGACATGAGCTGCTCCGGTACCCCCTTCCGTCCCACAGACGCAAAATCATTTCCTCCCAGGTGAACCACTATAAGGTCAGTGGAGGGGGCCTTTCCTTTTGCTTGGGCAGCGATGATGGCTCCTCGGAGCTGGTGAAGGCGCATCCCCCCTACCCCAAACCAATGCACTGCAAGGCCATGCCTTCCAGACCCAGATGTAGGTGGCCCTCGGAAAAGTCGTGCAGCCCTTTGGATATAAGAGTGGCCGAAAATCCACACAACCCTCATCCTCACTAGGAAATGGAAACAGGAAAACCCCCATGATTATGGCTACACATACATTTTACCACATTACACAACAATTGCGCCAATGCATGACTCTTGTAACAATCCCAGACACACACTTCACCCATTCGGAAACCACCTCTCATTTGAGATAACAGTAGGTCGACACATAATTGCCACATTATTTTCAGGGGAAGGAGGTGAAGAAGATAGTATGTCACCTTGTGCCAATAACACAGTTGTGCTGGCGCAATTGTAATCAGTAAAAGGTGTCTGCTCCTGTGGCCCACCGCCTGCCAAGCACGGTGGTAAGGTGACATGCACATGCTACAATTACAATTTGGCAGGGTGACTAGTCTCACAGAGGATATGCAGTCCACAGGAAGTGTGCTTTGTACGCTCTCTGAATATAGGTACCCTGACAGAATGTGCCACATTTACCACAAATGGGTGCACCTTCAGACACTTTCAATGTGAGTGTTTTGGCCATAGCTCCAGGACCACTAGTGACCTTGGGGGCACTTCACTACCAAGGAAGGGAGGTGGCAAGGTCACACCCATCACCCACCACTACCCTACATAGCTTCCTGGTCAGCACTACAGATTTCCTCTCCTGGAAGGGATTGGACCCTGCCAGGGCACCCTACACTCACTGCTGAATTTGGAGGACAAAATATCCACCTGGGGGACGGACGCCCAAGGCCAATGACACCCCCCTCTCTAGCTACCCTGCGTTACAGTTTTTCCCCCTGCAAAAGGATGGGGACCCTGACAGGGCACACTGGGACCACTGCTGGAATTGGACCACAGAAATGGTGAACTTTGCAGTGAAAGAAATGAGCTCTGTAACAAGTGTGCATAGCATGCTCAGAAAAAATTACCATCTATATAACTACTGGATTTTTTTTTTTAATTTGCTGCTACTTATGTCGGCCAAACCTTTCCTTCTGCAAAGCAGCTGCCTTACTCAATGCAAGGCACACCTATCACTGGCCCCCGACCCTCCCCACTACCCTTTCCCACCCTTATCACTGACAATGCAGCCACAATTCCTTCCACCGCAGTAACCCTCCACCCCCACATTACCAAGTAATAAATGTTGTACTTACATAAGTCAGCAATAGCTTTTCAGTAGCCGCAACTGCAAAGGAAACATAAAAGAATTAAAATCAATGCTTTGCCTACCAATTACACATCTAAACTGTCTGGCAACTATCTGTACATTTTTCACTTCCTTCCACCAGTTCCATGACACTTCTCAGTCATCTACCACTACGGAAGGCTAGACTGCACATGGATTGGAAATGGAAATAAGACAAGTGGGCATATGGCATCCTGCAGAAAAAAAATAAAAATAAATAAATCCCGGAAATCTGGCACCAAACCATCACTGTTTGGAAACATCTGTGCTATCCATTCCAGTTCCTCCATTAGCAGCTCATGTATCCCTTCCCCACCCACAGATGCTAAATCTTTTCCTCCCAGGTGCACCACTGTAGGGTGGGGGGGTTGCATCTCCTTTTGCATGGACATCGCTGATGGCTCCTCTGAGCTGGTGAAAGCACTTCCCCCTAACCCCAAACCAATGCAGTAGGAGAGCATCCCTTTGAGAGCCAGATGTGGTTGGCCCTCGGAAAATCGTGCAGCCCTTTGGGTGAAAGAGTAGGCAATTATCTACACAACCCTCATCGTCACTATGATATGGAAACAAGTGAACCCCCATGAATATGCCTATACATACAGTTTACCAACTAGCTGAATGATTGCATGAACACATGGCTCTTGTAACAATCCCAGACACACACTTCACCCATTCGGACATGCACCTCTCATGTGAATTTACAGTAGGTCATTACGTAAATTGGCACTTGTGTTTTAGGGGAAGGAGGTGGGAAAGAAGTGAAGAAGACAGTATGTCACCTTGTGCCAATAACACAGTTGTGCTGGGGCAATTGTAATCAGTAAAGGTTGTCTGCTCCTGTGGCCCACCGCCTGCCAAGCACGGTGGTAAGGTGACTTCCACATGCTACACCATTACACTTTGGCAGGGTGACTAGTCTAACAGAGGATATGACCTGTGCAGCAAGGGTGCTTTGTAACCTCTCCGAATATAGTTACTCTGACAGAATGTGCGCCATTCATTACACATGCATGCAAATTTGGACACTTTGATTGTGAGAAATTGGGGCGCAGCTCCTAAAGTACTGGTGAACTTGGGGCCATTCGACTACCAAGGCAGAGAGGCAGCCAAGGTCACACACATCAACCACCACCACCCTACATCTCTGCCTGGCCAGCACTGCAGCTTTCCCCTCTAGGACGGGATGGGGACCGTGCCGGGGCACCCTGCACCCACTGCTGCTTTTGAGGGACAAAATATCCATCTGGGAGATGGACGCCCAAGGCCAATAACTTCACCCCCCACCCCCTCCTGCCCCTCTAGCTACCCTGCGTTACAGCTTTTCCCCCTGCAAAATGATGGGGAGCCTGGCGGGGCTCACTGGGACGACTGCTGGAAAAGGACCACAGAAAAGGTGATCGTTGCAGTAAAAGTAGTGTTCTCTGTATCAAGTACGCATACCATGCTCAGAACAAAATGACCATCTGCATTACTACCGGCAACATTTTTGAAAAGGAGCTGCTACTTATGTCGGCCAATTTTTCCTTCTGCAAAGCAGCCACCTTCCTCAATGCAAGGCACTCCCATCACTGGCCCCCGAACCGCCCTACTACCCTTTCTCACCCATACCACTGACACTGCAGCCACAGTTTCTCCCACCACAGTAACCCTCCACCCGCACATTACCAAGTAATATATGTGGTACTTACAAAAGTCAGCATAAGCTTTTCAGTAGCCGCAACTGCAACAGAAACATAAAAGAATTACATTCAGTGCTTTGCCTACCAATAACACACCCAAACTGTCTGGCATATATCTGTACATTTTTCAGCTCCTTCCACCACATACATGAAACTTCTCAGTCATGTACCTCCACAGAAGGCTGGACTGCACAGTCATAACAAACTGGCCTAAGACCAATGGGTGTATGGCAATCCCCAGCACACAAAAAAACATTGCACAGATGGCTAAGTGGCAAACTTCCCTCCCAGGGAAACAGCACTGTTCAGCTGTACTGGGGGGCGTTTTGTCCGCAACCCGGGCAAGTGTGTTCCTGGCCACCCCAATACCTCCCCAGAGCACCCACTTCCTTCACAACAGAACACTACAGGCCCTGTTCAGCCCCATCCCAATAGCAATGTGCCCTCCACCCACTATAAAATGTTGGAATAAGCAAAATTTCATACGTACATAACAAGGGAGAAGCTTGAACTGCTCAAGACCTGTAAAGGGAATGACAAAACATATATTATCTGTGTCAGCCCACCCAAATACCAGACCACCCATATTGGCCCCCCCTGTTGCATTGGCCTGTACGTTTTGGGCACCCCAGCGCCAGACTGGCACACCAATGTGCCCCTCTACGCCAAGGCAGGTATAGTAAACGAAGAACCCAATTCAAAATGGCAGGCTGCCCTTTTGTGGGGGTGGAGGGGCCCCCTACACCGCTGTGGAATTTTCTAACGTGAGGGGGGTTGCACCTCTCCACCACCACCCCAATTTGAGGGGCGCCCATCTCATGTAGCCCTCCCAAGGGGCAGATAAGGGGGGAGGCTGTCCTGCACTCCTCCCTGGGCTCAGGCGTCCATTCCTAGGAGCAGATATCTGGTCCCAGGGAGGGCTGCATGACATGGCACCCACTCCATTGTGGGCAGGGGGGGGGTTAATGCCCCATTCCTTTAGAAACTTTCCCAACCCTTTGGGGTGCCCCACCGCCCCCCTAAAAAACCTTCCAACAATTTCACTTTTTTCCTTTGGTAACCCAACTCCCCTTTATGCACAGGGGCACATTGGTGTGCCAATCTGGCACCGGAGTGCCCAAACCTTACTGCCCCATCTATTGGGGGTCCTGCCCCATCTTTTGGGGTGCCCCCCCACCCCACCCCCAATGGCTGGGGGACACACCTCATGCAGGCCTCCCTGGGCCTCCTCCAAACGGCTGCGTGAGGTACACCCCACCTCCATTTGGTGTGAGGGGGGAGAGGGCCACCCCAAAAGGTGGGGCAGGACCCCCAATAGATGGGGCAATAGGGTTTGGGCACCCTGGGGGCAGATAGCCACACTAATGTGGCCATCTGCACCAAGCAAAGTACGGTAAACAAAAAACAAAATACAAATTCACAGGCTGCTTTTTAGGGGGGCTGAGGGCCACCCTAAATTGGCAGCGAATGATATACCGCAACGGGGGGTGGCCCTCAACCCCCCCACCCCAAATGGAGGGCCCCACCTCATGCAACCCACACTGGGGGCAGATAGGGGGGCCCCACCTCATGCATCCCTCCCTGGGGTCAGATGCCCCTTCCTAGGAGCAGATAGTTAACAGCAGATGGTTGCTTGGCTCCACCCTTTTGTCTCTCCTGGGAGTCCAGTGCATCCCCCTCCTTGGAGGAAGTTCCTTCCAGGAGAGTTTACGACCAACCTTACACCTCCGCTTCCTGGCCTGAAAGGCATGTCATTGTTCCTTCTCTTTCTGTAGACAAGAGCCTGTTCTAACCCGCAATTAGCATCTTCCAGTGAGTTTCTGCAGAGGGGAAGGCCCTTCTCCTAGGAGACAAACATGCTTTTCCAGTTCATACAGCTCAGCAAGGCTAAATAACTTCTTAAATCCAACCAAAACCAAATGTGTTGCATCAAACATAAATACATTTCTTTCCTAGCCTTAAAATCTGTGGGATCAAAAACACAACTGAAATCTGTATTCCATTTTGGCAACAATCCTTTTTATGTTTGCTAATCCAGCAGAGTTTTAGTTTTAGCTCACTTTAAAGTTTCATCAGTAACTCATCTGACACCTGTCATTCAGGTTGCCCAGGGTACTGCACCCAGATGTTGGCATAGGCTGTCAGTTTTCAGACAATCCAGTTTGTCTGAAGAATGCTTTGCTCTTCACATTAGGACTTTGAATGTTCACAATACTTCATTAGATACATGGATTTAAGCACCATGCAAGATTTTGGAGTTTTTAGCAACAAAGCAGATGTCATTTTAGGAACATTTTGGGGTTTCACTTGCAAAGTGCTGCTTCTCTCTCTGCACTCTGTTTGCTTGTCATGGAGCCCACTGGCACATTTTCTGCCGGGTGTGCTCCATTCCACCGCATATGCACCATGGGTGGCAGGTTGTGCATCCCTCTTTTTGTGTGCTGAAGCATACAGGTTGTGTAGGTTTTTGTAGGTTTTTGGTGCGCACAAGGGTTTTGCCGCCATTATTGCCATTTCTTTCACCATAACTGGCAGGGTGATTCCGCATAGCATAGCGAAGTGGGTCAATCCATTCCAAAATGTACATTGCCATTTTAAAGCTAATAGAAGGGAGCCCTGCATGCACGTGAAACAGAACGGCTGCAGACTCCATAATGGAATGACTTGAGTCCGTCTCTCATGAAGGCCTGCAGGCCCACCCTGTACAAGCAGGGCCTGCAGTCCAGGTTGCCATGGGGCCACCCTGCCATCGATGCAGCCAGGGTCTGCATGTGCTGGCAAGGCTAGTCCTGCCACCCTCAGAGGCACTTTACCTCCCAGGTGCTGGTGAACCATAGCAACTAAGGGAGCTGGTGCAATCCCCTTGACCAGCCCCCTCCCATTAATCCGCTGAGGAACAGGGCCTCTCTCTGTGTTACTGGTATCCCAGAGTACCACCGGGGGCTGGTGCAATGTCCATGACCAGGCCTCCCTGTTAGGCAGAAACCTGTGCAGTTCCCTTGGGGACCACTGCAAAAGATTTAGGACTACAGGTGTTGGCAGTAAACCCACTTGGTAGCAGTCTGTACCACCCAGATTTACCTGGTAGCTGTGGCTGAGCAGTCAGACTTCCCTCAAGAAGAGTTAGGCAGTATGTAAAGTATATACAATAGGCACTCAGACACAATAGCACAAGAAAACACTGACCAGAGTTTGGTATCAAGGTATATAATTATTTATTTAATAACACACTTATTGAAACACTCCAGCACTAATATTGTAAATCACTCTAAACACAGTTACTATTATATATATATATACATCCCTTATTCCTTATCAGACAAGTCTTAGTTAACACCACTTATTTCCAGACAGAGGTGAGCGCTTAACTAAAGATGGCACTCCAATAAGTTAACGAAAAAGGGAGGGAAAAACTCAGAATGTAGGAAAATACACCACACTAATACTTAGGAACTCTTCAGCAAGGCAGGGAAGTCAAAGGTTATTTGTGAGCCAAAGTCCATAGGCCGGGCACACTCTTGGAGAGAGCAGGGCACAAATGCACCCAGGATCACACAATGACAACAGGCTTAAAAAGTCTTGCAGGGAGTTCAGAGAGGTTTTAGTTAGGCTCAGGAAAGTTTAGCCAGGGTGTCCCAGGCTAACCCAGGTTCGGAAGCCGGGGGCTAAATCTACCCCGTACAGTCGGTTGCTAGGGAAGCCAGGTGGAACACGGTACCTTAGGTGGAAAGGATCCTCCAGCGGGGGCAGTTGTTCCTGGCAGCGGGTGCAAGTCGCGGTGTCGTCCAGAGGAAGAGAAGATCTCAAAGATGAAGGTCGTTGCACTGCCAGGGAAGAAACCAGCCGCAGAGTTTTCCGGTTAAAGGTACTACCCTTTGATTCATGGTAGTAGTAAAACGTGGTATCCCGGTTGCCGGGCTGCTTGGCACAGGCAAGGCAGCCACGAGTTGTTCCAGGAAACGAAAAAAGGAAGCAGACTGGTTATCCCCACCAGTCGAAGGAAGAAGACTCTCCGGGCTGGAAATCTCCTGTGTCGTTGGGAATAGTGGTGAGACGGTTCAGCAGGGCTCCACCGGTGGTGTCATCGTAGCAGGTCGGCTCAGCTTCTACCTTGTCGGATTCTTAGGTCCTGTGGCGACTTCTGAAGTTCCAGTCCCCAAAGCCCTGCTTTTATGCAGAAAACTCCCATTCATTCAGCCTAGCTGTCACTCAAACATGCTAAGTGGTGAGCCGGCTGGCTCACCACTTGGGCCAATCAGGACAGAGTGCGACTTGAGTTGCCTGGGCAACTCAGTCCAGGGTGCCTAAATCCCCTCCCACACCCCCTGTGGTACCCAGACAGAGTGCCACCACTTTTGGAGGCTTCTGTGGAGAAGCCTGACAAAAAGTGGAACAAAGGGCTCGACTTGGGTTGGAGTCACAGAAGAGAACACAAATGCCATTTTAGAACCGAGTTCTGCCAAAAAATACCAACCGGAGAAATAATATTAAATAAATAAACCAGCGGTATGTTCGAGGCTGTAGGAATTAAATAATTAAAGTTGGTAGCCTCGAACAATGGGAAATCCCATAGGGATATATTTGCGGTCGAATATAAAAAGTAGTATCCACTGCCACCAGCCAAAACTCGATCAGGGGGGACGGAGACGTGCCCCCTCGACTAACACACCCCGGGGCAGACGAATCGCCCCGGCCAGTACGTCCACAATGTGATGGTTTGTACTGGTTCTGTTCAGAATTTGAGACTAGTAAAGTCAATGGTGACTTTACATGCCCTGGGAGAGAGTAGTCAGTCCCAGGGTATGGAGTCTATACTGGGGGGTCACTATGACACCCCTGTGTTACTGCACTGAGGGTGCTGTGTAACACACATCACAAAAACACATGAAGCCCTATGGAGTAAAAGACCCCATAGCCCATTAAACACATCTAGAGTCAAAGAAACACACTCAAATCATGTCCAAGAGTGAGGGTAACTGAGACTCACTCTTGGCAGGAGAAAAAAATAAACCCCAAAAATCCAGCAAAGCTGCTGGGGGACTCACTAGGTTAGGAAATTCAGCCTAAACAGAGAATTCTCCCTAACAATCGCCCCCCCCCCCCTCAGACTAAGGGACAAGAGGATTTAATCCACTCCTGGATGAACCTCATACCTCTAGTGGATGACATACATCCTAGAGAGTCCATCAGCATTTTGATAGTGACACCCTGACCTGTGCTCAATTGTGAAATCAAACTCTTGAAGGCAGATTGACCATGTCAATAGTTTTGGATTTTCCCCTTTCATTTGCATCAACCATCTCAAGGGTTGGTGGTCAGTCTGAATGACAAAAGTAGAACCATACAAGTATGGCCTAAACTTCTTCAGTGCCCACACAATAGCAAAGCATTCTCTTTCGATTGTTGCCCACCTTGTCTCAGGATCCTTCAGTTTACGGCTGATGAAGCAAATGGGGTGCTCCCTACCCTTCTCATCCAGTTGGCTAGTGACTGCACCTATACCTACATTGGAAGCATCAGTCTGTACAATGAAAGTTTGGTGGTAGTCAGGAGCTTTTAGTACCGGTGCTTGGCACAGAGCTTTCTTCGGGTTTTCAAATGCCTGATTGCACTCCTCATTCCATAGGGAATTTAGAAGAGGAGATCACATTCAGTGGAGAAGCTATGGTCCCATAGTTCTCTATGAAATTCCTGTAATACCCAGTGAGGCCTAGGACGGCTCTCACTTGGGTTTGAGTAGTAGATGTTGTCTAATTCTGCACAGCTTCAATCTTGCTGAGCAGAGGCCTTATTTCTCCACCTCCTACCTCATGCCCAAGGTAGACCACTTTACTCTGTCCATTTTGGCACTTATTTGCCTTTATGGTCAGATGGGCCTGCTCAAGAGCCTGCAAAACATGTCCCAGGTGGTTCACATGTTCCTCCCAGGAGTGGCTGAAAACTGCAATGTCATCCAAGTATGCCATGCAGAAGTCCTCCATCCCAGCTAGAACTTGGTTTACCATCCTTTGAAATGTAGCAGGTGCATTTTTCAGTCCAAAAGGCATAACCATGAATTGGTATAAGCCCACTGGGGTGGAAAATGAAGTTTTCTCCTTGGCATGGTCTGTCAGGGATATTTGCCAATAGCCTGACGTAAGGTCAAATGTGCTGAGGTACTTGGCTGCGCCAAGTCTATCCACCAACTCATCTGTCCTTGGCAAAGGGTGGGCATCAGTCTTGGTGACTGCATAAAGAGCTCTATAGTCCACACAGAATCTCAACTCTTTGGATCCTGCCTTTGGTACTAACACAACTGGGCTAGACCATGGACTAGTAGAGGGCTCTATTACCCCGAGATCAAGCATATTCTTGACCTCACCTTTGATGTGGGTTCTGACATGTTCTGACATTCTATACCCTCTGCTTTTGACTGGCAGAAAGTCAGAAGTGAGAATATCATGCCGGCCCCAAGGGGTCAAGCCTGGTGAAAGTGAGAACAGGGATGCAAACTGATTTAACATAGATTTGCACTCCTCTTGTTGCTCAGGTGTCAGATCTGAAGAGAGATTAACTCCTTCAACCTTTTCATCCAAAGGTAAGCCTCTAAGGAGGTCAGGTAGAGCTTCACTCTCCTCCTCCTCTTCCGATGAAGCTAGAAGCAAGGCTCCTACTTCAGGTCTAGAGAAAAATGCTTTGAGGCGGTTGGTGTGGAAGACTCTGGGAGCTTCCCTGGGACTGCCCAGATCCACCAGATAGATGACCTCTCCAAGATTTCCCACAACCTTGAAGGGTCCCATCCATTTGTCTTGCAAGGCCCTCTGCCTTGTTGGGAGAATAACGAGAACTAGCTGGTCTTGAGTGAACTCAACCATGTTAGCCTTCTGATCATGCCAATTCTTGACCAGAGCTTGTCCAGCTTTCAAGTTGTCACTTGCTTCTGCCATCATGTGTGACATTCTTCGTTGGAGACCTATCACATAGTCAGTCACTCTGACTGGCTTGGGGGAAGGAGCACTCTCCAACCCCTCCTTGATCAGGGCCAATGGACCTCTGACCGGATGGCCATAAAGAAGCTCAAAGGGAGAATAACCTACTCCCTCCTGAGGGACTTCTCTATAAGCAAAGAGAAGGCATGGCAGTAGAAGGTCCCACTTTCGTTTAAGGGGTTCCTCTAAAGCACCTATCATGCTCTTCATGGTTCTGTTAACCTTTCTACCAACCCATTTGTCTGAGGGTGGTATGCTGTTGAGAACTTGTAAGTAACTCCGCAGGTTTTCCACATGGCTTTCATGTAATGGGACATAAAATTTGACCCCCTGTCAGAGATTACTTCCTTAGGAAACCCAACCCTGGTAAAAATACCAAGGAGGGCCTTTGCCACAGCCGGAGCTGTAACAGTCCTCATAGGAATTGCCTCAGGGTACCTAGTAGCATGGTCTACTACAACAAGGATAAACCTGTTGCCTGAGGAGGTTGGGGGATCAAGGGGACCAACAATGTCAATCCCTACCCTCTCAAATGGGACTCCCACAACTGGGAGGGGCACTAAAGGTGCGACATTCTTGGAACCAACCTTACCAGAAGTCTGGCAGGTATAGCAGCTCTTACAGTATGTATCTACTTCAGCCCCCATTTTTGGCCAATAAAAGTAGAGAGAGAGCCTTTCTTGGTCTTCTTGAAACTCAAGTGACCAGCCAAAGGTATCTCATGGGCTAGTTGTGAGAACTGTTGTCTGTTTTCTTGAGGTACTACAAGGCGCTTGTAGTCTCCAGGTTCAGACTCAGTTGGTTCACTGTAGAAGAGGCCATCTTCCCAGTGTAACCTGTACTTCCCAGGCTCTTGCCCATCAGCTTGAGAAGTTGCCTGTTTGCGGAGACCTTCCAGACTTGGACATTCTCTTTGGCCCTTACGGGAAGCTGATCTGCTGGGTCCACCTTCTGCCAGTAAAGACTGCAGTTCAGGATGGTCAGCTGGATCTAAATCTCCAATAAGGTCTTGGCCTCTTACTAGCTCTTCTTCAGAGTCTAGTTTAACCACACAGGGTTGAACCACCCTCTCAGCCTCAGCTGAAGGGGGAGTTACTGGTGTAACTTTGGACAACCTAGGGGAAGTCCTTGTTGGAAGCACTGGAGTGCTTGCTGCTGGCTTTTTCCTCGGAGTTTTGGGTTGCCCCTTGGCTCCTGATCTGGTTGAGACTGCAGTAGTTTGCTCCAGTGGAGGAGGAGTGATATCTTTTTTCATCATCTCCAAAGAAGAACCTTTCAAGGTTTTCTCTCTTGCAGGTTTAGTGAGCTCCTGTAACCTTTTACTAGGAGGTCTGGGGGTATGTGACACAACTCCAAGAGCTTTCAGGTCATTACCCAACAGAACCCTTCCTGGCACCTCGCATTGTACACTGACAGGTATCTTTACAGTCATATCATTGCACTGGATGAGAACTGGTAACTGGGGACACATCTGCACAGGCCCTCCAGCTAACTTGGTGAGGCATTTGGGTGCCTTAGCAACATCCTCTGCCTTGAAAAATTATTCATCCACCATAGTTATGCTGGCCCCAGTGTCCCAAATGGCAGGAGTCTCCTGACAATTCACGCGGACACTGTCCTTATAATACTCTTTAGTATTATCGGGATAGAATTATATACACCTCAACCCCAGAGAGACTAAAGAAACACTGGCTGAGACTCCCATGGGTTCATCAGCCAGCAATAGAAAGTTTCCACTTGCCAATGGGACTTCCTCTTCTTGAGCGAAGGCTAAGGAGGCAGGTTGGATCCCTGAAGGTTTACCCTTACATCTGGGATCTCCTTTCACATGGTCAGTGGCCTTACAAACATAACAGGAGCCAAAGGCTCTCTGGAATGGAGGCTTGTTCTGACCTCCTTCTGGTCTGGGACCAGAAGGTATACTAGCCTGATTCGGTTTCCCTTGTGGTTTACCCTTATGGTTTTGTTTGGGGCCCTCTTTGGAATTTGCAGTATTAAAATTCTCTTTGGAGTCCTTTTTAGGCTGTTTCCCCTCATCCTTTTTCTGAGTTACCCCAGAATCCTTGTTAGTGGCCCTGTTGGCAACCCACAAGTAAGCAGCCTTAGCTAGTTTTCTGGAATCTAATTCCTTTGAATCAGCCAAGTGCTGTCTGAGCTCAGGAGAGCAGGCATCATAAATTGACTCCAACATAAACACATTTCTCATACCTTCATAAGTGTTCACTTTGTAACCCTTAATCCATCCCTCTAAGTTTTTCAACCCTTCACTCACCCAGTTAGCCCAAGGGGTACCATCATGCTTTTTGAGTCTCCTAAACCTCTTAAGATACTGGGAAGGGGTCTTCCCAAATCCAGCTATCAAAGCTAGTTTCACACATTCATAATCCTTCTTATCCTCCTCCCCCATTTCAATTACCACATCAGTTGCAACAGGGGGAAGCGTAGAGAACAACCAGGTAAGTACGTCATGTCCTGTGATGTTCTGGAGCCCATGATTATATTCAAACAGAGACAACCAATCCAACAAATCCAACTTAGGCTCATACATACCAATCAATTCCTTAGGCATCCAGGGTCTTTTAGGACTGGAACTTCTTGAGGAGTCAGAGAGAGAAGCATTGTCTACAGATAATTTCTTCATTTCTAGCTCAAGCTTGAGCTCCATTTCCCTTAGCCTGAGTTCTTGATTCAGTTCCTGCTGTTTTTGTTCAGCCTGAGTGTTTAGTCTCTTGAATTCTAATTCCAGTTTCATTTTCTCTAGCTCAAGATATTGAGGACTAAGTGTGGGACCTGGCAAAGGTCATATAGGTACAGCTGGCAGAGCAGGCAGAGGCCTAGGGGGGACAGTCACAGCAGCCTCACCCTCCTCTTCTGACTCTTCCTCAAGATTATCAACATTTTGATCAACATCAATCTCTATACTGTTATCTACTGTTTCTGGCATGGTAGGTTCCTCTGAACCATCATCCAGACTTTGGTTAGCTAGCAACCTTTCGATTAGTTCCATTTTCTTGCCTTTAGTCAGGAGATTCTTCTGCTTACAGAGAACTCTTAAACAATCAGCAGTTTTTGTAGCAAGGGACTCTTGACTATAATTTTCCATAGTTGACATGTTAGAAAGATTAATTTTTCAGTGCTAAGCTTTGTGGTTAGTTGCAGTAAGGTATACTTAAGCACTCTAAAGTGTATATTTAATACAAATCCCACCGCTGTACACCAGTGTTAGGCAGAAACCTGTGCAGTTCCCTTGGGGACCACTGCGCAAGATTTAGGACTACAGGTGTTGGCAGTAAACCCACTTGGTAGCAGTCTGTACCACCCAGATTTACCTGGTAGCTGTGGCTGAGCAGTCAGACTTCCCTCAAGAAGAGTTAGGCAGTATGTAAAGTATACACAATAGGCACTCAGACACAATAGCACAAGCAAACACTGACCAGAGGTTTGGTATCAAGGTATATAATTATTTATTTAAAAACACACTTATTGAAACACTCCATCACTAATATTGTAAATCACTCTAAACACAGTTACTATTGTATATATACATCCCTTATTCCTTATCAGACAAGTCTTAGTTAACACCACTTATTTCCAGACAGAGGTGAGCACTTAACTATAGATGGCACTCCAATAAGTTAACGAAAAAGGAAGGGAAAAAGGCAGAATGTAGGAAAATACACCACACTAATACTTAGGAACTCTTAAGCAAGGCAGGGAAGTCAAAAGTTATTTGTGAGCCAAAGTCCATAGGCCGGGCCCACTCTTGGAGAGAGCAGGGCACAAATGCACCCAAGATCACACAATGACAACAGGCTTAAAAGGTCTTGCAGGGAGTTCAGAGAGGTTTTAGTTAGGCTCAGGAAAGTTTAGCCAGGGTGTCCCAGGCTAACCCAAGTTCGAAAGCCGGGGGCTAAATCTACCCCGTACAGTGGGTTGCAAGGGAAGCCAGGCGGAACACGGTACCTTAGGTGGAAAGGATCCTCCAGCGGGGGCAGTTGTTCCTGGCAGCGGGTGCAAGTCGCGGTGTCGTCCAGAGGAAGAGAAGATCTCAAAGATGAAGGTCGTTGCACTGCCAGGGAAGAAACCAGCCGCAGAGTTTTCCGGTTAAAGGTACTACCCTTTGATTCACGGTAGTAGTAAAACGTGGTATCCCGGTTGCCGGGGTGCTTGGCACAGGCAAGACAGCCACGAGTTGTTCCAGGAAACGACAAAGGAAGCAGACTGGTTATCCCCACCAGTCGAAGGAAGAAGACTCTCCGGGCTGGAGATCTCCTCTGTCGTTGGGAAAAGTGGTGAGACGGTTCAGCTGGGCTCCACCGGTGGTGTCATCGTAGCAGGCAAGCTCAGCTTCTACCTCGTCAGATTCTTAGGTCCTGTGGCGACTTCTGAAGTTCCAGTCCCCAAAGCCCTGCTTTTATGCAGAAAACCCCCATTCACTCAGCCTAGCTGTCACTCAAACATGCTAAGTGGTGAGCCGACCGGCTCACCACTTGGGCCAATCAGGACGGAGTGCGACTTGAATTGCCTAGGCAACTCATTCCACGGTGCCTAAATCCCCTCCCACACCCCCTGTGGTACTCAGACAGAGTGCCACCACTTTTGGAGGCTTCTGTGGAGAAGCCTGCCAAAAAGTGGAACAAAGGGCTCGACTTGGGTTGGAGTCACAGAAGCGAACACAAACGCCATTTTAGAACCGAGTTCTGGCAAAAAATACCAACCGGAGAATTAATATTAAATAAATAAACCGGCGGTATGTTCGAGGCTATAGGAATTAAATAATTAAAGTTGGTAGCCTCGAACAATGGGAAATCCCATAGGGATATATTCGCTGTCGAATATAAAAAGTAGTATCCACTGCCACCAGCCAAAACTCGATCAGGGGGGACGGAGACGTGCCCCCTCGACTAACAGACCCCGGGGCAGTCGAATTGCCCTGGCCAGTACGTCCACAATATGATGGTTTGTACTAGTTCTGTTCAGAATTTGAGACTAGTAAAGTCAATGGTGACTTTACATGCCCTGGGAGAGAGTAGTCAGTCCCAGGGTATGGAGTCTATACTGGGGGGTCACTATGACACCCTGTGTTACTGCACTGAGGATGCTGTGTAACACACATCACAAAAACACATGAAGCCCTATGGAGTAAAAGACCCCATAGCCCATTAAACACATCTAGAGTCAAAGAAACACACTCAAATCATGTCCAAGAGTGAGGGTAAAAGAGTCTCACTCTTGGCAGGAGAAAAAAATAAACCCCAAAAATCCAGCAAAGCTGCTGGGGGACTCATTAGGTTAGGAAATTCAGCCTAAACAGAGAATTCTCCCTAACACTCCCCTCCATAACAGTGTGCACCAATTAGTTTAAGCAAGGAAATCCCCAGTGAACTTTACAACTTGCAGCAGGGAGGAGTAAATGAGCCAGTGGAAGTGCTTGTGTAGTTCTGCCCAGTTTTAGTAGTTAGGAATCCAATAGGACACATGTTCTCTGTGTGGACTCAAGAACCCTCGACAATGTGGTGGTAGACAGATTTTCCCTTCCAGACATAGGGGGGTTAGTGCGTCCGGTGGGGACGAGTGCATGGCCCAGCACTCACGGCCTGGCATATGCTTAGTATCAAGTTAAACTGTACTCACCTTCTAAAAGCATCACAACATCATCAATGCAAATGCACGATTTAGCATGTGTAGGAAGCCATTCAGCTTGGTGTCAGAAGCATCCCTATTTCAGCACTGGCACATTCACTATTTAGTCATTTGAGGAGATGTCAATTGCAGAATATCATTTTGGTGTATGGGAGTATTCTTGAGGAAAACACAGGAAATGCACATCTATTCTACCCCAGTTAAAAGATCCAAGAGAAAAATGCAAGTTTTGGGAGGGGTTCATTAGTTAGTTAATGTGCTAATACATGGAGGGGAAAACGAAAGACAATAGATAGGGAGGAGGTCATGTATCTCAATCATAAATCCCAATCCATTAGACCTGCCGGGATGGCCCAATACTACTTCCTCTCCAAACACAGATTCAAACAAAAAAAGTGTGGTGGCTGTAGCTTCCCAGTGGTAGCAGCTAAACATTGGAGCACACTCCCGCTAGCACTAAGAGCAGAGTAATTGCTTTGGTCCTTCCAAAAAAACCTCAAGACAATGGCAATTCACACACAAGACCAATACATTCCTGGGATATAACCTTGAGTGTACACCAACGCTCATCACACTCCCGTGTAACAAACCACCACACCAATGTTGATTTTTGCAATTATCTGACCATTTGCTGTGATTTTCGGTCCTTGATGTATCTAGGGCACAGATGCCCCTGGGCTAGGAGCCCTCTTACAAATGCTAAATAAATAAATACATTCATTCTTTATTAGCCTAGTGGAGTATTACTCCAAATGTGTGGAGAATTGTTTGGTGTTGATCGCATTAAAACATCAGTGATTTGCACAAGTCAATTTTGTGTGGAGTGTGAGAACGTGAACACATTCACGGGGATTAATGAGGCAGTTGTTGAAATCTGGCACTTTCACACTATGACACCAGCTGTAAAAGTATTATAATGGAATGAGCCAGCAGTACACCTTTGGGTGCAGTGCTTTCTCTGGAATAAGGTGAAGTAGAAAGAACTGCAACATTTGCCTCATGCAAGCTGAATAAGGGGACAAGGGAGGGAAGACAGAGGGGGGACAAGACAGAAAATCTTACTAGGCCTTTTGTCATTCAGATCGTGCAAGTTCACCAACACAAAGTGCAGCAGGGAAGGGAGAGGGGGAACTGCTAGGGAGAGGGAGGGGGAAGCTCATTCAGGGCAGCATTGCTCATAGTAAGTACAGCCAGGGAGCGCAGCTCTCAGTAAGTGCAAGGAGGGAGGGGACTGTAGGGGTTACACTGACATCCTCTAAGTGTGCGGGACGCCCGGAGGCAGTGCAGGGGAGACTGATCATGGAGGAGCCTGGTACCCAGTGAGAGTCTGAGGGTAGCCAAGCAATCATTCGTTGCAGCAGACAGGTAGGTCAGCACGTGAGGGACCTAAGGAGAAAAGGAAGGACTTCAGCTGCTTCCAGAACTTCAGGTGGTCCGGCTTAAGTTTGAGAGTGGCAGGGAGGCGTACCAGTCTTTGATATGTTTTGCATTTATGTATGGGGAAGAACGGTCGTGATTAGTGCAGATATTCAGTGGAAGTGGAAGGGGTTTAAAGGGTATGTCCTATTGCATGATGCTGGGGGTCTGCATCATTAAGAGGCTCATCTATGAGGTTCACCATGTGGCAGAAAATTAGAGTATATTGTGGTGGATACTCCTTTTAGGAAGCCATAGATGACCACATGGAAAGTGGACTGAAAATCTGAGGCGTCTGACCAGCAAGTTTTCCAAGTTGGAGAAAGCTTTGTGGACAAGTAAGTTCTCACAGAGGTGGGGTTGAATGTGAGGGATGTCTTGGGAGATATTTGCGAGATGAAAGAGGTAATTCAACAATTTGTTAAGTCTCTGGAAAAGCTGCATTTAGAGGGGAGTTACAAGCGGAACCCTCATGCCACCTTGGACTGACACCCAATGTGAACTGATGGCAAAAGGGTGCATGCATACTTTGAGCTGACAGTGCCAAAGTGATGAAAACAACCTGTTAAGCAAGTTGACCCTCCCGGTATGCCTGTAGTGCATGTGACATGTGATGTGTTAGGAACCTTCCCAGGAAGTAGTGGCCTAAAAACGTTAATACAACTTTTGGTAGGCATGTGTCTTCAAGTGGCCTGCAATTGAGATTGTTATTAAGGTTGACACCAAAATGGGTGTGCATTTTCTAGATAAGGTTTTCTAGTGAGCAGGGTGTCTTAGCAGAACTCTGGCTGATAACGATACACAGCTGCAATTGATGGACATGGTAATATTCTGGGAAAGGTGTGGTATTGCACACTGAAAACCTCTTCTCATCGTCCTGAAACTGTCAAAAGATTGAACCACACATGACTGGACAGTGTTTGCATGGCTGATGGATGGGGTATAGGCTTAGGAGAAGCGGTCCCATGCAAAGATGCAAAATATTGGTTTGCGCTTCAAGCCTCAACAGCCTTGTTAGCATTCAAAGAACTTAGAAGCTGGAAACTAAACACTAGGATTTGCTTCTGTTAGTTAGTGAAAGACAGGCACAGACCGTGGGATGAGAGTATTTGGAGGGGCAAGATTGAATAGGACAAAAACAAGATAAACAAAGGTCCAAAAATCAGCATTTATGCAGAGAAGAGGCGATGAGAGAGGGTCATAAGGTACAGGCTTGGACTTATGGTTTTGTGAAAGAAGCATACCTTTGAAGTCCCCAGCAGGTGGAAACGGTGACCTCCTATGCGGGTGCAACAGATTGTCATAGAAAGTACCGCAAGATCTAGGGGTTAATGAGAACATGAAAGTCTCGTGACTGCTCCAATTGCCATGCAGCCAATGATTGATGTCTTTGGTGTCACAGGAGGATTGGTGCGTTATATCTGTATATAGACCATCACTATGGTTATAGGAAGAACACACCTATTTTGTGTTTCCCCAGGCACCATGGAATCCATCAACATCCTGGAGGATTGGGGTTGCAAGCGTTCCATATGGAGGTGGTTGCAGATAGGCCTGCAGAAGAGCGATCCCATCAGGGGGTTGTTTGGGCCATGATACTGTCAATACATTTCAACTTGAATGAATCACCTTTTCTGGCATCTGCAATTTGTGATATGTATTTTTTTTGTCAGAGGCATAAGAGAGGGAAGGGGTTAACAGAGTGCGGTGTGGACTGGAGACAGGTGAAGAGAACGATGTGGTGGTTATCTTGAATGTAGGATTGCTGTGAAGGGTGACCAGAAGGTTTTCAGAGTGGGAGCAATCAAACTGAGGAAATTGGGATTTTCTCATGTTCCAGAGGTTGAATTCACCCTTGGGTATAGTCGGGACTTCAGTTCAAAGGGATTTGATTAAGATTAAGCTCATTGAAGAAGATGCTGAGAGTTATATAACATTTTATGATTGGTTATTTATAATGCGCTTAATAGCCAGAGGTTTCTAAGCGCAGACCTGGGTCGTCTTGCTTCAAAGCCGAGCACGTTGCCCCTGATCTATCCTCCCGAGACGTTCCATTGAGCTTACAGTTTAGAATGATGGTGTGACAGGATAATAGCCATCACTGCATGGTGGGGGAGGTGGGAGTTAAATGGCAAGTTAGAAAGGATGTCTTACACCTAAGTGATTTTGTATAGCAGGAGAGGATAGGGATTGGGTCAGGATTAAGAGTGGGGGAGGGGGTGGGATGGCATGCAGGAAAGAGACTGCAGTATCATCCCACATGTTAACATATTATTAGGCCATTGTGCAAGTGCATGCCAGTGTGGCTGCAGGTGGTGATAGGTATACAACTGGAACGTTATGTGCAGGTTGATCAATAGCAGGACAACAGTGTGACAAGTCAACATAGTGCAGAAACACTGGGCTGGCAGCGACCAAAATACAGTCAATGTAGACCTGTCATGAGTCCTATAGCCAATGGGCAGGCTGATAGGAGTAAACAAAGTGCATGCTCAGGTCGATAGTGTGTAAAAAGGGATCTATGTGATCTTACCGAATGAAATTTCAACGAATACTTTTTTACTGAGCCTTTTTTACCGAAAAAATATACTTGTTAAAATCTTTTATTTGGGGGGCCTCCCCCTAAAACCCTCAGTTTCCCTTCCCCAAACCCCTCCCATCCTTTTTTACTGCTTTACCCCAAATCCTCATATACATTTTAATTAAAAACTCGATATTTGTTTGTTATTTCGGTTTTGCTAAAAATGTTATTCTCTGTTTTCTATTCTGTAACATGATTGGATGCCTATAGTAAGTAGTGTGTGGTTAGAGAGAGTTGGCTAAACCATACGGACCGGAAAGTGAGGGAATCGTGGGTAATCAGGGTGATGACCTTCATTCTGGGTTGGGAGACAATAGGCTGGGGCCAGTTTCTAGCACCTCCTACCTGTAGTACGAGTGTATTGTATTAAAGTCCAGCACAGCACGGATGAGACTACATGGCCAACCAGCACAACAGCCCATGCTTCCATTTTTTAAAGCACAGCACATGTGAGGCACCAGCTTGAAATGCTCTGCAGCTCGGGTGGCCTTCAACAAGACATCATGTGCTTTCAATATTGTTTTTGGAAGGTCAAACTCCTTCAGGTCAAACCTAGTACCCAACAACCTAAAACAATCTTGGGTACTTCCCCTGCTCAAAAAACAAACACTTGACCCCTCTATACCGACAAACTAAAGGCCCATCACCACCACCCCCTTCCTACTCAAAATCATTGACAGAGTAGCCTATTTGCAAATCCAGGATTATCTAGAAACCAACAACCTATTAGGCTCACGTCAATCGGGCTTCCGCCCTCTTCATAGCACCGAAACAGCCTTGATTGACCTCAAGACTAAAATTGACGAGTTGAAGGACAATGGAAAATCAGCTATGCTACTCCTCCTTGACCTTGCGGCGGCTTTTGACTTGGTAGATCATGCAGTCTTATGCAATCATCTCAGCTCATCTGCCCATTTCTCAAGTGATGCCATAACCTGGGTGCAATCCTTCCTCGCGAACCATACAATGAGAGTCTTCTCCCCCTAGCAGCCGCCGATCCCATACAAGTTTCCTGTGGCGTACCCCAAGGATCCTGTGTATCTCCTACGATGTACAACATCTTTACCAAGCCCTTATTCGACAAGTTGGACAGACTGGGTGTCATCTACACTAACTACACAGATGACATTCAGATCCTCATCCACCTTTCGGGCAACTTAGTGGAAAACTCGACCTTGCTAAACAAGATATATCTCCTCATTCAGGCATGGATGGCATCCCACGGCCTCTGCTTGAATGATGACAAAACGGAGCTACTGATCCTTGGCACAGAGACAGCAATTAAAAAATTTGACCCCAACTATACCTCATTCAACATTGACAACAATGTCAGATGCCTGCAGTTAAAACCCTTGGGGTTTATCTTGACTCAGCACTCACCTTCAAGAAGCAAATCAATACCCTAGCATCCTCCACAGCATATACATGCAAATTGATCCGAGTTTGTAGACCATTCTTATCTGAGACCAGCTGCATCACTCTGGCGAATGCACTGATCATATCCAGATTGGATTATTGCAAAGCTCTATATGCGGGTTCTAACAAATACATTCTCGATAAACTACAAACCCTCCAAAATAAACTCTAAGAGCAGCCCCAAATATCACGACCAGAAATCAAATATCGGCCGGCAGAAGAAATATCTACTGATTAAATATTAAGGACAGGATTACCCTAAAAACCCTCTCTCTCACCTCTAAAGGTCTTAACAAAAAAGCTCCTCCTTACCTGACAGATAGAATCATCAAGAGAACTTCAAACTGTCCCACTAGAATGTCCAACGCATACACCTTAATGGTGCCCAGATACAAAAAAAGCACAGCCGGCGGCTCCAGCTTTCCGGTCATAGCAGCCCAAACCTGGAACAGACTCCCCTTACATCTCAGAACTGACCAACTCTACCTGAGTTTCAGGCGCAAGTTCCTTACCTGGATACGATCTAATGACACTTAGCCGGACCGTCTCACTACGTCACCCTGTACAATTGCTTCTCTTGACTGTGCCAACTGATGATTACCCGTATGCCACCTTGTTTATTTCACTATGCCTCTACTATTTTTCTCCTTACCCACAGTATGTAAATATATGTTTCAACCTACTGTATACCTGAAGTACTCTGTAACCAAGTTCTCAAGTATCCATGTAATGTTTGCGCCCAGCTACCCTCGGGTTTGGTTTCGCGCTATATCAAATAAACAAACAAACAAACAAACAAACAAACAAGGTGGGGGAAGTCCAGGGAGTAGGGTAGAAGAGTAAGCGAATACCCCATTCCAAGATGGATGGTGTGGCTGCAGCAAAAAGACCAGAGTCACTCTTGAATTAGCCCTTACATTTAGAACTCAATGGAATGGACTGCTCTGACCCCCCCCTCTGTTTTTCAGACCTTCAGGTTTTGAATGCCTGCTACACAAACTGGGAGGCAGTATATGGGGCATCAGATGGAGTCTCTGTGCTTTAGAAGGGTAAAGGGCATATCGATTTGGGAGGTCGAAGTGAGGGGATGTTGGGTCATCCTCTGAAGATGGAGAGTGTGCTTGATGGACAAAGGGCCAAATCCCAGTGTATAGAGGTGATGCAACTTAGACCTCCCTGGGGCAGTGGACCGCTGTTACTCCATGACTGGGCAGACACCTAGATATTTCACGTAGTGATGTATCCTACTTCTGCACATTTGTTAAGTCCTATCTGTTAAGTAAGCTGTTTCTGATTTTTGTTTCAGGTGTATACTGTGGCCCTGTTTCAGGATTCTGCGCTGTAAGAGTCACTACATGTGTGCGCGTTCAGCCCTGCATGCATCGCCTGCTTGAGTATGTATGACAGTGTGGTCGAGGTTCTATGCACTTCCTAACATTATATTGCAAGTATTGTCATGGTGTTGAGCAGTAGAGACTGTTCAGTGATAATGCGAGCACTGCTCCTTTGCTATCCATCAGCAGGATGCTCTGTTGTCTCTCTGAAGGATCTGAATTGTCTTTGTCACCTGGCTTTGGCTTCTCAAGGTTTTGGTTTGAGCCCTTCGACTATTTTCAATGGTGTGATTTTGGGCTTGCCCAAAATAAGTATGGTGGTAATCATCAATAGATTGCTGAGGCCTTCGGGTGAGTGGCGCAATATAAGAAATCTATAAATACATAGATAGATAGACATGTGTTTTGTAAATGCTTACTATTTTTGGAATGCCATCTAACTATGAGCTAAAATCATATGCAATATTTAATGGCTGGAGCATGTAGAATGAAGAACATTGGGTAAATAAATAATAATTCTTATGTAGCTCTTCAATACTTTCTTGGTAACCCGTTTAATAAATACCCCATGTGATCTGAACTAAAAATGAGATGGAATTTTAAAAATAGGAGGTATTGAAATACAAAATATGTATTACACATAGTTAATGTCATATATCTATGAAGTGCTGTAATAGAATAAGTGTACACTGGTATTCCACCGCCTCTATGGGAAGTGGCCAGAGTGATGGGGAGAAACTCAAGGGAAGAGCTGGGGCAGATCCATGGCAGATAGGTAATAGGCTGAGTGAAGGGATTTTTTACACATCCCACAGACCAGTATACTATCACAAATTACATTACACTGATCCTTGTATATAAAACTCAAAGTGGACATTTCACGCTCTCCATTCCATACACAGTTATCCTGCTGCATGGGACTCATTCTAGGGAAAGCAATATCGAGTATGTTTCTTGTACACAGATGAGTATGCAGAATGCACCTATCAAACACAGATTCGAACCCAATAGGAGCATTGCATTATCATTTCACCCTTAGTATGTATATACATCGCTGTACACTCTGAGTAAAGTATGTTTCTGTGTTCAGTCACACTCAGCCTAAATGATTCAATACAAATGTCTAACCACACTCACTTTTATTGTACTCACAAGCCTATAGAAACCATTACAATAACCTGGCATATCAACATCATGGTCATTTTGGATGAACAAATCTATCTCATCATGTTTCACACAAATATTGCCCATGGGGTAAGTAAGTGCACACTCTAGTAAAGACAGTATTTTGAAACAACATTCAGAACAATGTTGTAAAAAACAGGAGATTACCTACCCTGTTCATTTCAACATGACATGTTGTGTCTTATATTCAATTAACAAAATGTGTGTTTCAACTAGGTTACACCGGATACAGAGTCGTGTCATCTGCACCGTTTGGGTATGTTCAATCTCAGTGTTAGTACCTAACATTCTATCATCTGTTGAGACTCTATGTGTCGGCCATGTTTTCGAGTTTAGCAGAAAACTCTGTCCCATCACTTCCTCTCTCTAAATTTTAGGGGGAATCCCGATAAACACTACCTGAACAGTGAAATCCTTACCTTTTTTCTGGTATAGATACTATCAAACAATTATGAAGGTACATAGATTATTCAACAGAAATCTTACTCAAATTCAAAGAAAAGATCATCAATTTTGTTATAAACAATTTGTAAAAACAACAATTACTAATGAAAAATGCATATATTAGTACACATAAAAACTATAAAAAACATATTCTATGACCAATGGAAACTTAATGTGATAGAGATAGATAGGAGAAAAAAACTATTTATCATCAGTAATAACGGTTGTTATGGTCTATTCTTTTCAGGTGTTAGTACAATGCATTATAAAAGATATGACTCAACAGGTTTCTCTTCACTATAAAACTGAGGAACATTAATCAGGAGGTAAATAGATGGTCACTTGACTATAGCGAAAATCCAGTAGTGTGTTCCCTTTTTAATTCTATCTTAGCTGTGATTCTTGGGAACTGATATAGTAAGTGGGTACGGTTGTGAGGAAGGTATCCGAATAATTTAGGAAAACTTTGCTGGATGACTTTCAATTATTTCACTCCAACAGTTGCATCTTTATACGTTTTTTTTATGGACATATACTAGTAGTTAATCTCTCTCGTTATGTATTTAAGAGTTCATACTATCTTTGGTTTTGATGTAGAGAGACTTAATATTCTCACTCGTCCCGTAGTATCTTAGGTTGTATTCTTCAGCTCTCTTAGTATCAGTTCATTTGTACGTTTCGCTACGCCGTAGTTTTTTTAATTCTGACCGGTGTTCAACCGAGTGAAACACAAGTAGCTTCTAGTGTCCAACATCACTTCCTCTGCCTTCATCAGGAGAACATCTTTTCTTTGCGTTTCAATTGGCCCATTTTTAGCTAGCTCTATATTTACGAGTCTATGAAAATATACATACGGCACTGAGTGTTAGTATTTATCTCGAGGCGCCATGATGTATTCATAAAGATTGTATTAATGGTTTATTTATGCTTGTGAGCACAATAAAAGTGATGATAGTTATACATTTGTATTGAATCATTTAGGCTGAGTGTGACTGAAAACAAATGCATGTTTTACCCAGAGAATATAGAAATTGATATACATAACAAGGATGAGATATAGCCGGTCCGATTGTTAAGATGGGTTTCTGAACTCTGACCTGGAGGGGCAGAGGTTCAGAAGGCCATCCTAGTTTCTTGGAACAGGGTACCCTCTGGACAAGCCAGACCAATGAGGGTAGCTATGGCAGGCGGTCAAGACTAAGGGCCTCATTGCGACTTGGGCGGTAATGGATAACGGTCACTGGTAAGAAGACCGGTGCTGTTAAACCCTTACCGCCCAACTCCGAGGTCCCTTAGTGGGAGCCACAAAGGACATGTGGTCTGACCACATGTTCTTTATGGGTCCCGCTAAGGGCTCAGGGCACTAATAACGGGCCTGCTATTGTCAGGCCCATAATTAGCACCTTCCCCATTCCCATTGAGCACTATGGGGGCTCAAATGGGAATGGGGAATGGTTGGTTGAATGGGGACTTAACGGGTCCGCACAGGTCGGAATGTCCCGGTAAGTCCCCATCCAACCAGACCGGACACTGACCCGGTATTGGAGGCAGCCATGGCGCAAATAGCGCCATGGCTACCTCCAATCTCGGAATGAGGCCCTAGGTTTCAGGAGGGGTGAGGGTGACAGAAGGACCTCAATGAGCACACAAAGCAAGGGAACTTACAAATTACTCCAGACAAGTGTTATATCAAAAATATAGACACATTTATTACAAGGCCTTTGTAACATAGACCATAGCAAAAGAATCACAGTAACACTAATTAAACTAACACACCACTATAAATACAATGTATATACAAGACCATTGGGGTCTAAAGGGGTTAAATGCACAAAATATGTGGACAACCTAGATGGGAAGGAAACAGGCAGTGCAGATAGTCTTAAGGCCCCTTCAACATCGACAACACACCTAACTCAGAGTCAGTCCAAGCCCTAAGAAGAGAGTAGCGTTGTGCTCAATTGTACATGCAATGCAAGTGCATGTGTTTGTTCCAATGGGCAAAATTGAGTCTTTTCAGGGCTCTCTAGCAGCTCGGGAAAGTGGATGAGGCGATGAAGAACAAGTTCCCACTATTCAGGGAGGACCTCCACTTGAAGGCAGAGGCAGTTCCAGAGTGTGGGATAGAGTCGCTAGTTTGCACTTGCAGTGGAAAGGAGAGGGGCCCCCAGGGGCCACTTGGGCGTAAAAGGGGCCCTTGTTGCCAGGGGCCACCGGTTAGTGTTGTAAGTACTCACCGGTCCCAGGCGCACTTGGACCAAAACTTTGTCCGTTCAGTCCACTTGGGTTGCAGGTTCGAATGCAGCAAAAATTATGTTTCTGTGGCTTTCAGTTCCCGAGATATAGCAATGATTACCAAACGGGACAGTGGCGATTTCTCCGCTCCGACCCAGTTTCACTGCAGCAGGCTTCAGGGGCAAGAGGGTCACAAATGCAGCGTACTTGCAAAAGACGTTGCCACGGCAGGGCAATACGGTAACTGTGTTCGCTCCGGTCATGGCGCACTCGTCTCACTTCAGACCTGGAAATGCCAAGTGTACGAAATTTGGTGTGAGGGTGCCGGGGACACAGAGCTAGCTCACAAACACACACTCCATACGTGGACCAATCACGGACCACGGTGGTCCCAGTCATTCATGGCACTCCAGACTCTCTGGGGCACCCAGGATGTGTATTAGACTCAGACGTTCCAGCCCACATCCTGGAGCCACACACGCAAGGCATGCAGAAGCCTGCAAAAGCATTGGGTTTCAAGGGAAACTGCATGACCAAAAAAGGACTGACCCGGGTCGACTCGACCTGGGGAACGTGAAGGGGCAAGATGGCCAAAGGACAGTACAAAGAACCTTGTGGCATGGCCATTTTGGAGCCAGGCCTCCTATTCATACCAAATGCAGTTAACGTGGTTAAAATGGCAGGAAAGGGTAAAAATAATGCGAAAAGATAGCTGCCACCAGTCCTGTCCATGACACACCTGCACAGTTCATAAAAAGTCCAACGAGAGTATCTAGGGCCTTTGGAAAATGACTATAGACCCAAGTGTGCTGTATGGTAAAATACATTGCACACTTGTTACATGTTGCACAAAAGTTGCAACATGGGAAAAGGAGTAAGGGAAACAAAGTCTCCCAGTACTGAATGTCTTAAGGGCATGTCAGTTTCCCCATAAAAAGTGTGTGAAAGCCCAGAGGAGTGCAGCTGAAGGCTGTGTTTATCTGGAAAAATCAGTCAATGGTGTCATAAACAACAGAAAAAAGTTTGGGGGTGTACTCATGGAGGGAAAATTACATACAATTATGAAAACTTTCCTAACACCGATAGAACAGCGAGTAGAGCACTCGCTTTGACATCTATGAAGAGCCTGCTGACAGAGGTTTGAATCCCGGCAGGGCCAAACAAGGTCTTTCATCCTTCCGAGGTCATTAAATGAACACCACACACCGTGGGTAATAATAAGCAGCGCTCAGATGCCTGAGGGTTTGTAGCGCTATATAAATGCTAAATTATTATTATTATTATTATTATTATTATTATTAAATTATTATTAATCCACAAAGCTCATCTTGGGTGCAATGTTTTAATATTTGATTTATCCTTGTGTAAGAGGGTAGTGGATATGGGCCCCCATGTTTGATGAGTTCAAATGCACCTTATAGTTGCATGTTTGTCAGCAGTTGTTACCTGTCACCCCAATGAAGTTTCCTTGAATGAACCACAACTGTTGAGTTCCATTTGTGTCAATGTGTGAAATATACATCACGATGACCAAGCCTAAACAGAGTGAGACATGTGGAATTGACAAGTATCCACGAAATAAGCTGATTTTAAAACGACTCCCCATTTAGTACATTTCCGCATGCGTAGCTCTATTTCCAGCTATGTGTTTTGAATCAGCTTCTTCTATCCAATTGGCTGTGCAGCTCAACAAATTAATATTTTCTTTGGTGTTCACCAAAGAAACAGATTAGATTTCACCTGAGCATGACTCTTTCCTGGAACAAAGAACATTATGAGAGACTGTGACAAATCAACTTCTGGGGCAGCAGTGGTCCAGTGATGAATATCGGGTTCTAAACCATCTTCAACCCCACACCTCTAGTACACCAGAAGTGATCCGAACAGATTGGAACACACGTGAATATAAGACCTCTTTGTCCAATTTAGGTAACGTGGAAAGGCAGGCCTGTCTCTGCAAGGTTGTGGATCGTTAGTTAGTTGAAACACAGCGAAAATACAATTATTACACAATGATAAAAGGGATTATCCAGTCAAGGTTGTATAAACATATATACTTTATATATACTTTATCATTACTACAACAGACAGTTCTAGCACACTACCTAATACAACCCACCCTGTAAAGGAACACAGAGGACAGGCAGTTTCACGAAGGAAAAGGGAAGCATCCTGGATACTGACAGGAGGGTAGTTGCTAAAGTAATCACTCTTACTGTTCAAGATTATTTGGTTCCATCACCAATGGGGGAAAGGGCCGTAACTGTCTCTAGGGGCCTTTGGAGAAGGACCAGGGGGGCAGAACCACAATGTACCTGGTGTGGAAGAAGTTCTTGGTGCTCGACAACGTGTAGGAGGATCAAGGGTGCTTTCAGCCCTTGAGACAGAGTGAGTAGCGGGAGACAGCTGCGGGTACCAGGCGGCAGGCAGTTCGGCAAGCGAGGCTGGAAGGACGTCTGCAGGCTGTCCAGTGCAGGGGCTCACGGCCAAGAATTAATGTCTCTGTGCTGGTTGGTGGATCTCAAATGCTGATTAAGGTGGCTTGGAAGGCTCTTGTGACTGCAGCGTGACAACAGTCAGCGGTGCTGCCGGAAGCCGTTCGAGGGGTCGACTGTTTAAAAATGTCCTTAAAAGATGGATGCTGGATGATGCTTGTGTGGCACTCCTCCTAGCTCCTTCTCAGGGCTCGTGTCCTTTCAAGGCAGATGGCCCAAAGTTCCAGAGAGTGATTGCAGGCAACAGCCTTGTTATTTGTCCAGAGACTCTCTGGCACTTTCCAAATAGAGAGCTTGCTGGCAGAACCTAGCAGGGAAAGATGTGTGCTGGGAGAAGTTTAGTTTCTTCACTGGTGGAAGATGTAAGTTAGACTGTACCTTCAGCTCACGTCCAAATGAGTCCTTCTTATTACTCCTTCGAAGTCTTCAGATGGTCTGCTAAGTGAGGGGCTCAGCCCTCTTTTAAAGCCAAATGGTATCCAGTGATTGGTGCAGGCTAAACCTATCTTAATGAACCAATCCTGGGTCCCCACCAACAATGTTGTGTTATGCAGAGGTCAGGACCAGAGGGCTCTTCAACAGGACAGACAAGGGGGTGACAACATATACCTAAATCTCACCCATCTTCCTGTCTGTTTTAGATCAAAGTGTCTCTCTGGTTAACTGAGCCCTCTGTGACTTCATTAAAGTGCAGGTCTCCCTTGAAGTTTGTGCTGGGAGCAGACTTCCTGTCTCCCCCAAACAACATACTTCTCCAATCTGAAAGGGGTCTGCTCTGCAGGGATACCCGCGGTAACTGCTGGACCCAGACAGGCCATTCAATGCTTTTCATACCGAGAGGTGGGACCTAGCTCCAAGTTGACACATTGCATACCAAAGGGGTGTCAGTCCTGCCTTCCTGCTGTCTCTTCGGCAACCAAGTCCACTCAGCAGGCTTGTTAGTATGCACTGCCACTAGCCGGAGGACAAAAGAAAGGCAGATCCATGTAGCCTTTGATATGTAAATTAGGCTGCCAATGCTGGAGGAAGGTGTGCCTTCCCCCTCTGTGAGATGCTTTGATGTACCCGGGGTTGTCACATTCCAGCTGAATATGACAGTGGAAGATGGCCCTTATAGGTTGTGTCTTTCCAGAGTTAATGTGACAGCGTTTTGTGCAGGAAGCAGATGATTGTGTGAAGAATGGCCTGACACAGTCCTCGGAGGATGGTCTCCCATCATTCATTTTCAGTTATTAAAAAAATCAAAAAGCCCTCACATGCCCCAGCCTCAACATGTGAACCACCAACCTACTGAGGGTCTGGTTAGTCATCAAGGTGAAAGTACCGGCTGAGCCCATCTACATTTCCATGCTGGGAATCTGGCCTGTGCTGGATGTCCATAGCTTATCCCTCTAGGGATATGCCCACCGCACTCGCTCAGGGTTCTCCTCTTGCATGGCCATTAACTATCACAGAGGCCTGTGGTCCACCTGGATCATAAACTGAGACCCACAGTTGTAGGGTTTCAGCTTCTTTACAGCCCACATGACAGCATATGTTTCTTTTTCTACAATAGCCCAGTTCCTTTCCCTTTTTGTCAAACGCCTGCTAATGTAGGCAACAGGTTGCTCTACCCCTTCAGAGATCAGCTGCACTAACACTGCTCCAATCCCAAAATCACAGGCTTCTGTCTGGATAATGAATTCCTGACCATAGTCTGGCACTTTCAGAACTTGGGCCCTGCATAATTCATCATTTAAATCCAGAAAGGAGGTTTGTCAGGTGGGGTTCCAAGTTACCTTCTTTGCCATCTTTTTGGATGTTACATCATTCAGGCACATGGTAATGGTCCCATACCCTCTGATGAACGACCGGTAGTACCCTATGAGACCTAAAAAGGCTCTCACCTGTGACTGGGGGGTGGAAATGTCCCTCTCCTTCACAGCCTGTACCTTTGCTTCGAGAGGTTGTTTCTTATCTCCATGACCAGGTGGTCTATGTAAGTCATGGTACTCTGTGCTATCTGGCACTTCATGACCTTGATTGTCAGGCCTGCATTTTGCAGCACCTCAAACACTTGTTTCAAGTGGGATGCATGATCCTCCCAGGTGTGGCTGAACACAGCAATGTCGTCTAAATAGACAACACTGACGTTTTTCAGTCCGGACAAAACCTGGTTAACCATCCTCTGAAAAGTGACAGTGACATTTGTCAGGCAGAAACCTGTGCAGTTCCCTCTGCGACCACTGCAAAAAGTTTAAGTCTACAGGAGTTAGCATTAAACCCAATTGGTAGCAGTCTGTACCACCCAGATTTACCTGGTAGCCGTGGCTGAGCAGTCAGACTTCTCTCAAGACGAGTTAGGCCGTATTTGGAGTATATAGGATAGGACAATTTACACAGTAGAACAAGCAGACACTGATCGGAGCTTGGGTGTAAAGATATATAATTATTTATTTAAAAACACATCTATGGAAAACACACTGGCACTAATATGGCAAACAACTTCAATCACAGTTACTTTAAGTATATATCAATCCCATAACAATATTTCGACAAGTCTAGGTTCAACGGCACCACTTATTTGCAGACAGAGGTGAATGCTTTAACCTAGATGGCACTCTAGTATTCGTTAGAAAGGGAGAGAAAAAGGCAAGGTATGAAACCAACTCAGTACCAACACTTTTACGAAACAATTGCAAGGCAAGCAAGGCAGGGTCTACTGTAAATCACAAAGTTCAGAGGCCAGGCCCGCTCGGAGAGAGGCAAGGCGATTTGTCCCAAAAGTATCACAGTGGAAATGCACTTCAAGTCTTTGTAGCAAAAATGTCACAGAAAGGTTGGACCAGTTTTAGAACAAAAAGTTAAGAAGGTCTGGAGGTGACCCAGTGGAAAGGTAAGGATTTAAGACACCTCACGCTAACCGTTTCAAGGGAAGCCAGGCGGACACAGTACCTTGAGAGTGAAGAGACAGCTCTGGCGGGGGCAGTTGTTCCTGGTGGTGGATGCAAGTCGGGGCTTTGCCAGAAGAGGAGAGGATCCCGTCGTCGAGGAAAAGTTGAAGATCGTTGCACCACCAGGGAAGAGACCGGCCGCGGAGTGCTCTGTCACAAGGCACCACCTTTTGGTCGTGGTACATTGGTTAGTGGCTATCCGTTTGCCCGGGTGCTCAGCACGGGCGATTCGACCACTAGACGTCCTGGAAGCGAAGAAAAAGCAAGGGACTGGTTGTTCCCACCAGTCAGGGGAAGAAGACTCTCCAGCAGGGAGATCTCCTCTGTCGTTGGGAAGTGGTGAGTCGGTTCAGCAGGGCTCCACCGGAGGTGTCGTCGTTGCAGGTCGGCGCAGCTTTACACTCGTCGGATTCTTAGGTCCTGTGGCGACTTCTTCAGTTCCAGTCCCAAAAGCCTTGCTTTTATGCAGAAAACCCCCATTCATTCAGCCTAGCTGTCAATCAAACATGCTAAGTGGTGAGCGGGGTGGCTCACCGCTCGGGCCAAACACACCAGTGTGAGACTTGAGTTGGCAGGGCAACTCAGTCCCGGGTGCCTAAACCCCCTCCCACGCCCCCTGTGGTACCCAGACAGAATGGCACCACTCTGGGGGGCTTCTGTGCAGAAGCCCGCCAAAAGTGAAACAAAGGGCTCAACCTTTGGTTCGGAGTTACAGAGGCGAACACATACGCTATTTTAAAATCCGAGTTCTGTCAGAAAATACCAACCGGTAGATTGGTATTAGCCTCCAACAATGGGAAGAATCCCATAGGAATATATTCGCAGTCGAATATAAAAAGTAGTATCCACTGCCACCAGCCAAAACTCGACGAGGGGGGCAGGGGGACGAATTACCCCTACCAGTACATCCACAATAGGATGGTTTGTACTGGTTCTGTTAGCAAATTTAGGTCTAGTAAAGCCAATGGTGACTTTACATGCCCTGGGAGACAGTAGTCAGTCCCAGGGTATGGAGTCTATGGTGGGGATCACCTAGGACACCCCAGTGTTACGGCACGGAGGGTGCGGTGTAACACACATAGCAAAACACATGAGGCCCTATGGAGTAAAAGAGCCCATAGAACACATTGACATTCAAAGGAATCAACCACATTCATGTCCAAGAGTGGGAGAAAAAGAGTCTCACTCTTGGCAGGATGAAAAAAAACACCAGAAATCCAGCAAAGCTGCTGGGGGACTCACTAGGTTAGGAAATTCAGCCTAAACAGAGAATTCTCCCTAACAACATTCTTCAATCCAAAGGGCATCACAGTGAACTGATAATGTCCTTCCGGGGTTGAGAATGATGACCTCTCTCTCGCTCCATCTGTCAAGCCAACCTGCCAATATCCTGCTGTGAGGTCAAAAGTACTCATGTACTTGGCAGCACCGAGTTTGTCAATGAGCTCATCTGCCAGAGGAATGGGGTGAGCATCTGTCTTCATGACAGAATTGAGCCCCCTGTAGTCCACACAAAAGCGATCTTCAGTCTTTCCGCTACTGTTTTTTTCAGGGGCCAGTACCACTGAGCTAGCCCAGGGCCTTTGGGACAACATCTTGGAAACATCCTTCTTGATGGTGTCCCTGACCTTATCGGATATCTGGTGAATTCTACTCTTCACCGGCTTACTGTCTCCAGTGTCCATAATCATGGGTGCACCAATCTACTTGACCAGGAGTCAGAGAAAACTGACCTGAAAACTGTCCCAGTAAACGGCGACAGTCTGTCAGTTGCTGTTGTGACAGGTCTATTGCAAGGTTGACAACTTCAACTGACCCATCTGTGGTTTCAGTGTGCATGAGGTCTGGGTGGGGATCGCTCTCCTCATCAGTTTGTCTGTCCATCAGTCACTAACGCCATGACCAAGTCCTCCCATCTATAATGAGGTTTTAGCCGGTTGACATGAAACACCCTGTACATCTGTTTAGGTCCTTTCACGTCAATGATAGAATTCACTTCACTGACCTATTCCAGCACACAGTACAGCCCAGTCCACTTGTCCTGAAGGGCACTGGGTTTGACAGGCTCTGTAATCCACAACCATTGGCCTGGAGAATAGACTGTCACTATGGCCTTTTGGTCGTGCCAGTGCTTCATCAGCTCCTGACGGGCCTTTTGATTCTTTGTTGACTGTTCCATGTAATTTGCCATTCTAGACTGAAGACCAAGTACATAGTCCAACCCCTTCTTGTTACAGGGATTAGGGTTTGCTTTTCCATCCCTCCTTCACTAGAATGAGAGGACCTCGTACAGGCGGCCCAAAAGGAAGCCCAAACGGCCTAATCCATAATCTGTTCTGTGGCACCCCCCTTTATGCGAACAGAGGCATGGCAGGAGAATATCCCATTTCCACCTCAGGTGCTCTTCCAAGCCACCTATCATGAATTTCAAGGTATTGTTGAACTGCTCAACAAGGCCATTGGTTTATGGCTGGAAGGTGGTAGAGAACCATTAGGTGACTCCACACTCTTCCTATAGCCTTTATATATGCTGATATGAAGTTTTATCCCTTGTCAGAAATTACTTTTTTGGGGAATCCAACACAGGAGAATATTACAAAAAGAGGCTTTGCTACCACAGGGACTTCGATGCTCCTCAGACGGACAGCCTCACGGTATCATGTGGCATGGTCTACCACCACCAAGATGTATCTGTTCCCTGAGGGTGGTTTGAGGATCCACAGGACCTACAATATCCATGCCTATTCTCTCAAAAGGGCGCCCAACCACAGGTAGTGGAATTGAGGTGGCCTTTGTTGCACCACCTGACTTTGCAGAAGGATGAGAAGTCGGGCAGGACAAGACAAATTCCTTAACTTTTACGGCAAACTATGGCCAGTAAAAGTGCACAGACATCCGGTCCCATGTCTTAGTCACTCCCAAGTGATCCGCTAAAGGAATTTGGTGAGCTAAATCCAAAAGAAACCTTCTGTGGCATTGGGGAACCACCAACCTTCTGCTGTCCTCGCCCTCAGAATCCTTTGGCTCACTGTACAGGAGTCCATCCTCCCAGTACACTTTGAACAGTCCAGAGGCTTCACCCTTAGCCTGCTCCTCTCCCTGCTTCCACAGACCCACCAGAGTGGGACACTTTTTCTGGGCTGCGTAGAGGTCCGTCTGTTCTGGGCCCCCAGCTGATGTGAACTCATCCGACTTGGGCAGACCCTTCAGATCTGCGCCAACCTGGTTCTCCACCTCAGGTTCCTGTGCTGTGCCATGCTACTAGTCCCTTTACCATAGGAGTAGGTGACTCAGTAGTTGGTGGAATCAGCCACGCCAGTTCTTCCAACAAGCCCTCTGAAAGCACTCCAGGCACTAAAGCTTTCATAGTGTTCAGTCTGGTTTTCTCTTTGGCCCTCAATCGTGTAGCCACTGTGACTACTTTTGTATCAAGAAGATCAGTACCCAACACACATGGGACACGGATGGAGTCTTTCACCGCTACACAGCGCTGGGTCGTAACACCTCACCAGCTGAACTCTACTATTGCCGAGGGGCACTTACTCTTGCCATCAAATACACTTACGCACAACTCTGGCCCATGAATATACTGACCTGGCTGTACCCACTGCTGGGTGACAGAGGTGATGCTATCTGTGGTGTCTCGGAGCGCAGGTGTTTTGTGTCTATTGATGTACACGTGCTCTAGATAGAGTTGAGTATTCCACATTTGGCCACTCCCTGAACTAGTGGGAACTCATCCTCTGAGAGGCCCACACTAATGACGGCCTCCTCCTTGAGCCCAACATTCACTACCGTTGCTTGGGTAAGCCTTTGCAAGCAGGATCCCCTTCCTATCGCCCAGTTCCTACACACAAAACAACCTTTGGGTGGTCAGAATAAGGTGTCCCATTGTTAGGGGTTTTTAAACAATACACAATGTTCACTTGGTCCCTTGCTTCCCCAAATCCATAGAAAAGTTTATCGCTACTATATGAGATTAGTCACCATTAAATTCTCATAAACTGCACCACATTTTATCAAAAATAGTTATTTATTATTCATATTTCAACAAGTAAAAAAGCTTTTTATCTTTTTTTCTTTTTTTCACAGCTCCATTTTTATGGAGAGTTGCTCAAGTGTTATACAAAATTACAAAATCTACAACATTGCGAAACAATATCGCTGTGTACATTTAATCTCATGTATCTTTTGACCATTTAACATTTCACAGAATTCCTTTTTTAACCTGGATCTTCAAGGTGCTTACCTCTATCATAGAGCCAAGCAGCTTAGTCCATAAAAACCTTTCACTTCATCTTCATAAAACCCATGCTTACTTTCATACCACATTCAAACCATACCCTGCGCTCTTCTTTTTGGTGTGCACGGCGCAACTAGAGTTTCAGGGGTTTCCTCCTGTCTTTTTGGGACCTGACTTTGAAGAGGATTGGGTTGGACCTTTGTCCTTCCTATCCTTGTTTACTTTTTTGTCTGCCGATTTCTCTTCCAGTTTCGATGTGCGGCCCTGACCCTTTTTCTGGACTCCAGTACTCACAAACCTGTCAGCAGCCTTTACAAGCTCCCTAGGGTCTGTGATAGTCTTGTCCACAAGATGCTGGTGTAGATCAACCTCTCAACTTTACAATTTTTCAACACATGCTCACACACAATCAAATTGTACATCCCTTTAAATGTGTCAACTTTGTTACCACTCACCCACCCAATGACAAGTGTATGAATGCTTCAAATGTCTGCCCACTTTTCTTTCCAAGCTCTCTGAAGCTCTTGAGATACTGTTCTGATGTTTTACAGAACTTCCTGAGGAGGGCTGCCTTCAACCTCTTATAAATGGGCCTTTCCTCAGGAGTTAACTGAAGAATTGTATCAGTCCCTGGTGTCGGTAAGTGACCCCACAGTACCTCATCCACCTCCTGTAGCTGGAAGGCCAGCTCGATTGCTTCAAACCAGTGGAAAAAATCCTTTGCCACCTCATAAGCCTGTACCAAATCTTTGATAATGTGCCATCAGAGTTTATCCCAGGCACTCTGGTTTGAGCCACTACTGCTGTTCTCACTAGAGGCGGACCTGTTGGCCTGTTTCTGCTCTTCACGCGCCAGCTTGTGCATCTCTATGGTGACCATGTCCTGCTGTTTCTGTTCCTCTGGCACTAGTCCTCTCTCCTCGAGCTGGAGCTTCCTAACCACTCCCTCATTTACAGCCGGAACATTACCTGGCCACTTAGAGACTGTGGAGAGGCCTGGGACCTGCAGGATGCCGCACTTGCCCCTGTCCTCACTGACACTCTCAAGTGTAGAGAAACCACACATGCCCCCCGGCGGGATGATTGGTGAGAAACCATGCTCATGCAATATTCCTTATCATTTAGATCTCTGGAAGATCTTGTCCATTTGGGTAATCAGGGCAAAGCCTGTCCCCTGGGGTCTTCTCCCCAACCTCCCTCGCTTCTACCCAAGCTTAGAATCCGGTCAGTAACTCAAGTTTATTAAACTTAGTGCTGTGGGGAAGTCCCCTCTCTTGACATAAGAAGTGCTGGACATCCTTGCTCATGCCTTTTAAGTCTTCATGTCAAGCTCCATTACTATTACTATTACCTGACAGTGACTACATGTTGCCTGCAACAGTACTCTTATCGTTGGGTGACTAAGCTGTGCACAAGCCTCCAACCGATCCAACCACTTGCCACCAATGTGACGAATCAACTTTCAGGGCACCAGTAGTCCAGGGATGATATCAGTTTCTAAACCATCAATCAACCCCACACCTCTAGTACACCAGAAGGGATCCGAACAGATTGGAATACAAGTGAATCATAAGACTTCCTTGTCCAATTTTGGTAACGTGGATGGAACGGAAGGCCTATATATCTGCAAGGTCGTAGACCATTGGATAGTTGCAACACAGCAAAAATACAATCATCACCCAATGATAAAAGGGACTGTCCAGTCAAGGTTGTAAAAAAATATCTAGTTTATTATTACTACAACAGACAGGTGCAGCACACTACAAAATACAACCCACCCTGTAAAGGAAAGACTGTTTCACAAAGGAAAACGGAGGCACTCTGGATTCTGACAGCAGAGTAATTGGTAAAGCAATCAGGCTTACTGCTCAAGATTATTTGGTTCCATCACCAAGGGGCAAAGGGTTGTAACTGTCTCTAGGGGCCTTTGAAGAAGGACCAGGGAGGCAGAAGCACAATGTACCTGGTACTGAAGAAGTTATTGGTGCTCGACAGCATCGAGGTGCTTTCAGGGGCGCTATGCAGCCCTTGAGACATATTTAGTGGTGGGAGACAGCTGTGGGTATCAGGCGACAGGCAGTTCGGCAAGCAAGGCTGGACGTACGTCTGACGGCTGTCTGGTGCGGCAGCTAGGGGCCCAGAATCGTTGTCTCTGTGATGATTGGTGGATCTGGAATTCTGGCTAAGGCAGCTCGGGCAACAGTCAGCAGTGCAGCTGGAGGTGGTTCAAGCACTCGACTGTCCCGAAATGTCCTTAAAAGATGTCCTTTCAAGGCAGACGGCCTAACGCTCAGGAGAGTTATTGCAGGCAACAACCTTGTCCTTTGTCCAGAGACTCTGTCACTTCCCAACTAGGAATCTTGATGGCAGAACCTAGCAGAGCATACTGTGTGCTGGACGGTACTGGTTCTGGAGCTTATGGATGGGTCCTCTGAGTCTGGTATCTACCTCTGTTCCCTGGGAGATGTTTAGGGGAGATATCTTGCTTCCCTCTTGGAACTCCTGGCCTTCCTTCACTGGCGGAAGATGTAAGGTAGACTGCACCTTCAGCTCAGGTCCTAATGAGTCCTTCTTCTTCTTCCTTTTGACGTTTTCAGATGATCTGCTAAGTGAGGGTTTATTCCTCTTTTAAAGCTAAATGGACCCTAGTGACTGGTACATGCTAAGCCTACCTTAATCAACCAATCCTGGGTTCCCACCAACAATCTTCTGTTAAGCATGAGGTAAGTACCAGAGTGCTCTGCAACAGGACAGATAAGGGGGTGACAACATATACCTAAGTCTCACCCATCTTCCTGTCTGTTGGAGATCAAAGTGTCTATCTGGTTAACTGAGAACTTTGTGACACTTGATTAAAGCCAGGTTTCACTTGAAGTTTTATCTGGGAGCAGATTTCATGTCTCCGCCAAACCATATACTTCTCCCCTCTTTCAAAGGGGTCTGCTCTGCAGGGACAGATGTGGTAACTGCTGGACCCGTACAGGCCATTCACTGCCTTGCATACAGAGAGGTGGGAACTAGCTTCATGTTGTCACATTGGGCCTCATTACGAGCATAGAAGTAGCTGTGCCTGTATGGCAGGCACACTACCGCAATGCTCACTACCGCCACTGCCTCCCACGATTGGGCAATAACCGCCCCATTACGAGATGAAGGGGCCTGTAAATGCCCATTCGGAGGAGGTGGTAATGCTGGGCTCCTGATCCCCATTCTTCCCTTGGGCACAATGTGGGTCCGAAACATGGTTGCATCGGCACTGTTGATAACAGCCCGAAAGGTTTTACCTGGCGGGATGTCAGGAACCCGCAAGCAGAACTCTTATGTGGCGGCTCAGTATGAACGTTCCTGGTGCCATACCAGCACCGTTCATACCGTGGCTGCCACTATTGTAATGAGGCCTATTGCATACTAAAGGGGTGTCAGTAACACCTTCCTGTTGTCTCTTCGGCAACCAAGCCCACTCAGCAGGCTTGCCTCAATTATTTCGTTAATATGCACTGGTTGCAGCCAGAGGACAAAAGAAATGCAAATCCATGGAGCCTTTTATATTGAAATTAGGCTGCCCATGCTGGAGGAAGGTGTGCCTTCCCCCTCTGTGTGATGCTTTGATGTACCCAGGACTGTCACATTACAGCTGAATATGATAGGGGAAGACAAAGCCAGAAGACAGAGGTTGGACTCCCATCATTTATTTTCATTTATCAAAAAAATCAAAAAGCTGAGGTGTTAGGCAAGATTGTATGCAGTACCCATAAAGTGCACTACAACAACCCTGACCTCGTGGCAGTAGTAACCCAACCTTTGGTATAAGTCTGTACTACACAGGTTGGTAATGTGGACGAGTAGCCAGGCCTATTTCAAGAGGGGTCAATGTAAGCTGTAGGGGAGTTACACAGAGATTCGCAGTGACACGTTTTCAAGCAAACACTTACACACAAGGTTTCCTGATAAAACAATTATTAATTTATTTACCAGTCAGTTAATGTAATCCTTCTCCAGAAGGGAGCACTGTAAAACACTACACAAACTTACTTTAAAATGACACAATCTCTTAGTTCAGAATCAGTAAATAGCCATTCGGGATGGCTTACAGCAGAGACCTACACCCACAAGTGACTTCAATTGCTAGGTTGCTGTTGACATTAATGTATTACTTTTGGTATTAAGAATTAGTTAAGAGCAAGTAAAAAGGAAACGATTATTAGAGCAAACAAGTTACCACAAATATTTCTTAAGCAGGCAAATACTTTTAGATCCCCCTGTCGGGGGGAAATTCTGCCGGGGTCGGCCGGGCCGTCCGCAGACCTCCAGGCAGGGAGGCCCCAACTCCTCCCGCATATCCCAGATGAGATAGAGTATGAGACACACACAAGGAGCAAGGTGACTCTGCTGTTTATTAGACAAAACGGCAGGGATGGGTCAAGGAGCGTACGCGTCCGTCCTGACACACACACAATCGTGGGGCTCGCAGGCCCTTTTTACTGTATTATGACACGCTATTTGCGTCACTTCAGAAAGTTAACAAAAAACCTATCGCCACTCTTAATTGGTTGCTCGAGTGGTAGGGTTAGTATAGCACACATATAGAGGACAATGTTAGTGGACAAAGGGTAGTCAGGTGATATATCTGGGTTGTCCCTACAATTAGATACATGAAAATTGTTACATGAAGACTCCTGAGGATTGGTTAATATTACTGGCGTCAGTGATAAGAGCCCCATGTTTTGATTGGTGCGCCCGTGAGCTTCCCAGCCTGGGACCACCGCTGTTCCCAGCTCTCGGTGTACCTGCAATTGCAACAATGTTTCACTATGGGTACGTGCAGACAATGTGAGGATCTATTCATAGTTGGAAGGCTGACCGCTCCCACTGTCGCAGATGTCCAGTGAGCCTTTCAAGTGTATCTGCCTGTGTCTCGTAGCGAGGGATCCAGACGCCTTTTCTCTCCTGGGTTTGGCATCTCGTCAGGTTCGGCTTGGTCACGTGGGGAGGGACCGTGTTTGAGGCAGAATTCTGTACAATTAATATTGCTTTTCCACTGTGTGCCTGGTTTAATTTGCAGGTGTGACCTTAACGTTGGTGCGCGGAGTGCGAGGTTGCAACATCGTGCCTTTGATGCTTTGTTCTTGGAATGTGGGTTTGCAACATTGCGACCTTGGCTGGTTGTTTCACCGGGCCCATTCTGCGGGATCAGCAACCAGACTCTTGCTTTGTTAATGTCCACGGGAGCTCTTGTTTGAGGCCTACTTGGGCCTGGTGCATAAGTGGTCCGTTTGGTGCATAGGTGCTTTAAGTTATAGTAGCATATAGTTCCATGACCAGTATCGTGTCTTCATTATATTTCTTATGGTGGTAACTGGTTTCAAGAGAAGCGTGAGCAAGCTTTGTAGATGAGTTCATGACGCGTCTTGCGTTTCTGCATTCTGAAAGCCTATGTAAAAATAATAAAGATGCACGTCCGTGAATATGCCTGTCGCCTACGTCATAGCACTGAGTATATTCTTCGTGTAGATCGGTGTGGGAATGTCCAGTGTGTATATTTGTACAGATGTGCTTCCCGTTGTCTAGGTCGTCATGGCATCTCCAACGACGTGTAGATTTTAGTCTAGTTGGTCCGTGCCGCAGGTGTCGGCATGGCCAGTGCGGGCTGTTGGGCAGGCAGATGGACACATCCGTATGTTCCTGTACCAGGGTATTTGGTAGTCTGGTAAATGGACAAACTCTTCTCGTGGCGGGTGTCTGGGTCGTGACCCTCTAGGCCAAGCGCGAGAGGTGAAGGACGGGAGCCTGGTCTTCCATTCTCCCACTTCAGTCCCCCCTCTGGTCGACTTGTCGACCACAAACATATCCTTCTCGTTATCTCCTCTTACTCGCCATATCTTAGTTATTCCTCCTAGATGTCCATAATGGTTTACATGATCTTCAAATGACCAATACATATATTCACAGGTTCCTCCAGGAGTACAGTATACCCATTTCCCTATGTAACTCCTGGGGTTTCTTAGGTTCTCGATCTTCACTGATGGTGGGTCTAGATGGTTGGTGATGATTTGGGTGCGCAACTTCTCCCTCTCCTGTATTATCACACCTGTATGTTGGCCGTCATCTGCTGGCATCAAGGGGTGCATTCCCACCATTTCGAGCAACTCGTCAGTGGTACGTGCCTTCCGGGCCTTCCAAAATCTAATTATGATCAGCGTAGCTCCAGCCAAAATAGTACAACCCACTATTATTTTCAGTCCATCTGACAGCCAGGATGGCATCCATGACCATAATAGTGAAAACCAGCTCTTATCCTTGTTTACACCGTTACTTTCATCCATCATTTTGGAGTGTATCTGGGCCAATTGTGAAACTGCTTCCGTCAGCGTACCATTATCAGCATCGTTGGCAGGTATGAACGTGCAGCATGATTGTCCTATCTTTGCACAAACTCCTCCTTCCATTGCTGTGAGAAGGTCCAATACATATCTGTTCTGGAGTGCTACCATCCTTATAGCTCGCAGCTCCTCTTTTATTGCGTTAAACCCATTTACTGTAGAATTGATGGTCATCATTAGTTCCCATCTAGTTATTTGGAGCCATTTCGCGTTTGCGTAAGCCTGCAGTCCCGGGTTTATTATTGAGGAGAAGAACATTGCTGCTCTGCTGAAAAGTCTGTGTTCTGGCGGTATGGAGGTTAGTGCCGTTTCCGACCTTCCCCACAGGTAATTTCCTGTCAGTGGCTCTCCTTGTCTTTTTCTTCTATTTAGGACAGTATCATTGCTATTGGTCCTGTTCCCTTGCTCCTCCTGAAGTGGTGCAGATCTCTTTTTTCTCTTGTCCCCTTCATCCATTTTGGGAAAGTTCGCCACATTGACATGCTTCTTAGGTACCACTAGTGATGGTACATTGACGTGCACCATTGTGCACACACCATTCCACAGGGGGGGCAATGTATGGTATGCCTTTTCTCCACAGGCCCAATAATGGTCCATTATTACTGCTGTTCCTGCTCCCCCCTCAGGTAACTCCATCACACTTGCACAATTGGTGTTATATCCTACGTCCACCTCTCCTTTATGCTGGTAGCATACCTTGGGCGCAGTCAGCGGTAGTATTTGTCATGATCTCTGCTTCCAAAAGGTCAGGGTTTTCCCAACTCCCTTGGAAGCAGATCCATAACCCAGGTTCCGAGTGCCAACCAGTCCCAATTGGGACCTTTTGGACCCAGTCCTGGCGCCAGTGGCACCAGGCTCATAAATATGCCCAGTCCCAGCGCTGGAAGCGCCGGGCTCATAATGCTTGGGTGGACTTACCTGCAGCAGACCATGCTGCTTACTTGCCTGCCAGTTGAGCCTCTGATCCTCTTCTGTTTGGAACTACTTTTCCTGTTGGGTGGGGCTGGAGCCACTCCCTAGATTCAGAACACTGGAACTCTTCTGGAAGGCAGGAACTCTTTTTTTTACCAGGAACTCTTTTCTTACTTAGGCGTGGCTGTGGAAGGAGACACCTAAGCACTACAGGAGGCTATTTAAACCACACCCGGTGGATGAATCTTGCTTTGCGTTATTCTGCACCCTCTGCAGCAGAACGCTCATCGTGTCTTCTGCATCCGGTCCTGGGCCTAAGGAAAAAGGCTTACCATCCTGAATCCAGTCTTCAGCAACACCTATAAAGACAAGAAAGAACAGGTTAGCATTCCGGCATCTGAAAGGCAAAGGCTTACCTACTCTTCGTGCACTCCGGAGGTCTTCACACTGCATTCCGGCATCTGAAAGACAAAAGCTTACCAACTCTTCGCACGCTCCGGAGGCCGTCGGCGCTGCATCTCGCATCTGAAAGACAAAACAAGGTGCGTTTAAAGACATTGGGGAACTTTAATACTCACGTGCCATTACTCCTTTCCACATCTAACCCAGTGGGTATCCCGGCACCCTGCAGCCGCTCCGAACTTGTACCTGCAAAATAAAAAGACAGTTAGAGCGCTTCGTGAAGCTGGCAACAAGCGCTTACTTACGTGCTTCCAGGCGCTTCTATTCATCACACGGGCTCCATCTTCAACTCACTTCAGCCCGTCATCCGCCATCGCCGGAACCCTGCAAAACAAGAGACATCATTATTAAAGACTTTGAAGACATTTGAGTTACTCAAAACTTACCGTTCGTGCAGTAAACGACGGACAGCAGTCCTCTGAAGTCAAGGGGCCTGCGCTACCTATCCAGTGAAGAAACTGGTTACAGCACCCTGCCCCGAGGCAGATGGAGAGCTCGGCATTCACTTACCTAAGGTGAGAGCGTTAACCTGTGGGGGTCTACAGGAGAGGAGAAGAGGAAAGAGATAGGGACACCCCAATAACCCCAGTTCATTAACCCCGTATTTTCTATCTGCAGACATCTCACTGTGCACGTCAGGCATACAGGGCACAGAGGTCCAGCCCAAAGAGCCAACCGGGTGCTGCACATCACCTTTGAAGATACAGTAGCCGCCCAGTCAAGACCGGCGCCTCTGCGAGAATCAGGTGAGCGTTACAGAACGCAAAGCCTACCGCAAAACTCTCGCCCAGGCGCTATGGAAACCTCGGATACTGACCACCTAGCCCGGTTACTTGGGGAACTAAGGGCAGAAGTGCATGCAGCTCGTCAGGAAACGAACGCTCTAAGAAGGGAACTAATTATTTCCAAGGAGAGAACAGATGATCTTGCTAGACAATTGCTACAGTCACAAGCCGGACAGACCCCGCTACCCGCACCAGGGGCAAATCTTCCTTCAACATCCTCTATGAATCCAGTGCAGATCAACCTACCTGGGAATGTACCTCTGGCTCCGCCCGAACGATTTTCTGGTGACCCAAAGAGGTTTGCGGTATTTATCAATCAGTGCCGGTTGCACTTCTTATGCCGGCCAGAAGCCTTTCCAACTGATCAAGCTAAAGTAGCTTTTGTACTTTCGTACCTTAGAGGCAATGCGGCAGACTGGTCGATCCCTCTAGTTAATCAAGATGATCCGGTTCTCCATGATTTTCAAGCCTTTCAGCTTAGTATGGAAAAACTGTTCGCAAGACATGCACAGGGGCAGGCCTTGGACAATGAGCTTCTTTCGTTGCGACAGGGTAATCAAGACCTTTTGGCTTATATTGCATCTTTCAATAGACTAATAGTGGAAACTCAATGGCCTGAGGACAAAAGGATTACGCTGTTTTATAGAGGTCTACGTGGAGAGCTCAAAGACGTTTTAGCCCAAGTAGTGAATCCCCCACAAGACTGTTCGGATTATATAGACTTGGTCGTTCAAATAGATCACAGACTGCAGAACAGGAAGGCCGATCGTTCCAAGTTTGATGCTCGAGTATTTTCCAAACCGCCCACTCCTTCCAAAGGAGTAGACTCCGGGGAACCCATGCAAATAGGGGGTCTGAAAGGTCCTCTAACACAAAGGGAGCGGGAAAGGAGAAAACAGTTGCAATTATGCCTATATTGCGGAAACTCAGGGCACTTTCTTCGAGACTGTCCGGTGAAACCTGCCAAGAAGGCAGTAGGAGCTGCAGTTACCACAGTTACAAACTCTGAGCAGGGAAACGACCTTGCCCGACAAGAATAGAGGTCCTCTTGCCGAGCGTGAAAACCAGTTCCGTGACCTCGCATTTTGTGATACCTATGGTCCTCATTAGCCCTGATAATCCGGGTCGATTACATGCAATTGAAGCTTACGTCGACAGCGGTGCCATCGGCAATTATGTGGATCATGAAATGGTTTTGAGGATGAATCTAACTCTTTGTCCCAAGGCTGTAAAGGACGTCATTACTACGGTGGATGGTACGGAGATAGCCTCCGGGCCAGTAACGCATACCACTCAAGAGGTGACGCTAGTAAGTCAAGATGGACACCATGAGAAGATCGTGTTCGATGTGATCAAGGCCCCTCAGTTCCAGATTATTCTAGGAATACCTTGGTTAGAGAAACACAATCCTCTGATCGATTGGCGAGCAAGAACGGTCCAGTTTCCAGAATGTGTCTCTACGTGTCACCCTCCACCTGGTGTTGCACTGGCAGCAATTTCTTCAGAGACTCCCCAGTTACCTCCCGAATACCTAGAATACCAAGATGTTTTCCGAAAGGAGCAGGCTAACTCTCTACCTCCTCATAGGTCTTATGACTGCCAGATAGACCTGATACCTGGATCTACTCCTCCTTGTAGTAGAATTTATGCCCTCACCGAGCCTGAGAACCTTCACCTTCGACAATACCTGGATCAATACCTGGCAAATGGGTTTATTCGTCCCTCCAAGTCCCCTGCCTCTTCAGCTTTGTTCTTCGTTCCAAAAAAGGAAGGAGACCTTAGAACTTGTATCGATTATCGCTCCCTGAACCAGATCACCGTTAAGAATAGATATCCGTTACCTTTGATCCCTGAACTCCTGGACCAAGTCAGAAAAGCATGCATACATACAAAGCTGGATCTTAGAGGAGCTTACCACTTGGTACGAGTAAAAGAGGGCGATGAATGGAAGACGGCCTTCCGCACCAAGTATGGGCTATTTGAATATCAGGTCATGCCCTTCGGACTCTGCAATGCCCCGGCCGCCTTTCAATATTTTATGAACGATGTCCTCAGAGAGCTCATAGATGTGTGTGTTGTTGTTTACATCGACGACATTCTCGTTTATTCTTCATCGGAATCTGAACATCGGAAACACGTGAAAATGGTCCTCGAAAGATTGCGTCAACACAAACTTTTCGCTAAATTGGAAAAATGTGTTTTCAACGTGACTGAAGTTGAATTCTTGGGATTCATATTATCACCTGGCGGAGTGCGTATGGATTCAAAGAAGGTCGATGCAGTTCTCAAATGGCCATCACCATCCTCCGTAAAAGGTGTGCAAAGCATGTTAGGCTTCGCTAACTTTTACCGCAGGTTTATCCCCGAGTTCTCTCGAATAGTCCAGCCCATCACTGCCTTGTTAAAGAAAAACAAACGTTTTGAATGGTCTACCGAGGCGGAACAAGCTTTCCAGGATTTGAAGAATAAATTTATCTCTGCACCAATCTTAAAACACCCTCGCCCCGAACTCTCTTGTATCGTGGAAACTGATGCTTCAAGCCTTGCCATGGGGGCAGTTCTATCACAAAAGGACCCGGTAACCAATCAGTTGCATCCCGTGGCATTTTGGTCCCGCAAATTCTCGCCTCCTGAAGTCAATTACACGATTACTGACAAGGAACTTCTGGCTATCAAGTCTGCCTTTAAGGCTTGGCGGCATTATCTGCTGGGGGCCCGACACACCGTTACTGTGATTACGGATCACCGAAACCTGCAATATTTGAAAACCGCAAAAGCCCAATCCTCTAGACAACTCCGTTGGGCATTATTCTTTGCCGAGTTTGACTTCATAATTACCTATCGACCTGGTACCAAGAACGGTAAAGCCGATGCCCTTTCTCGGATGGGAGTGGAAGAACACTTGATCAACCCTAAACCTGTACCAATCATTCCCGAACAGAGAATTCTGGGTGTAATCACCACAGAATCCATAGAGGAAGTTAAGGATAAAGCCAGGCAACTTGTAACTCCAGCAGACATACAGAATTGGCATCTGCAGGGAAAGGACTTTGCAGTAAAGGACAACTTATTGTATTTCCAAGAACGATTATACCTACCCAGCACAGATTTACAGAAAAAAGTAATCTCTTGTTATCACGACTCCTTAATGGAAGGTCATCCCGGTATAGCCAAGACCTCAGAAAAGATCAAGCGCTACTTCTGGTGGCCGTCTTGGAAAAAAGATATCAGAGACTTTATAATGTCCTGTGGAGTATGCGCCCAAAACAAGAGTCAAAAGGAAAGACCAGCAGGCCTCTTACGCCCTATTGACATCCCACCTCGCCCTTGGCATACGCTTTCTATGGACTTCATCACCGATCTACCTCCATGCTCCGGATACAATACGATTCTAGTAATCGTGGACTTATTCTCCAAGATGGCGCATTTCATTCCGCTCAAAGGCTTGCCAACAGCAGCACTTCTGGCCCGAGAATTTCTCGAAAACATCGTCCGACTGCACGGTTTTCCTTCGGTTCTAATTTCGGATCGAGGTAGTCAATTTATTTCTCATTTTTGGCGAAGTTGCTGTCGGTCGGCTCAAATTGATGTGAGACTATCGACCAGTCACCACCCTCAGACCGACGGACAAACCGAGAGGACCAATCAAACTCTGGAACAGTATTTACGCTGCATGCTGCAACAAACTGAAAAAACTTGGAAAGATATCCTTTGGATAGCCGAGTATGCCTACAATAACTCTGTCCATTCGGGAACTGGGAAAACCCCGTTTTTTCTTTTGTACGGCAGTCACCCTCGAACCTCGGAGTTGGATCCCCTCCAAGATCTTGAAACACCAGCAGTAGACTACCTGCATTCTACAATCACCCAAGCCTTTAAGGAAGCTGTTTCTCACCTTCAAAGGGCTAAAGAACAATACAAGAAAGGAGCAGATCAACATCGGAAGGAAGCCCCTCACTATCAAGTAGGGGATCAAGTCTGGTTATCCACCAAATATCTATCTCTAAAAGGGCCACGCACATTCAACCCAAGATACCTTGGTCCCTATTCCATCACTACCATAGTAAACCCAGTAGCGGTCAAGTTGGACTTGCCCCTGCACATGAAGATACATCCGGTCTTCCACGTCTCTCTATTAAAACCCGTGCAACCTCAAACCCGACTAACCAAATCTCCAAAACCTATCCTAGTTGATGGAGAACTCGAGTTTGAAGTCAAAAGCATTCTGGACTCCAAGATCTCCAAATCTAAACTATTCTACCTAATTGACTGGAAAGGCTACGGCCCCCAAGAGAGATCCTGGGAACCTGCTGAATATGTCCACGCTCCTCGCCTAATCAAAAGATTTCACCGAACATTTCCTGACAAGCCAAAACCCCCGGAGAAGCCCGGTTTGGGAGGGGCCTTGAGGGGGGGTACTGTCATGATCTCTGCTTCCAAAAGGTCAGGGTTTTCCCAACTCCCTTGGAAGCAGATCCATAACCCAGGTTCCGAGTGCCAACCAGTCCCAGTTGGGACCTTTTGGACCCAGTCCTGGCGCCAGTGGCACCAGGCTCATAAATATGCCCAGTCCCAGCGCTGGATGCGCCGGGCTCATAATGCTTGGGTGGACTTACCTGCAGCAGACCATGCTGCTTACTTGCCTGCCAGTTGAGCCTCTGATCCTCTTCTGTTTGGAACTACTTTTCCTGTTGGGTGGGGCTGGAGCCACTCCCTAGATTCAGAACACTGGAACTCTTCTGGAAGGCAGGAACTCTTTTTTTTACCAGGAACTCTTTTCTTACTTAGGCGTGGCTGTGGAAGGAGACACCTAAGCACTACAGGAGGCTATTTAAACCACACCCGGTGGATGAATCTTGCTTTGCGTTATTCTGCACCCTCTGCAGCAGAACGCTCATCGTGTCTTCTGCATCCGGTCCTGGGCCTAAGGAAAAAGGCTTACCATCCTGAATCCAGTCTTCAGCAACACCTATAAAGACAAGAAAGAACAGGTTAGCATTCCGGCATCTGAAAGGCAAAGGCTTACCTACTCTTCGTGCACTCCGGAGGTCTTCACACTGCATTCCGGCATCTGAAAGACAAAAGCTTACCAACTCTTCGCACGCTCCGGAGGCCGTCGGCGCTGCATCTCGCATCTGAAAGACAAAACAAGGTGCGTTTAAAGACATTGGGGAACTTTAATACTCACGTGCCATTACTCCTTTCCACATCTAACCCAGTGGGTATCCCGGCACCCTGCAGCCGCTCCGAACTTGTACCTGCAAAATAAAAAGACAGTTAGAGCGCTTCGTGAAGCTGGCAACAAGCGCTTACTTACGTGCTTCCAGGCGCTTCTATTCATCACACGGGCTCCATCTTCAACTCACTTCAGCCCGTCATCCGCCATCGCCGGAACCCTGCAAAACAAGAGACATCATTATTAAAGACTTTAAAGACATTTGAGTTACTCAAAACTTACCGTTCGTGCAGTAAACGACGGACAGCAGTCCTCTGAAGTCAAGAGGCCTGCGCTACCTATCCAGTGAAGAAACTGGTTACAGCACCCTGCCCCGAGGCAGATGGAGAGCTCGGCATTCACTTACCTAAGGTGAGAGCGTTAACCTGTGGGGGTCTACAGGAGAGGAGAAGAGGAAAGAGATAGGGACACCCCAATAACCCCAGTTCATTAACCCCGTATTTTCTATCTGCAGACATCTCACTCTGCACGTCAGGCATACAGGGCACAGAGGTCCAGCCCAAAGAGCCAACCGGGTGCTGCACATCACCTTTGAAGATACGGTAGCCGCCCAGTCAAGACCGGCGCCTCTGCGAGAATCAGGTGAGCGTTACAGTATTGTTATCGGGTCTTCATCTGTTTCTACCCACTTGAGCATTGGTACATACTTGATCCACGTCGTCCAACATCGGTGATTGTGTGCCTCGATAGTTGAGATAGTTTCTTTTGTTATCATGTTGCTGCCAATCACTCCTATCTCCCAGCTGTTGTCCAGATACACCTTTCCTGTTATCGTCACCAGCGGCCTCTCCCAACATCCTTGTTTACCCGGAACTTCAGTGGCGTACCAATCACATGGTAGATACTGCAGTGTTACTTTCTTTGTTTCTCCTTTTGCAGGGCCACTTGTTATGTATCTGAATGCTTCAGCATGTAAACTGCTCTTGTGGTAACTCAAATAGGTCTTGAGGAAGTTGTTTTCATATGGATATGAGTCTCGTGTTTTCCATGTCATGTGCACTACCGTCCCTTGAAATCTTCCTTTCGTTTGGAACAGTGCCAAGTATATTATGCACTGTGCTGTCTTTTCATCTATTTCTGTGGCAACAAATGTTCGTGAAGCACTCATGGCGTATGGTATTAATGAGCAAACGTAGCAGCTGTCCTCAGTTGTCTGCTTACCAATGCGAGTCATGTGTTGGTACCATATGTTGTTTGTGACGTGTGCTGAATCTTGTATATAATTATCAATACCTTTATTGTCTGAGTATGTGCTGCGTTTAACTCTATTTTGCTTGGGTGCAAAGTTACTACTATCACCTGACGTAACACCTGTTGCAGCAGGGGGCGGGGGTATATTAGGTTTAGGTGCAGCAATAAAATTAATAGCATAGCTGTACTGCCATACAGAGGCAGCCAAGAACCGGGTGATCATCGAAATCCCTATTACTTTTATTACATATGCTAATCTCACTGGCATTTTGCTCTTACCTTGCTGCAGTCCTGGCAGCGTATTCTTGCGACGTTAAAGTTGCCCGCCTGAAAATTCTCAAAATGCTTGTTATTAAATGTTAGTTTTTTGTTTCCTTTAAGCTCTCCCTATCAAATAGTCATTCAGTGCCCAGGCGAAGAGCTGTTCCCACGCTACTCTAAGTGATCTGTCTCTTAGGATCGGCAAGTATGGGCAGAGGTGGGGCATGGAATATTCTATGGCCAAGAGGAATGCTCTGTAGTAGACACGCACCCTTCTCCTTTTTAGGTACGTTGGCCTTTTTATTTCGTATACAAATTGGTGTGACAATTCTTCTGGGTAGTTATCGTCTGGGAGTACCATCTACACCTGGGCAGTGAACTTGTTAGTAAGCTATTTTCTTAACAATACAATAATACGCAGTTCCTGTATGTGCGAGAGAAAAAGAGAACATTCACGTGTTTACATGTGTATTTGTGAGGCAATGTCTTTCAGTTCAGTTATAACTATACTTGGGGGTCAATGGGCGGGGGGTTTGGGCTCAGATGGCGGAAGTATTTTTACTCTTCGAGCGTGTGACCATGGGGTGGGCAGTATGGGGATCACCCCTTTCTTCGTCAGTTATTGTCTCCGGGGAAGCTGGGTAGTGACACGGTAAGGGAACAATTGGGTCGTTGTCTGTGGTAGAACTTCCTTCCTCTGTCGGGGATGTTGTTGCTGTTCTTCCACTGGACCTGTCGTTGGCGCTGGGGCGGGTCTGCAGTTTGTAGATCTTTACATCATGTAGGTGGTTCCAGGCACGCTTGTCTTTTAGTTTTACTGCTCTTGTTGATACGTCCTCTACCAGATGGGGGCCAGTGAACCTCTTATCGTTCCACTTCCTATTGAAATTGCGAAGTAGCACGTGGTCATCTTTGGCAAGTTTGCACAAGTTCTCCTTTTCCAATTCTGTACTTGCGCCTTCTTCTTGATTGCTGGTAGACCCGCCCCGTGTGCGCTCGAGCTGTTGAGACACAAACACAACACTAGTAATCAAAGAAGACACATATTGATACATTTCATCACCTAACACACTTGCTGAACTTTCGTGGTCAGTGAATGCCCTTGACGTTGGCGTTAGGGGAAGGTGCATTTGACGTCCAGTAACCACCTCGTGAGGGGTGAGGTGGTGGTCAGACCCTGGCCTATTCCTCAATTCAAATAGGGCTAATGGAAGGCAATACAACGAGCTTTTCTTTGTTGTTTGTTGTATTTTTGCAATTGCCTCCTTCAATAGGCCATTCAGGTGTTCACATACACAGTTAGCCACCGTTAGCCTGTGGGTGGTATGCACATGCAAATTTATGTTTTATGCTCAGCAAGGATGTGATATGCTGGAACATTTCGTTTGCGAAATGTGGGCCATTGTCTGACCTTAACACCTCGCACACTCCCCACCTGGGGAAGACCTCCCTTACTAGGAATTTGGCTGCTCTAAATGCATCTGGGTGTGAACAGGGCCCTGCTTCAATCCACCTAGAGAATGGACATACTACTACAATCATATACCTATTACCTTGACATATGTTGATCATATCAACATAGTCAATGTGAAGGTGCCGAAAAGGTCCCTCTGGCCGGGGTATGGTACCTCTTATCACCTTTAGGGTATGACCGGCCGTAAACTGCTGACATGTGAGACAATTGCTGATACAATTCGACACATGAGAATTTAACTCGGGACAGAACCAATCTTCTCTAATTCGTGCTGCAATTATTTCCTTACCTGTATGGGCTGGGTGATGTAATTGGCTCAGGGCGGTGTTTAAGAGTGCCAACGGTATTACAACTTTCCCAGTGCCACCCTGGCGCCATAGTGCGTCGGTTGGTGACATTGTACATCCTCTTTTTACCCATATTTCTTTTTCGGCCATTGGTGCAGCCGCTTGGAGCTCCATAATCTGTGTGGCTGGAAGATGGGTGTACCCTTCTCTTATCAACATCTCCCTAGCCATTCCCCTCCCTCTCCCTCTCTGTGAGTCTGTGGGGTTCCATATCTCACCAAAGTATGCAGCATATTTCGCATGTGCGTCTGCTGCTGCATTCCCTTTTGAGACGTGGTCTTCACCATTGGTGTGTGTGGTGCATTTTACTAGGGCTAGTTCTTGGGGGTCGTTTATTACTTCAATTAGTTCAGCCAATAAGAGGGCATGTTGCACTGGAGTGCCATCAGCTCTCCTAAACCCTCTTCTTCTCCATTTTGATAGTCCTGAGTGGACAGTGGATGTAACATATGCACTGTCGGAATATATGGTTACTCGCTTGTCAAAACTTTCCTTCAATGCCAATATTAGTGCAACCAGTTCCGCGGCTTGAGCAGAATAATGCTGTGGTAATTGTACACATTTCATAGCCACACACACCGGCGCCTCCATAATTTTTACCACTGCTGCCCCAGTCCTCCGTATCCCATCTCCTTGATCAATAGTTGATGACCCATCAATAAACAAAAGCTCACCTCCCTCTAGTGCGTTTTCTTCAACTTTTCTAGTACACGAGTACATTTCAGTTATTTGGGTGCAGTCATGGGCGTAATCTCCCTCCTCAATTACTTCTGCTAGGAACCTTGCAGGGTTAACCGTGCTACATCTAACAATTGCTAGTTCAGCTCTAGACAAAATGATCTCATAACCTGATGCCCTCTGCGTTGTTAGTGTGGACTTAGGTTTATTCAATATTGCAAATAGTGCATGTTCCACAAACAGTGTAGTTGGACACCCCATGGTTATTGCTGATGCTTTTTCCACTGCAAAAGCAGCTGCAGCGAGACCTTGTTCGCAAGGGAAGTGACCTAACATCACAGGGTCTAAGTGACCGCTGTAAAATGCTACTGGTTTATAGCCCATGCTCGTTTTTTGGGCCAATACTGCCTTCATCACTGCTGAGTCGCAATGTGAAAATATAAAAAATCATCGCTCATAGTCTGGGGATGCCAGTACCGGAGCAGTTGATATCGCTTCTTTCAATTCATCAAAGGCCTCCCTCATTTCCATAGTCCACCTCAACTTTTTCTCCCCTTTATTTGCTTCTCTCAAACCCTCAAGCAGGGGTCCTATGTATGAACTGTAATCAAATACCCAATCTCTACAGTAGTTGCACAGCCCAAGAAATTGCTGCAGTTCTCTCACAGTCTGTGGCATTGGAGTGCTTGAAATGGCCTGTGCTCTTTGTGGTGTAATCTTTCTTCCATGTTGGGATATCAGTTGGCCAATGTAAAGTACCTGTTCCTGACAGTATTGTATCTTATTCATGTCTACCTTGTACCCTTTTTCAGCCAATATCGTCAACATTTTTAAGGAGTCCTCTCTGCATTTACTTTCGTTTGTACTGCAAATTATTATGTCATCCACATACTGTAACACTGTGCTTTCCACTTCAACGTTACCCAAATCCATCTGTATTACTCTATTGAAAATTGAGGGTGATTCATAATACCCCTGTGGCAATCTGGTATTTTTCCACTTTGTATTTCGGTAAGTGAAGCTTGTCAAATCTTGTGAGTCTGGGTGTAATGGTATTGAGAAAAAAGCATTTTTAAGGTCAATCACTGTAAACCGTGATGCTTCTGCTGGAATGCCACACAATATTGTGGCCGGGTTTGCTGTTACTGGATACTCTGCTTCTACTATGTTATACAAGGGCCTGAGGTCCTGTATGAAGCGCCAAGACCCCCCTTTAGCCTTGCGCACTGGGTACACAGCCGTGTTACAGGGTGACTCTGAGGGGACCAATATGCCATTGTTTATGAGGGCCGTTATGGTTTCATATATGCCCTCATCTGCCTCTTTTGACAGTGGGTACTGTTTCACTCTTGGTAGTATGGCACCTTTTTTCAATTTTATCCTTACACCCCCTATGCTTTTTATGCATCCCACGTCATAAGGGCTAATAGTCCATAATGATTTGGGCACCCTTGACATATCCTCCTCAAAGAAGGGGACTGGGGTGCATGCGGGTGCCTCAAGTGCCATTGCAATTTTCTGTGCTACTTGTTTGTGAGCCACTCTTAGCCATATTCCTACACTCATCATGAACACCATTTCACCTTCCTCCTTTTCTTCTGAGAACAGCTCCTCATCTGACACCTGGGTCAGCCTACATCCTTCTGCTAGTGCTATCACTGCCCTCCATGCTCTCCCTTCTTTATCTTGGGCATGTACAGCAATATAATCAGCTGTTGCAATAATGCTCTCAATGTCCATTACAAACACCTTTCCTTCGGGTTCATTAACAGGTGTTTCTGGTCGGAACAGATAGGCTGCTGGCCTCCTCCATATCTTCTATCCCTGGCATCCATGCAAACGCCATGTCTGTTCCGTACTGGAATAGCTCGCCATCTACTGGCTCCGCCCTAATCGCTGACTGTCCACAGTATGCTTGCATAATCTGTCGTGCTGCGAGCATGTTAATCCCTGGAGTAGAGCAAATTATGCCATCCTCTGTAAAGGAGATCGTCATATTCAACCTGTTCATTATGTCCCTCCCCAGTATATTCACTGGTGAGGCACTATAATATAAAAGTGGAACCGACAGATCATAATCTCCAATAGATAAGGGAACGTTATCAGTAAAGGGAACCAACCCTTTAGCCCCAGAAAATCCTTGGGTGTTCATGGCTTCGCCTGACATCTTAAATTTACCTTCCCTTATGCAAGACCGGGTTGCCCCGGTGTCAACAAGGAATGATAATTTTTTGTCACCTATCGTTACCTCTATGCGTGGCTCCTCCGCACTATTAGGTGTTACTGACAGGATGGGACACACCAAGGCCGTCTGTGGGCTGTCCTATTGTGGGTACAATGATTGGCCATTCCTTGTGTAAGGGTTGTGTCCCAAGACCGTCACCCTACCCAATTGCGTTTGTTGAGTTTGCGGTTGCTGTGTTAGCGCTACTTGTTGTTGTGGCAGTGGCTGTTGTTGTGTTATTTGTTGTTGTTGTGGGTCACTTCCTTGTTGTAACGTCTGCTGTTGTTGTACACCCTGCTGTTCTTGTGAGGTCCTAGGTTGTGCCTGTTCATTCCATGCTGGTGTTCCTGGCCTGACCCTACACGTACGTGACATGTGTCCTAATAATCCACAACTCCAACACACGGGTGGTTCCCTGCTTTGCCATGGGAAGCTCCCTGTGTTGTCCTGGTATACTGGTTGCCCTGTGGGGTAGGAATTTCTGAGTCCTCCCACCTGCTGTTGGGCATTATATCCGTATCCTCTCCCTCTCATAAATCCTCCTCTCCCCCTATTATAACTATAATACCCAGCTCCTTGCATTGGGTACCCTCCTCCCATGTTTGGTGCGTGTAATTGCAGTGGCGGGACTTGTTGTGTTATACTCTGTGGAGGTGCTATTTGAGCAGGATCTTGTGCAGCCACTACTTGTGTGGGGCTTTGGGCCATTGGTGTGGGCGTAGTTATTAGTGCCCCTTCCATTGTGTATTTAGTAAGTTTTTTCTGTACTAGTTTAGCCTCTTCTGTTTTCCTGTCCTCTTCCTTTTGTTTCATTTTTCCTTGCCATGTCCTGCAGTGATGTACTATAGTCAGTTGTATTTCTGGCCATGGTTTTGCTTCCATTCCCACTACTTTCTTTAGTTGTTTCTGAACTCCTTCTGGGAGCCCTTGTACTAGTATATGATAAAATATGGCTGGTGTTTTGTCCCATTGTTCTCTAGTTTCCATGCGCCACTTCTCTTGGATATCCTGGATATAATCAACAGGATCCTCATTCTCACGCATCTTAAGGGAAGTAATTGATCCTATGTCTGATGTGTCTGGGTACTGTACTCTCAGTGCCTGCCATAGCGCATGTCTGCAGTTTGCAAATGGTGCCCCATCATGCGATGTGTTTGTTATTGTTACCCCATGGAATCCCGCTCTCTTCCAAATGTCATCCGCTCTATCCCCTAATATTGATATTAACAGGCCTTTTACATCTCCTACTGCTAGTTTCTGTCCTGCGGTGTGTTTTTCCATTTCATATATCCACTTACCCGCACCTCCACTTAGTGATGGGAGCCTACATTTTATATTTTCCTTATCCGTATGCTTCCAAGGGACGTACTGTGGTCTAACCCCTCCTCTCTCCAACAGTGGCATTAAGTTGTGTCTTGTGTCACCCTTTATGTTCCATAATATCGAGTCCTCACACCCCTCCTCTTCTTCCGGTTCCTTTACCTCTTCAATTCCGTCCTTATTACCCCTGCTCCTAGCTCCTTCTCCATCCTTTCCCCTTTCGTCATTTCCTGTATTTAATGTGGGCGTGTTTATTTGTCTGTCTTGCCTGCGACTAGGGAGGTCTCTAAGCCGACATGCATAGGGTGTCAGTTCGTCCATGAAGGGCGCGAGCTTTATTCTGCGCAGCGAGCGTGCGGTGGTTGAGCATGTAGGGTGCGATGGGGGAGGGCGTGATGGAGATGGGGATGGTGTGGTTTCATGGGTTTGTCTTTCCACTAGTCCTTTCACTCCCTCCTCACTTCTCTCCAAGTCCTCCCTTCTCCTACTGATCCATGGCGAGTCTATGTTTGTTTGAGTGAGGTATAGCTTATCTAAGCTTTCCCTTTCACTCTTTCTTCCTTCTCTCTCCACTCCTTCTTCCTCCTCACTGCAAAAATCATTCATAAATGGCACCCCCCACTCTGCCTTTTTCCCTTTTATTGTTACTGTCTCTAAGTCTATTAGGTCTATTTCTACTTTTCCTTTGTTATCAACTGCTCCCCCTAGTGCTGATGTTGTTGCTACTTCTCTACTTCTATATACATCCCCCCATCTTTCACTCTCCCTACTCCTCTCTTCTCTTTCCCCTTCACTTCTCTCCTCCATCTCCCTACTATTTTCCTCCCTCTTCCTTTGCAATTCCTCCATCACTTCGTTGCTCATCTGCTCCAATATTCTCTTTCTTCCTTTCCCATTTCACTCTTTCTCTCTCTACTATACTTTCTATTACTTTCCCCTCTTCATATTTCTTAGCTGCCTCTGATAGTACCCTCCTCTTCCATATTGCCATTTCCTTTTCTCTTTCTTCTTCTTCCTTTTTCTTCTCTCTCAACACTACTCTTGATACCCTGTCTGCTGCTGCTTTTACCCTTTCAGTTTCTCTCCTTTGCTCCTCATTTCGTTCCCTTAATTTTTCCAATTCGTCCTTACCTTCTCTCCTTTTCCTCACTCTCTCTCTTTCCTCCCTCTCAAGCTGTTTGATCAATTCATTCTGCTCATCCCTTAGCTTTGCTAATCTTTCCTCTAAAATCTCTTCCTTTTGCCGTAATAGCTCCTCCCCCCTCATTTCACTCTCTCTTGCACTATCCTCGTCTGTTCTCTTTACTACCTCCCTCTCTTCTCCAGTTAGTGAACCTCGTAATTTTAATAATATCTGTGCAGCTACCCACTCATCATTTCCTATCTCTACAGTCTGCTCTTCTCCAATCCTCCCCTCCCCCACTGGCATCTTCCTATGAGCCACATATGGTGGAGGGCTGTATGCCGGGTTCGAGTATCCTTTAGCCGCTCTTAACTGTCCTTCTATTTCTCCTAATTCTCTTAAAGGGTACAACCCTCCTCCCTCCGTTTTCACTCCCGGTGTTATGGGTATCTCGTCGTTCGGTTCCTTTTTTATGTCGTCTGATTTAACAATCTTTTCTCCTCCCTCTCCTCCGTTCCCCGTATTCTTTGTGCTTTCACGCCCCTGTTTCCCATCCTCTCCTTCTTTCTTAATCTCCTTTTCTTCCGGTGTTTCCCCCATAGTGAACATTCCATTTGGTCCTGGTCGGGACCCCTGGAACATCCTCCATAAGTTAAACACCTCCACATGGTTTGCCAACTTCTTCCCCTTGTATGTATTGTGCAGATGGTTTAGCAGTGAATGTTGGGCATATGGATCGAAACTCCCATTAGGCGGCCATGGTGTTAACATTTTGTTATCCGTCCCCTGGGTCCACTCTATGCTGTACTTAATTAATTTCTCCCTATGGGGTGGCAGTGTGGTGCATATGTGTTGTAGTGGTGTAGTGAGGGTGTTCCCCCACCCTCCCGACCCTGTCCCGTATGACATAGTGGCGCTCCACTTGTTATCCTTCCCTTCACTAGTAGTTTACAATATACAACCTTATATTGTTTACCTGGCCTCGTAAGTATGGGGACTTACGACAATCCTTTATGTATGGTTTTACATTTGTCTATTCCCTTCTGTTACTACACCCTTACGGCCCCCTGCGGCCGAAGCGCACGCAGCCCCCTGCGGCTGCGTACCCTTTACGACGCTCTTCTACAGTCGTCCTGTTTCCCCGTTCTCCTCCCCCTTTTACACTTGCCGTGGCCGGCGTTCTCCGTGCGGAGCCACGCCCCTTTCCCCTTCTCCTTTTCCCTATCCACTCGTTTATCGTTTATCTCCGCGTCCGCTCCCTTATCATATTTCTCTTCCCCACCACTCCCAAAACCAAAGTTCCTTGTGTTCGCGATATCCTATTAAATCCCCACTGGTGACGTCACCGATCTCTTCGAGCTACTGGTACATTCTTATTATGTTCTTTAAGTTCAAAATACACTTGCAATCTACCCCCGCTAACCCTACAGCTGTCTTCCTGTCACTCCTGGAACAAGGTAATCAAACCAATAATATAATCGGACTGCGCACGCTGCGTCGCCTCGCGTGTGATACGCCCCTCAACAGGAGGGCTTGACCAGCCAATTATCTTCCGTATTGGGCAACTAGGCAACTAGCCGCCGCCTACAGGGAATCGTCATCTACCTATCGAGTTTCTTGCTCGAACAATAGGGATCCTTGTCTACTCATTGATCAATAAATGCCAAATCGTAGGAAACCACACACACCCCCACCCTTACACGTAGTCACGACTTAGGCCAATCAGTGCCTTACGAGCGGGCGCACGTGATGTTTTCGTGCTCCGCCCTCCCTCTTTCGCGTAACATAGCCGACTGCTCTCGCACTCGTTTCGTTACCATTCATTCCATTGGCAACACTAAGTTGTTAGACCTTCGCCGTGCATCTGTACAACACCTCCCCTATTTACTTCCTCCCCCCTCCCTCACAATTTTGCATTGCTTGTTGTGCGTGTCATGCTCACCAAGTTCTCTCGATGCAGGGCCGCTCGACTGCGTGCACCCCTCCAAGCGGCTGGCCACCTCCCCTCGTCTGGACCACGTCTGGACACTCGCCAACCGCGGGCGGGATACTTCTCAACCGGCTCCCGAGGGCCAATATCCAGATTGCGCTGTCCAGTCTTCTCGCAGCTCCGCGATGGTCCTGTAGTCCTCAGAAGGGGGCAACGGCAGAGGGGGCCGCGCCGCCGGGCCTCCTCGCAACGGGAGTGCCTGGAAAAAGTAAAAATAAAAAGTCGAAGTAAAAAATAAAAAGTCGATCTTAAACAGATCTCAGCAGTGCCTCCAACTTGTCGGGGGGAAATTCTGACGGGGTCGGCCGGGCCGTCCGCAGACCTCCAGGCAGGGAGGCCCCAACTCCTCCCGTATATCCCAGATGAGATAGAGTATGAGACACACACAAGGAGCAAGGTGACTCTGCTGTTTATTAGACAAAACGGCAGGGATGGGTCAAGGAGCGTACGCGTCCGTCCTGACACACACACAATCGTGGGGCTCGCAGGCCCTTTTTACTGTATTATGACGCGCTATTTGCGTCACTTCAGAAAGTTAACAAAAAACCTATTGTCACTCATAATTGGTTGCTCGAGTGGTAGGGTTAGTATAGCACACATATAGAGGACAATGTTAGTGGACAAAGGGTAGTCAGGTGATATATCTGGGTTGTCCCTACAATTAGATACATGAAAATTGTTACATGAAGACTCCTGAGGATTGGTTAATATTACTGGCGTCAGTGATAAGAGCCCCATGTTCTGATTGGTGCGCCCGTGAGCTTCCCAGCCTGGGACCACCGCTGTTCCCAGCTCTCGGTGTACCTGCAATTGCAACAATGTTTCACTATGGGTACGTGCAGACAATGTGAGGATCTATTCATAGTTGGAAGGCTGACCGCTCCCACTGTCGCAGATGTCCAGTGAGCCTTTCAAGTGTATCTGCCTGTGTCTCGTAGCGAGGGATCCAGACGCCTTTTCTCTCCTGGGTTTGGCATCTCGTCAGGTTCGGCTTGGTCACGTGGGGAGGGACCGTGTTTGAGGCAGAATTCTGCACAATTAATATTGCTTTTCCACTGTGTGTCTGGTTTAATTTGCAGGTGTGACCTTAACGTTGGTGCGCGGAGTGCGAGGTTGCAACATCGTGCCTTTGATGCTTTGTTCTTGGAATGTGGGTTTGCAACATTGCGACCTTGGCTGGTTGTTTCACCGGGCCCATTCTGTGGGATCAGCAACCAGACTCTTGCTTTGTTAATGTCCACGGGAGCTCTTGTTTGAGGCCTACTTGGGCCTGGTGCATAAGTGGTCCGTTTGGTGCATAGGTGCTTTAAGTTATAGTAGCATATAGTTCCATGACCAGTATTGTGTCTTCATTATATTTCTTATGGTGGTAACTGGTTTCAAGAGAAGCGTGAGCAAGCTTTGTAGATGAGTTCATGACGCGTCTTGCGTTTCTGCATTCTGAAAGCCTATGTAAAAATAATAAAGATGCACGTCCGTGAATATGCCTGTCGCCTACGTCATAGCACTGAGTATATTCTTCGTGTAGATCGGTGTGGGAATGTCCAGTGTGTATATTTGTACAGATGTGCTTCCCGTTGTCTAGGTCGTCATGGCATCTCTAACGACGTGTAGATTTTAGTCTAGTTGGTCCGTCCCGCAGGTGTCGGCATGGCCAGTGCGGGCTGTTGGGCAGGCAGATGGACACATCCGTATGTTCCTGTACCAGGGTATTTGGTCGTCTGGTAAATGGACAAACTCTTCTCGTGGCGGGTGTCTGGGTCGTGACCCTCTAGGCCAAGCGCGAGAGGTGAAGGACGGGAGCCTGGTTTTCCATTCTCCCACTTCACCCCAATGAGAGTCATTCAGTTAAAACAGACTAAGCCAAAGTCAATAGGCAAGATTCTAGATAGGCAGAAGCACTTCTTTGAAGGTAAGTAGAAAAGTCTTTGCATAATGTTCCAGAAGTTTTTGAAGAAAAATATGAATCAATGTAGGGCCACAAGCTGTTAGACTTGTGAGTAGTAGAAGATGCAAGCAACTCTACAGCAAGAGGTAAGTTCTCCTAGACTTTATACAGTAGCTTTAAAATGAAGAAAAGATGCAGCAGATGACTCCTGTTCCTGTGCAGCTCTGCAGGTCTCACTGTTCCTGGGCATCAGTCATGGGGACAAGAGGGAGGACATCGGGGGACTCCTGCACTGTACTGGGATGGCCAAAACTTGCAACCGGCAAACTTCACTTTCAGTGGCTGTTCAGTGTTTCAGCTCCTCGCATCTACCGCAAGTAGCAACAAAGTGGTTCCTGGCTGTTGAGATGGACTTTCCTTCCATCTGGGGTCCTGCACTCTGTTGAGGGGACTCAGGCTTGGCCAGTCCTGCTTCCTGGGAGTCCAGAGGATCTTCCTGGAGCTCTTGGCCAACTTAAAAGCAACACACAAAATGTGGTGTTCCTCTCCCTGGCTCTATGGTTTCCAGCAGCAACTCCGTGGAAATTCAACCAGCTCTGAGATGATGTCCAGGGGGCTTACCTTGGAGGTGATTGGTCCCACCAATTCAAGGGGAGAAGTCATCCTTGCAGGGGGTTCTCTGTCAACTTCGAAGTTGGTATTTCGGCACTGCAGCAGGGCTTCACCGGGCAAACCAACGGTGCAGGAGTTGCAGCAGGCGTCCTCTTCAAGTTCTTCTTCGATTACTGATTCCAGTGGTCAACTCTGCCTTCCAAGCCAAAAGACTTGCCTTATATACAGTTCTCTCCCTTTCATTCCAGCCTAGCTGTCACTCACCCAGCAGGGTGGCTGTCCTTGCCGAACAGTCAGCCAGCCAATCATCAGAGAGTGCATTTGGGTCTCCTAGGAGACTAAGCACAGGGAGTTCCGGGCCTCCCCCTCAATTCCTGCCTACCCCAGACACCCTGGAGCCAGAGGTGGACTTCACTTGTGAATCCCACCAAAGGCATAATTAACACAATGATCAAACCTGGTTTGGCGTGCAGAGTAAATCTCAAGAATTACCTTTCCACAAAGAAATGGCAAAAAAGAAGACCGGGCCATTTTGACAAAAATGGCACCTTTGGGTGCTTTACTGCAGCTGCAAACACAGCCCATGGTAAATGCACACCACAGTATTAAAAATGAAACTACTGCCACCAGCCATTCAGTTAGGAAAGGGTAACATAAAATTGTTACATGAGAAGCTAGACAAAGGGGATATTAAGTAACACCCCCAGCACCCTATTGTAAGATAGTGTGTGCTGGGTCTAGAAAGTTACAAATGTAAGTTAAGTCAGTTTCACCTCACTGCTCTGGGAAACAGTAGTTTATCCCAGAGAAGGTATTTAAACCTTGGGGAAATCTAAGAGACTTCCCTGTGTCGCTGCACTAAAGGTGCTGTGTGTCACAATATAAAATATGATGCCTATGGAGTTGGTTAGAATCCACAACCAAGAGAAACACAGTGTACAAAATTCACATTAAAATACACGAGAGAGTGGGAAAAAGGGTCTCACTCTATCCAGGTTAAAAAAATTAAGTCCTCATAATCCATCAAAGTTGCTGGGGGTCTCTAAGGTAGAGGGAATTGGCACATTTCTGAGAATTCTCCCTAACACTAGGCGAGCGCACTCTCCCCGTGCGGATGGTCGAATTCATCACAGAGACACATCTAAAAAAGAAAATGATTTAATTGTACTAACATTCTACATTTTATAATGTTCATTTCTAAAGATTGGTTCAATTATATATTGCAGCTGTTATATTAGTCTTACTGAGCAAAGCATGTTATCATAATGCATACTGAGATGGTAATTCATGGAATGGAATTAATGTGTGCTGAAAACAGGGGCACAAGCGTGAAAATCACAGCACACGCGTGCGAAACCCATGCAAAACCTGTTTCCTGATTCATGAAAGGCGCTGCACGTGCTTTACCTGGGACCTGCACCAAATCCGCGGGTGGTGCACACGTCATTGCGACATCCCAAAGGCTGCGCGCGATACGCCCTGTGATGGTGCACACCGCCCAGCGCACACACCTAAAAAGGGGCAGACCTTGCGGAATAGTGAACAACAAGCAAAAATGTGGGCTTTACGGGGGAAGTACCGCTGCAAAATCCTCACAACGCCCAGACGTGCGCTAACACATGTATTCATGGAATCGAACAGGGGAAACCCACGCACACCAAAAGATGCGCTAACCCGGTAACACATTCACCAGGCGAAAGCTGGCGCAAGCACCCCCACCCAGCATAAAAGTGCACACAAACAACAAACAAGCTCATACCGCTACGATGAATGTACCGTTCCTCGCAGCAGTGGTCGTGGGACAACGCAGGAGGAGGAGATAGCCAGGCCCCGCATTTGTTTTACCCAGCAACGGCCTTTTTGGGATGCCTGATGACCAGGTCTATGGCAGGTACAGGTTTCCACCCCACATCATCCTACACCTGGTTGCTGAGATGGGAGGATGACCTCACATCACCCACCCTGTGCTCCCAAGCACTGAGCCCCTTGGAAAAGGTGCTCAATGTAATGCATTTTTTGGTCACTGGTTCATTTTAGCGGACAACTGCCATAGTTGCGGCCGTCTCACAGCCCACACAGTCACGCTGCCTAAACCAGGTGTTGGCAATCATGATTGCACGCCCCTCAGTCCGCAGGCACATATACATGCCCAGAACACCAGCAGAAAGGCAGGCCGTGGTCCAGGACTTTTACAGTGTGGCACACTTCCCCAAAGTTCTTGGTGCCATTGATTGCACCCATGTGGCTCTACGACCACCTAGGGACAATGAGCACATCTATCACAACTGCAAGCACTGGCATTGCATCAATATGCAGGTGGTATGCAATGCCAAGGGTGAAAGGGGCCCCTAGGGGACCCTGACGTCTATGGAAACAAGGCGGTTCACCACACACGATAGAGACGCCAGACACAAGGTTGTATTCCCAAAGCTAGGGTTTTATTGCAAAGCAAAAGTCTCAGTTGGCCAACTTGGTCTCACGCCCAGCAACGTGTATCTCTAGACCTCGAGGTACGCAAGAGAGTGAATTACATGCATCCGTTACATATATACAAAATGCATATCAAACAATCAGCTATGACATGTATAACACCCATCTTCATGGGTTTCTTTGAACTTGGTGTGATGATGGACATCTCCGACTACTATGACACCTTAAAAAATCTATTCTAGTAACAATTTGCAATTTGTGAGTGCGGAGGCATCTTTTGGTTATTGAATAGATCACAGCGCTTCTGTTCTTGGAAGCAAACTACATACAGGGGGGAGTTGCATTCCGGACCTTGCTATCTATAAGGTGCTATTCGTGTCCTGGGAGCCGACATGCTCTTAGCGGGCTCAGCAAAGGGGGGCCGTTAGAAAAGCATAATTCAAGCCTTTAGCAGTATTATTCTAACATATTCTACCATACAACGAGACTGGCTGGCAGCTGTGAAATTATTAAATGCCCTGCGGCTCTGCATCAAGGCTACATTATGGAGGGAGCCGGGCATTCTTCCTGGCGCTGCCTACGTTTGTGTTTCAGCGAAACTCTTGTTATCCTCTCGGCCCTGTGGCCTTGTCCTTTTCATATACAAACAACAATGTTCCACAGTCGAGCAGTGTAAGCGGAAAATATACTGCGAAGCAATGGGAACAGAAAGCAATGAGCAATGTTTAGAAAACAAAAAACAAAAATGGCGATTCTTCTTACATCAAAATGGCCGTTCATTGGAAAATTCGAAAACCTATATTCTGTCGTATCGTGCATGAGACGGTTGGCCCATGGCCACCGAAATGCCTTTGCGGTCTCAAATTAGATTTCTAGACTGACAAACCCTCCTTTGGCTGTATGCCAAACGTCTCATCTATTTATTGAAACCTCCTCTAGTGATGATGAATCTGAAGTACTTATGTCTGAGTCTTGCATGCTATCTTGGACATCATTGTCTTCATTAATATCCATTGCCATCAACTCTCTCATTACTCTCATCTCATTTGGGTCTGGGCTAGTTCGATCATGAGGTTGTTTTTTCTTTGTTATCATTTTCATGCATCCTTCCGTACATCCCTCAGTTACCTCTGCACAAACTATGGGTACACAATGTACACAACAACAACATGTTAGGAATATTCCGAACACCACTATTAGTATTGAGATCAGCTTCCATCCCCAAGATCGTAGTATTGCCCAAAACCAAGATCCTATTTCCCAGCTCCCTTCTCCCGTGGGGATTTCAGAGCTGAGAATGTGCATTTTCTTTATTGCTTCAAAGATCAGACATAAACGCAACATGCTGATCCCACTATTTTGCAAATTCCCCCACGATCAACCAGGATTACATCGAGAGTCATTCTATTTTGCAGCGTCATTAACCTGATTCCACTTTCTCCCAACATCATGTTAAATAATATATCTGTTGTTGTGTTTATTGTATTCTTTAGTATTGTGGACAGTTGCCTTATATTATAGGAGTTCACTATCTGTCCTAAAAATGGAATGAATGATTTCGCTACATCAGTTGCTATTAAAACACCTTTGTCAGTCCTCTTGACTCTAGTTCTGAATAATTTGGCCATGGCTGCTGTTTCCAAGAGGAATACTCCTGGGAACAATAGCCCGAGATAACATGTTCCTTCCCAGTTTCTGGGCAACCAAGGGTATGCCTTCTCTCCACATATAAAATAAACTGGATCACCTACGTATACTGGTTCTATTTTCCATTTTAGTACCACTGTATTCATACAACCAGTATATGTTCCGACTGGAAAAGATCCTTTCTTTTTTAGGCAAAAAGGGACAGTTCTTGGGCTATAATTCACCGTGTAGGATGGGGGAATCGCATCTTTGTTCCCTTCTGTTCTTACACGAAACGTCATTACAGATGTTGTTTCTGGCGGGGACAATCTATCTCGTCTATTTTGTCGTGTTATCTTTCGTGTGCTTTTCCTCGTGGGCTCTGGGGCTATTACTTGTGCTTTATGGAAAATGGAACAACCCACAGGCTTCATTATTATCTCCTCAAACTCATTCATGTTGGTTCTGTCTAATTGGCCCGTATCACTCTTATTCCACTTCCCATAGAACATTGCACCTAAAGATGCACTACATGCAGAACTTAATGGTAATGGCTGCACATACCACCCTACTCCTTTCCCAGCATGCTGTGGTAAATGGGCACATACCCAGCAGTTTGTTTTCTTCAGGATTGCATGTGTCATGTTCATTATCAGAAGTAAGGTGTTATTTGTAAAACCTTCCCTGTGTTTTTTTTCCATTAGGTGTAGGGTATAAGTTATCACCTGAACTGGGCTTTCAGTAGTGGATATATTAATTATTGGTAAAAACATTTCTAATGGGTGTATTGTTTCTACCCACCATAATATTAGGGCAGTCGATATTGGTGCTACCACGCTCATAAAGCACATTATTATCGTTAGTGTCAGCATACAATTTGTTTTACCATGCGTTTTTCTTAAACTTATAGTCTTTATAACTGACTCATTCTCAGTGGTGGTGGTGCAGGAGGAGGCTGGAACCGGTCCTGGCATGTTTCTCGTCGCCCTTCTTCTTCCTTATCACAGTTCGTTGTGGATATCTCTCTTCGTCGCGCTTGCTCTGTTGTCTATAAATTCAATGGAATTCTCACAATTCAGTTTTGCCTGACCTTTTTTTTTTTAGCCTGGATTCGATTATTCGTTTTTAGGCGAGAGCACTTGTCCCTTCTTATACTGCTCAGAGGACCTTTGATCAGTTAATCGCCTCAGTATCATGTGCGCCCAGCTTGTCCGCTCTGGTTCCGGACACATGTACTGTTAATCAATTATCTCACTTGTCATAGTACTATGTGCGCCCAGCTTGTCTGCTCTGGTTCCGGACACATGTACTTTTATGATCGCACCGAGGAGCCACGAGTCTTGAATTGTCCGACCTGCACAATTCTCACGCTTCTCTCCTCTACACCCCTGGTTCCTTCTCCGTCCATGAGCTGAACCAGAGGTTGACATAATCACCAGAAGAAAAAGAATGCGGATCACTTTATCTTCCGAGGCCGCAGGTTGTATCGCCTTGCTCCTGGTATCGTATGATCCGTGAACAGAGCCGGTGCACTTTCAGATTCCGGCTTGAAGTCAGCCTGTGGCGCTACTGCAGGTGCTGGTGTGCGCCGCGCCAATGATGCAGATTCGGTATTTGGCGTGCTGGCAAGTGCTGGTGGGCGCCAAAGGGGTACATGATTTGGTTTTGCTGGTATCTGCAAGGCAGATTTCACGTCGGTCAGCAGTGATGTCGATTCTGCTGGGCAACGTTGGGGCACTCTTTGCCCTTCCCCCTCTTTGGCAATCGTCTCAGGCTTTGTTTTGAGTTTCACTTCACGTTTTTGCAGATCAGGTGGCTGCACACTGGCAACAGTTTCTTTCATTTCTGGGACCGCTGTCTCTTTCCGGTCATCAGTGTCAGGCAAGACTTTCAGTGCAGTTGGAATCTTTTTGACATGGATGGCATGGATCCAAGACTTCCTTACATCCACCCGTATTGCCGTCTGCGTCGTCAAAAGTACTTGATGGGGCCCGCGCCACCTAGGTGCTAATGATGACTTTCTTTCAAAGTTTTTTTAGCAGCACCCAGTCTCCTGGCTCCAGCGCGTGCCCCGGACCGGTATACCACACGAGTAATGCCTCCTGCACCTGCTGATGAATCAAACGCAATTTCTGCATTAAAAGGCCACAATAAGTACTAAGCACAGGATGTTCTATCTCACTGAGTCATTTTGGCTGAGGTGCGCACCATACATTTGCCGGCCTCCCCATTATGATCTCGTATGGGGAGAGCCCAGTTTTCGCCTGTACAGGCGTACGCATGCATAATAGTGCTATTGGTAATGCATCCACCCAACTCAATTTGCTTCCCGCACAAATCTTGCTAATCTTTGATTTAAGAATCCCGTTGTGCCTCTCCACAAGACCGGCAGAACTCGGATGCCTTGAACTATGGAATCTCTTATCAATCTGGAGACCTGCACATATCTGTAACACCACTGCACCCACAAAATGTGATCCATTATCGGAACATAGGACATGGGGCAAGCCAAATCTGGAAAAATACTCCTTCAACATTACTTTTGCCGTAGTCATCGCTGTGCAGTCTTTTAAAGGATATGCCTCCACCCACTTACTGAATGCACAGATTACCACCAAGACGTATTTTAAGTTTTGGCACATTTCCATCTCTATGAAATCAAAATGAACTACCTCAAACGGCATGGAGGGTGGGCCAACACTGCCTGTTGGTGTCACTGTTCCCTTTCCTACATTGTGCTGTAAACACGTGATACAGTTCTGCACCAACCTCTCTGTATTCTTTTTTATGTTTGCATTCTGCCATACTGTAGAAAGGTTCTGTATCATTTTCTTGGCACAGATGTGCGTAGGGCTGTTGGCCATTGTGACCATTGCAGTCACATATGAATTTGGCAACATCCAGTTTCTAGTTCCCTTATCCACCCAACAACCCTCCAAATCCAACTCAGCAGATGCCTCTGCTCATCCCTGTATTTCATCAGCCGTAGCCTCGGGCTGCATTTCTTTGACAGTCACAACTCCATCTTCTATCATACAGGGTACTTCATCTGTCTGAACCGTCATCATCTTGGTATTCAAATCAGTGGCAGTTTGTTTCGCAATCCTGTCTGCAAACGCGTTTCCCTCTCCTATTTTGCATGTTACTTTTTTATGTGACTCGCATTTCACTATTGCTAGGCGCTTTGGAAACGTGAGTGCAGACAGCAATCGTGCAATCAAAGGGCCATGTTGAATTCTGGCACCATGTGATGTCAGAAACCCTCTCTCCACCCAGAGTCGTCCAAAGTTATGAACCACTCCAAACGTGTACTGACTATCAGTATATATATATTCACATTCAAATTTTCAGGAATCTCGCAGGCTCTGTTTACTGCTATTATTTCCGTGGCTTGTGCTGAATTATAGGGGATTCTTTTACTTTCTACAACTCTCTCTAGGGTAGTGATAGCGTGTGCGGCAGTTGTCGTGCCATCTGGTAATTTAAAACATGAGCCGTCACAAAATAACTCTCCATCCGGCTCTTTCTGTGGAATATCACTTAAATCGACTCTCCCCTTGGTTTCTTCCTCAGTGACCATTAAGCAATCGTGGGGGGGTGATTCATTCTTCCCAATTTCTTTTATAGTTAATGGCATTAATTCTGCAGGATTCAAAGCGTTGCACCTCATAATTTGGATATGGGACGCGAACAAGATAATCTCATATCTTGTCAATCTAGCAGAGGTGAGGTGTTGCGTCTGTGTCCTATTTAATAGAACGTCTATGGCATGTGGCACCATCAGAATTAAAGTGTGTACAGGGTCCAGCGCAGAAGAAAAATAGCTGCACGGCCTATTTCTTCCACCTTGTTCCTGTGTCAAAACTGCCAATGCACATACTTCACTTTCACACACAAATAGTCTAAACATTTTCTTATAGTTCGGCGTACCCAAAACTGGAGCCGAGCATAATGCAGTTTTCTATCCATCAAATGCTCTCTGGCATTCCTCATCCCACTGCAAAGACATAACCGCATCTTTTCTAGTCAAATTCACTAATGGTTTCACAATCAACGGAAAATTACGAATCCATTGTCGGCAATATGAAGCCATGCCTATTATGGCTCTGACTCCTTTTTGTGGCTTTGGAATAGGCATACAAGAAATACTTTCTATCCGTTCTGGCGTTAGTCTTCTCCCTCCTTTCGAAAGTAGGTAGCCCAAGTAAACTACCTCCTTTCGATTATACTGAAATTTCTTCAAACTAGCTTTATGGCCATGTGCCGCTAGGTGTGACAGTAGTAATACAGTGGTTTCTTTACAAATCTCCTCTGTGTCTGCAGCTAGCAATAAATCGTCTATGTATTGCAAAAGTACACAATTCACGGGTAATTCCAGCATGTCTAGTTGTTCTTTTAATGCTCTACTGTAAATACTTGGACTTTCCGTATAACCTTGCGGAATTCGCGTAAATGTAAATGATCATCCTCCTAATGTGAACGCGAACAAGTATCTACTGTCCTTGTCCACTGGAATACTAAAGAATGTGTTCTTCAAATCTATTACACTAAAATATTCTGCTGAAACAGGTATCATTGTCAATATTGTAGTGACGTCTGGCACTAGAGGAAATTGCAGATGTACCACCTTATTTAATGCACGTAGATCAATTATGAAACGGTATGGTACCTCATTACCTCCTTTTTTATAAACCGGAAGGATCGGGCTGTTACATGTACTGCCTGTGATTGCCTCTATTACCCCTAATTTCACCAAAACATTAACAATACTCTTCAATCCTTTCTCACCTTCAACCGCAATTTTGTATTGGGGTATTCGCGGTAGGGTAACACCTTCTTTTAAAATAAATCTTTACTGGCTTTATCTTTAAACATCCCACATCCTTGTCATGCATTGCCCATGTACAGGTTGGTACTTTACTTAGTTCCCCTGGTAACGCTTCGGACATAAATTCTGACACAGGGGCATCGTGTGGCCATATCGTTAGAAACACTCCGTCTGCCGTGCAATGTATAACAGATCCTAGTTTTTTCAACAAATTTTATCCCAACAAATTTTCTCCACAATTTTCTGTTAGAAGGAAAGGACAATGTTCGGTAAATGATCCTATTGTAAATGGGACTGGTTTGGACACTGGGTTTATGACTGGTGTACCTGCGAACCCTATGGAAATATTCTTTTGCCCTGACAGTGGTATATTCGGATCCAAGTGATGGTCTATTGAACACTTCTGTGCTCCTGTATCTACAAGAAAGTGGTGTTCCTCATTCCCGACTCTCATTTCTACGTAGGGTCCTCTCTGATTCACGGGAATACACACTGGTTCCGACCCCTGTCCTGGGCTGTCCTATTGGGGAAATAACATATTGTCCGATGTGTAATCATTACCATTACTGTAATACGTGTTTGGCTGTGTATCGAAAACATTTCCACTCTTCCCTCTATTTCCCCCACTCTGATTTCCATATTGTTGATTTTGCTGTCCCTGACTCTGGTTTGGGGCATTTTGATTTTGGCCTTGGTTTTGATTACCTCCGTTATTATGATGCTGCTGCTGCATACTATTCCTATTTGGTCCATTCGCTCCTGGGTGTCCTCTATGCTGTCTCCTCTGACAAGTCCCATTTCTGTTCTGTAGATGCGGGCATTGCGCTCGCCAATGTCATTCCTCTTTACAATATGCACGCTGATTCGGCCCCACTGTTCCCCCATGCATATTCGAACTACTCCTTACTTGTGCGTTCCCCCGCCCTCTATTATGTCCTACTACTTGCTGCATTAATACCCGTGTTCTAATTAGACTTTCCTTCAAGTCTGCCCCCACCTGCTTTAGCAACGATAATTCGTTCACCATCTCCTTCTGCCCCGGCAATGGTAACTGCCGTCGTTTATTATGCAACCCCTTTTCCCTCTTCCCAGGTCTTGCGATATCCCTACTCCTGTACGTAGGTGTAGTAAACATTTTGGCAGGTGCAGTAAACATTTCGACATAATCATTATCTAATTCATCTCTAAACTCAAGAAGTCCATACACATGTTCTCTTACTTCTTCATCCCTCTCCCTACAGCATGCTAATGCATTCAAATCTAATAATCGCTGCGGTGGTAATTTCCCAATTTGCTGTTTCCATCTTTCCACCAAATATTCACCCATGCATTCCATCACTACCTGTCTTTCGTTGCTTCTACGAAAGTCATATATCGAAGCCAATGTTGCTGTCCCATCTTTCCCGTCTATATACATCTCTGCCTGTTGCTGCAATTCCACCTTCCTTTCTTTGCTGATTGTGCTGCGGGTTACCCTTGTGCACTGCCGTTGGTCAGTCCCGCCTCTTGCCCCTGTGGTTTCAACTTGAACCCCGGGAGGAACGTACGGTACCGAGTCTGTGTCTAGAGCGGGAGGTGCGGATGGGACAATGGGAACAGTGAGTGTCTGTTGTGGGCCTGGTTGGCTAGTAGGAAGTGTTACATGCGCGGTCTGTGGCTGTGGGAGGGCTTGAACTACCGGAGGGGGAGCTTGAGTTACGGGCGGGGTCTGGGCAATAGCTACTGACGTATCTGGTCTTACTTCTGATCTTGGGCCTTGTTTCGCATGGGTCAATATATTTTCTATCAATTCATATGTCATGTGTAATTCTCGTTGTGGGTATATCTTTTCTATATTCAAGTGGTCACGCCTGCCTGCCCTTCTTAGACTCTCAGTCCACTCCTCCTCTTCTTTTTCTTCCACTACCTCACCTTTTGATTTATGCCTGCCTGCATGCTTTGCTCTGCTTTTAAATCGGAGCATTGCTTCCTTTCTCCAGTCTTTAATGGTTTCAAATGCTGCAGGATGGGCTTTCCTTCTTATTAACACCCTTTCCAAGTTATCTATTCTCGCCATCTCAAAACTACCATTAATCGGCCACTGATGGTCTTGTTGCTTTCTGGTTTGCCTATGCCAAGTCTCACAGAATATTATCGCACCCACTCCATACTTCACATACATCTCATACGCCGGCGTTTCCCCAGGTGGTACAATTTGGCCATTTTCCAAAGATTATCTACCACAGCGGAAAAACCCTGCTAACGTGGGCAATACCCCAGGCATGTTTCAACCTTCCCCTTGGTTAATCAACCTTACCTAGGGCGTTTGATATTGAAAAGTCAACTCTCAACCAATATCAGGATGCTTTGAATCGGGGAATGACTCACCTGATAAATCAAGTTGTCTGTATACTGACGCACCAAAGGATATCGTGTCTGCGTTTCTTGGCTTCCGCCTCGTTTCGGGACCCTCGCCTCCTTGTTCTCTAGCCAGGCATGTCGATCAGGGATCAGATTTGTGCAGATCTGCAAAGGAGTTTCTCATCACCTTTACAGGGCGCCCCGAACACCTCTTGATCACGGCTCGATCGACCCGTCCTCGCCGTTCTCTGCCTTTCTCAATTACAACGTTACACGAAGGAACAAGTGGGAGGGTCCCTATTCGGGCGCCATCTTGAAAGGGGTCCTTGGGGACCCTGACGTCTATGGAAACAAGGCGGGTCACCACACACGATAGAGACGCCAGACACGAGGTTGTATTCCCAAAGCTAGGGTTTTATTGCAAAGCAAAAGTCTCAATTGGCCAACTCGGTCTCACGCCCCGCGACGTGTATCTCTAGACCTCGAGGGACGCAAGAGAGTGAATTACGTATATCAGTTACATATATACAAAATGCATATCAAAAAATTAGCTATGACATGTATAACACCCCCTTCATTGGGTTTCTTTGAACTTGGTGTGATGATGGACATCTCCGACCACTATGACACCTTCAAACATCTATTCTAGTAACAATTTGCAATTTGTGACTGCGTAGGCATCTTTTGGTTATTGAATAGATCACGGCGCTTCAGTTCTTGGAAGTGAACTACATACAGGGGGGAGTTGCATTCCGCACCTTGCTATCTATCAGGTGCTATTCGTGTCCTGGGAGCCGACATGCTCTTAGCGGGCTCAGCAAAGGGGGGCCGTTAGAAAAGCATAATTTAAGCTTTTAGCAGTATTATTCTAACATATTCTACCATACAACGAGACTGGCTGGCAGCTGTGAAATGATTAAATACCCTGCGGCTCTGCTTCAATGCTACATTAAGGAGGGAGCCGGGCATTCTTCCTGGTGCTGCCTACGTTTGTGTTTCAGCGAAACTCTTGTTATCCTCTCGGCCCTGTGGCCTTGTCCTTTTCATATACAGACAACAATGTTCCACAGTCGAGCAGTGTAAGCGGAAAATATACTGCGAAGCAATGGGAACAGAAAGCAATGAGCAATGGTAAGAAAACAAAAAAAAAAAAATGGCGATTCTTGTTACATCAAAATGGTCGTTCATTGGAAAACTCGAAAACCTATATTCTGTCGTATCGTGCATGGGACGGTTGGCCCACGGCCACCAAAATGCGTTTGCGGTCTCAAATTGGATTTCTAGACTGACAAGGGAATAATCAACTCTGTCTACGCAAACTATCCAGGGTCCACCCATGATAGTTTAATATTCAGAATGTCACCCCTAAACCGGGACCTGGAAGCTGTGAGGCATGGCAACACATAGCTCATTGGTGAGTACAAATGCCTGTACACATGCATGCATTTCACACACAGAGAAATGGAGAAACCCAACTAATCACAACCATTATCACCTCCCAAGGGGACAGTGCGTGCCCTCTGAGCACCTACATGATGAGGCCAATACAGAACCCCACCACACCACCCGATGTAAGATACAACGAAGCCCATATTGCAACGCAGGACATGGAGGAGCGCACATTCAGAGTGCTGAAGTCAAGTTTCCACTCCTTTGACCTTCTGGTGGGCAGCTACTATATGCGCCCCCAGCAGTGTGCAGGATCATTGTGGCAACATGTGTCTTGCACAATGTTGCAACCCGACGGGGCGTACCGGTGGACATGGTGGTGCCCCCACATCCACAATCACACGCACGGCTGATGCGTTTGGGAGGGGAACGGGCACGTGGCGAGGCATCCCATACCCAGCTTGTGGCTACATTGTTCACCTAAAATCCCACCCCTTCGGAGTGCACACAGGCCTGGCACATACCAGGTGACAATCGAAGATGAAAAAGGGACAGTCAACTGTCACAACCTTACCACCCTGAGAATGTGTTCATGGAAGTGCTACATTGTGTGCATCCCTAGTTATTTAAAGAAACCCAATGCCATGTGACCAAAAGGCACACATTCATGCTGCATAATCGACTACCCCCTTGAAAAACAGCACACCCAAATTCTGGTATGTCACTTAACCCCTCCCAAACCCCATGTCACCTGCCTGACACACCATGCCATGGCATTTAATGTGAAAGCAACCAAATAAATGCACAACTGTCACAAAGTGCACCGTCACAAATAGAAACAGGCCACAGACAATTCCCTCTCACATATTAAAATGAAACTGCACACATGAACATATATTTACCAGCATGACAAATCATGAATGCAGGACCCAACAGTGGCAACGTCAGACAGTGACCAATCACAATAACCCAAGTGTCACAATCTGACAAAGCCACTACATGGACCCCTCCCATCTTCAGTGTGTTGCTGGTAGGTAAATGTGGCAGTGTACTGCATACAGCATGAACTGCATCTGCAATGGAGACAGGCAAGGTAACACACGAAGAAGCAACATGTAAATATGCATAATGAGCAATATTAAAACCAAAATACATATCAACCATGCAGTGGAGAAACCATCATGAATCCCCACTAGGGGTGTATACACAGTGTGGACTTCAGACTGGCCACACAACTGATGGAAGCCCAATGCCTCTTTGTATATTACTGTCACACGGTGCCCTCCTTGCAAGCCCATGGAAACGGAAAGCAGGAGTGCCATATGTGTCTGGACCCCAAGCCTCAAACACAAACACAAGACAAGCCTGTATGGGCCCAGCTGGAAAACACGGTGGATGCCTTTGGATGCCGCACAAAGCAACACACTGTTACATGAATGCACAATAGACAGAAAAAGTGAAAAAAGAAAGGTAAAAATAAAAAGAAACCCAGGAGGGAGGAGGTGCAGAGTGCACCTCAACACCCACATGCGTGGCTGTTGAGAAAAAAAATCTCTCCATGGGCTCATGGCCTGCACAGCTAGTCGATAGTGGGAGAACTGCTGTCGCTGTTGTCACCCTCTGGTGCAGTATGAGAAGGTGTGCATGGTACATGAGGCTGACCACACATAGCCATGGCATGCTCCTCTATGGCAGCAAGCATGCAGGCCTGAAAGATTTGGTTCTGCAGGATGATGGTTCCTAGGTTCCATGCAGCACCTCATGTATAGCACAGTGTTCTGCCTGCAAGGCGTCACGTGATGCGCAAATCTCCTCACGGGTTGCCTGGAGCTCAGCCGAGATGTGTGTTAGCTGCTCCATCCGCTGTTCTGCCAGTCTACTCCTGGCCATCTCAAGTGCACCCAGAGTAGCTCTGATGGAGATGTTATCTTCCCTCAGGGCATCCCTGTGGGCCTGTGCCTCTGCAGATATGGCTGGCATGGAGTCCCAGTTCAGCCCGTCGGTCCCTGTTGGCTGCCAACATGTCCTGTCTGTGTGAGCGGCATGTGGACCACGTTGCCTGCTGCTGGAGATCCACCTGCCTTTCAGGGGGGAGAATGGAAGTGGCCACCCTTTCCACGGCCTGAGCCATCATCTCACATGATGCAACCCTGTTGCTGTGCAATTGCATGAATGGAATTCTCCCAAACAGTATTACCTGGTGGCGCACGGCCACCGCATGGCTGGACACAACACCTGTCGGGCCCAAGGAGATGTGCACCTTGTTGAGCTGGCGCTGCCTGTGGCTGCAGGTCTGCATTCCTCCTTTGATGTGCTGCCCCAGGAACAGGAGCAAATAGTGTGGAGCATGACCCTACATCCGTAACCACCACAGGCAGACATTCCAACACTGAATGGGCCATTGAGGGGTCTACCACCAGTGCAGCTGTGTTGGACAGAACAGCATCCCTGCCAGAAACACTCACCTGCGATGGGACATATGTGTCAATATTTGATTCAGCACCTGAGCCATGGAGATCCTCAGAGGTGTACTCAGAGACACCCTTGGACAAGATGGTCTGTAGGAGCAAAGGATTCTCATGCGCCATGCCCCACGTCCTCCACTGGTGCCTGGTTAGGTTCTGAGTATTCCTGCCCCTGCGCCATCTCCTCCTCTTCCATTGCTTCAAGTGCCTCAACACATAGGGCCTCATTCCGAGGCTGGCGGTAAGGGTTAACGGTCACCGTTAATGGCAATGGTGACCGTTAACACTTACCACCATATTCCGAGTTCCCTTTTGCGGGTTGGCATTTAATGCCAGCTTTTAGCAGGCGTTAAAAATCCAACCCGCAAAGGGACCTTGGAGTAAATTACGGCACCGTAATTTACGGTGCCGTAATTTACTCCTTCCCCATTCCCATTGAGCCCTATGGGGGCAGGAATGGGGATGGGGAACCGGTATGGTGAATGGGGAATTACCGGTCCCTCCAACCTTGGAATGGACCGGTAATTACTCCATTCACCATGCCGGATTTCCATGGAGTAAATAGCTCCCTGGTTGCTTACCATGGTGCTATTTACTCCATGGATAGCGCCAGCCTCGGAATGAGGCCCATAGGCATTACAATGTTGACATCCAATACATTAATCCGATATGTCACACATGACACAAACTCAGCCATGCACACAGTGCCAATGAAGTGAAAGGGGACCCTGAAAGCAAACACTGATTAGTCTAAAATGGAAAAGCAACACATGTGCTGCATGATTCATAGCACCTGCATCACACAGACCATGAACAAAAATGACAGATGCCAGCACACAGATGACGCGTAGCATAGCCATGGCAGAACTGACAAGCAGACCCAGATGGGAGTGAATCACTACTGTTCCCCATCCATGTAAAATGCATGTCATCAAATAGAACATGCAAAAGAGTGTGACAAAACACACGTGTCACACGCTGCAACAGTGCCGTTTTGTTCAAATACAGTGATGGGAGGCACATTGATACATCAATGGTGGGTCATTTTGACATGACACACGTGAATCATCATGTTGAAGGTTGAAACAGGGCTCAGAAGTGAGCGGGTGCAGTGCAGTAAAACATAGTTACAATGTTGTGTCATGATGACAGTGCAAGGGCAAGTGCAGTCATCATGTGCAAAGTGTTTGCAGTGGTTAGTAGGGATAAAGTGAACCACAAACCCAAGGCGGGGGGTGGCTTGGAGACAATGCATGGGTCACACATGGCAGTTATGACTACATAGCCTGACCTGGCACTCAATCATAACACATCACCGAAGCAACATACACATGGTCTAGACACACAGGCATGGACACCGTCTCAAGATCCGGAGGTCTCCCATGCCTTGGATCTGATCCTCTGCGATGAACCCTCCAGCAATTGCCTCATGTTCTGTGAGTTCATCGTCCTCTGGTTGTGACCCACTGTCAGTCACCAGAGTAGAGGTGTAAATAGAAGCCAGAAGCCAGCTTGTTTTTAGCTCGGCATTTGAGGTCATTCCACCACTTTGAGCAATCATCAGCTGTGCCCTTCACATATCGCAAGAAAATTATGTGGTCCGCGATGCACTGCCAGTGGGCCCTACGCTGTGCAGGTGTAGTTTTGCACCCTGCCATCACCAGCATGTTGCGGCCGTGTTCCGACACGTAACCCACAAGTGCATCCAGTTTCCAAATTATTGAAACTCTGCTTCCTTGATGTGCCGGAGGGCTGAGCCTTGTCTGGGGTCCCAGCCTTTTCCACAAGAGCATGCTTCTTAGTCTTGAGAGGTGGTGCGGACCCTGAGTGGCTTACGCCGCTCCGGTCTGTAGGGGCTGAAGCGCAATTGGACTGGCCATTGGAAGCAGGCAATGGCATGATGACCAAAGGTCTCACTGCAGGCATTTGCTGCTGGGTGCTGTTGCCAGGACCAAGCGCCACAACTGCCTCGGTGTGAGAGGCCAGGACCAACATTGTCCCAGCTGGGTGACTCACAGCCGGGGTGGTGTCAGCTGCAGCTGCCCCTGCAGCCTCCACAACCTGGCTGCTCGGGGCAACAGATGTCATTGCTGCCCCAAATCCATGTGGCCTGGTGACAGCAACTTTCACTGCCATACGTGACATGGACATCGCCCTGTGAGTCATCCTGTGCCTGTTCCGTGACCAATGTGGCTAGCAGGGCCTAAGCTGGGGTGGTGTCAGCTGCATCTCCATGACCTACTAGGGGGGGCATAGCTGTCCCTGAATGGTCCTGGACACACTGCCCTCATGGGCCATCCTGCCCACATCGCCCACCTTGGCCACCCTGCTCATCCTGGCCACATCCCCTACTGCAGACACCTCTGGGAGGTCACCCAGCTTTGCCTCCCTTACCACTTGGTGGTCTCCCAACCATGGCACTGATGTACTTGTTCGACTGGGAGGTGCAGAAAACAATTGTCCTGGGTGATTGTGGTGTAGGGGGTAAGGTAGTAGATGGATTAGGTACCCCTGTCCTCCTGCAAGGCTGTCTGTGACCCCAGGGTAAAAAGTACGGGTCACGCAACGCTCAGGCACCCCAAAATCAAAAATAAAACATGCATGCAACCCCACGGTAGCCAACGTGCATGGAATGAATGTCCTGCAGTATGCTGGGGCACCCAGAAACACAAAAAAATGTATACGCGTGGAACACGCAGGCTACTATAACCTTGTGAATGGGGTACGCGATACACAGGGGCAAACACAGTGGGAATAATACGTGCGTGACTCACTGTCTGCCTGGAAAAAGTAAGAAAAAATCATGCACGTTGGCAACTCCCCCGCCAAAACAAGAAGTAAGCACTGGCGCAGTAAACAAGAAGTATGCACTGCAACCGTTGTGAAGTAATCGCATGTGAACGCACAAGAAGAAGAAGAATCACACGCTCGCTCTCCACAATAAGCAAAAGGGCATCCTACGGAGACCTTTAGCCTGTGGCGAAAGCAACGCCTATGTGCATCACGTCACTTATGCACTTACTTGCTAAGGACCTTTCCTCAAATTACACGCTCATGTGCTGTTTTTTCACGTGCACTCTGCATCAACCTGGCCACGCAACAACACACGGAAGACCACGCTCCTGCCCAGAAGGACATTTACCTGCCCCCCAGACCCCTGAGCAGAGTCCTACGAGCCATCTGCTCCTGCCAGCCTGCCAACGTGACCTGCTATTTTGCCTGCACAGAAGCCATTGCCAGGGATCCTGTTCCAGAGACAACCTCTGCTGACCCAGAAGACTCCTGACTGGTGTACCATCGCTCCACAGTCCAGCCCCAGGAGGCAGTTGCCCACCCACACATGCCTCGGGGGTTGCCATGTTGGACCAAACACCATCTGGGGCCAGTGGTAACCCCCCGCAAGACAGGCAGAGGGTTGTCAGCTTCACTGCAAATGAATATGGCATCCTGGTGGAGCAAGTCCTGGGTCATTATGATGCCCTCTTCTCAACAACATTGTGCCTCGACAAGGAAGGACGGAAGAGGATCTGGTTGGACATCGTGGATGCCATCAACGCCGAGGGGGTTGCATCCTGCGACTACCAATGTATCTTGAAGCGCTTGGAGGACTTCAGGTCCAGGGCCCACACAAGGCCTGGTGCCTCATTGCAGTGCGTGGAGAAGTGGGGTGCCGGGACCAATTCACCAACATCCAGATACGGGTCCTGGAGCGCACACGCCCAGCGCTTCACCACCAGGTCCTTGAGTTGCAGACCCGAGTCAAATGGTAAGTGTCTTGTCCAGCATGCTGCATGTTGAGGTGTGGCAGGAGTGTGCACCTTGGCCTCATGTCTAGCATGCCCCATGTATGTAAGTCTGTGTGCAGGGCCATGACAGTGCTGCATGTAAGTCCACTGAAGCCTGTTCCATGTCAATGGTGTCTGTGTTTCATTGCATGATGTGCACCAGCATGTGAAGACGCACACATGTTTGCATGCCTGTGTCTGGACGTGGCCATGTTTGTGGTGTGAGACATGGATGCTGATGTCACTTTCATGGTCATGCATGGTGTCCACGTGTGTGTGTCTGAGTAGTGTGTGTGTGACTGGGAAACGGCATTGACACATGACCATCATGATGTGTGAATTGACAGATGCAGCCTAGTTTTCCATTAATCCACTGTGACGAGAGGTAGACATGGCCAGATGCATGACTGTCCGGTGGTGTGTGTGCATGTGATCAGCATGTCCCATGATGCATGTGATGTTCAGCCCCCCATCAGATGTACCAACAGAGCCTTGAACATGGATGCAAATACCTGCTGCATGTGCCATGCTTGTTTGTGCATGTGTCTTGTTTGCACTGTCCCGTATGTTGGGGAGGGTGATGATGGAAGTGACGTTTGACAGTTCCACTCATGTACAATTGCTTTGTGTCTCGCAGACTATTGGTCAGTACCCTGATACTTGTGTTCAATCTCTCCCTATCTACCCTATCTGAGGAAGAGGGCGGAGAATGCGCTGTGAAGCAGAGCGGTGGGGATGCCTCCACTAGGCGGAGACACATGCCCCGGTCACCCACCCAGGACTTGTCATCTTCCAGGTGCGTCCATGGCCGGAGCTGACGAGGGGATGCCCAAGAGGCCGAGGTCGGAAGTGGGCTCCTCAGCAGTGGTACCGGCAGGTGAGCTCCCACAGGGACTGTCCAGAGCAGAAGACGTTGGGGAGGCATCCAGGTTGGTGGTGGGTGAGGAGGATGAGGAGGCCACATTAAACCCACACATGGTGCCCGGTGGGATTGATTCCACTGGTACAAGTGGTGCAGTTCAGGGGCAGAGGCAGGAGGCAGCACTGGTCTCCGCCAAAGGGCCTGTGCCTAATCCTGTCCCTGATACTGAGACTGCATCACCATGCACCGGCAGGGGTGCCCCATCCCAGGCACTCCTCTACCTGTGGACATGGTGGTCTGTGACAGGGTTGAGCCCGTCCTAGTCGGTCTCGTGTTGCACACACAAGTGATTTGTGATGATGTGCATGCTTCCTGGCAGCACCACGCACGTCATCATAAACAGGTGTGTGCCAACATGAATCGGCTAGGAGGATTCATGGTCGGGGGTTTCCTCCATGTGCTTTGCGCTCTTGGGACCCTCTCCTCCTCTTTACACACTATGCGCAAGTCGGACTCCAGGCAGTCTTCCGGCCCACATGCCACCAGGGCCCCCTGTGGACCTGCCAAGCCATCACAGCCAGGCTGGTGGAGATCCCATCCCTGCCACAGTCTGTAGTCAGAGGTCCAGCAGAGGGGGGTCACCCAAGCAGCTGGGCCCCTGGCAACAGAGGTTGTGCAGGCACCATCAAGCAGGGCATGTGCACGACGGCCCCGGGTTTTGCTATCTTCCCAGAGGCAGTCATGGTGGCACAGGCAAATGGCATCAAGGTGGCAGCAGGCTCGACATGGGAGGCATCAGGACTCAGGGCAGTCTATATCATAGGGGCAGGCATCGGCCGAAGGGCAGGAGGACCTTGGACAAAGTGTGTCTTACATGAGGCAGCAGTTTGGCCAGCAGATAGGTGCAGAGCAGCGGCGAGCAGAGAGGGCACAGCTCACCATGGACAGGGCAGAGAACTCCATGCGGCGAGCCTTGAGGCAGGCAGAGGTCCTTGAGGAGACCCGTAGGGAGTTGACCGAGAGCATGGCGGCGTCCCTGCAAGCCCTCGAGGATTGATCGCAATCCCGCCTCCGGGCCATAGACTCAGAGTTCGATGATGCCCTGGCCAAGACTCTTGGGAAGAACGGTGAGCCGTAGGACTAGCCTGCCGCTATTGTAAAAAGTTATTTAGGGTTTATTCTTTTTTATGGAGTCCACAGAAATTGCTCCACTTTTTGTATATAGTTGTGTTTTTGTAGTGTTTTTGGTAACTTTCATTTTGTTTTGGGATCATGGACCCTCAAAATTCCATTATAAATAGTTCTGGTACTGTGGATTATATTCTTCCTTTTTTTACACCCATGAAGGAATGTTTTTTTTTAATTTTTTTTTATGTGCCCTTTGGATTTTGATTTCTGAACTCTGGACATGGACCAATTTGAGGATTTTTTTTTTGGATCATATATTTTTGGGGAATTTGCATTTCAGTTCAGTTCACATTCATTTATTTTTCGTAATCATGGTTGCTTTGCATTTGGTAGATTTTTGTTTTTTAATACGTTTTCATCTGTTCAGATATTTGTGTTGTCTGCTCTCATTTGTTTGGTGCATGTGTCAGTCGTCATTGCCTCAGTCATGTGTCGCTGCTGTGTTGCCATGTGGGGCATGTCTTTGAGTGCATGCATGCGTACTTCTGTGAATGACATGACATGGGGCCTGTATTGAGATGTGTGGACAAAGGATGGGTGTGGAGTTGCATTGTGGGGGGCAGCGTTGGTTGGCATTTTGGTGGACATTTGCTACATGCAGTGCATGTATGTTGTGACAATGTGTTGGTTGGGAGTAAATGAGTCGTGCCTGCTTGCAGTTGCCTGTCACTGGTGGGGGTCATGAGTCAGGGTCTGCTGGCAGGTGCCTGTCACGGGTGTGGGCTGCCTGCGGGCCATGGACAGGGATGTAGGAGGGTCCCCTGTGGTGTGGGCTGCCTGCAGGTCATGGGCAGGGGTGTATAGGGGTCCCCTGTGGTGTGGGCTGCCTGCAGGGCATGAACAGGTGTGTAGGGGGGTCCCGTGTAGTGTAGGCTGCCTATGGGCTATGGACAGTGGACCACCCATCACCCCTGACCTTACCCCCCAGGTAGCCCACACCACAGGGGACCACCCATCAGCCCTGACCATGCCCCACAGGCAGCCTACACCACAGGGGACCCCCTACACCCGTGACCATGGCCCGCAGCCATCCCACACCACAAGGGGGGCACCCCGACACCTGTCACCACACGCACAGCACTTTCCACGTGATCTGGCTGGTGCAAGAGGGTATGCGTATTGAAGGGGATGCGCAAGGAGATTTTCACGTGATATGGCTGGCCGTATAGGGTACGCGTATTCGCTGGGATATGGTAGGGCTTTTTGCGTGGGGAGATTTTCATGCGTTTTGTCTGGCGCAAGCGGGATACGTGTATTCAAGGGGGTGCACAGATAAATGTTCACAAGTTTTGTCTGACGCGAGCGGGGTACGAGTATTCAAGGGGGTGCGCAACTAGATTTTCAAGCGATTATGGTGTAGGGGGGCTGTATGCTGGTCCAGAGTTAGCACGGTCCATTGAGCCGTATTGGGGATTTCTGAGGCTTTTTCTGGTGCAAGAGGCGTTCTTGGGGGCGTAACTGGCACTGCTGGATGTTCGCTGCACCGTGGCTGCAAATCGCTAGGGAAATCCATGAATACACAGTGCGCCTAAATTCTGTTTTGCGTGGCGCACGCGTGGCGCACGCTCACTCTCTGCACTAGGCGTGTGCGCTACTTCTGCGCTGAATTCTATGAATTGGCCCCTAAATGTATAAACAATGTTCTGATAGAAATGGTGTTGCATTGCTTTTGTTTGCTTTTCCGTAAAAGCATATATAACAAAACAGGAAGTGTATAATTCTCTGAAACATGCCTGTTGTACTCCTATGTGCAAGGGGTGGGAGGTCAAATGTTTACTACAATGGTTCCTGGCTGCTTTGCTTTCCAACTGAGGGCATTTTATGACCATGCGAATGACCACATATCTTTATATTTGCCAAATATGTCAGTGATAAAAGGGTTGTATTATTGAATCACTGAGGTAGTCCACGAGCTAGACAGATCTGCAGGTGGACATATCACAGTAGGAAATGACCAACTCTGCAAGCAGTATTTCAGAATTAACAACAGTAAAGTACTATAATAATAATAATAATAATAATAATAATAATATGGGTACGGTAGTGAGGGGGGTCAGAGATGCCCAAACATTCACACAGGAACAGAAGCCCAACCTACAGACTTCCTTTATTGAAGAAAAGCTGCATAATTTCCCTTTTGTGAGTTAAAGAAAGTTAAAAATATATTTTGGATCAATTTAAAGTGGATGCCTCCATCTCTTGGCTGGGGTTACAAATTGGCAAATTTCCATTTTTGACATCCGACTCATAATACCTCAAGCAGTATTCCAAGGAAATGCCTCCCAAAGTTTTTTGCAACTCAACTCTGATTCGGGTGGACATTGAAACCAACATTCTTTGGCAAATGCTGTTGTGTGTACCATTACTGCCCACCTCATAGTCATATTCTAATTACTCAATTAGCCTGGTGCTCATTTCATCATTGATAACACACATACTAACAGTAAAGTGTTTGTAACAAAGCCTATACGTTTATGGGTACAACCTCAGGTTTGGATGCAGGTCTGAAACGGCTGCAAGATCTGCCAACCTATTGGGGTCCTGAGGCCATCCCTGTTTGAGTAGAGACATTAGGAGATTTGTATTTCCTTGAACAGGCGAGATAATCTTTGCTGCATTCCAGGATAATCCAGACCATTTCCAGCAATAGCAAATATCCCATAAGTATCCCATAAACGGTCATAATTTAGTGGTATCTTAAAAAGTGGAGGTAATTACAAAAATTCAATCGACCTCATCACGAGTCGCAGGAAAATTGGTGCAACTTCCACTGTACGGAATTACCATTACCACTACAGCGTCTGGCAGAATTAGAACCGAACTATGAGTCTGCATGGGCATGCGGCTAAACACGGTGGTAACAGTGATGATTCCGCCAGAATTAATTCCTCCAAGGCTAATTCAACTGGAGGAATAAGCACAGTTATTTAATCAGAGTGGTAAAAGTGCCTGTAATTCAGCTACTGACATTTTTAGCCCTTACCTCCAAATTCGTAATGAGGTCATAAGGCTTTTACCGAATGCAACATGCATATAACGGGGCCCTTTGTCTGCGCGTGAGACAGTGAAGCACCATCGGACATGATGTCAAATATATTCCTTTAAAAGACAACAAACGTTAATGAATCCGCGGACACATATGGGTGCTCATTATAACTTCCCGGTCCAGAAAAAAAGGCCAGAAAAATGCTGGTAATTCTGTCACCGGAATTTGGGGAAACACAAGTTTGTTGGTCAGGGCATTGAACTACTGGCAGGCCTGACCTGCCGGGAGGGCAGGGCCTATCAGGAAATAAATGCCAAACGGTGCAGGTAATTCTGGCAATCCCATCCCAAGGAATGGCAAGTTACTGGCATTTCCAGGAGATCGGGTTGCAGAAACAGTAAGGCAGTTTTGACGATATCTCACGGAACTACCGGCGATATACGGGCTCAATTGTAAAGGGGGCCATGGTCTGATTTACAAAGAGTTTTTCAAAAGGATTGTCCCTATTAAAAAACGCTTTAGTACATTGCTAGTAAAACATTGGAATTTCAGTGCATCATAACTTTAGGTGGAAGTTTATCAGGGCTTGAGGCAACTTTAAATAGAAGATTTAAACAAAAGTATATTCTTTTCGAACTGTTGCATTTGGTTTTTCTTTTAGATAGAATACTTCTCAGCACAATCAGTCAGGTTAAGCAGAAAGAATGATTCAGTCAGACAACTGGTCAGAGAGCGTGGCCAGGGTCAGTGGCGGGAATAAGCCTGCGATGGCTGCCTGCCCTGGCCCTGCGCAACCAGGCCCTGCGCAGAGGCGAGCGTCTTCTTTTCGTGCATGCACTCCCTCTATTGTCTGGGGCCTCATTTATTCAGGCACACAGCCGGCCGCTGCTCTTTACTCTGTTGTTTTGCTGTAGGGAAGAGGCCATTTCCCTTTCCAGCCCAAGAAGATAATGTTGATGCGAGAGAGGCGCTTGGTTTTCTTCAGAAGATCCTCGAGCTATTTTGAAAAAGAAATATATGTGCCTCTCCACGCACACAATGATCTTTTCTTGTAAGGTTAATAGCGTCACATGAATGATTGGGATGTTTTTCCCTTCCTTTAAAGAAAGGTTGAAAGATGACACAATCCCTGTGTACTGACCAGCTGTTATAATGCTTGGGAAATAAATGAGGCTAAAGTTTAGCTCCAGGTTTTCTTCCCACCCTCTTTACGTCCCATGTCAGTGTAGCTACTATCTTGTTACAACAACCTCTACTACATTTTGGGCCTAATTTACAAACAATGTGCAAACATTGAGAAGAATGTGCCACGGAGACCTATTACACAGTGAGCTGATTCGTAGAGTAAAGTCAGTGCAAATCCAACGGCACAAAGAACAGGCTGTTGCACCATCCACTCCATCCACAACACAATACGCCCCCAACGCCATGGATCCACATTGCGCTACGACGTGAAATGCTGAACAGGCAATTGTGTGGCACAATCATACAGAATGAATACGGTAATATTCGTTACTTCCACTCCTACTCTTCCTCGTCACAATGCTTGCACTATGAAGGCACTCTGTGAAAATAATGTACTGGTAATCCCCATTACTCCTATACCAAGTCTCAATCATCACAGTATATGAAGGCGTGCTGCGACTATCATTATCTTCTCAAGCATCTTCCTTTTTCAGTCATAATCATGTGTGGTTTACGCCTCGCGTGACAGGAACCCCCAGTATTGCATACTAATCAATTCCATTGATTGTATTGACCCTGGGATCTGCCCTGAGGTGGGAAGGGGATAAGAACTTCTCCCCACCCATATCACCTCCTGTTTATTTCCAGTCTCTGAGGAGACAGGCCGATGTCCTGTTTATAGTCTTATTTTTATAATTAGCATTTTTCTCAGGTTCCACTGGAGCAGGAGCTCTGGCCCACTTTTTGCCTGGCTTAGGCTCAGAAGAAAGGATGGAGGATGATGGGAGCCCAATTAGATGCCCCTTGTGATTAAATTACTTCTGCTCTGCAGGAGTATAAGGATGAGTAGTGGCTAAACTATCTGTTCAGCCCCCACATTTTTTACAAACCATGAGTGATCCCAATAATAAAGGTAAAGCAGTCACATCTAAGGGATATATTTCCTTAGTCTTTTGAGGAAGGCTGTACTCTTAGAATGGGTGTGAAGGTTATCCAGTAGCAACTACAATAGCAAAGTATTCCAGTCCAAATTAAAGGAATATGCAATCAAGCTTCAATAAGAATATTACACGTCCTGCGGTAGCGACCGTGTAGTTATGGTTAAGTTGCTCAACCCATAGGAAGAGCACTTTTTGGGCGGCTTATAACTTTGCCCTCTTGGATGAATCCTAACAAAACATTGCATAAAAAGGTATATGGCCCCGTTAAATTGATTCTGCAAAGTGGGTGAGGTTTTGTGGGGCAAAGTTATAAAAGTTTTAGTGGGGTCCCAAAATGCACTGTTTTTCCCATAGACGCAATGGAAAAACATGTTACTCACCCCTACAGCCCAAACAGCTGGATGAATTTTCATGAAATTTGCAACCTGAGCAGCGGCTTGGTCCCAAAAGCGTGCTTTTGCAAATTTGGTATCCAGTATTTTTTTTTTAAACAGCCAAAAAGTAGATACAAATTAAATAGTGATATCTGGGTTCGGTCCACAGACTCGCTTCCCTGTTTGGTCCGCAGACGGGCCACCGATTGGCCCAGAGGACAGTGTGATGTCTGCAGACATCGGATGCTCTTACTGATTGGTCAATAAAAAATGTGAGGTGCGTCATATTTTCTGAAACGCCCACCATGTTGTACCCGCAGACAGTCGCAGCTGACTGTGGAAATTGTGGCTGGGAAAAAATCTTGAAAACACATTTTGGGTTATTTGGTGGTGGAGAGAGGGGCTGGGAAGAGTGTGGGAGTGGAAAAAATGATGATATTGTGTTATTTTTGTAGGTGGAGAAAGGTCGGCAGGTGTCGTAGCAGTCTGCTTACACCTTGGTAGTTTGAGGATAACGCTGTTAACCCACGGCTTGGGAAACACATTTAGAGTTATTTGGAGGGTGAAAGAGGGTTTAGAAAGGGTAGGGGAGTGAAATAAAGGTGATATAGAGCTGTTTCTATAGGTGGAGACAAGGGTTTGAAATTGCTGCTGGTCCGCGGTCAATTTCAGTATCTGCAGACATAATTTCGATTGCAGGGGGTCAGGGTGAGTTTTATTAGTTGGCAGTGTATGGTACGTACTTGTTACATAGTTATTGTATTGTGGTGGTTGTGGCCAGATTCTGGGGGGTATGCTTGCAGGCCATGCCCCCCAGTATCTGGCTACTGGCCTACCACCACAGTAGTAATAAATGTAGAGTAATTATAGGTAATGTAGTAGGAGTATACAGTATTTGTAATATGGTGGAATGATATAATTGAACTGTTAATGATTCTTATGATTGTAGTACAATTGTGGATAATGCTTATAGAATATGTATTTGATTATACTTGGTATAGCTACTTAGTTCCATATTGTTATGAAGCTGGATCTCTGGGTTTTTTTCTGTGGAAAAAAAAACAGTATAATTTGTTAAGCAGGATAGTTTAAAAGCTTCAATTCTAGACAATTTTACATATATATTTACTATTTTAGACCCTCATAAACAGTACATTATAAGTACTTTGTTTGATACAACAATAGTGTATGCCGCACTGCTGTTATATTGACATTAAATAATCATTGGGTCATTGGGAAAAACAATCCATACTGGATTAAAAAAACAATTTGTCTAAGTTTGATAGTATGTTTGTGTGAAGTATTTTGTGATTAAGGGAATGCTTAAATTAGTTAGATAAATGTTGGTGTATTCGAACTACATTAGAGTTTAGAAGATGTTTTGTCGTATAAGAATTGTGATGGCGTATTTGAAGTGTTTTGCAATGGAGGGTATGTTTTAAGTAATTAGATACCTGTTGGCATATTCTAACTATATTGAATTTTAATTTTAAAAGTATTATTGTAGTATTATGGATGTAGTTAGATACCTTTTGGTGTATTCTAACTCTTAATTGTGGTACAGTTTAGTGGCAAAATTTGGGTTGATGGAATATTAAGTAGGCATTTGTTAGATTTGCTGGTATCCTATATTTTGGAGTAACAGAGGTGTTGATACATTCAAACCAACCACTTCTTATTTTGACATATGCAGTATAGTGTCCTGAAGTGGTTGTGGCACGAGTATGGTATATTATACCTACTGTTGTAAAGGTTTTCTTTCCAAGAAATACTAGGCTGTGTGTAAAGCCTTTAAGTTTATAGTTGTGTTTGGTACCATCTGCATTGTACCTTAGAAGTATTAGCATAACATATTGTCTGTGTGAGTTCATTTGTATGGTGGAACGATTATCTGATTTGCTATAGGGGCATAATATGCCATGATTTGAATTCTGCAGAAGTTTGTGAAATGCAATGGATTAAAAATTTGGTATGGACACATATACAAATCGTTCATTAGGGATGTGCTCTTGTAAAATATGGTTGCATATAGTGCATGCATGCATGTTTCCAGGTGTATGAAATCTGGAAGATATAGGGATGTTTTTGTTTTCCAGTAATTGTAGTAAGTACATTAGAAATGCTTGTGGATCTCCCTGTGTGTTTATGGGAAATGTTACGATTACTGCACAATAATCCAATTCTTACCTTATACCTGAGACATTGTGAGTGTCAGGATTATTTGTGGCATTTCTATGAAGGACAAGTATTTGCAAACACAACTGGTCCAAACCATTTAAGTAAATGTTGTGAACAATTGGTGGCAATTGAAAAAGAAGATTCATTGTTACGTTAGCATAACAATTTATTCCAGTTGTATTGCTGAATTGAAATAGACCAGAGAGCTCTGTGGATTGTTTGATGGGCCTGCAGATGTGTCTGGAGAAGAGAAATGTGTCTCTTTGTTTTCTGATGAATGTGCAGTTGACTTTCTACTAGACAGTTTTGTGGTTGTATTCTTTGAGGCAGAAGGAGTTGGTTGTTGTTTATTTAGCAGTATTGTTGGGAGATCTCGCATAGATTCTGTTTGTATTAGTTCTCTTTTTAAAGGTTTACTTTTTTGAGGTACAGGGTACATACATATTTAGATGGGGCGGGTATAGTACATGTAGCCTGTTGTATTCCAGGATGCAAGGAATGTCAGCATTGACTTTGTTTGCATCAAATTTAACTAGGAATAGACCATTGAGTGTATGCAAATGTGAAAGTGCTATGTAAATCATACCTTCTTTAAAACATTGCTGCCAATGTCAATCAATGCTTGATCTAGGGTTAGACCTTGTGATATTAGAATTGTTGGACTTCATATGCAAGAGATAGAGAAAATTGTTCTCTGCGTACGTACATGTCTTTGAAAAGAAGGAACCTTGTTGGTGTGCGGCCAATTTGTTTAACCTCTGCAAGTTTGCCAAAGTGGATGTTGTGGATGTTGAAAAACTGAATGTTGTTGTCATGTGGATATGTTTGAAAGCCAAAACTGTACCAATTGCAGCATTAACTAAACCTTCTTCTACTTCAAGGTTACATTTTATAATTACTCTGTGGTTTAGACACAAAGTCAATATTTTCTCTAATCCAGCTGTGTTGGAGATACATTTTCTAAGCTATTTAGTTGTGCTGTTGTTTTTTGACATATAGGAAGTGTCATGGCATGCACGTCTATCTTATCTGTGGAGCTGATATGCAGTATGGGTTGCATATGTTTTTTCAACATTGTCTCATTGAGTTGACTACAGCTTTCAAACATTGGGCCTCATTACAACCCAGGCGGTAAGGGGTTTACGCCAGCGTTAACAGCGCCGACCCTTACCACCTGATTACGAGGTCCCTTAGCGCCATGGTGATTTTAACGCCTGCTTTTTGCAGGCGTTAAAATCCATGGCGCTAAGGGACCATGGAGTTAATTACGCCACCGTAATTTACGGTGGCGTAATTAACGCCTTCCCCACTCCCATTATGCCCTATGGGGTAAAAATGGGAATGGGGAAGGGTAAAATGGGGATTGGGGACTTACCGCCCCGCCAAGGTCGGAATGGGGCGGTAAGTCCGCCAACCACCATGGCGGAGTTGGGACCTTACCGCCATGGACCATGGTGCTTATAGCGCCATGGTCCTCCGCCAAGGTCGTAATGAGGCCCATTGTCTTTAAGGACATGTGTTTTACATTTTGTTGAGTTAATTGGTCGATGACATCAGGAGCAGATGTGTTTTGTCCAAATAGCTCATTGAGTTGTCTACTATTTAAGATAGATTTTGCATCTTTAGTAAGCAGACCCATTTTAATTCTTTTTTTAAATATAGCATAGGTAAGGTCTGCAGACTGATGCATATTTTGAGTACATTTTGTGTACTGAACATGTCACCAGAGATTTACATTTCCAATGCTGTTGAGCGTATTGTGGCATTGTTTGTGTCCTAATGTTTTGAAAATAGGTTGATCTTTTACTGTTAATTGGAGGAAGTCTCTGAAAACAATAACATATTTTCCTCTAAGCAGTTGTTCGTAGTTGGTTTTTAGTCTTTCTAGCATTCTGAGATAATTTAAAGCCAAAATAAGGTTGGAAACCATGCTTACTTCATCTATCAGGAGCACTTTCATTTGTTTCAGAATTCTGCGTACTTCAGTAGCAACTTCTGCTGATAATTTGTAATATTCTAATTTGTTTTGGTGTTCTACGGGGAGGAGTAGTAGTTGGTGTAAACTTACACCTCCTATGTTGTAGACAGCTAAACCTGTGGGGGCTGTTACTACAGCGAACGGTTGTTGTTTGTTAAGTTTTGTAGAAATGTGCTGATTATTTTAATTAATAATGGTTTACCAGAACCAGTTACCCACTTACATACATGAGCAGCTACAGGTTTTTGTTTTGTGTTTACAGCCATATGCGATCTCTTGACAGACTTTTAGATAAATGGTGAGTTGTTCATCATTTAGTTGTGATTCGAGCACTGACATGTCTTCCTCAGATTTTTTACATTGATGCATGGTATTTTCTACCTCAGTCATGTTTATTTCTGCATCAAAATAAGGGCAACTGGCTAAGCCCTGATAAACATGTGGAAGACATTATATCTCCCCCTTGCTTAGCATGAAGCGTGGGGTCTTAATTCATTTCTTATATCCATCACAAAGGCTTGTGGACCACCCTTCTAGAGGGGATGCGCACACAGAGAGTGTTATTTACATTGTAGTCACTGTTACTCTCATCAGCATCCATGTCCTCTTGTATGTATTCAGAGTCCAGGTCAGAAGAGTCCTCTTCTCCTGTGGGACCACTACCATCATAATGCTCATCACCTTCAAAAGTTTGAAAGAATGACAGTTATCATGGATCCTTGTATGTGAGTCACAGTCATTGGTTTTGGGTTGAAAGCAGGGTTGGCTTTGGCGTCTTGAATTTGTCGTACCAGTACCTTATCTCCTACTTGGAAATTACTGGGTTTGTCTTTTCTCCATAGGCCAACATACTCCTTCATTTTAGTTTTGTTCTCCTTGTTTTTTGCCCGATTAGTATCATCTTGTGTGGCAGGGAGAGAGGCATCAGGATTATGGGGCCATGTAGTTCTTATCACTCGACCAAACATTAATGCAGAGGGACATGTTCCGTTGAGCTGTCTGGTGTGTTTCTGTAGTCTCTCCACAAAGTGCATATTGCCTGCATAAATGAGCCTTTAGTGATCGAGTATATCTGGAGAGTCCATTTTAGATTGCCCATAAATCTCTCTGCTGTTCCATTTGTCTGTGGCAACAGGGGCGTGATCTTGTGATGTTGGAAACCAAGGTGTTCTGCAAATATGGCAAAATCATGTTCGCTGAACGCAGGGCCATTGTCGGATTTCACAATGGATGGAATTCCATAATCAGTGAAAGTTTCGTCTAACACTGGTGTCACTGCCTTGGCACTGATGGAGTGAATTAGATGGACCTCCAGAAACCTGGACATTTTGTCGATGATCCCGAGTGCGTATTTGGCGTTGGCTAGTGGGCCGAACATGTCGATGGCAACTTCGTTCCTTACCTGTAGTGGCATTGATGACATCTTGAGTGGCTCGGGAAATGTGCATTGGGTGACTACGATGCACACAATATATTTGCCCAGCATTTGTTCTACTTTTTCATCCATCTGTGGAAACCACACCTTGGTTCTTAATAAACGTTTTGTTGAGACAATTCTTCGATGTCCAGAATGTTCAAGTGCAAGCACCTGCTCCTGCAGAATGACTGGGATGACATCTCTGTTCTCTTTTAGCAATAGTCCTTCTGGAGACATGGACAAAATGTGTCTTATGAGTTTGAATGTGTGGAATTATTTCTCTTCAGCTATGGATAGATGTTGACCATGTTTCCAGTTGACATGCCACTGACCTGACATCAGGCATTCGCATATTTGCTCGAGTAAGTGGTCATTATTCAAACCCTCTAGCAACTGCACACTTGTGATGGACTTTGGGAGTGTGTTGCTTACCAGATAGTTCGCGTACTGTTTGGCTTTGATGGGTTGCCTCTCATCCTGAGCTGGAAGTGGCTACCTGGATAGGAAGTCCACTGGGTTTTTATAAGGTTGTGAAAACTGAGGCTGTAAGAAGTAGGAGCCCCATGTGCAGAGCTGACGATGAGTCAAGTTTGGCCCTGAGTTAATAATGCTATTTTCAAAGGATAAGTACAGAGCACAAAGGGAATACATGAATTAGCTCTGCGTGTGGGACATTCTTCATATATGACACATCTGTGAGAACCAAATTGTTGGTTAATTAAAAGTTTGCAAAGTTCATATGATGTAGTGGCAGCGCTAGCAGGCAGTTCCTGCAGTCAGACTTGCTTTGTGTTCCAAGAATAACGTGCATCTGTTTGGAAGGAGGAGGAGTATCTGACGTTGGGTATAATTCTCTGCTGAGCCAAAGCGTCAGTGTAGCTGCAACGTTAGCAAGCAGTTCCTGCAGAGCCCTGACTCTATTGCTATATGGCGAGCCATTAAAAGTGGGGAAGCTGTGACTAAAAACTCAAGACATTTCCTCTGTAAAATCTGTATAAATGCTCAGGCCCTTTTCAACAAGGGGAAACCGCCGGACATCTCAGAGCTCGGCTGGGCTGAGACATGAAAAAGTGAACGAGTGAAATTGACCTGATCTGTTTGTCACCTGTGACAGAAGTTGAAAGTAGAGGGTGAATTGTGTGGAATAAATGGACTGGGAACTTAATTTTACTGCACATTACTGACGATTCAGAATATACATTTGCGCCCAAAGAGGTGGCAGATAATTGACTGGAAACTCTTTCTTAGACTCTGACATGGCGCTGTGCCTAAATTAAAGCACAGTGTCTTGAGCTGCAAAGAGCTCTGGTATTCGGGAAGCGGAGAAGTGAAAGCTTTTGGAGAAACTTTCAGACAATGGTATTCTAAAAGAATCAGTCTTATCAGAATGACGCAAAACAGGTGAGAAATGTCCTCACCATATTCATTAACTATGTACCTTTCCTCATGTAGTGAATTTGTGCAGCTGGAAAGCTGAAACAAGTGTTGCTTTAATAAAGTGTGGGAAGACTGTGGGCTTAGTGCCTTTGCTCCTTCATTAATCAAGACCCTGAAAACAAATGGCGCGTCATGGAGCCTGAGTGGGGCTGAGTTTCTTATGTGTCCCATACCTGCTGCATTGCATGTGATTCAGAACAGAGGAGATCGTGGCTGCTCTGCTGCCCTGGGTTCATTGTTAGGAGTCTGCTGGTGCCCTCTGGGAGTGCTTTCTCAAGTCTGACTATCTTGCTGCTCCCAGCGTGGTCTCGCTGGGATTTTAGTGTGCCTGACATTGCATCAGCGTGCTTGTCGTGGAGCCTGATTGGGACAGAGGGTCTTGTGTTTCCTGTTGTGCCGAGCGAAGCAAAGCACTGCATTGCCTGCCTGAAGGACCACTAAGGTAAGCGTTTCCAACATCAAACCACTTATTGATCGACATGCCCCAATTTCCCCCGCAGGAACATGGTCTCTGCAGTGAGACTGCCAGAACTAGAAAAATGTGGGGAAGCCCTGAAATGCTGGGCAAATCAGAGGAACAAGCATGTAATTATAAGGAACACACACGCCTTGCAAAGTTGGCTTCACAGCCTGAAATGACTAGCTTTCTCAACCTCAGCTTAGTTGAAGCCTCAGCCAACGAACAACGGAATTGTATAAATGAAACTTCTGGCATGGCATTATCCCCCATGATCGACAACAACCACTCTCTCCTAAACATGGTCATTGACCTCCAATGAGCCTCCCTGGGTGGTGGACCTACTCTAACTGATGGTAGTTGCAGGGAGAATCTAATTGGAACCACCCTATCTATCACGCCCACCAAGAACACATTTGTATCATCTTCAGAATCTTCCAACAACTTTGATACAAAAGAATCAGAAGAAGAGAACAATGGCAGTGTGGTGAGGGGGCCCATAAGAGAAAGCTCTCTACTGTCCTCAGCTTAATGTGTGTCATCACACATATTTAATCTATTGCTATCAAAAATGGATGCACTTGCTACGGCAATACAAACTGAACAGCTGGGCTTTAAACAAGTCCTGAGCAACGTAATTGCCAAACTGAGGCAAAATTGTAATGAGCAGGAAGGCCAGACGCTGGCTAAGCAGAAGAATACCTCCAAAGCTGAGTTAGCATCTGTTCCAGAAGTGGACCAGGCCCAGTCTCAACCAGGTGCCCCTGCAAAGGTCACATCAGTGCAGCTGCATCATTTAAAAGTCTCAGACAGGACAACTCTGCCTATTCGCCGCCTATTTATTCCAATGATTGGGACTTTGAAGAAATACACTTCCTCCCTTCTAATCTTCCGGATGTGTACTAGTCAGAAATCACTGACTAGCAAGCTACAATGGCGGCAGTGGCAGTCATAGTCAACAGGAAAAGGGTGTATAAAATCAACAGTGGTAAACAAGTGACTAAAGCCACAGAGCAACAATCCAGTTCGCAATGTCAGTGTGGCAGCAATAGAAAAAAGATTGTCACCAACATCTTGGCAGGCGGCTCAGTAAGACAAACCAGCCTGCAGGACCCAATGGATAAAATGGTAAATCCACCTGTAAAGGCAACAGCAATGGACAAGCTAAACCTGGATGTAGACGTGTACTACGCAGCCCCTATTGCCTGCCCTCCTGTGTCGCACAAAGTGCCGCCTATTGATAGGGCTATCAGGGAGAAATACCACGAGACAGCAGGCTGTATTGCATGAGTGCTGTGGATTGGAAGAATCCAACGACATGGGCAAATGGGATGTTTTTTGACTAAATCCAACCCACTAACAGGAGCCCATTCTTGAATCGCTCATGTATTCTTGCTCTGTCTAATGAAATAACTCAACTGAAAGTGATTAGAACACTTGACATACACAGCATAGAGCTTCCCAAAATGTGTAGTGAGAATAATTAGCCATTAATCACATTTTCAACCCGGCTACTGGTGGCGCCCCTAGAAACACAAGCCGGGACGCTGGAAGATTGGGGATTTGCCCTTACCATCTGCCGGAAACAAATGAAACAAACGTTTCAAGCGGCTCCTGCACAATATACAAATGGCCTGATGCCAAGGCCGGGAATACCATCACCTGAACACAATGCTCTAAGAGCTCTACAATACACTAAGGGCCAACCATGTCTATATACTCTAATGTTGAATACTGGACCCCTGAACGCAACCTGAAAAGAGCAAATTGACCTTTTGGATGTCCCTCCCGTATGTCGTGTTGTACATGGAATATGCAAGGACATAGCTCCTTTCTCTCCTGCCCATTGGGCCTAGATGCTATTCTAAAATATGATTTAATATTATTGCAAAAAGCTTGGCTCACTAAACCATTTAGGGCCTGATTCACAGAGCGTTTTCCTATGGGATTGCACCATTATAAAACTGTTCTGTGAGTTAGGCCCTTAATATCGATGGCTACACTATGGGATTTCACCTCACCGTCCCCTCACAGTTGGAAGAGAGCCAGTGGAGGTTTGTAAATAGGAGAAAGAGCCAACAGCTTGCTAAAACGATTTACGACCCAGGTAAATTCCCCTTATGTATTATGTGCAATGCTGTCGATTCCATAGTGTTTGAGAATGTTGATTAACAATGCGTATGATCTGCCTAAAGGGGCTTACACTAAAACAATGAATAAGGTAATTGGATACACTATCCTTCAGTGATAAGTACCCTAAATATCCTATCATGATGGCAGGTGACTTAAATGTTAAAGTCCTGCACCTGGAGAAAAGTGGGGAGAGGACGATGATCGCTCCTGGTAAAGGTTGTTGACGATGCATGATCTGACCTTGCTTCTGGTATGCATGCCGGATCCGAAGGAACCATGCTATACATGGACCAATGGACAGTCTTGATCGTGCATCGACTACATTGCTGTTGACACCGCAATGGAGACTCTGTGAGGTAGAGTGACCAGTATAATAAGCACATTGAGCGACCATGCAATGTTGTTGTGGACTGTGACCACTGAAATGCCTTTTGGCAGAAATGTGGGTGATCTGTGTGCGCTAAAAAGGACTTGAGAGTTGCTTTGGGACCTGGAGGCATTAATCAGATGGCATACGCATTGCCTGCAATGAATAAGCATGAACCCCCTTTCAGAAAAAAGGTCTCATAAAAGTGTCCCTGTTTGTTCTTATCATACTTTACCAGAAATGAGAGCTAAGGAAAGACAGAGCTGCCATCCACTCCAAGCTTATCAAAACAAATCTGCAGAAGGTGGCCAGCCTGATATCTCTCTCAACCCGATATAAAAAAGAATTGGGTAAAAGAGCTCTTTATTGAGTGCCAATTGGCAAGTAGTATCAAGTCTATTCAAAACACATGATAGTCGCTAATTATGGGACTGCTTCAATGATTGTCAAAAAGCTCCTTTGGCCTTTGATCTTAATCCAATACCTGAAGCAGATTGGGTAGATCACATCATAGAGCTCTACACCAATAAGGGGATAAAATCAGGAATAGAAAATGTGACCTATTATAATCCAAAATATAGGATACTCAGCCTGAAGTTAGAGGAAATAGAAACTATCATTAAAAATCTAAAAGCCTCAAGGCCCCCGGGCCTGGATGGAATCCCGAACAACCTGTTTAAAGCAAATCCTTAACTCTGGGCATGACTACTGCTTAACTAAAATGTGTAAATAGAAAGTAGTGGTGACTACTCCATTAGCTGGTATTGGTTGGTCCTTGCCCCGGTTTTTAAAAAGTGTGACAGATCTGACGCTGCTAATTACCGTCTCCTGGCCATGCTCAACACCAGACAGAAGATCAGGTGACTTACCAAGTGGCTAGAAGATAAAGGGATCCTGGGAGGCTTTCAGACAGAATTTAGGAAGACCTATAACACCAGTAATAACATCTGCACCACACACACTTCCTTATGACTAACGCCACTGAGGGCCAAAAACATAATATCTTTTGCTGCTTCGTGGACTTTAGCAAGGCCTTCGACCTTGTTGATCGTTCAAGGCTATTGAGCAAACTGAAAAAATGGGGCAACTGTTGTACTGAAAACACCACAGTGACAGTCCGGTTAAACTTGAAAAGTAATCTCAGCAGAAATGTCCCACCTAACAAGGGGTGCTTCCTGCCCCTCTTCTGTATGCAGCTACCTTGGACAAGACCCTCAGCTTGACGTGCAACGTCCCCCGAAAATCAATGGGGTAGCCATTCTAAGCATGACATATGCAGACAACACAATTATATTCAATACCACACCTATTGGTCTCCAGAGATCCCTGGACGCACAGTCCCAGTTCTCAAAAGCCAACAACTGATCACAAATGAATCTAAGACAAGGATCATGAGTTTTGCCTGGAAAAAACAAATCAAACCAGCATTTCAATGGAAGATCAATGATTGTAATTTAGAAATTGTAGAAGGATACTAGTACTTCAGATTCCCAATAAAATGCCAACCACCTGCTGAATATTACGGCAATACTCTTATTCCAAAAATATGGAAAAAACTGATGCCAGTGATACATTACATTAATAGGCATTGTGTATATAACGTGCAAGGGAATCTGGAGATCTATTGAGTGTGTATACTTCCCAGCCTACTCTATGGCTTGGAAGTTATCCCTTTGAAACATGTGGGATGGCTGGGAACGATTGAGGGGAAAATATTGAGTTCCATCATCCCGTCCCCTCTTACGTCCCAAGTATGGCCTTTTATCACTCCTTTCCTTGTGGCATGTGCAGCGAACAATGCTGTACTGTAGAATGGTGTCACCATATGTTAATTTATTTATTTTTATTTATTTATTGTATTTATTTTACGCCCAAGCCCAGAGGTACCACGCGTAGTTTACAGTATACTTGGTCTTGGTGTTTACATACTTAGTAGAGTATAATTTGCAGTTACATATAGAGTTACATTTCTTAGCAAGCTAAGAATAGTAATTTTAGTACTTATAGGTTTTTGGCCATTTAAGCACCATTTGGCATTTAAGTAGACTAGATGCAGGGAAGAGGCAAGTGGGTGGGGGATGTCTCAGGAGTTTTGTCGGGGAGGATGGGGAGTAGGTTGGAGTAGAGCATGGATGGGAGGAAGAGAGATAAAAAGTCGGTTGTGAGGTTAGAATGTGTTAAAGAGCCATGTTTTCAATAGTTTCTTGAACTTGTTGAGCGCAGGCTCATTGTTGATGTTGTGGGGGAGTGTGTTCCAGATTCTTGGGGCTGCTGTTGGGAAGTTGGATTTGCCCGTTGTGGTGTTCTTGAAGCATGGCGTGAATATGTGCAGGTGGGCATTCGATCTGAGTGTTCGGCTGGTTGTTTTATGGCTTAAGCAGTGCTTAAGGTAACTTGTTGCAGTTCCAGCGATACGCTTATGAGCCAGGGTGAGTGTTTTGTGTATTATTCTTGCTTCAATTGGGATCCAGTGAGCTTCTCTTTTGTGGTGCGATATGTGCTCTCTTTTTTTATGCCTAAGGCTGTTCTTATTGTTTTATTTGGAATAAACTGCATTTTGTTTGTTTTGTTTAGAGGTGCCTAATTGAAGAATATTGCAGTAATCGATTTTGGAGAGGATAAGGGCTCTGGCGAGAATCATGCAACTGTGTTGTGTGAGGAATGGTCTGCTTAATGAGATGAGTTTGGCTGTGTATGCCGTGGATGATGCAAGGGCATTTATGTGTTTACTCATGGTGAGGCTAGAGTCTAGAAGTTTTTACTTGTTTGGATATGGCAATGGGGGTGCCGTCAATTATTATTGTGGTGTAATGTGGGGGAAGCTTTGCTAGTTGAGTGGGAGAACCTACAATAAGGATCTCAGTTTATTCCTCCATTTAGGCATAGGCTGTTTGCTGCCATTCAAATCAAGGTGATGGAGTAGATTTTGATTATCTGGAGGGTGCTTGTTCTAGATTCCCTGATATCGGAATAAGTATTTGGGTATTGTCACCAGAAATTGTATATATTACTCCTATTGCAGCTAGCGCTGCAAAGAGTCATTTAGTGTATGCATTGTATAGCGTTGATGAGAGGCAAGAACCTTGGGGAACTCCAAGGGGGACTTCTATGAGGTCAGCTGCTACATCTCCTATGGCTACTCTGGAGGTGCGGTCTGAGAGGAATGAGTTGATCCAGGAAGTGGCTTCCTTCGAGAATTATTTGCCAGCATTTGGCAGAGTTTTTGGTGATTTACTTGATCAAACGCTGCGGATAGGTCAAGCAATAGTAGTAGGCAAAGTTGACCTGATTCCCAAACCGTGTCCACCTAGTTTTTTAAGTCCAGCAGTGCGCTCTCTGTGCTCTGGTCTGGGCAGAACCCGGACTGTCTTTTGATTTGGGTGGCCATAAGAGCCATGGATCTGGAGTGTGATGATGTGTCGGGTGGGGGGACATGAGTCGGGCCTGCTGGCAGGTGCCCGTCAATGGTGGGTGAGTCATTGCGGGACATGTGTTGAAGGGGTGTAGGGTAGTCCCCTGTGGTGTGGGCTGCCTGCAGGGCATGGGGAGGGGGCAAAGGGCACACCCACGGGCCCACACTGCAAGTGCACGTGGGGAGGTTGGATTGGCTGCCTGTGGGGCATGGGGAGGGAGGATGGGGTGCCTGCGCGTATTTGGAGGGGTGCGCATGGTTTTCTACAAGCATTTTACCTGATGCGAGCGGGGTACGTGTATTCCGAGGGGTGCGCATGGACTTTTACACACGTTTTTGATAGTGCGGGTGGGGTATGTGTATTTCGAGGTGTGCGCGGGGAGATTTCCACACATTTTCGATAGCGCAAGCAGGGTACGTGTATTCCAAGGGGTGCGCGGGGTGTTTTCCATGCATTTTCGTGCTTGGGGGGGCTGTATGCTTGTCCCCTGGCCTTCGCGCCATGTAGGAGATTTTTGCGATGTTTTTGGCACAGGGGGCAGGATTGGGGGCATTACTCTGCGCCACGGCTGCTTATAGATGTTAAAATCCTTTAATATGCTGTGCACTGAAATGGGTTTTGGCGCACACGGCTGGCGCAGACTGTGAGCAAGCCGCATGCGCCACTTGTGCGCTATTTTCTATGAATTACCGCCATATTCTTTTTGATACAAAGCTTTGGTCAGTGTTTCCTTGTGCCATAGTATTGAAGTCCAAATGTGGAAACCCTGGATACTGCTCATCTCCCTCTTGAGATAAGTCTGACTGCTCAGCCACAGCTACCAACTAAATCTGTGTGGTACAGACTGATACCAAGGGGGATTTATTGCATATACCTGTAGTCCTAATCTTCTGTAGTGCTCCCTATGGGAACTGCATAGGATTCTGCCTAACACTGGTGTACAGCGGTGAGGATAAAAGTATTGGATTTACATTTTAGAGTGCTGCTAGTACCTTGGTTCAATTAACCACAAGGCTTAACAATAACTAAAAAGTACATTTTAAAATATCAAAGATGGAAAGCTATAGTCAGGAGACCCTCCTTACAAATACTGCAGATTATTTAAGGGATCTGTGTAGACAGAAAGGTCTTCCTGTCAAAGGCAAGAAATTAGAAATGATTGAAAAGATTGAAAGAATGCTAGAAAAACAAAGTCTGCAGGATGGGGCTATAGTACCTACTCCTCCAGCAACTGTAGCAAATATTGAGAATGATAATATTGAAGATGCTATTGTTGAAGCAGATGAGGAAGAGGAGGCTGACTATGTAACCCCCTCTGGCCCTCTGCCTGCTCAAAGGCCACAAGCCTCGTCTACTGGACCTATGTCAGGTCCCACATTAAGTCTGAATTTATCTCACTAAAAAAAATGAGACTTGAACTTGAATTCAAAAGAATTAGTGCCAAATCTGAACAGAAACACCAGGAGCTAAGGATCAGAGAAATGGAGCTCAATCATGAGCTAGAGATGAAGAAATTGTCTTTGGAAAATGCTTCTCTCCCCGGATCCTCTAGATCTTCCAGTCCAAAGAGATCCCAAATGCCTAAAGAGATTGTGGGTATGTATGAACCTAAGTTGGAAGTGTTAGATTGGTTAGCTATGTTTGAATACAATCATGGGCTCCAGGAAATCACAGAGAATCATTAGCTTCCCTGGTTATTCTCTAGGCGTCCCCCTGTTGCATCTGATGTGGTAATGGAGTTGGGGGAGGTGGATAGGATGGATTATGAATGTTTGAAGCTAGCTTTAATTGCTAGATTTGGGAAGACCCCTTCCCAGTAGCTTAAGAGATTTAGGACCATCAAAATCATGATGGTACCCCTTGGGCTACCTGGGTGAGAGAGAGTTTGAAAAACTTAGAGGGATGGATTAAGGGTTACAGAGTGAACACTTATGAAGCAATGACAAATCTTGTCATGTTGGAGTCTATCTATGATGCCTGCACTCCTGAGCTCAGACAGCACTTGGGTGATTCTAAGGAAATGGATACCAAGAAACTAGCTAAGGCTGCTGAATTGTGGGTTGCCCACAGGGCTACTCACAAGGATTCTGGGGTCACTCAGTAAAAGGATGAGGGAAAGCAGCCTAAGAAAGACAACGAGAATTCAAATAATTCCAATTCCAAAGAGGGCCACAACCAAAACTCTAAGGGTAAGCCACAAGGGAAACCGAATCAGGCTAATGTACCTTCTGATCCCAGGCCAGAAGGAGGTCAGAAAAAGCCACCATTCATGAAGACATTTGGGAAATGTTATGTTTGTGGTTCAACTGATCATGTGAAAGGGGATCCCAGATGTAAGGGTAAACCTTCAGGGATTCACATGGTCTCCTTAGCCTTCACTCCAGATGAGGAAGTACAAATGACCCGTGGAAACTTTCAACTACTAGCTGAAGACCCCATCCTAGTCTCAGCTAGTGTATCTTTAGTATCCTTGGGGTTGTGGGAACAACAGAATTTAGATGTGTATAATTCTATCCCAAATAATACTAAAGAGTATTATAAAGACAGTGTCCTAGTGAATTGTCAGGAATCCCCTGCCATTAGAGACAATGGGTCCAGCATAACTGTGGTGGATGAATCTTTTTTCAAGGTGGAGGATGTTGCTAAGGCACCCAAAAGCCTCACCAAGTTAGCTGGAGGGCCTGTGCAGATGCTTCCGCAATTAACATCTCTCATCCAGTGCAATGACATGACTGTCAGAATACCTGTTAGTATCCAATCTGAAGTACCTGGAAGGGTGTTGTTGGGCAATGATCTCAAAGATCTTGGAGTAGTGTCTAGTAAGAGATTAAAGGAGCTCACCAGACATGCAAGGGAGAGGACCTTAAGGGGCTCTCCTGAGGAGATGATAGAAAAAGAAATCACTCCTACCCCACTGGAGTTACTGGCTGACATTTCTGAGCAACCAGAAGCAAAGGGGAAACCCAAGACTTCCAAATAGAAACCAGCAGAAAGCACTCCAGTGCTTCCAACCAGGAGATCTCCTAGGTGGTCCAAAATCACAATGATTCCTCCTCCAGCTGAGACTGAGAGTGAGGTACAACCCTGTGTGGTTGAACTAGAACCTGAGGATTCAGATCTAATAGAAGGCCAGAATCTTATAGGCAATCTGGACCCTTTGGACCATCCTGAGCTACAGTCTTTACTGGCAGGATGTGGCCCCTACAGGGCAGACTTCAGTAGGGGACAAAGAGAATGTCCTACTCTGGAAGGTCTTCGCCACCAGGCAGCTTCTCAGCTTGAAGGGCAGGAGCCTGGGAAGTATAGGTTACACTGGGAAGATGGACTCTTCCATAGTGAGCCGACAGAGTCAACCCGTGGAGACTACAAAAGACTTTTATTGGCCTAAAATGGGGCTGAGGTAGATAAGAGTTGCCACACCTGCCAAACTTCTGGTGAGAGTGGCTCCAAGAACGTGGCACCTTTAGTGCCTCTCCGTGTGGTGGGAGTACCATTTGAGAGGGTTGGAATCAACATTGTTGGACCTCTGGACCCTCCAACCTTTTCAGGCAACAGGTTAGGTTTATACTTGTTGTAGTAGACCATGCTACTAGGTACCCTGAAGCAATTCCTATGAGAAGTGTTGCAGCTCAGGCTGTGGCTAAGGCCCTCCTTGGTATTTTTACCAGGGTTGGGTTTCCTAAGGAGGTAATTGTCAGGTCCATATCTTGGGTCTTCTTGCAGGAGTGATGCTGGCCCACCAGACCCCCTTGATATGCCTGATCAATAGTTCATAAAATATAAAACTACCAAACTGGCAAACCCAAGGGGAAAGGGGAATGGAGAACAAAACAAAGGCAGATCTTCACTGGCTTCAGACTCTGGCTCCCAGATAAATAGACACTGCAAGACGATTACTTCACTGGAGCTTGATAGATTGATGATTCATCTGTGTGATATGGTGTCTGTGAAAATCTAAACATAAGAAGAATACACAGATTAAAATTACTCTATTCCATTTGTGTTACCTTCTCTAACTAATGATATAATTTTAATTTATAGACAAATTCCTGCTGCCTATGCTAGATTGCTGATAGGCATGATAAGCTTCAACATACTCTTCTTATTTTCTTCTTGTATTTTTTATATGTAGTATTCAGTATTATTCTTTGTCTTTATACTTTGTTGAATAAGAACTATAACCAAGGATATTCAAGTCTCGAATGTTTTTTTACTTTCTTGTTCCTTGTAGCAAAATTGAAGTTTTAGTAAATGTCACATAAATGTTTGCTTCCGTAAGTGCATTAATAAAAGAACAAAAATTAACTAAAAGTATTAAGTTCTTTACTTGAGTTTATCGATGCTCAGCAGATAAATGACTGACTCTGCAAACTGGAAAATACCTTACTGTAAAACTGAAGTACACGACGCTACGCGCATTCAGGACGGAGAAGAATTGAGGTATTCCGCGAACTCAGCGCACTGGAAACTTTGTTGCTGCAAATCAAATGTACACGACGCTACGCGCATATAGGACGAAGGAGTCTGAAGCCCACAAAGCCGTCACGATATATAATATAAACAAACTATGAGTCACTAAGGACTCAATGAAACAACGCACTATGCAACCCGGAAACAAAGGATTCCAAAAATGAATGCATGCACGCAACTCACGCTAGTGGGTTCTTTTCTTTAACTAACGTTCAACTGAATGAAAGTGCGAGCAAAATGAAAACAATTACTTCACAACGACTTACATAATGTGTATTTCATACACAAATAAATAAACTGGGTAAATATTAAAACTCGCTCACAATATTATAAATAGCAACTGAAATAAAACAAACTTTTTTCAATTGCGCATATACATGCAACCACGAAGAAAAAAAATTAAACGTTACGTTCATACAGATTCTAAAAAAATGTCGTGGACAGTTGAATCAAAAATAACGTTCCATCAAATGCAGATAAACAGTTTTCTTAAATAGTTCTTTAAGAAATAACTTCTTCTTGAAATATTCAAAGATTAAGAACTTTTCACTTCAAACACTTAGCTTGCTTCATCTGTAATTGATCTTGTAAATTGGTTACTTCTTTTTAGAATTCTTTTCTGTAATATCTTCACTCAAGATTTTCTTTTTAAAAGACTACTGAACTATGAATATTGAATTTTATCAGAGCCATAAGAGACAACAACCTTCCTCTAAAGTAACTGGAATGAAAGGCAGTTTAGAATTTTGGTGAAAGTTCCAAACTACCTCACAGCACTTTTCCTCCAATCACTGTTGTGAATTGGACCCTCCATCTTTGCTTGGGAAATTAGTTACTTCCTGAATAGTTTAACATTAAGGAAACATATGTAAATAATAAGATATTAAATTCAGAACCAACACCCAAACATCACTCAAACATCACTTAACATTATATATGTGATGATGAAATCTTCTAAATGAAAGTCTTCTAGTGTAATGTTTCTTTGATAATTTGGAAATGTGCCATGGAATCCTGACAGTAATATCCGACTGCGGGTCAAATTTTATGTCCTCCTACATGAGGGCCATGTGGAAAAACTGTGGAGTTACCTACAAGTTCTCTAACACATACCACCCTCAAACAAATAGATTGGTGGAAAGGTTTAACAGAACCATGAAGAGCATGATAGGAGCTTTAGAGGACCCCCTTAAGAAAATGTCGGATCTTCTACTGCCATGCCTTCTCTTTGCAAATAGAGAAGTCCCTCAGGAGGGAGTAGTTTACAGTCCCTTCAAACTTCTCTATGGCCATCCAGTCAGAGGTCCATTGGCCCTGATTAAGGAGGGGTTGGAGAGTGCTCCTTCCACCAAGCCAGTCAGTGTGATATGATATGATATGATGATATGATATGATATGACATTTATAATGTGCGTATACACAAGTGTTTCAAGGCACGACGAGGCAAGGGGGTGAACAAGGGGAGGACAGACAACGATCCTACTAGGCCAAGTGTCATTCAAATCGCGCAAGTGCATGGGAAGGGAGCAAAAGGAAAAAGTGCACGGGGGAAGGGAGAGGGGAAAGTGCAGTACATGGGAAAAGTGGAATAAATAAGAAATAAAAAATTATGGCCAGCTGGTGGCAAGTGCAAAGAAGTGCAGACAAAAGTGCTAGTAGGGGGACTGCAGGGATACAGAACGTTCCCCAGGTGCACGGGTTGCCAGGGAGGCAGTGCAAGTGGGCAAATTGATTGGGCCTGGGCCAGAGATCAGAAATGGTGTCCAGGTAACCCGTGCAGTTTCATTCAGAAAATCAGCAGGGGAGAGGGGCAGAGAAAGCAGAGGCAAATAGGAAGGTTTTGAGGTGCTTCCGAAACCAGAGATTGTTCTCCTCTAGTTTCAGGGAGGCAGGAAGGCTGTTCCAGAGAGAGGTCCCACCCGAAGAGAGTAATCTTCCACCAACTCGTTGCTTGGAGAAGCGACTGACACTGGGGAGTTGGAGGCGGATGAGCGAAGAGCTTGAGAATGAAGATATTTAGGAAGCGAGAGTTGAAGGTATTGTGGCCCCGGACCCCAGAAGGCCTTGTGTACAATGAAGAGGGTTTTGAATTTAATCCTCGCAGCCACTGGGAGCCAGTGCAGAGATTTCAGTCCTGGAGAGATACGATCCCTGGGCTTGAGGCCAAGGACAAGTCTTGCAGTCCTGTTCTGGATAAGTTGAAGAGGGCGGAAGGTAGAGGCAGGTAGATTTAGATAGAGGCTGTTACAATAGTCCAGCTTAGAGAGAACCAGGGCTCTGGAGACAGTGAGCTTCTGGGGGAAGGAGAGGAAAGGAAGAATACCTCCAAGGAGGTGCAGCTGGTAGTGTGACTTCGTGGAGACGTCAGAGATGTGAGGGGAGAAGGAAAGAGCAGAGTTGAAGATGACCGTGAGGTTTTTTTGCCTTGCAGGTGGGAGTAGGAAGAGGGCCAAGAGAAGCCGGCCAGAGAGCTGCAGGAAAGAGGGAGTGGGCATGCCGATGAGTAGAATCTCAGTCTTACTGGTATTAAGGCAGAGGTTGTTGGCGGCACACCACTCCTGGATGGCAGACAGACAGTCAGAGATGAGGGAGGGAGAGGAGGAGGCCGAGGGTAGCCTGAAAATGAGCTGGGTATCATCCGCAGAGCACTAAAAGTTGGGACAGAGAGCGGCGATGCGGTGGGCAAGGAGTGCCAGGTATTGGTTGAACAGCCAGGGGGAGAGAGGTTAGATCCCTGGGGGACACCACAGGTAGAGAAAAAGATGTCGGAGAGGAAGGACCCCAGTTGGACCTGGTAGGGTCGGTTGGAGAGGAAAGAAGTCAGCCACGCCAGAGCCTGACCAGTGATACCTAGGTTATCACGCAGGCAGTTGAGCAGGAAGGCATGGTTGACAGTGTCAAAGGCAGAAGAGAGGTCAAGCAAGATGAGAATGCACAGGGTATTAGAGTCAAGGTTGGTGAGCAGGTCTTCACGGATGTTCAGGAGAGCAGTTTCTGTACTTCTGGCAGCTCTGAAGCCAGACTGATGATCATGAAGACAACCAACAGATTCAGTGTGGAGATTGAGCTGGGAGATGGCCAGTTTCTCCAGGAGCTTGTCCAGGAAGGGAGTGATGGAGATTGGGCGATAGTTAACCGGGCAGGAGGGGTCTGCAGAGGGTTTCTTTAGAAGAGGGTGCACAGGGAAGTGCTTTAGGGGGGAAGGGAAGACTCCAGTGGTGAAGGAGTGGTTGCATAAATCAGCCAGGGCAGGAGCGGGGGAATCAATGTGGTTCTTGATAGTTTTGGAACTTGTTTCAACAAGACTTTCATAGATCGGACTTGTCTATAAACCTTGTCTGCAGAGAAAAGGGGAAAGGCAGAGAAGGAAGGAGGAGGGGAGGCCGAGGAAGGGCCAGAGGAAGAGCAGGGAGTAGAGGGGGGGCAAAAGGAGGAGAGTGAGGACAGGATGTCCTGAGATTTAGAAATGAAGTGAGAAGCCAGTGCCATGCAGAGGGCCTGGGAAGGGACAGGAGAGGTAGAGACTGCGGCAGGATTGGCCAGTTCCTTGCAGATTTGAAAGAGTTCAGCCGAGTTTTTAGATGCCGCAGGGACGCGGGCTTGGATATGAGCTCTCTTCTTGGTGAGGACGGAGAGCCGATATTGCCTTTGTAGCAGGCGGAAGGCCAGTTTGTCAGAGGATGAACTTGAAGCACGCCATTTCCTCTCGGCCACCCTACACCTGCATTTTAGGGTGACAAGGTCTGAGTCATACCAGGAGTTGCACTTGGCTTTGGATTCTCATGACAGGGGCAAGTATATCAAGAGTATCAGATATAGAAGAGTGGAGCTTGGAGAGGGCTGTGTCAGGGTGAGAGTCAGCCAGATGGGGAGGAGGGGGTGAGAAGGTGGCGGCGAAAGCCTCAACTGACATGCACTTTGTGGGTCGGATGACTGAGAAGGTAGGTGGCAGTGAAGGAGGTGGGTTGGCCTGCGGGTTAGGGAGGGTGAGGTGGGAGGATAGGAGAAAGTGGTCACTCCAGGAGAGAGGAGAGTGGAGAGAGGGACAGAGAGGGGAAAGTCTGAAGAGGTCAGAACATCAAGAGTGTGCCCTGCAGAGTGAGTCAGGCCAGAGGGGAGAATGGTGAGTGAGAGAGAGTCGCAGAGGTTGCGAAAGAGTCCAGAGGGAGGACATAAGGCATCCAAGTGGATGTTGACGTCTCCAAGAAGGAGGAGTTGAGTGGAGAGGTCTGCCCATTCAGAGAGGAAGGAAGAAATCTGACCAGGTGGCCGATAGATAGTAGCCAGAGTAAGGGAATGGCTAGGGGAGAGAGAAAGCCTGCAGACGAGGCATTCAAAAGAGGAGTAGCTCTGCGTAGGAGTGACAGATGCAGGAATCCACTCAGGGAAGATAAGGGCTAAACCCCCACCAGAGCGGTTGGGCCTGGGAGCGGAGAGGATCTTGTAGTCATCAGGTAGGAGTGTGTCAAAGCTGGTGACGGAGCTGGCCGTAAACCATGTCTCAGTGAGACCGAGGACATCGAGGTCAAGCTCCTCAAGAAGGCGGCAGATATCAGAGGAATGTTTGACAGCGGAGCGGGAGTTCAGGTGGCAATGTGGAGAAGGTTGCCCTCCCTAAAGGACATCCGGGGAGGGGTACAGATCAGAGGTAAGCCCTACGGAAGTCTAGAAAGCACCCGAGAGGGGGCAGAGAGGGAGGGGGAAGGCAAGGTAGCCCGGGGAAGAGGAGAGGGGACAGCAGGAGAAGAAAGGAAGTTGATGAGGCATGGAAAGCATCTATCAAAGAGATGAAGCTTGGCCTGAGGGCCTTGAACCAAGACGGTCCCATTAGAGTAGACATTATTGAGGACCTTAGAGGATAGGAAGGATGCCAGGAGGGCGTCCTAATGGGTGCCACCATTAATGGGAGAAGAGGAGAAAGGGGAGAGCACAGAGACCATATAAGGGGTCCATAGATGTACTGAAGGAACAACAAAGAGGATGTCGGTGAGAGTTTCATTGGAGGAGGCACTGATGTAGGTGTTGGCGATCGGGAGGCCTGAGCTGGAGACCAGGATGTCCTTTTTAAACTTCTTCCTACCAGACTTAGTGAGGAGAGCAGGATAGTCAATAGAGAAACAGTTAGAAAAGATAGGGGAGAAAGGGAGCACCATAGAGTAGGTGGGAGCGGAGAGGTCCCAGGGGAAGACAGACAAGATAGCGAGAGGCAGTGAGAAGAGATATTGGACAAGACGACAGCACTCAGGATGCGAGCACAGAAAAAGCACAGGACATTCTAAAACAGGAGAGAAGAAATGCCCAAGTTTGAGAATCCTAAAGGGAGAAAAGTCCTAGGCTTTACAATGCAATTTTAGAAGTGCAGATTAAAAGAGTGACTGACTATGTGATAGGACTCCGGAGGAGAATGTCACACATGATGGCTGAGGCAAGTGATAATTTGAAAGCAGGTCAGACTCTGGTTAAGCATTAGCATGAACAGAAGGCCAACATGGTTGAATTTGATAAGGCCAGCTAGTTCTTGTTATGGTGGCAACAAGGCAGAGGGCCTTGCAGGACAAATGAATAGGACCCTTCAAGACTGTGAGAAAACTTGGAGAGGTGATCTATCTGGTGGACGTAGGCAATCCTAAGGAGGCTCCTAGAGTCTTTCACACCAACCGTATAAAAGCTTATGTCTTGAGACCAGAACCGGGAGCTAAGCTTCTAGCTTAAGCTTACGAGGAGGAGGAGAGTGAACCTCTGCCTGACCTTCTCAGAGGCAAAACTTTAGATTAGCAAGTAGAAGGAGTCAATCTCTCTTCTAACCTGACTTCTGAACAACAGGAGGAGTGCAAGGTTTTGTTGAATCAATGTGCCCCCTTGTTTTCACTTTCACCAGGTTTGACCCCTTGGGGCCAGCATGACATTAACACTGGTGACTGTTTACCTGTCAAAAGCAGGGGTTACAGAATGTCAGAGAATTTAAGAAGCCACATCAAAGGAGAGGTCAACAAGATGCTTGATCCCGGGGTAATAGAACCCTCTACTAGTCCATGGTCTAGTCCAGTTGATCCAAGGAGGTGAGATTCTGCATGGACTATAGAGCTCTAAATGCAGTCACTATTACTGATGCCCATCCTTTGCCAAGGACAGATGATCTAGTGGATAGACTTGGTTCAGCCAAGTTTCTCAGCACATTTGACCTCACGTCAGGCTATTGGCAAATAGCCTTGACAGACCATGCAAAGAGAAAACTGCATTCTCCACCTCAGTTGGCTTATACCAGTTTAAGGTTATGCCTTTTGGCTTAAAGAATGCACCTGCTACATTCCAAAGGATGGTTAACCAAGTTCTGAGTGGGATGGAGGACTTCTGCATGGCATACTTGGATGACATTGCAGTGTTCAGCCCTATTTGGAAGGAACATGTTGACCACATAGGATGTGATTTGCAGGCTCTTGAGCAGGCCCAACTGACCATAAAGGCAAGCAAATGTCAAATTGGTCAGAGTAAAGTGGTCTACCTTGGACATGAGGTAGGAGGTGGTGAAATAAGGCCTTTGCTCAGCAAGATAGAAGCTGTTCAAAATTGGACAACACCTACTACTCAAACCCAGGTGAGAGCCTTCTTAGGTTTCACTGAGTATTATAGGAATTTCATTGAGAACTATGGGACCATAGCCTATCCACTGAATGTAATCTCCTCTCCTAAATTCCCTAAAAAGGTCAAATGGAATGAAGAGTGCAATCAGGCCTTTGAAAGCCTAAAAAGAGCACTTTGTCACGCTCCAGTTCTAAGAGCTCCTGACTACTACAAACCCTTCATTGTGCAAACAGATGCTTCCAATACAGGTATAGGTGCAGTCCTTAGTCAACTGGATGAGAAAGGTAGGGAACACCCCATTTGCTTCATCAGTAGGAAACTGAAGGAACCTGAGACAAGGTGGGCAACTATTGAGAGAGAATGTTTTGCCATTGTGTGGTCTCTGAAGATGTTTAAGCCATACTTGCATGGTTATACTTTCACCATTCAGACTGACCACCAACCCTTAAGATGGTTGATGCAAATGAAAGAGGAAAACCCAAAACTGTTGAGATGGTCAATCTGCCTCCAAGGGTTTGATTTTACCATTGAGCACAGGTCAGGATGTCACCACCAAAATGCTGATGGTTTCTCTAGGATGTTTTTAACCGACTAGAGGTAAGAGACTCATCCAGGAGTGGATTAGATCCTCCTGTCCCTTAGTCTGGGGGAGGGGGGCGAGTGTTAGGGAGAATTCTCTTCTAAGGCTAATTTCCCTTACCTATAGAGTCCCCCAGCAGCTTTTCTGGATTTGAAGGGTTTATTGTTTTTCTCCTGCTAAGAGTGAGACCCCTTTTCCCACTCTTAGACAGATTGCTAGTGTATGTCTGAGGCTATTTTGTGTGCTTATGGTCTATGGGGTTTTTTCTCACCCTCATAGGTATCATCTTTTTAACATGTGTGGCCACAGCACCCTCCGAGCTGTACCACAGGGGTGTCGTAGCGACCCCCAGACATAGACTCCATACCCTGGGACTGACTACTGTCTCCCAGGGCATGTAAAGTCCCCATTGACTTTACTAGTCAATAAATATGAACTAAACCAGTACAACCCATTTTAATATGGAAGTACTGGGAAGGGTTAATAGTTTTTCCCTAGTGTTCATTTTTGAGGGGGTACCGTACAGCCCCTCTCTCAAAAGTTTCTGGCTGGTGGCAGTGGTTACTACCATAAATATTCAACCACAAATATTTTCCTATGGGATTTTCCCATTGTTTGAGGCTACCACTTTTACTGACAGCCTCTAACATACCACCGGTTTATTTTAATATTAACTTTACTCCGGTAGGTTTTCATTGCCAGAACTTTAATAATATTTCTTTTTCGTGTCTTTCTCTGAAATCCTAACCCCGGTCGCGGATCCTTTGTTCGTCCTTTTGGCGGGCTTCTGCACAGAAGCCCTCCTCTCGGTGCCATTGAGTCTGGGGTAGACAGGATGTGTAGGAGGGGGAATAGGCACCCTGGACAGGGTTGCCTATGCAACCCAAGTCACACTCTGCCCTGATAGGCTGGGGCTTCTCCCGCCAGGAGAGCCACCCCACTGTGTGAGTGAGAGTTAGGCAGTATGAATGGGGGTCTTGCTGCATAAAAGCAGGGTCCTGAGGACTGGAGGACAAGACATCACCACTGGAACTAGAAACCCGAAGAGGAGAGAAGCTGAAGACATCTGCAATGACTGAACCACCGGTGAAGCCGTGCTGCAGATCCTCACCAATTTTCTCCAACGACTCGAGAAGATCTTCGCCTGCAAGAGTCTTCTTCCCTTGAGCTGGTGGGGCCACGACCGCGATTTAAAGGCGCATATCTTTTATTCGTTTTGGCAGCACCGCGGCTGGCTTCATCCCTGGGCAGTGCAGTAAATCAAACCTTCCACAACAACGAGAACCTCTCTTCCTCTGCTGGATCTCCTGAACTGCAGGAACTGCCAGGAACTACCGCCACCACAGGAGCCTCTTCCACTTTAAAGGTACATTGTTCTGCCATGCCTCCCGTTTCGTTGGGCAACGCTAAAGGTGTTTCAAATCCTTTACTTACCTACTGTGTATCCGCCCCTATCGTCTAACATTGGGCCTCATCACGAGGTCGGCGGTAATGCGGCGGTTTTCCCATCGAACATAAATAGCGCTAACGCCAAGCCACCTGGCGGATAATCCACCAGATCACGAGTTTCATGTCACAGGAGTGCACTTGGGGCAAGTCTGCCCTGGACAGGGTGAGAAAGCCCAAATTTAGTGATCAGGAGCTGGCTGTACTGCTGGAGGAGGCTGAGACCCATCATGAAGAGCTGCAGCAGCGCAAAACCAGTGGCCAGCACAGAGAACAGATTTGGCGCAACATTAGCCAAAGGGTAACTTCAGTGGGGCCCATGCCCTGGGATGGGGAGGATTGCCGCAAGTGCCTCAACGACCTACGTGTGAGAGTCCGCGGCATCCTCACACAGCACAGGAGTGCAAGCAGGGGCATTGCAGGAGGGCCGCCACCACCCCCACCCTAACTCACACCCTGGGAGGAGAAGATGAGTGCCCTGATTGAGATCGGCACCATTGAGGGAATTGGTGTAGCGGAGGCAGGCACTGGCATTGATCCGACTGCAGGTGAGTCCCACCCCAAATGCATTAAACTGAAAGTACCACACATGCAGACCCTGAGTGAATGAATGTGAATAAATGCATGTGAGGCACTGCAGACACCCATAAGTGACCCCTTGATCAATTGAACCGTAGCACTGCCTAGACTACCCTGCACGTGCAGTGCATCAATAGAAGTGGCAGGGGACAGACATCCATAGCCATGGGACAGCTATGTAGAGTGTGAGTGTGCAAGAATACATCCCCAGGACCCTGAGCTCAGTGCACCCCAACCCTGCATCTAATCTTGTCACACAAACATTCCCATGCAGTGTACCTCCACACTCACACCAAGCACCACATGGTGATTGAACAAAATGCAAGTTGAATGCATGAATGATACTGTCTACAATCCCACTTGATGGCATGAACTTCTTGATACTAATGTAGGTTGCCTTGAATTCAATCCACACCCTATGTACCCCACAGGCACACGGCAAACCCCACAGGATGAAGATGATGGGGAGGAGGCCACACCATCACGGCACCCGAGGCAGCGTGCCTCCACCAGCACCACCACTCCACAAAGGGGCCGCACAGAAGAGAACCGACGCAGGCCACCTCCCACTTCACCACAACACAGCCCAACCAGACGGCTGCAGCACCCACATGCCCACAGGGAGTCCACAGTCAGCTCACCCCAAGCCACCAGGCATAGCCCCGATGCAGAGGGAGTCACCTGTGGATCGGAGCCCGACGTGGGAGTGACACCTCCACGTACGCATCAGGCAGGATGTCTGCATTCACCCGGAAGCAGTGACGCTGAAGAGATGGGCACACGACAGGGGACCCCAGAGCTAGCACTAACCCCACCTGTTTATGTGCATCGTGTCCGCACACCACAGCTAGACGAAGACACACCATCATATGGCAGCCCTGAAGACTGGCACTCAGAGCCTGGCAGCCCAATCCCTGCCGGCAACATGTCCCCAAGCAGCCCCCACCCAACAGCGCACAAGTGGCAGGCCAGCACCTGCCACACCAGGGGTACCCTTCATCACGGGGGCAGCAGTGATGGGCCGACTGGAAATGATCGAGGCCAAACAGGACAAAGTTGAATCCATGGCCAAGGTGCACAGCCGGCACATCAACATCAAGGCCATCAGTGCATCCATACGCCATGGATGCAAGTACATAGCGCGTGACAATGTGTGAACATGCAGAGTGGTGGAGCATTGCACTACAGCCCTGACAGGGTTTGAACAAAGGGATGAGGGAGTTATGTGAGGCAGTATCAGCTCTTGCTCAGCAGACAAGGGAGGGGAACAATCTTCTCCGACAGCACATGCAAGCAACCGGGTCAGTCCCATCAACCTCCACTACACCCACGGAGGGATCCCTTGAGCCGTCTCCTATGCGCCGTTCAATGCGCCACCTGAGGTCACACACACCAGAGGGGCCTGACAAGGAAAGCGCCCACGACCATCCTAGTCGGACATGGCATTGTTGTGGGTGCCCTGATAACAAACATGCACCTACCTGCACTGTTGTGGGGTGTTCACTGGGGTGGAGGGGGAATTGTGTGCTGGGTGTTCACTGGGGGGAGGTGGGATTGTGTGCTGGGTGGTCACTGGGGGGAGGGAGGATTGTGTGCTGGGTGTTCACTGGGGGGAGGGGGTTTGTTATACTGAGAATAAATCACATTTCAAAAATCACAAAGCATGGACAGTAGTGATTGTGATAAAGTGCTCTTTGATGTTGAAGTGACAAGTGTTAAATTTAGCCGTCACCCAAATATAAAAAAAAACATCAATCAATCCCTGTCTGAACAACCTCTCCTCCCTCAGCCCAACCTCTTGTGCACGTGCAATACCTTCAGGCACGTCATCACCTTCACTCCCATCCTCAGATGGCTGCACATGAGCATCAGGTGGCAGTGGCACATTCCTGCGACAGCAGATGCTGTGCAGCATGGCACATGTCAGTACAATTTTTCCAGCTTTTTCAGGTGCATACATCAATGCCCCTCCCGTACGGTCTCGGCACCGGAAGTGTGCCTTCAGTAGTCCAAATGCCCTCTCCACGCAGATCCGTGTACGAGCATGGGCAATGTTGTATGCCTGCTCTGCTGCAGTGTGTGGATGACGCACAGGGGTTATGAGCCATGTGTACTGGGTATATCCAGAATCACCTGCAGGGGAGAGAAAGCAGGTTTGGGGAAAAGGTAAGTTCAGTGGGTGTACAGGCCTCAGTCATCAGTGTCATTTTGCCATACTTGTCATTTGGTCACTAACATTGTGGAGTGTGCTGTGCTACCAGCAGCATTGATTCCATGAGGTACTCACAACTTGGTATGCCTCTGTTTCAGTATGTAACAGTACTCATTCACTTGTCACTGGGGAAGGGGGCTCTTCAATCTGATTGTGCATGCGAGAAGTGGCTACCTCATCTGTCATTGCCATTCCCTTTGGCTGCTGTTGCATTTGCTGGTTGTCACTATTGTGTACTGTTCTCCAGGCATTTCATTGGCCATTCAGGGCACAGGGGTTGTGGGATGTACATTGGCATTACTCAGACTGCTTATGTGTGCTGCATTTGTGGATGTGGCGATTTTTGTGTTACATTTGCATGACTGTCGGGTGGGCAGGGTGGGATGTCTGTACTGTGTCAGTGTTGGAAGCCATAGTGCTACTCACACAGGAGGCTTTGTGGTGGTAGGCCTTCCATATGTCACTGTGCTGCCGCATGTCTTTTACATCCAGAATGGGTGTCTTCTGCTGTGTTGGACATGTCCAAGGTTTCTCGTGCAAGGTGCTTGACTGGAAATGCTGCACTGATGGTGCTGCCTATTGACATTCAAGGATTTCATTGTGTGTGACCAGCCCCATCATTTGTGGATTAACATGCATTATGGTATACATTTGTACTCACCCAGCAGCCATGTGTTTTGCCCTCAGTGCCTTTCCATGTACGCTGGCAGGGTACTGTCGCGCAGGACCATGGAGTCGTGGGTGGATCCTTGGTAGCGGGCACAGCAGCGGCTGAAGGTGAGGTCAGGGCCACATGTCATCTGCACATTCAGGGAATGGTAATGTTTCCGGTTTCTATAGGCTGCCTCATGTGCCTGGGGTGGTACAAGTGCTACATGTGTGCAGTCCAGGGCTGAAATTACATTCAGAACTTGGGCAATGTCATGGAATTGACCCTTCAGCTGGTTCACCTGTGCCTGTGTGGCTGGCAATGCAATGTGCTTATTCAATTGGATCAACAGTGCATCCAGCACCTGTCCCAGCATGGCACTGAATGTGGACTGGGCCATGCCAGGCATCATGGCAACGGTGTGTTGGTAGCTGCCAGTCTGGAGGAATTGTAGCACAGACACAAGCTTCACTAGCGGAGGTACTGCTGTGCTGATGGCTATACGGCTGCCGATGTCAGCCTGGACTGTGTCCAGCAACTGGGTGATGGTTGCCCTGACCAGCCGATATTCAGTCACCAACTGGTCATCAGTCAGGGCCCAGGGTGTTGGTCTGACCCTGAGGATGGGTGGCCGCCTTGCTGGGGCTGCTCTCCTCCTCCTTCACCTCATCCCCACCACCCCATGCGCCTGCAGGGCCCTGGCCTGGTTGGCTGCCCTCTGTAGCTCCAGGTGCAGCAGGTAGAAGTCCACATCATGGCTCCCGGCTCCAAATGGCAGCATGGTGTTTGGAAGTGTGTGTTGTGCATAGGTGGGTCTTTTGTAGGCCTCTGATTTGCATTGGTTTCACCTGGGCCCTTATTGCAGTCTCCTCCCTGCTCCTGCTGGTGGAATGGTGTTGGGGAGGGTGTGTTGTGCATGGGTGGGTCCTTTGTAGGCCTCTGATTTGCATTGGTTTCACCTGGGCCCTTATTGCTGTGGCCTGTGTTCTTTTACCTCCAGCATTTTGCTGGGGGTATTTTCGGTGGCTTGTCCGCCGCTTTTCTGGTGCTAATTGCGCCTACACCGGACTCGTGATTGCAATGTTTTAGAGCGATTGGTTACTGGCGCTTTTACAGTCGACGCATGTACAGCCAGCTATACTTACGCCGGCTGTAATGGTGCCGGCGGTATTTGGACTCGTGATCCGACGAACCCTTAAAATCGGCGCTGATAGCGTTACCGCCGATTTTAAAGGTTACCGCCAAACTCATGATGAGGCCCTTTGTCTTTTACCTTCTGCAACCGCCTTTTCAAATCGTTAAACAAAGACTTAACTGCAGCTACTAGAACAGTTTGATCCTGGGCATATTTCCCTGTACCATTGACTCTGGCAAAGGCCTAGTGAGTCTGGCTAAATCTATTACAACTGCCTTCTCTAGATTGCTTCTAACCTAGAAATGAGTTGGTGCACCTAACTCTTATAACTACCTTTTTCTTCCCCCTTCTTTAAATATTTTGAAGTGCCATTTTGCTCGGTTTTCACTTACGAATTGCTTATGCTAAAGTGCTGCCTTGCCTAACTTGTTCACAATTTGCTTGGGAAGTGTTGCTGGTGTGTTGTAGAGTCTAACCTAAATAACTTGTCCTCCCCCCTTTTGGAAATTGTTAGAGTGCCATTTCTGCTTGGGTTACACTGTGCCGTTTTGCTCAGTTTTCACTCTGGCTCAAACTTGTCTACAATTTAAATAGGGAGTGTGTATACTTTTCTTGACTGTTTTAACTTACTTTTATCATAGTGATTTGTGTGTGACCATCAGAGTGTGTAAAATAAATATATATTCTTTTTGATAAAAAGCTTTGGTCAGTGATTCCTTGTGCTATAGTATAGTAGCCCTAATGTGTAAACCCTGAATACTGCTCATCTCCCTATTGAGATAAGACAGCTACCAACTAAATCTGCGTGGTACAGACTGATACCAAAGGGAATTTATTGCATATACCTGTAGTCCTAATCTTCTGTAGTGCTCCCTAAGGGTACTGCATAGGATTCTGCCTAACACCTGTGTCTCCCCTCTTTCTTGTAGGCCGCTGTAATGTCCCAGAATGGATGCTGACTGAGAGAGCACTAAGCGGTGAGTGAATGCGCAATTCGCTGCGCCTTCTTGTCTTTTCATGTGCTAACCTGTGTTTCCTCTCTTTTGTAGTTCGTTGTGAGGTTCTGGAACTGGTGTTGACCAAGAGTGGCTTGAATTCAGGTAAGCGTCTTATGGTTCTTGGTTGCTTTCTGAATTGAAATATGGAAATGCTTACTAATGCTCTTTTCAGCCCCTTTTTTCCAGCTTGCGGCATTCCAGAGATGGATGCGGCAGCGAGATGCTGTGTTCACTGGACCGGGTGAGCGATGGACTGCAAACAGGATACTACTCACAGGTAAGTGTCGTACTAAAGATGTTCTTGTTGTTCTTTCAGGTACGCGGCTCCAGGAAGGCTTTAAGGAACCAAGCTGAACACGGTGTGCGTCACGCTGCTAACCGCAGAGTAACGTGAAGCATGTTCCTCTGCCTGGGCATGGCTTACATAGCCCCCAGATATTCCAAGGCCTGACCACACCCAAAATACTAGACCGCATAGCACAGTTCTTAGAAACGAGCTATGTGGGTGCCTCCATGTTGCACAAAAGCTCATTAACAAGTCCAGGTCATCCTCACATTGAGTATGAGCTTGGCGCCAAAGGTTCCAGGACTGACTCCAGGAGAGTTTTTGATGAGATGGCAAGGCCTTTAAGGCCATAATGGAGAATCATAGCCTGGCTCCTGTGACTTGCCTATGAGGGTTAGGGGCAGGGATCATGACAGGGACCCACGTCTGGGCAAAGCTGTCCCACTCGGGATGACAATAGCAAAACAAAAGAGGTGATAGTTGGAAGGTTTTAGAATAAATCCTAACCTCTGGCATTGCTCTGGGCCACCCTCTAGACCATCAGCCTGATTCTTACAGCCTTAACCTGTTTCTGAGATAGCTTAGTTAAATTCAACGTGACCAAGCGTCCATGTTACCAATATGGCTGTCCTTGCCATGTTATATTCGTCTACAGCAAGCTTCTACACATTTTCTTTCTACCTTGCATTACTGTGTATTTACAGTTATTGGTCAGTAAGTTATTTAGTCTTGTTTTGATATGTGATTACTTTAGCTTTGGGCACATGTTACTCTTAGTGCTGCAGTTCCAATATTACTTTGAAATTGTTTCAGCATAGGTTCATATATCTTTTTCATGACATCACTTTGTCCTTGTCAGATTTCACTTCAACGTTCCTCCAATTCATTGATGCATTCTGACATCTTGACAGGCGACTTCAACATGCAGCATTCTTCCATGCAACATCCATCCACACCTTCAGTGCAAGGGTACATTCTGTATGGTTGTTTGAGTGCACAATTTCTCTCATGCACTTGATGCAGTATCGGAACAATGCAGGGGTTCCCATTTATGGCTTTTCTCTGACAGTTCCAATATGATGGTGGTGAAGGGGCAGGAACTGGTAAGATATCATCGACCTGCTCCTCTACAAAGGCAGCCTGTGATCCCTGAACCTGCACTATGTGACGGGAGAGCATGTAGGCACTAAACTGGATTACTGCAATGCCCTATTCCTGGGAACCTCTGCAAAAAACCTAACAAAAAAATAAAAGTCACTCAAAATAATGCACTCAGGGCAGCGCTGAGCATTCCCAAAAGGGAACATATCTCTCAAGCCAGAAAAGAAGCCCATTGGCTACCGGTAAAGGAACGTATACTCTTCAAAGCAATGGCCATCACACGCAGGTGCCTCTCATCAGACGCCCCACTCTACCTATCCCAACGAATCACCCCTATCTTCTCCAAACGACCTACTAGATCCCACCTCTCCAATCAGATATATGTACCCACATTCAAAATAACCAAAGTGGGAGGGTCCAGTTTTCAACACCTCGCATCAAAAAACTGGAATGCGCTGCCTACCACACTAAGGAATGAAAAATTCTACACCATCTTCCGCAAAATGCTAAAAACCTTGCTGTTCTGCTAAATGTACCTAATTAGCATGCATACTCATGCTGTTGCACTGTAACCACAGCAACAGTATAGTATACGCATCCTTCTTTGTCATCGTTTGATACCTGTTTATTCTATTATACATTACTGTTCGTACTCCCTATGCAAGCTAAGCAATCTGTAACAGCGCCACGATTCCCCAGGGCCATTTGTGCGCTTTACAAATGCAAATACATAAAATAAAAAAATAAGTTTGCTGCAGATCAAGATAATGATCCAGCTGGCACAGGTGTATATGATTATTTTGGAATGGATCTTATGAAAAGGGAGATCACCCTTACTAAAATGGAATTACCTGCATCATTGAATTAATTAATACAAATCAAACATACTCCCCTGCCATAAGGCAATTCCTCACAACAGAATCGTTTGTTTTAATAACAATAATTAAGCTGATAATATTCACTTAAATTAGCAGCAACACTTTAGAAACAAGACTGTCAATGCGTATGTGATCTGTCTAATTTGTATTTTTTTTGTTTCTATTTGAAGATCGTTATTCACAAACGTGAAGGTTTCATGGTACCATAATTAAGTGTTTTTGAACAGAACAATGTGTTAAAATAACACGTTTTCCACCAAAGCTGGGTTCACACAAGGCTTCTTAAAATTCCCACAAAGTCGGCATGCATCTCTTTATTCTTTCAGCATTGTGTAACCTTTGTGAGAAGGGGCCCAGAGGCCTGGGAAGGATGCCATGGACAATAACTAACGTGAGAATAACTAACGTGAGATCTCCTGTCTGATAAGCAGAGCTGAGGTGGGACTGGCGGTCAAATAGTTGGTGTACATTTTGAATAAATATAGCTGGATTTTGTGATGAAAAGACAAGCGGATCGCAGCTCTAGGGCAAAAGCTCCACACAGGTCCATAGAGAGGCAGCCGGCAACAGAACTGGTACTTTTAACGAAAACGAAACCCAAGCACTTCACTGTGGATTTTGAAATTGAAAGTATTTCAAAAACTGGGCTTTTATTCCTAAAGGTCCTGCATTACACGTGTGTTTTGTTTCTTAGTTGTTTTCCAACCGGATGCTTTACACTTGGATGTGTTCAACTTTTGCAAGCACTTTGAAAACTTTTGCGATGTGTTCCGAACTGGCGCCCCCGATGGAAATAATTTAAAGAGGCAGCAATGGACTACAGACGATTGTGAGGGCCTGTAAGTCCCAAGGGAATTAAGGCATGTGTTTACTTAGCAAAAGGCAAGCAGTTGGCTTGCAGCCAATGAATGACATGTCTCATTCAGTTGAGCTCCTTTAATGGATATGTAGTATGTTTGGCTTGGTGTGCTGACACTAAGGATGTGAAAACAGAAAAACAATGTTACAATGTTGGAATTATGAGGATTGCAAAAAGACCAGGAACGATGCTCTAAACATGTGCTGCACATAGAAGAATAGCAATGCTGCACCAACAGCTACTGATTAGAAATACAACATCTATTGGGATGTCTATACACTTTGGAGTAAACTAATACAGAGGGCCTCATTACGACCCAGGCGGTAACCATGGCGCTACTAACGCCATGGTTGCCGCCGGTGTTTTACCAACCCCGCCATGGTGAATGGCGGAATTACCGCCCCATTCCAAGGTTGGCGGGGCGGTAATTCCCCATTCACCATTGGCCCTTCCCGTTCCCATTTTTGCCCCCATGGGGCTCAATGGGAATGGGGAAGGCGGTAATTACGGTACCGCAAATTGCGGTACCGTAATTACCTCGAAAGTCCCTTTGCGGGTTCCTTTGCGGGTCCCTTTGCGGGTAAAACCAGCCAGTAAGGGTTTACACATCGTTTAACACACGTTTTATTGTCATGCTAATGGGATTAGTTACTGCATATACTATATATATAGATCTACACCCACTGTCAGCTCTAAAAAAAATATTGTCGAACTAAATATAAGGTTCCTTGTCCTTAGATCGCCAATTTTTTACAGAATATTTTCGGCTGAACAAACTCATTGATTTTTTTTTATATATAATTGGATAACGTTTCCTCCAAGCCCCCCTTCCCTATTATCTAGCCTCAATTCCCCACAACCCCTACCCTTTACATCCCCTTACCCAACCACCCCCCATATTTTTTTATGAGTATTTTCAGCAGAAAAGTGTTAAAAAAATCAGCAAAAAAAAGCCTGCCGTTTTTACAACGTCGTACCAAATATACACTTAGACAGAAGAAGCTGAGTGTATGGAAATATTGTTGATTACATGTGTTATATCAAATATAGCCTAAATACTTTTTTTGAGAAATGTAACTGGTCATAGAAAATCTTGACAGGTACCCAGGACACCATGCCTTCCCTGCCAATGCAATCCATAGCAAGAATCCAGCTCTGTCGCCCACAATCAGGCGCTAATTTCCATCTGAAGGGGGTTATTAGTTCAGATTTCTGGGTACAGGTGAGAAAAAGCTTTGTAACTATGTTTCTGGCCTTGGAGAGTAGCAAAGAGCATCACCCAGCTGCGGTTAACAAATGTGAGTTAAAATCGGTGAAGCCAAATAGCAAACTCCAACTGTAGAAAAATGCAAACAGCTGTTCTGATCGACAGGTTCTTCTACTATTCATAAACGTTGCTGGGATTTACTTGCCTGCATTTGAAATGGAATTTGGAACCTGTGAAGTTCAGCGCTGTCCTGGTCACAAGACTAGACTGGTGCCCCCGAACCATCCTTCCTCCCGAGACATCCTAATTCTGGACGTTGGAAGTCCTCGCGTTAGATAACTTTACATGATGCCTGTTTAAGACAAGACAGAGCTGCCATTTCGTGAAACTACATGTCATTACATTCTGAGGTGTCTCTGTTACTGAGGCGATATGCCCGAGGCGGTGGGCTGACCTTGTAGGAAATGGCCGCCACCCATGTTAAGGGCTCCAGCGGAGTTAGGGTCCATTAACGAGGGTGGCAGTGCCGTTACCGAAAGGGTGGGCATGCCACAGAGGGGCATATTACCATTAGCACCTGTATTGTTCTCTACACGGGTGCTAATGGTGTCTTTTTTTAATATAAATAAAAAAAGGACACTAACATTTACGGCGTGGCCTGGCACTGTGCAGTTCTGGAATTCCATTTTCCATGTCGGTGATGATAATGTCATCAACATTAAAAAAAAAAGTACTTTGAGGACACCAGCACTGCACGGCACGGGCCGCGCTGTAAAGGAACGTTTCTTTTTTTTTTTCAAATAAAAAAAGGCACCTTTAGCACCTGTGTAGGAAACTAGACAGGTGCTAATGTAAGGGGGTAGGCGGAGCTGGGAAGGGAAGGGGGCTCTGGTTAACCATTGTGCTGGGAATGCAGGCTTACGCCTCAGATATGGCCAGCATTCTGAGCATCCTGATTGGTCAGCACCCCTCAGAGGGTGCTAATGCCTGATACAAATTCCATAACAAGCTCTGGCTAGTTACTTCTCATTAACAACTGCCCTCTGACCCTGACGGGCTAGCTGCGTCTTAGCTTTGCTCTGTCCTGGCACCTTTGTGCCGCTTTTGCCCTGTTTTGCAACGTCAACTGTATTTGGTAACGTCAATTGTATAATCTGTATATCTTATATATTTTATATATTGTATATGTTGTTCGCAATCTGTTGATACCAATGTGATGATATGTTTTACCTGTAACCTTCTGCCAAGATATGCACCCGGTTGCCTCAGGGCCTGGTTTGCGCTATATAAATAAAATAAACATAAACATAAACATACAATATTGATTTACCTTTAGCTTATTTTACATTAAGGGAAGTGAACACTCTGGGTTTCTAGAACGTCTAGCTTCACATATTCAAAAATCAGATAAGATATAAGATACACAATTAGAATCAACAAGGAACAAGAAAGGTACAAAAGGAATATGCTTAGTAACTAATAAAACATGAACATATTTTAGATGTATATTCACTGGTACTTCTTTAGTGAGTTTAAAATGTGATGCTAAATATTGTTGGCAAATTAAGGATGATAGCACATTTTAAAGAATGTGTGGACAAGTTCAGTTGGCACATTTGCATGACCGTTTCCGTGGAGGTCCTCGTTATTCCTGAAAAAAAGAGCAACGTGGCGCAACAACAGCAATTTGGTTTAATTGACAAACAAATCAGAGTTTAGGCACTAAACACAGAGCAAATTATATACATTTTTAATGTGCAGTTGGTTGTGTTCATTTCTAAAATCAGACACACATATGAATGTGAAATTGCTCCACAATTAGTATCAGTATTCTCCGGGCATATAATTTAAATAATGACATGGCGTTTTATAAAATGCATTCAACTAACTAAAATATCTTGTCACAGATGTTTTGCTTACAAAATTCAATACCACCTATTATCGATCTGAGTAGGATGAACGGTTGAGACATCACGTGCCCCGATCGAAAACTCCAATCTGAAGGATACGCAGCAATGTATAGCGCAGATGTCGAATCTGTCTTGACAACATTCAATACTGACTCATCATCAAAGAATCCCCACACTAATCACCATAATCGGAGAAAATGTGTATCCACGTATTTGAGATTGTCAGTGGTTCAATATCATCACCCCCCCAATTAAGAAGTAGATAATTAATATCAGTGACTTAGTATTAGATGTCAAAAATTACCAATTGTCCAGTATCATAAAAGTCTCAGACTTAGCACTAGTTCAATACTATAGAAGACTTCCTGCCATCGTATTGCGAGTGGCCCATGGCCGTGTGATTCTCTATCCTCCCAAAAGAAAGTCCACTCAGATTTAGAAAAGAAGCAGTCTGTAGTGCCAGAGCAAAGGTACAGCCACCCAGCACAACTAGTGAGAGTAGACAGGATATTTGGTTTTGGATGTAACACATTACTTAAACGAAATTAAAACACCATTATTCCATGTAGTCAAGAAGAACTCAGACACACCTGAAAAGTTCAATAATTAATGTACCAGTAAACACCAGCCAGCTAACAATCCTGACTCCCATTTTCTAGACTCTTCTGTATTTATTGAGCAGACATGTTTTAAAGAACTTCACTACATCCTGCGATTACAGCTCAAAAAATGAACTCGATTAAAGGGATAGCTAGTTGAAGACCATTAAAATTCAGTTCCAGATTTCAAAAGTTGACAATAAATGCATTTTGATCAGAAAACAGCAGGAGTGTGAAAAGAAAAGCAGGAAATATGGGGAGAGCGGAAAGAAGCACAGAAGGCCAACACACCTGAAGTGAGATGATGAAGAGAGTGAAAACAAGCAGCAGGAACATAAATTGACGATGCAACATTAGAGCACAAGTACGCCCTCAGTTGGTGAATGTACTAATTACATAGGAACTTAATATACTAACTTATATTTATATACTCATATTGCTAGTTTATTAATAGGTTAGGAGCTCCTAAACCTTCAAGGAAAACTATTGTCTGAAATGTATTACATTTAACACGATTTTTCAAAATATTACAATTGCTGTGATTTCATATTACAACGAAAATGCACTCAACCATTGATTTAATTCATTGTGTTCCATTGTCCCTTATCGCACCATGCTACCCATTCTAACGTTGGGAGTGATTTTGTGTGTAATATTTACAAAATACTGATAATCAAAGAGATATGCAAAACACATTGCATTTTACAATAAAACAAGAACAAAAGACAATATATTCACAACATGAACAAAAATATGTTATTCATATTTATATCGATACAGAGATTAATCAATGTGTCATTACATTATTCTAAATAAATCAGTAATTCCATATTATATATCCCAACATTAAGATTAGTGATATCCAGTTCATCTGCTGCAGACTGGAAAAGAACAGTTGTAGAATATGTGATATTTAAAATTCTACAGATGTTTGGGTAACCAATCCAAAATCAGATCATCACAATGAAGGGTATAAATAAAGACTCGGTTAAAAACTGTAAGAATGTTTATGACTGGCATTGGAAATATTACTTTTATAGAAATAATCCTTGTTGTCCCACTGTAAATTCTAGTTCAGTTACTGCTGAAGTGCTTATCATCTCAGTGAATTGCAGACACATTGCTTATTTCATTAATTAGCCTTCATATTGTTCAATGGCTGGCATGTGAAAATGTGCCACATGTAACCATAGTGTTGTACCTGTGGGGAATGATAAACAAATGTGTACGGGGATCTTATGATCCATTCCAGGATGAATGAATGAATGACATTGGAGGAGTTTGCCTGAGATGATGAAGCATAAAAGCCCATTTCCTAGTGGATGTCTGTATTTTCTCTGATACGCAAGTTCCAGATCTTTTCTGGATTTAATTGTGTATATCACCAAGGCAAGTCCCCTAATTTAATGCCCTTTGAAATACAATCCCACTACACAATGCTGGGATAAGAAACCTGTTGAATTATGAATCAAAATGTTGTTTTATTTAAATAACATCCATTGAACATTTCCCCCAGACTTTATGCTGGATAAGTTCCCACAATAATATGTCAATACATTTGCAACTGGTTCATGAAAACAATAATTAGCCTGCTTGTGCAAATCTCACTAAATGTAGGCGGTCACACCATGATCCACTACTTACTTTTCTGCCTCTGTTCTTGATAGAGCAATCTAATTTTTTAAGAACACATCATGCAGTTCATGTGTCCTTACATGTGGCTTATCAGTGACATTTTATTTTCTCTGATATCAACATCAAGTATTTGCATCAGATACCTGTCACACATATACCACAAGTAATATGTTTCCATTTTCACTAGACATAGTTTGTTTTCTTAGTAGCAATAAATAGCTAGGCATGTGGTCTGAACTCTAAATCGCTTTCTGACCACCCACCCCAAGCAAGTATAATGGATACAGATAGAAGCAGTGCTGTATATATTTTCAGTGGCACAGATTGTACCGGTACCTCTCAGCAGGACTGCTATATATTCAAGCTATGCACATGCCATGGCACAATGCAAAATATTCACAGCAGAGCTGATTGCATCATGCCCACATTTCTTAGCAGGTCTGCTATGTTTTGGTGCAGTACCTGCATTTCTTAACAGAGCTACTGTAATGACAAACCACGAATATGTGTTGCATTTGCTGCAGCAAGCTAAAGTACTGAGCAAGAACACTGCCTGAGCTTTTTCCTCCAACCTCCTGAGCTGTTGTGATGCACACTGGCAGACAGTGTGAGAAGATGCCATTGCTGTCATATACTTCAATCCATTCTACTTGGTCTACCACCAAAAATCAAGCATATTTCCAAGTATCATTATCAATCTCCTGACTCATGTAGGATAGTTCAAACAGGTTTAGAGCTTTTGACAAGTCTTATGTCAGGCAAGCCTCACATGGAACTGCCAGTGCCTTGACCCTATGTGCCTTTCAGTGTCAACAGCCTGATTGGACAGACAGCTCAGTGGGTCAATGACCCGGCTGCAGAGATTATTGTTTAACCCATTAGTTCAAATCCTGTTGATAGGTAAGTTAATTAGTCTACATTTAAGATGCAGATAGCATTCAATTGTAACAGAGTTGACTTAACTTTTGGCTTATCAAAAGGACTACTAAATGTTCAATGATTCAGAAGACACACATGTCATCGGGATGCTCTACATGTAATGGCACAGAACACACAAATCATCAGGGCTGCTATACCTGTGATTGCTCAGAACACAACTCTTCAGGACTGCTATGCGTGTAATGGCAGAGAACCAACACATCTAATTTGGGATACTATACTTGTAATGGCTCAGAGCACACAGCTCATATGGGCTGTTATACTTGTAATGGCATACAGTGTTGGTAAAGCATCTGCATTCAAGCAAGTGCTGCATCTCGTCAGACATACCCCTAACTCTATAATTCCCAGCCTAATAGCCAAAGGAAGGGTTGCACACATCTACAAAGGAGAACCCAATGGTAAAGCTGGACTAGAACTTCCAATAGAAAAGGCATTTTCAGCTTTTTGAAAATGTGTTGGTGCTATGTGAAAAGACAAACAGAAAAACAGGAGAAGACGAGCAACACTGAATCTAAGCAATACAGGAGAACAAAGGTGTGGGGGTGGGCAAAGGGACAGAGACCATAACAGACAATCCAAAACAGGAATTCCTGCAATAGGAAGAGAGCAATGAGCTACATGATAGGACAACACAGAAAGTGAGAATGAGAGTTAATAATAGGACAAACATACAATAGGAGTGAGGGATAGAAGCCAAGCAAAAGAGACATTTAGAGACAGTAAAATAAAACACAGATCAACAGCTGGAGGGGAGAGATAGAAATAGAAAATCAAGACTAGAGAAGGGCAGGCCAATAACATGAACGACAAGACAGTTCAAGAAAGATAATCAAAAGGAGTAGCAACGAGAACATGGAATCACAGATATAACCAGATTAATGACACGAGAGAGGAAGAGGAGAATATATCGATCAATACAGTGAGCTATTGGAGGGAAACAGCAATAATTGAATGCTGAGATGGGAGAGGAAGAGTGACAGAGAAACAGACCGTAATATGTGGCATCGCAACACTTAAGGGTGAGAGGCAAAGCGTCATAAAGTGAGAGACAGTGGAAACAGAGTAGCAAAGAGAAGGAGAGATGGAGCAAAAAAATGGGGAGTGGATGTCAAGCAGGTAGTGCCAGGCAGCAACGGTAGGCCCGAGAGGCAGAGAAGTGATGCTGGTAGAGTGAGGGACTTGAATTAGGAATCACCCGATACAATAAGCTGCCATCTGTAGTCGCTCTTAACAGAGTTTGTGCCCCAGTATCACGGAGAGGAAGCTGGATAGTATGCATCTACGAGGTTCTTGTGTGGGAAAAATATTTTCCACATGTGCAACCACTTTGAAATACAACTGTTTTGTCACTGATGTTTTTGAACAAAGTTTTAATTTTACGCACAAATTGGATAGTTGTCAGGCACTTTTAACTATCTTGTGAAGGGGGAACTCATTTTTACTCTCTTAAAATTGGATTTACTCTCCAATTCCAAAGATTGAGAGTTTTTCAATTTTTTATTTGGGTTTGGTTATACAGTAATATTGGCAGAGTGGCGGCGAGTGGCAGTCGTGCAGTCTGTTACCCCTATTGCACTTCAGTCTTTCTTCAGTGGCTACTACATCGTGAGGCGTGCTTCCCAGCTCCCACTACAAAAACTCACCTCCTCCGCGGAGCGGACGCGGAGTGGCGGCGAGTGGCAGTCGTGCAGTCATGCCTGGCAAGCCTGCAAAGACGCCCACTCCCCCGCAGATACAAACGGAGCTGCAAGAAGACGTGGGCCGTCGCTTAAGAAGCACTAACTCAAGCGCCAGCGCCAGTGCCAGGAAAAACACAGTGCAACCCACTTCAAACTTCCCTTTTGACATTGTCCAGCCTCAGGCTTACTTCACTTCAGACTCCAGGCTGAAAAGCCTATCGATGAGAGCAAGCGACACAACCTCCGCATCGGCAAATCCTCAACCTCCTCCAACCTATGGAAAACGTACATCAGACTCACCAGACTTATCCAGCATGTCGCGAACACCTTCGCCAGGGGCTTCCCCCCCTCAAGGAGACGCGGAAGCTGGTAAGCGCGTCGACAGCCCAACAAGTCCGCGGCATCCCTCGGAAACCCTAGGGCCTTCCTCTCTCCTGCGTCCCGTGTCAGTTACGTCCGAAGCTCCGCCGCCCCCCGGAGGGGAGACGGCGTCGAGATCTCTGGACGGGCTGACTGACGACGCGGTGGACACCGGACTCCGGAGTGGAGGCGCAGTCACGAGCAAGTCAGCCGACAACCAATCGAGGAGAGGGGCCCAGGTGGAGGCGGTTACCTCCCTAGAAGGGGGCCAACAAGCCAACCCAACGACTCCAACGACACTCGAACCTGCGAGCATCTCGGCCACCCGGGAGGTCTACTCACAACAACTTCAGCCTGCTACCGTATTAACGGTATTAGCCCAGATTCATCAACCTACAAACTACGTTGCAAACGAAGACCCACTACTTCTACCCTTCGTCGAACCTACACCTTCACCAGCCACAGCTGCTGACGAAATCCTTACCTCAACAAACCAGAAAAAAAGACCACGACCCACGGACGTTCCTTTTAAAAAAAACATAAAAACACAGGGAAAGAAACAGAAAAAGAAGACACCTAACCCACCAGTAAAGCAAGGAGCTAACGACAACCTTGGAAAAGTAAACAAGACCTCCAACTCGAACCCAAGCAAAAACTTGAAAAAGGGAACAAAACAACTCCAACAACCACTGAAACTTTTAACGGATTTTTTCCGTAAGCATTCAAAGGCCTTTCAAGGCCTACGCCAAGACTTGACCGATGAGGAAATACTGGAAGCGACCATAGAAACCTCCCCCCCAGATAAACAACGTAGAATGGACCTTTCACCTAATATTTCTACCTCGTCCCAACCAACAGCGGTAGAACATCCTAGGCCACCTCAAACCAAAGAAAATGGGCTACACGTGGCATCATCACCAGTAACACTTGTAACTTTAAAACCCGACCTTCAATACTTAGGACCCACCATAACGGAAGGAGCCGCGACTATAACACAGCTTACACCCCGGCTGCTAAATAGCACCGACATTACCTCAGAATTACCAGTGTCAATCGAGGGTGACTCTGGTCCTTCATTCCCTACAGAGAGTAATTCAACATTACAAGACTCCATGCAGCCAGAAGGTGAGCCCCACGAGACTCTCCCAAACCACCCCATGACCAGCCTAAGCCCAACCATTCTCGGTAAAAGCCTACCGGTCCATCGAACCCTACCAGAGGAAGGCCCAGGAAAGTACGACTTGATCCCCCACGTCGAGGAGCAAACATCGGGGAAAGTCCTAACGAAAAAGCCCTCGCCCTCGGGGAGGGAGGATTTCACTAGAACAACCAATTCCCCCCTTGGTTTTTCCCAGAGAACAAAGTTTCCTCAAACGTTCAAACCAAACCTTCTAAATGAGAGATCCTTGGACACTTTCTATTCTAATCTCAATACCTACAATAACCAAAGAAGACACTCATTAGATCACCCCTCCAGAACATCTAATACAGGAATCACGTCCACACACCCATCAACCCCTCCGGGTAACATCCCCTTCTCTCAAGACTCAATATCCTCAAAAGATCCCCCACCAAAAAAACTTGATATGTGTACTCTGATGTCGGCCTTGACAATCGCCCTTGCCCCTTTTACCAAACTTTATGAGACCATCGGAGACACCCTGAAAGACCAAATTTCAATACAGTCCACCATGTCAACTAAATTGACTTTCCTTGAAGGGTATATAATGGCCCTAGAACTGAAAAAAAAACAGGAGGAGCCTCCAAAATCACAACATCCTATAACACCTAACGACGCAGGAAACGCTACCGAAACAGAAGTGACCATGCGGTTACCCCACATACCACGAGAAGCGAAAGCGACCCAAACCGCTGTATTTATTGACTTAACAACGACCTTAAACTCACAAACAACGACAGAGAAAACCATAAAAGATCCTCCTGAGAGTACTATGAAACCGACGATCCCTCTGGTCCTAGAACCAATATTTCAAAACCAAGCACTTAGCAGGGCGAAACTCCCACCGCTGATAAAGGCCCTAGCAGCCCAACCGACCTCATTGTTAACACCGAAGGCTAACCAAAGACCGCCTCTCGTCGGAAATGCTCCTGGTAACCCCTCACCCAGAGGGGTCCAGGAGTTCCTAAACCAAGATGAGCTGATGAACATTACACAGCACCTAACAGAGGAATCTACACCTCTCTCAATGAAAGAAACTCCCACGTCTGATATAACCACGACCCAGGTTCAGCAACAAACGAGAACTAACCCAGAAGTCTCTGGACTAGAGTCTTCATCTTTAACTCCGAAGAACCAAAGAAGGTCCTTCACCAGGAAACAAGATGAAGAGAGTAAACATCATCTCCACCATATTAATCACAGCACAAAGAAAAGATCTGCGCCCCAAAAACGAGAAGAACGACCTCGCTCCTATCACCGGCGGAACCGGAACGATTACCACAAAGAAACTAAACACCTCTCTCGAGACGTCAGAAGACCACGATCTCGACAACAAGGAGCTTCTAACATACCCCCTACAAACAATAAAACAACCAGAGCCTCACTGCAAAAAGATCCTCAGATTAGATGGATTCTGAAGCTGGAGCAAGTTCAAGATAACCATGACAGAGTCACTTTAAACAGAAGAACAGTCCTGGACCTCTTCAGCTACATCCCTAATTTGTGTGCGCTACAATCCGCGGACATCCGGATAGTTGACCCAAGTCATAGGCACCACAAGGCGATTACCCATCTTTACATTTCATCCTCAACCACGAATAAAATCTTAAGAGCAGCAGTTGAAGATCTGCAAACCATGGGCTACGATCTAACCGAATCGACAAGGGAAATCAAAGCACTTAAAAACGTGGCAATAAAACCTACCACGAACAGCTCAAAGAGCAAAATCGTTTCAAAACACGCCCACCAATACCAACATCGCCTCACGAAAAGCGCTAGAGACATAGGAAGACCGAACGACTATACAAACCGAACTGTCCGGAAAGAGCCTCCGACACTACTCACCAAACCAACTGGCTACTCGCGCCCATCAGGCGACCACTTCCAGGAAGCGTCGTCCTTTTCAGCACTCGAAAGAGCTAACCAGGAACATCGACAAACGACAGACCCAAGGAAAATCCAAAGGAAGATCCAAAACGAGACCTATTCAAATGTGGTCAAAACCAGGCCAGCTTCCACCCTGGAGACAATGTGGTCATGGCTACCTAAAGCCTTGAAGTCCCAGCGCCAAAAATAGCCACCAACGTGCGACAACATCTGTGACATGACCAACAACCTACATAGTCCGTCTTCCAACAGAATAAAATTATGCTCATGGAACACTAGAGGCTTCCACCACCTAACCACCCAGAGCTCTATTGACTGGAACGAATATGACATCATCTGCTTACAAGAGACCTGGCTCCTTCAACCGCCGATCATCGACGGGTTTGAGACTAATATAGTCCCAGCCAAAAAATGTCTAACAGGTAGGCCAACTGCTGGCCTTCTTGTCGCGATTCGAAGCGGCCGCGGCCTAACGAATATAGAAAAACTGAAAGAGACCCAGGACACGCTGATGATAAAGCTAAATTGGTCATTAGCTACAGAGAACACCTTAGCACACACAAAGCCGATGATCATCATTACTACATACTGGAAACCGGCCACGACAAGCACCTCAAAATTTATTAAGGAAATGGAACGTGACATCGACTGGATCCATCTAAACCACCAAGTCGACCACATACTTATATGTGGGGACCTCAACATCAGATGTCGCAACCATGATAATCCTCCTTCAGCCAAACTGAAAGATTTCTCCACCGACCACAGGGCCTCCAAATGGCTAAAGTTGATGGAATCGAGAGCATTCTACAACCTCGACCACACCTTCCTCAATCCTACGAGGTTCCCAACATGGGAAAGAGCTAACTCCAAATCCACAATAGACCACATATTCGTCTCTCGGCCATTACTAAACCTGGTAACTACATTCAATGTGATAAGAACAGAAGAGAGTGACCATAACCTCCTAGAAACCACCTGGAACTCAGTAGTGCCAACCAAGATCGCGATGCTCAACAACATCGCTCTAGCATCGCAAGGCACAAGACTGAAAATGACTGAAAAAGCTGTTAACTCGGTAACAACAGCATACAAAGACCTAACTTCGCAAAACCAGCTGCCGCCGACCGATTACACTCCTCTGCTGACAGCTTTTAGAATTCCACGTGGAAAGAACAGGGAAAACCGCCCACAGCGGACGCATACATTTGACAAACTAGTCCAAGAGAAAAAGAGAGAGCTAAGAAGATCTAAAAGACTCGCTCTGACACTCGAACAACCCTTCGCAGCAGCTGCCACCCGAACAGCTGTTAAAACCTACAAAAACTGGCTGAGAAGCCACCGACACAATCTTCTCCAACAAGACGCGGAAAACATCCTCAGGGCAATAAATGGCAATCACGCCAGAGACTTCTGGACGCTTATCCATTCTGCCACCCCAGGAGCCCCGCCCGACCAACTAAATGGAATCGCGGCTGCTACATGGGAGACGCACTTCGAAGCCTTATTCAAAGAACCGAAGTCCACCGAGGTTAAACCATCCGAATCCACCTCTGAGTGGATCAACATCAGCGATCAGGATGAAATTCAAACTCAGATAAGAAAACTAAAACCGTCCCGTGCACCAGGACCGGACGGGATAACAAACGTCGATCTGAAAACTTACCCGGAGGCGTGGTCCCAACTCCTGAGCACTATTTTTGCTCGCTGCGCAGTTTCCAGATCAATACCGCCGTCATGGACCCGGGCGAACATAGTTCCTATCTACAAAAAGGGTAATAGAGCTGACCCTACTAACTTTCGCCCGATAGCCCTTCTGGACTCAATAGGCAAACTGTTCGGATCCCTCCTTTTGCAACACTTCCTTAGGTGGGCAACCAACGCCCCCTGTCAAGACCATCTCCAAACCGGATTTAAGAAGAACCTAGGAACGAACGCAAATATCCTGATATTGAACATACTGAAAAACAAGATCCTCGAAGGTAAACCCAATCTACACATTGTGTTCGTCGACCTAACACAGGCCTTCGACAAAGTGGATCGCTCCAGACTATGGCAGAAACTAACAAACTGGAAATGCCCAGCTGAGATCTTGAACCCGATTAAAGCCTTATACTCAGGCACGTCAATGAGAATTAGGTTAAACCAGCAAGGGTCCCTCTCGGGCGAGATAAAAACACTTAGAGGTGTCAAGCAAGGTTGCCCGCTTGCTCCGGCGCTGTTCTGGTCTTATCTAGGGGACTTTCAAGTCTCCGAAAAACAAATTCGCTCTTTCCCTCCAAAGCTGGGTGGAACCCAGATCAGCCGCCTCCTGTATGCCGATGACTTGATCCTGCTAGACCACACTCCCATAGGACTTCAACGACAACTAAATAACCTCCAAAGGTACATGGCGGAAAACAACTTAGAAATTAACGAGTCCAAAACAAAAATGATGAGTCTCCAAAAACCATCAAAGAGAGGGCAAAAGATCAATCTTCGTCTCGGCAAAACTCAAATCGAAACGGTTAACAGCTTCAAGTACCTGGGAGTCATGCTAGACAGCTCTGCGAAAGATAAAGCAATGCAAGAATCCCTCTTCGACAAAGTCAAAAACTTATCCAACCAGGGTAAGGCAATCGACCTCAAACTTGGTCGTTACTCCATAATTCCAGTTAGAGACTTCTACAAAAAGAAGGTGATCCCCTCGATCACTTACGGATCAGACGCCATGCCGAATCTTCCCGCAGAGCTTTGGCCAAAACTGGAAGCCTTATTCTGGAGGAAAATCTTGTGCCTCCCGAAATCGACACCGATGGCACCACTCAGGAGAGAACTTGGCCTCCTATCTCTGGGAACCATGGTCGCGTTGAACAGTATCCTACTCTACAGGAAATGCATTACGCCAGGAGCGCCATATGCCTACCGTTTAATAAACCAAGAACTCGAATCGAAATCTTGTAACTTCCTTTCAAAATGGGAATCAAACATGCTTGCCCTTCTACATTCAGCAGAAAGCAGCAAGGAAGAGCTGATATCCAACCCAGTAAAAGCTTCTAAAAAAATTAAAGAGTGGGATTGGATCCAAACCGCGGAAATAGCAAATAAATACAAACTCACCAGCCACCTTCCTCCTTTCTTCAAGAAACAGGATACACTGCAAACCTACCTTAAACTTTTCCCAAGCAGAGCAGCCCGTCTCTTCTTTTTGAAAATTCGACTAAATCTTCTAGAGACAAACGAAATTCTGGCAATCAGAGGATTATCGAATACTAATCGATGCCGTCACTGCAAATCCACCACTGAAAAAGAAACAATTCGCCATCTTCTGCTGAACTGCCCCAAGACACGAGAAATCCGTCGCATCTACCTGAAGAACAACATCTCAGACTTTGCATCACTGGACGAGGAAAACTGCTGGAACAAGCTGATTGCAGGCGACAAACCAGGCTGGGCCCTAGCCACGGTAAACATTATGCAATACATCATAAACTCGACGCGTCCCTTAGATGCATAGACGACCGCTTTTCTTCTGTCGCCTTCGTCGCCAAAGGTCTGATCTAATCCAGGCCTCACTCCTGCTTCTTCTGCGGGCCTTGAACCCCGCGCCACTACGCTGTGCGCCCCCACATACAGCCGCCTGTTCCTTCTTTTGATATAGGAGGGTCGACCGCTTTTTCTCTTGCCTACAATCAAAAATGTTCAACTACTCGAACGGCCCACTGGCCTTTTCCTTCGTTTTGTAAAAAATCTGAAGAGATTAAATTACAAAAAAAAAAAAAAAAAAAAAAAAAAATATTACATGCCAGAACAGCATTTTGATCTCTTTTTCTTTCTCCCTTTCTTTTCCTATCACATGTCATGGAATAAACAGGAAGATGATGTAAACAGTTTCCCATTCAAACGTCATAGGATACAGAAGAGCTACAAACATTTCAAAATCCTTCTGAGAGACAGGAAAAAAGGGGATTAAAAAAGATGAGCATGTATATTCGACCTCCGGCAACAGTTAATATATACTAGAGATCCTATCTACTCATTAGGTTACTTCTTTCTTGCACCTGAACCACTGCTATAGTTAGTGCTGTGTCATGGCACCAAATCATTCTACCCTAGAGTATTTCTGAGACTATGCCATCTTCTCCAGCTATAAATCAGCTGCCAGGTACCCTCACATTCCATCAGAAGATGTTTCAAACTTTGATTCCCTGTGGTAGTACATGTCCTGCATAATTTAACAGCATCGCCCCCAAGCCCCCTTTTGATGAGCATGTCCCCAGTATGGACAGGGTTTAGGCGAATTCTCAAAAAGATTTTCCTAATTTTCCAAACTGGGAACTTTACCAGATATCTTGGCAAGGTCCCCAGTTTTTAATCAACTGCCAGAAACCTGTTCAGAGGGGCTACATTCCGCATGTTTTCAATTGTTGTTATCCATTCCATCATTTCAAGGGCTTTTTTAACTTTCATTGGATTGGAAGTTAAAGCTTCAAGATCGATATCAGCTTTTATGAGGATCTCATTTATTTTTTGTGTCAAGTGGGACAAAGTTTTTGATTTACGGTACTCCAAGTGAGCCTTAATGTCCTCATATAGCGTGTCTTTCTGGGCTGTAATAATAGGTTGATAAAGGGAGACCAGTCTCCATTCTGCCAAAGTTTTCAGCGATTTGAGGCCCAGTTTGAATCTTAGGCTAGGCATTGAGATGCTCATTGGTAGTCCAAGGACTCTCGTCCAAACTGAGCCCTCTAATTTGTGGCAGTTATTATTCCATAGTTGGGTTTCGCTTCCAGCCCATACAGGATCACTGATGTGACTTTCGCTGTGCAGAATTTTATTAGTGGTAGAAGTGAGAATTTACAAAATTTTAAAAGAATCTTTTTCATTTGTGGTATTAGTTGACCGATTTTATTCTTTACGTCCTGTTCCACCTTGATAATCGAGAGAGAAGCGTAGATTGTATATCCCAAATACACCACTTCCTCCACTCTAAGGATCATCTGGCTGTCCAGTACCCTTTGGGAATAATTGGTCAGTTTACGTGAATGCCTAAATGCCACTACTTTCGATTTCCTTGGATTTATAGTAAGCCCGTTCTCCTTGGCATAATCACTCAGCTTATTTAGGAGACCTTGTAACACTACTGCTGTGTTGTCCACGAGGTCAATGTTGGCATATGCCAGCCAATGGACCTTTATCGCATTGATCATTGGACTGGCCAATGCCGACGGCTGCAGATAAGGACCCAGATCTGCCAGGTGCAGGTTGAAAAAGAATGGCGCTCCCAGACACCCTTGTCTGACCCCCTTCTCTACTCCAACTGATGTCCCTATTCATCCAAGTGGACTCTCAGTGTGGTGTCCCTGTGCTGCTCAACTAACATTGATAGCAGACCCTCTGGTACCCCCAGTTTCCTGAGTTTAGATCAAAGGCATTCCCTGATGACTTGGTTGAACGCCCTTGAAAAGTCCACCCAGGCCCCATACAACTGAGGTTCTCCCTTGACCTTGGTGTTCTCACTGATCAGGTTGAGGGCCAGCCTATTAAGGGTCATTGACAAGCCGCTCATGAATCCTGCTTGGAATTTTGACAGGACTTGCACCCCCTCAGCCCATTTTTGCAGATCGCTCAGCAGAATTTTTATAAACAGATTACGTTTGATATCCAGGAGGACAATCTCTGGTTGATAATTCTCTGGTTGTAGTTTGTTGCCCCCTTGAAGAATGGGATAATTGTTGCTGTTTTCCACGAGGGGGGAAACTTTAGCCTCGCTTAGATCTATTTAAAGAGCCAACATAGCAATCTTGACCAGACCGCTATTTTGTACTTTATTACCTGACAGGTCAGTCCATTTGGGCCTGCCGCTTTAGACGAGGAAGAATTAGCAATTCAATCCGCTATGTCATCTACATCCAAACCCAGATGCCAATTTACCCCATTATCAGAGTCATCTTGGAGACAGTGGTAGGTGTGCTTCACTAAACCTCCCAAGCTAGGCGGGATAATGGATATAAACTTTAAAAATGTGGCTGGTTGACAGTTTCCCTGCTGTACATTCACAGGAATAGCCAATAAGTTGTATTTCAAAGTTCTACTTTCCCATCTATACTTGGAAAGATGTGCTCTACCCTTCCTAATTACCAGATGCTGCGATTGTTCATCTACCAGAGTGGTACACATTTCTAAAACTGAGAGCTCTAACCATGAGTGGTCACTCCCTCCATCAGGGTTGATCTTCAAAGGTTACGTGAGAGTAAACCTACTGACACAAATATATTATCTAATGTGGAGGAGGACCTTCCTCTCGCCCATGTCGTTACCAGGGGAATGCCGCCCGGGATTACCCCATTTAACATTTTCAGCCCCCATGAGTCCATGAACTCCACCCAGTGTTTTCCTTTCTTGGAGAGTCCAGCACAAATCAGACCTTTGTTTTGCTATGGGACCTGGATACATTGTGTGTTCAGGTCCCCTGCTAGAATTATATGTGAGCGCCCATAATGAAGTGTGATCTTTTCAAACAGTAGTGACAGAATGCAGAGAAAGGTCTGAAGGTTGATCCAGGCTGGGTTCCAATAAATATTAGTGACTACCACCTGGAAGTCTGGCTTATAGGATTTGAATGTAAATGTACAGGCTTGAATGCCTTTAGTATTACTAAAGATCAGAATTGTGTCCCCACTCAAATAGTTTTTGAAGACCATCAGAAGGCCCCCTGATGGCCTACCTTTGGCCTTCTGTTGAGCAGGTAGGGTAAATACTAAATAGCCTTCAATTGCTATTGAATTGACTAACCAGGTTTCCTGGAGCATTACAATGGCCCTCATTACGACCCTGGCGGAAAGGGGTTTACGCCGGCCACCATGGCGGAGTTGGCAGCTTAGCGCCATGGACCATGGTGCAAATTGCACCATGGTTCTCCGCCAGGGTCGTAATGAGGGCCAATGTCAGTATTGCTGAATAAAAGGTCCTTCATTATTTTTGATACAAAGGTTTTGGGACCCCGCGTGTTCCAACTTGTCATAATCAGTTCATTTTGCCTAAAGAGACTGCGACCCCAAACCCAATTTCTGTAACATTTGCGTTAGAATTTCGAGTTGAATGGTAAGCGTGTTATTTTGGTGGTCTTGTCTGCAGTCATTTTTCACTCCGTAGATGTCTGTCACCCTCGAGTTTGCCTTGGACCCAGATAGTGGGCCTCATTCCAAGTATGGAGGTAATCATGGTGCTATTAGCTCCATGAGTACCTCCAATACCGATACCGAGTCCACCCTCGGTCAATGGGGACTTACCGGTCTATTCCAAACTTTGCGGGACCGGTAAATCCCCATTGAAAAAGCCATTCTCCATTCCCACTTGCGCCCCCATAGGGTACCGTTATTAGCTCTATAGTCCCTTAACGGGTCCCGTACTTAACGCCTGGTAAGACCAGGCGTTAAGGAAGGGACCCGCTAAGGGAACTCGGAATAGGGCACAAAGGGATTACCGGCACCTTACCGGTGCCCGGTATCCCTTTGCACCCAACTCGTAATGAGGCCCAAAGTCTTAATGGGATACCACTGATCTAGTTGTTTTCTGTTGCTTACTTCTGCTGGTGCTGAAGAGGATACGATTAGATTTTGTGCTTTGCTTGATGTTAAGCAAACTTCCACTATAGGTGGATTATGTATGTCTGGGGAGTTTTAAAAATTCCATATCCTTTGAGTCAAATAAGTAGAGATTTGGCACATTTTTGAAGTGTGATAGAATCACACTTCTACAGAGAGAATTGTGATGTGGGTTATTTCCTAATAATTTGAGCCATACTCTCGGGACTGCATATGCAGATGTTCCTTCCTCTGTATGCTCGGGGGACACAATGTATTTCCCCAAGTTATTTTGAGCCGGGCTTGCTTTCAGTTCAGGTGCCATGAGCAATGCCGATATTCCAGTGTTACTAGCATTTTAAGGCAGAGCAGAAATCTTCCCCTCCCCAATCTTGACTTCCTCCATCGTAGGGGCTTTTACTCGCTCCATGCCCCAATGTATTAGGAATATTGGAGCTATTTTTATGCATGGGGTTTCTCTCGAGGTAACTACTGTCTTAGACGTTACTGAAGGGTGGTTTTTCTTCAAGAATATTGGGTCCCATGGCGACCCTGTGGCAACTGAGGCAGACTGAGTCTTACAGGCCACTCCTTTTATGGAATCCCTGTTTAGCATATTGGGCTCCTTATTATCTCCTACTGGCGACAAATCCAAGCCTTAAGTGTGTTTTTCTTGTGGGTGCATTTGTAAACCCATGCTCACATTGATGATCCCATTCGTTTGTAGCATATCTCCAGAGGGAGCAATCTTCACTGACATTTGCTTCTTACCTAATATCCCCTCCAAATTCCTTATCGGGAGGCATCTCTCAAATCCATCCTGGTCTTTCCTTCTGGGCTCATTTGATCCTTTCCAGATAAACCATCCTCTTGAGTTGGTTTTGAGATGGATTTAAGGAAGGAGTTTGTTTCTAATTATTTTGGTTTAGTGTTTTTCAGATTTTTGTTTCCGTTTTTTCTTGAGAGATATCGGGAATGTGGCCAAACTCTTCTGCCTTGCTGCTCTTTTCTTGTCTTTCCTTCTGCCTCTGGTGTGCTGTAGCCCACCCCTTTCCACTTTGGAGCGAGTTCTTCCTGCCCCCGAGGGGGCACTTCTGGTGGGATGTGCGGGAGGATTGCTCCCTTTCCTACTACCCCCTCTGCCACATTCGCTAATCTTCTAAATTCCTCTAGAATTTATTCGGTGAGAGGTGTATCATCGAAATGGTTTATCGACTCTTCATTTTTCTCCTCCTCTCCTTCTCTTTCCCCCTGTAGTGATGATGATTTCAACTGATTCAGAAGTCTTCGTAGCAAATAGTCATGGTCCTCTTCTTCTCTCTTCTTCATACTGAGGATGACTTGAATAGCCGAGAGATCCAGCCCCTGTTTGGCTATCTCCAACCTTGAGTCTTTTAGAGTGGGGATTAATGTTGAATTATATTAGTAATCACCACTAACGATGGCTTGCAATTCACCGTCTCTTTAGTTAGTTCGAGGGGAATCCCTGCTTGGGATTGAACTTCTGTTTTAAGATGTTTAAATACTGTAATCCGAGAATTTAAAACGAAGTTCAAGCCAAAAGTGTTGCTGAATTTGTTGGAGGTTTATCCAGCTGTTACATGGCAGTCAGTGGGGTCTTCGGCTCACTTGAGTGTGTCTTACGCCATGCCTTTTCAAATCTAGAGTCTCCCTCCGTAGGTGAAACTGACTGAGAATAGAGTCACTTGCCAAAGACTCTCCAGCAGACTCTCACTCCAAAATCTTATCTGGAGAACTGGTCCTCACGATTAGTTCTACATACAGATGGTGTGTTTGATTAAAGTGTTTATATATGTATAGACCCTTAATTGGCCCTTCCCTTCTTTTTGGAATGTGATACTGTCTTTTTTGGGTCACTATTAATTCACCTTCAGACTCCTCTTAAGAGCTTAGCCTTCTACATGTTACCATAAAAGGTGAAGGAGGTATATCTTTAAACTGTCCCTGTTTTGCCTTTGTTATTGCGTTGTGTTTTGGTTTTTAAAAGTGTGAGGGTTGAGTGGGCGATTTTACCCCTACTTGCCCTTGAACTCCTGCAAAGCAGAATTCGGTTTGTCACATATGTGAGAAACCTGAGGGTTTCTCACTCCTTCTCCCCCTGGAACCTTGGTTCAGGTGGCCAGGAGACAGCCATTGCAGATGGATCCAGAACATGGAGGTGGACAAGCGTGGGATGATCACCTGGGTGGTGGGTCCTTGTGGATTACGAGTGGGGTACTCATGGGTGAGACACAGTATCCCCCTTTTCAAACCGATGGTAAATCTACAGTTACCCCTCCTACAACCTCTTTAGGTTGGAGTAATATCTCTCACCTCATTGTCCCACCTGTCACATTTACCGGTACTGAGACATGTTATCCCCCCTTTTCCAATTATACACCAACCCACTCTCCCTCAGCCTTAATGGGGTATTTTCAATAACACTGCATCCCCCCTCCTCATTTCCAATAAGTACTGGGACGAGGCAGACGTGATCGGGAGCAATGAGGATTACCCATAGAAACAACATTGGAAGAAAATGTGAGGCCTACCATGTAACATTATTGAATTGAGGGGAGGTGGTGAGATCCTGACATCGACCCAGTGTATCCCGAGGAGACCGCTCGCCAGAACAGCGCTTCCCGTTGTGTTTCGTGAAAGTGAAGATAGAAACTCGGGATTGTGCGGGTGGCTGAAGCGGGAGTGGAAGCAGACAAGATTTGTAAGTGGCATGAAAGAAAAGAAAGCAGAAAGAAAGAGAGATGGTAAAGAAAGTAGCAAGCAGTAGAAAGAAAAGCATACAGAAAGATGTGCTAACAGCACGAAAGTAAAGAGAGATAAGAGGATACTGAACTGTAAAAATATATGGGAAAAGGGTGTGAGCTACCCAACAGACTGAAAGCAAGAGAAAGCCAAGCAACCCAACATAGGAAAGAGGGTGCAAGTGACCCAACACACTGAAAAAGTGAAAGCAAAATAAAGGGAAATCAGAGAGAGAGTGTGAGCAACCCAAAAGCAGGAAAGAGGGAGCAAGCAGCCCAAAACAAGGAAAAGATGGTATGAACTGCCAAAGGCTAAAAAGATAAAGTGCAAGAAGCACGACAAAGAGAAATGAAGGTGCAAAGGTGCACAACCAAAGGAAAAGAATATGAGAGTATACCAGGTGCACGGTAAGGACAAGAGGAGTGTGCAAGAGGCACAGAAATGTGAAAAGAGGGTGCAGGTGTGCCCAGCAGAACAAAAGAAAGGTAAAACAAAAGGAAAATCAGAGTGGAAAGGGAACAGGAGGGAAAGGTGTCAGAAGAAAGATACAAAGTACAAATAGAGGGGTCAGAAATCGGAGTGGTCATGCAGAGGAAGACCCACATTTAAAAAAAATAATCTCTGACACTACCCCATGGAAAGCACTGTGTGTTAAAATGATGCATCCTGACAAGGTGAACTTTTGGTTTGAAACTAGAGAGTCTAGGCTTGGGGAAGGGAACCCTAAGAGGCCCACCAAATACTTTGTTGAACTTTGTGATGAGAGGCCTAGACTTTGGGAAGGGAACCCTGATAGGCCTAACAAGAACTGTACTGGGAAAGTGCATTCTGACATTGTTTGTTTGAAGATAAAATGGGCCTACGCTTGGGGAAGGGAACACTGAGAGGCCCAAAAGAACATTGTGAACATTACAGGCAAGGCCAATACCTGGGGAAGGGATCCCTGGGAGGCCTGAATAAACAGTGAATCCTCAGTTGGATTGTAAAGTAAAAAACTGTGAATCTTTTGAACTTTGAGAGGCCTGAAAAGAGCAGTGACTTTTTGTTTTAAAGGCAGAGGGGTACAAACCTAGGGAAGAGAACCCCAAGAGACCCAGAAACATTATGAACTTTATTGACTTGCTGCAAGAGCACCATGTGGAAGCTTCCAAGGGCAACCCTTTTTGAGCGGAACTATTTTTGAACAGGCAGAACTATGCATACTGGTAAGACTACCTGCAAACAGCTGTGGTTTACATTTCCTTTTTAACCACCCTTTTTGCTTTAAGAAGACCCTTTATCACATTCGCTTTAAGAGTGAGGGCAAGAATAGATTCTGACACAGACAAAATTTAGTTTTGGATTTACGGACACAGAAGGCTCTTATAAGCATCACTTGAGAGAACAATCCCCTTAGAGTTAGGGCCAGGTAGGCATTACACCAACCACACCAAAGGTTTTCAAACTGATACTTTTGAGTCTGTGTGTCTCTTGATATCATGCCTGTCTCACACAATGTATATCATAAAATCGTCCATTCTTCTTGTATAGGTTGTTTAGTGAGCTCTCATACATATTGATAGCTGGCTCTACCAGAGTTTTAGGGCAGCAGGTCTTCTGTTATTGAGTGGATATAGTCTTATACAATGGAGAAGTATGTGGTGCAAATCTGATTCTCCTAAATGAGTTACATGTAGTATTGTTTGGCTATCAGCTGCCAGAACACACATTCATGTATTGAAAAAACATTTTTGCTGACTGGATCATACTTATTCGTATTCTTTGTATACTTCTGTGATATGTAGGCTGTATAGCAGTGGGAACGGAACACAACCATAAACCTTTATTGATTTTGGAAACCAGGAGACTAAATATTAAAATGCATGACAATGTTTTCCAGTAACACAAGACATCTCAGATCTTGAGAAAGTCAATATGGTGAGTCAGTTCAGAGTGCTTCAGATATAAACAGGAAATAATTACAACTATCAGCAAAGCAATTTCTTCCAAGAATGATATGTATGTAAGTATTATTTTCACCGACTAGGTTATAGCATGTATGGATCAATCTAACAACCTTGAAAGGAAAATTCCTTCCTTCCACATTTTATAAATTATTTATTCATAACCCGCCTAATACCATAAATGAGTTTGGTTTCTAAGTCCAGATTCAAGATTCAAATCTCTGTTGCTCTGAGTGGTCTTGCTTCCAAGACCAGCGTGTTGCCCTTGTGCTATCCTCCGTTCATAAGTGTATTCCACTAAATGAGCACACAAACAACTCAGACATTTAAACATAGCTTAGCTGCTAAGGGTCTTGGTGAAATAATTAGGGACTGTGAACTGGTCCCACCCTCTAGTGCATACATGATGACTACAACTGTGCTTCCCTATGACTATTCTGTTCCTTCAACTAACTGACCTTGCACCCTGTGAGTATTCTGCAATGAGTGTGTAAGATGCTCAGTTGAATTTCTTATGATCACAATATTTAGGTAATTTTCCAGGGTGTGTTTGATACCCAATTGGGTATGGTATGTTAAGTTTAACATTTTTAATTTGTTTTGTTCCCTTTTTGACTTACAAAGGGGTACCAGAATGAAGTCTCATGAAATGTAAAGGGCCCTGCAAGTACCATCAAAAGAGCAATAATGTTAACATAAGGAAGAAATTTAGCTCTTGCTCCTCTGTTTTCCCCAAAAGCACTCTCTTCTTCCTATATTTCATAAAAACCAGCAAATCCCACTGACACAGCATCATTAGATGCACCATAGAGCTCATCCAATGATATGTTCCCTTAACTTTCTCTCACTGACCATGGCCCTCCTCCTAGCTTCCAATTATCCAGTTGGTTTTGATGTGTCGTTAGAGGCTAACTGATCTTCAAACTATCACCCCCTCTATGAATGAAATCACTAGTTAACTTGAATTTTAACTTTTTGAATATTTCTCCACATAGCCATTTGATGCTGATAACCATAGCACATTCAGATTCACAAGTATATTTTGAATATCCTGACATAACAGTTATGTTTCTGTCTCTTCTTTCATGAGAGAGTTATTCAAATATGCACATTCTTAATAAATGATTCATTTCAATAAATCATTTGTGCCTAGCAGATTTAACTGCTTCCTTTACTGTCAAAGAAGTGTTATCTTTGAAGTTGGGAAATATTAAAATGCAGTAGTTGCGATATGCAGATGATTTAGTATTATTAGATACTAATATTTAGTACCGCATCGGATTAAAGATGCAAGTGCAAATGGTTAGAACATGGGTGGTGACGCCTGGGCTCATTATTTACTCTAGGAAAGCAACATTATGATACTCAATCATTCCCATAAGTCCAATATATTTAAATGGACATTAAATGTCCTGTCAGTTGAGGCATTGACCAGTAATACCTTGGGTATTGCCATTGATAACAATATAAAAGTCACAAACAATGGTCACATATGCACTGCTCCAAAAAAAACATCTTGCTGCCATTAGGTCATTTGCAGTATGAAACACCTTCTTATATTCTGCGCTGCATTGGGTTCATTGAGAGATACATATTTCAGATCATTTAGGGATAGAATCTTTTCTGGGATTGTAAGAGCATATATCTGGAGTAGAATAATGGAGATGAATGTGTGATTTATCATTTATCAGGCTACACACTTGTGGGATAATTTATTAAAACCTAAGGTAGGAATAGTACATAAGATATAGTGAAAATATGTAATGTATTTATTTTTTCATATGGTTTTGAATACGGTATTAAATATAATGTTTATATGTTTGTCTATGTTTATTTTTTTATATAGCGCCATATTGGCCCATGGCATATGGGCGCTAACAAGAAAACAAGCAACTACAACAATAAATAGCACTAACTCAGATACATTACATTAATACATAAACATACTTTGGATGAACCTTTACTAAAATCAGAGTCTGCCCATAAGAAAATGAGAGAAAGTGCAGTCGTCCATAAGTCACATAAAATAAACTGGAAACCAAGACAACTTGTTACAGCAACTTACTACGACCACAGCCAACCAGTATGAAATGAAATATTATTTTATTTATGTCGCGCTCGTACACAAGTGTTTCAGAGCGCGATCAAGCAAAGGGAGCGGAACAGGGGTGAAAGAAACAAAAGCTTAAAAAAAACAAAAACAATGATCTTACTACGCAGTCCCTATTCAGCTGTGAGCACCATTGATCAATCGTTAGGACCTTAAAATCAAATGTTCTTATAACCCCAGGTCCAATCCTTTGTCTAAGGCAAGACATAACCTTGTTCCTGAGGGATTCCTTGGGTTCAACCCTACTGGAGTCATGACATTTAAAATAATACAATTCCTCTGGTCTGAAACAATTGGAAATAGGGGACACCTGTGTTTTACCAATTTGTAACCTCGTAATGGGCCTACATTTAGTTTTACTGTCATCACATTTGACACCCAATAACATTGTCAATGAGTCCTCGGCTGCACTGGGGAGCCCAGCTGTACATAATTGAACCTGCCCTTCAGCTACAGCATTCCTGTCTGGGGGAAAGGGGTAGAGGTACTGCTACGTAGCATTATCAGCCTTAAGAAGTTTAGCCATATTCAAGGCATCCAACTCAGTCTGACAAGCTTTATCCTCAGCACCTGAACAATGCTTTATCAGGCCCACTCTCTTGTATTGATGGTTAGGTATACATGCCAGTTCACCACAATCCAGCTGAGAGGTTTGATAGCTCTTATTAACTATTTTGGTATACAGATACTGGTCAGTTCGACATGCGTTATTTCGCTTGACAAAAAGCACATACTGTGCAGATTTGTCAAGTAAATCAAATCATATACCGAAATCATGAACGTTTCTGCATTTATGAAAATGCACAATTATTCTATCTTTAACTAAATGCCACATGGGTTAAATATTATGAATTTGCTCATTTCTGTCAGGCTTGTCTCCAAAGTTCCTCGGAAGCTGCTCAACCCAGTAGACCCACAAAGGTGTCCAGTGCGCAATTGTTCGTAAATGCAGCTGAATTCAAAACACCCCTGGGGGAAAGGGAATGGGACAAAATAACAACCTCAGATAATGGATCTTCTTCCTTAGGACGGATATCTGCATGAATGAAAAAAGACACATGGTAAGCTTCTAGTCTGTTAATTTCATCTCCGGCTCTCTAGCCCCATAGATGAGTAAGATGACTAAGATCCTGTGATTCCTCTCCTGAAAGCCTAGATGATTAGTTTCACTTTGGCATGAGAGACATAGAAATTGTGGCAAGGTTGTTCTGCTGTTTTTACTGTATTTACTTGAAAGTCAGTCTTCAAAACTATTGTCTGCTTCTTCAAACTGGGTAAAAACCAAAGACACCCAATTCATTGTAGTCACACTGAAAACACATCTGAGTTAGTTTGTCATAATCACCAAAAACAATACTTGGTTGGATCTTGCTTGTAGACTTGGTTGAATTTCACTCAATGTTTTTTTTTTCCTACACCTAACCTGAATATGTTAATGCTTTCTAATCTCGGCGGCAGTGAGAATTTTCTCAAAGTCATTACTTGACATCCATATGACTCTGAAGGGTAAGCTTCTTCACTTTACCTAGGTTCCAGGAAGTAACCTAGCAGATTGTTTTAAAATATTTTTTTAAGCTGATTTAAATACCCATTTACTTAAGACTTGTAGGGTATTTTGTATAAACTTGGGGCTTGGCAGTATTTTCTTACCGCCAAAAACAATGGTAATTTGACAATGACTATTCCTTGCATTCAGATTAGGTTTGGCTTCATAGTGGAATACATTTTGTTGGTGGTATTTTGGTGAGCATAATTTTTTTGTTTTATTTGTGGCCCCAACAATGCAAAACCCCCTTCTTTTGTTTAGACTGTTCTTGTGATCTCTAGAGGCCTCGGACTTCTACATTATTCAGAAACACCACATTTTCATATGGAGTGCCACCTATGGCTGTTATCACTGATTTATCTACACCAGTGAGCTATGTTTCCATTAATTATTCACAATAACATGTGGTATTATCAATAATTTATTTACATTAGTGAGACGATGTTTCCATAGAGTATTCAAAATAACATGTGGTATTATCACTAATTTATTTACATTAGTGAGACTATGTTTCCATAGGTCTCTCTCTGCTGATCCATATACGCTCAGCAGACTATTCCATTATATTCCACTCAGAAGCCACACACACATACCCTGAGTGGAATCACGCGCACAACTATTTATAATGGCCCATGACATTGCTTCATCTGTATAGGAAACTTGGCACATTAAACATCATTCCCTCTCCTGCAGAGTATTTTTCGCTAGAGGCATCAAATGAAAAACAGAGGCAAGAACACTCTTAGGCAGACTGTGTGTTATCACAATTTCATTTCAAAATGATACATTACCATTCTTGTGAGACAATCCTCTCTGAAATAAACATAAGAGAAACACATGCAATAACACCACGAAATTTATTTCATGTTTGCAACAAGAAAAAGAAAGATTATATAATTTGCCTTGTAACATAATAACAAGGAAGTTAAACACAGGAGAATTCCCTAGCGCTACCCTGCCTGCCTGATAGTAAATCATTTGTCCGGCAGTCACAATAATCTCACTCCATTTGTATATTTACCAGCTATTTGTAGCTCTCCCACACACAATCTCCCTTGGCCAGTCACCTTCGATGAATGAGCCCAGGGTTTTCTTTGTGTTTGAAGTTTGAAGTGCACAGCGAGAACACGAATTCTCAAGCCGGTGCCAAGTGACTAGGAAACCCCAGCCTCTGAAGGTCAGCAGTGCAACTGGGACGACCCCTCCCAGCAGCCCAGCCAGGCGATCTCACAGCAGCTCCAGCCAAGTGACCTCACTGTAGCTCCGGAAAAATGTCTTTTCCCCGTAAATCTGTCAGAGCTATCTCTGTTACCTCCCCTAAGTTTACGTAGCACCAATCAAAATTCATAGTATGCCTCCTCCTTCCTCAACAATAGCTCACTTTTACAGAAAGCAACTGTATCTAACTGATTTCCTGGCATTAAGATTTTGCTTCCTGCAAAGACAGTGAACAGGGCAGAGAAAAATTGGACGTTTAAACAATGAATCTCAGCCTGCCTCATTTTACACATGGAGAACACATTATAATGTTATAATGTGTCTCCTGTAGGTGAGGCATTTCAGGTGAGAATAAAAATGGTGTGCTTTTAAATAGGTATTGAGAAAAAAAAATGGTGTGCTTTTAAAATAGATAGCCTGTCTTCATATTCATGTCCATATGTTACCCTGCAACACATGGCTTGCTGTATCACATCACAGTAATAATGTTATCTCATGCAGTGGCGCTGCACTCCAAAACACGCTAAATTATACTACATATCCCCTCCTTTTTCTGAGAATTTGGCCATGGTCCAAGCCACAATTGGAAGAAACCCAACTTGCTCTCTTTCTTCTTTTAAAATGTATGCGTATTGGGATATCTTTCTCTCCCCGTTGTATCTACTAACATGAGCAACATCTTCATCTTCACTGACAAAACAATCAACCATCCTCCCATTATTAGCACCAGGACAGCTAAGCCCACTATAGAGTGTTCCCCCCAGGTTCCCCAATTAAACCTTTCCACTTCTATTATACCCAAGATGCTAATTGTAATATTGTTCTTTCTTAGATTCATTTTCACCACGTTTCTCTTTATGATTCAATAAGAACTCCACATCCGGGTCTATTGGAAATGCATCTCTTTGAAAAAATTCAATATGTTCTATTTGACTTTCCCAAATGTCATTCGTAACATGAAATAATGTTAAACCTCCAATCGAAACAATTGTGTCCTTCGGAACCTGTAAGTAAAATACATTATATTTCACCTGTTTGACCACAAATGTTCCATGATTCAAGTGTACTACCGTACAATTCTTCATACAGGTGCTGACCAACCATTTACCTTTGACCATCTTAGCCTGTGCCAATTCCTCACCCCCCATATTGCTAATAATTACTTCACATCCTTCTGATATACTTGGGTCAGATTTCAAACCACAAATAGCGTGTGAAGCATCTGGAATAAACGGTTTACCTGGGCACATATAATTTGGTTCTTTAAATTTCACACAAGTTTCCAAATTTGGTATCAAGTAAACCTCAGGCTCCCATGACTGAAATGCCACCACTTCTGGAGTCTTAATCTTAATAAATGTGTCCTCTTGCCAAAATCCCACATTGTGTACCCACTTGGTTTGATAAATGAGTTCAGGGGCTACATATGGGATGCATAGTAAAAACCCGATTTCCAACCTTTCCAAGTCCACACATAAGGGCATTGCATTACCCATTTCAAATGCAATTTTTACCTGTACCACATCAATCTCCCTCCTGGTCAACCTTTCTATCATTTGATGAATAATATCCTGTGAAACAAAGTACAATGGTATATGTCCTTGAATCAATTGAACTTCTCTCATATAATTTGTTAACAGTCTATCAACAGGACTCATTATATTCAAAATCTCACTCAATATTCTGTCATTCTTAAGAATCAATTTAGTTGCTCGTTGAATTACATCCGCTTGTTCATTCAATATGATCGCAGTTTCATTTATGAACCTTACTTGTTCATCTAAACCCCCTCTTATTCCATCTAACGTTTTTTGTATTATTTCTAGGACAACACTCAATTGTTGTGCTTTAGTACTCAGCGTCCCTACTGAAATGGCATTGGCTGTCAACATTGTGGTACCTATTATGGCTCCAATTATAGACATTACCATTGAGACTGCAAGCATTACTGCTCCTCTTTTTCCTCTCCTCTTCTTAATGTCTGCTGAATTCACAAATGTTTTCTCCAATTGCATCAACATATCTCTTATTGACTGCTTATGACTTATTTCCTTATTTCCAGCCACTCTTTAGTCTGCTCAGCTTTAATTCCAGTTTTATTAAAATATTTTTCCATCAGAGGATCAGGATTCAATGGTATGTAAATGTTCTGGAAAATCATCCTTCTATCACTCATGATGAATCCTGGTGCTTCTTCTACCGCAATACCAGATGCTGGTCCAGGCTCAATGACAACCTGTGCTTCTAAAGTTTTGAAGTTCCCTCCGAATGTCATCATAATTATCCATATTGTTGGCGTCATCATCAATGCTGATTGCTTTGTAGCCTTGGTCTTCGCCCCCTTCCGGGGCTTCTCCGGAATCCGTCCATGTGGACTCCAGGACTCAATCATCTCCCGTGTTCTCTGATCCCGTGACCTCCAAGCCAAAATGTGTTAATCAATATTCTAAATCAAATAGAAAAAAACAAATTAAGTACATAGCACAATACTAACTTCACCCTTTTGCCAAAAATAAAATTATATATATCCATGCACTCCATAAATCACTTTGCCCTCTTCCTCTCGCTTTCTGAAAGTAAGCACATGTTAAAGAGAAAACAAACATACATAAAATATCATTCAACATTTATTACATTTTCATTTTGGAAGCCAACTCCATTAATTTCAGCTTCCATTTTTTTTTTTTTTTTTTACATATATACATATGTAATAATCAATCCTCTATTTTATTCCTCTGCTGTTGCCCTTTGACTAAACCCATTTACCTTACCTTCTTTTATGTATTCAAGGGATTTTATCTGTTTCTACATGCTCAAGCTTTTAATTTCGTGTCTGGGGTGCCGGGGTTTAATTTGGTTTACATGAACAAACTGTTCTGTTGCTGTTTCACCTTCAGTTTTCAAAATTTTATAAACCACAGGAGAGACCTTATCTATAATTCGAAATGGCCCCTGCCTGGCTTCTAGAAATTTGGAATTTTTCTGTTTACCTTTTCCAAAATGAAATTTATACACCTGATCGCCCACACAATACTCTTTCACTGATGTCTTTTTATCATAATATGACTTTGCACTGTCAGCAGCTCTTTCTAGATTTTGCTGTACAAAAGCAAACGCATGTTGTAAATGCTTCCTCAGTTCATCAATGTATTCATGAACTGTGGATGCGCTCACAAGTGTCTGCTCATGTGTTTGGTATAGTAGGTGTTTTGGTAACACCATTTTCCTATCTGTTAAAACCTAATGGGGACTAATACCTGTTGCTTTGGCAGGAGTTGATCTGATTGCCATCAAAACCAAAGGTAAATGTAAATCCCAGCTGGAACCTGCTTCTGCCACAAATTTCTTTAATATGTACACAACAGACCTATTACAGCGTTCAACTCCCCCAGAAGAAGCAGCTCGATATGCAATATGTAATTTTCTTTTCACTCCCAATATTTGCCATACCTTACTCATTAAAGTGCTTGTGAAATGACTTCCTCTGTCTGATCCTATTCTTTGTGGTAACCCAAACCTTGAAAACACATGATTCACCAGTAATGTAGCTACTGTTTGCGCACTACAATCTGGTGCACCAATACACTCAATCCATTTTGACATCAAACACACCACACTCAAAATATAATGGTTCCCCCTGCTCAATCTCTTTACAGGCCCTACATAGTCTATTTGCAAATCTGACCATGGAAGAGTTAAGCCTCTTTTCATTAATGGTGCTCTATGCATTAGTGAAGCAGGTTTAAATTGGGCACATACTAGACATCTTCTAGTATATAATTCCACATCTTGGGACATATGTGGCCAGAAAGCATAATCTTTTAGAATTTCCAATGTTTTTTGTGAACCTCTGTGGCCTGCAGTTACTGCATCATGTGCATGGTGTAGCATTAGCCCTCTGAATGAAAGGGGTACCACCCACTGTATCTGTCCTGTTATGGACTCTCTAATCATGAGTCCATCCTGTAGTCTAATTCGATTTTTATTCTTTAATAGCACCCTCAACACTTCTTTTCCAATACAATCATTTTCTGTTAAAGGGTTTTGTTCAGGATCTATCAAATGATTATAATAGATTCCCAAAATTCGATCATCCTTTTGTTCCTCAATTAGATCGTGATCTGGTGTATCATAACTCCACTGTAGCACTAGCTAATCTATCTCCTTTGGTGCTTTAGAACGTGTTACTGCATCAATTTGTATTTCACCAAGTATATGTTCAATAGGTAGCAATTCTCCCATCACAGCCCCAATTTTAGCCAGCTGATCAGCCTTATCATTCCCCTTCTTATCCTCTCCTGGAGTTTTTAAATGCCCACAAATTTTCCTCCAGTATATTGTTAAATCATTCTCTGACACCAATTTGTCTATGGCTTGTATCATTTTTCCATGTTTAAGTGGCTTTTTGTTGCATGTAATCATGCCTCTCGCTTTCCAGCCAGGTAAATATTCCACAAAGCTATTTTGTGCATAGTCAGAATCAGTCACCAGGACAATTTCACTAAATTTGTTATCAACTGCAGTAACAATTGCTTTATAAATGGCTGCCAATTCCGCTACTTGACAGCTCCTAGCTGCAATTCTCATCCCCATACTGGGACGCCTTCACATTTCAACCAGACATTTCCTATTCCTGACACTAATTGTTTATTACTGTCATTCTCAATGTGAAAAGCACAATCATCAACATATACAGTTGGCAAATCCTTGCATGTCTTTTCATCAAAAGCTTTGTGTGGTGATTGCCCAAAATCCTGTAAACTAGATTCCACTTCTACTTCGTTTGATACATTTTCAGCTGCACAGTCATGTAGATCTGCCAAACCTTAAACAACTGGGTTTTTTTTTATTTTTGGCCACATCTCACTTCTACAGGAAAACCTTGTAATTCTAGCGTCCATGAAGTGATTCTGGACTGTGCTAGGTTACCTGACCTGATTCTTTTACTCTCTAAAAACTGCAATGGTTGATGAGTGGTCTCAATAATTACCTTTTCTTCCTGAACAATGGGGCGGAAATGCTGTAGCGCCCACACAGTGGTCAAAAGGGCCTCTTCACATTCACTGAATTTAATTTCAATTTGGGAAAACGCCTTACTTGCATAGGCAATGGTTTTGTGATTCAAATCATGTTTTTGTGATAGCACTGCTGACATACACTGTTCAGAGAAACCTATTCTATAAAGAAATCTCTATCCTTTATGGGGTATGCTAAACATGATGCCTTTACAAGAAATTCCTTTAATTTAGCCACTGCCTCAGACTGCTCTTTTTCCCATTTCCAGGGTGTATTCAGCTTTAACAGCTTAGTTAATGGTTGAGTAATTTCAGCATAATTTTCAATGAACTTCCTGTTATAGCCCGTCATTCCTAATAAACTTTTTACCCCTTTCACATTTTTAGGGTCTTTTAGTTTTTGTATAGCCTCCACTTTCTTCTTTTGTGGGTTTAATCCATGTTCAGTCACTTCATAGCCTAGAAAATTCACCTTTTTCTTCCACCATTGTGCCTTTTGTAAAGATACTTTGGCACCTGCTTTCTGCAATTGGCCAAGAACATGTCTTATTTCATCAAAATAGTTTTTCAAGCTTTCATTTTTTATCAGTACATCATCCACATAAACTATGGTACCTCTTTCAGCTGCATCAGGCATGGCCTTTCTCAAAAATATTCCAAATTCACTCCCACTATTCACATACCCAAATGGAACTCTAACCCACGCGTGTTGTGTCTTATCAAATGAAAATGAAAATAAATTCTGAAACTCCTCTGCCAATGGCACGCACCAATATCCAGTGGTGAGATCTAACGTGGTAAACACTTTTGAACCATGTACCTGAGCTAGGCCCTGATCAATGAATGGCAGTGGCCATCTGGATACTGGCACTCTTTTATTCAACTCCCTCAAATCTGCACATAGCCGCCATTGACCATTTGGCTTCAACACACCTATAATAGGTGTGTTGGATGTGCTATGAATGGGCCTGATGATTCACTGAAACTCCACATTTTTAATAATCTCTGCCAATGACTCTAAGGGGTCGATTCATGGAGCAAACGTGCGCCGAAAATCTCAGCGCAAGCAGGCGCAAGGTGGCGCAAGCGTGAGAAACCCAGATTCAAGGAAGACGCTGAGCGTGTTTCCCGCTGTCCGTGTGCCAAATCCTGCCATGGAGCACGCAGGCACACACGGCGTGCGCTACGCGCACAGCAAAAGTGCACATAGCGCGGCGCACACAACCAAAGTGGGCAGAACAGTGGGCGTAACACACGGAATGGGGAATAACGCGTGAAAAAGAAGGCGTAACTGGGGTTGTACTGCAGGGAACTACATGGAATGCCCACACGCATGCGAACAACCCGTTTTCATGGATTCGAATACGGGAAAACCCGCGCATGGCAAAAGACGCACACAGGCGTCAACGCGTCCGCCACACGAAGGCAGGCGGAAGCGACCCCGCGCACAGTATAAAAGTGTGCGCAAACAACAAACACGTATATACAGCTATGATGAATGCCCCATTTGTCGCAGCACTGATCGTGGAACACCGCAGGAGGAGGAGAATAGCCAGGGCATGCATTTTCGCACCACGGACAAGCCTTTTTGGGGTGCCTGACGACCAGGTCTACGGCAGGTATAGGTTTCCACCCCATATCATCCTAGACCCGGTCAGGGAGTGGGAAGATGACCTTACATCCCCACCCTTTGCTCCCAAGCATTGAGCCCCTTGGAGAAGGTGCTCAATGTCCTGCATTTCTTGGCCACTGGGTCATTTCAGCGGACTACTGCCATAGTGGGGGGGGTCTCACAGGCCACGCAGTCACGCTGCCTACACCAGGTACTGGAAATCATGACAGCGCGCCCCTCAGTCCGCAGGCACATATACATGCCCAGAACACCAGGCAGGCCGTTGTCCTGGATTCTTTCAGGGTGGCACACTTCCCCAAAGTGCTTGGTGCCATAGATTGCACCCATGTGGTCCTACGTCCACCTAGGGCCACTGAGCACATTTACCGAAAGCGCAAGCACTGGCATTCCATCAATGTACAGGTGGTATGCGATGCAAAGGGAAACATCACCTCTGTCTATGCAAACTACCCTGGCTCCACCCATGACAGTTTCATATACAGAATGTCCGCCCTGAGCTGGGCCCTGGAAGCTGGGCAGCATGGCGACACCTGGCTCCTAGGTGAGTACAAATGCCCTTGCACATGCATGCATGTCACACACACACACACAAATACACAAACCCCAATAATCACAACCATTTCCACCTCCCCAGGGGACAGTGCCCACCCTCTGAGCAACCACATGATGACGTCAATCCGGAACCCCACCACACCACCCCAGGTAAGATACAACGCCGCCCATATTGCAGTCAGGGCCATAGTGGAGCACACATTCGGAGTGCTCAAGTCACGTTTCCGCTCCCTTGACCGCTCTGGCGGGCAGCTACTCTATGCACCCCAGTAGTGTGCAGGATCATTGTGGCAGCATGTGTCCTGCACAATGTTGCAACACGGCAGGGCGTACCGGTGGACATGGTGGTGCCCCCACATCCCCTACCACAGGCACAGGCGCTGCCCATGGGAGGGGACAGGGCACGTGGCGAGGAAGCCCGGACCCAGCTTGTGGCCACATTTTTCACCTAAACTCCCACCCCTGCAGAGTGCACACAGGCCTGGCACAACCAGGTGACAATCGATGATGACAAAGAGACAGTCAACTGTCACAACCCTACCACCCTGAGATAGTTGCCATGGAAGTGCCACATTGTCTGCATCCCCAGCTACTTAAACACAAGCTATCCTGTGTGACCAAAAGGCATACATATGACATGATATGGCATTTGTAACGTGCCTATACACAAGTGTTTCAAGGTGCGACGAGGCAGGGTGGGGGGAACAAGGGAAGACAGACAGCGATACTACTAGGCCAGGTGTCATTTAGATTACGCAAGTGCAGGGGTAGAGGGAAGGGAAAAGTGCAAGGGGAAGGGGAGGGGGGGAGTGCAGTACAGGGTAAGTAGACTAAAAAACAAATAAATAGGCCAGCTGGTGGCAACTGCAAAGGTAAGTGCAGACAAGTGCTGGGAAGGGGGGACTGTAGGGATAGAGAGACAGTCCCGCAGTACAGGGGTTGCCAGGGAGGCAGTGCAAGTGGAGAGTGGCTGGGCCAGGGACCGAGGTCGGTGAGAGTGGCTCAGTTGCAGATCCAGTGCAGTTCCAGTGAAGAATTTAGCAAGGGAGAGGGAGAGAGAAAGCAGAAGCAAAGAGGAAGGTCTTGAGGTGCTTCCGGAACCGGAGATGGTTCTCCTCAAGTTCCAGTGAGGCAGGAAGGCTGTTCCAGTCGGAGGCCCCTGCCGCGGAGAGAGATCTACCCCCAGCTAGTTGCTTTGAGAAGCGGATGACCCTGACATGCAAGGTGTGTTTCACACACACCTGCAAAACAGGCCATGACCGTCACTGTTATGTCACTCAAACCCTCCCAAACCACAACATGACATGGCAAGCAATAGCCATACACCAACACAGCACCAATAAGTTACACATTGCCATGTCAAAAATGTACAGTGGCATCAGACATTGATGCCTGACATGGAATCAGATGAAATGACTGACCAACAACCTCCCACCCAAAATAAGTCATTCCCAAATGCATTACAAAAGTTGTAGACGTAACATAACAATGAATGCCTGTCTACATGAACATTGTGCATTGCAAAATCAACACTGCAGCTTCTGTGTGCTGTGTCCAACTCCTGCAACACACTGCTCAGTGCATAGCACAGTGAACAGCTATTGTGTGTGATGCACACCTTGAGCATCACATCTAAGCGACAGACCACATCAAAAAGCAAATTAGGCATGTACAGGATCCATAATTGGTCACAGAACATGTGCTTGCAGGGACAAAGTGGGCACCAGAAGGCAAACAGAGTGTACACGTGGATATCCAAGGGTGGTTGTACATGTAGTCCATCATAGTGCAAGTGTGTGGGTCAGTAAGGACATGCACTCAACATATGCATGTGCAATCAAGTGACCATCAGTGTCCTCTACACATCACATGTGAACATTCACCATGTGTACACCCCAGCATGTCAAACCACAACTATCCCCTCACACCTGAAAGGTAAACACAACACATGAACAGGCATTGATCAGCAGAACACAACATGTACATAGGATACCACAATTACAATGTCAGGGTTCCCATCACACTGCAGGGCAAGGCAACTATCAACAACAAAACACCCCCCCTCACAAATGACCATGTCCCACTGAACAACTGCACCTGGGTCATGAAGCCGTCAACCCTCAATTTCACCTGGCCACAGGATCACCCTTCCCCTTCGTCACCATCTCCCACCTTGTGTGTAAAAAGGTGCCTGCACCCTCAGAGTCCACCCTCATTTGCAAAATCACAAAATCCAAGCCAGAAAAACGAACCAGAACACCCTCCAGTAGATGACTTGACGTAGCAGTACCTCACAAAGGCCAATTACTACCACAATGATGTAACAACCAAGGTAGCACAGTAAAACACTGTCACAACAGGAAGTGAACCATGTGTGGTACATAACATAGAATGATGCACCATGAACGGATGTGTACTGTCACAGGTCCCGTGTACAGGCGCAGGAGTGGCACGAAACAACCACCCCCACCGTGGCCCGGGTGCCTGCAAGGTCAAACTCACACAGGCCTCTGAGACCCTGTTGGGGAAGGAGGGTCAGAGATATGCAGTCGGGACAGGTGTTGGCACACTGGATAACTGCAATGAGTGGCAGGAGAGGGGAGGAGGAATGACACATGAAAGTAGGGAATGCATGAAAATGTACTACCTGCATGAACACATACACAAGCCGAACAAACTTGGACATCATTGTCATGGCCTTCTGTAGTCCAGGTTTAGGAGTGGCACGAACCAACCACCCCCTCTAGGGTTTTGGCGCCTGCAAGTTTGGGGCTTATACAGGCATCCGCAACCCCAGCGGGGAAAGAGGGTTAGGGAACGTTGCTTGGATAGGTACGGGAAGCAGGAACACCGGGTAGAGGGTACAGTGTTTAAAATTGGATAGGATTCCGGGTGATTCGGGGAAAACAAACATACCAAATTGAATTACACATTCATCCCTGCATTAGTGCACCCCCCAGCAAGCCTATGCAGAGCAGTTTGAAAGAAAAACAACAAGACACTTAGCTCTGGTTTTGAGTGCTGGCCTCCTGCCTGCGCACTCTCAGGTCCAGTTACAGGAGCACTTCAATGCTGCAAAGAGAGCCACAGTTAATAATCTGTCCGTGCCCATAACACAAAAACACACCACCAAACATGCCCCATAGCAACAAACTACTCTACAAACAGACAATCTGGTGTAGATGCTTCGTACCCATATGAAACATTACTCCTGTGATGGGTCATACACAGTCAATGCAGTAAGTCAGCCGCCGGTGGGTGCGTGGCAAATGGACAACCAATGTGTCACAATTCACACAACATGCAATGTTCCCTGGGTAAGCAGACAGACCCATATAGCAAGGCATGACTTCAGAACAAGTCGTGTTACACCATGACCGAAACAAAGTAGGCAGTGCATGTTTCAAAATGTACATGGAAATGAAATGCACTGCACCCGAGTATGTCCCTTGCTGTATGTCCCTGTGAGCTGCCCCTTTCCATGTCTCGGAAGGCTACATGGTTGATACAAGTGCCTCGATGGACCTTGGTGTACCGGAGGGTATGTGCCACTGCCCCTGCACGTGCCCCAGACAACCTTACAATCAACAGCCATCAGTCCACCATCACATCTGAGCTGCATTGTGTGCTTCAACACCAATTTCGTCCAAGCTCACCCTCAGTGCTGTTACTAAGCCTGCACGTGCAACTCGCTTGGTGCAAGCTTTGCTGTGTTGTGGCCCCCCTGTGCTGCTCACCTTACCTGGAGTTCCTTGGAACACATCAGCAGTTCTAGGATGTCGGTCTGCAATCCCTGTGCCTCTGCTTGTGCACACATGTGCATGTGGGCACCAACAAACGTGTCCAGAATTCAGACGTCCAATGGGCCATGTCTGCTGGCAAAGGTGGTCTGGAGGCTCATCCCCCTGCAGAAAGGACATGAAACACATGATTAATGCTTTAAAGTCATCTGTGTGTGTCTCTTCAGGCATCTCATTACTGGACCTTGTCAGAGACTTACATCAGAAATCACACCATCAGTCCGTCTTTCACATCCAAAGTGTGGAACACACTATCTACGGCACGAATTGCAACAAGCATGCGTACAGTAAAGATAAGAAACATACTACACAATGCATAGCAATGAATGTACACATTAATCATGAAACGCCACATCTAGCAAAAGCTGAACAGTGGACAATAACACCGCAATCATCCCCACTAGGGGTGTCAACACAAGTTACACAGCACCAGACATGCCACAGATATGCCAGTCCAAAGCCCTTGTGTAATAGGCTGTCACACCGAACCATCCTTGCGAGCCCATGGATAAGGGAGGCAGGAGTGGCATATGTGAGTCAAGGACGCCAAGCAGCAAACACATACACAAGACAAGCCTGAAGGGCCCAGCTGGAACAGACAGTGGATGCCTTCAAAAGCCACAAAGCACCGCACCATCACATGAAAGCACAATAGACAAGCAATTCTAAACTATATTAACTAATTACACTAACTATGAAAAACCTACATTACCTAATTAAACTAACTATCAAACAGAAACTTAATTAACTAAACTAAAAGAAAAATAAAAAATGGCCACATACGACCCGGGGGGGAGGGGAGGCACCCAGGAGGGGGGAGGTACATGGTGCTGCTCAACACCCACATGCGATGATGCTGAGCCAAAAAAAAAAAAACCTCCATGGGCTCAACACCTGCACAGCCGACCTATGTGGGAGATAGATGGTCGTCCGAGTCTGGCTCATCCTGGAAAGGAGGACGTGGCACAGTAGCCTGGCCACGCCTCCCCGCAGCTTGCCCCTCGTCAGCAGCAAGTCTGCCGGACGGGTGAGCCTGGTTCTGTGTGGCGATGTGACGTATGTCTGCATGCAGAACCTCACGTGATACACGTGCTTCCTCTTGCAAGGTAGCACGTGTAACACAGAGTTCCTCCTGCAAGGCCTGGCTGGACAACCGCTGCACCTCCCGGCAAGCCTGTAGCTCAGCCGAGATCGTACGCTCAAGCTGTGCAAACCTCTCCTCTGCCCGCTGCCTCTGGGACATCATAAGGACACCCAGAGTGGATTTGAGGGAAGCATACTCCTCCCTCAGGGCATCCATGTGCGCCTCTGCGTGAGCAGCAATTGCTTATCGCAGAGACGACATTTCAGCCTGGCGTTCCCTGTCTGAGGCCACCATGCCCAGCCTGAGCGAGCGGACCATGGACCGTGCCACCTGCTGCTGGAGAAGCACCTGCCTAGCAGGGGGGAGCACAGATCGGGCCACACGCTCCATGCTCTCAGCGATGTTCTCCATTGCTGCCCCCTGCCGTTCTGAATTGGCAATCATGTCTTGCTCCCACTCAGTATACTGCGGTTGCGCACGGCGACCGTGTTGCTGGGCTTGACACCTGCGGGACCCAAGGACCGGGTGTCCTCGCTGTGTTGGCACCGCCCACGCTGCACGACTACATGCCCCCGTCGACGTGATGTCCCAGGCTCATCAGTGACTGGTGTGGAGGGTGACCCTGCGTCCCGATCCACCACGGGCGGAGGAACCAAGAATGTCTGATCCCTCAGTGCAGGTGTCGCGGACAGAGGAGTGTCCACATCAGAATCACTCACCCCTGACACATGGACTTAATGCTCATCCAACTCAACATGGACGTCAGAGTCGTCATCAAGGCTGGACTCATAGGCATCCAGAGACAAGATGGACTGTAGCACTTGGGGGTTTTCGTGGCCTACCACCCCACGACCCCCACTTGTGCTGGGTTGATGTAGTGGTAACAACCCTGTGTCTGGCATGACAACACCATCCTCCGCCTCCATTGCGTCATCACCTGAAAAATAGAGAGAGAAAAGGTCACTAAAAATGTCAGAAGCACACAACACACACACATACTGACAACAAACGCATCAGGTAGACATGTGACACACAACATATAACCTGGCATGCATGCTGGGTCAACTTTGAATTGCTTCTGTGATCAGACCTTTTGAAAGGTGGCAGTTTCCATGGAAGTGGGTCTATGCAGTGTAGAAAATGTGTATGCCACTCACTACCTACATGTACAAGGACTCCATGGTGTGTGTCAGGAAATGTGAAGGCAGTGCAAGGACACATTCAGGCATCATGTGCATTGTGCATTCAATGTGTACCATATCTAGAAGCCAAGCACCCCTCCACCCAAGTACAAAAGCAGGGATGTCTAGCATTGTATCAAAAGGCTGACCATAGACCTGTGTATTGACAGGCAGTGTTGACTGGCATCAACAGCTTAATGTGATTCAAGTGACAACACTGCAAATGATGATGGGACAGTAAGCAGGACACATGATAAACTCTGGAGGCCGCCCACGTGTGAAGAAGACACTACAACAGTTGGACAGAGTCATTGGCCATTAAACAGGCTGAGGCCTGTGAGCCACACAGATTGTCAGACCCTAAACATGTGTGCAACACAGTACTGACCCACAGTTGACATGGGAAGGCTGATGAGATGCCATGCAATGTATGTCACCCAGGACTTGTATTACAGTGATCATCCAGTCAAGGACACAAGGGCATGCGTGCAATGCACATGGAGCATGAATGGGCACTCATGTCCCTGCGGGACATCTGACCTATGCACAGTACAAGTGAGATACCCTGCATCAAGTACTAAGGCTGTACCACAGGGCATATGTCTGGCAGATTGTACGCTGGAAGTTAGCATCTACACAGGACGCATGAACAGGAAAGTACACATTGGCAAGATTGAAGCAGACCAGTGCAAAGGTGGAACTGGGGTGCAGAGTGGCGGAGGAGGGGCAGGGGAGCATGCCTACATGGAGTCCCCACATGCAGGCAGAGGAGACATGCATGTCAGTCATGCAATGACATTGTGCCTGGGCTGAGAGGAAGGTCACCCCACGCCACATGCAGAAGGGCCAGTGAGCTGGAACATGGACCGGAGGGGCATACTTGTAACCAGCATGTCAGTAGGGTGCAATAGTGGTAATGCGGACAGTCCCCGTATGCTCCACATGTCCACCATCCAGCAGAGCAGACATGCATCATGGAAGCATTGCATTACTTACACATCAGAACCATGTACACGTCACATGTAGTGGCAATCATGCACAACACATTCCACAAGTGAAACACACACGTCCTCAACAAACACGCATCAACACTCACTGGACTGGGCATCAAAGTCCAGCATCTCTCCCACTCCTTTGACCAATTCAGGTGGTATGAACTCCGCAATGTGTGCCTCATGCGGAGTGAGCTCTTCCTCCTCTGGTGCAGGCCCACCACCAGTCACCAGAGTCAAGTTGTAATTAGAGGCACGCTTAGCCTTAGAGCTGCGTTTGATGTCATTCCAACGCTTTTTGCACTCTTGCGCCGTGCGCACCTCATGGCCGAATGAACTGACATGTTCCGCAATATGCTTCCAGTGGGTGTCACATTGGGCAGCCGTAGTCTGACTATTGGCACCCACTAGCATGTCACGGCTGTGGCCCCGCACGTAGTCCACGAGGAAGTCCAGTTCCTGCTTGCAGAAAGGCTTCTTCCTCGATGTGCAGGAGGTCGTGGCTGTGTGTGGGGTCCCAGCCTGTGCTGCAGGTGCAACCTTCCTCCTCTTGGACTGTGGCGCAGACCCTGGCTGGCTAATGCCGCCCTGACCAGTATGGCCAGTGGGTTCGGTGGATTGAGCCAAGGGAGTGGCAGGTGGAGGGACGACCAAAGGCCTGACTTGTGTCAGTGGCATCTGGGTGCCCACTAATGGACCCTGCGTAGCAACATCAGCTGTGGCAGGGTCATTGACCGCAACGGTCCTGGTTGGCAGACTCACAACCGGGGTGTTGTTGGGTGCATCTGCCACTGCACTTGCCAACACCCGGCTGTTCAGGGCAGCAGATGACATAACTGCCCCAGGGACACGTGTCTTGGTCTGAGCAGCCCTGCCTGCCCCTATGGTTTCTCTGCTGGCCTGTTGGAAATCTACCAAGGGCTCCTCAAGTGCCAACGCAGCCTGCGCTGGCAGACCCTGAGCCTGGGTGGCGGTGTCCACAGCTGCACCTGCAGCTACCACTACCCTTGGGCCCGTGGCAGTCGATGGAACCAACTGCCGGGTCACACGGGCGCCAGTGCCAGATGCAGAAGCTTCATCCCCCGGAACCACAGGGGGTGGTGGCATGACTGCACCGACACATGGCAAAACATTATGCTCAAGTGGCGCACCCCTGCCTCTTCCCCCTCTGTGGCCGCCCTGGACATCCTGGAGTCCCCCTACTCCCTGGTCACCACGGTTACGTCCCCGACCACGCCCGCCATGAGGAGTACGCCCAGCTGAGGCGCCCCTCACCTTTGGTGTCCTCCCAACCATGGCACAGATGTAGTAGTGCCGGCACAGATGGAGTAGTGCCAATGGGAGGTGTACACCACAATTGACCTGGGCAATTGGGGTGAAGGGGGTGGGAAGCAAGATGTTAACAGCCCCCCTGCACCTGCAAGGCTGTATGTGACCCCGGTGATGTAGTGACGGGTCATGCAACGCTCAGGCACCCCAAAACTGCAGTAAACCGTGCACGCAACTCTGCAGCCTACGTGCGTGGAATCAACCTCCTGCAGTACGTGGTGGCACCCAGTAGCACGAATAACGCGTACGCGTGGGACACGCATGCTACTATGACATCGAAAATGGGTGCGATACACAGGGGCACCCGCAGTGGGAAAAATAGCGTGTGCGACTCACCGTCTGACTAGCGCGATGCAGAAAACACACGTAGCCAATACCCCCGCCAAAAGAAGAGATACAGACAGGAAGCAGCAACATACGTCGGTCTCCACGAAAGGCACGTACAGCGAACTGCTGCCCCCGCTCACATTTAACCTGTGCTGAGGGAAACGCATGCACGTGTCACGTCACTTACGCGCATGGGCCCTTTCCTCGGATTACACGCATTCCCACGCGGACCTGCAGTTTTTCACGCGCGCTGAAATGCCCATGCACACCTGCGCGCGTCACGTCACAGAGGCGCTTGCACTTGAAGGGCCTTCTGTCCAATGAAATTGCGTATGCGTGCAGACACGCTTACGCGCTAAGGGCCTTTCCTCGAATTACACGCTGACGTGCAGAATTTTCACGTGCCAAATCACTCCGTATCAAGCTGGCCACGCGTAAGCACACGGAAGACCACGCTCCTGCCCAAAAGGCCGAATTACTGTCCCCCAGCACCCCGAGCAGCCTCCCACGAGCCATCTGCTGCTGCCTGCCTGCCTGCCTGCTGCCACCGTGCCCTGCCATTTGGTGCCTGCACATCAGCCATCTGCAGGTGTCCAGTTGCTGTGTCCACCCCTGCTGGAACAGAAGACTCCCGACTGTGATACCATCGCTCCACAGCCCAGCCCCAGGACCCATTTGCCCAGCCACGCCTGCGTCGGGGGTCGCCATGTCGCGGCAAACACCATCCGAGACCACTGGCGACCCCCAGCCAGAGGGGCAGAGGTCCACCAGCTTCAGTCAGAAGGAAGTTGGTGTCCTGGTGGAGCATGTCCTGGGGCATTATGATGCCCTCTTCAGATCATCACGCGCCGACAAGGATGGACGGGACAGGATCTGGACGGACATCGTGACTGCCATCAACGCGCAGGGGGTGGCAGTCCACGACTTCAAACATGTCAAGAAGCTCTAGGAGGACTTCAGGTTCAGTACCCTCAACAAGGCACGGCGCCTCTTGAAGGCAGCGGATGCTAAGGGGCGCCGGGGCCACATGTCGGAAGATCAGATGAGGGTCCTGGAACTCATATCCCCAGCGCTCCATGTCCAGGTCCTTGAGAGGCAGACCCGTCTGGAGTCAAGCGGTAAGTGGCCAGGCATTGCTGTGTGAGACAGGGCATGTTGTAGTGTGCTGGTTGTCTGATACTTGCCTGTATGTGTGACATAGGCCATGTACGCGTGTGTGTGTGCAGGGACATCATGGTCATGCATGTGAGACCAGTAATGTCTGAAGCACACGGTTGGTGTATGTGTTTAAATGCTAGATGGGGAGCCCTATGCGGAATGGACACATGAGAGCATGCCAGTCTCTGTTCCTGGACATGGGTGGGGGTGAGGGATGGGTGATGATGCCATGTACATGTATGGTTTCCATGTCTGTGTGTCTGACCTGCGTGTCTGTGACTTGTGAATGCCATGGATGCATGACACATGTCTGTGTCAATGTTCAGATCCACTGATGCAGCCTAGCGATCCTTGCATCCACTGTGTCTGGGGTGTACGAGTCCACATGGATGAAAGTACGGTGAAGTGTGTGAATGTGATAGCCATGACCCATGATGCATGTGAGTTCAAAAACAACATTGTATGTTTCAAGAGTCCCTTGGACTTGTTTGCTTATGTCCATAGCATGCACCATGCTTGTTACTGCATGTGTTTTGCCTGCACTGACCCATGTGTTGTGGAGGGACATGATGGAAGTGATCTTTGACAGTGCCACTCATCTGCTATTGCTTCCTGTCTAGGGGACCATTGTACAGTACACTGATGCTTGTGTTCTATGTCTCCCTCTACGCAGCGCAAAGTGAAGAAGAGGGCGGAGACGGCGCTGTGGAGCAAAGTGGCGGGGATGCCCCCACGGCTGCAGTGGAAAGGGTGGGTGAGCCCCCACAGGGGCTTGCAATGGCGGAAGACGGTGTGGAGCCATCCAGGTTGGTGGTTTCCACAGAGGAGGAGGAGCCGCTACTGAGCCGCACATGGGGCCTGGTGGGGGCATCCCTGCTGGTGCAAGTGGTGCAGTCCAGGGGCAGGGGCAGGAGGCAGCACAGGTCGCCGTGGGGGTGCCTGTGCATGTCACTGTCCCTGACACTGTGACTGCACCACCATGCACCAGCAGGGATGCCCCATCCCAGGCCCGTCCGCAGGTAGGGGGGATGTCCATGTCATCTGACTCCCCTCCACCTGCGGACGAGGGGACCCCTGGCCATATGGAGAAGGTCCTGAATGGTGTTGCGTTGCGCACGCGTGTCATTCGTGATGAGATGCGTGCTTCCCGGGGGGAGCATGCACGTCATCACGAAGAGCACCGTGCCAACGTGGCCCAGTTGGGAGCGGTCATTGTCGGGGGTCTCGAACATGTGTCGGGCACTTTGGCGACCCTCTCCTCCTCTGTGGAGGCAATGCGCCAGTCGTTCTCCATACCGTCTTCTGGCCCAGATGCCACCAGGGCCCCCTGTGGACCTGCCCCGACCAATGCAGCCAACTCGGTGGGGATCCCATCCTGCCACAGTCGGAAGTCAGAGGTCCAGCAGGGGTGGACACACCTGCAACTGGACCCCAGCAGATGGAGGATGTGACGGCATCATCGGGCAGGGCACGTGCACGACGGCGTCGGTGGATTCCATCAGCCTGGATGCCGTCGTGCTGGCACAGGCAGTTGCGTCGGAGGCAGCGGCAGGCTCGACGTGGGAGGCATCATGGCTCGGGGCCATCAACATCAGGGGTGCAGGCATCGGCCGGAGGGCAGGAGAACCCTGGAATGGGAGTGGCTTCCGTGTGGGAGCGGTTGGGCCAGCAGATAGGTGCGAAGCAGCAGCGGGCAGAGGAGGAACGGCTCACAATGGTCAGGGCGGAGAACTCCATGCGGAGGGCGCTGAGGCGGGCTGAGTGCCTCCAGGGTCTTCGCAGGGAGTTGGAGCTGGACACTGCTTTATCCCTGCGAGACCTCGGGGCCAGGGAACATGCCCGCCTCCAAGCCATTGAACAGGAGTTCGATGATGCCCTGGCCCATGACAACATCCAGTGAGCCGTTGGACTAGCCTGCTGCCCTTGTAAATAGTTATGTAGTTAGTGTTAGGTTTCCTTGCTTTTTTCTTGATTTTGGACCTTTTGGACAATGGCCAACATTTTTGTATATAGTTTTTTTATTATGTAGTATTTTTAGATAGGTTTCATTTCTTCAGTTGGGATCATGGACCCTGGATTGTTTATCTGTATATAGTTGACTGTTGGATTATGTTTTTCTTTTTTTTTGATTTACCCATGGAGCAATGGTTTTTGGTTTTGTTTTTCCCTTGGATGTACTTTTTTGAACTGTGACTTTGGACACCTTTCCTTTGGATTATGATTTGTGGTTTTTCATTATTTTACGGACATGCTGCTTTTTTGATTTTAATTCCCGTTGTCGTTTATTTATTTTTAATCCCGTTTATGTTGCTTTTAATACATTTTTTTCATCAAACTTCAATGTGTAGTATCATATCATTGGTTTCATGCATGTCATGATATGGGTTTTGACATTCACTTACACCCATTGTGTGTATGTGAGGGACATGTGTTCATTTACATACTTGCCATTGGGGTTGTATCATGTAATTGGCAATTCTGAGTGGGTGGATGCAATACTTGGGTGGGTGTTTGGCATGTGGAGGCTGCCCATAAGGGCCAGGGATCTAGATTGTGATGACGTGTTGGCTGGGGAACATGTGTCAGGGCCTGCTGGCAGGTGCCTCGCAATGCTGGGGGGTTGGGGTGCAGGGGGACATGATTGGGACAAGGTTGAGGGCCTGCTGGCAGGTGCCTCGCAATGCGGGGGGGTGGGAGTGCAGGGGGACATGATTGGGACATGAGTGGGGGCCTGCTGGCAGGTGCCTCGCAATGCTGGGGGGTGGGGGTGCAGGGAGACATGAGTGGGACATGAGTGGGGGCCTGCTGGCAGGTGCCTCGCAATGCTGGTGGGTGGGGGTGCAGGGGGACATGATTGGGACATGAGTGGGGGCCTGCTGGCAGGTGCCTCGCAATTCTGGGGGGTGGGGGTGCAGGGGGACATGAGTGGGGGCCTGCTGGCAGGTGCCTCGCAATGCTGGGGGGTGGGGGTGCAGGGGGACATGATTGGGACATGAGTGGGGGCCTGGTGGAGGGTGCCCTGCACTGCTGGGGGGTGGGGGTGCTGGGAGACATGTGTGGGGGCCTGGTGGAGGGTGTCCCTGACTGGTGGGGGGTGGGGGTGCAGAGAGACGGGAGTGGGGGCCTGGTGGAGGGTGCCCTGCACTGCTGGGGGGTGGGGGTGCTGGGAGACATGTGTGGGGGCCTGGTGGAGGTGCCCCTGACTGGTGGGGGGGTGGGGGTGCAGGGAGACAGGAGTGGGGGCTTGGTGTGGGTGCCCTGCACTGCTGGGGGGTGGGGGTGCTGGTAGACATGCATTGTTGATCAGTGGTGCAAGGTGACATGTGGCTTGGCTGGGGGGCGTGCCCATGGTGGAAGGGCTGCCTGCGGGACATGAGCAGGGGTGCAGGGTAGTCCCCCGTGGTGTGGGCTGCCTGCAGGGGCTGTGGATGTTATAGAGTGAACACCTGGGAGGACCGACACGGCCAATTCACATGTAGTACTCCCCGGAACCCCTGAAATACACGTACCCTGCTGAAATCGTGTGTGAGACTTCCTGCCCACCCCGAAATACACGTACCCAGGATATTCACGTGTGAGACTTCCCGCGCACTCCTGAAATACACGTACCCTGCTGAATTCGCTTGTGAAACTTCCCGCACACCCCAGGAATACACGTACCCAGGACATTCGCATGTGGAACTTCCGGCGCACCCCTGAAATACACGTATCCTGATGGAATCGCGTGTGGAACTTCCAGCGCACCCCTGAAATACACGTACCCTGCTGAATTTGCGTGTGGAACTTCCCGCGCACCCCTGAAATACACGTACCCTGATGGAATCGCGTGTGAAACTTCCCGCACACCCCTGAAATACACGTACCCTGCCGAATTCACGTGTGGAACTTCCTGCGCACCCCAGTAATACACGTACTCCGCTCGCACGGGGCCAATCGCGTGTGGAACTTCCCACGCACCCCTGAAATACACGTCCCTGATGGAATCGCGTGTGAAACTTCCCGCGCACCCCTGAAATACACGTACCCTGCTGAAATCGCGTGTGAAACTTCCCGCGCACGCCTGAAGTACACGTACCCTCCTGAATTTGCATGTGAAACTTCCTGCGCACCCCAGTAATACACGTACCCCGCTCGCACAGGGCCAATCACGTGTGAAACTTCCCGCGCACCCCTGAAATACACATACTCTGATGGAATGGCGTGTGAATCTTCCCGCGCACCCCTGAAATACACGTACCCTGCTGAAATCGCACGTGAAATTTCCCGCGCACCCCTGAAATACACGTACCCTGCTGAATTCGCGTGTGAAACTTCCCGCGCACCCCAGTAATACACGTACCCCACTCACACAGGGCCAATCGCGTGTGAAACTTCCCGCGCACCCCAGTAATAACATACCCAGCTGAAATCACATGAGAAATTTCCCGCGCACCCCAGTGATACACGTACCCCGCTTGCCGTGCTGGTACAAGGTTAGCGCAGCCCTTTGTGCTGGATTGGGGATTTTGATGGCTTTTCCCTGCACAAGGGGCGTTCTTGGGGGCATAACTGGCGCTGCTGCAGGGTCGCTGCGCCAATGTGCGCCACGGCTGGTTTTGGTGGCTGGAATTCATGAATACGCTGTGCGCGGAAATGTATTTTAGCACACGTGGCTGGCGCAGGGATTCGCACGCGCACACTGTGCGCCAGCCGCCTGCGCCACTTGTGCGCTGAATTCTATGAATTACCCCCTAAATATGCCAGTGGTAATCTATACTGGCGCACAATTACTGGGCTTCTGCTACACCCTTTCGGTAGCGTGGCCACATGTAAGTCAGTTAGACCGCAATCATAAGCATCTTTTGCAAATACATGTTTAAACTCCATAAATATCTTCCTCAGTTCATTTCTATCCTCTTCACTGTCACATGCATCTGCTGATAAAATCTGCTCCTCTACCATTTTGGAGAATTCTGGAAATTGTTCTGGAAGGGGAATCTCGGTGCTTTCCTCTAACTGTGTGGCTGTGTCTCTCTGTAAAGCTGCCACTTTTAAATGTGTTGGCATATCAGCTTCCATTTCAATGGGCTGATTTTATATTTTATTTTCATTTAAGTTAAATGTTATGCAATCCTCTTGATGACAGCACACTGTCTCACTTGAATCATAAGCGTACACAGAATGAATTTTAAATATTCCTTTGGGCTGAGAATTCAGGTGTTCTGGCAACTCACCCTTGGCATCTACATACTTTTCAGGTATATTTCCAATCACCATGTTATTCAGATCTGCTGTATAATGTGATTTTTGTATGGCCATTCCTAATGAGGAGTTTTCCTCTAAATGAATATCTTGACAACTTTTATTATTCACCATGATTTTTACAGACCCTTCACCAATATCTACCAATGGATTGTATTCATAATGCAGGCCTTGCTGTTTTATGGATTCATTCAAGCACACAAATGCATCAGAATCTTTCATCTGCTGTCCATTTTTGCACTTCAGTGTTATTGCAACCTGTTTGGTGAATGCAGGGATAATAGTATCCTTCCTTAGTTGTAATTTAATTGCATATGGGACCAGCTGTGCACAATGATAAGCCCTTCTTCTGTCTTCAAATTCAGGTGCAGGCCCACCTAGGCGTGAGCATATTTTTTGATTAAGGAAATCTAACACCATACACATTCTGTGCATGATATCATTGCCCATGTAAAAGTCATTTTTTGTTCCAATCACTATCCATACATTATGGTAAATTGTTTTCTGCCCAATGCTAATTTTTAGCATGCATCTTCCTGCAATTCGGTTTTCAAAGTCTGGACTGTCCAAACCAGAGACATATTGGTTTTTAATTCTAAATTTCGGGATCTCCTCCCTCTCCATTATTTTTTTCAACAATTTCTCATTGAAACTCCTTTCCTGTTCAAGTGCTAAAGTGGCTTTTGTTGTTTTAGAATAGTCATTTATACCAATGTGAACCCATGGATGCTCATCTTCCATTTGTATTTCAGCAAGAGTGGTGATGTGTTTTTCTGAATCTGCTTTAGGAGCAATATTCTGTTTGCATTTTTTCTCTTTTAAATAAAAGCGTAATGTGTGCTCATCTATGGCAGTTTGCCATCTTTTCCTTGAGTCCAAGTTTATTTGTACAGATTGTTTCTCATCTTCACTCTGCATTTTATCTTGGCACATCAAAATGACAGTGACGCTAGGTATACAGCTATTCTGGAGATATGCCTCTACTGCATCATTTGTTTTGGCAACAGTGTGACATTCATTTATATTGCTGTTTTGTGATTTTATTTTCTTAGGTCTCAATCGTTTTTTGTTAAGGACCACAGTACTCCATTCACCCCATCTATGAGAGGAGACAATCTTTTCAGGCAATCTGTTCCCATCAGAAATGGAATTTCACAAATGGATATGACCAATACCTCCTGTTTCATTCTGTTTTTACCTATCTTTATATCAACCTCAGTGATGCCTATTGATGTTCCCTCACTGTGATCTGATTCTGTGGGGATCTCCCTTCATTGATACTCTTTACCAATTCTTTAGACATAATTGTGGCCTGTGCACCAGTGTCAATCATTGCAAATGTATTGCATTTTTCTTCTACATTGATGGGAGCATAATACCTGTCTTCAACTTCCTCTAACACACATAAGAAGTGCAAATTCTTACTGATTTCAGGGCGCATCTTTAGGAGTTATAGCATCGCCACTTACTCCCTGTTCACTGGTATTCCCCATGCATGAGTCATTTTTCTTAAATCTGTCTCTTTGTTCCTTTGGAATTTCAGGTGTTTCTTTTTCATTTGTACAACTCTCCAATGTCTGATTTAGCTCTAGGTTAAACCGACCTTCCCTTTTAGAAGTACTTGCACTTTCTGTTACATGTTCATTTACTGATACTTTCACTTTTAAATCATTAGGCATCCCAAAGTCATTATGCAAAATTACATCAGAGCAATCTGTCTTTTTGGCACTGCCGGTATCATAAGTACATAGTCACTTTTCAGAAACCCCCCGATCATTGCTAGGGCCATCTGCCACCTCCTTGGATGACTGTTTTTGCGCTGTACAGAGCTTTCCTATTTGCTCAGCAAACATTTTCACTTGGGCCTCGAGGCACTGGAACCTTTCCATCTCTCTAGAATCCTCTCTCTGTGGCCTCGATCGATATTGGTTGTTTTCTCTCTGATTGGATCTATTCTGATACCTCTCAGGTGAGTGATTTCTATTGGGATGGTTCCTGAACTCTTGATTCATATCATGGTATTGGGGTCAAATCTGCTCTGTGTCCCCAATGTCTGATAGGGACCATCATTTCTTTGATCCTGATTTTGTCTCTGGTTATTGTTCATACCTGACATATCAGGCCGATAGCCTGCCTGGGGCCTATCTCCTAAGTACCTGGGGCTGATGTAGCTCTCCCTATTACTAGGATCATGTGATTGAAACATTGGTACAGGGTGTGATGACCTTTGTTGATTACCCCTTTGTTCAGGTGCCAAATTATTTTTACTTGGACTTTGAGCAGACTCAAGGGACATTTTGGCTGACCTGATTTCCATCACTGTTGCTGAGGGTTCTTTAGATTTAGGACTAGTATCTTTCATTTTATCGCTTTCTCTACCCTGACAATAGAGTACCTCATATAGTTTTGTGCTTTGGTGTACAATCCATTCAAGGGACTTGTCACAATCAAATTCACAAACCAGTTGTGATATAATGTCTTTCTGTAACCCATAGAAGTATGCAGTTTTAAACTCATTAGAATTGGGGTCAAAAGATACATCAAAGCGAGAAAATGCTCATTTTAAGTCTTGTAAAAACTGGCGAGGGGATGTATTAGGCCCAGCAGTGATTGTCTAAGTGACTTTCTTTGCCTCCTGCAATGACTGAAAAGGAGAACAATTACGCCTAATCTCTTTTTCAAACTCTGCCCATGTCATATTCTGCTGCTCATTCAATCCTCTTGTGATACTGGCCGTCGGAGCATCTAAAGTTAAATGAAAATACTGCCTGTACTGTTCCTTAGGTATCTGGAGGGCTTTAAAAATGTCATGAACCGCTTCTAAGTGATCCTCTATGCAGCATTCCCCTCCCTTTTTAAATGGTTTGATCAGGGCTTTAATGAATTTCATTGGGCCTCATTACGACCCTGGCGGAAATGGAAAAATGATGGCGGAAATGCAATACCGCCATCGAACACCGCTCGTTGCGATTATGACCCGTCACCGTAAAGTACGATGCCATTAGCGACACCGCAGTGAACGGCAACGCTAACTGCACCAAGTACGCGCACGCGCGCCTTGCAAAACCGGAATCACCGCCATGGCGCAACGGTACGCGAATTCTGACCCTAGCGGACATGTACTGAACGCCATCAAGCACGTCGTAAAGTACCATTCCGCCATGGCGAGAAATACGGCATCGTGAACCAACCGTAAATGGCCCACTGAGTGCCTGTACTCCACTCCCTGGCCACATTGCACAACTCCTGGCAGGCGCAATGTACTCACACTATGCAACCAGTGAAATCTACAATTCACCCATGCATGCCAACGTAGAAATGCATGCAGGGGCTCAAAGCGCCCCGTGAGTGGGCATCCATGTACGGCATGTCACCATAGCCGTACTGATGCAGCACAGGCATGTGAAGGTACAATACATCAAAATGAAAATCAAGAACACATGACACAAAACAACAGTAGTCCCCCATCGCTTGCCACCAGCGCAAGGCAACATCCAAAACAGCATCCTGAGGGGGATTGCACCAGCCCTGTACTCTTGCCAGTAAACAAACCAACCATCAGCAGAAGCATGTACCACACAAGTTGGCAGAGTGACTGAGCAGCCAGGCTCATCCCAAGAGGGGCCGATGGGAGCTGCAGGGCACAGATGGCATGAATACAGAAGCTATTCCAATGGACATGACCCCAGTCCCCCTCCAACAAACGCACGCAAACACAGGCACCTGTGACCAGCCACATTCTGAACATCCCATCATTCCACCAATCGACCTGGCTGACAGGCACCAGTCGGCCAAAAGCCAATCCCCCGCCCCTGAACAGCACATCATGTAAACAGTCACAATGGCAGCCCCTATCCGTGACCATACTGTGCTACGTAGGCAAACGCGGCCAGTACTGTACCACACAACTCAACTCAGAAGGCGGAACACAATGCAGATCATCTCGCAATACATACCGCCACAAATCGAAAATCGCCACATCACCTGCAAAGAATAACGCAACACGACAAATATCGGAATACAATTTAAATGCACATCCAAATGACAAAGGCCCCACAGCAATTTGCAAAATAACACCAAAACATCCATCATCACCGAGGGCTGCATCTGCAATAATTGACCAGCTTCCACTTGTGTGACGCCCTGTACCATCATGGCACACAGGGCCTACATCAACGTTCCAAAAGGCAACATGGAAGCGGCAAGAACCGCAGGTCCGTCCCATGAGGCAGGCACTAGTCGAGCTGAAAGGCCGAAATGTTGCACCTAGCCACCAGTACAGCGTAAGGGCATGTGGCCCATTGGCGATCGTCCCATAAGATCGAAATGGTGCTCCACTGATTCACCCGAAGCTGCAGGTGTCGAGAGTAAAACCCATCTGGAGGAGTGGCGTAGAGATGGCATCTGCAATAGGGCAGGAGATACCTGTCACCCAAATGAAACACAAATTAACCGATTGCATTACGGGACTCATGATGCATTACAATCTTCATTCAACACACCAAATCCACACCCATATGCATGCTAGCCCACTCCAAAGGAATATACAGACCCCTAAATCAGTATCGATTCATAACGAAATCAATCGAGGTAAATACACCATTGGCAACGTCGGTTACTGTGCATGCGTCCGTCAAGATAGAACCCATGACATGGGATTAGTAACGTGCCTAGACACAAGTGTATGAAGGCGCGTCGAGACAGGGAGGATCCGACAAGGGCAGATAGACGTAAGTCCCACTATGGCAGCCTTGCATCACATAGCGCAGGGGAAGGGGAGTGATTCAAAAAACCCATGTACATGGCAGACCCTAAACGGAATCATCTGTCCATGCATCCATTCATCATTCCCTCATCCCGCAATGAAAACGCATGAATATTCACTCACATAATATGTGAAACTTCCATCGCGTCTGTGCGTAATGCAGTCTGCAAAAACCACTGTGCTCCTGGCCGGATCTGTAGTGTTGTGAAGCAAGATGGATTTGGGAACGTCCTGCCTTATCGTCCACTACGCTATTGCGCATCCCATTCAATTCATATCATTCATTGCTTGCTCGTTATGGGCCATGTCCCAAGGACATTCTACAATAGAACGTTACATTCCCAGCCAGACCTGTGGGCGTATCCTCGCCGCTACTTCAAAACCAAAAATGCTGGCCTTCGAATTCCTCACTTGCAACATTACGTCGAAAAGGCTTCTGTGAACGCTTGCATTCACAATTACATCAATGTAGTGCGGCTGTGTGTCATAATGCTAACTGGCTGCAATCACAAATGGGACGCCACGCCCGTCGGTGAAGTACGTTACTGTGCTGCATGAGGGTCGGCCATCGATCGAGCCCTACATACCACTGACTCTTCACAGGTATGTAAGCGGCTGCAATCATAGCATGTGTAACAATGGGAGCATAGCATGAAAATCAGTCAAAATACATCACACTGCCATCGGGATTTGATACATGATTCCAATCCCAAGATGCCATGCGGCCAAATGCAGCCTTACGTGCGGGACGTGCTCGGCCAGAAGGGATTGCATCTGCCACAGATTCATTCAATCAGCACAGGTGGAGGCCATACAGGCCGACAGCACATATATAGCAGACCCAAACCCCTCCCACAACCACTCCCACTCCAAAATGCTACCGGCAGGACTAGCGATGTTGGGCCTGGGGGACCAGATAGCACTGCAAGTGCTACAACTACAAGAAGACGACGAACAACAACAGGTACAACAACCGGGCGCACAGGGGAGACGGAGGAGAAGGAGGAGGAGGAGGGCAAGGCAGGGTCAGCAAGGCCCACAAGCACTGCCACTACCACCACGCAGGCGGCCCGCAATCCCACGCCTCCGAGCTGATCCGTTCAACCTCACTGCTGAGCAGATCCACACCCTCTACCGTTTGGACCGGGACACCATAATCGCCATTGTGGACATGACACATGCTGACCTCGTGAGCATGATAGATAGCCCAACCGCCATCCCACCCCTACTGAAGGTGGTGTCTGTACTCCACTTCCTGGCCACAGGCACCTACCAGCACACAGTGGGACAGTTGCATGGCATTTCACAGCCACTGTTCTCACGGACACTCTTCCAAGTGCACGATGCCCTCCTGAAGCACGCCGACGACCACATCACACTACCACGCACGTACCAGGAGATTACCAACGCAAAAGTGGGATTCCATGCACTTGGCGGCATCCCGGGTTGCATTGGTGCCATCGACTGCACCCATGTTGAATTGGTTGTCCCACATGCCATGGAGGTCCAGTACCGCAACCGGAAACAATTTCATTCAATCAATGTGCAAATGGTGTGTGACTCCAACAAGATCTTTACGCATTGTTGTGCCAGATTTCCAGGATCTACCCATGATTCTATGGTCCTGAGGAACACAAGAATACCACGCTACAGGGAGCGACACGCAGGGCACAGATCCTGGCTACTCGGTGAGTCTCATTCCATGCATGACATCGTGGCCCATTTGATGCGTCAATGACCTTGCAGGAGGGGGGGGGGGCTACTTAGCACTATCATTCCACTGACACCCTTTATTCGTCTCATACAGGTGATGCCGGGTATCCACTGAAGAGATGGCTCCTTACACCAATCCGGAACCCACAGAACGAGCATGAGGAGGACTACAACCATGCCCACTCACGTACCCGTGTGGTCATTGAACAGGCATTCGGCCTACTGAAGGCTCGTTTCCGCAGCCTCAGCAGGTCTGGCGGGGCACTCATGTACAGCCATGAGAAGGTTTCTAAGATGGTCATGGCATGTGTCATGCTGCACAACATGTGCATACGTAGGAATGTGCCCATGCCCCCTGACGCTGTACTGCATGCACCTGAAGATGATGATGATGATGATGAGGGTGGGGATGTGGAGGCACCTCAAGGAGTCCATGAGGCACAGGATGCACGTGCAATCCGACAGAGCATCATAGATGCATGCTTCTAGCAACCACGCATGGTGCCTATTACACGGAAAGGGGACCTGTGGCACTGTGTGTGTGTAGTACAGGCACATTGTGGACTGTACGCCTATGAAGGCCTCGTACGCAAATATCAATGTCCACACATGTCATTGGATGATAATGAGGTGCTGTATTGTTAATGTGATTTGATTTATACACCCTATGGACCCGCCACCCAGTGAAGCCCAACACACCCCCTCCACCCTACTACCTCCCCCCCCAACACCAGTGTCCAAATATGCATGCTGTCCGTGGGTAGACGCTATTGCAAGCCCCCTCTACGGGTATCAGGGGCACCCCTGCCCGTGGAGCGCAGGTTCCTGCCAGATCTGCGTTGGGGGCTGCCCTAGACGGAACTTGCCACGGATGATGTCTCTGCCTGCTCGCGTCCATGCATGTCTCTGAGGGTTTGTGAGAGCTCCGAGAGCACACGGCGCACAGCAGCAAGTTCAGCACAAACGTCTTTGGACGTCGCATGCAGTTCCCCCCTCAGGCTCTCGGTGCTTTTCTCCATTTGTGCTCTCAGGCTCTCGGTGCTTTTCTCCATTTGTGCTCTCAGGCTCTCGGTGCTTCTCTCCATTTCTCCCCTGAGGCTCTCACTACTTTTCTCTATTTGTGCCCTGAGTGTCTCGGTGGATGTTTCCATGGCTGCCCTGGAACCCCCGCATTCATTTGCATGGTCCTTGAGTAGCGTGGACACTTCCTGCTGTTGCTCGATCAGCAGGTCGAGGGACTGTTGCCTCTGCTGGGCCATGGACATTTGCGGTGGTGTGACAGGGGGGCTGCTCAACACATGTTGCCTTGGCACAGGACTTGTGGGGGTTGGCCAGTCGTCGTCTTCAGGGTGCCCCTGCGTGGTTTCGTCATGGTGTAGGGGATGGAACATGCAGGGGGATTGGGAAAGGTCATGGATGGTACCTACGTCGCCAGCACTGTTTTCCGTGTCGGAGCATGCTGGCATGACAGCTGTGTCACCTATGGTGCTGCTACCACCAGAGGCAGTGCCATCAGATACGTTCTTTGGGGGGACCTGTGGTGCTGGGGTTGTGGACTTGCTGGCTGCTGGGGTGCCTGTTGCAGTCCCCTCCAGTGTGCTGCCACTTGATTCCTGCTGCTGCCGTGTCTTGATCCTTGCACCTGAGGTGGAGGCTCTTGGGACGTTGGTCCTGGCCCTCTTTGCAGGCGTGCTGGTAGGGGTGTCCTGCAGCTCGTCGTTGGTATCGGACCCTGTGGTGGAGTAAAGAGGGGCGAGCGTTAGTTATGGGTCTGTCGGATTTGGAATGGCAACGTATCAAATGCATTGGGGTGGTACATGAGGCTGATTTGGGACTGGGCCTTGGAGGTGGTCTCATTTTCGTGTGGATTGAGGATGCATTCATTTGGCTGCCTGCAGTTAGGGGGTGCATGCTGCACATGTAGGGGTTGTTTATGGCATCTTGATTGATTTGTTTATTCATTCTGACTTTTAGAGGGCGCTGTCAGGGCAAAGTATGTATTGCACTATGGGGTCACATGGTACTGCACATGTTCGTGTTTTGTGGATTTCGCATTGTTTCTCTTGGCCAACCTACCTGATTCTCCGGATGTCGGCACTCCTTTCTCCATCCCTCCGACTCCCTCTATGCTCTCCATTCCTATGGTGGAGGCGCAGATATCCTCCCAGGGGGTCAACTTGATGGGCGTCTCTGAACCCCCCCCGGTAGCTGTGGCGATGTTCCTGTTCGCAGAAAGTATGCTGCGTACGCGGATCCGCAGGTCGTCCCACCGCTTGCGACATTGCTGTGGCGTGCGGGGTGTTGTCCCCACCGCACTTACGCGCTGTGCCACCAGGGCCCATATGGCCTTCTTGTTGGCAAGGGCCGTCCTGGTCATTTGACTGGAGAAGACGACGGCGGCATTTTCCTGGAGGGTCTCGGTGAGCACGGTCAGTTCCTCTCGGGAGAAGTGTACCTGCCGCTTGCGATCACACGCTTTCTTGGCTACCTTTCCCATATTTATTTTTTTAACTGGGGTTGCTAACGGGTTGGGATGTGTGTCAGGGTCGGATTTTTAATGGTTGTGTTGGGATTCGGATTTTATAGTTGTGCGGCGTGCTGTTTCCCGTTCCGGCCACATGCTTTTACTTCCGTTTCCGTATATTTACGGTGCCCGTAATTTGCGGTGCCCGCTCGTTACGGTGACCGCTCATTACGGTGACCGCTAAGATGGGTGGCGGTATTGCACCTGGTGCAGCGTACGGCGGCGGTAAGGGCCGTTTTGGGGTCATTTCCGCCATCGCAGCCTTTCGGATTCCGCCATGGCGTAATGCTCGTGCCCGATGGGTCGTAATTAGCCGCACTTTGCTCCTTCGTGCAATGGCGGAAACGCTATTTACGCTGTTGCGGTCCGGTCAGTCACTTTCCGCCAGGGTCGTAATGAGGCCCATTATCTTTTTGGGGCTATTTGTTGCAATGCATGGAATTGCACTACTTGGTGACTCAACCCTGGTTCCAGGTGTATGGGATTGATGGCCGCCCCCAATGGGAGTATCAAATCCCCCAAGGGCGTTGCAACCAAGTTCAGTCACCGGCCCAGTCACTGGGGCACTAGCTCTTTGGGTAGAAATAGAATTCACCTCAACTCCATTGAATGTGGTGCCCTGCTGCCTCTCTTGGGACCTGGGAATGCACATTTGCTGTTCCAAGTCCTTACACTTTTTAAGGAGCCTGCCTGCTTCGTTTTGCAAATAGTTGTTTTCATCACTCATTTTATTAATTACCTCCTGCATGTCGCACATTTGCATTTGGCATTCATTAAAGGATAGTTCCGGGACTTTTTTTTTATTGTCCCTACGGTTCGGCCATGTGTTTTTAAGCATAACTCGGTAGATCGTAGAAAACTTTCCTATGGACCTTACCCGACTTTTCGTCCATTAACGCACTCGAAATCAGCCGCCATTTTCTGATAATCCTATCATTTCCCCCCATCGACCTGGCTCACCTGCTTTTGCGGCACTAAATCAAATCCCCCGCCCCTTAGCCTGACATCAGCAGACGCGTACCGCCCATTTCCCAACGCCAAAGCACGTTTCGTGTCAACAATCGCTGCGCCTCAGCTAATGAAGTGTCGCCATGGAAATGGCAGGACGCCTCTTTCCTCAATAAGTATAAACACACCGTTTCACAACACACAGCAGCAGATTTTCGATTCCATTACTCTCTCTGTGTTACTTTGAGTATTCTGTGACTCGTTTCTGTGCTCTGGTCAGCTACCTTCGCCGCTTCTAGGCCTTGTCAACACCTGTACCATCTCTGTAAATTATTTTACTTTCTTTACCACACAATGGCTACAATAATGCCGTATATGTACGAGCCCGAGTACACCGAGGAAGAACTACTGGAAAGGCAAGCACGCGAAAACGATGGGGATTCGGACGGCAGTTGGGAGGACCAGTCAACGGATGAAGAGCCTGGACCATGTCGCATGGACGGCGTCTCCACCTGGTGCACGTGCAATCTGTGCGAGCTAATGCCAACTGAGGAGGAGAACTGCTGCTGCCGTGAAAATTCCGGGTGCTTGGCCTACATTTCGGAAGGCGAGCCAAGTCCGCAATGCATCACCGAGCTGCCAGAGTTCAGGGAAGCCTGCCTCTCACGGACCGTGTTGAGGATGATGATGGTGCTTATGCATGAACTTCGCGGCACTGTTCGTCCGCGTAATCCTAGTAACGAGTAAGTATACTCTGGTTGTGATGTCAGTGATGCCACTACTATTTCATGGTCGTCTCCCACATATAAAATTACATCTACATATCATTCGAATGCATGTAAATTGGTTCCATATTGTGCATTTTCTAGATAGAATTTTTTTCAAAGCAGAATGACTTTTTTTACCTGAATCAACAGTGATAAGAAAGTTTTGTCATTTTAATACAGTTTGCATCTTTCATTTTCACAGGTGGTACAGGCTGGTGGCCTATCGTTGCTTCACTTGGTGGCTTCACGGGAGGCTCGGACACCGCGTTCGGAGAGTAATACCTGCCTGTGCGGTACTTGCCATTAGACAACATTTCCCCAGCGACAGTGGACAATACCGCGGATTTTCCCTGGATGTGCTGCAACCGGAACTTTACAATGTGTAATGTTTATTATTTATGTTCAATTGAAATTAAGATCTAAAATAAAACCCAACATATATTTTAACAATGGTTGTTTTGATTTTTAAAATGAATCTAGTGTGTCTCCATTGAATAGTCTTCCTGTGCCTTGTCTTTTCACACCACATGTCTCCGGCCAGCATCCTCCCTCACGCTGGCCGCCCACCTTCAATCCACATAACCGTTGAACCCATATGCAGCAGACATACATATGTTATTTTGCGGGTTGGCATCAAGCCTCCCGGCCTTGCCTCCTCCCCCAAAAATACTTACCACACCACTTTGTTCAAGCGTTGGCAATAAAAGGCCGTTGGATTTTATTGATACAAAACATGGTTATAGGTAAACAATCAATATGGTTGATCATAATAAATCATCCTTTTGGGCACTGGGTACAGAGATGACCCCTTCTGGCCCGTGCCGCCTTGCCACCACAGGCCAGCCTGCTGCTGACTAACTGCCTAGGCATCCAGGGTCTCCAGGGTGAACTGCACCCATATATTCTCCTGGGAGGGTGAGGTATTTATAAACTCACCCCCCTGCCTTCCATGTACTAGATCCTGCAGCCTGCCTCTTACATGCAGTTAGATGGCCTCTCCTTGGTGAGGCCCTGCGGCAAACGAGTCTTGTCTGCACGACCACCGCCCCAATCCACCCCCCGCCCTATCAAAGGCAGTTCGCACCGGGGTACTTGTGCTGGCAAGTGGAGCTGTCAGGGAGCGATAAAGGCCAAGAGGTGCCAAAGACCATGTACACTTCAAAGTGGTCTATAGAGCATGGGTTGTTGTTCCCATGTCTACCTCCAGACCCCGTGTCTCCTGCCAAGCATCCCCCCTCACGCTGGATGGCCCCCTGCAAACCGCATAATGCCACGACATATACACGTCATTCATTCACAAACACACCCCTGTTTCGAATTCTTTATAACCCACTTCATATTTCTAATGAGAACTTCTTTGCGCTTTGCTAGTCAACCCGTGAAGATGCTGGTTATCTGCTCTTCGTCTCTGTGAACTTCCGTGACCACTTCGAGCAAACTCGTCAGTTTGCAACCTGTGAACTGCTCCCTGTTCTACGACAAGAAACTACTCTGATCCCTGCATCTAAATGTTTGTTCGTCAAGGTAAGGCCATGTACCATAATCATTTTGCGTCCAATTTTTTAATTTATATCTATTTGCTATTAGTCATCAAATTGCATCCATGTTTTCTTTTCGTTCAAGACAGTACATGCAAGGAACTAGTCACATGTTCTGAGTTTAGTCAAATTATTTTTATATTTTTTTAAAGTTATTCAAATACTTATCCACATGTGAATAACGTGTATAGTTCCAAGAACCAAAACGAACCTTGCATTGAACCTTTTATGTGTCATTTAATTTTTTAACACATTGGTATTCATAGAGAATTGTTGATCTTTACTTTTTTTCAGAACTTTCCACAATGCCTGCCTGTTCCATTGGCGGTTGCCCTTCGAAGACCCATAATAAATCGGAAGGTACTATAATGCATGTTTTCCCTAAGACAATAGATCAGATAAGAGAATGGGTCCGATATTGCGGATATCCACCGTCTGAGCTTGAAAGTAGAGTCCTAGAAGTCTTTGCGGACAAGAGGGGTGATCGATACCGCATCTGCAGCAGGCACTTTAGCTCAGACATGTACTCCACATCATTGCTAATAAAGAAGAACACACCGCGAGCGAGGCGAAAATTGCTCTCAACCGCTATTCCCACTCTATTCGTCCACATCCCTCCACTGGTGAGTCAAGTTTACGTATTTATCTCTCGGCCTTGCGGTAGTGTGTAGCATTAGCTAACAATAATTTCCCCATTTATGTATCCACTCAATATGAAGGCGGAAGATTCTCCATCCGTGTCGTTATTGCAGTCATCAGCCACTTCAAGCGCCTATCGGGTAATCTTACTTGGCTATTCTGCCACTGACTTGTTTTAGGCATGTAAATTAATAGTTTTAATTTATCGTGTAATTATTTTACCTAATGGTACACCCTTGTACTCGTCCTCTAGTCTTTGTTTTCAGTTATAATTATTGTTATCCAAAATAATGCAAGTACTGTCTTTCAGGGAGATGCTGAGGAGTCCAACGTATTGACGACAACCGTTGATGTCACTCAGATGCTCGAGGTACGTTTCCGGACAGTTCCATTGATGGAGATCATCAGATCTTGCATTCTTGTAGCGTGATTGTTACACACAATGTTTCTTTCGTTTTTAGCCATTGATATGTCCTTCTATCGTCGCCCTCCTATGTGTCTTCTTTTTTCAATATTGTGTTCATTACTAATGAAAGTCCTATGTTTCAGGGAGTCGATGGAGCATTAGTCCAAGAAGAAGGGGAAGCATGCAGTTACGGGTCGGCGCAACAGCTTGCAGAAGTGTGCACCGCAGTTACATCGTCCCTTGATGTTCTTATGCATTTCGAGGTATGGATACTGACAGTTCGATCAAGCGAAATCATATGACGTGATTACATCCGCTATAATTCCTTCTTTATTAACGCAAGTACTATGTTTCAGGGAGATGACGGAGCTTCTTCTACAAGAACATCACCCCTAGTAGTTGATGCAGATCTCTGGGTGGTGACACTTCCAACGATCGAGCAAATCGAATCATATTTACATATCCATTATTTATTTTAGACAACTGATCATTTGTGCAGGTCTATTTAGATGAGCCGTTGACGCCTGCACAAAGTTTATGTTCTTTTTAACAAAATAGAAAACCATACTAATGCAATTAATGTGTTTCAGGGAGTTACTGAAGCATCATCTTCAATAATATCATCAATGGAAGTCTATGAGGAGCCCGAGGTATGGATCTTGACAGTTCCATCTAACTAGATCAACTATGCATGAATAATTGTCGTTTGAATGTTCTACACAAAGCGTTCATTCGTGTTTTGCTATTGAGATGTACGTGGGTATTGGTCCCCAAGTACATTTTGTGTTTTCAATATTATTATACATACTAATGAAAGTTCTATGTTTCAGGGAGTCGATGGAGCGTCAATGCGTGATGGATGGGCTTATCATAAAAATATAGTGGTTGCAGCGCAAGAGGAAGTGGAGTCATGCACACACGAGTCGGAGCAAGAGCGTCCTGATGTTGAAGTTCGAGGCAAGAAAGTTTCAAAGAAAAGAAAGCAAAAGAAGGTTAGTGTCCTGGTCACTATATTATGTTGTTTTTCACTGTTAATAGTTCAATACTGTAAGTTGTGTTTAAACTGAACATCCCTTTTCCAATCTTTCCTCTAGTTGCGAGTGGGTGTACGAACTAGATCTACACAGACAGTGAAGCGAACGAGAGATGTTGCTTGTCAAACCTTTTGGCAGGGACTTGAGACTGGAGATGCATCGTGCCAATGGGAAGAATATGAAGTGATTGACAACGGAGCTATACCACCACCAGCCATTGATAGTGAATGTCCTCCTGGTAGTTCGGATGCAGTCGGAGATCAATTTACAGAATCCACACCCGCAAAAACTAAGACCGCGAGAAAGTTGAAGAAATTGTTTTATTCACCCATCGCCGGAGAAGGAACAGATGTTGCAATGGAAGAGAATGAAGTGGACGACAATGAAACACCATCAATATCACTGAACATAGCGGAAGACGATATCAGAGATTCTACCTTTCATGTGAGTGACATGTCCTCAACGTTACAGGCCGAACCAGCTGGGATGCAGAGTGACAGTATAAGGAAAGAGGCCAAATTCATTGTATTCGATAGTTGTTTGATTGATATTATTATTCGGATGAAATGTGGGCATTCGGTTGGTGGGGAAGTATGTGGGGAGCCATTGATTAATGTGACTCGTGCAATTCAAGGCACTAACCTTAAAATACATGCCACCTGTACAAAATATCATCCTTTCTCATGGTCTGCACAACCCATGCTGGGGCAACTGCCAGCAGGCAATCTACTTTGTGCAGCGGCTGCACTTTTTAGTGGTTCAAGTTTTAAAAAGTTAGAGTCTTTCTTTCAGTTTGTGGGAATCCATTTCATTGCGAAAACTCAGTTCTACAAATACCAAACCGATTATCTATTTCCAGCCATTAGCGAAGCTTGGAGAATGGAAAAAATGTCTATTGATAGTACATTCGCGGGCAAACGGTTCAGGCTAGCCGGTGATGGACAGTGCGACAGCCCAGGATTTTCAGCCAAGTACTGCACCTACCAATTTCAGGACATGGAAAGTAAGAAAATTGTGAGTTCGGTGGTCGTGCAGGTGTCACAAAGTACATCCTCAGTGGCCATGGAGAAAGTTGGCTTTGTAGCATCATTGCAAGAACTACAATCGCGGGGAATGGTGATCGACCTGATAGCCACGGACAGACACGTTTCAATTGCCAAGACAATGAGAGAAGAGTACAAAAATATAAATCACCAATTTGACGTTTGGCATCTTGCAAAAACAATCAATAAAAAAATGTCGGCTGCAGGTAAAAAAAAAGATATGCAAGGTATTTCACAGTGGTCCAAGTCAATCAGCAACCATCTTTGGTGGAGCTCAAAAACATGTGGAGGGTCGTTGGAAATTCTACTGGAAAAATGGCGGTCAGTAATGCTACACTGTAGCAACGTTCACCGCTGGACCACAAACCAACATTTCCACAATTGTGAACATGGCCATTTGTCCACAGAAGAGGCACGGAAGAAGAAGTGGTTGATTCCTTCATCACCCACTCACAAAGCCATTGAAAAGATTGTATTTGATAAAACTATAAATAGAGATTTGAGGGGACTCACGGAATTCTGCCACACAGGAGATTTGGAGGTGTTCCACAATATGTGCCTAAATTACAGGCCAAAACGATTGCATTTTGGCATGGAGGGCATGATAAATCGGACTCTTCTAGCGGTCTTGGCACATAATCATAATGTTGGCCGTCAACAAAGTAGGACGACCGGAACTTTAGGGACGCTTCGCTACAATAAGGCCTTCACTAAAAGAAGTAAACAATGGGTGATCAAACCAGTGTTTGAGGATATGCAATATGAGTTTATTGAGAGACTTATTGTTGATGTCCTAGATAGGCACATACATGGAGTTGTGAACGAACCTGTGCAGGGGACAACTGCATTGCCACCCAACATTGCCTCTGTTCCATGTCCACCTAAAGCAGAGCTCATTGAGAAATACACATCACGGTTTAAATGATTGTAATTTGATTGTCTGTTCTCTCGAGTCTCCTCATGTTGCAGGCCCATTGAATATGTGTATCTATGTAATGTGTAAATAAAAGTGATTGCTCAGTGTACATGCAATGTGTCTCTCCACCCTTGCCCCTCCCTTCACCGTGCAGTAGTCCGAACCACCCGGGTGTCACCTGTGACTCTGCTCTCGAGTCTCCTCATGTCGCAGGCCCATTGAATATGTGTAGCTATGTATTGTGTAAATAAAAGTGATTGCTCAGTGTACATGCAATGTGTCTATCCAACCTTGTTCATTTGCGCATTAAATTAAATTAAACCAAACAGTAATATAAATCATTTTTCAAAAAATATAGAATGTCTCCGTATTTATGGTTCTCTGGGGCTGCAAAGCACGCAGACAAAATGCAAAGATGGAGTGTAAATTTCAAGTCCTGTGAGATGGCCTTACACTGAATGTAGCTAACTAGGAATGTGTGCTCGTTCAAAGTGAAGGTCAGCTGCTTTGATTTTTTGCTCGGGTGCCGGAATGGCCCACGACTCAGTATAAGGTTCTATTGTTATTTGACCTTGACAGGCCGGGACCATCCCGAAAGACTTCTTTTTGGGGGTGTGGTGCAATAACGTAAGAAACGATAATGAATAAAATTTCAGAAACGATAGCCATTTAATGTTCGTTCATTAGAAGAAATAACGTCGGCATAGAAGGAGTGGTATTTCGGGGCTGCCCTACGCACAGACACAATGGAAAATGCAAATATAATGTAAGTAACTCTTTAGTTGAGTTTATACCGCAATTTAATTACTATACAGTAGCTTTAAAGACGGGTTAAGTTGTACTTGTACGTTCTATGTGGCATATTGTTTTGTACTGCGCACTATCTTGAGGAGAACCATCTCCTTTTACGGAAGCACCTCAAAACCTTCCTCTTTGCTTCTGCTTTCTCTCTCCCTCTCCCCTGCTACAACTGGTCCACTGTCTGCGACCTCGGTCCTGGGCCCTTCCACTCTCCACCTGCACTGCCTCCCTGTCAACCCGTTGCAAATGCCATATTATATCATATCAGTGACGAAGTGGTCCACTGGCGCTCAGGCGGCTCTGAAAAAGGCGGAGGAGAGGGGGTGGGTTACTGCAAATGACGTATAATACCCAGTTGCACTGTCCTAGCTATGAAATAATTTCCCGACCTAATATATAAAATGAATAATTTTAATAAAGATCTGATGGTGAGACTAATTTCATTTTTTATGTTTTTAAAACAGGTACATCCTTCATTATTGTATGTGTCACGAGTACCAGACACCGGCGGATGGCTTTTATAACCGCCAGTTGCTTCTCCGCGTGAACAACGTTACCACCCTGACCATTTTATGGGACGATCGCCAAGTACAAGTATGCCCTTACGCGGTACTAACGGCTAGATGCAACATACAGACCGTTGTGGTGGCCTAGTGCCTCGTTGTTGGAACAGCCATGCGATTATCAGTGCGACCGAAGAGCTTATTTTATCGTAAACCAACACCCGGTGTACTGCACACGAACATCGCTTGCCTCAAGACGAACTATTTTGGATCGAGAGCAAAGAAAAATGCAAATCGCTGAATATTCTCTAAACATTTGATGTCCAATAAATGTACTTTGCCAAATGTACAATCTTGCCGTTTGCTTTTAAACCACAGTTTCATATTCCGAATTGTGGCGCTGTATTGTGAGATGATCTAAGACCCTGTGTACAGCAAAGGAACATCGCGTGCCTCAAAACGAACTTTTTGGAACGTGAGCAAATAAAATGAAAATCGCTGAATATTCTCAAAACATTTGATGTCAAATAAATGTACTTTACCAAATTTACAATCTTGCGGTTTGATTTAAAAGTACAGTTTCATATTCCCAATTGTGGCGCGCTGTGTTGTGAGCTGATCTGTGTTGATTTCCGGGTTCTGTGTGGAGTCGCGTAGAAGACGCCTGGGCGCGTTTGCCTACGCAGCACAGTCACGTCACGGATAGAGGCGGGGAATATGAATGTTTTGATAAAGTCTGTTTCAGGGGCGGGGGATTTGATTTAGTGCCGCAAAAGCAGGTGAGCCAGGTCGATGGGGGGAAATGATAGGATTATCAGAAAATGGCGGCTGATTTCGAGTGCGTTAATGGACGAAAAGTCGGGTAAGGTCCATAGGAAAGTTTTCTACGATCTACCGAGTTATGCTTAAAAACACATGGCCGAACCGTAGGGACAATAAAAAAAAAGTCCCGGAACTATCCTTTAAATTCTTTGTTTCTCTTGTCTCTTTCTTGACACATTTTAACCATTTCCTGTTCTGCATTTTGGAGATCACTTTCTTTTTCATAATGTTCTTTTTGTAAAATCTGCATTTCTGAAACCATCTCATCTTTATCTTGTCTAATGTGGTCCACCAATGCCTTTAAGTGTGCCTTAAAGTGTACCAATTCTTGTTCACTGTCCTCAAACTGTTTCTTGCTTTTGGACAATTGAATATCAAAATCTCTGTATTTTAACTGCATGTCTTTCTGACATCCTTCTAATTCTGTTTTTAAAATGTCCTCCTTTTTACTTGCCCCATCTAGGTCAGCCTTTAACCTGTTAATCAGCTTGGTGTCATTTTCTTGCATTCGCAGGGACACTGATTAAAAATAAACCAGATCTTTGCGCATAGCCGTATCAGACAATCGTTCTCTGCATGTTTATCAGCTGAATTTCATAACCTTAGAAGGCAGACCTGAATTATGCTGCCTTCTGCAAAAATATTGTCTAGTTTTTCTTTCTGCACCTCACCATGAATGCGGTCATGCCTTTCTGTGGTACTGTTTGATGACCATGTCCCATGTGCATATAACTTTGCCTCTAAATATTGCCCTAGCTCTGTCAATGTGGCTTCCATTTGAGACATGGGTTCCCTTTAATGTACAGATGGCAGTGTGAGACACACTTGCCACGCCCAGTAGGTGCTTTATGATCACTTTTCGGCCTGCAACGCACCATAAATATGCAGGGTATTTTGTATAAACTTGGGGCTTGGCGGTATTTTCTTACCACCAAAAACAATGGTAATTTGACAATGACTATTCCTTGTATTCAGATTGGGTTTGGCTTTATAGTGGAATACATTTTGTTGGTGGTATTTTGGTGAGCGTAATTTCTTTGTTTTATTTGTGGCCCCAACACACAAAACCCCCTTCTTTTGTTTAGACTTTTCTTGTGATTTCTAGAGGCCTCGGACTTCTACATTATTCAGAAACACCACATTTTCATATGGAGTGCCACATGCGCGCACAACTATTTATAATGGCTCATGACATTGCTTCATCTGTATAGGAAACTTGGCACAATACACATCATTCCCTCTCCTGCAGAGTATTTTTGCTAGCGGCATCAAATGAAAAACAGAGGCAAGAACACTCTTAGGCAGACTGTGTGTTATCACAATTTCATTTCAAAATGATACATTACCATTCTTGTGAGACAATCCTCTCTGAAATAAACATAAGAGAAACACATGCAATAACACCACAAAATTAATTTCATGTTTGCAACAAGAAAAAGAAAGATTATATCATTTGCCTTGTAACATAATAGCGTGGCAGTTAAACACAGGAGAATTCCCTATAGCTTCCCTGCCTGCCTGATAGTAAATCATTTGTCCGGCAGTCACAATAATCTCACTCCATTTGTATATTTACCAGCTATTTGTAGCTCTCCCACACACAATCTCCCTTGGCCAGTCGCCTTCGATGAATGAGCCCAGGGTTTTCTTTGTGTTTGAAGTTTGAAGTGCACAGCGAGAACACAAATTCTCAAGCCGGTGCCAAGTGACTAGGAAACCCCAGCCTCTGGAGGTCAGCAATGCAACTGGGATAACCCCGATCTCACAGCAGCTCCAGCCAAGTGACCTCCCTGTAGCTCCGCAAAAATGTCTTTTCCCCATAAATCTGTCAGAGCTATCTCTGTTACCTCCCCTAAATTTACGTAGCACCAATCAAAATTCATAGTATGTCTCCTCCTTCCTCAACAATAGCTCACCTTTACAGAAAGCAACTGTATCTAACTGATTTCCTGGCATTCAAATTTTGCTTCCTGCAAAGACAGTGAACAGGGCAAAGAAAAATTGCACGTTTAAACAATGAATCTCAGCCTGCCTCATTTTGCACATTGAGAACACATTATAATGTTAAGGAGTTAGAATCGTGTTAGTATTTGTTAGTTAAGTTAATTAATCAAGTATCTAATGTGTCTCCTGTAGGTGAGGTATGTCAAGTGAGAAAAAAAAATGGTGTGCTTTTAAATAGGTATTGAGAAAAAAAAATGGTGTGCTTTTAAAATAGATAGCCTGTCTTCATATACATGTCCATATGTTACCCTAGCAACACATGGCTTGCTGTACCACATCACAGTAATAATATGATCTCATGCAGTGGCGCTGCACTCCAAAACACGCTAAATTATACTACAGACTAGGCAACTACATGAGTTACGCCTGCCAAAAAATGCTAACTGCGAGTGCTGAGTTTTAAAAAAAAATAAACAAATCAGAAATACCCTCACCGCATAAGCGAAGGCAGAAAACTTACCTCAAGGAAAGCATCACCTACTTCAATCTGACGTGAATCTCCCAGGAAGAACTCCGGACCCGATGCACAACTCAAAAAGTACAGGAATGCGAAGAAAACAGGAAGCAGCATTTAACCCCTTAAGTGCCAAGGGCCAGCTATCTCATCCTTGACATCACCTCTGTATTGCCAAGGACGAGATAGCTCATCCTTTTTGGCACCTTAACAATAATCCAACCCCCAGACTCACTGGCCGTGGGCTCGATTACCTTCTATTTCACGTCGGCGTGCATAAAGCACGCCGACTTGAAAGTGAAAGTAATTTTCACTGCGGCAGCAATTTAAGGCACATCGGTCAGGTGGCGAGGGCAGGAGCCCCCACCCTCCCCAGCCCAGGATCAGCTCATCGGAGCTGCTGCACCGTGCCACGAGGCACGAAGAGGATCGCCTCCCAGACAGGCCCCCTGCCACCACGAGCATCCACCCCTGTGCTGCCCACCCCTCCAAGAGCGCCAATCCGCCGCCCTGCCGCCCACCCTTCACCCAGAAGCGGCCCGGGTCACGCTCCTGCAACCACGCAGACATCAAGGAGATACAAAATGTCGGGCGTGATGCGGCGCCAGAGTGAGGCTCAGCGTCATGGTTGCTAAGCAACCGTGCTTAATAGCACCCAACATCCGCCGGCCATTCTAAGCCCCTGTTTGCCCCTGTTTGCCGTGTTCGTCGCGTGGCGAGTTGTCTAGGATGACCACAAACGAACTTTGCCTCATCATGGACAAAAACCGCTGTGAGTACCATTATGCCATTCTACGATGCATTGCAGAGCATACATATGCGCATTCAAATGTACGCAGCTCCTTAGCGTGACATTCGTATCTGTACTCCTGATTGACTCAGCGCAGCCATAACTCCTAGCCGCTGCCCAAAAATGTTAGTGATTTTCTGCATTGCATTGCCACTAGTGTAAGGCACACCCCTGTGCCTTACACTGTTAGTGAACTGCCGCATTGTGCCTGTGCCTTACACTGTTAGTGAACTGCTGGATTGTGCCTGTGCCTTACACTGTTAGTGAACTGCTGCATTGTGCCTGTACCTTACACTGCTAGTAAACTGCCGCATTGTGCCTGTGCCTTACACTGTTAGTGAACTGCTGCATTGTGCCTGTACCTTACACTGCTAGTAAACTGCCACATTGTGCCTTTGCCTTACACTGTTAGTGAACTGCTGCATTGTGCATGTGCCTTACACTGCTAGTGAACTGCAGCATTGTGCCCAAACCTCTGTTACCGGATTGCCACACTGTGCCTTAACTGACTGCACCCACAGATGACTGCTACCCTGTGCTCCCCCATCATGGCCAACATCACACCCCCACCATCCGCACTCATTCCTCCTACGCCTTTCCTCCCATCATTCTTCACCAAACCCACAGAACACAAACCCAACCAACTCTCAACACGCCCCAGAACCACGAATTCTAGAAATCAAAAATTAGGCCTCCGCTCCAGACACTCACAGCAAACCCCTACGAGCAGATTTGAAAACAAAGCTACCCCTGAACACAAGAAACTGACCACTCCCAAGAAAGTAGCCAAAATGCCCAATACCACTCCCACACCCTGCCCAGACTTACAGTGTGCATTAATTAATGCCAGATCCCTCCCCGCCCACGCCACAGAAATCCATGACCTTCTCACCAACCTTGACCTCGACATTCTCGCCATCACCGAAACCTGGCTACACATCGCCGCCGGCCCAGCCATCTCACTAGCGATCCCACCTGGATACTCCATCCTCAGACAGGACAGAACATTATCCACAGGTGGAGGAGTGGCACTCATAGTCAAAGACCACCTTGAATTAAGACAAACTCCCTCCAAACTAGGGAATAACATTGACTCTCTATCAGCCAAGATCTCCCAACATCGCCCACCAGGCCCATTACTGGACTTCCAAGACAACCTCACACACCTGCTAGGTGAAAACCTTAAAACCACCACCAAACCCATTCTCCTAGGAGACCTTAAGCTGGGGCTCCACGACCAGAAAGATAAACCATCCACCAAGCTAGCACAAGCTCTCCAAGAAATGGGCTTTGTACAAAGAGTTCTCCATCCTACCCACAGTAAAGGGCGCACTCTTGACTGGGTAGCTGACCACAACTGCGACATCGACATCAGCTCCACCACGCCTACCCCATGGACCAACCACTTTCTCATTCACTTCTTCATCCCCTTACCTAACAACTCGGAAAAAAAACTCATGTCCGCACCCCCAGCCATGGCCAGGAGCACCAAGAACCTCACCAAAGAAAGCATCTCACCCTATCTAGTCCCTCTCACGAACAACCTCCCTGCCTCATCTGACCCAGCTGCACTGGCAGATATCTACAAAACTACCATTAGCACTGCCATAGACATCATCGCCCCCCTACAAAAGAAAAAATCCAAAAACTCCAAACACTCCAATACCTGGTTCTCAGCAGAACTAAAAGAACTATGAACCAAAAAACGCAAAGCCCTAAACTTATGGCAAAAAGCGCTCAATGCCTCCTCACTATCGTCCTACAAATCACTGGCCACCCAATACAAAGCATGATAGCAGCTAAATCTGCATCATATAATGATAGAATCTCCAACGCCACCTCAGAATCCAAAGAGCTCTTCGCTATCTTCAAGGAACGCTCCACACCGGCCACTAAGTCCCAAGAGATTGTCAAAGACCAAGCCTGGTGTAACACCATACAATCAGCCCTTTTTACAAAAATCGAACTCCTCCAAGTTAAAATCTTAAACTATCACAAAAAGCTCACTCAGGAAATCGTAGCTGCATCCCTTAAGGAAACAGTGAATGAGAACAAAAAGATAAATTTAGAGAAGTCTCAGATAAAGAGGTAATCGATATCGTCAACAGAATCAAACCCTCCAACTGCAAAGGTGAAGCCTGCCCCGCCAAACTAGTCAAAGACTGCGTTGAAACACTAGCACCATTCCTCAAATCCTTCATCAATGCTTCCTTCAACTCAAACTCAGTCCCAACCAACCTAAAAGAAGCTTGGGTGCTCCCTCTTCTCAAGAAACCCACTCTAGATCCAGAAAACACCAACAATTATAGACCCATCACAACAGCTCCCTTCCTGCTCAAGATCCTCGACAATGTCGCCTACTCACAAATACAGCACTACCTCGAAGAAAATCGCATCTTAGGCAAAAGGCAATCGGGCTTCCGCCCGGGGCATGGGACCGAATCGGCCCTATTAGACCTTAAAATCCAACTTAACGACATCATGGACAAAGGCAAACCGGCTCTCCTCCTACTATTAGACCTATCTGCTGCCTTCGACCTGGTTAACCATAACATCCTAGGCATGCAACTCAAAAATGAAGCTCACTTCTCGTCTGAAGCCGTCTCCTGGGTCAAATCCTTCCTCAAGGGTCGACTTATGAAAGTCTTTTCTGATTCGGCAAACGCTACTCCAACCACTATTCATTGTGGCGTCCCACAGGGATCCTGCACTGCACCTACCTTATACAACATTTTCACCCTCCCACTGTTCAATGACCTCGACCATCGCCACATAGCTTACACAAACTATGCTGACGACACACAAGTCCTGCTCCCCCTTACTGGGGTATATGAACAAGACGCAGCAGCACTGACAAAAATATACACAGCCATTCAAACCTGGATGGCAGCCAATGGACTTTGCCTTAACAGGGACAAAACAGAGATCCTACTAGTTGGCACCAAAGAAACACTAAACAAACTCCCGCCTCTATACAAATCCTTTAACGTTGATAACTCCACCATCACAGTCTACACTGCAGTAAAAACACTAGGAGTATATCTTGACTCCACTCTCTCTATGACACGGCAAGTCAATGCCGTAGCCTCTTCTGCTGCACTCACCACTAAGATAATCAACACCGTTAAACCCTTCCTATCCTCGAAAAACTGCTTGAATGCAGCCAGAGCCACAGTAGGTACCAAGCTGGACTACTGCAACGCCCTCTTCCTGGGCACGTCTGCACAAAACATTAAAAAAATGCAAGTCACACAAAACAATGCTCTAAGAGCAGCCCTACGCATTCCAAAAAGGGAGCACATCTCCCAAGCCAGAAAAGAAGCACACTGGTTACCTATGAAAGAGTGCATACTATTCAAATCCATGGCCATCACCCACAGATGCCTCTCTGCCAATGCCCCACCCTATCTTTCTGAAAGGATCACTCCCCATACTTCCACTAGACCTTCCAGGTCACACATGACCAACCAGACCTATGTACCCACCTTTAAAAGAAGCAAAGCCGGAGGGTCCAGCTTTCAACACCTAGCACCCAAAAACTGGAACACACTCCCCACCGCCTTAAGAAACGAAAAATCATACCATGCCTTCCGTAGACTACTCAAAACCACACTGTTCAATTAATCCCGCCTCACCTGTATTCTCACCACTGTATGTATGGAAATACAGCAAATGTATGAAAATATGCTTCTATGCAAATCTGTGTATCTGTATATTCACCATGTATGCATGTAACAAGTAAGACTTCTTTAGCGCCATGGTGCCCTCGGGCAGATGTGCGCTCTATAAATCCAAATAAATAAAAAAATTAAAACATTTTTTTTAAAAAAAGGCTGCCAAGATGAAAATGAAAGGTGAGTCTCCACCTTTCTCCCATCAATCTCCGGCCGTATTTCAAGCCGTAGATCAAGGGAGGTGTAGTTGGAAAGGGGAGATTCTCCACTTTCAACAACACTTTTTGTGAAAGCATTGCTGGACACAGATCAGTTGCAGAGTGCTCGATCCCTGCCCAGCAATGCCACTAGACCAAAGCGGGGGGGGGGGCTTTGCTTACAGTAAGCAGCCCTCTCCCCCGAGCCACCCAAAGCATGGGGGCACTTATGGATATCCCTGGGGGCAGATGGCTGATCATCTGCCCCCAGGGAAGGGGGCAAAATAAAAATAAAAAATAAAAATAATGAAATGCAACGGGGATGGGGGTGGAGGGGCCACTAGGCACCAGGTATTTTTCCCCCTCCCACACCAAGTGGAAAAGGGGGCCACCCCTTGTAGCCCTCCCTAGGGGCAGATTTCTCCCTTTGATCACCAGAATTTCCTTCTCAAAACAAAAGATGTTGACCATGAATATTAAGCAGACGACATATATGACTCCTCATACATATGTTTTGATTTATAACAAAAGACTTTAAAATGTAGCACAAAAGATGCATACAAAGTGGCCATTGAAAATGCATTATTGATCACAATTTCAGAAACATATGTCCGTTTCAAAAACTGGAAGAATATTCGGATTCAGAAGAAAAACACAGACCATATGAATATAAAAAAGATGTATTAGAATGTTATGGTTATGTGAATACATATCCTTTTATAGGAAGTGCAGTGTGTTCCACACGCAAGTTGCTTTGCTGTGCTGACAAGAACCCCATGCTCTTGGGGAATTGTGGAGCCAGCGATGCCTGGTGTTTGCGTCTGTCGACTGACAAGGTAGCAAGTGGCGAGTTGCCGGCACAGGGAAAGTCCCAGGTAGAGGACAGAGTGCTGATGTGAGCATTTGATGGGTGTGTGGGGCATGGAGCTCAGCCCATGAATTAAGCCTGTGGCATCAATGCTCTGCCTTGACCCTCTTTCGTTTCACTCTGACCCCCGTGTGGCATTGTGTTGTTGGACGTTGTGCCTTTTTTACATATCCGTGTCTCTCTGTGTCCATTTTAGTGCATGAGGATTTGGGGACATTACAGTGGCTGGTGCTCAGGGGTGCTCTGAGGCTGTATTGTCTTGTTAAAAACAATCAGGGCACACTTTAGGAGATGTCTGGCATTAAAAAGGGTAAGGTAGAGGAGAATCCAACACCCAACAGGAATCGGCTAACTGAGGTTTATTTTTTAATTTGATTTTAATAATACATTCCAAGCATTCATCCATGCACCTAAAAAAAATCACGCTTAACCGTCTAATACAGATTCCACTTCACTCTTCCATCTGATCATATGCCAATCTTTTATAGCTTCCACCTCATGCGTCCTCTATTTGTCTGAGAGTTGAATGGGAATGACCAATGTTTAGCTGGTCACTATGTGCCCAACATTATCCTACACCATCCCCTTTCAGTATTTCAATTTTGTAGGCAACCAGAGATAGTGTGTATATAATTGTAAAAGCTCCTTTAAATGGAGGCAGATACTTCCATTCCTTAGATTAGTTCCTTCAGAATGTATAAGATACTTCATATTCCCTTTTCAAGGATTTAAAGTCCTGGGTTATCTTCATACTGAATACAGACCATTCCAGGTGCTGTTAGGCATAGCCAAATGCATGTGCAAGGTGTTTTCAAAGATGTTTAACATAGAAATGAGTAGAAGAATCATTAATCAACATCTGTCTCTCTTTCCAGTATAACAGAACCTGATGTAATCCATTTGTATTCTAGTCACAAGTTTTTGGACCAGTGCTAAAGAACTGGGTCCAGAATCCACCACGCTCTTCTTTCAAATTCCAACATGTCACTTGATTTATCAGCAGTAGACAAAGCACAATTTCCTTTTCACTCTTAAAATTTCTCTCATCTTTGTCACCACTTTACTGGTAAAGTGATTACCACGGTGGGACTCAATCATTTAAGGAAGGCCAAAACCTGAAAGGATGTGGTTGATCAATAAAGTGACAGCAGTCTTTGCCTTAACCTTTGGGACTGGGAGGCATTCAATACACTTTGTAAATAGGTAATTAACAGCGGGAAGAACAAATAAATGGTCCAATGAAATCAGTCTGTAAATCGAATCAATTCAATGGCATTCCACTTTTCCGTGGAAGATCCCAATGAGTTAGAACATTGGGTGGAATTGAGCACGTACCAGACACCCCTTTAAATAAATGATTAGGAATTGACCCATACAAGGCCAATACATTACATTATGTAGGATTAACATTGTCTTTTGAAATCATGATTACCAGCTGTTGATACATCAATGGTGTCGGTAAACATTATACTTCACCATGATGTAGGTGCTACTGACTTGTCGTAACCAAATTGGGGTTTCCTTTCTGTGATGCTAGAAATGCCTTTTAGAGGGACAAGGCATACTAGGCCTTGTCCTACAACTTATCTGTGTGTTTTCTTTATGTTTTCTGCCACTGAGGTCCAGCTTGGAACTCTGGAAGAGCGGCTCTTCATGTTTCCTTCCGGTGAACAACACCCATGGAATAACCTTAAGGTATTCTGGGCACCTGTAGCTTGCACACAGAGCATGGTATGGTCTGCTGGCAGCTACATGCTGACATGCAGATGGCTCTGAGTGTACTCCTTTTTTGAGACACCCAGGATCTGCCATAGGAATCAATAGATTCCTGAAGGGAGGAAATATGGTCCACATGGCCTCTTGGTTTCTATTTCCTTTTTACTTGTTTACCAAAGTCCTGGGAAGCCCTGTCTCTGTTCCCTTCCTCTTGAATGGCTATTGGGTGGAAATACCATATATGCTCTGGGGCTGCCTCCTGTGAGACTGACTGGAGCCTTCCCAGGCACTGTGCATTGTGGGTACACCATTGTGCTGGGGCCTGGGAGTCAACTCACATTCTGTGTTGTGGATGTCTTGTTTCTGTGTGAGACAACCTGAGACTGAATGTAGTGTAATGTGCTGAACGCCTGAGTGATTGCCCCAATCCACATTCCTTGTTACGGGGGTCTAAGTGGAGTGAATGGTGTGAATGCCTGTGAGCCTGATTGGTTGCCTACCTGCATGAATGCCCTTCTGCTTTATTGGTTTACTGAGCATGGCTCAGCCTGAGTGATTGGGAAACAAATGTGTCTAGCTAGGTTCCATGCACTCACCAATTCATTCAGAAGCTGAAGTCAAATCCGAAGCTGATGCCTGGAGTCCAGCTGCTACTTTTCATTGAAACCCAAAAGCTGCTGTGCCACTCCAAGTACTGATCCAAGAGAGGACCTGGATAGGAAACCTCTCCCTGAGCCACGAGGGACCATTTGCCCTTGTTCCTCCTAAACCATCAAGGACCACATTGACACCCTAGCTCCTGATCTGGCTGACTTCTGCAAACACTCATTCGCCACTGGCATTTTGCCTTCCCCTGAAGCACTCCCTTGTGCACCCTCTTCTTAAGAAACCCCCTGCCAAACCTTCCTGCCCGGCTAACTATTGCCCAATCTCCATCACTCCCTTCATGGGCAACAACTGGAAAAGCTGCCCATCTCCCAGCTTAATCTTCACACTGAATCTACTGGTTGTCTCCATGACCATCAGTCTGGCTTCAGAGCTGTCAGAAGCACGGAGACCGCTCTCCTGAACATCTGTGAAGACCTTCTCTCCAACCTTGATTCCAACACCCCCTATGTCCTCATCTTACTTGATTTCTCCTCTGCCTTTGACACGGTCAACCATGCCATCCTGCTCAACCATTTCCGTAATAACCTGGGTATCACCTCTCAGGCCTGGCTTGGCTGACTTCTTTCCTTACTGATCAACCCTCCCAGGTCCAACTTGGTTCCTTACTCTATCTCTATCACTTCCTGTGGTGTGCCCCAGGGGTCTAACCTCTTTCCCTGGCTATTCAACCAATACCTGGCACTTCTTGCTCACCACATTGCCGCTCTCTGCCCCAACTTTCAGTGCTATGTGGATGACACTCAACTCATTTTCAGGCTCCCTTCCACCACCTGTTCTCCTTCTCTCATCTCTGACTGCCTGTCCGCCATCCAGGAGTGGTGTGCTGCCAATGATCTCTGCCTTAATGCCAGTAAGAGCGTAAAAAAAAATAAAAAAAATAAAATAAAAAATAAAACAGGAACCCAACACCATCGATCAATTCAAAAAAAGATGCAATATTTGAATAGAATTGACTCAAATAAAAGTGCGATACGAAGATAGGGCAGATTTGAGTTTCAGATCCCCAAACTAGGTTCTAGATTTGTGGATACTTAAATCACTGAAGAACCAAAAGTCAGCAAACCGCAAGATCTCGAAACCCGAGACCAAAAGTGACCCCTACACCCATCGCCGCCAGAAATCACTGAAGGTCCCCAGGGGTTTACTCCCATCTGCCAAGCCTTTGAGGAGCCCACAGCAAGTTTAACCTTTTCATCTCAGGTCTCCTAAAGTCAGACAAGTCATCGATCAATAGATATCATAGCGAATAGCAAAACTGCTGCACTTCAGAACGACTCTGGTTCAATTCTTTCTTCTTGGACTCAGCATCCCAGTGTCTCCTTCTTGCAAGGGGTGTCCATCCTTGGAGGGAATTGTCGAGTGAAACCAAGAAACTCTGCCACTTTGCCTGCAAAACACCAAAGGTACTGTGAGGAGGAAGAGCAACTTCTAGCCTCATGAATTGTCCAGGGGTCCCATAGTTGTCTTGACCCTGATATCCTTTGGCCTCTCAAGTACTTTGGGGTGGTAGAAACTTTAAAAGGGCAGCATAGGGTTATTGAACATTGTTGGACTTGGCCGTTAAAGACAAGACATTACTCCCTAACTTTTGCTTTATAGGTATCCCAAGGGGATGGGGAAGGGGGTCCTCACACAGACTTGTGTATCTAGTCTAAAGAAAGCATTATGCCACTGTACATAAGTAACCTGCCCTAATCTATGCTGTTACACCTCACTTAATAATGCACATGCCTATTTGAAATGGTCTACAGTTGGTGCATTCATTATTCAAGTATTGTGTGGTACCACATAGAGTGTATATAGTTGCCAGTATTTTGAATGGCTTTCCAGAGTACAAAGTATTGTTATTTATGTGTTTATAATTGGTAACAACCTTACTTTATATAATGCAAATATGTTATCATCTAACATAGTGTGTTGACATTCATTTGTGGTGGCTTGGGGACTCACTGTACTTAAGAACCAGAATGCATCACCTCTTGATAGCTTAAGCCTGGCTGCTCGCCCAATGCTACCCAATTGAGAGCCTTGGCTGGGGTGCTCTGTGACTCTGTCACAACCATACAAGGGCAGAAGTACAGATACTCCCCTCCAGTCTTTACATTGGTGTCTACAGTGTGATCAATTGTTTTAAGATTCTGTGTTTAACCTTGCTGCTACAAAATATACACACTTCTTCGCTACTTTAGGGCTTAGTGGTACTGATGACTACACTACAAACAATGGAAACTATTGCAAATGGTAAATTGACTAGGGTGAGTTTAGAGACTCTCCAGTGTGCTTGTGAAGTGAGAGAAAAATATTTTTAGGATAAGTCAAGGGCAGAGCGGATAGTTGGCCTTGTGGACTAGCAGGCATATTGTGGTACACAGGATGAGAATGGGAGGGATGGTCTGATGGGATCCTTAACCCTAATAAAGTCACAGATGTTGCCAATGGGATTACCACCTCTCCTGCCATTTATATTCCAAATCCCAGCATTATTTCACAGGGGAGTGCCCTCTAAGCTGAGTTATTATAGCTGAAACTAGCATTTTAATACAAAAAGTTAGAAACCGAAGCTGAGTTGAAGAAGGAGGATTTGGCACAAGTTATACTCAAAGACAGAGACTTGAGAGTTCTGATATACTTCAATGTATAGACTCATTTGAGATGTCTTGTGGTATCTATGATGTTGGCCATAGAGATTGGGGTAAGTGTTTTTTTTATTTTTTATTTAGAGTACCTCAGACTGGTTATGAATGTATTCTGAAATTGAATGTGGAAGAAAGAGGTCAGTATGACTGTATGAAAGTTGCTTTGATTGCCAAGTTTGACAAGACATCTGCCCAGTACCGTAAGAGGTTCAGGGATTATAAGAAGAGAGGGAATATGTCTTGGGTTGATTGGGTAAGTGTTGCACATAATTTATTTATTTATTTATTTACTTATTTCTTTATTGGACATTTGTATGGCATATGATTATGATGGGATGGGTTGATGGTTACACAGCCAAGTCTTTTGTTCAATTTTCACACTTCCTGTTTTTTTTTAACACTTTCTGAGGCGTGTTCACCAAAGCTGCATCAGTACAATGCTGTACATTGCTGACCAGAATATCTTGGACCCATTAAAGTTGGCCAAGCTGGCTGACAAGTGGGTCTCCCACAAGGTGTCTCCTAAGGATCCCGTTGGGAAGTACAATGACAAATAAGGACACAGAGAAAAGGGGCTCCCAGATGGCTGAGGAGTCCAAAAGCACCTACATTGAAATAAACCTAAACTTTCTCCCTCCAAGATCCAAGAATCTAGTGGGGATAGGTCTCGTGGGGGTGGGAGTAAGACTAGTGTTGCAAAGCAGATTCCCAGTGGATCCAATTCAGTGGGCCTCATTACACGTTAGGCGGTAGGGGTTTACCGGTACCGCTAAGGGCACCGGTACCGGTAAACCCCTACCGCCTTACTATGAGTTCCCTTTGCGGGACCCGACTTTAACGGCTGGTCCAAAGGGACCTCGGAGCTAATTATGGTACCGCAATTTGCAGTACCGTAATTAGCACCTTCCCCATTACCATTATGCCCTATGGGGGCAAAAATGGGAATGGGGAAGAGCCTTGGTGAATGGGGAATTACCGCCCCCACTCATTTTGGAGTAGGGCGGTAATTCCGCCATCCACCAAGGCAGACACGGTAAAATACTGGCGGCAACCATGACGCTAATAGCGCCATGGTTACCGCCCACCGTGTAATGAGGCCCAGTATCTGTTGTGACTGTGGGGCCTTAGGCCACAAGAAGGGTGACCCCATGTGTAAAGGTAAGGCACTTGGTATCCAGTGTGACCTACCGTTACCCCATGTCTGAGGTGGAGTCCACTGTCCTCCCATCTTCTTTAGGGATCTCCTTTGGTGCCCCTGTAGAGAATTCCTTAGTGTCCCATGGGGCCTGGGACCAATACTCAGAAGTGCTGCCTACTATCCCACAGAACACTCATAGATTTTTGAGAAGTGTCTTTATAAATGGCCAGCCTTCCACTGTTTTGAGAGGGACTAGGATTAGCATGAGAGTGATTGACAGGACCCTGCTCAGGCCAGCGGACTATGTAGGTGCTCCTCTGAGAACAACTAGGTTACCTGGTGGGCCACCAAAACTTTTTCCTGTAGCCCTAGTCACCATTCAGACTGATGAGAAGACAGCCACGCTTCCTGTCCTGGTTCGGGACAATGTGCCTGCCAACATTTGTTGGGAAATGACTTAGTAGAGATGGGGTTAATTTCTGATGTGTTACCCCTTACTGCTTCTGCAGTCACTAGGTCACAGGTCACACAGTGTCTGACTGATAGTCAGTTACGCAAGCCAAATGGGAATCCCAAGGCTAAGAGCAAAAGAAGACTACCTCTGTGAAGTCGGCTCCTTCTCTTCCAGCTGTTTCAGCAGTGCCCACTGTGGTCCCAGCTCTTGAGGAACTAGGCCCAGTGGTGACCCTTGTCTCAACTCATGTGGAAGAAGAGCCAGAAGACCCTCCTCAGGGAGTGGTACTCATCCCAGAGGATCACCCAGACCTTCAGTGGGCCCTCTAGGGTGGATTCTTTTAAGGGTCAACAAGAGTGACACTCTCTTGATGGTCTAAGGAAACAGGCCCAGTCCCAGGTGCAAGGTGAAGTGCCTAGGTCTTTTAAGATTGATTGGGAGGGTAAACTCCTTTTCCATAAGCCCATTCAGCCTGAACCTGGTGCAGTCAAGAGGTTGGTTGTACCTTAGGTGTGCAGGCTCTTCCTTATGCATTTGGCACATGACGTGCCCTTAGCTGGTCATCTTGGCACCCAGAAGACCAAGCAAAGACTCTCAGTCCACTTTTATTGGCCCAGGATGGGAGTCAAAGTGGAATCATACTGCAAGACCTGTCCCACTTGTCAGTTGTCTAGCAAGACCAGAGGCAGTGTCATTTCCCCCACTGCAGCCTTTGACAGTGATTGGCACACCATTTGAGAGGGTGGGGACTGACATTGTTGGTCCCCTAGACCCTCCAACATCAGGTGGACATATGAACATCCTGGTACTGGTAGATAATGACACCCTAGGCTGTACCCCTTCATACCATAACTGCCAACGAGGCTGTTAGGGCTCTCCTGGGCATTTTCACCAGAGATGATTTTTCTAAAGAGGTGATTTCTGACAGAGGAACCAACTTCATGTTTAGTTACATGCAAGTTATGTGGGAGGAATGTGGTGTACCTTATAAGTTCTCCACCTCCTACCATCCACGGACTAATGGTCTGATTTAGAGATTTAACAACACTCTCAAGGGCATGTTGGATGCTTTAGAAGAGGCCCTAAGGAGGAAATGGGATATCCTCCTACCATGGCTGCAGTGTTCCTATAGAGAGGTGCATCAAGAGGCTGTTGGTTTCAGCCCCTTTGAACTCCTCTTTTGACATCCAGTGAGGGGCCCCTTGGCTTAGTAAGCGAAAGTTTGGAAGCCATACCTCCAGATCATGCCAAGCAAGTGGGGCAATATGTGTTATGCTTCAGTGCGAGGATGGCACAGAGAATGGGCCAGGCAACAACCAACCTTAAGGCAAGCCATGAATTGAACAAGTACTAGAATGTGTGGAATGTCTTAATCCACTAATCTGAGCCCTGCAACATCACTGTGCATTGCTGGTAGCAGAAACCTCAGCAATGGCTGTGGGAAAGCATGCTGCTCGCTAGAAATCACCAGAAAGTGTGCAGTGAAAACCTGAAAAATAGGCCACCGTCTACTTTTGCCTATGTAGGTGGTAACACAGGAGACCACTGCCAAAACCCATCATTTGGCTGCTCACAGAGCAAAATCATTGCAAAAGTAACAGAGCTGGTTTCAAAAATCCGTTTTTATTTGGTGTCAAATTTGCAAAAATCATGGCTCACAAACCACCCAAAAAGATCCAACCTCCTTGTTGGGTGGTCAACATCATTCTCCCGCAAGAATCTACATAAATATAAGGTCCACAGAAGTGTATCTATATCTGAACAAAGTATACATTTGAGGATTGCTTGCTGGAAGAAATCTGGCAAAAATGGGTGTAATACCGTTACTCACCTCTACCAGAAGCCAGTGTTTTAAAACCATTTTGTGTAAATTTAAACATGGAACTCAAACTATGCCAAAGAAAGACTTGCTATCTGAAGCCTAAGAGGTGGATACAATTTAAAACCATATTCTGAAAAGGCTTGAAGTAAGAAATTGCTTGTTGCATGTGTTAAAAGTGTGAGTTATATTATAAGAAAAGACAGTTTTTTGACATTGGGTTAAGAGTTAAAGTTTCCCACTCTGTGCTTTAAACAAATTCCACACCTTCTCCCTGGACAAAGGAAACTTCCCCCTGCCCTTGGCTAAGAGATTGACAGGCTGTTGTGAAAGGGAACTAGGGGAGGCACCCTGGCCTGTTTCTCTGAGTGCAGACAAAGGAGTCCTTGGGCAGAATAGAAATGCAAATTCGGGTGTGACTGACAACAAACTGCTGGCAGGAAGAGGGACATGTGACCCTATGAGTCAGCCTAGCACTGGAGGCGGACCAGACTGAAATGTGGATTTAACATTGGATTATATATATGTTTTAGAAAAATGCTTATAACAAATTGCACTAAACTGACAAAAATGTGAAACTTTGAGATTGTTAAAATGAAAAATTCGCTCACAATTTAAGACTAAGCTGGACCCTCTGCGATGTTCTGAGACCAAACCCTGGAATTATTCATATTGTAGCTACTGTGTTTATGCCAGGAACCGGAAACATTACAGAAAGGTGCCCAGATGGGGTGTGCATGCATGTCTAAAAATTGGTGCAGAACTAATATTGAGAAACCCACCAAAAGCACGAAAAAGTTGTCATTTCTGAACCAAAGCTCTTAGGAAGATGAGAGTTGAACAGAAATGTACCTTAATTAATCTGTCGTGTGATTTATGTAATATTAACAAGTTGTGTATATTGTAAATATGGGTTTTATGAAAAATAAGATATACTGTACAGAGACAAAGGGGAGGTTTTTTCCCTAAGCCATAAACATGACATGTGATTACACAGGATGACACACTGATTCCTTCTCAAATCAGGGGACAGGGAATTCAATGACCTATCAGATCCTTAGAGGGTTGGGCATTGTAGAATCAGCCTCCCCACCCACTTTGGAAATACATAAATAGGGACTGCTGAGGACAGGCAAGACACACACTTTTCCACTACTCAACTGATTTCTTGGTGAAGCACCCTGCAAGAAGATCCAGGCTCCAGGAATATCCAGACATATATCCAGAAACCAGACTCCAGAAACAAGCTCTAGAACCAATCTCTAGAACCTTGAAGCAGAGACGCTTAACCCAAAAGCTGAACCCTTCTCAGCAGGCCTTCAGAATCTTTTGCAACCTGATTCTAACCCCTAAACTTCCAATGGGCTCACATTCAACAGCCGGGCTGTGCTGTTTTGCTATTCTAGCTAAGAACCCTGTGCTAGAGCCAAGATCCAGACCCAAAAAGCAGAGCTGTATCCAGAACCAATCAGATCCAGTCCAAGAGGCCACACAGACCGCAGTGCAGTGCTGAGAGCAGAACCCAGTGCCTGATCCTGTCTAGTGGTGAGAGAATCCCAGCCAAACCTTTGACCAGATCTTTGACGGGGCCATTCCACTCCATTCCTAAGCCATAGGAGTGAGTATCTAGTCTAGAACTGTCCATAGTCATCTCTTACTGCATTATAGAATCTTGTGTCCATCCTGAATTCTTCTCATTATATTGTCTGTGATAATTGTAGCAATAATCATCTTTGGCTGATATTTTTCTGAAGAGGGACAAGTGCTTTGATGGACAGAGGTCAGAGCGGAGGCGCTGCTGTTCTAGTGGCTGCCCATTGAGTGTCTTGCTTCTTCATAGCCCCTTAGTATAAGCCTATCCTTGTTGGTAAATCTTTAAAACACAATCTTTCATTTTGAAATCTTGATTCTGTTTCGGAAAAATCTACCTTCACAAAAACCTCTGTAACTTTTGAACCGCATGTCATTAACCGAAATGTAACTTTCATTTTGAAGCTAAGATCCTAAGCTTATAGTTCTTCCGTAATTGTGTTTCACGCACACGGAAAAGCCACGGATTGCAATTTAGTTCCATTTCACCACTTGTCAAAATAGCTGTTTCTTGTTTTCAACTGCTGAAATTCGTTTTCAATCTGATAATCATTCATGAATTATTGCTAGTGTTGACCTGAACCAATTCAAAGAAACTCTCACTTATCCTGAACCTCCTTTAGTGAATTAAAATCATTTTAGCATATTTTCCCATTCGTTGCAATCACATTCAAAAGCATTTTGACCTGTTTTAAAATCATACCTGTTTTCTCTAAGCTTGCTGGGGGAACTAGGATTGAACTGCGTTATTGATTGTATTCCTGAAACCTGTGTGCCCTCATTTCCATCTCTTCATATTGCATAGTGGGGGGAGTGAGTAGTCACAGGGGAAAGAGTGATCGTATTGTCTTTTGTGGAAATCATATCAAGTTTTATTTCTGTGCTGCATTCTTTCCTATTATTGCATTTCCTTGAATCCATATAAAGTATTCTCTGCTACAGTATCTTTCTTATTCCTACTCATAAGTGATTAAAGAGATAGTTGATATTGTAATATTACCTATTGCTGATCACCGTTCATATTCATAAGTGTGCTATTCAGATATTATTCTATTCATAAAAGTGTGATATATATATATATATATATATATATATATATATATATATATATATATATATATATATATATTGTTCAATTATTCAAGTAAACCTTTTAATTTGCAAAACAAACCTACTTCTTGGCTCAGTGAGGTCGGGGAGATTCAAAGAGAGGGGCGTTATATAAGGGTTCATCATCCAGATTTAAAGAACTTTGACATAAAATATATAAATAAGGGCTTCCATTGGGCATCCCATACTAAGCATTGGCTTAGTTGGAGTGCTGGATTGAAGTCACTCACACATGAAATTAAGGCCTCACAAGTGGATTGGACTCCTGGTCAAGAGATCCTTGTGATAGAGCCTACCAAGCCTCGAGATTAGGCAGATAAGTGGACTGGACCCTTCAGAATAATTTCAAAGATGGTTCAAGTCAATTATCTGGTTCAAATGGGTGTTCCTAGGGTAACTCCTCAGGTCTTCCATGCCAACAGCTGAAGCCTTTCGCCAGGAGAGGAGATGTTGTATGCCTCTTGCTGGCTTCAGAGCAAAAAGAGAGAGAATGAGCCCCTTCCTGATTTGCTGGATAGCAACTCTCAGTCTGGCTCAGTGGAGGGAGTACAACTCTCTCCAGATCTTACACCAAAGCAGCAATGGACCTGCAGGGTTTTACTCCAGCAGTATGCCCCTCTGTTCTCACTGACACCAGGCCTCACCCCATGGTGTAGGTATGAGATTGACACTGGTGACAGTCTACCTGTGAGAAACAGATGCTTCAGGATGTCAGACACTGTTAAGAACCACATCCAGGCAGAGGTCACCAAGATGTTGGACTTGCCTGTCATTGAACCCTCAACCAGCCCATGGTCCAGGCCAGTTGTCCTTGTTCCCAAGGCAAGTTCCCAGGCAGGTACCAGGGTAGGCACTGTAGAGGAGTCAATGCAGTCACCAAGTCTGATGAACACCTATTGCTCAGGGCTAATAAGCTTGTGGACAGGATATGTGCTGCCAAGTTTGTGAGCACCTTTGCCCTCATATCAGGCTTTTGGCATATAGCTCTGACTGGCCAGGCCAAGGAGAAAACAGCTTTCTCAACACCAGAAAGGCTTTTCCAAGTTAGGGTTATGCCTTTTGGGTTGAAGAATGGCCTTGCCACCTTCCAAAGTTTTGTCAATCATGTTTAGTCAATCATGCTCTCAGTGGGCTGGAGGACTACTGTGTTGACTACCTGAACTGCAATGCTGTCTACAGTTCCACCTGGGAAGAGCATTTGACACACTTAGATAAGGTGTTGCAGGCCATGAAAATGGCCAACCTCACTATCAAGGCAACAAAGTCCCAGATAGCACCGGAGGTAACCTTCCTTGGTCATGAGATAGGAGGGGCTAAAATCCAACCACTCCCTAGTAAAGTACAAGCTTTACAGGACTGGGAGACTCACTCTACTCTAACCCAGGTGAGAGCATTTATGGGCCTCACTGGATATTACTAAAACTATGTGGCAGACTATGGCACCATAGCTGCTCCTCTCACAGTTCTGACATCACCCAAACAGCCTAATAAGGTTAATTGGAGTGAAGACTGTCAAAGGTTCTTTGATGGCTTGAAGGAAAGTCTGTGCAGGGCACCTGTCTTTTGTGCCCCTGGCTACAGCAAACTCTTTATTTTGCACACTGATGCCTGTGACATTGGAATTGTCTTGTCTCAGTTAGATGACAAAGGGAGAGAACACACCTTCATTTTCATCAGTAGGCAAACCAGAGGGAGGGAACTTAGGTGTGCCACTGTTGAAGAGGATTAAGGCAATTGCATGCAATCTCATGGCTTAGAAAGTTGACTTTGGTTCTGCACCAATGTGCTTTCCAAAAAATAATTTTGTATTTTAATGCCATAGTTTGTCAACACATGACGTATCTCCACCAAATGCCGCTTCACAGTTTCACTTTTTATTTTTAGGTCATCTACATAGGCCCCTCTTTCTACAAGGGCAGGCATGGCTTTTTGCAGGAACATATTGAATACATTCCCACCATTAATTTACCCAAATGCCATACAAAGCATACTTTTCTTCCCCAAAGATAAAGAAGATAATATTGGTTTTTGTGTAGCACCAAGATGGTCCAATACCCATTTGTCAAATCGATAGAAGAATATACTTTAGAACCTTGAATCTGTGTGAATCCCTCTACAATGTAAGGGAGAGGCCACCTTGACATGCATATCCTCTTGGCTACTTCTCTTAGGTCTGCAATACTTTGAGTAATGCACCCTCCAAATGTAGTTTGTCCTAAAGTTCTTCAAACAAGCAATAATCACCCACTCATCAAAAAAGTCACTGGTATAAGCGGTCTGGGCGCACGCATGCGACCCATCATGCCAGCATTAGCGGCATGCCGTAAACTGGAGTAGATCACAAGTGAAGCGGACATGCAAATAGAGGTCTCGTGAAGGAGGAAAAACTGGTTACCGGCATGCCGTAAATACCGACATCTCCGACCTACCGTAAAATGCCCTGAGCAGTGTTCCCAACTGCCACAGGTGCACACAATCAGCACAGGTGGAGGCAATGGAGTCAGGCCCAGTACAAAAGGAGCACATCCACACCCCCTCCCACACCAAGATGATTCCAATAGTAGTAGCATCACTGGAGCTGGAAGACATGCTTGAATTGCCATAACATCAACAATAACAACAACAGCCGCCACCACAGAGGAGACGCAGGAGGAGAAGGAGGGTGAGAAAGGCCCAGCATGCCCCACCAGTGCTGCCACCATTACCACGCTGGCAGCCCCCAATCCCTCGCATCAGAGCCAGTCCTTTCAACCTAACCCCTGAGCAGATACACACTCTGTACCGTCTGGACCGGGACACCATCACCACCATAGTGGACCTAATACACAACGACATAGTGAGCCTCATTGAAATACCTACCGCCATACCCCCTCTGCTGAAGGTAGTGTCTGTGCTCCACTTCCTTGCCACAGGCACCTACCAGCACACAGTGGGGCACATGCATGGCATATCACAACCCTTTTTTTCCTGGATTCTGAACCAAGTGCTGGATGCCCTCCTCAAGCAGACAAGGGACTACATATCCCTACCACGGACCCCCAGGAGATATTTGATGCAAAAGTTGCCTTCCATGCACTGGCAGGCATGCCAAATTGTGTAGGAGCCCTCCACTGCACCCACGTGGAGTTGGTGGTCCCGCATGCCATGGAGGTGGTGTACCGCAACCGCAAGCAATACCACTCCATCAATGTGCAGATGGTATGCAATGCCAGCAAGATCATCACACATTGTTGTGCCCGATATCCAGGATCAACTCATGACTCTATGGTCCTGCGGATCTCCACGCTACCACGCTTCATGGAGCGACATGCTGGACGACCTGCCTGGCTGCTTGGCAAGTTGCAGGACTGGCACATGGCATTGAAATGGGGGGAGAGATGCACACACCACCATGCTGCCAATGTTGATGTGACTCCACGATGTGCACATCACCGAACACTGTGCCCCAAACCATCACAAACCGTACATGACACCCAAATCCCATATGAATGAAGTAAGGTCAACACCTATCACTACATGACTAACAGGAAACCACCCCACATCCCACAACACGTGCACTACTCATCAGCGACCCTCACCCTGCGTAACGCCATCCTGCACCATGGAGTGCATATGCACCATGTTCCTGTCTCCAGCATATCACCACACAGGACAAGCATCCCTGGGAGTGCATCAATCTGAACCTACTAGGGAATCCACTGTCTGGCACAGGGCCGGCACACTCACAGGAGTGCTGCATGTCACCATGGGAATGATCAGCACTGATTACCCAATATTGAACAGACTACTGCCAACGCTCCCTCTAAGGAAATCTCACAGAATACAACAGCTCACCAATTTGACACTAACACAGCTGTATGCATACACGATGCATGTGCAACAAGATGTCAGTGCACACCATGTATCATCTTGAAGATGCAACCCACACCATTAGTCCACGCCACAGGAGGACACATTGAGGGACTGAAAATGTTGTCAGTGCATCAAGGGACAAGTGCATGTGGGCAACGATAACCTGAAGGCATGTGTGACTAGTACAGCTGTCCATCACGAATCACCTAACATTTACCTTTATTTCCCTCTCATGCAGGTGATAGTGGCTATCCCTTGAAGCCGTGGCTCCTCACCCTGTTCAAAACCCACAGAACAGGCACGAGGAGGACTACAAATGTTCCCATAACCGTACACGTGTGGTCATCGAGCAGGCCTTTGGCCTGTTGAAGGCACGATTTCGCTGCCTCAGCCGGTCGGGTGAGGCACTCCTCTACAGGCATGAGAAGGTGGCCAAGATCACCATGGCATGTCTAATGCTGCACAATATGTGCATCCACCAGAACGTGGCCCTGCCCCCTGACACTGAACTGCTACCACCTGGTGATGATGAAGGGGAAGAAGAAGATGTGGCTGGACATCATCACGGTGCCGATGCACAGGAAGGACATGCTGTGTGCCAGTCAGTGATTGCACAATATTTCTGGCACACATGGCAGCAGAGGGTGACATGATGGTTGGACAGAGGGCACTGGGTGTGGGGGTACATTTACACTATGCACTGTAAATGAATAAATTACACATGCACAATGATGAATGACCACTCAGGTCTTGTTTTTCACACAACCAGTGTATTGGATATTAGAATATAAACTTAAGTGACAAAACCCTCCACCACCCTCAACTCATCCACAGTGAGGGGTGCCGTGGCTGCCACCTCCCCAGCCACACTCGACTCCTCCGAATGTGGTGGCTCGCAGGTGTCATCAGGCTGACCAGTGGGTGGAGGTGGTGGTGGTGCTGTGCCCTCCATGGGCCTTGGTGGCACAGGTGCAATGGTACCTGCAGTGGCTTTGATGCTGGTACACAGTGCCCCCTGGCTTGTCCCCTCGAGGTTGACGGCCGGTTGTTGTCCTCCATGACCTCTTCCGGGGTGTGGCCTGTGCAAAGGTGCCTTCCTGCCCATCGCTGTCATGGTCAGTGCCTGTGGGGGTGGAAGAGAGGGACGGCATGAGTGATGTTTTGATAGGCATCATTCATACATTGGGACAATTGCTCGTCCACACAATTGGGGGTAATAGGCATTTGTGTTTGGAAGGGCACGTCATTTGATACATGGGTGGTAAATGCAGGTATATGTTGGTGTCAGTCTTGTTGGCCAGGAACAGTGCTGTCTGACTTGCATACTATTTTGCACTTGCACGCTGTGTGCCTTGTGACATTTTCTAATTTGTGTGGTATGTGGCATGTATGATTTTGCCTTACAACAGGCATCTGCATGTGTCTGTCATGTATCGGCCTACTTTACGGGGAGTCTGTGTGTGTGGGCGACCATAGCGTGACTCTTCGGGCTGACATTGGGGTTGACTTTCATCAGATTTGGCATAGCAGTGTTTACTTTGGACACTCACCTCCATCACCCGATGTTGTGGCGCCACACTCCATCTCGCCCACGCCTTCGATGGATTCCGTCCCAATCATGCTTGCACATGTGTCCTCCCACGGGGTGAGCTTTATAGGGGAACTGGGACCTCCTCCTGTTCCCATGGCCTGGCTGCAATTGACGGAGAGGATGTTGTGCACCCTTAGGCGCAGGTCGTCCCATCGCTTACGGCAGTCTTTTACTGTGCGTGGTGTGTTGCCCACAGCACTAAACTTCTGGGGAACAAGTTCCCAGATCTCTATTTTTCGTAGAACTCCTTCTCTCCTCATGTTGCTGGAGAAGACTGTGGCAGCATGCAATGGATTGTGTTTTTGAAGATGGCCGCCGTGCTCCTTCCCGTTCCTGTGCAATGACGCTACTTCTGGTTTCGCTTATTATCGGTGACCGTAAATAGCGGTGACCACTAATTACAGTCACCGCTATTTACGGTCACCGCTAATGACGCATTGTACAATGTCAGTAGTGTTATCTGCACTATGCTTGATGCCGGTAAGGGCTTTTTGGGAGCCTTTTACAGCATGGCGTAAAGCTCGTGCCCACAAAGTCATAATAGTCCTCTATTAACGGACTGGTGCCAGCACGGACACGCTATTTGCGCCATGCCGGTAATCTATCAACTTATTTCATGACAGACAATCATGGTTTTGTCCTGAAAAAAAGCATACAAACAAAACTAATGGGCATCAAACAAAAGCCTGGCATGCTGTATAGATTCAAATAAAAATGTAGTGCTAACCTTTTTGGATCTATTGCTTTGCTGCCAGTGAAAACCATTCCAGTGGTGAGGCACCAGTAAAGAGTTGGAGCTAAATTGGGAAGATGTACAATAGGGCCAGTGAAAAAGTAGGTTGTTGCCAGTTGAAATGGATAGCTTAAGTGGCGGAAATGAGCATCAAGCAATATGCTAGGTAGTGGGGGGGGTAGTCTGTTGGTAGATTTGATGATAGGCACTGAATAGTCAAGAATGAGTCATATTTTCAGCAACATACTCATTGCATAATGGAGATGATCCAGGTAAATTGTATAGATTGTACGTTGCCAATTTGATTACTTTGTTTAGGGAGCGAAGGAGTTGGAGGTCCATTAACGGGCTTGAGAAGTAGTCAAGATTGCTGAGATCCAAGGTGGAAATTAAAGTTTTGGCAGAATGGTGGATACAGAACATGACTTCAATGACAGTGGCAGTAATGCATTTATTTAGTTTAAGTTTGCTGTCAAAGTAGACCCTAGGGTTGCAAGCTCTGGGTGTTGGAGTCAAGAGACTCTGGAGGGACGAGATGGGCATAGTAGCATGTATGCAGTGTATCATAGACATTGATGCTTGTTTCTATGACTTTCTAAGGCAAATTGAAGCAAGAATAAAACAAAGTAAGACCTAAATGGTTAGAGGCTGAGGAATCAAGAGAACAGATGGCTCAGGGATGAAGGATAGGAATATGAGTTCTAGTGATTGAGGGAGCATTGGTAGGTAGAATATATAAGTTGGTGAGAGAGTGAAGTCCTGCTGTAATTGAAGTGCTTTGGCCATGTTGATTAGGCTTAGACCACATATGACTTTGGCAGTGACATTAGCCTGCAAAGAAAACACAGTGTGCCATTTGGGTAGTAGGTGAATTGGATAGTGAAGGGGTAGTAGGAACATGTTGGGCAGATATGTGGTCAAAGAAGGAGTGGTGGAATCAGAGAAGGGAAGATGGGTTTAAGGTGTGCCTATTTTTATTGGACCAACACTACCACCTTTTCCGTAAGTAGAACAGAGCAGGAGAAGGTAGCAAAGTAGCAAAGCAGCAAATTCAAAAAGGAAGGCATATTGAGTGGGGCAATCCAAGCTTTGTCAATGCCTACCATAGACAGTTTTGGGTGATGTGATTCCAAGAGGTTTGTAAGACAGAGGGTTTAATAGCAGAGGGGCTTGGAGTTCAAAAAGCCCACAGTGAGTTCTGTCAGACATCAAGAGAGTATTGAGGAGAGTGGGGAGCCCCTTGGTTAAATGAGTAAGGTAGATGAGGTTTGATCAGGTGGGGTAGGAGTGAAAGGAACAACTAGAGAGCAGTAGGAGGGATAGGGATGAGGGTACAATGAAAAGGGGGAATGGTGGGATGAGTCATGGGGGTTTTGGAAGGCCCTGAGGACAGTCATAAGAAGAAATAGTATGAGAGGAAGCATGGTAAGCAAATAAGCGGTCAGGGTTAGAAAGAAGAGGATTCTCGGTTGGGGGAACAGAGCTCAGAGTGCACATGTGGGTGGATCCTTCCAGTCAGATAGTAGTACGTGAAATGGACGCATGAATTGCAACCTTCACCGCTTGCATGACAAAATAGTGTATATCAGAAGTTGTAAGCAGCAGCCCCAAGCAGTGGTATACATGTGGGGAAGAGTATGACCAATGTGAGATGGAATCTATGTCCAATTAGGGTTCTGCCTGACATAAAGATGGCTGTGTAGGTAGAAAGGAGCAGACAAATTAGATTACGGCTCTCGACTTTTGCAGTTTCTGGGATTGCAGCACCCCCTGTTCCAGTCTGCTCAATGTAAATATAAGACCATCAGCCCCCATCCTTTAAGATTGGAAGGACACCTTTCCAGCATATGTTGACTACTCCTGACTGAGCCTCAGGGTTAATAAAAAACAGTTGTACAATATCAGAACATATAAATGCTTCTTACTTATTCATATTTTACAAGACAACATAATGGGCCTCATTACAACGAAGGCGGTAGGGGGTTAATGGCGCAGGTAGAGCTGCCGGCCCCGTTGCCCCGTTACCGCCTCATTACGAGGTCTCATCACGGGACCCAGGCGTCCTTAGAAGGTGCCGTGAAGAGACCAGGATGTAAACAACGGCCCGTCATTAATGGGCCCATTGTTTGCATCCTCCCCATTTCCACTGAGCCCTATGGGGGCTCAATGTGAATGGGGATGTACAGGGTCTGGGTTCCTTGAATGGGGAAATACCGGGCCCTCCAAGGTCGGAATGGCCTGATATTTCCCCATTCCAGGAACCCAGACCCGGTACCCGGAATGGAGGTAGCCATGCCGGTAAGAACGGCACGGCTACCTCCATTCTCGTAATGAGGCCCAATGTATTTTATCCACAGCAAGACATTGGGCAAGACCTGACCCCTTCTCCCTTGACTCCAACTATCAGTAACACAGCAATTGAACACTGATGTTCAAATGGGCATTTCCTACTGCACCCGCTTATACAATAATTGTTCCACATGAACTCCAACTCATTCAATGGATGGTCCAGAGAAAACCAAATTACTGCAATGCGTTTCATAGGCCTCCCCAAAATCATATACAGAAATGTTTAGTTGCTGCTGAATTGAGTGGCTAGTGTCATCATAGTTACCTCCTACTCTAGCCGCCCTCCATACCCCCTTACCCTCTTGTGAGGCAATAAACCTTGGTGTAATCTTCAACTCCTCTCTCTCCTTCTCTCCTCACATCAAGGACCTTGCCAAGAAGGCCCACTTCCAGCTACATCTCCTCAGAGGCATTCTCCCGTTCCCCACCTTCCCCCAGCACCTTCCCCCAGCAGAAACTCAATGCCTCCAGAGCTTTGGTTCTCTCTAGGCTGGCTACTGCAACAGCCTCCTCCTCAATCTGCATAAATCCTCCCTTTGCCCCCTTCAACTAATCCAGAAAAGGACTTCAAGACTTATCCTTGGCCTCAAGGCCAGGTACAGCATCTCTCCAGCTCTAAAATCTCTCCACTGGCTTGCGGTTGCCGTGAGGATCAAGTTCATCTACCAGGCTTTCTGAGGCCTGGGACCCTCCTACATCCAACCCTCTCTCCCTAAATACCTCCATGCTAGAGCCCTTCTGTCTTGTATCTCCAACTCTCTGCAGATCAGACTATTTTCCAAGCAGAGAGTGGGGTTAGATCTTTCCTTTCCTTAGGTGCCTCCCTCTGGAATGGCTGCCTTGCCCCTCTCAGACTTGAGACGGATCTCCTTAAGTTCCAGAAGCTTCGCAAAACCCTCCTTTTCTCTTCCTCCTTCCCTCTCCCCTCCCCTGCTAATGTACCCTTATGCCTCTTATTGACTGGCTACCTAGTTCCTTCTCATTCTTACAGGGCACAAGGCCCTCCTCGACCAGTCTATTTTGCACTTGGTCCACCCTGATCCACCACCCTAACATGCACCTGCACTTCCAGGCTCTATCCCCTGCACTTGCCTGTGTGGGCCTGCACCCCATTGAGCCCATCCAACCTGTCCCTTGCACTTAGCATGTGGATGTTCCTCCCTTGCACTCTCTGCATTCCCCTGACACTTTTCCAACTGGCCTCGCCTTAGCACTTGCCTAACTTGTGGGCCCTTTTCCATCCTCCCCCACACTTTTGTTGCTGCACTTGCACAATCCGTACGAAACAAGGCCTAGTAGACCAATTTTATTTTTCTTCATCCCTGTTTCCCCCCCCTCCTTTTGCTGTATAGGCGCACTATAAATACCCAACAAATAAAAAAAAATCATCAGCCGGAACAAGTGGGAATGCATCAACCCTGCCCTCACATACCTCTGTGGATATCAGATAACCTAAGGATCCAATCCTGAGGCTGAATTTAACACAGATACTACTTCTCCATCTAACCACCATCCACATGACAACAAAAGTCTTCCATGTCTTAATCTTGAACTTCATCCCTCTCTCAAAGTGAAAACAGGGGAGACACTGTTCACAGTTCAAGCCCCCAAGCTGTGCAACAGCTTTCCTGTGAACTCAAACTTCAGGGCTGATGTTGATACTTCATTTAGGATTTGAAGGCAAACCTCTACAAATAAGTGATTGGCTGAGTCATCTCGGATCTGCTGGGACTTAAATATGCCCTTGCTCCGCTGCTTGGATATGCACCCCCACCCCATTGCTCACTTTCTTGCCACTGTCATTACCTCTCTCTTTAGATTGTATCTACATTTTGGAATATTCTCAGGAATGTGATCCTCTGGCACTACAGAGAAAGATGTGGATTCCATCGTACCACCTGTTTCAATGTATGTGTTCATGTCCCCACAGCTGCATTAAAATGCATGAAATATACAGCAACAGAGAAATAAGATATTGGGCCTCATTATGAGATTGGTGGTAGTCATGGCACTATTTGCACCATGACTGCCACCAATGACGTGTCCGGCACCGGTCTCATTCAATGGGGACTTACCAGTGCAGTCCGAGCTTTGCGGGACCGGTAAATCACCATGGAAAAAGCCATTCCCCATTCCCACAATTTGCGGTACCGTTGGGTACCCCATAGGGCTCAATGGGAATGGGGAAGGCGCTAATAACGGTACTGCAGATTTTTGGCTCCGATTTCCCTAACGGGTCCCATCCATAACGTCTGGTCAGACCAGGCGTTAAAGGAGGGACCCGCTAAGGGAACTCGTAATAGGGCGGTAAGGGATTACCGGCACTGGTCTCCTTACCGGTGCCCGGTATCCCTTACCGTCCTACTCGTAATGAGGCCCATTCTGTTTTAATACCTATAGGTGCTATTGCCTATTCTCATCGAATGTGCCAAATTGGTGATTCTGAATTGGAGAGCCAAATATCATTCTGAGAATAACAGGAAGGGTAGATTACTTGCTTTATTCTTAAACCTACCTCAAACAAACCAGGACACGCTTATCCAAGTACTAAACACCACCCTGGCAACTAACATCAACAGCGATGCTCAGGTGAAATAACGAACCCTGCAGCTTGTAACTTCCTAAATGCTTGTACACTTAAGAAGTCAACCTCAGAAATAGAACAATCAGAAAACAAGAAAAGGTGTGGCGACAATCCTACTGTGCATCCGATCTCGCACCGCTCAAGGAACTCCAGGCTACACGCTGACCACTGATCACCACTGCCAAGGCCAATACTACCAGAACACCATAGAGTAGGCCAACAATGAAATCAGAGGCTTCTTCAAGGCCATAAAACATTGCTTCACCCCTGGCCGGACCCACTGTACCACACTCCAATGTGTAATTCAATGAGTAATCCACTGATACCAACTCCTTCTTCATACAACAGGATCAGCATGATGCACCAACACATAGACACTAAAGCCTCAAATGGCTGCACACTACAAATCCCATATTGCAAAACCACTGCTAACAAGAACTCTTTCAAGACACTCACTAAGATAGACCTGACTGCCACCCTTGCATCACTGAAGGCCACATTGTACTAGAAAGACATCTCCCCTGCTTCTTAACTCAAGAAGCAACTAACTGCAGCGGCTTACACTTGCAAGCTCATCACAGCTAGCCGCCCCTTTCTATCACCAGCCAACTGCATTACACTTGCCAGGAATCTTGTGTTGTCGAAAATCGATTATTGCAATGCCCTCTATTTAGGCACCAACCAATGTAACCTAAACAAGTTACAAATTATCCAAAATAATGCCATAAGAGCAGCTCTTAACATCCCAAGGAACCATCACATTGCAGACACAAGACGCAATATTCGCTGGCTCTCAGTCCCTCAACAAATTTCTCTAAAAACACTTGCTCTCACCTATAAATGCCTCGCCAGCCAGGCACCTTGCTACCTAGCTAACAGAATCACCTTACTAAACTCCAACAGACCCAGCAGAATTGCCCAGACCAACTGCCTTGCTGTACCACGATAAAACCTGCAAAGATCAGGCGGCACCAGTTTCCCAGTCCTGGCGGCTAAACTGTGGAACTCGCTCCCTAATTTGCTAAGAGTGGAACCCTCCTTCCACAGATTCAAAAACCTAACCAAGGCTTGGCTATCTGCCAACGACTCACCCTACACTACTGACCAACCTCTTTCCATGCAATAATTATCAGCCCCACTTTATGTATATAGCCTCCTGATTAGTCTTGTTTTCTTTCATGCTGTGTGCCTTATGTATATAAAAGTAATTTATACTGTAAATTTACTGTACTGTTCACCTTTTACCATGTTTTAACTACGGTATTTGCCCGGAAGCCCTCGGGCCTGGTGTGCTTTACAAATAAAAATAAATACAAATACAAAGACCCTTTTAACTGAATCACTCAACCTTACCTTGCAATCATCAACAGCTCCCTCACACAAGGCACATTACCCTCAACCAAACCCTCCTGCTTCTCAAGAAACCAAAACTGGACTCTGATGACCTTAGCAAATACTGCCCAATAATCCATCTTCCTTTTATAGGTAATATCCTTGAGAAAGTAGTAGCCTTTCAATTCCACCAAAACATCAACACCAACAACTAACTTTAGTCCCACCAATGTGACCAACCTACTTTAGTGCTACCCTTTTTGCAGCATGGAAACAGCTACTATTAAGGTGGTTGACAACACCCTTAACAGCCTCATTGAAAGCCATCCTTACCTACTGGTTCTCATCGATATCTCAGCATTCAACATAGTAGGCCGGCAGACACTCACCAACATTCTACATCATGGCATGGGGATCAGCGAGACAGTCCACAACTGGTTTCAAATCCCACCTGACTAACCACCATCAATTCACCCAAATGGATACCTCAATATCACCAAGTCTACCAATCTCCTGTGGAGTCTCCCAACAATCCATCCTCCCCCCTTTGATCTTGAAACGTTCACATGCAACTGCTATGAACCCTCATGGATCCACACAACATCCGTATCCACCAATGCACAGATGACATGCAGCTGTACTTCGAGATATCCTCAGGCCCAAAACCTATTTCACCTTGATCCAGTCCTGGAAGACCGAATGCCTACTGCTGTGCAACAGCATACCAACACCCTGACAACTGTACATGTCCCTCCCCTCTGAACCTTAAGGGCTTCACACCCATCTGACTACCTGAGCCAAGTCCCTTAGGTTCTCCATCAACAGACACTTCTCCATCAATGAACACATAGCAAGGAAGATACAGACAGCTTAGTACCAACCTTCTCTCCTATGGAAAATGAATCCCTTTATACAAGCAAACAACTTCCTATCCGCTGTCCACACCTTGGTCCTCGCCCATCTGGATGGTGGCAGTGACTTCAGGCAACTACCCTGGTACCTCTGAGATGTGTCCTGCATGCTTCAGCACCACTCATCAAAGGACTCTGCAAATGTGACCACATCACTCTACCCTCATCAACATGCACTGGCTACCTACTGCTTCAACTACATTTCTATCACCCCCACGATACCTTGCAAACAGCTCAGCATCTCCAGAGGCCTACGATCCACCAGAAGTAAAGACATGTGCAGACTTGAACTCATCCAGCATATCAAAGAACCAGAAGACAGGATATCTCTGTCTCTGACTCTGAAACGTCCTCCCCATCAAAACAAGACTATCCCTTTTGCTTCTAAATTACAGTAAGAAGCTCAGGACCCTCCTCTTGAAACAAGAGCTCCTGCCTAACACCTGGGTCCACACACACTCCCTACCAAACCTGACACTGGGTTATTTGCTCCCCCTTTGTTTCCTCCCCTGGTTGCTTGTAGATCCTTTGCAGCCAAATTGCCTGCTCTCTTCCTGTCTGCCCTCCAATGTTCGCTCCCCGCTCCCTTGCAAAGCTCTCTGTTACTTTATGAAGCTTGGTATCCAAAAATAAGTTTATAATAATAATAATAATAATAATAATAATAAAAATAATAATAATAATAATACATTTCAACAATGATTTCTCCAAAAATGTTATTATTTGGGAACAGAGGATGCAACACGATAGAGAGTATAGCAGTTCCTTGTGTGGTCTTTGCCAAAAATGATAGGACTATTTCTCATATTAATTATGAGAGCATAATAAATGGGACAGGGTATGCCTCTGGGATCAATAATGCTTTTCCCTGTGTGGCTTCCTCAAACCAGGTCAGAGGAAAACTGGTATCCAATGACAGGAAGAGTGCAATGTGCTGATGTTGCCAAAGCTGTTAAGATTCCAAGCATGTCATCAAATGAGCCTGACCTCCAAGGAGAGAGGATCCCTCAGAGCTCCATTTGGATGGCATCCTACAAATAGACCTTTGCAACAATAGTGTTTGTAAATCGGGGTGAGCACTCCCAGCCATGCTACATTCGCTGTTGAGTGACAGCTTCACTCTGCAGCACCTTATCATTACTGGGTCTTGTTGTGTCAATAGTGTTCATCTGATCTTGCCAACTGCCAACACCTCCACATATGAACTGTTGCCATCCTCAATTTGGCACAAAACCGTATCTCATACCTGATAGGGAACACGGCAGGGTGTATGACGATGGGGCAAACATTACACAGATGATGCCAAAATGGTGACATACATTATTATCGTACATTATCTGATTACTTACCAGTAATCTTTGTTTGTCCTAGTCCTGCTCTTCCTCGTCTCAGCACCAGCCTCCTTGACAGGGACCCCTTTTCTATTTCTTCTTTCTCAATGCCCCTCCCCTATACATGGGAGTATAACTCTCCCTCATCCCAGTATGCCTCAGTTTCCTCCAACTCACCACCAAGATGCCGAGACCCATTCCATCACAAAACAGAGAGAGAGGTAGGTTGCAAGTACTAAAACAAGAAAAACCAGGACTAGGAGTAGTGAAGATTACTGGTAAGTAATGAAGGCATTACCTCCATGTTCCTCTTCCTCAGCTGCCGACCTCCCATTGGGAAGCCTGGAACGTCGCCCCCTAAGCACAAAAGAGAGAGGATCATCATGGTAAGGAGCACAGCTACCCACCAGGGACCCTGCCACCAGGAAGGAACTTTAAAAAACAGAGGCACGAGAGGATGGGGACAGAGTTACACTCCCAGGTACATGGGAGTGGTATAGAGAAAGAAGAAATAGAAAAGGGGTTCCTGTCCTGGAGGCTGGTGCTTCATAAGTAAGTCCTGGATGAGGAAGACGGATACATTTTTCTTCATATAATTAAATGATTTTTTCCAGAAGGGTCCTTAATGCAATGTACACTCATTAAGGGAATTCTGCTAGTATGCATTGGTCTGGGTTTACCTAAACTTTACAGTTCAATCTCCGCTCTCACATCCAAACTGAGTCCGGTGAAGGTCCTCAGAGAATGTGTGGTTCCCTTAATGATATACAAATAGAAAACAATTCAAAAGAAGTTACAAGGTGGCCCTGTAAATTAAAAGTGATGTGCACGCTTTGTGAACACAGACCTATAAAGCTGCACTCATTGCAGTCCGGTGTGTGGGTTTTCATGGGTATGCCGTGATATTTTCGAATTATGAAACCAAGAATGAATTCTGAACGAACCCAAAACATCTAGAAAAAATAACACATTTAAAAAAAATGTACATTTGTGCTTGGGAATGAGAATAGTAGTTTTTGGGGTGGGGTAAAAGTATTAAAAAATAAAAAAGGGGCCTGGGGAGGGGGGAAATCCCCCTAAAACGCCGAAACAAAAATGTGTTGATAGATGTTTTGGGTTCGTTCAAAATTCATTCTTTGTTTTATAATTCGATAAAATCACATGCAACCGTTTTCAGGCACTGTAACACCATCGACTCACATATTAAAGAGAATTGGCAATTAATGGAATATACCGTTTTAACATTAATTACCATATTTACACCAGCCGATTGTCAGGAAATAATATTGCAATCCACCATATGACTGTTAAAAAAGAGAGAAATAGAAATGAAATCTGAACATAGTTGTGTTCATTGTGTGCTGAACTTGTTTTTTTTTTGCGCCTCCCTTCCCGGAGACACAGTTCTGATCACTAATGCATAGTATATGTTTGCTTTGGTATATGGGAGATAGTATGTCTACAGAAGTCATTATTATTCAAGTCTCATTTTAAGAAGAGCATCTTCTGTGCCATTGTACAGGGCTTAATAATGTATGGGATGAACGTCTGAGGCAGCCTCTCTGTGCCCCCAGGACACATCAGAACTAGTCATTATAAGTCACTCTCAGGCAATCCAGACTTCCCATGCAGGCAGGAGAATGGATGGAGGGCGGTACATTGATTTATTCATTTTAAACTTTTATTTGGCACCCTTCTGGGGTAATCCGAGTCTCGTAGTTATGGTAATAGAACTTAAAATTGAACCAGCGGGAAGCAAACACCTCGAATCAATCCGTTTTGTGTTCTATTGAAATGAAGCCCACAGTTACAACACAAGTAGAAGATAATTAGCCAGTCCTTTAAAGTAACACAACATGGATACAAATGGGTTCTGGGTGAAAGAAAGTCTCACATTCACCTCTGGTCCTGGTAAAAATGAAAGTATTGAGCCTTATTTACAAAGTTTTGCAGTGTAGAAAATGGGGAACTGCCGGAGCACCTCTGATTTGCACATAATATCTTATCGGAAGTATAATTTGTAGAGAAAAGATAAGGAGAAAGATCTCCCAAACCTAAAGATGGGAAAGATGTACATGTCAAGGTTTTTTTTATGACTGAAGATGTTGGGGATTTGGAAGGACTGATAGGGAACAAGGCCAAGTGCCGGTAACAATGCATAAAAGCACCTTTCCAGACCGGACAACTCAAAGTCTGCCAGTAGGGGCTCTGATCTACCGACAGGCCTGATCTGCCAGTAGGTCAGAGCCCCTACTGCCTGAATCACCAGCACTGTTACTAACGGTGCCCGTCATTCGGGCAGCCCCATTCCATGGAATGGGGAGTTACCAGCGTCTCTGCTGCCCGTAATATCCTGTTAATACCTGGCGGGCAGAGACGGTATGGTAATTACCCAGAATCCCACCAGAATTACTGTCAGGATAGCAGGGAACTCATGATGAGCCCATCTCCCTCGCTAGTGGGAGAACATGTAGAGTCTAGGACCTACATGGACATACTGTTTTAAGCCTTTAAGCCTTTGCAGTAAAATTCTAGCAGCATAATTTATAATGGTTACCTTTTTCTCGAAAAATATGTCCTTCTAAAACCTGATGTCATAATGCTGTGATGTGGACTGAACATGTAACATGTGCATAAGGTGAACTGAGATGTCCAATTTCATCTTCTCAAGATGCTCCTGAAGAGAAAGATCTCAAGCTTTGTTAACAGGAAAAGAAATCTCCTAAAAGTAGGTAGCAATACACCTGAGCAGTGTATGTGAAGTTAATTAGCTGTCCAGTGGTATGGGAGATCCCACTTGCCTCTGGGTCAATATGAACACCTTTACCTTGGTTCACTAATATAGTAAAGAGGAGTATACCTTGATTACAGACCTATAGGTGTGTTGTTATGTTTCTTAAATCATATTCAAAATACATAGGAGGGATTCCAAGATTCCAAGATGGCGGCCAGCCAGAGGTAGATGTGTCTCATCGACCTGTCACAACTAAGAAGAATGGACTTACCTCTTGCGATGGGGGGCAAAGAAGGGGTACATTTTGGCTTGGACTGTATTCAGTTGAAAATAATTAAAACATTAAATTAAAACAATTACAAAAAATACATAGGAGCAGCATGACTAGCTAATGGAAAACTTATTTGAAAGCACACACATAAGACTACTTGCTAAATAAAAAATCTAATGAGAACCATGTGTAGACATGATGGTACCTGCTCCTTCCAGAACCAATATGCTGCATGATGGTGGCAAGGATACAGAGGTACACATTCATTTCATAAAGAAACGTAAAGCTAACTTGGAGTAGGAGATCTAATCACACTAGTATGCTACTAATACAATTTTAAATATTAAAGAGCACATGATGTTTCACTGCGAAGAAAAGGACAGCAATCAATCATAGTCAGCGTTTTAGCACATTAATAATAATAAAATGCTATGCAGTGTTTAAGTAAGATTCTCCTGGGGAAGACCATGCTCAGGAGAACATCTACATTTGCTGATAATAACTTAACATCCCAAACAGATTCATATTTGGCCACATGGGTATAATTCATTTGAATCAGGATTTGTTTACTAAGAGGTTTGTCATCAACCAAAATATGTCTGTCAGAAACTGATGAAAGGTAACTGTGACAAAATGATTGCTGGAGTAGTCATGCAGGAGTATAGGATGAGCAGTGGTTTCTAAACTCCTACTCGGACCATACTACTACTAAAACAGCAGAGATCCCAATCATAAAGGTTAAACAGCACAACAAGAATGTCCCATCACAGGCTGGGGGCAGAATATAATCTTCAAGTGGGGTATGAACCTACAAGGATGTATCCAAAATAGTATTGCGGCACCAAAATAAAATAAATGTCCAATCAAGATTATTTAAAAGACAAGTCTTCAAATAAACAAAAAGTACAACACACTAGTAAAAACACTTACAGCCTATACTACTATAAGAATACACAAGCTATTTAGCATTTTGGATGCTCCCAGTGGATTGAGCTAGTGTTGAGATGGTCAAGTCACTTGCTCCCAGGTGGGTTTAGTCACTTACCCCCACGTGGGTTGAGATGGTATTGAGACAGTTCGATTTTGTGGTCCTAATAGTTAGAGCTAGCATTGAGACAGGCTCAGTTAGATGCTCCGAACTGGAGCAAGTCAATTGCTGTAAGATGGCTCTAGTCAGAGTCGAGATGGTTTGAGTTGGTTGTTCCAAGGTGGGTTGAATCAGTTGACTAGAAATACATATAAAGGTTTATTGGTAATTATACCTGTATCTGGTCAGTGACCACTCTATCAAACCCGATATATCTTTAGGTTTAGATGTCCTCATTTGGGAATGTACAGTTATTTATACTTTTGATCACAAGAGTGTACTGTTAAGGGTGGTCCATTACTGGAATTAATTTAGATGCCAATGTTCCTGGCTTTGGCAACAATGTATGACTATGTGTCGGTGGCGGACAATGGACAGGTCTTACTACTGGCTGTTGAGTGTCCCTTTCCCATCGCCGCCGGTGTCCAACTTGTAACTTCATTGTTGCAGTCTGCGTCCCAGACGTGAGACCCCAGAGCTTCTCTGGTCCTTGGAGCTTGGCATCATATCAGGTCGGCCTGGTCACATGTTGAGAGACCATGGCCGAAGCAGAATTATGGGGATTTGATTTGTATTTCGGCTCTGAGGAGTGTTTAGCAGTGGCAGGTGTAACCTTGGCGCTGGGAGCGCGGCATGTAGATTGCAACTTTGTGGCCTTGGCTGTGGGGCTCGTGTCAGCATTTGTTCTGCATGATCAGCACCTTGCAGCTCCGTCTGAGGTGCTCTGGGCCTGGGGACTCTGGTTTGCGGCCTACCTTGGCCTAGTCTATAGGTGGCGGCATACAGTCCATAACACGGGGGTCGCGAGGTGCAACTTGGGACCTTATATATTAGTCCATCTACAGGGTGACATGTTCAGGGTTTTTAGTAGCGAAAGCGTCTGCAAGCATATACACAAGCTCTTCTGGCATATTGCGTTTCGGCGGTGCAGAAGTTAGCCTATGTGAAAAATAACAAACATGCATTGTGTGAATGTAAGCGGTCCTCTACGCCATAGCACTGAGTATGTTCTTCGTGTGGGTTGGTGTGTGTCTGATCCAGGTGCTTGATGGCACGTGTGTCCTTGTCCGTTGGCTATGTTGTCATGTCATCTCTAACGATGGCGATACTGGTGGGTGACATCTAATCGAGGTGGTCCATATGGTCAGTATTAACTCCACCCGAGGTCCCACCACATGCTTTGGGTAACGCGCAGCTGGCCTTGGTGTGTGGTGCATGGCTACGGTGGATCTTGACATCCGGGGCAGCAGTCAGAGGGCTGAACTAATCCCGCGGTGGGTGCTTAGGTCATGACGTCATAGGCCATGGTCTGGACAGGGATCGGGGGAAGGGATCGTCCCATTTTCCCTCTTCAGTCCCCCCTGTGGTCGTCTTGTCGACCACAAAATTATCCACTCTTTTATCTCCTCTTACTTGCCATACCTTTGTTTTTCCTGCCAGGTGTCCATATTGGTCCACGTGATCTTCAAATGACCAGTACATGTATACGCATCCACCACCGGGCTTGCAATAAATCCATTTTCCAACATAGCTCTTCGGGTTTCGTGGATTTTCAACTTTTATCGATGGCGGTTACAAGTCTGCTTCCACTATCTTTTCCCGCAGCCGCTCGTGTTCCTTTATTATTATATCTGCATGCTTGTCGTCTTCAGCGGGCATTAGCACATGCATGCCTATCATTTCCCCGGCAGTACACTTCGACCTTGCCACTCATAATTTTATCCCCATCAGTGAAGCCATTCCAAGGATCATGCATCCTGCCACAACCTTGAGGCCATCCGACTGCCATGATGGAATCCATGACCAGAGGTATGAAAACCAGCTACCATCCTTCTTCACCCCCTTTTCTTCCTCTTCCATTTGGCATGCATCTTGGCCAGCTGTGATACTGCTGTGGATAACGTGCCGTTGTCCTCGTCGTTTGCAGGAATGAACATGAAACAGGAACTTCCAATTTTTGTGCAAACACCTCCTTCCATTGCTGTCAGAAGGTCTAGCACATACCTGTTATGTAGGGCCACCATCCTTATTGCTCTTAGTTCTTCTTTAATTACGTTAAATCTGTTAACGGTGGAGTAAATCATCATCATTAGCTCCTATCTTGTTGTCTGTAGCCATTTTGCATTCGCATACGCCTGCACTCCTGGATATATCACAGAGGAAAAGAACATTGCTGCTCTGCTAAATAGTCTGTGTGCTGGTGGGATCTCACTCAGTGTTGTTTCTGATCTTCCCCACAGGTAATTCCAGTTAGTGGTTCTCCTTGTCTTTTTACTCTGGATACTTTCTTCTCTGAATTAATGTCACGCCTTGCAGCGCTTCCTGCTTTATCCAGGGACCTTCTCTTCCGTTTGTTTCCTTCGTCCATCTTAGGGAAATTCTCCAGGTTGATGTGTTTTTGTGGCCCTACCAGGGAAGGTACGTTGACGTGTACCATGGTACATAACCCATTCCATGATGGTGGTAGGCTGTTATAAGCTTTTGTTCCGCAGGCCCAATAGTGGTCCATCAGTACGGCTGTTCCTGCTTCCCCCTCAGGAATCTTTATTGTTCTTTTACATCCTTTGTTCACTCCAGCGTCAACCTCACCATCGTGCTGGTAACATAGTGCAGTTGCTGCAACGGGTATTAACATTATTGGTTCCTCTTCTATGTCCAACCAAGTTAGCAGTGCTGCACTCTTTGCCCATTCCTTGTAGCATATGTCATTTTCCTCTTGTACTGTCATAACTGATGATTTTGCAAATTTCACTACCTTGCTTCCTACTACTCCATTCACCCATCCGTTCTTCGTATATACTTTGCCATATACTAGGATCAGTGGTCTCTCCCAGCACCCTGGTTCACCTCCAACCTCTTCTGCGTTCCATTTGCATGGCAGGTAGATCAATGTGACCTCTTTTGTGTCTCCTTTGTCGGGTCCGTCAGTTATGCATTGAAGTCCTTCAGTCAGCTGCCAATAATTGTCATACATTAGCAGTGTTTTGATGAAGTTGTCTTTGTAGGGGTATGTTGACCTTGACTTCCATCTTAGTGTTGCCTGTTTACCTTGAAATCGCCCTCGTGTTTGAAATAATGCTAAATATAGAAGGCATTCTGCTGTTGCTCCTGGTACTTCAGTAGCCACTAATGTTCTTGAGGCACCCATGGCGTATGGGATCAACGAGCACACATAGCAATTGTCCTTTGTCGTGTCCTTACCAATTTTGAACATGTGTTTACATCACATGTTGTTGGAGACGTGTGCGGATTCTGTAAGATATGTGTCCCCCCCATGTACATCTATAGAAACACTATGTTTACCTCTTTTTACGTTGGGTCCCGTGTTACTTGTACCACCTGACACAGTTCTCCTTGCAGCCGTGGTAGGGGAAATGTTAGTAGTGGGAGTTGCAGTCGCGTGAAAAGCATAGTATGACTGCCAGACAGCAGCAGTTATCAGACCAGTGGTGAAAAATATCCCCAACATCTTTATTACAGTTGCTATTACAACTGGCATTTTTATCTTACCCATGCTGCCGTCCTGCTGCTACTTTACTTTAGATGATATAGGTGCCCGTCTGAAAATCTCAAAAAATGTGCGTTATTTCCGTTAGTGTTTGTTATTCAAGCCCTGCGTATCAAGTGGTCATTCAATGCCCAGGCGAAAATCTCTTCCCACGCCTTCCTTAGCGTCCTATCTCTCAAGGCAGGTAATGCTGCATAGAGGTGTGGAAATGATCATACTATTAGCATGAGAAACACATTATAATAGATGTGTATTCTCCTGGGCCTTAAGTACTTTGGCCTTTTTATAATGTATACAAATTGGTGTGACAGTGCTTCTGGGATATCGTCTGTGGGTAGCATTTGCCCCTGGGCAGTGGCGTATGTTCTTTACATACAACAATAAGAATGCGCAATACCTGCATGTGCGAGACAAAAGAGAAGAGAGCATGCACATGTTTACACAGTGTGGTGTATATTACAGATCTTTCCGATAATGTTCTTCTTTTGCTATTGGCGGGTGCTTTTTAATCAAGCTAATAGTTCCAGTTTCTATTGGCAGTTTCGTAACGATAATAATGTTATTATTCTGGTGTGTGGGCGTACTTTTTCTGCAACCTCATAATGATGGGGTTGGCTATGGGTCGTTGGTCGTTTGTGTCTTTTGGGGTATCTGGCGCTTGTGCTTTATTGTTGTTGTTAGTTGTTGCTGAAGCATTGGCCCTGTCGCTGTAGGGATGGGGGCAGGTTTGTGCTTTGTAGGGCTTGATGTCGTGGATGTGTGTCCAAACGTCCTTATCGGACAATTTGACGGCCCTAGGGGCCACTTTCTGGTCTGTGTGGGGCCCCGTAAATCTAGGGGTGTTCCACTTTCTCCAATAGTTTTTAAGGAGTACCGTGTCTCCTTCTTTCACTGCCCAGTGTCCAGTCAGCTCTTGTTCCTTGTTGGTTGCTGTTTCCCGTTGGTTGTTCTCTGACCCGCCCTGTGTCCGTTGAATCTGTTGAGAGATAAAAGCGTTACTAGTAACCATGGAAGAGACATAGGGCCTCATCACGACTTTGGCGGTAACCCTTAAATCCGGCGGTAGCGCTATTACCGCTGGATTTAAGGGTCTGCCAAAGCAGGACTTCGGCGGATTTCTCCCCAGCTCTGAGCTAGGGGGAAATCCGCCGAAAATTCGCGCTATTACCGCCGGCGGGAAATCCGCCGGCGGTATTAGCGCGAAATTTCCCCATTGAGCCCAATGGGGAATGGGGCATTCCCGAATGGGCTCAATGGGGAATGGGGATTGACATTACCGCCGAACTCGTGATCCGGCGCTATTAGCGCCGGGGAGTTCGGTGGTAGGGCTAATACCGCCCGCGCTAATAGCGTTACCGCTACCGCCCAAGTCGTGATGAGGCCCATACTCATGCATTTCTTCACCGAAACGCATTGCCCTTGATGGTGGTGTGAGGGGAAGGTGCATTTGCCGTCCGTTCACCACCTCATGTGGTGTGAGGTGGTGGTCTGAACCTGGTTTATTCTTCAATACAAACAAGGCCAGTGGAAGGCAATAGAGCCAGCTCCTTTTGGTTGTTTGTTGGGTTTTTGATATCGCTTCTTTCAGGAGGCCATTGAGGCGTTCACATGCCAGTGGCTTGTGGGTGATATGCACAGGCAAACTCATGCTTGATCCCCAGAAGTGCAGTTACGTGCTGGAATAATTAATTGGCAAAGTGGGGACCATTGTCTAACCTCAGTACTTCGCAAACCCCCCCACCTCGGGAAGACCTTCCTTACTAAAAATGTAGCTGCTCTAAATGCATCTGCATGAGAGCATGGGCCGTCCTCAATCCACCTTGAAAATGGGCATACTACTACAATCATGTATCTGTATCTTTGACATACGTTGATCATGTCGACGTAGTCAATGTATAGGTGCAAAAAGGGTCCTTCAGACTGGGGTATTGTACCTTTGATCACTTGCAGCGTGTGACCGGCCGTAAATTGTTGACATGTGAGGAAATTGCTAATGAAATTTGCAACATGTGAGGTTAGCTCGGGGCAGAACCATGATTCTTTTATTTGTGCTGCAATTAGTTCTTTCCCTGTATGAGTGGGGTGGTGTAGTTGGGCAAGAGCTGTTTTCAGTAGGGCCGGGGGCATCACAACTTTCCCTGTATTATTCTGTCGCCATAGTGCATCTGTGGGGGACATGGTACATCCTCTTTTAACCCACAGTTCCTTTTCTGCCATTGGAGCTGCTACCTGCAGTTCCATAATCTGTGTCTCTGGGATGTGGGTGTACCCATCCTTCATTGTCATCTGTCTTACCCTCCCCTTATCTTTTTGTTTTTCTTGGAGCTCCCATGTCTCGCCAAAGTATGCAGCATATTTTGCATGTGCATCTGCTGTTTCATTAGCTCTTGATTTTGGATCTTCCCCATTCGTGTGTGCCTGACACTTCACCAGGGCTACCTCTGCTGGGTATGTTATTACTTCTATTAGTTTACCCAGGAGGAGAGCATGTTTCACTGGAGTACCGTCTGCTCTCCTAAATCCACTTCTGAGCAACTTTTTTAATCCTGAATGTACTGTTGAGGTGACATATGCGCTATCAGAGTATATTGGTACTCTTTTCCCGTTGCTTTCTTGTAAAGCTATGATCAGTGCCACCAACTCTGCTGCTTGTGGTGCTGAGTATTGTTGGGGTAATCTAACACATTTGACTGGAACGTATGTCCAATCCTCCCTCAATCGCTCTACAGCTGCTCCGGTCCTCCTCACACCATCACTTTGGACAATTGTCGATGACCCATCAATGTATAACACCTCACCACCCTCTAGTGCATTTTCTTCTACTTTTCTAGTGGATGAGAAAAATTCAATTACACGTGTACAGTCGTGTACATAGTCTCCTTCGGCCACTTCCTCTGCTATGAACTGCACTTGGTTGACATTGCTACACCTTACTATTTTCAATTCAGGTCTAGAGAGAATAATCTCATACCCTGTTGCTCTCTGAGTAGTCAGTGTGGATTTTGGTTTGTTTAATATCGTGAAGAGGGCGTGTTCCACGTATAGTGTGATGGAGCATCCCATAGTAATGGATGATGATTTTTCTACTGCAAAAGCTACTGCAGCCAAGTGTTGTTCGCACGAAAAGTGTCCCATCATTACTGGATCCAAATGGCCACTGTAAAATGATATTGGTTTGTGTCCCATACTTGTCTTTTGTGTTAGCACTGCCTTCATTACTACATCATCACAATATGAGAATATGTAGTACTCATCATCATAATTAGGGGTACCCAGAACTGGTGCCGTTGAAATGGTCTCTTTTAGTTCAGTACATGCATCAGTCATTTCTCTTGGCCATCCAAACTTCCTTGACCCCCTTTGTGCCTCTTTGAGAGCCTCTAATAGGGGTCCTATGTATGTGCTGTAGTCAAAACCCATGCTCTGCAATAGTTGCATAGGCCAAGAAATTGTTGCAGTTCCCTTATCATTTGTGGCTGTGGTGTGTTCTTTACTGTTTGCGCCCTTTGTGGTGCAATGTTCCATCCTTTTTGTGAATGGTCTGCCCGAAGTATAGTACTTGCTTCTGACAGTACTGCAGTTTTTCCTTGTCAACCTTGTATCCTTTCTCAGCCAGTACTGTGAGCATCTTTACAGAGTCCCTCCTGCACTTTTCCTCAGTGGTGCTGCAGATGATGATATCATCCACATACTGCAGCACAGTGCTCTCCAGGTTGATGTTCCCTAGGTCCATGTGTATTACTCTGTTAAAGATGGATAGTGACTTGCAATAACCTTGGGTTAGCTTAGTGTGTTTCCATTTTGTGTTGCGGTATGTGAAACGTGTTAAATCCTGTGAGTCAGGGTGCAGTGGTATTGAGAATAAAACATTTTTGAGGTCGATCATGGTGAACCGTGATGCCTCTGCTGGTATTCCGCACAGTATTGTGCCTGGGTTAGCTGATATCGGGTACTCTGCCTAAACAATGTGGTTAAGAGGTCTTAAATCTTGTATGAAACACCAAGACCCTCCCTTCGCCTCCCACCACTTCTTCCTTTGTCATGTTTCCCTCCTGCCTGGTACTTACACCGCTCCCCTTCTGAGTGTATCCTACCTCCTCCTTATCTACCTTCTTTATCACCTGCTCTTCTTCTCCTGTTACGATCCCGCGAAGTTTCAATAACTCCTGTGCTGCTATCCACTTGTCTGGTCCTATACTTGCCAAATCTATTTTGGTCTGTTTTATGCTACCAGAGCTCCCATGTGCCTGTTTGGTGTCTACTGTACTCCCTGTACTCAACTCTTTTTGGTAGTGATCTTCTTTTGCGTACGGAGGTGGGCTGTATGCAGGGTTTGAGTATCCCTCAGCGGCTGTTAACTGGGGTCGTGCTGCTTCTCTCAATTCTCTCATTAGGTACAAACCCTCAGTCTCTTTCTTTACCTCCTTTATTGGGTATGACCCCTCTGCCTCCTCCTTGCTCTCATTGGTGCTCTGTGCTGCATCGTTGGAAGGAGGAGGAGGAGGAGCCGTGGGCACACTACAACCTTCCCCCTCGCACACCTCCTCTTTCTTTACCTCCTGCATGCTCATCATCCCCGGGCTATACCCCTGAAACATTCTCCAGAGGTTGAAAACAGTGGATGCCAATTTCTTCCCCGTGTATGTGTTGTGTAGATACGTTAACAGTGAATGTTGTGCTTCCATTCTAAAACTACTGTTGGGTGGCCACGGTATCCTTATCCTCTCGTCTATCCCTTTGATTCATTCAATACTGTATTCTACTATTTTGTCTCTGTGCTGTGGCAGGGTTGCGCAGATGTGCAGGAGTGGTGTTGTTAATGTGTGGAACCCATTGTCGGCTCCTAACCCATAATACAATGACATTTTCGAATATACAGATTTATATACCACCGTTACATGGCCCCGTAATTTGGGGACTTCCGACTTTCCGCTACAAGGAAAAGCAATATTGTTATAACAGTACTTTCGTGCTGGCCACCACTGCTCTCCTGTTTTTCACAATTTCACAATGCTAACGCTCCCTTCACACCCCTCCTTTCAGAGCCCCACCTTCTCAGCGTGGACGCTACTCGGCGCGCCTGCAGTATTCTTCTAAACCCTCCTCCTTTCTTTCTGTCCCCACTGACTGTGCAGTGTATGCCTGTCTCCTCCCCCTCCCACTGATCACACCACTGCTCGGTGCGACCCCCTTTGGTTCTCTGTGCGCGTCCTCCTGTCCCCCTTCGCCCCTCCTTAGCCATGTGCCGTTGCTCCAATTACACTGAAGAAGACTGCGGTGTCCTATTCAAGCCCTCTGGGTGATGTCACCATCTAGTACAATGTGTTACCGGTACATACAGTTGCAACATAAAATGAGTGCCAATTTTGACAATATTATTTTGTCACAATCCCCACAGCTGTCTTCCCACCGTGCCTTCAGTGGAGTATTCATTAATCACTTTCGGTATTATAATTGTGCTGCACCCGCTGCATTGCCTCGCGTGTGATATGTCCCCTCCCCAGGTAGCTTAACCAGCCAACTATCTTCCGTACTGAGAAACAATCTAGCTACCTCTTGCGGGAATACGTCATCTATTCACTGAGCTAAAACACTAAATTAATAGGAATCCTCATCTATTCATCGACCTACAACGTCAACTCATAGGAATGCCACACCCCCAGTACAGGTGTCCACGATCTAGACCAATGAGCGCGATTTGCCAGTCAACACGTAGGAGCTCAACGCCCCACCCAGCACGCTCCGTAACACCAGAAGGGACGGCCTTCATTCTGTTCCCCACTACATCTTATACATCGATCGCCGCTAAATTACCAAAATCTTTTCTCGACACACTGTAAAACCACCCACCACCCTGTTCACAATTCTTCCCGCCACCTGCACAATATTACACTGCTGGTTGTGTGTGCCATACTCACATCGGGCTCTCGCCTGCCGGTGACGCTCGGCTGTGGGCACCTCTACCTAGCAGCTCGCTGCCTCCCCTCGTCTGGACCACCTCTGGACACTCGCCAACCATCGGTGGGAAATTTCTGAAGTCGGCTCCCGATGGCCAATCTCTTGATTGCACTGTCCGTTCGTCTCGCAGTTCCACAATGGTCCTGCAGTCCTCCAAAGGGGGCAACGGCATAGGAGGGCGTGTTGCCCGGCCACCTTGATGCAAATGGTCTCGCTGTGGTCTATCTCACATCTATCTCAGCAGTGCCTCCAACTTGTCGGGGTGATTTCCTGGGGGTCGGCAGGGCTGTCCGTGGACCTCTGGGGTTGGTGAGGCCCCAACTCCTCCCGCGTCCCAAAGGAGTATGAGGCACACACAAGAGCAAATAGTTAGTGCTGTTTATTGCACAAAACAGACAGGGACAGGTTCTCGGAACATAGGTACCAAAAGAACATCTCAGCGGTGATGGGCTTGCAGGCCCTTTCTCTAATCGGATGAAGCTACTACGTGCATCACCTGGGAAAAATAGCCCCTAAACCTAATGCTACTCCGGGTTGGATCTCCGAGTGTTAGGGTCAGTATGGATCAGTATAGGGTAAAATATTAGTGGTGGAGAAGAGGTCGGGTGGTACGCTTGGGTCGTCTCTAAAAATGGCTACATAGAAAGTGTTACATGAAAAAAGTTAGTGATTGGTTGAATTATAGTATCGTCAGTGGTTAGCTCTATTCTGATTGGTACATCCGCGAGCCCCAAGCCTGGGACTATCGCCATTCTCAGTTCGCGATGTACCTGGCTTTGGCAACAATGTATGACTATGTGTCAGTGGGAGACAATGAACAGTCCTTAATATTGGCTGTTGAGTGTCCCTTTCCCATCGCCGCCGGTGTCCAACTTGTAACTTCGTTGTTGCAGTCTGGGTCCCAGACGTGAGACCCCAGAGCGTCTCTGGTCCTTGGAGCTTGGCATCGTATCAGGTCGGCCTGGTCACGTGTTGAAAGACTGCGGCTGAAGCAGAAATACGGGGATTTGATTTGTATTTCGGCTCCGAGGAGTGTTTAGCAGTGGCAGGTGTAACCTTGGTGCTGGGAGTGCGGTGTGTAGATTGAAACTTTATGGCCTTGGCTGTGGGGCTCCCGTCAGGGTTTGTTCTGCATGATCAGCACCTTGCAGCCCCGTCTGAGCTGCAAGGTGCATGGGGACTCTGGTTTGCTGCCTACCTTGGCCTAGTCTATGGGTGGTGGCATACAGTCCTTAACATGGGTGTCGCGAGGTGAGACTTGGGTCCTTATATATTAGTCCATCTACAGGGTGACATGTTCAGGGTTTTTAGAAGCGAAAGCGTCTGCAAGCATATACCCAAGCTCTTCTGGCGTCTTGCGTTTATGCGGTGCAGTAGTTAGCCTATGTGAAAAATAACAACGATGCACGTGTGTGAGTGCAAGGGGTCCTCTATGTCATAGCAATGAGTATGTTCTTTATGTGGGTTGGTGTGTGTCTGGTCCAGGTGCTTGGTGGCACGTGTGTCCTTGTCCGTTGGCTATGTCGTCATGTCATCTCTAACAATGGCGATACTGGTGGGTGACGTCTAATCGAGGTGGTCCATATGGTCAGTCTCAACTCCACCGAGGTCCCACCACGTGCTTTGGGTAATGCGCAGCTGGCCTGGGTGTGCGGTGCGTGGCCACGGTGGATCTTGACGTCCGGGGCAGCAGTCAGAAGGCTGAACTCATCCCGCGGTGGGTGCTTAGGTCGTGACGTCATAGGCCATGGTCTGTATGGGGATTGGAATAAGGGATCATCCCATTTTCCCTCTTCACAGGATTAGCTGATGGGTCATTCAGATGAGGGACTTGTCACAAGAAACGTGTGGTGATGAATCTTTGTTGAAAAGTCTACTGGAGATTTCCAATATTTGTGGGAACCACACTTGGCATGGCATGACCAGAGTTACTAAGACAAGTGATGCTCTTCAGTTGTGAGCTGTGAGCAGGACTCTGTATCATGGTTGAAGAAGGGATACAAATATATTCCATTGTAGCATCTAGTCTCTTCTGTAAACCTCTAATAATAGTTTTAATTGTTGAATGGACTAGGAAAACTCTGTGCTTGAATTAACATGGTTCTTTTGAGACATAAGTGTCAAAAAGCTTTTGCAAGAACAACTTTATGGCACTAAAAGAAATGTGTATGCAAGTTAGAATCTGTTATAAATCATTACCCTCATGTTCATTTGGGCCCGGAACCTTCTCCTTCTCCCCTTACAAACAAGCTAAAATGTTACTCAATTATAATATAAGGTTGAATGCTGAAAATGGTTGCGCCGTTCCATGCGTTCAAGTCCTGGAGTTACACAAAAACATCCTGTCTGCCCTCTTCAGATAAAGATATGTGAATAAGCACAGATTCTGCTAGAAGGGAAGCTCTGAAGCACTGCAATTCACTACAATAAATGGGGCTTTGGACTATGGCAGGTTTGTAGGTCAATAACAACCCTACAAGAATGTTACTAATTTGAGTGAAAAACCTTTTTTTAGAAATATGTTTTCCACTAACTAAAAACAATATCAATGTAACTTCAACAGGTGAAGGAAAGCTTGAAAATTGCCTAGTTTTACTTGTTTGAGGTTTTGTAAGGCTTTTACAAAACCCTTAGTGTTGATTTCCATCCTAACAATGTAGCTAGTGTGGGACGATTACAGTGGAGGTATTGATGATGCAACCATTTACAAGTCACTAGGACATTTGACCAGATTACCCCACCTTACGCAAATTGCACTGGCTCCCCATCCCTGTCTAAGATGTAGTTTAAAACCACATGCCTCATCTACCAGGCAACCACCACAGTGCATTAGAGCCTATCCGATGATTAAACTAAAAACATTGGTTGGCACAGAGTCATCTCCCAGTAACAACAGCACCATATAGGAACAAGACTGGCTCACAAGGACAAAATAAAAAAAATAAAAATAACAACCTTAACATGCCTTTTAAAACAGAATTAATAGTTTCCCCTGGTTTAATGGTAGTAGACAACAGAATTTATTATGAGCAATTCAAAGACAGCCCCTGGATCTGCTTATAATAATAGAGACTGCAGATATTAGCTGGGAATTAGAAAATTACATTTAGATACGGCTAACAGAGTGCTTGTCATTATTTACTAGGAGCTACATTTGATTGAAGAATAGATATCCTTGTATCATTTGACTTAGAATCCCCCACTCACACCATTGTGGCAAACAATAGCTATTCAATGTTGTGACTAATTCATTTCTGGGGTACCAGTTGTCCAGGGGTGAATATCAGTTTCTAAACCATCAATCAGCCCCACACCTCTAATTCATCAGAAGGGATACAAACAGATTGGAATAACAAGCAAATTATAAACCTCTTTGTCCAATTTGGGTAACATGGGTGGAACGGCAGGCTTATCTCCAAAAGGTTTTGGATCGTTGGTTAGTTGCAACACAGCAAATTTACAATTAATACCCAATGATAAAAAGAGTGTCCAGTAAAGGTTCTATTAAAAATAACTACTTTATTAACCACAACAGAAAATCTAACAACACTACGAAATACAACCCACTCTGTAAAGGAATGCAGAGTACAGACAGGTTCAAAGAAGGAAAAGGAATGCACTCTGGATACTGACAGGAGGGTAGTCGGTATGGTTAATAATCACCACAGTTTGTTAAGGTCTCTTGGCTTTAGCACAAAGGTGGAAAAGGGTGTTATAATGTCTCTAGGTGTCTTCTGAGAAGGACCAAGGGGACAGAACCACAATGTGCCTTGTGCTGTAGATGTTCTTGGTGCTTGACCGGAGTCTGCTGCTGGTGTGAGGCGGCAAGATGGTTTGGCGAGTGAAGCTGGATGAACAGCTTAAGGCTGGCCTTCACGGTGGCTCCGGATCACAAATTGCTGTCTCAGTGTTGACTGACAGTTCTGAAGCACTGGTCTAGTAGTATCAGATGTCTTTAAGCGACAGTGGCTTGACAACAATCAGCGTTGATGTCAGTTGGGGATCGAGGTGCCACCTTCTTTTAAAACCAAGAGGGTCTCAGTGATTGGTGTAGGCTAAGCCTGCCTTTATGAACCAATCCTGGGGTCCTTGCCAACAATCTCCTACATGCGTGAGATGATAACCAGAGTGCTTTGCAACAGAAAGGTAAAAGGGTGAAAACAGGAACAGGGTGTGCCCCAGAACTAATATGGTAGAAATGTTCTCTCAACAGGAAGAGCTCTGGGCTCTCTCCTGTGTGCTACTAATTCCCACTTATCTTCCTATCGGTTATGTTCAAAGAGTCTGTGCAAAGAGTCTCTATGGTTAATGTTCCTCCCTGTGTGGTCACTGTTAAAGCAGCAGGTCTCCCTTGAAGCTGCAGTGAGATCAGTTTATCTGGCTCCTGCAAACCACATTATCATACCTTATGAATGGGGTCCCCCTAGAGGGGGAGGCGGGGGGCTACTGTAAACAACAGAGCCAGACATGACAGTTCACTGCCATCAATACTGAGAGGCATGAGCTGACTTCAGGTTGAAAAACCTGCATATGAAAGGTTTTGGAGTTTCCTGCCACCTTTGTTATCCTCTGCTGCCACGCCCCGTGTGGGCCTGTTTGAAGTATATCCTGTTGGTATGATAATTGCTGCCACTAGCGATGTGGCTTAGCAATAGATCAGGGGGTTTCCATGGAGCCTCAGTCAGTTAATCAGGCTGAGCATGGCATGGGGAAGGTTGGTCTACCCCTTCCTCGGATGTCAATGTGCCCTCCTTGGCTGTCATATTACCACTAAATGTGACAGGGCGGACTGTGCCTGTAGACAGTGTCCAGCCCTGAGTACACAGATGTATTCTTTTGTTGGTGTGTGAGCATATGGAAATGTGTGTGGATTAGCCACACACATTTTCCTGAGGTCGATCTACTATCTTTCCATTTAATTAAACATTTCAAAAAAGCACAGGTGAGCGCACGCCCACCATCCGTCACGAATTCGTCACACATGTCCTTAGAAATAATATGAATTGTTGGTATATTTAATAGATGACTTTCAAAATGTAAATTGATAGCTGAAATAGTTGAAATTCTTCCAGGCCCAGGGTTTTTCCATACAATAGTAAAATGTGTTTGCCAAGTTTAGCAGTGACACACTGGAGTTCACACACATCGACAATAAGGCACAATTATCTCTTTTCACATAAGTAATACATCCTGAAATGTTTTAAGTGAGGAATTGGGAGACCCTGCTGATTTATGCATAATCATTGTTTACGTTGGTCCATACATATATACGAAAACCATGGTGACACTTGTTTATACAATGCTGCGAAATGACAAAGTATTTTAATGTTCAAATTACATAATCAGTTAATAGTAACACGGTGAAAGGTAAAGTAAAATATTGTGGAATTGAGTAAAATGTTAATGGTGGAGAAGAGGAACGCAAGGGAAAAATCATATGGATGGATGAGGAGAGCAGAGAGAGAGAGAGAGAGAGAAAGAGAGAGAGAGAGAGAGAGAGAGAGAAGAAAAAGACGAGGGCAAGGAACACGTGGAAAATTAAGAGATATCATGGTATCAGAACATGAGCAGGAGAAGGGCACTAAACACATTAGATGGCAAAAAGGTGTTCCAAACATGGTGGATGGGGTACAAATAAGAGACCAAAAGGGAACTGATGGAACTCAGTCCAGGCTAATGGAGAGACATGTAATCAGCTGTATTCTGCCAAATGCCCAAGCACAATAGAAAGAGCTAAGGGTGTCAGATGTGTGTACCTGGTACTAGTGTCTAGGATGAAAGTGACAACATCTGAAGCAAACAAGAAAAATTCACAGCCAATAACTAGTGGTTGGGACACTAACTCCCAAAGACTGTATGCAATTGTTTTGCTTACCGAGGAGGAGGGCCTGAACTAGTGGAGGGAAGAAAGGATTGAGGAACATGATCCTCAAGAGATTTTAGGGGGAGAAGACCCAAATTATCGATCAAAGAATTGATTGAACTAAGCCTTCCCAAAAATAGAATGACCGGGCCACATCCCCAGGGACCCTGCTGAACCTTCTCTATTCACTTACTGTTTTCCTTGTTAGAACTCGCTCTGCAGGTCAGGATGTATGTCTTACAGCTCTCTGCAACCCACTGATTCCACTTTCATTGTTTGCTTTGATGTTTAGTTTATTTATCTGATATATTGTCAAATAGGAATGTGTGCTACTCTGTACTGAAATATGATTGTTTGATTGAACTTCTCTGCCCCTCCCTTCACATCCAGAGCTTTGAAACTGCATTGTTGTAAATTGGTGCACTATGAAACAAAAATACATTAAATAAATAAGCCTAATCCACTGGGCGCGGCCAGATCAAAATTCCTACTTCCTGTGCCTGTAATAAAAAGGATCAATCTCAAGCTGTCTGCTGATTCCCTGCCATGGTACCATCTACACCAGACTTCCCCCTTCCTTAGACCCAATGCAGGGTGCCCGAACAACTATGTACCCTGTTATAACAGCACATGTGCACATTCTGTCGGTGATGTTAAACACAGGGGAAGCATTATGTTGCACCACAAAACATTTTTCTTTTTTAAACTGTACAAAAGATCCAAAAGCAAAAGGTTTGGATGGTTGGAAAAGGCATTAAAATAGCAAGCGAAAAGAGTGGGGTGCCTTAGATACAGTGACAATTAGAAGGGATACGATTCTACTGATCTTATTTGCATGAATTAGATCAGCAGGATAACCCAGACTAAAAGGACATTGAAAGATCTGTTGAGAAGAAGAGGGGGGTCAAAAGCCTTACATCTTTCCACTTAGGTTAACTTTAACTAGAGAGCAAATGTGTTTGAAGCACATATCAAAATGAGAAATTGTGATAAAGGAAATGGATGCAGCAAGAGGGGCAACACATAGTCAAACCTAAAATAAAAATAGCACAAGCCCTTATATACCCCATACCCCTTCATTTTATCAAAGTTCCTGCTGCAGTAAAAACCTTGGGTGTATACTTGGACTCCACATTATCAATGGAAAGACAAGTCAGCGCCATTTCATCACCTGCTGCCCTCACAACAAAAATCATCTACACAGTGAAACCTCACCTGTCACCTAAAAACTGCCTCAACATTGCAAGAGCTACCATAGGCGCAAAGTTGGATTATTTTAACATCCTACTCCTAGGCACATCTGCCAATAACATCAACAAATTGCAAACCACGCAAAACAATCCTCTCAGAGCGGCTCTAAGTATCCCCAGGAGAGAGCACATCTCTCAGGCCAGAAAAGATGCCCACTGGCTCCCGATCAAAGAGCGCCTAATGTTGAAGGCCATCACTATCACACACAGATGCCTCTCCCAGTCCGCCCCTCCTACCTAGCTGAACGGATACATCAGGTGCCCACCCATAGACCAAAACGAGACCAATACTCCCACCTACTCTCAGTGCCGGCATTCAATAGAGCCAAAGCCTGTGGCACCAGCTTCGAAGTGTAAGTCGCAAAAGCTTTGAACGTCCTCCCACTAAGCCTAAGAAAGGAAAACACTCTCACGGTGTTCAGAAAGGCACTAAAAAACAAGTTATTCAACTAGACTCTACCTGAATGTTTCCATGATATTCCCCTGTAACCATGGAACACTTCCATAACATTGTCTTTGAACCTCAGCATTCCTGTTTTAAAGAATCTGTTTTTAAGCTGTATCCAAGTGAATATAATGTAACAGCACCACAATGCCTTAGGGCCGTTTGTGCGCTTTATAAATTCAAATAAATAAATAAAAACAATAAAGGTTACATTGCAGTTGCCTGTGTAGTACAGGAAGATTGGTAGAAATGTTTCACCTGGAATGGTCACATTATCAGTTCATTCACCCACTGTGTAATACCTCTTGCCATCTCGGTGCCTTAACTGTGGAGGATACCATGCAACAGAATCCACTCCTGACTGTCTCACACCCTTCAAACATTATATAGCTCTCAACCCATAATCATGTAACTTTTGGAAACTTGCTTGTTCTAAATAAACATGAGTAATTAATAAAATATCTTCTGTAAAAATATAATCTACAAGCCCATACACCATTCTTGAAAAGTGACAAACCAGCATCATCATTTCCTAGGATTATGCATAGCTGAGTTGGCAAGCACCAGAGCACAGGTCTCCCAGAATAAAGCAGAGGAGACTAAGGCACAGGAGATTAAAAGAAGGCAACTGAGCCTATCTCCCAAATTGAGGTTTTTGCATCAGAAATAAAGGACAGTAGATGGTACTGACTGGAATTGGAGGAGAGAAAACACTAGGAGAAAGGATCATGACTATGGACCTGATGAACCCTGTCACTCATGCACATCTCCAATTACAGAAAATGGTTATCCATTATTTAATTTAACAAGATCTATAACTCACAGGGATCATTATAATTTGAAGTAAGAGACCAGAAATTAAAAAATGGTGCTTCACGTAAATGGATACATTCAGCCCTCTGATCATTATGTAGGTGGTCAACATTCAGAAATCATTTGCAAGCAACTGCACACAAGCAGGCTCATCAAATGCATTTTTCAGAGATGTGTGCCTCAACAGACACTTCTGAGGCCTGCCATTATCTTTCTCCGACCATATTTCTGGGTAAAATAAATGGAAAAGTTCTACTTGCTAGTGACTATTCGGTCTTTTACAAGCAAACCTGGAAGGATTGATATAGGGAGTGTGGGTTTGTTCTATTTTGTTTCTATTCAGGCATCTATATTGAATGATCAATCAATTCCGTCTGTAGTATTCAAGTATATTCTCACAACCATTCTTCCTGACTGAAACCATGAGTGGCACAAGGCCAGGCCTCTTCACAATGCCTTGCATGGCACCCTTGGGGTCGATGTTGTCCAAAACATTCTTCAACATTGTGGTGAATTGGATTCTGCTTTGCAAGAGTACAAGGATTCATAGGGATAAAATGGCCCACTCAACCCTTACACTTCTACAAACCAAAACACAATACAATCTTAAAGGCAAAAGATGGAAAGTTAAGAGATATACATCCTTCCCCTCTAGCGGAGGTGTGGGCGGAGGGAATAATATGTTCTTAATAGGGGTATGAATATAAACCAGTAGTGACCCAAACAACACTGGTGTATACACTTTAATCAAACACGCCATCTGTATGTAAAACAAATAAAACATTCTGTACCAAAACCCACCCCAAAGGGAAAACAGAGAAGATGCAATAGACTGGAGGAAGTAGCACTCTGAACATAGCTCCAGGGGTGGTATGTAATTCAGTAGCCACAGCAAACAGCAGTGATTGTGACCTAACCAGTCTCTAGGGTCCAAGTAGACCGAAGGATCAGTTCAGAGTCAACAGTACCTGGATTCATTTCTTGGTGAATTGACCCAGTCAGGCCCAGTGTCAAATGGAGATGCAAGCAGATCAAGATCAGTTTGGGCATGTTGGATCATGTAGGTCCAAGCAGCAAGTGGGTGTCAAGTAGAGGCGAAGGCGGGTGCTCTGCATGGTAGAAGGGCAGCTCCCAATGATGCATGTTGGGCTGGTCCCATGAATGCTTTGCAGTTAGCCAGGTCAAAGTCAGGCTTTAGCCTCTGGGAGTGGTCAATGAGTGACATTCCAGTGTTCGAGTCGGTGGGCGTGTACTTTACACTTCTAATATCACACCCTCAGTGCTTTGCTCCAGAGGAAGTGAACGGAAGAGGAAGAAAAGAGAGGGACAGTGAGAATCAAGATGGTGGAAATGTTGTTCCATTGACCAGAGCCCTCCTACCTATCATAATCCCTTCCCCTTCCCTTCTCATTGAGAAGAAAGGCCTTTAGAGATTTAGCATCCTGATGACAGACTACTCCTTTTGAATGGGTGTGCTCCTTTGACTGGCACACAGGTTAGTGACATGCTAAATTAGCCACAGGCATTTTCACAAAGTATAGCACGACAATTAACACCCTGGCACAGTAAGCACATGCCGCTAGTTTGACCGTTAAGCACCATAGTCATCACAAGGGATCACGTTGCTATTTTAGTATGTAGTTGACTAGTTCTATTAACCATTTGAACTATAGAGTAAAATCATTATCTTTGTAAATGTTGCATTTTTATGATTTATAACAATGTATGCCTACTTGTTTGCTTTTTTCTTTTTTCTCCAATTTCACTTTTATGTTAAATATTTGTCTGTCCCTGTGGGCGCCCTGGTTATTAATTATGATCATTTTTGTTGTTAATCATTGAATATCTGGTTGTTGTACATGGTGCACGGATTAATTATGAACCTAAACATTATAAACCTTCTAAATCCACCCATAATGCATTATAACGTGTGCAGTATTAACCTGGCTCTGATGAAGGATACAATCCGAAATGCATTAGCCGGATGGGTTTTCTGTTTTGCCTTAACTGAGATAACTAGCTTTTTTGGTGAAGTTTAACCAATTAAGCACAATCTTTTATGAACTTTATAAACACAATAATTGAAAAATTAAAAAATCTACATATATTTGAATTATGATTGAAGTTGGACTTTATTAACTGAATAACGAGTACAAAAGAAATTGATTAACCCTTAGTGGTAATTTAGGGTGTGCGGCCCACATCGAAGGCATAATTGCCTAGGTCTCTTTTTCTCCATGTTCATTTTCTGTGCCCAACACGGTGGCACATGATAGTGGGCTGCACCCTACTAACACATTTATTTACAAAATAACAATCTACCGGAAACAAAATATACTATTAAGAAAAGAAGCTGTGCACTCTCGCCCCTCTCTTTTTTGTGCTCCTTTGATGCCCAAGCCCAGGAAGCTGACTTCTGTGTAGCTTTCTTGGGAGGGAGTTGTTAACTGCCCTCATAAAGACCAGAATGCACATCATCTTCCACAGCAGAGCTGACTCCTAGGAGCTGACATATGTGCGATATCAATTGGAATATGGCTGCTGCAATTATAAAATGTACAATGCACTATGCCTAAACTCAGGCATAGCTCAGGCATAGCTTTATTTTAAAGATTATCCTGCCACCATCATGGGTTACTCATGATACTCGTGGTTTTGGTACAAGGGTTCATGTCTTAAGCACAGCCTTTGCACAGTGGAGACCTTTCTGTATCTGCTGCTGTCAATTCGGCATCTGCGTTCTCTGACACAGGTAGAGCAGGCATTATGGATCAGGATACGGATGCAGCAAGACGCATATATACTATGATTTTGCCATGGAGCTTGCAAAAGGGGAATTTGATCAGCAGATTACCCTTTCGGGGATGGAACTACCCACATCATTTATTATTCAATACAAATAAAAAAGCAAGGACTTTGCACTCTTTTCCAGATGGTATATCCTCACAAACATCTACAAATGAAGTCACTGCGGAGTACACAAATGGGGAAGGGCTCTCCATGCACATTTATGCTGCTAACAAGCAGTCATATTTAACAACATCAGAACTTCTGAATTTAAATTGTGTGCTACCAAATATAAGGAATTGGTCAAAATATTGCAAAGGGGGGAGGGGGCACCAACACATAACCTTGTTATACCTTCTCCCAGACCAAGATAGAAGTCCCCAACCCCCATCTGCCATACCTTTCTGCAACTCAATTGTTGCATTGTAGGCTTATAGCTATTATGTCTTATTATGTGGGTGTTTATTGAGCACACAACCTCAGAGAGGCAGAGGCAGAGGCAGGTAAGGTGAAACTCACGGTAGCACAACAACAACGGTTTTTCAGGAAGGTAGGTATTCAAGGTGCATCTTAAGTATACTAACAACTGGATCAATTGGGGTGCTCACACTCAAACACAGGAAAAGAGAGGGCCACCCGGCTCGGCGTACGTTACCCTAAGGAAGAACACCCTAGCCCTGGCGGGGGTGCCTATCCCTGGGTAGCGCGTGGTGTATCGCCTACTTAAAAGATATAGAGGAGAGTACTGTCCCTCAACCTTCTATACTAGTGGCAGTGCCTGTAGGCAGACAAGGGTCATCCAAACATGAAAAAAGCCTAAAAAATGTGGTTTTCTCCAGAAGGTTGAGCAATGTTCAACAAAGCTGTGGATTAGATTTTGAATGTGGGTGCAACCTGCGGGGCAGGTCAACTGTTTGTGTTCCTTCCAAAGTGTACAACTTTAATAGTGCCCATAGGTCACTGTGGTTGGGGTGTACAAACAGTACAGTTGGAGAAACTACTGGTGGATAAAGCAGTAAAACGCAGCCAGAAGGCTGCAGGGCTAAAAATTGGCTCTTAAAAGTATTTTAGCTCACTCGGTGGGGATGAGTGTGCTACAGCAAACGTTATTCAGACAAGTCTCTCTGTTGGTGTTGGAGAGATCAGAAGTGGGTCATGTGAGCCCTCATGACCGAAAGGGGTCGACCGGTTTCAATGGCGTAGGAAATTCGAGCCATCTTCATCAGGACTGTAATTAGAGATGCTAGCTGGGTTGCCAAAGTTCAGGAGATTGCTGAACAGAATAGAGAATTGCTGGAGTCTCCTGTGGGGAGACAGGAGGGAGGGGGGGAGAGAGAAGAGAAACTCACGCCAGTCTGGTCGCTGGGCATGACTGATTCTGACTGATTCTGAACCTCGCTGTGAAGTGAAGTTTGGCAGGGAGAAGCATCCACATGTCCAGGTGCAGATCAGTTTTAATGCCTTGGTCGATTATATTTATAAGTCCAAGTTCTGCGTGATTGACAAGCCCCATTTTCCTTCCAATAGCTCTTGTCTTCTACTCACTAAGCAGTGTTTATACTGCTTCCTCTTACGAATAATAACAGTTATATTGGTATCTAGTGCCTTTATTCTGCTAGCAATTCCAACTTTGCCGGAGTGTAGACATCATCTAGCCAATTAGTCTTACCTCTTGTGCCAGGAGAGACCGGATCACATAAACTGCACAAACTGAAGCTATTTGACATGTACCTTTTTATTAGTTTGCACCATGTTCAGATCACATAAAGTTTGTGTCCGTATATAATTTTAGGCGGCGCTAATTTTGCACTACACAGCGCTAATTTTGCGTACACGCTTGCAAATATTTTGACATGTCAAATGCACTTAGTCCAGGTTCGGAAGGCACCACCAGCCTTTCCTTTCTTGTCACCTATATCTTTTTATCCTTAATTTTCAGTGTTTCTTTGGTCACACTGCAGTTCCTTGCACTTCATCTCCTTCACTCCTCGCCTTTGTGTTTTCCTTCTCTTCTTCTCTTAATACAGAACTGTTCTCAAGTTCGGGGGTTAATCAACGTGCAACAACACAACGGTGACTAGTCCCTGAGAAAGTGCACCTTACAAAGATGCAGTGATACTAGTCCTGGAATCCGGGACATATCCGCAAGAGAAATCAACACTATCGCAAGTTACCAAAGTAAGAATGCAGAGACTCTTCACACCTCTAAACATTTGGCGTTGATTGCTAGTCTCCCACAAATGCCATAACATTCAACTGACTTCACAGGGGAAACAAAGATGAAGCTGACTTCACTTGCTCGTTCGTGGTGTACAAGCCAGCCAGTTAAAGTCATGCAAATGTCATAACCTACAGCCTAGTTCACAAGACTGAAATGTAAAAAATCGGTGCTAAGTAACACGATTAACAGTCATCAGTAGTAAACAGAAGGTATGGAGGTATACAGTTCCTAAATTGTATTGCTACCCCCTACCAAGTTGCTGGAGAGCCAGAAGATAATGATAGTACACTAATGGAGCCTGTAGTCAATTAAAAGACTGGGCAGATTCAGAGGCAATTAAAGGTTCTCAAGAGAGCAGGGCCCACAAAAAGGTCTCCATCTGTATGCTCTTGTACCATTAAAACAGTGTTTCAGTTCTTATTGCACCGAGAAAACTCCAACTTCCTGCTGCCAAGGAAAGGCAGAATTCAAGCAAAGAAATACATTCCTGCATGCAAAAGAAATTGAACATCAGACAGCACCTCCCACCTCACTGCAATTCTGCAAAAGATAGGTTTTAAATGGCTTTAGGTGTTCCTTCCCTTAGGTCTTTCTAGGTAACAGCTCTTGACTGCAAGCACAGAGGGCCGTTGCACGCCTTCAGTACTGGCCCCTGCATTGCTGTACACTGAAATGGGAAGTGACCTTTTGCATGGTGTTAGGTGTTCAGTTCTTGCAGGTCTTTGTAAACAACAGCACCGGACTACAAACAAAGAACATGCCTACAAAATCACCGGACTACAAACAAAGAACATGCCTACAAAATGACCCACTGGACTGGAATCCATGCACTTGCTGTGATCCAATCACTTCTGTTCTTCAGGAGTGGGGGGATGAGTAGTGGCTGAACTGCCTACTCAGCCCGCACACTTCTACAAACCAACTTTGACCGCAATCATAAACGTAAAACAGGCACAGCCACAGAACCTCTTTTGCCTTTTCTGGTAACATGGTCAAGGGGAAGGCTATACTCTCACAAGACGTTGAACGTGATCCTTCTTGTGCTGAGCTCCCTCTTGCTATATTAACCCACCCTTGTCTCCAAGTCATGGCACCAAAGGCCCTCTAGTATGCAACCCCCAGGGGTGAGTCTAGTGCATTTGTGTAGGGTGTGCCCTTTGAATGCTGTTTCCAAGATAGCGCCTGCTGTAGACTGTCTCCTACTGGACAGAGGTGTTCCCCAACCTCAAAAAAGATCAAAAGAAGACGTTGCCTACTGGCAATGACTCTGCAGGGTGCAGTAGATACAGCCTCTCTTGGAAAAATGTATACAGCCTGTCCAAAGCTGGCCTTCTCTACAATGTAAACACATGTATTTGTATTTTATTTGTATGTATTTATTTATAAAGCACAGCCAGGCCCGGGGGCATACGGGCGCGTAAGTTAGATCTGGTTACAGTTACAATTAAAAGCAGTCAACAAAGGGTTACGTTACAGTTACAGGTAGGTACATACTTAGTGTTGCAACTGCATACATACATAGTCTAAGATAAATACATTAATTACAAAAGTGTGCAGTCAGCAGTCAATCATGCTAGGATCAAGAGGTTAGGCTGTCATAGAGTCCATGTTGTGAAGCCAACACTTCGTGTTGTGTTTGAATAGGTTAAATGAAGGTTCTGCTCGCAAAAGCGCAGGGATTGTGTTCCATAATTTAGAAGCTTGTACAGGGAAGCTAGCTCCACCCGAGTTATGAAGTTTGAATCTCGATATGGACATAGTGTTAGCTTGTGCTGCTCTGAGTGGTCTTGAAGAAGTGTGAGGTGTAAGTTGGTTGGTAAGGTATGCTGCTGCAAGGTTGGCCCTGGCTTTGTGTGTAAGGGCCAGAGTTTTGAGGGATATTCTGTGCTCGACTGGGAGCCAGCGTAGTTTGCGTCTGGTCTCAGAGATGTGCGCCTTTTTGGGAATGTTGAGGGCAGCCCTGATGGCATTATTTTGAATTACTTGCAGTTTGTTGATATTTTTGTGGCTAGTGCCTAAGTAAAGGGCATTACAATAGTCTATTTTGGACAGGACTAATGCTCTAGCAAGAGTAATGCAATTGGGTGAGGAGATAAACGGCCTACATGCAGTGATCAGCTTACAGGTGTAAGCGGCTGATGATGCTACTGCATTAGTTTGTTTGGAGAAGGATAAGGTGGCATCAATGTAGATACCAAGGCCCTCATTACGACCCTGGCGGAGTGGGTTTACGCCAGCGGTATTCGCGGCGGACCCGTCCGCCCTACTACGAGTTCCCGTAGCGCCATGGAGCGTTTTCCGCCTGGTTTTTCCGGGCGGAGAAATCCATGGCGCTACGGGACCTTGTTGTTAATTACGCCACCGTATTTTACGGTGGCGTAATTAACGCCTTCCCCACTCCCATTATACCCTATGGGGCAAAAATGGGAATGGGGAAGGGTAAAATGGGGAATGGGGATTTACCGCCCCGCCAAGGTCGGAATGGGGCGGTAAATCCGCCAACCCCCATGGCGGTATCGGCAGCTTTCCGCCGTGCTCCATGGTGCATATTGCACCACGATTTCCGCCAGGGTCGTAATGAGGGCCCAAGGGTTTTAGTATTATTTGACACAGGGGATGAGATTGCCATCTATGGTGAAGGATTTGAATGTGGGATTAAGATTTTTGAGTTTGGCGTGAGTGCCAAGGATGATCAGCTCGGTTTTTTCGTCATTGAGACAAAGTCCATGATGTGCCATCCATGCTTGTATTACTGAGTAGATTTCATTAGGGTTTTGCTGTCTGTTTCATAGTTACCCGAGATAGGAATGAGTATCTGGGTGTCATCCGCGTAATTGGCATACGTGACACCCAGATAGTCAAGGATATCAAAGAGGGGCTTTGTGAATACATTATAAAGTGTTGGGGACACACAAGAGCCTTGCGGGACTCCACAAGGTACTGGTGAGGGTTCAGCAGAATCAGTGGGAGAGAAGACCCTCATGGTTCTGTTCGCCAAGAAGGAACTGATCCAAGCCGTGGCTGCGTCTGAGAAGTGTGCTGCAGTTTTCAAGTGGTGACAGAGTGTTTGGTGGTTGACCAAATCGAAAGCTGCTGACAGGTCAAGCAGTAAGAGGCGTGCCAGTTTGCCATTGTCTTTCAGGATTTGGATCTGGGTCGTGAGATCTATTAAAGCAGTTTCCGTACCGTGTCTCGGTCGTAAACCTGATTGCCTGAGAGATTGTTTGATTCTAAGTAGGCCTGTATTTGTAAATATGCTGCTCTGTCCAGTATTTTTAATAAGAAAGGTACAGTCGTTATCGGCCTATAGTTAGACGGGTTGGCTGGGTCAAGAGTAGGTTTTTTGAGGAGTGGTATGACCCACGCGTCTTTTAGGTTATCAGGTACTACTCCAGATTTGAAGGATGCATTGATGAGGTTGGTGATGAATGGTGCCAGATCGTGCGCGGCAGCTTTGATGATCGAGGCAGGGCAGGCATCACCTTGGCAATTTGAGGGTTTAAGTTTCCTGATGATGTTTTCTACTTCCCAGGTTGAGAGGGGTGAGAAGCTGAAAGGTTTACAAGTTGACTTAAAGGTAGGTGATTTGTTTGGTAATTGTTTGTAGTCCGGGTCAGCTAGTAGTAGGGATTTTTTTGTATTGATTTTAGATTGTAGGCGAGCTATTTTATCTAATAAGGCCTTCTGAATATTACTACACCATAGTGCGTCAGTAACACATTTGTCTATAGGGGCAATGGGGGATTCTAGTTCTTTCAGAATCTTAAAAAGTTCTTTGTCTTGGATTCCGCTTGTGTAATCCTTTTGTTATAGGTGTCTTTTTTAGCAAGAAGGATGGCTTCTTTGTAACTGGAGGAGGCTAGGGTTAGCTCAGTCTTATTGGATGCTGTAGGATGTTTTTTCCAATGTGCCTCAGCGGTTCTCTTAGTTTTGCGTAATTCTCTTAACTGCGGTGTGAACCAAGTGTTAAGGTGACGCTGTGGTTTAGGTTTCCGCAATTTTAGGGGGGCGATGGTGTTCAGTGCTTTGAGTATAGCCTGGTTGTAGATATCCACTAAAACTGTGGGGTCAGCATCTGAGTCAATATTGTTCAGGATGGGGAGTAATATAGGTAGGAGTAATGTCTTTCTTATTTCTCGTGCTGGTGGAGCTGGGGCGATGATAGGCGCCAGGTGGGGTGTGTTGGCTTTGATAGAAAAGGTTATTTTATGATGATCCGACCACATGCATGGGTCATTGGATAGGAGGTCAATAGAGCAATTGAGGTGAGTGAGCCAGTCCAGTGTTCTACCTTTGATATGAGTGGGCTCGTGAATAATGTGCGTATGACCCAAGTCAGATAAGGTGTTGGCTAGGTCATGGGCGTTTGTGTTCTTAGGGTCGTTAAAACCGAGATTAAAATTAAAGATTAAAAGTAAGATGGTTTGAGAATTAGGTTTGGTATCTGAGGTTATGAGTGATGCAATGTCCTCTATAAAAGAAGAGATGGGACCTGGTGGTCGGTAAATAAGGTGCATAGTTGCCGTGTGGTTGGGTGATATAGGTAGCTTGATGGACAAAGATTCAGCAGAAGGGATTTGAGCGTCCCGAATGACTTTAATGTCGAAGGTATTTCTGAATATGAGGGCGAGTCCACCTCCCTTCGTTTGAGAGGTGTTTCTGTCGCATCTAATGATAGCATAATCATAATCAATTAGGTATGGCAAGGGCCAGAGATGGACCGGAGGCAGCATTAATCCAGGTTTCCCGTGACTGCAAGGAGATCGAGTTTTTCATGAGTTATAAAATCAACGATGTCGAGAGCATGGGCAGGAAGAGACCTGGCATTCACCAAGGCTGCTTTAATAAGTTTGTCTTTTTGGGGAAATGTTTCTGGTGGTGTAGGTAGGTCATGCAAAAGGATATGGGCTAGCTTGTCTGGGTCAATGGCCGAATTGGCAAGGTTGTGGTCAATATGCGAATGTTTCATACTACGGACTCTTAATCTAGAATTTCTAGTTAAAATGCTAGGGTGGTTATAGCATGGAAAGGTAGGTGGGCTAGTTCTAAAATTCAATCTAATGTTTCTAATAGCAGTAGTACAATGTTGGTTAGGTGTTGGTCTAGTAGCAAAGTGGCGTATCCAGAGTGCTGGATCATCCAAGTATGGGTTTGCAAGTGTCATGGTGCTAGGCCACGAAGTGAGGGTGGTGGTTACCATACGTGTGCTAGTGTATGTGTCTTGATTAGAATGTGGGTTAGGTTGACTAGTCCAGCGTCTAGTGTAGATATACAGTAGGTGGATGAGATTAGTTAGGCACCAATACATGATGTGAGTAGCGTTGCTAGTAGGCAGGGGTTGCAAGTGTGGTCTATTAGCGACCGTAAGGCACAACACAACAATCAAGTGTGGTCTGTAGGCAACCATAGGGCACAACACAACAATCAAATGTGGTCTGTAGGCGACCATAAGGCACAACACAAATCAATCAAGTGTGGTCTGTAGGCGACCATAGGGCACAACACATCAATCAAATGTGGTCTGTAGGCGACCATAAGACACAACACAAATCAATCAAGTGTGGTCTGTCGGCGACCATAAGGCACAACACAAATCAATCAAGTGTGGTCTGTGGGCGACCAGAGGCACGACACAAATCAACTGGCATTTTTTCAAACAGGTGCATCAGGGCACTAGGTCACCTAAATTCGAAAATCCACATGAAGGCTTAATTGGCATTTTTTCAAACAGGTGCATCAGGGCACTAGGCCACCTAAATTCGAAAATCCACAAGAAGGCTTAATTGGCATTTTTTTCCCAGACAGTACTCATTGCTTGTCAAGATACATGTATAGCAAGGATTAGAATGCAGTATGTAGACATCGGTACGGTGCAGCATAAGGGTTTACTTAGCAGGTAAGTTAGAAGTAAGTGAAATGCCGTTTATCACTTCGGTGGCAGAGCAAGTCACTGTGGCATCGAGCACGTAATAGGTGACTGTGCCGAGTGACTCCCGCAGGTGATGGGGGCAGGCGCCCCAGCGGGTGGCGGGAATACAAATAAGGTGTTGATAGGGTCAGAATGGCGCAGAAAAAGATAAAAAATGCCGGGTTAGGCAAGATGATAGGCACTGTAAGCGGTCAGAGTGCAATGGGGCAATACCCAGAGGAGGGGAGTAGTTCTAAGTTTCTTACTGCTTGTTTGTTGGGTAGCAGGAGGGATCAGGGTAGTTGTGGCCAAACAAGCAGAAGTCCTGGCCCTTGGCACTGTCGGCACTGGACAGGCTCAGGACAGGAAGGAGCCTTTGTGTTTCCAGCCTTCTTGTTGGAGGGCGGCTCGGAGCCTGCCGGCTCGTAGTTGGTGCAGAAAAGGCACCGGATAGCCAATCAGGAGTTGGCTGCGCACAAGGAGGAAGGAGGTGCAGCTCGGATTTCTCGGGCGGCCATCTTCGAAATGGCTGGTCTCCTCGTGTTGCAATTATTGGGCAAGTGTTATGTCTTACCTATCCTGGTTCATTAGCTGTTTCCTAAGTATATGTGAGCCTGTGCCTGGAATGCTTGTATTATAGTGTTCCATCTAGAATGTTTTGGTGTGAGTGCCAAGGTTCTCCCTGTTCAGTTGGAAAATGAGCTGAACAGAGGGGGGACCGGTGGATGCTTCCCTCCCTTATGTACTTATCCTGCCTGTAACTTATTACCTGTGACTTGTGTACCACGAACCCAACTTGGTCTCCTGGCTCATCATTACAACCCCTCAACTTGCGTTGTAACAGCAAGGCAGTTTACAATACTGCAATTGTGGCACGTTCCGCCGAAAAATGCAAACAAATAAAAGTAATTTCTTTTTGCAGGAGATTCGATGTAATAATCCCAGGGGCTTACCTTGCAACAGCTGTTGCGTTTAGTGGTCGTTGGCAGATGCAGGGGCCATGGACACTGCTTCTGCAGTGTTGGGAGCAGTGTATGATGCAAATGCAGGTGTGGCTTTAATAATGATATGACATACTAGCCACCATACCCCAAACTCAGGTATGGTTTATGTTTAAACAATATAGCTGCCACCTGGAGTGTGATTTCTTATAGTTATGTAGTTTGGGGACAGGGGTGCAAATCTTCAATGCAGCCCCTTTGTTGAAGTGACTTGGCTGTCGATGCAGCTGTCAAGTCGGCACCTGTAACATCTGAACCTGCGCTGTGCCATTGAAGATATGGCCCTGCAAATCAGGACACTGAAGAAGCAGGACACATGTCTAAACTATGCTTTTGGCATGGAGCTTGCAGAGAGCGGTCTAGTTAGCAGACCGTCATTTCTGAGATAGAATAACTCGCATCATTTTATTAATAACAAAAAACAAATAAAAGCAGAGCTTCTACACTCTTGCTAAATGGTAACACTTCACGGTTAAGTGCCTATTATACGTTTCCCCAAGCTCCCAACAAGGTTGTGACCTGGGGCCAGCTGGTGGAGAAAGAAGGATTCAAGGGAGGGATGCAACCTACCCTATAACAGGGACTGGCAGAGGATGGAATCCATGAGACTTTGAACTGTCTCTTTTCCCCTAATTGGGCCTTTTCGCCATCCATCAGCAATTATGGAGCCCTCTTCCATTTGGACAGAAGGTGTGCCCTTATGATACAGTTTTCTCAATAATTCCTGAAAACCAACTTTTTACTGGCCTTTCCAGGATTGTAGGCTCTTAACCGTTATAGTTGGCTGTTCACCACTACACCCCCCCCTACACCCTCGCTGATGAAGTTCTTTATTTTTCACTGTGATTCTCTCCCACTGAATTATTCTTTCCTGGGATAATCCTAGCTTCTTCGTGTTATTGTTATTTTATCAAGTTTACCTTTACCTCGTTTTACTTGCTCCATGAATCTTTTGCCCTGGATGGCCCTTCCATCTACCTGAAATCGCCTATGCAGTCATTTTCCTGATTAATCTGCATTAACTGCAGTAATTGCCACGAGGCTACCCCTCTCCAAAATGGCCACCGCCATTACTGCCCCACTCTGCAGCAGCATCGATCTGGATTGGTCTGCAGCCCTTATTTTTTGACCAATCACGAGCCGGCTGGCTCGAGCTGGCAGACCCACTAAGGCAACACACGAAGGCTACTGCCTGTCGGGAGCCTGTCTGGAGCTGGATGGGCTCTGGGCTTACCTGTTACTACTCGGTAAGGACTGTTTCTTTTTTTTTTTTTTTGTTTATTAACCTGTTTGAGGTTTTTTACAAATCTGTGCTGTGGTGAACTGTGTTTGTGCTACTTCTAAGAAATTAGACCCAGAACTTACGACTTACGACACCACTCTCAAATTTCCTTGAAGGTCTCTTGCTGGTTTTGCAGGCGACAAAGTACTGTCATTGGCTTTTGCCAGAGCTACTTCAAGGAATTTAGCTGCCGCTCTGGACCATCTGGTGGAATCGCCTGCAATAAGCCGAAACCATATTGTCTCTTCGTCGAGTGTGAGCGGGCACGTGATGAGTGGTGTCAAGTAAGCCCTTCTTTCGTGCGCCAGTCCAGGACATGAGGTGAGTAGATGACGGACAGATTCTATTTGGTCAGCTAGTCCACAGACCCGGCAGTGAGGAGAATTTGCCAGTGCCCTCTTGGCCAAAATTTCTCTCGTATGCAAAAGATTCAGGCGGGCTCGTAGAAGAATTTTTCTCAGCCTTTTTTCAGGAAATTTTTCGCAATATTTCAGCGGAATCTTTGGGCGGTTGTAAGTAGGTGGCAAATCTTTTAGGGATGTGTACGTTAGGATTTTCTCGTTGGTACGTATCCAATCTTGTTCTAAGAGTTTTTGCTTCACACGCCCAGGATTTGAGATGAGGAGGTCGTCCGTGCAGTGGACTTCTTCTAATTTTTGTCCAATTTTCTTCGCCCAGTTGGTGAATGGTGTGCACTTTCCGTTTTCCAGTTCGTTTTCTAATATCCGAAAAATCGGCAGAGAGTCAGGAGTTCGTATTTTCCTGTAAAGTAGAATCGCGCTTTGCATGACAACTGAGGCTAGTGAAGGAAGGCCAAGGTCGCGCCGAATGGCTGGCATGGGGGCTGCGATAGGAAGTCCCAAGACCGATTTCCATAGAAATCCTTCCAGTCTCAGCCAAAATTCAGCAGGTAGAGTTAAGTTAGCTGCCATTCCGTATGTTATGGCCGGTACTACCTTTGTCTTGTAAAATTGCAGTACCGGGGTCCAAGAGAACTTGCCGAATTTGCTGTCGACAGCTCGAGATTGGGCTGTCAGGTTCTTGATTTTTGCCCATAACGAGGCTTGAAGTGAAGAGTCGTTTAAAGTGTTGTCTAGTTGAATGCCCAGGTACTTAAACTCATCTACTACTTTGATTTTTTCTTCGTCGAGAAACCATACCGGACACTTCTTTGTCTTTTTTTGCTTTTTGAAAAGGACAGGATTTTAGTTTTGCTTTTGTTTATTTGCAGATTATTTTCTTCCATGTATTTGGCCAGATTTGTTAGCTGTCTCTGAAGGCCCACTGCCGTCTGGTCAATCAGAATTAAGTCGTCGGCATACCACAGTCTTGAGACTTTAGAGGTACCCACTCGCGGTGGGAAAGATCTTACTGATTTCACTGAGTCTTGGAAGTCTCCAATAAACGAGATGAACAGAGCTGGGGCTAACGGGCAGCCCTGTTTAACTCCCCGTTTTGTAAAGATTTGCTCTGAGAGTGTGCCTTGTTGGTTTAGGCAGACTCTGAGTGAGGTGGTTTCATGGAGTGCCATTACTGGTGCGAGAATCGAGTCTGGACATTTCCAGTTGGCTAACTTGGTCCACAGTCTTTCTCGATCAACCAGGTCAAAGGCCTGGGACAAGTCCACCATTGCCATATGGACCTTTCCCGAGCCCCTCTTTGTATTTGCTTTGAGTATGTTCAGAAACAGTAGGTTGATTGACGTGCCTGCGCCCTTCTGGAATCCTGTTTGAAACATGTCGGCTGCCGGGGAGGCACTGGCCCAGACTTTGAAGTGGCGGAGGAGTAATGCTGCGAAAATCTTTCCTATAACATCCAGTAAGACAATAGGTCTGTAATTGGCGGGGGTGTCTCTGTTTCCTTTCTTATGAATGGGTACCAATACAGCCTCTGTCCAGGTCTTGGGAATTTCTTTTGTTTGCTGAATTTGAGTAAATATTTCGCCAATTACTTGCGCCCACAGTAGTGGATGTGCCTTAAGGTCAGTGTTAGTCAAGCCGTCTGGCCCAGGAGCCCTTGAAGATTTAAGATTGTTGATTGCTTCTGTGATGTCCTCGACCGATGAAAGAGGGATCCATGGAGAGTCTGAGAGGACTGGAAGATGTAGTGACGTGGAGGTGGGGCAGCGGTATAACTCCGTGAAGTGCTGGATCCACTTTGCCTCTGGGACACAGTTTGCCAGCACGTTTGCCTTCTGCCCATTAATTGATTTCAGTAGTGACCAAAAGTCTCGAGAGTTCCTTGTGGCACAAGTGTGGAGCATTTCTTCAGTGTCGTTTTTGTACATGAACAACCGGTGCTGTTTGAGCCATGATTTGTAGGACTTCTGTTCTGCTTGGTAATTGAGCCATGTTTCCGGCGAGTCGGCTCGTATGGCCTTTTTTTCAGTTTATCAAGCTTTTTTCTTTTTGTTGCCACTTCAGTGTCGAAGGAATGCGTATGGATCGGTTTCCCTGTTTTTGTTCCCGCAAATATCGTTTTGTGTGCGGCCAAGAGCGACACGTATTCTGGTCGTCTGTCGCTTTTGCTCTTTATTATTTGGACGGTTTTCCTCGCAATGTTAGAAAAAAAGTTTTTTACGTTTTCGGAGGTTAAGCGAAGCCTGTTTTGTTGTGCGTTAGTTTCCACTACTGCAGGATAGAAGGGTCTTGATGGAGCTGTTCCGTTCCATGACATTTTTAAAAGGTTGTGGTCGCTTTCCTGCGTTTTTACCACCGTGAAGTCGGTGAAATAAGCTATCAGCCCTTCCGTGATGAATATGTAATCCAGCGTGGCGGACGAGCTCAGTCTTTCCCACGTAGGGATTTGTGGTTCTCAATCTTGGAGTGATGATACATTGTGGAAGTTCCTTGATTTCATTAGGAGGGACCAGGCTCGGCCTCTTTCGTCCATCGTTGAGTTCGGGCTTTGTTTGTTTTCCACTCTTCCCTCACATTTTGAGTTCAGATCGCCGCAAATGATGATGTTGGGTACTTTCCGCTCCACCGTTAGGTCGTCAATTTGGTTGGCGACCATGGTGCAGAATTCTGTAGTGCTGGTTTTCGCCGGGTTCCAGTAGAGGTTTTTTATGCCTAAGTCCGAGTTTGTCCAAGCCTCTCTGGTTAAGTCTTGATGGCACCATGTGGCCAACGTTGTCAGCATTCCGTAACCCTCTGCTATTTTACCTTTTGGAGTAATCCCTGAGCCAATCCGGATAGCTGTTAGTATGCCTCCGGAGGGGCGTCCTAGGATGGATTTACAGGCGGGCGAGGCCTCTGTTACGTATCCATCCATGGCTGGTTTGTGAACCAACCATGTTTCTTGAAGGCAGATCAGTTCGAACGTACCTAAGTTTGTGTCACTAGGCGTTGTAAGATGTTGATGACCTCTCGAATTCCATGAAGCCATGTTTAGGGAGCATTTTTGTAGAGGGTTTAAAGGACCGATGTGTTGTTTCTCCGTCGAATGTGGTCCTTGGTTTTGTTGCTATTTCTTGTGAGTTTGCGCAAAGGTTTCTGAAATCCATTTCCATGGGTTGCGTGCTGGTAGTCTACTCTCCTTTGTGAGTTCCGTTCTAGATTGCCTTGTTTCTCTTTTCTCGTGGTGACTTTGTGTTTTTGAAGATTCGTAGTTGTTAATTCGGGTCGTAGTTTGAAGGGTAATTTGGTTTCTCCGCCCCCACCTTTTGTCGGCGTGTGCCACATTTTGTTTTCTTGGAAGCCTCTGTGCATAGTTTTCTCTGTGTCGCTCCCTGTCTCGAGTTGGATCTTCAATTTTTTCTTTTGTCGCCTTGCTGTTTTCCTTCGAATGTTTCTGAAGGCAGTGGATTTTTAGGCCCATTTTTTGGAGGTCCTTGTGCACGTCGGGAGTTAACTCCAAAGTAGCTTTTCTTCTTAAATGGAGGTAAGCTTTTGCTTTATGTTCCCGGTGGTAGGGTTCGACCAATGTGAAGTCTTCCGTTCTTAGGTGGCAGAGCGTTCCTATTTTCCCTAGTCTATTTAAGACTGTTCTACGGTTTAGGACCAGGTAAGAATCTTTAGATGAGGTTTGTTCTAGCTTGAAGATTTTTCCCCCTTCAGAGATTTTATCTTTGTCTGAGGCAGTGTCCTTTTTTGCTCTTTGATCCTTCGATGACTGAACTCTGGCAGGATAGTTCGATTTGTAGTGTTTCTGATCTCGGTCTCTGTGAGGCTCGTGTCCAACGTATTCATGAGTCTCCTTTAAGTTTTTCAGGGCTTCTAAGGCAGTGGATGGGGAGTTTGAGCGAGATCGTTGTCTGGGCGGCTCCCTTGATACCTCGGAATGATTTTTTTTCTTTTGTTCTTGGATAGGTTCGTCATTAGATAAGGGGTTTATTTGCATTTGTTTTGGCGCGTCGTCGCAGTTTGGCCGCAGTGGGGAATCTATTTCCCGTTCGTCGGGGTACAACGATATGTTTGATAAGTCTAAGGATGAAATTGAATCTACACTTATTCTGGTTTTGTCTGTTGCGGTCGACTGCTTCAAGTTTGTGAGTGTGGGGTTCGTAGTTACTTCTCCTTGCTTAGCTCCCGTCTCTGCTTCCCCAGTACCATTTCGATTTTGAAGGGTTTTTTGAGGGGATTCCTTTGGGCGCAGCCACACAGAGGGTTTGGTGCCGTTCTTGGTCTTTTCTTTGACTTTGCCCCTAGCTGTGGATTTTGTGGGGGACAGTACTAGTGTAATCTCGTCAGTTTTATGTTTTGGAGGAATTTTTGTGAAGATTGGGGCAACTTCTTTGTTCTTCTCGGTCTGTGTGGACTGTGTGGTTTTGGTTGGTGGTTCCACATTTTTATGCTTAGTGCCCTCTTTCTTTAGTAGTTCTGACATCACAATGTCTATTTTTTCCTCCCATTTTGAATGTTTGGAGTTTGACGTTCTTTCCATTGCTGTAAGATAGCCTTCCACGTAAATTAGCTTGTCCTTTAGTTCACTGATCATTGCTGTGTTGTCTGTCAAGGCCTCGTGTATTGATTCGTATAGCTCTGTGAAGGGGTTTAGCACTATTGAAAATGCAGACATCACTGACAGAAGGTCTTATTTCTTTGTCGCGGGAGAGTCGTTTTCTGACATGTTTGATGTGTTTCCAGGACGTCTGCTTTTCTGCGGGGTATTTGAGTCTTTGGCGGCATAAGATGGCGCAAATCTTTCTGAGGATCTTCTTTCTACCAATGATACGTTCCTTTGGGGAGGCTGAGATGGATTTTCCGACGATTGGGTCTGGTTCCCCAAAGTATGCGGCTTGTTCCGCGCATAATTTTCTCGTTGTTGGCTGGGGCAGGAGTTGTAGGCCTGCTTTGGTCCCTCTGAGGTGGGCACAGGAGTTTTGAAGTTTGCGCGTGGCAGCTTTGGGGGACTGAATGAGACTTCGGGGAAGTTGTTTATTTCGTCTGCCTTCTTTTTGTTCGGGTCTTTTTCTCTTTCTTCCTGCTGAGACAGTTCAGGCGGCGCTGGTCTCCTTTGATTCAGGTCTCCCAGTTGCGTGGGCTCATGGTCGGTGACAGCATATGCCGTCTGAATCCGTCCTTGAAGATTTGTGTCAGTTTTTCTGGCTTTGCTCAGTGGAGATTTGTCTTGGATAGCCTCTAGGATTTCGGCGTCTGATAGCTCAGACTCTTGGCTAATCTTTCGTTTATGTTGCTTTAAGAAGTAGTCCTTTAGGCTGCTTAAGTTTGTCAGGGCTGGGTTACCTTTGTACCCTCCTAATGGTTTAGAGGTGCCTTTTTTTTTCAGGGTCTTTGATATCGTTTTTTTCTCCCTTATTGCATTCAGATTAAGGTTTTCCTTTTTGCGTGGAGTCTTTCCTCTCTGGGGTGAGTTTGTTGAGACTGCGCCGTGTTGGTCGTTGTCGCTCAGCTGTGATTCAGCCAGCACCAAAGGCGTACCTTCTGGTGATTTTAATGGTTGAGGACTTAGATGTCTGTCTAGGTCCTGGACTGGGGATTCGTTCCCTTCTGGGGACCTTGTGGACCCCACGGACTGAGTTACTACTGGTTGATTTCGGGCCTGCTCTGGGACCGTGGTGCTGGGTGTTTCTGATGGTAAGTACCCTTCCAGCCCTTTGTTCGTGAATACGTCGTCTTCCGATTCCGTGTCCCATGAGCAAGTTGGAGTGTCTCGTCTTGTGGTTAGCTGGGCCTTTCTAAAATGAGATCTCTTTTCAGGGTTCGTCTGATAGGCTCGACTCTGATGGACCTGAGCCTTAACCTTTATGGCTGTATCGCATGAGTGTTCTTGTGCTGCGGTCGCATCAGCGCGCACCGCGCTGCTGACCGGCGTGGTAGCCCGATCTGGGTTTTCCCCCAGTTTCTGGGGTGCTGATTGAGGGTGACTTGGCGAGGCCTCCAGGTCACTTTTTCCGTCAGTGGGATGAGTAGGTTGCAGATGGATCGTGTTTGGCCTGTCATGCTCTGCAATACCCTGCCGTGCCCACCCTCCAGTGGTCACCGGCAGGGGGCCGTTCGTCGAGACGGTGGTCAGACTGGGCGGCTGGAGTCGCTCCGTTCTTGCTGTTTGGCTGGGGTGACTGTGCGAGTTTCCAGTTGTAGTGGCGAGACTTTCCCGGCCCCCTGCTTGTGTGGCGGGCTTCAAGTTTCCATGATCAGCGTCAAGGTCACGTTTTTTTGGAGTAGGAGGTGTTGTTGGTGGACGAGCCTCGCCCTTCCAGTGCCTGTCGGTTGTTTTAGTACTGGCAGGGCGGTCTTGCAGGTTCTCTTGGTCTGTTTTGCTGCTGCTGCGCAGCCGGCGGCTAATGTCGCCCTCCGTGGGTGATAGAGGAGGCATATGTGTAATGAGTGTGGTGGGGATGTCTGCTGGGTTAATGCGATGGAATCAGGACGACACATGCTCTTCGGCTATCTGGTGCTGCCACAGTGCGCCAAACAGTCGCTCAACAGTCCCTGACCTTTACTCCTCTCGGGCTTAACGCCGCAAGGGTGGGTGTCTCCGTATTTTGAGGCAGCTGGGGGTCACGTGATGCCTCACGTGTGTCACTCAGGCCACGCCTCCTCCAGGAAGCAGGCACGGGACAGAGGACCAGGTAGAGCCCCTTCTCGGCTCAGAAGCGTTCGTTTCTCAAGAAAGAAGAAAAAAAAAAAAGAAGAAAAAAAAATGCTGCTTAAGGTAGGTGCTGCAGGTTTCGCCCCTCGGGCGAGTGTCTCCGCTCCGTATTTTGAGGCAGCTGGGGGTCACGTGATGCCTCACGTGTGTCACTCAGGCCACGCCTCCTCCAGGAAGCAGGCACGGGACAGAGGACCAGGTAGAGCCCCTTCTCGGCTCAGAAGCGTTCGTTTCTCAAGAAAGAAGAAAAAAAAAAAAGAAGAAAAAAAAAAATGCTGCTTAAGGTAGCGTAAGGACTGTTTCTACTCTATCTACACAACATCTATAAATCGGAAGTACTATTGACTAATGTTCTTTATTGCTACTATCTCTACATGCACCACGGCTTTCTCAGTAGCTTCCATGCTTTGCCCGAAACGCTTTCTACTACTCCTGAACTGCACCATGCAAATGAATGATGCATTGAGACCTGTGTGGCTTGTCAGGTGGCTTGTCAGCGTCCGTTGCACCTAGACTTTTATGCCCTGCCCTGAATAACCACCTTTAGCCTTTGTGCCTGGTACCAAATACTGCAATTAGCCTGTGGCTTGCTTTAGCCTGTTGTTTATAGAGGCACACTGCTTTCAGCTGTGCCACCTGACTGCACATTGCATCCAAAACACTACCATGTAATTTGAATCTAGGTGAACCCAATCCCATTATTGCATCCACATACCTGCAAATTGTATTTTGCGTCTTACTAAGGACCCGGGGGTATGCAGACGGGGTATGCATTGCATCACGCTACATATATGCCTCTCTTATGCACCACTATGCTACGCGGCCCACTAAGCTTACAGCAATGATGTTTGCATTCCTGTCCAACTTGTATGGCCGATCCGGCTTTTCAGCTGCTGGCCATGTATGCAACTTTAATTATATCACTCTGTAACTAGGTATGCTTCTTAGCCATTAAGACACTTCAAATCTAGGTGTTGTGCTTCCTAGCCACTGTGATACTCTCAAATCTACGTGCTGTGCTTTTTAGCCAGTGTGATACTCTTAATTCTAGGTGCTGTGCTTTTTTAGCCATTGTGATACTCTCAATTCTAGGTGTTGTGCACTCTAGACATTGTGATACTCTTAAATCTAGGTGTTGTGCTTTTTTAGCCACTGTGATACTCTCAATTCTAGGTGTTGTGCATTTTAGACATTGTGATATTCCTAAATCTAGTGCTGTGCTTTTTTTAGCCATTGTGATACTCTCAATTCTAGGTGTTGTGCATTTTAGCCATTGTGCTATGCTTAAATCTAGGTGCTGTGCTTTTAGCCATTGTGATATTCTTAAATCTAGGTGCTTTGCTTTTTTAGCCACTGTGATACTCTCAATTCTAGGGGTTGTGCATCTTAGCCATTGTGATATGCTTAAATCTAGGTGCTGTGCTTTTTAGCCATTGTGATACTCTTAATTCTAGGTGTGCTAGATCACTTTACCTTACCACAGGGAACATCCTCCCTGCATGACCCTGTGAACCACTACCCACCCAACTAAGTGTTAGCTCCGCACAATGTCTAGCCTATTTAGTTTCTACTGTATCATGGCTACTGCTACACTTCCTGTCACTTGCACTCAGGTTAGCCACACAGAGACCCCACTACATGCACTTGGACCCTTCTCACCTATATCAACAGATATAACTACCAATACTCATGTCTACACTGACTTAAAACACCAAGCTCTGCTAGGACCATTAGCTTACACCTCCAAGCCCAGTTCCACTCACGATAGAAACAACAAACTACGTGCTAGACTTAACAAACTTCACGAGACACCCAGACGACTCCTCCCTCCTACAAAACGTGAGATGAAATGCCAAAATGGTAAGGAAGGCAACGCTTCCAACATCACCCCAGCTTCAATGTACACACAAACATCTGAATCTAAGATAAAATCTAGTGCGAAAAATACTCCTAATCTCACACAACCTAAAGAGGAAACCAAGGATCACTCCAACAAAGGAGCGCTTCTCAATGCCAGGTCATTAGTTGCACATGCCCTTGATATAGCTGATCTAATCACTGAGGCGAATTTGGACTTTATTACAATAACCGAAACCTGTCTACACAAGGCAGAAGGCCCTTCACTTATGCTAACTGTCCCTGATGGTTACACTATATGTAGGCAAGACCGAGAGGGCACCCGCGGAGGCGGAATTGCCATCATCTCCGAATCGAGTCTTTCGCTAAGGCTAGCCCCCGCCCAAACTCTACAATCTTGTGAAGCCCTCACTGCAAAACTCCTTATAAACAATAATCAATCCCTAACCATTCACCTAATCTATAGACCTCCAGGTCCGCTTGGGACCTTCGAAGAGGATCTGCACAAGCTACTAACCCTCAATGCTAAAACCACTTCACAACTGCTGGTAGTAGGGGATTTTAACCTAGGATTTAATGACCAAGCAGATGCGCACGCCGTGACTATTGCCCACGCTATTAACTCCCTAGGATTCTCCCAAAAAGTCAACAACCCCACCCATTCGAAAGGTAGAATACTAGATTGGGTTGCTGACTCAAACTGTACAGCAGTTATCTCATCTATCTCGGCATTATCATGGACTGACCACTCACTAGTGTCCTTCAACCTCCTAACCTCCCGACCATCCTCTACAGTCGTCCCCATGGCACTTTCATGCCCAACAAGAAACAAAAAGAATATGACAATAAACAATGTCATACCCGCTATTCTTCCAACATTAAATGCACTGACTGACAACTTAGACCCCAGCATATTAGTTCATGAGTACAACAAAATCATGACTGATACTATGGACAAAATTGCCCCACTTAAAATGCGTACAAGTAAACCTAAAGCCCATTTAAATAAATGGTTTACTCCTGAACTCAAGGCCCTACGCCTCACCAAGAGAAAATATGAATCCAACTGGAAACTATGCCCAACTGCTGAGAACAAGGCCAACCTAACATCTATTTCCCGACAATACAAAAATGCAGTTTGTCTGGCTAAGAGGAATTCATACAATGATCGTATCGCCAACTCTAACTCAAGTATGAAGGAACTCTTTTCCATACTGAAGGAACTTGAGTCACCTATTGCCATACCAGACACCTGTACTAAAGATCAGACCTGGTGCACAGACATCCAACATGCTCTAACAAATAAAATTAACACCCTCCAAAATAAAATTCAACTGAAAAAAGATTTGCTTAACCTTCCTACTCTGTCACCACCCAAGGCTACCCACATGCCCCAGTCTAGCAAATTCTCTTTCACCAAAACCACCACACTAGAGATAGAAAAAATCATCCTTACCCTCAAACCATCTAATTGCAAAGGTGACATCTGCCCAGCACAGTTAATAAAAGACGCTGCCAGAGATTTATCACCTTTTATTTCCAAACTTGTCAACGCATCCTTCTCCACAGGCATCATCCCAGCCAATTTAAAACAATCTTGGGTGCTCCCGTTGCTCAAAAAGCTCTAGACCCTCTCATCCCTACTAACTACCGTCCAATCACTACAGTTCCATTTCTGTTGAAAATCCTGGACAAAGTGGCCTACATACAGATTCAAAAATACCTTGAACTGCATAAACTACTAGGATCTAGACAATCTGGCTTCCGCCCACTACATGGAATGGAAACAGCCCTTATTGATTTAAAGACCCAAATAGACGAATTGAGAGATCAAGGCAAGACAGCCCTCCTCCTCCTACTAGATCTCTCAGCTGTGTTTGACCTTGTGGACCACAAGGTCCTCTGCAGACACTTGGACTCTGCCGCTCACTTCTCCACCCAAGCTATCAGTTGGATAGAATCCTTTCTGAGTGAGAGAACTATGAGAGTTTTTTCCCCATCGGCAGCAGCAGACCCCATACCCATCACCTGTGGAGTCCCTCAGGGATCCTGCATCTCCCCGACTCTATACAATATATTCACCAAACCTCTGTTCGATGATCTGGATAATCTTGGTATCATCTACACCAACTATGCAGATGATACACAGATTCTCTTCCCACTTTCTGGGGATCATAGCAAGGACAGGGAGTTGGTGAATAGAGTGTATCTCATAATTCAGGCATGGATGGCTACTCATGGTCTCTGCCTGAATGATGATAAGACAGAGTTGATCATTCTGGGTACACAAGCCAATATTAACAAATTGGGCCCGGACTACTCAGCTTTCAGCATAGATGGAAATGTTATCAAAGTCTCGAGGGAAGTAAAACACTCGGTTTTTACCTCAATTCTACCTTGTCTTTCACTAAACAGGTCAACTCTCTAGCTTCCACTACTGCCTACACCTGTAAATTGATAAGAGCAGGCAAGCCCTTCCTGTCCAATACCAGTTGTCTAATCTTGGCTAGAGCCTTAATACTTTCCCGACTCGACTATTGTAATGCCCTATACAGTGGTGCCAATAAAGCCATTACCCAAAGACTCCAAACTCTACAAAACAATGCTCTTAGAGCCGCATTAGGCATAAAGAAGAGGGAGCATATCTCCTCTATTAGGCGGCAACACAAATGGCTCTCGACGGATAATAAAATCCACCTAAAAATGATCTCCTTGACCCATAAGGCCCTAAACAATGCTGCTCCTAGTTACTTGACGGACAAAATAAAAAGAAAAACATCTAATAGACCCATGAGACTCGCCAACTCCAATTGCCTGGTAGTACCCAGATTTAGACTTGCTAAAATCGGTGGTGCAAGCTTCCCTGTGAGAGCTGCCAACTTGTGGAACGCTTTGCCACCCAACCTAAGAGTAGACCAACCCTTCCCACACTTCAGAAGGAACTTCATCAAACATCTTAACGCTAACAACGACTAGACACCTGAACCTTCACAAGTGTAGCCCTACTTAATGCACTCAGATGCGTTAGTAACCCTTATGTTTATAACTGCTAACTCTGTATATTGCTAACTGTACATTTATGTAAATACTGCAATTGCTAATTGTACATTCATGTAATTTTGTAATATTGTAAATTCATTCATGTAACATTGTAACATTGTAAGTCTCGCCTATACTTGCTGCTGCACCCGGTAACCTAAGGGTCTAGAGCGCATTATAAATAAATAAAACAAACAAACAAACAAACACGTGTGTTCTTTTATATGTTTACAGCATGGGGCTGCCTTTTGGTCTTTCTTTCTAAATATGTTGAATACCGTTGTACACAAATTGGCTTTGTTCAAGGATGTCATTTCACTAAAATGTGCTGTGCAGAAGAAGTGATATCATATTATTCTTATGTCACAGACAGCGATGTCCATTCCCATTAGACCTCAATGACATCACAGGATGTCATATCAGCGATGGACAATTGAAAGCATAATACAACAGGAATGTAACTAACACAAAAGACTATTTAAACATATATTAGGATCGATATGTGTATGCCACTGTATACTATGGCAGGTAATAATGCCAGAATGATATAACTGGACATACCCAGCAAAGACACTGCCTTCATATGACAGTACAGACTCTTATATAGACATTAACTGTCACTGTATGCCGGTGAATTCCTCATGGCAGGTATAATGACAGCATGCTAAATACAATCTCTAATGTTCCTGATGCTACAATAGTCCTAAGCACAGTCATATATGTACACGTGCTGTCATCTTCTAACATTAGAGCTTCACATGCAAGGTGCAGTCTTTATATGTAAGGTAGTGCCTTAAAATAAAAATACTACCAAGGTATGTCAACTTATGCAGAATGTAGACTCACTTTGCTGGTACTGTCATTACATGCAACATAATGAATCGACTACCAAGGAATTCCTATTATATAGTAAATTTGCACAATAAAAATGTAAACACATATATATATATATTCAATGAAAAAACGTTGTTAAAAGGGACGTTATGGTTAATTTGTGCTACTAAAAACCTATCAAATTCAGTAAAAAAACTTTGTTAAAGGGACGTTATGGTTCAAAGTAAAACCGAAAAACCCCTGAAATTCGGCAGTTATGGTAAGATAAGCAACCATAACTCGCGCCACCGGCACTGCTAACACTAACACCCAGGACATCAAAGATGACATCACAAATGTCATTGATGACATCACTGATGACATCACATGGCTGGCTCTCCCTTTTTTTCCTTTACTGACATATCGAAGCCACATAGTTTTCTCAGTAACAGTCAGGAAGTAAAAATTGAAAAGGTAATATATTTGTAGACTTAGGGTCAAGTCATATCATATGAAACATATACCTAGCGGAAGACACAGGCTTGAAAGAGAGCAATCATTTAAGCTACTTAAAGCTACTAAGCTACTCATACATAAACATAACATTGTGTGCAGTGTACAAGATGAAGGTATAATATTCGTAATGTTAATATGTTAAATAATGAAATGATAATTGTTTTCTTAATAGATTTTTGTGTACTGTGAAATATGTAATAAGTAGCTAATAAAACACATGTATAACATAATTGCATCACTATAGACAAAACACAAAGACACAAGAACACATACCAATATGGGTATATACAGGGAAAGTGAAGTTAGCAAAAAAGCACAAGTAGTAGCAGAAACAATTCATAATTTAACTGATTATTTTCATGCAAATAAATGATTTCTCTGTTTCAAAGCTGCTATTTACCCTAGGTATATGTATCACTTGATGTGATTGGACCCTAAGGAAAGTAGTGCGAGTACAATGTATAAAAATATGACCATATACAGGGAAAGTACAGCCATAAAAAAAAACAACAGAACTATCAGAAAGTGCTCATAAGTCTATTGATTATCTTTATGCACAAAAAGGATTGCTGTCTTTCAAGCTTGTGTCTTCCCGTATGTACATGTTTCATATGATGTGACTGGACTCTAAGGGAATTACTGTAAGAACCTACTTGAAGGATACATCTACAAATAAAATAACATTTTTTAGTTTCTGACTGTTACTGAAGAAAACCATGTGGCCTAGATATGTCAGCAAAAGAAAAAAGAGTGAGCCAGACATGTGATGTCATCAGTGATGTCATCAATGACATTTGTGATGTCATCTTTGATGTCCTGGGTGTTAGTCTTAGCAGTGCATGGTGGTGGCGCGAGTTATGGTTGCTTAGCTTATCATAACTGGCGAATTTCAAGGGTTTTTTGGTTTTACTTGGAACCATAACGTTCCTTTGACAAAGTTTTTTCACTGAATTTCATAGGTTTTTAGTAGCGCAACTTAACCATAACGTCCCTTTAACAAAGTGTTTTCATTGAATTTCATAGGTTTTTATTAGTGCAACTTAACCATAACGTCCCTGTAACATTTTTTTTTAACTAAATTTTAAAGGTTTTTATTAGTGCAACGTCACCATAACATCCTTTTCAATAGATGAAGACCACTAACATCTTATGTCCTCAAAGTGGGAACGCTGGGTGGTAAAAAAAACAAAAAGGTTTTCCTGCCTGCGGCGTCCCGGTGTAGGAAGGAAAATCTTTTACCAAGATGGCCACCATGGAAAGGGAAGGCGGGGTGTATAAAGAACACAACAGGGCATGAGCGGGGGGTGGGTGGGAACAGGGGAGACACATGGGCATCAGCGGGGGGTGAGAGGGAACAGGGTACAAACGGAGCATGAGCAGGGGGTGGGGGGAAAAGGAAGGAAACACGGGGCATGAGCGGTGGTGGGGGGAACACGAGAGAGACACAGGGCATGAGCAGCGGGTGGGGAGGAACATGAGGGAGACACAGGGTATGAGCGGGGGGTGGGGAAGAACACGAGGGAGACACGGGGCATGAGCGGGGTGGGTACAGGGCACACACGGGACATGAGCAGGGGTGGGGGAAAGGAGAGAGACAAGGGGCATGAGCGGGGGGTGGGGGGAACACGAGGGAGACACGGGGCATGAGCGGGGGGGTGGGGGGTAACACGAGGGAAACACGGGGCATGAGCGGGGGGTGGGGGGAACACGAGGGAGACACGGGGCATGAGCGGGGGGTGGGGGGCAACAGGAGACAGACACGGGGCATGAGTGGGGGGTTGGGCCAACAGGAGAGAGACATGGGGCATGAGCGGGGGGTGGGGAGAACAAGAGACAGACACGGGGCATGAGCGGGGGGTGGGGAGAACAGGAGACAGACACGGGGCATGAGCGGGGATGGGGGAACAGGAGACAGATACAGGGCATGCGCCTGGGTGGGGAGAACAGGAGACAGACACGGGGCATGAGCGGGGGGTGGGGGGCAACAGGAGACAGACACGGGGCATGAGCCGGGGGGTAGGGGCAACAGGAGAGAGACACGGGGCATGGGTGGGGGCAACAGGAGACAGACACGGGGCATGAGCGGGGGTGGGGGGAACAGGAGACAGACACAGGGCATGAGCGGGGGGTGGGGGGAACAGGAGAGAGACACGGGGCATGAGCGGGGGTTGAGGGGGTACAGGAGTCAGACACGGGGCATGAGCAGGGTGTGGGGGGCAACAGGAGAGAGACACGGGCATGAGCGGGGGGTGGGGGGGTACAAGAGACAGACACGGGGCATGAGCGGGGGGTGGGGGGCAACAGGAGAGAGACACGGGGCATGTGCGGGTGGGGGGAACAGGAGACAGACACGGGGCATGAGCGAGGGGCAACAGGAGACAGACACGGGGCATGAGCAGGGGGTGGGGGGTACAAGAGACAGACACGGGGCATGAGCGGGGGGTGGGGGGGTACAGGAGACAGACACGGGGCATGAGCGGGGGGTGGGGGGCAACAGGAGAGAGACACGGGGCATGAGCGGGGGGTGGGGGGAACAGGAGACAGACACGGGGCATGAGCGGGGGGTGGGGGAACAACAGAGACAGACACGGGGCATGGGCAGGGGGTGGGAGGCAACAGGAGACAGACACGGAGCATGAGCGGGGGGTGGGGAGAACAAGAGACAGACACGGGGCATGAGCGGGGGGGTGGGGGACAACAGGAGACAGACACGGGGCATTAGCGGGGTGGGGAGAACAGGAGACAGACATGGGGCATGAGCGGGAGGGTGGGGGGCAACAGGAGATAGACACGGGGCATGAGCGGGTGTGGGGGGTAGGGAGACAGACACACGGGGCAAGAGTGCAGGGGTGCGCGGTGGGAGGCATAGACACACGGTGCATGTGCGGGGGGGTGGGCGGCGGGAGGGATAGACACACGGGGCATGAGCAGGGGGTGGGCGGCGGGAAGGATAGACACAAGGGCATGAGCGGGGGGTGGGCGGTGGGAGGGATAGAGACACGGGCATGAGCGGGGGTGGGCGGGAGGGGGAAAGAGACACGGGGCAAGAGCGGGGGTGGGTGGGAGGGGGAAAGAGACAGGGGACAAGAACGGGGGTGGGCGGGAGGGGGAAAGAGACACGGGGCAAGAGCAGGGGTGGGCGGGAGGGGGAAAGAGACACGGGGCAAGAGCGGGGGTGGGCGGGAGGGGGAAAGAGACACGGGGCAAGAGCGGGGGTGGGCGGGAGGGTGAAAGAGACACGGGGTAAGAGCGGGGGGTGGGCGGTCGGGGGAGAGACACATGGGGCATGAGCAGGGGGTGGGCGGGAGGGGGAGAGACACACGGGGCATGAGCGGGGGGTGGGCGGGAGTGGGAGAGACACATGGGGCATAAGCGGGCGATGGGCGGGAGGGGGAGAGACACACAGGGCATGAGCAGGGGGCGGGGGGGAGTCAGAGAGACATGGGGCATGAGTGGGGGGTGGGCACCGGGAGGGATAGAGACACTGGGCATGAGCGGGGGGTGGGCGGCATGAGGGATAGACACATGGGGCATGAGCGGGGGGAGGGGGAGAGGGGAGAGACACATGGGGCATGAGCAGGGGGTGGGCGGGAGGGGGAGAGACACACGGGGCATGAGCGGGGGGTGGGCGGGAGGGGGAGAGACACATGGGGCATAAGCGGGCGATGGGCTGGAGGGGGAGAGACACACGGGGATTGAGCAGGGGGTGGGGGGAGTCAGAGAGACATGGGGCATGAGCGGGGGGTGGGCACCGGGAGGGATAGAGACACTGGGCATGAGCGGGGGGTGGGCGGCGTGAGGGATAGACACACGGGGCATGAGCGGGGGGGAGGGGAGAGACACATGGGGCATGAGCGGGGGTTGGGGAGGGGAGAGACACACAGGGCATGAGCGGGGGTGGGGGGGAGGGGAGAGTCACACGGGGCATGAGCGGGGGTGGGCGGCGGGAGGGATAGACACACGGGGCATGAGCGGGGGGTTGGGTGGCGGGAGGGATAGAGACACGGAGGTTGGGCGGCGAGGGATAGAGACACAGCGCATGAGCGGGGGGGTGGGCGGCGGGAAGGATAGAGGCACGGGGCTTGAGCGGGGGTGGGCAGCAGAGGAATAGAGACACGGGGCATGAGCAGGGCATGGGCGGCGGGAGGGATAGAGACACGGGTCATGAGTGGGGGTTGGGAGGTGGGAGGGATAGAGACATGGGGCATGAGCGGGGGGTGGGCGTCGGGATAGAGACACGGGGCATGAGCGGGGGAGGGATAGAGACACGGGGCATGAGCGGGGGGAGGGATAGATTAATGGGGCATGAGCGGGGGGTGGGCGGCGGGAGGGATAGACACACGGGCCATGAGCGGGGGGTGGGCGGCGGGAGATATAGACACACGGGGCATGAGCGGGGGGTGGGCGGGAGAAATAGACACACGGGGCATGAGCGGGGGGTGGGCGGCGGGAGGGATAGTCACACGGAGCATGAGCAGGGTGGAGGGGGGTGGAGGGGAGAGACACGCGGGGCGGGAGCGGGGGTGTGTGGGAGAGGAGAAACACACGGGGCATGAGCGGGGGGTGGGCGGCGGGAGGGATAGAGACACGGGGCATGAGCGGGGGGTGGGCGGCGGGAGGGATAGAGACACGGGGGATGAGCGGGGGTGGGCGGTGTGAGGGATAGACACACGGGGCATGAGCGGGGGGAAGGGGGGAGGGGAGAGACACACGGGGCATGAGCGGGGGTGGGGGGAAGGGAGAGACACACGGGGCATGGTCGGGGGGAGGGGAGAGACACACGGGGCATGAGCGGGGGTGGGGGGAGAGACACACAGGGCATGAGCAAGGGTGGGGGGAGGGGAGAGACACACGGGGCATGAGCGGGGGGTGGGCGGGAGGGGGAGAGACACACGGTGCATGAGCGGGGGGTGGGCGGCGGGAGGGATAGACACACAGGGCATGAGCGGGAGGGAGAGAGACACACGGGGCATGAGCGGGGGGTGGGCGGCGGGAGGGATAGACACACGGGGCATGAGCGGAGGGTGGGCGACGGGAGGGATAGCCACACAGGGCATGAGCGGGAGGGAGAGAGACACACGGGGCATGAGCGGAGGGTGGGCGGCGGGAGGGATAGAGAAATGGGGCATGAGCGGGGGGTGGGCAGCGGGAGGGATAGACACACAGGGCTTGAGCGGCGGGAGGGATAGACACACGGGGCATGAGCGGGGGGTGGGCAGCGGGCGGGATAGACACACAGGCATGAGTGGGGGGTGGGCGGCGGGATGGCTAGACACACAGGGCATGAGCGGGGGTGGGCGGCAGGAGGGATAGAGACACTGGGCATGAGCGGGGGGTGGGCGGCATGAGGGATAGAGACACGGGGTAAGAGCGGGGGGTGGGCGGCGGAAGGGATAGACACACGGGGCATGAGCGGGGGGTGGGCGGCGGGAGGGAAAGATACACGGGGAATGAGCGGGGGTGGGCAGCGAGAGGGATAGAGACACGGGGCATGAGCCGGGGGTGGGCGGCGGGAGGGATAGAGACACGGGGCATGAGCGGGGGGTGGGCGGCAGGCGGGATAGACACACAGGCATGAGTGGGGGATGGGCGGCGGGATGGCTAGACACACAGGGCATGAGCGGGGGTGGGCGGCAGGAGGGATAGAGACACGGGGCATGAGCGGGGGTGAGCGGTGGGAGGGATAGAGACACGGGGTAAGAGCGGGGGGTGGGCGGCGGGAGGGATAGACACACGGGGCATTAGCGGGGGGTGGGCGGCGGGAGGGATAGATACACGGGGAATGAGCGGGGGTGAGCAGCGAGAGGGATAGAGACACGGGGCATGAGCGGGGGGTGGGCAGCGGGAGGGATAGAGACACGGGGGATGAGCAGGGGGTGGGCGGTGTGAGGGTTAGACACACGGGGCATGAGCGGGGGGAAGGGGGGGAGAGACACACGGGGCATGAGCGGGGGTGGGGGGAAGGGAGAGACACACGGGGCATGATCGGGGGTCGGGGGGAGGGGAGAGACACACGGGGCATGATCGGGGGTCGGGGGAGAGACACACAGGGCATGAGCAGGGGTGGGGGGAGGGGAGAGACACACGGGGCATGAGCGGGGGGTGGGCGGGAGGGGGAGAGACACACGGGGCATGAGCGGGGGGTGGGCGGCGGGAGGGATAGACACACGGGGCATGAGCGGGGGGTGGGGGGCGGGAGGGATAGACACACAGGGCATGAGCGGGAGGAAGAGAGACACACGGGGCATGAGCGGGGGGTGGGCGGCGGGAGGGATAGACACACGATGCATGAGCGGGGGGTGGGCGGCGGGAGGGATAGAGACATGGGGCATGAACGGGGGGTGGGCGGCGGGCGGGATAGACACACAGGCATGAGTGGGGGGTGGGCGGCGGGATGGCTAGACACACGGGGCATGAGCGGGGGTGGGCGGCAGGAGGGATAGAGACACGGGCATGAGCAGGGGGAGGGATAGAGACACTGGGCATGAGCGGGGGGAGGGCAGTGGGAGGAATAGACACACGGGGCATGAGCGGGGGGGTGGGCGGAGGGAGGGATAGACATACGGGGCATGAGCAGGGGGTGGGCGGGAGGGGAAGAGGCACACGGGGCATGAGCGGGGGTGGGGGGGAGGGGTGAGACACACGGGGCATGAGCAGGGGTGGGCGGGAGAGGGAGAGACACACGGGGCATGAGCGGGGGGTAGGCGGGAGGGGAGAGACACACGGGGCATGAGCGGGGGGTGGGCGGGTATAGGGAGAGACACACGGGGCATGAGCAGGGGGTGGGCGGGAGGGGGAGAGTGGGCGGTGGGCGGGAGGGGGAGAGACACACGGGGCATGAGCGGGCGGTGAGTGGGACCTAGAGAGACACTCGGGGCATGAGCGGGGGGGGTGGGGGGAGGGAGAGAGACACACAGAGCATGAGCGGCAGATCCCGCTCCTCGGCCCTCCTCTGGCCACCGTGTGCCGATGGCGTGAGCGGGGGGCTGGAGGAACAGGGGAGACACGGAGCCTGAGTGGGGGTGGGGGGGACAAGAAGGACACACGGGGCATGAGCGGGGGTGGGAGGAACAGGAGACAGACACGGGCAGACTTACTGTGCAGGCGGCAGATCCCGCTCCTGCTGACAAAGCCTCTCATGCGAGGAACAAAGATGGCCTGCGTCTCTGAAGCCAGACGCACTGCACGCTTTCACCGCATCCAATGAGAGAGCACGTCAGATGTCCGCGGACATCACACAAGCTCCTTGCCCAATCACCGTCCTGTCCACGGAGCGAATAGGGAAGTGTGTCAGCGAAGCGAACACAGATATCACTGATTTTTTTCACTTACATTTTTGTCATTTATTAAAACACTACTGGACGGATTTACACCAAATAAAGCAAAGCACGCTTTTGGGCCCAAGCCGCCGCTCCTGCCACAAATTTGGTGAAAATCCGTCCAGCGGTTTGGGCTGTAGGTGTGAGCAAAATTTTTTCCCATTATGTCTATGGGAAAAAACTAAAGTTTTGGGACCCCCCCCTATAACTTTTCCCCCCCTGGACGAATTCTCACCAAACTTTGCAAAAAATTCAGAGTGGGCCATATACTTTTTTTGCAAAGTTTGGTGAGGATTTGTCCAGGGTTAGCGAAGTTATAAGCCGCCCAAAAAGTGCTCTTCCTATGGAAACACCAACTTAACCATAACTACATGGCCACTATCGTGGCCATGTAATGTGGCAGGGAACGAAAACAAAGGGGCTAAACATGTGATGTCGTCAGTGATGTCATCAATAATATTTGTGATGCCATCTTTCATGTTCTGGGTGTTAGTGTTAGCAGTGCACAGTGGTGATGGCAGGTATGGGGGCTTAGTTTACCATAACTGGCGAATTTCAGGGGGTTTTCGGTTTTAATTTGAACCATAATGGGGAACTTGATTTTTTTTTTTTTTTATGAAGTACACAGGTTTTTGGTAGGACAACTTAACCATTACGCCCCCTCAACAAAGTTTTTTTTGTAGTGAATTTTTCAGGTTTTTGGAAGGGGAACTTAATCATAAGATTGTGCCAATGAACTTGTTGTACTGAATGTACACTGTCATCATGTTATTGTGGGAGATATGTAGTATAATGTACATACTTTTTCTGAAATGTGGTAAACCAGGGTTTTTTCCCCCCCTCGCAGGATTCTCAAACTTAGGTGGCCTCTGTACCTAACACGCACTCATTGTTCTGAATTGTGGTAAACTTGGGCTTGCCGCTCACTTCCTGCCTGCGTGCTCTTGTTTCGTCTGTCTTCCCCCCCACTCCCTCCTACTCCATGGTGCTCTCTATCTCGCCTATCTTCTCTAACTGCTTCTCTATTGACTATCCAGCTCTCCTCACTAAATCTGGTAGAAAGAAGTTTAAAAAGGACATCCTGGTCTCCAACCCAGGCCTCCCTATCGCTGACACCTACACTAGTGCTTGCTCCAAGGAAACTCTTACTGACATCCTCTTTTTCGTGCCTTCGCCTGACCTATGGACCCTCCATATGGTCTCTGTGCTCTCTCCTTTCTCCTCTTCTCCCCTTAATGGTGGCACCAGTTGGGATGTCCTCTTGGCCTCCTTCCACTCCTCTAAAGCCATCATTAATGTCTACACTAATGGGACCGTCTTGGTCCAAGGTCCTCAGGCCAACCTTCACCTCTTTGATAGACGCTTCCCACGCCTCATCAACTTCCTTTCCTCTCCTGCTGTCCCCCCTCCTCTGTCCTCGGCTACCTTGCCTCTACTCTCCCTCCCTGCCCCCTCTCATGCTCCTTCTTCACCTCCCTCTTCTACACCTCCACAGGGCGTACCTCTGATCTGTACCCCTCCCCAGAAGTCTTTCAAGGATGGCAAGCTTCTCCACATTGCCACTCTTAACTCTCGCTCTGCCATCAAGCATTCTTCTGATATCTTTCACCTGCTTGAGGAACTGGACCTTGACATCCTCGGTCTCACTGAGACATGGTTCACAGCCAGCTCTGTCACCAGCTTTGACACACTCCTACCTGACGGTTACAAGATCCTCTCCGTGCCCAGACCCAACCGTGCAGGGGGGGTGTAGCCCTTATCTTCCCTGAGTGGATTCCTGCCACTGTCACTCCTACGCAGACCTACTCCTCTTTTGAATGCCTTGTCTGCCGTCTCTCTCTCTCTCCTAGCCATTCCCTTACCATGGCTACTATCTATCGGCCACCTGGTCAAATCTCCTCCTTCCTCTCTGAGTGGGCTGACCTCTCCTCCTCACTCCTGTCCTCAACCATTCAACTCCTCTTTCTTGGTGACTTCAACATCCACTTGGATGCCTCCTGTCCCCCCACGGGACTCTTTCGTGATCTCTGCAACTCTCTCTCACTCTCTATTCTCCCTTCTGGACCTACTCATTCTGCAGGGCACACTCTTGATGCTCGGATCTCTTCCGACCTTCCCCTCTCCGTCCCTCTCTCCACTCCTCTCTCCTGGAGTGATCACTTTCTCCTATCCTCCCACCTCACCCTCCCTACCCCACAGGCAAAGCCACCCTCATCACTGCCACCCACCTTCTCGGTCATCCGACCCATGAAGCGTGTGTCAGTTGAGGCTTTCGCTGCCACCTTCTCGCCCCCACCTCCCCTTTCGGCTGACTCCCACCCTGACACAGCCCTCTCCATGCTCCACTCTGCTATATCTGATACTCTTGATATCCTTGCCCCTGTCATGAGAATCCGCCTGAAGCCCAAAGCCAAATGTAACTCCTGGTATGACTCGTATCTCGTCACCCTTAAACGCAAGTGCAGGGTGGCAGAGAGGAAATAGCGTGCCTCATGTTCATCCTCTGACAAACTGGCCTGCCGCCTGCTCCAAAGGCAATACCGTCTCTCCGTTTTCATCAAGAAGAGAGCCCTTATCCAAGCCCGCATCTCTGCGGCATCTAACAACTCGGCCGAACTCTTTAAAATCTGCAAGGAGCTTGCCAACCCTGCTGCTGTCTCTACCTCTCCTGTCCCCTCCCAGGCCCTCTGAATGGCACTGGCCTCTCACTTCATCTCTAAAACTCAGGACATCCTGTCCTCACTCTCCTCCTTTCACCTCCCTCCCTCTCTTCCTGGCTCTTCCTCTGGCCCTTCTGCAGCCACCCCTCCTCCCTCCTTCTCTGCCTTTCCCCTTTTTTCTGCTGACGAGGTTTCCAGACAAGTCCGATCTATGAAAGTCTCGTCTAAACAGGTTCACCCCTGTTCCTCCAAAACTATCAAGGACCACATCGATTCCCTGGCTCCGGCCCTGGCTGATTTTTGCAACCACTCCTTCACCTCTGGAGTCTTCCCTTCCCCCCTTAAGCACTCCCTTGTGCACCCTCTTCTTAAGAAACCCTCTTCTGACCCCTCCTGCTCGGCTAACTATCGCCCAATTACCATCACTCCCTTCCTGGGCAAGTTCCTGGAGAAACTGGCCATCTCCCAGCTTAACCTCCATGCTGAATCTGTTGGAAGTCTTCATGACCATCAATCTGGCTTCAGAGCTGCCAGAAGCACGGAAACTGCTCTCCTGAACATCTGTGAGGACCTGCTCTTGAATCTCGACTCCAACACTCCGTGTGTTCTCATCCTGCTCGATCTCTCTTCTGCCTTTGACACTGTCAACCATGCCATCCTGCTCAACCGTCTCCGTGATAACATGGGTATCACTGGTCAGGCTCTGGCGTGGCTGACCTCTTTCCTCTCCAATCGACCCTCCCAGGTCCAACTGGGGTCCTTCCACTCTGACATATTTTTCTCCACCTGTGGTGTCCCCCAGGGATCAAATCTCTCCCCCTGGCTGTTCAACCAGTACCTGGCACTCCTTGCCCACCGCATCGCCGCTCTCTGCCCCAACTTTCAGTGCTATGCTGACGATACCCAGCTCATTTTCAGGCTACCCTCGGCCTCCTCCTCTCCTTCCCTCATCTCTGACTGTCTGTCTGCTATCCAGGAATGGTGTGCCCCCAGTGACCTCTGCCTTAATGCCAGTAAGACTGAGATTCTACTCATCAGCACACCCACCCCCTCCTTCCCTGCAGCTCTCTGGCAGGCCTCTCTTGGCCCTCTTCCCGCTCCTACCTGCAAGGCAAAAAACCTCGGGGTTATCTTCGACTCCACACTCTCCTTCTCTCCTCATATATCTGACGTCTCTAAGAAGTCACACTACCAGCTGCACCTCCTCAGAGGTATTCTTCCCTTCCTCTCCTTCCCCCAGAAGCTCACTGTCTCCCGAGCCCTGGTTCTCTCTAAGCTGGACTACTGTAACAGCCTCTATCTTGATCTGCCTGCCTCCACTCTCCTCCCTCTGCAACTCATCCAGAACAGAAGTGCGAGTCTTGTCCTTGGCCTCAAGCCCCGGGACCGTATCTCTCCAGGACTGAAATCTCTACACTGGCTCCCAGTGGCTGCGAGGATAAAGTTCAAAACCCTCTGCATTGTCCACAAGGCCTTTGGGGCCTGGAGCCTACCTACCTTCAACTCTCTCTTCCTAAATATCTTCCTTCCCGAGCCCTTCGCTCATCCGTCTCCACTCCACCCTTCTTCATCGTGGGGCGAGGGCAGGAGCCCCCCCAGCACCCCCAGCCCAGCAGAGGATCCACGCGCCGAGCGGGCAACTCGGACAGGGCCTGCCTGACCCTGTCCCCACACGGCGCCTGACTCGCCCATGCCGGGCGCAGCGCGGCGTGAAACCGAGGCTGAGCCTCTATTTCATCAGCTGGATCCGCCGGCAGGCGGATTACGCCGGCGGCCAGCTCGAAGGCCATTCTAAGGCCTGTTGGGTGCCTGCAAACCCCCCACTCCACCCTTCTTCATCGTGGGGCGAGGGCAGGAGCCCCCCCAGCACCCCCAGCCCAGCAGAGGATCCACACGCCGAGCGGGCAACTCGGACAGGGCCTGCCTGACCCTGTCCCCACACGGCGCCTGAGTCGCCCATGCCGGGCGCAGCGCGGCGTGAAACCGAGGCTGAGCCTCAATTTCATCAGCTGGATCCGCCGGCAGGCGGATTACGCCGGCGGCCAGCTCGAAGGCCATTCTAAGGCCTGTTGGGTGCCTGTTTCGTGCCGATTCTGCCTCTGCCAGCCCCCCTGGCCCATTAACGAAAGCACCAGCATGAAGGTCCTGCTTCCACAGGTCCACTCCCGAGTGCCTACCAGTGACTTAGACCATCGGGTAAGACCACTACCTGTTTAATAAGTGCACCTAACGTTTCCAAGCTGCCCAGTCAAGTTGCCACTGGCCCTTAATACTTTGGTCACTGCAGCTATCTATCCACCATCCACTATCCACCACACAACCGATCTGCATGTGAGTAATGCCCTTGATTCCGAATGCCTGCATTTGCACGCCCTGAACTATCCAGACCTAAGCAATGCCTTCTTGAATCATGAGTGCATGCACTGTCTGTTTGTGGACCTCCATAGTCAACTATGTTTGAGCAATGCCTCTCTGAGTCATTGATTGCCTGCACTGCCTAGCCTGTCACACCTGAGTATTGCATCCTGAGCCATTGACTGCCTGTACTGCCTAGCCTGTCTCACCTGAGTATTGCATCATTGAGCCTTTGATTGCCTGTACTGCCTAGTCTGTAATTACTAACGTGGTACCTTAGACAGGTTACCTCCATACAATTATGTATCTACCAGCTATTTACACAACCTTACTGAGGACTATCCTACAACTACTCACCATGCCGAATTCCAACGCATGTAACTCCTTGCCACCTCTTAAGCCCACAGTACACCCCAACACTAACCTTCCTGACTCCTATGTATGCTCGAGTCATGAGCCCCTTGTGATATCGCACCCATGCGACACTCCCTGTAGGAACTTAAGACTTCGTGCTAGACTCTCGAAATTGCATGAACCCACCCGCAGATCCCTGCCCTCTAGCAACATCAAAACCAACCTCAAGCAAACTGGCAAACCGTGTTATACCGGACAACCTTTACAACCTATTCCAACTCAATGTAATATCTTAAACACACCTAATAGGTCTACTACCCCACCTCTTCAAGCCACAGAGGTCACTAAAACCCCAACTATTGTGGGAGCACTCCTCAACGTGAGATCGCTTGTTGCCCATGCCCTAGACATTGCCGACATAATAATAGAAGGCAACCTTGATTTTCTCGCTGTCACTGAGACCTGGCTACATAATGCAGCAGGACCAGCGCTCATGCTAGCCATCCCTGATGGCTATACGATAGTTAGGCACGACCGAGTAGGAGCTAGAGGTGGCGGCATTGCGATAATCTCTAAAATAAGCCTCTCTCTTAGACTAGTACCCACCCAATCGATTCACTCTTGTGAGACGCTATCGGCTAAACTCCAACTAAATAATAACCAAACCCTTATCATCCACCTCCTATATAGACCTCCTGGTCCATTAGGCACTTTCGAAGATGACCTCCACATCTTACTTACAAATAACCTTAAACCTTGCTCTCAATCGATCCTTCTTGGGGACTTTAACTTAGGCCTCCATGATACTACAGATACTAATGCTACACTGGTAGCCAATTCTATTCACTCACTCGGCTTAACTCAAAGAGTTGATAAGCCTACGCATCTGAAGGGAAGAACCTTGGACTGGATAGCTGACTGTAACTGTACAACGTCTATCTCATCTATAATGCCCCTACCCTGGACAGACCATTCCCTGGTGTCCTTTAATTTAGTTACCGCCAGACCCAACCCCACGGCCCCCCCACCAGCACCTCCTTGCTTAACAAGAAATAAAAAATGCATCACCCTAGAGAAAGTAATCCCAGCTATATTACCAACCCTTAATGCGCTATCAGAGAACCTAAGCCCCAGTATCCTAGTGCAAGAATTTAACACCATCATGCTCACTACCTTAGACAAAGTGGCCCCTCTCAAGCTTAGACCGAGTAAGCCGAAAGCTCATCTAAACAAATGGTTTACTCCACAGTTAAAAGATCTACGTATCTTAAAAAGAAAGAGTGAAACCGCTTGGAGGCTTTGCCCATCAGCGGACAACAAAGCCAAACGTTCCACTCTCTCCTCACTGTATAAAAAAGAAGTCTGCCAGGCAAAACGTAATTCATATGATGACCGCATAGCGAAATCCAACTCCAGTATGAAAGAGCTCTTCTCGATTCTAAAGGAACTTGAGTCCCCCATTGCCATTCAGGACACCTGCACCAAGGACAAACCTTGGTGTACGGATATCCAGCAAGCCCTTACCAATAAAATCATCACACTCCAAAATAAAATCAAGCAAAAAAAAAATGCACTCAAAATTCAGGATCCGCCTCATACCAAGAACTCATTGGGGCATAGTAACACCTTCCACTTCTCCAAAATGACCACCCTGGAAGTAGAAAAAGTTATCCTGTCGCTTAAACCTTCAAACTGTAAAGGTGACATCTGCCCAGCACAGCTGATAAAAGACGCTGCCAGAGAATTATCCCCCTTTATTGCTAAACTGATCAATGCTTCCTTCGCTTCAGGTACGATCCCGGCCAACCTTAAACAGTCCTGGGTTCTCCCTCTCCTAAAGAAGCAGACATTAGACCCTCTCATCCCTACTAACTACCGCCCTATCACGACGGTACCGTTTCTCCTTAAGATTCTGGATAAAGCTACCTATATCCAAATTCAAAGGCACCTGGAACTATACAACCTATTAGGAGAAAGACAATCGGGCTTCCGACCCCTACACGGAACAGAAACTGCCCTTATAGACTTGAAGTCCCAAATCGATGAGCTAAGAGACAAAGGGAGAACAGTACTCCTACTACTCCTGGACCTCTCAGCGGCCTTTGATTTGGTGGATCACAGAGTCCTCTGTAGCCACCTGGACTCCGCCGCTCATTTCTCGGCAGAAGCTATTGGATGGATCAAGTCCTTCCTGAGCGAGAGAACGATGCGAGTCTTCTCTCCCTCCGCGGAGGCAGATCCCACCCCGATCTCGTGTGGTGTCCCTCAGGGCTCCTGCGTATCCCCAACTCTATACAACATTTTCACCAAGCCATTGTTCGACGATCTGGATCATCTTGGTATCACCTATACTAACTACGCAGATGATACACAGATCCTCCTCCCGCTTTCTGGGGATCATGCTAAGGACACGGAATTGGTGAACAAGGTATACCTTATCATCCAGTCATGGATGGCCACTCACGGCCTTTGTCTAAACGATGATAAGACAGAGTTGATCATCTTAGGTACCCGAGCCAATATCAAAAAACTAGGACAGGAATTTGCCTCCTTCAACATAGACGGGAACATCATCCAAGTATCCAAGGATGTTAAAACCCTGGGATTCTATCTTGATTCTACCCTATCTTTTGACAAACAGCTAAAATCCCTTGCCTCCTCCACGGCCTACACGTGCAAACTGATTAGAGCCAGTAAACCTTTCCTCTCCAACAAGAGTTGTCTAATCCTGGCCAGAGCCTTAATTCTTTCCAGAGTAGATTATTGTAATGCCCTATACTCTGGAGCTAATAAAAAAATAACCCAGAGACTACAAACATTACAAAATAATGCCTTGAGAGCGGCACTAGGCATTAACAAACAGTCCCATATCTCGTCCACCAGACGACATCACAACTGGCTGTCTACAGAGAACAAAATAAAACTCAAGGGCCCTCATTAGGACCCTGGCGGTAAGGGGTTTGCGCCAGCGTTAGCTGCGCCGACCCCTTACCGCCAACTACGAGTTCCCATAGCGCCATGGTCATTTTTCCGCCCGCTTTTTGCGGGCGTAAAAATCCATGGCGCTATGGGACCTTGGTGTTAATTACGCCACCGTAATTTACGGTGGCGTAATTAACTCCTTCCCCACTCCCATTGAGCCCTATGGGGCCGAAATGGGAATGGGGAAGGGTAAATGGGTCAATGGGGACTTACCGCCCCGCCGACCTCGGAATGGGGCGGTAAGTCCGCCATCCGCCATGGCGTAAAGGGACTTTGCGCCATGGCGGAAAAGTCCGCCGACGGCGGAAAAAATCCGCCAGGGTCCTAATGAGGGCCAAGATGCTATCCTTGACCCACAAAGCCCTCAATAACTCTGCCCCTAGTTACTTGTCTGACAAACTCCATAGGAGAACATCTTCCAGACCCACCAGAGCTGGTAACTTCAACTGTTTGACAATACCGAACTTTAGACTGAACACTATCGGAGGAAACAGTTTCCCAGTAAAGGCGGCTAAAACTTGGAATTCTCTACCACAAGACCTGAGAGCAGACATGCCCTACCGTTGCTTCAGGAAAAAAGTTATTCAACTCCTCACCTCGACTGACCTTTGCTGACCGGGGGCTCCTACTTCCTACGAACATCTTGACCCCCTTGAACTTGTATACTTGCTGTAATTACTGTATGCCTGATCTGTCTAACTCAATGTAATTTTAATGTACATTTTGCCATGATGTAACCTGTAAGTTTCGTATTTCCTTGCCACTGCGCCCTGTTACCCCTGGGTCTGGCGCGCATAAAAAGTGAATAAAACAAACAAACAAACAAACAAACTCCCTCAGGGTCAGCCGCTTCTTGAAGCAACGATCTGGGGGTAGATCTCTCTCCGCGGCAGGGGCCTCCCTCTGGAACAGCCTTCCTGCCTCCCTGAAACTTGAGGAGAACCATCTCCGGTTCCGAAAGCACCTCAAAACCTTCCTCTTTGCTTCTGCTTTCTCTCTCCCTCTCCCCTGCTAATTCTTCGCTGAAACTGCACTGAATGTGCAACTGGGCAACTCTCACCGACCCCGGTCCTGGGCCCAGCATCTCTCCACTTGCACTGCCTCCCTGGCAACCCCTGCACTGCGGGACTGTCTCTGTATCCCTACAGCCCCCCCTTCCCAGCACTTGTCTGCACTTACCTTGCACTTGCCACCAGCTGGCCCCCTTACTTATTTATTTTATTTTATTTTATTCTACTTACCTTGTACTGCACTTCCCCCTGCACTTTCTCCCTTCCCCCTACCCCTGCACTTGCGCGATCCGAATGACACCTGGCCTAGTAGGATCGTTGTCTGTCTTCCCCTTGTTCCCCCCTTCCTGCCTCGTCGCGCCTTGAAACACTTGTGTATAGGCGCGTTACAAATGCCATATCATATCATATCATATCATACTTGATATACATTTAACATAGAACATACAGAACCCCCTCCCTATTGATATTAGAAAGGGACGGACTGAGCGCCTGTTTGCGGACAGGGGGCGGACGGGATGAACATTACCCAAAGATACAGGGGGTATCGGAAAATGTACTATTGTCTTACACAAAAAATCTGCAACGTAGAAGAAGGACATAAAGACATTATAAGTAGTAATAAGTAAATATGGAAACCTAAAGGTGTGAAATTAAAACAAGACATTTAACTAACTAATGTAGAATGAAATGGATGGTACCATAAATAAAAAAGGATGCCTCCATCGTAAGCACTTCACAGAAACTCTGCAGCCTGGACCGACAGTGGACGGATGCAGTAGGACGAAGGGAAATTACATCAAAATAGTGAGTGAAGGACATTTTTTTGTATGTGTGTGTAATTTTTTTAGTATGTGGTGTAGAAATAATAATTTCTTTCTGTTGTTTTGACACAGAAATGGCTAGTACTTTGGAGTGGCTGGAGGAGAATTGTCTGCATGAGGAAATGTCTGAAGACAGCGACAATAATGGTACACACTGCTCTGCATAGGCAAAATACTGATCAGTATTTTATAGGCATTTAATATATGCATATTTTTTTTGTACAGACCAGGAAAGCAAAGAAGAAAGGCCAACAAACGAGAAAGAAGAAGACAGGATGAAAAGGATTGAGCAGAAAATGGATGTACTGAATGACAATTTTAAAAGTTTAAGGGAGTTCGTGGAGGACTGTGTGGAAAAGTATGTTACCATTGTCCCACATGTACCTGTCCCGCTTCTCCATTCCCTAGTGAACCATCCCCAAACCTTCAAGAAGAAAATAGACGTTTTGACGAAATATCCATCCCTTCTTCCCCTCAGAAATCTTCTCCTCATAACTAGCCCTTTTTGCATCCTAATTTCCCTATATTTGTGTCAGTATCTGCTTCCCCCGCTATTTCTTTGGATTGAAGTGTGTGTGCGTGTGTTTGGAATGTTTTTGTATAGTAGTTGTAGTTATAGAGTTTTGTGGAAACATTTTTTAAAAAAAAGACTTAAAATGTTCGCGAACAGCGCATCTGTTTGACCTATCGGCAAGGATTGGAATGTGGGTGTTGTAAAGGCAGTACACCGACCCTTACGAATGTCAAGTAAGATGGAGTTGATGTTTGACCGCAACATCTGTGCAAGTTGTGCACACATAAACAGAAAGGGGCGTCCTAAGGACATTATACCTCGCTGTGCTGCTTACAAACGAGATGAAACATGTTTGTAGAACACACCATGTGTCCTGGATGGTTGTAAATGAGCAAAATGGGAGTGTGTTAAGACAGTATACCTGTCCGTTCGTCCGCAGCCAAAATGGTGGCGTCCGTAGAACAGGCGCGGTGGCCGGCAAGTTCTAAGTCAAACAAAATGGAGTTGTCCTAACGACACTGGACCTGTCCGTATAGTGAGCATATCATGTATGCACATGCGCAGTAAAACTGTAAGTATAGCGAACATCGCGCCTGTCCCTAACTGTCCATCTCACTTGTGTCGCACTTTGAATTAGTTTGAGAAACCGAACACTGTCCGTAGGACATTTGTGCGCATGCGCACGTTTGTTACTCTGCATTTGCTGTCCAGCGGACTCCCATTTCTGTCGCGGATGTGTTCAGGATGTCATCATGTGACCGCACCCATGCTGAGCGTGTGGACTAATTTGTGCAGTTTGTGTGCTTCCTCAGCAGTACAAAAGAACGTGTAGCCACAAGGCAAAATGTTGTAGAGTGTAAAAATATAATTTCACATATCCCAGACAATAGCTTACCTGAGGACTTGTGTAAAATTTTTGTACCGCTTTGCAGGGATGAACACGGTCACTAGGCACACCCCTCCACCCCTATAAATAGCCACACCCCCGAGCGCATCTTCATTGTCCTTCTAGCTATAGCAGATTGTGGTGAATTGACTTTACTGCTGTAGTGCCCAAAAGGAAAGTTATCGCATGGCTTCCATGGCTGCTGTTGGTTCATTAGCATCTGCACCACCCCCAAACCCACCACCACCTCCCCAAGGGCCTGCAGAGAGATATACGGGTGAGGATGTAGAGAGCGAGGAAGAAGAGGAGGAAGAGAATGAAGTGGAGGAACTCTGCATTAGGAGCACTCGCCGGTAGTCGTGGGTGTGGCGGTTGTTTTCCGATTATGGGAACGTACCAAAAGCACGTGCGAACCTGGTAAGGTGTAACCAGTGCAAGGTGGTGCTGAGTCGCGGGAGACCTGGTGCGTACAGCTTTGGTACGACAACCATGAAGCGACACCTCACTTCATTCCACACTGCGGACATTCGCAAGGTGGTGCCATGTGAAGAGCGTAGTCGATTGAGTTCCTCCACAGCATCCTCTGAGTCCGATCCTCCCACCACAAGGGACACTCCTGTGGGGGAGCGCCTCCCTCCAGCTGCCTCACAAGCCATTTGCAATACTGTTGACCCTTACCTTTCAAAGGTGACAATAGTGTGTATGTATTGTGACGTAGTACTCTGCAGGGGGGAGAATGTTTGAAGTGCTTTTGAAGCTATGGTCACGGAGCACCAGAAGATCTGCTCCTTACCTAAGTGAAGCTCACCCTATATCTTTCTCTGTCCACTTGCTCTTTCTTATCCCCATGGCTGGTGCCCCTTCCTTACCCTCCTTTGGCCTCCTCTCCTCATGTGTTGTGTGCTGAGAACCAATAAACGTGAAAACAACAAAAATTACAGAAAAGGCTCTTTTCAGAGCCGCCTTTCTCAGTTTAACAATAGAACTATGAAGTGACCGTTGTAGACCCCCGCGAAGTTGTGAAAAAGTTCACGGACAGTCGTAGGGAAAAAAAAGGAGGGTGCAAGGGGAGCAAACACAATCAAGTGTACGCTGGGAGTAAGTGGTGGCTCTGAAAAGAGCCTTTCCGTGGTGTGTTGTGTGGGTCAAAAACTGTGGATTGGAGAAAACGGATTGTCACATAGGTTATTGTGAATCCAAAAGAGGTTGCAATGCATTTTGTACATTGCGAAGAAAAATCTGATTGCCAGCATTTGTGAGATGGACTCCATCTCTGCGGAAAATGAAAGAGCTGCAAAACAAAATGTTTTCATTGTGGAATGAGGACATGCCAACATCTCTAAAAAAGGCACAAACAGTCTTATTCACATTGCGTCTCTATTTCTCCATTTGTGGACCAAAAGCAGAAGAACGCAGCCACTAAAGTCTTTGTGCAATACGGGAAAAAAGTATTTGACAATTTGGAAACATGTCCATGAGCTTCGCAAGTCCTTCCTTCATTGCAAATTGCAAAGACGTTCCAGAGACATGGCAAAAACTGTTTCTTCTGCAATGAATGATAAGTATATCGAGAGGACGCACTGTTAGTAAAGTAACACAGAGAGGTACCAATTCCAGCCACCTCATGCCACGCACGCCATGCCAGTGCACTTCCACATGAGGAAATCCGAGATCTGCAGATAAACTGCAGCTTTATGCATGCACCTTTAATCAATGTATCCATGAGTCTCCCAAAATCCAGATAATCTGTTTGCGAGCACGCAAAGCCATGGCTGTGTGGTCTCCTGTCAGGGAGAAGACGGTCTTACTAAATCTCAGTGTTCAGAACACACCCACTGAACTTTATTGACCAATCCCTAGGTCCACTCATTTTCATTTGCATGCGTCTCCACCCCAGAATTCCCGTTGGTGATATGCGCTACAAACTACCACCATGTCCGCGGACATGTATAGGATCAGAGCGTGACGACGGTACATTAAAGTATTATTCCCCTTTTTCCCCTTTAAGCTGGGCTCTGAAAAGAGCCGTTTTTGAAATATTTGGGCAGATACCTTACAGACATCTGTTATTTAGTTTTTTTAAAATTTTTGTCCTTACTTTACTCCTACTACCATTACAGAACATTCTCTAAAGCAAGCCTTACGTTCCAAAAGAATATTGCATTTCCCAAAGAAACACCATCTGCTTCAAAATAATCTGCATTACTTGGAACAATGTTTTCGTGGCTGCAGAAAAACATACCAGCGGGTAACATAAACGCACGCATTCCGCGATTAATGATACACCTCCCAATACTTTGATCTAGACAGAAAAAATAATTGTTGACCCATTGTACTCTAGGGAGTAAACCAGAAAAAATTACTTTCGCAGTTGGAAAGATTCTCCTGAGTGCTTCAACCAACTGTCCCAAATCTGCCAACAAAGTACGTGCAGTCAGGTAGCCCAAATGGCAAGCACTGTAGTGCAAAATTACCACATGAGGAGAGGTCATCGTACGTATGTGTCTGCAAACTTGCAGAATTGCCGCAACATTGGCATCAGTGTCAGCGTTCCACACCACCTCCACTCCTCTCACATCGAAATGGTGTGCCAAATGCCTACTCTCTGCATAATGTTGTAAGCCATGGACAAAAATGTCTCCAAGCACCAAAACCCTGACCCTCTCCACCTCTGCCATCTTCAGTGTACGCACCATCTTTGGACACAAAAGAGTAATGTGAACATCTGATTGGCTGATGCCTACAGTCCCCTTTCCATGCAGGATTTTCTGTAGAACCCCATATGTGACATGCCCTACCCGCGGACAAGCGTTGCCTATGTGCGGCATGCAACTCTTACCCAGTCCTTTTACCCTTTCCACAGCGGTAGCAAATGGAGTCCCTCATTGGACACAACTAAGCAGTCACACAACCATCCACCAATCACATTGAAAATAGCTAAAAGTAACTCCGTCATCAACATTGCGCACTTCAAAATTACTGTCGATAATTCTGAATGGAAGTCGTATATCATTGCAAAGCACCTATTTCAGAAGCTACTGTGCAAGTGTTGCGAATTTCTACATACAGCTCCATGCATGCGCACATGCATGAGTATAGAGTACAGGTGTTTATATTTCAATCGGAACACATGTGCAACCTTTATGATTTAATGTAAAACAAATTAATGCTGCTAAATGTGCATAGGCAATACATACCAACGCTCCCGCTTTTAAGTGCAAGATGTCCGATTTATCATTGACAAACCACACGACTTCTTACTGTTTTCCGCATAACCTATAGAAACGTTGCAAGGATTCCTATTTAGGTCAAAACTCGATTTTGTATTAGAAAATGTCGGAGTTGTATACTGTGTACGACCTACAGTGATTCTACTTACAATGTAATCGTATGACAAAAGTAAGCGCTCCCGATTGCTGTGGTGAAATCTCCCTCGGAGGGTCTCCCAATTTTTCGGCATTGTGCTTTTAAATTGCATGTAGAAAATGTTTTCCCATCTACTACTATGCCCTATCGCTTACAAACCTCTCTCCTATTGATAGTACTCCTTGTAAAAAACAAGGCATTTTCATAACCTTAAAAATGTTAGCAATTTTGAAGGACTTGCAGGTAACATATTGCAAATAACATGCAAAGCACGTGCACTGGGTTCAAATGTGAAAGGAGAATGCTCTGACGAACGATGCACAATTAATGTGTGCATTATCAGCACTGCTGTAAACACACAAAGTAATTAATTTTGTTTTTTTGAATCGCAGTGAAGACTACTCTCCTGAGAATCAAAAGGATTTACACTGCAGATGATATATCCGAAGAAACATGGTCATTTTGCAAAAAAAAGTAAGTACAGTACTACTCAAAGAGGCTGCATGGGTTATTTGTTTAATTTGGGCACCAAAGCAAACATTGATTTTTTAACCATTCTACCTACAAATATCCATTTATTGAACAAAGAATAACAGGCAGAATGGCTCACAAATCCCAGTGTGTTTGGAACTCAAATAATGTACATAATACTTAGAAGGTTAGATTTAGAAAAGTAGTTGCTGTTGCAAGTTTATGGCATTTCGTTTATTAATAATGCTTCTCGTCACCACTAGCCCACTTTGGAGTCTCATCTGAAGCACATTGTACTAGTATGCAAACAGTAAATTAACCTTACCAAATCATTGCAAGAGTCCAAAGCAAATTCACACACCATAACAAGGAGCTTCCCCATCAGACTCATACACACATTCACACAGCACACATACATTATACAACAGACCAAAGTATGCCTTCTTTTTTTCAACAGACACCCAAGAATGCCTACCAAAAAGCAATTCCGTAGAAAGGAATGCAGAAGTAGAGTAAATAAAAATAAAAGTGCCCAATCTAAGCATCCATCTGTTGTACAGTTTGTAGAGAATGTTGGAAGAACCAGCTAATGCAGTCAGTTAGCAGAACAAAAGAAGCTTCAACTACTGAAACTTTACATCCTCCATAAAAATGTGTCACAAAACACAAACATGTTGGCAAAAAATCAGTTACCAGTACAGCTAACCATGCTCCTACTAATCCTGATAGTGTAACAAGAACCCATAGTAAAAAAAAGTATTTTATCAAAAATGTTTCATGACAGAGTCCTTCAGAATCTACTAAGAAGAGGACCGAAATCATCCTCACCCCTTAACACCTACTGTAGAAAGTTAATCCTATAAACTCTCGTGGACAGTGCAATCCTTCTGAAAAGGAAGTTGTTTACATTAGTGTTAAATAGGATGAAAGCACTAACAAAACTAAGTACCAAACTACAAAAGAAACTCAGCAATACACGGAATGTGAACACAAATAATTTTTTTAATGTTTGTGGTGGTGAATGGAGTCACGCAACAACCACAGAACCATATTTTAATGAAGAAGCATACAAACAAAATCAAACAAACACAATTGCCATCCATAGCAGTGGACGAGGGTATGAGAAAATCAATACTACCATCATGGAACAAGAAACACTGCTTACAAAAGTATCCTCTGTAAACTCAGAATTGATTCAGCAGAACTACACCATCCAGTATACAAATGGCCGTGCACATCAATGTGTGCCATTCCAAACAAAGCTTTCAAATCGTTAAATCAGTACCTCAATCAGTAAGTAAAAGGTAAAGACAAAAGTAAAATGAAAGGGCTGCAAAATATGGATATTTGTCCAGTGCACAAATACACAGGACTACAAGGACATTCATTAGCCTGCATTTATGGGCCTATTTTCAAAAGCACCTTCCATGATATCAAAAGGATATCAATATATCATTCAAGTGTAAGAAATCTAGTGTATAAAATATACTACGCAAAAACTCCAGCTTCAGAATTAGGCAATTTAAATAACACACTTCTGTATGGTACACCCAAATACTTACAAGAAGAAATTGACCGTATTCAGAGAAAGTATTTTGGAAGTGAAAGCCACTTACAAAATGCTATAGTTTTAGAACATAGTAGCAACAATACTGCACATAGCAACCTTCTATTACACACATACAGAAAAGAAATAGTAATATTTAAAAGGTCATTGGCTGAAGTAACAAACCATGTGTGTGTGTGTTGCGGCAGAACCTTTTACAAAAGGAACAAAAAAATGGTAGCCTTAGCATACAAAATAGAAGACAATGAAGACTCTAAATGGTTTGAATTAGCTCTCTACCTTTTAGCAGAAAACAAATATGAACTAACTGAACGCCTAATATGTTGCAGTTACTTTACTACAAAATTAGACAACAACCACACTCCTTCACGTGCTATTACAAATAATTTGGAATTGTTCCCACTAACCAAAATTCCTGCAACCACTCAATTTGTAAGAGGGCATAACAATTCAAACAGTTCACCCATTTCAAGCAATTATGCGCCAAGTCTAACAGAAAATATACACACTGTAGGAGTGCAACGTTCAATAGAGCATTCTTTAATAGTCTTGCAAATGGTTTACCAACAAAGGACAAGACAATTTGGCAATAGCTGGTGGACCTACATGAAGTTAGACAAGCATTGCAATATCTAAAAGACATTAACGAGTACAAGGAAATAAATATTGATGAAAGCTTAAGGGAAACAACTGAAATAATTGAAGAGCCATCAGAAACTGGACAATTCGAACTTCTGGAACCTGCTACAGTATCCACTCTTTTGGACCATTACACAATTCATCCATTGCATTCCATTGAAAGCATAGATGATGCACTAGAAACTTACCAAATGCGACAAACCAAACCAAAGGGTCACCAATGTGTATATGGGAAAAAAGTATAGAAGCACTGATATTTCCTACTGGCAAAGGTGGAAGATACGATGTTGGACCCACTCAAATTGGAGCATCAGAATACCGCTCTTTACGAATGTATCCGCAAGATCCCAGATTTAGACAAAATGTGGTATACATATTCCACCTACTCTATGAAAGTGAATTAGCAACACTATGTTAAGGAGTTGCACACATTTTGAAAATCTGGAACCCCACTTTCAAAATATGTCAGCTACGCAGTTAATACAAAAAGTACAGGAAAAAGATGAGGTTTTATAATTATAACAAATTTGTTTGCAAGCATGCGTGGTACCAAGGAATACTGGTTCCGACGGCACGGAGACATGCGTTGTATGATCAGAAACCTTGGACCACCGACTTGGTTTGTTACGCTAAGTTGTGCAGAATATGAATGGGAAGATTTACATGAGTTCCTATGCATAGCAAACAGCAACAAAAGCAACATAGATATATTAACACCTGGAGAACTTTGCTCTCTAGATCCAGTTAATGTGTCAAGATATTTCCATCATCATTTCATTGCCATGCTACACTTTATTTGCAATAAAACGGTTCCTCCACTTGGAGAAGTGCAACACTTCTTTTGGAGAAAATAATATCAAGCGAGAGGAGCACCACATATTCACATGCTGTTATGGATCAAAGGTGCACCGAAATTTGGTCACGACAGTGATAGCACTGTTTTGCAGTTTATCCAAAAATATGTCATTTGTGAAATCCCTTCACAACAGACACATAGTGAACTGCATGGGTACAGGTATCTAACTGTTGTTAAAAATCGGAAGGAAGGCAACAAACATAACATTAATCAGAAAGATGAAGGAAACAGTATATAACAACAACACAAATAAATGAATATCACAGATCTGTAGGAACAAATGCACAGGTACAATATGCCTACATGTATGTAACTGTAGTTAAAAATCAGCAGGAAGGCACAAAACATAACATTAATCAGAAAGTTGAAGGAAACACTCAAAGGAAACAAGGAAGTAGTTAGTACCATAGCAAAATAAGGTTTTTTTTAATCGGACCAGGTTTTTTTTTTTCCCCGACCCAAGGTTTAGAAAAGCAAACACAGAAACTGAGCACAATGCACAGTACACTGGTTTGTAAACTAAATATGAGGTAAAAAAAAAAAGGAAAACTGTCTATTATGCAATGTAGTAAGTTTTCATAAAATGCAAAGACTAACATACCTTTTTCTTTTATCACAGAAATTAAAAAAGGGATACGTCTGCCAAGTACGAAAAGCATTTAAAAAATATATGTGGATTCTGAACAGAGTAAGGAGTAAGTATATTGGCAGTCATTTTATACACATGCAAATCTACACGTCTAATCTATGGTAGTAATATGCTGCAGTGGCTGGAGGCTTGTGCTAGCATCTTCAGTGTCTAATCTACGACCTACGCCTTACGACCAAAGTACAAAGAGTATACTTCCTAGCCACAACCATTGCTGCATATCGAAACCATGGTCCTTGTAAATTAGCTACTTATAAATTTACTGTTGGGACCATCGTCTGCAGCCATGCAGCCAAGACATTACGGCGTGCACACAACTAGCGCATTACACCACTCCCATATTCACTTATAACTCCACTGCTTATGACTTCAGTCTTGGGTGCATGGCCTTTGGGCATGCAGTCAAGACTGTGGGTCCTGGCCTGAAACACCACAGCATATCGGAAACATTGTGCCTTCTCAATTCACTATATACAAAGTTGGTTTTGGGCGCATGGCCTTTGGACTTTGGCCATGCTCCCAAAATGCTACACCCTCCCCACAACCATCTTAATGACGTTGCATACACAAGTGTACCAATATCTGTGATATGTTGCAGTAGTTTGTAGCCACAGGCTACAGACATGAGTTTGAGGCTATAGAATTATCAATTTATGGGTGTACAGTATATAAAATGCACAGTTGCTTACAACTGTTCAAATTCTCTGCATCCTGGCCACTACTACCACACCATATGACATCCATTGCAGCATATAAGTACACTACATACAAATGTGCTTTTGGGGGAATGGCCTTTGGCCACATACCCATGATTGCAGCCCCTCCCCACAGCCGCCTGAGTGATGCACTACCACGCTATATCACTCCCATTGTGCCTTGTAAGTACACAACATACAACTGTTTTGTTTGGTGCATAGCCTGCGGCCATGAACTCATGACTGCAGACCCTCCCCACAGCCACCGGACTGATGTTGAATACCTGGGGTGTCTCTGTAGCTCTGAAATGCTTCACTGTTTGTGGGCAGGGCCTAAAATCTCAGATGTATGTCTTTTGGGTGCATGCTTGGGTGTATAGCATACAGCCTGCAACCATGCACCCAAAAGTACACATCTTCGCCAAAACCACCGCACTAGATAAAACCCATGTGGGCTTGTAAGTGAAGAGGTTATAGCTTTGTTGTTGGGTGCATGGCCTTCGGCCATGCACTCAAGACTGCACACACTCCCCACAACAGGCAAAGGATACGCATTACTACGGGTGTATCCATGGGTGTGACATGCTGCGGTGGTTGTGGCCAGGGCCTACAGTCTTGGAAGTAAGGCCTTCGGCCTTCGGCCGATGGCCATTCATCCAAGACTCTAGGCCCTGGTCACAACCACTGTAGCATGTCACACCCATGGCGGCGTACTAATGAATATAATAATACCTATAGGAAAAAGTATTGCAATTATGGCATGTTGTGAATTTCAATGTTCGCTATCACTATGCGTCTCCTTACAACAGTAACAAGTTTCCTGTGCACTGATGCTACCATTATTACACCCCTCATTTTCTGTGCGTACAAGCTGGCCATAGAAAATACATTGTGAAGACCGACCCCCGGAACAAATGCATTGATCACCCATGTCTTACTGTCTGATCCTGTCCCAACGCTCTGTGACACAGCAAAAGAGTTTTATAAATATAGCATGTGTACGCTGGTTGTTGCTCCGCTATCGAGCCAAGATGTCGGCGTAGCCAAACAATCTGACGCAGAAAATGTCTCGCAGCAGCCAATCAGCAGAGACGTTGCGTGTCCGCGGTCATGACGCGAGCCCATTAGCCAATCGTTATCTTGTCCGCGGAGTGAACAGGGAAGTGTGACCGCAGAGCGGACATAGATATCACATATTTTTTGAGACATACTTTTTGGTCGTTTTAAAGAAAAATACTGCACAGATTGTCACAAAATTTACAAAAGCACGCTCTCTGGACCAAGCCCCTATACCTGCTGCAAATTTCGTGAAAATCCATCCAGCGGTTTGACCTGTAGCCATACGCAAAGTTTTGCTCCCATTCAGTCTATGGGAAAAAAAGATGTTTTGGAACCCCCCCTATAACTTTGCTCCCCCGGGACCAAACATCACGGAACTATGTCACAATATTCAGAGTTGCCAATCTACTTTTTTTGCAAAGTTTGGTGAGGATTCGTCCAGGGGGAGCGGAGTTATAAGCCGCCCAAAAAGTGCTCTTCCTATGGAAACAGCAGCTTAACCATAACTACACGGCCACTACCGTGGCTGTGTAATATATATATATATATATATATCAGTATATATATATCAGTATATATATCAGTAAAAAAACTTTGTTAAAGGGACATTATGGTTAAGTTGCGCTACTAAAAACCTATCAGATTCAGTAAAAAAACTTTGTTAAAGGGACGTTATGGTTCAAAGTAAAAACGAAAAACCCCTGAAATTCGGCAGTTATGGTAAGATAAGCAACCATAACTCGCGCCACCGTGCACTGCGAACACTAACACCCAGGACATCAAAGATGACATCGCAAATGTAATTGAGTTACTTTTTTATATTGTGTTGTAATTACTTTCAGTTCTTTGTGTTAAAACCAATTTAGGTGTCCACGGACGGCGCGGTTGTTCGGAAATGTTCGTAAATAAACGAAAATGTAAGTGTCCAAGGACACTTTATCTGTCCGTAATGTTCTCATGCAAGTTGAAACTGTTCTAAGAACACTCGTACTGTCCTGAAATGTTCGTAAATAAACGAAAATGGAGGTGTCCTTAAGAACACTATGCCTGTTCGTAGTGTTCGCTAGCAAGTTGAAACTGTTCTAAGAACACTCCTGGTGTCCCGAAAATGGAGGTGTGCTGGGAACGCTATGTCTGTCCGTATTGTTCGCAAGTAAGTTAAACTGTGCTAAGAACAAACGGCTGTCCGTAACTGTTCATTTTACGTGTGACGCACTTTTAATTAGTTCACGACCCGAACACTGTCCGTAAAACATCAGCACGCATGCGCAAAACAATGTCCGTACATTGGGTGTCCTGCGGACGGCCGCTTCCTTAGCGAACATGCTCACGAAGCAAGCATGTGACCACGCCCACGCTGATAGCGTGTTCTGAATGCGGACACTGTTTGTATCCCTGAACAGTTTAAAAGTACATTTCCAAGTAATCCACAATATTTCTCATTAAAAACTCACCATACCACCAATCCCACATACTAATCCTAAGTTTCCACATAGTTTTTGTGACTTTTTAAAACTTTTTTGGTGTTCGATCTGTCTTGCGGACGGCGCGTATGTCCGCGACCCGCGCACAAGCACCCCTATATAAGACCACACCCTAGAGCGCATTCTCATTGTGTTTCTTACTATTCCACAGAGCACACTGCATTTTGCTGCATACTTTGCAGATTTTGAGATTTCCATCTCGAAGACGATGACATCCATGGCTCCACTATTGCCAACTGGTGCTACATCTGCCTCAGCACCACCCCCACCACCTCCACCACCACCATCTCCCCAAGGGCCTGAAGAGGGGAACAGGAGTGAGGATACAGAGGAGGAAGAAGAGGATGACGAGAATGAGGTAGAGGAAATCCCTACTACCTGCCCTCGGCGTGATTCTTGGGTAAGGCGGTTGTTTACCGTTCATGGGAATGTTCCTAAGGCTCGTGCGAACCGTGTCACCTGCAATGAGTGCAAAATGGTACTCAGTCGCGAGAGGCATGGTGCGTACAGCTTTGGGACCACGACCATGAAGCGACACCTGAACTCATTCTACACTGGGGCCATTCGCCAGGTTGTACCTTGCGACGAGCATAGTAGGTTGATTGCCTTTACTTCATCCTCTGTTTCTGATCCTGTCACCACAAGGAACACCTCTGTGGGACAGCCTCTTCCTCAAGCTGCCTCCCAGGCCATACAGAATTCTGATGACCCTTACCTTTCGAGGGTCACTATTGTATGTATGTACTGTGACACAGTACTCTGCAGGGGGGAGCGACTTCGGAGTGCTTTTGAGACTATCGTCTCAGAGCACGAGAAGACCTGCTCACTACCCAAATAAAACCCACTCTACATCTTCCTCTCTCAGCTCACCCTTTCTTATCCCTGTGGTTGGTGTCCCCCCTTTACCCTCATTCCCCCTCCTTTCCTAGTGTGTCGTGTATAAAAAAACAAAAAAAATACAAAATAACAAAAATCCCCCAAAAAATAAGGCTCTTTTCAGAGCCGCCTTTCACAGTTAAAAAATAGAAGTGAAGATAAATAAAGCAGGGCCCTTATCTTAAAAGTCAGCCGACAGTTCGCGGACATAAAGAAAATTGGGGTGCTACCCTATTGTAACCATTGCATTTTTCTCTGGGAGCAAGTGGTGGCTCTGAAAAGAGCTGTTGTGAGGTGTTTGTATGTCAAAAATTATAAATACTTAACACCTACTTCAAAATGGATGCTGTATTTCTAAAAAAGGTTGCAATGCATTTTGTACATTTCTCAGAAAAATCTGATTGTCAGCATAAGTAAGATGGACTCCATCTCTGCAAAAAATGTATGTACTATGGAACATAATATTTTCATTGTGAAACGAGGACATGCCAAAATCTCTTAGGAAGGTACAAGCAGCCTTATTGACATTACGCCTTGATTTCTTCATTTGTGGACCACATGAGAAAGAACAAAGCTACATTTGTCTCTGCGCAATCCGTGAAAAAATTACTTTGGAGTTTAGAAACATGTGCATGATCTTCTGAAGTCCTTCTTTCATTGCAAATTGCAAAGAAATTCCAGACACATGTCCTAAACTGTTCCCTCCACAATGAATTACAATTATGTCTGGATGTTCCTCTATCTTCAAAGTTGCACAGAGAGGTAGCAAGTCCATCCACTTCATTCCACGCACTCCATGCCAGTGCAATTCCACATGTGGGAATCCAAGATCTATAGATACTCCACAGCTTTCTGCATGCACCTTCAACCAATGTATCCACGAGTCTCCCAAAATCCACACAATCTGTTTTTTGAAACTCTCAGCTATAGCTATCTGTTCTTCTTTCAGCAAAAAGAATATCTGAGAAAACATCTCCTAGCACAACACACTCACTAAACTTTACTGACCAATCCCTTGCTACATTCAATCTCATTTGCATGCCTCCCCACCCCAAATTGCCCGGATGTAATACGCGGTGTCCTAGAACTACCGCCATGTCCGCGAACATATCGTAACATGGACAGCCCTTCTACCATTTCCACTTCGCTCTCTGTACCATTCCCTCATTGGATGTAGCTAAGAAATCACATGACCATCCACCAATCAAATCCAAGACCTCTACATGTAACTGCATCATCATAGATCAGCACTGCAAATGTACGGTGAATCTCTCGGAGTACAAGTCTCATACCGTTGGCAAGCACTATCTACGAGAAATACTATACAAGTCTCCAAGATTTCTACTTGCAGCTTCGTCCATATCCATATGCATGAACACAAACTACAGGTATGCATATTTTCTATACAGTACATGAACACATTTTCTAACCGACTTTTACCTTGTATAATCTGTAAAATTAATCTACGATCATTTTTTCATTCTCCTAAAATGAACTGTGACTTACAAACCTTTATACCGTTTAATTTCTTCATACACACACACACACGCAAATAATGTTAAACCAAAATTTTTGAAATAAAATATATAGACTACATATAATCAAACAAAATTACATGCACACTCTATGATCAAATCTCAAACAAAAATATTTGTACAAACACATAATTGGTTTTAATTTTTTCAATTTATATAATTACTTACATTTATATAGGACAAGCAGGCTATGACATTGACTCACTATTACGTGGAAAAGCTTAGTTGCAGGAATAGTGGTATACAGTGGTACATTATGAATTTCACAAGCCGTAGTAAAGATATTTTCTTTCCTACAGTTAGTCATAAGATAGTTTTAATGGTTTTGAGGAAGGCGCTGAGCATTTCAATTTAAAATATCTATGTCTAAATTAAAAACAGTGCTATATACAAACCAAATTACTAATTTCTTTCTTTTACAATTGCAGTAAAGACCATTCTCCAGAAAAGCAGCAGCCGAATTTGAAGTACAAAGAACAACTAAGAAGCAAACTGCTCATTTTAGAAAAAAAGTAAGTAAAATGTTACCATAATATTTGAATTATTACTCAAACACACTGTAAGGTTAATTCATGCTATTTCTGTGCCTAAAAATAGAGATTCTGCACCATTCTGACCAAAAATCCCCCTGTCTTAAACAGTGATTTACTGGCAGAATGGCCCACAACTTCCTATTTTTCGGCACACAAATTACCCAACTCCGCCGCTAGAATTTAGATGTTTTAGAACAAACAACTGTTTTAATTGTATGGCTTTAGATATACTATTTATACTTCTCCAAACCACTGGCTTACTTTTTTCTGTCATCTGAACCCCAGTTTAGTAACACATTAATTCAAGAATACCCATCCCTAGTAGTTGTACTTCCCAAAGCACAATCACACACCATTACATACATCTTTATCATCTTACTCAAACACTCATGCACACAACACACATGCATTCCAGAACACCCCAACCCATACCTTCTGTATTTTTTTCAACAGACCCTAAAGAATGCCTACCAAACAGCAACTCTGTAGAAAGGAACACAGAAGTAGAGCAAATGAAAAGAAAACTCTCCAACATAAACATCCATCTATAGCAGAATTTGTAAAAAAAGTTGAAACACAACAGCTAATACAGTCATGTAGTGAAACAGAAGAAGTTTCTAGTACAAAAACTTTGCCTCCTCTATCAAAAAGTAAAACAAACCAAAAAACAATTAACAGAAAATCAACTATCATTACAAATAAAACTTCTTCTATAAATCTTGATGTAGTACGAAGTAAGCATACCAAGAAAAGTATTTTAGCCAAAATGTTCAGTCACAAAGTCCTTCAAAATCTTATGAAAACAGGAGAGAATCCAGGTTCAACACTTCAAACCTATTGTAGAAAAGTAATATTAGAAGCGTTGATAGACAGTGCAATTCTTCTCAAAAGAAAGTTATTTATTTTAGTGTAATAAAACCACTAACAAAACTAATAACTAAATTACAAAAAAGACTTCTCAACAAACGAAATGTCAACAGAAATAACTTCTTAAATATCTGTGAGGGGAATGGAGTCACACTACAAGCACAGAAGCATACTTTAATGAAGAAGCGTACAAACAAAAGCAAACAAATACAATTGCCATACATAGCAGTGGTTGAGGTTATGAAAAAGTTAATAATACCATAATGGAACAAGAAGTACTCCTTACAAAAATATGCCCTGAAAATGTAGATTTACCCCTCCATTCAACTGAATCAGAACATCTAGTGTACAAATGGCCATGCACGTCAATGTGTAACATTCACAAAAAAATGTTCAAGTCTTTACGCCAATTCCTCAATCAATATGTGAAAGCAAAGACAAAATCAAAATTAAACTACTGCAAAATATGGATGCTTGTCCAGTACGCTAGTACACAGGACTACAAGGACATTCATTGGCCTGCATTACAGGACCTACTTGCAAAACAACCTTCCATGATATCAAAAGGATATCAACACATCATGCAAGTATAAGAAATATAGTCTATAAACTGTACTATGCTAAAAGTCCTGCTTTAGCACTAGCCAATTTAAATAACATTCTTCTACATGGTACAGCAAAAGACCTACTAAAAGCTATATCCAGACAAAATATTTTGGAAGTGAAACCCACTTACAAGATGAATTAGCTGTAAACCAACTTTGTAACAATTCGGCACATGGCAAACTTTCACTACACACATACATAAAAGAAATACTAAAATGTGAAACTACTTCAGCTGAAGTACCAAACCACGTGTGCGTATGTTGCTGCATAACTTTTTATAAAAGTAACACAAAAACTGTAGATTTATCATACAAAATAGAAGACAATGAAGAACCTAAATGGTTTGAAATAGCTCTCTACCTTATAGCAGAAAACAAATACGAAATAACTGACCCCATAATACTGCACTACAAAACTTGACAACAACCAAACTCCTTCACGTGCTATCACAAATAACTTGGAATTATATCCACTACCAAAACCCCTTCAACAACTTAATTTATATGAGAGCATCATAATTCAAACAGTGCACCCATTTCAAGCAATAATACGCCTTCAACCAAAAACTGCAAAATTACCTCCCTCTGAATTAGTGAAAGGTATTCGTTGAAAAGTAGAGTATTTACCATTAGATCTAAAAGAAAATGTGCACACTCTAGGAGTGCAACGTCCAATGCAGCAATCTTTAACTATCTTGGTAAATGGAGTACCTACAAAAGACAAAAAAAATTGGCAACAACTGGTAGATTTATATAAAGTTAGAGAAGCCCTGCAATATCTTAAAGAGAATAATGAATATTACATAGAAATTAATATTGAAGAAAACTTGAAAGATACAACTGAAATAATTCAAGAGACACAAGAAGCTGGTCAATTTCAGCTCCTAGATCCTGCTACAATATCAAACACTTTAGACCATTATAGAATTCATCCATTGCACTCTAATGACACCATAGAAGATGCACTGGAAACGTACCAAATGCGTCAAACAAAATGATCACCAATCAGCAAATGGGAAAAAAGTATAGAAGCACATGCTTTTCCTCTACTCTTTCCGACTGGCAAAGGAGGAAGATACGATGATAGACCTATTCAAATATCAGCATTAGAATATCGCTCATTACGAATGTATTCTGAAGATCCCAGATTTCGACAAAATGTGGAATACATATTCCACCTACTCTTTGAAAGTGAACTAGCAACTTTATGTTACGGAGTTGCACACATATTAAAATCAGGATCACACTTTCAAAATATGACAGCTACACAATTATTACAAAAAATTCAACACAAAGATGAGATTTTACAAGCAAATCTTACAAATCTATTAGCAAATATGCGTGGTACTAAAGAGTACTGGTTTCGACATCATGAAGATGTACGTTCTATGATCAGAAACCTTGGCCCACCCACTTGGTTTGTTACATTAAGTTGTGCAGAATATGCATGGGAAGATTTACATGCTTTCCTACACATATCAAACGAAAACAAAACAAACATAGATATACTAACACCTGGAGAACTTTGTTCTCAGGATCCTGTTAATGTTTCAAGATATTTTCACCATCGCTTCATTGCTATGCTACATTTTATTTGTAATAAAACTGTTACTCCCCTTGGAGAAGTGCACCACTTCTTTTGGAGAAAAGAATACAAAGCCAGAGGAGCACCACATGTCCACATGCTTTTATGGATTAAAGATGCTCCTAAATTTGGTCAAGACAGTGATGCCACTGTTTTACAGTTTATTGAAAAATATGTCACTTGTGAAATTCCATCAGAATCCACAAATAGTGATCTTCATGCAAAAATTTTACAATTCCAAAGACACAAATGTGGCAAATATTGTTGTCGCAAATACAAAAACAAAGGGAAATACTACACCAAATGCTGATTTGGTTTCCCTAGACCAGTTACAAATACAGGTCAAGTAAACAACCTCATGTCTTCAGTTAGACATAGTGTTAAAGGTAAGTCACCTAAAAATACATATTGCATAAAAAGAAAAGAAGAAGAAAAATATATCAATGATTACAATGCAATCATTGCCCACTTATGGAATGCAAACATAGATGTGCAGTACATTGCAGACAATTCTACTGCAGTTGCACGATATGGCACAGCATACTTAACCAAATCAGAAAAGGCAGAGCTCCAAGACCTCTGGAATTACCTTTCATCAGATAAAACAGTGTCTCAGAAATTATACAGCTTGGGCATAAAAATGCTGTCCCATAGAGAATGTGGATCCTATGAAGCAGCTGATCGATTAACTGTTAATGCATTGTATGGTAAATCTGCAAATATAGTATGGCTAAGTCTTGGTCCAGCTAAATCTAGAAAAAGAGTTCTAAAATCATACGAAGATATAGAAACAATAGCCAAACATGATCCCAACAGCCAAGACATTTTAGAAAACAATTTATTGAACACATACTACCCAAACAGGAGTACCACTTTGTAAACCATGTGTCTATACCACATAGCCCAAAACTACACATACAAAAATAATATAAAACCTGATGAACAAAACCGTAAATACAAAGTGAAAAACTGTGAAGGCAGCTTAGTAAAACTCACCAAACCAAATTTAATTAATCATATCAAATTGTCATTAAAGACTCCTCAACATAAAGATGTATATTACATGTCCTTGCTACAACTCTTTAAACCATGGAGAAAGAAGAAGAAATACTAGATAACTATGACTCATATGAAGATGCTTTCAAAGCAAATGAAAGCAGTATAACTGATGTAAACTTTGCACAGTACAAAACAATTTTGCAAAATGAACAGCAACACGAAGAAGAACACCAGGCCCAACTAGATAAGGACACTACTGACAGTAGTCAACCTTCTGTCAAAGGAAGCTAAGAACCACTGGGAGACCCACTAATAACAAATGAGGCAGAATTAGCTATGATAGAAGTAGAAAACACTATGTGGCAGTATGGAGATAAATAAAGAAGACTTAACTATACGACAATCAAAGCTAAACAATGAGCAACGTAGCATTTTTCAAGAAGTAACAAAAGAAATTGCACATGGTGTACAACATGAAAACAAAGAATGCCCCTGTCAAAATGACATACCTATACTATTGTATGTCAGTGGTGAAGCTGGTTCTGGCAAAACATTCCTAATCAAAATCATCAGTAAGTTCCTTCAACAATTAACAAACAACAAACTGTCAGCTGTTGTCACTGCCGCCACAGGTTTAGCTGCCTACAACATAGGTGGTGTCACTTTACACTGATTACTACTATCCTGCCAGTAGAACACCAAAACAAATTAGATTATTACAAACTTTCTGCAGAAACTGCAATGGAACTACACAGAGTATTGAAATAAATGAAAATGCTACTAATAGATGAAATGAGCATGGTGTCCAACCTAATGTTGGCTTTGATTCACCTCAGATTACAAGAAGTATTCAAAACAAACTATGAAGAGCTCTTTACAGGAAAACACATTATTGTTTTCGGAGATCTTCTTCAATTGACACCAGTAAAAGGTGAGCCTATTTTTAAAACATTAGGACACAAACTCTGCTGTAAAACTGTTTGCAGCATAGGAAATGTCAACTTTTGGCAACATTTCCAATACAGAGAATTAACAGAAAACATGCGCCAATCTGCAGATCTCACTTATGCCAACACCTTAAAAAGTATCAGAGTTGGTATACTTTCTAAAGAAGCAGAAGCAATATTGAAAACCCGGCATTTTCATGCATTTTATGGTGATAATGCATGTGCTACGGATGTTATGGAACAATTAGCCCACAAAAATGTCAATTGTATGGCCTTAATGCCAACTCTTGCAAGCTGTTTCAAATTCAATGAAATAATGTTAAGTAAAGAAATGCAAACAATAATGGAAATTAGCGCCACAGACAAACTAGATGTACATGGAATGACACTACCCATGTGTGACCAAGCCACAACAAGACTAAATAGTTTAGAAAAATCAATCTCAAACACAGCAGGCTTGGAAAAGATATTAAAATTATTCTTAAATTGCATAGTAATGCTGAAACCTAACCTTGACGTGGACCAAGGACTAGTTAATGGAGCACTGGGTACAGTTGTTGGCTTTCAAACATAACCACGTGACAACAAAATTCAGTTTGTCAATATTCTCTTTGACAAACTTTCAGAAGTAAAAAGAATAGGACGCTCAACAGCTCGACTCCTTCTCTTCAAAGACATGTATGTACGCAGAGAACAATTTTCTCTAACTCTTGCATACACAGTCACCATTCATAATTCACAAGGTCTTACCCTAGACAAAGCAATGATAGACATTGGTAACACAGTCTTTAAAAAAGGCATGAGCTACGTAGCACTATCACGCTTACGTACACTTGACGGTCTATTTCTAATCAACTTTGATGCAAGTAAAATAAAGGCTGATATTCCTTGCATTTTAGAATACAATAGACTATGTTCACTATACACTCCCCATCTAAACACATATTCTGTTCCACAAAAAGTAAAACATTATAAAAGAAAAATAAATCAAACAGAAAGCAACAGGATGTCACTGCAAAACCTCCAAAGAGAGTAAAAGAAAGTAATACTTCATCAAGTGCCACAAGCAAAAAAGAATCAATTAGGGAAAGTAAACCAGGTACTTCTTCAAAGAGGGAGGACAAACTCCAAAAAAAGCAGTCAGATACAGAACTACCTGGTCCATTTAAACTCTTAAATATAGTTGGTGTAAGTTGCTATGCAAATGTAGCAATGAATATTCTATTTCAATTACCACCAATTGTTGAGAACATTTACTTACACAGTACAGACCCATTGTGTTTTCAAATGTTAGTACTTCACAGAAACGCAGCAAACAATCCTGACAACACGTATAGTGTTTATGGAATAAGACAACAATTGGACTACTGTGTTGGAATGGTGAAATTCACTATAAACTCACAGGAAGATCCACGAGAATTTCTAATGTACTTACTATTAGTGCTGGAAAACAAAAACATACCTATAAATGAAATCTTCCAGATTTCATACATGTGGAAACATACATGCACTCTCTGCAACCATGTGACACATGAACAAATCCCCAATGAATGCTTTGTGTATATATCAATAGCTAATTGTGAATCCGTTCCATTTCAGCAACTTGTACAAAATGCAAACCATGGTAGATTATGTTCGACCTGCAATTCAGATAATCGCTCCACGTTAGTAATACAAACACATAGTAAATACGTAATACTAATGCTTCTACGTTACAATGCAGATGGTACCAAAAACAACTGCAAGCTGACTGGATTCACACATGGTCAAATATCACTTGGTAGGAAAACCTTCACAACAATAGGTATAATCTACTATGCAGGAGCCACAACCAATTCAGGGCACTACACTGCATATATAAAAAGGAAATGTGGATGGTTTGAATGTAATGATAGTACCATTACTCTAAAGCAGAGATTACCAGCAAATCTTACAAACGCTTATTTAATGTTCTTAAAACCAAAATTTGATAACTAAACTGTACTTAAACCTTAAGTACACTTGTAGTAAAAAAATATAAACTGTCACAATATTCCAAAAGCTATCTAACTGCCCAAAGATGCTACAACAACTAATCAGATAAATTAATACCACTCAAATAGAGAAACAAACAGACAGTTAGAATACACTAATTGGTATCTAACTGTCCCAAAATTTAGAAATATCCAAACAGATAAATCAATACCATGAAATTATATAAAAAAATAAACAGTTAGAATACGCCTACTGGTATCTAACTGCTCCAAAATTTTACAATATCCAAACAAATACCTAATATCTTACTGCTCCCAAAAACTGGAACAATCCAATGTATAAAGCATTAGCCAGAAACAACACGTAAACACTGAAAACAAACAAATAAACTGTAGCATAACACAAAAAGGTTTTTTTTTAAATACAACGTGGATTATTTTTCTCCCACAGACCCAATGATTTTAGCAACAAACACAGAAACTGAGCAAATTGCACAGTACTCTGGTTTGTCATCTCCTAAATATGAGGGTAAAAAAAAAAGAAGAAAATGTTGATTGTACAATGTAATAAGTCTTTATAAAATACTAATACTAACATGCTATTTTCTTTTATCACAGAAATGAACAAGAAAAACATGGACTCCCGTTACTAAACCAAATAGTAAATATAACATGATAAATACAACCATCACAGCATATCACACCCATACCGTAGCGTCCATGTAGTTATTATGGTTAAGTTGGTGTTTCCATAGGAAGAGCATTTTTTGGGTGGCTTATAATTACGCTCCCTCTGGATGAATCCTCACCAAACTTTGCAAAAAAAGTATATGGCCCACTCTGCAAAGTTTGGAGACGTTTGGTCGACAGGGGGCAAAGTTATAGGGGGGGTCCCAAAACTTTTGTTTTTTTCCCATAGACATAATGGGAAAAAACTTTGCGCACGCCTACAGCCCAAACCGCTGGACGGATTTACACCAAATTTGCGCAGGAGCGGGGGCTTGGTCCCGAAAGTGTGCTTTTGCAAATTTGGTGTAAATCCGTCCAGTAGTTTTTTTTTAAATGACCAAAATGTAAGGCCGATAAATTAGTGATATCTCCGTTCGCTCCGCGGACAGTGCCCTGATTGGCCGAGCGGCTTGCGCGATGTCCGTGGACATCCAACGTGTTCCCTGATTGGACAGCGTGGGGCGTGGAGCACGTCAGATTTTTGGTGGCGCCCGCCCTCTTGCATTCACGGACGACCGCGGACAGCGAGCTGAAACTTGGTTTAAAAATTGTATTTAGTGGAGTGTGTTGGTGTGTAAGAGTGTTTGGGGAGGGTGGGGGAGTATGAGATAGGTGCAATGTTGTATTTTTTTATGTGCTAGACAGTTTTGTTGTGTTCGATTATCCTGCGGACAACGCGGCTGTTCTGAAATGTTCGTAAATAAGCAGAATGGATTTGGTGTCAAGTTGAAAGTGTTCTAAGAAGACTTGTGGGGTCCTGGAATGTTTGCAGGGGGTGTCCTGAAGACGTTGTCTGTATTGTTCGTTGTCAAGCTGAAAGTGTTCTAAGAACACTCGCGGTGTCCTGAAATGTTTGTACATAAAGAAAATGGGGGTGTTCTGAGGACGCTGCCCGTATTGTTCGCTGGCAAGTTGAATGTGTTCTAAGAACACTCGCGGTGTCCTGAAATGTTCAAAAATAAACAAAATGGTGGTGTTCTGAGGACGTTCTCCGTATTGTGTGCCTGCTTAGCTGTATCCAATGAGGGAATGGCACAGAGAGTGAAGTGGAAATGGTAGAAGGGCTGTCTAAGAGTTACGCGGTCCGCGGACAGGGGGTGCTACATCCGGGGTTTTCCAGCAAATCCAGCATGGAAAGAAGACTGTAGGGATCAGCCAATCAGATGTTGAGGTTGTGGATTTGTGTTCAAAGAGACTGTGTGTAGTGAAGATGGCAGAAGTGGAGAAAGTCAGGGTGTTGGTGCTTGGAGATATGTTTGTGCATGGTTTACAACAGTATGCTCAATGAAGGCATGTTCCAAAGAATGTTGATGTTAAAGGAGTGGAGGTGGTATGGAGCACTGTGCCTGATTGCAATGTAAAGGGAATTGTACAAGTTTGTGAAGATATGGGCAGGATGAACAGTCCCCATGTGGTAGTTTTGCACTATGGTGCTTTCCATTTGGGATATGTCAGTGCCCCTACTTTGTTGGCAGATTTGGAACACTTGGTTCAAGCAGTAATGAACATCCTTCCAAATGCCAAAGTAATTTTTTCTGGATTAGCACCTAGGACAATAAGGGATAATAGTTCAGTTTTCTGTCCTCAGCAAAACAATGCTAGGTGTGTAATCAACCGAGGCATGTGTGCCTTCATGCTTAGAGCTGGTATGTTCTTCTGTAATAATGAGAATATTGATTCCAGTAATGCTGTTTATTTTAAAGAAGATGGCATTTCCTTATCTTTTATGGGAAATGCCATTCTGTTTTGGAATGTAAGGGTTGCTTTGGAGAAGGTTATGTGAAGATTTTAGGAGTAAAGTAAGAAAAAGAAAAATAAAAATTACAAAATAACAGGTGTCTGTCAAGCATCTGCAAAAAAAAACAAAAAAAAACAGCTCTTTCCAGAGCCAACCTTAAAGGCGAAAATGGGGCACACTATTTAAATTTACATTCACCACGCTCAGATTTTCGATATGTCCGCGGTCTTGGCGGTAGTCCGCGGACATCCAAATCACTAGCTAGGGTTTCAGTATGTTCTATGTTACATGCATATAAAGTCAGGGATATTATGGTTAAGTTGTGCTACTAAAAACATATGAAATTCAGTAAAAAAACTTTGTTAAAGGGAGGTTATGGTTAAGTTGCGCTAATAAAAACCTATGAAATTCAATGAAAAAACTTTGGTAAAAGGGACGTTATGGTTAAGTTGCGCTACTAAAAACCTATCAAATTCAGTAAAAAAACTTCGTTAAAGGGACGTTATAGTTCAAAGTAAAACCGAAAAACCCCTGAAATTCAGCAGTTATGGTAAGATAAGCAACCATAACTCGCCACCGTGCACTGCTAACACTAACACCCAGGACATCAAAAATGACATCACAAATGTCATTGATGACATCACTGATGACATCACATGGCTGGCTCTCCCTTTTTTTCCTTTACTGACATATCTAAGCCACATAGTTTTCTTCAGTAACAGTCAGGAAGTAAAAATTGAAAAAGTACTATATTTGTAGACTTAGGGTCAAGTCATATCATATGAAACATATATATAGCGGAAGACACAGGCTTGAAAGAGAGCAATCCTTTCTGTGCATGAAGATAATCATTAGAGTTATCAGCACTTTCTCATAGTTTTATTTGTATTACTATACCTTCCCTGTATATGCTCATATTTGTATACATTGTACTCACACTCCTTTCCTTAGGGTTCACTGACATCATTTGATACACATACATATAGTAAGTAGCAATCATTTCTCTGCATAAAGATAATCAGTTAGGTTATGAACTCTTTCTGCTACTACTTCTGCTTTTTTGCTTACTTCTCTGTTCCTGTATATACTCATATTTGTATGTGTTGTTGTCTCTTTGTGTTTTGTCTGTAATAATGTAATTATGTATTAAGTGGGTTTTATTAGCTACTTATTACATGTTTCACAGTACGCAAAACTCTAATAAGAGAGCAGTTATCATTTCATTATTCTACATGGCAAGATTATGAATATTGCACCTTCATTATGTATACTGCACACACTGCCTAAGTTTCTGCATGAGTTGCTTAGTATACTGGATAGAACTTCATAATAGAATGCTATTTATATTAATGCATTGCTTAATGCACTAATTAGCTCATGATATTTATTCAAATGATCCTTGACTCTTTTTGGTCAACATTATAAGAATCCCTTGTACAGAGTTTTCATGAAAAGTAAATGCACATGTGATGTCATCAGTGATGTCATCAATGACATTTGTGATGTCATCTTTGATGTCCTGGGTGTTAGTGTTAGCAGTGCACGGTGGCGCGAGTTATGGTTGCTTATCTTACCATAACTGTCGACTTTCAGGGGTTTTTCGGTTTTACTTTGAACCATAACGTCCCTTTAACAAAGTTTTTTTACTGAATTTGATAGGTTGTAAGTAGCGCAACTTAACCATAACGTCCCTTTTAACAAAGTTTTTTCATTGAATTTCATAGGTTTTTATTAGCGCAACTTAACCATAATGTCCCCTTAACAAAGTTTTTTTTACTGAATATATATATATATGTATATATATATACTAAAAGCAGACTAAAATGTCCAAGTGCAGCCTTCTACATGAGGTATTGTCATCATATGCAAGGTCCAGCCTCAACTGATTACGTTCTGCAGTTATTTGCCATCGGCAGGTGTAAGAGGATTCAATCCAACACTACAGCTAAGTCGATGCCTAGTCTGGGATACTGAATGGAAACCCTTATTGATATATCTTTATGTCCAGTTCATGAGTTCTGGATGACTACCCCTATATAACACCCCTCTCTTAGAATCCTTCTGACCCCACTGAGCCAAGAAGTAGTTCTGTTTTGCAAGTTTAAAAGGTTTATTTGAGAAATAAAACAAAATATAGATACCACACTTTTATAATAAATTAATAATCGATATCGCCCTTATAAATATAATGTTAATCAACAATGGGTAATCTGACACTAGCACACTTCTTTATAATCAATGAGGAGTGGGTGTAGGATGGATAAAGTAGCAAAAATACTTTTATGATTTCAAGGGAAAAGCAATGGGGAATAAAATGCAGTACAGAAATACTTGATATGATTTTAGCAAAAGATAAGATAATCACTTTTTCTCTGGCAATTCACCCCCCTCCCCTATGCAATGTAAGAAATGGAAGGAGATGGAAAGAGGAGCACACAGTTCTCAGGAATGCAATCAAATCCAATTTGAAATTCAGTCCCCCCCCAGCAAGCTTAGAGAAAACATGTATGAGTTTTAAAACACAGGCCAAAGTGCTTTGAATGTGGTGGCAGTGAAGTGAGAAATATGCTGAAAATGCTTTTAATTCCCTTTAGGAGGTTCAGGGTGAGTGAGAGATACTTGGGATGAGCTCAGGCTCACTTTAGCAATGATTCAGGGATGGTTATTAAGAGGCAAACACATGTTTAGCAAAGGAAAGCAAAAAGCTGCTATCTTTTTACAGGTAATGAAATCAGGCCAAATCGCGGCAAAATTCGCGAGTGCGTGAATCGCGATTACGGCAAAAGTATAAGGAAAGTTAAACCAAGTTCCTAGGACAAACGGTTCCAGAGATATGAACGATTTTGTAAAGGTCGTTTTTCGGATTTAAAGTAAACTCAAAATGACAGGTGACAGCTTGCAGCTGCAGAATTGACAGGTGACAGTTGTGCAGCTTTAAAAATGAAAGATGACACGATTTCTAGGAGGCAGTTCTACTTAGGTTAAAATAGTTTGGATTAGATTATTTTAACTAAGAGATTGGTTCTGCACAGTTCTGCTAGGTACTCACAATATAAATTTGAAATAGGCCTCGCCACGGATCTGGTCAGGTTTTGTACTGGACTCCAGTTCTGGTCTCGGCACTTCACAGTGATCTGGGTCAGTTCTCTGGTTCTGCTCACAGCGGTCTGGGTCACTCTGGATCTCTGGTCTGGTCTCTGGCAATTGTTCTTGGCAAAAGAATTCAAACAGCTCGCCCGGCTGTGGAATAGTTCGCAAATGATTTTAAGGTTGCTGAGGCCTGCTGAGAAGAGTTCTCAGTTTGTGGGTTTAGGCCCTTGCTTTAAGTTCTGAAGTAAAGTTCTGGTCTTTGGAGATTGATGGATTTGAATTCTGGATCTCTGGATGTGAAGTCGTCGGTCAGCATGCTCCGCAGCAAATGGAATTGAATCTCTCTACCTGTCCCAGCAGTCTCTTTTTATGTGTTTTGGAAAGTGGGTGTGTGCGTTGGTCATAACTAAACCTGCCCCTCTCACTTGTCATTGGCCCAATTCTCCCCTCTCCCATGATTGGGGGAAGGAAATGTGAGTCAGAGTGATGCTGTAAGTTTTATGGTCAGAGGAACCTCCCCTTGTCAGATTGCACACAAATCTATTTCTGACCCAAATACATATTTATCTATGCACCATTTTTCTAATATTATAGGTCCAGTTAACATATTTTCTGTAGCACCAAACCATCCGATCCCTGTCTTTGTACGATGTTGTGTCCACTGATGACAGAATTCTCCCCTTTTCATCCAGATAACGACCTCTAAACCTTTCCAGATTTTACACAAATGTGCACCAGGGATATGGGTTACAGATGATAAAGTGTCAGATTTTTAACATGCATACATTTGGAGTGAGACCCTATTTTCCGCTAGCAACCCCCCAGAATACACGACAGGGTCCTAACGCCTCTTAAAATGTTCACAGAAAAATCACAAAAATAATGATATTACTTATATAATTCTGACAAGTCCCCACTATGAGATATCTATCTTTTTAAAATTATGCTCTGGTCAAAAAGGGGTGTGGCTTCCCACATCACAGGGTGGAATAGCTGGTTTATCCACTTCCCCCAAGCTCAGCTGCTAGCAGAGGCACTGCCCCTCCCAGTTTCCCCTAAGAGGAAGACACTTTTACGACGCCCCCAATATAACATTTGCCTGAGTCCAGGACAGGCCTTTGTTCAACTCCCTGTAGTCCCCAGCTGCTCCACCCCTAATCTAATCAGAGAGGTGACAACTCCTTTTGGCAAGGGGAGTGGCCTAACAGGTTTCAACTCCTGTCGGGGGTAGTTGTCAGGCAGAATCCAGTTTCATTAAGCCAGGTTTCAGCTAAATGTCACTTTTTGTTCCCAGTTTTCTACATTCAAATCAAACTGACAATTTTTACATATACATTAAATAATTACTTCCTTCAAGTCATTTCAGAATATAGTTTTACATTGTATCCACCTCTTAGCAAGTCTTTCCTTGGTCTCGTTTTGTTTTCATTTGTTCAGTTTTACACAAAAGTCTGGTGGTTTTAAAACGCCGCATTTCTGATAGTGGTGAGTACTGGTAATGCAACCATTTTTGGGATTAAGAAAATTAATTCCCCACAGTTCTGAGTTGCTTTTTTGGCAATCAGCATTGCCATTCCCAATGGTTTCAGGCTACTGTGTGTGTAGCCCACTGGTGGTTTTAGGCAGTGCCCTCCTGTGCTCACAACATAGGCAAAAATGGGTGGCAGCCTATTCTTCATGTTTTCCCTGTGCACTCTCTGGGGAGTTCTGGCCATCATGATATTTTCCATGCCAGTACTGCACAGTTTTATTGTAGGGCTTGGATGCATGGGTAAAAACATCCCACAAGCCCCCCCTCTTGCGATGGCCATTCTGTCCTTTCACTGATGGAACTCGCAAGATCTGGGATGTTCGCCTCCTCTTCTTCCAATTCCATAGGTGGCACATTTCAGCATCTTTTCCTCCCTCCAGTCGATCAATCAGTTCTCCTGGCTGGTCTTGATGGGAGGATTGGGCGGTACCCCGGGCCCCTTGGGTCTCTGCTCCCAGTCTCCGGATCGTCCTCCTTGGCCAGTCTCCAGGTTTTCTTTCTCCTAGGACGACCAAGGAAAAGCGGCAATACCTATTCGTAGACATTTTTCCATCACTACTAATGGTGTGGCAGACATATACATTTTATACTTTAGCATACCTAACATTTTACTTTTGAGATACAAGTTATCATTCAAAGACAGTGGCTTACAAGAGTATAATATTTTAGAGACTATATGTGGGATATTTTAGGGTTGGAACTGAATTAATCTGGAGCGGTCCCCTCTGGTATTGCAGAGGACTCCTCCAGTTGCTGCAAAGTGTGCCTGGGATGGCAACACTTTAGCTGGTTAATATGGACCCACTTGTCTTCCCCTTCCGCCAGACTGCCTTTGGGGATGCAGATCTTATAGGCAACAGGGGAGATCTTGTCTATAATTTCAAACGGTCCCTTCCATGTAGGCAAGAATTTTCGCTGTTTGGCCTGGTTCCTTTGGAAATTGAATAGATAGACCCGATCACCCACCTTATATTCCTTTCGGGTCGTTTTTAAATCATAGTGGGTCTTCATGCTCTCGGCTGATCTTTCTAGATTCCGCTGAGCATAGGCAAAAGCATGCTGAAGGTGTTTCCTTAAATTCTCCACATACTCATGAGTTGTGGAGGCATTTATCAACGTTTGCTCTTGGGTTCTGTAGAGCAAATGCTGGGGAAGCACCATCTTGCGTCCAGTCATCAACTCAAATGGAGACATTTTGGTTGCAGATGAAGGGGTAGATCTGATGGCCATTAGGACCAGAGGTAGTCGGATATCCCAACTTGGCCCAGAATCTGCCACAAACTTTTTTAAGATGCTCACAATGGTTCAGTTGTATCTCTCTACTGCCCCAGAAGAAGCTGGCCGGTAAGCAATATGTAGCTTTCTTTTGACCCCCAGTATCTCCCACATCTTTGTCATTACTTCACTGGTGAAGTGGCTACCTCTGTCTGACTCAATCCTTTGAGGTAGACCAAAATGGGAAAAGATGTGGTTAATCATCAGGGCAGCTGCTGTTTCTGCCTTGCAGTTTGGTGCCGGGAGACATTCCACCCACTTGGTAAACAAGCATGTAACGGTCAACATGTACTTGTTTCCTCTAGACAAGCGGATTACAGGGCCTACAAAGTCGATTTGCAAATCTGACCATGGCAGTGTCATCCCCCTCTTTTGGAGAGGCGCACGGTGTGTGAGGGATGATGGCTGAAATTGTGCACACACAAGACACCCCTTCAAGTATTGGTCGAGGTCCTGCCCCATGTGTGGCCAGTATGCAACCTCTCTTAAGATTTCTAGTGTTGTGTGAAACCCCCTATGACCGGCGGTGGCCGCATCATGGGCGTGACTTAACATCAGGCTTCGGAATGAGGTAGGAACCACCCACTGATCGTGGCCAGCTTTGGATTTCCTTACCAGCAAACCGTCTTGGATTAGGACATTTTTTGGACATTTCATCAACACTCTTAGGTCCTCTTTCCCAATGTAATCGGTATCCGTCAGGGGAAAGTTCTCAGGGTCCTCAAGGTGTTGGTAAAACTTACCAATAATTGGATCCCCCTTCTGAGCTGTAATTAAATCAGCATCAGGGGTCTCCTTACTCCATTGTGCAGTTGAAAGATCATTGTGAGCATTTGTCTGGGACCTAGTGATAGCGGTGACCTGGATTTCCCCCAACAGGGACTAAGTCATTTCCAGTTTTGTCTGGTCCCTCTACTTTGGAATGACCCTTGATCTTTTTCCAGTAGATGGTCATCCCATTCGATGTGACCAGATCATCAAAGTTTTGAATTAACTTCCCATGTGTCAAGGGTTTGTTACTAGCACATAACATGCCTCTGGTTTTCCAATTAACCAGGTGCTCCACGAACCCGTTCCGTATATAATCCGAATCTGTGATTATGACCAGTTCCTGGAGTTGATGTTGGACAGCAGTGAGGATGGCCTGATGCACAGCCATCAATTCTGCCACCTGACTACTTCGGGGACCAATATTGAATCTAGCGGAGGGTTCTGGTGACTCATTCACCCATGCATTCCCTACGCCGGCCACCAGTTCTTTCTCCCCGTTGTCGTCAACATGGTACGAGCATCCATCCACATAGACAGTGGGCATTCCCTCACACTTGTCTTCTTCAAAGACTTTGTGTAGGGAATTAAGATATGCCTCCATGTTGTCCTTGATTTTTAGACTTTCGTCCTCGAGACAGTTTTCTCTGGCACAATCATGCAAGTCAGCCAGACCTTGCGCGAGGGGACTCTTCTTGTTTTGGCCATATCTGACCTCTACAGGAAAGCCTTGCATTGACAGAATCCAGGATGTAATTCGGGAATTACTCACATTTCCGGCCCGGATTCGGTCACTTTGGAGATATTTCAGAGGCTGGTGTGGAGTCTCCACTATGATGTGTTTCCCCTGGATAAGCGGGCGGTAATTCTTCAATGCCCACACCGTTGCCAGGAGTGCCTTCACACAATCGTTGAATTTTTCCTCCACGGAGGATAAAGTTTTGCTCGCATAGGAGATTACTTTATTGACCTTGTCATGGTTTTGGTATAATACTGCCGTCAAGCACGTATTAGAGAACCCCGTCTCCAGGAAGAACTCCTTGTTTCTGACAGGGTAAGCTAGACAAGGCGCTTGTGAGAGGCTTCTTTTGAGTTGTCTTACCGCCTCGGATTGTTCTGGACCCCATTCCCACTTGACCCCACCCCTTTCAAGAGATGAATCAGGGGTCTAGTGATCTCTGCGTAGCCTTCAATGAACTTTCTGCTGTAATTAGTCAGTCCAAGGAGGCTCCTTAGTACCCGCAGAGTTGTGGGGGTCTTTCAGTTTCTGGAGTGCTTCCACTTTCTTTTCTTGGGGACAGAGACCCTGAGGAGTAATCTCATGCCCCAAGAAATTAACACGGGTTCTACACCACTGTGCTTTCTGAAAGGAAAGTTTTGCTCCGGCGGCCCTCAACTGTGTCAGAACATAACGGATCTCCGCTATGTGTTCCTCCACAGATGAACTTTTGATGAGGACATCATCTACATAAGCCAGGTTACCCCTCGCACCCAGGTCGGGCATGGCCTTATGTAGGAAAATGTTGAATTCATTGCCGGAGTTGAGGTATCCGAAGGGAGTCCGGGTCCATGTGTACTGCTGGCCCCCAAAGGTAAAAGCCAGTTTGTACTGGTCCTCCCTACTGACAGGCACGGTCCAGTATCCATTGGTCAGGTCTATTGCTGTGAATACCTGTGACCCCTGAATATGGGCCAGCCCTTGGTCAATGTAGGGCAGAGGCCATCGGGAAGTATGGACCCGTTTGTTGAGCTCCCTAAGGTCAGCGCAGAGTCTCCGCTGGCCGTTTGGCTTCAATATTCCCAGCACCGGATTATTGAAGGTGCTGTGTACTGGATGTATTATTCCCCGGGACTCAAGGTTCTTAATTATTTCAGTAAGGGACTCCATGGATGCAAGAGGCAAACGATATTCCTTCACAAACACTGGAGTCATTCCAGGGTCCGTGGGAATTGTTGTTGTGTGGATGTCGGTGCGACCAGGGTCATATGAGTCTACTGCAAAGAGATCTTGGAAATCCAAGAAAACTTGTTTCAACTTTTGCTTCTGTTCCAGAGTCACACAGGCATCAGCTAGGTTGACTCTCTCTTCCACCATCTGCCTGAAGCCTGGAAAGACTTCTGGTTTGGCTATCTCAGCGGCCTCCTCCAGCTGGGTGGAGAAGTCCCTGGTCAGAGTGCTGATTTGGACTGGAGGCTTCAGGTGGGAAAGGCAGACCTCATGGACCTGGAAAACCACCTCATCCCTCCTGAAGTCACAAGTCACATCTTCCTTACCATAAGGGCAAGAAGTGTACACCAGGAAGTTCCCCCTATGCCGGATAAAAATCCTGTCTGGTGTTGTGTTGTCATCACTGTCACTGTCAAAACAGTCCTTGGGGATTGGTCCTAACAGTTCATTTCCTAGATCAATGGAAAAATGTCGGTCATCAACCGTCATTCCAATAATGGTACCTGCGGCTAGAGTACTACTCTTTAAGTCGCTGTTATCCACCTCTATTGGAATGGTGTCATGTTCTATGTTGACTAATGGTGTTGGGTTTACCCCTAACCCTTGCTGTTGGAGAGAAGCATTTAGATGAATATAGGCATCAGGGTTTTGCAATGTTTGTCCTCTTTTAACTTTCACTTCCAGGGAGAATTGTCGGGTCCTTTCTGGGATGGTGACTTCCTCTTTGATCTGAATTTCAACTGCATAAGGTAGCAATTGAGCTGACCTAAATGCTTTTTCTGGATCATCAAAGCCCATGGGATTATCCGCTAATCGGGACCAAGCTTTGAAGTTTATTAGGTCCAAACTAATGGCAAAGCGATTGAGAATGTCACTGCCTAAGTAAAAGGCGGCAGTGATGTCTCGCACGACCCAAGAATTATGGACTATGCTCTTGTTGCCAATGGAGATTTTGAGCATACACCTGCTTGGCAGGAGATGTTTGGAATTAGGAGCTTCCAGGTCCATTTCCCATTTGTCTATCAGTTTGAATGTGGGAATGGCTGGAACTTTTGGGAGTTGGCGGAACATGACTTCGCTAATGAAGCTCTTACCGTTGTTCACACACACTCAAGCGAGAACAGAGTCCTTCCTATCATTTAACTGAACAGGGATGAACAACTGCTCTCCAATTTGCTGAATATCAGCCAGGCTCTGAGCTGATTTCACATATTTCTGGACTATAGGAGTGGGAGTTTCTGATTGTGGATTAGTAAAGAATTTCAGGGTGTTTCCTTCCAGTGTGGAATACCACCTTAAACTGGAAGGAAGGTTGATTTTCAGAAATAGAGAGGACCCCCCATCACCAGTCTGTTGTCCTACTGCTATTACTGTCACGTCTGGAGTTTGGTTGTTCTGGAAGTGAAATTCTACTTGGTCAGATTTTTGTTCAACCATGTGGCAGGTGCTGTTTAAACTAACATGGTTGACACTCTGTTTTAATTTAATTGGTCGGCTAGTCTGGGTCCAGAGGACCTTGTTTACACAATCTATTAGGGGTGACAACCTTCTCAGGAGGTCATTCCCTATTAAACAAGGGGTGCCCTCTGGAGTCACTACTATGACCGGGTGTTTCACCTTGTGTCGCCCAATTTTGATGTCCAAATCTGCATTCCACTCGACAGGAATTTCCTTCCCGTCAAAGTTCTGCAGTTGTCCAGGAAGAGAGGTGAGAGGAATACGGTAATTCTCCCCCCTTCCTGCATTTAGTTCATCAAAGGCCCTTTTGGACAGAAGGGTAGTTTGGGATCCAGTGTCCACCAGTGCCAAAATTGTACCCTGCCCCTGTACTTGTACCGGGGCATAGTATCTTCCCTCCTTCTCCTCAAGGGGGCACAGATAATGCACATTTTTGGACAACTGGTGGGCTAACTTTCTGATTTTGGACATTGCTAGCGAAGAGATTTGGGCAGAATTCTGTGGAGAGCCTGGGGAATCTGAAAGAAAAAGTTGGCAACTGGAAATGGTTTCGGGTTCTGGGCCACCCCCCCCCCTTTTTGGAGGCAGTCCTCAGGATGGGTTTGACCCACAGGATTTTGGTATTGTCGGTTCTGGGATGAGATGATGGGCGGTGGTAGCTCAGTCTCCACATCTCCCCAGTCTGAATTGGCATCCCTTGGGACCCATTTTTCCTTGGGAGGAGTTCCCCCATCTCTGAAGGAGAAGATCCTTTTTGCCAGGATCTTCTGAGGATCTCTCTCCCTCAAATTGGAAGACCTGTACCTCCTCCACAAAGTGGGTCTGTTTGGGTCCTTTGTTTCTCCTACCCCCCCTCTGCTCCTTGGGAGGCAGGCTTTCAGGGGTAGGAGATTTTGTTTCAGGTTCCTGGTTTTCCAGAGGCTGTTTACAAGTTGGGAAGGAGGCTTCCTCCAAGGCTTTACACCCGCCTTCCCCTTGTGCCTCCTCCCTGGGAACCGGTGGGTTATCGGGGTGCTGCCCCCGTCATTGTTCTGGAGCACCCGGTCCAGAGTTTGGGGCATTCTGCGGTGGCATGCTCATCTGAGGGTTCTGTTGAGCCCTCAGTATGTGACCCAGATCTCGTGCCATATTTTGGACCTGGCGCTCAAGTTGTGAAACCCGCTCAGGCTGATACGGGGCTCTATTTTCTCCCCTGGGCTGATCCCGGGAAGGGTAGCTATCCCTTCTCTGGTAGTACCCCTGGTTGGGAAGATTTTGGTACCCCTCCACCCTTGGCCTCCCCTCTCCTGGATTAGGTTGTCGGGGCTCAGGGAATTGGGGTAAGAAGGATGGATGATTTTGGGGCGGGAAATTGGGTGGATACCTAGGGAAAAAGTTCTGCCCAGGATTTGGAGAATTTCTGCCCTCCTGGGGGAAGTTAGGAGGGAAGTTCCCCGGGTCAGGTGCTTGGCTGGATCCCCCCCCTTGGGCTGGAGGAGTCCACACATAACCCAGGATTGGTCGGTTTCCCTTGTAGCGGGGACTTACATAGTCAGGGGAGCGGGGGACCCCATTTGTGGGACTACCTCCTCGACTCCCTGTCTGTGACTGGCCCGAGGGCCTTCTGGGCTGTGAATTATTTGGTGCAGGCAGGTTTTTAGGCCCCCCCATCTCCAAATCTAAAACGGGGGCAACCTTTACCTCTGCCACCTTGGCAGCAGCAGCGGTGCTGTTGGTTTTGGGGTTTTTCGGCGTGTTATTTTATTTTCATAGATCCGGGTAGCCTGTTCAATGACCCAGTCTAAAGATCTTTTCTCATGAAAATCTCTCACGAGCTGGGTCATTATATATTTAGGGAGAGCATGGAAAAATGTATTGACAAACTCTTTGCTGTCTGTGTGCACCCTTCTGGTGGTCTGCGCAAAAGCACGCTTTAATTCTTGCACAAACTCTTGTGGGGCCTGATCCTCCCCACATTGCAAATTGTAGGCTGCCTTGCGAGCCTCTTGAGGATTTCTGTGAACAGAAAAATGTTTCAAGATGGCCGCCTTATAGGTGGACCATCTTAAATGATTTTGGTCCTCCAGCCCCGCAAAGAAACTGGAGTATTCTGGGGAGAATGTCCATTTGACGTACTGGATGCAGCTACTGCTGTCCTTCAAATGGAAAGTCTCCATCATTTGCTCATAGAGCTCCAAGTGTTCCCAAATGGAATACTTGGCGTTCTTATGATAAGGCGTGATGACACCCCTTATTGCCTTTATTTGCTTCAATGGGTCCTTGAGCAAGGCCCTTTTTGCCTTATTGGCCTTTTTGGTTCGGATAACCCTGGTCCATTCATCCTCTGACTCAGAGGCACTGCTCCCAGAGGTTCCTGTCTGATCTTCCAGGTTTTCCCGGATTCTGCGAGCCTGGGAATGGCTGGCAGAATGTGGGGACCTGGTCTCCTGTGTCCTGTGACGCTCAGAGGAGTCTTCAGATCCCTCCTTGCTACCAGGATTTGCTGAGTATCCCCCCCACTGACCTAACTGGGCAGAGGTTTTCAGGATGCCCTTAATGGGCCTACTCTCCTGGGGTTCCCCACTAAATTGCACTGTGCTTGGGTGCCCATACCCGGATGCCCGCCCATCCATTCCTGGGAGGTACTGGCCTATGAGCCCCATACTTCTAGCTGGATAGTCATCTGCCATCCCCGTGGCCCTGGGCTCATGTGCGCGAGGGGACATGGGGGTGGCAGAGTCCAGGGACTGGGAGAGATGAAGGCCTCTGGTACTAGGGCTCCTGAGTTTATGCTCAGGAGTTTCTCTTTCCCAGCGAAACTCATCTCTATCCGCCCCTGCTCCCTGTTGCAATGCAAGGGCCTGCGCTTTCAGTTCCTCAGTTAAGGCCTTACTAGACTCTATAAGTCTCTCCTGCATGGCTACCTGTTGCTGGAGCCTATCATTGTGCTGGCAGAGAGCCTCATTCTCTCTCTGTGTCTCCTGATTGGTCCCGGAGTACTGGGCCAGTCTCTGCTGCAGGAGGGTTACCTCCTGAGTCCCATCCGTACTGGCCTGCTCCTTTCTTGCCAGAGCCTCTTCCACCCTTCTGGTGTGCTCTAACAAGTTCTGGTGTTCTTTTTGGAGGTCACCCAGTCCCTGGAGGGCCAGGTGATTTTGTTCCATTTTCCTTTTTAAGTGGCAGACTTCCTGGCCTAAGGTATCCCTTTCCTGACTAAGAGCCTGCATCTGTGCCGCCAGGTCGTCCATTTGCCTTTGGAAGGCACCAGCTTTCTGGCGCTCCTGGTCAAACTCTGCCTGGGTATCCAGGTCTTTCAAAATCAGTTTATTGCTCTCTGCCTTCTCCCTATCTAGGTGGCTTTGCAGGGTGACTACCTGCTCGGCACATGCCCTATTGAAACCTAATTGTTGCTCCAGCTTTTTCTGGCTCTGCAGTAGGGAGTCCAAACCTTCTTGGTACTCCTTCTGCAAGGCCAGAAATCTGGTATCCTGGTCTGCCTTTTCCTGTTGCAGCACATCCATATCCTCCTTTATTTTAGTGATGTACTGTCTGCTGTCCTTTTCTGACTCTTGGCTCCTGAGCAGCCTCTGCTCAGAAGAGTGCAGATCAGATTGGGCTTTCTCTAACGCCATCTGTTGCCTATTTGCCAGATCTTGGCCTTCAGCACATTTGTCCTGCATGGCTCCCATATATAGATACAAATATGCCGCTATCCTGACAATCTTATTATGTTCATCTTTGGTTTTAGGAGCCATATATAGTTCACTCAGGGCCACATGTAGGGGACCCTGATCTCCCCATATATCTGACCCTGTTTCAGTGACCTGTTGCGTGATTGCCTGCAACCAGACCATTTGGTCCTGATGAGTCCACTCACCTCTAACAAATAGCTTATGTAAGAAGTGCTCTCTGGCTATTTTGATGTCTACCAGTGTCGTCATTCTGGAATTTGAGTTCCTTCCTGACTTACAGAAGTTTGTCTTTTATTTTTGCAAAACAGACCGTTTCCTTAGAGCGTTCCTTTACAGCGTAACACAGCGTGGTGATCCGACCGGATGTATGTATCTTGTCAGTTAGCACACTGTATTAATCTGCACAAGTGATAGATCTAATCCGGAATCCCCAGCTACGAGCCCCCACTTTGTAAGAGGATTCAATCCAACATTACAGCTAAGTGAATGCCTAGTCTGGGATACTGAATGGAAACCCTTATTGATATATCTTTATGTCCAGTTCATGAGTTCTGGATGACTACCCCTATATAACACCCCATCTCTTAGAATCCCCCTGACCCCACTGAGCCAAGAAGTAGTTCTGTTTTGCAAGTTTAAAAGGTTTATTTGAGAAATAGAACAAAATATAGATACCACGCTTTTATAATAAATTAATAATCGATATCGCCCTTATAAATATAATGTTAATCAACAATGGGTAATCTGACACTAGCACACTTCTTTATAATCAATGAGGAGTGGGTGTAGGATGGATAAAGTAGCAAAAATACTTTTATGATTTCAAGGGAAAAGCAATGGGGAATAAAATGCAGTACAGAAATACTTGATATGATTTTAGCAAAAGATAAGATAATCACTTTTTCTCTGGCAATTCACCCCCCTCCCCTATGCAATGTAAGAAATGGAAGGAGATGGAAAGAGAAGCACACAGTTCTCAGGAATGCAATCAAATACAATACGAAATTCAGTTCCCCCCAGCAAGCTTTGAGAAAACATGTATGAGTTTTAAAACACAGGCCCAAGTGCTTTGAATGTGGTGGCAGTGAAGTGAGAAATATGCTGAAAATGCTTTTAATTCCCTCTAGGAGGTTCAGGGTGAGTGAGAGATACTTGGGATGAGCTCAGGCTCACTTTAGCAATGATTCAGGGATGGTTATTAATAGGAAAACACATTTTTAGCAAAGAAAGCAAAAAGCTGCTATCTTTTTACAGGTAAAGAAATCAGGCCAAATCGCAAATCGCAAATCGCGGCAAAATTTGCGAGTGCGTGAATCGCGATTACGGCAAAAGTATAAGTAGGTTTGTTGGAAAGCTGAGATTCTAAGCTTTCAGAGGAAAATTAAACCAAGTTCCTAGGACAAACGGTTCCAGAGATATGAACGATTTTGTAAAGGTCGTTTTTCGGATTTAAAGTAAACTCAAAATGACAGGTGACAGAATTGACAGGTGACAGTTGTGCAGCTTTAAAAATGACAGATGACACAATTTCTAGGAGGCAGTTCTACTTAGGTTAAAATAGTTTGGATTAAATTATTTTAACTAAGAGGTTGGTTCTGCACAGTTCTGCTAGGTACTCACAATATAAATTTGAAATAGGCCTCGCCACGGATCTGGTCAGGTTTTGGACTGGACTCCGGTTCTGGTCTCGGCACTTCACAGTGATCTGGGTCAGCTCTCTGGTTCTGCTCACAGCGGTCTGGGTCACTCTGGATCTCTGGTCTGGTCTCTGGTAATTGTTCTTGGCAAAAGAATTCAAACAGCTCGCCCGGCTGTGGAATAGTTCGCAAATGATTTTAAGGTTGCTGAGGCCTGCTGAGAAGAGTTCTCAGTTTGTGGGTTTAGGCCCTTGCTTTAAGTTCTGAAGTAAAGTTCTGGTCTTTGGAGATTGATGGATTTGAAGTCTGGATCTCTGGATGTGAAGTCGTCGGTCAGCATGCTCCGCAGCAAATGGAATTGAATCTCTCTACCTGTCCCAGCAGTCTCTTTTTATGTTTTTTGGAAAGTGGGTGTGTGCGTTGGTCATAACTAAACCTGCCCCTCTCACTTGTCATTGGCCCAATTCTCCCCTCTCCCATGATTGGGGGAAGGAAATGTGAGTCAGAGTGATGCTGTAGGTTTTATGGTCGGAGGAACCTCCCCTTGTCAGATTGCACACAAATCTATTTCTGACCCAAATACATATTTATCTATGCACCATTTTTCTAATATTATAGGTCCAGTTAACATATTTTCTGTAGCACCAAACCATCCGATCCCTGTCTTTGTACGATGTCATGTCCACTGATGACAGAATTCTCCCCTTTTCATCCAGATAACGACCTCTAAACCTTTCCAGATTTTACACAAATGTGCACCAGGGATATGGGTTACAGATGATAAAGTGTCAGATTTTTAACATGCATACATTTGGAGTGAGACCCTCTTTTCCGCTAGCAACCCCCCAGAATACACGACAGGGTCCTAACGCCTCTTAAAATGTTCACAGAAAAATCACAAAAATAATGATATTACTTATATAATTCTGACAAGTCCGCACTATGAATTATCTATCTTTTTAAAATTATGCTCTGGTCAAAAAGGGGTGTGGCTTCCCACATCACAGGGTGGAATAACTGGTTTATCCACTTCCCCCAAGCTCAGCTGCTAGCAGAGGCACTGCCCCTCCCAGTTTCCCCTAAGAGGAAGCCACTTTTACGACTCCCCCAATATAACATTTGCCTGAGTCCAGAACAGGCCTTTGTTCAACTCCCTGTAGTCCCCAGCTGCTCCACTCCTAATCTAATCAGAGAGGTGACAACTCCTTTTGGCAAGGGGAGTGGCTGAACAGGTTTCAACTCCTGTCGGGGGTAGTTGTCAGGCAGAATCCAGTTTCATTAAGCCAGGTTTCAGCTAAATGTCACTTTTTGTTCCCAGTTTTCTACATTCAAATCAAACTGACAATTTTTACATATACATTAAATAATTACTTCCTTCAAGTCATTTCAGAATATAGTTTTACATTGTATCCATCTCTTAGCAAGTCTTTCCTTAGTCTGGTTTTGTTTCATTTGTTCAGTTTTACACAAAAGTCTGGTGGTTTTAAAACGCTGGCTTTCTGATAGTGGTGAGTACTGGTAATGCAACTATTTTTGGGATTAAGAAAATGAATTCCCCACAGTTCTGAGTTGCTTTTTTGGCAATCAGCATTGCCATTCCCAATGGTTTCAGGCTACTGTGTGTGTAGCCCACTGGTGGTTTTAGGCAGTGCCCTCCTGTGCTCACAACATAGGCAAAAATGGGTGGCAGCCTATTCTTCATGTTTTCCCTGTGCACTCTCTGGGGAGTTCTGGCCATCATGATGTTTTCCATGCCAGTACTGCACAGTTTTATTGTAGGGCTTGGATGCATGGGTAAAAACGTCCCACACAGGGATGGAGCAAGGTTTTTATTAAAACATTTGGAAGCCTCTCACTCTCTGATTTGACCCACTGTGTTTGCTTGCATTCCCAGCTGTACGGGGTTTCAATTCACAACAACTGTTTATAACCTAAGTAAACTTACTTAAATGCAATGATGGTAAAGGGGAGTAGGTCAGTAGACCATCGGAATGAGTGAAATGATTAATTAAGTAAGACAATCCTTTAGCACTGATTTTTATTTTAATAAAACATAGACTATTTTCCTGATTTTACTAAGAGCTGCCCATGTAAACTATGACCCAGGGGTTGCAAGGGCAGCTCCAGGAGTAGCAAAGGATGAGTTAATCATAATGACCACCACATGATATCCATAGCCAAGCTATACAAACACATTTTCAAAGAGGACACACATTCTGGTACAACATTTGGAAAAACAAAAGATGAATAACTTTTATATTTGCAGGTATTGAGTAAGAGCTGAAAAGGGAGATTTCAGGCGACTGTCTTCTGCCACTCGTTGCCCTACTATTTCCCAACTAAATTGCTGCTGGTCCTGTCCCTCTAGCCCTGTAAACAGTAGGATCGATAATGCCATTCAAGAGAGAACAGGCATATAGCCAACCTAGACTGGTACTGTAGGGATGTTTTAACAACCTTCTTTATTTATCTTGAGATGCCTCAGCTGGCCACATTCAAGATTTGTACAGCAGTCTTACGATGATCCAGACCACTTAATTGCATCTCACAACTTCACAATATCACCATAACAAGACATTAACAAATCACAACTGCTCACTTTAATGCACCTCAATATTTTTAAAAAGGCTGATTATTTGAAGTCGTTAACAAAAAAACAAAAAAAAGGGCACCTGTATACCAAACAGTCCTTTTGGTAAGTAACATCTATATATTTATAAACAATATAGATCGTGGTAGTTCGGCTGAAATACCAAACTAATAATACACTATTTAGCAAAAATATGTTATTTTGTACAATACTTTTTCAAACAATAAAATCAAATACTCAAATCCCTACAAGGTATAATCGTTTTATAGTGAAAATCCTTCCACCTCTCATCCACATTCATATCATCATCTGTACACTCTCACACCACTAATTGCAATGATACGGATAAACAATAGTTCATATGGTCTATCCCCATCACTATTCGCACTCAATTTTCAGATCTGTTTTATGAAAAACCCTTTTTAATCTATACTCTAGTCCAATGATATATAAGTGGTGTAAGTCAATATAACATGTGGAGTTCCCCTGGGAACCAAATATGCAAAGTGGCAACAACAGCAAAGAGTCCTTCTCCTGCTCTAGCAATGCCAATTGAGACACAATCCCAATGCAATACAGACTACGCCATGCAGTTCAGATAGGAACTCCAGATCATACTCTTCAGTCAATACCTAGGTTCCCCAAGGCTGCTTACGGTCCTGCCTAACATACCAACCCCATTACCGTTGCAACTATCTATGCCACTTATTTAACCACCACTTACCATATATGTTACCCTTAATGGCATTTAAAATCGCACTGTATACATCTATGTTTGCACTGTATGAAGCCCAACTACAAATGTATACTTAGTTCTTGTGTTCAAAATAGTGAAGCTATATAATATTCCATTGACTTTTAATATACGTAGGACCCTCATGTATTAATTAAGTTATGCAGAGAGGTGGATGATAGCCAGAATCTCCAGAACTGCCTCTTTGGAGCTCAGGAATGAATGGGCAACTACTACCTCCAAATCAATGATAAGAAGATTGAGATCCTACATCTTGGGCCCCATACTAGATGATCATTGAGGGACTTCTCCAACTTTTTCCTACTAGGTCAAAGACTGTCTTTAAAAATAAAACACTTAGAAGTGCCTTTTTGCCTTCAGCTCAAATGATTGTAGAATATCACACATGTCCCACAGAGCACCAGTAGTTGCAGTGGCCATTAATTCACAATAATATAGCATTATTGGGATGTATGCAGGTCTATGAAAGTTCTGATAGGGACACTACAAAGGTTCTAAAACACAGCTATTCAGTTGGTTTATGACTTAAAAAAGAAGACAATACAAGCAAAGTCAGACACCTCCTACATCTGTCTGCAGAAGAGGATTTGTCAAATTATGAAGGGGATCACACACAGCTGATCGGCTGGTCTGTGACTGAAAGACAATGTAATAGAGGCCATACACTTAATACACTGCATCACACGTGAGAAGTGGGTTTCCTTTAAGATTGCCTCCCTGGCCTTAACCAGCTTAAAGATCGAAGATGTGGACTGGATCAGTTGAAAGGTAGAACAAGTAATGATGGCGTAAAGAAGGGAAGAGTAAGGTTGATGGGGAAAAAAGGAAACGTTAATGGACCAAGCAGTAAATACAAATTAAAAAGAAAACAATAACTAAACATTTTCACTACCTTTCACTAACACATGTGTAAATACGAGCAGAATGAGAGCACCGAGAGGGACACATTAGCTTGGTCAAATGTTTGGGTATCTGTTCTTAATTGGTCCCATTCTATAGAAATGTTTAGTAAGGTTGCACTGTTGTGCATGCAGTCTGTGATCCCCCACATAGTTTTTCACCCCTATTTATCTGGAAAATACGAAATGCCTGCCTTCCCATAAGCATCACAAAAGTAATCTGTTTCTCCTTTAATATGTTAAATTCACTGTAGCTTTCAGGGCAGAAAGTGGTTTTGATGTACAGGTGCCAAAAAACTTGAACACCCCCTCCCCCAGGGACAACCAAACACGCCAACATCGGCAATCTATTGTAAAGACTATTGAGTAAGGTCACCAGCTCTTAGCAACCCCTATGGCTAGTGTGCTCTGTGCAATTGTAATCAATTGACCACTCACACGCTCACTCATTCTTGAGCACATGAGTAGTAAAAACTTACCAGACCTCATATGTTAACTTTTCCATGTTTTCTGTAAATGTTTCTCAGTTGTTTCTTCTCTTTTCCTTCTTTATGCACAATTGTATGTTTGTAATGTATCGATTGCTTTTATATGTCAGAGGAAGATCTGCTGAGCAGCCTCCTGCTTTCCTGCCATGTCACAAAATGGTTTCATGTTGAATTGGGGTGTTGGGGAGATGTTTTTGAGGAAGATGTTGTACTCATTTTACACGATTGAAAATAAACATATTACTTTTCTTTTCATTAGCATGCACACTGATATGATAGACATCAGATTTCTGCATTTATTGGTACATAAACTCAGAAAAGCGTTTCTCGTGCTCTCACACAGAGATATACACAATTATTCTGAAATCGGGCAGGGTATATGGATAGTGAAAAACCTAGTGATTGGGAGAGTATGTCTAACCGATTGGCTGGAAGGTTGTGTGTGAATATTGTTGAAATCTCACCACCTATGATGGCACCAGATATAGAAAACATCTGACAAATACTCACTTAAACAAACATTCCAATCGGTACACACACAGACACACACACGCACACTGTTAATATGGGGGGTAAATATCGTAAAGGTAAGAGAAAATATAGGTTAATGGACTGCTATTAACAGGAATGCTGTGTCAATTAATACTGAATAATCCCTTATTTCTGCTTCACTCTAGAGAGTCTATGGACTGCCAAGTGTGTGGCAGAGTGAGCTAGCAGAGCACATATGAACCATTGTATTAAGAAGTAGGCCTCTGGGAGATCAGCCATTTTTTTATGTCTTTAACATTTTCAATGAGTTTGTGACTGGGTGGCCAGGCAGCACACACATTAGCTATTATTCTAAGAGTTGGGTCTCTGTTACACTTTCTCATGAAATCTTTCTCAAGGGAATCAAGCACACTATGCAATCATGTTTTTTTTTCCCCTTGTCACAACACATTTCAAGTCCATGATTAGAACATTCTAGCTCCTCATTTGGCTCAGCCCCCCTAATGAACCAATTCCAAGAATGGTCCTGAAAAGGTCTACGAATTTACAATAATACCTGAACCATTCCCAATTCAGAAAACAACAAATTAAGTCAACACTTTGGAATTTCAGACCAATGGTGGGACACCACTCTTGAAGCAATTGTACCTCTTATAGGTATGCAAAGAAAATTAATTTTTTTCCACTAGATGACAAGGAGAGGATCTTCAAGCACTTCTCAAATTGTATAACATCACATGTCATTTACTGCATTCAGTGCAGAATAGGAACAGTGGAGTAAAAGTGGATGTTGGTCTTCAAGGAGTAGGTGTTTAGAGGAAGAGGTCAGAAGAGAGGAGGTGAACTCATCCCATTTCCAAAGGAGGACAAACTCAGGGCCAGGAGGCCTGTAGAGAGTGGCAGGGGTGAGAGACAGAGTAGGAGAGACAAGACTTTCAAAGGAGGAGTAGGGCTTGGTTGGTATAAGAGAGGTAGGCACCCACTCAGGGAAGATCAGGGCTACTCCACCACCAGGTTGGTGGGGCCAAGGCTTGGAGAGGATCTTTTAGCCATCAGGGAGAAGGGACTCAAAGAAGTAACAGAGCTGGTATATAACCTCATCTCGGTGAGAGGGAGGATGTTGAGATCAAAGGTTTCAAGAAGGAGGCAGATGTCTAAAGATCTACCTGGTTTGTGGCTTGGGGAGGCAGACCTGGACTGTGCAGGTTATTGACAGGGACACGGCTTTGGGACAGATAATACGTTAGGGTCAAGTTTGTATACAATATAATGTTCTTGGCACTTTGTTATTGCATTTGAATTGCTATTGTTTATGAAATGTTAATGTTAAAGGATATTTAACCGCTTTTTAGACATTCTACTAGCATGGTGGGCCCCTGGCACTCTGGCAGATCAGAAACAAAAGGGGGGGTCGGTTAGGCCCGTTAGTATGGCAACATTTTAAGAAGAGCAAGGGAGCTGTGAAGTACTCTTGGCAATTCAGTTTGGTTAACACCGTTTGCCAAGCATATTGGTGTGGTATTTGGTTCTGAGTCTGTCGTGTGCTGTTGTGTGGGGGTCTGTGTGGTGTGGTTGTTGTTGTGGTGAAGAGCGTGCGAGTTGCAGTGGTTTTAAGAGGTGTGGTTGTGTTTGGTTAGAGTGTGAGAACTGTGTGAGAAGTGGTGACATTTTTAGGAGTTTATGTTGGGGGGGGTTGGTTAGTAACCTTGTTGTAAGGAGAAACGCATATTCCTATTGCGTCACCTTCGTGATTTAGAGGCGGTTGTTTCCTTTTGGTGATTGAGTTTCAGCTTGATAAGGCTGTCTCATCTCTCTGTCATTATGCTAGGTCAGCTACTTTCGTGTTTCCATCTTTGTATTCGACCAGACCTTTAACTCAGTTTGTCTTTGCTGTAACCTGTAATTTTTTGGGATTGATTTACTTGTGAGCTATGTCCGTACCCTACGTTCTTTCTGAGTGGGTACGGTTGTTGGTAGTGTTGGGCATGTATGCTATTTTAATATCCTCATGAGGTTGTCGCTTGTGTTCTATACCACCTAGCATTGTCTCTTTAGTTCTTGTAGGAGTTTCCCTTAGTTGGTCCTGGGTGTTGTCTGTTCCATTATACATTCTGTCAATATGTTCTTTGTGTTCCCTGTTTGATTGTTTTAGTTGTTTCAATTTGGTTCCAAGGTGCTGATGAGTCAGGTTTTTAGATGTATACAAATTTTAGGTGGTCTTTGGTGTTTCTTATTTTTCCGGGAGGTTGTTCCAGGTTTTTGCAGCTAGGTGGCAGAAAGAGGAGCACCCTAGTTTCTTCTTAAAGTATGGTTTTTGGTTCCAGGCAGATTTTATTGCTTGATCTGAGGAGTCCTGTTGGCTTGTAGATTGTTGTTTTCTTTTGTAGGAATTTTGCTCTGTGTCCGCTGATTGCCCTGTGTGTTATGCATATGGTTTTGAATGTGACACGATGTTTGATTGGGAGCCAATGCAGTATTTTTTGTTCTGGAGTAATGTGGTCTCTTCTGGATAGTTTGAGGAGGAGTCTGGCTGCTGCATATTGGATGCATTATAATTTCTTCAAGAGGTATTCCAGCATCCCGAGGTAGAGGCTGTTTGCCTAGTCGATTCTTGACATGATGAGGGTGATGATTGTCAGTTTTTTGTGGGTGAAGGAAAGGAAAGGTAGGATTCTTATTGTGTGAAGGAGGAAGAAGCATTTCTTAATTATTGGACTTACTTGTGGTTCTAAGGTTAGAGCGTTGACCATTAGGACTCCCAGGTATTTTCTTACCTTTATGGTGTGGGCGCGGTTCCCATGTCCTTCGGCCAGGGAATGTAGGTGGTGTTCTCTTGGTTTTTGGATATAATCATGATTTCTGTCTTTCCTGGGTTGATTTTCAAGTTTTTGGTGTTCATCCAGTCGAAATTTTTTTTTAGACATTCTACTAGGGTTGAGTGATCGGCTTGTGTATCTTCGATTTTGTAGATGATTTGAGTGTCGTCTGCATAGCTGTAGCATGTAATGTTGTATTTTTTGAAGATCCTGATTAATGGAGTCTATTGGTGAGGATCCTTGTGGTACTCAACAGTTGTTGACTCATGGAATAGATTTGAAAGGTTTTATCCGTACCGTGGCTGTTCTGTTGGCTAGGAATGATTTAATCCAGAGAAGTGCCATGTCTGTTATACCTATATCTTCCAATCTTTTGATTAGGGTGTTGTGGCTTACTGTGTCGAAGGCTGTGGAGAGGTCGAGCAGAATCAGAGCAGAGGTTATGTTTGAGTCTGCGTTTGTTTTTAGATCGTCCAGATGGATAGTAGTGCCAATTTGTTCCTCTTGCAGGTCTGAAGCTGACTTGTGCTTGGTCTAGCAACTGGTATTTTTCTACATGTTCTTGGGTTCATTTGTATACGTATGTTTCTAGGAGTTTTGCCGGGTAGGGAATGTTTGAAATCCATCTGTAGTTGGAGAGGTGTTCCACGTCTCCACTTGTGTTTTTTAATTGAGGCTTAATAAATGCTGATTTGAAGGATTGTGGTACAGTTCCTGTTGTGAGCGACAGATTTAAGAGGTTTCTGTAATATTCTGATGGTATTCTCTGTGCGAGGATTGATTTGTAGATGTCAGGGGGGCAAGAGTCCATGGGTGATCCTGTTTTCTTGCTGTGTTTTACCAGCTTGACGAATGTCTCTACTGATATTTCTGGGATGTTTTACAGTGTGCGCTGTGGCTCCTTTTCAGGTCCGGTTGGTTGGTCTGTTTTGTATGATTTGTCGGATGTCATTGATTTTGTTTTTGAAATGGTTTGCCAAGTTGTTGCATAGTTTATGTGATGGTATTGGAGTGTTGTCATAACCTGGTGGGTTTCTGATTTCGTTTATGATGTGTAACATTTGTTTGTGTGTGTTGGTGGCATTGGTGATTCTGTCATCATAATGCCTTCTCTTTACCTTTTGAATTTCCTTTTAATATAATCGGATGTGTATCTGGAACTTGGTTTTCTTATCTTGGTTGTATTCTTTCCTCCTTTCCAATTCCAGCTTCTTGTTGTTCTTTTTCATGGTGCTTAGTAGTGGAGTGAACCATTTTGCCATTGCTCTTTTTCTTGAGGGGGTAAATAGTTTTTCCGGGGAGATGTTTTCGATTGTTTAAGCAATCCATTTGTGGAGTAGCTCCACTTTCACATCTAGGTCTGCCTTCTCCAGTTCTGCTGTTGAAGGTTTGGTCATCTCCAGTTGTTCTATTAGGTTGCTTGCTTTGACAGTTTTCCAGTTTATTTTTATGGTGGTTGGGATCTTGAGATGCTGGATGCTGACTTTAGTTGGTAGGATGATCATGAATGGAATGATGAGATGCTTCAAAGCATTTGTATCAGTGGTGTCGTGGTGATAAGTTTATTCTTGGCGAAAATTGCATCAAGCGTGTGTCCTGCTGAGTGTGTTGCCCCTTTGACCAACTGTTGGTGTTTCATGGTAGTTAGCCTCCCAATTAGTGAGTTTTGGGAGTTGCTGTGTTTTTCTTCAAACCAGATGTTGAAGTCCCCCAGGATTATTAGATGTTCATGTTTGTGTTCGAAGACTATGTTTGTGATGGATTCTGTGAAATAGTTGAAGAAGGTTGCATCGTATGTCAGTGGTCTGTAAACCAGTATGAATTTAATGTTTGTTTTGGGATTTTCAGATAGGTGTATGACATGTTAAGAGGTTTGTCTGATTTTACTTTCAGGTGTGCTTTGAATGCTATTGCAAGGCCTCCTCCTTTTTTATTTTTCCTGTTTAACTGAAGGCATTGGAAGTTGGTGATGAGGCAGCTTTGGAGTGTGATTTTGTAGTTGTCATCCAGCCTTGTTTCTGTGATGTATTTCATATTGATGCCGTTGTTGCAGAGAAGGTCGAAGATTTCTGTTGAGTGTTTTAACATGGCTCTTGCATTTAATAAGTTGCAGTGGATTTTAAAGGTATAGTTTGGTTTGTGCTTTATTGTCAGCATTGTCTTCTGACTGGTGTTTAGGTTTCCTTCCAAGTCGATCTCTAGTTGAGGTGTTGGTACAGTTGTGACTGTGACATCGAAAAGATGTTCTAGTTCAGTCTTGGGTTTTTGTTTTCATCAAGCTCCTCTTCTAGGTTTTGTGGCTGTCGAGCAGAGGGTCCTCTTGTTTTGGTGATGGAGGAGGTTAGGGTGTCGATTATGTTCTTGTTATCTCTAGCTTTGTCCATTCTATTTCTGCGTGGTTGTGTTTGGTTGTTGGTTGTTATTGATTTGTGCATTGGGTTGGTTTGTTCCTTTGAGTGGTTATTTGGTATCAGGTATGGTGTTGGGTATAGGGATTTCTCTCTTCTCTGTGTACCAGTTCTGTTATCATTCTTGTTTGTTGGAGTGTGTTCTGCATTTGTGAGTGTTTGGTTGTGTTCAGCTGGGTTTGTTCTGTCTGCTCTTTGTCTTTCCTTTCGTTTCCACAGCATTTTGAGTTTTGAAAACATTTTTTTGGTTGGTTTTGTTTCGTTCATTGTTGCAGAGTTGGTCTTTGTGGTTTTGGTCCGGCTGTCTTGTGGTGTTGGACTGGGTGTGGGAGATTGTTTGATACAAGCTTGGGCTATGTCTGTTGGGGTGGTCTAGTTAGATGATATCGCTAGGGTAGATCAGTCACTGTCTTGAGTTTGGGGCTGTGCAGTTGGGGGGGTCTACTCGGTTAAATCGCTAGGGTATTTCAGTGGCTGTTCCTAATATGGCTCTCCCTGGAAGAGACTTATAGCAACAAACAAAGCTCTGTAGTATGACGCAGGGTACTGTTCACAGCACCATCTCAGAATGTCAGGGCCAATGATCACAGTACCATCTCGGCACAGCAGAGCTAATACTTACAGTGCTGTCCCAATGTGGCACCTTCTAGAAGTGGTTTAAAGGCCTTCTTGACAATTCTCTAATGGTGTGACGCAGGCCAATATTTACAGAGCTATCCCAGTGTGGTCCAGGCTAATAGTCACAGTACTATCCCAGAGTTCAGACAGGGTGATAATCA